>NC_044293.2:1285934-3709196 GCF_004027225.2 Strigops habroptila
GCCTCCGGCACAGCACTTCCTCAACCTGCACCCTCTAAAGGGCGAGGGAGGGCTCGTTCCTGTGAGCTGCTAAAGCAGCCTCCCAAGCCCTGCTTAAAGCAAGTTGGGGCTGCTCCTGGGAACACTGGGCTCCATGCACTGTGACTGTGCGTGGAAGCCAGAGAGCCTCAACACGCCAAGGGGAAAATGCTGCGACACACCCTGACACCAGGGGGTCATGCTGGGCAGGCCGCCAGCAGGCAGAAAGCCGCCGGGGCAGAGGAGCGGGACGGGGAAACGGCCCTCCCCTGTTTACAGGGTGGCCTGGGGGTCCAGAGAGCTCCATTTCCCCCTCGGGTGCGGAGGCGCTGGCTCTCACCCTCCTTACAGGGTCGCCACGCTCTCCGGGCAGCCAAAGGAGCAAGACGGCCAAAGGCCAAAACCAACAGGAGCAAAGACCCGAGCCCTGCTTACAGGGAGGTCGCCCAGCACAAAAACCCCACCAGGGCACCCTAAAGGTGCCCACCATGCTCTTACATGACCTCGCCCTGTGCCCACAGGGAGGTCCCTTTGCCCAGGGTGCCTTTCCCGTGCCCCCTCTTCAGCCCGACGCCGCTCCTTGCCTCCCCGTTCCACACGCCGCCTCTTTTCTGTTGTCCATCAGCTGCTGCCAAGGAAGGAAAACATCGTTAGGCCTGAGAAGCACCAACTCTTCTCCCTGAAAGAAACAAGGACCCAGACCCCTGGAGGGAGCCGCCCAAGGGACCACCAGCCCACTCGCCCACCCTCAGAGCCCCACAATACCCTCCCCTACTTCAGCTGCTCTCACCAGAGCGACGCACAGCAGAGTTCTGGCCGGGGCTGGAGCAGGGCTCGCAGGCGGGCACCCTGGGCAAATTGGCTGGCATGCAAAGCAACGGCCAAAGAGGAGGCTGAGCACCCCTGCTCACGGGGGCTTCAGCCACGGCCTGCACTGCAAAGCGCCCGGGACTCCTGGCCAGCACCTGACTTACAGGGCGGCCCAGGTCCCCAAGGCCCTCGGAGGCTCCTTCTCTCCGATTGAGGGGCACCATGACCCGCACCCCACTAGCGGGGCGGTCACCCCACACAGGCTGCCAGCGGAGGGAGCGCAAAGGCTCCCAGACCCGGACCCTGATTACAGGCAGGTCGACACCCAGGGAGCCAGAGAGCTCGGCTGTCCCCTCACAGCAACAGGAACGAGACTCAACAGCCAGGTAGTGGAGCTTCACGGCCAAAGGCCGGGGGGCCGGCGGCCCCAGCCCCGAGCACAAGGGGGGCACACGCACGGCCCCACACCTCTGAAAGGCCGGGGCCGGAGATTCCCAACAAGGCCCAAGGAGCCCAAGGCTCCGACCTGCGCCCAAGTTATGGGCGGGCCTCCTGGCTGTACCACAACACCACCATCATCAGCATTATCAGCAGCAGCACCATCATCATCATCATCATCATCGCCATGTACTTCTTCAGGAGCCCAGCGAGCAACCTCGACCCCAACCAGGGGGAGGTCACCCCAGCCAGAGGTGGGCCTGCGCCCTCCGGCACAGCACTTCCTCAACCTGCACCCTCTAAAGGGCGAGGGAGGGCTCGTTCCTGTGAGCTGCTAAAGCAGCCTCCCAAGCCCTGCTTAAAGCAAGCTGGGGCTGCTCCTGGGAACACTGGGCTCCATGCACTGTGACTGTGCGTGGAAGCCAGAGAGCCTCAACACGCCAAGGAGCAAGTGCTGCGACACTCCCTGACAACAGGGGGTCACGCTGGCAGGTCACCAGCAGGACAGGCAGCCACGCAGGCAGAGACCCAGGTCCTGACTACAGGCAGGTCGCGTTGCCCGCACCACGACTAAGCGGCTTGGCGCTGTCCTTCGAAAGAAGGGGCAAGCCCAGACCTTCCCTCCGCTCGCGGACTCAGAGGAGACCCCCCTGTTACTGCACAGAGCCCTGCTCTCCCTCCTGGGAGGTTTAAGCTAAACTGCAGTGATTTTAACAGGGGCCTAAAGGACAAGCTCACTCGCTCGCTCACTCACACTGACAAGGACAGACAAACACAAAACAGAACATCCCAAAAGGAGACGGACTCCATGCAGCCAATGTCTGGGGAGTCACCCCACTCGCGAGCAAGACAGGAGAGCCTCAGAGCAGCCCCTGGGCTGCGTGGAAGCCAGAGAGCCTCAACACGCCAAGGGGAAAATGCTGCGACACACCCTGACACCAGGGGGTCACGCTGGGCAGGCCGCCAGCAGGCAGAAAGCCGCCGGGGCAGAGGAGCGGGACGGGGAAACGGCCCTCCCCTGTTTACAGGGTGGCCTGGGGGTCCAGAGAGCTCCATTTCCCCCTCGGGTGCGGAGGCGCTGGCTCTCACCCTCCTTACAGGGTCGCCACGCTCTCCGGGCAGCCAAAGGAGCAAGACGGCCAAAGGCCAAAACCAACAGGAGCAAAGACCCGAGCCCTGCTTACAGGGAGGTCGCCCAGCACAAAAACCCCACCAGGGCACCCTAAAGGTGCCCACCATGCTCTTACATGACCTCGCCCTGTGCCCACAGGGAGGTCCCTTTGCCCAGGGTGCCTTTCCCGTGCCCCCTCTTCAGCCCGACGCCGCTCCTTGCCTCCCCGTTCCACACGCCGCCTCTTTTCTGTTGTCCATCAGCTGCTGCCAAGGAAGGAAAACATCGTTAGGCCTGAGAAGCACCAACTCTTCTCCCTGAAAGAAACAAGGACCCAGACCCCTGGAGGGAGCCGCCCAAGGGACCACCAGCCCACTCGCCCACCCTCAGAGCCCCACAATACCCTCCCCTACTTCAGCTGCTCTCACCAGAGCAACGCACAGCAGAGTTCTGGCCGGGGCTGGAGCAGGGCTCGCAGGCGGGCACCCTGGGCAAATTGGCTGGGCATGCAAAGCAACGGCCAAAGAGGAGGCTGAGCACCCCTGCTCACGGGGGCTTCAGCCACGGCCTGCACTGCAAAGCGCCCGGGACTCCTGGCCAGCACCTGACTTACAGGGCGGCCCAGGTCCCCAAGGCCCTCGGAGGCTCCTTCTCTCCGATTGAGGGGCACCATGACCCGCACCCCACTAGCGGGGCGGTCACCCCACACAGGCTGCCAGCGGAGGGAGCGCAAAGGCTCCCAGACCCGGACCCTGATTACAGGCAGGTCGACACCCAGGGAGCCAGAGAGCTCGGCTGTCCCCTCACAGCAACAGGAACGAGACTCAACAGCCAGGTAGTGGAGCTTCACGGCCAAAGGCCGGGGGGACGGCGGCCCCAGCCCCGAGCACAAGGGGGGCACACGCACGGCCCCACACCTCCCAGCCCCACGCCTCTGAAAGGCCGGGGCCGGAGATTCCCAACAAGGCCCAAGGAGCCCAAGGCTCCGACCTGCGCCCAAGTTATGGGCGGGCCTCCTGGCTGTACCACAACACCACCATCATCAGCATTATCAGCAGCAGCACCATCATCATCATCATCATCATCATCGCCATGTACTTCTTCAGGAGCCCAGCGAGCAACCTCGACCCCAACCAGGGGGAGGTCACCCCAGCCAGAGGTGGGCCTGCGCCCTCCGGCACAGCACTTCCTCAACCTGCACCCTCTAAAGGGCGAGGGAGGGCTCGTTCCTGTGAGCTGCTAAAGCAGCCTCCCAAGCCCTGCTTAAAGCAAGCTGGGGCTGCTCCTGGGAACACTGGGCTCCATGCACTGTGACTGTACGTGGAAGCCAGAGAGCCTCAACACGCCAAGGGGAAAATGCTGCGACACACCCTGACACCAGGGGGTCACGCTGGGCAGGCCGCCAGCAGGCAGAAAGCCGCCGGGGCAGAGGAGCGGGACGGGGAAACGGCCCTCCCCTGTTTACAGGGTGGCCTGGGGGTCCAGAGAGCTCCATTTCCCCCTCGGGTGCGGAGGCGCTGGCTCTCACCCTCCTTACAGGGTCGCCACGCTCTCCGGGCAGCCAAAGGAGCAAGACGGCCAAAGGCCAAAACCAACAGGAGCAAAGACCCGAGCCCTGCTTACAGGGAGGTCGCCCAGCACAAAAACCCCACCAGGGCACCCTAAAGGTGCCCACCATGCTCTTACATGACCTCGCCCTGTGCCCACAGGGAGGTCCCTTTGCCCAGGGTGCCTTTCCCGTGCCCCCTCTTCAGCCCGACGCCGCTCCTTGCCTCCCCGTTCCACACGCCGCCTCTTTTCTGTTGTCCATCAGCTGCTGCCAAGGAAGGAAAACATCGTTAGGCCTGAGAAGCACCAACTCTTCTCCCTGAAAGAAACAAGGACCCAGACCCCTGGAGGGAGCCGCCCACGGGACCACCAGCCCACTCGCCCACCCTCAGAGCCCCACAATACCCTCCCCTACTTCAGCTGCTCTCACCAGAGCGACGCACAGCAGAGTTCTGGCCGGGGCTGGAGCAGGGCTCGCAGGCGGGCACCCTGGGCAAATTGGCTGGGCATGCAAAGCAACGGCCAAAGAGGAGGCTGAGCACCCCTGCTCACGGGGGCTTCAGCCACGGCCTGCACTGCAAAGCGCCCGGGACTCCTGGCCAGCACCTGACTTACAGGGCGGCCCAGGTCCCCAAGGCCCTCGGAGGCTCCTTCTCTCCGATTGAGGGGCACCATGACCCGCACCCCACTAGCGGGGCGGTCACCCCACACAGGCTGCCAGCGGAGGGAGCGCAAAGGCTCCCAGACCCGGACCCTGATTACAGGCAGGTCGACACCCAGGGAGCCAGAGAGCTCGGCTGTCCCCTCACAGCAACAGGAACGAGACTCAACAGCCAGGTAGTGGAGCTTCACGGCCAAAGGCCGGGGGGCCGGCGGCCCCAGCCCCGGGCACAAGGGGGGCACACGCACGGCCCCACACCTCCCGGCCCCACGCCTCTGAAAGGCCGGGGCCGGAGATTCCCAACAAGGCCCAAGGAGCCCAAGGCTCCGACCTGCGCCCAAGTTATGGGCGGGCCTCCTGGCTGTACCACAACACCACCATCATCAGCATTATCAGCAGCAGCACCATCATCATCATCATCATCATCGCCATGTACTTCTTCAGGAGCCCAGCGAGCAACCTCGACCCCAACCAGGGGGAGGTCACCCCAGCCAGAGGTGGGCCTGCGCTCTCCGGCACAGCACTTCCTCAACCTGCACCCTCTAAAGGGCGAGGGAGGGCTCGTTCCTGTGAGCTGCTAAAGCAGCCTCCCAAGCCCTGCTTAAAGCAAGCTGGGGCTGCTCCTGGGAACACTGGGCTCCATGCACTGTGACTGTGCATGGAAGCCAGAGAGCCTCAACACGCCAAGGAGCAAGTGCTGCGACACGCCCTGACAACAGGGGGTCACGCTGGCAGGTCACCAGCAGGACAGGCAGCCACGCAGGCAGAGACCCAGGTCCTGACTACAGGCAGGTCGCGTTGCCTGCACCACGACTAAGCGGCTTGGCGCTGTCCTTCGAAAGAAGGGGCAAGCCCAGACCTTCCCTCCGCTCGCGGACTCAGAGGAGACCCCCCTGTTACTGCACAGAGCCCTGCTCTCCCTCCTGGGAGGTTTAAGCTAAACTGCAGTGATTTTAACAGGGGCCTAAAGGACAAGCTCACTCGCTCGCTCACTCACACTGACAAGGACAGACAAACACAAAACAGAACATCCCAAAAAGGAGACGGACTCCATGCAGCCAATGTCTGGGGAGTCACCCCACTCGCGAGCAAGACAGGAGAGCCTCAGAGCAGCCCCTGGGCTGCGTGGAAGCCAGAGAGCCTCAACACGCCAAGGGGAAAATGCTGCGACACACCCTGACACCAGGGGGTCACGCTGGGCAGGCCCCCAGCAGGCAGAAAGCCGCCGGGGCAGAGGAGCGGGACGGGGAAACGGCCCTCCCCTGTTTACAGGGTGGCCTGGGGGTCCAGAGAGCTCCATTTCCCCCTCGGGTGCGGAGGCGCTGGCTCTCACCCTCCTTACAGGGTCGCCACGCTCTCCGGGCAGCCAAAGGAGCAAGACGGCCAAAGGCCAAAACCAACAGGAGCAAAGACCCGAGCCCTGCTTACAGGGAGGTCGCCCAGCACAAAAACCCCACCAGGGCACCCTAAAGGTGCCCACCATGCTCTTACATGACCTCGCCCTGTGCCCACAGGGAGGTCCCTTTGCCCAGGGTGCCTTTCTCATGCCCCCTCTTCAGCCCGACGCTGCTCCTTTTCTTGCCCACTATTGTCTTTCCACGCATTGCCTTGTCTTTTCTGTCTGCCAGCTGCTGTTTGGAAATAAGACACAGATTATTAAAGTTTAAGACCTAGTCTGAGGTAAAGATCATCACTTGGAGTAGTAATGTTAGATATATACACAAATAAGCCCTTATTGTGGCCTAATATTTTACTTTTTCCTTCAGATTTGCCTCCCAACTTCCTTTCTCCCTTCTGCCAGCACCATTCCCCCCTTTCCCACTTCAGCTGTCTATTCCACCATCTCTCCCTCCTGAGGTTATCCTTCCCCCCCCTGCATTCAGTTATGAATGTGGATTTCTTTCTCCTTCCCACTTGGAGGAGGCGGAAAAAACCCTTCACCATCAGTCCTCGGTTGGGAAGATCCTCTCTTCCCCACCACAGCGCTCCCCTCGCAGCACAGGCACTCACTCGGGCTGTGGGCGGCTCCGCTCCCCTCAGCGCTCTGAGGTAAACCGCTCTTGCCGCTCTCACCTATACTCCCTTTTCCGGCTTCCCGCGCAACGCCCTTATAGGCTGGCTTCCCCAGCCCGCCAGGAATCCAGCCAATGGCGGAGCTCCTCCGCCCCGTGCAGATCCCTCTCGCCCCCCCGCCTTGATGGGAGGGCGGCTCATGGCGGTTCAGGCCCGGGCGAGGGCGCTGCTGTGGGCAGGGACATCTCCTGCTTCGGGTTTCTCTGTGTGTGTTTGCCAAATTCCCTTCTTAACAGTGTTTGGTATCACTCCTGAAGAGGTTCCTCCAGTCCACCTGGGTCTAAGGGAGCAAATGGGCAGCCATTTTGTGCTGCTTTGTATGATGGTTGTTTAGTTTGGGGGCACCAAACAACATCCCCAGTGTTCCCTGTAATGAAGGGTTTTATCTTTCAGCGTTTCACTCCCAAAGTTTAAACAAAAGCACTTCTTGAACACTTGATGGGGCCCTAAGAAGTGTTTGAATAGCTCAATCACAGAATAAAATAGGCTGGAAAAGACCTTAAAGATGAAGTCCAAGCACTGCCCCAGCACTGCCAAGTCCACCACTAAACCATATCACTGAGTGCCTCATCTACACAGTATTTGAACACTTCCAGGGATAGTGATTCCCTGGGCAGCCCGTTCCAATGCCCGATTACCCTCTCTGCGAAGAAATTTTTCCCTAATATCCAATGTAAACCTCCCCTGGTGCAGCTTGAGGCGTTACCACTTGAGCTATTGCTTGTTACTAGGGAGAAGAGATTAACTACTCCTTTCAGGTAGTTGCAGAGAGTGATAAAGTCCCCCCTGAAACTTCTCCAAACTAAACAAGGATAAAACACTACAAATAAGAGTTGGTCAGCAGGTGTCTATGTTAAGTTGGGTTGGTTTTTTTGCAGTCTGATAGCAATGTACTAAAATGCATTGCATTTTTTGAAAATATTATAAAAATAAGATTTTAAACTCTGCTTATTGTAAGCAATGCAAATAATTTCACAGAAACAATTAGGTGAAAAAGGGTAAGCTTCAGTGATTGTGAGCAGAAACACGCCCAGAGCAAAGCATCTGAGTAGTGCAGCCTCACACATCTTCCGTTATTGCAGCGACCCAATACATTTTGATGGCTTTAATTTTCTCTTTTTGCAACTGATTGTAATGTATGGCTTGTGCTGGCAAAGGAGAGGGTGTAGGAGCTCTTTAGAATGTAAGGAAGCATTTTTGTAGCTGGTAGTGTGTAGAGCCCAAATGCCAAGCCCCCTTCTAAACACCTCCTGTGATGTTTCTGAGACTGTAGGGAGTTGGGCCAAGTAACCCATCATAAAAAATAGCCACATGTGTGTTCTGCCCACAAATTTCATTATTTCTGCATTTTGTTCTACCAGCTTTTGACAAAGATATTGTTCTGGTTTTCCTTCTCAGCTCTACCTGGTGTGGGTATGCAGAGTCCACAGCTGCTGCATCCTCAGAGAGCAGATTTCCAGCTTTGTCTCATCTCCACAAATCCTGCCTCTTATAGCATCTATTCAGCCACAGAGGTCTCTGAATGGGCCTTTAGCAGGCTGACAGCAATGCAGGCAGAAATCTATTAATGTAAATTACACTGAATTGGTAGAAGACAGTAAACTTCTGCTGTAGGCAAATAGATACTGAGATTGGATGCAACATGAGCTATAGAAACTAAGGGGTCCTACCACACATGGTAGGGCCATCTGCTGATAGCATGCCCTGCTCTAAAGACTTTGATGCCTTGATTATGTAAATAGGGGAGATTATTCCATCCTCAAGACTCCTGCAAGATAATTAGCAAACAATAAATCACCACAACTCAAGGAACTGCAAATGAATTTTGAGCTTTATCGCCAAAATTGCAATTGTATCACTGTTATTAACTGAGCAGGATAGAGGCCATCAGGCCGCAGAGATACTTCCCTACTGGCTGTAATTTAAATTAGAACTGTTTGGCATTACTTAGCCTGCTGGGAGGCTGCAAAGAAAGGGGGTTAGTTTTCAGTAATTTGCCTTGGCTTCTCTACAAGTACAATTTCCACTTGCCCGGTATCCTGGCTTCTGGCTGATTCATACACTCAAAAGGCCTGATGCAAAGCACATGGAAGCACATAGCAACTTTTGTACTGATATTAGTAAACTCAAGACCAAGTCTTAAGCCTCCCATTTGCTCAAATCATTATATCGGAGCTAAAAAACTCTTTTAGTCCCTCTTCCCTAAACCCAATTTGGTTGTCACCTTTAACTGGCTCCTGAGCATGGCTCAGCATGCAAGGAGCACACTCAACTCACACATAAATGTCACCTAAACTTTCTGTGGATCATGCCCTTATGCAAATGCAAGGAGATATCGCTCTTCCTCAAGGTGGGTTTGTAACAAGAGCTCCTTATTAGGACCAGGCATAAAAGAGAAGATAAACTGAGATAACAACTTACATTTAAGCAGAGCACAGCCACTAGAGGAGCCCAACCAAGCAGAGAGAAAAATCTCAGGGCATGTTGTATTCTCAAGGCTAAATCACTTCCGGCTGCTTCAGGCTGTGTTTACTTTGGAACAGCCACACTCCAAATAACAAGAAAGCCAGGCCTGGAGCTCCTTAAAGCTGTGCTGCAGCAGGAGTTCTTCATTGCATTGTGTCACAGGTGCCTGTAGTATTTCAACAAGTTAGATGATATTCTCCCAAGGTTAATTTACATCCAAACATAATCAATTATAGGGATTTAGGACAGGCATATGTTATGGGTTTAGGTGATAAAGGATGAGATCTGTTATAAATACATTTATAAAGGAGGAAAATGTCTAATGGTTTGGGAAATTTGGAGATAGTAAAAGAAGTATTTGACATCTATATTAACTCAAAGCCCTAAATGGGCTGGGCTTGTTTACATTGCTTCAGTTTTATTATAGGGTGAATTTTACCAGCTGTCTTGCTGAACAGTCATTTAGCCTTAAACTATAGTTAAAACTGTCATGGTTTTAAGCAAATTATATTGCGTAAAGTAATTATTTCCCTAACTGCAAAGAGGATCCAGGTAGCTTGTGAATCTCATTTCTGAAAAAGAGCTAGCAAAGCGCCCTCTATGTAAGATATGGGAAAGCATAGACTTAAGGATTTTAAAAGATCTTGCAATCCAGAAAAGGTCGAGTAAGCTTGATTAGTTACCTGTGTACATTTGGGCATGAAGCAGGCAGGAAGGGAACAGATCTCTGCTAAACCGCTCTGTAGTTAAAAAGATTGACCATTGATTCCAAAACATCAAAGCAAAACTTGTTTCCTTCACAAGGTGTTCCTGCACCAATAAATGTTAATCCTCATGATTAATACAAACATCTATTTTTTTACAGACTGTGTCTGTAGGGAAATTGCTAAAGAGGCATTCTGGGGAAATGAACTACAGAAATTAGAGGCTAGCCAGGGTAAGGAAGATTATTATTTATGTTTGATCTAATAGCAATATGCAGAGCTCTCAGAGAACCCCAAAAGTACTCTTTGCAGCTGATACTCGTGCACAACAAGAAGCTTCCAGTGTGGTTTGCTGAATCTGTTGTGGGGTCTGAAAGCTTAATTTATTTGAAGTTTTGATGAGCTTTTTGTCCCAGCCTATTAGAAACAGACTGTGGCCCCCTGTGGGTCTCCATCCCTGGAGTTTTCACTAATATTGAACAACTGCAGCTTTTCTGCCTCATTATCAATATGCCTTTCCTAGAGTTTTCAACCTCCTCAGCTCCACAGCTCCTGAACTGCACTCCCATCTTCCACTTCCAGCTGAGTGCTTTGCTTCTTTTACATGCTAGATGATGTGTGTGTGGCACCGAGACGGGCCCATCTGTTCCCCTTCATTCTGTTCTTTAATTCACAGTACAATGAAGAATTTGAACCCAGAACCCTGCACAGCACTGCTCAGATTACCCTGTACCTGTTACCAGACAACTCCACCAACTCTTTAATGAAAGCAACAAGCTTTCAGGGATGTGTGAAGCACTAGCAGAAACCATACTTCTTTTTGAGCACAGTCTGAATCCAACTTTGGCTTGCGTCTAAACTGCAGAGACACAAACTATAGGTGAACCCAGTGGTACAGAGAAGGGAAAGACTTGAGCCTGTGCTCCCCTCTTGGGCTTTTCTTGAGCTTGCGCTATTCCCTGTGCCAGAGCTTTAGCTTGTGCTGCTGGCAGTGCTATTACTGTCAGACACAGCCATGGCCAGGCCTGCCTGTGACTCTGACCATGTGTAGTTACTTTTCTACATGTGGCATACCATGACTGATGTCTGGCAGAGACAGATAAATGTGTGGATAAATGCCTCTCAGCTACTCAGGCAAATATGCCTTGTCCCATGTATTTACTGGCTGTTCTGTTTCGTTCATTGCTGTGTCATTTACTGGTCACTTCTCATTGCAAATCACTGTCTAACCAGTGACTTTCTTTTGTATAATTAGATTTACCAACTCCTTCATACCTGGTTCTGGCTGAGGCTCTGTTTTTAATTAGGAAGGAAAAGCTTGCTGCAGACAAGTACTTCTTCAAGACAGTTGCCTTGTGAGGATGAATTTGGCACTATGTATAGCCTATCTAGTGGCAATTTAACACTAATGGCCATCAAACATTCATTCTAGTGTCAGAATGGAATTGACAGCATATTTATGGGCTTTATATAAAATGTGTGCTGCCCAAGAATCCAGCAATTAATTCACCCATTGGCAAAGCACCACTGAAGCACTGCCTCTCTTTATATTGACTGTATTGCAGTCCACTGAGTAGCCACTACACCAGCCCACAATGATGCTAAATTATTCAGAGGGCTATTTAGAAATGCCTTTTTTGTTTTGTTTTGTTTTTTCCCACCAGAAACCAAGACAAGTTATTTAATGCAGATACTTCTGAAATCATCATGTGTCAAAGAGGCACAATGGAGCAAAATTCTCATTGAGTTCTGGATTGGAAAAAGGGGAGAAGTCAGCTTTGGATTTGGTATATAACTGTGGGATGTGACAAGCTTGTCTTTGATAATGCATCAAAGTGTTGTCAGTCTCCTCCTCTGCCTCGGGGAAGAAAAATTGCAGCTGAAGTATTGATTAGTACCAGAAACTCTGCCACGGATGTGTCACAGCTGGCCACGAAAAGAAGGCATTAAAAGCCTTGAGAAAACTGAACTCCCCCAGTTTCCAATGCTGTTGTAGTGTACTATGGCTTGGCTTACACAGCCATTATTTTCCTGAAAGCCAGCCCAGCACCTCAGCCTTCCACCTTCATCAGGTGCTGGGGATGTGGTCTGATTTGATCATGATGCTAATGGAGACTCCTGGGGGCCAAGGCAATATTGCCCATCTCCCTCTGTGAACAGACAGAAGCAGGAGACACTCCTGTGCTCAAAGACAAGCAGTGCCAGTGGCTCAGCGCTAGAGGAGACTGGCATGGGGCTGTGGTGGCTTGGAGAGAAGAGTGTTTCTTTAGACTTGTCACTCTGAAGCGTGCCCACTTGTGCTAGAAGGCAGCAGCCCTATGTGAGCCAGAGGCACCCTGAAGCCATGTCAGTGGGGGGGGGGCCCTGTTGCGTCACTGTGCAATCGCAATTAACTTTAATTACATGTCTCCACTGGCTGCGAGGTTTGGAAAAATTACAAGGAGGTGAAAAAAAAGAAAAAGCAGAAAAGAGGCTCTTGCAATCCAGGTGAATTTTTCCAAGCTGATTGCCAACACTCAAGGTTCCCAAGGGCCTTTGTTAGTAGAGACAAAGCACCAGACAAAGAGATGGAGGGAACAGGAAGACTCTTCTCCTTCTCTTTTAAAATAACCTAGCTAGCATTCAAAATCTGGGACATTCATACATGTGCCCTGTAAGTATCTCCAACTGAATGGGGCTATCACAGTTCAACATTTCTCTGCTTCCTTGATGTGAAGCATGCATGACAAAGCATGCCTGACAGCACCTGACCAACTCCATTGGCACAGGAATATTTAGGTACTGAATTTTCTTATGGTTAATCAGGATTCATAAACTGCATCCTGACAGGTGCTTCTAAATCATCGCAGTCTTGTCCTTATCTGTCAGGAAAAATACTACAATCAGTGAGATGAGTATCCAGCACAAAAGGCACCAACTGGTGAAGAACAAGGTCAATGCCATGAAATCTTGGCCCCTTTCAGTAGTGCATCTTTTATAGTTATTCACAAGAAGGAAATTAACTAAGTTTTAGCATCAGTATGCATATTTCAACCCTTTATTCACTTACAAACGATTATTGACACTGCTTCAAGCCTGGATTTGCTCTCTAGAGACCTAAGCCAATATTTTTTTAACACAACTACAGAAAATTTTTGTTTTATTTGAATGTGCGCTGATGGCATTTCCCCAGTTTGGGAATCCTGTGCGAATTGAATAGACCACTTTAGAGGGTACTGTAAGCAATAGTAAATGATTAAAAGAGGAACAACAGAAGTTGTATAGTGATCTAGATTCAGAGATATTTTAATAAATAAAATGGAGTTAAGAAATTCTCCAGACTACCCCATGCATTAAACTAAATGTGTTAGTTTCATTATTCTTATGCCACAGAAAGGAAATCCATGATGGAGAGATGAGTAGCAATGTGTTCACCATACTTGCTCTTACATAGTGTTTCAAAATGTCAGAGGCCTTGGCTTAAGACAGCAGGGTCAGATGTGGCCATCTGTGATTGATTGTCTCAGGCTACTCAATAATGGCACATAGAGCAGTTTAAGTCATGTTGTGCAGATCAAGTATTTAACAGTAAATTTGTCTGCAAGAAGACAGACTTTATCCACTGAAACAGGCCGAGAATGCAGATGGGATGAATCTTGGTTGAGTGCGTGAGATGCTGATTTATATGTAAATTCCAAGCCCATGGTAATCCAGAAACATTGTCCTAAGTTTAGGCTAAGACTAAAGGCATAAAAGGTATAAACTTGCTCAGGTTCCCACAGTATATAAGTGGCAGAGGCAGGTCAGAGCTCCCTTTGTCCAATCCTCTCTAATACTAGAACTTGTTGGTGCATTGCTTTTGGAAAAAAATATTTTGAACTCACAACTGACTCCTTATGCAAGGGGGAGACAAGCATTCTCCTGACCCATCTTTGGAAAACACATAAGAAGATAAGAATTCATTTCCTTTCCAGAGAGATACCAATATCCATCTCATCTTCTGAAGAAATTTCACGCAAAAGACTATTGATTTTTTAAATTGAAATGAACTGATTCAGTCATTTCCAGTGTTGATAGAGTGTCATAGATCAGATCTCAGCTCAAATGCACAGAGACTGCAACAGGTATTTAGCAACCACACCACTTCAAGGATCACAGCAACTGGGTGAAGCAGGACATACTACACAGCTGTGTAACCCACACAGGCTCTATGCCAACAGACAGCAAAGGTGGCCAGCTATGGGTACCTCTTGTACCTCTTCCTATCCACTGTCACGGATCTGAAGATGTCAGGGACATTCTCTCATCTGGAAGGACACAATTCATTGGAATTTGCAGCAATACAAGACCAAGCCATGCCCATCAGTGACCTGCATTTAATGGGCTGTTAATATGCTGAGTTGAATAAGTAACAAGATATTAGCATTAGTTTGCACCACAAAAAACTGTCTTCTAAGTTACTCCTTCATATTACAGTATGTTCTGTTAGATTAAAATAAAAAGGAAACACAGAAAGTACTTCAGAAACCATCAGGCCAGAACCTCAGAGCCTGTCAGGTGAGGTATTCTGATGCAGGTCATCATTTTTACACTTTATTAGCAGCTCATTCAACTAAAAGTACAGGATATTTGATAGGACACTTCCTGTTGGATTATGACTCTGTGCATCTGGTTAAAACAATATCTACAGTCATGTCAAGAGCTTGAATTTTCCAAGGATAGATCTAATATCATGCAGTTAAAGGTGAGCCTGTAGCAAGTAGTGGGTACTTTTCATGCACCAGTGCAAGGCACAGAGCTAATCATCTCCCAGAAGCTAATTCTGACCCTAATAATTCTATGTGCCTCTTCTGCTGATAAAAGCAAAGACTCCCTCTACACTAGAAGCGAGTCTGGTAATGTTACTTGTTTTGGCAGAATAGATGAAAAAATGCAGAGCATTCAAGTTCACAAGGCTCATGATGACTAATCTGCCTTCTTGAGCTTCACGTCTTTTATTCAGAAGTCAGATATAGGGCTACCCTGAGAGAGAGCATCTTCTGCAAAAGATGCTAATGTGCTATTCTACGTATTTATAACAGAGGTGGCACAACATGCAGCCACATGACTTTGCAGCAGTCCTCTGTGAAGCAAGACTGTACACATGATGAGAGAGAAGTCCTGCCAACTTCCATTCAGATTTGCGCATGGATCCATCTTGACCTTTCTGCAAATAGTCTAGCTGCTGGCTGGTGCTGGTAAAGAGATTAAGAAAGAATGGCATTCTGAACTGTAATTAGGCAGCACAAAAGGAAGTGGGAATTGCATTTTGGCCCTTGACAGGGGTTCAATTGCTAAATCTGGAGTGTAATGTTGGCTGCAGGGACCTGTAAATGCCATAGAGAAAGGAGTTGCTGGGGTTGAATAACCTGGCCTTATGGTATTTCTCTGACTTTCCTCCTAACCTGCACAGCACTGACCCTTGGAAGATGGCATTTTTTTGGTGCCTGCAGAACCAGTGTTTTGAACAAGATACTTAAAAACTCCTGTGAGCTAAGAAATGCTCCACTTCTGCACTGTAGCCACAAGAGTTCTGCACTATTCTGAGTTAGTTTTTGTAAGAGATCTGAGCACCATTTAGAAGTGTATGTGAGGTACTTGTATCAATCCAAGTCAAGGAGTTGGGGTTTTCTTTTACACTTGAGGAAGAACTGTGTACACTGAAGAAGTTTGCTCTGGAAATCTTCTTTATTTTTGTATTTATTGAATGTCGATGCCAAAAAGGCAAAACCAGAGAGGTGGAGCTGACACAGAAGGTAACAAAGCTGTGACAAAGTTGCAGGGAAGCTCATCCTACAGTTCTGGACTGTACCCTAAGAAACCTTCTCCTGCCCCTGGTGGAGTCAGAAACATTTCCTCTTCTACATTTGTGGCTGACTCTTCCTTGCATCAGAGAAATAAAGTTGTCAGTCAAGACCCTATCATTTTCTTCAAAGCTTTCCACACCAGTGACATGTGATAGAAGAGTAAATTAATAAGCTGTCTTGTTGTGAGGATCTTGATGACTGATATTTCACTGCCATTTTACATTTTCAGTGGCATGGTGCAGTGCAGGAGGCATCTTACCTTATTCCCTTCCAGTGCTGTTCAGATGACTAAGTTTTCTGCTAAAGAAGCAAAAAGGGAGAACACTTGTCGAGAAAATACTGCAGAACACTCCTGCTACTTGCCCCAGGAACTGTATCCCACTTGTTCTATCCCTTAAATCAGAAGAGCTATGTCCTAGGAGTTATGCGTCTACTCCGTATTAACCTGTACCAACTCTTCAGAATTGCCTACTTGAAGAGAGCTGCTGTTGAACAACCTCTAACCGAAGAGCTAGTCACGGAGCTTCCTCAGTGAGAAATCACAAACCAGAAATACACTAGGAAAAAGAAACAAAACAAAAAACTTGCTTCTCATAAGGTTATACTTGTGCTTTTGAATTTTCATTTTATTTGGCTTCAGGTTCAGGTTTGGGGGGGGGGGTGTTTATGTGTCAGTTTTTCTTGTTATTGTGCTTTATCCTCTCCCGTGATTCATCTAACTCTAGGGCATTTATTGAAATTCTTGATACAAAATTCGAGGGAAATGAATCTCCCTTTAAGCTTCATAGGGACAGCTCATAGCCTGATTAAAGTCTCTTGCAGTTTTCATCAGCTGAGGATGTGTTTTTCACATTACAGACTAATAGACCGGGTGCATTCCTAGCACAGGCAAGAGACGTGACATGTAACCCCATCTTCCATCAAACCAGCCATTGCCTTAATTCATAGTATTCCAGTGAACAGAATAAAGCTATTTTCTTTAGTAGGACTGAAAATGTGGTGGTAGCAACAATATGACTTTTACAAGCAGTTAAGTACATCTTCACTGTAAATCAAAAGGCCTAGGCAGATGGCAAAGAGGCAGTGAGACTCAGATCTCATCCATAAAATGGCTTACCCAGTTATCAATTACTAAATTACTGTTTTCCTGACTTGGATTGTAGTTGATTTTCTTATAGGTGACTGGATGGAAAGCACAATTGTGTCACAACTGGAAGCCCACAGACGCTAGGAGAGGACAAGATTCTTCCTGACCTGAAAGAAAGCATAAACATCTCAAAAAAGTCTTGTCCATCCATTAAATACATACGTTTACTTCGAGGCAAGCATAATATCATATATACTAAAACTTTCATGTCTTGCTTTCAAGGGGAAATCAATGTTCTAGGTATATCAGAAAAATAATGTCTGATACTACACTGGCCATGAGTAACACTTTAGCGCTTCAGAGGAATACATCCGGGTAACAGCAATGTTATAGCAATTCCTGTGACTGTTTCTGTGTTCTGTGCTGAAGGTGTCAGCTCTCATATTCATTTTGCTACCCTAATACTGCAAAATTCACAGTGGAACATTACTTGGATGAAAATGAAACTATTTCGATAATACTTGGGAAGTTCAAGAGAATTTGTTTTGACATTAACGCTAAAGATGACTCAGAAAGACAAGTGTATGTGCATTTCACAGCAGTTTGTGTGTGCAATATCCTAAAGGACTCAGTAGCTCTGCTGTAAAATGTTCAGGGTTCCATAGTCCGCAGAAACAGAATACTGCTTTCAAAACGTTGGAATCTAGATCTTTGTAGAAAATCCTCCAGAAATAAAATCTGTTTAAAACCTAACCACAGACACAGGTTTCGTTCTGTTTTCTCTTTGTCTAGTGTCATTTGGTAACAGGAAAAATACATTCAGAAAAGAGAAGTGAGCCACTTCTGGAAAAAAAAATAAGAGTTTTCTTAAGAAACACCCTTCGAATGGACTCCTAATTCTTTGCAAGTTAGGTAGTGTTAAAGACAGTAAACTAGAAGAAGATACTAAAATATTGCAACAGGAGCTACACTTTCATCATCCATTCAGGAAATGCTTTCTCTTGCTATTTGATTTGCAAAGAGATCTATTTACCATTACAGAGAGCATTTAATCCAGGAGCACTGTGGAGAATTTTAGCCTGGGTGGTTATCAAATACACAGGAGCATAGTGTGCTGGGACTTTTCCACGGGGGAAGAATGCAGGTGGGTGATGTCCCTCTTTGGCATAGACCCCTTTCTTTACAGAGAAGGTATTCAAGCTGTTTACAGTAGAAATAACAACTACAGTCAGCTTCCTTACTCGGAAATTTCTGCCTTCCTCTCCTATGCTATCCATGCTGGAGGGTCATTCCATGTTTTCCCTGCCTTCTGTGTGAAACCCAACAGCTGTGCACAGACCTGGGCATATGCAGGGGCAGCAAGTAACCTTGTAGCCCGGAGGCCGCCCCTTGCATAGCCCCTGCAGGACACCACCGGCACTCACCTGGGAGTGCGTGCAGGGGCTGCGGGCCGCCTGCCTCACGTCCCCGGGGGCTGCTCAGCATCCCCAGCGAAGCCGGTGCGCAGAGCAGGGCAGCCGGGCGGGGAAAGGCTCATTTCCAGCAGGGTTTCCCCGGGGCGGCTCCGCTGCTGTCCCTGTCTCTGGGGCTGCGGCGGGAGCAGCCGCCTCCGTGCGAGCACCCCGGGGCGCCCCGCTCCGGCGCTGTCCTGCTCCCAGTGCTGAAGCGCCGCCGCCCCCCGCCCTCCGGAGGACCGCGGTCCCGCAGCCCCGGGGCGGAGGAGCCGCCCATCGCCATCTCCCCGGTGTGAGCCGGTGGGATTCGGGGGAGGAAACTTTGCCCCCCTTCCCTGCAGCAGGCGAGGCAGAAAGGGAAGCGCTGCGGGAACTCGCACCCCGCGGCCAGCGAAGGGAAATGTAGTGGAAACAGGTTGTTGGGCTCTCGTCGTAGGAGGAAGGGGCGGCTCTGAATTACCAGCTAGCCAAATCTGGGCTCTGGGAAATGGAGACGGAGCTGCTGCTTTTCCAGACAGCGATGTGCTAAGAGAAATGGACAGCGAATTACTACTGCAGGAGAGCTTTGCTCCAAAATCGCCTCTTCCCAGGAAACTAATACACTCCCTGAGCTCTTGAAGTTCTAGCAGTTGCTAGCTCAGCTTGGGGTTAACCACAGCAAGTTTCAGCTGCATGAGTCGCGATTTGCAGGGGTCAGACAGGTGATTTTTTTTCTTCTTTTAATTTTTGCTCCTCTGCTGGTCCGTGAATACTGAATACCAAAAAGTCTGCTTGAAAGCTGGGGAGAGCTCGAGAAAAGCCACAGTGGAGAGTTGTGGTGTTTTGGATATATTTGTCACAAAGTACTGCCACCTCTGCTCGAGGGATTCATATGGCTTGAAGGTAAGACATATGTGTTGATACTTTCCTTCAGGAAATACAAATGTTTTGAATCTCCCGGTAAGGGAATAGAGACAATAGCAGCTGCTGTATTCACTACTGCAGTGTAAATAAAGGCAGCAGAAAAAGAAAATACTTGCCATTATCCCAAATGATCCATTAAGCTGTTCTCTTCCGAAATAAGGCAGGGGAAAGTGAGTTTTCTAATTAAAAAATGCAGTGTCTTATTTTTTCTTCTAAAACACTACTTACAAACCAATACAAAATTGTTATTAAATGCTAAAGAGGCATTTAAAGTTGCTAGGAAGCTGGGATCATTTTTAGAAGTTTCATGCTTAACATTGCTCTCACACAGACACAATGGAAATAGAGTGACAGGGAAAACAGTAGGAGGAGGATGTGTAGATAGGATATAATGTAGGTACATTCAATTTCCCCAAAGAATAAGCTTGTTCAGACAAATTGTTTGAGAGAAACTACTATTTTTTCTCCTACAACATTCATGCTTTTACGTAAGGCAAAATCTGTGTCTCTTAAAATTTCCTTTGCACCAGTCTCAAACAATCTTTCCCACTGGGAGACCTTTCCTGAAGAAGCCCTGGAAGGAAATCTGTCAGAAATACCCCTCTGAACGTTGCAAGTAGATTTTGTGCAAGGTTTAAGGTAACCTCTGTGGCATGAAGGAAGTCTGTTTCTAGTATTAAGATACAAACAGGTATTATTCCTGTTTGTACCTTAATATTTTTCCATTGCCCTTCTATTATAAGTTTCATCTGTCTTTTTGAAACCAAGGGAAACTGGGGATTTAGGGCAGGGGAGCAGACACTAGGATTGTGTTGGGTCCTATTTGGTGCTGAAATTTTTTTCCAAACTTGTTGACTGTAGGTGGTTTCTACACAGATAACACATCCTCACGTGTTAATTCTCAATTCTCTCTCAGCCTGACTTGCCCACATGCAAAGCATGAAGCCATAGAGCTAACAGCATGTGGAGAATGAATCACTGTTCTTCAAGTAGAGTTCAAAGTAATAAAAGAAAAATAACTTGACTGGTTTATAAATAACCAGCCAAAAGATTATGCTATAACTCGTCAAATAGGTTACACATGCAATTCACTGCAAGATAGTGTGGGCTATATTTCTTACACATTCAGTGTTTCATGTAATTGTTCTTCTTTAACCATACAATGGTCTTAAGAACTCATAATCCTGTGCTTAAGTTAAAGTGCATTAATTGCTTGTAGCAGTCTAGAAAAAACAGTCTATTGACAATATTTCTAAGTCCATCAAAGAAGTGTAAAGAGAACTGCCTCTGTAGTTTTTATTACTATTTTTCCCTTCAACTTCTTTTTCATACTACAGAATTCTGTTACATTAAGAACCTTTACTCTTTACTTCCCATACTTCTGAGCAGAGCTTTTGTAAAAGTACTTTCCACTGATTTATGTACCATGTGATTATCTTTTGCGTACATAGATACTGTATGGCATGACAGGCAAATATGATGGAGAAAGAAAGAAAGAGAAGGGCAGATTTCACATCTTCTGGCCATTTGAAGTGGTAACATCAGGAGGAATAACTGTATCAGCAGAATTACGAAGACATGCGTTTGGGCTCTGCCTTTTCCCTTAGTATTTCCAATTATAGCTATAGAGCAGTTATCTGACATGAATTAAGCAAATTGCCTTACATGGTGTTTCACACATCACAAAATGCCACCTAAATGTACTTCATGCAGTACATGTACATAAATCCCTGTGTAAAATCTGCCATGCTATTACATTTGCATATAACTTCCATGAGCACACATGCACTGGCTTGCATGTGTGTAAAAAAGAGCTTCAGTTTGGTACACTGGAGCATTTAGAAAGCAAAAGGTCATGTTTCAGCCTTTAGAGAGAAGCAAGTGAACCCCCAAAAGCCAGGTGAACTGAGTTAATAGTTAGTATAGGTTATATTGTGGCTAACATCCATCATACCCACAACCAAATGGCTTCCTTTTCCCTTAATGTTTTGCTTTTGTGTCACTTTCACACTCTGTATGAGAGGCAAGGTCATGATTTAGACTAGCTAAGTGGTCACATAGCATCCATCATGCCTATCCTGATACTGCTCCCACAACCCAATCCCAAGTTATCATGAAGCCCACTGAAGTGAGTAGGCTACAGCTACATAAATCTGCAAAGCAAAGGTGATTTATATATATGCACACCTCTCACAAAGGAATCACAGCTTGACATCCACTAACTCTGCATGCACTGCTTGTATGCAGGGCAGCAAGCACAAAGATTGCACTTTAATCTTTTCCAGCTTTGCTGAAGTAAAAGACACCCGCCTGGGAAAAATACTCAGCTTTTCCTTTAATGGCACTTCAATGTTGGTTCGAAGTATTCTTCCTCATACTCCCTCAAGTTAGCAGACACAGGCTATTACTACTGTAAGCACAGGTTCAGGACACTAGTCAGTTAATAACACAAGTTACAAACATGTTGGGAAATGCAGTTGGCACAGAACAGCAGCATTCTGCAGCTAGGTTGAAAGATATGAACAATGGCACAGACCAGTGAGGACGATTGACAAAGACATGCCCCTGCAATGAAGCAGAAAGGCCTAGCACATAAGGTATGATTACCTGTGTGTTCTTCTAAAATCTGTCCTTTGTATTAGATCAGAAAATCTCCACCCTCCAGTCCTCTGTTTACTTAAACTTTGGAAGTAAAATTTGAGTTTTTAATGCTTGCGTTTTGATGCATCTCCAAATGCCATAGAGAACTGCTCTTGCAGAAAGTCTAAGTATGTGCTATGTCTCTGTGCTCATCACTGGATTAAACCCTATAAATCACAAGGCATTGCCATTTTTTGAAAGCCCTTTCTGCCAAATGGGTCATTTTAATCCTATTGGACAGATAAGGGTCTGCTCTATGTAACAGACATCGTCCTGTGACTATAAAAAGCTTGAGGACCAGGTATGAACTGACTTAGCCTTAGGCTTTCTCATTCTTGGCACCCAAGGTATTATATGGAGTTATCTTCTGAAGCTACCTCTGAAACTGCAGGGAATACTTGGATAGAAACAAAACTCCAGCTTCCTCCAGAAGAAAGCGGAATTTCCTTTTACGCAGAAAACTTTGGACATTGTTATGTCCACTGTGTGGAAGAAGCTGTGAAACGAACTTCGAAGCCCTATGCTCTATTTCTACAAAGCTTTTGCTTGCTTATCTTTAACAGGCTTGGGCTAGGCATCCCCTTTTTCTCACCAGCAATATTCTTTAACAAATATTACATAAAAATTTCTCTGACAAAACAAGGAACTTCGAAAAATACTTTGCTTTAAATGAACAAGTACTTGTAGCTCTTCAGATACGAATAAGATGGATTTGGCTCATGAACCATACAATACTTCCATTATGAGTCTTTTTCAATTTCACCCTGTGCGCACAAATTTCTTCTGAACACTTAGGAAGTCTGGAAATGAGTGTCTGTTTTCTCACATGCCCATAGCTGATATTTCGATGCCAGGAGGTACAGGACAGGGAGTATGTACACATATCATGTAATTTAGCTGTAAATCTTCTTGCCACACTGCTAGCTATTCCTAAGCCTTGTTGACCTATGTTCAAGGGGACACCAAGCAATTTCAGTTCCAAGGAAAAGAAGTCCACTGATCGTTAATAAATGCACAGAAACCACACTGGCTTAGTAAATATCTGAGATGCAAACAGTTGGATGATATGAGAGTACTTGCAAAAACATCATGTATACTTGCTCCATTCTTACACTCTTGCCCAAGCTTTTGCAAGAGAAAAGATACACCATTGGAGAAAAGATATTGCACTGGTTGAACTTTGCCTGACTTCACAGGGTTATTTTTTTTAAGGCTGCAGGAGAAGATACAGTAGGCTACATGTTAAAACATATTAAGGTTTGGAATACAGGGAGGAAGATTTTGAAAGATTTGTTTGGGATCTAACTTCACTATGTTTTACAAACAAAAACTTTCAGTAACTACATTTGTTTTGGCTAACTCTTTAGGAGCATGCGAGACTGATCAATTTGTGCCAGGGTGTTGCTAACTAGATTCTTTGGGAAAGGGGGAGGCAATTGTTTAAGTCCTGTCAAATGCATCATTCCTTGTGCTGTTACAAAACCAACCTATATTCAACCTAAAATGATTGCTAATGAGTATTAACTCCTCTACCAATTGTTCCACTTCAATCATGTTTTCTCTTGCTGTCCTTCATCTGGATATTTTTAGCATCATAATTTTTTGTAAGATGTGACTATGTGTTCAGTTGCTTCTTCTCTGTACATACCTCCCAATTATCCTGGTGGGTATTTTTCTCTCAACCCCCTGGAACGGGTTTATTTCTGGTTTACTCTTCCCTGTTGGTTTCCATGTGGTTATGTGGGAGGCTGCACATTCTTTATCAAAGCAGAGAGCCATGATTAGTCCATTCAGAAAATGTAAATGCAGCCTTATGTGTTATGTAGCAGTAGAGAAAAAGAGAGAGACTGTAAGGAGCAATAAAATCAGTCAATAATAGAACAGCGTTAAGCCCTGTAGGTAGGCCTGGATGATCACAATGACGTCCACACTTCAGATTTCTAATGGAGCTAAATAAACATACTGAACCTGTGTACTGCTGTCTGGGGAAAACTAATCAGAGTGCAATCCAGTCCTGCTGAAGTAAGTGAAATCCACTGCGATTGTGCAGCCTTTGCAATTAACATTCATTTTGATTTGTATCGCCCTTTCTGTACGTGTTCCATTATTTATCCCAAATTTCAGACTCTGTAGCCTCAGCTATTTCTGTCTGAGATGTCCCAGGAGCTGGAAACACACTTCTTAGTTGATAAATACATATGTTTAATTTTGCTCTTTGCTTCAGGTTGCCAACTGCTAATGCTGGGGATGTATCAGCAAAATCAACACTATTGAGAATGCTCTGCGTAATTTGCAGCTTTGTAGAAAAATGAACTCTTCACCAACATCTCAGGTTTTTGAATCATGCTCCCCTGAATGCTGCAGCTGAGGCAATATATCAGAAAGGTTACATCTATTACCTAATATATTACACCTTGCAAATTACTTGTCTAAACTGAATCCTCATCCCACACGCTATTTAGACAACTCAGACAATTCGGAGCTTTAGCAGATTAGGGCTCTGTCTGTAACAGGCACTCTTCTGACCTCCAGTTACGTCCATATCTGTGTATTTCAAGCTTTTACATATTTGTCCAATAGTCAAGAAAAATGTGATTACCTACAGGACTACTGAAGTTAGATTTCTAACCTTTCAATCTGTTTTCTCTGGTGACCACACCAGGCAAGAATGCCTTTGAGTTACAGCCTTACCCACACGCTTGGGAATCGAACACTTTCCCACATCGGAGAGAACTGGATGCCTCCAGCCAGCCTGCTTTCTTTTAGACATTTACACACAGATTTAGCAGTTGATTTTTAGTCATCCATACTTGAAAAGCTACAATTAGAAAGATCTTACTAATTTAAAAACCATTAAAAATAGAAACACCTCCCCATCCCTGCTATACATATCATTAAACAGCAAGAATCACCCTGGTCCAAGTATATGAATCATTTGTGATCCCCATGAGGTTATCGATGCTTTAGAAATGTGCTTGTAATTCTACAGGAATACTTTAGTGCACCATGATGCTGAGTGAATGGGCTGGGCAAATGTAAGCTCTTTATTTGCACTTTCTTAATGGCAAACTAACAGTAAGAATTAGAGGGTTCAGTTATGTTACTAACTAGGGAATCAAAAAGTCAACATCAGAATCCCCATGCTAGTAAAGATTCCTACATGTCCTTATTATTAGTTTGATTTCATTTGTAAAGCACGTATCTTAAGTTGGTCATGATCCATGACTGGGGACTTCAGACCTTTGTCAGCCTAATAGAAGGTTATTAAAGCACTACAGCTGTTATAAAACATTACATTATTATTAATTTACAACTGCACACAAAAGTACCAGTGAACTTCAAGATTTCCCTGGTCTTTCATCTCTATAAACCTAGACTAAAAGAGCAGTCTTTTCCTCAAATTTTGAAACTGGTTGTAAAGTAGGCTTTAGTACTTCCAAGGGTAGCACTGGGGCAACTACTAGAGGTAGAGTTGCCAGACGGAATGGATCTCTGGACATGGAGCTATTCCAGTTCGAAGGCAAGGGCTGAGAGTAAATATCAGCACATTTGGTCACACGCAGTTTCCACCCACATCGCTGGCTGTTAGCCTGGCTATAGCTCAAAGTGTCTGCACTGCACTTTGAAGAAGCTGAGCTGAGAATATCTATTAATAACTACAGGGCTTCCTTCCCATCTGTTAATTAGTAGTGGGCATTGGAGTTCTGCCTACAGATATTTCAGAGCATGGATCATATGAGAGTAGGCTAATGCATTTAAATTGCAAGGCAGGCATACTCGGAGGGACACCATGGGTGCTGGCTCAGGCTCTCTGTGACACAAGGCTGGGTACTGAACTAGCAGCACATAGTTCACTGGCTTAAATAAACTAAGCAATACACAGTTGTGTAAAGCTGGCATAACACTTGCTTGTTTCAGTCACATAAAATCTTTCCCAGATCTGTCCTGGCCCCTTGTATCCTAAAAGAGTCTGTGGCATTGTGCAGTATATTTTATATTTGAAACAATTGGAGGAATGGAGGACTACTTTGCAGGACAAGGCATCACCCTGACAATCCCAATGACTGCGATAAAATGAGTGCATAGACATCTGATGAGTAAGATTGGAGAAAAACAGGAAAATTTTACCATGCTTGTTGCAAATGAAAGTGTGCGCATAGAGCAAATTCTGTGGGAAGAGCAGCACTCTTTTAACATGTCTTACTCTGATACCCCCAATCATAGCGTTGCTTCTGGACAGCTGTAAGAACTAGGGCCAGCTGAAAACTTCATGGCCAAAACTATTTCCACCAAAAGCTGAAATGAATCACTGTCTTGCAGAAATTAACTGCTTTTCTCACAAATTTTCTTTCTTTCTTCCTCCCTCCAATACAAATTCAATAGTTTCTTTGCTAACACATTTTGTTTAGCTGCAGAAGTTCTGGGTTCAGAGCTTCTGACAGAGGTTAATGTTCCTAGAAAAGAACTATCTCTGTCATTGGCACTTTACCATTCCCTCGTTCCGCACCACCAGTAAAGTCCAAATATTCTTTCTAGAGTACAAGCATAGGCATTTTCTTGGAAAGATATTTTACTGATAAAAGGAGAAATCCATACAATGATGATGTGCAATTATTCATTCTGTAGGAGGATATTTGTCTACATATGATTTCTTTGCAGTTTCCTTTGTTGTCCTTTCCAAGTGCTATTTTTATTTATCTGTAGATTTTTTTCTCCCCTCAGTGTGAAGGGAGAATCAATTAGGAAATTACAGCAGTAACAGAAAATGACAAAAAGGGATAATAATATTTGATCTCCTCAATAAAGTTAAGATCCTTTGGGGCTACATTTTGCCATTCAGTTGAATTTCTGATTCAGAAGGCCTCCGAATCATACCCACAAATCCTTAGGATAAGAGGCATTGTTTGTAGAGACACAATAAGTATACTTTAGAAAAAGAATTAAAAAATACCATGCAAAGGAAATGCTAAAGTAAAGCAATTACTAAATACATGCAGGAGATAGTTCAATAACTTGGACATTTCCATCACCATTCAGTGTCTGCCCCAAAGATATTATTCTGAAGACATCCTTCATGTGTCAAGTGTGACAACACCTTGAACACTAAGAATGTGCCTGATTTTGATGTGAGTGAAAAAGTCATAGGCAACAACAGCAACCCATCCTTACACAGCAAATCACATCATTTAGAGAGTATTTTTTTTCCCTGGAGAGAACCACAGGCTCAAGAAGGGGATCTGTGTCTGCAAGATGAGGACAAAACAGAGAACATTTCTTCTCTGTGCTGTTACAATGCCCTTTTACGAAGACAAAGGCCAGTGCCTGCTGGAGGTTTTTCTTGGACTTCTGTGCATGTTTAACCTTCAGCAAGTAGGGCACGGGTGTTCAGTTTGTGCACATTTTGCTTTCAGTTTTCTGTGCCCCCTTATTTGTATTGCTGATGAATTAAACAGCCACTGAAAATAGCACTGGCTTTAGTCCTGCCTTAACTTTCATAATAACTTTTACTTAGCACTCCATAATTAAAAACATTAGTGGCTTGTTGTAACGAGTCATCTGAAAGACTATCTGCTCCCTGCCAAATGGGGCGAGAATATTCATGACTTTCTGGAGCTCTGTTAATGACTTTGTGGATTAAAGGAATATGGAAATAATATGGAATTCATAACTAGATCAGGTCCAGATTACTGGGTTTTGAATTGGATTCATTATGGACATTGCATGCAATGGCTGCACTTAAAAGCCTCAGCTAAAATGAAGTATTCGCTGCGCTACGTGCAAGATGTGAACACTGCAGGAAATGGGTCCCACCAGCCAGAGCTTGTACTTCACAGCTTTCACAGTTGCAGGCTTTTTCTGACTATGCCTGACAACTGAGCCCAGATAAATTCTGCTGGAGGAGCTGCCAGTGCAAACAGTATTCACAGATACTCTGTTCACTGCTTCCACTTGTAACCTCAGGCAGTAAATCTGGAGGGTTATTGGGCTGCAGGCCACGGGTGCTGAGTCTGAATGCTGGGGCTGATGGATTCTGTGAGCAAGCCAAGCTGCAGCTTGTGTTTGCACAGAGGGAAACTGGAGGCGTTCCCACGGGGCCTGGGGTTTATTGCAGTGTAAACAGCAGCAGTAACGTTTCCTTCCTTGCCCTCTCCCGTTGCTCATTTTGTGGATTTAGTTTATAAACTTCCAGGGCAAAATAGCTGAATTTTGCACACTGAAGCCTTCTGTATACTCATACCTCACAGCAGGCTGAAACTTCAATTGACAGTGTCAAAGTCAACAAGTAAAACTTAACGAGAGTAGCTGTTGAGTGTGCGCAATGTCCCCAGGGCTAGAGAAACACAGGCAAAAGCCCTGGTGGTCAGCTGGCCTCACAAAAGTGGCTCCACTCCACCGAAAACCACGAAGCAACAGCAGTGTTTCACTCCTTCCTTGCCTTGAGATTTGCAGCATCCTCCCAGAGCCCCATCTGTGTTTAAAATAAAACATAATGTTCATGCATCAAAGGCCATGGTAGAATTTACACAGGCTACTAGTCCAGACATAACCAGCTAGTCTGTGCTGGCCTCTTGTAAGAGGTAGCCAGTATCATAAGAAGTCCTGAAATCTGTTCCCACTTACAACAGCTCTCTTCTCTGACCAAGCAGACTTTTCTGCCATTTTGAAACCAAAATGACTGAAATAATTCCAAATACTGAACATCTCTCGAGCACTGAAGCTTTGAATAACCTTTACCTCAGCTAGGGATTTATCAGTGATGCTAGCAACAAGTCATGTGGAGTACGGAGGGAAACTAGAAGTCTTTTCAAGGTTCCTACCAGCTGCCAGATTAACAGGTCCTGCTCCCCCACTGAAGAATCAGCTCAATGCCATAACCTGAGCAACTCTAGCAACAGGCTGAAGACTGAGAGACTAATCTTTCTTAAGCTGTGGTCCACACGTGCTGTAGATAGACTTCTGAATGAGCTTGCCTGAATTTTAATGAAAGCCTATGGGGAAAGATCAGTTTAGTGCCTCCTAATAAAAACAAGCCAGACAGATCAAATCTTAAACCACTTTTCTAACATCTTAGCTCAGGACAAGGCAAAATATCCATGCATTCATCTGGGAAACAGATTCCACCACACATGATGAAAGCAAAACACCATAGAGATCCATCTGAGGTCTTTGAAGAGACACAACAAGATGTCTACCTTCTTCTTCCACTGTCAAATTTCACTAAACTGCTCTTAGGAAGCTTGTTTGACACCAGCCAGGTGTCAGGCAGATTAAAATACACCCCCAAATGCATAGAAAACAACCTCTTCCCTCCCACAGTGTAACCAGGTGAGCATCTTTAGGAAATCAGGATAAAAACACTGAAACCACTTAGCTGGTGAAGGGTACCGGTAGCAACCAGAGTCACAGGGCCTATACAGAAGGTTGAGGAGCTTCTGCAAGTGAAACTAAGTAAGAATGAAGACTCCCTTTCTTTAGACATGTTTGAAAATCCTGTTCTCAAACACTGGCAGGATAAAGGTCAGTTTCCCTTCCTCCCCTCTGTCTCCATGAAAGGCACATCAGGGCACAGCTGTGAAGCAAGCTGAGCATGGGATGCTGAGAGCACAGATGCTGGACTGCTATAGCAGGAGCACAAGGGAGGGCTTGATTCTTGTGATCCCAATGAGGGATTTGACAGGGAATGAGGCAGGGGCAGCTTCGACACGTATAGGGTTATCTGATCACATATGACACTTCTTGTCACATTGCATCTTTCAATCGCTCAGCCAAAAGGCTGGGGGAAAAGATGCCGGGCTCCTTATTAGTCTGCTTTCCTGCTGTATGTTCAAAGGGGTGGCTGTCTTCAGGTGCCCCAGGGGAAAGAGGGGTGCGAGTGAGGAGTCACTGCACCATCATTACAGATGGACATGCCTGTAGTTTCCCCAGCATCTGAAATGTGAATGACACCAGGAAATCGGTCCTATCAGGGATACCAATGGCAAGTTGTTAACTCTCTGCAAGCTCACACTCTGTAAAATTAACACTTTATATTCTATTCTATTCTATTTTTTTTTTTCATTTGTTCCCTGGCATTCTCAGGTGAGTTTTATTTGAAACATTGCATGTGGCTCTTTGTCACATGTCTGCTTGAGATCCAATACATATGCTAACCCTGCTACACAACCTGAGGGCCAAGTTCTTCTGAAATCATGGCAAAACTTCAATTGGGAAGAAAATCATGCCTAGTAGCAATAATTCTCCCAAGAACGTGAGCTTTTGTATCACAAGTAACAGTGAAATAGATCTGCTGCATAGTGAATTTCTGCCTCCATGGGTAGACTAAACTGAACAAAAAGGCACACAATGATGCAACACATTAGAATGGAAAGACAAACTGGAGAGGACATATATACTGCACATATAAGAGGTAATGAACTGTTCTCCATATCTGGAAGACATTCAAGAGGATTAGATCAATAAGTTCAGGCAAACACTTGTCATGAAATGGCCACGGTGCGGAGCAGGAGTCACAGGACTCTCCAAGTTCTTTCCAGCACTATGGTCATGATAACAGTCACTGATTTACAAAAGCTGATGATCCAGCCCAATTCCTCTGTGGCTGAATGCCTGCTCTGTGGGACGAGATGTAAAACAACAGGACCAGAACTAGAGGCATGTTCTTCTTCTACTCATATTTTGCTTGCAAAGATGACAGAGGTGGGTGTTGGAAGTCAGGATTTAAGCTGAACAATGGAGCTGATTTGGGTCAGGGATTAAATTATTAAAGATCATTAGGATTTGAAATTTGAGAAGCACTGGCTGATCTGTATAAGAGGAATACACAGAGCCTGCTCGCCTCCCCTCTGCTGATTGTAGCCTGTGTTTGTATTCGTTCGCCATGAGGGACAAGGCAGTAATTTATCTAATGTTTTCCTGAAGTTTCAAATACAGGCAAGTGGCACTTAGAGCAAGAAGGAGTCACATGAACGTTGTGCTGATTGACACATCTTCATCAAATCTTCTACAAAGAATCTATTATAAGGGATTTCATGGCAAATATTAGTCATACATGGTTTGGGGCAAACACCTACAAAATCTAAGAAAAGGAAAGGGAAAGGAAAGGGTAAAGGAAGGGGAAGGAAAAAAAGAATTCTCCTTTCCTCTGGAATTCACTTCTTTTGGCAAAGATTTTTGCAAACAAGCTTAGTGATAGGAGTGGCAATGAAAAGAGCAGGTGTTAAATGAATGTTAGATGACATAAGTAGAAGACAAATATTTGATCTCCCCAATCTGAATTATTATTATTTACTTTTAATAAAGTATGACTGAAGGACTCTGAGCTAAAATAGCCTTGTGCTAGGTACTGCAGAATCACAGGAAGCCTGACTGGAAGGGAAAAAAGGTTTATTCAACTGAGGAATTAACACAAGCTAATTCTGCAATTTAATTAAGTTATACACTTCAAATGCTAAGCACCAAAATGCACGGTGAACATGAAAGAGAGAAATCAAAATAATTTTTAAATTATCAAATTAATCAAAATAATTTTTAAAAACCCTTAAACATTTGCCACAATTTAACCAGCACTTTAAAGTAAGTATTTTTTTCAAATTTCGGCTGCTTCTGTACATAACTGCTCGGGATGGGGAGTGAAGAGATTCAACCTTGTCAATTCCTCAGAAATAACACAATCAGCTCTGTGACTGATGAAGGGTTATTTACTGACATTGGTGGACGATATCAAACATATAACAAAATAGAATACAGATCACCAGTATCGTAAGGCTGGGGATTTATTAGATTAGTCAGAGGCTCAGATCTAGTCAGAGAGATAATGGCATTAGGATACACATAAAAGAAGTAAGGAAAAAATGGGCTTTTGTACAGAACGATGTTAGCTCTATGGTATTGAAATACTTAGTAAGAAGCCTTGTTTTTCTAGTCAGAAGAACTGCCTCTGACAGCGGCCATCTCCATGTGAGAACACCAGAGTAAAGCACTATTCAATACCTATGCCATTAGTTCACAATCTTACCTGCAGCTGTTACAGATTTCATTAAAACCTGCAGCGCAAGATCTGATTGTTTCCTCAATTGGTTTTCAAATGAGCCCAATGTAAGACTTTGGAATGGGTCTTTGTTTTTAAGAAATGAATTCTTCACCTTTAAACACTGAAAAACAAGAGTTGCATAATATTTCTGGTTGGGTGTCCAAAACTGAAGGCACATACAGTCAGAAATGATTTTTAAACAATCCTTTTCTGCCCATCCTTTCCACAAAGCTGAGAACTGTACAAGTGGGTTGCATTTGGCATAGCTCCAGCTTGCAAAAGTCTTAATCTGCCAAATGCTCAAAAGATAAAAGCTTGGCCTGTGCCCACATATTCTTAAAGAGTAATAGGAATCAGTAGCTTTACTCCAGCAGCCTGGCAGGCAGGAGTCAAATCTCTCTGCTGAATTACAGGTGGATAGAGGGAGTGATGGGGTTTCTGGAAGGAATTTATTGCCAGAGGAAGCTATTTATACTTGTGTCCATTCTGGAAGGAAAATCGGTGATTTGTGATGTAAACTGCCCTTCTATGTTTGAGATGACTGTGCATTTGTCAAGTCTCCTTTGAAGAGGGCTAGCAGTGAGACCACATGCTCTAGTGGCTGCTGTGATGCTTTATAAGAGCCCATGCTACGAGTCTTGGAAACCTGACCTTAGGGAGAAATGGTTCTGAGTTTTCTAAACATACTTACAAAATGTATTCTGAACTTGGGTTAGAGTTAGATCTTTTCAAAGAAAGAGTGTGATTTAACTAAAATTTCTGACAGTTAGTTTCCCCTTTTTTCCCCCCTCATTTTGACATGAAATATATTAATGGGTTTTAAATCCTTATAGATTCTAAAAAGCTTATTTATGAAACAAACAAACAAAACCCCACCACTACAACTTTTCTTTGCAGAAGTTATTAGTTTTGATTGCTTCACATATTGGAATGAGAAAATGTTAAAATTGGAAAATTCCGAGTAATTTTCCTATGACAAAACCTTATGACAAGCTGCAGGTCTTGAATAAAGAGAAGATCTTTTTAAAAATTGAAAAAAAAAAAACCCTGCTTTTTATTAGGAGAAAGACATTCTAAAGCAAGTTAAATGTGCATTTCTCCACCTCTAGGGAAGATATCACTGAATTCTTCCCTTCCATTAGGACTTGCAAAAAACCTTGACAAGCCTTTAATTAACGGTGAGATTTTCAAAGGACGTGAAAGCAGGAGGCAGTCAATTCCCAGTGTAATTCGGCCTTAGAACATCCTTCTCCAAATTGTCCAGACAAATGTGTGCACTGGTTTTCAATAGGGAGGGTGGTAACATACTGTTCCTTTCTGCCACTTCTGCCTATACTCTAGCAGTCCTGGGAAATGATTTGCTCTATCAGCATTGTACCCAGGGATAATGGACAAGTGCCCTGGGAAACAGACAAACTGCTTCCCTCTCCTCCCTACAATGCAGTTTCAAACTCAGGCATAACCCCATGCCATCATAGGGAAAGAGGGATGATTAAGGCACTAATACCACAAATGGAGAACTGAGAAATCAAGTGTCAAAAGCATCAGAGCATCTGCAGTAAAACCAGGTCTTGGCCTTGCAGTTCTTGAGTTATAAGATTATTGCAATAATATTGTCCTGTCACCTGCTCCCACAAGAAGGAAACTCTTTCTGCATTCCAGAGAAAGATGCTTAGGCTGCTGTGATTCTCTTCACCCTCTGTCCCTGTGCTGTTGTTAGGAAGGTGGTGATTCACATTACAGAATTAGTGCATAGAGCTCTGAACAATGCAATTATCGAGAAGCGCTGCGAATAGAAAATATTGTGGCATCAGCAAGAATAGTTAGTCAGTGACTAAAAGGCCTATGTGGCAGGATTGTATTATATACAAAACCCCCATGCTAATAGGGGTATGCACTTCTGAGCATTACAGGAGGAAGTGCTTAGATTAGGTGCTTTATAACACACTCCAGGGGGACATATGCACACTTTCTAGTAGGAAGATCTAATTAGATATTATGCAAGACCAAGTGAAATGCAGCAACGTTTCTGAATCAGAAGTGAGCAGTCACCGTGGTTAAAATGCCTTGCACTTATATTTTGAATAACAAAGGATATGAAGAACAGGGAGCCATATAGAAAGGCAGGAGAGGACAAAGCTTTTCAAGAGGCTTTAAAAAGGAGCCAATGCAAAGAACTGTTGTATTAGATAGATAAAAAGGTTGTACAGTGCTGAAGTTAGAATTCAGGTGCCCCCACCCCAAATCCCAGCCTTGTCAGGATGTTTGTCTCAAGGTACAGAGGTAGCTAAGCCTACTGCTTGTGTAATCTACTTACTGCTAGAGACTTACCTACCACTAAGAAAATGCAAGGAATATAGAAAGTTCTATGATTCTATGGAAGTTAAGTTTGCCCAGTCCTGTCTTCTGAAGAGATACAGTCAGTGCTCAAAACTGCTCCAAATGTGTTTATTGCCAGGACCTCATCAGTCTTGACTGTCAAATCCCTGCTGTACTTGCATGTACTAAGCAGTGCCTGGGGGAGTCAGGTTTATTTAAAGCCACTAGTACTTTGCTGCTTGTGTTCAGTGTACTGGCTGATCCTGAAGTGTCAGATGCCAAGGTGGCCGGGATTTTTCACCAGCATTAGCAGGGGCAGTGGGTACCGTTGTTCTCAGGTCAAGACAGAATTGAGAAGATTTTCCTAAATCCTCCACTTTTTCAATGTCTGCAGTGAACTGTCCCTTGTGTAGAACTGGATGGGAAGAGGTTCTTACTCTCTGCTTAGCTGTTACACACATTCCTTAATCTCCAGTTGAACCATGACCAGGAATTCACAGCACAGATTATCAATTCTGGGCAAAAAAATAGTGAAACTACTCCAGAAGCTGCTTTCCTTTGCACAGCTCTCCCGAGCAGGGAAACAAAACAGCTCCTCAAACACACATTCCCCTTCTCCTTTTCTTCTACCATGTCCCTACTCCAAAAGAACATGTTAATCCCCCTGATTAGAATGCCTCAGTCACATTCTCAGTGGAGCCCGGTAAACAGCATCCAGAAGCATCTTCAGGACAGAAAAGATGTCAGTTTGACAGCTTTCCTGTGGCCCATTGATTCCAGAATTTCAGAAGAAAATGACAATATTCAGGGAGGCACTGTACTGTGCAAATTTCCCTTGGACATTGATTTCTGTGAAACAGAAATGCCTTTGGAGCAAATCTGTCTCTAAACACCTTTCTCATGCAGTCCTAAGCAAGACTTTCCATAACCTGATGGGTACATCTGGGTAGCAGCAATTAGAAGGAAATAGGCGATCTGGCAAGAACTGCATGCAAGAAATGCCTTGGGAAAGGGAGGAGGAGACTGTTTTGAGACTGCTGTGGAAACATCTGCCATCAGGATACTGTCGCTGGTGGCTTTGCTGTTGTTTTCCTGTTAGGTCTACATAGAGTTCAGCCACTGTGGCATTCTGGCAGTCAGGAGTGCCAAACCAAGCAGTGTGACTGTGTCTGAAGTCCATAGCAAAGCTTGCCCCCTGAAAGCATGCTGAACCAGCAACCTCCCCACATCACATCAGTGCTGCTAGCTGCCTGCAGCCCACACTGCACTAACTTCATCTTAAATGCGATATGCCTGGGGCAAAACCTTAGGGAAATTCAAGCTGTTTTATGAAAAAGCAAAGGCTGATTGCATGTTTTGGCAGCCAAACACAGATTAGCTCCAAACGCCACAAATCTTTACCATACAGAAAACAGCTGCCTCAATGACATGCATCACAGCTTCTGCTAGATGCTGACGCTAGCTCAGGTCAATCCTGTGAATATTTTATGCCTGAGGATGTTTGCAACCACAGGAAAAACAAGAGAGTGTTACCTTTGCTATTTCTGAGAGGAAAAAAAGACATTTGCGCTGATTCAGGCCATCTCTGACCTAGCAAAGAACTAAGAAAATCAGAGGGCAGACCCAGGATGCTATCCAAACAGGCAAGCTGTAGATATGAGTTTCTGCTGGAGCCTTTTACCCTCTGCTTCCCAGTGAATGGTCTGGTACATCTATCTCTATACGATAGAGCAAACTCTGCTTCCTTGCTTAACACACATTTCATCTTTCAGATCTTGCCAGAAAGACAAGCAATTTTGTTGCTGCCAGTTGTGAACTATCCTGGTTTCAGCTGGGATATAGTTGATTCTCTTCCTAGTAGCTGGTACTGTGCTGTGTTTTGAATTTTATATGAGAATAATGCTGTTAACACACCAATGTTTTAGTTGTGGTTAAGCAGTGCTTACCCTAATGAAGGACCTTTCAGTTTCTCCTGCTCTGCCAGTGAGGAGGGGCACAAGAAGCCAGGAGGGAGCAGAGACAGGATACCTGACCTGAACTAGCCAAAGGGGTATTCCACACCACAGCATGTCATGCACAGTATAGAAACTAGGGAGAGCCACCCAGAAGGGGCCAATTGCTGGGCATCAGTCAGAGGGTGGTGAGCAATTGTATTGTGCATCACTTGCTTTTCTTGGGTCTTATTCCTCTCTCTCTTTTTGCTATCTCTCTTTTCATTACCATCATTATTACTATTACATTTTACTTTATTTCAATTATTAAACTGTTCTTATCTCAAGCCAGGGGTTTTACCTTTTTCCTATTCTCCCCATCCCACCAGAGAAGGGGGGTGTGAGCGAGTGGCTGTGTGGTACTTAGTTCCTGGCTGGGGTTAAACCACAACATGAACATTACACATTTGCCAGGGTGATGTCATGCTTGTTTACCACAAAAGTAATTACATGATCAATTGTGAGGAGCCAAGGAGAAACATCAGCATTGCAAAAAAACATACCTTCAGTTTGCTTTCTGAAAAGATCAGGGAGTTGACTACAAGGGAGAGAGAACAACTCTGGCTCTGCATTCATAGCCTCTATCCTGGCTCCATTTTCCCTGTCCTTTCCAGCAGCCAAACAGCAGATTTCCTCCAGTTGCTGAAAGATATCTGGAAAGAATGGGAACTTCTTGAGAGAGGCTATTTTCCTCTGGATGGCAAACTGCTTCCCAGTTAGGCCATGCTTGAACTGGGGCACTCAAGGAGGTTAATGTAAAGGGGATTAGCACAGACCAGGGTGTAAACATGATCCAAAAGAAGGGGAAAGCAGTAGAGATGCTCTGTGCAATGCAGTCATGCTGCTGCACTGCTGGCATCAAAAACAAGGCTGCAACCTTGCTGCTCTGGCCTGCCCTTGACCTCCCAGTAAATCCATATCTGGATTAGCTCAGCCATACTAAAAATCTGTGTGGACTCTGTATGGGAATTAAAGTGGCTTTACTGCAGTTAATTCACAAAGGAATTTGTCCCATTTCAGGTCTCTACCCACATCTGCATCCAAAGTCTCAGCTAAAAGTGAGACTCTGTTTTGCCTCTGGAGGTAGTGTACAGGGATAGTGAAACTCAGCAAGGTCCCACAAGGACAGTGCATAGCGAGGTGCCATTTCTACTACCTTTTCTCTGCATTTATGATCCTGTCCCTATGCCGCCATATGAAAATACAGGTGCCTGGACAAACACAATAAAAAGCACTCTCTCTCTAGTCAGCTTTTTAAAGTGCTTCTTTCTTCTCTACTGAGAAACTGTCAGCAGTAAAAGAAAAAGTGCTCCTTAAAGCAGTACTGAAAGACTCACAAGACACCGTAATGGCCACCATAATGCTTCCAAATGATGCCAATTCTGTATCTAGAGAAATTAAAATTATTTTTAGGACTGAAAACTCAAACTCTCCTAAGTTAGGATTTGACAGAGTTCTCCATATAATTGCAATTTTGTACTGTACATACCAGATACGGCCTTTAACTGCATTATCACAAATTACACTGTGTTTTAGTTTCCCTATTTTGTGCAAAATATTTGAAACTTGGTTTGTGTCTTATTTTCCCCAATTAAAACTTTTTTAAAAAATAGAAACACCAAATCTTTTCATTTGTAGAATGTTCAAACATAATCTTATAACTGTCCTTGTGACGATCAAATGCAGGAAAACAAAAAAGATATTGCTATAAAAACAGCCTATTGAAAGGAAAACAAAACACAACACAAACTTGCAGAAGCTGCAGAAGGAAATGGAAGAGAATTTGTGCTCACTTTATCCAGGGCCTTCTATATCCTCCCTAACCCTCACCAATCAAATGCCTAATAGATGGACAGAAGAGATGAGCTGTATATGGTTCCTCCAACTCTGCCACTGAGTTGCAATGGCCTGTAAAACAGTCAGGGCTAGAATTATAGTGTACGTAACTCAGCCTTGTCTCTGGCCTTTTCTCCAAGAAGCACAACTGTGAACCACAGTCAGAGCTCAGAAGGAGCCAGAATAGGACCAAGCGGCTGATCCTGCACATATCAAGTCATTCCACTCCTTTTATACTTCTAAGATACTTTTCCATGTTCCTGCTTTTTTTTTCTCATCCTGCATTTTATGCAGGTTTCTGCCTTCTCCAGAGAGTTTTGCATTATCAAAGGGTAACAGGAGAAAAGAAAAAGCTGCTGCTGCATTTAGCATTGATTTTCCCCCTTCACTCTGAGTCACATAAGCTAACATTTAATTAATTTCTGACACTTTGACAGTTTCTAAGAAGACATTTGTAGAGCTATCAAGTGCTGCTGATAGCACTGTCAGACAGACACTTTTTGAATTATCAGCTATTAAGGACCCATATGCAACAAATTTCCAAGGATTATTATACAAATTGTTCTTTGAATGAGAAAAGCACACAAAAGCTCAGTGAAACATAAAGAAACCATTGTTCCCAGGTGAATTTGATATTTGCAAATGTTTTGCTATTTTGATCACTTACATGGTTTAATAAATTGATTTCACTTTGTCTTTTATTAAGAAAATTGAATGACCTGTCTGAGAACATGGCCAGATTTTCAAATCACAGTGGACTTCATGGAGATACAGCTTGAGAAACAGGGAATATCTGGGTTTAGGAAGTCCTGAGCAGTGAATGAGGTACCTTCTAGATCTCTCAGACCAGAAACCCCCCAACCAAAATAGCCAAATCTCCAGTTGCTTTTAAACAGCTCTTGCCTTTACTCTTTGATCATGCTCTCTGACATGTCACCATTTCTTGATGTAGCGACGACTTCAGGCCCAGATTTTGATGCTTTGCTTTTAAACACACAAGCATACCTGGCAAGGGGCTGAAATGATCAGTGTGAATAAATGCCATTGCAGAGACCCTCTGCAGTTCTGCTTTGACAAATGGGACAGAGCTATATTTCACCTTGCTCAATGGCACAGCTATGACTTGATGTCGGAATTTGTCTGCCTCTGCCATATGCCAGAGCCATGTTATTATGACAACACTGCTGCACTTGCTTGTCCTTGGAGCGTCTGGCACCAGCGTTTCTGGTGAACTCAGGGAACCTGTTAGCTCATACAGTGAAATTCAGCTCAATGCTCCTCTCCCTTAGCAATAGAAACCAAAGGAAGGCCTCTAGGTGACAGCCCCCTAACTGTGTGCCAAAAATGGCTCATCTAAGGAAGGAGAACACAGAGGCAGCCCTGGAAGACAGAAAAACTCCAAAAGAGACACAGTCACCTTTTCTATGCCTGGATAAAACAAACACAAAACCTGAAACAGGTTCTAGGGAACTCTGAAACAAAACTTTATATATTACCTTTGACAGAGTGCAGAGCACGTGACCATTGGCCAGGGAATAAATGGTGGTTTGCCATGATGCCACAGATTTCCGAGGAGACCTGCCTTCCCAGTGCCAGGAGCTGCAGAGGCTGGGTTGTGGGATGGCACGCAGACACATTTCCCCTTTGCACCACAACCTCACTTGGGGAATGGCAGAAGGCAAGCACAGTCCAGCCCTGACTTCAAAACTGATACTGTCAAGTTTCATTATCATCACAATTCTGTTCATAGGTATTTTTATTTATTTATTTCCTTGCTGGAGGGAAAAAATAAGGAAAAGCAAAGGGAAAAAACAAAAAACCTACAAGCAAACCACACAGCCTAAAGCCCCATGAAGCACATGAAAGATACACCAAGTGGATCATGGCACATATGCCCTCAACTGTGCACACCTAACATGGAGCAGTTAGTGGTTAGGAATGTCAGGGAGCTGGTACAAAAATGCCAGGCACTTTGCCTGAATTGGCTGTAACACAGAGCAGCTAATATCCTCAGCCTCCCATCTGGGTCTTCATTGCATTTCCAGTCAGGCAAACCGTTTGCACACAGGAATTCAGGGTAGGGGAAACAGGCTCCAGAGAATGCCACGAGTGAGGTAGCACACGTGCAGTGGTTTTGTTTGTATTTTACATGTTGGCCTTTGACTGTCTTTTCAATATCCTTGTGTCAGGGTGGAGCTGGAACTTGGCACTTTTACCTCCATGGATCCCCTAAACCTCTCTTGGTACAACAGTGACTTTGGTGACAGGAACTGGAGCAAGCCACTCAACGAGTCCATTGTAGACCAGAAGCCTCAGTATAACTACTATGCCATGCTGCTCACCCTCCTCATCTTTGTCATCGTTTTTGGCAATGTGCTGGTGTGCATGGCTGTGTCCAGGGAAAAATCTCTTCAGACTACCACTAATTACCTGATCGTGAGTTTGGCAGTGGCAGATCTCTTGGTAGCAACACTGGTCATGCCTTGGGTGGTCTATCTGGAGGTAGGTGACTCAGTTTTCTTTTTCAGTACTGAATGTTTCTGGTGAATGGGTAGAGAGGGGGAAGTTCAGCAGCCTAGACATCAGCTATTTCAAGAAGTTCTGAATTTCCCAAAACAAAAGTGTGTTTAATTTCCTAACAGTTGGTCAGATTTTTCCAGGAAATAGATACGATAGCAGATGGCAAGCTGACTTGAAAATATGCTGGTGTTCAGAAGGCCTAATTACAATCCAATTGCATTGAAAATCTGGACTTTAAATAGAGGGGTCAACAGCAAAACAACCCCGATTTTTTTTTTCAAAACTACATAGACAAACTGTTCATCCCCAAACATAAGAATGAGTCTGCAACAACATCATGGGAGTCACACTAATCAGCTGCATCAATAGCAATCAAAACCCTATTTCTGAAGGACTACAGTAGTAAGAAGAGCAGGCAATTGTAGAAGTAGGATGTAAATCCAAAGCTTTTATGTCACAATGTATGAGAGAAACAGAATCACAAGTGAGCTGCTTTCCACATTGCAGCCATTAGCACGTCAGTTTGGTACAAAAGAGTTCTGCGCTGCTGCATGCAGAGCCATATTTGAGTGGCACTGTGGTTTGTGAAAGCCAAATACTCCCAAGACTGCCACCTGTTTACTTGATGGCAAATTACTCTTGCAACAGTAAACAGCCTGAAAGAATGAAATGCGCCTCTAGAGGAAAAGAGTAAGAGAAAATACACAGTTGGCTCACTTTGCTGGGATGCCCGTGTGTTTCAGCCAGCTAAGAGCTGGCATGCTGATGGCAATCGCAACCAAGAGAGAATGAACAGTGGTGAGAAAGTATAAGACTGAAACTATACCGGATTTACAATTAATTTTCAGGCACTGGTTTATGAAAGAAAATGATAAAACAGAGAGGAGAACAGGGGAAAAAGCCATAATCAATCAGCCTATGAAGTATTAATGCAAAGCAAAACAAACCCACTGGCATGACATAGGCTGTCAAGAAACCACAATACTAATTATCACTCTAGTTAATTATTGTTTTCATGGCACTTTAAAAATGTAAAGCATCATGCACCTGCTATGGCTTTTTTATGTGACCACAGGCTGGTGTGATTGTAGTCAATTCCTCTGGGACCACTGGAGCTCTTCTATTATATTCCTCTTTCGTGACAACCCATTTTAAGCAGAGGCTTATGCTATGAGAAACTCTTGCTCTCTTAGGCCCAGCAATAAGAATCTCTCAGACACTTATTTTAATGTGGAAGAATAAAGAACAAATGGTGTAAGATGCTTTCCCTTTCTGCGCTCATGTGTATATGGAGTTGGTCAGGAACCTCAGTTTCCTTAATCTAGCAAGTAGGACAATCAGGCCTCTACATCTCAGCAATACTTTTTTATTTTTTCCCTTTTTTTAATGTATGTTTGCCCTTTCTGCTCTTATCCACACTCTGCTAAACCTACTGCTAGCTTGAAGCAACAAAACCCACGACAAATACTTGCTGACAGAGATGGAGCCATTGGACTGACGTGGGTTAGGCACACTGTGGTCCCTCTCTGGGTCTACAGTCTGAAATCAAAACTGGCCAGACCCTTTGTTCTGTAAATATCTTCATTTTATTAATGCCTTTGTATCACAAGCTTGGACAAAAACAAATGTCAAAAGGAAATCCTTTTAAAAAGCATCCTCAATGCAAACAAATCTTCTACCTCCAAACTTCTGAGGTTTCTCTTATGTAAATGGAAGCAGTAAGAGAAAGAACTGCTGCAGTTTACAGCATCTTCCATAAACTCAAAATTATGCATGCAGGAAACTGGTTTTGCAGAGGCTTATATCTGGCTGGAAACCTTTGCCTTTGGGCAAATTCTCATCAAAGTTACTGATGTAACTGTCTCTTAACTGCTTTTTTAATCACTGAGTATTCATCTGTCACTCAGGCTTCAATGCAGTCATTCTTTCTTCCTTCTTTATGCTGCCTATGGTTATGTATATCAGAGCAGAAATAACTGAAGAATAGCTATCTTATTCAATCTATTTTCAAATGCAATAGGACTCTATTTTTATTAGAGGGAAATATACTTTTTTTCATCACATGTCAAATACAGCAGTCCTAATAATTGCTATTAAACTTAATTGGCAAAGTTCAGTTTCAATAGCAAGAGAAGTGAAGACAAAAAGGCTACTGGTAACTGGAAGTGTTATCATTAGTTCTTTGTCTTTATCACAATATGTAGTGTGTCTCTGAATTACATTAATCTTGTTCACACAAAAAAAAAAATCTACCCTGATTTTTTAAACTAAGAAATGAAGGAAAGCTCCTGGTCTTTGCTAGGTATAATTGCAAAAAAGTGTCTAATAAAAAGCTGTAAGCACATCAATTTTATATCCTGAGCACCTCTAATTGTATTTCCTTCTTCATACTTCTTCACAATGCTTCAGAGGCCTGTTTAAGCTACTCCATAGTTCACTCTGTCTTTGAGGAGACTTGCACTCCCTTATGTCATTGGAATATGAGCCCAGGTTTGTGTCTGCTGTTCAGGCTGCCCAACACAATACAGAGTAACAGGATGGAATTAGGAAAGACAGAATCACACCAGCCATTAGGAGAACACTCAAAAGAACGGTTTGGATGGAGCAAAGTACTTCCTTTGTGGCCGTGCCATCATTTGAGGCCTTTGGACTAGACAGGACAAAGTCCTTGAAGGCACTTGATGGCAAACAATCCTACTTGAAGCAGCATGTGATTGATTGCATGTGACCTGATTCTAGCTGGAACTTCTGTAGACAGGATTTTGATCCCTCTTGAACCAGTGGAACTCTAGCTACCAGCAAGTGTATATAGCTTTGTGCAAAATTCTCCCTTTAGACCTTCTCAATAGCATAGACTCAGTGAATTCTTTTACTGGCCCTATTTTCTCTTTTTGCAGGTTGTTGGTGAATGGAGGTTTAGTCGGATCCACTGTGATATCTTTGTAACCCTTGATGTTATGATGTGTACTGCCAGTATCCTCAACCTCTGTGCCATCAGCATAGACAGGTGAGGGCTGCACAGCAGCAAGTTGCATCAAATCCACAGTAACAAGTCACGGCCATCTTTATATACTCTAATTTTACCTGTGACTCAGAGGCTTGAAAATTACGAGAGCTAGTGTAGCTGATGTCTCCTGAAGAGTAATTTAGAGGACCTATGTGAGGTCTGAGCAGGGATTCCATCAGAAGCAGATATAGTAACACTAGTCTTGAGAGTGAAAATGTAATTGTGTGTATACATCCCCATTAGTTCAGTGCTTCTGTCTTTTCAAACACCAGTGGGAAGGCAGTAGCTCGGAGAGAGTGCAAATAAAATGCTATGCTAAGCTGACCCCAGCCTCGTGCCTTCCAAAACAGGGAACGCAGACATCTGGGAGATGTGTGAAATATGACTTGCCCTCTATTCTCTTGCTGGTCCAGGCTTTCAAACACAGCAACGAGATGTCATTTCCTACAAAGTTTGTCAGCACTGGCAGAATAACAATGGACTGGGTCTGTCTCTTCACATTGCAGGTACACAGCAGTAGCAATGCCAATGCTGTATAACACCCGCTACAGCTCGAAGCGCAGGGTCACGGCCATGATTGCTGTGGTCTGGGTGCTTTCATTTGCCATCTCCTGCCCGCTCCTCTTTGGCCTCAACAACACAGGTGAGTGTTATGCCACCTGCAGCTGGCTATTGGCATCTTCCTGGCTTTACTGGGTCCCCAAGTAGTCCTGTGTTACAAGTCAGGAATAAACATGAGGTTTTAGGTGTATCAGGATGCATCCATCTCTGTTTCAGGTGTCCTCTCCCCGTGTCATTCCAGCTGTTTGTCAGCTGCTTCTGGATCTGTTTCATCTCTTTGCTGTTCCAGACCAGTGTTTCAGACACAGCAGAACTGAGGTTACGTAGATGTTTACACAACACTCACCAAAGTTACGTTAACATTCATCCACTACAAAATCAAAAATCCCTCTTATATTAAAACATGTGAAAAGGAAATTTGTGGGACAAATAGCTTCACCGAGACAGGAGAGAAAAGAACTGGCTGTTCAGCCATCAGTTTCATAGGAAGACTGGATTGTATACAGCATGGGATTGGTAGGCTTTTAATTATAATGCAAGCAATAGCCAGGGATTTTGGGTTGTATGTGACTCCCAAGGGGAGTTTGCTGTTCTGGTATTTCTGTTCCATCTGACACGGTAGTTTCCTTTAGAATCTGAACCCCTTACTGTCTTGGTATCTCTGTGCCTTCTGAAAGAGGGAGAGAAGAGGGTGAAGATGGTGCTAGCTCCTAGCAGCAGGGACAACAAGCCTGAAACTTTTTGTCTTCCAGATGAGAATGAATGCATCATTGCCAACCCTACCTTTGTCGTGTATTCCTCTATCGTCTCCTTCTACGTTCCCTTCATTGTCACCCTGCTGGTGTATGTGCAGATCTACATAGTCCTCCAGAAGCGCAGGAAACGTGTCACCACTAAGCTCAGCAGCCGTGGCCTGGACTCAGACACACAAGCCCCGCTGAAGGTAACTAAACCTCTGCCTTGCTCTCAGCAGACTCGGTCTGTTCCCCTTCCTGCTCCACTTCATTCCCCAAAGCACTTCCTCCTTTTCTCGAATGACACTGCCTGGACTAGATGAAATACTGCATCAGAAAGGTGAATGCTGTGTCCTGTGCCATTTGGGAGTCCCACTTGCACACTCTGGATTATCAGGTCACTGGCTGGTGCTTCTCTGGCCTCCCTGGAGCTCAGGGGATGTTTCAGCAGCAGATCTGCATGAGGAGCTGCTTCATTAACCAGGCTGCATTTCCTTTGGTTCTGCTGAATTTGGGTTGGGGTACCTGAGACTACAGGCTGTACTATTTTCTAAGTCAGTCTTGCTCTTGTGACGAAGAACTTAAATGGAAATTGTTTGCGTGGCTGGGGTGCGATCTACATCACTAGTAATGATCTCTCTACACTGAAAACAGCCTCTCAGAGCAGGAGATATGTATAGAAGTGGAGTCCAGCTGAGCATGTTAAGTGTGAGACTACTTGTCAAAACACTACTCTCGCAGAACATGCCAGGGAGGAATGTATATTCCCAGAGGCAAACTTCAAACTGCATTGCCTCAGAGGCCAGTACCATGTCAAGCAAAAGAGGGAGTGAGACAGGGATTGACCAAAACATAAACAGATCTCTGTGGTTTCTTTCCTCTGGTGAGAATCACGAGGCGTAGTTGCCTCCATTATTGCTTCTTCAGAGCAGTTTTGCACCAGTCTTAGCACCTTGGCCACACTGACTAATTTCTGCTTCATGCTCTGTGTTTGTATTTCCACCTGCGTCCCTTACCAGCTCCCCTTCCCAATTACTCTCTGCTTGTGTAACCTCTGAGCTGGTGCTTGCCCCTTAGGACAAATGCACTCATCCAGAAGACGTCAAGCTCTGCACAGTTATTGTGAAGTCCAATGGGAGTTTCCAAGTTAATAAGCGCAAAGTGGTGAGTGTTTAAGAGAAGTGGTAGCTTTTCAGAGCATTTAGCTTCCCCCTTTTCTCCTCTTAGGACACAAAATGAATTTCTGTAAGGTGGGAGAAAAATAAACTAAGAACAAAGGTTACCATCCAATCTCAAAATTTAAATATTCTTCCCATTCCTTAGAGTGAAGCAGGGGGTTTAAGATCATAGAACTCAAAAAGCCAGACTAAGCTCACCTAAAGATCAGCTATAAAAGCCATGACATTTTAACATTTTGTGTCTTTGATTTTCTTCTCCTCTGTTATTTATTTTAAGTCTCGGACTGCATTGGTTTGGTTGGGTTTTGCTTGTTGATTTCGTTTTTGTTTATATTCTGAAGACCTAAATAAAATCCATGGGGAGTGGAAACAGTGTCTCTCCCATTTCTTAACCTCTTTGTGCAATAAAGGAGAGTCATTCACTGCAGTTGTACCCAAACGTATTCTTCTCTGTAAACACTTCACAGCCCTTTCCCCAAGCATCTACCAAAAACATAGGGAGAAGAGGGATTGATTGCTCTTCAGCATCATCCAGCTTCACTCTGTAAGGAGTGTTCATTGCTTCTCTCTGTATATTTATGTGTCTTTATGTTGTGGACATTTGATTCTTGTCCAGGAGGTGGAGAGTCACATAGAAGAGATGGAAATGGTGTCCAGTACCAGTCCCCCTGAGAAAACCACCATCAAACCTGCAGCACCAAGTAACCATCAGTTGGTTGTGCCAGTGGCTTCTAATCGGGGCACAAACTCAACCCTGCAGGGAGCCTTGGACAGCCCTGGGAAGCTAGAGAAGAATGGACATGCCAAAGAAACACCCCACACAGCCAAGGTCTTTGAGACCCAGTCTCTGCCCAATGGCAAGACGAGAAACTTTCTCAAGGCTCTGAGCAGGAGGAAATTGTCACAACAGAAGGAAAAGAGAGCCACTAAGATGCTAGCCATTGTACTTGGTGAGAGAGCACATTGGCTTCCTCTTGTGTTTCTGCAGAAAACCAAGAGCTACCAAGAATTAGGGTAGCCGGTCTGAATGTCTAATGTAGACTGTTTTTTCCAGGCCTCCACAGAAATAACTTCACTTGAAACATTAGAGGACATGTAGGCAAGAGGCTGCCAATAAGAAGGCTTCCTCCTTCCCAGCTAGAAACAGGTCACAGTGCTGTACGAAAGGCTCAGAAAGCTGTCCATCTGCGGGGTGTTTGGACTGCCACAAGACAGCTGGGTGCAGGGGCGAGAGAACTCATGGGCTTTCTAGAACACAAAAGGCAGCATAGTTTCTCAGCAAGAAACTGGTACCTCTGAAGGCCAGATTTTTTGATGTAACTGGTCTAATCACACCAGCAAAGAAGTTCTCTGGTACTCAGAATATATACTATGATACTTAACAGACAAACAGAAGGCTTATTCATCAGGGAAACATTTTTCCTTCATACCCAAAAGAACCTTACTGTTCTCATAGTCTCTAAATTTGTCCAGCTTTCAGAAATCAAAATCTGTCTCTTTCCTTTCCCCCCAGGTGTTTTCATCATCTGCTGGCTCCCATTCTTCATCACTCACATCCTGAACATGCACTGCGATTGCAACATCCCCCCAGCAATGTACAGCGTCTTTACGTGGCTTGGATATGTCAACAGTGCTGTCAACCCGATTATTTACACCACCTTCAACATTGAATTTCGCAAGGCTTTCCTGAAGATCCTCCACTGTTAAAAGTAAAAACAGCAACCACGTTTTCCAGAATGAGAAAAAATAACCCCAATGCCATTCACGCACACAAATGGGCAGCCATGGAGAGGTCTCGAGCTCTTGTGTTGGGCATGAGGCCTGCAGTGTTACACCAGTGCCGTGCCCATGCACCTCCTGGTGCAGATGCAACGAGGACCTTCATGTGGGAGGTTCTGTCATTCCTCAAGCTGACCTTTGGGCTCCGGGATGCCAATCCCAAGGGCACTTTTCAGAGCTACCCTCACACTGTGTTTGAAGTGGAAGCAAAAATCAAGACACACTCATTTGATTCTTGCCTGTGGCCATCTAACCTTGAGTGCATTAAACACAGGCGCAGAGCCATGTGTTGGTAGCGGTAGGTCACTGCTGCTACTGGCTTGCGTGTCATGTCATTGATAAAATTCTCACCAAAGACAAGACCATCTTTTCTGCTTTGCAATAGGAGCCAGACAGAGCTTGCGGACAATCTGTGCAATAGCTTTGCCTTCACCTTGAGCTGACTCACCCAGTATCAAACTTCTGAAGCCTTGAGAAAAACCTTTAAAACATCTCCAAGTGGGCTAAGAAGATTCTGCCACCTACAGATCCAGCCCCTGCAACAATGTGGGCCTACAAGCAACAGGCAGAAGGAAGAAAGGGAGCACAGGTCTCATGTGGGACCACTACATAAGTGTAAATATGAATAAATAGGATGAATTGAACAGAAGCCTAAGCCAAAAAACAGACGGAGCGAAACTAAAGAAGTGATACCTTGTATTGCATGGTATACATTCAGATCAAGCAGGACACCAACTATCATCTATCATCAGCCAGCCCAGCAGCAATTTCTGCCCACCAGCATCTCATCTCCACTCTCATACAAGAAGTTACAAAACTAGGTGAGGAGTGTTAGTGTGGTGAATGTAGAAACAGGAAGACAATGTGCCAGGTGTGGCATCTGCAGCCATGTCTGCCTCAGATGTGAACTTGAGCAAGTCAGCTAAGCTAGGTCCAGTTCTTCTCACCTAACTTTGGGGTGCCATGAAGCCAAGGACCACTTCAGATATGATTTGCCTATGTCTCTCAATATAGAGACTACAGAATAACATCGTGCCTAAATTAATTTAAATTAACAGTAAATGATATTAAACTGTGTGTTTTGGAAAAAGCCAGAATAAAAGCCTAAGAAAGTCCCTAGCTGGGCCTGGTCCTGTGTCCAAGTTGGACTCTGGAAAGGTCTGGATGTTTCCAGCATCCCTTACTCTCTGATACCTATCTTTCATTCATTAAAACAAACGAAAACCCATAATAGCCTAATTTCACCACACTGACTCTGGCATTACCAAATCCACACTGTACTTACTAATTGTACTCAGTTCACAATATATTTTGTAATATCTCTGTAAATAAAATATAGTTAGATTAATAAAATGACATAGAAATAGGCCTGGCTAGAAACTAATGTTGGATCTGGAAAACTAGATGATTACAAAAGCCATATGCAGAGGAAGGTTCCCAAGTTCTAGCTACCTGCTGTTTTCTAAAGATGTTAAAACACAATCTGGAGAGCAATATAATCCCTTTTCTTTCTATGCAGTTTGTGGAATATTCACATAGTTTCTGCTTCAGAATAGATGAAGACTGCTGCCAATGGGGGCTCTTTTATTCCCTGGTTTTCCTATATTGCTAACAAAGCCTTTTCCTATGGGATGGATTGTGCTGGTAAAATGTGTTCCAGCTGTATATTAAGAAGAGATTATGTCAAGCAGCTATAGCTAAAAGCTATAATGCTTTCAGCCATTTTCTGAAATTGAAACAGGACTCCCACCCTGATCCAAGCTTTCCATTCTAAACCTTGTATTCCTGGAAAAGGCTGATGACCGATGTTATCAGTATTTAGCCCATGGACTTTTACAGCATTTGAATGTGGCTCTTCAAGGCCTGCTCACAGCTATAAATTTAAATGAAGAATGATCTTACAGATGCCTAAATGTGTCCCACCTTAGTGAAGGATTTTAGGTTATACTCTCAGAAGAAATAGGTCCTACATATTAACTAAATAGGAGAGTACATGCTTATCAGAGCAACATTTTTTGACATACATGAGCTAGGTGTTACATGATGCTGTCAGAACAAAACATTAAGAACATGTAAGATGGGGCCGGGCACTCTTCTGTCTTAGCATTGTAATGCACAGCTAGGGAACCTTTGTACTTTGTATGTTAATAGGATTATAGCAAGGAAAAAACCCCACTTCTTACAGAAGCACAGGAAACTTTCCAATCCTTTTTTAATTACAAAATTGGAAACACTGACCCAAGAGATCTCACGCACAAGCTATCTCTCCTTTTTCTTTTCCTCCCCAATTTTAACCAAGCAAGTTTGCTCAGTGATAGGAATCAACTCAGACTGGTATTACTTAAAAGATTCAAAGAATAATGTAAAGCTGGTAGGTTTTTTAGTGGAAAAATAGTAATGAGCTATTGCTCAATTTTCTAACGTATTCACAATGGCAAAGCCATTGGTGCCATTGGACTTTAAGCTAACAGGTAGGAAGCTTAATCAAAATAGAAAATAATATGCATAAAAGAAAGAAAGCTTTAAAGCATTTGGAAGTTGCCATAGGTGGTATTTGCCCTGTATTAAACCTGGTGTGAGCCCTCAAAATAAGTGGAATCTAAACAGTGTCTTAACCTTGTCCCATAATTTTATTTTGTGTTCAGTGTTAACCCAGGACAAAATCCTCATCTTCAATACTGTGGACCTTGTTCGAACATTTTCTTTCTGAATCTAGATGCAGAGGTTTATCACTCAACTCACCTGAACTACTGGACTCACTGATGAAAGACTCTTCCAAACCGTCATGGAGGAAAAAGCTGCTGAAAAAGGGCCTATGTCCTTCATATGTTTGCTAACGTGGACCAAAAAAAGCCCGGTGTCATTTCCTAGAGATTACGTATTTGTTGGGAGAAGTTACCTGCAGCCCATCATTCACCCCAATGACATTTTAAGCCACTCATTCCTAACATTCCAGACTCAACGGTATCTTGTGGAAGATACCAACTGCCCTTGGAAAGGCAGTAATGCCATGTCTGTTCATCTCCTCTGCAGCAGGTTTTCCTTTCCCATAATACATCTACACTTAAAGACAACAAAATAAAGCACCTTCTACCCACGAATCAAGCCTTCACAACTCTCTTTGAAAGAGGACCAAAATATATCATCCTCTGGCTTTAAAAAGAATGAACTAATGCCAAGAGCAAGGACAGTCTTTGCAATCTGTTTGTACAGCACCTGGTGCAATGACAACCAGCCCATAGTTACGATGGAAAGTGTTTGTTGCAGTCAGTCGCATCATGCAGGACTCTGAGGCCTCTTTCCCACAGATCTGCGTCTGGCAAACACAGTCCTCACTGTTACTTCCACTCTGGAAAAAAACATTGCTTTCCCAAGGACTTCAGATGGAGGGACATGCTGATGATGGTAAGGGTACCGATATGTTTTTTAAATCACGTTAGTGAGAAGATTTCATTTCTTCGTTCCTGAAGAAGAACTTAAGACCCTTGCTATAGTCCCTATTTTGTGATTCATTATTTGTAATTGAAGCTTTAGTTCTGCTTATTGAGTCTTCCTGTTCCTGCTTTTCTTCCCCGAGATTCACAGCTTCCTGAAGCCCGTGTGGCTCTCTGCACCCCTGAACAGGTTTTAATTAAGAAGCTAGTGAATTCTGCCTGCACTGTATTTGGCGCTTGCCTGCTTGCTCCCACTACAGTCATGATACTGTTTATCTTCCTGACTGAAGAGTAAACTAATTACAGTAGGTCTAACTAGCTTATTAAATCCTGCTGAAATGAAAAGGAAAACAGGAAAAAAAAAAGCCACTACCTCTGTGGTGAAAATCTCCAGTGAAAACATGACTCCCTGAAGAGTCAAGAATGTGTAATACCCATCACAAGTACATGTGACACCAACAAATGTCTTCATGCAGCACTGTAATTAAATAGAGACTTGCACAAGCTACCCTGATGTTATATGCTTATTTTGTTCTTTATGCCAGGAGCAGCAACTTAGCTGTAAGGGGCCAGACTCCAGGGACCTACACTTATGCTATACATAATACAAACATGTAACAGGAAAAGATGGCCTTCAGGGGAGATCTTGTATTTCTTCTAACTTACTTTTCAGATTAGTTGCATTTTTGTTTTTCTCCCTTATGTCAGTTCACCCTTAAGAATTCTAGCTTTTGTCTAGACTGAAGCTTGGAGAATCAGACATGGGAAAAAAAGGATGCAGAAAGACACAGACAGAAAAGAAAATGTTCCTAAATTTCTCCATCTCTCTTCTCTTCTAGACAGAAGCAGACTGGGGAGGATTTGGAGGAGGAAGGGATGAAAACAGATAAGTACCTAGACAAGAGCAGTCATGCTGGTACTTCTGGCATCACACAGCTGCCTGTATTTACTTTTTGGCACTACTCATTTACATCTGGTGCATAGCAGTACAGGTTCAAGATGGGGATATAAAGCCACTGCTCTCACTGGGACATTGTCTACCTCAGCTGTTGAAGTTGAGGGAAAAAGCTATATACAAGTCAAATATAAGCACCAATACGTATGAGTTTGGTTGGCAACAATAGACAATTGTGTCGAATCTACAAACTCACAATCTCCCTGCATGGAGAAACAAACAGAAGCTGTCAGACCACTATAGCACTGCAGACAATTTGTATGATAAGTACAGTATTTTACCACTGTGTTTTGTACAGAAGTTAATATGCTCAAAACCTGTAATTATGGACTTTGCTTGGTTAAGCACACCTAGCATAAGAATTCACATCAGTGGGAGTATTTCAGCTGTCCACATCTATCACTTGGGCTTGCATACAAGGTTTTGGTGAAGACGCTGTATAGGGCTGGCAGTGCAGAAGACATGCTGCAGCTGAGCCCTTTATAGTAGTTTATGCAAAGGTCAAGTAACCAGTCATGTGGAGGGGTTTTTTTCCCCTTCTGTGTTTCACTTGATTTTTATGCTAGAGAACTTCAATATTTCCTTTAGGAATATTTACTTTCATGTTGCTCTTACTGTTACACTGTTTCATTAAGCTAAGTGCTGAAATGTTTGGTATTTATGTAAGAACGAATCCAGTAGATGCATGTGGACCTCAGCCAGGCTTAGTGAGCACAACAGTAAAACCTCAGCTTAGGCTGCTACAAAATTGGGGTTCATGAATTGTTCTCTCCAAGATTATTTTCTTTATACAAAAAAGAAAAAAAAAAAAAATCCTTCCTCCTGCTAGGATATAAAACTATGTATCTGTAAGAATTAAAAAGCTGAAATATCTGTTCAAGGGCATTTTGGATCCTTGGCATGAACCGAAGGTCTGCTCAGTTTTGAACCAACACAGAACAGAAAGGTAATCCCTGCCCTGACATCTTCAGTTTATACAGTAACCAGAATCTCCAAAGCTGCTAAATTCAACTGATGCTTAATTCTCCTTGCTGTATGATCCAACTCAATGACTGATGGAAAATTAGGTGCTCAAGCAACCATAACACAACAGAATAAATGACATTCCAAGCTGAAACAACAGGACACACACCATCTTGGTTTTAGTTTGTCTAGCCACACCCTGTCAGGATAAAAGGCCAGCTCCTATGAGGTTCTCCCTTACAGCAAAATTGCATTTCTGAGTCTATGGACTACAAAACAACCACAGCAACCACTGCCAGCAAGCACTGTTCACACCATCCAAAAGAAATAAAACAGAACTGACCTGTCCATGTCCTGGGGCATTTGAGCGAGCCCTGTAGTTTCAGGTTAGGTCTGACAGATTAATGGATTATGCTTTCTTCTGCACATCTGGCGAAAAAGAGAGAAAACCGGCTGCACTTGTTAATTAAACTCACGCTTTTTAATCAAAGCTTCTTTTAATAGTTAAAACTGCTCCCCCCACTCCTGTTTTTTGACAATATCAGACTGTCTGCTTCATAAATAGCTTTTGACTCATAAATAACAACTTTCTTCACCAAAGAAAGAGTGATGATGGTGGACTAAATGTATTAGGGTATAATGAATAATTAGCAGACCTAGAAATGCGTTCAAAGAGACTTAAGAAACAAAGCAAATCCCAGGTCCTTTGAAGGAGGAAAAGTGTTCTGTATTCCCAAGCTGCCATGCTGGGCCCATAAAAAAAAGTGGGATAATGAAAACAAGTGAGCACATTTAACCAAGCTTAGCTTTGCTTCCCTGCTGCATGCAATCAACTGTATCCATAGCTTTGATGAGACTGTAAAGATTACATCACTTAAATCTCAGCTGCAGGATTTTTTGCCAGACTTACTGAAGGAAAGCAAGCAAACAGCACAGAGGTTTTGTGCTTGCTCTACATCAGAAGCCATCACTCCTGTTGATAACCAAGCCATTACAAAGATATTAACACATAGCTAGAGGAGTTTGTAACATGTAACAGGAATACAACTTGTGCACTAGTAGCAAGTTTTGTCAAAGTAAAGCAAAACAGAAGCTACAAATACACAGAAAGCTGATTAAAATAGGCTCTATAGGGTGATTGTGGAATTCAGCTGCCATCACTTCACTGGAGAGTCTCCTTAACACCGAACAGACGAGGTAAATCAGCCTCTCAGGCCTACCACCTGAGATCCATCCAAGAGGGCAGGGGTCTGCACGTCTCCTGCCTAACCCAGAATCAGTGCTGACAGGTAGCTGTAAAAACACAACATTTCGGCAACATGCTGGTTTCCTGCTCCAGCAAGCCCCATGCTCACATCACAAGCCTTCTGCTCCCTGCATCACTTCACACACACTCCATTTCAGCAGCATCTTCCTTGCTTTAACTTCTAGGGTTCCTTTAGCCCCTTTTGGGCCACTGTCATGTGCCTAGCTCATCCAGAAGCTGGGGACAGATGCTGCATTACCTTTTCACCTAGGGCCTGTCCTGCAGGGAGAGCTGGGACAGGAAATATCTTCAGATTGCTGGTCACAGCGAGTCCTGCTGCTGTTCACGATTAACAGGTCCCAGGCTCTGAGTGAGCAGAGGACAGGGAACCATATAAACCTCTGCCTGTGATCTCAGTATAGCCAGAGGATCCAGAAACTGTCCAGATCCCTTTTGTACAGGGCGTAATGCTTGTAACAGTCTGCAGCAGAAGACTTAATCCAGGCATTGTCAGGGCCTGAGTCCTCACCAGCAGGCAACACCTTTATGAACCTGGCACACACAGATGTCCTGTCCTACATGAAATGCTGCACTGTTTCTTCCTGCTCCTAAACAGAACAGACTTCAGCATCACTGGAACAGAATTAGAGGCTGCTGTTGTGGGCTTTTAATAGTGACTACTGCACATGGGGAAGACAAGCGTCCTCACAGGTATCTCTGCTTCCTATCTGTATTAATCTGTGATTTAACCACTACATAAACCCCTTTCAGTTGCATGCAGACCAGATGTAAAGGGCTGCAAACCTCGCTTGGGAGAAAATCAGGTCACAACTTCAGAGTTTGTAACTCCATCAAACATTTCATAATAACCATTGTTAATATTTCTTTAACAATGCAGCCATGAAGCTGATTTTCTTTTCAGACCACAGGAAAAAGCAAGAAAACCAAAAATTGACATCAGCAAGAAATCTAATCTTCTATCCAAATAACAGCAACGAAGAAAATCTCTGTGCTGATCTTGTGACTTCACAGAGCTCTGTCAAACCATAAGCTGGAAAATGTACAAGGCTACAGAGGAAAATCCAGGAGCTCGAAACAGGATGGAATGATATAGGTTATGAGTTGAGAACTTGTCTGTGTGAAGAAATGGACAGTCAGTGCTAGTCTAAACAAATAGGTGTGTACTTTTCTTGCAGAATACCTCCCTCCCTTTGGGACAGCTTTAGTCATAAACAAAAGTGGCTTTGATCAAACATAATTCTTCTAGCTTGCTAGAATAAACCAGCAAGATTGCAGAGCAGCTGCTGTGGTTCCTTTAGAGACACTTGAAGTGTAATGGCATGAGAATGTCTTCTCTCACAGCAGGGGACAGCCAATGACTGGGCTGAAGCTGTCATAAATACTGTGGTGTGCTCTGGCTAGTACGTTAAAAATATACTTATGTGCCCATGTCTGGCCTGGATTAAATCCATTGCATTAAATGATTCAATGACACATGGAATTGATATCAAAGAGCTGAGCTACTGCTTCTACCTCCCTGTGGGCCGTGGGCCAGGTTTCCTAGAGAGAATAGTACAGATAATGATACAGAATTAAAGGGTTTGACCCAAAACAAAACTGGTGAGTTTTGAATCTAAATCTAATGAGTAGGCTGGCTAAAAGCAGAGACATCAGGAAAAATATTTATGCTTTTGTAGCACTGTACACCCACTTTGCACTCTGTTTTGCCATAAATGACAGTACAAGTGCAGAACAACAGGGAATCAGCTTCTGCAATCTCCATGAAGGCAGGAGTCTAGATGCAAAAGTCACACCAAATTAACCTAGAGATGTAGATTTATGACGGAATTATTGCGGCTTGGCAATTTACAGTAATCGAGTTTGTGCATGTTCTCAGCTGGTGGCAGATGCTCTAGGTTACCTTCCTTCATTATGGTTACATTAACATGCCTACCTTGAACTCGCTGTGAGTTAAGATTATGCAAAGAGTGATTTACTGGGGCTCAGTTAATGCGTGGTAACCTGTTTAGCCACAGAGATATGCCTATGTGTCTGAGCCTGCTTATCAAAGGAAACATTCAGGTCTATGTCGCAGTTCTCAGGGCATCATATAAGGAACATGTCTGATTGCCTTTTTGATAAACAAGCTGGGTAAATGACTTCAAAGATGAAACCAGAATCAGCCAAGAAGATTACAGAGTGTGAAATACTAGGAACTGGAACATGATTCAGAGATACCAGTGAAAGCCAAGTGCTGGTACATTCTGCCATCCTCTTAATTAAAAAAGCAAAGGGAAGTTTTCCATGAAGCAGGTTAATTTTGAGACGCACTTCTTCACCCAGCCTGTCTGACAAAGAAAGGCTCTCCAAATAAAGCAAGGTGCTTGGAAACAGATATTTAAAACCAAAAGCCTTGGAGTAAAGCTGTCACCCTGCAGTAACAAGCACCGCACTTCCACCAAAGTGGCGCCAGCAATGGGGTAGGGCACCCCCATTCACAGCAGGTTCATCCCAGCACGTCTTCATGCTAAAGATGAGAGCAGAGGCCTTAAGAAGTATATTTACTGCCTGCGAGAGGAGGAGCTGACTGTAAGCATGTGTGTATGTGCACAAGCATGCTGGGCAGGTAAATTCATAAGCAGAGAGGATATTTTTGCAATAAAACCTGTCTTCCAGCTTTGCACTCAGAGTGCATGTTCCCCAAAAGCCTGAAATCCATGCTTGTGCTTTCTGCATGTCACCTAGCACCTTCCAGACAACCCTGTTCCTGAGCTCATTTACTAATTAGCTCCAAAATCTGCCTTAACCCACTGTGGCTCCCTTCCCTACAAACAGCTTTAAAACTCTTAACCTCTGCTGAAAGCCAAAGCTATGTATCTTTCAGCACAGGGATTGTGGAGAAGACATGAGCTGAAATACATGCAATAAAAACACTCATTTGAGAGTAATTTCCCTTCTCAAGTTCTCTGTCAGCTTTAGGACCAAAAAATCCCCAGTAAAATTTGAGTAGAAAAGCCAAAGCTATCTAAAGAAGCATATTTCTTCCTGAAATCAGAGTGCAGCTCCAGTTCCCAAGGAACTAATCCTTGCTATTTAGCCCATCTGGATACATCTGGAGCACAGTTCACTTGACATGAAGGTTCAAGCAGCAAAGCTGACAATTGTAAGCATTTGGTTTTTGGCTTGGTTTAAGGCTCTATTTTCTCCCAATCTAGATCAATACTGCATGAAAGAGGCAATTTATCAACTGTGCCTAGCTGCCATGGCCCATGAAACCCAATCAGAGCTAAAAGTAGTAATTACTGCAATTACCCTGGTCTATGCTGACAGGCTACAAGAGTCAACACTCCAACACGTGCATTCACCCACACAACAGGCTCAGAGTAGGACTGTGGAAACTGGCCCCCATGGTAATTAATCATAGCAAGCATCAGTCACTCTGTCACCTCCGGCTGCTCAGAGCAAGTATCTGACAGCTGAATGCCAAGGCTGAAAGTGGAGCTGCAGCAGGAGTGTCAAGGATTCAGTTAATCTTGGCCATGGACAGTTCAAGTCTCATCACTGTGGCAATCATTCTCTAGACAGCAAGAGCACAGTTTGAAGGGACCAGCACTGTTACTCCCTGTTATGTGGTTCACTCGAGTATTTAGCTGCAGAGGAATGGGTGGTGGTGTTAGTTATTGTCTGCCCACATCACGGTCTCACTGTGTTCCTATGTCCAACTCCGGGAGTTGAGACCAGCCTTGTTCACATGCCAAGCTCATCAATATACCCATGTCTTCAAAACCAACAGCTTTTGGAAAGATTTGGATTGTGACTAAGTATATTTATCAGTGACTAATTATGATGCATGTTGTTACTGCTCTGTTGTGAACACAACCATTGTAGTGGTAGTCCAGGAACATGATGGTGACTTGCAAATATTTGTAGACCTGTTGACCCACGCAAAATAAGTGCCTCCAACTTCAGCTGTGAATGGCCTTCCTCCTGCCCTAAACCAGGGTCATCATACTAGGCTACTGCTCCAGAGGAAAATCCCTGCTCTTCACTCTTAATGAATTACCTTTCTGCATCAGGGTAGAAATTGTTCAAAGAATAGCATTATATGCCACAAAGGCAGAAAACCAGAACATGCAGCCATCACATCAGCTTCTACAGACCTCAAAGGTGCCTGAAGATAAATTTGGTTGCACTTCAAGAGCTCCTCTGGCCAGAAACAGACAAAGGATGCAAAAGAGAGAACACCTGAGGATTTAGTCTGCCAGACCTTGCTTGATTTGGGCATCAGTGTCTTTGGAAATCTTTTAAAGGTCTAACTGAAGCCTTTGGGTTTCATATAGAAAATTTGGGTGACTTGCTGTTAAATGAGCTGATCTTACTAGCTTTAAAATCTTGGAAACCAGTGCACTTGCCTTACTCATGTGATTCCCTCTTTCCCTAAGTAGTGGCATTCTCTGCGTCAAACCTTACTTCAAACTGGTGCTCAGATAAATGCTTCACATTCCCATTGGTCTTTCTGTGGAGAAAGACACTTGCTTGAGCCAGCTGAACCACAGAGGATGCACTGTATTTTCCACCTGAACACCGTTTGTCTGCATCACAGAATAACAGGTTGAAAGGGACCTCAAGGATCATCCGGTCCAATGTCTGGATACTGTGCACAAGCTAAGAGCTGTGCTAATGTATTGCATCTCTTCCTTCCTCACTGTCCTGGCTGTGCCCTAACATGCAACCAAGGAGATGCAGTAGTAAGCACTGTAGAGCTTTCTCAAGGTAAATGCAGTGTGAGCCAAGCTGAGCAGTCACAGTATGCAGCAGATACTCAAGGGCAGCAAGGGGTCAGATGCAACTTTCATTTGGCAAACTGATCGTGCTAGGTAAAAAGGCCAGAGCTGTACTAAGCTGGGGAGGGAATGTCAACTTCTGTTAGCATGTGCAGCCGTTCAGTTCTGATTTAAGAAAATCTCCCCTGCTCAGGTGCTGAAGTGGTTTTCCTCTGTTGCTGCTGTATGGATATGTTTCTCCAACTAGGCTCAAGAAACACCCATTTAACTCAGTCCTTCAGCAATGTGAAGTGTCTTGGCATGCTGAATATCTTGTTAACGTGGTAATATCCTTCAAAACACTTCTTTTCAAAGAACCTCACCACATATTGGGCGAGTTCAACCTTTTCTCTGGTTTTGTCTGTTTATTTTATGGTGGTGATTGTTGTTCTTTTTCCCCCCGTTACTTTTTAAAACTGTCTCAGTGGATTCGTGTGTTGTGACATTTTCCTGCATTTACCGGAGTCTCTAGGGATAAGCCGTAAACAGAACACAACTGTGCTCAGCCAAAAGGAGCAACGTATTGGCCAAATAAACCTTCTCAGCTCTCCTGGGAGAAATCATGCTGGGTGTTAGACAACAAATACTTCTTCAAAATAAAGTGGCAGGTCAGTCTCAACAAAACCTTTTGGCATACTGGAGTCTTCTCCAAAAAGACAAATTAATTCCCTGAACTCCTTATAAGGATTAGTTGGGATTTTTTCCTACTTGGAGCAGGCAGAAAAGTTTGTCCAAAGAATAGCAATAAGATCTATCATATGGTAATAAGAACACTCCTCTGCCTTACTAAGAAATAAGCTTGTGCTGAAGAGCAGTAGAAGTGCTGTGGAATGAGCCCAGATATGCCCCAAACTGAAATTTTGTCAAAGCTAAATTCTGTCAGTAGCCATCACGTTTCCCTTCTCTAAAGTAATGGCGCTGTTCCACAGGATCAACAGCAGCAAATAAATGCTCACTTTATCCTTTATTGCAGCTAATTACTATACCTCTTTATTGTTGATCCTGGCCTCATCTTCCTCTCTGTAATTGCTCCAGATGGAGGTTGAATCTTTACAGTGGTATTTTTCACTAGTAAGGTTGTTTGGGTTTTGGTTTGTTTTTTTGAGGGGGTGTGTGTGGGGGTGGTGGGGGGGGTGGTGGTGGTGTTTGTTTTATTTTTAATTCTGAGCACAGTTACCACATATCTCTAGGATGGAAAGTTAAGTCACATTCTGTGGGGTTGGCTGAGCTTTCTGTCCCTTTTGATCTTTTATCGTCTTGATTTTTCAGTTTTCAAACCAGATTTTTTCAAACAGAAATTAAGCACTTGTGCAATAAATAAATGGTAGTTCGTGATAGCTACATGCAAGTTGATTCACAAATCACCTGTTAACTGAATTGTATTCATGCATCTGAGTGTATCATAAAGGGGTATTCATATTCTAAAGAGCAAAAAAGTACGAGGATATTTATTCCAGGAGTTCACACTTGTCCCCCTGAATAAGTGGCGTTAACAGAAGGGAGTTGTAATCAAATCAGAGCTAAGCTCTTCACTCCAATCCCTTGTGGTTAACTTAAGCTAAGCTTAAATACAGGTTAACTCATTAAACAGTTGCTGGGACCCAAAACCTCATTCTGGTAACCCTTACTCATAAATTCCAACTCCTTTGGGTAAATCTGAGAGACTCACTTAAAAGAAAAGCTACTGCATCGTGTCCTTGTAAAAGCAGAGCTATTTGTTAAACGCAGCAATTCTCAGTGACTCATAACAGCATCAGCAGTCTTTCTTGCTAACCAAACAGAACACAGCTTTTCAACACAGATACAATGAGCAACTACCTCTCTACATCATTATGTGATTAATTCTATTCCCATAGGATCTTATTCTATTTGTAAATCACCTATCCAGGAGAGTTTGGTCCATGATCCAGGGCTTGGTAACATAAAAACGATGATGTTTTGTATACTTCTAGTTGGGCGGGACTGACTTGTTTTTAGGTGCAATTGTTTACATCCTTTTTTGAATTATAGCAAGGAAGATATAGATTAAACTCTAAGTAACTTTCTTTCCCCCCCCCCCCCCCACTGTAAAAATAGTATAGTGGAATGAATTGCCCTTGGAAGTAATGTCTGTAACTGATAATTTTTAAAGACAAGTTAGAGACAGGTGTTTTGGGGATGATTTAATGTGGAGGACAGGATACTATCCTTGGGGTTCCTTCCAGTTGTATTAAAAACACTGCTCTTGGTAGCACCAATCACTGCCAGAAAAAAAGCTATTTACTTCAAGTAAAGACATCGTCCTTGATTTCTTCTAGGTTTGAGTCAGCTAACCTGTTGGGCTACCAGTACCCCTCTGCTTCAACAAGTTTGTTTTAGGCCAGAATTCAGCACAAACAACAGGCAAGTTTGCTGGTCCAAAAGAGGCTGCAAATCAGACATGAGACAAAGCATTAACAAGTTTTTGCTGAATGAAGTGGAGGATATGCAGTGCTCTGCATGGAAGCAGTGCTGCAACCACATCGGGCTGACTCAGGTCGAAAGAGGCAATCTCCGTAGAAAGAGCACAGATTTGTCTCTGGCTTTATTCACACGAGACAACTCTTGTACTAGGCAGGCTTTTCCTAATGGGAGCACTCCCCTGGTGTTTCAGTCTTTCTAAGGTTTTAGCCCAGCTCCCGTCAGAGGTGCAAAAGAAGCTGCTTTCTTTGGGGGGGCCTCTTGCGCAGGGTCTTTGCCCTGCATGTGACAAACATCCCAAGCACAGCTCCGTCGGTTGCTGACCACCCCAAACACAAGGCAGCTTCTGCTGGGAAGCAGCTTTATGGTCCCGAACCTCTGAGGCAGCCAATGTCACTCATTACAGTAGGGATATGGGCTTGTCTGTGTACAGAAGACTTTTCCTAAAGTGTTAGGAGCAGAGGACTAAACCGCCAAAGCAAGAGTCAGAACCATGGTATCTCCTCACCAGACTGCCTCCATGCTGTTGAACTCAGGCCTCTCTCATGCCCTAACAATGTACTGTCAAGCTTTAAAAACCGCCATTGTTGGGTTGTGGTTTGGGCATTGTTTCTGGTTTCTTTGGGTTTTTCTTTTTCTTCTCTTCCCAGAAAGGAGAAGAAGGGGTTATAGCTGGGCCAGTAGCAAATTGCAGAAGAGAAGGGTTTCATGCTGTGCTCTAAGTCGGAATAAAGTATAAACTGATGACAAGATCAAAAAATATTCAACTTGCTGAAGATGAAATGCCTGTTAGGAGAAAAGAGCAAGCACTCCTTGATATCCAAACAGGAACTTTCTTCCATTACTCTGATGGAAGTTCTCACACCTGCATGCAAGGACAGAACTGGGCAGAGAGTTGCTTTTTGAAATGATGCATGGTTTTTATTTCAAAGGAAGATGACAAAAATACTCCCTAAAGCCGGGGAGTAGCACAGGTAAGTGATGGATAGTCTGGAAAGACAGCAGCCAGAGCAGGATTAGTTCTGTCAGGCCATGAAAAACCTGTGAAGGGAGTAAGGCATGTCTTACACTGATGTCTAATACAGTACAGATCCTACAACCACCTCCTTGTAACAAAAAGAAACACATAGCATTCACTATTTCTTCTTACATTAAAATCACTCCCTCCTACATTCACATCATTGCTGTCAGAAACATCTTGATTCTCCACACTTAAGGGGGCATGGAAAAAACCAAGCATTTCTGCTAAAAATAGACATTTTTTCCAAGCTGTACTTATTCAGATCTGTTTTCTCCAAAATGCAGGATTATTTTAATTTAATCACATATCTGCATAGTTCTAGTACTGCCAAACAAACAAACTGTAGTCACTAGCAAGCAGGAGCTTTCCACCCCTCCAGGTTTGCCACTGCTGAGAGAAGACTGCTTAGATAAGCAGACACTGGAAACACCCAGAGGAAAGTAGTGACTTCAAAAGGTTTCTGTTATGAAAATCCACTGCTTCAGAAAACTTTCGGCAAAACGGTAGAACTGCCCACAGAACTAAATGCTGCTTAACCTGAAGCTGTCTGCGTAGAAGCACAAGGCAGCATCGCACACAGACACAAAGTCTTTGAAGATCCGTTTATGTGATAAAGTATGCCAAGCAATTCAGAGACAGCAGGGAATAAAAAGGTCAAGGTTCCAACACATTTGGATCAGCCAAAAGATCCGAGGTCTTACATCAGGGCAGAGACAGGATGAAAATTAAGGAGTCTGAGTCTTAATGAAGGTAATTTTTAAAAACAAGAAGAGAGCAACAGATACAATAGAGAAGAAAAGCAATGGACATTTAAAAGCAGACATGTGGGATTCCAACCAGGACATGCAATTTGAATGACAATGTGTTATGACCATATGATCTTACAACCAGATTCATACCAATAGAAGAAATCATTCTGCAAGTGAGATGTGACTGGGCATACAGATGATACCAAGGATGGATTCATGCTGAGAAAAGAATAGAACTCTTTTACTCCTTTTCAGAGCATCTCCCTGCTTCCATTTAATTAATGCAGATGTATCTTAATGGGAGAAAAATTTTTCTTTCCCTCACCCTCTTCCACTGTGGACCATTCTTGTACCAGGCTGTGAAGTAAAACTGTATGATCTGAATGGCAAGAAACACCGAAATCCTTAGTCCTTACTTTGGAGAACAATCTCTTACATGATTTTTTTTCCCCAGTTTTGTAGAGGGGATGATATTCTAGCAATGACTTTCCAATCCGTTCCTCCAACTTGTCTCTTGGTGCATGCTAGTCATAAATTAAAGTTAACCCTCCTCAAGCCAGATACTTTCCACAGCTCTCTTGTGGAAGAAATTCAGATATTGCAAGGATGTAGAATCAGCAAGAGACAAGTCTGTTCTAATGATCCCTCTTCGTAAATGATATGCCACTATGTTTTTTCCCCAGAATAAGCCTTATGACCAATCCTGCTGTCCCTATGGCACTTGAGTCAAAAAGACCTTATAGGCCAGTTCTGGCCAGCCAGAAGAAATTTCTGGTGTGATATTTGCTTTTGTTTCAGATCAGAAAGATGCCAGAGCACTGACACTTTACACTGAGCATTATTTTGAATCCTGTAGCGTTGAAGCAAAGATTTTGATGGGTGATCAATGCAAAATGAAAGCAAACAGAAAGATTTAATTTCAAAACATTTTACGGTAAAGAGTTCCCCACAGAAGACTTAAATTTTTTACTGAAATGCCCACAAAGCATTTTGATTGCGAGAAAACCACTTCTCCCACAAACAAGTTTGAATCAGAAATTCTATTGCTCCATGCCACTTGTGACAAATCCCCACTTGCTCAGTTTCTGTTAGTTAGGTTGTAAATTTCTCAAGCAAAAAGTTGCTTTTAGTTAGATACAGCACTAAGAAAGCAGACAGCACTTAAGAGATCAACAACAGCCTTAGCTTTCACCCCTCTGGTAAGAAAGTGAGATGTGCTAAGACCATTCCTTGGTTCAGTTGATATATTTACTCTTTACTCTGAATGTATTTGTGTAGTGTTTGTTGAGAGCCATATGTGTTAAAAGTCACACCCTGGCCACTTCCGCATCGATCTCTTGGACAGAAGCAGTGGAAATCAAACGCAGACAGCTGGTTTGGTATGCCCAAATTACATGGCAGTGAATTAACAGCATGTGGGGTAGCTTTAGAAAGAGCTCACAGGAACCAGATAAGTGGCACTTTCAACCCAATCAAAGGGCAGTAGCAAAGTAATGTGACACACCACACCCCTCTCCCCCCCCCCCGCCCAAAATATCACAGTGGTTGTGTCTTCTTTTAAAAGCTAGTAAAAGTTGCTGTGATTAGAATGCTGCTCTGTTCACCCAAGCAACTTCGGGTACCTTAAAGACACGATTTTTGAGAGGCATAAGGGTAAAAATTAGGTCTTTTGAAGAGTCTAAACAGTATAATCAAGAAACAAGCTGTTTAGAAGATTTGTGTCCTGTTACTACTCCCTTTAAAAGACACTCCTGACATACACTGCCTTGGCTGTCAACGTTGCCAGTTCTTGGTTAAGAACGTGATATAACCATCAGTACATTTATCAGCAGGGGCGAAAGACGAAAATGTATTTGAACAAGGAAAAAAGTGTGTGCGTGTGTGTGTGGGGTGGAATGGAGACCTGAGATTAATTTTAGAACTAACACACTGTAAGTTGCACAGTCACAAAGCGGAGGCTGGAATGCAGTTTTCCAGAGTTTGTAAAGATTCACTTAATTTCTATAGAAACTGAGCAGCAAACAGGTAATTTTCTCTGCGAATTGCTTCTAGCACCTCTGTAATGTTTTGCAAGAACGTATTTCCCTTGTGTCTTCTTAATCCCCTGTTATTTTCATTATAAATTTAATTAAGCTCTTCTAAAGAAGATTCTATGACATACAAGCTGAGTCTTGTTTTTCTGTCAGAGTGATGACAGAAATAAGCTTAATTTTTTTTCCTGTGTAAATTTTCCAAGTGATATTATGCACTGGAGATGTTCGCTTTTCACAGCTGAATCAATACAACTGAAGTTAAGATAAAGAGCTCTACAGTAAAGGTCTGAGTGTTTGAAGCATGCTGTCCAACCAGTCCTTTCCTCCTTTGGACGATGCCCACAGCTGCCATTTCTGGAACATCTTGAGATCAGATTATCTCTGTGGAAATCGGGTAAATGCAAGCAGCTTCAAATGCTTCCATTTCTATTGAAATGATTCCAGAAGAATATCCTACTCTGCTGTGAAATCAGCATTTAAGGATCCTCCCTGGATTAGAGCACAGCTGAGCACTGCTTCCTTGTGATAGCTTTTTCTTTCTGTGCTGGCCCTCATTGTAAAATATTATTATTCCAGGGAGGCCTCTTCTGAGCATCCTCTTTGTTTTACTTGGGACTGGTTACCAAGCAACACATGGTGCATTATCGATGTTCCAATAGAACATAACTTGAATGGGACACTTCTTAGTTTGGTTTTCTCTTTGCAAATTTTAAAGAGAAGATTTATTCTAGGCTAATTCACTGTTTCTAACACCCTGCTCATTTCATACAGTTAGTTGGCCCGAGTGGATAAAATTTATCAAATCACAAGGTTACCAGGGTCCAAATTTACAAAAAAGATGTCTGAAGACAGATATTATAGTTATCAGTTATGTTACCATGCAAACGAACTGAAAATAGGCTCTCATGTCTGAAAACACATACCCATGCTTCCCCCTGCCCCAATTTTCCATTTTAACCAAGTGAGAGTTGAGAACATCTGCCTTTGTTCCTGTCTGACAAGCAGCCATGGAGTCACTGACACAAGTAAAGCCAGAAGCATTGCAAAAGCTCAGCACTCACAGCTGAATCCAGATTTCTGAAGACCCATGCAACCTATTTTCTACATTTCAGCTACAGGACTTTCAGAGCAGAATGTAAACACCAAAAATAAAACCCAAACCATCTTTATCAAATAATTAAGCCTTTAATGAAGGACTTATGAAGGATTCTGGTATCCTGAACCTTTCAGCTTCACTTTGAGAAGAGGGAGAGGCAAGAAAAGATCCCATGACATAAGCTGACTTAAAGGTCAAATACATAAAAAAACCGCCTACTGATATTCAAGAAAGAGAGTCCTTAATTTTCCATATCAGATTAGCATGTTCCCCAACTGCTTTTCTATTATTCTACTCATCTACCACAAACACCATCACACGTAGGGATGCAGAGAAACCACTGAAGTGCATACATTTGGATAAGGCACGGGGAAGTGAACAATGCTACTTTTGTCATGTCTCTACAACTCGTTGGAAGCAAGAACTGTGATCAACACAGACAAGCAGGGAAACGTGCACTGTGCACACCAGTAAGAAGTCAATCTTTCATGCCTCACTTCTCCCCCAGCCCCCATCTGGAGATTATGGGGAGTAAAATGAACACAAGACATTCCTGCCACAAATCTGAGCCCTTGAGATCACACATTTAAAACAAACAAACAAACCAACCAACCTCAAACCACAAAACTCCTCCCTGAGCTTACTTCAGTTACTGCTGAGGTTTCGCATTGTTACTTGGACTGTTGGATTTAAGACACTACTAATACAGGGAGACCAGCATTCCTGCTGCCAGTCACATCCATCGCGTTGCAGAATTTCAAGCATCACTGCTAAGAAAAACATCTTCAAAGTGATATTGGAGTAAAAGCATCACACCAAGCGAGAGCTATCTCTCTATGCCTCATACTTCTTTCATGTCATGCCTTTGACAGCTTAACAACAGCTAAACAGCTTAGGTCTCAGCCAAAGATTTCCAGGCTGTTTGAGTATGAGAAGTATGACATTTTAGTTAGAGGCAAAGCTTCTGATTTGCTACAAATACCCATCTGTTTGAAGCTAAGCATGAGGAGCACCATTCCTGCAGCACATGGCTCACAGCAGCTGCTGCATGGGTTCAAGTCCAGCCCTTCCCACTTCACCTTTGAATCCAGGTCTGTGGCTTCTCCTGTCTGTCAAGGCAACATAGTTATGACTTCCACATCACAATATAGGTTAGGTCTCACAGAGCATTTTAAACCTGATGCTCTGCTCTACCCCAATCAAACAGCTGCCAGCTTTTCCTGGACAATAAACATTTCCCAGGCACAAAGCCTAGAGAAAGGCACTGAGCAGAACCTCCCTGCACTTAAGCAGTTCTCGTTGCTGGCCAAAGCTGAAAAGGAACTCCCTTTCATACTCCATTCACCCTTGTTCACATGAGGTAAAGAACTAGTACAACATTTCTGAATGGCTAAAGCACTAAAGATGACACTGGAATTCCAGCAGAGCAAACAAGAACAATTACTGATGTTCAGCTTGAGGAGACACTCTTCAGCACAGTTATATTTCTTATCAGCCCAAGCATGGCTACTGGAGCTTTAACAGCTGTCTCTTCAGACCTAGTAAGCCTATTTGTCTGGAGCCCACCATTCTCTCACTGCAGGAAGCAAATTAAGTGTATGCATTATTACTTTGGCTTGCTTGCTGGGACCTGAAGTGCACTGCATGCACGAATAGACTTTTCTATTTCTCCATCTATAAAGAATAAAAAGGAGCACTTCCTAAAGCAATGACTCCCAGCTAATAAACTCAGGAAAAATGCATCTTACCCCCCGCAGAGCTCTGGATTATTTGCTTACAGTTCTTACATCATTCCAGCTAAGACGATGAAAGAAAGTCATCATCCCAGGCACATTCTGGAAGCACGTAGCAAATCATGGTAGGATTGTAACAAGCTGCGCAAAAATGCTACTTACTATAACAAAAGAATCAAGTCCATGAAGACTGTATGTTCTCCAGAGAAGTAATCAAGCTCTAGAACATCTTCCTGATGGACATCCAGAATTACTTCCCAGCACAGACATGACCTGAGAATACCCCCTTCTTTTGTGTATCAACTCTTAAGTGGTGACTTCTATGAGGCTAGAAAGTCTCCTTTGCTCTCCAGCCAGCATACTGAGTGACCTACACTACTACCTAACTTACTGCTGAGCAACTTCCCTGATTCTTCACCACTAAAAAAACCTCCCACAAACAGAACCAGACATAAAAATAGGATGCATTCCTCACAAAGCCTGTCCTACTCACCCACAGAAACATACACAGAAGCACATTTTCAGCAGAAAAGATTGAATTTAAGAAACTGATTTCCACACACCTTAAATGCTGCTTTACAGGAAACCCCCATCTCACAATAAAGACTACAGGAAGGCTCCTTGAGATTAGCCTTTATGCTAATGCCTACAGCTGACTCTTCTAACCCCCACCCATCCATTTCTTCAGACTAATCGCATGCTAATGTTCCCAGCTGTTCACTGCTCTTAAAAAACCCAGAAAAATAAACAAACACCCCCCAAAAAACCCCAAACAACCCCTCCCTCCCAAAAAAAAACCCAAACCCAAAAAACCCCCCCAAAACCAAACCAAGGCTAAGAGAATTTGGGTAACTGCTTTTCTGAGTAGGAGCTATTTCAAGCAGTCTATGGAACTCCCACAGCAGCATTTTGTAGTTAAGACTGGAGGTTATTGGTAGCCCTCATGGCAGGGAAAAGGATTCAGAACTAAACCCACTTTTTGAGTTATCCTTAGAGCCACCTTTCTAATGACAGCCTCAAGTGTTTAAAGTCCGAAGTGTGAAGGCGGTCAGTAATTCAAATTCTTGGGAAAAAAGCTCTTGGCTCTTTTCCTCTGAAGGGATGGAGTGGAATTATTCTGGAATTTCTTTGCTCTGTGTTGCATCCATTTAAATACACTCTACTAGTGATTTTTCTTCCTTCCTTGTTTTATTTTATTCTTCTTTCAAAAACAAGATGTCAGAAAATTTGACACAGTGCTGTACCATACGCTTAGTGTCTATTTCCAGCAGCAGGTGAGAATCTCATGATTCAATTCCCACCTGTGCCAAGGCCATTTTACACCAATTTGCTCTGTAGGAAAACATAGAATAAAAGCAATCAAATCTGTGGAAGACTTGTATGTATGTGTTACTGTGCACAGTTTCAGCATTGCCCATGTGAAAAGGGAGTACATATATCAATTTCCATCCCTGCACAGTAAGTATTATAACAGGAAAGCATTGCCTAAAGCCATCATCACCAAGCCCAAATGTTCTACAAGCTTGGTCAGACTCTGGAAAATAATTTGTCAGCTCACTTCTGCAGCTCCATTTTCTCTTATTCTTTTAGTGTTCATGCTTAGAAACTTCCATTAAAAAAAAAAAAAGAAAAAAAAAGAAGAAAAAAAAAGAAAAAAGTATTTTCCTGTAATCACCAGGTGACAAGATACGGTAGTTTAAATCATAGCACTTGATATTGGAAACCTCAAGTCATAAATGACAGACTTGATGAACCTACAAATCTGTCCTTCCTGAAACAAATTTGGGTCTTGAAATCTTAGCATCATTCACCAGAGTCCTATTCCCTGATTTATTAATCAACGAGTCCTTGCCCTGAAGCAGCGTAATGATGTTTTCTCTCTGATGTCTAATTGCCAACTGGAGGGCTGTACAGCCAGTGATATCTTCCACGTCAAGCAGAGCGCCAGCCTTAATCAAAGTCTTTATAATGGCCATATTGCCCTTGAGAACAGCAAGGTGCAAGGGTGTCCAACCCACTTTGTTCTTAGCATTAACATCTGCTTTGCACTCCAGAAGATTGATGACAGTCAAAAAGGAGCCCCTCTGGACTGCAAAATGGAGGGGGGCCCACTCTGACTTCTCAGCGATGTTGGGATCTGCCCCACATCTCAATAACTCACAGACTACTGGCTCATCGCTGTAGCGAGTGGCCAAGTGAAGTGGTGTCCAGTCCATGCTTCCTCTGGCATTCAGTTTGGCATGGCTATCTTTTAGCAGGTGGATGATTTCAATGTGTCCTTTGAAAGAAGCCAAGTGGAGGGGAGTCCAACCTTTGTCTGTCCTCAGCTCCACATTGGCTCCATATTTGATGAGTTTCTCACAGATGAGATACTTCCCCCTCACCACAGCCAGGTGCAGGGCACTGTAATGATTTTGATCCAGGCTGTTGACAGAGGTCCCATTCTTCAGCAAATAATGGACTACCCTGAACTTCCCTCTCTCCACAGCAACGTGAAGTGGCGTTCTATGGTTCTTTTGCTTTTTCTCCAGGTCTGCTCCTTGACTGGCCAGCAGTTTCACCAAGCTGACATGTCCAAAGCAAGCTGCCACATGGAGGGCAGTTTTGCCATCGACCTCCTGGGTGTTGGAGTCAGCCTGGCGAGATAGCAATACTCGAGCCACATTCTCAAAGTTGTTCTGTGAAGCCAAGTGCAAAGGGGTCCACCCATCGTGCTCTTGAGCATTTACCTGGGCCTGATGGTCCAATAAGAGGCGTACAATTCTGTCATCCCCATTCTGAGCAGCAAAGTGAAGAGGTGTCCAACCGTCTTCATCAGGCATATTGATGTCTGCACCATGCTCTATTAGAACTGAGCAGATCTCTGGCAATCTCTTCTGAACAGCCATAATGAGTGGGGTGTAGCCACAAGCCACCCGGCTGTTCACATTGGCTTTACAGCTCAGGAGAAACTTCACCTTTTCCACATTTCCCTGGATCACCATGAGGTGAAGTAATGTGAGGCCATTTTCATCGAGTCTACAGATTTCCTCAGACAGGATGTCCTCTGGACTTTCAATCTCACTGTAAGAAGGTGGGATATGAACCTCCTGATTGTCAGTTTCTACAGGGAGGGAAAACAAAATAGGAGAAAGAGAGTAAGATCAAGTGAAATAGTTGGTGTGCACACGATGGGAGGGAGAACATGTGAATCTTCATAGTATGAAATGAAATAAAAGTCATTTTAGAGATAGAAAATATGAAATGAGGCAAGACCGCTACATGCAGTCTATCAGAAAGCAGAGAGACATTTGGCTTCTCCCTCATGGGAACTATATCTGCTATTTTCTGTATAGTTCATTTTCCTCAGCTTAAAAAGAAAAGTCACTCACATAGAAAACTTTCTTTAGTCACATCCTTATCACTGGAGAGCAAGGAAATAGGCTATTTTTGTAGGCTTCCCCTTCTTTATTTTTGAACTATAAAGGAAGTCCTCTACTTACCACCACTTCTGGTGTCTCGGGGGAAGGTGAACTCTTCTTTGTCACTCTCATTGTCATGAAGGAGAAAAGAAAAAGCCATAAACCAAAGGTGTTTAGATGCATTCTATAATGTTTGCACATCGTTCTTGTTTGCTCCTGCTCTAGAATTTTGTATTATCATTCCAGTGGGTTTTATCCAATGCTGTTATCACATTGAAAACTCAGCCAAGCAAATCATGACACTAACAGGAATGTGGGAGCCTGAAAATTATCACTGGATATCAATCAGATTTTCCTCTTACTCGTTTGCTCACAAACATGCATATATTCTACGTCCTTATTGCAGCATGTGCACACGGCATCATCCCAGCCAGTCATTTTCTTTGTCATACAGAAAACACCCCCACCTCCTCAACCCTCTATACTCAGGCATCTTGTTTCTTGCTGACTATACAACTAGGCAAAACCTCAAAACAGCAATAGTTCACAACTGCTACTTCTTCCTGTATGAAGCTGACTTCTAGGCACAGCTACACTCTAGTAGCTGGGCTAAAATTGCTCCTATCCTGAAACCTGACTTTTTTTCTTAGCCAGAGAAACACAGGGGAGGACTCAGTGGCATTTCCTGAGTGGTACTGGGAAGCCTTCCTTACCTGCTGGTTCCCAGAGATGGCAGGCTTGTGGGACATCTTCCTAACAAGGCGCTCATTCTCTGGATCTACTACAAGGCTTTGTATCAATGATAGTAGCATGTCTGTTTCTACAGGGATATCTACCAGAGCAAAAACATGGTTAGTTGTGCAGACTACCCAGATATTTAGAATCCAGCCAGTACCCAAGGTTGTGGAAGTCTTCCACATACCCTCCACATGGGGAGGAAGGAAAGAGGGAGAAAGAGGATATATTGACAGCAAATATGTACCAAGCATTTCCAAGACCACAGGCAATTTAACTGGCAAAGAGTTATACATGAGTTTATTCCCCACTTGTTGATCCATGCAGCTGACCCCTGGCTAACATGTATCACATCAGCTACCTGTAAAGCTTGGCCTTTGCTTAGGGTCTTGGTCCCAACATCTCTTCATCAAGTCAACCATCTGCTGGCATTCCCCTGGCCAGTCATCGTTGATGGGCTCTAGGCAGGGCCTCTTCCCTGCTGCAACCTTGACTATAATGGCCATCATGTTGGCTCCTGAAAAACAGCAATGTGCACTGGGCTTTTTCTCTGTGCAGACGGCTGTAATAAATATTTAATAAGTGCAAAACATGTAAGAAGTGTTCATATTTACCTGCATAAGGTTTTTTCTGCATAAGTACCTCCCAAATGACAATTCCAAAGCTGCAGGCAATGAGAGATCATGAGCAATTGCTCCCATATGTACCCAAACATAAAGTTCACTTATTGCTTTCATCTTCTGAGAAATGGGAAAACAAGGAAAGAAATTCTTCAGGATGGAAGGATATCATCCCCCACACCAAAAGGACATGATCTTATGAATCATTACATTCATCTCTGATGCCTCAGCAAAAGTGTTGGTGTAGTGAAGCATTTCCTGTGAAAGTCAGGCTCCTGGTGCCTTTTTTTCCACTGTACCACATTGGGTGTTTGAGCTCTTGACTAATGCAAGTTCATGTGTCCACACAAATCCTCCTTTGTTTCTTGTCTTGGGTTGCAGTGTACTGTAGTGACTAAGGAGCTGATGAATTTCCAGAACATGGATATGCAGCTTGTGTAAGAGGGCTGCAAAACGCTTGGGCCAAAGGGAAAAAGTAAAGTTGAAATCTTTTCTCCGCCTGTTAGTGGAGAAATGAAGCTGAATATCAAAGTAGACAAGCAATATTACACTTGTTTTAAAAGCAAAATTAATCTGAGCAGCCACTGCTGTTTGTTCTCTGCTCTCATCTTACTCCTTTTCTATACAAACTTTTACAACCTAACAGGGTATGATAACTTCATTCCCCCTCACTCTCTACCACTGGGGCTTGAGTACCACATGCCACTCCTAGTGTGTTCCCCACCAAGAACGTGATGCAAAGCAGAGAGCCAGAACATGAACAAACAAAATGCAGCAATGTGCCAGTCTCTCTTGCTCTGTGTAAGAGCTAGGAGCCAACCCTGAGTGACCCCTGAACAGCAAGGCAGCCCTTACCTGTATACATCATATTTGATTCCTGGCGGCTTGCTGTTCTGGAGGAACATTTCGGGGGGGATGTAGCTCAAAGTGCCTCTCAAAGCAGAGCTTTCAATATATTGCATTCGGCTCGACTGCTCCATCCATTTTGATAGCCCAAAGTCTGAGATCTGCAAGCAGAAAAAAATGAGGGCCTTCCCTGTAATGTTCACAATCTCACACTCCTTATATCAGCTGAGATATATGTCCATCCTTTGTGACCAGGAATTTGAGGAGGTACCTAGCAGCTGAAACTTAATAAACCCTGACAAAATTGAAGTCAATCCTTTCCACTGAGGGCAGCAGGTCAGCATTTCCTCCTAAGTTGGAGCCTTAAGCTCCCAGATCTGGCACAGATTGTATGATCTTGAGAATACCATGTAATTTGTTTACCAGCTACTTCTTATAAGCCCCACTGGTCAATCTTTCATTGATTGTTCCTGAGAACCTAACTTAGCAGGATTATGGACTATTTTGTCAAAAATAACCTTTCTATTATTTGAGAGGTAACCTGTCCCTACAAACACAGCATTAAGGTCATACCTTGACATGCATATTCCCATCTAGGAGAATGTTCCCTGGTTTTAGATCTAAGTGCAGCAAAGGAGGTGTCATGCTATGCAGGAAATTCATAGCCAAGCCCATCTCATGAATAACCCGGAATTTGAGCTGCCATGACATTTTGTGAGTGGGAAGAATTTTCTCCAAGGACCCTCTTGCCATATATTCCATCACTATCCCTAAAGGGCTTTTGCAGACCCCATAGATAGTGACAATGTGCTGGAATTTGATTTTCTCCATCTTCGTTGCCTCTTCCATTAGACAGTTCATACTGGTCCTGGAAAAGTGAAAAATAGATTTAAAAAAGTGGTACTAAGAAATGGTATCAATCCATTTACAGGCTAATTGCTGTACAGTAGCTTAGTGACATCCAGCCTTTCCAAGTAACCCTTCCTACCCCAAAAAGATTCATTCCTGTTTTCCCCTTGAATTGGTGATAATGCAATCATATTATGATCTTTTGCAGACTAAAATCTAACATAAAAGATGTTATGACTTTTCAAAATAAGCCAAGGATTGCATGGGCAAATTCATCCACTAGGCTCCTAGAGAAAGAGATCAAAACTTCCATCTTAGTCAAGCTCCTTCAGTGATCACAGAAAGCCTTGTCCACTGCAATGAAATTCCCAAGCAATGCTTCCCTGAAAGCATGATGTCAGCAGCAGGCACAGCATGGTGAACCATGTCTTTTTCATACATGTCCACAAGGTAGCCTCAGTGATAGCCTGCACACTACTTGCAGGCAGCCAGGATCCAGTGACACACTAACCTGCTGAGATTGAGTATATGGAGGCTTGCACAGCCAGAGGGCATGCATGCCTTGGCCATTCTTATTCCTATGCCTCTGCCTGCAGCTTTCTGTCTGTGATCATGGTGAATCTGGTCCCAAAAGGAGTCTAGACATGTTTGTCCATTGTTGCCAATTTTGGCAGACTTGTTTCACTAAATCTTTACGTTTCCCAACCTGCTGAACAAGTTGGGGTGCCCAGAGCATGCTGACAGCAGCCAAGCAGTAAAGTGCCAAAACTGCATTCAAAAAGCACACCCTGGGAATGAATCTGAGCTTGCAACAACATTACACCAGGCCACTAATAGCTCTAAACATAGCTCAGGTAAGCAAATCATTCTGCCAGACTTCCTCTAGCAGGCTCCCCATGGTAAGATGTGCCTCTGTACCGTGGAATATCAGGTACTGTCTTTCCCACTGTGGGAGAAAGGCTTAACAAAGGAGACAGTTCAAACTTCCTCTGTCAAGGGAAAGGATGAGCATGGAGAAAGAAGTGACAAGACACATGGTTTTTACAAGCCCACAGACAGGAGTGCTAGGGACTTTTAAAAGCTCCTCTGAAACTCCTGACAGATTCATATGCCATGCACTCAAAGATGTTCTCTGTGAGTGTGTGTGCGTTAGGCAGACTGCACACTAAAGGTCTGCCTCTCACAAATGTGGAAACCTTCTAAAGCCAATAGAAACAACCAGTGAGCAATATCCCCCCAGAGGCACAGGACGACAGGACCAATGCTGGCCCTTTGTACAAGCCTCACAGAAAGGAAGGATTTGGGCAGGTGAGAGAGAGCAAAAAGCAAACTGAAGGTGCAGGTGTGCCACCAGGAGAAAGAGCATGTCTGCATGGTAAGGCAAGTGAGGGAGCTCATCAAAACTAGCTGGAAATTCTCTGTCCCTCAGCTTTAGATCTGGTGATTTTTATGACTAATTTAGTTTGATAGATACCCATGAGTCCCTATGTCCAGTGAAAGCTTCAGAGAAGTTATCAGGCTGCTTTTATCCACATGCCCATATTAAGTTTAAGCTGCCTACTTCAGCCTCCAGTTTTCAACACTAATTGTTCTGAATAGGTGTTCCTTTCCTACTTGCACATGCACACACACATAAGAAAAAGACAGAAACAAAGCAGGACTCCAGATAACTAGTGTTGTTTCCACTCCCTTTGGCCACCAAAAATTTGACTTCCCAGGGAGAAGAAGCCATGTGAAGATCCCCTTCAGAGCTTTAGCACCAAAACGCCATAGATGGCTCTAATAGACAGTTTGAACTGCTGAGCTAGAAGAGACCGCACAGTTACCTCTCCATGCTGGAGTCCTGCAGCAGGTACGGAGAGCATTTCAGAGCATAAACTGTTCTCCACTTCTTGTGCTTCACTTGGTACACGTGCCCAAAGCCTCCACTGGCCACTTTAACCCAGTCTTCTTCAAAATCCGCCTTGTTAAAGACAGTTAAGCTGCCCAGTTGCCGGTCTTTCTCTGGAGTCATGACAGAAAAGGCAGCCTGGCTGTCTGCCTCCTGCTAAGCAGTATCGAAAGAAGAATAAAGGAGTTCTTCCTACTTCTGACTTGCAGAGGGAGGTAGGGAGTTACCTGAAATGAGCCATGTTACCTACTGCCAAGAGGTGGATCCTAAGTGTCATTCTCATTTGGTATGCAGAGGAGCTACATTGCTTAGTTCCAGGCGCTCATCCAGGCTACTGCACAGAGCTTGGCCAGGCTGGGTGTACGTCTAGGTTTCCGTAAGGCTATCCTTCTCTCTCCTATTGAGCACTGCATGGGCAAGAGCTGAAAGAACACAAGATGAAAAATGGTGCAGTGCAAAACCCTTTAGCGTGATGGATGGGATTAGATGGGATTTAGATGGAATTCCTCACCCGAGGCATCAGTATACGCTGGGTGAAAGCAAGGCAGACTGATACTTAAATGAAAGGAATGTCTTGCACAGAGAGAAATCCACAAGGCTCCTGTGCAGCACTGCACATGTGACCTGGATGAAGAAGTGGAAAAAACACCAGAAAGAAAAAGAACAGAGAATACCCCAGAACTAGCATGTGGCGAATGTGAGTGCATAAACCTGAGCAAATAGAACAAACGTGGTGAGCATGAGTGGTTACCTCAGGGGTAAATTGTGCATCAATGCCTGGAAGGGACATTTGAGGAAACAAGAGTGTACTGAAGAGCAGGTCTAAGCAGTTTAACCATGTGACTGCTAGTAACATCAAACATGCTTTGATTTCCTTTATGCCTTCACTCCCCAGCTGTAAAAAAACATAGTTTAATGACACTCTTCTGGGTCTTGTGCCTGTACACCTTTAATGACTTAGCACAGGAACTAGCTCTGTAGGTAAGTCAAAGTCAGCTACAACGTGGTGCTGGTTTCCTTAGCGCTGCTGCAGTACAGATAATAACAATTAGTGTTCCTGAAGGGTACTTGCCATCGAGCCTGGACGTGGAATTTTTAGTTCAGTGTAAGATCTGAAGGGATTCCTGGAGGAAGGCTGATCCAGGAGGAAGGGCGAGCTACCTCTGCCTCGCGTTAGACAGGAGGCGCTGCGGCACCCGCCCATCAGCGCAACGGGGAGGCTGCAGGGAGAGAGGGAAACAGCCCCCGAGGATCCCGCCCGTCCGCAAGGGAGGGGGGATGTCAGGCACTGGGCTCATGCCCCCACCTCAGGGGCGCCTCGCGGGTACCTCAGCCGTCGGAGCGGGGCTGAGGGGGGCGCCTGAGGGAGGCGGGAGAGGGACCCGCCGGGGGACGGGGCGAGCGGGAGCCGGGGCCGCCGGTGAAGGGTCCGCGATCGCCTCGGGGCGGGGGGGAGTCGGTGCTGTAGCTTTAGTAGGAAGTACTGGGGATGGGTCTGCAATCGCCTCGGGACGGGGGGGAGTCGGTGCCGTTGAGTTGGTGGGGAGGGGTCCATAATTGCCTTGGGACGGCCGGGAGTCAGTGCCGTCGCTTGGTGGGGATGGGTCTGCATCGCCTCGGGACGGGCAGGCGTCGGTGCCGTAAGGTTAGAGGGGAGGGTTCAGTGATTGCCTCTGGACGGGCGGGACTCGGTGCCTTAGCCTTGGTGGGGAGGGGTCTGCAATCGTCTCGGGACGGGCGGGATTCGGTGCCGTAGCTTTAGTGGGGAGGGGTCGGTAACCGCTTCGGGACGGGGGGGAGTCAGTGCCGTCGCCGTCGGGGAGATCTGCGAGCGCCTTGGGCCGGGCTGGGCTCTGCGCCGTCCCGGGCAGGTATCGCTGCAGAGGGTGCAGCAGGTCCACGGAGGATGCAGCCTCCGCCGGGAGCGGCCCGGAGCAGCAGTGAGCCCTTCGCCCTCGTCCCTGCGGGGAGCCCCGGAGCCCCGATCCCGTGAGAAAAGCCGAGGGGTGAGTTTTTTCCGGGTGGGAGGTGGGGAGAGGGGCAAACGGCGGGGCCGAGGGTACATACGAGAGGACGGCGGGGCTGTGTGGAGCTCCCTCAGGGGTCGGGAGAGGCTGTGAGGATCTCCCGGCCCCTCTCGGCTCTGACCGCGTCCTTCTGCCGTCGCACCAGCCTGCGGAGCAGCCAGAGGAGGCGTCCGTCGTGTGGCGCTGCGAGGCGAGAGCGAGCGAGAAGAGGAGCGGAGCGGGGGAAGCCCGGGAGGCTGAAGAGCAGGAAAGAAAAGGGCTCTCTGGGCACAGGGACCTCCCTGTCACCGGGGCGTCGCCGGCACCTTTGGGGTGCCCTGGCTGGCTTTGAGCCGGGTGCCCTCCCGTAACCAGGGCTGGGGTCTTTGCTTCTGTTGGCCTTTTGCCACGTTGCCCCATGGGCATGTCGCCTGCCCGGAGGGACGAGCAACCCCGTAAGGAGGGTGAGAGCCACCGTCTCCACAGCCCAGGGTGGAGGGAAGTGGAGCTCCTGAAGATGGGGCGTCGTGCTGCAACCACGACTGCCCGCCGGTAACTCGGGCTCCGTGGGGCTTGTTGGGAGCGCAGAGCCGACGGGGACCGCCCAATAAGGAGGGAAATGCCCTTGCCAGAGGCTTCAGGTCTGGCAAGAGTGCGGGGGAGTGCCCCGCACACTTCAGAGCGCTCAGCTGGCAGCCCGTGTGGGGTGACCGCCCCGCTAGCGGGGTGCGGGTCAGGGTGCCCCTGAATGGGAGAGAAGGAGCCTCCGAGGGCCTTGGGGACCAGGGCTGCCCCCTCCAGCCGCTGCTTTGCACGCCCAGCAGCGTTTGCCCAGGGTGCCGCCTCCGAGCGCACCTCCAGCGCCGGCGGAGCCCCGCTTCGGTGAGAAAAGCCGATTCCCGGGGTGTTTGTGGGCGGCCGGTGGCGCTGCGCAGCGCTCGGTCCGGGGCCGGACCCGCTTGTCTCCGTCCCCCGGCGGAGCAGCGGGGAGGAGCGGGGGCTGCTCGGCCCTGACCGCGTCCTCCAGCCCCTGCAGCGGCTGCCGGCGGAGGAGAAAGCGGAGGTGTCCCTCGGGTGTGGAAGGAGCCGCGGGGCACGAACGAGAGAGGAGAGGAGCGGCAGCGCGGGGAGAAGGGGCGAGAGAAAGGCGCTCCGGGGCAGCGGATGTCCTGCAGCAGCTTCTGTCGCTGCACTTTCCACAGCAATTCAGTGCGGCTGGTACCCAATAAAGCACTTTCTTCAACAGCCTCTTGTCCATTTGGCTACTTTCCTGCCCAAGTCTGCTTTAAGTGATGCAGCACAATTGCACCGTACACACGATTTTAACCCTCAGCAGCCACTGGTATTTTTATTGTGTGTGTTGGTCCTGGCTGGTTGCAAGGGGAAGCTCTGGGATATCCAGTGGTGGTTTCTAGAGACGAGTTTGGTGGTGGGGTGGTGTTGCTGTTGAAGTGGTTCATGCTGGTTCACAGGGCAAGGGGAGAGACGTGCGAGCTTTTAGGGGCAGAGTTGGGGGTATAGGGGTTGAGCAACCAGACTGAGTGGAGGATGGCGAGGTGTGGGTTGACCTGTGCAGCCCAATTCCAGTCTTAGGGACAAACACTTTTTTGCATTCTCATGTTTCTTCCACTATGTGGGTTTTACTAACAGGCAAAGGAAACTTGCTTCCTCTGAAAGCGAGAAAACAGTAACAATGAGTAAAGAAAAAGGAAAAGGGACTCGGTTCCTTAAGCTGTAAAGGTGAGTGGCTGGATTTCCGTCCACATGCCCAATTAATACACTTGGAGTTTGTAATTTTTCCTAGTAGTCCATTCTCCTTGATGGCATGGGTCTAGTCCACAGTGCTTTATTTTACATGGCTCTCATGCACCCTGATTTCCTGTCTGCTTTCCCATTTCTGTGAACAGACTGACTGCAGGTGATTACACATACTGCATTTTAAGCTCTGTTCTCCCTTACATCTGGACCACTACTATAGTTCTTTCTCTGCAGTTGGTGGACTCTCTCACAGAATCATAGAATCAACTAGGTTGGAAAAGACCTTTAAGATCATCATGTCCAACCATTGTCCCAGGACTGCCAAGACCACCACTAAAGTATATCACTGAGGGCCTCATCTACATTTTTTTGTAGACACTTCCAGGGATGGTGATTTCACCACTTCCCTGGGAAGCCTGTTCCATGCAGAAGTAAAGAAAGGAAGAAGAAACATGCTTATAGCTGAGATAGATAGGCTATCTTGCTCCCTGGGTCAGCAGCAAAATCAATTGCTTTTCTGATCATTGTAGCAGCAGTGTGGGATCTGCAGGACTAGTCAGCTGCTCCTGGTTCACAGGCCATGGATTTCTCCAGACTCTGGATAGCATATGTTTTTGGTTTTCTGCCTACGATGCAGCCAAAGGCTTATGAAAGCACTGCCCAAGACAGCAAAGCCAGTAAGGGATCCCAGCAGAATGGGTACCAGCATTGCAGAATCGGGACCTGGAAATAAAGAAGTAATCAAGCAGTGAACAGTGTTAGGGAGGGAGAAGAAAGAGAAGGTGCAACACCCATTCATCTTTATAGCATGCCAATCAGGTATGGCTAAGTTCCTTTCCCCAGAGTAGTCTGAATGGGTAGTGCCTTTTCAAACACTCTGCATTCTTTGCCATAAGATCCCAGCAGTAAATATTCTTTGCACAAACAGGTAAAAACACAGCAAGTTAGGTGACTCTCAGGGATGGTGCCAATGGATTTAAGAAGTCTCTCAAGCTGTTGATGTATCAGGTTCAGCATCACTGCTTTCTAATAGCTGGACAACATCTAATTTACGTTAGCCAGCTGCTGTATTTCACCTATGAACAGAAAGAAAAAAGAAAACACTCCTGACTCATGACCAACCTCATTCTGTACCTCATGTTCCTAAGTTAGAGTTTTGTCCAGTTACTTGTGGATGTTTCTTTCTTGCTGTACCAGGTAACTACCTCTAACTGTGGGGACGCTTCCCTAAGCTCAGTACAGAAAATGACTGCATTGCTCTTCTATTCTAAAAGCTGCAAAACTTACAGAAAATATATTCAAAAGGAGGTCCCTTTACCTCGACTCCTCCCATCTGATCTCACCTCACCTAAAACCCAGTCACTTGATGGAAAGAGTTAGTATCTCTCAATTATTTTAATGACATTCCTCATCCTCAGTCTGCATGTTCCACCAAAACACTATAACATGCAGGAAACTTCTTTTCAGCTGGAGGACATTCTGCCTTATTTTTCTCCTTTCTCCTTTCTAAAGCTTCATTTCCTGCAGAGGATGCATTTGGCTATGTCTCCTGTCTGCAAGTCTATTTGATCTGATACTGATTAACCACCATGTTTGGGATTTAGGAAGGCCAAAACAAAGGTGAGGAGTTGTTGGGATATAATCTAGTCATACAAGATGGCTGTCAAGAAAGTTGTTCAAAGTGTGCTGTTTTTCTTACAGCAGGAAATGTCAAACAGAAACTTTTGCAGAAAAGATGGAAAGAGACAAGAAAAAGTCAAGAGACCCACCTTCCACAGGTTTATATAGAAACCTGTTCTTCATTCTCAAAACTGGGCCCAATGAGATCAGGTTGTGCAGGTTTCCATAGCTGTTCCTGTCACTTGGCTGGAGAAGTGGCTCCAAGCTTTCAGAGCAGTCCTGGGAAAGACATATGAAAAACATCTGAAAGAGTACTTACTGCCAGAGCCTGAGCAGAACCTCCTGCACCAGCGACTGTGCCCAGTCCGTAGCAACCACAGTGCCGACTGGAGCAGGTCTCCTCAGGCTGTCTTTGTCCAGGTTTGCTATCATTCCAAAAAGTGAATTGCCTAATGTTTGGACCAGCCCATATGTAAATGTCTGTTAATCTTCCATATCCCAGACCCAGGAAAATTGAGCCCTTTCACATAATTCTACAACACAAAATTATATAGATCTGCTGAGCCTTTTCCTTGTGAGTCTCCTATAAGGTTGCTACTTGCTTATTTGTTTATATGCTTCTTATGCTGATTACATGTAAAGTGAAAATAAATCACTGTGAGCTCAGTTAGCTTAACTGAGAGTAGAAATTCAGCTGGGGCTATAGGAGACTGGGAATATGCAGGAAATGATTGAGAAAGAACTGTATGAACTGGAAGAAGGTGGAGCTCTATAAGCTATCATCAAGATTCTTTACTGAATCGGCTGTACTTGCTGGAAGCACCCAATCTTTCCACAAGTTCTTTAGCCCAGTGAGAACGGACCTGTCCTACGTACCTGTTCACATCCTGTGATGCCATGCAGACAGACATTAAGCTCACAGTGCAAATAGGCCACTGAGTGATTCAGCATCTGGAACAGCTGGATGGTAAAGCTAGCAGCTCTGGATTTACTGCTCTGTAGTAATTGGATGTGTCTGCATTCAAATGGCAACCTGGCAAGGACAAATGGCAAACAGTTGCAAATTCCATCTCTTCCTGACTAAAAGCAGGGAAGCTCCCCCTGTCCCTGCTGTGGAGGCCATAGTCCTAGAGCAGCAGAATTGTTTCTTGGAGGTTGACTTTGCTGCAGTGATTAAAATGGCTGCTGTAGGGTGGTAGTCATTACTCGACCTAGACAAATTCAGAAGCATTGCAGAGGTGATTTCCTGCTATAGCCAATATGAGCAAATCAGAATGCTCTTTTTATGATGAGATAATGCATAGCATTTCTAATGCAGATTTCACGCCCCAGTGGTTTCACAAATATTAACTAATGAATCCTCTGATTTCCCTTTGCTCAACCCAGACCGGTTAGGCATGAACAGCTGTGAAATGCTGATGGAGAAATGGAGGCCTGTGGGGAACCCTGGCTCCCACCTTTCGACTGCTCTGCTATTAGGCTGTGCTGTCCTCTAGCAGGAGGTGTAAGGAGGATGCTGATATCTGTGACAGCATGGCATGGAGAAGCAGAATGGCTTATTTACATACATCAAAAGGTAAAGGGAGATCTTTTTTCCTGAGGGTTCTTTGTCCTGTCAAGCCCTTGGTACTAATTACAAGACAGTTAAGGGAGCAGAGTAGTCTCAGATTCATTCTTACTGCTTTGAGTTTACTCTGAACTCCAAAGAGATCAGACTGCAGCCATAGGATACAACAGAGAGGATCTTTTAAGGATCAGCCCATTCCCAGCCCAGGCCCAAGGAGAGGTGTGAAGCACAGCTACGTGTCTGACCTGTGGAATAAGCAGCACATGGCTCCTGGTCCCCCTGGGCTGGTGGAAGGTGTCACACAGCACGACCGGATCTGGAGCACGGGCTGGCTGCTGTTACTCTGCACAGCGATTAAAGCCAGGAAAGTCTCTTGGGAAGGCACTGGCCCATTGACCTCAGGGCCTGCTTCTGCAACAGGGTGCAAGCTCATCTGCACAGTGTAGTTCCCCGAGCCACAGACATCATCACTCACAACTGCAAGGCTTTAGGGAAACAGGGAAAAAAAGCTGAGGCCCAGCTAGGCTCCACAGCCTGTTAGGAATAAACCAGCATTAGGGTGAGTTTCTGCAGTGAAACCAAACAGTAAGTTGAAGCAAATGAACAGCATGTAGACCCTGGCATGACAGCCTCCCATGATCAGAACCACCTCCCGCCTCTGCACAGTCAAATCATTTTAAATGAGGGGAACCTGGAATTTCACTGTGTGGGAATATCTACCTTCTTTGCCAGTGCATTTGATCACTTGAGCAACATCAAATGTTCCCACTTGCAAAACTGCATGTAGATTGTTTTTGGGAGGAAAGGCAGAGAGTTGAAGGCTATTGTGAAAAGGAAAACTAGGTCTGAAGGACAGTATTAATATCCACAATGTGAAAAAACTTTTGATGCAATGTCATTGCTGAACGAAGTGTTTCTAAAACCACAGTACAACGTACCCATGTTACTGAGCCCCTGGAGCAATTTGGATATTCCCCCTCTCCTTAAATCACAGTACAAATACACAAGAGCAACTACACTAAGATAATTACCCGTTCAAAATGGCAGCATCTGACTGCAAAACACTCTTCTGATGTGATTCGCTCAGCAGTGCACGGGGCTCCGGATCCAGCAGTGTTAGAACAGTTACTAAGCCTTCAGCTGCTTCTTCCGTTACTTCGCTTGTTCTGACCATCTCCTCTGGCTCTGTGTTCAAGAACAACCTCTCAGATTGTCCAGTGTTTGCAACACTCAGCAAGGAATTTCCCTGTGGCGTAAGTGCTTCCAAACTCTGCGAAGAATACGGGGGGCTCTCTGGGGTTGGAAGGAACTGGATTAGATCTCTGGCTAGAAACCTCTCAGCAGCATTGACAGTTACTTGATTGAAGACAGCTGACTGATTAATAACCATATTTACAAGCTTATTAGCAGAGACAGAAAACGCTTTTGTTGTAGATGGCCCAGGGCTGGAATGACCAGGCTCAAGTCCAGTGTTATCTTCCAGTGATACCTTCTCCAAAGAGTGTCTTGGTGATGCCTGATGTGATGAGGACACAGGTGCCTGAGTGGGCAGCTGGCTAGTGGTGGCTGCATGTCCTTTCACTAACATGTCCTCACTCTTCCCTGTGGATGTAGAGACCACAGTTGATTTGTTCACTCTGGCAATTGCAGGCAGCACCATGGTTGGATCAGATTGGATAGTTGATGTTGGCAGGTGAATCACTTTTTTGTTCGCAAGTGAAGAGGTGCTATAATCATGCTTAGATACAGAGAAAGAAGTCATTGCTAATGGAGACTGTGATGTGGTCTGTGTCAATTTAGGCTGTCTCTTAAGAGCAGTAATAGATCCTGCAGGTACAGATGGTTGCACCGGAGTTAAAAGCACCTTATTGCCAAGAACTGCTGTGGGGGGTTGCCATGTCCTCGTGTTAAACACGGCTGACAGAGACATGATCGTTCCCAAGAGTTTACCAGTTACTGTTTTTCTTGCATGTGTACTGATCTCTGTTGGCTTTGTATTTTCTCCCATGTTGGCCTGTGAGAACAGTTTAGTAGGGGCTTGATGGATTTGATCACGTTGCATGGCTGACGGCAGGGGCACATGTGTAGGGGCAGGTGAAGGTGGGCTAGCAGGAGAGTTGGTATACATCCTTGGATGGGTAATTGTAGCCAGAAGTTTCTCAGAAACTGCTGTTTTCATTTGTAGCTTTGTTGAAAATGGAGTATGCACTGGTGCCATTGGTGGTCTCTCTGTCATTAGAAAGGGCTTAGGTACAATGGGAGTAAATTCCAAACGTTTGGTAAGGTCAGGCTTTATAGAAGTGGTGTGGGTTTGTGCCGCTTTAGTATGCACAGTGACTCCTCCTGAAATGCTACCCACTGCTGAACCTCTGGGACCATTTCCAGCTGGAAGTGTTGAGAGCGCTGATGATGTGCTGGGTAGAAACTGAGCTTGTGATGGTAGCCCTTGAAGTGACTCAGTTCTTAGGAGGCTTTGCAACATGGACTGCAAAGGCGTGATGCCTGTAAACATCTTTAATGGGTTTTTCGTGGTTCCAGCTGAGCCCAAGGTCAAACACTCCGAGCACTGTGGATGGACAGAGGAAGGTGCGGTCACTAAGTCTTGGTGATGTCTGGTAGTTTGCAGCATTAGTTTCTTACTGTGCTGAACCTGATCTACAGTCCCTGTAATAATAATGGGAGGTTGGGCAGGCATTTGAAAATCAGGGCGTCCCTTTGCTGACTGTAAAGCAATTACAGAAAAAGAATGTGGCTTTTCAGCAGTGAAAAATACTTCAGGGGAAATATGGGGGCTATGCTGTGCAGACACGACTACTGGTGGTGCAGTGGAGGTGAAAGGCTCTGCTAACTTACCGTTATGTAAAAGCAAATCAGTTCCCTTGGTCTCTTGGGCATTGAGAGCAGGTACCTGCATTTCTTCAGGCAGCCTGTGGGGATGCGTGGCCTGCACTGTAGTGCTAATCCTCATCCGTGGGTCAAGCAAATGATTTGATGCTGAGGTAACAGCTTGAAACAAACTAGTGGAGGCTGTATAATTAGGGTAAGTTAGCACTGGCTGAGAAGTTACTTTTGTTTTCTCTGTTTGTTGGCTAGATGCAGTGAAGAGACTAGTTTCAGGCGTCAGAGGCTTACTAGTGCGATAAGAAGAACTAGTTTTCATTGGGATATCATGGCTGCTTTCAGGGGTACCCAAATTCAGATCTTGCTTGTTTGTGAACAAGAGGGCAGATTTGTGGCCATCTTCACCCTCAGGAGAGGGCACCAGCTGAAAGTCTGGTCTGTCAGTGGGCAAAAGGATAAATACAGGCTTTATCAGAATTAGGCTGGAAGGACTCAGATATTTTAAGTTTGCAAGGTTCAGTGCTGAAGAATTTGATGCTGCCAGGATTTGCTGAATGGAAAGCAGACCCCCAACACTAGTATTTGGGAGTTGTGTAGGTAGAGGGGAATCTTGCATGGGCTGAAGGCATATCATGCCATTAGTACTCTTAATCAGAAAAGACAAGTATGGGGATGATGGTAGCATTCTAAGTTGATCACCTCTAAAAGCACTGAGGTTTTTGGTAGCTGCATCATGTGACATACTAAACTGCTGCACTGCTGCTGCTTGTGCCAGATATGCTGGCGTCTCACCAGAAACACGGGGCACCACTGGTTCAGGATCTGCTGTTGTTGATTTGGACTGGCTTCCCTGTGCATGGAACGAGGGCAGTTCTGAAGCAAAAAGTGCCATGCTGCCAGCTTGCTGGACCTGGGAAGCTGGAGAGGCAAAGCTGTGAAGAACAGCTTTCTGGTTCCTGTTGTCATGCAGTCCAGAGGGCCTGGGGACTGGGACAGCTTGTGTCACTGGGGGAGAACCAGTTTTACCTAGCTGTGGTGAGAGACTTTTCTTTCTCTTGGAGCCTTCCACTGTGCTCATCTGCAGCATCACAGGGAAGGCTTCCTGAGATACAGCATGGGCAGAAATGCCTTGAACCTGAGACCCAGAACTAGTAGACGTGGATGAAGTTGTTATGTGGAGTCCTTTCTCAGGAGAGCTGGGTATGCCCATTAGCTGCAATCCAGCATAAGTAGGAAAAGATGTATGAGGCGGCTGAAGCCCTGCATGAACAGCATTAGAAGTGCTTACAGGTTGAAGGGCTGCATTCTCAAAGGTAGATGTACCTGGAAAGAGTGCAGATGTTACTCCTTTTGGCTTTTTAGTAGTTTGGGAAAGCTTTAATATGGAAATCCACAACTGGCTTAATGAGAATGAATTAACAGAAGCATGTGGGCTCTCAGGGGATCTGGATTGTTCAGGTTTACTTGTCATGGACTGATGATCAGTACCTCTTTGCAAGACTGGAACTGCAATTTCTTGAGAGCTCCTGCTGGTTTCTTGGGAAACATGTTTAGTGCAGTTGAGAGTCCGGGACAAAGAGAGGGGCTGCTGTCTATCAGTTGTGCTAATGGGCCCTTGAAATGGAGATGGAAGTAAGTCATCATGAACTAGAGCTTCCAGGTGCATCAGTAATGAAGAAGGTACATTGCCTTGTGGGAGTGACTGAAGAGCAGGCAACTGGGTTGAGTGTCCAGAACTATTTATTACAGCTGTTGTTGAGTTTCTGGCTTTACTACCTGCTACCTTTTCTTGCTTTGGAGATAAAATAGGGGAAAACTGAATAGCACTTGTCTGTGTCATTTTGGAATAGACTGCATCAAGGTGTCCTGAAGCTGGCTTTTGTAGGGATGCAGGAGTTGTAACTTCAGCATCCATACCCTGAGTCTTCTTCAGGTATGCAGGTGTCACACCAGCTTTGCTGTCAGGCTGGACTTGTGGTCTTGTGTCTTTTGGCCTTTTGCTAGCGGGAGGCGTTCCGGTTGGTAACCAATCCACCCTTGCACTTTCAGCAGCAATCTTAACTCCGGTGGGAAATGGAGATGTTGCCATGTCTTTTCTTGGAGGATAAAAGTTTACTGTTGAAGTCAGAAGAGATGTTTTAGGACTTAGCACCTCCATCTGCTTGATAACACGAACGGAAGAGACAGCTGTAGACTCAGAAGAGTCTTGATGTGTCTGCCCACCGAGCAACGGCTGGGGCAGCCCAGCACTAGAGCTGGTAGGACTGAAACCAGCCTCAGTAGTATTATCTGATTTTCCTTGCGGTGACCTGTCTGGCTGTTCCAGATGTGGGGTAGCCTGTGACCCTTGTGTGGAGATAGGGATGCTTACGCTACTCAAGAGCTTGCTAGAAAATGCATGTCCATCCTGGCGTTCTAAAGCTGCTGCTTCTGTGAGCCGTTGCTCAGGCTCCTCTAAGTTTCTAACCAACTCCTTGGGCAGCATGGCTGCTCTTTCAGCAGCTGTCTCTGCATGGACAGGAATGAAGTCAGCTGTCACTTCATTGGTTGGATCAACTCCTGGACTCTGAAAATTGAAGGTCACCTCATCTAAGTTATCTTCTGTAGTGGAAAACACTTTGCTGGGCACGAGGATGCTCCCAGCTCTTGGTTGGGCTTCTCCAGGAAAGCTCAGGCCTAATACTTCACTGACATGATGTTCATTCCAGGAGGCACCTAGCAAACAGAAAACAAGCCCTTTGCCTATTCAGTTGTACATGAAATTTTAGCAGCTTGCAGCAGCACTTTGCAACAGGCTGAGCAGGAAGCGGAAAGTTAAGCAGCCACCGGCTTTGTTCAGAACCATACAGAAGGGAGGATGGGCAGCTCTGGCACTGCCATTCTTATAGCCAGCTGTTATAAATCTGATCCTCTGCTGTTTATATTCAGTGTCATATGAAGGATGACACTTCATACTTCTGCCATCCTGATAAAGCATTAACCAGCCAGAGAAGAACTCTTTATCTTAATTGTACAAAGATATCAATGACAGCTGAAAATGCAACGAGAATGAAACCCCTCAGGTTGCCTGAGGACAGGCTAGTAACTCTTGAAGAGCAAAGCAAAATTAATATATACATGAAGGAGCTCACTCACCCGGCTCTCCTTAACCACTCTTCCTCCCCCAATATCCCAGTCCTGATGAGTTTCCTGATGCATATGATGTGACCAGACAGGATAAAGCTGATTTGTTTTGTGGAAGTGATATAGAGCAGACAGAACAAATTAACTTCTCTACTTTTAACTTCTCGTATTAAAAGCAGAGACCTTGTCATTTAAAGAGGCAGACCTGTGGTTTAAAAGGCTATTGTTTTACCCACACATTTTACTTGCTTTCCTGTCTTCACATTCAGAAGGTTGACATTCCCAAGTATGCTTTCCAAACCAAGGACTAGAATATGAATGTACTTTCCTCTCTAAAAACTTTAAGCATTTTCCCTTAGGCATCTGCCAGCAAATTCGTGTATCTAAAAGCTAAAAAGCGATTTCATATTTAAGCTGTTCCCAAAGAAAATGCAGAACAACATGTTACTGCATGGTGAAGAGGGGCACCCACACTTAATGTGATAAACAGCGATGCCTGGAAAAGCATATTCTGAGCAAGGCTTCAGCAGACACGAGTTTGATCCTCAGTTCTGCTATGGACCTACTCTGTGAAAAGTAACCCTATTTTTCCTCTGCTTTCTCCCACCTGAAAGAGACGATATATACTTTGGGGAACAGACTGTCTCTCAGCTCAGATAAATAGCACAGCTCTGTCCTGATTTGGCGCTGCTAATACTCCCACAACACAAACCATTTAAACCAAATCTTGAGCCTTATAGCACACCTGCACAGAGGGAAGCTGTTCCTTCGTCTTGTTGGTGTTACACACCTGAGACTGACAGCACAATATTTAGCATAGTTTTTCTACCTACTGATAACAGAGGAAAAGAAGGCAGAAAGACAGCAATTGAGATTAGGACAAAACACATCACTCACCAGATAAATCCAATAGTCCAGCTGCAATCAGAATAAAGATGGGGAATTTTCCCTGCATCTTGTGAAGCAGCTCTTGATTAATCCCAATAACACTATATTCAGACAGGAAGCGGCTTGCTAAGAAGTCACTGCTGCCTCTTAGCCGTGGGCATTTGCTGTGTTTGTTTTGAGAGGGGAGAGTATTGGGTTACTTTATAAGAGCTTAGGCCAGACAGCAACCAATAATCTGCTAAAAAAAAAAAAAAAGAAGCCTGCACCAATTGGAGTCAATTTTTCACAAAACAAGACAGTGTATTCACATGCATGGCAAAGATGGAAAACGTGATCGAAAATATGAGAAGTTGCCTATGTAAGGCAGCTCTATCTCTGCAGAAAGAGTTAAATTGCTACTTTGAGTACTGTGTGCAGTTCTTCTAGGGACAATAGCAACTGATACGTGAAAGGTTCCATTAAGCAAAACCCGGCTTGTCAGTCAAACCCAAGAAGTATCTTCAGCTTTTAGGCTTTTAAGATGATTTCGACTCTCCTGTAATTTTCTGGTGACACATTACACCTGCTGTTCCCCTCTGACATCCTGCCTCTGCAAACACAAGATTTGGTAACTTTCTTTTCCTGAAGACAGTGCTTGTTGTTTGTCAGGTTTAGAGTGTAATGCCTATTTGGGCTTGAATCCTACACACAGTAGTTGTTACATATTTGCCTGGGCAGGCTGTAACTTAACGGTAGGAGCTTAAAAAAATAAAAGATAGTGAGATTATCAATTGTGTGCTTTTCACTGTGAGGGGAGAAAAACCAGGTGCAAGAGAATTTCCTTCTGAAGTGGGAAGATGATTCAGCTGCTATTTTGAAAAGGAGATGATATATAACTTGTCAGACACTGTTCTGAAGGACAAGATTATATACAGGGTAGACGCCCACAGGAGTCAAGGAGGCAAACTGAAAAACCATTTTAAAGTCAAACATGACTGGCCTGTTCCCCTTCATATAAATGTAATATATTCTTTGTTTCCTGTGTTTAAAACCAAGGCCAAAGTCCCTGTCCAACCTAAGTTCTCCAAGCTTTTAGTACAGGTTTGTGTCTACATGCATCTGTCTGTTTGTGAAGAGACTATTCATTAAATTTGACAGACTTCCACCAGCAGTACTCTAGCTGTAGAGGAGATCAGAGATGAACACAAGAAGCCATGAGAAAGTACTTAAGATCAGGAAACTCCATGCAACAGTAAAGGACAAAGGGATACCATTAAATTAACAAAGACAGCAGGTGTAATGCTACTAAAATAAATAGCCCATAATTCATACAGAAACCTCATTGTTGTTAGTTATCACTAAGATTGAGCACTTAGTGAAATTAAGATTAACATATTTAAGCAGATAAGTATGAGGTTTAAAGTGTAAGCAAATCCCACTGCATGTGGGATACTGAATCATAACCTACCCACCGTAACAGCATATGGGGGAAAGAAAGGATTCTTCAGAGTCACAACTCACAATTTATGTCTATTTTCTTCTAATACACTGGGTACTGGACCCAAACTGTAAAGCAGACTAGATGATGCATTGGTCAATGATTAACCAGCAAGGAACTCACCTGTAAGAATGGGCAACGTTATTTATTAAATCAAAGATAAGCTTATTGCAAGCTGTTATTTTAGTTGCTGGACTAGATAATAAATTAACTTCTTTCTCCTGACACTTATATTGATACTGTTTGACTGGCTTCTGTGGAGGATCACTTTAAAAAGGGACTGAAAAGTTGATGCACTTTGAATTAGCTTTATTAAAGAGATAACTACAATACTCAACAGCAAGTGATATTAACAGCACATTTTGAAGCTCTCTTGACAACTTCAGATGCTATGCACGTATTTCATAGAGGAGTTCAGGATGGCCAAACCATTGAGTTTCCGCAGTTGAAAAATATGCCTGAAAAGACAACAGAAAGGTTGCTGGAGAAATATAAGATAACTAACAATCAAAGTTTTAAGCTTCCAGTGTTCTGCTATACACCCCATGCCCAAACTGTCAAGGATGTTAAATGCTGCCTTCGATAAATTAATCCTAAAGTAGCATGAGAAAGTTTCTAGATCACTATTCCCTACAAAAAGGAAAATGAAAGTCGTAATACTTGACAATTGTCCAAATTGATGGCATTGCAAATTAAAAAACCAACCAAACCAAAAACCTAAGAAAATAAGGTGTTTCCCTTTTGTATCTCTGGGGTGTTTTATGACTCACAGAGCAGATAATTTCTCTATTGCTCATTTGTGATCTCCAGCAGAAGCAAGGCGTTGAAACTTTTGGAAACTAAGCATTACCCCTTGCTTTCTGCAACGGTTGAGGATGTATATTAACAAGTTGAGCTTAGTTCCTCTGTCTGGAATGCAGTTCAAGATCCAGCTGACAGTTTGCAGCTAGCTAGAGCTTGGCATACTCTTGGCTGGCAGCAGCAGACATTCTTTGCTGACATTTATACTTCTGTTTTGCTCTTGTTATTGCTCTGACCTCTACAAACGTACAACATTACTCCTCCTCCTTCCATTCTTCCAGCAGAGGTAACACCAGGAAGCAATTCTCCTTGAAATATGTTAAGGAAGAACAGGAGCACCACGGGAACCCTAAAGCAGAACTGTGGGGACAGTACCACAAGCGGCAACTCTAGCTGGAGGAAGGGTAATAGATTTCATGGAGTATTTATGTAAACTAATCATTTGCCCCGTACCTGCTTGCTCTACAAATAGAATTGACTTAGGCCAAGAATTATCGTCTGCTAACAAACAGATGGTGTAGAAGAACAACAGTCTTTTTTACAGTACCTTGGTTCAGCGACACAGAGCTTCCCCAGAGCAATTGCTGCATTCTCCTGTACTGAAGTTCTTCTAGCATCGCCACCAGCATGTTTCAACAAGATCATCACAATATTGGAATTCAGTAAGGACGTCGCTGCTCCAGGAACTACAAGGCACTGGCCAAGGCAGAATGCAGCATTTCCCACTATCATTTCATTCTCTGAGTCCAACAGCTTCATCAGCACACTGAACCCTGGGAGAAAGAGAGATTAATTGTACAGAATGCATGCAGATTTGTTCGAGTAGGACTGATATTTTCTCCTGTCTTTATCTAAACTCCCAGGGAGTCAGCACTGTTCTGTGCTGAGTGACTCCTAACACAGGAGCAAGAGACTTTCACAAGCAGCTCAGCTTATCTACTTCTGCAACCTATACTAATGTACAGCAGCAGAGTATTTTGTCTATACTACTGGCACAGAATCGCATAGCTCTTGCTGGCGTCTGTAAGCAGCAGCAACATCTCAGGCCATAGAACCTAGAAACATTTAGGTAGATCACTTTCTAAATAAATTACAGCTGTGGCTTTCACATGCATGAAGTCTCCTTGGGGGCTAGGTAAATTTGCTTTGGTTTTCTTGCATGGTCCCATCTGTTCTTCCAGATCACATCCCACCTTTTTCTGCAATATCATCTTCTGAGAAGGCGCTGCTGCTCCAGACGGCAGCAGTGGCTGGTGAATAAAGTGAACTAAGCGGCCCATCTGGAATGCAATCTTATGTCATGGGACTATAGCTCAATTCCATCAGGCTCCTAGCAACAGGGCAAAGTCTGGGTTGGCAAACAGAGATGAAAAAAATAAGAAATTGTGACTTCTCACAAGATTAATACCCAGAGTTTTGGCAGAAAGAATTAGAGTGAAGTGTTATTGCTAATTTGTGGAAATGAAAGCTTCATCTACAGATGACAGTGAAACTAATATGGGGTGTACAATAGGAAGATGATGCTCTGAGAGGCTTTTAATGAGTGGAAATCCTTAGGGTTCAAGTTGAACTACATGAGCTGACAGTTTCTTGACAGGTTCAACCATTTAGATAAAACTTAAGTATTCTCTGTTGTAGTTACATTAGCATTAATTGAACCTGCATTGTAAAGCAATCCAAGTAGTGTTACACCGCATGACTAGAGCGAATATACTCAAAAGTACTCTAAAGACACCTGGCCTGATATTGTCACTCCATTTCCTTTCAATACCAGGCTAAATATCCACATGTAAATTGAAGGAAACTACAAACAGCCTCAACCTCTGGAAATCATGTGTCTAAATGAAGTTTTTTATTTTAGCCATTAACTTTGGGAAATATAACCCAATTCAGTTACATTTTACAAGCATTTTCTTTCAAAATCGGTATACTTCTGGCCCTGACAAAGCATACCAAGCCATTTCATTCAAGTAAAGCAGAGTTTCTCTACCTCAGACTCATTATCTGATGTGCCCATTTCCATCCACACATAGAGCTAAGGCTCAATAAGCACTATTTCAAGAGGTCAGGTGCCACATTACTCAGATAACATGGCTAAAGTCTTGCAAGATTAAACCCTGCTGTTCAGTTCCATTCTAGAAGAGAAGAAAGTAATTGGACAATATACTAATATTACATCTCTGCATCCAGTCTCTACTTAGTCACTTACCTTTATCTGACTTCACGAGATCTTCTTGAGCTTGTCTATTACTTCTGGTGCAGATGGAAAGGGTCTTTATACAATAATTGGATGTCATCTGTCCTCCAGCCTAGATTTGTTTAAAGCATATGTTAACAAACATACAGTTCATACCCCAACTTACTAAAGGTTACAGAATAGCTTAGGTATCATAAAGATAGGTGTTCCTTATGGCTAAGCCCAAATATGAAATTAAGACCTTTGCAGAGTATGTATCTCAAGATGAACACAGGCTGAAAATGACACAAGAACCATCTCTTTCCTGCTCCCAGGCTTGGTTCAGCACTCACAGATTATCAGTGGAAAGGGCTCCATTGCTTTTCAGTGGTCCAAATTAGATCACACCAATTTTAAGCTTCAATCCTCCAGCTGGGCCTGCCAGTATTGGATTCTTGAATTTGCATGCGTCTGCAAGCAGAGCTGTGCACAGGCATCTCGCTCATACGGCAACAACTGGAAAATCTGGGCTACAGACCACACTACAGAAGGCAGTCTAGTCTCCAAAACTGGCTACCTAGCTTAAAACTAGAGACTTGAGAGAACTGTTACAATGGACAACACAGATGCAGTCAAATGCAGCCAGAGTGTCTGCACAGGTCTTTCTCGTAGGGAAAAGAGGCTAAACACAGGGGCAGCTATGGCTTTCTTAAGGGATAATACAAGCAGAAATAAAGTGAATTTTGTTAAATTAATTTACTTTCAAGAATTTGATCATTTTCTTCACCACTCCTCCTTTCACTACTTCTTCTACCGCCGAGGAGGACACTGGCAGGATGCGACTTAGCACTCCAATGGCTCTCTTAATTAGAAAACGATGTGAGAGAAGGAAAAAAACCACAAAGTTTATTTGTCCAGACAACTTGTAGGAGTTTTCAAATTATCTTGGTTTTGCAGAATAAACCCAAAGTAATTAAAGTCATAAAAGAGAAATTTACAGCTGTATAACAAAGAACATCTTCAGGCCATGGCTTTTTTATTGTTTACTGGAAACTGAACTCAGCACAGCTTTTAAAGAGTCAGTATAGAGAGAGATGAGACCAAGCTGAGATCAGGGCAACCCCTTGTAAGTTTATTTATTTAAAAAAATCCTAGTAGAAACCAGCCCAGCACTGCTGGTATTGAGTCAAGTAAAGGAGATCAGAACAATTCATGTGAATTCAGAGAGGTGAACGGCCTCCAAGTTCCCATCTGCTCCTACCTATTTGCCTTGAATAACTGCTATCTGTGGGAGTGACACACCATTAACAGGAGTACAATCTCCTAAGTATGATTCACATATAGGAATTGTGAAATTAAACAGCTGCTAAACACCCAAATTGTTCTTGCTCCTTTGCTTCTAGATTTATTATTCGTTCTTAAGAGGTTTTATATTGAAAACCATCCTAAGGATGAAATTATCTGTAAGAGCTTCTATTATGTGGATTTCAAGAGAACATTGAGAACCTCTTGCACCAAACCATATAAAAATATAAAAAATATAAGTGGTGTATTACTTCTTTACTACTAATAATTATTGTTTTAGGCTTCAAAGCAGGGCAGGAGTTTGCGCTGAAGTGGTCAGGTGAGGTCAGCTAATACAATCTTTTGTTAGTCCATAGATAACCCACTTACTGTCAAAATCCTTCCGTCCTTATCTCTGAGGAGAGACATGCACCTGCCACTTATGTCCACAGCAAAGTACTGAAACAACAACATGAAAAATTCAGCTCTAGGTGATTGCTGGGAAGTGTTAGAGCGCAAATGGGTTAGTAGACAAAGTACTTTACAATGAAGAATCCAATGGAGATCAGGGCTCATATGGCAGTAAGTTACTAACACTTCAGCACCCACCTGTAACTTAAGAATTTCTTCCTTCTTGACAGAATCCTTGGTTTTAAATAATTTTGGAATGTGCCAAGCATTTACATGTATTGCATAATTGGAGACTGATGCCAAACAAAACATTTATACTACTATGGAAAGGTATGTGCTTTACACTGTTTTTTTCTCATACCTGGGTGGGAAAGGGGAGGAATTTTGTACATTTTTTCACTTTTTAGCTTACTTGTCCACTACCCTTAATGATAACCTTAAATACCAATAAAAATTAAAAATTAACTGAACACCAGCAAAATCCAAGGTCAGCAGCCTAAAGAATATTCACAGATCTTGTATACCTGGACAGTCACATTTGATTCAAGCAGTAAGTTCATCATGAGGCCCAGAACTGCAAACAAACACTCCTGGTATTTGGGCGTGCTGACATCAAAGCATTCATCCTGTATACAAAGGAGAGAAGAGTACAATCAATTCAGAGGATCAAAATATGCACTTCCTCTGTGTGCTTACTTGCATGGTGCATCAGGGGAGGACTGAGGGAGCACTCGGAAGAAAAAGCCCTGTGAGCATCAGAGGTAATAACAGCTTTTTGATACAGATTCATTCTTGTGCTTGTTTCACTTTGGTATCTAAAACTGCACACTCCAAACTTGTGATGTTTAAGCAGTTAACAAGGTCCTTTCCCACCTTCTGAATTCTTCAGTTTCAGAGAACTGAGTTCATACTGCATCCCTACCCTAAAACGGGCCACTCAATCACTCTCTCCCCTCCACCCATCTACTCATCCACAACTTCTGTGAACAATGGACCACTTTGAGACCTTTATCCAACTACCAGATTTGAAAGATCTCAGTCAAGGGTTCAGAGCTATTAGGGGAGGAAGACAAACATGATCACAGAAGTACCATTTCCACAAGAGATAAGGCTGATAACACTATTCTAGGAAGCCATCAAGTTTCTTTACCACAAGCTTTAAGCATGCTTGCCAGCATTCTTTACACTCGGCCATCTGCATTCGAATGACTACATCTGCACACAGATTCCCCATGATGCCAATGCAACGGGCAAGGGCTGCCTGGTTCACCAGCTTGGCAGAGGTCTGAAAACAGAAGAATGGAAAACCAAGTTAAGAACAAATGACAAGAAAACAACAGATACGTGCTCCTATCCCTCTGGCAATGGAAAATGGGATTCTAGAGTCAGTCTTACCTATATTAAGTCCCAACAGTCCAAAGTTTGGAAATCACTCTCATATTCACAATGAATCTCCTGACGAATTTTTAAGAGTCTTGGGAAAAAGCGACTAGATCCTCTGGTCCTCAACCTCAGACTGTGAATATAGCCTACTACCACTTAGCTCACAGAACTGAACAGCCGCTGCTGCAGCTGTAATTCCCGTAAGGTGCATTCAAAAGGCAAGAGCAATAAGCAATGTAAAAATACTATGATTATTGCATTGTCTTGGTGCTCATTTGGAGAAGTGGAAGTGTTTTACTTTCCAGCTCTATTTGCTGTTCTGCAACAGAACAAATCTTCCCTATCACCTTCCATTTTCTTAAGGACAGGTTTCCGTACCAACAGTATTATAAGTTTGCAGTTTAAATAAACATTAACCAGGAAAGGGATCTGAGCCACTAAACATCTATACCTGGTGACCTAATGTTGTCTCTTCACCCTGATCTCTCAAATTAGAAAGAAACAGAAAAAGTCACTATCCAAAATATAACCAGTTGGTGGCAGTGGACTGAAGTCACATCAAGAGCCTAACACCAAGCTGAGGATGAAATCCTGGCCTGGCAGATTACTGCTGGGAATCTGCAGTTGAGGAGTTTTTACTGAAAATAAAACTAGTAACATCTAGAACCCAAGCACGAAGTACTCGAGATTGAGAAAATTTTCCCAAGGAAAGCATATGACAAAACTGGATTTGTTACGCCTACAGAACTAGAGGCACAGTACCTACCATAGTTCTGCCACTGCGGGGTTCTGTCTAGGAGCAACTGGCTGTAAAACTGCAAGACTGGTCATAAGACATGTTACACAAAAGTAAACTAGAAAAGTGGAAAGTGAGATCTTTCATACCAGCAACTGGGTGAATAAAGGCAAAACATCTGTGGAAAGCATGACACGACACTGGGTTTTGAACCTGTTGGGGGATAAAGAAAGCCATATTTGGACACTTAAAGCTTTAGGCAAAAATCACAGATTAAGTCAACACAACAGCAACATAAACCCAAGGTAAACATCAGTCAGCAATGTACCCTCACGGCAAAGGCAGCCAACAGCCTCTATCACTAGGTCATTTAGTAAATTTTGAAGTACAACTTTTTACAAGTGAATGAGGAAATATAAGTTACCTTTCCTCTTCAGTTAAATCAGACAATATGTTCATGGCACTGCCAGCCCTGGCATCAGTGCTGTTGACAAACATCATCAAAATCTGCAGCCATCTGTAATTAAAAAAGCCAAAAAAAATTATGTCAGCTTCAGTTTAGTTATTAAAGATCAAAATTGTAGTTTAAGTGCACCAACACAATTTATGATCTTAAGCTCCTTTTTGTTCAGCAGGGTTTTCACCAATCTAGATGCTTCTAGATTGCTCCTATGCTCTCCATTGGATCTATGCTCTCCAAACATACTCAGTTACTTAACAGCCATTAGAACAGTATGTCAGCACTAGATTCTCTCACAGTATTTCCACATGCTCCTCTACTGAGCTGAAATTCTTTGCCACTCTTCTTCAACTTTGTAAGCACAGTAAGAGAACCTATAGTCTCATCTCTTTAAGCTGACAAGCACAACTGCCAAGAAGCTCAGTATCTGCAACTTTACCTTCTGAACATCCTAACTCTTTTAAAGCAATCAGGCCCAGGATCTCTTTCAGAAGTCCACAGGAGATTTATCTGGCTCCTGATATTTCAAGCCACAGTAACATTATCTGCCTTTTTTTTAAGCATCCTCTCAGATGTAGCTCATTTCTTTAACTTCTCCTCCCAAGGAAAAATGTCTCTGGATTAATGTTGTATTAACGTAGTGAAGTGTGCACAACTTTTGAAGAATCTTTTCTTCCATTATTCAAACCGTGTGTTCCAAACCAATACATTAAGATTTTGCCTCTGCTTAACTCTAAAAGGAAATACCAGGATAGTAAGATAAAGGTAACAGACTGTTGTTTCTTTCAACACTCTGAGTCATGGCAACACTGAATAATCACACCAAATGAGAAGAATCGCAGCTTGAAACCATGAACTATCAAGAGACAACAGTGTAAGCTTCTGACTGGGTTTCAGACAAACACACACTTACTGGTTTAAAAAAACTATGCTACAGAATTATATGAACATCCTTTAGAATAAGCCCTTTCTACACAGTTTTGCAGACACCTTCAGATACAAAGTTTACTAAAGTTTTCCCCACACCCCTAACTTTTACATTTGCTTAGCTTGGCCTGTCTCTCAAGGACGGAAATCTCAATGTCATCATGTTCATTCAGAAAGCCTGTCCCCATGATGCTAGGGGAATGAGTTCTGAACATCTGTGCACCCAGGCATTACGGAAATTTGTCTGAGGTACAGCAGAGTTTATTACTTGGTTAGATCCAGGTGCCTGGCCAGCAGTCTCCTCCCATTCTCATTCTCTGAGTAAAGAGAAATTAGTGCCAATGTCTCCTTTTGGATCTCCAATACCCCAGAAGAAAGCAGTTTTGGCAGCTGTGCACTCAAATCAGGGTGAGTCAATAGAAGACGCTGATTTTCTTCTGAATAAAAAAAAAACGAACAAGAAGATCCAAGAGCAGTGTCATACACAATGCCATTACTCTTATTTTTTTCCTAGGTGCTGATTTAACAGGTTTAATGTCTTTATTTCATCCACTAATGTGGGGTTTCCCCTTACCTTGCAGCATTAATATTTGCTTGGGAATCAGCTGGATGCCATGATTTACAAGTCAATACAGGCACTGACATTAAGCATTCTATGTTTTCCTTGTGTGGCACTTTGCATCGCTTTACCACCCACCACCACCCCAGCCCATTTCTCATCTATGCAGATACTCCCTAGAAACAAGGGCTACCTCCCTAGTGACTCCTGATTGTGAATGCCAAAGGAATTTGCCTTCTCTAATGGTGATTCTATAAAACTCGCTTTTTGCTAGTGTAATTGGTTAAAAACAAAATTATACAAGTGATATTATCTTAAAAGCAGTAATAATCACAGGGAATTTAATTTCCACCCCTTTAGTAGTTTTAAAATGCTCATAGAAATAGACTGAAAATTTAATCTCATGATGCACAGAACTGCCAAAATTGTGGTTGCTGCTAGCAGTATATGCCAGCACTTGCTATTGACCTGTAAAACTTAGTTTACAATAAGGTCTAGACCCAAGTGGTCTGAGAAAGTGATGTTCGTGCCAAACATCAATTTTAAACACAGTAAGTGCCATATTAACAGTACATTAACAATGATTAATGTTGATTACATATTTTTACCATTCCCAGCGCAGACAGCTTGCCAAAGGAACAGAAGAGAAACAGACAGATCCACTTCAGCAGTGTTTTTTCTCTCTGCACAGAAGCCCCTAAATTAGAAATGGTGGCTCATAAAAAGAGCAAAGGACACATCAAACAATCAGGTCTTTGGCAAAGCCTCAGAGAGACAAGGATCTGCCACACAAACACTTAAGCTCATAAGCTCTATCTAAACCCAGCTCCTTGGTTAACCATTTTTAGGAGTATGGTTTTCCAGAGGACTTCCCATGAGAGCAGATTTATTATCTACTAGGTCTGCTCTACCCTCAACACACACAGACCCTATATGAGCATTATACAGCACTATATAGGTGAGAAATTCAGTTCGGCACCCAAAATATTGATGAACCCTAAAGAAGTCTCTGTGTTGCGATCCCATGAGAACCTTAAAGAATAGCTCTCCTGCCCTGTTCAACCGATCGTGCTGTTCTGAACCTTAGTTATGCAAAATCTTCCAATTGCATCTTCTTACTTGTTTCCATTATCTACCTGAACCTGACTCAAATATACATTCAGCAACTTAAGCAACTAAGTGCTTTCAGATTTCTTCTCTATTAAGTTGGATTTTTTTTAATCAAACCTGCTCTCACTAGGAGATAGGATAACTGTACAGAAATAGGAGACAGAAGCAGAAACTCATTAATCCTGTTCACTGCATCTAAGAAAGCACTGTTTGTATTAAGAGTCAGATATAAGTCAGTCCATTCAGACATTAAAATCTGCTATTACATTATCTTCTGGTCATTTCATCTGCATTTCAAGAGGTGATTGTGTTTCTTGAAAACAGTATTTTCGTTTCCTCATGCTGTAACACCCTACTGTTTTCCTTTGGAGAGCTCTTACCGTCTCACAATCTCATTGTCTCCGAGGATACTGAATCCATTGTTTGTTCTAAATAAAGTTTGCTCAGTGCCTGAAAAAGTCAGAGATAAACAAATCAGGTCTGTGATCCATCTGGCTGATACATCATTGTAAAGGCAGACTCCTGCTCTTCTATAACACAGTGTTAAAAGAAAAGGTCACTGGATCAACAGCTTTGAGGAAAGAATGTCAGCAAAAGAGGGGAAAAACTCCAAGAATGCTACTTGAAGTAGAAGCAGCTTTGAAGCTGAAGAGTACTCTAATTCATGCCTGGTGCTGTAAAGGACAATGGAGTTCAAGTTAAAGGCTTTTTAGGAAGACTGAAACATGAGCTGGCTTTGCAAATTAATATGCTTTAACAGAGAATTACAAATACTTCTACACAAATGAAACAGCTCTTAAGAGACCCAAATCCATAAGAAGTCTTAACAGTTCAGCTACAACATCAGTCTACTTCTGTAAAACAGATGTAAATATCTACTACCCACAAATTTTGAAATATCAAACATTGCTGATTTTATGTCTTTTAACTATAGGAATTCCTTTAAAAACTAATCCACTTGTATTCATCTGCTTGGATTACAGCTCCCATGATCAACAACCTTTATATCAAATACTTACAATCTTTCACGGTTCCTGCTAAAAGTTTGATCCCTCCTGTATAGTAGAGGATATTCTGGTCAGGCCTATGAAGTCTCTGCAGCAGTTCTTTTATGGACAGAGCAGCAAGCTTTCCAGACTGAACTTCCTTCATTGCTCTCTCTTCATCTTTCACTCTTTTTTCCTCCAAGTCTACCTTGTTCATACACTCTTGGAAATCAAAAGACAACAAAGCATGGCAGTTAAATGGTTTTATATGGTCAATTTTCAGGTAGAGAGTGAAGCTGATTCCTTGACAGAGAGAGAGCTACCTTCTACCTACAGATGTACAGAATGACCCACTGCTCTGATCAGTGGAACAGAGCTTAAAGAAGAAACAATCAGAAACAAAAGCTGCGTGAAGAGACTCCATCCAAAGTTCTGAAGGGCAGAACAGTGGTTTTGATTAGGTTCCATCTTGATCAGAAAAAAAGGGATGACAGGGTAAACATTTCTATTTCTTACCTTTAAACAGGCTTTCCTTTTGGGGATCGATTTGTAAGATCTTCTCATAACACTGCCTGGCCTTAATGGAGAAAAGAAATGGGCCACAGCACTTAAGTGTGGAAAATAAATCTTACAAAGACACACAAGTTAAAACTTTCATAATTAGAAGTGTAAGTAAGTTGACTATTATTCAGTCCCTCCACCTGCCCGCTATTTCAAATTAAAAGGAAAATTTCAAGTACAAACCTAGTAATGTACCAGTAGGAACAAAAAAGCAAGGTTACAGTGAGGAAACAGAAAATAAGACATAGGATTAGAACTGCAGGAACTGTAACTATCAGCAGGGATCAGACATGTGCATCTCGTGTCTTTATCTTCTATTTGTGCATTTTGTGTATCCTGAGCTTATGCTTGGATTTAAACTGATCACCAAGCTTGAAAAAGGAAAGAACCTTCTTCACTGCTCAAGCTGCTGAGAACTTTTCAATGTGGATTTCATGTAAATTTCTATTGTCCATGCTCAAGGGTTATTTCTAGTGAAGTTGTTTCTGACAGGATCAGAAATGCTTTTGAGCTTGCCTGCTCTCTTCTTCAGGCTCTTTATTATTTCTGAAGATGTAGGATCAGGGCTGTAGTAAAATATCTGGCAGCTTATTTCAAGCTTAAGTATTTGTTAATAGGATGTTCCATTATTTTAACAGTATTCATGCTTCCATTAGCTTTGAAATTCCATTAGCATGAAATGCAGATTTAAATCTTAAAAACCATGTATACTGAATAGAAAATTCTCTCATTCTTTTGAGGTTAATTGAAGTATGAATTGGCATGGCTACATAGAAGTGTCCTCCTAAATTGCGTGTGCACTAAAGCAAAGGACACAGGCTACTTTACCAAGATATGGGAAGAAGACTTGATTTTAGAATTATTAGTCTTTGCAAAGTACAGAAGGTTTCTCTCAAGTCTAAAGGCTCAGGATACTTTCATTTGACCAGTTCTTAAGAAAGATCACAAATTTCTCCCTCTTACCCACACCACCACATCAAAAGCAGAACAAAACAGGGTCCCATGGCCGCAAGATTTAGTCAACTTACCTCACTGTAGTGTTTAAGTGACAGGTGAGCTTTCCCCATTAGAAAATAGGCTTTAATACATTTTCCATTGCACTGTGTTAAAAAAGGAATTATTAATTATGCGTTTAGAAATTTTAGCCTTTTAATATTTCCCAGCCTTCTGATTAATAGGTATAGCTGCCCAAAATAACTATAAGTCCAGAAGAGGGTGTTCATACCATCTACTAGAGGCATCTAAAGATTATATGCTAAAATATTACCTCCAGGTACCAACTTTCCTTCTCAATGCAAGGAACATAGGCTTTGGTTTGGTTAAAGAAGGAAAGTGGCTGGTGCTAGTATCCTTCCCAAAAACCTGCACTTTAGGCAATACAAGCAGACCCCCACACAGTTAGCTGATGCTAAGTCCTGCATCAACAAGTCTATAATCGCAGAACTTCTAGAACAACAGAATTTCTATGTTTTTTGATTAGTTTTGCCACAAATTAAAAGCTAGGTTATCTTTTCCTGTTCATTTCCCTGTGAGAAATGCTGATTTCTTGAAATGATGCTGCCAATATTATTAATAATCTGTTAACTGCGTTGTAGTCATGGGCATCACTGATGTAACACAACTGAATTCAGATTCAGCTCTTTGGCATTTTATACAGCATCTTCACTTCACCAGATCTGATCTTTGTGAGCTTTTCCCTATTTAGGAGGATAAGCAAGATATTGAGTGCCAATGAGGGCAGTTAATAGCTTAGTATCACTTATTAAATGCTCTTCAGAGCTAGAAAAGCTTCTGCACACAGGCAGCACTGAAATATTAACTGCTTTATGCTGCTCAAGTTAATTCAGGACGCAGGAATCTGTGCAACACCAACACATCCTTTCACTTCCATTAGCAAGTTGTCTCTTCTTGTATCATCAGTAACACAAATCCGCCTCCCAGGAGCATTTGACATAATCATAAAAGATAGAATCCTGAAGTTACCTTTAATGCCCATTCACAGTCACCAATGGCTTTTTCATACTCATGCATCTTCAGGTAGGCCTGAAATAAAACCAGGAGAGTCCAGGCAGAATAATTAGAGTATTTCAAACAACTTCCACTAACTATTGTACAAACATTAGCTAATTAAGGAAAAAAAACCCCAAATCTAGACTGCTATTTGTCTGGCCATTGATTTTGCAGGATAAATACCTACTGCTTCTTCACTTGTCTTCTACCTACTTGGAGTTTGTAATTTAGAATAAATTTAATAAACCAAAATTCAACACACACACATGGATTACACAAGGCAAAGTGAGAATGCAAAGCACAAAATTCTACAGTTATAAAACTAATCCCTAAAAAGATATATTAAAAGAAAAAACAAACTGTGCATTTAAATAAAACTATGAACTGAAATTAATTTTTTCCCACACTTATTCTTGAGGAGTTGGGGTTCACCTGTGCCACATCCAAGAGGGGGAAGACACAAACACTCCATCAGGAAGGACTAACCACAGCAGAACTAAAGCTTCCAAGGAATTCAGACGCATTGATCAAGAAAGAAGAATTTACACCTCTAATGATCATCTTCCTGCAACTCTTTCATTAAGTTTGTAAAAAGATTAAAAGCCGTATAGTGGTAGCTCATTTCCACATGCTGACCTGTGCTCTGTTTGTGTAAAGCTCCTGCTTATCTTTGAGTTTTTCCAGACCTTCAGTGTATCTCTGAATGGCTATGACATAGTCTCCTTTCCTGAAGGCATCGTTTCCTTTCTCTTTCAGAGCTGCAAAACAACAGACATGCATTCAAAATACCATTTGGTTTTTATTTCCCCAAAAGGTGATTGAGGAAACAGAAGCCATATTCTCCTGTTGGAATAATCATAAAAATTCCAGTCCAGTTCCACTTCAGCTGTCTTCATCAGCCATCATTTGCAAGGGACTTCTGAGCTATTCAGTGCACATGATCTCCAATCCTCTTTCAGAGAGAAAACTGAGCATTTGCCTTTGCCTAGCCCAGCTCTGAAATGCTCAAACTTGCATCCCCTATCCCAAACTCATACCATGAAGAGGATAGCATGGAGAAATACAGGTTGCAACAACTCTGTGAAGTCTATAACCGTGTTATATCCAGCTAGTTAGTTCTGTGGAGAAGGCTGGTCTCAGATAACCAAAGCACTGTCTCAGTCTGCATGAGAATGGCAATAACAGAGTAGCTCGACAGCCTCTCAAACCAGCCCAGTTCTTGCTAAGTAGTCTTTGAAGGAATTAGCTAGAAAAACTTTTAGCAATTACCATTTGCTAAGTGTTCATTTCTCTTCCTTCGTTTAGCACGTTCTTTTGCATCCTTTTCCAACACGGCCATAAAGCCATCTTTGAACCAGGACAGTTGGTGGTGGTTTAGTTTCGGTTGTTGTCAGTTGTTTTTTGGTTTTTTTATTAAAATAAAGAAAAAAGCATCATTAAAATCAATCTACAGATAAAAAATAATTTCGAAGGTATTTCTGAGTTATTTTGCTACAAAGAAAATATTAAGGGGACATTTTAACAACTGAAGTGGAACACAAATGACAAGCTATTACATGTAAAGACTATGCTACTACTGAGGATTTGCATACTTGCCTTGAAGTATCTAACCTCTAGAGACAGATTTGTTTCCTTTTAAATTCAGAACACTAACTTTTTAGATGAGACACCAGAATACAATGACTACACTAACAAGCCTTCTACCTATGAACAAGTACAGCCATATTTGTAAGATCCTTCAATATGTTCCCAAATCTGACTGAATTTTGATTAAAGTTACTAGAAAAGTTAGCTTTCACTTTGGCAGGAGTGGAATTAGGTCTTGCACGAAGTAACAGCAATCCTTACTCCACCTCTGCTAAAACAGATTGAAGAGATGCTAAGTACGAGAGGGGCCACTGTCCTACCTGCATTCACTGCCTCTGCACTTGCCATGTCCTAAAAAGAGAGAAACACAGCACATGCATGTACACAGACAGACATTTTAGTACAACCCATAGCAGCAAAGGAACACTCGGTTAAAGTTATTCAAAGCTACAGGGTGTCTGAAATATCCAGATTGATGCATACAGGGAATATGCAATTGACACTGGAATAAAAGATAAGGCTTTAATAGTTTTTTATATTACTGGAAAGCTTTCTGTATCTTTAACAAGGCAAATCACTGAAATTCAAACCCTGCTGCAGGAATCAAAGCTTAATGAAATTAACGAAGGGACTCTTGTGTCTTCAACTAGTTTTCCTCAAGCTCCTGAAGAACAGGTAAAGCTACAAGTTATGGCACCTCCGTGCTTGCATTCAACTTGGATAAATCCCACAGAAGTATTCTGTGTTATTAGCAGCCTTAAAACAAAGACAACACAACACCAAGTACCTCCCAATAACATAACTAGTGGAAAAACCAAAATCACATTCAGAACATGCTTGTAAGTATTGTTCAGATTTTTTTCTCTTAGGCAAGGAATGTGGATTAGAGTTATTTAAGAGCCCTAAGCTGCATACAGGTTTGGCCTCAAAGGGAATAAATTCCTTACGGAAGCTCGTGTATTGATGATTGTTCTGTTCACTGTAGTTTTGCTTTCTTCCTCCTTGCCTGTTTCTTGATCATGGAGCCTTTTCTCTGCTTCAGCAATGGCTTTTTCGTTGACAGCCGAGTCTGTGGAGCTCAAGCCTTGCACTAAATTGGCTAAAAAGGGAATAAAAAGAGAAGAGAGAAATACACACGGACTCTAAATGATCCTGGAGGGACCAGGAGTTCATTTGCGCATCTGATGACACACTTTTGAGGGCACTGGTGACCAGGATAACCTTTATAGATGGAAACACAACTTCATCTCGCTTCCAAGGGCTACAGCTTCTACATGATAAAAATTCCTAGGCTTAGGAAGCAGCTCTTGGCAACCGCAAAGCCTGGCACCTGAGCTCCTAAGGACACTTGGCATAAACTCGGAGCGAAGGGCGGGAATCTGACTCTTTTCCATTCCTTTTCCGCTGTCCTTTTACCCACCCCCTTTTTCTTTCAGCCCCTAGTAACGTATCTGCGGAACACGGCGATGTCCGTCCACCTCCAGCCCCGCCACCGGCACCACCCCGCGGCCGGCCCGGCCCCGCTTACCGATCTCGTCCACACGGCGGAGGAACCGCTGGAAATCCCGCTCCTGCTCCTCGTCGCCCACCATGGCCGCGGTGTGGGGACCGGGGTTTGGGGACCGGAGCCACCGGCCGAGCCCCCGGACGCGAAACACCGCGGCCGTTACCGTGGAGACTACGCCCTTGCCGCAGCGTCAGCGGAGGGGGCGCCGGGGGCGCGGCTATGCAAACGAAGGGCGGGGGCTCGCTGGCCGCCATTTCGCGGAGGGACGCCGGGCACGGACGGTGCCAGGCTCGGTCAGCGCTCGGTGCCGGCCGGTCCCGCCGCGTCTGTGCTCCCCTCCCTCAGGCGTAACCCGGGGCACGGTGGTGGGCAGGAGCAGCCACGGCCACTGGCTGCGCTGCGCTGCCCCGGCCGTCCGAGCATCCCTCGCCCCGCAGCATGTAGCAAGGGGGCCCTCTGGTGGCCCAGCGCCGCCACTGCCGTGCGAGATCGTTGTAAGTGAACCGCATGTGCATGGGAGTCAAGGACTGAGATTGTACCACATCCACCACCCAGCCTCCATCGTTCACGGTGGGTTCGCGTAGAAAATGCAGTATTGCAAACATGCAGGGCAACAAAACAGAAATCAGTATCTGTATAGAGAACCATTTCGCCCACGGTGTGCTACAGACTAGAATAAGGGGGAACTCTTTGTCAAGAACAAAGCAGGCTGGCAAAACTCCACAAACTGCGTAAAACAAAGTCAGGAGAGGGAAGTCAAATTCTAATGAAAGAAAAATGGCAGCTATGAAGGACGCGAGAGCCTTAATCTGGAACATGAATTCCAAAATGCAGTGACAGGCACCTGATGAAAGAACCCACCACCAAGAAGATGGATTATTTCCTGTGCATTCTTCCTATCCCTTTTCCTGGGATAGCCTTTTCTAAAGCAGTAGACATACAGCGCCAATCCCAGCAGCTTTGCTGAAATAGTCTTATTGCAAACCACAGTGTAAACAGCAGTCAAGAATAGAGGGCAAAGCTCTGGAGAGTAAGCAGAAAGGAGAAGGGTCTTCTGTTGGGATAACAAGTACTTTGGCTCATACATTTACTTCTATTTCTGTGAACAATTCTGACACCGAAGTATTAACACATCACAGCTCCGATTTCTCCTTCCATGCCCTGGGAAATCAATGCTTAGGACAGAATTAAATTCGATTAGATTCATCCTACATTAACCAAGTTCAAGGACCCAATTCAGGGTGGGTTAAGGACACCGTTTAAAGCCAACATTCGCATGCACACACACACACCCCCCTTCCAAGGCCAGGGAAGAGAGGAGCACCTTTTTATGGGAAATGCATCTGTCCTCAGTTCACAGTAGACATGAAACTGCATTTGTATATCAATTATCTCAAGGAAATCCTCTACAGTGGGGCCGAGAAACTACACCATCCCACTGCCACTGTTCAGAGATGCACCAGGTTGAACCACGCAGCACGACTGCTTCACTAACATGACTGTGCAGACAGTTGCACTTCCTGCTTATCTACAGCCCCGAGCCTCAGACAGATGCTTAACTCATGCTGTGGGCACGCCACAATGGGAGCGCTCACTCACATTAAGCTCACACGCAAATACAGCCCTGGGAATCCACGTCTGTACACAGGACCTAGCGGAGCATCTAAAGAAGACTGTAGGCATGAGCTTTTTTTTTTTGTAATTTTTATTTGAACACAGTATTCTGACAGAATGCAAAGTCAAAATCCTCAGTTAGTATCAGTATTTACACCAGTGAGAATGGGAATAAAGGTGGAACCGATGTTTCACTTGGTAAAAAGATTTTTTGTTTTTTTGTTTTTTTAACAAGATAGAAGGCCCCCAAAAGTAGGGAATGCTCGGTAAGGATGTCAATGGAGGGTCTGAGAACAACTATCAAAACAGCCTAGTGTGAAAATGTGGGGTTTGAAGGCTCCATAGAAAAGTGTGAAAATAGAACTCCACTCTAAAAGCTGAACAACTGGATGCACTATTATCATCTTTACGTATGGTGTAGCATGAAATGTAATCACTCCACAACTAGAAGCTGATCAGTCTGCATTGCCATATAGATATATATGTATGGCATGGATACATATATAAACATATACAGCATAAACGGTGTCAGGTTGGTCCCTCTTCAAAGGTTTAAATAAAAGCAATGAAGCCAAAGCTATCTTGGAAATGGGATACTTCTAAATTAAAACCAATTATTCTCCATTAAGGGGAAGCATAAAGCCACTCTCCAGAATTAATCTACAACTACTGGGAGGTGCCACGAGGGCATTGAAAAGGAGATGGACACTCCCAGTGTTCAGGCAATCACAGGGTTCACTTCTGCCTCGCAATGGTGCTCGCTCCATCGATCTCAACACAAACCCACTGCAGCCAGCAGGGTACTTTCTAATGATGTGGGTGTTGGATCAAGCTTTGAACTGGGTACTTTTTATGCCAGAAATGCTGACCCAGGTGGTAAATTACCACAATTTTCAGACAACAAGTGCTGACCAGAGCCACTGGACATGCTTCTGGTTGTTAGCATCGTGCAGCATTTGTTTCCTAACAGCTGCTCAGCTCTCAGAGTTACAGCTTCGGAGGTGTAACGTACAGATGACAAAAGCAGTGAAAAACTCTGCAGAAATGAGGAACAATTGCTGTGGTCATCAACAGGAATGGAAGTACAAGCTACCTACTCACTAGTCCTCTGCTGCCCCAAGGACTCTCCCCAGCCGTTGACAGACCATGGTAGCTTTTTGTGCTACATTTTATGGATTCATTTCTTAGGAAAAAAATCCAAACTTCCCCATAGTTATACCAACACTGCTGTGATGGGTCATGCAGGGACCGAACTGGACACAAGGCTTTGAAGTGAGGACCCATCCTGCCCCATTATCCTGTTCAGGATGGGTATTGCATGAGTGTCTATGCCTGCATATCCAGTCATCCTCCATTTGCATCCCAGGAGCTAAGGAAAAAATGCAAAAAACCCCACACTTAGCAAATGACAAGACCATTATTTTTCACAGTTTGAAATTATGTGATGCTACTGTAGAAGACTGCATACTTAGAGGAATACACTTAGAAAAGTGGCTCAATTTACCTGAGCCAAACTGCAGTCTACCCACCCCCGTCATCCTTCTGTTCATCACCTTAGCACAACGGAATGGATGCCATAGTCAGCTCAGTTTGATTTTTCATTTAAAGGCTTCTGTTCCTTTTAAGAGTTGTTCTCTTTTTTTTTTCTTTTTCCTGAATATTTGTTTTCGAATCTGAACTATCGCTACACCTTCCACATCCAAACTATGTTGAAGCTTTTATTATTTCAATACTATGACAAAAAACACGTTTCACACTAAAATAGTCACGCACCCACAGTGCACAAGCTTGCAGATCTAAAGTAGAATAAAAAAAGAAAACAAAATTAAAAAAAAAAAAAGAAAAAAAGAGAAAAAAAACAAACCCCCAACAGAAGGAACATCTCTATACAAAGGGCTGGTCTTCTCCTATATGCCTTCCTTCTGCTCTTTTCACCCCAAAATCTCAGTATTACTCCATGGCTCCCAATGCTAAATGTCATTGATAAGCTCCCCTGTCCATAATGATAATACACATACTACATCAGCCCCCTTTTCCAACTGTTAAAGACATGATGCCCAGACAAATGAAATCACTAGGAGTGCTGGCATTTATTTCCAAGTACTCCCTCTTGATTTCATGGTTTTGATTTTGCAGAGCACAGCTGGATGACAATACACATGATGCGATAGAATAGTTCAGTTGGAAGGGACCTACAACGATCATCTAGTCCAACTGCTGATGGAGCTAGCTTTGCAGGAGGGGGCTTGTCTGCTGCCAAGCACCCTTATGCAAAAAGTCTTTGCTTTTACATCAGCTTCCTAGAGACAAAGGAAGTGGTATTCACTCACATACTAAGTCGGAATTGATGTAGTTAAACATTGGAGATGAGACCAGACCAGCCCTAACTGTACAATCTCCCTTCTGCTTCTCAAAGCTCCGGGAGGGTTCCATGAAGGAAAGGGGAGAATGTCCTAAAAAGCAGAGATGATATTTCTCTTATGCAGTCAGGCCCAGGTCCAGCAAGGGACTTAAACTCTTCCTAAATTTAAGTATAGAAGGACTCTCACCAGCAATTCTCTCATTCCAAGTTCAGCTGTGTTTACATGGATTGCTGGATAAAGACCTTGATTGGTGGCAAACGGTTTGAATACCCCCACCCACCCAAAAAAACACCCCAAACCAAACCCCAGCATTACTTTTCTTCTTACTCCAGTAAGAAATAATAATAATAATAATCATAATCATAATAACAACAACAACAATAATTAAGAAAAGATAAAGGGGAAACAACTACTGTAAACATCCATGTTTTAAAATGTCTCCCTTAGCAAAGCAAGCATGCTGCTAACCTAGTGTCTATAGACTGTATTTACTTTAAAAAAAAAACAAACAAAAAAAAACCCAAAAAAAAAAAGGCAGCTATTTTACACATACATTTAAACACAACAAAAGTTAAAAAAAATTTGTCAATTGTAAACACTGGAAAGAACAAAAGTTGGCAAAAAATAACATAAAATTTAAAGAAATGTAGAGTCTGAATACTGCAAATTGAAATATATCCCCCCCGAAGCTGCAATTTTGGCATTCTTCCTAAAAAATTATAATAATAACCCCCAAATAAATGTCTAACGTGGAGAACAGAATTCAGTCACAAAGAGCTCGAGACACTTTGCATACTGAACAAATACAAGGTGAACAGAAATTATAACTTATTTATGAGGCTTTACATATTTCAAACTCGACTGAAAAGTATAAAAATAAATTGTGGACTTTGTTCATTAAGTACCAGCTGCACCGAGGAGCACAGTGGTTTATATCTGCTATACTAACGAAGGAAAGAACAGGGTCTTTTTTTTTTTTTTTGTCTTTTTTTTTTTGTCTTTTTTTGTCTTTTTTTTTTTTGTCTAGGACTAGTTCATTTTGAGCTTCCCAACCACGCTGCAAATGGGATTTGCCATTTTGCTTATCTGAATATACACAGGGTCAGCTGAGCCCTGATTTGGTTACGGGTTTAACCCTGTTTTTAAAATGTATTACTTTTTAAAAGCAAGTGCACAACAAATAGAACCTTTCTAGAAATCTTAAGGAAAAAAACATAAAACAAAAAAGGAGAGAAAATAAAAAAAAAAAAGAGAGATTCCCCCCTCCCCCCATTTATGCATTTTCTGTTTCGTTTGTTTTTTTAAAAAAAGGCAACAGACACTAGAGGAATGAGATGTGTGTTGTGTTCTGTGTTTTAAATGCTTGGGTGAAGTTGTTCTGTCATTTGCTTTCATCTGTCGCTGATCATGCTTTGCTCTCATTTTCGTTTGTTTGTGTGGCTTCATTGGGGACCGTCTTGACTTCTGCTGGAGGTGTCTTGGTTTCCGTTGCTTGCACTTCAGATTTGTCTTCTACTGGGATTTTCCTGAAGGAGAATCACCAAATGGCACAGTTTAGAGGCAGAGAAATACAGACTCTCTATTGCTGAATTAGTGATAAGGAAAGAATATGTTTCTGCAATCAAGCAAGTGTATCGCTTGCTAGAGCAAAATGAGCATTTTCAGATGTAGAAATAAGTTAAACCAAACTCACCCCCCTCCCCAGCTTCATTTAGCTCTAGTGAAATCTTTTTTGATTCACATACTAGTAGGATGAGGTCTCAGGCTGCAGCAGAGGCACAAGTTGTGTTGTGATGTGCAAAACCAAACAGGAGGAAAAGGGAAAACTCGCACAGTTGCAAAGGAATTTGATTTTACCGTCACTCATTTATGTCACCCAAATGTCCTATTAGAACAGACTGCCATTTCAGCTGAAACACCTTTTTCCCTTCAGGAAGTCAGTCCCAGAATTTCCCAGTATGTTGCAGGAAGGGAAACACAGCAGAAGTGAATTTTGTCAAGCATATTTTCACAAGTGTAAGGGAGGTCAACATCTTCACAGGCTAAAACTCGGGTTCATCAGCCTGCCTTTTGGCACTTTACTGAACAATCAGAGAAGCCTATTTGTCCAATGCACTCTTCATAGTCATGAAAAGTGCCACTCAAGGCATATCTGGTGGCCTCCCTGAAGAAGTGCCAGTTCCAGCTCATCAGCCACAAAGTTAGGCTGAGATGACTGCACTCTTAATTCATCCTGCTGAGCAGGTGAGATGAATCTAGCCTATGGTTGCAATATTGATTTGCACCAAGGGAAGCAGATGAGCAGCACAGGTAGAAGAAGGTGGCTGGATCATCAGAAAGAACACAGCTCTGCATTCCACCACACCAAGAATTCATTTACAACACAGAGACCAAGTTGTATTAATTCAGTTGAAATGCTTCCTCACTATGGGCAAACCATTTCCTTCCTCCTTTCAGCTTGGTACCAATCACAGTTCTCTATTTGGCTTGTCCTTCTGTAGCACCCAGCATGACAGGGCAGTGGCTTTAGGTGCAGTGAACTGAAGCGAACCTGGACTTCTCTGCTTGGGAGTTGCTTAGCTGCACCCCCAAGGCTGCCTGGTTCCCTCCAACCCTAGCGCATCTGCTGTGCCATCCAGGCTTTCCAGGAAGGACCAGATGCTCCACAGCTGTGTGGGGCACAAGGCAGTCCTGTGGAACAGTCCCACAGCAGGAACATCTCCTGCCTTAGGGTAGGATGGGAGCACAGCAGGGAGGTAGGGAGATCAGAGCTGCAAGATGTAAAGGCGCCTGAATAATACAGTAAAACAGCACGGGGTTTTCACTCAGATCTGGAGAAGAGCCTAGTTCTTGGTCCTACAGTACCTGCCTGACTGCTCTTCTGCGAGTGCTAACATTGCAATCACAGCGCCAAAGCCAATGATCAAGACCAATGCTTTACTCTGGATTAAACACAAAGCTTCCAGAATGAGGTAATTTTCCTGGAGATGGAAAAAGTTCTAACCAAAGCCGTGATTTAGGGTATGCCTCCAGTGCGGTTGCTGTAGCATAGCTTAAATTTAGCTGTGTGAGCTATAAACCTAGCTCGAGAACAGCTAGGTTTTTGGCAGCAATCTAGCTGACAGTGCAGATCCCAGCATCCTCAATACACTTTCCTTTGCAAAAGCTAAAGATGCAGTGTGAACCCACTCATGCTTTTTTCGCTCTCCAGTTACAGTGTGACTGCCAAGGTGCAGACTCGTCTCAACTGTCCAGATGGTGTAAGGCTCCAAAGCACCCCTAGGGTTGTCCTGCCTAGGGGCATGCTGATACTTTGAATCGACCAGCAGGAGGAGGTAAAGAGGAGACCCAGTACAGTGGATGAGGACTCATCTCTAATACACCATGACACCACACTGCCAAGTTATTCTGACCCAACATGTGCTGTGACTGCTTCCCCTCTCTCAGACAGGATGGCATTGCTTCATCCTTTTGCCAGTTTATGGACAAATCCAGAGGTACCATGCTTTTACAGTTTCACATGCACTGGTTTCTGCCCTGCCTTACACTGAAGTAACTTCTGAAGGGCTCCACTGATCTGTTAGGAATTGGAATTTGGGCGGCTGTGCTCATGGAACTGCAGGAACTCGGTGCCTCTGAGGACAGCACTTCCTTTACACCAAACTGAACTGTTTCTGATCTCTTTCATAACAAAATAACCCACGATAGACAAAGCTGCATACAAGTCTGAAGGATAACACATTTATGAAAGTCTTGGGTTTGTCTTTTCCCTGCTTCCCTGCTACAGCCTATTCCTGCTTTGCTCCTGGACCTTTAAAGCCAAGCCCTGTTCAGAGGTGAGTTAGTTTGCTAAGGAAACAATGAGATTAGTTAAGAGAACACCCAACAAGAACACAGCACAAGCACCAGTGCACAAGAGACACAGCACACAACCAACAGAAGATTAAAGGCAGCCATACTCGGTCTTTGCAGGTGCAGCAGGTACAGAGCTGTCTGCAGTGGAAGAAGCAAGCTCACGAGCTTGCCCACTAGTCACACTGGCAGGAGTAGGAGTGCCAAGAGCTGCAAAAACATCCTTTGCAAGATCAATGTCTGGTGTCTTGAAGGTCCCTTCGTCCATTTTAAAGTCCTCATTCTGGGAGGGGTTTGTGGTGCTGCCTGAAGCAGCCTCGCTCTTCACATTGCTTGGGTTCTTGGTTGTCTCTGTTGGGCTCTTCACTGTACTGGGCTGCACAGCTTCCTTTTCAGGGCTCTTGGTGCTTGAGACCTCCTGCTTGGGCTCTGATGGAGCTGGAGGGCTAGTGAGGTTTGCAGGGCTTGGGGCGGCTAGCTTGTTACCAGCTGCCACTTTGGAGGTCTCGGCCACGTTAGCAACAGAGCTGGGGCTGAGCACTGCACCTTGGTTAGACAGGACACTTGAAGACAAATTATTAGTAGCTGGAGTAGAGCTTGGGGTATCGCTGAGATCAACAAGGGGGGCCACTTTGGGGGTGGAAGAGGGTGGTGGTGAAGAGACTGAGGTGGCTGCCCCTTTGGCTGGAGTAGCCTGGCCAGGCGACATGGAGTTTGAGTCAGGAATGGCCGTGGCTGGCAGGGCAATACTGGAGGTCAGCGTAGTGGTCTCGCTGGTGGGGCTGTTCTGAGCAGTGGCAAAAGTTTCAGTGATAGTGTCAGAGTTAGTGGTGCCCGTAGTTACAGAAGGCAGCATGTCCTCAACAGTGGCTGCGGTATCAGCAGGGTGCCTGTGAAGAGGGCAGGAGTAGAAGAGAAATAGAGACAATGAAGCCCGTAAATGACAGCAGAGGAAAGGGGAGAGTATTAAGAGTGTTGAGAGTGTTAAGAGTGAGAAGGCAAGTGGGTGGTGCAGCAGCAGCATGGCACGTGGTTACAACACACACAGAACATGAAGAGCTACTCAGAGGAGCAGAAACCTTTCAGTGGTCAAACGTGCAAAGGGTAGTAAGGGCTGGCTGGAATGACTGAAGAATAACTAGGAAGAGAAAAAGAGCAAAGAGGACATGACCTTCAGGAATGGCTTGGTCACATAGATTTTGGTTTAGCCAAACGTAACCTCGTCAACTTGCAGAGACTCTTCTCTTTTAGCCCAGCTTTCCTCTCAGCCTCTTCCACCTAACCTCACAAGGAAGCTTTCTACCAATTCCCTGAGCCTGTAGCCTGTGCCATGCCACCACACAACAGGATCCCAGTGCAGGACCCCTGAATCCAATCCTTCATCTTGGCCCTGTCCTTTTCCCTGCAAATCTAACTCCTTCATCAAAACACACAGAATTCTTTTTCTCACACACACGTAACGCATATATATATATATAAACATACATATATGCAGCTTTGAGGTGGTGTTTTGTGCCCTTTTGACCAGATTCCAGCCTGTTGTGTTAGCCGCAATAAGGTTTGCTTTAGGACAATGTCTGAGTGTAACTATGCTTTAGCAGCCATGATGATTGCCTTAAACAAAGTACATGCATGTGAGGCTGGAAGAACAAATAGTTTATTCCACGAGGAGCCGGTGTGACCGAGAACACCACCTCATGCTTATTAACACAGAGAAAACCCTCATAAAGGAGAATAATTGAGTTAAAACTGGTAAGATTAGCCAAGAAAATCAGGACAATATAAATCCCAGCTATTCAGCACTGCTGCGCATCCCTATTTCAGTGCTGGTTGTGGACACAGCCTCCTTTCTCCTCTAACCACAAGGCTTCCAGCAGAGCCATTTTACCAGTGGGCCCCACTGCTAACCTAATCAAAGGAGATGAGCAGTATGCAGGTGGAAAAGCCTGACCACCTCACCACTGTGATGATTCTGCTGAAGGGAAAGAACCCAACTTGTGCCATCAGTCCCAAACCTGACCCAAGTATTTACAAGCATTTCAGCAGCTTCCTGAAGTGAATTCCTCCCGTTACTACTCTAGAAGCTGTGGAGAAGTGCTTAATGTAGACAGTGGACAATACTTAAACTTTACCAATCCCATGGCCTCAGACACTCAGGCCCAAAACAAGTTCTCCGATATAAACAAAGCTCATAGGTAGCTCTCAGGCCTCTCACATTAAAAACAGACTTGCCATGCCTTCCCCCAACACCCAGAGCGTAGCTACTCTGCTGCTATCAAGTAGAGAGGACAGTGTCCAAGCACTCATCCAGCATTTCTAGGGCAGAGCTCAAGCAGGAGTTGGTGCTAACCGGGGGCTGGTTTTGCTCTGGATCCTTTGCAGTGAACCTGGCCAGGCGCCTGATCTACACACTGGACAGGACTAGCAGAGACAAGTCTTTCAGGAAACATTGCTCTACTCCCTTTTCCTTTCCAATGCTGGAAATAGGAGTCACTGAATCTTGAGGAAAAAGAGGCGGGATTTCCTTGCCGATGTGTCGCAAGTGGCATGTGGAGTTTTTACCCTTCTTCTCTGCCAGCCCTAAGTCACGGGCATGAGAGATCAGGGATTAGGGCAACCAAGGGCAAAGTATTGACTCTGTGTTAAGACTGACTAATGCCAACATACTCTGGCTCCGTCAGCGGGGTGGTCTCATTGGGCTCTGTGTGTTTTCCCCCATCATGGTTGGGGGTCCGCTCCTCTTCAGTCCGCACCTCCACGATTGGCTCCTTGGACTCATCTTTCCTGTAACAAAGGAATTGCATAGAGATTGGTTCCCATTCACACTAGGTATCCTCCTGCAAAGACATGCTGCAGATGTTGACAGTGAATGACAGAGACTGGCCTGAACAGCAGATTACTTCTTTTTGTCACTCCCCCTTCTAGTTATTACCTACAGCACAGGAGACCACTGTGATGTCCAGCATTTGGGCTGGCCATTTGATGGCTATTAACACGAACAGGACAAAACCAGAGAAACAGCTGAAGAACCCCCTCCTGAAAATATAAAGCATAAAGAACCAGCATGGCCCCAGATCTTTTCAGTACCCTCCCATCAGAGATGAGGAACGCAGAACTCCCTAAAACAGTTTCTTTTCCAAAGCTGTGGAAGAGACACACTGATCAACAGAAGGAATAATAAAAGTGATGACAGTACTCACGAGAAGGCAGCTTTGCCCTCCTCCATGTCTTTGCCCTTTGCTCCTGGGCCGGATTTGCCACATAAGTTGACAGCAATGCACATCAGCAAGCCACACTTGTTCAGGAAGTAGCAGGTGACATCCACAGCCACCAGGAGCAGCACAAAGATAACAATGAGAATGCCTACGATGGCAGCAGTCCCAAGGCCTGATGTTGGGCTAGTGCTGGCTTTAGAGACCAAAAAGAGAAGAAAAGAAGGCATTGTAGTTAATAGGTGAATTGGGGCTAGTTATGGCTCAAATTTGACTATGCTTAGGTTGCAAGCATGGGAAACTTGCAGAAAGCACACCCTCTCTCTAGTAGCCTTGTGTTTTAACCAGTATTCTATCCTAAAGACATGCAGGACGACATACCTAAAAAGACAGGTTCACTTGGACCTAATGGGGCTTTTCCATTTCCCTGGGCTAGGGTCTGGAAAGCAAACTACAGAAAGCTCTTCTACTGCAGCATATACCTAGCTGGAATTCTGAAGAGCTGTTTCTCTTCACCACTTCCTCAAGATGAACGCTGTGTCGAGGGTCTAGAGCGACTTTTGCACTACCAGTCCTGCACAAGGACAAGTGTAAGTGAAGCCTAGATTCCATAGCATGACTTGCCCTGGTGGGACACAGAATACTGGGTGATACCTGTGGGGGTCTGAGCTTTGGTTAGCCCCTTACACCATATAACAAAAAGAGGAATTAAAACCCTTCCAGGTATGACCCAGCTATCCAGAACTGGAAAGTCGTAAGCTTTTTATGTCTTATGCAGAGATAGCCGAGCTCATCAGTAAATGTTCACGGGTGTTTTGGCTTAGGTACAGACAACAATCCAAGCAGCCTTCTGAGGAAGCAGATGATAATTATAAGCAGACTGACACACCGCTGACATTGTCCTGGTCACAGCAGCTGCCCCCACCACCACCCCCAGACTCCACCACATTTCCCCAGCTATAGAACAGAAAAAAATACCTTGCCTTTTCCAGCAGACAAAAGGACAGCAGGTGAGAGGTGGTGATGGAGGCCTAGAAAATGCATGGGGTTGCCTATATACTACTGTCTTCAAAGGAAGTGCCTTTAACTTTCTACTTGCTTGCTCAGTACTTACTTAGAAATGGGGGAATGGATAAACACATCAGTTAATGCTGTCAAAGCCTTTGATCACCACAAAATCAAGAGGCACAGCCCTGAATGCTGCCAGCTGCAGCTTCCCAGTCTCTTATCATCATACCCTGAAGACAAACTATTTTTTGTTCCCCTTGTTTTAATCAGGTGAATTCTTCCCAAGCTGCTGATCTGCAGGTAGAGCATTTGGTTGTTGGCTCATACCATTCAGCACCTATTTAGATGTACCAAACTACTCACAACCTGCCTGGTAGTCTCAGCTGTCACGTAATCCACCTCTTACTGTGGGACTGTGCACACAGTAAAGGCCTGTGCATCTGACAGAGCTGCTTACTGATGTTTTCTGAGACAGCTGAACAAGAGCATGTTTGTCATTGTCCATAGGAGTATTTTGGAGTTTTTTTCTTTCAATTTCCTTCAATTAAATCAATCCACATTTAGAATCATTTCTTTGCAGAAAAGCCCAGCAAAGCACCTCTTTCCCCTCAGCCTGACCTATGTTGACTTTGACAGGTGGAGAGATCATTTCCACGGCTCACAGAGAGAGCACCATGCCCCCTGCCACACATTTCATTACTTAAAAATAGGAGACAGAACATCCTTAGCATAAGGCAAATCACTGTTGTTTCATTCTGTGACTCTGATATGCATTAAGCAATCCAGACTCCAACAGGAAAGTTTCTTTCTGCATTTGACTATATCCAAAAGTCACTCTGAGGTACCTGACACATCACAGGTCCATTATTGCTCAGCAGAACATTTGTGCCACTGACCAGATCTGTCAGCAAGCTGCGTAATTAAAGGCATCTATCACCCTCTGATGCATACAGGGAGCGAGGAGGTCATGTCACACAATTTTTAGTATTATGATTACTCTTGCTGTATTTCAATAACACTAAGGTGTAAACACAAAAGACCTAACAAATCTATAATCCAAAACCCTGAAAGTGAGGTTGTTTTATAAAAAACAAGAAACCCACATGCTTTTATGTACCACACCTGCAGAAAGTTTTCATTTCCAATTTAGATAGAAAAGCAGTTCCCAAATCATAATGAACAAGGTCTGAATAAACACAGCAAAGACTTGTGTGCAGAGCATAAAATGCATAGTTAGACAAGAACGATGGCAGGGATTTTGTTTGTCCCTATTGGAATTTTGTTAGAGAGATTAATCCCATTCCAGACAACCGATAGTATTTGAGACATTCTGTACGGACAGTTGAACAACTATGTCCACAGTTTCATCCTTGGCAGCCTCAGGCCCACTCACAGACACGCACACGCATTTTTAGAACAGCATCAGAGCCAAATGGCTTTCCCATCACAAAGACAATTCATGAGGGGCACAAGGGTTTTTGTTGTTGTGGTTGGGTTGGGGTTGTTTTTGTGTGTGTGTGTTTTGTTGTGTTGTTTGGGTTTTTCTTTAAGTAAAAAGAAGAGAAAAGGAAAAAAGCCAACTGAAATTTGTTTAACAAAATGCAATACACAGAACATGGTAACAAAGATGCATTATACTGCACCAACTTACAGCATGGATTAATCCTGTCTGGTAGTGTCACATGCACAGTTAAGCATGAATATTATTAATGATCTAATAACAATAAATTAGCTGGTCAGGTAACTTGATCGAAGATAATATTTTCTGTTAAAATGGCAAGAAAAAGAATCTATGAAGTTGATAATACAGTAGTGAAAAACCAGAAAATGTTAGACAAGCATCCATTGCAAATTTGTATGCTCATGGGGTGTATTATGCCCCAGATCCACTATAGGTCATGAGATACTTGGCTGTACACAAGGGGCCAATGAAGTTGCAAGGATTCAACCACATAAAGAAGAAAGAAAGAAATCTCTTCAGTGCAATTCCCACAAGATATTTATATCCAGACCATCACATCAGGAAAACCTTCTAATGGCCATAAATTTGAATCCACATGCAAAAGCCCACAGAGACATTTGGGCAACCAGTAGGATCATCTCTGACAAATGTTTCTGCTCTTATGGTCTGTGGGTTTGTATTTGTGGATGGGGCTTTCTAAACCTTTTGCACAACACAGTGGTGATTAGCACCAGATGTGCAGAGAAATCAGTAAAAAGCAGTATCTTACAAGGCTTTCAATATTGTACCTTCCTTTGATGAACACTAGCAAGCAAACAACAACAAATCTTTCCTTACATCCAATAAAAAGGGCAAATTCATCACAAGTAACAAAAAAATGTTAAAGAGAAGAAACTTGGCTTAAATTCTTTTCTTGTTACAAAATACTGACTCCTTCAAATTAAACATTTTTCTAAAACGTTCTGTGGTTTGTTTGTTTTTCCTGAACTGACAAGATCCTCTGAAGCAAAGTTATCTGCTTTCACGCCTTGGTGGGACCCAGGCCTTTTCAAGCAAATATTGCTTTATTTTACTTTATGTTTCTAACAGAGCAAAAGCAGAGTCACTGCAGAAAGAAGCAATGAAACAAAGGAGGACGACGTTGATGGACTTCCCAAGGTCGCTGCAGGTGCCAGACAATGGTTCCCGGGAGGGGAAAATATGGTTGTTTTAAAACAAATTTGGTGCATGTGGCAAGCGTGGATGTTTCCCCGTGAGATCCAAGGTGACATGTATGACGACAGACATAGGAAAGGAGTAAGGGGAAGAAGGGAGAGGGGAGGGAAGAAAGGACGAGGAAGAAAAAGAAAGAAAGAGAGAAAGAGAGAAAAATAGATAAAAAAAATTAGGTCATAAATATAGAAAACATAAGAATCAAAGGTTTATTTAATTTTGTAAATTAAAATGGCTAAAGGTTAAAGAAGAGCATTAGCACATTCACACCGACAAAAAGGCCGGTTCAGAAGCTCAGCAATGCCCAAAGCCGCAGAGCAGATTCCAAGTCAGGGTTTATGGGGTTTGCAAGCAAATGAGATTAAAAATGATGGAACAGAAGGCTTGGCAAGAAACACAAGAAAATGGTTATCTGGTATTTGAAGGGACAACGCTGCCTTTTACGTATTCAAAGGAAGAAAAAAAGAAAAAGCTTTTGTGTAGAAGACCATCTACCTGCCTGTCAAAGTCCTTCCTCCAAACCCTGCTGTACCAAGGACTTGGATGATAGATCCAGGTGACTAAAACCCTGAAGAAGCAAGAAGGTCTCAAGAACACAGGACTGGTTTTTACATTAGCTTTCCAGATGCTTGTAAACTACTCTAACGCAATTATTATTATTACTGAAAATAATACCCTTATCCTTCCAACCACTTTTAGGACACTGTACAGATGATGGTAACAAAGGACTTTACATAACAAACATACATTTTGTCTGCAGGAAATTCCTAGCTATTACTGTCAAGCAGAGCAATGCCATTTTAGAGGCACTGCCTCTGACTTCTACATAGCTCATTTTGAAATCAAAATGTAAAAGCTATACGCCATGAAAATGACAAGAGGATGCTAAAGGAAAGTAATACGCAGAGTGTCTTCCCTATTGCAATTCGGCATACTTGGACTTCATGTCAGAAAAATGTAGCCTGCCCTCTGGAAATATTTTCCCCAACATTATTAGTCTGGGATCAGCTCAGAGAACCAAAGGGTCTGGAAACACCTTGGAAGGCCTAACAGAAACCAAAGTCCTCTACAAAATGAAAAAAACATCAAAAAACTAGAGAGAGTCACAAATACAGCATAGCCAGTAATAACTTCACTGCACAGTGGTCTACGTGCACATTCCTTCTGAGAACCAACTGCATCCATCTTTTGGGTCAATCCTGCAGCATATTTGCAGGAACAACTGCTTTTCAAAGTGCTTCCGACATTTGAGTGGCAGCCTCAAATCCTGATTCCTCCTATTCACACCAGACTAAGTGAGGAATCATTTCAGAGAGGCCAAGGAAGTTACACCTATGATAACAAATGGGGCTTCTAACCCTGCCCCCCAGTTTTTAGAGGGTTCCTACCCATGTTATTTTTGTATTTAAGGCTCAGTGGCAACTGGACTCATCGCTCTTCCCACTGCCATGGACTACACTACGAGCACTGTCTATTCCAAAGGCAACAGCATTCTCAAAATTTGCTAGTACACCTATGCAAGGCAACTGTCCCAGGTAGCTTTGTTGTCCCACTGGGCATGTAACAGGCTAAAAGAGAATATCAGCACAGGAAGGCAACAACGGTTGCACACAAGGGACTGTGAAGTAACAAAAAGACCGATCAGTACTTGTAACTTGCCTTGGGGAGATACATCACAGTGCAAAGGAACCACTTTCTGATGTTTCCAGCCTACCGCAATTGATTGTTCAGCTCTGAACTGACCTTAAGGCACTCTTTGCCAAATTACCCTCACTTTCTCCTGCCACATCAGTCACAGTTGTCCTTCAAATATGAGGGTAGTAAGTATTAGAGCTGTTGAAAATGAGAATCAGAGAGTAAGTTGCTTAATGAGTTACGGAGGGTCCTTCCACCCAAAACTACAGCCCTGTTCAAACACACATCCCAATCTCTTTTGCCCCATTACCCTCCTCCTCCCTATCCTCATCCTCCCTACTACACACATTTTTCAAGCCTCAACCAATTAGGTCACTCATTTGTATGCTTAACACCATTATCTGGCTTAATCAAGTGGAGTTTCAGCATGCCAACTGCACAAGGTCTCAGCTGTTTCCTTCAGACAGGAAGGGAGTGAGTGCAGTGGAGGCAGACCAAGGATTGAATTCTCAGTGCAAGGGAAAGACTGAAGAAAACTCTAGTTGTGCTGAAGAAAAACATGAGGCTGAGTTAACAAACTAGAAGACAACATGAAAACAAATCAGTTTCCAGAGAACTCCTTTCAATATGGACTGTCAGCACCAGTGTTGGCATGAATATGCTTAAGCCTGGCTGTGCAATCTTGACTGACTCATCAGCTTGACAGTTCATCCATCTGCCTTTAACCAGTCAGAACTTTAATTTACAGGTAGTCCAGCAGTTTCATCCTTTAGGTTTTATTTGCTTGGTCTTCCCCCTCCACCACTGCTACTACCTGTGTAGAAAAGAAATACTATCCGTCCTTACAACAACTTCCAGGAAACTGCTGAATTCCTAGCATCTCAAGCCAATAGCGTCTGCTTGTTCTTCACAGCATTTGTGCTTCTACCTCACCTTTTAAGCATGTTAATAAGTATGCTCTGTCTGAAACACAAGTTTCCAGTGGCATTCTAATGCTATTTAGATAGTTTTTCCCAATGCCCTACTCAACATTAAAACAGTGCTGGTTTAAAATTACTACAATTTAATCTCCATTCCATTTCATTGAAAAATCTACAGAGAAAGATCCAACCACTAGCAAACTCCATATGCCTTTATTTTTCCAAAGGCTGAGCTGGATGGACAAATGAGCAGTCAGCAAAGCCCAAAGCAGATTTGAAAGCAAAATCTGCATTGTGAAAAGCATCGCCCCAGAGATCTGAATGGTCTCTTTTGCTTTAGTTTAAAATGGAAATCCCACTTTCTGGTTTCAGAAAGTGTTTTCTATCCACTGCTTTCTCATCTGGCAATCCTGTTACCTTGATACAAAAAGCCTACATTCCCTGTAAACAGTCAGACAAGGATTTGTCATGTAGCATTCCTAACAGTGCACTGCTAATGCTGTACATACTGTAACATGGACTACAGTACAGGTATGTACATGGCAAAAACTAAGCTTTGGATGGGTAACCAATTGTGATAATGGCTTTAAGCAAGCAAGTTGTCAGGGTTACTCAGGCACATTAAAGGATGCAGCACTGTTGCATTAATTGGAAGCAGAAAACAATGGTAAAGCTTATGACTGCTGTACCTGGGATGACAGTAGGCTGAGCAGAAGTTCGGAAAGCATAGTGAGCTGGTTTGGACTTCCCCTGCTGGTTTTCAGCTATCACATAAACCTCATACTCCGCATTCCAGTCCAGGGACTTGAGCATGACGTGGTCACTGCCAGATGGAAGTCTGATCTCTGGTTTCCATTCTGAGGAATGTTTCTGCAGAGCAGCGAGATGACAGGCAGGGATGCAAAACACACAGCACAATGTTAGTAGCCAGCTTTGAGAACACTGTAACAGCTAACTAACAAATGGAAAAGCAGGGAGGTTTCTACACAAGCACACGCTCCTCCTCAGCTGGCTCTAAGTGGAAAGCATAGGAGATATCGAAGCAGCCTCTTTCCTGCTCAGAATCCTGTTTTCTGCAGTGTTATCACACCTGAAGAAAAGCCCTTGGTTCTTCCTCTCATCTTTGCCATCTCACTAGACTACTTCCATTTCAGAGAGGAAAAACTGCAACTTCTGTATGTCTTTGCCCTGCAAATCACTTTAAGAATGTTCTTTCATGTCTTAGTTCGTCAAATTCAAATCATGAGAGAGACAGACCTCTTAACACAGGTCTGGCCTAGCTTACCACCACCATTCTAATCTGCACCATTTAAGAGGTTTTTAAAGGTGCAAACAACTAGTAACTCTGATAATTCCTACTCTGGTTTCAGGGAATCCAGATATACATTTCATCCAAATGAATTTGAAAAGCCCACTGCCAAGGTACTTTGAGACAGACTTGGGCAGTTTTCTGGGACTGGAGCGTGCTAACAGACTTTTCTGTCCCTGCTGGAATTTACGGTTCTGTGACCCCAGATTGTCCTTCTGACTTTCCACTGACTCTCCCCATTCTAAGAAGCTCTAAGTGATTAAGGTACACAAAATGATGGCAGTAACAAATACTCAAGATTTCTATAAAGCAGTGCAAAGTTTGCTCTGTGACTTTACTTGAAGGATTGTTCATTCATAGGATATAAAGAGAATATAGCCAATACAGAGTTAGTTCAGCACCATATCTGACAGACTCAGTCACTAAGAATGTGTACTTTTTTACTGATAGCCAGAAAGCTTCCATAATGCAGCTCAAACACAGTGGAAAAACTGAGTATACCCGAGATGTATTAAGAATGAGAAAGTGTGCAGACAATAGAAAAAAGCTTCAATAACTTCTGGCAGTTCTTTCTGCTGCCCTGAAGAACTTCCTATTTTCACTGACCCTCTCTCAAGGTTCAACTCCTCAAGCATGTGCTAAGCAATCTCTCTGACTGGGTATCCTTTGTAGGAAAAAAACCCCATCAAATACCACCTAACCCAGAACAAGGCCTTACAATACTAGATGCTCATGACATAAATAAATAAGAGCTGATTAAGTTAGGCCTAAAGGAACTGCTTCCAATAGCATCAATTTATCTGTGTCTATATTGACTACACTGCATGTCTTATAATGTGCAGAATAATTTGCTACTGAAGCAGCCATTACTCTATCAAATATGGCAGTTTCAATGACTGATGGAAAGTTATGATTAGATACATGTCTGAAGGTAGGCAATGCTCTACACTATGAAACTCTGGTCCCAAGCTATTTAAATTGTTGCTGGCAATCCCATCTCAGAAGTATATTAAATGAAAAAATACTAAGTGCACGTAATTACCATATGCTCACACTTCTACAGAAGACAGCATAGAGAAATAACCTTTCATAGTCAAAGTGAAAGGAAAGAAAATGACACGAAGATGTTGTATGTTGCTTCTGTGCATATCATGTCTCATATCCTATACACTTCCACCATGCCTGCTTAGTATGTGTTCCCATACTGGCCCACCTACAAGATCTTAGCTGCAGGGTTGTCCTCCTACATAGTGAAACCTGAGTACTGAACAGGCTGAATACAAATCAGGCTTGAGCGTCAGTCATACTTACAGCTTTGTATTTGATCAGATAATGTCTAATTGGGGAGCCACCATCATCCTGCTTGATAACATTCACTTTAATGGAGTTTCCATCTTCTCCCATCTGACCTTCCAGTTTAGGTGCGCTGGGTTCCCCTGAAACAATGGTGGATTTATGTTTATTTGTTTAAAAAAAACAACAAACATTAGGGAAAAAGTACTCATGAAAATCAGAATAATACTTTATTACACTCAGCTGCCAGGGTATCAGCCTCATTCTGACCCAGACACAGAGGACACTGTGGGCTTATGGTACAAATATTTGCAAGACTCAAGTATTTCTTACATTTGGTAGTTTGTTTTCACCAACACAAATTACCAATTTTATGTGTGCTGGAACAGAGTCAGAGTGTAAGTGAAAAAGATCCCACATTTCCCCAAGAATATCCGAGAGCAATGACCAGTTCCTCACTCTTTTTGTTGTAAAACACTGATGTGAAACATGTGGAAAACATCAAGATGGGTATGTGGCAAACAGGCAAGGGCCTCGTCACCGTCACAGTAAAGAACTTGTTCCTTATATCTAGCCTGAACTTCCCCTGTTTAAGTTTAAACCATCACCCCTTGTCCTATCGCTACAGTCCCTGATGAAGGGTCCCTCCCCAGCATCCTTGTGGCCCCTTTCAGATATTGGAAGCTGCTCTGAGGCCTCCACGCAGCTTCTCTTCTCCAGGCTGAACAGCCCCAATGTTCTCAGCCTGTCTTCACATGGGAGGTGCTCCAGCCCCTGATCATCCTCATGGCCTCCTCTGGACTTGCTCCAACAGCTCCATGTCCTTCTTATGTTGAGGACACTAGAACTTCTGCATCAAAACATCTTTTCACTCAGCTTGCACTGGTGTGACTAAATGCAGTGAATACAGGCTGGAGAGAACTAGACATCTTCACTCTTCCGTGGTAACAATTTTTAAAAGAAAAAGCTAACATTTCCCAACTTGCACACCAACATCAGCAGAAAACCGGAATGACTGCAGGGCACACACATTTACAGCCAGTCCCTTTCACACCCGTGTCTCCACAACTGCTTTTTCTAGCAAATTCTTTCATAACCTTCACACAGTCCACAGAGGATAGTTCCCAATCCCAAGGCGCTTCCTTCTTGCACCTTTACTGTAACACCTCACTTAACAAAAGCCAAATCCACAGATTGTCTGATTACATATTTATACCTCCACCCCTCCCCACCCTCAGAAATACTGCAGCAAATTGCTCAAGAGATATGCTTTCTCCTTGCGCTTTCATATGACCAAAGGGATCAACTGTTTTCAAAGTGCTCTGACAGCCAGTGTGTTTACTATGCAAGAGGCATTATTACATATTTATTTGGTTTTGTGGAAAAAGAAACCCATCAACTAAACAACCTCTTTTTCCCAACAACATAACTATCAAATTAGCAAAAGAGCTTAAATGACAAAAGAGCGCGGGTCTCTCTTTTCAAAAGTGACAGACCAAAAGAGAGCTCAGATCCTGCTAACTTTCTGTCAGTGCCTGGATGCCTGCTTTGTTCCGTTTTGCGTAAAGGCAAGAAAGGCTTAGGTTCCTCTGTGCCAATGCTCATCTGAGATTGGATTTGAAGCTATTATTCTACAGCCCTAAAACATTCCAAGAGTTTAAATGCTAGTAAGTCACTAAGACTTGACAAAATATACCATAAATCTCACTGAAGCTAGGTTGTTTTATGGTACTTAGCAATTTCTTTAGTATTAGCTCTGTGATATAGTCCAAGTGCTAAAGCTATGAATTCTGGGCTTAAAAGCTTTTTAAGAACTTTTGACCATTTGAGCTGCTATTCTCTGGAAGCTGTTCTGCTCAATTTCTTTATGGGTAATCTGAGCAAAACCAACACTGCAATTACTTGTAAGTTAAAAATTACCAATCAGCTGCAGTTGGCAATTCCAGCAAACTCCTGAGATTAATTACACTTAGCTGGCTGGACACATTACAGGGTCCTAATTCTTACAGGTATTTCATATAACAATTACGGTGGTCAAATGTTAAAAAGCAAGAAATTCCTATGCCTCCGTTTAACTACAGTCATGCACATTCTATGCATTTTTAAAAGTATTTCTATTTATTCATCTGAGTGGTGAACAACTCATTTAGAACTGATTACAGGAACTTTATATGCAGAGAATGCACATCCTGTGTTTTGCTGTGCACCTTGAATCTAAATAAACTTCTCAAATGCACAGGTTTGCTAATGCTGAGCACAGAGTTGACCATTCTGGCTCCAAGTGACCTATAGTTCTGCTAAAGCACCTCAGTCTACTTGCAGTAGCACTTGTGGTTTGGACAGTGATCTTCCTTGAACACTTGTGCACAAAGTGCATTGAAATACAATTAAAAGATGATCAGATTCTGAATGTATCCCAAAGAGAACAATACCAAAACTCTGAAATGGTGACATATGCAACTTGAGAGCCTAGATGTAACCAGGAGAACAAACCCAAGACACTGAAGTAACATTTGTGACCTTTTAAAAGCTCAGCCTGTTGTCTAGCATAAAACCTTTTAAAAGACTTAGTTCTGTTGCATTATACTAAAAGTGAAAGGAAATAATAAGCCTGTAGTTGTACTAAGATCAACTTTAAAAGATAACAGCAGTCATGGGAATTTACAGGAGCTTGTTTCCATTCTAAATCTCTTCTGTCTGGATTTGTATTCGGCTCCTAATGGAGAGTGCATGCGTTTCTAACTGGCAAGAGAAAGGTTAATCTTTCAATATCTTTCAAAGTTGATCTTTAGAAGTAATTTGAAGCTTCTCTCCCATCCCCTCCAAAGAAGGAATTCAAGCACTTTTTTTTTGGTTTTGTGAAACATCAATGAGAAACCTGCAAGACCCAGACTGAAATAGTAATTTAAGATTAAATCGTTTTTCTTGTGGACAGACACACGCTCTAATATAGCAATGGCTTAAGAAGGTAATTACAATGCACGGATACACAGAGCTTTTTGATGCAAGATACTTATGTTTGCGTTTCACAACATAGTAAGACTCTTAAAGATATAAAGAGGGAATGCTCCTTTTTTCCATGTTAGTTTTCTTTTCCAAATCCTTGCATCTGCCTGTATCCCCATTACAAGACTCCCACAATACAAGCTGTACACTCAAGAGCTGTATTCCAGCTTGTGAGACGCTTCTCAGTGACTGTACACTGAAAACACATTTGTTTAGACAAAGGTGTGGATTTTCATCTTTACTACCAACTAACTGAGGCTGTTTTGAAAAACCCTTCCCAGCCCATATTTCTCCAGGAATTATGAATGCTGAAAGCATAATGCTTTTATGTAATTGCAGACTGAAAATTAAATAGGAACAGCAAGTTCCTGCTCTAGGTGATCAGAAGTACCTCACCTAGGCATACTGAAAATGCCAGATTAACCAAGCAATTATATTCTTTTCTTTCCTTAAAGAAAAATATCACCACAAAGGTTACTGATTTTGACTATTGGTCTGATCCGAGTTGAAAGAGCTATTACTGCAATAACTGTGCTACAACTATTAACAACTAATTAAATGAAACCAGAACTAGGCAGTACAAGATCAACATCTCTTTGGTACTCTTACCCATCCTCATTTGAGAGATAATTAGTAATAAGAGATCTGGAAGTGATAAGGGAACATTGTACATAGAGAATCTGACCTCTGATCTAACACAGACTAGAAATTTTCCCCAGTGATTAAGCACCAAGACTACAAGTTGAATGAACACCCTTCGGAAAGATGCTCATTCTTGATAGATTTTAAATGTCAGAGATGCTGCTGCACCTTATATACAGCCATTCCAATGATTAATTACCCTCTCTGCTGAAAATTATCTTCACTTCAAATTGTCTAGTTTCTACCTCCCAGTTCCTTCCTTCCCCAATAGTTTAAATACACTTCTGCTCCGAGAAACATCCTTTCAAATAGGAGAATACGGACCACTCCTAACGGCTGAAACCCAACAGGTATGGCACTGCAAGCCCTGGTGAAGAATGCTTTAGTTTTCATAAATACATGGCATTTAATTTATCTTAAGCAGCCAGATGTAATCCAGATACAGGGCTGTAAAATTAAAAATGGGTTAGTGTGTAATTTCAAACAAAGGAGGAAGAAGTTTAGTGGGAAAAGTTTAGTCCAGCAGAATCAGCATCCCTATGAGTCAAAATGTCAGTAGCTGAAGAGAAAAGTTTGTCATCAGAAGGTTAGAGAAGAAACTCATGCTCACAGAACATGCATCCTCCCCACAGGATGGGGGCTGAAAAGCAAAGTGCATTACAGAGGTGTGCTACATGCCTTGAGTCTCTCATTTACACTGAGCTGACTGGATGTATTGCAGAAATCTGCCTATTCCACCCATAAAACATGGGATCCTTAAACAATCCCCCTTGTGATATTGCTATTTAGCTTATTCAGAGCAGACAGCTACAAGCATGCCAGACTTCCTCTGTATAATCATTTACAAACACTTGTCTGCTTAGAATTCTCTTTGTGGCGGGGGGATGCAGGATCTCATGCTTTCACTCTATGGTGTGATAAAGCTGAGCAATTATGTCTGAGCCAAACAGCATCTTATTCGGCCCAGCACCAAGAATATCAACTAATGCAAGTGGAGACTTCTGAAGGGCAGAAGGCAAGTAATAAATTTTCACCCCTGTGCTTTACTCTCCTTGAGAAATGGGATGGATTTTGCTCAAAGATGTAAAGTTTACAAGTTCACACGAATGCATGCTGGACCCCAGAAGTGAAAGCAGTGCAGATGACAGAGACCTTTTATCACATCTCTTTTTTGCTCCCATCAAATGGGTTACTTCTGCTCACCTTTGAAAAGCAGCTCAAGTTGGTTACTAGTCAGCTGCAGCACTTCAGACTATGATCTTAAATCCTTGCCTAGCTGGCAATGAAGAAAGATCCTGCATCCTTGCTGTGCTTAAGAGAATACAACTGCAATCTATGGTAATTTCTGCAACACATGAACAAGGAAGCAGCTGATTTCTGCAATAGGACTAGAGTGTGACCTACAGTGTCACAATTTGAAACAGACAAGTATCAGCCATACCTATGCAAAGTCTCCATGAGTGGTAGATATACATGGGTGAAAAAGAATAGGTAGGGAGTCTACAGAATGCACACAAGAGAAGCAAACAATCAAAAATAAGGAACAAAAACAGATCATGCAAAAATGAGACAACTAAGTCTTCAATCCTCTTGGATTTTGACTAAAGAGGGAAAAGACTAAGGGAAGAGGGGCTGCTTCCATCCATGCAGTCATGTGGGAAGGTTACTGGTGTTAGTTTTATTTTCCTGGCAAACCCCAGCCTAAATTCTTTCCTGGTGGTGGTCCAAAACAATAAGGTGATTTCAGAATTCATAGATTGAAAAAAGCCAATTGCTTCCTAGTTTTCAAAATTATTTTAGTTGGGGAAGCAGAAAAGCAGGAGTTTCCCCCTCCCTTCCCTCCTCTAGATTATGCAGAGAGTATTATGTGAAGTTGTAAAAATCACAATGTTGCAGAAATTATTGTCATTACCATACACCTGGAGACTGATTTCATCTCCACAAGCTACAAGGGTCAATCATTTGCTTCTTGATTTCATGGAGCTCACCAGCTACTCTAACTGTTGCTGGTAAATGAGTTCAGACTAAATCCTTTACTGGGCTCTGAGATGCTGTGTGGGAAGAATGGCAAGAAAGGTGCAATAATATTTCTGATGCAAATCGTGCAAAGTCTAGCTCTCATCACATACTCTGTGCGTGTCTATATATACTACTTTATGAAAACATAGTTCCCACTCTAGCTATGTTTAAGTTTTACTCATGATTAGAAAAATTATCTCTTAAATCTTAATGTGACATGCTTACCAACACCCAAATTTCAGAGATAGGGAATTTTGGATCCTTTTGATAGTCTACTAACTATGTATAGTGTGCATTTGTGCTTGTATATCTAAACAATATATACTCTATAGGGTCAAAAGGTTGCTAAAACAACAGGAGATATGGAGTTCACATTATATGAACATCTGACCCACTGCCTGTAGTTGGCACACTGGTGTCCTGAAAGGCAAGAGGATTTGTGCCATTGGTGTTAATGCCAGAGAGTTTTAGAACCTTACTAGGACGCTAACTATTGGATTCTGATAGCGAAAGAAGCAAATGACTGAGCCGTGTGATTTTTGCCTTGGTTTGGGTTTGTTGATTCTTTTTTTCCCCCCCCAAGTTTTTCCAAGCTCAATGTGGAAGACTGAAGTGGAGTGCTTCACATGCAGACAGTGGCGAGCGACTTCTCCAAAAGGCTTGTAGGAGGATTCTGGAGTGGTGGAATTTGGAGATCCCTGGTCACTGACCAGAGGGAATCCTCACCCCAAATCTATGCAACCAATCAGAACAAAGTATTTTACCTTCTGTTCACCAGCGTGGACGACATCATCAGCACCATGCAAGCCACATGACAAAGGCACATGATACGCACGCACATGATTGGTTGAAAGGAAAGTGGAGGAGGTCACATGGAAAATACAAAAAAATTAAAAAACTGATGTAAACAATGGGCAAGGGAAAAATCCACAACAGAATTTTAAATTAAACAGGAACAAAATCAAAGCAGCGCATAAATACCAGAAACACTGCGGGGACAGTAACACCGCCTGCAATATAAGGGTATTAAATCACAGAAAGCACTGAGTTACGACCTTGCGAGTGTTAGGAACAGCAGAACCACTGCTTATTAATACCAAGTCAAAGAAGGAACAAAAATGATTGTAGAGTGTGTGCCACAACTCGGACAGCTGAAGGAATCCACTGTTGGAAAGAAAAAGGGAATACATTGTTATTCAGACACTGGCCAGGCAGCAGAGGGGAAATGGTCAAACTCATAGCCCACACGGTTCAGCGAAGACAAAGCTTGGCTTTTCATATTGATGTATTCTCCCCTGTGCAGAAACAAATGTCTTCCTAATTATAAACAACAGTAACAACTCAAAAAGAGAAAAACCTAGTATGTGTATACATTTCTAAAGACAGAGCTTTCAATCAAAGAGCTGCAACCAGAATTTGGTCAGACTGACAGTTATTACTCAGAGTACACAAGCTCTGTCCAACACACTCAGCCTGCAGATTCCAGGAATAGCATGAGTCATGTACAACGTACAAGGGGCTTTTCTGTCAACGAGGAGAAGAATGAAGTGCTCTGCACTGGAAATTAATTAGAAGGATGGCACAAAGACGACAGGGGAATGAAAAAGAAAAATCAGTTGTCAGACTTGAGGACACTGCTAACTCCATGCTCTGTTCCCCTTCCTAAATTACCATCTACTTCGTAACTTGCATTTTTCATATTGTTCCTCTTTCTCATCTTAATGAGGCTAGTTCAAAGTGCTCTGGTACTTCCCAGTTCATTTTATGTAAAGAGAATTAAACCCTTAATCTTGTGGGTGCTTGTATCCGACTAGATTAAGGCATACCATTACTGGGGAAAGAACGGATGGTACAAAAAGCAAAATTGATTTGTTACATCTAAGCTTTCAATCCATTGTCTCTAGTTATAAATAGAGACTCATGGAACTCTAGGAAGGTGCATCATGAAGGAAGGAAGTTTTAGAGTTACTGTGAGATTGCCTGGAATGGCATTCAGTGACTTATACTCATGAGGAAACATATTTCTAAAACCCCAGCAAGCTTAATATAACATGAGATTTAAAAACAGGCAAGAGTGGTTGCCTTTCAGATCACTTCCTCCTGAGAGAAAGCTTTAGGTAAAGATCAAGGGCAAAATTAGCAGTACAAATATATCTGAAAGCTAATTTGCATGAGGTTTCTAAGACACAGAAGACATTTGGAAATACTGTCTTTAGCATAAAACCTTGAAATTCATCCTATTGTAATGGGTAGAAGTCAGGCAGGCAGAACACTGATTGTCCTGGAGCTTGCAAGAGGAACTGCCTATGAGGCAGTACTTTCACGAGGGCTTTCATACTTGCAGATCATATTTTTAAAGTGCATGAAAAGGAGAGATTCAGTTTTGTCTGTTCTGTGAAAATGCTTTTACATAACTCCATAGTTAACTAGATCTTAGATTAGAATTGTCTCTGAACATTAAATTTCTTTGGAGACAGGAACCTCAGCATTGTTTGCCCTGAGGCACTGCAATAGTAGCTCTTGGATTCTGGTTGGACACAGGCAGTGGCAGAGAATATACACATCTGTACTTTCTGGTAAATCTGGAATGAGTTTAAAGGGAAAGAAAAAAAGAAAAGGAGTTTGAAAGACAAATGAATTAATGAACAGCTGCTATGAAACCTTCCCTCTGTATGTAAATGGGCTTTGTACACACACACTTCTAGTTTATTATAACAAAGCAAAAAGAGGCACCAGCTCCTTGGGATGCCCATGTGAACTTTTTCCGAAGACTGCAACCTATTTTGAATTGACTGATGCACTGCGCAACAAAGATTTTATGGGAAAAAAACCAAAACCACTTGGCTTGCCACCTGCATATCTCTTGCTCAGCATCCTTCACCTCCCTCATCCTGCAACTTTTGAATCTCTTGGCCACTATCTAGCAAATATGACAGAAGTTCCTATAGATTCTGGAAAACCAGGAGACGAATAGAAGAAAGACCCAAATTAATACTTCAACTGAAAAAAACACCAACTTTTTCAAGTGACTTCAAACATTGCTGGTTAAAACTGATTCCACAGTGGAGAGAGCTGCAAGAAAAGCTTCATTACTGCTGCTGATACAGAAGTATTTATCCAAGCAACCTAAGAGGATTAAGTCAAAGGAGATACATGTTCCTAACCCTCTTACATGACCATAGACATCTCCCATATGTTACTGATCACATAAAGTCAAAAACTCACTCAGTGCAGAAACTCTCTTCAGCTTCATTAGTTTTCAATTAGATCCATTATTCATTTTCCTGACTTCAAGAGGCTACACAGCAGCTCTCAATTTCTAAGTGCTCCTGGGTTCATTCATTTAACCACTGAGGTTAGGTTAGGTAAGACACAAGATCCTTCAGCAGCAAATGATTCAAAATTCCAAGAGCATCTGCCTTGTGCCAATGCCCTTTTAAGATGTTGAATACAGCATATTCATATGCTGCAGAACAGCTTAGCATATAAAACAAATGTGTCTACTAGTTGCATAAATTGACTAGGTACACAATAACAATGTGGCAGTGAAAGGTCAGATCTGCCTCTGCTCAGTGTAAGAGCTTGAATTTCAGAGTAGGTGAAAATGGAAACTTTCACCCTTGAAAAACCCAGTGTATCCCCACTCAACAAACACACAACTCCTCCATCTACGCAAACAACAAAAGAACGTGGAAAATATTTACCATGAACAAGCTTTTAGTACGTTTTCTGGGTAAAAAGACCCAGAACAGAAAGACTTCTTTTTGAGGAACAAAGAATGTTCTGCTAAACATTTAACACATTTTCCCTCACAAATGAAGGTATCTCCTAACCCCACATATGAGCAGCCATAACGGAGTCCCTGCCTCCTAAGAAATAACAGATTATCAGTAGATGTGCTGGTGCCACTTTTCTCCTGCCCTTTGCCCTCTCCACCCCACCCTCGAAGTCTGATTCAAATTAAAACTTCTCTTCAGCAATACAGAATCATTAACACTTCAGACGCATCACAAATTATGGTTTGGCATGTTGTATATATGAAAAATACTGCAAGAATCAAAGTGTTCACTCTGGTCATTGGCAGATAAAAGGACATTTCATGCAATATTTAAGACCATGGAATGTGCCAGTCATAAATGCAGTATTTTTAATTCCTTTGACAGTTCTAGACTAGCTGTACTATTCTCTCCCCCAAACAGTCACATGCTTCATGCTTTAAGTATTTTCCATTAAGTAGCGATGAACCATTTCTAACCTACTACAGGTAAACACATGGGTCTTCATCTTTAAGACCACATTCACAGAAACATATACATTTTATTATTGTAAATCAAAAGAAAAGCATTTGGCTTCGTAGAAATGATTAGTTGTTCAAAACACACATATGCACCATGTAAACAGATCTCTTCCTTAACTGTTTTTCTTTATCTTCCAGGATTGTGTTGCAAATATTCACTTGGCTTTCAGTGTCCTTGGCAAGTGATTGACTATAAATCTCCTACATGTAGAGATTAAATCACACATTTGATACATCCACCCAGTACCAGGAAGGCGTGTCACTGAACTCTTAACAGCTAAACTAAACCAGATATTTCAGAATAGTTCTTTTATGTACAAATCAACTAATCCAAGTTTCAGCTATTTTTAACTTAGACTACTCAGATCCAGCATGGAATCATCTGCTTGCCTGACTGAGTCTCACTAGGAATGGCTACCTAACCAACAATGTGCTGAGCAAGAAGTGAGGGATTCTGAATCCAATTCCTATTTCAGATATAGGCTTCTTGTGTAGTCTTAAACCTTTTAATGCAGGCAGGGCATCAGTGGTAAGATGGGGCAATGCTCCCTCTCCCCACAGTCCACTCTCCTATAAGATATTCTATCTCCTGCCCTGCCAGACATTCTACCTTCTCATCTGCATCTTCTTTCAATATCCAACATCCATTGTTGTAATATCAACTTTATCTCCCTAAATTCACAGAAAATAGAGCGAGACAAAAAGATTAATTAGTCCATGTTCCTTTTGCAAAGGCATCTATAACACTAAAATCACTAATGGAAAATGTGAAAGGAAAACATTCCTTTTGGAAATTCTAATTTAAATATCATCCCCACCCTTTCTCTCCCTTCCATGTTTCTTCTAAAATTTGTGTTTCCATTGTTACCGCATGCTTGGTAAGATGACAGGACGAGGAAAAATAGTATCATGCTGGGTTCTTAACACCTACATGCTCATACAATGACAGATTGTTAGTTAACAGACATCAAAATAATGTGGTATAATGCTTTAATTCCCTTGATACAAGGACAACAGCATAACAAATAGCACTCCAGACCAAAGGGGCGCAGTTCCCATCTACTCACTTGGTGGCTCTGAGCTTTCATTTTCAGCAAGAAGCTGAGTTGCTATGGAAACATGAAGGACAGATAGGACATGTAAAAATGAAGCATACCATGTAAATAAGTTGTAAGAGATAGGAGTGATAGAAAGAGAGGAGTTCTAATGAGGAAGAGTGAGAATGATATTGAATCCTTCTTATGGCAGATGTGTATAACCTGAAGAGGCTGCAAAAAACAGTGCTCTGCTGCTGCTGTTTTCCAACCCTTCTCCACAGGGAGAGTGGTGCTGCCAGATGCAGGCCCCTCCAGCTGACAGGGAAGCCAGCCTGCACTGCACGGCTCCTGCAGCAAGCTATGGCTCCAAGGGTCCCTACTGATGCTTTTTCATCCTGAAGAGTTTTGAGTCTCTGAATCCAATTTCAGACAGCTACAGCATTTTTGCCTACTTAAGGCCCAAATAGCAACCTAAGTTCACATGCTGCTAACCCATTAAGTACTGTAATTTCTGGGAAGCCCTCCAGAGCAGCACCTAGCTTTTGCCCAACTATAGAACACAAAGGAGCAAGGATTAATGCTTCTGATACACCTTTCTTTTCACCTCCATGCACTAGGGCCAGGGTACACACAAGGAGGCAGAAAAAAAGATCTGTCCAATAAGGTGTGAGCACCCTTGAGAAATAATACAGTTTTGAGAGAAGCTGAAAGATTGAAAAGCCCCTTGGGAATCCTAATAAAAGTACACCACTCTCAAGAGCAAAGGCGGTCTTTACAAGCACTGAATACAAGGATTATCAGAACAGAAGGACAAAGATGAATGTCTCTAGTTCCAAAAGGCATGGGAACAATGCAGCATGAGAAACACAAGCTGTGAGGGATTTCTCTACTATTCTAGATAACATCTTCAAAAGGTAAAGAATTATCACCATCACCTCTTCACGACTGGGCAGAGAACTACAGCTACAGAGAGGGGTAAAAGACATACTGAGATGGACAACGCTCTTAGTCATACGGCTTAGTTTTAGGTACGTCTGTGAGAAGCAGGAAGTCGGACTCAATGGTCCTTATAGGTCCCTTCCAACTTGAGAAGTTCTATGACTCTACGAGTTCCTTTTCCTCCCATGGTGATCAGTGCGGCTGGTGTGAGGGGAGAACAGGACAGACCCTCATGCAGTTTGCAGGCTAAATCCGATTATGCAGATTTAAAAAATTATGAAGAAGGATATAAAGAAATGAATGTTCTTCCACAGCTCCAGAAGGTGCCTTAATAATAGGCATAGCACAAACGATTTCCTGCCAATCGCTTGAGTATCTTCCACTCTATTTACCTGAGAAACTGAACTCTATTTGCTGTGCTAAGTTGATTTCAGGATATCTAGCTTCACACCACAAAAGCTGAGCAAATGCCATAAAACATCCCTAAAAATGGAATACAAACCAATCTGAAATTTTAATGGCAAAGGCCAGTGACAACAACCAACTTTCACATGGGCAGGGTTTCACTCTACATCTTTCGTTTGATCTGTCTCCTTCCATGAGTCCAGCATACCTGGGAGCTGTCTGTGGCTTTTCTCTGTCCTGAAAATCAAACTTATACTTATCTGTAGTTCTTGAACCTGAAGATTCAGTTTTCACTCAGGGGAAAGAAAAAAAAAAAGATACAGAAAAGAAAGAAAACACCCAAGGATGTTAGGCAGACTGCACCACATTCAGTGAGGAGATGCATGCAGAGCCAAGTGGAACAAGGACAACAACCTCTTCTACCATACTCACTGTCTGCTAAACGGGAGGTGGGTGCAGCAGTACTTGCTAAAGAAAGAGAAAGGAAGGTGAGGAAGGGAGTTGATTCCTATTAATTACTGCCAAAAGACAGAAAATTAAAACACAAATTGGTAAGATTTTGTCAAATCAAGCCTCTCTGGCCATAGAACTCAAGCAAAGTAAACGCACTTGCTTTAAATCAACTTTCTGATCACACAGGACCACTGAACACACACCACTGTTCACCAGCATTCCCAGGAGTTCAAACCAATGCAATTTAAGGCCAATAGAGATGCTGGCCAGCACTGTGTGTATGGCAGCAGAACACAGCCTATGTAACTACTGTTTTGGTGAAGGCCATTGCTAACTACCCTACTGCCAGGTTAGGACCTGGTGGAATTTGGGCATTATTTTAGTGTTGTTTTGTTGGTTTGTTTTTTTGTACATTAAGATATTTTGTCATCCAAACCAAACACACCATATACACACACACTCTTGTAGTTTAACACACATTTGGGTCCCACCTGCAAAACAGCAAGAAACAGCTGGGGCTCAAAAAGAAGCCATTCACAAGGTCTGAGTGCAGCCTTTGTTTGTCTTCAGATTTATAAGTGCAGAAAAACAGTGAATTGTTGGGATGAAAATACAAATCCAGGTCAAGGGAGACAGATATCCTCCCAACCCCATAATGCTCATCTGTGCTAGCATAGCACCCCACAAAAAAAAAAAATCCCAAGCCCCCAAAAAGCTATGGACATATCCCAGCAAGCATTTAAAAATGGTGTCGGTTCTTACATTCAAGTAGACACTTTAAATAATAGGGCAAGGAATTATTCTGCCTACTCTGAAAATACAGCCTTGGCTGGTGCCAAAACACAGTTTTTATATTCTTTCCTGTAAAATTTCTGAAACATTTCTGTGATCTTTAAAGCACACCAGACAGGGGGACACCCAACTTTTTCCTGCTTTTGACTTTGTCCATGAACAGGTAACATTGTGTGACTGGAATTCCAACACAGATGAAAAAAGGGTTTCTGTTGTACCAACAGTCTTTTCACCATTGCAACCCCGTTCATGGTCTGAGATGGGCTTTGAGAACCCCAGAGAGTAGAGAAAGAATCAGAGAACTGAATGCTCAGAAGGATCACAGCTCAACGCACAATTGTGCTTGAAAAAGCATCAGCAGAAATTTATAGCCCACAACAAAGGAAAAAGAATTGGAACTTACCCTACAAGGCAGGAGAGTTAGGGACTAGGGACTGATTGATAGCTGGTTGCCACAAAATAAAAAAGGCAAAAAACTCTACTACAAGTGTGATTTAATGTTCTTCAAATCCACGTACCTGTCCCCAAGTGATGAACATGAGGCTTGGCAGACAGATGTGTCGATGTGGCTGAAACAAAGCTTTTAATGCTCTTTTTTCCTCTCTTCTTAACTGGATCTTTTCCCTTTTCCTGTGGTACTGATCTGCACAGAGACTGAATACCTAAAGCCCTTCTCTCCCTTGTGTATCATGGACTATGTCCAGTTTAGAAGGGCCTACCAAATAATTTGCCTGATAGTTATAATACTAACCATGACTAACTTCATGTAAGGGATATATTACTTCTACTGAAATTAACAGGCTCCAAACAATTTAAGGCAATGGACTGTACATATCTTCTGGAAACATGACTCCCAGTTGACTCTCTGTAACTACTGCAATTTACAATTCTGTCTATCCATCTGTCCATTCATTCATCCACCTTGACTACCAATCCATTCATCCTATTAGAGGTCCACTAAATCCAAGTTTTAATGTAATAAAATCTTTAAGGAAAAACAGCACAAGCATCATTCAGATCTTGTAATTAGCTTCAGAAATCTCCAAAGCAAGCAACAGCAGCTTCATAAAGCTTGCCCATGTAATCTTGGGAATATCAACAGTTCACCACAAGGACACATATGATAAACAGAGTAATGCTCACTTGGATAAAAAGGTTTCTTTTAGGTACCATTGATTAACTCCAATTTGAAAGGCACAAAGCTATGGAGCATAAAATGTTTCACTGAACCCAGCTGATAATTAAGCATATCCATCAAATCTCTAACTCACTTTGCATTGGGAAGGGGAAAACATGCATTTTTTTATTTAGTATGAGGTTTATTTATTTGAGTATACAATCTACACAAGTGCTGGAAGACTGTCCAAAGACCACTACCAGTAAAAAGTATTAGTCAGAAGAGGCAAAACCTGAATTTTTTCTCAAAGGTTTTGCTATCAAAATTGTGAAGATATTCAAAATTCTGAAGGTTTTTGTTGGCTTTCAATTGGTCTAAACCAGACCTGCAATTTAGCTAAAACTTTCTGCTGTTGATTTATTCATTTTTTCTTTTTTTTTTTCCTCCCCTGAAATTATTTAACTGCATTAAAAATTGAAAATTATTAAATGATTCATAAACATGAAGCCTTCCACTACTCCACTCTCTATTCAACATGCTAACTATTATTATTAGACAATCACTACGTTAAATATTTGAAATGCATGCTCTACAATAAAGACGAAGATGTTAACCCCTAATTCTCTTCTAAATAGAGCAGTATTACCCATAGTAGGATGGCTATTCTAGTGTCAGTCTTGTTAGGAAGTGGACAGTACCAGTTACTTCATTTCTTAACATCCTGAGAGGAAAAGGTACTAGATTAAAAGCTAATATTATGTATGTTAGAGGAACACTCTAGAAACATAAAAAGAGAGAGAAAGAAATGCAGAGAGGCACTTACGTGGGTGAGGGATGCCTGCGGTTTTTCCATGGATGGAACACAGACAAAAAGAAAAGACGGAGATAGAAAAACAAAAAATAAATGTAGAAGAGATGAGGCGATAGAGAACATAGAGCTGGAAAATCAAAACGCCACCAGCTGTCTCAAATCCAACCCTAGGGAGCAGGGTAGGTTACAGGAGTTATCACAACAGACCAGACATCAATTGTGAGGGCTGGCTTAGTGCAGAGGGCCTGGGATTTCCGAGCATCAAGGCATGTATACTGTCCCATACTGCTCAGCAATTCTGGTGAGGCAGAAATTTACACACAAAATCAAGACCATGCACAGATCAAAGGGCCTCAAAGCATGCACATACACGGGCTAGGAATATTGCTAGCTTTGAATTCAGGAGAAGGTCCTGCATAGTGGTTTCTGAAGAGCTATAAAACAGATACACAAGTGTAGGTGTGACAGTGGGAAGAAGAATAGACTGTAGATCTAAATGCAAGGGAAATAGGAAAGAACCCCAGGGGTTGCGGGCAGTTGAATACAGTTCCCAACTTGGATGAGGCTGTGTACAAGGATAAGAGATCTCCTCTCCCTGGCCTGCTTTTATTACATCTCCCCTACCCACTCTACACTGTATTTTCCCTCCTTCTCTCCTTCTTGTCTTGAATTTCTCACTGGTTTTTAATTCTTGCCTCTTTTGTTCCTGGTTGAAACACGAGGCCAAAGCAGAGTATCCTGATTACCCAAGTAATGCAGATAAGAAGCTGTGGAAATCATCTTGCATGCTGCATAGCATTTTATAGGAATGATTCGCAGACAGGAGAAATCCCTTTCCCCTCCTTCCACAGTTCATGGCCAGTCCTATGCTGAACCTCTTAAGTTCTGATTTACAAAAAAACCTGCCTTGTGGCAATGACATTACATTCTCTATGACCAATGCCCTTTCACTGTCTTTTCTTATTACAGCGTTTCATTGCATAACCCCTTCTCTTTGACAATACAAAGTTTATAATAGTAACTCACGGCACAAACTAGTGCAGATAAAATAGTTCCTCTGCCTCCTACCTTCAATGAAGATTTTTAATTAGTAATGAAATTCACTACAACCAAAAATCACAATAAAACAAAGGGTGCGGTAAGTTCTGCAAGAGAAGAAGGTGTCATTCATGCATGGCAGAAATTCCCTGGAGAAATGCAAGGAAAGAGAACCAGAGAATCAGAGGAGGACTCAGTTTTACTTACGAACTGGTTGTGTCTTGAAGTCGGATGGCAGGCTAATCTCACCCACGCCCTTGCCATTGACGGCAGACAGCCTCACAGAGTAGGTTGTTTCAGGTTTCAGGCCAGTGATAGTGATCATGCCCTCCACATTTGCTGTTGCAGAAACAAGAGGAGGAAAAACAAAGAACAGGCTCAGGCTTTAAGTCAACAACAAATGCCATGTTTCTATCGTATACTTTGCCATGTTTACCACATGTACCAGGCCCAGCCTCACATAAACAGTGCAGTCAAAGAGAAAGGTCAGAGCTACCACCTCTGTGTCAAACAGCTGATTAGAGAAGTGTATTGCCACAGTCTCCCTAGAAGGGATGTAGCAGAGTTTTTGGTAGCCAAGACCACTGTCATTTGGGGCTCTAACTGTAGTTGACATACCACCTAAAGCTACTCATCTGTTGGGCTGCATCATCCAACTGAAAGCAAAGCCCTTAGCAGGAGAGAAATCCATCCCTCCTCTTTAACAATATACAAGAAGATCATATACAACATAAGAGATGGAAAGAACCTGCTGTGGGGTCACTGTGATATGAAGAAAGAAATAAGCTCTATTTGTCCTGCACAGACACAAAGGGAGAAATGAGAAAAAGAAACATGACTCTAGCTGTGATCACATCAGTCCAGTAGGGACCTAGAAGAAGAATTTCTGCTCCAGCCAGGATTGGCAGTAGAAGATTCAGCTCTGAAATTGAACTCTTGTCTTCACAGTCCTCCCAAATCAAAATTCCTTTGGCTTACTGGACTTAAGGATACATTTTAAGCAGTGTGTATTCTTATAGATTGCTATAAATGAGACAGGGTGTAATGGGAGTTAGACTTGCTTCTGGACTATGAGGGTTTGTGTTCCAAAGGGAACTGAACGGTAACTAAAAGGGCAGAAAGACAAGGCTTGGAAAGCCTAGGAAGCGCACAGTCACTCCCCAGTCAGGAAGTGAAACCTCATTCAATACCAAGCACCGGGTTCTTCACCTCATTCAGACAGAATGGTGTGAACAAGGAAAAGAAAAACATAGTGGTGCCACACCTGCTCTGTAGATAGAGAAGCCTGGTGCCCTGTCACATACATAGAGCTATGAAATGGAAATTCAAGATGTCACTGCAAAGCAAATGTTTTAAGAACTTCTCGGGGGCCTTAACTTAGGAGCTGAAATTACAAAGCTATGGAACCCTCCACTGTGGCTTTCCCCTAAAGGAAAGAAAGCCTTCTGAGACGCAGGTGGGGGAGGTAACATTTTATCATCCTACCTTCTTTTGCATCATACAGCCTCGAATGCCATTCTCCCTCGCCCAGTGCCCTCCACTCTGCTTTGTACTTGAGGATGGGCACCCCGCCGGTAGCTTCAGGCTCATCAAACTCCACCTGGGCAGTACTGGAATATGGCTCCACTCTGTCAATGGAAGGAGAGGACGGAGTATCTGGGGAAGGAAGGGAAAATAACCAGTGATGCAGAAGACAACAGGAAATAAGCTCCAGTGGCAAAGAAAACAGAAAACTGGGAATATCAAACATACCCTTGTCATGGCTTCACAAAGGAGAGGGGACAGGTAGGCCTGATGCCCCCCTCAGGACAGGAAAACTGTTAAGAGGGCTAATTAGACAGCAAAGAGACCTTCATCTTGTCCCTCCTCTAAAAGGCTGAAGACTTAGAGTACCTTCTTCAAAAGAGGACAACCAGAGCAGAGTAGCAAGAGCATCCTGGATGCTGCTCTACCCCTACAGTGTCTTCCAATGCATAGCTTGACCATTCCTAAATCTGTCCTTAGTGCAGCCCTGAGAGGACACCAGAGGCCCTTCCAATCTGTCATGTAGTGAGACACCTGGCCTCTTTGGTTGGCACAGTGCTCTAAAGTTTCAATCTTGCATGACCTGAACTATTAGGGATATTTCACTAATTTGGAGAAGCACACATGCACACTTATGCACATACACAATGGCCATCAGAAATCAAAGATCACAGCTGTGTTAAAGTGCACTGGAAGCACAGAAAAGAATGAGACCCTTAAGAAACAAAGAAACAGAAATACTGGAGAATCATTATCTACAACCCATCTCAATGCACAAATCTATGAATGGTCACCTCTAAAGTAGAAGCTGGCTCTCCTGTTACCCCATCAACACAAAATGGAAAAGAACAGTCACTGTTACCTCAGCTCAAGGACTGCATATACATTTCCTTAGCTCCCTGCCTGGGATACTCACCTGCCTGCACGAGAATGAACTCTGAGGACTCCTGGCCAATGCGGTTCACAGCAGTGCAGTTATAGTTTCCAAAGTCATTTTCAGAGTCTGGTGTCACCTGTGGAAGGAACGAAGGCTCATGCTCAGATCAGAAAACACTTCCCACTCTGCTAATGCACTCTGCACTTTGCAGGAGAGAGAAGCCACTATAAAAAGTACATGTGCTAACATTCTGATGGCTGTCCACAGAGGAGAGCACTGCAGTGGGCAGGAAGTCAAAGGCAAGGAGGGATGGTTTCTTCTATTACCTGATTTTCTTAGCAATTATGTGCCTGAAACACCACACAACTTCTTGCTCACACAGTGAGCCCTGACAAAAGACTTAACTTCTTCAACATCAGGAACATAAATTATTTGATAGTACTGAGCCTTCCTTGGCTCCATATGCCTTCTCCTCTCCTTGCTTTTGCTCACCTCCAGATAGCTTGCTGATGGAGTGTTGTAGATCTTGATGTTGCTGTAGTTAGAGCTGGGAAGCAGCTGTCCATCCCGGAACCAGGAGATGACAGCACTGGGGTAAGCAAATACCTCACAGGTGATGTTCACTTGGTTCCCTTCCCAGGTATAGACAGCCACAGGGCCCTGAAGCTTCGGGGCATCTGAAAGACAGACACATTTGAAAAGGCAATTTGAGCCAGAAAATCTCCTAAAGTAGCCCAATCTGCCTCACTTTAAGGATCCCTTGGCTCGGGTCCAGTTTAATGTGGGGAAGGGAATCTACTAAGGAAATGGGAACTGCCTTCTTATCTTAGGGCGGTGGGTTGAGCAGTATCTTTTGCTGAAGGATGTAAGAAGGAATGCTACTCAGTCCCAAAGGCTGCTCCTAATACAGTGTGGGAGGAGGAGCAGACAGCATGCTATGCATCTAGGGAAGTGCATAGCAGGAAGTTCCCCTAGGGAAGAACTATGATGCACCCAACAAATGCGACTGCAGCAGATTCATGGCTCATAATCTTCCCAAGGTGCAAACAGTATCCCGCTACCTAAACAACACGTCCCTAGCTGTAAGTGCCCTAGTCTCATCACAGGAAATCAAAACAGTCCGCCCTCTAAATACATGAACACCTTTCCCCACCCCATTCTCCACTTCTTACACTGCACTTCAAGATACATGGCTTGGGAGTCCTGCCCGATGGTGTTGCTGGCTGTACATACATATTCTCCGGCATCTGTGTACTGAATGTCTTTGAGAGTCAGGGACGACACCCGGGCATGGCTACGTACTACGATGCGCCCATCCAGGGTCTGGCAAGGAAGGAAAAGAGAATTAGAGGCTGAGCACTGAGCCTGCGGTTGCAGACTAAAGGGATGGGAACAAGTGCCAGTCTACCTCACACCAGCCCTCTAGTGCTCATTATTTCAGAAGTGATCACCTGAGGCCAGGTGAAGTCAGGGGCATAGAGAGGCATTTCCAAAACCAACAAGAAGATTCCTTGTTGCCCGGGGCCAACTGCAGTGATCCAAAGCACTCAGGAGAAAGAAAAAATATGGATCAAAGGACCAAAGTATCAGATGCTACTACGTGTCTGAGGATAACATCAAGCTTCTTTCCAGAATGGGAACTGTACAGATCCAACTCTGGTCAGAAATTTTTGCTGCATGTTCTCACAGAAAACCTCCTCAATGGCTATTGTGTTTCTCTCCAATTCGTGACCAAAGACCAAGTGCACCATGGGGCCATGGACTCGTCCCTCCACCTTGGTGCTTGTGCAAGCTTTTTGTGCTTGTGCTTCAGCTTGGAAGCTTTAAAGCACCAACTCTCCCATCTAGTTGCCAAAGTGGCACAAGCACAAGTGAACAAATTAGGAACCCTCATCCTCATGGCTGTGCCTGCTGCTGCAGCCTGCCAGACTTAATGCAACTAATGCTCCAAGAACATTAATTTTCCTGGAAGAGACAGGACAAGTACTGAGATTATAAGTAAAAGCCACGAGAATATATTAAACAGCCAAATGCACCGAGCTGTAGCACTAAGTACATCTCTGGTATCTCAACTGGTCAGATCCTCTGGGCCTGAAGCCTCTTTCTGTTCCAAGTTAGTGGTCTTAACCTCCAAGACTGATGAAGTTTCTACTAGTAAATGTTAGTATAAACTCTGTTAGTATAAACATAGCAAAATACCAGCACATGATCATTACAGCAAAGGTAACTTTACATCCAGTGTCACTTGCCTTTCCCCCACTTTGTCAACTTCTAATACAAACAAAAGAGCACAGGGTAGTCATGGTAAAACGGTAACTTTACAAGTAACACAACCGACTCTGAAGATGAAGCTCTGTTTCCAAATGCAAAAGGCTCAAAGAAAGAAAAAGAAAGATCTGGAAAAACACTCCAGCGAAGAAAATGAAGAAAAAAATGTCTACCCAAGAAAGCATGTTTTCTTTATTCATATTTCACACCATCAGATGCTAACAATTCCTGCCTATTAGAGACATAGGATAGGTAGAAATTTGTGAGCCATTGACACACACACTTGTCATCCCTTCACCTAGCATCTTTGATTTTGGGGACTGTGGATCAAAAAATGCTTCATAGTAATAGGGAGACAACCTAAGGGACACAGGCAACATAACTCATGCCATAACAACTGCCACTTTACAGAAAAGGGTATGATGGTTCTCTATATTGCCAATTACTACAACTTATCCCAAGATACACGCTGGTGTTTTCCTCCAAATTCTGACAATACCATGTGGCACAGTCATGATGTGCAAAGCTGGCCTAGATTTCAATACTTCAGTGCCAAAGGGGAAGAAAAGAGACAAGTGGGAAACGCATTTCAGCCCCTCCCCTCCACCTTCCAGATTTTGCAGTCTTCTCACAAAGAAGTATCCATGACTTAATTTGATACAGGTGTATTTTCACCTCACCCACTTTCCGCACATCACTACAAAATGATGTGGACATTACACCCTGAAAGCCTGACCACTGCTACAAATTCCATCGGAGGAAGACGAGTGGTCTCTCCCAGCTCTGTGCTTGCACTGCACTAACCAGAACTCACCTGCAGCAATTAATATTTGTAAGGTCGCACTAATTCCCAGGTACCAGAAAGGCATCACCAGTTGCTGGTGTAACCGAGGTGTAATTTTGCTTGTAACTGAGTTTTTCAGCATCTGCTGGTGATAATGTGAGGTTTGTTAGTGTATGCTGGTAATATGACTTTCAACAATGGTGAACTGAGACATGATGGACTGCGTCTAGTAAGTAGAGCTGAAAGTGGTTTAGAGAAGAAGCAGCCCATTGCAATTGTGCCTCCAAAGCACGACTTAACACCCATATATGCTGCTATGGCTGAAACTCATAAAGACTTCCTTACTTTAAACTAGCTAATGGAGAAGTAAAAGTGAAACACTCAATGCCAAGTATTCACTCAGCTTCCTGAAGAACTGAACTCCCTGCTGCTGGAATACACTGCTAAAAGACCCTGTGCTAGCTATTTTAAAGATATGTCTATACAAGCTGCAACAATAAGCTTCAACAACGTTCTCACAGAACCTCACTTGGGTATTTTAAGACATGGATACAGTAAGAAATTTATAGACAGCAAGCTTAATAGTATTAACGCTCATATTAATAAAAAGCTTGAGACAGAGAGCACAGTGTAAACGCTTTGGGGGTGAGGGGAGACAGACTAAACTGTAATAGGAATTAACATGAGGCCTGAAAAGATACAACTACTTGAATTCCAAATTCTTCTTCCAGAATGCAAAGTGGTGTGAATATCCGATGCCTTTACTTGTCACAATTCATCTATTCCAACAGATTATTTTGAAGTAAGAATGGGCAGTGTCCTATGAAACAAATATGCCCCACATGAAACAAAGGCAGATGGTGCTTTAGGCTGCACCAGTCTCTATGTTTTAAGATGGCTTAAAAATAAAAGAAGAATTCAGGATACCCAGAGCCTCCACAAAGTTCACCTAAAAATACAAATATGAGTCACCCAGTTCTGACAGCTAATTTTGTTCTTTACCTGACCCCTATTATTTGCTTGGAAACATACTTTCTGGTCCGTTTTGAAGCAAGAACGCTACAATCAGGTACATGCAAAGGTAGGTTGTTGTTATTATTTTTAAAATACAGCACTGAGTGTGAAATAAAATGGCAACAAACCACACTTGCACCAAACTGAGTTACTACACTATTCCCCACCCCCTCAATGACCCTGCAGATCAAGGAAAAATAAGAATAAAGAAATTTGGAGCATTTTCTGGAGAAATATAACTTGTGAAGTATTTATCTGCATTGATTTTGCAATGGAACATGATACCATGAGCAAACAGATGAGTTGGCTGGAGCAGAAGAGGCTCTTTGGGAAAAAAATACTTTCTCACAATACACGCTGTTGCTAATTCTTAGAACTCTAGAAGAGCGATATGATTCACCCTGGTAGCTTTGAAGAAAATGGTGAAAGCATTATTTGTCAGATTTTACATTTGCTTTTATTTTTAGTTGTCTTTTTTTTTTTTACTCACTCCCAACACAGCTAGTTTGCTCATCCAAAAATGCATTACTACATGCCAAGCAACTTCTAACTCTATAAGCTGTTCCTTTTATGTACTGATATTTAATTTGTTCGTATTATTAATGCTGGTTTAGTTGGCATGGTTACTGGACTAGAGATTTGTTAATCTGTAATGCCTAAAAAAAAAACCAAAACCAAATAACTAAGAAGTTTGCTAAAGGTCTGGTAATCTTATACCTCTTGTTTCTCGGGCCGGGTCCACGAAGCCTGGAGAGAACAGATATAGAACACAACAACAACAGGAAAAAAAGCAATAAAAGTTTATCAAAGGTTGCTTTTAGGTATCATATCGTATGCACCACATTGCGTTCTGTGCACATGCAGGCTTCAAGTTGCGTATCTCGTGTGTGTGGTGATCACAATTTCCATTTCCCACTATAACCTCAATTTAGTTTTGCATTCAAAATTTAATATCCTATAAGTTAGTCTTTAAATGATTAAACAAAAGCTAAGAATACCTAAAGACTGCTTCTGGTTTTACATATTAAGTGACTATTTCCCTTGTCACATCTGACCATTTCTAGAAACCTGTTCCAAGCATACTGGGGAAGTGATTCTGATGAGCTATGGCACTAAATTGCAAAGATAATTATGGTACTGGTTTTCTAACACTGGCTTGTTAGCTACCCACACACACTGATTAACATTAACACTCATATTCTTAATGGGATCATGCATTTGTACACATTTTTACATGCATACTGTGCCAGGAGTATGCATGGGTCTCCACCCTGAGCTGCAGAGCATTGAAACAGTATGATCCCCCTGGACAGGAGACAGCAGGACAGAACCTTGTACCTCTAGTTGATAACATCTAGCTCCTTATGCTTAGGGATATGTGCACCCAATCCTTACTGGACTTGGGACAACCAAACAACAGATGTGAAACATGCACAAACCTTACCAATAAGCATATATTTCCCATTCAGAGAAAGCCACCAACAGTTTGGACCATATTCACAATAGTTCAGAAAGGCACAAAGTTGCTGGGTTCTGTTTTTCCCCTATAATTTATCTTGAAAATATTTTTCTTCTGGTCTCTATTTCAACTGCAACTTGATCCATTTCAGTTCAGGAGTCAAAAATCACCTGCTAATATCACAGCCATGATGGCATTATTGAATGTGAGGCACAAGCGCTGCTGACATGGGGGTATAACAGCATACACAAGAGTGACATTACGGAAATGGAGATGAAAGCTTCCTTTAGGAAATTAGAATAAAAAAACCTCACAGTATTATTTCCACAGTGCTTCTAGTGAATATCGTGAGAGTATTAACATGTGGTACAGACAGCCTCATTTTAGACTGTCTTTGATAAAGGCAAGTTACTTGCTTGTAACTAGAGGCCTGAGGTGAAGTCACCTGAAGCGACGCTCATCACCTGCATGGGTGGGACACGCCTATCATCTGGTAATTTCTGTGTATGTATATATCCTATTGTGCACAAGTTCCTTGAAAGCTGAACAAGCAACCGTAGTAGTTCAGCATAATCCCTTTTTGATGTGCCAGTCATTCTTTGTACCTGAGCAAGTCAAGCTATCAAGGGAACTGCTTTGCTTATATGCATGCAAGTCCCTTTTCAATCCTATTCACTAAGTATGGTATCAGCACAGAGGGATTAAAAAAAAAGAAGACAACATCTTTTTATCCTTTGGTGTTCAGTACCTGTCAATCTAAAGGAAGATAGAGGAGCATAAAAGCTTATTCCCACACTCCTAGGGCACTCAGTGCAGGGAAAAAAAAAGGCAGAACCTCATTCCCTATCCTGAATAATTTAATACTAACTGTCCCTCACGAAGACAAAGAGATACGCAAGCTCTACTCAGCACCATGCAGGGCATAGAGAGGAACCAAGAGCCTCATGCATGCTAGCATTTTATCTTCCCTTTGGAAGCAAGTTGTTATATGGGAGCTTAAATTAAATTTTGAAATCCTATATGAGATCCTATGCCACAGATATATACGCACTGCCACCTCTGGCAAAATGATAAAAGACCTGCGTACAAGCATCACTTGGCACCCGTCCCATTCCTCACACACTGAGCTATACTGCTGGGTAAGAAACCTAGGATTGTCTCCACTACTGCTTCATGAAAGTGTGTACATGAGTACTCAGCGATTGCCTCATTCAAAAATTTGACAGGAAATACACTCATGTCTGCATTAAAAATGGAAAACTTGTATACTCCAGTACACAACACATTAAAACTATACTTACTGAATCACAGTTAGTATTCTGCTAGAGCAATAGAAAAGTCTCTTGAAAGAGCATGAAATACACCAAAGGTGATGAGGAATATGGCATACTGACTTGAACAGCTTTACATATGGTATCATGCAAAGAGAAAGCATTCCTGCTCCCTGCAACAGCACAGCAATAAATACTTGAGGTAAGATAAAGCCAAGCCATTTCAAATCATCATGTTGATGACTTTCCAGGCTGCCAGCTTACTAGTAAGAGGAAGCTTTCATCATGCCAGTATCTGGAAGTTTGGTCTGCTCATCCGTGTTGGTATACAGTTGCCAATCATCTGATCTTGCTAGAGCACAGCCACAATGACTGTATTCAAACTTTCACAGACCATCCTCAAAGCAAAAGATTGTTTGCTCAAGGAGTGACACAGTATGTAGGCATAGCCAGAGAGAGAAGAATCTTTTGCTATGCGTGCCAGGATATCAACAGGTCTGCTCAGGGAAATGTGGGAATGTTGAAATAATTGTGACATTGTCAACCTAGGTCACCTCCCTCCCCTTTTCCACACATCAGGCTTCTCTGTTCTTGGACAAAGACTAAGAGGGAGAAGCCACTAAGAAAAGATGTGGTGTTTTTTTTTGTTTGGGGGTTCTGGCTCGGTTTTTCTGAAATACCAAATGTTCATGGGAGTTAAGGCACCTCTAGACCTTTTAAAACCTGGACTGAAGTATTACTACAAAAGTAAACATGTAGCAAGACAAATGCATCCAAGTACCTAAAGCATAGTCAAAAGTAGGGCTTGATAATTTTAAAAATAGTATTGTTTGTCCTACACAAAAGACCATCTATTTCTCTGTGCAATCCCAATCCCAGAGATAGTAAGTCAATAGTAAACTGAATATATGCATTTGGTTGTACATGTAACAAAATGTTTTTCAGACCTAATTTGACCTGAGGATTTTCTGGACATCTACACCATTCACTTAAACTTACAGCACATGACAGAGAATGGGAAGAAGTAAAAACCAAACGAAAACACACACACGCAAAAAAATCCTGCCTAGAAAGTGCATGATATATGATAAAAATAATCTTTGCCCTGAAGATTTGAACCAGTACATAAAACACAGGTTAGTATCTCAAACGTTGGATTTTGCCCCCAATCTATGTAAGAATCTATCAGAGTATTAACATTTTCCTTAATATTGATCACCAACTTAACAGCATCAAGGAGGATATATGAGTCTCAAAAATGGTTAGCAGTTTTGCCACTGAGATCTTGTTAGTTTAATTGGGCTGGACAGATGGGACTCTCTGCAAACAGGCTCTCTGACAAACTGCTACTTGATTTAGTATTATTTCAGATTCTATATTCCTCTCCCTGTCAAAGCTCTTTTCTATTGCTATGATTTGAACTCTAGTGCTAGAAGCCCTAGAGCACTTAGCTCCTCCCACTACTCTCCTAGACAGAGACGAGACCATGAATAACCTTATCCTACCAAAACAGGTCCCCCAGCCATGCTGTACTGAGAACCCAAGCCAACAGCTTTTGAAGGCAATGGAAACCTCTCTCTAAACATTGCAGGGATTTATGCCAGTCCTCAAATCCGAAAGATGTTAAGAAAGAATTAAGGCTGGAAACCCTTGGCACCCTGATTGATAAGTTACACATTAACAACATGGTGAAGAGCTGACACCATGGAGGCCAATGAAAAAGCTCATTTAGGAGGCTATAATGCAGAATGGCAGCTGTGCAGATGACTAACAGCAGACACCTTTGTTGCTTCAAGACTTTCATAGTCTATCAAATGGCCTTCATACTGAGTCAGAACTACTAGATGTCCAAGTTAGCTGAGCCCTGAAGCATCCTGTTATTAGAGGATTATTAATAAGCAACAACTTCTTACTCCAACTTTTCGCTAGGCTTCTTTTGGCTCTAAATTATGCTCCTGATCACCTTATGCAACTATTATGAAATATCAACAGTAATACAGCACACCCTCATCTCATCTAGTTAAGAGGAATTGTGGCCAATAAAAAAAAAAGCACTCTTTTAAAAGAAAAACTGCTAATTATTTTTGCCTTTAAGAACAAAATGGTGTTGATGTGATCAACAAAACAGGTGAACACAAAGGCAGCCAGGCTTTTGTGCTCCAGGTACATGTGGTATTATAATACAATACAGAAGGAATTAACAGGCTCATTTTGGTCCACTGCATCTTTGGGAGAGAACACTCCACACCTCTCCACCTGCCACCCTCCCAGATCTTAGCATCATCATGATGTCAGCATGGATAGCACCGGCATCAGGGTGCTCATTCCTACCTCAGGTTGGAAACGCATGGGAAAAACCCTTTCACAAGCTTCTTGCAACTGTAGGTCCCTTTGAAAACTCCTCTGAAAAGGGTCCAGGGCCTACTGCTTTTCAAGTTAATTCAACTCAAGAGTGATACCAGCAGGAATTAAAAAGCATATCCTCAGTTGTTATAAACTGAGATGGTTCCTTCTACAAAATGACACCTATGGCATTACTTTGGCTGTGGAGCTGACCCTTTAGCAGATAGTCTGTGTAGTATCACAAGCGTTCTCACTACAGAGAGGGGAATCACCATGATTTGCACGTGCAACTGCGTGCAGCTATCATGCATTCTGGATCAGCAGAGGCAGGCAGATACAAGCTGCACTGATCCCAGCAAATGAGATCATGGTTTTGGGAAGGGTTATACCTTCTCTTCATTGCTGATGTTCCGGGTGGAAGTTCTCCAAGTGATAGAAGGGATTGGGTCCCCAGATGCCTCGCAGGTCAGTGTAATCTGATCCTCCAGCTCCATGGCTGTTTTATTCTCCACATAGGTGATTTTGGGTTTTGCTGAAAAGAAAAAGCAACACACAGTAGTAGGGTGCAGTTCACCTACCTGTCCAGGTTATAGCAAGTCCCACTGAAGTGCTAAAACCCTTTTAATAGCAGCTTTGGGTGGATTAGGATTCAGCCCTCTGGGCCTGGAAGATATTTCAAAGTAGTATGTCAATCTCACACCTCCCCCTGTGCAGGACTGAATTTCTTTTATCAGAGAGCAAGCAGAATGGAGTTGGCATCTATTTCAGAATACAGAGAATGTATTTTGCCTGGCATGATGGCAGAGGTGCACAGCATTACTTGGGAAAGCAGCAGCTCTGGATAAGCCACATAAGGCACTAACTGGGATAAGCAGGTTACTTCCAGTTTGCACTAGTAAGCTACCAATAGCCAACTGGATTAGAAGGAACAGTAAAAGCACATTTACCAAAGACTTTGAGATGAATGGTGGCATCTTGCTCGCCAGCCTTGTTCTCAGCAATACAGATGTATTCTGCTTCATCGCTCTTATCCACCTTCTTGATGATGAGCTCAGACCCATCAGAATTAAAACTGTATTTCTCTTCATCATCGGCCTCTTCTATTGGCTCCCCATCCCTGCAGGGCACAAAGCACACTGGCTGTGTTGGAGGGGAGGAGCAATCAAAAGCTGTTTGTTTTAGTCTTGCTGTTAATGCTAGAACTGCGTTACAGTACTGAAACTCCCCAGGTAAAGAGGGACCACCACCTTTTCCTTTCCCTAAGAGCTACAAAGCTTACATTTTTATCTATTCCTAATACCTCCTGCCTCAGGGCTCTCGGCAGCTGAACCTTCCATCTCCTGACAAACATCATAGCCTATATGCAAGAGCTATAAACACCACTGAAGGTGGCTTCTGTCCTTGCATACCAAGGCAGTATTCCAAGCTGTCATCAGCTTTTTCAACATTACAACTTGTTCTCATAACCTGTACTAAAGGCTACACATTTTCAGCAACAGCATACCTCAAGTCTGCATCACTGCCTGACAGTGAAATTTAGACATGATGAAACAAGAGAAAGACTTTAGATGCGATCTCCTGGCATAACAAATGCAAATTACAGCATCCACTTTTGCCTAAGCTTCCCCACTATGCAATAGATGGTAATAAACTGACCCATGTGACAGGTGTGATCAACATGAAGCTTCATCTCTATTTTCAGCTTGACAAAGGCTGCAATGGGACAGGGAAAATTTGCTATTTTTACTGCTATTCTTGTTTTTCCATCAATCTGTACTAGTTTTGGCTGGGACAGAATTAATTTTCTTCACCGTAGCTCATATGGTGCTGTTTTGGGGTTGTGACCAAAACAGCGCTGATAACACAATGATGTTTTAGCTATTGCTAAAATACACACAGTGTCAAAGGGTTTTTTGTTTCTTACGCTGCCCTTCTAGCAGGTAGGCTGGAGGTGCACAAGAAGCTGGGAGCTGGGACAGATGACCTGGCTAAACACCTGCCTGCAAATGGGAAGCAATGAATGAATTCCTTATTTTGTTTTGCTTCCATTTACAGATTTTACTTTATCTCTTTCAAACTGTCTTTATCTCAACCAATGAGTTTTTGGATTTTACCCTTCAGATTCTTTTCCCCATCCCTACTCATCATGTAGTGAGTGGTTGTGTGCCTGTTGGGGCTAACCCAAAACAGAAGCTAACTGCAATTCTGCTAGGAGGCCATTCTTTCCCTTGTGAGAAAAATGAATTAATCTTATTCCAGTTAAAATGTTGCTTTCCCTTCTGCCTGGTTTTCCAAGCCTTGGCGAAAACATCCACGCTCACACACAATCAGGACATTGCACACAGCATCTTACTTTGTCCACGTCATGGTTGGCTCAGGAAAGCCATCAGCATCACATGCTAAGGTGACAGACTGGCTGAGGTTGGCAGTGGCATTCATAGTGCTCTGCCTGGCACGCACAGAAGGAGGTACTAGAAGAGAAGGAATCCACATTCAAGTTAGAAAGGAAGGAAGATGTAAGAGTGAGCCCTGGAAGGCTCACTGTAAATCTCTGCAATACACGCACACACACACACCCCACTAGTAATTCAAACCCTTATGCTATCACCCGCAGGTTTCAATCAACGGCCGTGATGCATGAGCTCTCCAAAGTAATCAGCAGAAGGAAAGAAGGGCAGGGGGTGGGGAGATGCACAAAATATCAGCATTGCAGACAAAACTACTTGTAAGCCCCAACAAGATCAACACCCCTCTGTAAGTTATAAAACACTTAAGGTTTCTCTTGACATGGTAATTTCCTGTAAACATCTGGTAAACACTAAGTCAATTTCATGGACATTTTTACTTGACACAGCAAAGAAAGATTAGTAAGCTGATGGTAAATTGTGAATGTGAATCTAAAGTAACATTTGCATCAGCAGCCTGGAGTGCATGTGCTACATACGCTGTACCCACATCAGCCTCACTCTAAGCTGCTCACCATTTACGATGACCTGAATATCTTTGAAGTTGATCTCCCCACGAGCCAAGATCCGGCCCTCACAGCGGTATGTCCCTTCATCCGTTTTCTTGATTCCCCGGATCTGCAGGTAGTTGTTGGACAGGACTATAAATCGAACTAGAAAAGACAAAAGGAAGGTTCATCCAAGGATCCTCAGGAAAGCTCACTGCAGGCAACAGGTTCTTCTCCTCTCCTTGCCCCTTCTAGGTTGAGACAAGGACTAGGGTAATGTAACTTCCCTTCCCACCATTTAATGGTGACACTGCTGTAACTGGATCTGATATTGCCAAGAAAGAAACCAGATGTTTGCAAACTGCTCTGGTGCTTTATACCCTAAGTACACACAGAGAAACACACACACACAAACACATTTACATTTAATCAGTATCAGACAACAAGCAATTTGAAACTTGCCCCTCTTGCCCTAGGGTGGCAGAGCTTGTCTTACTACAGTACTAAGTAGTTGCCTGCAACAAGAAGACATGGGAAACACAGCTGTGGCACTAACGCTGAACTGGAGTCAGGGCTCTGAAGCCTTTCTACCAGTAAAATGCCCCTCTGAGCATGATAGTCTGCAGCATTTTGAATGAAAGGCAAAGTTTCTTGCAAGGAGTTTTCAGCCTCTTTTTCTTAGGAAGACTAGAGAGTGTCACAACATGTAGCTTTTCTGTCTGATGGCATTTCTTTTATCTGAAAATCTTTACCTAGCATTCCAGCGTCAAAGCCTGATGGCCTTTTCTATGGGAACATTATTGCCCTGCCATTGCCAAACCACAGCACCTGGAATAACTAAATTCACATCCTAAGACCTAGCATCATGTACAAATTGCTTGTGTCCTCCCTTGTGACTGCCACCATTTTGTTCTGAACCTCTCATATGAGCCTGATTTGAGCCCTGATGGGACATGGACACTCGACCCCTGCATGGACAAGTACTGAGACACCTCTTATGCCTTACCATCTTTTTTTAGGATAACATCCCTGCCTTTGTGCTTCCAGATGATGGTAGGAGGCAGTGAGCTGACCACATCACACACAATCACAGCATCATCTCCTTCCTTGAATTCCTGAGGAGTGGGAGCATTCTTGAACATCAGCTTTTCTGAAAACAATGGAAGGAGAAAGTCACTGCAGGTTTCTTGATAAACCTCAAGCTGTGCTCCTGACTCAAGCCTGAGGAAAGCAAAAATATCCCAGAGGACATGTTCTGTAGAAATGTTCTTGTTCCCAATGAAGGATAAAGGTGCGCCTGACTCAATGCACTGCAACACATCAAAGGAACCCCATTTTCCAGCCCTGCCTCCCGGGCATATCAGTGGGCCAAATCAATATTCTATCTGGCTCACCAATTTTTCCACACTGCAAAGAGAAAATGTGAACTTGGAACTGCTCAGCTTTCTGGCAGAAAGGGGAGGAGCTGCTGCCACGGCTCTGCTGGACAACATGCTGATAGCTTATTATTACCCTTCTGAATGTGTGATCCTTTTTACTGAACACTAGTCTTATCTCATAGTATGTCTGTCACCCATACCCTAATTCCCACTTACCCCTCAAAACCAAGAAAGCAAAAGGCTGCATCTTTTTAACACCCCCTTTATTTTCACCCTCCTTCTTCCCCTTTAAAAGTAGCCTTTTCTAGTATGGTAAAATGGTCTCCTCCCTAATCTGGCCTCATACATGTGAAAGGTACACCAGAAAATAGCCTCGAAGCCGGCCTCTTACGGAAAATTTTCACATTGACGGTGGCCTCGGAGTCTCCCTCCTCCACGCTACTGACAACGCATTTATAGATGCCAGCATCATCAATGTTGGCGTTGTAGATGGTGAGGGTGGAGGAGAAGTCATCATTTCGCACCACTGAGATGCGCTGTTGGTTCGGCGTCAGCTTCTCACCATTAGGGGAAAACCAGGAAATGTCTTTGTATTTGGCTTCCCCTGCCACTAGGGACAATAAAAGAAAACAGAGCAAATTGAAATGAGTTCCCAACAAAGCTGCACAGAGGGAATTAAATACAACCAGTAGCACTATGCAGAAGACTGACCCAGGGGAAGGGCTTCTGGTACCTGAGAAGCAAGCAAAGAAAATTCTCTCTCACAGCACTGTGAATGGTCAGCTGCTGTCCTGCAAAAACGATATTAGGTTGGTTTTATAATCTAAAGGGGTACACTCATTTTAGCCCAGAATGGCCTTCTATGCATCCCGAGATCCCATATCCCAGTCCCTCCACTACGCAGATCAGCCCCAAAAAATAAAAATCTCTTCCTGCTTCAGCTCCACCATGTTTTTATTAAATACCTGTATGTGCAGGCTGAGCTACTTTGCATACCAAAATGTGACACTGAACTGCAGCAGCAGTTCTGGCACTGATGAGCTTCAACCTCCTGCTGTATCCAGTGTGAATCAGAACTGTTAGTAAGTGGTTCCAGGCTGTCTCTTTCTCGCAGCTCACATCTCTGCATTCCTCAGTGTGGCTTTGTTATTTGGGACAAACTCCTATTATTGGAGGGGCTTTAACTGATCCCACAGTTTCTGAATGCAAATATCATCACAAGAGCACTTGGTCTGAGTATACTTTCATTTTTAAAGCATTGGCATTAATAAACTACTTTGCAGTTAAGCACTCCTGGACCAGATGCCCTCATTACTCGTCCTAGTTAGTATGCTCCTGAGGAAGTGTGGCTCTCTAATGCATTTTGAGCTCTGGCTCCCAGAGCTCACGATAGCACCTAATTGATCTATGTCATGCTTCAGGATACTATCATGTCAGTGCTCCAACATACTCATTTCTCCCATTAGAAACCAGGCCAGCTGCTTTCAGGAGAACCTCTCACAAGGACATGTGGATGCTAATTTGGAAAATGCCCTAAAATTGTAGGACCTGCTTTGGGGCACATAGATGAGGTCAGCACTGCACCACATTGCACAGGAAAGCAGCCTGGGGCGGTTGGGGGCCTGAACAAACAGTAAATTGTGTCATAAGAAATGCAGGTTTTAAGCAGCATTAAAATCCTTAGTTGCAGAGGTAACCATTCTCAAGTCACCTAGCACTTCCATTACTGCTGTTAGCAGTTGATTAGAGAAATAAACTGGAAAAACAACAGGCTTATTTTAGATTCCAAGGATCAAAGAGCTGTGGAATGACACAAGGTGCCATTGTTGTGGTTTCTGCTCAGCTTAAGGACATTTCAGTACCTGTTTTTTTTTCATTTTAAAATCTGCTTGCTGGAGCTGCTTTCTGTTGCCAGCTCTCCAGGGAGAATGCATTTACTGTTTCCAGTAAACAGCATGTGTTGCATTTTCCACTCAGTCTTGTAAACCATAAGGACAAATGAGAAAGAAAGAGCAAGAGATATTGCAGCTACACCTGGCACTGGAGCTTTTATCCCAGAGTTAATACATTGATTGACTTTCCTAGCAAACCCAGATACAGACAACTGATGCCTTAAGCCATCACTCACCTTGGCATAAGAAGAACTTTGATTCTCCAACACTGATCTCCCCCTGGCTTGGAACAATGTCCACTTGTAGAGAGGCTGGAAAAGAAATGAGTACGCAGAAGATGGTCAGACAACAGGAGTGGCCTCAAGCAAAAAAATCTTTGCCAGCCTTCCAATCCCCATGTCTCCTTTACTCATCCAATGGAAGAGCACAGGGTGGAGCATTCTTGGCTTCTTAAGTGAATACACAGTGCCACGGACCACTGACGATCCAAAAGAAGTTACTGACATTCAGAGTTGCTTCCAGCTCCTTATAAAACCACATGGAATGATACAGAGAGGGCTGGTTTACATTCAGATCTCTACCACGCTGTAACACTAGGGAGAGCACTTGGTGTGCACACCAGAACATCAAGCAGCCTGTAAGGACTCCTCGGAATTCAAACTGGAACTGGCTCAAAGGCCTGTCCTTGCAGCAAATACAAATTATCTTTGCTTTGGAGACTTGTTGCTCTATATAATACCGTATTCATACAAGCCCCAGCTACCAACCATCACAAATGCAGAGTGGAAGTCACAGGCATACCCTGGGTACTTGGTCTTCCTTGATCTCTTACTCAAATCTTCCAGTCAGAAACCTAGTCCAAACAGCCAGCAAATTGGAGATGTTTATGGCAGACACACCATACCTGGATTAGGAAGGAAATTTCCTCCAGTATATACTGACAAGGACTGTTGACAGTTTGTGATTTCTGCCTTCACAGTACTGGCTGAGACTTGCTTCCAAGCTCATCCCAGCACATTTCACCTAACTCCCTCCTACTGTAGAGATTAAAATATTAGCAATACTTTGGTTTCTTCCAATGTCTTCTCATGGAATATTGTCAGTGCATTTACTTTTATGTTAACTTTTTTAGTTGTTGCTTTCTTGATGGTTTTTTTTTTGTTAATTTAATTTTCTTTTTCAATAGGAGAGTGAAGGAGTTTTGGCAGCAGAGATAGAGCAGATGTTCCATGGACCTGAGTGAAGCATCTGTTACATGCTTGTCTGGAATTGAGGGAGTCAGTGAAAGATACTGTGCCTTCTGTGCTCCCTACAACTGAATCCAGCACAGCCTCGAAGGAATCATTTAAAAATAATCCAAGTTAGGTAATAATTCTGGAAAGAATATTTGAAGATACTGTTGCTGAAAGAAATCAAAATGATTCTCCGACGTTTTCAATCTCCCTTTGGACATCTTTATTTAACTCACACCCCTTGTCTGAGGTTACTCTCTCACCTTCCTTGTACTTTTGAATGAAGTGCATGTTGCCCTCATAGGTCCTGCATTCAGCCTGTTTTATTTCTGAGTAATCTCATTTCTCTCAACTATACTACTTTAACACAGCTCAATCCCAACAGAACCGTAAGTACAAAGAGCCAAATATAATAAAAGGCTAAAGGTTTATTACATTCAGTGCAGCGCGGACAATATAGCCTACTTCTATAGGCTCATTTTTGTTGTTTTTCCACAAATCATTCCAACATCTGAATTTTAAATCAAGAATCACATTCTGGGATGCTCTTCCTGGGAAGGTTTCTGCTGTATGGAATGAGTGCAAAGGTACTACAAAGAGATCTTAAATGTCTCAAATCCAGGCCTCCAAGTTCCTCCAGACCAGATCTCTGCTTTGTAATACTATCTAAAACATTTCTCCTTCTGCATTACAATGGAACTAGACTGGAGCATAGACAACATTACAAACTCAATTAATGTCTTTGGGGAGCAGCCTCAGCAATGTGCAGTGATGCAAATACTCCAGAATGACAGTAGTTTCTAGTATGAACACTCCAGAAGCTGGGGACATCAGCAAAAGACAGGCACTTTTTAATGATGAGACCTTTTTATAGTGTTTTCAAATTATCAGTCAACCTGTCTTTCATGATCTTGTCTTCAGCATGTGAATGATAGCTCTTGGTTAGAAATTAAATTTACAGAACCAAAAATCCTTAGTCTTATCCAAATGAGAGCAATTTATTAAGTAACATTTAGAGCTCCTAGGTGAACAGTTAAATGCTTGTTAAAGTTCAGAGGCTCCAATAATTGCTGCTGTAAAAGCCTTCTCATCTTCACTCAGAACTTAAAGAAAAAAAAAAAAACCAACAAAAAGAAAGGCCAACACTGACAACAGAAGTCCAAAGTTCCATTTTTGAACCTGTGTATCTGTAGATATCTAAAGTAAAAGTTGGGCTTTCAAGACTAACCAACCTCTCTTGAGCAGCTACGGGCAAGTCTTCTACCTCAATAACTATGCACAGCTTAGAAGCCTACATTTGGAGTCCCACTACTGAAAAAAACCCCTGTATTTTTTCTTCCTTATTTAAAAAAGTGAAACCAGTTGGCATTAAATGCACAAAGGAGAAGGAACATACCATTTTGGAAGTTTCACTAGAAACTGAAAGTAAGAAGTCAAAGATGCCAAAAAACAACCCTGTTTTGGTACAGTAAGGGGAGAATCAACAATCACAGCAAAGCAAGTTAGACAGCCATGACGAAAGCTAAGGTTTCTAGCCTGTGTTGAGAATAATCCAGTATGACTACTTACTTTCTGACTCAAATTACATTGGTACTAACTAAGTGAGAAAGGAAAGCATACCTCCCCATTTTCATGTTCACTCACAATCAGCCTTTCAGCATGCATATGCAAGCATGCCCAATGCCCTTTTCCCCCAGCAACATCACTGCCATCTTCACAGCATAAATTATGACCCATTAGGCAGAAAATTTAATTGGATTCAGGATTTCCTCTAGCTATAGCTTAATGCTGCAGCAGCTCTGCAGCCTAACAAGTCCAGGTCAAGCATAAATTTCAAGATGCCAAAATGAAGAGGTTTTATTTCAAAACTGCTGCCATTAGCTTGCAGAAAACAATCATCTTAATCGAGCTATTCCTCTACCCCATGTAGCCAAAGCACTTCTCTGCAATTTTATTGCAAATGCTTCATCTGTCACCCTCTGTGTTTTCATGCTCTAGTGCAGGAAAATCCTTCTCCCAGAGCCGATTTTACCTCCAGACCACAGAGGCACTAGTTTTAGTTGCCAAACATACCTGGGTTTTTAAGAAACATGCACTGCTTCACAAATGAAAACCTGGTTGTATGTGCCAATGGCAACATTCCATACTGTGCTTGGGAAACAAACATATGGACTGTGGGGGTTAGACTTGAAGTATACAGCCATACACAGAATGAAGGAATGCTGCCTGCCATCATTAAAAAAGGATGTAAGTAGTAGGATTTTCTGATAAGGTGTCTGAGCACATTTCTTTCACCAACAACCATTCTGATGGAACATTTATCTTCATAAGCAAACTGCAAGCACTCAATCGGTGCAAGTGGAGCTCTGCAAAGGATAACGATAGTGCATGGTCCATGCCACCTCTCTAGTTTTATTCTCACCAAATTTTACCACGCTATATTGATAAATGCTAGTATTCCATCTCAAAGACTAGGCTACAGTAGTAAACAGAAAAACCCACCCAAGATTCAATTGAAACCAGAGCTTGTGAATACTGTGTGTTCTAGTTCCGGCCTACATTTGCACGTGTGGCTATATATCTTGCCTAGCCAAAAGGCTTTCAGAAGGAGGGGACATTAAAGTATCCCTTGATTGCTTGACTAACAGCAAGGGGTTTATTACAGCCGCCCTTGGCCTGCACTTTTTATCAACTGGAAACACAATGAAGTTGTGACTGAATTCCCCCAGCACTGCCTTGGAAAACCAGAGCAGCCCCAAGAAGGGCATTTAGACTAGTCATCAACTTACTTTCTATTCAGTCAAGCACTGCTAGCAAACAGTGGGGTGCTGGTAAAATGGCTCTTGAGCTGAGATGTAATATAAATTCATGATTTTTTCTTTTGGCCACACTACACTAGGTAAATATACCAATGGACCTCTTCTACACTTTGGAGAGTTGCTGCATGCTGGGAAGGCAGTGGCGAAGGCTGCGGTTATTAATGCCTTTCATTCCTTTCTCAGGTGCTTTCTGTTAAAGCTAGAAATGAGAAAAAAGGCTCTGTGTAAAGTATTGAACTTTTCATCACCCCATAATTCAACATCTATGCTCTACCTTATATCTTTTTCTTGCATGTCTGTGCCACAGTAGATGTAAGGAACAGGAGGCAATCACACAAGCAGGAAACATCTTACTGTAAATACAGCCGAAAGGGCAGGCAAGAGATCTGAGCTGAAGCCAAAATGTCCACCTCTCAAGACTTTCCCTTACTTTTTCTAAGGGCTTAGTTCCTTCTATGCATTTAAGTGATAAACATGTATTCAAGAGAATGAAACCTAGAACCCTCTTGGGACACAGGAAGGCAAAACTTTTTTGAGTCTTAGAAACAAGAGAACAAAGGACATCCTTGGCTACGCTTCAGTCAGTGCTCCCTCTGCTCCACCAGCTGCAAAATTGTCATTAAATCTCCTAATTACTGTCCTAAGTAATAGAATTTCTGGAAGGGTTATGAAGAAAAGCAGCGATTTCTTCACCAATAGTCCCCTGTATATCAGCACAGTCCCTTCAATCACAATACGAGGAAGGCCAAGAGGAAACCTCCTGATATTATTACTAATGCTGGAAATGCACTTTTCAAACCTAGCAATTACCACGACACAGAAACTATGACCTTGTGAGTAGTAGGAACCAAAGAGCCACTATTAACCTATTTCACACTACACCTCAGTTTTTTTAATTTAATACCAGGAACAAGTACCCTGTGAGAGGGATAAGGTAAATCAGATGCACACTGAATCTTGTGACTTTTCTTGAAGGAGACTGCTAAAACATATAGCTGCATTACTGGCATTTATTCTGTGCCTAGCATAAGGGATCCAAGACACTGCACCATTCTAAGAAACAGCCATAAGAATCTTAAAGTAATGCCTGACTGTCATGTCTTTGCTTACATCCAGTCAAGCAATCACTCCCTGCAAAGACTTATGATTGTTAATCACTAGGTGGAGTGAGCAATCATTTGTAGTTATTCAGGAACAAAACATACTCTAAGAAATCTCAATGTTTCTATTCTGCTGTAGATGTTGAGAAGTAAAATTATACCTGGCTTTTTTCAGTCTCTTTTCTTCTGGTGGTGGTTCTCTGTAGGAGCCAAGACATCCGATTGGATAGGCTGTGTGTGCGTCTGCTCCAGTCTGGAACCTGCCCTGATTCTTGTTGTCAATGTGTTTGCAAACAATATTAAGGCTTTCTCCTACAAACTGAGTTCACAAAGGGCTGGGAAGCAGACCCCTGGTGATGAAATTAGGTACAAAGCAGCCCAGTTATGTTTGTCCAGCAGCATTCAGTCAGGGAAACTGAAGACAACTGCTGGAAATCAGCTCTCATCTGAGACAAAATGTTCCTCTGAATTATTCACATCAAGCTCATCTGTACTTATTTTACACCAGGGAAGAGTTCAACTCTAATTGTTTCAACCAGCCTCTATCAGCAGAACAATTTGCTGACAACAGATCCTGGACAAACAGGTTCATCATAACAACGAACTATGCCTTAAATTACACAAACAATTGCTCCCTACTTGCTAAACTTTATTGCTTAGTATCTGATCAAACTAACAAACCCAGGGTTGCCACAGATTTTAATCACTACTTAATCATTATTTTTGCTTTGCAGTTCAGGGAAATGGAGACTATTTTTTCCACTCTTCACTTAATAGACACTGTGAGCCCATTTGTATTCTGCTTCCAACTTGTAGCAATAAAGGCCTTTTTAGCATCACATAATAACTGCATTAAAAGGCCTCTTCATAATCACACAATAACACTTTTTATAGCTCTGCCCTCCCCCATATCTTTTATCTGGTTACAAAGTTCCCCAGCCCCCAAATAATGCTGAATAACTCCCCATTGATTTGAAAAAAAACTCTGCTAATGCAACTTCCTGTTCATCTGTAGTTAAACATAATTAGTTTTGCATTTCAACAAATGAAATGAGCTCAAATTAAGCCATGATTTTGGTAATAGGCAGGGAGGATGTCTCCCTGCTGGGCTAAGACTGAGGCTAACACAGCAGGCTTTACCTGTTAAGTAAATAACATGCCACTTTAAGCAGAGGAAAGTGTGTTAATTGCTGGGTACTGGTTCTGTATCTGTATAAATTCAAAAGGACTGATGTGAAACAGGGTGTGAATGAACTGCAGTGAGCTGTAGTCACCCTTCCACCTTAATAGCAGAAAGGCTAATGCACACACTGCTCCTGAAGATCTATCTGGGGCCATGAAAACAGAACATCTTGGAACACTAAGTACACTTAACTACAATTCGCATTAATGCAAATTTACTATGGGGTTATATCCATCACAGCTCCCTAGAAGCCATGTGAGTTCAATCCCTCCCACATCGTTCCTTTCCCATAAAACCATTACCGCTTTAGCCTTCTACCACTTTTGCCTCTGACCCTCAGAATGTTCTGATTTGAACTTCGGAACTAAGAAAGGACCTAAATCCTTATGACTTCACAGCATGAATTATTATCATGTTCAGAATGTGCTACATGACAAATTTACCATTTCTCTGTGAGCTGCAAGAAGTGGGCAGGAATCTACAGCAGGATGCACTTGCACGTGCAAGACAGTCTGCACTTCTCTCCACGTTTCTGGAGAGGCTCTTACCAGAACAATGTCATATCTTTGTACTTGCTTTTGGAAAAGATGCCAACATGCTCCAGCTTCAGGACAGCTCATCTCAATCAAAGACAGCAAGACACCAACTGCAACCTGGAACCTGGCTAAGCCAGTATAAGAATTTTTCATCCTTCTATGACAGAGCTTGTTTGTCTATCTTCTCAGCCACATAAATCTGAGTCACACCAACTGCTTTTATGACAGCAAGCACAGAACAAAGCATTGTCTCTGCCACATCTTTGACAAGAATCCAACTATTACTTCCCAAGATAAAGAAATATTGGGATCAACTGGATCTAAACAGCTTTCAGCACCTTCAAGCTCACTTAAACAATTCCCCTAAAGCTTGTTTAGGGGTGCCCTGGTGTAACGGTTCTACCAATAGCTCAAATAATGCGGACTGATAGGGCACTCTGTATTTAGAAGAGACTCACTGTGGCAGCACAAAGCTAAAGCAGGTAAAGAAAAGGAGATAAAGAAAACTAGACTCATCCCTTTATACAAACACAGCAGGCAGGACTGCAAAGAACAAGCCTGGAGCCTCGCAACTGCAATACAAACAGAATTGCCATTTGTAAGAATCCATCACTCCTGCTCTTTCACTGGAGATCAGTCATTTCTCGATGCCCCTGGGAAGTGATCTACGTTCACTTCTTAAAGACTGTACCTTTAATTTCACTCACTTCTAGCAACAGTTCCCCAATTAAACTCTGCAGTGCATGCTACGCTCCAGAAATAAACAAAATTGATCAGGAAAAAAGTACTACTGGGTCTAATGCCCACAGCTCTTAAGAGTAAGGGTAGGATTTGTAAAGCTTGTGAGCTCAGCAGATTATGGTGAAAGCCCTCAGGATTTAATATACAACAAAGGCTTAACAAGACAAAGACATGCCTCCTGTACATGGTCACTTTATTAAAAATACGCTGACTGCTCAGGAGGAGGAGGCAGGCAGCTGGGATTGATCTCAGCTGGTCTGCGGATCCAATTCCTCCCCCGTTGCCGTGGCAACCGCTCAGTAATTCTGCCAGGAATTGGAGGAGGGGATCGTTGATACCTTTGGGGAATATCAGAACATAAAGATTCAGGGAGGAAGCAAACAGCAGCTCACCACAGTGCCACAACAAAACGCAAAGAGAAAGAAGTGACCAAAGCAACATTTAGAGGAAAACCAAAAAGAACAAACCACAGGCTACTGAATGCAGCTGGCATGCGAGAGGATGCTCTTCACCCTCCGTGTTGCCAAACACGTCACACCGTAGTCAACACGAACAGGCAGTGCTACATGCTGCAGCAGAGGGCATTTTCCCTGCCCATCACTGCAGTATGCCACTTCTAGTCGAGCACAGCGCTCTCACCCATAGGTTTTTGAAATGACTGAGACAGCAGTGGCTCTTGCAGAGCATGCAAAAAAGTAGGGGCAGCTCTGATCCTGTGCCAGTGCTTCTGGCTGCAGACCCTCTTCCTGCCCAGCCAGCTCCAGTGCTAGCATGTTCTATCGACTTTACCCTGGCCCCAGCTGGATAAAATGGTACCCATAGCAGGACCAGGGTGGATTTATGGGATGAGAAACACCATTTCCAAAACGACCTTATGGCTGCTGTAGGTGGGAGAAGGCTAACTCGCTTTTTGCTTGAAGAAAACCAGATGTTCTAAGGCAAATGCTTCAAAGTGTCATATTAAATAGCATAACCTTGCCACTGAAAAACCTGCCTGCATCTGGGCCTGGGTGTAGGCCCGCAATGCACACTTACAGGGGACAAAACTATCTCTCTGAGCCGAAAGCCTTGTCCACCAGTCCATCTGCCATTCTGCAAATGTCTGTAGATTACTTAAAACCACCCCCTGCTTGCCTAAGCAGCTGAAAGCCTGCTTGTGTAACCACAAAAATACAAACAGGGAATTCAGAAACATTTCTTCTATTTTTAATTTAGGTCAAATTTATTTTGATTCTGGACAAAGTGACATGCCCGTGTTGATGCAGGCAATCTCTGCAGAGAAGAGAGAATAATTCAGATTGCACCCAGACCTCTTGCTAAGGTTGTGACCCCATCCTTTGTATGTACATGATCTTTCCAAACACTGCTCAGAAGTGCTTTAGTGCTTTCAGTTTTAGAGGTGACCACAAAATACACCCCCAAAAAATGATACTACTAACACCTTTTCCTGCAGAAACTTACAAACCAAAGTAAAGCTTCTCAGGCATATAAGTAGGTTTACATGGAACACAGTTTTATGCCTCTTCTGATGACATTCTTGATAAAAGCTTTTTATTGCTATGGATCATAAAACTAATAGCCCTATTTGCCACAGCAAATATTTTCATTTACCTGGGGCAGAGTAAGCCAAGATGCTTTATGGAGCCATTAAATCAGAGTACGGACAATTTTAATTAAAAACTAAGGAAGTTATAATCTTCTGATAAGAAGAAATGTGGGTGAGTGACACTGCATTGTGGGTATATTAAGAACTGAGAAAAGATGAGAAAAACAGGATTTGTAAAAGCTCATGAGTCAAGTCTAATCTTGCTGCAGCTAGTTTATCTTGGCAGTCTGCTGAGCGGGATGCACACACATTGCATTCTTTTGTGGAAGAGCACTGTTGCTTCATTTGCAATGCACAGCAGTAGCTAACAACCCTGCAAGAGCTGAAGCTCTTGGGATGTCTGTGTCATTCCCAAAATTAAGCAATCCCTAAAATCTGCAAGCTCCAGTTCCCCTACAGTCTATCATTTAGTCTTAGTGAATGCAGTAGCCTTGTTAGCATGAGATTTGATTTTAAAGTCTTGAAAATAATTGAAAACCTATCCCAACCTTCTTTATATGGTGATTTCGTTTTGGGACATATTTTTTAGCAACAGGTAAAGCCAGACTATCTGAAATTAAGGATTTACTTCATAGAAATGATTAACTTCAATTAGTGAGAGTGGGACTTGTTTTATCCTTAAGATCACACCTCTGCCTAAAGTACTTAGATATCAAGGTAACAGGAACAATACAGGCCTCATCCATTGACCTGATATGGCAGGGCAGACATCCAGGCTCCTGTTTCCACAAAAGGTTCAACCAGATGGTCTTTCAACATCCCTTCCAACCTGGGCTGTTCTGTGATTCTGTGACATCTCTTCCACCATAGACTATATGTTTTATTTTCTGACAGCTCACTGTTTCTGTTCAAAATTAATGAGAGAAGTGTTTGTAACAGTATCCAAAAGGTCATGTCAAAATCAATTCTATCACTTGGTCAGCATTGTTATATTGCCATAAATCAAGCGATCCTATAGTAGAGCAGCTCTGATTTGTTGAGAGCAGCCTGGAAGACTAGCTGCACACACGGCCATTTCCAAAGGTATGACTCATAGGTCATACCTTTATTATATGTGAATCTGTCCCATGGCAGCTCAGGGGAAGACAAAAGCAATCTAAGCATTGAAAAGAGAAGACAAAGAATCACTATTTTTCAAAAGCAAGAGAAAAATAGAGAGCCTTCATTTTTGATACCTCTTCTAAATTGCTTCAAGGAACCCAACTTGAGGTTTTGAGACAGGTGTTCCGCACTTAAAAGTACAAGCTATGGCAGTCTGAATCTGGATCCCACTCTCAATGGAGAGAGGTTCTCTCCACCTTTGGAAAACCCTGTTCAACGCAGATCTCACACACACAGAATGCCCAGTTCCAATTTGTGGCAATTAATTGGAGATGATTAATCAATTATTTACTTAATATCACATGAAAACATTCAGTTGGTGCTCCTTCACTATCTGTTCTGCAAGCTACTTTGAGTTACACTCAAAAATGTATTTCTGGGGAAGAAATTACAAACAGTGAGAATCAAAACCAGTTCACAGGTTCCATACTCTTAAGTGAAACATAATTTTTGGATGCAGCTGCTTTCCAGCACCAGGGCAAAATGTTACAGATAATGGATGACAGAATCAGTAACACAGCATTTGGAAACACTCCTAATCAAGGGCAAGCATCTGCAGCAGCAATTAAGACAAGGTACATTTAACAATGCTTTCCCCTTAACAGATCAGGCCACAGGACCTTGCAATCTGCTATCACTCAATAAGGCTACCAAACCTTTAAGGAGAAGAGCTGAAAACACTCCGAAAGTTAGTGATGTTGCAAGAATCTGACACTCCACCTGACCCTTTCAAGAAGCCCTCTCATTGAGGGCTGGTAGTTTTGAGGGAGCCTTGATTAATGTGGTTATACTCTCTACACCGCATTCAGGAATCTGCACGGCTTGCACTGACTGACCTGAACATCTGGCCTCTCTGTTGACATGTTTTCATAATCTTCTTTGCAACTGGAATACAGAGCTTCTCTCAACAGCTCCTTCCAAGCACAACATTCCCCTCACACCCAAGTCAGAACTGGCAGAAGCAGCTAAGGAGACATGTGAGCTAGTCTTTCCTTTTAGCTGCTGAACACAATAGGAAGATTTAATTTACCTACTCTCTCCTGCACATTCTCCTTGGCTTCCATGTCACTTGCTTTGTAGCTTGCAAGACAGAAAAGAACAATGCAAACTGCTCAGCTCTGCCCTGCTGACAATATAAATAGATTGTTCAAGTGTTTCATTTGTTAAAAAGTAGCTTTTTTATTCAAGCAGCTCCTCAGATTGAGGCTTTTTCTTAAGTTTAATTTCCTTACTACAACTTCCTTTAGAGTGCTGATTACTTGTGTAACTTAAGGAAATCTGTAAGCTGATGCGTTTCATTAAAAGCTTTCTGAGGTACAGAAATGCTGAATTACTGACTGTACCACTATTTTCAATGTTGATTGCAGTTGTAGTTTTAAATGAAGGGTTTGTATAACAGGCTTTGTCACTGTTTTCCCCTGTCAAGCTGAGATGTCAGTGCTTCACACTTAATGATAATAAAGCATCAAGCTAACTATCAGGGTCTGTCTAAGATTAAGATAAGAAGCTCTTGCTTTCAGTTGCTATTCACCTCAATTTTTAAGTAACCTCATTTCATTCAAACTCCTAACCAATGCACTGAGACATTATACAGCAACCCAACACTTTATATCCAAATGTAGTATGACTTACTAGGCTCAGCTCCCTCAGTGGCCGAAGACTGCACTTGGGAGTCACACGGAATCACTGATTTTGCACAACACAACATTAAAGAAGTGGAGTAGTTGCCTGTACTGGTGCGTGCCAAAACAATCTTCATCTTATTTAAAATAGGGAATACATGTCTTCTACTCAAACGTCTTTACTTACCCCAGTGAGGAGGACACTTCGAGAGCCTTATCAGGCCCTACTTAGGTCCTGGTTACACACAACATAATCAAAGCCAGCCCCAAGAAAATAGGAGGAGAGAATGAAAGATTGCAGACTATGTCAAGACAAAGATATCCAGTCAAGCCTTGCGCAGTGCCAGAGGGCCAAACAGAGTGCAAGCGCAACATGAGCAAAGTCAGCAATATTAGACCAGGACTTGATTTGGCTCACAATCAATAAAGTCCATAGATGCACATTCGTAATCCGAAGCATTTGCCACATGCATAAAAGTGTTCTTGCTGTATGGGGTTTGCTGTGTCAGCATCTATTTTATAAACTTACAGTCTTCAGGATTTGTAACTTGACTATGAAAATTCACCCTGGCAGAATCTTGGCATAAAAGCAGTTTGGACCTACACCACAAAGGGAGACAACTAAACCAGCATAACATTAACAGTGGAAACTTCACCTGGTAGAGAGAGAGCGTGCCTAGGGAGCTTTTTACTTGCTGAACACCAAAGCCAAGGGAAATGTACCAGAGTAGTCAAAAGAAGCATGTAAAGCATGCTAACCCTCAGTATATCTCCTGCCAGAGGGACTGGCCCATAACATTACTACTGGACATCTCATTCAACCACCAGTCACATCAGGATTTGTCAAGTGGAGTAACCAAATTAGATTGTAGTTGCTAATGAACACTTTGGCCAGATAAGCAAGAACAAGTACTGCTGATTTATAGCTGACACTGTAGTAAACAGGAATTATCAACATTGCCTTACAACCTAAAATTGCAAGATTAAACTGACCCACTGTTCCTCACTGTATTAGGTGAAAAAGGAATTTAATGACTTGTCTTTTATGTTAAAAACACAGGAAGGTTACTTCACTATATAAAACTACATTGGAAGAGTAGAAGGCATAGGAAAGCAAAAGAACAAGAAAATATATTAGTATTTATAAGGAAGTAGGACATTAATGTCGGATTATTTTTACAAAGGAGGAATTAACAAATGTGTAGTTTGCAACAGAAAAGGAACAGCGTTATAGGATTAAACTGCAGAGGCACACTGGAACCACCATTGGACATTTCTAGGGATTACTTCATCTATTCTCTTCCCCATTTTTCAGATCGGAAAATGGGCTTTTGGCATTTATAAATGACACGGTATTTGGCATTATAAATGACACAACTGCAGAAAACTAGAAGCAACTATAATAAGGCTGGCAGATTTGAAATAGTAAAATAAGCTGGTCACAAAAATCCAGGTGTAAAACAGTTTCAAGAGTTACTCCAAGCCTCATGGCTTGTGGCCTCCTTGCACAACTCCAGTTCAGTTTCTTCAACAGTCCTTTCTCTCTGGAGACAAACAACCCAAGCAAACGATGGAAGTAATGGGAGTGCTAAACTGAGGAGACTGGAGGCACAGCACCGCTGCTTGAAAGCAGGGAAATCCAAGCATTCTGGATTTTTGAGGGTCTTTTGGCTCCTTTGGTTATAACATCTTACCGCCATACAGGTGGAAGCTGGAGTATTACTACCAATGGCAGCAGAACCACACCTGGAAATCCTCACACTACTAATTCTTTGTGATTATGAACAAGGCTGGCCTCCTAGACACTTTAGCCCAAGGACAAAGCACTGTCACAGGGCAGACTATTAGATGTTTCTGGAAATTTGGTGAGTTAATAAATACTGGTGCCTCTGGAAATATCACTATAATTTGTGGGTAGACTGTGATAACATTTAAATTAGTATGTTAACTAGAAGATCTTTTGCAACTACCACATTGATGGAACCTCCCGAATTTCAGAAAATCATTAGAACTATTAGCATCATTAAGGCATCTTTCCCTTGAATAAAACCTAAAGCATTAATATAATGAAAACAGAAGCCAAAAGATTAGAAAGAATAACATGCTAATACACTGGCCTATTTGCTCAGCAAGCACAGGAACGAAAATGCCTTCAGGGAAGAGTGAAATGAGCTTGTTTACTGCCTCTTCTCTCTGCTGCTGCATTACTGTTTTAACCACGTAGTTGTCTGACTAAGGTCAAGTTACAGGCAATAAAATAGTGGCCCTCCTCATTCAGGCACTAAAAAACATATCAGAGGAATAGTTTACACAAACTCAAATTTAGACATCTTTTACAGCTAAGAAGCTCAAAAAGGGGTGATCCCAGGAGAGAAACAAAAAGAATGTAAAACCTGCTCCCTGCCCCCCTACTGTATCTAAATGTCTTGCAGTATCAGCTGTGACTGACAGGATAAACAGTAACCAAATTGCTAGAAGACAAGCAAATGCTTCATCTATTGTCCTCTGGGAAGTCTCCTGGAAACCTAGTAAGAATTCACCACAGCAAATATAAGGAACTTAATCTATGTTTAATGACAGAGCACAGCTCTGGGTAGCTTGGTCTTTTCCACTGTTACCTCAGCTTTAAAAAACATACAGCTTCCCATTTGATTTTTACTGTCATAAGGGGGTTATTGTTAGCCTCATCAGCTAGTTAACTGGAGTGAATGCTGATACTCCTCTCCTTGGGTATCCTTAACTCCCTTCTTACTGCATTTCTCTTCTCAACCTCTGCAACTCACAAGTTATGCAAGCCAGACAGAGAACATTTTAGCCGAATACGTGTGCTTCAAAAATTACGAGAACTGTCAGAGTTCAGGACTGAACCTCTCGGTCACTACTAGCAAGGCAATTCTTGCAATAACATCAGCTTTGGGAATGAAAGAAAGATCGGGTGCTCTTTTTGTGTCTATTCATTGCTGGGCCAAACAGCCTCTTCAATTTTTAATGCCTTCTCTGTGTTATAAGTACCAAATCAAGTGGGATAAAGCAGAGTTCTTCAACTAACATTCCATCTTCTTCTGTAATCCATCTCAGTAACATTACATGAGCAATGGGCAAAAATAAAATCTCTTACTTACACTGCTTCTTTTTTGTGTTGTTGGTTTTTTGTTTTTAAACTGTCAAACCCAGATACACACCATCTAATCTTCTATGAATGCCAGTAGCAGAAAACAGTCACCAATTATCAAACAGCGGAACCAAAGACACACCAAAGCTGGTCTGAGAAAATGGATACCTATTAGTAGATGACATCATCTCTAGCATGAATCTTACTCAATAGCTTACAAATAGGACTAAGTTAATCTTCTGAAATTAACTATAACATTGAGAAAAAAGTACTTTATTTCCATGATAAGCACATGATTTAAGGCTTCTATCCTAAACCAGACAAACTGTGTCACAAGAAAAGACAGTATACAGTTTAACTCCAGGATCTGGGACATGAGTAATATGCATTTAAAACTTCTCCTTGGAAGAATAAAGAGTGAAAGAAAAACCAAAGTTAATGATCAAAATGTGAGCAAAAATCTATGATCCTAGGGAAGCAAATCAGCCTGGTCAAGCCAAACACATTAATCCATCGCTTCTATTTTCTCTACCTTTGCACTCGGCCGCACTCACATTTTTTGTTCTACCTCACTCTGCCTCCTCCAGAACCTCTCTTCTCAGGAGGGTAATATCTGAACAATTTGGCCTCTGAAGTTCACTGCCTGTCACGAGCAATGAAGTCCCTCTGTGTTCTGCAGAACACTCCCGCACAATACCAGTATGCTTCTCTGCCTATTTTCTCTGAAGCAGGCTACTGTTACTCCCTGCACCACTCCAAGTCTTCTCTAAGACGCAGCATTTGTTTCCATAGTAATGTCAGTTGCTTACCTTCCTTCTTCATTGATTTTGACCAGGGGAAGGCTCTGCCTTGCCCAAACTTTATCTCAGTGTAATAAAATCAGCAGAAGCGAGCCTGCAAGTGTCTTGATTACTGCAATAATGCAAGAGGCCTGTGGCGTCCCTAATGAAGCTGGCTTATAGTTTCATTTAGTGGCTGATTGAAGACAGTGAGATGCCAGCCTCAAGCCTTTATAAGATGTAACATTTGTTTTTTTAAAAAGCTATGTCTAACACACAGGAAAAGCAAGAACAGTTATAAGGTACCTTCCGGTAACTGGTGAAAATTCAGTTGGCTCTTAGCTACAACTGCTGCCCAGTCTGTGGGCGAAGGCTTGAAATTAGTGGTAATATAATTAAACTTAAAAAGTTAATATACCACCATGGTAACCACGATTTTCAGAATATTGGGGCTTAAATTAAAGGTCACAGGCAGGATTTCTCTTAAAGAAGCTTCTCTCCTTCAGGCTCCATGAAAAATTTCAGACCCTGAGCCCTTATTTAGATTTACAAAGTGGCCTGATATTCAGCACTGAACATCTAGTGTCAAGAGATGTTGGATGCTTGCTCTGCACTTTCAAAAATCAGGTATTTTTACTGAGATGTGTTCCATAAGTAGGAACCATCACAAGGGATCATACAGACAGAACTGCAGTTAAGCTCTTTAGGGTAGGGACTACTGTTTCGTGTGCAATTTGAAGAGCACTTAGCACAACAGTGCCCTGGTCTGTAATTGTGGCCCTTGTGCTCTGCCACAATATGGATGAGTCGGGTGCAAAAGCTGGTCTCAATTGATAGTCAGTACCAGCTTTTGAAATAGAAGTAGGCAAGGTTAATCCCTAGGATAATGTATATCCAGGGACAGACTCCACCTGACCCCTATTTACTAATGGCTGGGGCTAGAGCGTACCCTGAAGCCTGAGGATTTATCTGTCTTCTAAAGCTCCCTTGTATATATTAATTTCCTTAATTCTATCAAGCACTCCCTGGCATAACTTCTGCTAAGAGGTCTACAAGTTCCAAAATCTAGATATGACTGTTGAACACATATATCTATTTTTGTTGTACTTAAAAATCAAATCAAATCTATTCTTTTGTGAAACCTGAGGATCTAAGCAAGCCTTAAAGCCAGAACAGTAAATTAAAATGGTTCTCCAAATGTAGCGATTTCCTACTTCAACTGTCCTTCCCTGCCCCTCTCTGTTAGTACTATACCATTTATTATTAAAAACTTATAAGAAATATTAATGCTGGCAGTCCTGGAATACAGAACACAAGCAAGATGCTGTTAGACTGTAAAACTTCAATGCTTACATGAATAAAATACTGTTTAGCACTAATGTGTTAAAATAGTGCTTTATAAGAGGTTTTCTGTAGGGCAGAGACAAATGATACTTTGAACCCACTGACATTTGAATAGAAGGCTTTTTAACAGAACCTATGTCCTGTCTGCTCAGCCAGCTCAAGAAAGAAAATATCAACTAAATGAATCCCAAGTGAAGAATACATTTCTGTTCATGTGATATTTAATATTATTTATCCTACCAAGGTCAGCTCGTGTTTTGGTCTTACAAAGCAAATTCTCCCAACCTATTTTCTTCAAAACTTGGCATAAGCAGCAGTCGTATCTATGATGCGCTTATGCCTTTTGTCAGGGGAGGTGACCAGCCAGATGCCATCAGCCTTTAAGATAAGTTCTGTAGGCCATAGCTTAAGTTGAATATTCACCTCATGTTTTGTAACCAGAGATGAAGGAGATGAAAGATATTTCTGAGTAGCACTGAATGAAGAACTATTAGTCAACCATTCAGCACAGCAGTTACTTAGGCATTCAGTGACAAGTTACCTTGTGATCTTAGGAGGGATCCACTATCAGCATACTGGGGAGAACAACAAACCTCTGGGTCTTTTCTAATGCTTTCCCATCTCTGCATGTGCATCTCTGAGCCACTCACATCTAAATGAAGTCTTCATCACATCTTACTGAAATCAATCAGAAGTTAGTGCAATGCAGACTTCACCATCTCACTTTCAATCTGTTTCAATTCTCTGACTGTAAAATGGTGACTATATTGTCTTTTTCTTAGCTTGTTTTGCTTGTTTACAATGTAACTGGGGACAGCCTATTATCTCTGTATCATAGCTGCACACAGCAGCTATCAGAGCTAATGTAGTTAGGTTTACCACATTTTGCCACTACTTACAATGGCTGTATTGCAACTGTAGTGTAGGAACTACACACTGAAAGAAAGCAGGGAGGGGAGGGCTGAAGAAGAACGCACGACTGGAGTGTGCTGCCCAAACTGCCTGCAGTGATCTGTGAAGGCAAAGACCTTCAGGCCACCGGAGGATTCCAGCTGAACATCTTTCCTTCCACACCCCCTTCAACTTTCCAGGACATAAAATAATGACTTAAAAAAAACACCACATTTTCAGCAGAACTGAAAATGCAGAAGGAATGAGACTAATGTCCTCTGAGAGTACAAGAACAACAAAAATGTCCTCGAACTGAAAGAAATTAGACACACACAAATTAATCAATGTAGAGGCTTTCTGAAAGAATAAACCTAAGTATCATTGTATTGCCATGATTAAAAATAGCAAAATATAATGTATCACTAAAATCCCTTTCAGAATCATTGTTACCATCATTAATTGGTCTTTACTATGAAAAGTCCCCAGGGAACAGTGAGATGTGCAAGTTTCTGCATCTCCCAGATACAATATCCTGCCTTTTATCTCCATCATCAAGACCACTATTTGTTTTTACAGCCAAAGTCTCAGAACTATGCTTTCTAACCTTACCCAGATCCACAGCTATCCAAATAATCACCAGCAACATGAGTCAAAAATTAACACAGGTCAATCTGTACCCATACGATTCTTGAATTCATTTCAGACTGAGAAACAGCTGAGCAAGAAGGTGCAAAAAAAGCCTTTCAGAGACTATGGGGATGAAGGATATAACAGTCTCTCACAAAGCTTTGGGGATGATGTACTACATAAAAACTAAATGGATACAATAAAGTTGTCAGAGGTGATCAATAACTCCCATTACCAAGCAGCTATGAAAGCCACAACAGCAGTAGTTAGCATGTTCAGGCAGCTAACTGAGCCTTCCCTGCAATAAGGCTAGGTTTTACAGTCCAAGCAATTTCTAGCTCCTACCCAGAAGCTACATTATATGACCTACACACCTCCACGGATGTTTCCAGTGATGTACAAAGAGATAAAGGACCTATCTCATGGATGGGGTTGTGAGGCTAGATAAATATATGGAAGAAATTACTCTAATCACTGAAACAATGCGAGATAAATAAAACAAGCCTGGGAGATCTTTGTGCAGGAGCTACCACAGAAACAAATAACCTTGCTAGATCTTAGCTGCAAAGGATGGACAAAAATCTTACCCAAAGGACTGCCCTATGTGATACTTAATATACCAGAAAGAATCATGCTGGAATTCTCCGCTAAGCATCCTACACTAACTGCTATATTCTACACTTAAGGTTTTTTTGCTAATTGTTGGGGGTGAAATGGGGCAACATAAAAAACCTTAATTCTGCTCTCCATGAATTTTTTTAGTCAGGTTAAACCAAACAATAGTAAGCCTATTTTAAAGTTAAGAGTCAAAGACCTGCCTTCTATTACAAGCTAAAGCAGATACATTTGTCAGAGACTCTGACCAATGCAATGCAAGTACCACACATGAAGATTAAATACTGTAAGCACCATCTTCCCCAGGGTGTTGCAATTCTAGTCCTTGAGACCATTTACTTAAAAAGAAACTTGAATAGTAGACTACAAATGGTAGTCTACTATTGGTACAACACAATGTTGCCAATCAGTAAAATGTAGTCAGGCTCTCATCAGCATACATACGATGACAGACAGTCTGAAGGCTAGTGCTGGTAAAGGTTCTGGACATTCTTAAGAATACAATACAAAACTGGAACACCTTGTTTCCAACAATTTCTATCTGGAAATGGAACAAGGTATTTTCCTCAGTATCTACAGCCCTTTGGTTATTTGCAAGGTCCTTTTCTTGTCCTCCAAAAACCAGCTCAGGTCTAAAGGCAGATGACATTCATTCAATTTCAGCTTCCACAAAAGCCACGACTGGGAAAAAAAGCCAACAAACAAACAAAAAGCCAACAAACAGACAAAAATCAAAACCACAAACAAATAACCTGGATATGACAAATACATTCCCGAGTGCAGATGGACACGTATTTCTTGTTGTGCACTAATCACTATTCCATTAAGTACCCCAACCCAGCTTTTCCCTGAGAAAACTTGGCTATGAAGAGTCTTACTCGGCACCATCCTGAGTAAGCCACGAGAGGGAGTATGTAACCTACGGCATGGCAGAGCCTGCCGCAGGGACTGCTACGACGGACACGGCTCACCGTGACATTGTGAGAACTGAAAGCATAAAAAGGCTGCGAAAAACTATGGGGCAAGGTAAGGCCAGAAATGAGCTGGAAAAGCAGAAAGCGCAGATCTAGGTTGTAGAAGAAAATCTTGACGGGATGAGCAATGCACCAGTTGTTCTTCAGTGGAACAAATGCAGAGAACTGAACATTCCTCATGGCAAGTCATTCTGTTAATGAGACAGTACCAAAATAATGAATCAACCACAATCCACCCCAATAACATGTGTTGGAGATGACTGGTTCCTTCCACAAAGCTTGTAAGCTGTAACAAATGTCTCTCACCCCTCATGTCTAACTGTTGAGCTGTGTGATGCTCTCCTTGGAGATTCCAGTAACACTAATTAAATGTTTGTGGACCTTTCTGTTTTAAAATGAGTCCCCAGCACCACAATGCATGTCTTGTTACAATTGAGAGGATGCTGCAAGCTCCACAAACTCTACTGAAAGAAAAAGAGCCATAGTAACATTCACATCAAGAGCATAGAATGTACACTGTTCACAATCAATAGATCAGAATTCAAGTTACCTAGCTTAGCACCACAATTTGCCATTCTGTATTTCCTGTGAAGTATTTTTATTTTATGCCAGTCATAAAGAATAGGTTTTCAGAGACTTGGCAGAAAACTATCACAAAAACATCAGTGTCAATAACGTATCTCAAGAAAAAAATTCCCATAGACAGGGAAACATGTATTCAGACATCTTCCCCTCATCCCTTGGCCACTAAGCACATGAAATAATCCTTTGTCACTTCCCACGAAAACTAGGACTCCTACCAATTTCTTGGATTACACCTAGAAAGATTATATACAGATGCAGAGGTTTTTTCCTCCAAAACCATCAGAAAGCGCCACTACGCTTATTTTCTCCTTTGAAGGATCTAACGAGGAATAAAGGCAAAATCTGTTAGGAATAGCTTAGTTCAGCCACAACATTATTAATTGTGGCTAGTTTGGAGCTAATGTACTAAGGTACAGTAGTTTGGTTCCTAAAATGCAATCTGGGATTACCTGTGTATATATAAACTGTGGGGGGGACAGGAGATGATGACACTCCAACAAATCCAAAGCAAATTCACAAATGGCTGATTCTGCTTTCCAGCACTGCCCTTTTCTTTTGTGTGTGTGGATGATGCCTTTTTCTCAAGCACTTTCCCAATTCCTTCAGACACAGAGACACCTAAGTAATGTGTCATAAATCACACTGATAATACTAGCCTTGCTTCCATTTCATTTCATACACAGAAGCCACCTGTTCACAGATTATGCCATTCAGACACTGCGTGACAGAAAAAGAAGCTGCCCTTATTTCAATTAACTTAAACCTAATTTCCTTGTGCTTACAAGTCAGTCATTCATAACATACATGCACGACAGTTGGACTGACTCGATGTCTGTGTATTACCAAAGGCTCTCATTCACCATTATACCATCACATTTGCAAGTCGTCACAAACTAGGATCAGAGTTGATATGACACAGACTGTAAATAAAGACAATAAAGCCTTTCCTTAAATATCTGAATGGTGTAAAGCTCTACAGTATTTAAAGCATATGCAGTTATGACTGGGGTGGACTCTTGGGTTTCATTCAATGTCACTGCCTTGCAACCAGCAGCAGCTGCTTTCACCTCTGTGCATCAGGGTTTCATCCAATTACACCTGTAAATTTCCATCTGGCACAAGGCCTGGACCACTGCTTCTACTGAAAGGACACTGGAATGCTTCAGAAGTACTCTCTGCTTCCAAAGCGACCTGTTTCAGTAATTAAGGTTCTGCCTGTTATGGTTCATTTATCTAACGAAACCTAGGATTCTAGACCACAAGGTCACTGGTGATGAAATGAGCAGGAGCCCTACTTGTTTTCCAAAATGGCAATATGACATCACCAATACTTCATTTGGACTGCCTGCCATTTCGGGAAAGGTACATGGCTAGAATGCCTTTCTGTACTCTAGAATGAGGAAACATGAAGAGTCTCTTTAACTTCCAGGCTGTTTCCACCCATTCCGCTCCTTATTCTCTTTTCACTTCTTCTCAATCCATTCCAACCCTGCCCTCTTTTGCTCCAACAGAAATGAAGTTCTCCAAAAGCATCACCTGTTATTTCTATTGTATGTTCACATAACACATCATATACTAAGATCCTAATCCTTGCATGGCATGCATTTCTGAGCAAAAATCAAAGCTCAGGATGGTAACAGGCTTGAAAGCATCCATCTCCTGGGAGTCCAAGTATAAACACATACTATCCATTACAAACACACATCAAGGCATTATCACTCCAGTCAAGGACAAGCATACTTTCCGCTATAATTCAGATAGGGGTCTGACTCAGTGAGACAACAGAAGGTTAATAGCCATGGAAGGGCAAAGAAGGACTTAACTTTCCCATTTTACACTGTTTCAAGATGCCTTCATGTGGAAAGAAGAACTGCCATCAAAGGTAATTCAGTATAATGGAAAAGTAGGAATGCTCCCACTGAGAGCAACAGGTTTGAGGTATCCAATTCCATCAGAATGCCTTAAAAATTTGAAGGCAAGATATCAGGGTTCACAAACTTTCTAGCTCAACTGCCTCTCATCCAATCTGTAACTATCACAGTTATATTACGGATTTTGTGTTAGAAAACAAGAAAAAAACCTAAGTTATAGCTGCTACATCACTGCCTCCAGTCTGTGCCTTTCATCTGAAAGCAAAGAAAATAACAGTTTTAAATTATTCCTGAAATAATTTCATTGTCTTGTGCCTTAAATTGTACCACTTCATTTTTGAATTTCTGCAGAGGTGAAAAATGTTCCATTAAAACTCCCACCTGATCTGCTTGGGTAGATCTTATGACCAGGCATTTCAAGAAGTTCAGTTGCAGACAATTAACCTACACATTTCATCTGCAGAAACAGGATTGAGCTTGTGCTGGGGGTTACTGCACTCTGCTGCATAGGCTTAAAGAGATCTATTGCTGCTTGGTTTCCCAGGACTGCAGCTACGCAATGTACTTTCCTACAGGTAATTTTTCAGATGGCATGCAGGGTATAAATAACAATCCGTACTCTAAGTAGAAGAAAGAAAGGGAGAGGAAAAAGTGCAGTATCATCCCTCCTTAGACGCTCACTTCTCATTATGAAGATACAGAAAAGGAGGGAGGGGAAACTGGCAGCAGACAACTGCTGGGACTCGCCTTCCGATCTACACTACACAACTGCCACTTTTGCATTTTCCCCCCACTACGTGTTTTATTAGAAACAGATGGGGCCCCTGGCCTGTACATTAGCGAGTACCCCTACACAGCTGCACAACTCTGAAATTGCAGAAATAGCAATCTCCTGAATAAATTTCTCCTGCCACTAACAACTGCTTTCTTTGCTGTAATGAAGACCACAGTGGGTCTGGAAAGCTTTCTTCCAGTGTCAAGAGCCATTGGAGGGTTTATTTTGAGCCACAATGTATTTCTGTATTCCACAATGAAATTTTAGGAACATGTGCCAGATGACTCTCCCCTCCCCAGAAGTCACAGGGAAGAGCAACCTAGTACAGTCTGCAAGAAGTATGAAGACAATGCAGACCAGAGAAATAAAATAATAAACATTTCTTGTCCAAGAGTCATTTGATGGAAAAGAAAAACACGTCCCCTAATCCTAAATGGCTTCTGTTCTGCTGAGGTCAATCTAATAAGAAGCTTGTTCCCAAGCGAGAAGTTTCCAAACCAAGAAGTAAAGTTTCAGTGATATTCACCAACATCAAGCACATTGAAGTGAGAACAAGAAGGTGGAGCCAGATAATACCTGATCTACATGTGCATGTCAGCAGGCTTTGTCTGGCAGCTCAGCCAGCTGGTGTCTAGGTAGACATGTTTAGGCAGGGGCACAGCGAGTCTCTAGCAGCAGGATGCCAGCAGGGTCCCCGTTTTCCTGATAAGAGAACAGATTTTGATCCTAAGAACAAACCATACTTACCTAACTTGATGTGTATTATGTTTTCCATATACATAAGTTACAAACCTAAGCCCTTGGAGCCTACTCACATTGTCTCTCCCTGCCCCAGTACTATTTCAGATACAAAACAAAGCTTTGATGGAGCCCTTGGAAAACACCTGCATCGCAGAGCAAAAATCAGTAATAGGTAGCATACAATGCAATTATGATCTGAAACTTAACAAGCTATGCAAACTAAACAAGCCCTTTGAAGGCAAGGCTGCCTTTTTTTCAATGCAGATCTCTCCCCTATGATCTAGAAGTGCTGTGAGGCCCCAAATTCAATCTCATTACTGAAGTCCAGACCTGGTTTTGAAATATCCACAGAATCATTTCTCTTTTTAATTTTTTCTCACAAGTGATCTATGCTCTTTCATCTCTAAGGAGAAAGGTAGCACGGGGCAACCTGTTAACCTGTTTCCAGTGCTCAAAATGATTCCACATTTTGAAAGAAGCAAACCACCTTAAAGAAGCAAACCAGTATGTGTAACAATCAGTGAAGGGAGTGGAGGGATTTCTCAGAAAGAAACAAACACCATTTATGAGATTAGAACAGGAAATATGCCTGGAAATAAACAAAACCTTCACAGAATCTTCTTGAGGGTAATGCTAGCTAGCATTCTTATAACACCAAATTATTTATTCACCTGAGTGTGTGACAGAAGTGTTAATGCAAACTGCAGCCACAGAAATGACTACCCAACTTGCTTTCAGAGCCTTTCCCTTCACAGTACACAACAATGGCAGTAAAACAATCCATGCTTCATGCAAGCATGTATTAAGGCAGGGACAGGTAACAGAACTATTTGCCCCATGAAGAAAAACATGAAACAGAAAAGAGGTTACATTGGGACGTTAATGAATGCAGCATCATTAACACTGAATTACTTTCGCAAAGTTAAACACAGAAGGTAAGCAGGCTTTGAGCCAAGCCAACCAAGCTAATGGTTGCATCAAACAACGAGGTCAACCATTCTACTGCCCCAATTATTAAACCACAAATTCTTGTTGTTACAGGATGGCATTAAAAGGAATTTACTGTTATTTTTATGTTTTACATTCACTCTTGGAGTGCTACAGTTATTCAAACTATTTGGCATGCTGAGTTTACAGCCACAAAGGATGTTTTGTTTCTGGTAAAGTGAAGGACAAGACAGAGAATGACAGATAAAAAATAAGATGAAGAAAAAGAGACAGAAGATGACAAGGCAATGCAATAGTAATGATGCATTGAAGGGAGCAGCACACTAAAGATTTCAGTGGAAAAACTTAAAACAGCAGCAAGCACCACAGACCACTAAGCAAAAGAATTCATTGCCAAGGGTAATTCCATTACTTTTCAGTACGTTTATACTGTATGCCAAGCATAATAAACGGCACAAGCCAGAAAGATATTTTCAGTCAGTCCCTCTGTGTTGTCTCCGTGCTGCACTACCACACCATGTCTCACAACAATGTTCTGCAAAAAACCTTCAATTCCATCTTTTACTTTGAAGCTAATCTAGCTAAAGGCTGGATAAAATGTCAGAAAAATAATGCAGTGCTCAAGGTTGGAGCTGGATCCAGTATCAAACTGACCATGATTAAAAGAAAGAAATGGAATCAATTGCTTCTTTCCACCCTAGTTTTGGGCTTTTTTTTCAGGCAGCACCTTTTTTACTGTGCAAGTTCCTTTACCTTATTAGGATGAATTTGTACACTTTCTGCACAATACAGCTCCCATGAGGGGCACCTATGCAATTTCTTACAAGCAGATTAATCAGTAAAGACAGTCATCAGTTAAAGAAGTTCTAACTGGAACCCTCTATTGCATTCTCATTGGAGACTGGTAGCCAGCCCAGCCTTCCTCCAACACACATAATCACTACCTGGTAGGTAAAAGGCAGACCACACAGAATTAACGAAGGAAAATGAAGACAGAGGAATAATAATAATAACAATAATAATAGGAAATTCCAAAATAGGAAGCAAGTTCCAGACATCACAGCAGGGACTAGGTCTGTGCCTTGTATCATCCTCCTACCACCACCAATGCTTAGGAAACCCTGCTGACTACCTCTGTGACATGTTTTCAGCAGTGGTCACCAAGAACAGGTATGTCAATCGTGCCAGTGTGATAACTTACGGTGACCATCACATGCCGCCTGAGGGAGTTCATGAGTGAAATCCTAGTTCAGTTCAACTCAACGCTTTGGTCTTGAAATATTTCCAAGAGGGAAACCTCAGAAGGGACAAGGAAGGCTGTGCAGCCTTAACTGCCTCACTCTCCTTACAATAAGATGCAATACCATGTTTCATGTGAAAACGATGTCTGGGCTTTCCACAGTAACCACCTGTTGGAAGGAACATTCTGAGAGGAGGCAGCAGCAGAGAGAGTGATGAAAAAGGAAGAAACCCCATATTGTGCAATATGCTACAAGCTTCTTGATGCTACTTCAGCATCCAGGGGAGAAAAAAACAAACAGGCAAAGCAAAACTAGCTACTCCCTTAATTCCACCGACCATCACTGCGAGCTATGTGACACCAGTCCATCCCTCACATATGCAGCAGTGTGTTAGCATAACTAAAGCACTCAGAAGAGGCACAAAAAAAAGGCAACAACAACAACAAAAAAGCTAGCTGTAAATGAGCACTCAGGCACTCAGGTCACTGCAGTAAATCACAGGCCTTAATTTCATGTGAAAGAGGGGAATGTTAGACTACCATAGGGCCCTCAAAGAGTCCTTTGTTAGGACGGAGGCCTGTACATAAATACGTTTCAGAAGCCTAGAGAAAGGAGGTTTAGAAAGGAAAATGCCTCTGGATTGTTTTGCCTTATTTTATCACCTTTCAGAAAGTCAAGAAGCTGAAAATCCAGCACAGAGAGAACTGACAATTAACCTATCAGCACACACGAGTAAGCATTTTCCTTGCACTATTTCAGTCACAAAGAGCTTGTCCAAAGAGCCCTGTTACACCTTTGAAGTCACTTGAACATAGGAGAAGCAGAACAAAAGCACAAACCAGAAGTAACTGTCTTTATTAATACTGGGGATCATACGATCAATACAGCTAAAACCCCCTGTCATGCTACTCCACCAGAGAAATCTCGTAACTAGTCAAAGACAACGGTTGCATGCTGCACTTCTGTAATATTTTTGGTTGCAGATTACTGCCTCCTCCCATCCCCATCTCAGAACTGATATTTTACAGTGCTTTTTATAGCACTACAGACCTTGTCTTGCATACAAACTGTTACTCTTAGTAAGACTACATTAGCAATTTCCATGTGAAAGTCTGTGGCAAATTGGGGAATGTTACCAAAGATCCTCAGGCAGCACCTTTGTGGAAAGAGACTTCTCTTTCCACTCGATCATGAGCTTCCCATTACTTAAATGAGAACGTCCTGTAAGGTCATATGTGGCTAAGAGCTAAGCCAAGGACCACAGCTGGAATTTCCCCAAGATCAGTGCCACATTCTCCATGGAACCACAACTATTGAAACAGTCTTGTAAAAAGCTTTCAGATCAAAACAGTCAAAAAGCCAGAGGCAGTAGAATGGAGCTGAAAGAAATTATTTAAAACCTCACAGCAAAATGACACATCAGAAATAAGTGGATAGGCCATCAAAATAAATGGTGTACACTTACAGGCAATAAATGCAAATGGTTGAGAGGGGTAAACAATCTCCTCCACAATGATTATGCTGTGTGCAGAATTGATGTGCTTTACTTCTATTGAGAATTCTGACAAAGACAACAACCTGTGCTGTCTCCACTGCACTACACTAGAGTGGATTTCACATCTGACAGGGTTTTTTCTCTCTTTTCCTTAAAAAATTAATATTTGTGTGGGAATGGGAACATTTCTAATAATAAATGAATTACCCTGTTCTCTGACACAACACGCTGGGTGTATAATTAAAGACCGTCAAAACGGACACAGCAGTTCTCTAGAACTGAATCCCACATTAATTATACACTCCCGAGACGATCCTGCATTGTTATGCGTTATAAAGGGAACGGTTATCAGCCCATGATGGGACTGGTCATTACATCACGTGGGAATAAAGTAGCTGAACGTGTATTCCACAGGCGCATCATCTGTGCTTCTTCCCAAAGCAAGAGAGAGCATGCTCAGATGGCAGTCAGCAGTCAAATGTTTTATCATAAGCTCAGATTTTTTGTTAGCAGACATGTCTGGCCTGCAGTCTAACAATAAGGATATTCTCAGCTACCCTTCAGCCTTTATCAGATAGATATGCTGCTAACTGCTAGTGTTAGCTGTTTGATACAGCGATGCTTTCCCAGCTGTGAACTGTATGCCCTAGGAAACCTTTAGCCCTTAAGCTACCATAACTGCCTGCTGCTTCAGGAATGAATTTCACTGTCAAACCCCAAGACTCATACCATAAAGTTAAACAAATATTTGCTCCAACCACATAAAACCATAAAACCAGTGATGAAATCTATGTATTAATGGCAGCCAACTCTTGTAAACAAGAGAACTAGAACTGGCCTAATTTCAGATAAAAACCTGTGCTTTCAGTAACAAGCAAAACTGGAACTCAGCTGTTGAGTTTGCTGAAGAAAGATCTGGAACAAGTTTGCTATCATGAGGTTAAAACAGTGCTAATTGATTTTACAAAAAGTGCAAAGATCCTGTTCCTTTTAAACACTCAGTGGGATGAATGGACAGCTGGACAGACAGTCGGGAAAAAAAATTAAGACTAGACATACAGTAGGGAACAGTCTTTCAGAAGTCCACAGGGAACGGATTATACATGGCTTAAATGGTCTAATCCACTTTACTTTCAACAGGTCCATATAAACAAGGCTAGAATACACGTTAAATAAAAGCCCCATGAAATTTTAATGAAAAGCAATAGGCAGTTACAGAAACTGATCTTCTAAATGGAATCATTTCACAAGTGGCAAATTTCACAAAGCGAGAGGCAGTTTGAAATAGAAGTAATGAAATAACTTTGTCTAATGACTGTAAGCAGAAATGGCAATTTCTGTACAAGCAAGCATTCAGACACGCAGTGATATTGCACTGAATTTAAGACTCACGCTACTAGTAAGTATGAAGGAACAAGACGCTGTAAAAGGAAATCACATTGAGTAGGTATAGTTACAAAGGAAACAAAAGGTGACAGGCAGATCAAATGAACAGTCAAGCCAGAACAGATTTCAAGGCAAATCAGATTTATCTTACACCTTCTCTAATATATTTTGCTGAATTCTATCATATGACAGAAATGAATCTTGAACTACTTCGGCTGGTTAGATCTGACTCTACAATACAAATCCAAAAGTGAAAAGAAAAGTCAACAACTGTCCCTTTACCCTGCCTGCATTCTCAAATGAACACAACCAGTCTATAGGAAGTCTGTCATTTAAGTAACTGCTACATGTTAAACAAAGATTTCTTTGGGATTATTTGATTCTTAAGAGCAGCAAAATCTGTCTTTAAAACAAAAGACAGTGAAGATGAACACCTGTTTAAATGCAGAAATTTGAAATATCTCTTTCCTAAATGCAGGAGCTCTGCCTTTGGGATTCCACTATGAACGTGCTCCATCCTATAGGTGTTTAAAACACTATTTCCAGTACTTTTCCTTTAACATGTTTCATTTATCTATACTGAACTGAGAATTTTACGATTTAAGAACAGACACTGAATTTGGCCATCGTTCTCAGATAACCGTATGTAAAGACAGGATGATAATTGGTTCTAGAGTAAAACAGTACAAAACAGAGAGAGTGTGTTTTTTTGGACTGGATTACTGAAACTATGAACTCTGCCACTGACGCTCTGCTTTACCTTGGGCAAAAAGCTAAACATCTTTGTGTTTCTTTATAGCTTGACTTGTTATTCTTATATATCTTAACCAACCTAAAGGTTAGTGACAAGTTCAATAGGGCACTAGTCTTGCCAGGATATTGGAGATTACTGTTATACAAATAATAACAGGAGACATATTACAATGACACCAAGAATCCTCTGTCCCTTGGCTTTCAAGTACATCTCTATACACTGCCATTTCCTTGATTATGGAAATGAACACACAAAAAATAAATCTTGCTGCCTTTCTGACAGGTCATCAATAAAAATAAAATTTACTTGCATCAAAGTCACTATGCATTTATGAAAATTTAGAAGCAGCTATTCATAGAACTGTGTTCCAGCGCTGTTAAAAACCAACAGAGGCAAGGATAGATTCTGCCACAGGGTAAAACAGGATTGGGAAAAAAACCCTTGTTCTTATTTTCAGGGCTCAGCTACTGTATCCAGCTCTACCAGCAGAAAGAACAAACACATAAACAGTATTAGTCAGGGTCAGAAAACACGATCTCAAGAGGTCCCTTCCAACCCAGGTGATTCTGAACTTCCCATTTTTCTTGGGTAGCATTGTAATAAAAATTACACAATACAAAATACATTAGTTTGCTCTACCTTTCTTCCCTTAATCACCTGTGACTGTCCCATAGAGATCAGCCGCTCTATCAGCAGCAGACAGTAATATGCACATTGCAAAGCAACTTTGGATGCTGTTTATTGAAAATGATCAATGATAAATGATAAAATTTGATTCTACCTGATCCTACAAACGATCCGTATCTAGACCTCCTGAGTGGATTCTCCAACATCTGCAAAGCTAGCTTGCTACCTGTCACTTTCTAAACAAATTATAAACAGCAACAAAAAAGAGACTCCATTCAATTTCTTTCTCATTGCAAGGACCCACAACTCTGCCTGCAGGGCTTACGTCTTGACAATTGCGGCAATTAAAAATTAATCAGAAAACCAAGCACTTAAATTATTCCACTGAGAACAAACATGTTCTGTTCCCTAAACAGAATCCTTTCTTATTTCAAAGGTCAGCCGCTATTTTATTTCTATACCCACCATTTGGAAATGACAATTTCTCTGGTAGTTCTCTCGGGCAGACTTCAGACATCAAAGGAAGGCTATGCAGACTCCCCCACACCTGGCAACCAAGCAACTCCTTCCAGGATTGCACTGCTCCCAGCTCACTCCCTTGAGGCTGCATACAGCAGCACAGAACAGTGCTTCCAGGAACACTGGCTTGCACGGCTGTCTAATCACTCAGGAATGTGCCTTTCAGCAGGGAAATTTGGGTAAAATCAGCTGTTCCTCCTGTTATAAGAATCTAAGTCTCTCTATTGTCGCAAGAGACCTCTGTAATCTTCCTTGAAGCCAGCTGTAAAACCAAAATGCTTCAGTGGTCCTTTGCTGAAAGGATCACAGGGAGACTGCAAGGGGTATCCCCACTCCAGTGGGCTCAGTTGCCTCCCCATTATATTCATAAGAGCAAAGCCACCAACTTTAGTCAATTATTTTAATAGACCTGCTTTTTCTCAACCCCTTCAACTACACATTTGGACTGAAGCTATATATGAGGAATACATATCAGTGAAGATATATATGAGGACTAGCTTTCCCACTCATGGAAAAATCTAGTTTCATTGCATTGTTAGGAAAAAAAAATCACAGCAATGACAAAATCTTACCCCCAACTGAGAATTCACATGTTCTTAAGCTGCTCACATCAAATGGAAAAGATCTTGTGTGCACAGTTTGACAAGTCTTAAAACAAGGAAATTTAGGCAGGAGTTTTCTACAGGGGATGATAATTTAAATGAATTTAAAAAAAAAAAAATAAATAAATCAAGCAACGGCTGCCAAGTTAAGTCTTGGCTCTAACTTTTTCTGGAAGTGCTTTGTGGGTAGACAGCTGAATGGATTGCTACACAACTTGTGCTGCTGGCATCTAATTATTTCCGTTTTTCTGTTCTTTGGCTGCATATGATAGTTTTGCTTGCACAAGAAACGTCAGTTCTGTAAAAGGGCATCTGTATTGAACAGTGTTTTAATGCTCATTTTATATCATCTGTGCACGTTTAAGGAAATACACCTTTCAGTGAAGCTTCTGCAATTGCTAGTTAGACAAGACAAAAACCTGGTGATAGATTTCAGGTTCCAGAGCAGGAGGGTTATTTACTAGACTGCTGTGGCTTTCCAGGGGACCAGTCTGTTCCACCGAAATTCAAATACTGTAAGAACAAGCCATTCCAGGTTTGGCCTCCAGTCTGAGGGGTAATTACATCTCCAAATAGTTTTGAAGAAGTACCCAAAGGTGAAGAAATAAAGACAGAAATAGCTTCTCTGTACAAACTTCACCCTTGGGGAGAAATGACTGAGTTCACAGCTATGCAGACCTTTGCTTGAATTGCAGTTACCCAGTGCTTCTACTGCGATATGAATAGCAAATATAAAATAATATGAAATTAAGACAACTTTTCCTGTAAAGGAATGGTTTGGTACCAACACAGCTTTCTTAATGTCTTCCACCTTTCACATGTGCTATGGAACACTGGACAAATACATAGATGATGATATCCATCTACAGCTTTCAACTGTCTTTCTACAGACAAAGGCATACAGAAGCACCAAACTAAAATGCCCCTAATCCCCTTTCAAAGCATATTAACTATCTAGTTGGCCAAAAGTTGTGCAATGCAAGTACTTCTCAGCAAAATGTTGGCTTTATTAGAAACTAGGTCCTCCGTGAAAATGGAGGTGACTAACACAGCTACATGTATTGACAGCTCTTCTGAATCAGACCTGTCTCTGAAAGTGGAACTTAATATTCAAGGCCTGAAGAGAGTTCTGGAATTTAACTAGGTAGGTTGGGGTTTAGAATTATTTTCTTCAGGAAAAGCTCTAGTTAGGCATAGCAATTCATATGTGACAAAGTTACTGCTTTGTATCACACTAAATCAACAGACTGCGGTGGTAGTATATTTTCACACTTTAAAAAGTTATCTTGAAGGACTATTCTTTCAAGAGCAGCCACTACATTATTTAATGCCACTGGCACAGAAGCAGCACAGCAGGAGTACAGGATGCTTAGCACCTTTCAGTTTCAGATCCATAGTACGCTTACTGAAGATGCTCAGGAAAACTACCTTAGGACTCAGTAACACTGCAATAAGATACTTTTGATTTCCTGAGTACTTCACAGCTGCTAGATAAAGGATTGCTCTTATGAGCATAGCAACAAGCTACACAGACACATCTACAGAAACTACAGGGGAAGAATCTGTCTTGAAAGTTTTTATTAAACAGCTAATAAAATTGCAGACCATGTGTCTTCCACACTGAGACCACCCAGTGAGGAGCTGTAAGCATATTTCTATTTGTTTATTTTTAAACAATTAAATATTGTTCATTATTTTCCTTTGACTAATACTTTTACATATTACCTCTTGCAATTTAATAATGCCCAGTTTGTTAAGCTTCAACGTATTACTACAAGCCAGGTCTACTCTCCCTAGACTACAGTAGGAGCAGTCACTGTTGGATTGGTTTAACTTTTTCACCCATGTCATTCGAACAGCTTACTGACATCCTAGCAAATACTATCATCCTTAAGGCTAGTCAAGTTAAAACCAAAATAATCAGGAAGCACAAAATATACACAGAAACATTAACAAAGATTTCTAATACTGTGCAGAATTATGATTTTCTTTAAACGAATTAGCTGACGGATTTGGAAAGAGTTAGAAACATTCTACAGAAGATACTCAGCACATCTAATAACATCTTACATGAAGCGGAACAGCCAAGGCTTAATTGATATTACCATCACAGATACAGTTGTTTCCCATATATCTGGACACATGCTGACACATCCATTATGTGAGAGGTATAATATAAAGAACTTCCAGACTGCTCTTCCCTGGAGGTTTCAAGAACACGCAAATGAGGTCATTCATAATGCTACTCTTATAATACTACTCTTCTGTAGGGAAAAACAATTAATAAATAAAAGTTATCAAGGCCATGGTAAGACAAAACGTTTAAGGGCATACTGGGGAGGTGTGTCAAACCAGAATTTGAGGAGCCCCAGTAGTCATCAGATTACAAATCCAGACTCACCCTTTAAAACAGTGGAATTGTTTGCCAGACTTCAGAGACAGAATTCCTAAAAACATACCTCATGAGTTTTTAAACTATCTTTCTAGCCACCACTCTCCCCAGCATGCATAATCACTCATGCAGGGCTACCCTGTAGCTGAATGTTATGCATTCTGTTTAAACTAAAGAGAAAAACAGTATCTGTAAGAACAGCAAAAACAAGACACGGATCATAAAGGGAATATTTCAGGAGCAGGAGAGTTCAAGAGTAGAAATTTTCTGGGATCTCAACTTGTGTGTACAAAAGCCTCTTCAACAATTCTCCGTTCATGTCCTAGGTACAGTAGTGTATTACTGATATGGACTAGGATTTCACGTGCAAAGACAAAATTGCTTAAGTTCCGACACAAGCAGCAAGTCTGAAACAGAAATGTCTTCCAATTGAAAATACCCTATTCTATTTACAGCTTAAATCAGAGGCTCTTCACACTCACAGCTTAACAGCCACAGGGTAAGCAAAAGTGTGAAAATCACTGCATCTCAACCACAAGTATGTACGTAGATCATAGTCACAGGCCCATAACAAAGCTCTTGCATTTTCTATATCCAAATTGCTGAACTGGACAAACAATGTAGATTTTGCTCAACATACAAGTGTTTTACACAACAGTACATGAGAACTGCACACAGGAAAGTAAAACTGAGCAACCCAACTACTGTGAGCAGCACAACTCCGTTGAAATCAGTTTACTCTTCTTTAAGACTTATACGCCATTCCAATTTGAACTATTTAGGAACAAAGACAGATGTCAGTGCAGGAATAGACAAAAATGTGAACTCAAACCGTGGCATGTGTATCGGTTTAACACCTAGCCTTAACATATGGGGACAGATTCTTCTGCTTACTGCATATGCACTTAGGCTGCCATAAAATAAAGAGAAATAATTATATGGTGCATAAGTTAATATGGTCAGATAATATCAATTTTTATTAGAATTTGTCTGCTTAAGATTTGTTAACAGAAAAAGTTAAAAAAAAAAACCCAAAGCTTGCTAATTGAATATTTGGAAAAAAGTCTCCCATTACAACTGAGGACAAAATTGGCTCTACAGAAACAAGAGCTGGAGGCATGATACTCAGTGATAGGAACTGTGCTTGATACAGCTACACCAAAAGACATCTCATCTGACTCTAGGTGCCTCCTAAGTATTGTACCATGAAGGCAAACCATAGGTGAGGGCAAGCAAGCTGGTAACTTCAACCTCTAAATAAAGCCCTACCTACAGAATCGCCTGGTAAGACATCATGCCATTTAATGGAATGGAGGATTCATTTCCCAACTGCATTTCTTCAGTAAATAAACACCCTTTTTAAAACAAACATCACCAGAATGTATGTCTCTTTCAGTGTATGGAGAAGAATATAACAACTGCAGTTACAGAAGGAACCTGATAGAGAGTAAACACTGTATTTACAACACTTCGGCCTTCAATCATGCACTGTAACATGCAAAGCAACTGCACAGTTATATAAATATCCACAGTAACCAAAGATAAACTCAGGAGTAATACGTACATACTTCATGTGCAATCAAACTTAGTCCTAAAATCAGTACTGACTCATAAATGACAGGTTATTTGAGTTTTGTTAAGAAGCATTTTCTTCTCTTGAGGTAAAAATACTAAGCCTTGTTTATTCTTCCTCAAAAGTCTGTTTCAAAGATTGTCTGTATCAAATAATGAAATGCAAGCTTTCTACCACTAATACACAAATAATTACATAGATTTTAATGATTTTTTTCCTTTTCTATCTATTGAAGAAAAAGCCAAAAACCAAACAACAATTACCACAGCAAGCAAAAAAATCCTGTTCAACCACAGCACTCTAAAATAGTACAAGCTAGCAATTGTGTATGTAAAGAACAATGTTATCTTGCTACTGTGTAAACTCATTAAAAAGTGCACTCGGGGAGGCCTGTTTCTGAATCAGAACTAACATGCAAGGTGATTTTTTTTATCAGCCAGTATCTCCTTGGATATCCTAATCCTTTATTTCATCAGAACAAAGAGCTGCAATTACAGCAATAAAAACCACCACTAATAAAAATGGTTAGTGACCACAAATATAGTGAGTGATCTGCAGGTTTTGTCAGAATATTTTTTAAGTAAAATCACCTCTGCAAGGCTGATGGACATATTAAAACTCAAACCAGATACCTGGCCTTCTCTGATCATGACACTAACAAAGGAATGCATACAATGCTTTGCATCACTGAAGTTCCACTTGACTTTTACTTTCAATCACCTGCTCTATTTCCCCTACTCTTCCTCAAATTGCTGCAAACTGGTAAAAACAAACTCGTAAAGTTTGGTAACAGATGGTATGAGAAATGTGGTATCTCATATATGCATGAAAACATTAATTTAATCACTTCTGTCATTTAGTTAAACAGCAACAAAAGCCCTATGAGAACATGACTCACTATGATTCTGGGAAAAAAAAATATTCCTGCTGAAAATACAAGAATGTAGGTTTCAAGGCAGCTTAAAACTAATAGTCAGATACAACCATCCAACCCCATACAGCAATCCCTGAATTTAAAACAGAGAAGCCTGTCCAACTTGACGTTAGGAAGCATTTCTTTACTGAGAGGGTGGTCAAATGTTGAAACAGACTTGCTAGAGAGGTGGCCGATGCCCCACACCTGTCAGTGTTTAAGAAGCATTTAGACAATGCCCATTTTAACATGCTTTACCTTTTGGTCAGTCCTGAAGTGGTCAGGAAGTTGGACTAGATGGTTACTGGAGGTCCCTTCCAACTTAACTATTGTTTTCTACTATGCTTTTGGGGAATAAAGTAACAATACTTCAAATGCCCATGTTAGAAGATAGCCTCATAATGGTCAGTAGTTGCCTTCTGAAGTTTCTTCTTGCTATCCATGTTTTACATTCTGTGTTTACATCCTTTTTCAGAATTCGAGCAGTCTGTTTTACTAACTGCAGCACCTAACCACTAGAATCACTCCCTCATACTGTCAATACGGTGAACGTACAAACACAACAGAATAAAATCAATCCTCAACTAGTATCTAGATATTCCACTACTGGTTTTTAATACAGGATAAATGTGATCTTTGCATCCCTTCATCCCTTTGTTAAGGGGTATGAATCAGGACTTCACACACCAAGTCACTGTTTCTGAAAGCTGACAGCCACCATTACTTTCCATTAGAATGCCTGTCCACACACCCCAGAGTGAGAGGTGTCTTCATCTTAATCAATCTTGTCTCCTTCAGACACTCGTAAGTAAAAAAAATGTTTCAATCTCCTGTTCCCAAAAGTCCAACTTTCAGCACACATCTGCCACAATTTTTGGAGATATTATGCAAGTAAGGAAACCATTAAATGAGAAAATAAAAATCTTCTATTGTTATTTTACACCAGTTTCATGCCTTAACCCAAGCCACTGTGATGGTCCTATTATCCTCTGTTATCCCCTCCCTATCCCTTCCAGATGCAATTGCTTTCCCCTTCATACAAACATATAATTAACTGAAAGATCCATTATCTCTGTTCTTCCTGCTGTTTTTTTCTTTTAAAGCACCCAACTGCAAGAAATAACTTTCTGCATTCTGCATAGAGAGACCCACTTCACATGCACAAATCAAGGCTGAATTGGGCAGTTCTCTCCACACATTCTGCCCTGTCCACTTCATAAAATACCATAGGAAAACATGTGCATATTCTCTGAAATACTAGACAGAAATAGCTAAATATTATCTATGTGCAAGCAGTGTCACTGTGATTAGAACTTTTCCTGAAATCTCTCAGCTCTCTGTATAGCAGAAGATTCTTGTTCCCCTGAAGTGCACTTCCCTCTGAATTAAGCTGGACTTTCCCCGCCACCTTCAAAAAGGACATTGTTCCCTTCATTCTCATGTATTTGTTAGCATTAAAAGCCTGCTGCTTTTAAAATGCATCTCTGTTAAAATTCTGACACAGTACTGAAGTTTAAATGATAGAATTTCTAAGTAATTTCCTGCTAAAGATTTCTATCAAGTATCCTCCCTTGCATCTTATGCAATACCATAAACTTAATACCAAACAAAGAAAACAGTAAGGAAAAGCAGTTTGAACAGTGATCCCACTGTCTCTCCAAGACATCAAAGCACATGATGCAGCTGTTCATAATGGGCAAGCGCTCAAGGGAACATTTGAGCTTATGCCTGAATTTGATTAATTGGAAATGACATCACGATTTATAACGCAATTTTCTAATTCTAAAGCAGTAATCTATAATGAGTGAGAGACAGCTCACATAGGACCTGCTTAGCTTGTAATCAGAAATAATTGCATTGTCATCGTTCCCCTTTTCTGCCTTTTCCATGGAAAAGAGGAAGAAAAAACAAGGAAATGTAACCTCTTATGGCAGAAAACGGAAAGAGCAAATCAGAGCTTCAGACATTAAAATCAACACTCAAATGATGAAAATATGCTATAAACAAGAATGAGAGAATACAAGTGGTTGATAGCAAAGTCTACCATTAAAATGGAAATGCATTGTAAATGCATGATGATTTTTCTACTTCATCTATTGTTAACATTCATGCTATGCTTCATTTTTTAATTAGAATGAAAACAACAAACCCAAACAAACATAAACTTGAGTTGCCTCCGGAGTTGTAAATTGAAATCTCAAGGTTAAACACATTTCTGATGCAACAGCACATGCCCAGGAATCAGGGCATTCTGGGTATTATCTCCTCCATAGCTGTATGATGTTCAAGCAATTATTTCACCCCTTGATGTGCTCTGATGGACCACTCTGCCAAGCTGTACATTTAAGAAGTATTCATGTCACCTAACACAGCAGCTCGAACTGTGAGCCAAGGGTCCCCAGGCTTCCCAGACAGCGGAATGGGACAGGTGTCATAACAGAGTATTTAGAGTAGTTAACCTAAGTAACCATCTGTCTGATTCCACACTTTAAATTGCCTTCTGAAGGCTTTTACCAGTCTTCCCCAATTCTGCAGTAGAAAAAGCCGCTAGCTGACACAGGCAGAGTAACTAGCTTCAATCGTAAATGCTTACTGCTGTTTCTACACAGTCTGTGTATTTAATGGCCTTTAGGAACTTCTGTAACATCTGATCTTATAGTCTGAAGACTATAAGGCAGAAACCCAGAGGGGAGTTACTTGCTAAAAGAAACAAATTCATAATGCACAAATACTCAGATCTGCACTCCATCAATAGCACACCACACTGTTGCACCACTGACGTTAAACCCAGTGTTTCTTTGACTTTGCAGAGGAGAATTATTAGTCATTTACATTCACTAAAGGAAGATAGAAACAAAGCAGTAAACTTCCATCTTGTCACAAAAGTTAAATACAATAATGAAAGTAAGACAAGAATCAAGTCTAAATTAACAGTCACCTTGAAAAAAAAACACAACCAAGTAAAACCAGACCACAGTACAGTACACAAATGTGCCATTACTCTAAATGGGCACATAATATTGCCTACCGATCCACATGCCATTTATGCAAGTGTTGATTTTTTTTTCATAGTAGGCCTTTTCAGCCTTTAACAACTCCTCTTGCTTCATGAGAGAATTATCTCCAGTACAGAGTTCCTTGCTGCAGCCCTGTGTCACGTGTAAAAAATGCAAATTGTACTATGACTCACTGTACTTCTCGGTCATTCTTATTTTAGTCACACTTTCTTAGTCTATTTAACACATTCAGGTTGCATTGTTTGGGGACTTTTTATACATGTTATCCATCTCAACAGCGGGATTCTGCTCAACATCATACAAGTTTGCTTCCAAAAAACAAGGAAGGACTTAACTGTTCTGTTTTCCTAAGCATTAAAAAAAAAAAAAAAAAAAGAGGGAAGGCCATATGCAAAGCTTCCAAAACTCTTTCCCTTGCAAATTTATAAGCATAGTGTTTTCCATCTGTTTCCAAAGAATGTCAGATAATAAATCACTATTCCACCTTCTGTTCTGGAAAACAGACCTTGTACTCATCATCCGCTCCCTCCCCCTCCATGTCTCTACCCACCTCCGTCATCAGTTCTGATTGATTATCCCAACAGAACAAATCAAACAGACCTACATACGCTCCAGTAAATTTTCCCTTTTTATTTACAATTAGATTTGTGGTATGTCCAAAGAACAGCAGGCATCTGGTCCCCACCAGTCTCAGAGGACAGACAGAGACTATTCCTGAGCACTTGCAGCCACACCTGACATGATAAAGTTATTACCAATGCATTTATACAGTTATAGATATGTAGATGTATATAGAATGGTAATACCAAAATTTCAAATTGCTAAACAATATGCAGTGAACAAGATACAGAAATTGTGAAGAAGAAAACAAAACGGCAGTGGAAAGAAGTCACTAGGAAATACATTGATTATAACCCAGAAGGGTAATATATTTTCACAAATTCTGTAAAATCTTTATTTGGATACATTTTATCAGCTCGTATCTTTTATATACTGTCTGAAAACAGTATGTTGTGGGATTTTTACAGCTTTTACCTACATGGCACTTTAATTCATAGGAAAAGCCTTGCATCATTACAACAAAGCTCCACTAAAAATTAAAACTGAACCACCTGGACAAGCATAAGATTCAAAGCCATGACGTATCACCAACTGCCTCCTCAAAGAATCAAATTCTTAAAGCACAAATTTATGTAAAAATTAATGATCCCAGTAGGAAAGAAGGAAGGAGTCTACGCAGATCACAGTGTACCGTGCCTCGTGAAACAGAACTATAATTACATATTAGGATCCAGACTAACAATTGAATCTACCGTTTAAGAGGGGAAAAAACAAAACAAAACAAAACCCTGACCACAAACAAACCCTAAACCAGACAAAGGATATTAGCACATAAATCAAACTGTTTCGTGGTACTTAAAACATAAATGCATGAAGGCAGATTGCCAACTAAACAAAAATGGATTTCAATTCCCCCATGTGCATCACAGTAGTAGCTTGTCCGATTAAGCCACTGTCCATGCAAACATCTCAATACAGGTTATAAAGAGTTATAGCTTTATCATTTAGGTTTTAAACCTGCCCTTGCCCTGTCTTGTGAATAATTTCACGCAAAGAGCTGGCTGGTGCTGGAGTAAGATCTGAGATTCTGAAAACTGGTTTCAGATGTGAAGCTCATTTTTCTGTACTATGGAAGACTCCCATGCCAGACAGGCGGAGACAAAGCCACCAGCTGCTGGAGAAGTGCACTGAGCCATCGAACAGCTCAGCAAGCCCCCAGGGAAATACACAGTACAGTGGGTAGCTGCTGTAAGTTCTACACACAAATCCAAAAAGTACAACTGAAGAATCAGAAGCCCAATGGTGTAAACCATTCAATATCTACAATACTGACAAATGGCTGGAGATTCACTATCAGATTTTACACTCCTCTGAGACCCCAGGTCCCTTCAAATACAGGCCAGACAGAAAGCAGATTCTGTCAATAGCAAAATGGGAAGCCTGTTTTCTTTGGAAGACCACTTACTTGCAAATCACTTGCCAGGAAGATAGAAGAAATATACAGACATTACTTTATGGAGGGAGGGACACTGGAGACAGACCTGTCCACGCTCTGTAAGCACAAGAGCAAGAGCTCTTAAGTTCAGACAAAAATCCTAAGAGAAACTCCATTTCTCTTGTGCAGCACCAGATTGAAACGCCCACGAGTTCTGGATTCAAAGTCAACAGAGGCAAAACTGCAACACTGCTTATAGATCCCCCTCAGCCTGATAGAAAACAAGATTACATGAAGAAAATAAGGTACTGTTGGGTAGAAGAAAGCATTTATTCAAAATTTATTCTCATATAGCATCCTGAAAATCTCTCCCACCAGCTTGAAATCAAGGTCCATATGAGACTCATACATTTACAATGTAGAAAGGTAGTATTTCATGGCACATATAATGCAGAAAAAAAGACGAGATGACGTTACTGCAAGACCTCCTCGAGCACCAGCTCTACTAAGCTGATTAGCTAACTTTATACCCTGCCACAACTGTAATCAGAACACCTACGGCATCTGCAGAAAAAGATGCCGTCTCTGTCCCAGCTATACAGTCTACCAACTGCAAAGGCAAATTTCTCCTTAGCAAGCCAAAAATGGTGAACTGCCAACTGAGTCAAAGACTCCAATACTCCAACTGTCCTTCTCAGAATAACATTTTCAAGGATGGCAAGGGAACATACCAGTCTAGCTCCTCTGATTAAGCTGTCATCTTTGTACAGTGCATGTAGAGCTTGGCTCAGCATGATACTGAGGACCTTTGCTGAGAACTCTTTGTGTATCAACTTTACAAAAATAACTGTCATGGCCATTTCTACCCTTAGTGCTGGAATAAAATATGCTCCTGTCATATCCAATGCCCTTCAACACTATCATGTTGAAACCTATTTGATGCTCACCAAAGCTAGTACTCGTACAATCGTTACCTGCCAGAAATACTTTCTTCTCCTTATCAGGCCAATCTTCTGAATGCTGAGATGTTTTGAGACACAATAAATTATCAAACGCTGTCTGCACCAATACACTGGACCAGTTTCTTGTCTTTAACATCGTCAGAGGATAGTTAAGCAAAGAGGATAAAAAAACTAGGCAAATATTTCTTCCGATATATCTTCCAAGTTCTAAAGATTTTAAAAATATGCCTGTGATTGGCCTATCCCATGCAAAATATCAGCTCATCACTCCACTTCAAAAGCACAAGGTCATGAAGAATACTATATATGTACAGACAAGAGAAATAGGTTGGTATTACTGATCATCATTTTACTTATGCTTCCTATTCCAAAAGTAAAAATCTCCCACCATAGTTCAGCAATAAAACAGCATTTGGTGGTTTTTTCCATAGAAAGCAACTTTATCAACAATAAATTAGTGCCACCTAGTGGAGTTCAAAACGTTAACCTGGACCAGAGCCTTCAGATCTTACCTGTCTTTTACTGCACTGTCCTTAATTTATGATGTCTATAATCATCTAAATGAAATGAACGTACAAATGCGATAGATCTTCCCTGCAGCACATGCAGTTGATAAATACACCAGTATAACACGCACTTAAGGCTTCCTCAACATCTAAAAATCTGCAGAAGCAACTGATGAAGACCAATGCATGTCTTCAGCAGAAACTCAACTTTAGAGCTACTGAGCACGCAACCAATAGCTCTGCAGTTACAATAAATATGGGCAAAAAAAAACCCAAAACCAAACAAACCAACAGAAATGTTTGGTAAAATGGAAAAATAAAATTGCAGCAATTTATAACGATTTTTCCAGCAGTTTTGAAAATAAGAATGCATAGGGAGGTGTCTCTTCGAGAAGAGAAGGCTCAGGGCGGGGTGGGAGGATCTGATCCATGTATTAACGTATCTGAAGGCACGGCATCAAGAGGATGAGGCCAGAGTCTCCTCAGTGATGCCAGGCCATAGGACAAGAGGCAGCAGGCATAAACTAAAACATAGGAAGTTCCACCTGAACATGAGGAAAACCTCTTGAGTGTGAGGGTGACTGAGCATTGGAATAGGCTGCCCACAGAGACTGGGGACTCTCCTTCCCTGGAGATATTCAAGAGCTGTCTGGCCACAATCCTGAGCAATGTGTTTTAGGTGTTATTGCTTGAGCAGGGAGGTTGGACTAGACAACCTTTGCTGGTCCCTTCCAACCTCAACCATGCTATGATTCTGTGGACGAAGTGATATCATTGCACATTATTAAAAAAAAAACCAAAAAAAATATTACTATTACTCTGTGATAATGTATTTCTCTGTTTCAGCCCCTCTACAAGGGCACCAAGATAATTTATCTGCTACATAGAAGTAAAAACTATTACCATTAATCTACCCATCTGGGAGTTAATTCAAGCAACATTTACATGAGCTTCTCTACTTCTGTTAAGGGTTAGGATTGTTGCTATATGCCCAGTAGACTGAGAATGCCAAGTCTAACTATAACACTGTGCATTATCTTTGTTGAAAATTATGTTCAGAATTGGTTTGAAACATGTACAAAGAAATATCGTTATCCCCATGTTCATAATGCATGGGGAATGCATGGTGGCCAACCTTACCCAGTATTCTTCACACAGGAAATGAAAGCAATACAAGGCAGAAGAAAACCCAAAAGCATTCTAGATCTTTTGTCTTACTTTTCTTAACAACTGACTCTTAAAAACCCAAAAACATCTCAAAACATTATATAATTTCTAAGGCTAGCTGCACAGAAACATCCTATAGTCCCAAATTAGGAAAAAGTAAATCAGATGACGTAATGTAGTCTTCCAATGCTTAACACAATATATACAGCAGCAGCATAATCAAAGCTGCCCCCATTTCACTGGACTTGCTTCCGATTCCTGTAATTGTAAGCAAGACAGGAATCTGCTATTAGATAGGCTGTCCACAGTGTCCTGTAAGATAACAAGACCAGATCTCACTTATAAAAATGGAAAGCAATTACACTGGCATTTGCCAGCAACCAAACACGAAAGTGCTTTTCTGTCTCTGGACTAACAAACTGAACACAGTCCAAACAAAACAGGAGCACATACCACAATTTAAACCAAAAAGATCATCATTTGTGGTAATGAAATTCCAAGCTTTTACATACATATGAAATACAGTTATTCCATTTTCCATTGTTAAAATACCAGTTCTGGGTTTTATACAATTATAAGCAGGAGTACATCTCAAGCCATGATGCAGTGTTAACACACCAACATTTAACAAAAATAGAAGCTATAGGTGAATTAGCTGGCTATGAATTGCTCAGCAAGATAAAAAATTCTTTACAGAGAAATGCAAAAATAATGGTAATTTCCTTGAGAAGAACACATTCTTCTTTGCTAGTGTGAGCCATGCATTCTTTTCTCATGTCCCCACGTTCTACTCACTTTGCAAAGGTACAGAAGACTACAACCACAGAAAAGTAGTACTTCAAAACAGTAAGTACAATGCACAGAATGTGTGAAATAGTAAGATATGGTCAAGATGTTGAAAGATAATACACCGCCCCAAAGTTACAAAAGGAGGTTAATTCTTGTTAAAGCTTCCACATATGTAAGGAGTGAAGTATGCATCCTGTATACAACAAATATTACATTTTCTTGCTGAAACACTTGTTCTGCAGGCTACCATTTTGGCAAAATACATGTTAATTTTACAATTATGTCCAACATTTGGTTGTTCCAATAAGAATACTGATTCCCAGAGAGCTTACATTTACAATGCTATCATTTAGCTCAAATGTGACAAACTTTTTAAATTTACATCAAATATGTAAATGCAGACTCTTTAAAATGCTTTCGGATCCGACACAATGTCAGGCAGAGATATTTTTAGTTCTAATCCATTTAAAGTGCTAAATTCCAAGGGAATCAGCAGCATTGCTTTCACTCACCACTTCAACTAAATTCTTCTGGACTCACAACTCATTGCAATCTTCAAGAAAAGGAGATAAGATAACACCATTTATGTGAAGAAAATAGCTTTAGCCCTTATTTTTTAATATTTGCAGGTAGTTCCATATGTCCCAATAAACACTAAATCACAACTGCATTTGCACACAAGAGACACTGCAGAAAAACGTAAATAATGCAGTGCCTTTACACACAAAACAAGTTAGTGTGAGATTTCGTATTTCTATGTCAAGTCTTATTATTTGCATGTACCAATTTAGGTTCATGACAAACTACTACTAGGAATACACAAAAGCTTCTGAGTATGGCAGCAATCATTCTCTAGACCCGACACAGCGACTGCAGCTACCTACAAAGCCACAAGAAAACAGAATATTAAGATCGTGGATAACTGCAACAAAATCAGTTAATGACTTGGTGACATATTTAGTTTGTGATTTCATTTAAATCTAGATCCATTTTCATAAAACAAGTATTCTCCATGTACAGAGAGCTTCTTTTAACCAAAGAAAGTTTTGAAATCAGAATACACTAGGACTTCCATCTATAGATAACTGGCATAGTCAGTCTTTTCTTTGGGGATTAACATCTTCAAAAGGCAGACAGTAATTAAAACAGAGATACAGGTTATCAGAAACATAAGTGTTCATATTAAAAAGAAAGCGACTGCTTACATTTATTGCCATTGTGAGAACAGTAGAGCGTTTAGTTTTCTCATTTGCCACAAGTTATTATTTTAGCAATAAAATGAAGCAAGCACAAAGCAAAGCTTCTAACTAGTTTATTTCTACTATTGTATAAGCAATCGCAAACCATTGTTATTGATAAAATATCTGAAGTGTGTTTGCTCTGTGACTATGCACAGAGTACAGGAAAAATACAAGGTAAACAGACTATATACATTGTTTCAACAACTTTTGTCCCAAGTACAAAAGGCGCCTTTTTAACCTGAATATTCAATGTCTAGTTAGCAAACTAATGGCAACGTAACTGCTTCAGAAAACGTATATTTAAAAAAGTGTTAAAATAAATGTTCATTTAAAAACCACTTCAATACACTGCAAGCTATCTTCTGGCAGAGAGACTGAGTAAAAGAATAGGTCAGACAGAGATGAGTTTGTTTAATGCATTACTTAATGATGTTCAGATTTGCTGGTGATAAATGTAGAGGAAGATTTTCGTTCTTACAACAGCACAGAACCTAAGTGTGAAATCCTATGAAATGTTGACAGACTAAGTGTTTTAACTACCAACAGTACTACCATTTAAAAGAGCTGAGAGTGTCTAGCAAGGAAAAGATCACTGTATACATAAATTTTCTATATTTCTTCCTAACCACCCACAGGAAATCATTATTGGAAACAGCAGGTCAATTAATTTTAGAGTGAGCAGTAAGGCAGATCCTATGTGGGGGAAAAAAAAAAAAGCTTCCTCCTAAGGCTACTTTCTTCCTCTTTCCATTAAATCCATATTCTTACATGTGCTGAAAAAAAGATCACCACAACTCATTTCAACTCACATGAATGCCCGCGTATTTGCAAAGCACAGGTTTTGGCCAGTCTGAAGATTTACATTCATCTTTACTCAAGTAATAACTCTGAACCTTCCTCAGTAATCATGTTGACAGGGTGCCCACTTGACATGATCCCTCAGTACAGGTGAGACAAGTTCCTTCGTGGCTATTACATACGACTATCACTGATGTGGATAACAGCTTTGCACACATGGCTAAGTGCAGGATCCACCTCCTAATGACCGATACTATGCAGAAGCAAACTGAACAAGAGCACAAGCACTATAAAGTCACTTCTTTGTTAGGAATAAAAGCATCCTACCAAAAGAAATACCCATTTTCAAGTACCTAAACAAAATAACTTTTATTCTATTAAACAAACATTTCACAGTATAGACTTACTGTAGACCTAGCATTCATGCCAGCTTGAGGTGGAAAATTATAGTCTTCTTGATACAAACACGAGCATAGACTGCAGCACTTCACTGTTCTCGTTATTTTTGTCAGCAAAGCACAAACAACTCTAAATTTGATTGTACAAATGAAGTATTTAATGAAATATTTTACAGAGAAATGGAGAAAAATCAAAAAGCTGACTGGGCAAAGCCCAAGCAGAAAAAAAAATAAGAAAAAAAGAGGCAAAGTTAGAAGTGAATCAATATTAAATTAAACCTCTACTCCATATGCCGTTCCTCTTCTTACAGGCCAATGCGTTCTCTTAAGCAAAACTCTGCTTAAAGACCAAGGCTGAAAAAATTCTGCAGCCAATTAGCTTTCAAACTGTAGATACAAAATCCCTACTATAATAAGCAAGCAATCATTACAGAACTGAGAGATAAATAATGTTCGTTCTTCTTCTTGTAGACATACCCAGCTGTGGAAAGACGAGAGCTAGGACAGGAAAAATGCCACCGAGCTGAACATAGCTAGACAAGCTTTACAGATGTGAAACAAGGTGTATATCTAGCTAAAGTTCAATCATAATAGAAAGGACAAAGAAATAACCACCCAGAATTCTAGTGATAACAGGGAGAAAAGCTAAGGAGGATTCATACCTATTCACAAAGATTTTCACTTACAACTTCTTTCTTAATATCTATTAGTTCTTGCAGACCAAGTGTCCATAATAAACACATATACACATTTTATTTTCTTTGAAGTATTACAATATGCCTGTTATTTTTCTAACAAATACCAACCACTAGGGAGTATGTAACAGATGCTGAACACCTTCAAATTTCATCCCACAGATCATGAAGAGATTAAACTCCAAAAGGATTTAGGAGACCATGGAGTAATTCTGTATGTCTGTTCATAACCCCTAAAAGCATGTTATACTTCTAAGGGATTACCTTTTGAAAACACTACAACTGAAATATGGTTACAGTAGTCTGTTCTTTTGAATTTTGCAGGCTTATAATTTAATAAGCTACTTGGACAAGCAGCTGTTGATTATATTTTTCCAAAATGCTATACACAAGTGTCTGATGACTGTTTCTCTCACTATTAACATATTGAAAACACAAAATGAAGTTCCTGAAAAATTCTAATTAGCTGATACTCGGAGTACACATTTTGCATGCTAGATCCTGAACTGCACAAATGAATATCTTAAGCACATCCATAAGTGTTATTTATACCCACACTATAGAGAAAGTTTTAAAAAGGGTTATTTATAAGGCTTTCAAAGTACACACACGAGCGCACTGTATAAGTGCATTGTTTTGTCATAATGATGCCATAGCTTGTACAACTATTCAGCAGCTTAATATTAAGACAGCTATCATTAAAATGCATCATAGATGGAAATGTAACATCGATATCGGTTGCATATATTATTTGCTACTACACTTAACCTCTAAACACTGGCAGCGCGATGTGCTTTATATGAAGAAAATAAATGCACAAAGTAATGGAAAGTGTATTGCATAGATGATTCGGGTTTTTTTCCTTCTAACTGTAGATGTGGCAACCACAACGACATACAGGCAAAGCTTTGATGCATTTCAAAAATCCTTCCATCGCTACCCTAGAATACGCACAGTTGCACACATACATCATAAACCCAACCATTCTTGCTAAAATAAAGTGAAAGCTTATCAAAAGAATGCTCTTCCTGTCTTCTTGCATTAATAGCATTACCTAATTTATACAAACACTCCCCACGTTCACAACAAAAAACCTCACTCTGTTCAGCTAAGAAGATACCATTTTGTATTACTGATAGCAACAATAAAAACACTATAAGCTCTGTTCCTGTGGTTAATTTCTGGAAAGACCTTTTCAAGTTAAAATCAACCTTTCAGATGTCTCTATTTCTCCATTGCCTTCAGCAGAAAAAATGTCACCACAGGAATAGATTAGGTTTCACCTGTACTTACAACAGAAGCTGTTGATAATGCTACTTATAACCACCAGTCACAGATGATTTGCAGGCCAACACTCCTACTCATTGTGCCATAGTTCCTTTCAAAATGAAATTCCTACTATAGTGTACTCTCTCAATATATTATTTACACACACATCTTACATCATAGAATCATAGAATAGTTAGGGTTGGAAAGGACCTTAAGATCATCTAGTTCCAACCCCCCTGCCATGGGCAGGGACACCTCACACTAAACCAAGGCTCTGTCCAACCTGGCCTTGAACATCCATACATCTGCTCATTTAGGATAACAAACAAAACAGTTTGAGAGCTATCACTCATCAAAATGTCTCTACCATTCCCTAAAGTTCATGTTTCAAAATTTCACAATAAAAAGGTTTGAGAGTGTCAGACACTTTCCTTGCTTATATGAGGATGTCCAACGTAAAAGAAACGGAAAAACTCACCTCTCCTGGATTTGCAGCCAGAACAGGCAGAGTACAAAGGCAGCAAGACTCATCAACGTGTCACCCCACATTGCTCCAAAGTAACAGTTGAAGTAATGTTAAACCACTGTACCAGAGTAGGCCTAAGAAATCACGTCATCCTAGACCTTAACGCAAACTGAAAATTTCCCCAATCTTTACACCTTCCACAAGTTTTCTAAAGGTATCAAGGCCTAGAGTTTTGGCCACTGTATTTGTAATAGGCAAAGACTAAGCATTTCACCAATATTTTATTTTATCTTCCTAATTGCCCGATAATCCAGAGAGTATTTGTACATTTAATTAAGAGTATCTTGCATCCTGTAGATTACATCATACAATGATGAGTCACTCCCCTCTTAACCCTACCCCCAGTGTTGAGACTCCTTACAAGCCAGGACTGCTCCACATGAAACGCAATGACCAAATGGGACTGTTCTTCCACAAAACACTGCGCTAATTCTCCTGCATTCAGTCTTTCCACTTGAATGGAATAAAAACCCTTTTGAGAACAACAATTCCAGTTCCCCCCCTCCCCTTTTTTTTTCTCAGGCACACTATGGGACTCCTCAGTGCATGCACAATGCAAATAAGGCAAACTTCCTTTGAAAGAGTGATTAATATGCAAAGACAGCCTGCTTTTTCATGGGATGTGAAGAACCACCACCAAGCATTTCCAAATTCTGAGGTTTCTTCAATTATTCCCAGTGTTTATTTTAAACATAAGATTATGCAATAATACCACACATTAAGACCAATTTGCCAATATTGTGTAAACACCACCAAACTGGCTGTTCATCTTTTGTGTCATATTTAAATGCAGCCTTGGATATCCTAGATATGAAGGCACTGAAAAAAACAGGACTTGGATTTTTGAATCCTCTTCATGTCAAAAAGTCTGCATTTAAAACACACTGCAAATAACTGCATATTTTATTTTTAAGTAATGTTTAGGGATTTTTTAAATAAAACAAGAAAGTTTACAAACTTATAAACTAATTTAAATGACAACTAACTTCTGAACAAATATGTTGCAGTTCCAGCAACATTTATAGTTACAATACATGAAACATTTGGAAAAGCCCATTCAGATGTGGAGACATAAATTTTCTATTTCATTTTTATACAATTCTCATCAGTATTTTTCATCATTTATCACCTGGTCAATTACACTTTCTATGAACAACTCAGCCAGGACTCTCCCATGGAAAGGACCTTTCCATTTCAAGATCTGATATACCATACTCTGCCCAAAATGAGCTCAAAATGTAGTTTGAATGTGGTAAGTGACTCACTTCTTATTCTAACCCTTTATTTCGTACATTTCCTTTAAAGGTCCCTTCCAACCCAAACTATTCTATCTTTCTATGTTTGTATGTTTCCCAACCTTTTCACACAGGTTTAAACAGTCCCTTTCATATTCATTGACCAACATACCAAAATATTATTAAAAATAAACCAGTAACCCATAACTAACATTCTTGTTTATCTTAAAGATTGAGGTTGATAAATATCACTGATACAAGCAAACAAAATGAAGTAAATTAAATATTTAAATAACCATCTATCAGGACTATTTTTATAGCAGTAGCTATACTAAAATCGCAGAACCATTGAAGTTGGAAGGGACCTCTTGAGATCATCTAGCCCAACAGGGGAAGGTAGCTATGGCAGGTTACCCAGGAGTCTGTCCAGATGGGTTCTGAATGCCTCCATGGATGGAGGCTCCACAATCTCTCTAGGCAGCCTGTTCCAGGGGCGTGTGTTCTGTTTTCTTACATTCTGACAGGACTTTCTGTATTCCAATTTGTGCCGAATGACTCCTGTCCTGTCATCATCGGACATCACTGAAGAAAGCCTGCTTTCCTTCTTCATTCCCTGCCATCAGGTATGTATCCACACGGATTAAGGCCCCCTCCAGCCTTCTCTTCCCAGGCTAGTGTCAGCCTTCTCAACATCTCCTCGTACAAAAGATGCTCCAGTCCCTCCTGCATCTGGTAGATATTTGTATTAACTCAAAATAAATCAAATGGTCTCTCCATTCTAAGAAATTAACCGTTTCAATGGATTTCCAAATTATTTTCCACATCATTCTACCAAGTTTATACTAAATCAGGCAACTCCCAGTTTTCACAACACACCCTGCAGATCCCTGTATCTGTCTTGTCATAAGATCTAGGATGCAAATAGCTAAAGGATCAGCTACGACACATATCACGTTACTGTCTAGCCTAAACTTAATTTTCTTGCATCAGATTTACAGATATAGGGCTTCCTCCCTGCCATTATAAATTGCTCACAAAAATAGTCGTAGGATCAGTTTCTGCCATTCCCTGGTTTGAGGTCCCTCTGTGACCTGGCATTGAGCCAGTCGATGCCAAGTTTACTACTGACTTCTGTGGACAGCCAGTCTTACAGACCTTTGCTTCAGTACCTTACTTATCTGGACAGGGAAGAAACAGAACCAGCACTGTAGAAAAAGTGAACAACTAAAGACTTGAACTGAAAACCTCTCCCCTTCATTTTTAAATCTGAGGTCTCATTTTGAATATAGAGTAGAAAGTTGAGACACATTAGTCTTTAGGTGCAAGCATGTTATTTTCTTCCAACGTAACACAGCTCCCTTGTTTCTTCTGCAAATATGCAGGTCTAAATGATTACTACATATCCATACTGATTATTCACTTTCTAAGTGTGATGGCTCAAGAATTTGGATAACTCATCCAGCTATTAAGTCGAGTACTATGTGAATATACCCACAGCTGCTGCTTCTTGAGAGACTCTGGTATCTTAACGCAATTTGCACTTGCTTAGCAGGATAAACCTTCCATTGTTAGCTGTTCTCCAAAAATTAGCTTTGCCATCAGCAGCTGCCTAAAGATCTGAAGTTATCAAGACTAAGGCTATTGATGTTCTACATTTGTCCAAACTATTAATAGTTTTGCTAAAGTACCTACATCCACTGCTTGCCATAAAATAGAAAAAACTTCAGATGTCAAAGCACACAGTGAGGTCCAAAAAGCGCTGTAACAGAAACCGTCTGGCAGCCTTGATCATTTTCAAATACACAATCATCTACACCATACACCTCAACATGTTTTGGCACAAGTTTTTCTTTCATTTATCCTTAGAAGGTGTAGAAGGTATGATTCACTGTATGGACAGCAATTAACTGCCTTATCATAATCTTCTACAGATATAGGGGAAGCTCCTGGACTTGAACTGTAAGTAGAAAATATTTTAATGTGAAGTTGATCCTTGATTTTTATCTATTCCACTTTCTTCAGGCACCTATATTGTAAACTAAAAAACCACAGAAAAATCTTCTTCTGGTACTTAGTAGTGACTGCCTCAGACACTTACAAACGCAATGTATCAGAAGGGCCTGACAGCCTGCCATTTGGCTCTCACGGTAACTTCAAAAGGCAACGTTCCTAATGAGCAGCTGCAGTGGGGAAGCTGCATTTCAACACCATGAACTGAAAGGGCATAATGGCACTACCGCCAAACCCACCTAATTTACATCCCTTTGCATTAGCAAGGGCTTTAAACGATGGTAATGTGTTTTCCTAAACAAAAGAAGCCAGAGCCAGCATAGATCTGACCTTCAAATTTGCTTCTGTGATTTTTATGTCTCAAAGTCTATTTGCCTGGTGGCTCTTTTTTCCCTCCAGGCCTTGCAATGATAACTGACACATCAGTCCTATGAAAACATGCGCAAAGGACACCACTCAGGAAAGTGGAGATGCCTGGGAGCTGTAGTTCTTTACAGACACACCCTCATTCAAGTCACTCCCAGGCATTCTCCTTGGTTTAGAAAGCTATTGTAAGAAGACAATTTTGTTTCCTGAATGTTTTCAAACTTTTATATTTATGATTACGTTGCTTTACTTATTTTCTCTCACATTTCAGATCTCTGTGAGCATACCGAATTGGGAAAACAACAAAGACACCATCTTTTCACTGCACCTGAAAAACACTGTAATGGCCCCTACTTGAATTTTTCTGATAGTTCCCTGCAGAAAAGCTATGATACACACTTACAAAGATGATCACTTCTCCAGTCTGCTTACACAGGCATTTCTGCAAGTTCGTATCATCTTCCTATTTGCAAGTTGTGAGTTAAGAGTACAATAGAATTGTTATTGATAGATCAAACCGTACTGAAGCATACTGCCAAGTATGCTAAACCAGTGCTTCAAAAGCCACATAAGAAAAACAACAACAATAAAAAATTGTGTGTTTTCTATACAAACAGTATCACCAGGTGTGTTAAATAATGAGTTAAAACGCAGGACGGCCTTTCAAATGGCAAAATAAAATGTGCTTTTGTCTCTTACTAAAGCTATTTTTCTGTTCCTCGCAGACTGATGGCAGCAGATGCAGTATCCCCTCCTCCTCCCCTATCAATTGGTTCTGCTTTACTGCCAGCCAGTCAAAATAATTCTACGGCACTAACCACCCCCCCTGCAAAAAAAAAACCAACCAAAAAAACCCCAAAAAACAAAACAACAAAACAACCAATCACACACACACTCCCTCAAAAAAACACCAACCAAAAAAACCCCGCTCCATGCCACTCCCTATCAACAAGAAACCAGTCACTTATACCCAATGGCAGAAAAGTCTATCATTAAAACACATTTCTGGAGATGCACCAAGAAAAGTGAAGGCACTTCCATCCTGGAGAGCAGCCACAAACTTTAACTCAAAACCTGGGTACTCAGTAATTTACTGTTATATTAAATATACTTAAAAAAAAAAAGAATCCAAAACCACACCATCCCCAAAATCCAACAGTTAAGCCAGGACTCTTCAAGTTCATACATCAAGAGGATAAAACTTATACAGAATACTCTCTGTTATTTAGGAAACCATAGTTCTCAGGATGTAAATGAAAGGAGGCGAGCCATCTATAAATCAGCTTGCAAATTATAAAAAAATGTTTTAATAGTAGATTAAATAAATCACCACTGTCATAGGCCACAGGAATAAGTACAAAATGTGGAATTATTCTAAAAGATGTAAAGGCATAGTTTTGTTCTGAACCTACCACATAACTGTTGCTCAGACAACAGTCTCTTCAGGGATTCTTCCCTAATAAGCATCTATCTTTTGCCTCCTCTTACATTTAAGCTACTATAAAGCTGCAGTTAGGGTTTCTTTATTAGCATTATCATAGCTGCTCCCCCTCTTTCGCTGACATCTCCTTCAATATCATAGCTTCCAAAGCCCAAAGCAATAACCTTTCTTCCCCCATGACAGATTGTGGTGAGGTCAGCTGGGAAAAAAAGAAGGGACAAGCTTTAGCAGACCAAAGCATCCTTTAGCGTGAAAAGCACAACTGATGTGATGGGTGCTGCTTTTACCATAAACAGTGCTGCTGCTTTGTTCTAGCTTTTTAATATTTTATTTGGTTTTTGTGTTCTCCATTTTATGCTGATTTCACAGTCCAGTTCCAGCTGTGCAACTCCCTAGGCACTCTATGCATTTGTAATTATTATTATTGGATAAACATGTATTTGAGTGGGGCAACAGATGATATGCAGATAATTTTTCTTTGCTTACTCCCATCTACTTGCCCTGAAATAAAAAAATGCTTTATTCTTCCCTCCCACAGCTGAGAAAGCCTGTGTGAATGTGTCAAGAGAGGCAACAGCTACAGAATCACATATAGTAGTCTGGCATTTTACAATGGTTGAGATCAAGAATGTATGCAGAGATGGTGATTGAAGGGTGTGGCTGAGCCAGATGCAGAGCTGGCTACCAAGAGGAACTGTGCTAAAAATGGAAAGACAACATACCCTCAATTTGTAATATATACTCTATATATAATATAATGGTTTAAACTATAACAAAGAGAAGCTATACAGTAATGCTTATGACACAGGAGAGTTGTGTATCGTTAAGAACGGGTTTTGGGTTGATGTTAAACAGGTGGCTTGATTTGGCAACAGACTTGAGCACACTGGTGGCAGTGGTCCGCCATGACAGGAGCTGGAATTGAGCCACAACAAGATAGCAATTCTTACTGCATGAGCAGGCAAAGCTACAGCAGAAGTAATTGCTTAAGGAGATAAAGAATCATCAGTATGGGAATGAGGCAGTGAGGGGTTGTGGTAGTTAAGGACAGCACTGAAGCAAGGGGTGAAAAGAAGCTGTGCAGTGAGGTCTGTAACAGCAGTGATGGGAAAGAATAGTGCACTGGGGTACACTGCAAGGACACAGAAACGGGTACAAGAGCTATCCGGTGATAGCAGGGATCTGGACAGAGCGTGAGCTTTCCTGAGATAGCAACAGCAGTGATTGGTAAGTAGTTATGAAACGATGAGCGGAGAAAAGACTGCAAGTAGTAAAGGCAATGACAGTTCTGAGGTAAAGATAGCACGGACAATCAGTGTGGGTGCTTCAGGCCACGATGCTTGCCAAGAAGAGGGAGCTGGAGGGAGCGTATGACGAGCTGTAGGACAGGACAGAGAGAAAACACTCATATTGCCAAGAGTGGGCGCAGAAGGCTCTGGGGAACACTTCCTAGGGAGTGTGCGTAAGGACAAGGAGCAAGGAGCTTGGGGCGACGAGGCTCGCTGAAGGATGGCGACAGGAGCGCGGTCTCGCTGGCGGAGGGGGCGGCGTCAGCACAGGCGTGGCCGTAACCGCACCCAACCAACCTGCCGTCTCCCGGGGCAAGGCGGGGCCGGCACCGGGCCTTCACCGACGATGGCGACCCAAGCGCCGCTCCCTTAACAGCACCGGCCCTTGGCCGGCGTCCCCCCGTCATGGCTCCCCTCCGGTTTTCTGCTTTCTTACAGCTGCTCCAGCCCCCGCCTCTAATTGCGATCGCACCTCTCCCTTCCCCGCGCCCGCTGCAATCTCTGCCCCGCACATGCACCGCTTGCAAGAAGGAGGGCGGATGGGCGGCGGCGGAGGCGGACACCGCCGCGTAGCACAGTAGCATCCTTAAGGTTCACAATGAAAGCCGACGCGACAAGGAAAATCCACCGCCTCCTCGCACGGTGACACCATTAACACAGCGCACGTAGCATCCTCGCTGCTTCGCTCGCGTCCTCCTTCCCCATCCCCATTGTCTGGGATTCACTTCACACCGAAAGCCCAGCCCGGGGGAGGCGGGTTCCCGCGGGGGGAGAGATTCCTCCCGTCGCACCCGTGGACAGCCGCGCCAGAGCGCAGAAGAAGCCGCTCGCTCCCACCCTTCTCACCTACCCTCCTCCTCCCCCCTCCGCGTTCTCCTGTCAAATTCGCACAGCCCGAGCCATCTTGCCCCTCCGGTTCCCACGACAGCCAACAATGTGCGCGAACCAGCCGCCCCATCACGCACACCGGGCGCGGCTGGCGGGGGGGACCCCACCACAGGCTGTCTCCCTGCCAAGCCCAGCAGAAGCGTAACGCAGAGCAGCGGCGGCGGGGTCCGCCCGACCCTATTGTTCGCGCCGCCAGGTCTCGGCACTACCCCGCCCCAGGTCCCGGCAGCTCCGCACCGCCGCGGCGTACCTGCGGTTCCAAGCAAAACCAACGTCCAGGGCAACACGGTGGCTAGCAGCATCGCAGCCGACCGAGGGGACAGGGAGCCGGTAGTGAAACAGCCTTTTCCTGCAGTTCGGAAGAAACGCAGCTCGCTTCTTTGACGTTTATTTTCCCTTTTTTCCCCCACTCGCCTTCCCTCGCCGCTCCTCCCGCTGCCGGCCGCGCTCCGTCCCCGTTACCGCGCACTCCTCACACCGCCTTCTGCCGGCTGCGCCCCGGCCGCGTCCCGGCGCCGCCGCACTGACTGACAGGCGGCCTCAGCACCGCGGCCCGGATCCCTGCGCCACCGGCCTGGCGCGGCGGCTGGCACCGCCGTGTTCTTCCACCCGCGCCCGCCTCAAATAGTACAGCGCGGGCCGCGGAGAGGGGGTCTGAAGCTTCGAGGGGCGCTGCAGGTCCCCTGCGAAACGCGGTGCGGATCGCGGAACTGGCGCCCGACCCGCGGAGGAGCCTCCCGAGGCTCGGGCGCGCTGAGGCTCGGGGCAGGGCAGCGGCGGTGGTCCCTTAGGGGGTAACTTATTGCCATGAAGGAGACCAGAGAAATTGACCAGTGCGCGGTTTTGATTTCCTCCCCGGTTTGCCCTGCACATGCCTAAGGAAGTACCTGCAGGAAGACAGGTGGGAAACCAAGACGGCAAGGAAAGGACATTTTGTCAATCCCCTATGCTTCGTGTGGGCTTTTGTTCTATTTTTGCATGAGAATGCCGACCAGAGCCTGCTCAGGAGGCACAGAGCCAGGAGTTCTCACAGTTCTCCTAGTCTCAGGAGTTGTCACAGTTCTGCCATCTCGCTTGTGGCAAAAGCCAGGACAGCACTGTGGATGAAGAGATGCTGGGTAGAGGAAGGAGGATGCCCACCTTTTGAATCATTTCTGCAAGGCCTCCCTTCACATGGCTCCCTCTGAGCACCCCCGACTCACACAGACAGTATATCAATCTGTTCTAGTGAGTTGCATGTTTGTGCATATATACAGGATATCTTGATGTTCAACTTCTTGTCTACACCAACACCCACAGCAGCAACTCTTCTTCAAGATCTGAAAGGCAGTGGGCACTCAGCTACAGTGTCAAAGATTACGTGGATTCAATAATAGGTGGACAGAAAAAAAAGAGAATGGTGGAAGTCCATTTTGAACTAGAATTACATTATAATCAACAAAGCTTGTCTCTGTCAGACTCTCGTGTCTTAACAGCGGTACTCCAGCAGCTTCCCAAACTACAGGAATTGCTAAAAGCCCTCATTACTTGAGCATAGTATTTACTTGCTTTGGGATCTGTGAACATGGGGATCTGTGCTTTAAGGGGGAGAAAGTTCTTAGGAAAAAACAATAAAATTTAAGCATTTATTTTATTCAGGTGTAGCCTACAGTTTGTGTTTTCACTAGTATTAGAAAAAAGCACTTGAAGTAGACTTCTGTCATAACATGCAAAATAATTTGGCTTAGTTGGCTAATTGTAGTTGCCATTTAAAATGAAATAAGAAATATCTAGACTAGTTGTGAACATATAAGGACTACTAATGACAGATTTTTTTTAGCAGAAAACTGCCAGGTAGAAGCCATTTAGGCAGAAGATAGACCGCTCAGATAAACAGACAATACCCTTTGAATATAATTTGACACCAGCATTTCAACAATATTATAATTTAGTCAATCCATTCCAGTATTTTGCTGTTAGTGGTCTCAAGAATCATTCTAGGCCAGATCATATTCTTTTATTATATCCTTTTCCATTTGAGCAATCCCTTCCCCCTTTTCATTTTGTAAAAACCCTTCTCTAAAAGAAACAACAAAATTACTTATTGCACTGTGATTGAAAACATACCTTCTCTGCTCCTTTGGTCTACCTAGCCTCATACTGGATTGATTATCTGCAGAGAGCAACCTTGCTCAACCATGCCAGGGGCTATTACTTGACTCCCTCCTCTCCCTGTTCACACCAATCCCCACTATCCTGCAGACTAGCATTCCTGGACTCTGTATTTCCCCTCCACCTCCAACATAAGGTCACTCATCCAGGAAGATGCCAATATTGAATTAAAGTTTTTCAGATCATACAGATGCTCAGCTCAAACCACTTCGGAATAGAAAACAGATCTCTCACTAAGAGTATTTGTTTGTGATAACCCTTAGAAGAAGTTATATCCTTTATCCTGAAAACAGCCAATCTCCGAACACATTAGGTAGTATACTCTTTATAGGAGGAAAAGTAAGTTTACATCAGTTATCACACAACTTTAGCAGATTAAATCAACTAATGGCTGTACACGAGAGGCAGGATCTCTATCATCCATCAAACCAGAACATCTTGCAAGACTCCCACCTTGTTTCTCCATCCTTTCAACTGCTGGTTGACAAATGTGGATAAACATAGTTGTGAGCCATCTGCTTCCCCTTGGGTCTCCCCTCCTCTCTGCCATCAACTTTCTCAATGAGCTTGTCCCAGAAAAAAGTTACCCCTAAAGATAACAAAGCATGGTTCCATGAGATGTGGTCTTTTTTTATACTAACTCCACCAGCTGGATTTCTGGCACTAGGGAATTTGAGTCTCTGTCCTGAGCAGTTAAATAAACTCTTTTGCATTCAGCCAGATTAGTGTCCAATCACTTCCTACAGAGAAAAGAGGCTGAGTTGTCATACTGTTATTAGTACTGTCAGAAGTAGTTTGTAGAATTAGTTCTGGTTCCCAGAGGTCTTACACAAGTGTCTTTTTCTTTCCATTCACCACAAAGAATATCCAGATAGACATCTACCTTGTAAAAATTACACATATAGCATTCATAATAAGAGATCTGGGAGTGCACAGGTCATTGTATATTGAACAAGGAAGCTATAACACTAACTCATAAGATGCAACTGTCCATTTTTATAAACAGACTTTTCTATGAAATCTGGCATCATCTCAGCAATACAGCCAAATACTTGCAAAACAGTATTTGTATGTGTTGAACTATAGTCTCACACAGAACATTTAATCTAAGGCAACTTTTTTCCCCAAAAGCTGACATTGCATAACATTGGAACAGAAAGATATATGAAGAAAGATTGTTGCATAGAACAAATAGCATGAATTATTATATACTGTGAGTAGTTTGTATTAGAGATATAGTATATCTTTATTCCTATTAAGCAATCCTTCGTCCATGACATAGTACTAATTCTCAGGGTAAGTAAAAGGAAGTACTCCCATGGAAGTCAGTGTAAAAAACATCCCAATCCCTCTCCAACTCAGTGGCAGAGCAGAGAACAGGAGAAGCAGGGGGCACCATTTCACTTGTAGCAGAATTCAAGAACCGTGAACTTCTCCCACCTCCATTCAAAAGATTTGACAGAGCAAAGACACCAAATGTCTACCCTGAAATTAAGCTTCTAAGTAATTTAAAAACAAAATCGTGGATTTTGTAAAAGTCCAGTAGAGACCAGTCCCAAGCATATCCAAATCAAATGAAGTGTTCCCAGTACATTACCTGAAACATCTCCCCCACCCCCCCCCCTTTTTTTTGCTGTTAACAGATGTGTATGGGCCATGTCCATGCATTTCTTTTCCTTAATCTATAAATCAAAAATGGCATATCACACAAATCAATAATTGAAACAAGTCTCAATTATTGGCTTCATTGAGTACTTTGCACAAAAATGAACAGGCAATTTGGATCAAGTTTTCTCCCAGGTTGAAAAACAGCATCCATGATATCTCTATCAAATGAATGCTACTTCTACTATGCAAATACGAGAACAAGTAAACTAGAGATTTAACCATAAAGGCATTTCACAGAGTAAGTGCAACTTCAGCATCATAGAAAGATTGCAAAATAACCCTCTGTAGGCAGCATTCCCCTTTTCCTGACATAACTCTTCACTGGTTGGTGTTTGAGGCAGGATTATTACAGGATGCACTGGAAATTCTCTATGACTTGAAAGCATCATGTGGGGTCAAGAGAGGACTTCAGCTGTCAAACTAAAGAAATAACATAGCAGACAGTTATGTTTTGTAGTCAGTCTTTGAGAAAAGTTTACAATCTAAAATTGCTACTGAGGTCAAATCCCAAGATTCAAACCTGATGCAACAGGACAGTAATAACCATTGCTATAATGACAGCTGTTGTATGTCCATCATTGAAAAGCAACATAAATAGTTTTTATCAAATTGCCCCTTATGCTAGCATCATTAAGGAGAGGTAGTCTGCAAAGAATTACTTGGGGTTTTCTGTGGGAACCATTAGACCCAGATTTATAAACCACAAAGCAGACTTATTACTTATTTGTAGGCTACAGAAAATGGGCATAATTAGTGGCACACTGAGGGAATGCACTTCAATAGTCTCTCTGGTCAAAGTGTTGTTCTATGCTGTGTATTTAGTATGATGGATAACACCACTATGCAAAATGCACCTCAAATCAATATTCTTCTTCACAGGTAGGCAATACAAGCACATAATACAAGTCCCTTAAAATATCCTTCTCTTTGTCACAGATTATTTTGTAAGGAAGTCTTAAAGAAAAAAAGAAAAAGTATCTTCCCTTCCTCTTTTAGGTAGTAAGGCTTTACAAAACTATTAAGGATCTTCTGGTGATGACACAAACCACAAGCATGAAGAACAAGTAATCAGAATTTAAGAGGTTAAATTACAGTCCAGAAATTCAGAATCTTGGCATTAAAAACATACATGTTTTATCTCCATACCTGGAACAAACTCCAACACTGATCTCAGCATTTGTCCTACTCTGGGATTCAGCTTGTCACATCTGTGCACATTGGTAATTGTTCCATGCACAGAACTAAGAAAATATGCACATGACTGCTGTTAATCCATTCATGAAAATATCCAGGCAAAGAGACTTAATGAAGATAGTATGTCAGTTTGACACACAATGGAACTGTCATCCACAATCTAATGGCATTCCTAGATGTTATCTGGCAGTTACTTCCCATGTAGTTTTGGAAATAAATCTTCCATCTTTGAAGTTACAACTTTAAATTTAATGTGTATGCTTCCTTGTATAAAATGATTATACTTACAGTGTGCAGTAAGTGTCTCATTTTAATGTTTTTATTCCATCCAGTCAAATCTGATGTCTTAATTCAGAAGAGAGACTCTAGCTGATCAGAATCACAGAAAACAAGGGGGTTTTAAAGAGTACATGAGGATGAATTGCCTGTTCTTTTACACTCTTGCCGTGGTATCACTAGTATTTATTTTAATTGGAAGCATTCTGATTAGCCAAGGCATTTAAAGCATATCCATCACCCAGTGCCTCTAAATAATAGTATAACCATCACATACCTACCTATTTTAAAAGAACAGCTGTTCTACTTTCATTTATACTAGTGTTAATGAGAAGACTCACCATCATAGTATGTGGAGTAATACAAGTGTAAAACCAGTATACTCAAAAGTAGAATAGAAGAGACTAGAACATTAGGGTGTCTCTGGCTAAACATTTGGTAGCAAGTAATAAATGGTTATCTTAATTGGAAAAATCCATCCCTCAGTCTGCTTTTATTTAAAAAAGTATAAATATGCCTGACAGGAATATTCAAGCACATATGAAAGTTATGAGAAACCACATTCTATCAACATGGAGCTCCATTTCACATTTAGTCCCAAGCTAAACAGATTTTTTTCCACTGAACTGATCTAAAGCATAAATGACCAGAGCACTGTAGCAACTTAATGAATGTTCCCCCATCCCCCAACAGTAAACAAGTTACCCAAGAGACAGCGTAAAAAGATCTTTTATAACCCTTTGCTCCTCTTCTTCCTAGCCACAAGGGTGGTACCTGCTCCTCTTGTAAGAAGGCAAAGGTAGCTCCTTTAAAGTCAAGGCTCCAGAAGCTGAATCTTGCCATTCTTTCCATTTCTGTGCAAGCAAGTTGTACCAAGTAGTGACATAGTAAAAAGAATAATGCAATGGGGGTGTGCGTGTGTGTGCGCGCACGCGTGCAAGTTATAAATAAAATGTAAGCTTCTGTCTTCATCGGGGGAGAAAATAAAAACAGAGAATAAAGAGATTTGAAACTATGGCAGTGTAAAGGAAATGTGATGTTAAAGCAGCAATAATAGCTCTGCAAACAGTTTTCATATTGTTTCGTAGCTGGCACATAGCACATATTTATGTATTTTGGAGAAGACCCATCTGCACTGCAGACTGAGAAGACTGCCAGTTGCTGGGGATTTTTCCCCTTAGAAGACCTGGCGCTAAGAAACTTCATTCTCTAAATCCCCTCCATCAGACCAGAAAGAGGGTCTTCAGCTTCCTACTGGAAGTCTTCACTGTTCCCCTTAGTTTCTGTTTACACCCTGCTCTTAAACAGCAATCAGAAGGCTTTGTCCTTTGCTGTTCCACAAACTGTCCAGTTGTATCACCAGCTAAAGAATTGCAACTACCTCTGAAGTCAAGTTCTCTGAAACAACTTGAGCAGTACTGTGCTTTAAACTTTCCTGTAGCTGAAACGCAACTAAACAGGATTATGCTGATTACATAAAACCACCTCAGGTAGACAGTCACTCAAACAGGAGGAGGAAAAATTCCATTTAAAAATCAGCCCAGAGCATGGTTTAAGGTAACATGCAGTGTTTTCTCCTGCCTTTCGGGGTTACCTTCTGTTTCCTCAGCATTTTTAGTTGCAGCTAGATTTAAGGCATAGAAGAATAAGACTAGTAATAGAATCTCAATCTCTGATGGTGTTTTCAGCCTTATATGTCTCAAAATATTTTAGAGAGGATAAAAATATGAGGAAAGTAATGTTTCTATTTTTGCATAATGATCTTAAGATGGTGCTGAAATGCAGTGAGAAAGAAAAGGTCCTAAAAATGTCTTGCTGTTGAGGCAGATTCATTGTTCTTGAACAGAATAGATCCTCTGCTTTATTACCAAAGACTGGATTGAGGCTTGGGGATACATAATATCCTGGAAACAGATCAGGTTGTTTTGAGGCAACTACCCAGACACATCTGGGTAGTTGCCTTATTCGGGATGTTAAAGTTCAGCCATGATATCTTTTGGCACCACATTAATATTTTAATCTTTGCCATAAGCAGTCTGGTAGCATACCTAGGGGGCACATTCTCATGCGAAAATCACCAAGCGATGCCAGTGCAGCTGTTGCCCATTCAGTCCAGATTATGATTTTCTAAACTTTGTCTGGTGAATCTTCTCTTGATTTCTAAAGTCAGTTTTTATCGTTGCTCTTCTTGCACTGTAATCTCCAATCCAAATTAGTATTAAATAATCTCCTGAATACCAAATGATAGGATGTAGACAGGTACTCCATGCCCTTGCAGGGCAGGGCATTGTTTGTTATATAATGCATTTCACATTAGTAGATGTGGCAGTTTGTATTTACACATATAGGTAAAAGGTCTTAGGCTAGCATAAATGCTAATCAGGCTGTCACAATAGGATTAGGGTGATGTCTGGGATGCATGGTATTAGCTCTCTTCGCAGGATAAGTTTCATCTCTAACGAGGTAGTTGTTAGGTAACACATAAATGGCTCTGTGCCTATAGTTATAGCATGAGCAATACCAGATGATGCAAGATGATGCATTTCTTTTGCAGATGTCTACCATCTGCACAGCGGCACCAGCTTATTTTGGAGAAGGGCCGTACTCATTATGAGAGTTAAAAAGAGAAGACTTGCTAACAGTCAGAATCCTCTTTGAAGACTGAGATCTTAGTCATGTAGGACACTCAGGGACATACACTGCATTCGGCAGTCAGCTTGTCCCTACGGTATATAACTTAGGGTATAAAGTCTATAACTTAGGGTATAAAGTCTAATCTAAATCAAGGAGTTTCGCATTTCTAAGTATGTATTGGACCACTACTAATAAGCATGACTGCTTTCAGCGCCCTAGTAAGGATCATAAACAATCTAACTGATTTCCTTAACACTATCTGCAAGACAATTCTCCATCATCTATTCTGCACCAAGTTTTATTTTCAATGATAGAACAATTAGAACAGAAGTCAAACTCCATATGAGAAAATAGGGTCCACGTGACATGATGCTTATCTGTGAAAAGTAATTCCTGAAGGGGAACAGAAGCACAGAGCATTCTAACCATCCTGATGGTACCAGATCAAAGTGTATTAAAGGCTCTTAAAAGTCATATTTCATGTGACAAATCTAAACTGTGATTTGTTCTTTCAAGTGTATTTGATATTACAAAACCTTTGTATCTTGCTCTCTTTGGCCAGTTTTAGGGTTTTTTTTCTTCTTATGCCAGTTCCATATTAGAAGGGATGTAAAACCTTTTCTTCTGAAAGCCAAGCTATTCTGTAAGGATGTTTTCTGAATGGAAGTCATTGCCTTTCTACAGCACACACTCCTTTTCTATTTCTCTTTTTTTTTAAACCTAAAACAGCCCCTTGGGCATCCTAACCTTCATTGGCACAAGCACTATATCAGAGGAAATGACTCATAATTGCACAAGCAATCAATATCTACAATGCATTTCTGTCCTAGTATTACTAAGAGTCATATGTCCATATAAGCAGGCCATTAAATATAGCCATTTGTAACATGCTTAAGTTTGATATCAGCATTTACTTTATAAAAGATAAAATGGTTATGAAAGTTGTTGCAGTGGGCAAAGAAATCGCATTGCCAATTTAGCAGGTTTCCATCTTGTGTATCTGACCAAGTTTCATTTCTAAAATAATCCTACCAAAAAGAGTCTTCTGATCCTGAAGGCAGCCAAAAGACTATGTGCCTAGGGTCAGGTTGGTAATTCTATAGCAGTATTTGACTTTAAATGTACCTGTGCATGCCTGAAGTACTAATAAATCAGCAATGAAGTAGCAAATACTAAAGGGTAACATTTACACAAAACGCCACTGTTCTCCAGGGTACATAACCTACTTCACAAAATTCCTCTGAGTTGCGCCTTAACGTTAACCGGAGACCTGTGTAAAATGAAGGAAACTGTTGAAGGCTTCCCTAAGGCCTGCAAGAAAATACCTTGTAGAGGTTCTCTAGAGCACAGGGAACACCAGGGTTCTGTGACTACTAAAGATTTTCTACCAAAAATTCTGTAGGGTAGCAGCAGGAAATTTAACATTGCCTTGTTTCACTTCACTTTACACTCACTTGAAGGTGCTGGGTGAAAGCTCAAGAGCCTGGTGGTCTTCTAAAACTATTTACAGTATTTGGCTTACCTCATTTTCTTGCTCTTCCCTTATTATCAGCTCTTGCACCATCTTTACAGACACTTGTTTAGCAAATACTATTCTTCATCTTTCTCCCAAGATGAAGTGCCAAAGCAGTAGACATGGTCTGAAGCAGTTGTAACATCTTACATAATTTCTCTGTATAGAGAATAACTACCAAGCAGTGTTAAGGAAAGAATAAGGCTGAAAGCTGGCATTTAAATGGAGGAACATAATATAACATCCTTAATGGAGTACACTAAGGGTGGGATTCATCTCAGCTGGGTTAATCTCAACATCTAAAGCAGAAGTCAGGAACAGGTCAAATAGAGACACCTGTCAGAGGAGCAGAGGGGAGGTATATAGGTGTGAATATCTTCATTGTACAGTTTTGAAATCGTTTCAGCCAGAGCTTTCAGATATAGCTTGACTTTTATCGTTGTGCAGGATAATCCAGAAGTTGTTGCATTAGAAAGCAGGCCATGCCTTTACTCTGAAAATTATCCAAACATTTAACATCAATAGAAATAAATTTTCAGCTTCCTTACACAATTCATTTCTGCTCTTTATCAACAATAGTGGTATTTGAAGAACATTAATACTGTCATACATGGTCTGTGGCCTGGATTCAGCTCCCTAAGGATTATGATATCGAGGCAGTAAAGTCAGGCACTTTTGTCTGCCTCAGTTTGAATTAAAGGAAAGGGAAAGGTACTTCAGAAGAGAATTCATGCCTCCTAAAATCTGATTTATTTTTTTCCCCTCAGAAATTATATTTTTGTAATAAATTATTGTTTTTTTTCTAAAGTACTTTCTGTTATGTAATAAAAAATATTTCAAAATTTGGAAATCCACATGAAACAAAAAATCCAGTTTACTCACAGATCCATTTTTTCCCCATTGCCCCAATTAATGATTTAACAGTATGTACAAAGTTACAAAATAATTCATCTTGGTGCAAGAGAGTTGAGAACACTGTGTGGTTTTATTGCTGGCATGACAATGCAATTGCCCAAATTGTGCTCTCCATACAAATTACAGAACAAATTGAGAAATAGAAGAAAAATATAATAGCAGAAGATTTGGTTTCACATTTCTGTGGTCTGTTTCCAGTGCACAGCTATTCAGTCTGAAAACAAGACTAAGGCCATACCTACAGCCTATCAAATGGGTCCCCTGCATGTGATCAAACTTGTTTTTCGTGTTTTTCTGAAAGTTATTTTTTGGACAGATGTTGCTGAAGTACACAGTACTTCAATGTTGAGGTACTGCTTTGTCCTCAGAGTCTCAGAACATGAAACTACAACAGAATCTATAAAGCAGTAATATTAAAAGAACGATATGGAAGAACTAATAGTGGGAAATTCAGAGGTGATGTCTAAGCCTCTGGGTTTGGGCGGCTATTCTTTTTTCATTCTGCTTATGATTATCACTGTTATCTTGTGATAACATTGTTATCTGTATTATCTATGTTTCTTGTAGTCTAGTGATTCGGTGTTATGGTATACATACAGAGCAAGAACCAAATTTTGACTGGTTGGTGTATTTAATAAAATTGTTTACTGATAGAAGCCTTTAGATATTACATCACAGAAATGTTAACTAATTAACACAGAACACCCATCTGTAACCTTAGATGGATAGACAATCTTTGAACTATGTTGATTTGCACTCTGAGATTAAATTGTCATTAAATATTTTAGTGATACACAGAGTTAGGTGTGGTGAGCTGACATTTAGACACCTTTCTAGAACTGGAAAATAACAGATTTTATGATTAGCCAAATGACAAAATTGTTAGCTGAAACTATTTTTTTTCCCTCCCTCTCTTTTCAGACTTCATGAGAAAAATATCATTTTCAGCAAAAATTTACGGAGTTTGTCCCAGGACCTTCTCTTGGAATTCTAGTTTGAAATCAGTTTCATGTGAAATTTAGGCTAAGAGTACAACTACCATATTTTTTTGCAATTCAGCCACCAGCATTTGTACTAGCTTTTTTTTTTTTTTTTTTTTTTTGCATAGCTTATGATCTTTTGTGCATCTAGACCAAGTTTGATTTCCTTATTTGACTTCAGAAAAGAAATAATTTTGTGTTTCTGGATGTCTTTATAGATACTTGAGTAATATCCCAGTTTTAAATTGGTCCTTACATATGAATAGAGGAGTCGCTTTCTACGCTGCTCTCCCCCATCTGTAGCATTACAAAGAGCGCTTGTCAGCTGTTTGGTCAGTGCTTGACATAAACAATCACAGATGAGTGCTTCAACACATTTCTCCCTTGAATACTGATATTCAAGCAAAGATGTCCTTTGAAATCAAACATGTTTTCATAACCAAGAGAACAAACCTTAAAGGCATCATGTTTGTCTTTGGGGTAGCTTGTGAGGGTACTGATAGCAAACAGTTCCTAACAACATCACCACAGAAAGTAGTATTTGAGCCACTGCCCACACAGAGCAAATCGAGGGAGGCAGAGGATAATTACCTGGCTTGGGCCTTTGCCAAGAAAATTGTATCAACACTATACTTGTCATGTATAACATTATGGGACCTTTAATGTTATTAATTTATTATAGTCAGAAAGGTAAGAACACAGGGTTTCTACTTAATCTGCAGGCTGACACCTCTAGCTCCATCAGTATGACAGCAGGTCAACATATGGCAGCAAATTGTGCCACTCACATCACTACCAAAATACTTTCCACTGCCTGAGAAAGATTCCCTCGTTCTGATCAGAGCTTCATCTGACTGTTTAACCTGCAGGGTTACAGGACAGGGTCACAACTCAAAACACATTGCTGCCAGTGGACAGGAGTGCATTCAGACTGTGGTGCTCGTAGAAAGATCATTTATTTGGTAAACTGATTAACGTATTCCCACCAGTTCACTGAAGGAAGGAGGTTGCTGTGTGGGCTGCCTGTTTGTCTCACTGTCTCACTGCACATCTAGGATGTTGCCAATAGCATGCACTGCTTCAGTGGCTAACTAGTATAAATTTTTCACAGTAAACTTGTGACATTCAGATCCATAAAAACCAGAGCTGTTGAAGTGGCCTAGCCATGGCATCTGCTTCCTACATTTTGTCTATTATATAAAGGAAAATAAAGTAGGATGCACTGTGAATAGCAATGGTAGCACTCAGTGCTGTTGGAACTGGCTGCTCCACTCTGCAGTGCGGCATTCCAAGCTTACAGCATGGGGATGTGCTGCTTAAAGGAAAGAGCAGCTTGCTTTCTGCTCAGGAAGATGCCACTTGAAGGTCGCATGAACGTAAGGGAAACTCCAAGTCAATCTTCTGCAATGACTTGTACAAGCATTATATGATCTCTGCAGGTGAGACATGGAAGAAAAAGACCCATATTTCATACTTGCATTTCTCAAATGTATTTTCTGAGCCAATTGCCATAGGGTTTTTATGGAATGTGGTTTTGCTGTGTATTTAACACTGACTCTAACGCAGATGGTTCTCAGGCTTGACTGGCAGCCATAGAAGCCACTTCAGATATAACAATTTTCATGGTCTTCATCACCATCATAATTAGAGTTTTCAATTTTATTTTACATATTTACAGATAGAAAATGCATTAGAGAGCTCAGGAACCTCACGTTTCTTGACTTCAGAAGCAACTGTGACTAATTCCGTTAGACTGTACCCTAAGTTGTCTTACTTTCCAGAGAAACAAAACACAGTTAATAAAAGAATATAATTAAAAATGAAAGGTTTCACTCTCTCTGCCCCTCATCTGTGAGAGGAAGGTTTCTTATGAGTCTGACAGATACCTTGCAATGATCTGGAAGCACTCCGGGTCCTTTCAGCCCAGCCTCCCTTACCAGCCTGTGCTAGGGACACACTAGTGTTAGCCAGGGTTCATTACAATGATCACACATCATGCCTCTCTCTGCCAACTTGGCAAGATGGTGACATTTTTGTTTCAATGTTTGCCAAACATGCTCTGTGGTTTTGGGTGGGTTTTTCTGAGTGTTTCAGAGGATTGGTTGTTCCAGGCTTTTGGCTTCCTGGAGAGTCACAGCACCATCTTCTGCCTACTGCTCCTTTTAGTTCCCCCATCTTCTCTTGCTTTTCACTTCAAGCTTTTCTACACAAACCTATCAATCACGTTTTCAGAGTTCCCCAGTACATTCCTTGCATTTTCCCAGGAATTAATTAAGCCATTGTACCACAGCTCTGCCTGGTCTCACAAACTCAAATTCACCTTAAAACAGGCATAGGCTCATCCATCAGTGAATGGATTCTGAGATGTGTATGATAATCTTGCATAAGAGTAGCGTCCTAACGTGGGGGAAAGAGAGTGGTCTGATATGCTGTGCAGAGATGAAGGTCATTTATATTTTGCCCTGGAAATGTGTTATTTCCAAAGTCTCTTGGCAGTGAAGGGTAGTTATGATTTGTATCATCATGCTGAAATCCAATTTGCTGCAGAGATAGAGATATTTGGGCTCAGATGCCAGCTTTCTTGTATTGTTGCCTTAATCCTACTATGCTACTTACTGTATTTCTCCCAGGAGGAACTTACGTGAAAGAAGGAAACCGGGGGCTTACATTACATTTCTGTTTCAGTCCTGACTGAGCCATTTTGATAACAAATTCCTTTGCTAGCTGCTGTGGCCACTGGTTCTGAATATCCAGTCTGAGGTACACAGGTTTCTATGAGAAGACAGTAGTCCAGTTATGGTCACAGTCACTCAAAACTCTCTTTCCAGAAGCTGGGAATCTGAGGAAAAACAAAAGCTGAAACTTAGTTGCTACATAGAGAAAAGAAGAAAAAAAGGAAAATAAGATAATTCAAATGAAAAACTTTCTGAAACAAAATGGTTAGTTAAACAAAATGGTTAAAGACTGGTTAATTAATGCATTAGAAATAGATACCTGGATGGAGGCTGTTGTGGGTGATTCCCTGGCATGTGAATAAATCAATGATTTTGGTGAAAAGAATGTAATGGAGGACCTTAGATCCAGTTATTAAACCTGCTTTTCTGTGCTATAGCTGTGTTTATCTCTCCTAGTACCTCTCCAATCATGAAGAGCTCTGTCTTTTTGCTACGTTTTGCTATTGTGGAGTTTTGCCAAACCAGAACCAACAGGTTGACAAGATACAAGGACTGTTGGTTAGTCCAGTGACCCTCTGGATATTGATTGCTGGTGCTGACGACTTCTGTTACTGTGATCAAGCAGAACCCCTGGGAAATTCCATGGTTGGCAGGCAGCCCATATCTATACCAAGTGCATAGGCTGTAGGTTTTGACAGCGATTTTTTTGGAATCATGATTAGACTCACAATGCACTATTAGAAAAACAGTTCAATGGCCAAATGTGACTATATTTGTGGACCATTGTGTTCTTGTTAATATCTGTAATAAAAAAGATCTATTAATATTTGGAGTTAGAGGATGAATAAATGTAATTATATTTCTAATGTTTTGGTGCTGGAGATATGTGATAGTGTTAAAAAATAAAACTGAAATAAAGGAACCATAACTGACAAAACAGAGACTTTCCCTTTCTGCTGCTACTGAACATTTAGGAATAAAGACTGTAAACTGTGACCGGGAGACAAAATATTTGGTTCAGAGCAGGTTTGAAAGTTATGAATCACAACAGCCGAAAGTTGTTGTGTTTGAGTGGTGATTTTGCCCTGGCTACTTTGTAACAACTGTGTCAGTAAATACAGCCTTTCTTGTCATTTGTGCCTGACAAAACACTGTGCTTCCAAAAAGAAGGTGCCTAAGATTTAAGGTGGACCAGGCCAGGTGTCCCAGCCTGTTAATACTCTGGAAGCACCTGCAAACTAGAAAAAGAATTTTGTCTTGAGGGAAAACACCGCAGTGCTACCTGGGCCCTAGGTTCTCTCGGAAAGGAGGCTTTTTATTCTTTTTCAGTGTTTGCTTTTCACTTGTGGTTTCTTTTGATGAGTTCATTTGCCTTTGTGTGGTTTGTCTGATTGTAAGGCATTCCTCCACAGAAATAACATAAATATTTACGTAGTAGCCTACATCAGAAATCTCTTTAATAGCAAGACTTCATTTACAGTCTGCAAGTAAAACTTGCAATTAACTGCAATGGGTTGCCAGCATTAGCATCCAAGAGACATATCAAATTTACAGGGTCTGCTGTCACAATGATCGCAGTTTCTTTAATGTGCATCTCCAGAAAACATGTAGCCTCTATACTGTTGAAGGGCAATTTGGGGAAAATTTCTATTCAAACGCATCAGCCAGTGAAACAATGCAAAAGTGAGCTGTGTAAAATGTCCCTCTTGTACTAGCTTTGATTTGGTTACAAATGAGTATGGCATCTGATTGGACAAGGTGCCCACCTGCATGAACTTGTCCTTGGGGAACCTACACTTCTGAGGGAGACAGTGAGCTTCAAAGCCTGCTAGATCCAATTACTACACTTCATTTCACAATAAACACACTTGTGCGTGACGATGAGAGTTTCATCCTCACTCAGACCTTCCCAAGTGAACTGTGACTTACAAGAGGAATCTTTTAAAAGAAAATCTAAAGCTTACAGTGAGCAAGGCTAAGGTGCCAATGACATCTTAGGGACAGGAACGTGCAGGACTGCCAGGGACAGGCGCAGGTTATCTTCCTTAATACCTGCCAAGCTCTGCCGCTCCGAATATCTTTCTTTCCATGTCCCTGCCCCATCTTATTTTCCCCGAAAATTTTGGCTGTGGTGAAAAAGCAATGGTTTAAACCACCGAAGATGAAGGGTAGAAAGAAGTCAGCACTCTTTCTAGCACAGGCCTTCCTGTTGCTATGGCAATATGTCACAGGAGGCATTGGTCTCAGAGATAAAGTTCAGCTCAGTTGAGCTAAACCTGGGTTTTCATTGTTCAGATTGCTATCCACTAGTAACAAAGCCTGTTGAATCTTCTTGTGAGGGCTGCTTAGTGTTGGGTGGCTGTTTGCCAAGGAGTAACAGTGAGGACACCCACCACTGAAGACATCAACATTTTCACTGCATCCTTTCTCTCCACAGAGTGATTCTGTAGTTAGTGTGTAATTTATTATGCTGATCTTTATTAACCTTAATGGTATTCCCTGCAAACTCCCTACCCTGTTGCATTTCACTGAGTAGAGCAGAAGAATCTGACACTGATGGAACATGAAGGTGAAGGTAAGACTTCCCAAGCGTGGAGATAAACCTGTGTGTAGATGAAGTAAGGACCCAAGATTTCATATATCTTCATACATGAGGACTAGATTTCATACATCTGGTTGCTGGCTAACAGACAATGCCACTTTACATTGCCCTTTGGATCATGAAACTTCTAATTCCCATTGGCAGAGCTGCCCTTACAGATACGGTCACGGCACAGCTTCTGCAGAGTGCTCTCTTGCTGAACCATGACTCCCTGAAAGCAGACTTCCTCCTTCCCACAATCTCTAACCAGTGAACTGTAGCGAAAGGATGGTTGGACCTGGATTTCTTTCCTGCTTGTGGGAAGACATATTTGCCCTGGCAGCCTTGCAGGAGCTGCACAGCTGACCATGTAGCTGTCACTGTAAACCAGCCTTTATACTTGCAAGGCAAATCTAGAAGAGGTCAAGTAAACACAGTCTACATGCTATCCCCTCAAAGGATTGTCAGGAAAGTGGACAGTATTTATTATTGAAAACATTTCATTATTAAATTGAAAAGGTATTGACTGATAAAATTGAGTGTTTAAGGGTCAAAACTTGAAATACTTAAAAATCAGACTCAAGCATTGCCTGCCTCTCCCTTCCAGGCCCTCTCCCTGTGGGATACACCACAGTCTGCTCCTTGGGCTGCTCTTGTCATATGCATCTTTCCTGCAAATGGAAGCAGCAGAGCTGCTGTCACTCACTGAAGTTTATTGCCCTGCTCTGTTACCTCTGCTGCTTCCCTCTGGTGCAGTGTGGCTGTCTTCAGGCCTCTTGCTTCTAAAATATCATTTCCTTTGTTTGGCTGAAGCCAGTTGTTTCTGGTAGTCTCTTCTCTTGAGCCTTCCAGCCCTGCAAGCTTCTGTGTCAAATAAAACACAATCCCCTCCACTCCCTCATGCTGGAGATAAAAGAAGCCTGTTTGCACAAGGTGCTGTGTTTTCAAATACAAAGTTCTGCTCAGAACCCAGCAAGAGGTGCAGTGAGGCTGTCAACTCCTTTTTCACTAAAGTTCAAATACGGGCTAACAAATGTGTGCATGGGCCTTTCCAGAACGCATCATGCTGAATTACAGTGACATGTAGATAAATCCTAATGCTGTGAAGAGAGTTTTATTCTCCTCCCTCCCTTCAGAACTCCGCACATTTCAGCCCCTTATCACTTCGTGTCTTTTTCAGACAGTGCACTGAATTTCCTGTCTGCCAGTTCAGGTTTCAACTGCTCTGCATGCTTCCTTTCCTCCAGGACAAGGGAGTGTTAGTGGGGCAAGGAGTCAGAAAGTCTAGAAACCCCCCTAAGAAATTCAGTGCCAGAGTCAAGCAGGATTCCTAACTGGGAAGGACTCGGGGAAATGATAATTTTCTCCCTGCTATCCACCCACCTGCCCCACCAATGCAAAGAGGATCCAATATCGTGTGGGTGTGCTTTATGGGAGGAATGCACAACCATGAAAACAAACATGGTCTAGTGATTAAAGTACACATGGAAGAGATCCGCAGAGAGCAGGAGGAAGAGGGGTCTGAGAAGGGAAGTGGGAGCTGGCTTCTGTTCCTGGCCACTGATCTGCTGTGTGACCTGGAGCAAATCCCATCTCCTTTCTGTGCCTGCTTTTTTCTTTTAATGTCAAGTGGGATGATGTCCCTTACCTAGTTCCCAGGCACGGGAGAAAGGCAGACTCATTACTATTTCCCATATTACAGTTACTCTTGGCAGCCACAGTAGCGGTCAGACCCCTTTTACTGGAACATCTACATGGTAAGAGCCCTTGTCCTGAACATTAGGCAGGCGGAGGAAGGAGCCGTGCCATGTTGCAAAAGGGGACAAAGGAATTGAATGCTTTACCAACAGTCATTGCAGAAGCCAGGGCAGAGTGGGGCTATTGACCACCCAGTGTTCAGAAGAATTCCTCCCCTCAGAGGCAGTATAATTTTCTGCCAGCTGTGGATTTATGTTATTACTGGTTTATTGGTCACCTCAGGCTATGGGATAGAGGCTAATCAGTAGAGAAGCAGCAGAAATTCTTAGAGTATCATGGAACATGAAATGTGTTGATGTCCTTATATGAGGCCTTTAAAAAGTGTTTGAGAGCACCAGTGAGATGTTTTGACACAAATGCAAAGCTATGACATGACTGTTCATCTTTTCTGCCAGATCTAAGGTTCTTTCATGGTGTGCTGGGAAAACATACCTGAAGTGCAGCAGGGTCCTTTTGAAGCTGCTACCTGTCTGCAGTTGTTATCAGGGAAGTGACAGCTTGTACAGAAGTGTCTCTGCTACTGCAGGGCATTTGCAACTGACAGGGGATCAGAAACAGCCAGGTGCCTTCTGAAATGATGCAGCCACAGCAATAGGAATGGGCTGAACACATTTTAAAATCAAACACGAACAAGTAGGAGCGGAGGGAATGAAAAGTATTTGCTGGTTTGTAGCAAGAAAGACAGCAGGGCTTGGGTAAGAAGCACAGGTTACTGTCATCAAGATACAGCTCCAAAGGGAATGCTGTTGTTTACATACATGTGACGGTGTGAGAGGTGTAGAAAACAGCCTCACCTTCACTCTCATCCTGGCTTGCAGGGTCACTTCTGTCAGGCTGTGGTTTAACTGTTCTTTGCAGTCTCACACGGTGAGTTCCTTACTGTGGGTATTGCAAGGATTAGTCTGCTTGCCAAAATCTGCTGGTGCATTTGAAATCCTGCCTGAGTCAGAGCTGAAATGCCATTTCAGGATCTGCAACAGCTGTAGCAGCAATGGGGGAGGTTGAAAGGTATCTGGGAGTTTTATTATGCTGAGAGTAATGCTGTTGGCAAACTAGATGGTTAGAAATTACTATTGCTTTAAAGAATCAAAGGAATGCACTCTTTGTTTACAAGCAAATAAAAATAGAAGTAACTAGCAGAGCTGTATAGGACCTAGAAGAATATGTGTTCTGCTTGTCTCCTTTCAGAGAATAACTTGTTGGACAATATCCCGAAACCTGTAGATGCTAGAATGGACATTATTGAGCTGGAAGATGCTTCCTAGTGCCAAACTTCATAAAAAATACCTGTGAAAGCAGGAGAAAGATCGGTGGAGAAGACAGAGAGGTGAGAGTGCTCAGCCTTGTGTTGATGACCCAGTTAATTCCCCACACCTGAAACATTCAAATATTTGATGAATGACTCCCCACGCCTTTCTGGCTTGGGCTTTTTTCATCTGCACAGGGAGATGCTGATTTAATAGAACTTTATTTTCCTGTGTCTGGTGAATAGTTATATAGTGAATAGTATAGCTGTCCTTTGCAAGTTGAGATAGGTACAAGCATTTCAAATCCATGACAGGTAGTTCTCAGTGTACCTGGCTATCAGCAATACTAGTGTATGTTCCTTAAGTTCCTTATTCATTATCAGTCTCAGCAAAGAAACTAAAAAGCCACAGTTTCTTCTAGTGGTTTAAAGAAACCTCTGGAGGACTCTAGTCCAAACTCTCACACAACTGGATGGAACAAGATTCACATTACCCAAGCCAGGCAGAAATTATCCTATCAACAAGCAATTTGGCTTCAGTCTTTACCAGAATGTACCTTTGGAGTTAAAGGTGAGAATACTTTTATGCAAGGAAAGTGATAGAGTGGATCGAACTCCTCTGCATGGACGCAGTAGGTCCTTTCTCTGTTGTATCTAGGAATTGTGGCCATGATGAATACATGGCACTTCAACTGTAATGAAGAGGCACTTACTGAGTGAAGTGCCAGTGTCTCTATATGGCTTGTGCAATTATAAATTCTCCTTAATCCATCTAGCATGGATTTATGAAGCAAACACAGTTGTACAAGTGACTCAAAGCTCTGTATTTCTTAGTCTGGACGCTGTGTGCAGGTTATCAGGCAGGCAAAAAGCTGTACCTTACCATACTTTAATTTATTTCCATAATACAAATGAAGTCAAAAGGGACTTGGTGACAATAGTTCATTGCTGTTTCTTTAGTTATTTCATGGTATGCCCTACTCTGGAGTTCATAAATTCATGAGTGGGGATCACAGGACAAGATTCCCTGTTTCTACTACTGCAGAAGCCCCTTCCTGACATATATTTGTAATCCAAACCATTTAAAATCCCATTGAGAAGAGGCTTTGGGTAGGAGGTTTCTTCCCAAAAATAAATATGAGGGTGGGAGTTCTCTGTTTTTTCATTCTGAGCTAAAAAATAAGCTTTGTAGTGTAGCTTTTGCATTTGGGGGGGGTGTGTGTGTTTTATTATATTGGATAATCTCATCTTAATCGGTAACTTTCATATTTGGATTGTGATATATGAGAGTGAGCCTTTTAATACTAATTTATATATGAGGGAGCATATGCTTAGATGCTGTGTGTAGTACTTAAACTAACTGTTGTTAAACATGAACAAATAGGTGGAAATTACCCATCATTACGCTGGAGGGATCATGCTGTCCAGGCAGCAAGGGGCTGCACTGAGATTTGTCAAAGAACTCTTTTTCTGCATATCCTGACTTCTGCCAACTCCTTAAAGCCTTTAGTCCTGTTTTGTTTTTCATATTTTTTTGCACTTAGGGTGGAGACTGTACCTTCTATGAAACCACAGTAATAAGCACAGTGAACATTAAACTCACCTCTGTGGGCTAGTGAACACTCAATTTATAATGAATACTCAGGCCTTTCCTCATAGGCAGGGATGAGCCTGCAGATTTAATCTTGCAGCCTTTAACCAGAACTACTTTTTCTGGGTTCAAATCCTTTCTCTACACGCAGTCATTCACCTCCTGGCTGGCAGTGATATCCCATGCCATGGTCTTTTCTGGGTTAAAGAGCACTCACTCAAGGCGTGCCAGGCCCCAGGACAACAGCCCTGCCACTGCCTATGTGACTAGCTAGAGTACAGAGCACCCCATCTTCTTTACTCTCCTGCCTGAAAAAGTAGCAAAGGCATACCTCTTGTCTTCTGCTTAGCTGTGTTTTATAGGATGACTATACGTCTCTTTCTAGCTGTATTTTAATTGCCTCTACAGCCACATGATAAATGCAAAGCTCAGATAATTCAGGTAGAAAAAACAAAGGACTAGCGATAAAGATGGCATTTTCTAATGTATTCTTCCTCACAAAGACTTCCAGAGATATACTAGACTGCATGAACTCATCTTTCAGTGCAGGGAAGATTTGAAAGCACTCAGAACATGCACACCGTATCTGTTATGCAGATAATAAATAATAATAATTTGCGATTACTTTCTAATTTAATTTAGTTTTTAAAGAAGAGCTCAAAGTAACCTTCCTTTTTCCTAAAGTGGCTATGACACAGGCCCCAGTGGGGCTGATAAGGATTTAATTGTGGAACTAAATAATTTATCTGATGTAGAACATTAGGAACTGAAGTGGAGCAGGTTAGCAGAGTGCGTATCACATTGTTCCAAGACCTTTGCTGACATTCAGCTGTTGCAAGAATAACTGTAAAACAGGAAGGTGACTTTTTACCTTTTAGGTCTAACCTTCTAACCTACCTTAGGCCTACCTGTTTTGAATTCTGGACTTTGTAAGAGAGTTTCACATTTAAGGTACCCATTACATTAAGAGCACAAAGCTTTTGGATTGTCTTGGTGACATGATTTAAATTTGCCTTTGTTTTATGTTTTCCTACTCAGCAGAAGTAGCGGAATTGGCTTTTGAAACAGTAAAACCTAGGAGATATGATATCTAGTACTCAAATTGTACTAACAGTTACTGTTTGATCCCTATCTTGAACTAAATTTGTGTCTTGGCTTGTATAAGGAAGCATGTGTATGGCCAGTGTAACACGTGCCATTCCTTTCAGATGATGAGATAGAGGTATCTGACAGGGCCTTCTGGTTTAAGGCTATTGACTTTTTCTTATTTCTCAACATGCACGCAACAGAGACTAATCAATTCAGTTTTTATATGAACTGGCTTTACATGTCTTTTTATTTGAGTGCATTCCTCCATTAAAATGCAATGTATCAACAAGATAAAATGAAACACCTTTTTTGGTTTTATAGGAAGCAAAGGTAAACACGCGGCCAAATCCTCTCCCCCCCAACCCCGAGAAGGTTGGGAAAGTCTGTGGTAGAGAGTTTAAAGATCAGTGCAAACACATTCTGGATGTTTTCTAAATATCTAAAATACAAAATCTTCATTAATTTCTCTGAATTTCTCACCCCTCCCAGAAACTAACACACTTTGGTTGTTGAATGTTACATGGACTTGGTTTTGTGAAGGAGATACTTGACACAATGCCTTTGTTTTGTTCTCCTGTTTCCCTTTGCCTGGTGGTCAGGAAGTAAGAACTCATGGATGATGAAACTAGGAAAGAAGCGAAGCTTGCTTGCGTTTTGGGTTTTCTTCTTTCCTGTTGTTTCCTGGCAAATGGACTTGGCTTTATATTTCCTGTGCAGATTGTTGGGTTTTTTTCCGTAGGTGTACATGAAGAACTGCTAACTCCTTGTGTGGAGAGGGAGAAAAAAAGTTTTATGGCAAGAAAGGAGGTCTGAAATGCTGAAGATATTGTTTCCCTATGGTTCAGGTGCTGGATGAAGAATGAACAGAAAGAGCCAAGACAGGATTACTCTTTTTTATGTGCTTTACTTTCACCGTGGGCACATACTTTTCAGACTTACTGTGTCCTCTGTTTGCTTTTCTGTACCGTTAAGGCCTCACAACAAGCTCAGAAAAGCCTCCAAAGCAAGGCATTCCTGCTTCCTCTCTCCCCTTTCTTTTTAGTGTCTCTTGCGCTGAAAGCTCAGAATTGGGTCCCTGGTAAAGTACTGTGCGTGTTTGAAGTCTGGCAGATTAACTTGTGTCTGCATTTTTCAGTCCTAAGGACTAATTTTACAAACTGTAGGGCAAATAATTTTTTTCTGCCTTCTTAGCCTCATAAAAGCTCCTAGTTGCCATCACACATTATTCCCCAGACAATGTAAGAATTCTGTTAACGTTTTACATGAGAAATTTTTGTATTCATGCTTACATGATAAAAGGCATGAGAGCACCAGATAAAGTCAACTACCAAAAATTAGGGATGAAACAGACATGAGGAGTAAATTCTATAACCACATCTTTCACGTAAATATTCTGTCCTTTCTTTGGGGGCATCACAGATCTCGACTGCTTATCAACTTGCTATAAATATAGGCTTTCATTGCTAGATGATTATGGTTCAGTTGCTGGACTGGCTGAGACTCTGCTGACCTACACCAGCTGAAAATGCAAGCCAGCTGTTACTACTGCCTCCGATTCTTTGCACTCCAAGATGAAGGCTCTCTTCTCTGCTGTATTAGTCTCTGAGATCGGTCCATATTCTTATCAGCTACTTTGTTTCTTTGGTCTTCCCATGATTCTCACTTTGTGGCCCAGTTTGAAGAACTATTTTTGTTTGCAAACAGTCTTCCACTCCCACGTTACAATGGATTAAGAGCTTGTAATTGCTGTTGCTTTAAACTCATCGTTAAAGAGCTGGTCAAAGCAGGTTTAATCAAGACAGCAGCAGCTGCTTGCCTACAGAAAGGCTCCCAGTGTTGGCAACAAGCAGTGGGAGTTTTTAAGAATACATCCCTGGTACCTGTGGGGCCTTTCAGGGCAAACTAGCTGTGCGTAAACAAGCCACTGCATCCCATAGGCCTTCTATCCCAGTGGGATCCTGAGGTGGCGGGGTTTTTTTCATACGCTTCACTCTCACCAGTGAGATCTTGGGAGTCGAAGCCAGCAGCTTGTCAGCATCACCCCCTGTGCTCAGTCCAGGCTGTATCAATACACAGCAGACCTGATAGCATGTGCTCAGACTCTGCAGAGTAGGGATTTGGCCACAAACAGTCCTTCAGATTCGTCTGAAAAAACAAAACAAAACAAAAAAACCGGAAAAAAACCCAACTACCAACCAAAAAAACAAACAAACAAAAAAAAAAAAAAGGAAAAAACAAAACCAAAAAACCCCACCAAAACAAAACAAACAAAAACCCCCCAACAAACCCAAACAACAACAACAAAAACCCACCTCATCCTAAATATGCAGCTGAGGGAATTCAAAACCTCCTGTTTCTCACTTTTGCACCGAGTTCCTCCTTCGCACGGCTGCTTCCTTGCTTCTGCTGCCAGAACAGGGAGGGACTGTGCAAACTTCCCCAGCAGTCTTACTAGCAGCATTCAACACATTCCTCCATGGAGAGTCCTTAATAGCAGTCACCCACAACTCCTCATTGTGCTTGTTCGCTCCTCTCCCAGCTGCTGCCAACGCAGAGCCTGCTGACCCACTTCCTCTGCGAGCCTCTTTCTTCTTGGTTTAATTTCCAGTGCCTCACAAAAAGGGGAAAACCAAGCTATCCATAGTGTTTGTACATAGACGGGAGCACATCCATGTGAACACACAGCAGGAGCTGAGATTGACTGTTTATGCAACATAACTATAAGTGCAATGTAAACACTGAGGCAGCATATGATTTGATGCTGAATAAGGCAGGTTGTTCAGTTACAACTGAAATGCAATTCACTAGTCACAATGGTTGCTGTAGCAAGTTCAAATGCAGAGAGAAGCAGGGGATGGAAGAAGGGAGAGCTAGTCTGTTCTCCCAATTCTTAGTGGCAGGGGGATGCACACTGGGTGTTCTTCAGCTCCCTCCCTTGCTTGTTCCTTTCCCTGCAAGGACTTTTCTGCAAGTCTTCATAAGGGGGAAGAGTGGGTCAGTTGCAATTAGGATTTGTAACTTTAATTCTTGCCAGTATCTGCATAATTATTGCTATTGAACGTCTGTCTCCAAAGTAACCCTCAGTTTCTGCATGGCTCAAAATCAAGGTTGCTTGGCTGGCAATACAGCGCCTCAGCCTGAGAGTCCCGGGAATCTTTGTTACGTTGTTTTTGGAAGAACACAGCAAAGAAATTCTAAAGTCTAAGCTGTAGCTGGAAATATTGTTTTCATACAATATGCCAATAAACTGTGGAACTCCTCGCAGGAAGTTCAGAATATGGCAAGATTCGTCAAGGGAGCAGAATCTGCACTTCTCAGAGACAATCCCACATTTGGGGCGGTGTATTTAGTGTCCCATTTAAAAACATTGTCTAACTTCTAGCAACTATGAACAGACCTGACATGCAACATCTGTTATCTCACATGCTTCTAAAATGAGGATTCTTGTACTTTGGGGCAGAGGATGTAGCTGGGCTGGCTTCAGAGGCTCTCTTGTTTGACACTTTCCTCCCACCTTTCCCCTCAAACAAAAAATTACTATGGCTTCAAATAATATTTTTTTTTTATTAAAAAATGCTTTGATGGCATGGCCTGAAAGATCAGTGATGGATACTCTGCACAGTGCTATGGAATGCTGTGTTTAGGGCTCAATTAACCTGTCACACCAGAAGCACCATCATTTTCAATGCAGTCATGCCTGATTTACCCCAGTATAAGAGAAGAATCCAATTTCTTAGTTGTGGGAAGCTGACATGATGCAAATGTTACAGAAAAAGAACAGTGGGATCTTAACTGGTTTTAAAATCAGATTTCTATAATTGGACAACTTTCATTAGTAGATGTTGCCTCTAAAGTTATTTTTATTCCCTAGCCCTGTTTGTTTTTCTCTTTCCCTCTGTCCCTTCCTGATCTCATTTGCTGATGCAGATCTCAAATCAGCACACATTAGAAGCATCTTTGAAACATAAAGCATATTTTCAGTGTCTGAATATGTTCTGGTAAACAGTGAGGCGTATCTTCAGCAGGGCAGTAGGGAACATCTCATTGATGAAAATGCTTATGGGAGAAAATGCTCAAGGGCAAAAGAAAAGAGACTTGAAGCTAATGACAAATGCACATAGACGCACAGACTGGGTCCAGAAGAATCCTACTTATAGACCTTATCTAGATGGACTTTTGAGCTTATGCTCAGGGATAGGAGAGGAATGGCAATCATCATATGAAAACAGCCAGGTATGCTCAACTTAGTGGGCTTTTTTCTGCACTAATTTGTTAATTATTGAGTTTAAACAAATTGAGCTGACCCTCTCCTATGATCCCCCTTCATTCCAGGCCAGAGGGCCTCCTTGAGCCTCCTGGTATTAATCCAATATATTTAAGAGTTCTGCTGGAGGCTGTTTCTCTGATGATAGATACCATCCATCACCTGAATTCCTCTTGAACTTTGCTGTAATGAACCAATTCACATTTCCACTTCTCTTATGCTTTCAACATAACATGCATTTTCACCAACCAGAGCAGTCTCACTGCAGAACCTTGAGTAGTTAAGGGACATTCATAAGGAATTAACTCTTAAAGGCTGATTATTGGGTAAAAAAAATGGCTTCAAGAAACATTGAGAGAAATAGGCAAGATTTATTACAGCAATGATCATGGCTCTTTGCTGCTATATATGCAGCAAAATACAGATCAAACACTTGGTGAATTTGGTGTCCCAGCCCATGGCAGGGGGGTTGGAACTAGATGATCTTAAGGTCCTTTCCAACCCTAACTGTTCTATGATTCTATGAATTTCTGGCTAAAATGCTGTTAGCTTTTCTCTGGAAGAACCCCTGTCTTTGCTGCAAATATTGTTTAGATTATGAACACAGTCTAACTTTGAAGCAGTCTACAGTCTTCCTGGTTTGGAAGGATGGGGATCCAAATATTCTCTAAGTAACCTATTAGTTTTAATTAGATACCACAGCCACTTATTTTCTAATCTGGAAAATGAGCATTCCAGATGTAAAGGGGAGGAATTCTTTCTTTCTTCCTTCCTTTATTTTTTTTTTTTCCCCTGCTTAGTGAAATGTTTAAATGCCTTGTCAACACAGAAGAAACATAGAAAAAAAGTGACACTTGATGAAAGATTAAGGAAAATGGGGAAGATTAACAAAGCTTGATAGGCAGGCAATTAAAATAGAAGTGAAGGATCGTTAGTATTCATTACTAGAAAACACAGGCAGAGAGGACTGTGCAGCTGTTGGAAATCCCCAGTATCTGACTGCAGAGAAGTCATTCCAGAAAATAACTTGCTCTTTTCGCTGGTGAAGTTTACACTGGCAGTTAAGTGGATTAGCTGCTTTTTGTTGCCTCTTCACCCTTCAAGTCTTATCTGGACTAAAGACTGTTTGAAAGGCATTTGAAATGTGGTATTACTAGGTTCTTGTCAAGAAGCTCTTGCTTTCAGGAAGGTGAAATGGCTAATAACTCCCAGTGATAACAACATGTCCTGATTAAATCGAAGTCCAGTGATAGAACTGCAGCAGAGGTGCCAGACAGCAGGTTTTAGAACAGTCAGAAATGCAAGAAACTAGTAGGTAAACATGGGACTTAAGTCTCCTACTGTCCTAGTTTCTCTCACTGTTTTCTCTAATGAGAAGTTATTAAAAAAGAAAAGTGAAAGAAAAGAAAAAGAAGAAGGAATATACAAAGTGATAAGGGTGAAGTCTGCACATGTGCAATTATTTCAGCTTAAAGGAAGACAAGCTTACTTCAGTCTGCAAATGAAATTTGTGAGAGAGGGAAAGCAGGACTGGATTGGAAGGTAATCTCTGCAGCAGGATTGCTCTAAAGCAATTGCAGACACCAGAGAAGAGTCAGATTGTTGCAGGCAGGGACAAGATCCTACACTCAAACAGAACCCATGAGCACAACACACCCATGGTAACCCACTTCATTTTAGCATGGAAGAGGAACAGTATTTTCTGTCACTGAGGTGCAGAAATGTTGGCACATAATCCAAAGCTAGAGCAAAAACAAGACACCTTGAACATGGGCCTCAAGTGCCTAAAAAACCTTTAAGTACATCTTGAAAGCAGAGCAACAGTGCAACATCCCCCAAGGTACAGTAAGACAGAAGAAGATTCAGAAAGTTTGAATTGCTTCTTTCTAAAGGAAGAAAACCATGATTGATCCTTTGGGTTTTCTTCTTTTAGACAGTAACCAAAACATATTCCTGTAGATTCCTGAAGGTCTATGAATGAGGTAAGAGTGAACAGGAATTTCATTATGTCATCTTTATCCCTAGGACACTAACACCAATCTTCCTGGCACTCATTTAGCTTAAGCCAACTTGTTAATCAAAAACCAAGCTGATAATCACATACAGCACAGAGTGCTAAACACAGAGATATGAACATAGGATAGAAAATGAGCCAGAAACCAGTGGGAAGTCTTTCCTGCTAGAGGATAACTTGGAGCCCTGAACAAACAGCAAGAACCACAAACAAACTTAAGGAATTGCACTGGCTGCATCTGGCCAGATCCTCTGAAGGCACTCCTCAAGTGCCAGCAGGGGCTGTGGTGTTACAAGTGGTGGTGAAGCACCTGATCTGCTTCTGACTCTGCTAATAAGAGCTTCTTTTCTAGTTCCTTTTGCTAAAAGAGAAAGAAGATATCTTCTTCAGGAAACTTTTCCTTAAAGCAGAGTGAGCAGGAACATGTCTCAAGGAGGAGGGTGTAGGTGGGGCTGTGGATGGCAGCTCTGGGCTTTGCAAGAGAGCCCATGTCTTCAAATTATTCCCACACCTTTGTGGCTGTGCATGACTTGTTAAACCTCTGGTTCTGAAAATACCCTGTTGAAGGCTTTCTGTGTTACCACCATGATAGTAATTGTGAATAAGCACCAAGTTAAGCCTTGGTGGACTAACTGAGCAGTTTTGCTCACGAGTGCTGCCAAACTACTTCTTGCTAAGTGAGGCGCTTGCTTCAGACTTTCCCTAGTCTTTTACCATTTGTGGCCTCATGACTGTGCAGCTGAGAGAGTGCACAAATCCTTCCTTCTGTCATGGGGGAAAAAAAACCTCCAACCACCACATAGCACTGCAAAAACTGCCCACTTGCCCCTCACAGTTATTGAAGCCAGGACCTTTCCGACAGTGCTGTCGGTCCCAGCCGAACCCCCACATGCCTGAGCTTTCCCTGACTTTAAATCTGGAGTCTTTCATCCTAAGCATTGATTTGCTTCTGGGTAGCTTCAGGCTCATCACTTTCATGTTTCATAATCTGTGATCTGACAGATTAGGGGGATTATTTAGGGCTAGAGCCTGAATTAATTATGGCAGAAAAAGATGAAAACTACCCCTTGCTTTTCATCTTCCTGTTGTAAACACAAACTTCATACTAGAATGTGTCTTGTACAGTATTTGAATGGAAACACAGCCAGAGCTTGTTGGACCAACTCCTGGAGCTGATAGATAGTACAAAGCTAAGATCAAAACATATGTGCACAGAGGGGCCTGCGCGCACACTGTGTGTATGTATCAACAGACAGACGGAACTTGCTATGCACACGCTGTGCTATATGGCTCTGGGCACAGCCCAATTCAGTGGCTACAGCTTTCCAGCTTTCATTCCCTTTCTGTTCTTCCATTGAACTGACTCAGCTTCTCCCTGTCAGTAATGGGGCCAAGCTGAAAACAGGAGCTGAAGACCATTCGTGTTGGCTCAGCCAGGGATAAAGCCCTGCTGGCTCAGGCGAGCCCTCAAGACCCTGCTGCATACAAACTGCAGTAGTTTCCACCCAGACCAGGCCAGAAAGGCCCATGTTTGTAGAAATGCTCATCTTGCCTGGCTAGCCTAGGGGAGGATAGCTGAGCTTCCACAAAGGATTAAAGAACCTCTCAGTTTCTTGTAAATCCTAATAGTCCAACCATTGCCAGTCACCTCCCTGACACAAATACAGTAAGAATCACTAAATATTGTGGCAGGCCAACCAGCTAGTTTGCTTTCTATCCCAGAGGGGTGAGAGGGCTGATCACGCTGTGCGATATGTTACCCTGTCAGTAGTTGTTCAGAGTCTCTCCTGATCTGGTCCTGCTGCATCAGCAGGGAGAGTTCTGCAGCTCTGAGGGAGATGCAAACTTAGGTGGGTATTAGGACATTATCAGCATGTAGCTGCAAGGAAAGGTTTGCTGCCCAGCAATCTTCTTTCCTATACTTTTCCTGAAACTCGAATCAGCTTCATAGTCTCCTGGTTTGTGTTTGAGCAGGACTTTGCGCTGGTACTCAAGTCATGTTTTCTCTCTTTAGAGCGGGTCAGGCTTGTTTTTAAGGTTCAATAACATTTGCTCCTTTCCCAAAGTGAACACAAATACAGCTATTCCAGCAGATCCAGTTCACATCAGTTCAGCAATCACCTTTGGTCTTTGTTTCACTCTTTGTTTCATTCATTTAACAGATGAGCAAGCAAGTGTAAGCAAAGCTTCCCTAGCCTATCCTGTCCTGCAGATTTCTTTGGCATTCCTAAGTTGGGTTTGGACCCTTCACTTAGCATCCATCTCTAAAACAGGGCCGTAAGTAGGAACCCAGTTTTTTAAGGAAAAAAACCCGCTGTTCATATCCTGGACTTTGCCTTGTGACCTCAGTCCCAAAGCCCGGTTTTCACTGGACCCTCGTTCAAGCCCGAGCTGCCAGTTGTGTAAGAAAAACCAGCCAGTCTCCTCACTGCTGACTGGGGCAGAGTCCCACCAACTTCGTGGCTGCCCTGCGTGTGTAGGGCAAGAAATCTCTTGGCTAGAGAGAGAAGCCTGGATACCCACATGCAGTTCTATCTTCCCAAATCTTCCCCTGTGCTTCCCATTGCAAAGATCCATTCAAATCAGGCAGAAGGGTCATTCCCTGCTGCCTGCTAGTGCTCAAAGTTTGGTTTTGTTTTGGTGCGTGGGCCTTTTCATCATCAGAAAGGAAGGGGGAGAAGCGTGCTTTGCTGAGGGAGGTACATGTTGTACTTGGCTGGATACTTTATTAGGAATGAGCTGAGCTGGTAAATGCCCGCTTTCTATTCTTTATTTTGTTCCAGTTTGTTGGAGACCTCCAGACATGCTCCACTTACAGACTGTGCCTGCAGAACGGACTAAATTAGAAGGCTGCTGCAGGGAGATTTTAAGGTATTTTCGGCCAGGCTGAACTACTATAGCTCATACACAGAACTTGAGCTTTAAGTATGAGAAAAGGCAACTACCTAGCTTCAAGTGAGGCTGATAAACCTCTGTGATTTGTTCCATGGCCCACTGATCTTCAAAGAAGCATGCATACATAGCTGCTGCATGTGTCTGAGACCAATGTACTTTACAGGTTCATGGTTCATTAGCAAACATCTATTAACTTGCTTGCTAATTGTCTTAGAGTTTTGAAAGCAGAAATAAGGCTCAGTCTGTCCATTTCCTTAGGCATATTTCTCTTTTTATGTGTGCCTAGTACCCTACGGAGTGTCTGACTTGCAGTCTACAGACACACAATAATAAGGAGAAAGATTCTATGAAAGATATAATCAAAGTGATTCAGTCTGAAACAAGATGCAGGACTTCACACAACACTTTTGGATACTTCCTAATCAAGAACAGCAAAGAACAGCCCTCCTGGCAATACAGAAAGAAGGAGCTCATGTTTAAAACAAAAGGCCAGGAATCAAAACCGGCACGCGTTATTCCTGGCATAATATTTCTACAGACTTGCAGACCTTTGGGTTCAGCAGTTATCTCTATCCAAAAGGAACAAAACATGTGCTCCAAAAGGGCGCTTGGTAACCTTTGTAGATGCTTGTGAATTGTAAGCCTATGATGAAAGGCTCTAGAAGAGAGGCCAGTTTAAGTACCACAAAGTGGACACAATGAATCTGCATTACTTTTGCTCACCATTGATGCTACTCTTCCACTGCTTCACCTTTCTTCTTTTCCAGGAATGCTGTTTGAAGACTCACCTTTTCTATAAGCATTTCCAGCTTGTCTGTCAGGAAGGTTATAACAAAGGGCAGGGCATGAGCACAGCTTTTCCAGGGTAGGTATTTAGGTATTTCTCTTTTTTTCTTTTTTTTTGTTGTTGTTTTTGGCTTCTAACATTTCAAAAGTTGTGTGAGAGCAGAAGTGTAACCCAGCTGCAGCTTGCCAGCAGCTCAGTAACCTTGCAGTGGCCTTGCTATTAGCTGCCTTTGCTTCAGATCCAGGTGGCTTCAGGTGACTCATGCTTCTAATTAATGCCCTTGCCTGTCTACATGAAGCAGTGCTCTGATGCTGGAGCCAAACAAATTGGTCCCTAGAGAAAAGTATGATGTGTGGCAATGCTAGTTGCATCACCCAAACAGCAGCATCCAAACATGTAGGCCACTCCACTTCCCACAGCATGTTGTGAAAGGAAACTGAAAATGAAGGGAGCCCCTGGGAACCAGGGACATAATACACCTGTGAGTGTGCATCATTAAATCACAGCTGTGCTGCTGGAGAGGCTTGATAGGGCTTTTCTCTGTGTATTTTGTGATTTAAAACCTCTTTCATTTCAAATCAGGTCGGGCTAAAACAATATTGAATATACTGCAGCCTAAGCAGAGAGTTCAGGCAAGAGGGGAATGTGCTTGCCTCACTGAAAATGCAAAGCTGCCAGAAAGATTCCTTCAATACTTGAAGGCCAGAATTAAAGCAGATATCCTTCCCACTGCTGCCTTTGGTGCCTGGTTGTCAGACAACTGTGAATGAGATCAGTTTCCCAAGTTTAGAAGCTCACTGGAGCCTGTGCTGATATGCACAGTCAGAACAAACCTGTCTGGTATTCACTAGCCCCAGACCACGTGTGTGTTGCTTCATTTCTGAGGTGAAGAGAAAATATTATAATTATTTTGTTTGCAGTGGTATTCGGCATTTAGCATGTCACTTCACAGCAAGCTATTGTTACTTCCCCCTCTCCCCCCTATTTATCAGAAGGCTGGTGTCTGGCTAAGGTCTTGAGCTGGGCTTACCTTGATTGCCTTCTTGTCATGGTAGCTGGCTGTTAGGACTTTAGCTTCTAATCCCGTTAATTATAGGATGCATTTGCTTTTTGGAAGATGAGAAAAAGAAGATTTTTCTGCAATAACAGAATTTTCATGGCTGAAAAGGACAAAGCAAAATTTCTATTGCTGAAGCAATGGAAAAATCAAGAACCTTTGTGGCCTTTGCAGACTTTAAGGACCGATTCTTTTATTGCCTAAACTCTGCTGACTTCAATATAGTTTTCTTCTATACTGGACTAATTTGAGAAAAAGAAGAATCAGTTCTAGCAAAACAGTAGACTGTGAAGATCAAATGGAATTTCCCACTGAAAATACATCTCTTGAGAAAAATGCCCAGTCATAACCAGGTGTTCAAAAGCAACACAGTCTGTTTGATTTTAAAAAACCCAGTATCTTGGTTAGGAAGAACTGTCAGATTTCATTTCATAGAATCAAACCAAAGTATGGGCATTGTGCCTGCAGCCTTAGCTGTGCAGCTTCCCGTAGCACTGATGGAAGATGAATGGCAGAGACCCAGGACATGAAGCCATGTCTAGCTTCCCTCCACTTTTACGTTACTTCAAGGTAAAACTGCACTTACTGAAAACCCTGCAACCATTACATGGCTTCAGTTGCTAAAACTGCCATTGTACTTGCGGCTACAGAACAGGACAAAACGAGTTTTCTTAGAGCTGGCAGCAAAGGAGATGGGAAGAAAGAAGCACAGCTATGACAGAGAATCTCAGAGCATGTGTTGAGGCGAAAACAAGATGAGCAGCTAAGCAGAAGCTCTTCAAAAACCACCAGGATGGCTTGGGACTAAATGATCTTTAAAGTCCCTTCCAAACCAAACCATTCTATGATCCACATGCAGGAATCCGAGTGTGCCACAGTCCCTAGAACAGGATTAGCATTCTTCACAGCTGCTACTTGTGTTGCTATTTACTTTTAATAGATGCATGCTGTGGAAATCACACTTAATTTATGCCCAAAGTAAGCCACATAGTTTCTATTATTTTCCTCAGCCACTTCATGTATAAAGAAAAAGCTTATCAGTAGTAAATAAATGAGATCAGCTTGTTTGCAGGCTCACTCCCTAAACTAAGCATGGTGGCTTTTCAGGTAATTCCTTAGAAAAGGTTGTGGTGTTTGAAGTTGGGTAACTGGAGATTTTTTTTTTCTGTGAGGAGTAGTAACTGCATTACCCTGTGGTATCCAATATCTTCTCTGTATGCATAGAAATCCTGTATGCAGCTGTGCTAAGATGTTCCCTGAGGTTTCAATCTGCAGTACTTTCAGCCTTTCCATTGATTAGTTATGGACTTCACCATATGATAAGACCATATGCTTTCCTTTGCAGGAAACACATATCTGGATTATTATTTTTTTCATTTTCATCCCAATGTCCTATTGCCGAAAAGACCAAATTTCTTCACTTGGTTGTAAAAGGTAATGAATTTCAAGGAGGGAAAACTGTAAATGTTACATTTTTTTTTTATGCAGAAGCTGCATTTTCTAAAATGTCCTTTCTACTCTTTCTGAAGAGATGTACCCACATTCATGTACAGTTTCTTTCTTAGATTTGTGGAGCAAAACACTGAACCCATCATCCAGCCATGGAGTTCTCTGTCATACTGTGTAAATTATGTATGAAGTTACAGAGGTGTGTGAGCATTTATAACTACAATATTCTGGAAGTGGCAGAGCACTGCAGCTAGGCTGGCCAAACAAATCAGTCAGATGACATTCAGAGATGTTTAAAGGAAAAACATGGATCCCTTCCTAAAAATGGATCAATCAAAGTTAATTTTGAATTAAGGACAAACACACACACACACAAAATCTCATCCAAGGTACTAGATCCAGTCCTCACACCAAACAATCAATCAGTTACTCTAACCCCCCATTCAAAATATCCCCCTGTATCTTACAGAACTGGCAGGTTCAGAAGGCAAAAGGACTATTTTAGTATGGTGGCAAGTTCATAAATTATGAAGTAACTTAATGTTACTTTATAAATTATGGAGCTTTTGTTCTGGACAACCAGCATCAGAAAAACAGTGAAGGTTGTACTGGAGAAGAAATGTTCCATTTGCAGAGCCAACAATTCAGCACAGTACATTTTAACAGCTCTTTCAGGTACCCTCATACCTTATATAATGATACATCAGCTTGACGTCTGGCAGAAGAAGGAGCCTCAGCCTAGTCTGGTGTTGGGGTGTCTAGGAGAAAGCTGCATTAGTAAAGCACTCTAAAAACCTATGGAAAAGAATTGTTTATGTTTATTCAGGAGGGATCTGAAGGTTCATGGTCTGGATCTGGTTTGGAAAACATCAGCAGCTGGGAAGCCATATTTTACATGTGATCGACCTTAGGTGACAGAATAACTCTTTGATGCTCTGTGTATATATGTACAACTTCGCTTACACAATAGGCAGCTTGCATTTTCATTGATAATCAGATTTCCATTAAAGATTTTGATGTTATCATTGCTGCAGCAACTGGCAAATAGTTTAGAGAGCTTTGTTCAGGGAAAGTGAACAAGGTAAAACCCCTGAATTGGTGGCAACTGGCATTTTCTATTCCTTTTTTAAAAAAGAAGAGGAAAAACATGGTCTATTATCATTAGAAGTCATAGTGATATACCTCATAATGTTTGTGTTACTTCATGCACTGTAAGTCTTGAAAAACATGGAAAACAGAGTCCTGCCATACCAAGGAGACAACTTTAATTGAATGGCAGGCTTATGGTTAGCTGTTTTCTGCTGATAGGGAAAAAGTTCAGACAGAGATATGAATTTCTAACAGCCACTGCTGGCAGTGAGATCCTGAACACAGTTGTTTCTCTCCTGTTCTGAAACAGGAAGCCTCGTTACTTTGATAGATTTATCCTGTGCTCTGTTTACACACCATTCAGTCCCACAAATGCTCAGTAAGATGCAGTTCCTCACTCCTACTCATTCCTTGCCCCGCAGAGCTCCTTCATGATCCATTCCTGCAAGGTTTCCCCACGCAGAGCTCCTATTTGACACTGGGAAATGCTGCCCTGCAGTTCTAGGAACTGGAAGGACTATGCATCTAATTTTCACTGGGGAAGAAGTGTAAGGGCACCCGCTGTTTTCATTGCAGTGAAATGAAGACATCATTTACTCACCATTTTCAATCTTCACAAAAGCTCTGTTCTGTTTCTTGGTGAGGAGACGTGCATTTTCCTTGGCACGGTCAAAGCAAAAATGAGCCCAACCTGCCACCTTCATGATTTGGAATCTCAAGACAAGCTGCACAGACCCTGAATGGATCTTAATCAGACTGTTCCCACCTACTGCCTGAATATGCCTCACACCAAGCTCCACTCCAAGCCCTCTTACTCATATCACAGGTGCCTTATATCTCATAATGCACAGGGAGACCATTTGCATTCACTTTCCCTAATTAATAAGATGATGAACAGTCAGAGCTTTTTTCATCCTTACCTTGAAATACAGCTTTTGGCTTGGACTCCCAGCATTCTTAAACATTATTAAATGTATAATATTAATTAACTGCATTTATTGAACCATGGTAATAGACAATATAGATGTTATTAGCAACTCTAGAATATTTAAAGAGATAGTCTAGGTGGAGGTTTATATTTTTGGCACATACTCCTCCTTTAACCTAAAAGAATGTCCATGGTTATCTTGGTGTCTGACACAGTAGCTGATTTTTCTCTATTTTCAAAACTAATTGGCATCTTGTAAAATGCCCTCTTCCCTTTAGCTCTTTCCTTTGTGAATGTGATACTGGGAAGGAGAATTTTTGGTGGCATGTGTGAGTTCTAAATCCCTGTGTTTTAATAGCACCCTGCTCAATACTTCTGATTTCCTGTTCAAAAGTGAGAGGGTAATGCTCCTTATACAGTAAACACAGATGACAAGGTAAAATTTAGGCTATCTGAATATTGCCTCAAGGATATACCAAGTGTGGGATCTTGGTGGTACTCTGTACATCCTTTACACCTAAGTGTTTTTAAACCACTGAGCATCTGTCATGACCACCTGTTCTTCCCTTTCCTGAGCTTAGCTTTACAGAAGACTTTGGAAAGAATGTGGTTTGGGTCACCTGGCCATTTGCTTCTGCTAGTATGACTTGCTAGCTCAGTGAAACCCAAGAGCCACTCACATACAACAAAACTCTTCATCCTGGGAGGGATCATCTGTGCCAGCTCATCCACTTACTGCCAGAAACGTCATCTGATTCATGAGCAATTATTGCAAAACAAAGCAATGAACCAATTCTTGACTGTAAATCAGAAACTGGGACGCTTCCCATAAATGTTACAACTCTGCAAGGGCTGTCTTCAGAAGTAAGGACTGTATCACTTCATGCCTGCCCTCAGGATTGTATCTGCTCTACAACCGTGCCATTCCAAAAAGACATCCATCACCTGCCTTAAGGACCAGTGAGATCTTTGGCAGGTTTAATTCAGGCTACTTAGATGGGAAACATAAAATATATGGAGTTGGTTCTTGCAAGCACTTTGATTCTGGACTGATCCTGAAATCAGCTACATGAGCTCCAGGCTAACTCAGCTTTTATGATTCATTTTTCATTCATGAATTAAGAAAAGTGGTGAAAACCAGAAACTTGGCAGCAACAGGGCAAAAAAAAAAAATCCCTTAAACTGAAAAGACAAGAACTGGTGTGTAAGTGGAGCATATGTTACAAAGACAGTATCTTTATCTTGTAACTGCAATTTATTCTGAAGGTTCTGTCAGAGCACTTGTGTTGCAGAAGCAGTCTCTTCTGGTGCAATATTCACTCGTCCATCTGTGAAATTAAGAACATTAGAGGTATTCTCACTGAAGCTCCCTGACTCTTCCTAAGCTTAGAGGAATGCTGAGGTGGGAAATATTTCTTCCCAGAGACTGTTGATTGAATCCATGTGGAAATCTCTACCTGACAATTAGGCTCACATGCCTGAGCCGGAGCACAGTTCCCCACTGAGTTGCTGCTCTGGAAATTTAACTCTTGGAAGAAGTGTTTGCTCTTTTCTTGGAGGCACCCTTCTTTCAAATATTCTGGATAAAACCCCCCAACTGTGTATCCATTGCTCATGGAAGATGTGACACAGGAGAAGACTAGAGGTAAAAGATCACATTCGCCATGTGTTACTGTGTAATTTCAATAGAGGTTATATGCTCTTGCTTGTGACAGGTAAGAAATCAATGGGTACCCTTTAATGCCAGGCAGTTTGCACTTTGATGGCTCTTTGAATAAAGGCTGGGCCCGTCCAAGTCTCCAAGCAATACAAAACCAAGAAAATGACTCTTTGAAGCAATGAGAGGATTTGCCACTAAAATGTTTGAGTGAGATGAAACTACAGGAAACCTGGCAATATTCTGTGACTCAACAGTGTGTTACTTCAGCAAAGGAACATCCCAAAAGATTGGCCCAGAGATAAATGCCAGCAGTCTTTGAGAGATGAAAACCTCTCGTCCTTATGCACATATAGGGGAAAGAAAGCTTCCATGTCACATAAAGTCACAGGTCCCAAGGCAAAAGCAGCTCTCTCTGCTCACAGACAGGATGCTCTTCCACAACAGCTATGCAGGTGTTTTTCATGCATTGCCATTTGCTAGCCTTGGGCTACGGCTTCAACCCATTTACAAAGTCTAAACCTTCTGCCTCAGAGTAATCCTTTCTATTGTAGCCCTGTCTCAGTTGCTTTTTTTATTTCTTGAGATTCCACAGTGTTGTGTTTATCTAATGAAATAGTTTTCATATTAATGAAATATATGAAGATAATATATCTAATGAAATGATTTTCAGCTGATATAGATCGAGTGAACTGTAGCAATATCAGCAGAGCTGTGAGGACTTAGACTGTCTCAGTTCTGACCAAACATGAGTAGCTAAAACAACTTTCTGTTTCATGTCTGCTGGAGTGTTTTGTGTCTATTGCTTTGCATCCATTGTTTTTGTAACGAAAAGAATGTGCTTTCAGCTAGTTACACTTCGCTTCAATTTCTGATAGCACGACTGCTGCGTAAGGGAGACATGCAGAAGCAAATCACACCACAGCTATTCCGGCCTGAAAACTGATCCTTGTGGTGAGACACACTCACTGACACTGGGAGAGTCATCACTGGAGCAGGTGGTTCGGGTCTCTGCAGGACCATGCTGGTAGTAGTATTCAAGAGAGACTACTATCTTTATATGAGCAACCATTTCGATGCAGTGTTAGGGGAAACAATCCTCTTCTCTCTAGTTTCAAGTCTTGTCCACAGAGAAGGTACATTCAAGCCTCTATGAGAAGCATTAGGAGGGAGCCATATACCTGGAAAAAGGGGAGTTCTGATCCTGGCTTCCTGCTGCCCCCTGAATTGTCAATCCCATTTCTTTGACCTTGAGATATGGCCATTTCAAAGCTAAGCCTAGTTTCTTTGCCAGGTCCCCATATTGGGGAAATGTTCAAAGTGAACAACATATTTATCCTTTCAAAGCAAATGATAGGTTTATTTCAAACCAAGCCCCATCCTGCTGTGATTTATTCTTGTAGTCTATCTCTCTTTTTCCTTTTTTAAAAAACTTATTGAATGCAGGTGATATATTTTTGACATGATTGATTTTGACCTGAATGTGCCTCAGCTAAATACATCAACATTGCCAATTTCCCCTGCCTGTGACTAAAGAACAGCCAAGTTGATAAGTGCATTCTTCTTTCAATTGAAATGTTATAGAAATGGCTCTTGTTTTCCAGCTGAGGGGTCATCTGCATTGTATCAAACTGCACTCTCTGAAATGGTGGAAATTTCATAGGGCAAAACTAGGGGTGTTGTATTTCCTTTGGATTCAACTTTCACCTACTCTAAGATAGTTTAGCCCAGGCTAAAGAAAGTCAGGTGGATTGATACTAGCTACTTTCACCCCCTATGGCTGTCACTGAGCTTCCAGGGGACAGGCTGCTGGTTAATATTTCCTTCTGAGTCTGGAGGCACTGGCCTTTTTGTGAGAAATTCTGTTGTCTTGCAACACTTTCACCTTCGTATTGCAGCCTACAAAGGATCAATTAAACAACTCAACATCCTGTTGCTTCTCTGAGCTCAGATCCTTGGGGATTTTGTTTCCTGGCAAAGACAGCTGCACCTTGGAAATGCAATGTTCCCAGAGTAAGAGTAGGTGCCTAGGACACAATCAGTGCTGTTTTCTCAGTTTTTAAGCAGAAGGAGGGGAATGCTCTGGGACCTGTACTGGTACTAAGCAACATGAGAACTGTAAGCAATCTCCTACATATGGCCCAAATCTTTGCTAAGGGGAGAAAGAGGTGTTTGGAGTCTCTGTTCCTTGGGCAGAAGTGAAGATTGCCTTCCACCCTAGGCTTTGGGCTGACCTGCTCTTCCCACCTCGTTGCTGATAAAGATCCCCATAGGGCTGAGATTTTTCTCATTTCCTTGCTGATGAAGCTGTATCAGAATTGCTGTATGCCTGGTTATATTATAGGATTGTGGATTTTTCATTTCTCGGTTGTTACCTGCTTTCTTTCATATTTCGCATCTTCTTCGAGTATCCGAGTCACTCCCTCTCCCCCAGCAGCTCTTATTTGTGATGTGGAGGATGTAAAGGAGCAGATCTGCTTTTGAATCTTATGGCCCCTTGCTTGTTTTACTTCTGTGCAAATTTTATATGTCAAATCCCAATACCACTTAATTCAGTCTATTCTGCACTGTTCTGAGTGAACATTAAGCTGCTTACCTCTCCATCCTGCGACTTGAGTACACAAAGAAAACCAACAGCATGTTTCTACAAAGTTTATCAAACAATTATAAACCGCGGTTCCCAAAGACGGGGTTTTTACAGGAAAACAGCTTCCGAAGCCAGCCACTAGAGGGAGCCACTGGAGGGAGGCTGGGCTTGGGCAATACCGGTCAAAACGCAACTTAAAACACCTTGCGGCTCACGGTCGCTTCTTTCTGCAAACAGGCAGGTCCACGAGGGATATAAATATGAAAGGAATAAGAACCTTAAAACCCGCAGGTTTCTCACAGAGAAAGCTCAGGTAATGAAAATCATCTTGTCAGAGACCTAACAATGAAAAGCAGCTCAGGTCTAGTTCAATAATAGTATTTGCTCCTAATATGGAAACACACTGGATTTGATAAAGCCAAGTGGAAGAAAGAGGTGGTAAGTATTCAGGTAAAGAACTGTGAAGGAAGGAAATGAGAAAAATCTCAGCCCTAGGGGGATCTTTCTGCAAGCAACAGCCCTGCCACTCCTGGCTTCTTTCCTTGATTCCCTCCTACCAAGTACTTATCCACGTTGATTAACATTCATAGAATGGTTTGGGTTGGAAGGGACCTCAAAGATCATCTAGTTCCAACCGCTCTGAGTCTTCTCTTTCCTAGGCTAAACAGACTCAGCCTCTCCTCATACAAAAGATGCTCCAATCCCTTCACCATCTTTGTTGCCCTTCACTGAACCCAATCCAGTAAGTCCCTATAATTTTTTGTACTGGGGAGCCCAGAACTGTACACAGCACTCCAAAAGTGGCCTCACTCGTGATAAGCAATACCTTTTAGAATGCATTTATAAGGGGCTAATGATTCTAAGGGAAGGCTATTCAGTTCTTCATAGTGTCAACTAGAACACAGGGGAACATGGGAAGCAATAGAAGGAGATAGGAGTATGCAATTTTGCAAAAGGAAGGAGCCTTCCCTCAAGACGTGCAGCTTTCTGGAGCAGGTTAGGGCAGTCACTGCTAATGAACAGTATGTCCCATAGCTGAGCAGCACCTTCACATCCCTGTTCACCTTATCCATGTCCCCCACCTGCCACATTCTCCTAGAGGGTGCTTTAATATTTGACTGGGATCCTGGAGGTGCATTTGTATCAACAATATGAATAATAGTGGTCCAAGTTACTCACTTGTACCTTATTCTGGGGAAAGTCAACCACAGCAGTACAATGGTATTTTCTACTCTGTTGTTTCTCAGTCAGGGTATCTTGTATTTCTGGAAAGTTTCCTGCTTCCTATTTCAGATACTGCTACTGAAGCCCAGTCAGGTGAATTTATGTGGAGTGAAACAGAGATGTTAAAATGTAAATGCAGGTCAAAAGCATAAATGCTTCTATAACATCCTTTCACTTCTGTGTTGCACTCTGGTGCCTTGAAAATGACCCAAGCCCTGGGGTGCTTTTTTTTTGCAAAACCAAACCCCAGAAGGCATGGCTTTGAGAGTGTTTTAAAAGGCAGCAGTCGTTTTTGCCTCTTCTGACTGTATCCACCAGTGGCAGATGGAAATTTCTCTTCCTCCCTTTCCATATAACTCCTCTCCTTGAGCTGGAGATGAGCCCCTGCAGGGATTCAATATTGCTTTAGCACCCGCCATAAATAAAGTCTGCTTTCAAGGAGAACAAAGGCAGCCATGTGGGGTGGAAGAGCAGCCCAGGCAAGGCTAAATGACAGGCTGGACAACAGGGCAGACACAGCTACATCTGGCAAGTGGCTGGGCAGAGCAGGGTGGGCCCCATGGGGTTGACAGTGGGACATCTGGCTCAGAGAAGGGCTGCCCTGTGTTGGTTTCACACCAGGGATGCACAGATGCACATTTGCTTAAACTAATTAATAGAGTAGAAGCTATCTCCTCATCTGGTTTTGCTGATGTCTGGCACAAGCTCAGTTTTGTATTGGTTGATTAGCTCTGATAGCTGATGTTATCTGATTGAATTATCTCCTAATGGTGACTGCACTTGGTACATGCATTAGGAAAAAAGCAACTAGAAACCCCATGTTACTTAGCTTTTCTCCTAAGAGAAAGGGGAGAGGGAAAGCTTGGTCTGTTTCTATTCACTTTGGCAATGCATTATTAAGGAATTTGAGGGCCTAGGTTGAGAGTAAACGATATGGAGAAGGCATTAATGAGAATTCAGGCTAGGATACAAAAGCCAGCTCAGATGGAGAGCTATCTTCTCAAATGGATGAAGAAAGGAATGATTGAGAAATAGACCCTTCTTTTTTCCACACATCATGCACACTAGACATTGCCATCATCTTCCTCTTTCGCTCATATTAATCAATTTGTCCAGTCTTGCCTTGGAGCACTGCTTGTGATCCCCTGTGAAATAAAGCCAGAAGGAAGGAAGTTTCTTCCAATATCAGCAAACTTCCCCTATACAATCATCTAAAATGCTTGGTGGTTACAAGCAGATGAAACAGAAAAGCGGTGCTGAAGGGGAAATTAAAATGGGAATCAGTGGGGAATGGAGCATAATGCTATGTTTAGCTTTGCTAGGCATGGAAAAATATTTATTTCAAGCCTCAGGGATATAACAGGGGGCATGTAATTAACCAGCATCAGCAATGAAGGCCACAGTTTTCATGCCTTTCTGACCCCAGGGACCAACTGCAGCAACTGAGGAGGCAGGAGCTGGAAACACTGGCTGTGGCTGGTTTAAGATTGGCAGTGTTAGCCTGAAGCAGAACAAATGCTACTACGTGGGATTTCTTGAGAACTTTCTCTGTGTGTAGCCACAAAGCTAGGAGGATACTAGTTTGAAACCAGAGTGATCAGTCTGGTGGTGAGTGTTCATCTAAGTTCATTATTTATCTTTAGATAAATTTCTCTTTGATTTCTAAGGTACTTCGGTGTGTGGTTATGTTTGGACTTCAAGGTTGAACTGCTGAGAAGTGACAAAACATAATGTGACAGTTCATGACAGGAGGGAGAGGAGGAAATGGAGAGAGGTGATATGAAACCCAGGTGAGAACAGAGACTGCAGTATTATCAGGCTGGGAAAACAATCAAATACACACCAAACAAACAAACAAACAAACAAAGAAAACCAAACAATCCACCAAAAAGAAAAATAAAATTCTTCATCTGACTTCCAAGTAAACCCTGAGGATTTCAGGAATTCCTACCTGGAGCAGCTAATGCCAAGGAAGCACTGTGGCTGGGAACTCGGATCTTGGGAAGGGAATGCTACCACCCTAAGAAATATACAGAACACAGGGACTGCAGCTTGCAAGAAGATAACTTGTGTAGGCTGGAGTCCGTGGGACACGCATGAAACTGGAGGCCCTGTTTCCCTGCTTCTCAGTGATGGGGGTCTGTGCTTTCAGGGGTTGTGTGGCATTCCTGTAGCATGCTTTAATTCCTGTACATCTCAGTTCCTCAGCTGAAAAAGCAGAGATAGCAGTTTCTACCCAATCTTGCTCAATTTTCCTAATTGCATGCTGTGTTCTTTTAGGAGCAGAGACTGCCTCTTATTATGTAAATGCACAGCACCCAGCATAGCTTTTCTGTGGTAACAGAACAGACTTTTTGGTTTGTACATATATAAGGAAATGTCAGCTTTCCTGATTTCTTTTAGTTTCCCAAACGATGCCTGGGTGCTAGCATATTATGCAGTTGCAGAGTCATGCCAGAAAACAAAAAAAGAGAGAAGGAAGGAGGGCAGGGAAGAGAAACCAAAGGCATTGCCTGGGGATATTGTAGCTGCTTTTCCATGGGCCGTTTGGACCAGTCTAAAAATTATTCAGCACCAAATCCTTAAAAAAAAAAACCCAAAAAAAACCACAACAAAAACAAACTTAGCATCAAATTCATCAGTATCTAAAAAAAAAAAAACCACAACCAAACCATCAGAAAGGATTGTATTATTTCTAGTTAACATTTTTATTTCCATTCTGAGACCCTTCCTGGTTTTCCTTCCTGCCTTCTCCTATTCACACTACAGCACTTTTTCTGTAATGTGGCAGGTATGTGAATGGAGAATTTTTCTTTACTCAGTACAGCTCTCTGCATCAAGCATTTAGCACAGGGTGTGCAGTGTCTTCCCAAGACTTTCCCACACCCCAGGACAGGTAGCCCGGAGCAGTGACACTCTTATTTGTATGGAGCTATATTTCCATTTGCTGTCTGAGTTCCTGCACAGCCCAGTGCAGCCCCACTATTGCTATAGAAACAAGAAGGCAGCAAGAGATGTGCTGGAATCTCTGTATCTGACTGGAAATAGCTCCTACCTACCCAGCACGCTGGAGCCTTTAACAGCCTGACCTTTCCACTGGAGCCTCCTGTGCTTTGTAGCAGAGACACAATTAGCTCTCATTTGGCCCCATTAAAACTTGCTTCTGCAGCCAGTCATTGTGCTGCCAGCTGGATTCCTGAGACGACTGCTTGGAGGGGTGGTAAATGAGGAGAGTGTGCTGGACCATATCCCAAGAGATCCTGTCCTGCCTCCCGCATACTGAGCGCCTCTGACCTCAACCCAGTCATGGCAAATGTATATCTCAGCCAGAGGATATCAGAGGAGAGAAAAAGGGACCAAGCCTGAGTATGAGCTGCTCTCTGCTCCCCTCCCCAGCAGCAATCCCACCTCCTCTTGAGTTGCCTGGTTATGCGTGTGTCCTTGCATACGCTTGACTGGTAACACTGCAGACCTTCCAGCAGAGAGCTGGCCCTTATCAGGGCTCTAGGCTTGTTCACTGAATGTAGCTGGACTTACATTGCTGCCCATCACCCTGGCATCAGGCATCACCCAAATGCAATAGCAGCTTCTCTGCTGGATGCTCTGTAGCTAAAAAGAAAGAGGTCCATCACTGAAACCTCTGGGGAAACAGCACTTCTAAGGAAGCTTGCAACTTCTGAGCCTTGCCAGTATTCAGGTCTCCCAGACTGTGGACTGTGGCTCTCAGGGAATTGCAGCACTGTATCACTAGTAAAAAATACCTCGGTATTTGAGGCACATGTCAGGCAACTGTGGGATCTGAGAGCACCCTCAGTTTCTATTCCTAGGGCTGCCTGAGTCATGGAACCCGTGAGGCAGAGCCACATCCCACCATGGGCTTCCCTTTGGTCTAAACCAGGATGACAAGCTCACTCTCTAAGAAAAGAGATGCATAACTTCTTCATTACCTCTTGTCCAGCCACCAGCTGCTTCTTCCATGATGGGCAGGACTGGCACCATGACAATCAGCCCTTTTCTTCCCATGCTCCCCTGTGGAGAAACGCTGCGCTAAAAATGCACTCTCCAACCCTGCATTCTCCTCTCTGGCACCTCAGAGACTCCTCCCAGAGCTTTCATGGCTCCTCACAAACTCTTCCAGCTTCCCCCAAATAGTACCAGGATCTCTGCCTTTGCAGCTGCTGCCTGCATTGCTCCTCCATCCCCATAGCACCTCTGGTATCCCCAGACACAGCCCTGTGTGCTCTGAAACATGCTTCCCTGCATGGCCTCGGCCAGCTGCAAGGTGACTGCCTCATATGGCAGCGACAGCAATAGCAGCATGGACAGTCTAGGTTTAAATGTCTCCCTGAAGCCAAGAGCTAGAGAAGAATTGGAGAAATCATTTATAAACAGCCACCAGATTTAAAACTGATAGCCATAAAGCCACTTTTTCTTTTCCTCCAGCTTTCAGAACCCGATAGATTTCTTCATCCATCAGCGAGAAGATTGAGGAACATTCATGCCTGCCTTCAGTGTAATTTCTTTAGGGTGCAGCAATGTCAGCTCTCACAGGGCTGCTATTCGTCCCATGCCTTGGAAAGGAGGGGCAAGCAGGCACCAACACACAGAAGGACAGACAGTGTGTTTACAGAAATCTTGCTGCCTGAAGCAGCAGCATTTCATTAAAAGATGATGACCTTTGTTTTGACTTAATTTTGCCTCTTTTAAATTATTCAATTTTTCACAAGTCAATCTCTCTTTGATTTGTAGTGATGTTTTTTTATCTTTCCACTGAAAGAACTGGAAAATCAGTGCAAGTTTTTTTATATAAAAAATAAAGCACATTAATTTCATTAATTTAAAATCTTCTCAGCAGTGGAGACAAAAACATATTTTTCCTCTCTTGCCCAGTTCCCATTGCAATAGTCTGCAAGCCGACAATGCTCAGGCAGCCACAGCAAAATGGCCACAGCAATCATAGCATTAATCTGTAACTGACAGTAAAAACAGGCCAGTGTTTATGACAGGCTTTATTCTGTGGCAATAGAGCTTTGACTTGTCATTACCTGAAAATCCTCACTGCCAGACCCTGCCCTGTGTATTGTGAATGCTACCTTCTCCCTAAGCCAAATACTCACTGGACATGTTAGAGCAAGTTGATGAGAGCTAATGAGGGCGGGCTGATTTATTGAAACCTGCTTGCTTGTTTTTCTCTCTCTAGGGCTGCTGGAAACACAGGGTAAACGCCCTGATGTCACTGTAGTGAGTCTGATGTAAAGCCAGGGAAAGGAGTGGCAAGCACACTCTATTTAATCAGATGCTCTGGCTGCAGATCTGCTTGGCATCCCCCATTTGTTTCTCGTCTCAAAATAGGATTTGCCAACGCTTTGCTAAACACAGTGGAAATTCCTTTTCTTCCAGTACTGGAGCCTGTAAAATCTCCCTGAGCTTCCTCTGTTACACTGCTGCTGAAACATCCCCCAAAATGCTCCTGGAGGAAGCGCATCAGCGAGCTCTCCCCCCTCTCCAGCAGCAACAGTGCACGAGAGGGACCATTTCTGATTTCCCAGCCTGTTGCCCAGAGCTCTGTGCCTTTTTACACTGTTGCTGCTTTGCCCAAGGGCTGTAAGCACTTCCAGTTGGACCAGGGGCTGACCCTGCCACTTTGCAGTCCCTCTCTTAGAATTCCAGCCAGAACTGTAAGGAAATAAAAATGGAGTCTGCAGCTACAGCTGTTTGAAGTATCTCGAAGTTGGCTGGCTGGTGGCTTGTATAATTTATATTGCATATGCAGCAATAGTCCTCTTGGGAATCTTATGACTTTAAGTCCCTGATAGAGCCATTCTGACACATGCTCTGCGTAGGTGTTTTCTTTCACCACTTAATCCACAAATGGTTGATCTCTTGTTCATTTTTCAGCCAAAGTGTGATATAGTTGGACCTAGATAGACAGGGTCATCTTGGTGACTCACTCCAGCAAAAACAGAAATGCATTATAAATTCTCTACTGCTTGGTACTCAGCTGCCTTTACACAATGCATGTTTGATACATTGCACAACAGGAGTCGATCTCTGGTTTTGGCTTTCAAGGTCGTTGGAAATGTAGATAAATCATCTCATAACATGGAAAGAAGGACAAAGTTTTCCTATAATGAAGACACCAGTGGAATGCTTCACTCTGAAACCTCCTCACTGTCAGTCTGTGGCAGCCATCACAGAATTTCAGGGGGAAAACAAATGGTTTCTATTGGATCAGTGCGTCTGTTGAAAAGTAGCACTAAAAAGCTGGATTTCCAAATTAGCTGCTTAAAGAGCCTTAAAAAGCACTTAGATTGGAAGCAATTCATAGGAGGTAACAGCTTGTTTTATGTCTCTCAAGTGCCATTTACATTCCTGGTGGCAAATAAATAATAAAAAATAATAAATATGCATATGCAGAGATACAGACAGCCTTAATCACAAGACATGTATGCATATTTGCAGTATGATACAGGGGCTCTATTCTTCAAAACCTGCCTCAAAGCTGCAGCATTAAAAATAGGCATTGGGAGGTTTATAGCCATTACTCCTCTTTGTGTTTTTAAACACTGACTTGTCTCCTACCTTCTTTCCATCTGAGGCAAGACCTGTTTCTGGTAGCTTCTACCATGACACCCTTCCAATTTTAAAAAAATGAGCAAGCATTGCATCTCCCATGCCTATGCCCACACAAATAACTGCATAGAGTCCTTTATAATAGATATAATACCAGTATCTACCCTACCTGGCTCATAAAATGATAGCCTAGACTTCATCCAACTTTCAGCCCCAAAGGTTTTAACTCTGCAAAAGCCCAGGCTATGCCATTCCAGGCAAAAAGAGGAAGTGCAACTGCCTGTGGTGGTAGTTTGCTAAGCCCTGTATAGCATCCATGAGAGGGATGAAGCAGCCTCACAATCTGGAAAAAAAGGGTGGTTGTTTACTTACTTTCTCTTATTCATATATTTCCTTCCTCTCAAAGCTGCCATTACCTCTCATTCCAACATTATTGTCCCTAAGACCCAACTGCATTGTCAGTAGAAATTGTTTTAATAAATGATACATTGTGTGCAACCAAATTTTTGTGCTTCCCAAATTATGGAGATTGAAACTTAACAAAAAAGTTTTCAATGCCTCATACATTCTTTCTTCATAGGAATTAGGATCTCATTTAAATGGGTTTTTATTTGCTGATTACAAATAGTCCATTCATGCGCTGAAAGAAGTTAAGCCTTGATTCTGAGCAGGCATGAATCAATATGGGTTGCCCAACTCAAGAGAGCTGTACTGATTTGCCTTTGCTGAAGATAGGACCCTTTTTTTCCAATGCAATTCTGCCTCTCTCTGAGCAGCTTCCAAACTATGACTGTATCCAAAGATAAGGAAGTTTATACACCTCAAGATTAACTCTACAAAAAGTGAGTAATTTTAACTTGCAAAGTTGCTTTAATTTTCCTGGTTTGACGACTAGCTCGCACAGGCTCCTCCTGTCTGACACTGGAACCTCAGTAAGAAAAATCAAGCACGCTGAGACTCAACTGGGGCATGAATGTGAAAAGGCAGGTATCCTGCTGTCCAGCTAAGTTCTGGGACAGTTGAACAAGAATGCAGCCAAGATCCTTGAGAACACAGTAGATTTCATATACATCATTACAGGCTTCTCTCCTCCTCTTTTCCCAATGACACCTTGTTCGCACCAGCTCAGCTACTAAACCTGCCCTATTTATAGGATGATATTAGGGTGCATTAATTGAAGAATTTGAAAAAACTCACCTGTTTAAGGTTTGTGGAGGAAAAGCTCTAGGTGAGAACAAGATTCACCATGACATCCAGGACTCTCTACTCCCCTGGACTTTAGTGGCTACAGGAAAATACAACTGAGAAACAAAATTGTCAAGGAAAGAGACTGTTCAGCTCTTCTCATGCAAAGATACTTCCAGAAACTACAGGTGGAAAAAACAAAATCAAGAGATGGTACTGACCAGGCTTTATTTATTTCGCAGCAGCAACTGAGTCATAGTCTAATTAATAAAAGCCCTCAGATATGACAGCTTCATGTTTAGCAAACTTATCTGCATTTCTTTTGCTACTCTGCATCAAAGCCAAGTGACTCCTGGGGCTGTTCCACAACCAGCTTGTTACATCCGCATTCAAAATCCGATCCTTTGAAGAAGGACCTTCTAAGAGAGATCTTAACTTATGAAAGACCTTGTTTAGTGTGGTGCTCCTCCTCTCCTGGTATGCTAATATTAACTTTTGCATGGAGAAATTTCTGGAGATAGGTTACCTGTTTTCTTATCTTAAGATTCTTTTTGCAAGAGAGGACCTATCACGGTGTGGCCGTTCCCACTTCATTGGCATTATTACTATTCGTACTTCTGTTTGTTGTTTCAGGTTTTATCTTCCCTCCTCTCTTAGTTTTAAAATGCCCTTTGGTGAGTTCAGCTAGTGTTTAACTTCATTTACTCCTACAATTGCAAAGCCTATGTCTGAAGCCGAGCAGGCATACTACTTCTTCATGGTCCAGTAACACGCTCTATCTAAATCATGCTGCCTTGAGAGTATTTTCTTTCAGGAAAGATACATAACATATGAATTGACCAGGTGTTTAAAGGTTTGATGGATTTAAATCTCAGCTTCCACAGATTTAATCTTCTGTTAAACTCCTATTTTTATTCAGCCTTGTAATGCCACATATTTGAGGGTGATTTCTCATTTCCTAGTAAACATGTAGCAGAATTTGCTCCTTTCTCACATTCCTGATCTATGCCATGATTAAACAACAAAGATTTGAGCACATGTCCAGGAACAACTTATATTTCAGGCCTTACCAGTGATGCTGTGTTATATTTTGATCTGCATACACCACTCACTCTGAATTCAGCCATGCCAGAAACTGGAGCTGCAAATTGCACTTTTTGGCTGGGGCAACCAGGCAACTTTCAGACATATGTTAAATTAAATTTGAAAATTAGCTTTATTGGTCCCAATATAAATAGGAAGAAAGAGAACAGGCCTTGCATTTTCTGCTTCATGGGGTTTGAGGCAGTAGGAAAATATTCTAACATTTGATTGTTTACCAGAGTAGCAGTCCCAACATCTAACATACTCAAGATTTTTTAAAGCATTTGTAATAACAACGGTCCAGATATATATCTTAGAGAAGCCAGAGAGTATTTCAGTTGGATTCTACTGAGCCATATCTTCAGCACACATAAAGTGGCACAGCCCCAAAAAAATTAGCAGAGCTGCAAGCACTGACACCAACTAATGATCTGGCCATATGTGGATTTGGATGAATATTTTGATTTCATGTTTTCCAGGCATAGTGCAAAACATTGGCTAAAAGGCAACATTTGTATTTAAAAGGCAGTTAAAATAGTAACTGTATTTATATATCCGTGTATAGAAAAATAGATGCAGAGGGGGAGGAGAAAGCCTAATGGATGTAATCTTCAGGAATGAAGGAGCAAAAATTCAAGTTTCAGGCGGCAACAGATTCCCTTTGCAGCCTCCAGTAGTGAAATTCTCACCCATTTCTTTGCAAACCTGAGATTCCTCTAGGGACTCGGGCTGGTTTTGTTTCCACACACACCACACCCCCCTCATTTAGAACAAGTAATACAGTGATTCTTAAAGAAAGGCCAAGTGGGTTTTGAGCCATGTATTATTTTTTAATTAACATGAAGGACCACACATCTTAGGATATTAGTATATTAAGACAATTATAGAACTATTTTGCTGGTAACTTTTGTACAAAGAACCCAAGCAAAGTGTAAGTCACTTGGTGTCAGGAAGAGTGCAATTTCTCTGAGGTTCTCACATTCTCTCCAGTTTAGAGAAAGAAAAAGGGTAGTAGGAAAAAAGCAAAAGCATCTTTGTCCTGGCTCAAAGAAGAACTTGGAAACACACTGCTCCAGGCAGCCAAGTTGGTGATTTCAGTCTTGCCTGTTTTCTATTTTTGTTCTTTGATTTATCATCAATACAGCACAGGAATAAATGCATTCTCTACTTGTCTCAGACTCTGTTGCTATCCATGCCTGCCTGAGGATACAGACCTGCAAGGTGAAGGCCACAACAGGTCGCATGTTTTGTCTCATTTCAAGAGGTGCTACAGAAGCAGGCAAAATTCAGAAGTGAGATGGTGTATTCAGTTTGTGTGCAAGGCTTTGGTAGTGGGGGGAGCTATAGGGGTGGCTTCTGCGAGAAGCTGCTAGAATTTTCCCCTGTGCTCAAAGATGGGATCAGCAATGGTGGTAGTGCCTCTGTGGTAGCATACTTAAGAAGGGGGAAAAAGCCTGCACAACTGCAGCCAGAGAGAGGAGGGAACCCATGCAGGAATAGTCTGTTCCTGAAGGACTGCACCCTGTGGAATGGACTCACACTGGAGCAGTTACTGAAGAACTGCAGCCTATAGGAAGGACTCACGTTAGAGAGGTTTGTGGAGGTCTCCCATGGGAGGAACCCCACACTGGAGCAGGGGAAGAGGGTGAGGAGTCCTTCCCCTGGGGAGGCAGGAGCAGCAGAGACAACATGTGATGAACTGACTGCAACCTCCATTCCCTATCCCCCTGCACTACTGGAGAGAAGGAAGCAGATAGAATCAGGTGAAGTTTAGCCCAGGAAGAAGAGAGTGTGGGAGGGAAGGTGTTTTAAGATTTGGGTTTATTTCTCTTAACCCTACTCTGATTTAATTGGTAATAAACCAGACTCAACTTAGGGAAATCAGTTCACCTGTGACAGTGATTGATGAATGCTCTCTCCCTGCCCTTATCTTTACCCATAAGCCTTTAATTCTATTTTCTCCTCTCTGTCCAGCTGGGGTGGGGGGGGAGAGTGGCATCCAGCCAGGGTCAACCCACCACACACAGGCAAACATTTACTTTAGGTTTGTTTGTATGGAGCCTGATATGAATCCCCACACAAGCCCAGCTATTTAGGAGGAAAATAAAACTACACCATTATGAGTCCCTATTTCAGAACCAATATTTGATTTTAATATTATGTGTACAGGCACCTGCAAAATAAACAGACTGTTTGCACTGGTACCTAGGCTCTTAGAGACGGTAAATAAATACACTGTTTTGCTCTTTTTTCCCTTTTCAGAGCAAAATCTCAGAAAACTTTTGGGAAGAGAATAAGAATCGAACCAACAAACTGCAGCGCTTTCACCAGCTTTGTTGCCTGCCTCTGGACACATTCAAGTACCTTGACATCCATCCAAAATTGCGGGGCCCAGAACTGCACACAGTACTCAAGGTGAGGCTACACCAACACTGAATATAGCAGGATAATCCCTTCTTTCAGCCAGCTGGTTATACCGAGCTTGATGCACCCTGGGATACAGTTTGCCCTCCTGGCTGCCAGGGCACACAGCTGACTCATATTGAGCCTGATGCCAACCAGCATCTCCAGATACCTTTCTGCAAGGCTGCTCTCCAGCCACTCCCCTCCCAATTTATACTTTTACCCAGCATTACTCCTTTATGTATAGCGCAATACATTCACCTACCTATCCCTCCTGAACAGCCTGTAGCCCTCCATCCCATCACTCCAATCTGTGGGATTCATTCCACCAAGTTTCACCAGCACCAATGATATTATAGCTCTGGGAGCTGACCAATACTTGCAGTTCATCCTGTTTCTCATACTGCATGTGTTGGTGTACCCATCGCAATATGCTCCTGAGCCCTCTGATTCTAGTTTAAAGGCCTCTCTATCAGTCCTGCCAGCTTAGCCAAAGACACATTTTCCCCATCCCATCAGGCCACAGCATACCTTGTGACTCAAAGGATCTTCCACAGTTTAAAACCCCAAAGCTTGGGCAGAGGCACCAGCCCTGGAGCCAGGTACTGGTATCTTTTCACCTCTAGGAACATCCCTTCACATATCCCATCAGCCAGAAACCTGGGTGGCCACAGCTTGAACAGGAGCTCTGCCTGCGTGGCTGTGCAGGGTCTAGCAGGCGCTGGAAGCTCTGGAGGAGCAGAGGACACTGCTTTCTCCCACTAAACACACGTTCTGACACATTGCCATCACCTAAGAGAGTCCTTTACCCCATGCTTAAATCCCCCGCACGGCGCGGTGCTAACCCCGCCCCTCGCCGTCTCGTGCAATCAGCGGCCCGGGCTGGGCTGCGCGGGGAGCGCAATCAAAGACACCCCGTAAATGAAGGCTCAAGTACACGATGTCTTCATTAAACCTGCTTTTAGCACCAGCTTCATCTCCACCGCACACAGTCGGGCTCAGCAGTATGACAGCAAGAAAGTATTTTTCCTCTGCTTGCTTCCCATGTATACCAATAAACGGGAATGGCTGCATGGCGGAGGGAAATACAGGTGCTTTGGAATGTGTCATTGTGCATAGGCAGTGCTGAAGCTTTAAAGGTCACATATACAATGCATGCTTCCAAAAAGCCTTTCCAAACAGATGCTTTGAATGGGCCAGTTCTGATGTTACAAGCTTTAGCCTCTGTAACCAGCCGTGATCCAGGATAATTTTGCTCCTAAGATGTTCTTCCGAGTTCTTTTACTGCTTCATGAATCTGAAAGAACCCTTTCAAGCTGATCAGGATCCTGGGGAGAATCTAGCGTGTAATTTTCATTTCTTGCACAGACTTCCCTTACAGTTTATCATTTGCACCTGTAGGCTACAAAGTTCACTGCAGTCTGGACAGATGTTTTAAAAGATATAGAGGGTATGAAAGGAATAATCCAGCTGTGTGCTGCTGGACTTAGTGTCTCCTCTGTGTCATTCCTGTTTCACTCCCTGGGTCCCTCAGGGAAACTAATCAAATTGTGTTTGCTTTGGCCAGACAAATGTTTCTTTCCCAGTAGTTTGAACTGTGCTATTAGGAAGCCTGGTTAGAGCCCTAATTAAGGGAGCCCTAAATCAAGTGGAGCACCATGCAGAGTACTGAGTATTAGGACCCTGTTCTCTACAGCAGCTTTTTTGCATAAAGGAAAATAAATTGCATTCATGCAACTCTCCAATCTGCTGGGTGTTTTCCAGCAGTGGTCTCCAATGCAAATTCTCAGGGGTTAAGCTCTTGCCTTTTCTGTGCCAGGGGACAGAAAAAGGGGAGGGAGTGAGACATATTGCCTCCTGCATGCTCAGGCACATTAAAGAGGAAAGTTCTCATTTATGTGCCAGAAAGGCTATAGCATGTGTCACCTGGTGAAGTCCTCCTTGCTCCCTAAACTCCCATTCAATCTGCAAAATTTAACATGCCATCTGTATTCCAAACCCTACTTCAGATGCTCCTGCTGCTGTTCTTGCTATCTTCTGGCTGTTATAAAGGTGGTCCTCAGAGTAGGATCAAGGTCGCTGTGCTGTTGCCATGATGGAGATGTATTTCTCAGGTGACTTCATAATTTAATTTCTTCTTTTGGTGGCTTAGGAGGAATTATCTTCTCTTGGCTTTTATCTTTCTGGAAAACAGCAGGTATTTTCAGTGTCTCCAGTTCTTTAGGATAAATATATTTATTGCTTCACCTGTAGCTACTGCTTAGTAGTACTCTTGTTTATATTATGGCTGGGATGTGCTGATATCCATCTGTTTTTATTTCCAGATTTCACTCCACTTCTTTATGTGAAGAAGAGCCAGTAAATCTCATTTCATCAGAGTGTATTCATCATGAATATACATTAAAAATGAATACACATCCAAGCCTCTTTACAGTCTTTTGGCTTTAGTCACTCTGTTTACACCTCAAAATAAGTAACATTTTTTCCTCTCACACAAGAATAATGTTATTTTCAAAGAATGTTAGAGCTCAATAGGATAACTGTAATAGCAACTACTTGGTGAACCAAAGCTGGGCTGCGGATTCCCATCTGTAGCCTATCTTGTGCCTTGCACATAAAACCAATTATTTCATCAGTGTGCCTGTATTTCTTTAGTGTCACGCTACTGTAACTGAAATATTGCTTCTTCCCATGCTCTAGTAAGCAAGGGTTTTTTGTGAAGCATTTCCCAGGTCACTAGTATTCAGCTCATGGCCTGCAGATGGTACTGACTTTTCATTTTTCCTATTGATTTATTTGCAAACTTCAGTATCTCTTTAGGCCTTCTCTGAACAATGTAAGTGGGTCGATGAGAATTAAACTCTCCAAACACCAGCGCCCTAATTACTATTCAAAATTAAAGTGCTAATTGTGAAATGGCACGTGATTCATCTGTCTCCATTCAAAAGCCCTTTCTCAGTGTGCTTGAGGCATAGTTTTGCTTTGTTTTGAGGCTGTAAAGGGAGATGGCATGAGCCTAATAAAATGCAGAAGTATGTTGGGGGCTACCAACATGTGCTATGACAATGCAGACCTTAGTAGGTCAAACACTCCAACAGTGCCATGTGCTGGGGTAAATTGTGTGTTTCATTGGCTCACCTGCAGACTGAACAGCACCTCTGCTCCAGCCTTGGCCCACTGAGGCACAGTCAAATAGCACCAGTCCAAGGTGCATTTAGGCACCGATTTCTGGAGCAATGAGTGACACTGCTAAGCACTGAAACCCAAATAGCAAGCCGTGAAGTACCACCTGCTTGACTGCATGACTTGGGAACGGTGGGAGAGCTATTCTTGCATTCACTGTATGAGGGCAATCTAATTGCTTTCAAGACTTGGAAACACTGGGGCTAGGGAATTTATGGTCCTTTTTCTTGCACAAGCCAGACTTGAAGACTGTTTTCCCAGTGACTCAACAGGTGCTTTGTATCATTTAATGCTTTCAGAGATAAATAATCCATGACATCATCTAACAAAGAAAACAACTGTAAAGGAAAATCAATTGTGCCTGGCACCTATTGGGAACAGAAAACCTTTGGTGGCACATATTGAGTTGCATTCATTGTTTTAGTTGATATTTGGTGCCAGAGAATTCCAAAGCATGAAATAACTTCTTCTTTGGTGCGTTTGTCAGGGATATCAGAGACTTCTGCATCAGCAGGACGATATACTGCACTTCCCTGTGAGTCATCAAGCCTATTCTCAGCTTTGTGCTGTGACTTACATGACCTTGAGGAAATCATTCTGCCTTTCTCTGCTATCCTATCCCTCATCCAACTTTGCCCTTCTGGCTGTTTGTGGCAGGGCCTTTTCTTACGCTTTACCCATAAATCATCTAGCACCACAAGACTAACCCTTGTTTGGCTCTAGACCTCTTTTATAGGCTTCTAGAGAATACGAACAATAACATCAAGGTATCAAATATCAGCACAGACACAGTAGCAATGAGATCTGCTTGGAAACAGAGATACCTCCTCAGGAAAGCCCTGATTTGTGAGGTGTTAAATTAGATTAGGCTCTGGAGAATAGTGAAGGAAATCCAAAATATTGTGGGTCATTTTCAGCACCTTACACTGCGCTCCCAACATGCTGCTATCTCATCACAAAAGAGCTGATCTTTGGATCATCCTGGTTCAGAATATGCCCTCTCCTATCACAATTTCCAGGAGAGAATCCTTGCTGCTTATAAATCAGAAATATTTGGTACAGAAGTATGTCCCTAAAGAATAAAGACCATAACCCTGGATCTGAAACAACTGAATAGTATAGTCCCAGGCTCCTGAGAGCCTCTCTGCCCCAGCCCATCACTTATTCCTTTGAACAAAGCCACAGCCGCTTCCTAGGAGTTTTGGCACAAGCCTGCCTTGTCCTGGCACTGTAGGACTTTGCTTACATTCATTACTGCTGTACTGCATTTGCATAAGCAGTGTCTCAACAAGCATGGCCCTTTATCACTGTGATTTATGGAAATGACACAGTGGATGGTTGTGCTAACTTTGCCTTGAAATTAGGATGATTCATTCATTACGGGGTTTGCTATGAAGTCATTGCCATTGCTGTTGTGCTTACATAAAATTAGAAACAAAGATTGTATGAGAGAGGTACAGAGTAGGATGAAAGGCTCCTGGGGTCCTCCCCTGTCTGTACTCTTCAAAATGTGCAAGTAGAGGGCAGGAGTAGAGCAAAGCATGGCTCTGATGCACTGACCAAGATGTTGCGGCACAGAGCAGATCACTCTGAATTCCTGCAGTATCTGCTCTAATCTCATTAGTTGTGATGGATTCTGATGATGTCCGTGTTGTAATTTCCATTGCTGTTCAGCATTAGTCCGCTTAATGTCCACTTTCTGTGGAGTGTTGCCAAGCAATTAGTTTTAGAGTGGTCATGGGTTAAACTGCATTATTGAGAAGGATGGGCGGGAAGGAGAGAGAGAGGGGTCAGCATCTCCTCTGCAGAGAAGGAGGATAAAACACAACTCAGCTTGCTAGTGAGAAGATAACATGCTGATGTCCCACCTGCTGAGCTTGATAAGGGTGACCTGTAGATTCATACCCTGTCTTTTTCAGGTTAAATCTTAGCTCCATCTTCCAGTTTCACTGAGAGACTGCTGTGGGCGAAAGACCGCAAAGCAATGTGGTGCAAGAGGCTTACTTTCATGTCTTTAGCTGAATTTAGTGCTTTTTAGAACTGGTCTTTGAAGATCCTGGGCCAGGATGGCAGTGGGATGCATAACAGAGCCCCAGGTGCTCCCAAAACACATGAATACCACTGGCAGGGGTTCATGATAAGGCCAGAAAAGAGTGTACTGCCCATCTGATTGGGCAGGGGGTGAATGATTTTCACAGCCTGCATTATCATGCTGTGGGACACGTTACCTGAAACATTAGGTACTTGTCTCCTATGAAGGGACCCCAGCCTGGCCTGATCTTTTGCTCTGACCTCCTACAGCAACTAGATCCTGGGAAAAGCAGCATGGCGCCAACTTCTGATAGTATTCTGCTATCAGAAAGGAACAGCTTGCCAGGAATATTTTAAAACGTCTGTTGGTAGAGAGGTTAAACCAAATGTTCTTCACGTTCTCTCATTCAGTAATAAATTGTGCTGCTCTTCCAAATGCTCAGTCTGTTTTAGGGACAAAATATGAGCAGTGCCATCAAAATTCAGCCTGACCTCCTTGTGTGCCAAAGTACATTTATTTCTCTCCCACAATATGGTTACAATTTGACAGGAGAAAGTAAAGCATTTCTTTCTCTTTCAGAGAAGAGTTTTACAAGATGCTTAGCATCATTTTTTTGCTCAATGTGCTAACTGGCAGAGTTTCAGAAGCTGGCCTGAGTCTGGCAGCATGCAGCTCCATGGAAGAGGAGCAGCGGAAGCCTCTCCCTGAACTTGCAAAAGCACAGACTGAAAATATTTTCCATGCTCTCTCCTCTGTCTTTGGCAAGACAGTTTGCTTGTTTCTCCCTCACGTGAATCCTAGTATTGAAGCGGAAGGCACACTGCCTCCTTGGTCTCTGAAGCTTTCTCACACAAAGGGTCAGGGAATTGAGCTTGCCAGAAAAACAGCTTTGGGAAGTGCCCGCTAATCTCAGCCCCTGCTGGCCACATGTTTGAGGATTGCAGTGAAGACATCAAACTGCATATGCCATTTATATCCCAGGAGGTTTCTCACCTGGTCACATGGTGGAGTTTCCTTGGGAACCCATGTTTTGACCTGGGGAAATCCTTGTATTAATTCTTCTTTCATTCCCAGACTGCTCCACCTCTCTCTGGCAAAGTACATCACACTTTCCAGAGCAGCTCATGGAGCCAGTGAATGGAGCTGATTCTTGTATCCATAATCTCAGTTTAGTCGTTCAGCAGCCCTTCGGAAAGCTAGTCCAGTCCCATTTCCCTGCAAAGAGTTCCTCATCCAGCAAGCCATTCTGCAGCTCCCTTTGTAAACTGCAATCTAATTTCTTTTTCCCGGTGAGCTCTGTTGCTGTTTAATGCCACCATGTGTCTTAACAGAATTAAGCAATGTTTTTAGGCATCTATCAGATGATGTTGCCAGCAGGTATTGCAAATCCTTTAGACATAAACAGCCACTCAAGGAACAAGGTTACCTAAAATTGCCATTGAACCATAAGGAAGCAAACACAGCCCTTGAAATCACATGCAATCCACAGAACAGCAAACTAATCAATGTCACCTGAATGTGACTGAACTGTATGAATCTCTTTGTCATATTTGTTCTGTGTAAAGGATGGTAATGAGAATTGATTCAGTTTCTTCACACAAATAAGCTTTGTTTGTTTTAATAAGATGGATTTTTTGTACAGCCTTCCCCCAGTTTAAGAGTTGAAAGTATAGATATGGAAGCCTGACTTTTATCAAAGCTACTGCAAAACTCCTCCAGTAATCCCATTACTAAGAAAAAACAGCATTTGTAAATGACAGCTCCAGTGATCTGTCTGACTGCAGAATTCAAGGTTTTGGATATATGTATACATACTTTCCATTTCTTTCAAAAGTCTCTCAAATACCTGCCCAAAACAGCTCAGTGCCTGCATGCTATGTATGTGGGTGGATGGCATGTATGGCTGCACAAGGAACATTACCTGTTTCTTATCACGTAAGACTTAATCCTTTCAGCTGTTTGTAAAACATCCATTTTCTCCTGTTTGGAAGTCAAAAAGCTAACAATAATTCTGTAAAGAGCAGTGATAGCATTTCCTGAGATGTTTGCAGAACAAGAATCATATATGAGGAGTATCGGTGAGAGCTCAGCACCTCTGAATGTAGCTGCTTAATTTGTGCATTGGGCCAGGTTTATAATGCGGAATATAAGCAGCATGAGCTCATGTCTGCCTGCAAAACCGTGTGTAAATGTACTCGGTATATTGAGAAACTCAGCCTAGTTTGAGAACTTTGACCTGAAACATCCCCTTCTCTCAGTCTGTGACACCCAGTATTATTTTATCATGGCTTCTCATTATTACTTACTGATAGTAACAGCAGAACCAAGCACATTTATGCTGCACAAAACTAAACCAACACGCAGTCCATGCCCTGGTAGTCCTTCAGCACAGACCTCCCCAAGTGTATTCTGTGGAACGTCTTGTAAATTCTGTTCTGTAAAGGCATATAGCTGACTTCAGGACTTCGTGCTAAACCCTGATTTGACTTTTTACTTCATGTCCTCATTTTCCCACCCCCTCTTTCCTCCTTATGTCACATTTGTTTTACATTTAGCTGTTACAGAAACTTCTAGTTTTGCAAACGTAATAACAATTTTCCCTTTAGAATATTGAGTTTCCCTTGGCAACTGTCTCAGCTCCTGGATTCAAAACTGTATTTTCTTGACCTCTAAATAGGAAAAAGAGAGCAGCTGTAATGCAGATGAAATGTGTCCTACATCATCTGGGATTTTCTCCATGTCCTGGAAGCTAGAAACAACTTTCCTTATATCTCTCATCCTCCTTTTTTACTTGTTTTTGTTAAGAAGAGTAGAAATCTAGTACAATCACATGCATTAGGAACTCTAAGAACCTGGACTCTAGGCACGAAACATCACAGAATCATTAAGGCTGCAAAAGACCTTTAAGATCATAAAGTCCAACCCTTAACTAGCGCTGCCAAGTCCACCACTAAACCGTGTCCCTAAGTGCCACTTCTACACATCTTTTAAACACCTCCAGGGATGGTGACTCAACCATTTCCCTAGGCAGCCCATTCCAATGCTTGACAACCCTTTCAGTGAAGAAATTTTTCCTGATATCCAATCTAAACCTCCCCTGGTGCAACTTGAGGGCAAAAACGACAACCCAGGGAAAACCGGCTGCTGACACAAAAGGTGGGATAGAAGTCATCCGTCCCATCGGCAGGCTATTTGGTACAGAGCCCTGGAGAGGGAAGATTGTTTTTTAAGAAGAGAGACAGAGAGAGAAAAAGAAAGGACAGAGAAATATCCAGTGTATACTGAGAGCAGAGATAAGTCATGCAGAAGCAGCATAGGGGGATGAAGAAGAACAGGGAAAAAGGAAAGACATGCCAGGAAAGAGACAAACACAGGCGTAGGGTACTGCAGACAATGCAGCTATAATGTCTTTGTAAATCACACTGGGAAGTTCATAGTGTTTTGTATGAGTAGCTCTCCAAAGAGTCATGCATTTAGCACGTACTTTCCCATGGGTATTTGCTGACTCTCCTTCAACTCATTGGAACAATTAACCTTTATGAAAATATAATTAGCTACAGTTACAAACAAACACATAAGGCATTACAGTAAGGGTGAGGCAGGATCAGTTAAGCCAGAAGGCCATTCTTCCCCATGGATTTACTCCCTGTCAGGGGGAGGGTTAGCTACTGGGGCAGTGGGATAAAGAGGGGGACACACACAAAAATTACCCAAATCCCCACCATCCAGCAAAGAAACACAACAAAAAAAAGACAGTTTAAAGCCTGTTCTTGGCATCTTTGTGACTATGGCTTGTCTACATAATAGGTTAGTCCTCCAGCTTTCGTAGACACATTTAGTTAATGACTTATGTTGGCTGAGAGAAGGCAGAGGAAGCAGGTTGCCTGCAGATGACCTGCTAACCTTGATTTTAATTAGGTTTGGCAAGACAACAAACAGAGCAGGTTTCATTTCAGAATGCTGAGCAATCCACAGAAGCAGTGCTGGAGAGAACAATTCCCTGAGTTTAGGAGGAACAAATGTTGTTCTGCTAATGAACCTTCAAGCAAATCTTTTGCAGGAGAGAATACATTTCTTCCAATGGGTAATACTGGGAACAGAGTGATCAATTCCCTTCCAGGGTGTCATTTGGGAAAGAACAATACAGTACACCATGTATGAACATCTCTAGCTGAGCAGTCCTATCCATATATGCCATTGCCATTATCAAATACTCCCAGCACTTACTGTTGTATTTATGTAACAGTTTATCTTAGGCAAATTAAAATGCCAGCTTTAATTTATAAATAATCTATGAAGAATTTAAAAGATACTGCAGATGTGGTTTGACCATTCTCATGATGTCTGCAGGTACGTTACTAGGAGGCTGTTAGATGCACATTTTAGATGCACAGAAGCACACTCACCTGGGAGGAAAAGGTTAATGTACACTAAGCCCAACCTGGACATTCCAGAATGGTATTTTGTTCTGGTTGTCACTGATAAGAAGGTATCCCTAAATGCTTTCTGTGCTCATCTGTGGTGCACCCATCTACCAGGCTCTTGGCTTAAAATACCTTAAACTATCTTCAAATCACTTATATTTATATTCCTTTACAAATGATGTTTTAATACAAACTTGGTTTCAGGGTAGTTAGCCTTGGTTTTCAAAGGAGCTTCAGAGAAGCGAACACAGAATATTAATGAAATCTGAGTCTTCCAAAAACCTAGGTGTCCTTAGAAGCCAATCCTGAGAGAGATGGTGAAATCCTCTAAAGCTTCTTGCTTTGATACAACTTATTAAAAGCAAGACTTGCTATTCTGATTGAGGTGCAATGGAATTGTATTCTGTAGTTTCATCAGAAGGGAGTAACACAGTATTAAGCCTAAGTGAGAAAATCTGTATCCGATCATAAATTACCAAGGAGTGATATGTTTTGATGATAATGTGCAGTGATTCAGAATGAACTTGCGTGGAGGTTTGCAACAAAGCCTGGTTTTCTGTGTTGTCATTTTCAGCATTTCCTGATTTCATCTGAGATGGGAAGTAAAAGTCACAGTATAAGCAGAAGCTGCAAAACCCCAGAAGTCACTCTTGAGGCTCAACTAACATGATCTAAGCTTCAAGAATCCCAAAGCAATGAAGAAGTATTAGCCCTCACAAATTACCTGATACATGCTGCTTAACCCATGCCCTCCTATCTCCCTTGGGATTGCTCCTCGAAGCCGGACTATAGCTGTGTAATTTGATGATTTGTGTAACAGGACCAGGATGGGGTTTATGTAGAGAATCAGCCCAGCTGTAGGAGCTACAGCAACTTAGACAGATTTTCTGATCTATAACCAAAGAATTTGAGGTAAATACAGCAAAGCAAGTCATCCACGTTGTTGCAAATCTAAAGGCAGACTGAAACTAGTCTAAGCTTTTACTATAGATGCAGCTTGACATTATTCCAGCAAGTGAAAAAAAAGGCACAGCAGCTTGGCAACTTGTGGTCCCAGCTGGAAACACATCCTCTGACAAACCTGTGCTGGCTCTACAGAATGAGCTGACCTATTGCCAGTTCCTAGAGGGATTTCTGTTTTCCCTCAAAAGGGCAAACATGAACAGTGGAGGAATTCTGCAAGGCTCCCAGGATAGCAGAGAGACACAATCGCTTTCTACAAAAAAGAAAAAAAAAAATCCTGTTGGATTAGCATCTATATTTTCTCACAAATTATAATCAGCTGATTTCGGGCACTATCATCAAATGGGAGAATATTTGGTAGCCAAAGACCCACTGTCAGAATTTGTCTGGTAAAATGCTTCTGAGCTTCGCAGTGAAATTTGTTCCTTTCTGCTTCCTCTGTTCCCCTACCAATTGCTAGTTGCAGGAAAGCTCCTGTACCCTCCTGTTACAAAATGTGTCATCTCACACATGTGCAACTAAACAGTGATCTAAATTCTGTAACATTGTTGAGAAGAGCTTGTTTTCTGGCATAATCTATCCTCTCACTTGCTGTGTATTTCCAAGCATAGCACTCCTCTTAGCCTCAGACATGTATCAGTCTGTTTCTTTTTCTTTTCATTGTTGAAAACCTGTAATCCCTAAAATTATGGGTCTTGAAGATTCATTTACAGAAAATGGGGTTCTTTTATCTTCAGCTTTATTACATGGAAAATTGTGAACAAAACTCTCTGAAGCCGTAGGGCGGGGTTTGCAGATACTTAAAGGCATTTGTGTGCTTGCAATAAATGCTTTGTAAATTTAAGCTCAGAACAGTAAAATTAGAGAAACCATGCCCAAAGCTCACAGTTTCTATTATTTCTCTCTGCTTGACGTAACTCACTTTTTACCAATGGCAGAGAAAAGAGATAAACACGTTACATACATGCATATGGACAATGTCAAATGTCAGTGAACCTGAATTTATGAGCATTTTCCTTCCTTCAGATTTCCAAGATGCTGGTTCCTCTCTGGAAACACTCAACTGAACAACCCACCACTGAACTCAGCACTTTCTTCCTCACAGAGAAGAATCAGTACAGTTGGAAAAAATAAAAGGGACAAAATAAAAAGTGTGACATGGATGTGTAACATGGTATGGTGGAATTGGAGCATCTGTTAGTATCTAAATCCAGAAGTTGTCCAGAAACAATAAAAGAAATACCTTATCTGAGGAATCTAAGCCAGTTCTTCTGGCTTCTAGCCAAGGCTCTCTGTGCACTGTACTCCTTGGCTCCCTAGACTGCTGGATGCAAGCCATGGTTTTCTAGACTTAATCCACAGCTAGATGCCTCATTTCCTCTGTTGCTAAACATAGAAACCATCCACAGTTCTTCAAGGGATGATAATAGGAGCTACAAGTTCTCAGTCTTTTCATAAGAGAAAGATGTTTGCCTTATGGGCTCCTGTGTTCCAAAACCATTTTTGATTCTATCCTTGGATGAAATTTACTTTTTATGTGCCTGAGCTTCAACCTAGGTCAAATCAGTAGGACAAATAATCTGCAGACTGCAGGAGGTATATGAAGACAAGCTGAGTTTCCTGTGAACCACATAAAAAATACCAGGAGCTAGCAACAGTAATATACTAAAGCAGAGCTATGCTTTGTTCTTTAGACCAAAACCATTTGTCTTAGCAGACTGTAGACTACCCTGTAAATGTTGTCATAGGTGAGAATGTTAATAAGCCTAACTTGTTATGTTTGGTTTTGCTTCTTTTCCTCTATCCTACACTTCAAGCATAAAATTAACCTTTGGCTATATTCACAAGTAGACCCTTTCCAAGAGGATCTGAACTATCGTGAGATTCCCTGAAAAACTATTAGCTTCTAAACTCTGTATTAGAGCCTCAGGCTGAACCCCTAACAGAATGGGAAAGATACCTCTTTGCTTCATGGGGGCTGGGTCCCTAAGACCATATATAGGAGTAGTGTGGGATGATTACAGATTTAGTTTATGAGATGATGTTTAGCCAAAATGACCTTTTTGAGTCATTTCTATGAATGACTGTTTCCAGCAGTGCCTTTCTGGGAAGCTCTTTCCCCAGTGGGGACATGCTCATAAACAGACTGATCTGTTACACATGATCAAGCATTCAGTCAAACAGCTAAAGTCGAACTGTGAAGCTGAATTGGAAAGTTACCAATAAAAAGAACAGAGAAAAAAGTTCTTCTCTTTCTTTTAGCCTAACTGATGTTTTTCTGTAAATTGCATTAAATGAGGAATTGATAACAAGATTCTGCAGCCTTAATGAAATTACAGTGAGTGATCTGTACATGCGTCTCCAAGCATAACAGCCAAGGTCTTCTCTGAAGCAGAGTGAGAAGGTGGCTTGGCATATTTTCAGACCACAAGTTTATTTTAATGAAATGGTTAACATGGGTCAGCAGCATGCATGCAGACTATAATAACAACAGTAATAGTAGGAAAAGCTGCTTCTATTTTGAAGGAGAACTTCTGGATAAATGTTATTTATACTTATTTCCAGTATTGTCTCCTACATCCTAATCTTTGTTTGCAGTAGAGACAAATGGATGTTGCTCATCAGCTAAATAAAACTTTGCCATTCTACTAACTTTCCATAAGCTGTTATATACGCAGAGGCATTATTTCTGCAATTGATTTGTAGCTTCAACAGCATAAAAGAAAAGACAAGCTTTAGTGAAAAGAGATTAAAGAATCCAGCATTTATAGTACTGGCTAGAGTAGATTTGTTGTCTTGACTGAAATACAACCAAGAGTGTTGATATGAAGGAGCTTGAAAGCAAAATCTTCCACGTTCAGCTGCTCTTAGACAGTAGTAGCCTTAGGCCACCTGCTGCAGACAACCTCAGAATGGAATTCAAGAGACATAGACATGTTGGATTTTATTCTAAAGGTCAGTGACTTTTCTCTCCAAAATTTATTGCTGGATTCAGTCAGTTACTGTAAAATCACTATTGAGGTCTGCATTTGCAAAGGATTCAGTCTTACCTATTTGGAATCTGATAATGATTTATTAATAGATATATAAAATAAATGTTTTATAGAAAAGGAAGAAAAGTCAATGAATTCCCATAATACTGGCCACGGTAAATGTAACCCTTGTGAACAGTCCATTCTATGTTATTAAGTCACTGGGCAGGATAGAGTTCTTATGTGGGTAAGATGAAATGAACCGAGCTGCGCCCTTATAAATACATGGCTCCAGGATGCTATTGGTGATTATTTTCTTTGTTATTGCAAACGTGTTTGCTGGCAGACACATTGTGACAGACGCCTGTTTTAAGCTTTGGACTTTGGACACATGGACACATGGAATCTGTACCTACATTTATCAGGTTTTCTTAAGTAGCCCTCTGTTCTGCCAGAATTGTAAGTGTATTAAGCTTTGCTAATGTTCAGTTTGCTGAACTGTCCTCATTTCTAGAAAACTTGAACCAGATTATAGGAGCAGAAATGATACCAGTAACAAAAAACAACCCTGTTTTGCAGCAAGATCTAGGAAAAAATTCCCTGGCTGAAGCCTTGTTTATAGTGCTGCTTTTAATTTTGATCCCTGAGAATGCTGAAGCCTGCAAACAAAAAGCAATAGGGACTGAGTCCTGTGTAGGGAGCTGCCAGCAATAGTATACACATACAAGCTGGGAGCTGGGGGTGTCCAGTTCTCCTGGCAGCTTGTTGGTTTAAGAGGAAACAGTGGAGTTGGAAGAGTCACAGTGCATATGCATGCTACATTTAAGCATTCCACAGAAATACGGCCCTTGTTTATTGTTGAAGTTATAATGGTTTGCCATTCAGATGGGCCTGTATAAAATTTATACCCACTTACTATCTTTTTTATTATGCAGTTAATCACAAGGAAGAATAAAAAGGGAGAGAGCCTGAAGGCCTCTATTTCATTTGGTTTATAGAGTGCTTGTAGTGGGGGAGCCAGCAAGGGTTTGCCAATAAATTATTTTAGTAAGATGGCTTTTTTTTGAGGATTTCTGATGATGAGGATTTCTGAAGAACAGGACCAACAAATTTCATTGACAAGGAAACACAGTTCATCTCAAATGCTAGGTAAGGGACTTTGCTTCCTTGGAAAGCAGTCATCCTGCTCATTTAGGTCATCCTTAGAACCAGTGTTTTCCTTTCTCTGTGGTCTGCTCCTGCTCTTTAACACCAGTTTCATACATTGGGTAATGTTTTTGATTCTTTATATATTGTTCTTTCATTTGTTGCCACCTATCTCAAGTCAACTTTACTGTCCATAACAAATTGAAACCAGTTAATGCTTGTAGCACAGCCCCATTATCGTCCTAGAGCTGGACCATCTTGAATCCTCACACAGCCGCCTTCGAGCTGACATGAAGAGCAAGGTCTCCAATCCATTTCTTCCTCTGGTGCATAGGTTCAAGTGTAACCCACCAAAACATCCTTTCTCCTGAGGTGTATTTCTTCTTTTCACTGTTCTCATGGTGTGCTGAATTGCTGTGTTGACTATGGACATTGATCCCTTTAGAATGGGAACAGTACATAATTATGGGCCACTTGTGAAGAAATATCACTGCTCTTCTTAGAGGCATCATTTAGCTGGGAGCTGAATTAAGGGCATTGATCCCAGTATGACATTGTGTCTGGACTATCTAGCTGAATGGTTTCTGGGCTGTGGTCTGCAGGTGCTACACTGAGTCCCTAAATTCAGATCACTTTCACTGCATTACTGCATCAACATTTTAGTAATAAGAATTTGTGGAAGTCTGGAAGACATCGCGAAGATTGTCATTTAAGTAAAGTAAAACCACGAGACCATAACATTTGACTTTGTCTGCTTCACTCCAGCAAGACAATGATGACATTAAAAACCAGGAGTTTTTAACCTCATCTTGGCCTTACACAGATCTGAAGAAAACGGCATTGATAGAGAACTTCAAACACCATGCAAATGAGCTCTGACAATGAGAAAGCATCAGCTTGACTTTTTTGGGTAGCAAGAAGTAAGCCATGACTGAGGTTTTACACTTACACCTGTGATAAACGTTGCAATAATTTTTTATTATCTTATTTATTTCAGTAAGGAGCTCTGCTGAAGTGTCAATAAAAATAAACCATATATAAATCATGGAAATAGTATCTCTGAGCAGATGTGCATGGTAGGAAATAAGGAAGCATTTGGGATAGAAAGTGAAAAGCACAACGTTTAATGCACTTAGCTTTCTAATAGCATTTCAGGACTCTTAGAGCACAGCTTTTCCTATCTCATTTTAATTTGGTTCTATGCCCAAATTTTTAATGCTGATGTGGCCTCCACCACAGAATGAGTGGGAATTACACTTACAGTGTATTAGACTTATGATAGGCCTGTGTCAAAGTGACATTAAGCAATTTAGAGGTCAAATATATTTACCCCAAGATCTTAATTTAATCAGATTTTTAAAATACACTTCTGTGCCACACCCATGCACCCAGAACACCCTCAAGTATGATTTTAACATCAAAACTGACAGGTAGAACCTCTGTGAGAATGCCAGTGCTTCCATTTGAGAAGAATAATGTTTAGATTTAACAGAGGACTGGGCTTGATGGAATAAAGGCTCCTTCTGGTTCTCTGTTCCTGTGATAGTAAAGTACATAACACGAAGAAAGAACCTATAAATTACATGCCCCAAATTTTCTATTAGGTGCTGGTCACTATTTATTGTACCAGTACAAGTACTGGATATCTCTTCAGGGTGCAAACCAATCTGGAAGAAAACTACAGTAATGATTTGCATTTTACTCATTCCCATCCTTTGCTTTTTATACCAGATATCTTCTAATGAGAATTCTGTGATAATGAAATTTTGCTTGGAGAAAATAGATTTTGCTATTAAAAAGTTACTATAAAGTATCTAGGGTTTGAAACAGTATTAGGTGAGAAAGACCAAAGCAGAAAATAAAGTGTATCTGAATATAGTCATATTATGGTGCCATGGTAAATGCTATGAGATCAATGCTGCCTTTTTCTTGTTTTCTAAAGAAAGATTCATGGACTGACTATTTGCTTGCCTCACCCCATTAACTTCCTTAACTGCCCAGCAAACCAGAAAGAGAATAACATCACTTACTCTTCCTGATGTTAACAGGAAAGATGTATTGTTGGCAAATAATAAATACTTTACATTTGCAAGTTTGCTTTTGCATGTAGATTAATGGATTGTGAATTTAAATGATGTATTTCTAATGTACCTTTCATTAAGAACATAAAAATGTTTTAAAGGACTAAATCTTCAGTTATCCCACATTGTGTGTTAAGAAGGCAATGGACATAGCTTTCTTCCTAAATACTTTACTCGCGCAGACGGGTTTTCTGTTGTCCAGGTTCCACTCATAGAGCAGAAGTAATACAGGATTAGAGCTTGTCTTGCAAAGCCACTACCTTTAAAATCCTTGGCATATCATGAAACAATAAGCACTTAGTTCTCTTTCTCCCTCCCTCTAACAGAAGGTGCATTTTGGGTGGCATCTTAGTTCAGATCAGTGGTACGGTACACTTCTGAAGCACATATCCTCATCGTCACAGAGTGTGCAACCTGCACTTCTTTCAGAAGAAACTGAATGAGAACATGTGGTCTGCCCACATCCCATGATGTGTGGCAGTGCCTGCTGGGCATTTAGTTTATGTGACCATACTTGAACTGGCCTACAAAAAAGCCATTAAAGCTTGTAATATGGATATTGGGTCAGGACTACCAGTTGTTTCATGCTATAGATCCTCTACTATTGGGCTGCACCACTTGCTAACAGAGACATAGCCAAAGTCTCATCCTTAGTCCGGGTTCTTCTAAACACATTTCTTCAATGTTTCTCAGGCTGGCAACAATCAGCTAGGGTCCTAGGGTCCTTACACACCACGTATGCATAACCATGCAGTTTCCCACTACCTACTGTTCCTCTCTGAGGACAGTCAAGTGAATCATCCATATGTACACCCTAAATATAACCATCACAAAAGTAACAGTTTCTCTATGGTCACAACAACATATATTTCAGCTCCCCCCAACTCATCCTGGTCATTCTGGTTTAGTCTTTCTGATGTACATTCCTATCCCACCTACAAGCACATACCTTGATTCTGGAAATCAATGCTTTAAACTGGAAAGATGTCATTTATCTCAACAGCATTGTGGCATATCCCTTGTAAAGATTCCAATAGATCTGTAAGCCCCAGAGTTTATTGGCATAGATGGCCACATAACTGAAGTATTATCTTAGCTCAAACTGCTTCAGGAATATAGATGGATTTTTGCGCGATGAAATTGTATGATCAATCATAGGATTCAGCTGCAGAAAGCAAAGCCTTGTTGATACATCTCTGCCATTAGAAGGACATTTTAAACAGTTGCCTTCTATCTTGAGTGTCATGAGTCTGGAAATCCTGATGCAAGTGCTTGCTTGCTGATCCAAGTTCACACAGACGAAGGCTGATGAGGGCTTATTCTGATGAGGGCACCATTTTTGTAGGTGGCACAAGGCACCCTATGCACATATGCACAACACAGAAAAGGATTTTCCATTAGAGTTTATCAAACACTTGCTGCTTGTGGGTAGAAGACTTGGGCCGAGAAATTGGTCCAAATAAAATCCTTCAGCTTGAGTTCTTTCACTATATTTTAGCTTCAGTGGTAGATGCTGGTGTTCTGCACTCGGTCCCATCTTATTAATTTCTATTTGAGAGAGGCAGGGAACCAGAGTGCTCCAAAGTGGCTGATTTTCTCCTGTTCTTTTCATTCTCAGATGCTCGGCTGCTACTGATGTCTTTAAAAAGTATGGCTTATATTGATTATGGCAAGAACATTTTTTGTCTAAAGTTCTTCAAAGCCTTATGAGCATCAATGACAAAAACTTAGCCTTTAAAAGCCTGCCATGACTTATGGGATGAAAGTATGTCAATATATTCTTGCACAGGTTTCATTTGGTCCCTCTGCTCTAAACCTTGCTGTCTTTCCATTTCTTGTAAATGCCAATCTAAATTGCCCTGGCAGAGTGGAATACCACAAGAACTCATGCTTTTAATCAGAGAAATATGAAAGGTGTCAGGACTCCATACTTGAATAATTTCTCACTTCCTCAGGCCAAAATTTCCACATGAGAAGTAAAGAGCTCTGAACCAAGGGAGAAATGGTGGAATATTGTAATGCAGTAGTTACTTGAGAAAATATGTGAAAAATGTGGTAGAAGAAGCTTCATTTTGATGACATAGCCAGAGAAGTCAAGTCAGAGACAGTCTAAAAGAGAATACCTTGCCATCAAGCACTAATATCCTAGAAAAAAATAACAGCTTTTCCTTTCAGTGGCCAGCACTAAATTTTAATAGAGCCAGTGCACATAAAAGCTCCCACAGAGATGAGGCAGACATATTTAAATCAGTCAAACAAAACACTTTCCCATCCCTTCCTCCGACCCTATAGGAGTACATTTATGGTCTAATATATTATTGATGAGGCTGACTTTTATAAAAGTGCTCTGGCATAAGTGGTTATAAATGTGTATCGTCTGCTCTGTATAATCCATTAACTCATTAAAATAATTGTCTTAATTTGATTGTTAAAGTGATTAATAGGGCAAGTGTTAAAGGAAATTAATACTCCAAATTGAAGCATAACTGCAGCCGAAAAATAACTGCACTGAATTGATGTGGCAACAAGGTACAAACTTATGGTTAATGAGCCTTGGGAAGTTAAATATAGAATGGTGTGGGGAAGTCAGGAAGATGATTCTTCTGCAAAGCATGCCTGGAATGGCTGTGTGACCTGAATCTGGAGTCCTCTGTCCCGCTCAAATGCTTGCCCAAACACAATCAGACCATGGACTTTGCTGCCTGTGTCCATAAGTCATGTAGGTGGGGAGGAAAGACCAAGACTGATTTTATCTCCTCTACTGTGGAGGAGTAACAAGCAAGGAACTATTTAGAGAAAAATTCATGGGGCTGGGTGGGAGGTTCTTAGGGTACTGAGAAAAATGGCCAGCATGACAGTTATGCTAAAGGAAGAGAGGAAGATGCAATTTAGTAAGGCTTTTTACACTGTCTCCTGCAGCATTTGTACTTGGAAGCTAAGGATGGACCTCATGAATGGGCTATTAGGTGGGTCAAAAGTGTGCTGGCTCACAAGGCTTAAAGGGTAATGATCAATGACCAATGTCAGGGAATCCATATTAGGACCCATGTTGTTCCAACATTTCATCAGTGAAGTGACCTGGATGATGGCACAGAGTATTTATCTGCAGGAAAAATGAGGATGACAACAGATGAGGATGTGGCTGAGCATCAATCCAAAGGGAGTATCCCTACATCATCCTTCCTGGAACCAAACACTGAAGACTTCAACAGGTTGTTTATAAAACCCCTCACATTTACTAATTATAGAAGATTTCTATCCCTTGCATATCACCTTTCTTTTGCATAGAGTCTTCTATTGTTTTTGAATCTCATATCCAAGGCAAGGCACAGTATTTTATCAAGTAATACATGATCTCCCATGCAGCTGCTATTCAATTTCAGTTTTGCCTCTCCTTTCTAGTACATCTCTAGATGGAAAAGAAAGTAAGTAAAATAAAGAGTCAACTTGAAAAGCAATTGTTTCCCAGCAAAGCATCCACTTCTTTTAATTCAGCATATAACATATTCTTCCAGTAAATTCTGCTCATTTTCACAGGTTAACAATAGCAGTTACTTCATGCTTAGCATTATTTGATCTGCGTGAAATGATAAAATATTAAATGCGCACTCTTTTAAAAATCCCATCTAGAACTGGTTGCCCATCAGTTTCTTCAGTAAATCCATGCCAGCAACAGAGCTGAGTTCCTTGCAGAAATTACTCTTTCACATATATTAGATTTTGGAAGTATGCCACAGCCTCTTGCATTGAGTAACTGAGTTATACAGTGTGCATTGTAATATCAAACCATATATAGTAACACTGAAGAATGTCAAACAGCCATTTATTACTGAGATAATAGAAATCAGAGCTGTTTTCTCCCTGTGCGAGATACCCATTTACTGCTCTCTCTCCTTCGCTGCATTACACTCACACCTCCCTTTCTAGCTAAGCAGTCATTCATATTAAGGCTTATTATGTGCCATCTTTATTTGGAAGTAGTTTATATTCAGGTGCAGAAATTGAGGGAGCTATTCATCCATTGATATAACAGGCATTGGAAAAGTCTCTTTGAATGGCAAAAGCAAAACTGCAGTATGGAGGGAACCAGCAATGGAAGAGGCTGGATTACTAAGTTTAAGCAAACAGATAGGAATCATCTTCTCACAAGAAAGTCTCCTTTCAGTAGGTACTTTACTAGCACCTGGGTACTGTGTAGACTGGTACCATTACCCACATCTGAGAGAACAGACTCCTCATTGCAGCTGAGGTCCCAGGAGCTAGTGCAACTCCCTGTTTTTTTCTCCCCATCTCCTCATTATTTCACATGAGAGATAGCTAGAGGCAAGCTTTACACGATATTCAGCTGTAAGTCACCCCATTGTCCCAGAGAAGAGTCAGGGTGCAGGAGAAACCTAGACTATGCAGAGTCAGATGTGAAAGCTAAGGAAGCAGCTAAATTCAACGACGTTACAATAGTTGCAGACTTCTCTATGCCAGATTGATTTCCATTTCATAGAAACATAGAAATATGAAGCAATGGTATCATTAACATTGATGTACAGTGTATGAAACTACCCAAACGTGCCAGCTCTGTGAGATTCACATGTGCAAATGTTTTTTATTGTTTGTCTACTTGATTCTGGGTGAAATGTACTATTTTCTTTTTGCCTTTTTCAATGTTGAAGGAGAGCACTTTCCCCCTTGGCAATACTGTGAATTTGCATTGAAAAGTCACTTCACATTTTTCATAGCAGAGCCAACTTTTACACAGTAGTAGCGTTTTTGCAGTCATGTGAACTCCAACATTTGTGTCTGTGGGGAGAAAACCCATTGCTGGAATACAAATCATTTTACATTTCCTGTCTTCAGTGATGTTTTTTGCCTCACTTACCTGTTCTGCTCCTTAGATACCACTTCCCACATTTCATCACTGTTGCAATCTAGAAACTGTCGGTTCTGTTCATTCCAGCACTGGTAGATCAGATGGTGAGAAGAAGAAGGCTTAATATCTGCTCTTGCTTAATTTTTAGGAGATATGGAAATGAACAGGCAAATGCCCGTGACTGAAGGATGACTGAATATTACCATAAGCAGTAAATTCTTAGGAAAGTAGGTTTGAATACTGATCACATCGCAGCTACAAGAGGTAAGGTTTCTGGAATAGAAAGGGAAAGCTCACTCTGGAGCTTTATGCAGTTTGCCTTCAATTACATTTACAGTTATTTCTTGTTTTTATATCCTGTTTTATTGAAACCCATTTTTTACTTTAACGTTTTTTGACCTGGGGATAGATTTTTTGCCTTGAGCACATGAATGAAATGCCACACTGTGAAGTGCCAGTTAAAATTATCAATGCAAATACTGCAGTGATGGTTTTATGAGTCTCTTGGCATTTTTTCCCCTAAGTGTTTCTGGGTTAAGAGTATTTACTTTGCTTAGTTCAAACAGAAACTCATGTCTCACAATTTGATTAGTAGTCAAAGGGCAGTTACAGGTTTCCACCTGTCTCACTGCCATTCTGCTGTTTACTTGCTCCTTGGATTTTCTCTCATTAGCATATTTTCAGGGTGTTTTATGATGAATCAATCAGTCTAAGTGATTAAAAAGCTCTACTTGACCCTGGATAAGAGGAACATAGGCAAAAGCAGCGCATATTTCTCCTAGGCACATAGACCGTGACACCTAAGTGGTGAACCTGCTGTGATGGAAGGATTTGCTTTAACAGAGGAAGTTTTAAATGGCTCTTCCATTCTTTGTGTCTGCTAAACCTGACACTGGTGGGCAATGGCTGAAAAATAGAAAAATAGAAAAAAACCCCCGCAACAAACAGCCCAAGGATGTCAGTCTGAATCCTCCAAAGCCACTGAGCAGCCCTCACAATGTAATGGTGAGATGCAGCACTGGAAATTTTCAGCATTGTTAGCCATAAATGTTCCTGAAGCAGGACTCTCTACTTCAGGCATATTGGAAAGAAGCCTGCAAATGATTTGAAAGGATTTCCCTGCATTTGTTTCAAGGCACGCACATACAGGAAGTGACTCCTTTGGTATAAAAGGGACTGGAATGGTCGGCAGAAAGAGCACTATAATAGGATTATAATGGGGCTTTCTGCAGAGGATGTCTGCACTCTTCTTCCAGAGTATGCTGGAAGATACCTTACAGCAACACAGCTATTCTTAGATAGACAGCTGCAGCATTTATTTCAGATACTGGCTTATGAAAGTGAACTGGCCAGCCCACAGTGCTCTTATAAAATAAGCTTGTTATCAGCAGTGAATAACCCAAGAACAAGACCAAGAAGTCACCGTCTAATATACTTCCCTGGGTACTGCAGCATCTCCATTAGCTAAATTGAGGCCAAGTGCTCCTCCTTGTGACCGAGACAGATGTTACCAGAGATGAGATGCTGCACACAAGCAGGGGCACTTTCCATGCCTGTTACACTACTGGCTGACACTGGCATTGCCGAGAGCATTATGGCTCTATGAGGTAGACAGCAGAGCCAGGCAAAAATGGATAGCTACTCATGCTTAATCCCACAGAGCCACAACAATCCAGACATTTTCAGGATTACCTTGGGTGCTCCTGCCCATAAGGCACGTTACTTGCCTCTGTTTCTGAAAATTGAGGGTTTGGTATTTTCCCAGAACATCCTGATCTGTTGACAGCAAAACTGTGTGTGCGTGTTCACTATCTGCTCACCTTCCTCTTCATCTTCCGCTCTTTTTCTTGTAAGCAACTCTGTAAAACAGTTTGCAGAGCAAGTATGTGAAAGAGATTACAATCTGTATTTTCTTTTTCCTCCTTAATCTTCAAGGATTGCTTCTGGGACAAAAGAGAAGAGCAGTACAATATTCTCTCCTGAAAGAACTCAGCTTGCCCAGCTTGGGGAAGCTTTCTAAATGCCTGCCTGTGGTAAGGAACAGGAGACTATCAGAGTCTGATGGCTGGATGTGTTTTTCTTCGTGTTTTATATAGCAAGAACTTCATTTTTCACAAGGTACTTCATTACATCCAGAGTGGTGGCAGCTTGAGAAGAGGCAACAACAAAAACAAGCTAAATGACAGCAGATAGACAATGAGTAGATGGGAGAAATGGGTTGGCTACAGTCTGTAGTAACTTGACCTCCCGACTCCTATGATGTTGACTTTGTAGCATGAGCATCTGGCTACATGCTCTATTGGAACTGTGTTCCCTGCTCTAGCAACTTACTTCTGGTTGTTTTCAGCACCTATGCTTTAAGCAGAGCCACTTCAATACACATTCCCCCAAATGCAATCAGGCTATTCAAAGAAAATACGTAAAGAAACTGCATTGCCCTGATAGTTCTAATCCACCAAAAGCAAAATCAATTATTAAGTGGTCTAAGAGTGGCAGCTGTGATGAGTGAACACCAAAGGCAATAAAGCCTCTTTTCTTTGTCTGCGATGCAGCAAACCCTGGCTAGGGGCAGTACAGCAGGATGATAGCAGCTGAGCCATGGAGCTTGGGTGAGGGAGCGAGCTCATGTTTAATTAGGCAGCTCTCTGAGGATCAGGGATTCCTAGGTGCTGAAAATGCACATGGTTGCTCTGCACAGACCTTAAAAAAGGATTTATTTTCCCTCTGAACACAAAAAGAGAAGGGAGAAAAAAATGTTGACCTCGAAAATGATCAAGTATTAAAGATTCCCTGTCATGGATGATAGGAGTAGAAGCAAATTAAGGATGTACTTCCTGTTTGGCTTCAGAGAATGACACAAACACTGTGCGTAAAACAATCTTCATAAGTGCCTCTAACCTGAGAAGCAAAGTGCACCAGGAGAGAAGTAATAAATTACAACTTTGACTGACTAAAATTACTCTTGATTATAAACAAGGGCACCTAGCCAGCCCTGAAAAGCTAGAGGATGAAAAACTAGACTCCTTAGTTCTGTTCCTTGGTCCAGCAGCGCAGTTCAGTTTTGGGCTGACACAATGACTACTAGTGTTTTAATCTTGATTATGCTGCAGAGCCTCAGTGCAGCCCTGAGGGAGTCCCTGAAAGGTCTCCATCTATCCTACCCATCTGCAAAACAGAGATAAAAGAGAGGTGTCTTGAGCTTTCATTAATATTTGCAGGAGTACTTTGAAGTGCGTGGTGCACTGTACTGCAGAGTGGTTAACTCTACAGCAAAGCCATTCATGTGCCCAGATGCCTGCAGCAAACCTTTCGCTGCACAGCCCGTTGCACCGGTTATAGCCCTGCTTCACGTCTGCTTCTTGTGGGCCTGTCATCCAGCTGTAAAGTCTGTCAGCAGCAGAAGACTGGTGCTGGGGTTCAGCCTCTGCCTTAAACATTCATTTTGCACCTTTACTATGCAAGGAGAGTTCATTCTACAGAAATGTATTTAATTGTTTTTGATGCTGCTGGCTTTTCTTGCTCTCGGACACTAGAACAGGATTTAAATTTGTAAAATCAAGTGCTGTAACCTAGGCACCATAGAGTACTTGGTGATGGGAATAAGCCCAACAGCAAAGAAAACAGATAAATCCACTAAGCCAGCTGTAGTCATTTGCACCTGGCTGCTATGCCCCTAAGCAATATCTCTTGTGTAGAACTGAAAGCAGCCAGATGGGTAAAGGGCCAAAGCACCAAGGAATCAGGAGACATTGGCATGCAGTAGACATATAACAATAAAGTCTGGGTTCCCAGGTGTGTGATGAAAAACAGAGGGAGGGAATAAAGACTATTAGCTATTAGTAGAACTGCAAATTCTAATGGTAGCTCAGACTGAGACTTAAAACAGACTCCTGGCTTCTGGAAGACCATGTGAAGAGGGTGCAGGCACAGGACAAATCTGAGTGAAACCTCTGTGAGAGCTAGATTTGGCTGTATCTCTTGCTGGGGTAGTGGATCATTTGAGTGCAATAGTTTGCACTGGCTTTTCTAAAACTGAAGAACAGTGATTTATTTATTTTTATTTCTCCAATAAGCAACTGTAAGTTGAAGGTTTAAGTTAAATTAGTTACAGTGGGTATTTATGGACTGTATGCCTGTACTATGCACACCTTCTGCTGGGCTAACAAACAGTAATGACTCTTACTTGGAGTAAACTGCTTTGTTGAATGTAGTAGAATGGTAAACTGTGAAGAGAGAAAGCAAAAAAGTGAATATTCAGTCAGCAGCCAGAGTAACAAAATCAGTAAATTTTGTGTTTACTTTATTACCCTAGTAGAAAGGGAATGCAGACTGATGTTTAGAGCAAGAATAGCATGTCTATTTTTTTAAGCCAGAATGAGGTTTCAGAAGTTTTACGTGTTTCCTTTGTAGGAAATATCTCAGGCATATCTCAAAGATACATGGCAAGTTTCTTCTACTTACCAGAACAAATCAATGCTTGCACAAACCACTAGTAACTGATATAGCTAAAACCTCCACCTTCCTAAAAGCAGGCAAATGTGAAAGGAGAGCTCAGCAGACATATTACTGCGTTGGGGCTGTTCATGATATTTATGTCTTTAGCTTAGCTACCCTATGTTGCTGTTGATGGGCTGCCTGATGTTCATATACTTCAGGTTTCAATTCTATCAGTACAGCTTTTGGTTGTATTTGACTCAAAGAAAATAGTCTGAGCTCAGGAGTGCTGGTCCTATGTGCTGGGGTCAGTCTGCCAGTTACCGACGAACATGCAGCTCTAAGGATATTCTGGAGTGGTTTTAATCGCAGAGCAAAAGGAACAGAGCTGAAGTTAAACAAAGCAATTATTTCCAAACTTGGGCTTTCACAATAGAGACAAATTGTAATCACACCCTTTGAAACCTACAATTACAAGTAGTTCTCACTAACCCCTTGCCCTCCTCCTTTGTGATAGACGGTATGTGAGCTACAAAGACGTTAGCCAGTGCTTCTCTTTCTCGATACTCAGCAGAACTTCCCTGCTCTTGCCAGGAGCATTGTTTCTTTTCATTCCTCAAAGTTTTTAGAGACCCCTTGAAGGACTAAGCAAAACTTCTCTTGGTGAGATGTTTCAGCACTTCCCTGTCATTCTGCGGGAAAAGGAAACATTGAGGAGTGCTGTGTGAAAGAGCATCTGGCCCACAGCCTGCGCACATCATTAAAAAATTATTTCCTGATAAGCAAAAGACTAAAAGCATTACGAAAAAAAACCAACCAAAACCCAAAACAAAAACCCAACAAATCAAACCTCACCCTACCCCCGCAAAAAAAAAAACAACAAACCAAAACAACAAACACTACTCACTACCCAAGTCCCAGAGCTTGGCTGACAACAGTTTCCAGGGAAAATATTGTTCAACTTTGTTACTTGTAGTTTAGTGGGGACGTGGGAACTCTGGTGGAAAAATCAGCATCTTCAAGGAGCAAAATGTCTACACAGGTCAAAGGAGCTCTCTGAATCCCAGACTGATGGGGAACATCCCACCTATGCCTGTCCTGCTCCCCCAAAACATTTAGTGAAACACAAAATCTATTCAAGGTGGATCCATTCCACTTCATGCAAAGCTGCAGTAATTTCCAGGTTTTGGAGAGAAAATACTGGCCAGGGTAGCATGCTTCTCCTTATGCCTTAAAAAAAAAAATAAATCTCTATCCATTTTACTTTTAGTTGAGACAACAATTAGAGGTGCTCATAAACTCATGCAATCTTTAAACTGAGATGTGCATGTCCTCTTTAAAACAACAGAGATCAGGAAGAGGATAATCCAGTACTGTAACTGCAAAAAGAGCATCGTCTGGCAGAAATAATATCAAACAACTGCAGTAGGTTCATTAATCTTGTGAACATTTCTGCAGTAGACATGTCACCTATAGCATTACAGCTTTCAGCTGTCGTGGTTGGTACACAGCCAACAGCTGACAGCAACTGAGTGGCACTGGAGTATCTTTAAACAGGCCTCTGCCTAAATTCTCACATGTGCTAAAAATGGTACTCCAAAATGGCTTTGTTTCCCAGTATTCGTGGCCTGCCATAAATCTCATAGTTACTTTGGACCACGCCACAGAACCACAGTTGCAGAGAGACATGAAACCTTGAGAATCACAGAGCACTCTGGAAATGAAAAAAGGGGGAAATCAGCATTGCAAGTGTTGGATTTCTTGGAAGTTGGCAATTTGATAAAGACTGGAAAGTTGGCTGTTGACAGGGAGCAGTCACTCTGGAAGTACTGTTTGGCAAGAAGGTGTGTGTCCATGTATATGTCTCTGTGGGTGTGTGCATGCACGCATGGATCTTGCAAAAGTATTGTTTTTCTATGCAGGCTCGGGAGCCCCTCGTATAAAGTTCACCTTTTAAGGCTGATGGTAACAGAAAAGTTTAGTAACACTGAGGATTTTCCACGAGCAACTGACAACAATTAAATATATTCTCTGGAACGAAGGTTAAGTCCCAACTGTCTGTGTAGCAGCAAAAGGGGAAGCAAATGCAGTAGGCCTCCTAAGCCAGCTCTGCTAACATCATTTAAAGCAAGAGATTTATTTGCATGTCCAAAAATGGAAACTCCTTCTACCTACCTGAAGAGCAAAACCTCACTCTAAGGAAAGGAGAAATGTCATCTTCTTCCAAGTATCATCCAGAGACATAATAATACAGATAATAATCTAATTCTGGTTTAAATTAGCCATCATACCTAGCGCTCCTGGTAGATTTTTTCCCTGAAGCTAGCATTTGAATCGACATTTGGATTTGGCTATAACTGTCTTTTGCTGCAGGTACAAGCACTGTGTCATTGAATCACTGCCATTTACTGTGTATTGGTTCTGATGACACCAGTAACTCACATTTAGTCAACAGCAACTGATACGAGGAAAGGGGTGCAGAGCTGGATGGCACCAGGTTGGCCGTAGGTTACATTCTTGCCTGGAATGAACTACATTATCAAGGACTGAGCAGAACTGCAGTTCAGACTCTCTGCTTGGCAAACAGCTATCAGTTGCTTCACATTCACTCAGGCTATAACAGACTCTTACACAGGTTTCTGCACAAAAGTTATGCCTCAATAGCCAGTCTTGTAGTGCAATTTTGCCGCTGTCTCCGTAGTGGATTTCCTCTGGCTGAGAGCTGAGTATGTAACTTTCGGGAGAAAATTTTTGAATGAGAATGACAGAAAGGCTGTAAGAATGGTTCAGCTGGTTTCTAATTTCTATTATGTGTTAATTGGACTGCTATAATCTGCAGCTATCAGATGTGCTAAAACAAGCCTTAGCACACGTGACAGAGAAGGAATCATGGATCAGGACAGGACCCAGCTTAGAGAGAGGAAGCTTGTGAGCAGTGACTATATGCTCATTGCAGTCCAAACCTGTTTTGCTTTGGTGTTTGCAAGCCTGTATGTCTGATTTGCTTTTTGCAAACCCCAAAGGAGAGAGGCAAGGAAAAATCATCTCTCTCTCTCTCTCCCTCTCACTTCAAGAAGCAATATTACATCAGTAATTACATCATGTAGCTTTCAAACATAACTTGGTTAGAACCTTATCTTCTCTATATCAACTACAGTAACAGACAGCATCATGTAGAGATTTGATTAAGGGATGATGTCAGTCCATTTACTAGGAACAGCATGGATTTCGGGTGCAGAAAAGCAGTTTTAAACCACCTGCATTTGGCTGTAGGAATTAGGTTTGCCAAAGCATAACTGCATCTCTGTTTCTGTGAGTTTTCTGTAAATTGCACCTCTGTGTCTGTGAGTTTTCTGTAAACTGCACTGTACTCTCACCTTCCTTCTTTTGCCCCCTTCCTATGTGGGTGATACTTGTAAAATTGAGCATTTAACATCTGACAGCTGCTGCTGATGCAGTTTTCAATATTCAGGGCTAGGCTAGATGTTGGAATGCTTCTGCATCCTCCAGCAGCAGATGGAGGTTCAAGCATGGATGAAGGAGAGCTTTAACCTTGTGCACGATGTTGAATGCTTCAGCAGTGAAGCAGGATGTCAGCCAGTGGGTACAGGGTAGGAAAATTAAGGTGCTATCCTATCATTCATTACGGTTCCAAAGTTGGCAGGCTGAGGCGCTGGAGTAATAAACATTTGCCCTACGTTTCTTGGATTAAATTGCCCTAGAATCCAAAGGCCAGCTCATTTTCATCTTCTGTTAAAGATAACAGTTCAAGCATTTCCCTGACATTTTTGTGATATCCCATGTAATATTAGGCAAGGCAATTTGTTAATCTGCCAGCACTAGCATTAAATACCTTCTTTTGTGTGTTGACAACACATTATCACGAAGCCAGACCTATGGACCATTTTCCTACTGAAACTATGAAATTTTGTGTATAATTCATTTACCTGTGTAATGGAAAATTAATGGCATATGAAAAGCATAAAATAGAATTTGTGGTAAATGTCTTAAGTCTTAAAGATATCTATTTTACCCACTCAAAGCCATGTGATGCTCTCCTGATCTGATATAGAAATGTGCCGTCAAAATTATGCCCTTTCTACTTGTAGGCAACACATACATTTTAACTTCCTTAAATATCACTTCAAGAGCATAAGCTGAGTGCTGTCCCCAACCACCAAAAAAACCCTGAAAATGTGACTGGGAGAAAGCTGCTACTGGGCATGAATAGAAAAGAATATGTAGCTTATTTTTGTTTCTACCTTCATATGTTACTTATTATCAGTTGCTTCCAGGTATATTTGCAGCCTCCCTAGGGGCCATTGCTGGAGTGACATTAAATGAGTTTTCTCAGATGCTGCTGTCTGTGATGTACTCTAATTTTAGACTTTGTCTCCCTGGATTCTGTATTTGGATGCAAAGAAGTGACAAGCACTTCTCTTTTCTGTATAATCTACATTTAAGAGGGTGGGAGCTGCACAGGTTTTTGACAGAAATGTGAGGAAAGCAGGAGAAAAAAAGTGCATCCGAGAGCCACAGCTGCCAGCTTAATCAACAGCATCAGCAGGGACTGCTCTGGGCAGGGCTATTGCTGACATGGGCTTTCAGCCAGACCCTGTTTCAAGGTGCTAAATCAGGAAGCCAGCAGAGCTACTCCCATTCACTTTCAGGAAACTGAGCCACCATCAGGCTGTTCCCAAGGGAGAGAATAATAATAAACAGAGGGATTATAAAAAGGCTGAGCACAGGAGGAGGGTGAAAACATGCTGGTGAGGAAAGATAAATGGAACAGCAGCATCAACTGCTGTCAGGGGAAATGTGAGGAGGGAGCACAGATGAAGAGAGAAGAGAGTGGCTGGTGGCTGGAAGCCATACAGGTCCATTCAGGTGGCATTGTGCGTTTTTGCAGAGAGACACTGCGGCCAGCTACATTTCACTTCCATCAAATATATGCATGCCTTGGCTTAACTCAACCCATCTGGGCCCAAATCATGCTCCTGGGGAAGCTGTCAGAGCCTGAAGTATGCTCCTCACAGCGGTACTTTTGTTAAGTGCGTGACTTCGGGAGCCCAGGCCTGAGGCCAGTCAGAGGGAGATTGGTGTCAGGAGGTATATGGGCACATTTTGGAGACTGGCAGCTGTTGAGACCCTGGAGACAAGTTCATGGTAGGCTTTGATCTTTGCCACCGGCTCTCTACACTTCAGCTGTGCTAATAAGGAACTGATTCTTTACAGAGTCAGAGGCTGTCTATTTTAGTGTCATAGCAATTTTTCATTTCGAGAAAGGACAGACCCACTGGGGATTTCCTTTAATGGCCTTTTCCTGGGGAAGTGATCACAGGCTTATCTTTCAGTGGGAAAGATAAGCCTTTGATTACCTTCTCTTGGGGCAATCAAGCTGGGCTGCATCTACAGCAGATATTGCCAAGATAACTGCATACTTGCTCAATGTTCTTGTGCCAGTGGCTAACACCATGGCTTCAGTAGACTGCTACAGTGTTAAATATATAGCTATGATGACAAACAGCCCAGCTGACAGGGAAAGCCATAGTAGCTGGTTTTCAGTAAAGACCAACTACTCTCTATCACAACCTCTCTGCTCAGTGATGCTCAGAATAATACTGAATTGCCTGTTAGTTTGTCACTGTATATAGAGGCAGTTTTCTCTCTATTTGCTTCCAGAAGTCTGCACAAAGCTTGGAAAATAGCTAATATCCTTAGGAATAATTACACCAGATACAAATTCCCATTAGCTTTGTTGCAAAATAACCGGGTTGGACTCTATGTGAATTACAGTTGGGAAGCTGGGCCCTTTCCCCAGGTCTGTCTGTTCCACTTAATGTGTGTTTCCAATAATGTTATTCCATTACAGGAAACTAGAGTTAGAAGCCCTTTTGTTTACTGTGTTATACAAATTCAATTTGTCATAGAGCTGACTGTATAAATTAGAAATGAGGGATGTTAAGCAAAATTAAATGATAAGGCCTTTGCCAGTTTCCATTGCAGCTAAGATTGGTCTGATAAATTGGAGCCGCCAAATAATACTTGGTAAACTAAAATGAAGCCACAATTTAAATACATAAATAAGTCAATAATAGACAGTGTGTAGATAGACATTAATATCTTGGGTCTCTTTCTTCCCTACCTTTGTGTTACAGAAAACCGAGAAGAAAGCATTAAGAAATCAGGATTTTCTCCTTTGGCGTACGCTGTGTCCAGCCCGATCAGCTGCAGTAGAAGGCACTAAAGAAACCTCATCTGACAGCCACCTGTTTAGTCTTGTCTGCCCTCCACAGACTTACCGCATAAGTACTATGGCTTTACTAACCTGTGACATGGAGAATGCAAACTGAGGTGGTCTCTTTTTCTGCCCAAAGAGAACAACAACTGCTAGTGCTTGATTTTCCATTACTGAGAGTAAGGTCTTATTCTTATTCTCTTCTTCTGTGGTTTCAAGCTGCAGCTTGTTAAGCAAGGTGGCAAAGTTACACCACAGGGTGACCTGTGAAATGACACCTTGGTAAACCAAGGTCTGAACTGGCAAGGTATCCCTCTTTCCCATTCTCCTCAGAGGGAATTGTGGGCTACTGATGAGCTGTCACGTACTGCTCAAGGGTTCTCACAAGATAAGTGATGTACCTTGCTTGGGTGATGCTGGAATAAGCCCACTAAATTAATAGTTACAAAGCGCCATCTCTCTCCCTGCAAATCATGGATGTGCTTCAGAGGAGAAACTGTTCTAGATGAGCAGGTGGAGCAATTCATGTTTGAAGGAATAAAGCACTTCTCTGCTTAATAGGCTAGATGTGCCAGCTGCATAACAAAGAGATTTAGATAAGCATGGGGACTTGTGAAGTGACTGGCTGAAATGGAACTGGAGAGGGCAGGACTCTAGTACATGGATACAGAACAGGACTACAGCTTTTATTAATGTCTAATTATTTTAAAAGTGATTACCTTTTACCCTACTCATTGCACTTGAGTTAAATATGATTGAACCGACACTGCGTTCTGAGATTAATACACTGAAACTGTGTTTTCTCCAAAAGCCCAAGACAGAAGCAGAGTTCCTTACACTGTTTGCTTACAGTACTAACAGAGTTTGTAACTCCTTAAAGATACTCAGATGCTCCAGCCAAGGTTCTCAGAGGCAAGCAGCGCAGTATTTTGCTATATGCTTATACTTCAGGCAGCAAAAAAAGCCTGGCAATTTTCCCCATGTTGTAGCTGTACCACAACCATGATTTTTAGGGAACAGAGTATCCCTGTATTTTCTTGTGCATGCAAATTGAGAAGAACCTGTTTTTAGAAGTTAGAGACATCTAGCATTTCTGCAATGTGTTTTATCCATAGGGATGCAAAGGCTGATGTATATCCAGTGCAGCAACCCTGCAAGATTTGGGTCTTGCTGAGTATGTGACAATGGTGTCTGGAGGTTACACAGTCACCAGCACTCTTCCAGGCCCTCAGGGAACTGCACTTATATACATGGTGATGTGTGCCTGCAGTTTTTAAAATCAATGTGCAGATATTTATTATTCAGCATCCGCAGACAGCAGCGGCCAGATGGCCAGGAAGCTGAGTGTATGCCACTTCCGAAGGGGCCATGTACGGACTGGTATTTCATAAAGAATTAGAACTCCCCGCGGTGACATGAAGTGTGTTGCATTTAATTCTGGGTGTAGCTGCTGACCTGGCTTGAACTCCATTAGGGAGCATAAACCAAATGAAGTATATAGTACAGAACTTGGAGAGCTAGGCTTTCTGAATCATGGAGTGATTCAGACAGCAGACAGACAAGTCTGGAGCCTGATGTTATTTATTTCAGAGAACACTTGGAGGGGAGGGAGGGGGAGAGGAAGAAGAGCGATAAGGCCAGGACTGAAGACAAGCAAGGGATTTAAGAATTGGAGAAAAGCATAATGAGAAGATGGTAGATCTTTTTTGGCCATCATCTATAACACCTATCTCCTCTGCTTGCCTCCATCCCCAGAGAAGTGGATCCCAGCTCAGCATCCTATCTCAGGCCAGATCACCATGGACAAAAACAAGATAAGAGAGAAGAGAGAGACCCCTTTGCTCTTCCTTAAGAGCTGCCTCTGCATGACATCTGCAAAACACTGTCACAGCCTTTCCTTCCGTGGGTCTTGCTTTTTTTTCAATCGCAGTTTTGTTCATGCCTCATACAGTTACAAATTCAGATTACTTCAAAGCACCTTTCTTCTGTCAATAACTTTTGAGGTCTCTATCAACGCATCTAAACAAACAAACAAGCAGTTTGCAAAGCAGTTTTTATTGGATTATCTTTGGATATACCTATAACGTCTGTAGCTTGCTGCATTTTAGTCTCTTTATATGGAGGCAGGAACTGCATGTATTTTCATTCTGTGTTTATAGGGCTTCTCAAATTTTGCACTCTCAGGTCAGAGTTGCTGGTGTGAGGTCCCACAGCATAGTAAATAACTAAATTAGCAGATAAATGCTCTGCTCAACTTTGGTGTCTACCATTCTTTCTAAACACAGAAAGATCTGAGGATTGCAAGGTCTATTATAAAACTCTAAGTAGTATAGAACTTCTTTAGTCAAAGCAGAAATCCCTAGGAAAAAGTCTAGTAAAAAAATATTATTAAATATCTTTGAACACCTTTTTTTTTAATAATACATTTCCCTGATATAAAATGGAATAAAGCACAATGATATTGAGGATAGAGCAAAGTTATTTCCATTTAGAAACTGACATCAAACAACCTTAATAATGCAGTTCCAGACACATAATTAAAATTAAAATTAAAGACAAGAAGCATGCAGATCTAATTACATTTTTAAATAGAAAGGCTTTGAGAGAAAGGCAGAGAATAAATTATTTGCATTTTTTTCTGGTGATGACTCTGCAGTTAAAGCAGAGATATCCCCTGAGGATTTCTGAATCACTTAATATTCTGCTTTTTTTCCTAGGCTGCTTACTATTATGTTTTCTCTGTTGAGGGGTAGCATGAGAGTGAAGAGGAGAGCAGATCCTGAACAAAACATCAAGCAAAAGAACATTAAATGATCTGTGTAATTCCCAAATTACTTCCTACAAGAAAGCATGTTATCTTCAGAAAACCAGGATAGGCATTGTCTATCCTCTATGTCCTCACACAGCCATATTTGAATGGCTGTACAGACAAGATACACTTGTTTATCTCTGGTCTTTAGGAAGAGGACATCGCCATTCTTGAGCAGTCGTATCTTGGAGTGTGGGATTTTGATACGGCAGAAATAGGCACTAGGGTTATCCTGACAGGTACAAAAGCAGCTGATAAGAGGGGAATAATACTAAATAGAAATTGGGTTAAAACAAGAAATATTCTTATCAGGATTTGAACCTGGCTAGGTGGGATGAAATGCAATATCTATTCTGTTGAGGATCTCTGAACCATCTGAAAGATAGACAGAGTCATTTGGGCATTGACAGTGGCAGGTTGGCAGACAGCAGATAAATCTGTGTTGGACGTGTCCGTGCATAATGAACACTGTCTTTATGTACTGTCTCTGCTGTGTAATCATCTATTAGTGCTAATTGCTAGAGCCTAGGGCCTTTGACATTAAATAATATGATAATAAATAATATAGATAAAAGATCTAAAAGGGCAGCTGTAAAAGAAAGCTTCTCACTGGCTTGAAACATTGCTCTTCCTCCCCAGAGTAGAGTTCTCGGCTGCACCTTCAGTGCAAACAGACATCTGGTATGAAGAGAAAGAGGTGGAAGTCAGGAAGGCCACCTTACAGGTAGCGTAGCCTGAGACTTCAGCATTTACCTCTCTTCCTTGCTCTGATGTCAGCTATGTGTCTAGTGATTTAGCCCACCAAACCTTTGTCGGTTTTTGGTCAAATTCGTATTCCCTACCATCAGAATAGAGGTCCATTTTGTAAGGCGCTCATAATTTTAAACCTCTTATAGATGTATGCATTAATTTTGTTTCTGAAGACCCAGTCACTCTTTACAGGTCCTTCAGTGGCACTATTTTTTCTTTCCTCCTTTCAAATGCTCTGAAGCCCTTTCTCTCATGCACAGTGGGCTCGCTTCTAATCACCACCTTTCAGCACAGAGATCTGTTTGCAGAGTTCTTTGGAGTGGTTTCTGATGGCAGCTTCAAAAAAACCTGACCCTCCTCTCCCTTATTGGAAGTATTTAGCCTTCAGCTCCTGACTGCATGACACCCTGCCACACCATAAGAGGGACACACAAAAAGCATCTTATCTGTTGCTGAGTCCACTTCCTCTCATAAGAGACCTTTCATGAACAGGGCAATATAGGATGAGTTTTGTAAGCTGGCGTTCTATGAAAGCCTTGGGGATAGAAATGAAAGCTATGCTGAATTCTTGCCAGGCTAGGTTTGATCTCATTCATTTCTCCTGGATATACTTAATGCTTTCCTTTTTTTTTTTTTTTTTCCCCCTGGCTTTTTGGCACAGCAGTTGATGTCATCTACCTGGACTTGTGCAAAGCGTTCCACACTGTCCTGCATGACATCCTTGTCTCTAAATTGGAGAGACATCAATTTGATGGATGGACCACTTAGTGGATAAAGAATTGGCTGGATGGCCACATGCAAAGAGTTGTGGTCAACAGCTCAATGTCCAATTGGAAACCAGTAACAAGTGGTGTCCCTCAGGGATCGGTGTTGGGACCGATCTTGTTCAACATCTTTGTTGGTGACATGGACAGTGGGATTGAGTGCGCCCTCAGCAAGTTTGCAGGTGACACCAAGCTGTGTGGTTCGGTTGATACACTGGAGGGAAGGGATGCCATCCAGAGGGACCTTGACACGCTTGTGAGGTGGGCCGATGCCAACCTCATGAAGTTCAACCAAGCCAAGTGCAAGGTCCTACAAGTGGGTGGGGGCAATCCCCGGCACAGCTACAGGTTGGGTGGAGAAGAGATTCAGAGCAGCCCTGCAGAGAAGGACTTGGGGGTGTTGGTTGACGAGAAGCTTAACATGAGCCGGCAGTGTGCGCTTGCAGCCCAGAAAGCCAACCGTATCCTGGGCTGCATCAAAAGAAGCGTGACCAGCAGGTCGAAGGAGGTGATCCTGCCCCTCTACTCTGCTCTTGTGTGACCTCACTTGGAGTACTGTGTACAGTTCTGGTGTCCTCAACATAAAAAGGACATGGAGCTGTTGGAACAGGTCCAGAGGAGGGCCACGAGGATGATAAGGGGGGCTGGAGCACCTCCTGTATGAAGACAGGCTGGGAGAGTTGGGGCTGTTCAGCCTGGAGAAGAGAAGGCTGCGTGAGACCTCATAGCAGCCTTCCAGTATCAGAAGGGGGCCTACAAGGGTACTGGGGAGGGACTCTTCATTAGGGACTGTAGTGATAGGACAAGGAGTAATGGGTTCAAACTTAAACAGGGGAAGTTTGGGTTAGGTATAAGGAAGAAGTTCTTTACTGTGAGGGTGGTGAGGCACTGGAACAGGTTGCCCAAGGAAGCTGTGAATGCTCCATCCCTGGCAGTGTTCAAGGCCAGGCTGGACGGAGTCTTGGGTGACATGGTTTAGTGTGAGGTGTCCTGCCCATGGCAGCAGGGTTGGTACTGGATGATCTTAAGGTCCTTTCCAACCCTAACTGTTCTATGATTCCATGAACAGAGAAAGAGTTGCGTGGCTGACAGAGGATTATTTTGCTCACCTCCAATCAAAAGCTCCAAAAATAAAGATCTAGGAAGATGAGAAAAGAGCAGCTTTTGCAACCAAGACATTGCAAACCTGGCACAAAACACAAACTACTGACACCATCCTTGGACTCATTCCTGATATGGAAACAAGTGCTGATTCTAATTTAAGATGCTCACAAAAGCCAATAGGAGAAGGAAAAGGAAATGCCCTGTGTAGACTTGTCTGGGGTGTCAGAATTCATCTCAATTCCTGCAGCAAAAAGATCTTCTGTCATTGCAGAGACATCTGCTGTTGTAAAGGATATTGTAGTTCTGCCAGCCCTCATGATTAAACCATGAGGTACCTGATTTATGCTTTTAATTTGACTTTTTCATTATCTCAATACTTTGTATGCAGATTGCTGAGTTTCTGCCTACCCTTCACCACCTTGTTAAAATAACTTGTCAATTGTATGGTTTTTCTGTATGCCCGGTGGGAGCAGAGCAGGATGTTAATGGCAGCTGGTTCCCCACATCTGTTTACGGCTCTCTCTGGCTCACTCACAAAACTGAGATTGGATGCTCTCTTGCTTCACAGTTTTCCCCAAGACACTTCAGCTAGACAGGGCAACGGGAGTCATTTTATTCTGATCTCTTGACCTGCAGTAGCTCAAGCCAGAAAATTTTACCCAATGATTTTTCCAGATGGAGTTCAGCAACATGTGGTTAAATGGAGCTATGAAGTTACTCCTCAGCAGGGACTCTTTCTAACACAGAAGTGTGCAATATCTCCCTGCCTTCTGCTGACTTTCTCTTGCAAAGATTTGTGTTGTCAGATTCCACACACACACCCCCTCCCAAGTGCAAGAGTTAAAGAAGGCATCAAGGGCACCTTGCATCGTAGAATAGCCTCAAGTTGTGACAGCAAGGCTGTACCTAGGGCACTCTCCCTCTCTCTGGGTGTTCTTAAAGCATTTACTACCAGAGTTTTGCCAATTCAGCCCATTTTGACCAGCACAGCTTTGGGAGCACCCACAACGTTGATACCTTGGCAGAGGGAGAGGAGGTAAGCAACAGGTCAGTGCTTTGGAAAACATTTAATTGCTGCAGTTTTTTGCAGATTGCCTAGTTACCTATGTCCTGAATTACAGTCATGTAAAGCATGAATGTACACTTCCAGTTTGCACCAATTTAGCTGTGTTGCTACAAAGCCCACACACAGACACTAGCCGGGACTTGGAGATTGAGACAGAAAAGATCCTGATTCAGTGACAGAGCTCTAAGGCACAGCTACTCCTGTAACAATTAAGAGCTACACTAATAGACATGACAAAAGTACTAGAGATATAAAAAATTACTCTGTTCTCTTTTGCTCTTGGCTGTTGTGCTTAAGAGCTACTCCTCTGCCTGCTCCTAGCTTCATATGTCATTAGAGATTAGAGTAATGCTTTAGAGCCATGTTTGTGTCTTGTTCTTCCCTGTTAAGGACTTAACGAGGAAAGGGAATTTTATTTACCAGGCTGACTTTTTTTTTTTGCCTATGCATGTGCACATTTTCAGAGAAGTGGAAACCTTGTAAGTTGACCCAAAAAAAGGTGTACACTGGAACGAAGAGGTCTCTTGTCCCCTGGGTCATCCAGTCTATCCACTGACAGAGGAAATTAAATGGCTCTGAAAGGGCTTTTCATTGACACTCTGGGAAAGGCCGGTGTCTTACTGCCCCACACTAATTCCTCTCCACATTGTTTTCTTAACCCACTGAAGCCTCTGCTGAGCTTAGCCTTAGCATTGTCCATATACGAGCCAGTTCCCATTCATATTATCCCCCTGTAGTATTCCAGGAGCAGAAAGGAAGATCGCACTGTAACTAATAAGAGATGACCCAAAAATAAGGGAGGAAAAAGCAGGAGTGGACTAAGCGACAGAAGTTAAGGGGATAAGAAAACTGTCCAAAAGGCAGTGGGAGAGAGATGCCGGTCACAGAGGGTGCTTTAGGCAGCTGTGACTAGATCCAGTGTGGCAAGTTATATGCTAATTGTAATATATTTGAATAAAGCCCTGTCACCGAAGGAGACAACTCTTCTGTTTAACAACAAAGTGTAAGGACATGGGGTTGTGATGGTCTCCACTTGTTCTTGAAGAGAAACAAAAGTTGTTCAGCCACATAAAAATGAGTTGTTACCCATGATTTCTTTTGATTCTACAGAAAAATCAAGGGAGAGAAAAGCTGGAGATCTAGTGAAAGTGCCTAGAAGCAAGAACAGAGATGAGGCAGGACTAGAAATGGGAAGATGGGGATGTATATTGACATCAGAGCACGAGCACCCTTTATACTCAGTATCATCTGTAACCAAAAGGGTTAAAATCCAGATTTGCTCTTCACATGACAGTGCTTCACACCGCTGCTGTCAGACTCCTAGTTTTATGGGTTCTGGCTTATAGATGTTTATCACATTTATATATATAGCTTTTCCTCTAAATTTAAAGACAAGGGTATTTTTCACAGCAGCCAGACTCCCATTTCTTGAATTTTTGCAGGAGTAGCAAGGAAGGAGAACCTCTAAATCACTAGGAAGCTCTGACAATGCAGACCCTACTGTGCAAAATTGCTTTTAAAAAGCACTTACTTTTTATGGTCTAATTTAGGGCGACATTGAATGTTCTCAAGAATGCCTTCCAGTTCCTTCAAGTGTTCTGCCCTGTTAAAATGTCTGAAAGTCCTTTCCTGCATTAATTCCAAGCCAAATGTACTGTGTGCCTCTTGGAACTATACCAAATGGCCAAACTTTAGGTCATCATTTCTAGGATAAATTACCGATCTGTCAGTCTGGGTATGAAATGAATTCTGTAGGGACATGAGGACCAGGACTGCTTTTATTTCACATACATTAATGCGGCACTTATTGTTTGACCTGTAACTGCTACAGGAAGAGTTGTTGGGGTGGGGCAATGGTGGGCTACTAACTGGTTTTAAGATTCAAAATTCAGCCAATGAGCTACAACAGACAGCGTCACTGGCTGACAACGTTTTCAGCAGCACATTTACACAGAAGACGCTTACACACACAGATTATCATAGAACCATGTAGGTTGGAAAACACCCTGCCAAGTCTACCACCATTTTCAAGCTACTCAATTCACAGATAAGCTTGTTTGTCACACGGACTTGCAGATTTGCAAGGCCCTGGAAGCATAACTTTTCCTTTGTGCTTGGGCTCTCTCCTGGTATTACTGCTACCTGCAGCAGCTTCAGTGCAGCAGCTGGGAAGTCAACTCTTATGGAAGTGAGGCCAAAATCTGCCCTGGACTCAATACTATTGGTGCTCAGCGCATTATCCTGTAAGCCTCTCAGTGGCCCTAGCATAGGTCTACAGAGTATATAGACTTCCTTATAGAAGGTCTTTGAATCAGGTTTCCTCTCCTTCCTCCCTCTCTCCCCTATAACAAATATACACACTCTGAAAGTCTCAGCTTAGGTTGATACCTCATTTTTGTTTGTAGAAGAAAGATTTCCCACCCACCAGCCTGGCAGAGCAACCTGCATATCACCTGTAAAGCACTGCAGCAACTGACATTTAAGGAGTGGACTGTGACTAGACTTTCCTCCAGCAACCCTTCCTTACAGCACTGCTTGTGCACTATTCTTCTGCAATAGTTCAAGTACATTAAATCCTCCTTTTTCTTTCTCAAATAAACTCCCTTCCTCCAATTTATTTCTCTGGCAATCCACTTAGCAGTGGAGACCGATAGGGGATTTGGGAGCTGACAGCCTCTATTTACCCACTGGCCAAAGCACCACATCTTTGGCATCTCTCCAGCAACACTTTTCAGCTCCTGCCAGCAGAGCAGCCCTTGCAGGCCAGCAGCTGAGAGATCCCAAGTCTGCTTTAAGGCAAGAAGCCTCACAGTCATATAACAGGATTCCTTTCTTTTTAGCAAGTCCTTTTTTGTTTTCCGAGTTCTGTCCCATTCCCCAGTTAGAACCATACACTGAATAAGAAATACAGTCCTCCTTCTATATAGCGCTCACGCACACACATACATTTGATACTTAGAAGAAAAAGAAAAGTTCCCAACCAATAAAAGACCTAGATTCATTACAAGGAATAGAGGGAAGGGAAATGCAGAGTTAGTTACCTTGCTACCCTGTGCTTAGTTCACCTTTGGGAAAGACCTACTCAACCCTTTCGTAAAGTGCTTTGAAATCTGTGACACATATAAGAGACAACATCATCCTTCACTGGCTTTGCAAAAGAAGCAAAGTTCAATTGAGATGTTGTGCAGTACAAAAACATATTGGCTGAGAAAACAAACTCAAATTATTTTGTGAAAAACTCTCATGAGTTCTCTAGAACATAAAAACCAACACGGAGCAGAGCTGATAAATAAGTCTCCTCAACATCTCAGAGACAAGGTATGGTTTAACTCCACAGTCCTCATCAGAACAAGAGAAAACAGATATTGCCCTGGGAAGAGCAGAGACAGCAGCGCAGTCCTTCCCAGCAGCAACTTGCAGAAAAGGCTACAGATACATTCTCAGAGCAAGCATTTACAGGGTAAAAAGATGGCAAACTTACGATATCATCAGTCACAAAAGATCAAACACATCAAATCCTCACCAGCAAAAAGCAGGTCCTAAAACTACTGGAGTTTGAAAATTGAGGGCAAAATGTGCTATGCTTCCCTATCCCTCCTACCAAGAGGAAAAGTCAAAAATAAGTAACAATGCACATTCCCAAGTGATCTCAAGCACCTAAAAGCAAATGTTTCTTTCCTGAGGCCAAACCGCTACCACAACTGAACATCCCTAGTGATTTACAGTCCATTAAAAATAAAGGAAATTTCTAATATAAGACAGATTTTCTCCTTACCTGATGCTTCTTGTGTTCCAGGGTCAAACTACTGCCATGTCTGAGCATCAGTGGTGATTTTCAGTCCCTACAAAACAAAGAAAATTTCACACGTAAGACAGACTTTCTCTTGCCCACCCACAAGCCACTTACACTGATTCCAAGAACATGAGGAAAGAAAAAAAGGAGAACTAGCTACTGTTTCACACCTGGACTGTGATAACACCAGCATTACAGAGCACTGTTCTATTGTCTTGACTGCTGCATGAATGCAGAACAGAAAGTTTCAGAGGGAAAAAAAAAAATAGCAGAAAGAGAATATTACAGGAAGCTACTTCTGAAATAGAGCTACTAAGGCCCCTAGGGCTTCCTCTGGGGTCATTATCAGTGGTCAGCTGGGAGGAAAATCTTCATTAGCAAAACACTTGATAGTAAAACCAACTAGAGGAACCTGGGTGAGGATATGAATAGGGTGATTGGGAGCACTGCTAACAGAACTCGGCTTACTTGTGTTGGAACTGTAACAAGTAATGAAAGCAGCAGCAGGCCTTAGTAGTATTTCTAATCAGTAGGATTGCTGCGAGGAGCCTTTGACATAGTGGACAAAATTAAACATGGCAACAGGTAGTTTTCTGCAGGGCCTGTTCCCTCTGACTAGAGTTCCTGGCAGGTAGCCACTATCTTGTATGATTTATGTGTAGGGAGTATAGCAAAGTACTGAGATGGGTATGAACTAAGTGTGAGTTGAGGTGTATGTGTAAGGGTTTAAAGAACAGTCTGTATTGATAACCAAGGACGCTGTTTTCATTCAGACAAAAAGCCCCAAAGACCTTACCCTGCTAAGGCAACAGCACAAGTGACTGCCCACAGCAGAGTCTGCACTCTGGCAACAGAAGGAGGGCAGCCTGCATCCCAGCTTCTGTGCTGCACACAAGTGATCCTGCCCAGACCACTTGGACACATATATTTTGCTTTACAAGTAAGGGGTTGTGAAGGCGAGTGGATCAATGTGTTCAGAGATTTTGTATAAAAATTAAATCACCTTCTCCTTCCACAACATCTTGGACTGAGTTTTCTTACACTATTTTCCAAGACTCAGAGGCACACTGTCTGCGACGTTCACTCTCTTAGCTCTGCTTTGGGAGCAGAGGTAGAGGTAGAGGACTCTAACATTTGAACACAACCAGGAATTGAAGGCAATATATATAAGGCTGGCAGGGGCACCTTCAGAGACTCACAGGCATGGTTGTGAGCCAATACCCTCGATGAAGCCACTGACTGCTCATTTGGATGCCAGAGTTTCTAGTAGCAACTGGCAGAGGGTCTTTGAGCTCTGAGCTATATTTAGCTATTTTTAGGCACCAGGCAAAGAGAAAGGGAGGTTCCTGGCATCTAAAGACAGAGCTGCAGAGAAAAAAAATCCCCTCTAGGTAAGCAGGCCAGCCTGCTGTTATCAGAGCATGTTGGTTAAACTCTCCCCAAGGGGATAAAGGTGGGAATTTTATATAAATGGAAAACTAACGATACTACTGAAACATACCAGTGTGGAAAGAAATGTGTTAATTAGAAAATCTCCCAGTGAGTTGAAAGGAAGCAAGAGGTGTGTAACCATGTTACTTTTGGAGAGGTTCTGCACCTTCAGAGAGGTGCAATTTGTTCTTGTTATTCATACTCCTTTTCTACCACTACCAAAGTTTCTTGGTGCTCAGTTCTTGAGCACCATTTCTCCACCAAGAGACCTAAGCCCATGCTGGTTTCTCAAGATGGTCAGTGCAGTACACATTCATACTAAGAAGGTATCTCCATCTGAACTACCAGAAAAAGCTGCAGCTGTAACATGATGAGCTGGGGTGTGCAGGGAGGCTGCACCACACAATGAGGCTGATAAAGGAGCTGCCTCTAGCCCTTGGTTGCAGCCCTGGATGAGTACTTGTGTGGCCTGGTCTGCTTGATCTCAGTTGGGATTTCTGACCCTTACATGACATGCACAAGGTTATTAGACTTTGTCCTGGGAGCTTCCTTACCTTGTAACAAGAATAAGAAAACATTACCATTCCGATTTTCCTTCTCCCAGAGAGATGCAATCAATCCCAGTACCTCAGACTTTGTGTGCAACCCTACAACAGCAAACCAGCAATACCAGGAAAAGCACTTGCATGGTGAAGGGTAAGAGGAAGTGAGGAAGAATAAGATTTCATTTTTTTAGTTTTATAAACTGTAGTTGGGAATAAATGGTTTGAAAATGCATTAAGAGTCCCTAGCTAGTGCCCCAGCAAACCTGTAGTAATGCTTTGCCTCCAAAGCACTTAGAAATGTATGAAAAGTGTTTGTTATTCAAATGAATAAATAATAGCTCTCAGAATGTTTTGCCTGAAGAACTGCATACACTTTGCATAAGCCCTTGCATTCAAAGCCCTGTGTTCCAAGCCCCTCCTCGGCAAGCAAGAGACAGAAGATCAGGCGGGAAAGGACTCATTAGCAATGCTTCTAGCCAGAAGTCCAGATGGGATCTGAAGCTAGCAATGTGGGAGACATGGCTTAAGGTTCAGTCTGCATGAAGGGTGCATCTGTTTTTGTCTTGAAAGTGTACCTTGACTTCACCTGTCGACTATATGCATCTCAAACTAAATGAGCATCCCCTTATTAAAGTGTAATGTATCCTAGTTTTCAGTCCAAGTAAGGCTTCATACAGGGAAGGAGACATCTGCTGAGCATTTGCACATGTGTTAAAAAGGGAAAACAACACTTTTCTGCCCTCCAAAAGCAAATTCAATAAGGTTGAAGGGTAAAGCACACAGTGAAACAGGAAGGAAGCAGCAACACTAGGCCATGATAAGCAGGGATATGCATGTTTGTCATTAATACTGTTGCAGCTAAGAAAGAAGCTGCATCTTTCTAGCAGCTGATAGCAACAAAACAGCTTAAGAAGGGAGGCAGCAGAAACTTTGTCCCTTTACTGCCCTGTAAAATAACCTGCTTTGGTTCAACCTGATGCAGAGCTCTCCAAGGCACAAAATCCATTTTTATTTACCCTAGGCTGGGTTGCCCTGAGACAAGGAAATCTCACTCTGATATACTTCGTGGGGGAGAAAGAGCTGGGTAGTCATGTGCATCAATTTAGCATGATTCACTACAACTAGTCTAAGGAGGAACCAGGAATACCAAATGCAGACCCTAATATACAATATTTTGCTGCCTCCCATCATGCTAGGGAAAGTGTCTAGGATACTGTGGTGGACACTAGAATTGCTGTTTTCATTTTTCCATAATTAGCTATGAAATTACGTTTGCAACCTGCTAAAATGTCCACTTAGACTGGTGCGTAGCAAACATTTGCCCATCTGCCAAGAGGTTTTCCAGCTGACATTTATCTAAATAGAGAAATCAGACTGCTATTCACATCTGATTAACAAACACAGACTCTAATTAGCCAATATGATTAAGATCCATTTGAGAAGTCACTTCAACACACACATCAAACCATCACTCATTTACTCAGTGATGATGATGGTGAGAAAGAAGAGAGGTGCTATCTCATTTCAGCTCTGCAAAAGAAAAGCATAAATGTTTGAGGGCATATTCAGACCAAAGGGTCAAGCCACTGCTAGGGCAATTCCACTGATAATCTGTGTGGTTTTTCCCACCCAGGAATTTGTTACAGAAGGGCCATAGCACAGCCAGCCAGGGTTGGCTGAGAAAAGTCGCCGTTTCTTACCAGCCCACCAGAACTGTCTGGCTGGTAAGCCATGCAAAATTCCCCATGACGTAGGAAAGACTTTCATGCTCAAAGCTGCTTGAATTTCAGTGTAGTACTACCTACTTATAGCAGTACAGTATGGACCACTGCAGTCCTCCCAAGAGACTTGAGTGCTGGGGAAAGTCGTTGCTTCCGTGTTGCCAACCAACACATTGCCTATTGTTCATATAGTTTGACACAACAATTACCAAGATCAATTTGATTTGTAATGTGTCCCTTTTTATGAATTACTGAGTTACTAACCTTAACAAAGTCAATGAGCTGCTAGTGTAATTGATTCTCAGCAAATAAAGGTTTGCGCTAATTATTGAGACCTGCTTTGTACACAGGAATATATTAATACTTTATTGACGCCAAGTGATGATACTCTTTCAATGTGAGAAGAATTCAGAATCACTATAGCAAAAGATATAAACCCAGTCTGAGCAGCCTCAAATGACAGTAGGTATGTTGGCGTATTGATTACCATTTCCTTCTATTTCCCTTGTCATATTTATATAGCATTGCACAATTTTACATGGCGATGCAGAACTCCCATTTACTGGTCTGTTTTCCTCCCAGATAACAGGCTTTGACAGCCAAAGTTTCTCTGTGAGGATATCATTCAGTCCCAGCCTATTCCAAGGGCGTGAATGCCAGCTGCCAGGCAGGACTGAAGAAATAAAATGGGAGAACACCACATACAGCATATTTTCATGTAAAGGCACAACCTGCAACCCGATGTACTTTCTTTCTTTAGGTAAATCACCAGGGTATATATTGCTATTGTTTGTATGAATACTTGTATGCTATTAACATTTTTACTTAAATTAAAACCATATTGAAGTTAAAAACAAAAATTTTGATATGGATAAAAAAAATCAAAAAAAACCCCCAAACATTGGAAAGAAGAGAACTGAAGCCCAAAAAAACATGTAATTTGAATGACAAATTTCATAACATAATAATTGTACATAAAATATGAGTACTAAAAAAGTATCACCTGCAATCATCTAAGTTGTTTTCAGTGGATTCAAACTGAGTTAAAGGAAAACAAAAATAGAGTGCAGAATGTTCTGGGGAAAATTATAGTATTAGAGTTTGTTGTATTAGTTGCTTCTGCTTAATATTAATCTGAATTTACTATGCTGTATTGCAGTCCTCTTACATATCAGTTACCTATCCTTCTAGGCCTGATATTTAAGGGACTGTCATACCTTTCTGGTGAGAGAGATTATTTCTCTGTACAAACCCACTCCACGTGTTTAAGAATTGCGATAGTGAAACTGGCTATAGGAAAGTGAGAGGCTATTTTTCACCTGCCGAATATGATCCTGCTATCTTCATTTAGAGCAGAAAATCTCCCATTACCTTGGTTGTGCATAGCATGCAAAAAGGCTCGTTTCATTTCGCAGGCAGGGCTGGATTTAGGGAGATGTGATACCAGGCAGAAGTAAAATGTTTATGCAAATATTTCTTCCCAGGGCAATCTGTATTTTTAAAGCTCTCTCTTCACCACAGATATAACGTCTGACTGTCAGCACTTAGTCTGCTGCCAGTCTTCCTAGAGGAATCATCCTTTGCTAATGGTAAAGATTGTTAGTGTCGTTTTCAGGTACTAAAGATTCTTTTATATCTGTTGATGATGATTATTCCTTTCCACAGGCTGGGTCCACAGGAACAATAAAATTGGCTGTATTATCCTGGGGGTCTATGGCACAAGCAGAAAGAGAAAAGATAAAAGGGAAGGGAAAGCAAACCAGGTATCTCAGTGACAGCTGTCTTTTGATAGTGTAAACATTTTCCAGCTGCTTCTTTGCTCAGGTTCTCGGCGGCCTTTACTGGTCCTGATGATCATTATTGTTTCTGTAGTCTGTGAGCAGCCAAGAACAGAGAGGAGCAAGATGCTTGGAGCAAGGAGCAAGGACTCCTGTACATTCATTCCTTATGGCAATCATCCCAGCTCTCCACTTTTTTCCCTTGTCTGTGCACTACTGCCCTATTGCCCTTAGCAGAACTTCTGACTCTTTTCAAGTTAAAATTGCAGTTAATATTCCCTGTTAAAGTCGATGGGATAAGGATGGCAAAGAAAATCCTATCACAAGGCTGCCAAACACATCAGCACCTCATCTCTAGTACTGAGAAAGACCTTCCCTAGATAGCTAGAAGCAGCACGTGCTCCCTACCCAGGCTCCCTCTCCTCCCACTACAAACCTTGCACGCATCCCTTCCTTCAAGCACACCTAGGGGTGACCAGCACGTCCAGTGTGCAAGTGTGGCCACAGCCAGCCCAACCACGCACAGTTTGCACAGGGGATTAGGATGAGCTCTCAATTAGATTATTATGTTTTCATCTGTCACAGAAACTGAGTCCTGATTTCTGGCAAATATATTTGCAAGTGAAGTAAGTGGGCCCTTGGAACCATGAAAACTGGGATAAATAGAAAATTCTGAAAATGCCCCTTTCCCTCTCTTTTGACCCCAGTGACATTCTTCATCAGCTCTACATTCTACACAGCTACCCTGTGTAAGAGCATTAAACTGATTTTGAAGATCAGGGGGCATTTGCAATGAAATTCAGCAGCAGGCACATTCACTTTACCTCCCCCAGTGCAACAGGAGCTGTGGAAGAGTTACCTGGATGTTCAAGCACATAGCTGAGTTAAGACTATTTACAGTCAGTTTGGATGACAGATGCTTTCTCTTTCAGAAATTATTACAGATATTAACCTTGCTACAGGATCCCAGGGAACAATTTAAGTAAATAGGGTAACCGAAACTGCCAAAATAGTCTTCTGTTCTGTGAGTGTTCCAACTGCCTATGCTACTAGTCAGGTGGAATGTTAATATACTGTTATGGGAACACTTCCTAGGCCTAATGGAGATGCAGACTTCAATGTGCTATTTGCCCCCTGCTCCCCCATCGCCAAAGTTCTTCCTGTCTAATAGAGAAAAGAGATAGTTTGTGGAGTCATTAGAAGTATGAGATAATGGAAGGGGGTAGTGATGGGTGCACTGGACCTGATCAACAGAGAGATGATGCCCTCACAGTCACTCAAAGAGAGTGGCAGAGGCTGCAACTGAAGCTAACATACCCCTGCTGTGTCTCTAAAAGCAGGACTTTGGTAAGCAGCTTTGCAAGAGCCAGCAAGTATTTTTGAATAGACCTAGAGAAATGTCTAGTTGGGCTGAGAGGTGGTGATACTTTCTAATTAGGAAGAAAAGGAATTGTTTTCTATGAGTTCCCTCTGTGATCTCATCCCTTGTGAAACAGCCAAAAATATCAAGGCATCCTCACTTATAAAAGGAGCACATTGTTCCTTGTCTCTTGGCAAAGAAAGAGGTGAGGAACAGGTCAAGCATGAAAACATACTGTAATAGCCCACATGCCCCAGCAGACTCCCCTAGGTGCAGAACATATCTGTCCAAACATTCACCACCCAGCCGAAGGCCACCAGCTCTAGGTGAATCTCAGCTTCTCTGGTTGTTGGTTGGGACCTTCTCAGGCTCAGGCTCAGTCCTCTGGAGCAGTGAGGAAACATGCTGTCCCTAATAAGTGGTGACATGGCAATTTTCTCCATCATGTCAGTTGTCAAGGGGGCCAACAGATTCCCCTCGCAGCCTAGGGCTTCACTATGAGCCTCCACAAGACATGCTGAGGAGAAATAAATCAATTATGGAGCTCAGCATCTGTGGTTTGCTTCACAGCAGCTGCCCAAAATGGATGATGGGCTCTTATCTGCACACTGAGCTGCAGGTCAGGGCTGGGAGAGCTGCAAAGGGCAAGGGAAAGGTCTTGTGGAGCAATGTTGGTGATTACAGGGCCTTACTAACACTTCTGGCTCAGTGTTGACAGCCTCCCTCAGAATAAAAAGCTCCAGTGATGCATGGCTAAGCAATGTGGTGGTGTCATTCTGCTACAAATGGCACTCGGTCCCCTGGCTGCACCTCTCCCTGCTGAGGCTGGCAGTCGATGAAGGCTATTTGGGCTGGATTGCTGTACAAAGCCTGCAGCTTAAGGGTTTTCCACTGTCAAAGTTCATAGATTTTACCCAGGCCAAGCACCTGATTTCTAGCATAACTGCATGGACATACAGCATATGTTCCTGTTTAATTAAAGAAGAAAAGAAAAGCTGATAGAAAGTGTAAGGGAAAGAGTCTTCTGGGATGTATAATCAACTCAGGCATTGAGTGATGCTCTGTTCTGAGCACATGGGCCAAGTAATCCTACTCAGAATTAATTCTCTGAGGCCTACACATCAAAACAGCTTTCCCCCTCCCCTTTGTATTCTTCACTTGCATCTGTTGTTTTCTGAGGGAAAAATACTGGTACAAAAATTTCATAGTTTAGAAATCCCTCCTGAAATTAACCATCTAAAGGATTTGAATCTCTGTTTTCTAGGGACATGTGTTGGCCAGATGCAGGGGCGTTTGGTGCTAATGTCATAAGAATTAGTGGCTGTCACTGGAATTATGGGCTTTAATTTTCTCTATCCCTCTTAACATTCCTTTACCGACATATCTAGCTGCTTGCTACCTTTATTAGTGCAGTTAGTGGGCAACTTTCCAAATCAATTAATGTTATTGTTTCATTTCTTAGTGCTGTAAAAGCACAAAATTTAAAAGAAATATGTAAGGTTATAATTTATGCCATAGAAGATGGTAGAGATGGAGAGTAATTAGATCAACTACAGCCACTGAAACCCCATCTGCTGAGCATGTTCCATGAAAAAACCTTTCTCTTTGCTTCGAGAAACATTATTAGCTTAAATATCAGGAGAAGAGCGGAGGAAAACACAACAGATTTTCATATTGATTCTTCTCAGATACATTTGAAGGGGAAATCGCAAACAGCTTTTCTATGTAAGGATAGCTTCTTCCTGTTAAAGCTTGTATCCTAAGCGTGGCTTGGTATTGAGGTGGGGAAAGCAGACCTGTGGCATGAAGTGGTCTTGACACTGGTTTGATGTTCTACCCCTTTAAAGAACAGCTTGAAGCACACTTCAGAGGGCACCAGCCAAGCAAAGTCACAAGAGGTTTGACTGGGTCCCTGGAAGTTGGATCTCTTATGACCTGACTGCAAAGAGAAATCTGCAGGGACCTGAAGGGCCTCCTCCTTCTAGAGTGATGGAGGGGTTGAGTTTGTATCTGAGACCACAAAGATGGTATGGGCCTTATGCAGACATTAGAGAGAAGACTTTCTCTGGCCTGGAGGTTCCCTAGGCTAATGATCCCTAGGATCATAGAACAATTTTGGCTGGATGGGTTCTCTGGAGATCTGGAGTCCAAGCCCTTGCTCAAAGCAGAACCAACTATAGCTTTAGATGAGTTTTTTAAGCTGACATGATGGATAAAGAACAGGCAAGATAAAAGTGCAGCAGCAAAATTGACTGTGCCCATTCTCACATCAGTTGGACTACCCTCCACCTTCTCTTGGTACAGTCTCAAAAGCCAGAGCAGCCTTTAACTTTGTTATACAGCAGCAAGACAGTAGGGAGTGTTCGCGAGCTGTTACAGCTCCAGCACACGTTGCTTCCATTCATCTTTTATCCTCAAAGAATAAATAGCCTGAAGGGCCTATAATAATGGTTAAATTGTGCGATATAAATTAAACGCAAAAAGAAAGAGCAGAAGCCACTGAGACAACAGAAGGCATCTCTCTGCAGGCAGGATTGAAATCAGCTATCCCAGAATCCTCCAGCTGAGCCTGTCACTGCATTGGCTTTTGTAGGTCCTTTTGCATCAGAACACCTTATTTTCTCATTGGTAAATTGAGGGAATGCAAAATTCTTTCTCTGACATTTAGTCTTGTCTATCTAGATCATATCTTACAGTAAAAGTCTGATAAATCATATTCCAAGTCTCACCTTGCGTTTGTGTGATCATTTAATAATTTACCACTCAGGCTCTTGAGCATCATGTCAATCTAGGCACACTCTCTGTGTCCGTGCAGCTCTGTGTATGTATTAATTCAAGAGCCAATATGCTTTTCCTTACCAATGAATTTGCTTTGCCCAGCACTTCAATTAGATTACAAGTTGCAAAAATCTGTTCTGCCCTTCTGAATACTCTTCTGCTCTGCTCTCTTTAATCGTTCCATTTGAAAAACACTTTTCTGTACATGCCATGTACCTCATGTCTTATATAGCTGCATGCTCTTGTACGGCAGAAACACCTTGTTTCTGAGGTGGTTGCTTGTGTTGATGTCCTCTCTTTGCAAGTTGTATATCTGACTACTATTTTCTCTGTCCTGGATCTTTTTCCCCATGACCACAGAAAAGTGAACCCAGGATTTTTTTACTTGTCATCTTTAAAAAACTAATTTTGACCTCAGAGGCAAACAGCATTCAAGGATTATCAGGAGAAACAAAAAGGAGGCATGGTGGCTTTAATGGTTTATCTTTTGTCTTCCTTCAGTAACATTTTCTTTCCCTTTCTTTCCTGAATCAACTCCAGCAGTGGATAATTGGACTAAACACTAAAAACTCCAGTTGCGGAGTTCATGGCATCATTAAGCCTCAGGATAGGGGGATTATTACTAGGAGGCAATTCTGATTTTCTGCAGCAGTCAGCAAAGGTAAAAATGATATCAATGTATTTGTAATCTTGTGTTGCTGCCTCAGTTATTTAACGTGTGGAAGGAATAAAATGTGGAACAGTCTCTTACAGTGTTAAAGGATGAAGATTAAGCAAAAGAAATGGCTGGGATTTTTAAGTATGTTTGTATCTAAATTAACATTTATATTTAACAACAAAATGATGCTTGAAGGAGTTAACTTGCCAATTTGTGACAGGAACATTAGGCTCATCTGAACTGAAGTGTTGGAGCTTAGCAGTGATTCAAAGACATCTTTGTGCTGTATTGCTAAGCAACCCCTTCCTCAGCTTTGTGGCTTGTTAATATCACTTAGCCCCATTTCAGAAGTAAGCTGCAAAAATGAACCTCCTGCTTTAGAGAAGAGGATCAAGGAAGCATAAATTTTACTTTTGTAGCCTGTTGTCTGCTTTTAAAGGGCGGTTGCAAGTGGCAGCTGGTGGGATGGATCAGAAGCAACAGCCTTTTGCAGTCAGCAAGTTTTCTTCCTCAATGTTCAATGCTTGAAGCTTTTGAGATTATTATATTCCAATAAGAAAAGGAAAGATTGATTTTACCTACTAAGCCTCCTCTTTCTGCTGGTGTTGAAACCCAGTCTCTGAGCAGAGGGGAATCTTCTCTGCAACAGCTCCGGTCAGGAGCTTCAGTCTGTGTGGGCCTCCATCCCTGCACTGCTTCTCCTGTGCTTCTTCCCATACCACTTGTGAGGTCTGATAGGAGACTGAATTTCAGACTAACTTGGAGCCAGATGGTACCTTTGGGCTTTGTACCAGCAACAGAGCTAAGGGGGAGGTTATCACAGGAGGTGAGGTTCTGGCTTTTGGAAAATTTCAGTCCACGAAGACAGAAACGAGAGGGTGAGACAGCGCAGAAGAGGGAAGCCAGGGCACACAAAGCAAGAGAAATGCAAAATGCAGCAGGAAAGGAGGTAAGCGGGATCTGACGGTGAAGAACACACACATGGTGTCATTGGCTAAACACAAACAACAGTATATTGAATTTCCTTTTAAGATATCCAGGCCTACCTGTTATCTGTTGCTGGCAGCCACCACCCACCTCACAGTGCTATCAGGACAAAAGCAATCAGCCCACCATGCTCCAAAGATAGCGATAGTAGTACCAATGCCTCACATACCTGAGGAGGTTTGTACCAGTTTAGCTTCAATCAGTTTTCATGCTAATTCAAATAGCATCAGTGACAAAGGCCAGGTGGACCCACAGGATGGAAAGTGACTGAAAAGATGGGATACTCTTTCTTTGGTCCGTAAGAGGCATGACTAAGTGCTACATTATCAAGGTCAGAAAGGGTAAGCTTCATTTACTATGGTTATGCTTGTCTTCACAACAGAGCAACTCAGCTTAACACTTCCCTTAAATTGATTCCCAGATGACTTCGTTTGAATTGGAGGAATAAAATTAAATCAGAGCACCCACACTCCTTTAAGCATCAATGAAGCAACACTGTTTCAAAATTTTACCTTATAACAAATCCTGCTGACTTTCCAGTATACAAAAAAAAAAAAAATCAATCACTTGGATAATCTTCTGGGATAATTCCCCTACACCCGCCATGATTCTTCTTATGGAATACACAGCAGCCAAAGGGTTAAGGAGAGAGGAGCAGTGGTAAATAGGGAATCTGGGGTAAATCTTTGGACTGGGTAAGTCCAAAGAGATATAACACATCAGTGTATATATGCATACCAGAAACCAAACTGCAGTTATACCAGGGATTAATTTAGTTCTCAGGTATTTTATTTCAGAAGGAAAACAAGTGGGGAGGGAGGGGGAAAATGATGTGAACATTTTCCTCCCAATATTGTCAGACAACTACAGTAACCATGGCAACAGGAGGAGCAACATGTCAGAGATTGTATGTCTGATAAACACATTCTCTAAACTTCCATTTATTATGGTATTAAATAGCATGTTTGTGCTGAGCCCTAGCACAGGGTATTATTACATTGTTACTACCACTGAGGGCCGAATCTACTGGTTGAGCATTCAGCAGTGTTTGCGGTCCTAAATGCAGAAATAACAGCCAGTGGTCCAAAAACTCCTTGTGGGGGAAAAAACATAGATTCCACGAATATTCTCGTCTCCCTGGGAGGTTGGTTTGGTGAGGTCTGTTCTCCCTCTAGTGTCCCGACGACTGGGGTAAGAGCCTACCATTGCTGTCAGCTGCCATTGCTGCTCCTCTAGCTCCAGCTAGAAAAGCCACGGGCCCTTCACAGGCAAGATTTAGGTTCAGTCCTTGTCCACATATAGCTGTGGTGTGTTTTGTTTGAGCTTTTCTCCAGAGGACTGGACTGTACCTGACTTCTAAACTAGAAGACCATTTTGATCCCTGTTATTCATCTGCACACAGACAGAAAGAAGTTCCTGACCGCTCCCTGCCTGGTACCCAGATGTTCTGCAAACCATTAGCAGAGAAAAACAAGAGAGTTCACACTTCAGTGAAGTATTGGCTCCAGCTGTTATAACATAGTGCTTTACATATTTTTTCAGTATAAATTCTGAAAACTACTCTCCAGCTCTCCTCACCCCTGGTTTTATTGCCAAAGATAAAACCAGAAACGTGGTAAATCTGATGCCTTGTGTAGAGTAAAAAAAAACCTGGGCAGTTCAGGGGCAGGAGGTTGAACCCTAGTAACTGTTGTTCAGTGCTGAAAGTACTTGAGTAGATGAAACGAAATCTCTTCTGCATGGCCCCACTGTGTGTGTTTTCCTAAGGAATGTTGAAGTTGATGCTGCCTCCATCCAACTGGACTTCATGTGAGTGGACAGCCTCACCAGAGAGCAGAGTCAGAAAGTCTGTCAAGTTTCATGGTGGGGTCAAGGGGGGAATGAAGAAGAAATTCAAGCAACATGTAGTCTGCCTGAAAATCCAAACCGAACAGCTACCACATGGAGTTTTTGTCCAAGTTTGTTTTCCTTCAGCTACTGGGTGCAATCAACAAACGTGGCCTCATTCCAAAGACAGCTTTTCCTGAAGAGCTGGATTGGACTCCAAATGCCACCCTCACTGGCTGTAGCTGTCTGACATGTACAAGTCAGGGTCTCTTACTGTCAGTGTGAGGGGGAGTGAAAAAGAAGTGTTTTATCTATCAGATTCTGCTATTTCAGAGTTTGCTGGGCAATTATCAAGAAGGGAGAACATCCCTTTTGCAAAATTCAATGTCCCACATTAGCTGCTAATTCACATTTAGCAATTTGAAATGGACCAGGCTTGGTGACATGCACAGGAAGGGACCGTGGCAGGCCGCCAAGGCACAGAAGTGAGGCTCTTCCTGCAGACTCCACTCAACCCTCACTGGAAAAGTACCTAAGTGAGAGGCATAGCTGGCCATGTGAAAAGCAGGGAGTTGAAGAAAAAGTCCCCTATCTACCCTCTCAGGCTTCCTTGTTACTGAACAACGGAGGAAGGGAAAAAACTTTCTTCTTATCCTGCCCTATACAAGTTCACAGGAACACAGCTGCCAAAAGCGCAGGCAAAGAACTCTGGATGAGCTGCCATCAAAGCAGTATGAGTACACTACTGTATGATTTACCCTTTTTTTTTTTTGAACTTCTCTGAATTCTTTTCTCTCATTTTCCAATTCTGTCCATTAGATGTAAGACCTGTTGGTGACCTCATGAAAGGTTCAAGTAGCAGGGAGATCTGACAATAATTTTTGTTTTCTGTGGCTTTTCTGAACCAATCCTCCTCTCTCCCTCTTTCAATCTCCTCCCTCCCTAGAAACAAAGGATTTTTTCTCCTTCCTTGGATTTTTCTCGAGTCTTTCCCATTCCCATCTGATTCTAAATTGGGACCACACCAAGATGCTTTACACGGTGAGCATTGACGCAGCATTCAATAGCAAACGTGTTCTGATTTTCTCCCCTTGATTAATTTTGTTAGGGAGGTGATGAACTCCACCTCTGACCTTCCCTCCCTGCCTGTCAGTCGGCTTTCACTGATGCAGGCAGCTTTAAAGAAACTCTAGTAGCTCAATCATCCCTGCAGAGCCTTTTTGTGGCTGGGAATTGCACATCTTTCATCCACAATGAGGAAGTGAGATTAATGACTCTGAGTGGCCCCAGTGATTTCAATATTCATGTTGTGGGTAGATGCGCTAATACTGATAGAAAGGCCTACAGCATCACACTGCAACATTGCTAATTAACTTCACCTATGGTCCTTGAAGCCTATGCTGGGTAAGCTTGATCACGTAAGAAGGGTAAAATTGCTCTTTTTTTGTCCCCTCCATTTCTCATAGATATTATCACTCTACTGTTCCAGCATCCACAGCAATGATTTTCAATAGTGCTGCATTTTTGCAGTCTAGACCCTGGAAGTATCATGCTGTCTGCCTGACTGAGACCTGGCCCTCCTTTTTGGACCTCAGGCTTCACCTCCTCTTGAAGCTTAGGCCAAAGAGCAAGAGCCTCCCAGTCATGCCTCAAAGTTCAAGCTTTTAGTGCTCCAAGAACAACACACATGACTATATAATCTCTCAAGATGCACTGCCTACTGCCCTGCAGGTCAGATGAGAGGGCCTTGCGGAGAGCAAGCTACGGGGGAACACCGCTCACATAGCAGGCAGAGCACACTTTGCAAACCAGGCATACCCCCATAGATCAAAGCATAGGTGTCACCAAGGCATAGGGGCTGTGGCTGGGTCTGAAGCAGATATGTGCAAAGCTCTGATCGGGTGGTGTAAGCACAGACTCATACCTCCTCTCCTAGCGCTTAACGGCGCCCGTGAGGACCACCTTTCTGAGATGCTGAGGGCCAGAGGTACCTGAGTGAACATGACTTGAAGAAGCCACGTGTAAACTTAGATAGGATTTTTCTCACGTATTCTGAGAGAGCCTGTTGTTCACGTGTGGGGAGAAACAGGCCTTCCCCACATACTCATCCCATCTATTCCTACCCAGGTTTCTGTCTATCATAGTCAGTGTGGGCAGAGCTGAGCATTTCTCTAGCTTTTAGTAATTTTGCTGCCAAGGCTGCAAACCCTCCAGGCACCAGTAACTGAATAGAGCTCCCCTCCCACGTAATCTAATCCACATCCTTCCTACTCAGTCACCTGCCAGTACTTTTACCTTTCCTCTAGCTCCCTGTTGATGATTCTGTAGTGCTTTCCAAAGCATATTAGCTCTTTGCTATCTGAACACTGGAATTAATGTGTCCAGTGGCAGCACCTGGAAGCCCTCAATGGGCCTAGAAACCGCTCTGTCAAGCACTGTGCAAATAAGAACTAAAAAGCAGGTTTTGTTCAAAGAGCTGGCAAAGAACTTAACTCTGTCCAGAGCTTGATAAAATAAGTGGAAACTTTAAAAAGGCTACCAGCCAAAGTTTTGATTTAGCTTACAATTTGTAAAAATCCTAGGGTTTAAATGACAGCAATAAGCAGAACCGTGAAGAAATTTACACTTTTTTTTTTTTCTATTAATAGTAGAGGGTATTTACATAGAAAAACAGAAAGAGTCCTAGACAGTTGCTGAGGGAGCCGGCAGTCATACAGTTTATTTGACCAGGGAAGCTATTTATCAGATGGGACTGCTATTAAAGAGTACAAGAGTGTTTGGAAAAGCAGACTTTACTGTGCAAGGCTGGCTCTGCAAATTCTTACTCCTGAGAGGAGGTCCACTGGCACGTTAGCGGGTCAAGAGAAATGGAGCTAAAGAAAATCTCAGCACCTCGTGTGTTCTGACAACCTGTCTTGACAGCAGGATGACCTCTTGCACCTTCCCAGCTGCGTGCTGGGACAGCTTGTCCTGCATATCACTTTGGCTCCTGGAGGTCCCAGCTGAGACCATGTAACCCAGCCTTCCTAACCCAATTTACAAGAGCTGCTTTATAAAGTTAACAAGTGAGATGCACTGGGGCCATTTGGCCTGCTCTGTATGCTGCCTGCATCATGGCCCATTTGGTCAGACCTCCAAGCAGAGCTGACAACATCTGGATTCAAAGTAAATTGCAAGACAACTCCTCGCTCAAGCAGACTTGGTAGTGTGTGTGGTTCATGATAAAGATTCATTCCCATTGGGCTGACAGCTTGAGTAGGCTTGGGCAGAACAGATTCGCACATAAAGAGCATAGGGCCCAGCATTATTTTTAGTTCAACTAGATGCCCAAGCTACAGGTTATACAACCTCGTCTTTTCTTCCTGTCTCGGCTGCTTGAAATCACTGGCAGGTCCTTTAGCTCCTAAGTCCTTAACTTTGTCTAAACATATTCTAATAACGAACAGCTCCATAAAATCAACTCCTTGTATGGAATCCATGTCACTGAGTAATTACCCTCACTTAGCTCTGAGACATGCTAATAGCAGATTTCTTCCCATTCTTGGAAGAGAAATACACAGTTTAACATGCCCTTTGGAGTTCCATAAAGCTAGCTGTATCCTCGGGAAGGGAGTAGCACTGGCTGCATTCAATTTTGTGCAGAAGCGAAATGAGAACAAACTCCCTACACTTTGTCCCTGAGATATTTTGCCTTTGTCCTCCTGGTTGCTGTGGAGAACTGAAAGCGAAACAAATCTCTGCTTTGCACATGCTCCATACTCTCCTCTCCATTCCCAGCAGTTATGCAGGAAAATTGGGGAGCAGCTGAGCCAGAGCATAGCGCATTGCAGTTCTAAGGGTTGTCACTAACTGTCTGTAACACATTGCTGAAATATTTAGCAGCACGTTCAAGAGCAAGCGTGTATGGGGGGTGCGCTGGGGAAGATGAGAGGTGGGAACAGGCATAATGTAAATGCCCTATCAGACAAATGATGAGGGCATTGCGATCAGTGAGGAGTGTTACTCCTGCAAGAAACTGATTCAGCTGAATCCATGTTGCTGAGAGAAGATAAGGGGGCGGGGGGGTAGCTAGACCAGCTTTATAGACCTGTGTTCTTGTGTACTTGAAACGCAAATCAAATGAGGCGTTTACTCATGATACAAACTGCAAAGGGAGCACAGCATATCTGATCCAGGCAGTGAAGAAGACAGGAGCTGAGGGCTGTATGTGGGAAATGGGGAAGGATCTGAGTCTGTGAAGAGATGCATCAAAGTAAAACTGGAGAAAGTGAGAAAGAAAGATAGTTGAGTGGAAAGTAGGTCAAATTACCAAGCACAGAGAAGGATCCAGCAATCAGCAGATCTCGCAGAGAAAAATCAAAGGCCCCTTGACTTGACAGTCTGTTTCTGCAGAATAATCTTCCAACAATCACCTATCGAAAACCACACAAAATCTTCACTACTTTTCTCAATACTTAACACTCCCCCTGGCTCGTCTGCTGCATTAAAATGGACAATCTCTCAACAGGAGGTAAAAAAAAATAAAATAAAAAATAAGGGCATTACATCCAGAACAAGATAACCTGGTGAGATGGCAAGGCAATCAATAGGCAATCAGTTAACAGATAAAAGTGACAGTTCATTACAGCAAGTAGGTGTACTGAACACTAACTCGAAGGAGCTGGGTAACAGAATGTATGTTTAGGCTGAAGCCAGAGTACACAGGGAAAGGGCTTGCAAACAAATGGTTTCCCAAATTTCCCATTGGAAATGAGTGTCAGGGGTGGGCTAGAATCCACTAACTGCAGGGTGTATCAGTGCTGTGCCCCATTGGTATGGGTACACCAGGGGCTGCAGACACAGTCATGTAACTGGCTGGAACTACATGGATGAAAGCAGAAAACCCTGCATCTTTGACTGCAAGGATTACTGCTTGGAACACAGATATAACAGGGAACAAAAATCTGATGTTTACAGTATCAAAAACCTCAGTGGGATCAGATTTATTTTCCTCCTCTGCAGATGTAGTGGTTATTAATAGGAACAGTCAGGGTACTCTGGGAGCAGCTCTTGCAGAGATTATGCCTCTGACTTTAGCTGATTTTTAGTACATGCTTAAGGCTTCAGATTCTCTCCTCACAAGTGCTTCCCCCTTGTTTGCCTCCCTGAGCAGCACAATGCCACTTCTGCCTTGTGTCCTCACTGGAGCGCATGGGGGGACTTGGCAGAAGACTGTCCGAAAGACACAGTATAATTTCTGCAGAGAAAATACCCCAAATATTGCAAAGCCCAATTCTTCCAGATGCCTGTGCCTCAGCTGCCCTCACTGCAGTCATCCCATACTTACCAAGAGCATTAAATGGATCTGGGAACAAAATGCCCTTCTCCTAGGAAGATCAAGGGGCACTAGATGCTTCTGTGAGGAATCCCAGGCCCTGCATTTCCCTACAGAGCTCTCCACTACAGCAGTGTTTCACTTTGAAATACTGGACTCAGAAAAGAGATTGGTAAGGATGATGAACTGGTAATTCCACCTAGTTTTACAAAATCCTGTAGTACCTATCCCTAACGACAATGTCTTCTCTGTGTTAATATTTGATAATGAAGCAGTAAACCATCTTTTCCTGGTTCCATGGATGTTTCTCTCTCCCCTCCTTTAACACCTGAAGAAGTCTTACAAATCAGACACAAGCCCTTTCAATTTATCATCATCCTGATTTAATCAGGACAGCTCTAGAGAAACTACTGCCTGATCAAAGCAAAGGAAAGGCAGTGTGTACTGTCCTAATTTATTTTGGGTTTTTATACATATATATATAAGCAAAGAAAAACAACTTTGCAATAACAGCAGGAAAGCAAAGAAACAAGAAAAATACCATAATATCCAATGCTGACAACCTGCTAAAATCCACAGTGTCTCTGTGTATGTACACTCCTTTTTCGTACTGGAAAGGGGTAACTAGGGCTGGTGGGCTACTGGGAGAGCATCTCCCTTCCAGGAGGCAGCAGCTGCCAGCATTATGAGTTTTGCTCACCTCTGGCACCACAGCCTGTTCCTCACTCAGCTGAAATCGTTTCATTCATCACAAGGGTTTGAACATTTCCTCAGATCTATTGAGGAGACAGAAGGAAACTGACTTCGCACGGCTGTGGGACTTAGATTCAAATCCTTTCCAGGCAGAAATCAGGACTTGATTCTGTTTTCACAGTGGTCTTAGGTTTCAGATCTTTAGATCCAGTAACAGTAATAATCTCTTTTTTACAAACCAGATTAAGCTTTTTCACAGCTGCATTAGCAGTCATTGCCTGCCTGGCACATGGGAACCAACAAAATGCAGCTAACCTCACATTTTGGAATCCAAATTTCAGAAGGCAAAGAACAAGCATCGAGGATTTTGCAGCAAGATTTTATGCAGCAGGATCAACCAACAGCAATAAAGAATTTCACCCAATCCAATTACCAGACTTTTCAAAGAAAAATAAAAACAAAAACATCTGTCTAAATACACCTCCTGACTCTATGGCACCTGAATTTGCCATCACCACAGAAATCAGGCACTTTAGAATTTAAAATAGAAGTATTCCAACCAAAGAAAATAACTGAGACTTAATAAAGTCAAATATAGCTCAGGTTTTCCTGAGCTATAGTGCTTGTGCAAAGCAGGGGAAGTTTTAAACATTAACTTATTAACCTAAAAATATCTTCAAAGTTCATGTTAATTTTACATATACCATTCAAATAACTGGCTTAATCTTCATCTGTCTTGGGGACTGATCATGGTCACCTTTTCTCTGCAAACTATTCTGTCAGCTGAGACATTCTCAAGATCCTTCTCTTCATGCTCATGCTCCTAGGAGCTGTAACTGAATATGGGAAGACATTTAGAGGGGCTAAGAGGGGGAAGGCATTGTTTCCATCAAGCTAATCTGAAGCATTTAAAAAAATCAGAATGTTTTGCTTGATTTTAACTGGTTATAGAATGTGACTATATTTTGTCACTATCTAGACAGCTCAGCTTAAAATTTGGTTTAGATAGGAAGGCACAGAATCAGAAAAAACTCAGAATATTGGATATAGAAGTAAAAGATGGATGAGACAGGTTTTGTAAGGAACCCCGAGACTGAATAAGCATTCTCATTGCCTGGCGGCACTAACAGCTGGCACCAAATTTATCCCTGCCTGTACAAAACTCTGGCTGAAGATACCCTTTGGAGATCAAGCACAAGATGAGCAGTTGTTTGCAAAGCAGAGGAAGACAGCCGAAATCACAGTGTGAGGAGGCTTGCACTGAGCAATCTTTTTGTAGGGATTACATCTACCATAGCTGGGAAAAAATTATCTGCTCTCCAGCAGCTTGAATCCTACAGTATGCATAAAGCACACACATGGACGATCTCTGACTCCAGAAACCAGTGGTGGATTTGTTTCCCGACAGCTCATGCTGGTTATTCTGGTGACTTTTCAATAGGTGTGGGAATGTTCCCAGTGATGCATGGTTCACTCCTGCCTCATCTAACCTGACAGGTCCACTTCAGTTGAAATCTGGCTAACAACAGACAGAAAGACAATAACCTTTGGGTAGAAATAGTGGTTTTGGGCATGATCATCGTGTGATACTCAAAAAAAGGTAATTCCTAGTCTCAGCATAGAAGATGTCATTACAACTGCTTTAATGTGGTCACAAAACACAGACAAGATTTGAAGGCTCATAATTCTTTCATAGAGATATTGTTTAAATATTTAATGCCCATATTAATGATATTCTAATCCTTTTGGAATACGCGAATTTGCACTCATTTACATTAATTCTGATGTGCTGGCAGTTTTCTTAAATCTCATTATAAAGATGCCATAGACAATGGCTTGTTGTCAGTGGGGGTGTTTGCTAATTCTCACCACAATGCCTATGCCAACACCACTACCACTTTAAAAGCAGCCTTCAGTGCAGTGAGATAAAGTTTCTATTTCAAGAGCAGGGGCCAGACGTTCAAACTCTGTGAGCTGTGCTCCAGGATGCCCAAGAGTGGGCACCAGAGAGGAGAGGCAGCAAGCAGATGGAGTTTGAGATGGGAAAGCGAGGAGCGAGAGCAATGCTGGTGGCACTGTTGCGGAGCTCCCTGTGTGTAGAAGATGCCCAGCACCAGCTTTCTGTCCTGGTTCTTGGGCTGTGGGAGCAGGGGCTGGATGTTCACGCTCTATGAGCCATGCTCCAGGATACTTGAGAGCAGGCATCAGAGAGGAGAGGCAGTACCAGAGATGAACACTGTTGTTACTGTGGCAGATCTGGGGTTTTCACACATTGGAATCATCCAGAAAGAAATCCCACTGAAGTCAAGGTGTAGCTGGCTGAATCATTAATCTGTGGTATGAGACATCTAACACTGAACAAAGTTGACCATAAAATGTAGCTGTTCAGTGAATTTCTTACAAAGAAAAGCTGTTCAGAGAATCTCTTACTGATTCACTAATAGACTCCCAAGCACTGCATACAAGCAAAGCAATCAAGTCCAGCTTTGACACCCGACTGGCACAAGGCAGCCAAGACAAAGACTTTCCCACAGCAGTGATCAAACATTTCTTGTTTCCAAACACAACAGAGTCTGTGCTACATTAGGGAGCTTTAAGTGTTTTTCTTTTAATAAATGTAATACACATAAAGCCCCTAAACTTTCTGCAAGTTCAGGAAAAAAGAATATGCACCTAAAGCTGTTTCTGGTTATTAAATTTTCTTTTTCTGTGACTTTTAGCTTAAATATTAATATTTCTTTTTACACAAAGTGCTTTACATTTCCTGCTCTACTGGAAGGCACAAAACCTTTGATAGAATGTACTGGCTTCAGCACAACTATTGTCTAATCAATGTCAGACAGCATGTCTGGGAGACAGCTTGTTTCACCACTGTAAAAATAAACCCCTTTCGGCTAAGGTCCTTTAGCTAAGCATCAAAAGCTGCAGTCCTAGGTTTCTGTAGCACACTAAGAGACAAGATCTTCAGCTGATTTAAGTTAATAGGTCCTCTCCCAGCTTTGCATCAAACTACTAAGTTCCGTACTCACTTGGCTCTTATTTGAAAGGGTGAGGCATTTTCCACTTCTGTTCGGTATCTGGAATGAGGCCATATCTGGAAGCCATATACTTAGTTTGAGACAACTCAAAGCTATCTTCCCTCATGAAGAAAAAAAAAAATAATAATAAAAAAGAGCTTTTAACTCTTTCTTATGGAAGAGGATTTTGCTGGTTTAGTTTCTTTTTTTTTTTTTTACTATTTTACAATTTACTATTAGTTTTCCAAAGATGGCTGTTTCTATACAAGTAATACGCCAAAGTCCTAACTAAAAGAGTAGGCTTGTTCAGAGATTAAATGACCTTCCTATGATAATACAGTGCTTCTGATACCATCAAGAATTAGAACGTTTTCTGCAATTCCAGCATCAATGCCATGATTACAGGTGGAAAGAAAACACGTTTTTCAGGTAGTAGGTTTCCATGTAATAATTTCATGTAACTAAAAATCATCCTCATACTGGATGAGTTCGGAGTTTGTCTAGGTTACATTACAGCCTACTCACCCCATTTTCCTTTTGTGAACATAAAAGACCCCTCTACTAACAGAAATCTCCTTCCATGAATGTTTATGGACCACTTCTTCATATGCCCATTACTCCCCAAAACAAGCCGACCTTCAGCCACAACCACAGTGTGTTGGGGCCTGTCCAGATGTGCAGCTGGGCTATAAAGGATTTCTCCTTCAAAAGATCTGCTTCAGAAATCATCTTCTGAATGAGAGGCAAGTGCAACAGAAAACACAAAATTAATTACTAGTACAGGACTGGGACTAATGCAATGAATGCTGAAATATGTGCAAGTTCAGAACATCACATTGGCAAGGGGACACATGACAGGAAAAAAGCAGAAGCCTGAAACAGTGCAGATAGCGATGACTTCGGAGATGCAGCTCAATCTCTAGCTTGGCAAAAGCCACACAAATGTATTTCATGTACCAGAGATTGAACAGATGCCTGCTATCAAGGTCAGAGCCAAAGATGGAGAGAGGAATGACATGACAAATGTAGGCCTGTAAGGACTACAGAGGGTGGGCAAATAAGGCTCACCGAGCCAAGGGAATAACAATTTTTTATATTTTTTGAACTATCTATGTCTTCTAATTGTTCGATCCATCATGTTCATTTGAAGGGCAAGAGGACAACTTAAAAAACAAAACAAAACCCACAAAGAAACCCAAAGAAAACCCCCCAAATATCCCAAAACAAAAAATATATATCTAGAATCCTTCCTTTCTCCCAGTTTTTATCTTTCTTGGACTTCTACTACCACATTTTGGCTTGGTCACCTACTTACTGTGACAGTAACTAATCCATAGAGAAACATGAGTTTTGGTCCTTTTTTCCAGACTATGCAATTATACAACCAGACACAATATTTATGTAATCCAGAACAGGGTCTTGAATCCAAGCATCGCATATTTCAGCTGAGTGCTCTACATACATGCCACTGGATACCCCAGCGTCTCCCCTGTTTCTTCCACCTCACCACCTTTTCCCTCAAAACTGGGACTTTTCGCATGAAGACTGAAATTGCTGAAAAACTGATGGCTACACCAAATCTTTGTGATTTGTGTCTTGTCTCGTAAATATATTACGGAATAAAGTGTTATCTAGAGCTACCCTTGTGTTTACCACATCTACTTGAGTTTCAAAGCCAAGTGTTACTTAGTAAGTGTCAGCAATCAGTGAGTTAATGCAAATAGGAAGAGTTCTCTGCAGACTCACTCACAACTGCAGTGGAGAAAAGCACTCCGGGAACTACAGACTGAGCTGCATGAATTATGTCTGATTACCAAAATAACTCAAGTATTCTTGGCAGGCAGGGAGCTGGGGTAAGGGTTCAAAACGATGCTCTAATACCATTAACTAGAAGCCAGCAGACTTCCCTTGAGGATCTTTGACTGCTGGATCTTTCTGCTTTTATCCTTTCTTTCCTGGCAACATAACAATCCAAACTGTGGAGGATGTCAATCAGGAGGTAAGGAGTTAAACAGCCCAGGAAAACCTCTGAATTTATGCTGCAGGTCAAACACATTTCCCCAGGACAACGAGGGAGCTGAGCACATTTACACAGTTGGGTTTGTTTAACGCTTTTTAGAGGAATCATAACCAGTTAAATACCCAGAGTATTAATGCTTTAAAAATGATTGAATATAAATATAACAGAAGATAAAATCCAGTTGGCTTCCAGGACTATGAAGTTGGAGGTTATAGAACCTCATTTGAACAGAACAGCTCTATACAGATGTTCACTTTGACGGCACATTTGGGGGAGATTAAATAGCGTCATATAATGGAATTTCATGGACCAGATCCTGAAGAGCTGTACAGTGACCCAGATCTACTAAAGGCTGTAGTATTATATTCATTTACAGTCATTCAGACATTTGAATGTCTGATTAATTTTAAGTTCCTGGTTAGCTTCAGAGCTGGTACCCTTTTTACTGGTTCTCTTCAGGAGATTTCTTCTTTTGTTCTGAACTACTGTATAATTTAAGGACACATCATGGCAATTCACACAGCCCACAGGTCCTCCGATTGCAAAGGCAGCATTATTCAGCTATACCCTCACAGTAGAAACACACTTGTTTAATCCATTGCTAGACCTTCTTGAAGGATCAAAGGGGTTTTCTCGCTTTCTGGCTACTTTGTTGAACTGTAGCATTGCATGATTTCAGCTTCAGAGAGTGCTTCAGATCTCACTGTGACAGCAATAGGGTAACATCCCACTCAGATTTCAATTCATTTACTTGATGTGATTCAAATTGCAGCAATACCAGTTGCCCTGTTGGCATTCCTGAATCCCATTTTTCTGCGATTTAGGCATTGCAAATGGGACTACAATGAAGGGAAGGAAGACCATTTCATTTTGCCACGTCCTGTTCATGATTTTACAGGACGCACTAAGCCAGACACAATTTGGACTACTCTTCTAGATTCCAAATCACTCATAAAAGTGATAGATACAGTATTTACCTGAAGCACTTCCTCCTAATTATACAGAGATCCAAAATAGCCCTGAAAAGTGAAAAAAATCTTACATTGCCAAATTGTCTGTCCCTCCAATGACTGATCTGCCTTGATTCTTCTTACAGGGCTTGGCCTGAACACAGACAGCGCTTGTTTACTGCTTTATTACAGGAAAGTATGTGAAAAAGAGAGGATGCAGATGAATACAGATTATTTCTATTTAGCCCAGTTTTATGCTTTAAAGCTAGTGACATAGCATTGGCACCCCATACAATATCTGACTGTCCTGCTGTATCCCATGATATGCAATTTAACCAACACTTGTCAGTCTTGTTAGCAATGTGCCATGGCTACATTCAGCTGCCCCAATTCTCTGAACACTTTATGTCTAAAAAGAAAGATTCACCAGAACTCCACTCTGTTGCTGCTCTGTGACACACACCGAGTTTACTTAAATTTCATTGTGATAGGGACATGCTGAACATACTTATGCTTAACCAATAGGTGCAATGGTTACGTGACTATGAAGTAAGTCATGAAAGAGAAGTGGCCTGTTCCCATGGCATACTGTGCTTCTAAAAGGATGCTGGCCCTCTGCCTACGTGACACATTTCACCACATCTTTACACATAATGGGATCTCCTTATTCCCTTGCTTACAATCACTAGATGTCCACGGTCTACCTTCTCACTGGGAAGTAGCAGCACCAAATATCTGCGTGGGCTTGTGTGATTGGGATCATGTGACTGGCAGTTTCCGAGATAGTTAACTGAAAGATGCCTGTCTCCTCAACAGTACATCTCATTCTGTTTTGTTAAAACTGAAGCAAGTCACTATGATAATGGAGAATGCATCCAGTTACCATAGGAACTACAGGACGTTACTAAGCCCGATTCAGATAGTGTTTTCTGTTATGACAAGTGGTATTTCAAAAGAACTGTAGATGAAAGCCTTAGTAACATGAGCCAAGGCTAGCAGAAGCCTCATAAACAAATGCACATGCATATTACAGTATGCCATGTAGCTGTGCTAGCACATCCTTCGAGGACCTCTTCCAGACGTTTCCAAGTGTTTTGTCCATTTTGCCTTTGAATAAGTCCGACACATCATCACAGTGTTCAGTGAATGCAGAGAGAGCCTGCTTGTATCCAGATATGTTTATATAACTGGATGATGAGAGCGCACTCCTCACTGGAGCCAGACTAGACTTAAAACGTTAGGAACAACAAAGTATAGCAAGCTAGCACATTTGCAGGTGGCCTAACATTTTCCTGAGGGGTGAGAGCACATTTTGAAAACAGAATGGAGTTGATGAGAAAAGCACCACCCTGCAGAAGCTACTCTATGCCCTTTATAACAACATGCCATTGCTTCCCACAGGGCTTTAAAATATGCATCAAAGCTAGCAGATGCTTAAATAGCAATGGGAAATTCAGCAAAACACGATAGCTTGGGCTTTGAAAGGGAGCGCAGGCATCATTTTTCCTTTCGCAAATACCTACTGATGAAGTAACACATGTTTAGAAATGCACATAGCTTGGTTATAGCGTATCTTTGTGACCTCATTTGAACTGGCTTTGGTCTAATATTTAGGAAAAAAAATCTGGTTTCATTTGCAAGCAAAGGATCCTACCTGCTTTTGAAATTCAGTGTCTGACTGTGATCTCCACAGAGGGTTCTCCTTGCTGTATAGGAAGGAAGCCAGGCCTTGGCATAATCACAGATCCCACTTACCACAGTTATCAGCATACAAAGCCTCATTTAGTGCTGCAAATCCACCTAACATGCTGAAGGAATGGTGGCATTTGGACTAATTAAATGGATTCTTAGCACTGCTTCATTGTGGATATTAAATATTTATGTGCAGGGACTGCAGGAGAAGCCGCCACATGCTTAAATGCTGTGTAGGGAGAGCAGGTGACATCAGAGAGTTTAAATACACGCTTGCAACCTCTGCTATAGCAATATGGTGAAATCCAGCACTGCTCAGATAAGACAAGAGACATGCTGCTGCAGAGTGCGTAGAGAAGTGCGCAGGCAGTACAGTACTGCAGTAGCTCAACGGTAGCTGCAGTAGCTTAACTGGAGACCAAAAGGAACAGCCAACAGAGAAGAGATTTTCTTCCTTGTCCCTAATTCACCCCGAAAAAAAGTATTGAGTCAAGATAAAAAACTCTCGTATAGGAATATCCATGCCATCTGTTCAGTCTGGGGATGGAATTCACCCCACCTGCTGCTCACAAGCAGCACAGCAAGATAGACTGCGAGAGTAAGTGGGAGGGTGCTTCTGCCTAATTACCTCAGCCCGTGCACACTGCTGAAGAGGGATGACCAAATATGCTGAATATCTGTGAACAAATCTGATTTGATCAATTTTACATCCTGTTAACTGTCACTGCAAAAGTGACAAAGCATCATTTACATAGCTGGTGACTACATGATTGAGCTTAGAGCTAAATCCTCAGCTGAGGATGCGTTTTGTTGCATAATTCTCACACCATTCAAAGGCCAGGGTTTATTTGCCCTGGCCTTTGCACTATAGTTTTTATTAATACCAATATAGACTCACAATTCTTTACGGTGTTCATCACTCAAGCCAAAATAAAAGCAAGAGGCCCTAATGAGCTGCTAAACTTGCTAAATGGAACAGAAGCTCAAAGAAGGTACCACATAGCAAGTTCATTTTTAAAATACAGATTTTAGGTTAGGTCTTAAAGGAAAAAAAGAGGTCCACAGGTTTGGAAGTTCCTAGCTGCTGTGATTTCTTCCAAATATCTGAATTTCCAATTCCTATCTGATTAAAGCATTTATATATATTGATATTTATTACTGAGCACTAATATTACAGCAGCACAAACATCTATCTGGTCAGAGACCAAAGCAGAGGGTGCTTTGACCAGCAGAATATGCCACAGGTTTCAAGAGATGTCCAGCTCTTTACTCTTACTCTGGATTCTTGCTTTGAATCCTCCTTTATTCACTTTGCCAGGGGAAGCGTCTGCGAAACACTGAGCTCCTCAAATACCTTACATAGGAAATTCCCCCCCCCCTTTTGAGTTTGGGAGATATTCCCATCAGTCTGCTTTTGTGCCTACAAAACAAGACATCTCACCATTCAGCCATGTGGCAGTCTATTTCAGAAATGCCCCAGCTCTGGAGGAACAGCTGGTACCTTGGGTGAGGAATCAGGCCATCCACACAGTGCTTAGCTCAGCAACCGCACAGCCCAGGGAGCCTGCAGCAGAACCAACACAGACAGAGGCACAAGCAGGGGCACTGGCTCGCTGATGAAATGCATTGACAAGGAATTAAGGGCATTGCACACACAGTGTCACACAGTGTTTAGATCTAGCCAGTTAGTCCTGCACATGTTGATATCGAGCTAACTCGTCCGACTAATTTTAGCATCCTGAGTGTCCAAAAGTTATAAACAACATCCACCTCTCTTCTCCTCATCTCCTGCACCACAACTGTGTTAGAAGGAATCTGCAAAACCAGAACACAACAATAGTAGGATTACTGAAACAACTCCCCATTTCCTTATAATTAACAGACAACTCTGGGATTTAAATTGTTTCTGGATTAATACACCATTCCAAAACTCGGCTAGAAAATGGAAAGGGAAGCCTGGATTGGCATGCCTGGAGCAAAGCTGAATTTAACATACTAGGGTAAAGGGAAAGAATAGATATAATATGAAAAATATAATTTAGCCCCCCCTTTTTTTTTCGCTAGAAATTTCACACTAAGTGGTCGGCTGGCCCCCTGCCAAAGCTTGATGCATCAAGGATCACGGTGGCTTCAGAATGGCCATAATTTCTTATGCTGAGCTTCCATAGTTTGATTCTTAAAGTTTGTAGAAATACATCATATCAGAGGAAGGAATTCTAAGCTACTGACTGTCAATTTATAGGACATAATGTTTCTCTATGCAGAGAGAGACTTCGACGCGCAGCCTTGGAAATACCAAAGGATTGCTTTTCCTTCTGAACCAACAGATCTTATGGATAGCGAGATATGGAGTAAAAGGATAGAGACACCTCTATGACATGTGACATTTTGGGAGGGCAGAGAACGAGGGATTGAGAGGTTAAGCCTCCAGGAGGCTCTGAGAAGCCTCCATGTCTGGCAGCTACAGTGCAAATGTAGTGTTTGTCTCAAAAAGAGAAGAGACAATTCTTCTCTGACCACCCTACTAGACTGTCAGACCCCTGCCACAACTTGTCTCTTTCCTCTGAAACTGCAGGGATTCCCCTTCTCAGAGTAACTCTTTTCTAGTCTTTGTCACACACGCTTACAATTGCATGTCTGCACAACCAAGTGTAGGTAGCCAGAGCAGCAGGGAGCCACAGGCACACCAGTTTCACAGGTGAAAGATGTTGCATCATCTCTCTGTTATAAACACCACTGATTAGGTTTACAGGAGGGTGCTAGGCTTTGCTGTGCTTCTGCCCCCATTTTCCTGTGTGCAGACTGTTCATGCCACAAAACTAACCCCTTTCTGGTCTGAGATAGCGCAGAATTAAGAGGCCTTCGGCAGGCTGCAAGACACAGAGCCTTTGAGGAAGGACCAGAATAAGGGGCTAGATATGTCGGCAGGAGGCTACCTCAATACCTTCCTGTTCAAATGGGTCTTCTCTAGAATCTGAGTCTTTGTGATGTTCCCAGTGAGACACAACGCTCCCATCTTGATATGGGTGTTATTTTTCCTACCATTTAGATCAGAAATGCATCTTGCTTGCTTTCTTACAAATCCTCTTGGTAATTTTAACCAGCAACAAAAAGGAGCTGGCCAAATCGGGATGTGTGTGAGTGTGCATACAGGACAGTGTGCCAGGTTATGAAAGTGACCTGAGCAGGTCTGCACATACCATAACAGACAGCCATCATTATGGCCTCTTTTCCTCCCTCCCATGTGCTGTCCCTCTTCTCTGTCCTGGTTCTGTATCTGCAAATGGCCACTGCTGCTAACAACTCATATTATGCATTCTGCACTACCCTTATGGTGATTTCATTTGCTCAATTACTGCTCCTAACAGGTAGCTAGAAAAGTTCATGACTTACATGACTCTTTGGTTAAAATGGAAATGATACCACTGCACGTGCTAATTGACATTTGGGCACCCTTCATGAATGCTCCACACGAATTCCGAGTTTGGATCTCCAGAATCATTAGAAAGAACATCAGCAACTCAGTGCTAGCTGCTTCCATGCTGGTTTTGTCATTTTGATGCAGCATGTTTTCCTGTAGAGTAGTTGTTAGCATGTTGTGTTTGGCTATATAAATTTCTCCTTCCTGCCCCCCTTTATTTAGCAATTCCACAGAGTCTTACGAGCAATTGGCACTTGCACATATGGACATATGAAGGGTATGTGTGATTCTGACTGAAAGTACTTAAAATCAGATTTAGACGCACCGGGATGGTTGGGAAAGAGCTTGAGAAGTCAGCTAATTCCTTGCTTCTCTTTTTAACCAAATGGGCACAAAACCCTTGGGGGGAGGGGGGAAAGGGGTTTTTTTTTGGAGAGGGTTGATATGTGTTTTTAAAATAATGCTTCCTTAGTGAAGAATAACCCTGCCTACCAATGTGAATCAAATTCTAGCAAGAACTTATCCAGAAAGTCCCCAAATCCGTAGGAACTGCTTCCAAGCTCCATTTTGGGGATATAAGCTAGTAATTTAGATCTTGGAGTCCTGCAGCATTCCTGTTGCTTTGAAGTACCTCCATAACCTTCTGTGGGGTCCTAATCCTGCACAGTGACAAGCGTCAGCTATTTTCTTCTTTCTGTCTTAAGTGTGGTTCTACAACATAGTGTTTGAGTGCATCACCTTGGCTGAAAGCAGCTCTCAACACCAGATGTTCAGCGAGATTTCCTCAGATGTGCTATTTTTAGCATTCAGCAGTTGGTTACCTAGGTCACTAAAAATTGGTTCTTGTAAAGCTGTCCTTCTCTTGCCAGTACTCAGGCTTTGGCTTTCAAAAGGGTCCCAGAGCTCAACGAAGGGACAGTGCTGCTCAGCAGCAGTACAGGTACACTGGAGTTGCTCTATCCTCACAGCTCTGTGAGCTGCACTCTAGGTTTCAAGTCCCAGCAGAGATATTAATCCAGGTTTAAGTCACAGCTGTGGCCTATTCTTCAGCATTTATGAACCAGCTTGTCAACTGAGCACCTTGGAGGACTTTATTTAGTGCCAGGTTCCTCCCTGTAGAAGCTGTTTCAGTGACAGAGCTATTAAAAGTCTCTATCTAAAACGTCTACTAAGTGGATGAGGCTGGTTAAGCAGTACACAAAATGGACCCACACTTTGTCCTCAGACTCTCATATGGAGACTCCAAAGATGCTGTAAACTTCATTTAGATGCAGACCTAACAACATACAGGCTCCTTGAAATCCTGCTCTTTCCATGACCCCTTTCCAAAGGGAAAAGCCATTACTGCTTGCTGAGAGCATTTTGTGTTAGTTCATTACTGATTAAAATACTCAAATGACCACGAACAATAAAAGAATGCATCTTTTCCCAGTGCCAGGACAGTCACAATATGAGCACAGTGACAATAGGACAAGCTATTTGCTGATTATGTAAACTATAATTCCTCTAAAACACTATGTGAAGAATAGGTACAAATTCATGCCTTTAAATGAACCACGGGGAATATATTCTGTGAGAAATCACCAGCTCAGGGCTTCTTCTAAGGTCCTTCTGACTTTAAATATTTTTTAATCTGACAGGTAAGGCTTAGTTTCTTCATATTTCTATTTGCTTTCCCATTTACCAGGTAGAGTCCAATATTCAGGGCTATTTAGAGTAAATGGGAGCATAAACCCTCATTGAGTGAAAGGGTAAAGAAATTAACTTTACTTGTACAGCATTTGCTGGAGACCATTTCTGTCGTTATCAACTTATTTGTGTTAAGTGCACAGTCACTTACAGAACTTTTCCCTCCTTTCCTCACATCTTTTTAGAACTAGCCTTCAGCTTCCTGTGGCTAACCTAGTCTTTATAGCTCCCCCTTTTGATCTCATCCTAACAGAGCTTTTCTTTTAAGAAATCTCATCCTATTCTCAATTCTTTCATGTTTTGTATTTTCAAGTGTCTGATAGGTTACCCCTGGTCTTTGCTTGCCACTTTCCTTAGCATTTTGTGTACCTGGCTTAAGTTCTCTGTGATATACAGAACTTTACTTGGTATGAATAAAATTAGCTGCAAGAAGAGGAAAAAGATTGAACTTTCAGTATTTCCAGTGGGGCAGAGATGATCTAAGAAACAACTCATCTCATATGCAAGATGTACCTGTGACAACTAGGTACAATTGAAAAGGCACTCTCTCCACTAGCTGAAGATGGGCATCCTTAGCCATTCCCTAACAGCTAGCCAATGGGAATGTCACCATCAATGCTGATACTCTTTGAATATAGATGTTAATTTCCCTATGCTTTACTCCTATATTAAGTAGTAGTAGTATTAATACTTTCTTATCTGGATACTTGTTGTAGTTCAGCTGTTCATGAGCTATGAGGCTACACCCACGGTGCCTGAAATAACAGCGGCTGAACATTACCCCACCCTGTTAGCCCTGGAATTCCCCTCAGTCTCATGACTTCACCACTCAGAGAAGGGTAGAACAGGGCTAAATCAGATAAAAGGTAGTCTGAACTGAACTAGACAGCATTAACATGGAAAAAGGGGTGACCTGAAACAAAGAGAGGAAGCCACAAAGACCCTGCAGATGTAGGACTGCACATCTGACCATTCTGCTGCTCTGGTCTATTGAGGGCTTTCTAAAGGTGAGAGTACTCCCTACTGAGAACTGGTTTTCTACAACTTTAAGCTGAATTACATTAAAAATACATAAGGCCTAAACCTTGTTTTCTTTCAATTTCAGTGTTCAGAGAAGTAGAAAGAATTGATACATCAGTAATAGCAGAGTGGCAAGAGAAGAATTTATGACTATAGAAATGCTGAGCCACTGCAATAGAAAGAAACATTTGAGCATTTCTATTAAAGTTACTCATATTAAAAAGTAATAGACGTTCTGAGTTCTTCCAGGCTTTACTTATTTCATCAGAGCAATACCAGTAAGTAGCAATTTGTCATAACTGGAGTGCTGAAACAATCATCCTGCATCTTGAATGAGCAACCCTCTGAAACAGCATGGAAACAAAAGTGGGGAGATCTGCATCTGCTTTATTCAGAAGGACAGGGTGCTACCTTTTGGTAGTCTTTCTGTGATTTCCATCTATCTCTCAACTGGTACAAAAAGGTTGGGCTTAACTCTTCTAAGACTCCATGGATGGGATGAATCCAAGTGGAAGTCTGTGTGCTGGCATACTATGTCCACAACTAAATTATGGGCTCTCTGGTTATTCTTTAAGAGTCACATTTATGCTTACAGAAGCACTTCAGAAAGGCTTCTGTAGATGTCAAATTAGGAATTGCACAGCCTGGACCTCAGCCTGAGTACAAGTATTCAGAAAATAAAATTGATCTGTTTCCTTAAATGAAATGTTAGGAAGAAAAGCTATTGCTCAAGATGCTGAAAAAGTTTATTGCAGATTCATCCTCAGAGGTATAAATAAATGGGCCTAGCAACCCTTTTAGCTCTCATTTCTATGCTTCAGTCTCCTGCTGACCTGTTCCTGCTCCACTGTATCTTCAGCATTGAACTACAAAAGAAGGAACACTGGAATTGAGTTTCCCTACCACCACAGCTAATGCTTTCCAAAGAAACACATGCCATTTACTTTTTGGATGCCTCAGCACATTGACATTTGAAGTTGTGACCCAGTATAATTTTCCTAAATTTGGATGTGTCAGAGAAACTCCATGTACCTTCTTATAGGAGTAATAGAAATAAGCAATGTCATAAACTACATTTCTTTCTCCAAATGGTTTATAAGTGGTCATGTCTCAGCCAGAGCAATCCAGCAGCTCTTTCAAAAACTTTTAGGAAGCCCTGGTGTTCTCCAACTCTGATGCATACTAATAGACTTTTTTCCCCTGTTTTGCTTGCACTACATAACAGTACACATTGTATTGTACACACAGGTAGTTCTGCCGATACAGGGTGAACCCTGAATGCTGACAAGCAGAGGGCGTTTTACTTCATCCAAGGTCAGAAATGCTGGAGAATTTTTCTTAACACTGAGACATTACCATTTGCCCTGTCGATGCACTTAAAGTTGGACTCATCAGCCCTAATTGATTTGCAGTCCTTTTGATCAGAGGGTGAGCTAAACTTAAACACCAAAGGGGAAAGGTTAGTTCAATACCTTTCTCTGTTATTTCTTCTCTCACTGCTCTAAGAAAGGTGCTTCAACTCGTTTACATTACAAGACTTTGCCACTCCTAATAAGTTTGAGTCAGTTTTCACTTCATTTACTATATTTGTGTCAGAATGAACATGTTTCTTACTACAATATGGGATTACCAACCCGTGTTTGATGAATAGGTGAGGAGGAGTAGACTAGTAACTCCTGAAATTTGCTTCTTATAAGGCCCAACTTCTCTACTATCTACTTCTACAATATTTAAACTTGTATTTTTCGCAGTTTCCATTCATTCAGCATTTCATCAAGCACCTAGCTCCAGTACCCATTGTCAGAAAAGTAAAATGTGATGGAAAAGGAACAAGAAAATTAGCAGAAGATCCAAGGGTTTGCACAGGACTGTTGCCACCAGATGCTGCAACTCAACTCTCATTACAATGACTAGGATTATTCTAAACTTATTTGAGTATCTGAACCACATGCAGATTTCAGTTGCACAATCCTTTCTAGCTTCTTCCTGGGTTACTTTTGATCTTATGTCAATGTTTCCAGATTCAGATATTTTCAAGGAGTAAAAACAGATCAATGAAATCAAAGGATTTCCCACCTATTTTACAGTGCAGCATCCCTGAATCTGTTAAGTCTATTGACCTTTCCTCCATCTTTGCTCCTTTTGGTCCTTATCCCTCATTTTGTTATACTATTTCTTCAATTTATTCTTACTGATGTCAGCTCCCATTTTCCTTGGTTTTACTCTTCAATCTCATTTTTTAGACAGTGTTACAGACACTGTTATTGCCAGGTCTCCTTGTCAAGTCATTGCATGTGACTGTCTTTGGAGATAAGAGTCATAAGGATAATGGCTTTAAACCGAAAAAGAGTAGATTTAAATTAAATATTGGGAATAAATTTTTTACTGTGAGGGTGGTGAGACACTGGAACAGGTTGCCCTCCGCTCAAAAGTGTTCAAGGTTAGATTGGATGGGGCTTTGAGCAACCTGGTCTAGTGGAAGGTGTCTCTGCCCATGTCAGTAGGGTTGAAACTACATGATCTTTAAAGACCCTGCCAGCCAAAGCCATTCTATGATTCTATGACTTGGAAGGATTTCATAACTCCAGTTAGGGCAAGGCATGATCTACTTTACACAAACCCTTCCTACAGGATGTCTGTTCAACCTCTGCTAAGTCCAGTGCAAACCCATTAGTAAAGAGGCCAATTCATGCAAGAATTGCAGAGCTCATCAGTTGGAGACTGTGCTTCTAGACGAGCCCTGGTGCAGCACTTTTTTGGACTCAGTCCTTATACTATTCACCATACTCACTGAAAAATAGCTTTGAAAATTCTGCTTTTAGTGTCTGTGCAAGTAGGACAACTCTCCAGAGAAAATGATGCTCTCAGACAACCCCTGCAAACACCCATCAATGCCATGAAAACTGCATATCCATTCTATCTTGTCAAATGTTAATTGCTTTTGTAAAGCATTGCTTTTTTACCACCCCCACAGCTTTATATACTAAAAGCTCTTTTATGTAAAAATGAAATCTGGTTTTGCTTTTGGGTGGATTTTAATTGAGGGTGTGGGGAGCACTTAATATTCCATGCTGTGCTCATCTTTCCCCACCCAGATAAGAATAGGATGGAGTCTCCTGTGGTCACACAGAAAGTACCACACAAGTGACTGATGAAAACAGGCCCAGCAGTCTTAAGATTAAAGGATAGCAAAGGGAATGACACACGTACACAGAGGTCTGAAAATGCACCTCCTCTCAAACATCAACCTTTTCTCCCATCACATAAATATATCTCGGCCCTGTTTCCTTCTGCAAATACTCAGCTTTTCCTCATGTAACCCTATCACTACAATTCTAACTTGCAGCCTTCTCTTCCATCACATTGCTGTCCATAGCACCATTGATCAGTTCATACTAGCTGAAATGGAGCTTACACCATTGTGATGGCTGGTTCTTCAGAATAGAGTTGTTGATAAGCTTTGCTTTACAAATACCCTGGTTAAGAGTGATAATAGCCAATCTGAAAACATCTTTCTTGACTCACAACTCTTAAACCTTAGAATATTACATTTTTTTTATTCTAGGCTGAAGCATTGCTGATTTTTACAGTGAGTCAGCAATACTTTTTCAAGGCAACAAACTTTCGTCTTTCTTAATCAGACATATTAGATACTGCATTTATATCTGCCTCTGTTGCATCCAGGGAATTTGTTCCTTCCCTTTTTACTTTGAATAAAGCCCTGTGTCTGGAACTGTTTGTTTGAAAGACCAGGGCTCAGTAATGATGCAGGAGCAGTTTGCATTCTTTTCATCAGGGCAGTTAATGACAAAGACTGTAAGAACAGTCAGAACTGGGCCCCTTTGTTTTCAAACAGATTTTTTCCCTTGTGTACACGAGAAGATCTAAATTAATCTTTCCTCTTTAAGAATCGAAAATAGCTGTGATAGCCTTTCCCAGTTCTTGCCTCCTCCAAGTCTTTCAGTTACCCTTTTCTTACATGACCTGATTACAGCCTGCCTCCATCTGTTTCTTTGGCAGGGGACAGAAGGTGTTGGTTCTGCTGGTAGGGTAATCTTTACTCGTTAGCTCTTCCAAGAGGCCAAAGAGGGTAGTTTACTTTGGGAAAATGATCCATGTAACAGTGGCCCTAACTGAAGCAAGTGGTATTTGAAAAAGAGAGGAAAACAAAACGAAGTTTGTTCATCAGATCTAGATTTGAAAATTAAACTGGATTTGCTTTTGGTAGTTTACTTGAAAAGAAGCACAAGAAAATAGTTTCACAGCTTTCAAACTGTCTTCTCCCTGCATCAGCCTTGTTACCAGCTCACCTTATCTCTTTGGCTCTATGCTTTCTAGTCAGCTTACTGCCTGTGGAGCCCACTACACCTTGTATTGGCACAAGACAGCAAGACGCTGTTAGTAGGAACAAAAAGGATGAACAGTCCATGCTCAGGGAAATTACTATTATCTGTTGTCTCCTAATTATTAGTGGTCAAGGCTGGAAAGTCCAAAAAATAGTGATTTCTGTTGCCATCTATGCCAGCCCATTTCTGAACAGAAAGTTACTCCGAGCAAGAGAAGTGGGTTCACATATTTTTGCTGCTGGCCATTGGTTCCCCTCTCTTCTGAGCACAAGAGCAAGAATGACGCCCCTCTAAGCATTTCAGCTACAGATTTCTTTTACCAAGAAATGAGACAGATTCTCAAAGTTCTGCCTTAGAGCTCATCCACAGCAGAGGACCAAGAGAGGAATATACTCCTCGTCCACACTCTCTGGGTGGTCACACACTGTGCCTAAGTCTTTCATGAGGCTGAAGAGAGATGAGCATGGACTCAAGCCGGTATGACACCACAGTCTCATGCTATTGATGGTGTCAGTCTCTCTCCTTTGCACTGCAAATATTTATATTGAACTTAAAGATTCAACTGAATTTTGAGCCTGGAAAATTAGAACATTAATAAGGCTGCAAAAATCAACAAGCAAACCAGAGAAGCAGGGTGCCAAAAATGGAAATAGTTCCAGGGATCAGGAGAGACAAGCCCCACATTTAACATTTCACTCTAATAGCTGAGGAAGCTAATCTCTCCGCCTTTGAGGAATGTTTATATCCCTGAGTTACAGAACTGTTTGTTCTGGAAGCAGCACCAGAATGTTTTGAAGTGAGGAAATGAAAAGACAATAAATAAGTCCATTTGATTACAAAGCAAGACAAGGCTGAGATGCTATAGAGACCAAAAGAACTTTAAAGGCACATGAATGGTCACCTGCCAAGGGCTGAAGCCATCACCTAGTTAAGAGCACTGTAAGGAACGGTGTTTAAACCACACAAACATGCCTTGACCACAGTGTGTGGGAACGTGAGCATGCAGTATATCCTACCTACCTGACAAACTGCTCTCCTCAACAAGATTAGGGGCAAAGAGGGACAACTGGATCCATCTCAAATCTGCTCACATGATCCTTAGCACTGAGGCAGAGGCAGCACAGGAAGCATTTGCCTCAATTACAGTGCTAACATTTGCAGAGCAAGGGAGGAAGTCTAGAGCAGACAGTGATGCTTCAAACAGCCATCCCCATGAACTGCTCATATGCTGCATGACACTCACCATCCATGAGCTATTGCTAAGGCACTGCAGCTTAGCCCTAAACGTCTCTATATTCATTTAGGTACATGAGGAAAGACAGGTCCTAGCTCAGCTTCTTTCCTTGGCAGCTTCTGTGCTATTTCAGAGATACACAAAAATGAAAAGTATGCTTTTGGTATTGCCAAAATATTTGCCTCTTTCAGATGCGCTGCCTTTGTTATGTTAATTGCTTCCCTCTCTATGATTTATTTTAAAGGTGAGCATTAATTGATTTCTAACTGTAGTCACAATTAGGGTGTGTTATCCTGGTTAATGGAGGGCTTGATTAACACATAAAAAGGTGCTACTGTTTTCATTTGGGGAAGAAGAGACGAAATATGTTTTTGTGCCATGGCTGAAGTGATAATTTCACTGGAGAATGAGGTGCTAATGCAAGGCAATTAATCAGGTAAATTTTGGTAATTTACAGTAATAAGTTACTACTCATAGCACAAAATGCACTTCTCTAGATTAAACTTAAGGCTGTAGGACATGCTTGGCTTGGATATAGTTTAGCTTTAATGTACTTTACTGCACTTGGAATTTCTGGGTTGCAAAACATCTTCATGCTCCAGCAAAACAGACGCAGCAAGAAGTGTTACGCGTCCAAAGCAACAAGCAGAATGAGGAATACAGAAGCAGACACCTCTGTTCCCTCTCTGAAGGCCCAGATACTGTGCTAACAAAGGAAGTAATTCTTAATAGAACCATATTACTTGGAGATTCACCATTATTTTTATTTATCCATAGTGCTGCCCTTAACTAAAGTCAAGGCAGGGCCTTTGGAAGAGCTTCAGGACCACAGTAATTTTAAACCCAGCATTTTCTAAGGATACAATTTTAGAGACGATCTTGGGAGAGTTATTTGTTTTCCTCCTGGTAAATGGGACCTCAGAGAGAGAAGGCAAAGAAAAAACAGCTTAAAGCCTTAATTATAAGGCAGCTGAATTTCAGAGGGCTAAAATTAGTGCAGCTCTACACACCATAAAGCCATAAAACAGTGCCTGCTTTTGTCTCACACATGGTTACTTTGTCACCTAAAGTATGGGTGAGAGAGAAAATAACAAAGGACATGCTTAGAGCCTGGTGTCCACTGACATTAATTAGCAAACAAGCTCCATCAATCTGCTCTAATTGTTGGCAGTCATGTAAGAGAGATAAAGCTTTGTCTTTTAGGCTAAATATTACAAGATAAGCCTAAAAATCCCAACCTGTAGTTCTCATGCATCTTGCTGTGCTCCAGCTGTAGTGGTTTCTACTGGAGTGGTCCAACTTACCATGATGAGTGGATGGCAGCATTACTGAAAGCATGTTGCTTGCTCAGTACAGCTACGTGGGAGCCCACTCTCAGCCCTGTGCATAGTTCAGGCTTTGTCCCAGCAGGTCTGAAAAACTATCCTTACTGTCAGCAGCCACATTTCTAAGCCAACGTCAGAAGAGCCTTTTTGACATACTGCCAGATGCAGAACAGAGCAATAATGAGGATAAATTATCTTCTCCCTGCTGCTATCATTTCACAGACAGCTTCATTAGCTCAGCTCCCCAGTGCAGCCTTAACATGGGAACTTAATATCAACTAGTGATTTTTAGGTTTTCCACTACAATAGTATTTTGCAGCCCAATTTGTTGTCCAAGCCTGCATGGAATGTATTGCTAGATAACTCCTTTCCCTTTAACAATTCTGCCAAGTAACAGAGTTTTAGGAGGATCAAAAGTATTTGTGAATTTAGCTGTATTTTATAAATAAATGAGGAAAAGAGTGACATCATTGGCCATCATGTCTGTCTCACAAATGGCAAAACTGCTTTGTTGTCCCTTATTTCGCTTAGAGATTAAAACCACAGAGACACCAGAGTAAAAACAGGTAGTGTAAATCACCACCGCTTGTGAAATAAGTGGAACCATATTGGGTTTTACTACAGGAAAATACAGCCCTTTGTGTTTGAACTGGTTTTCTTATTTATTCCTATCCCTGCAAAACTGTACAGAGGCCGAGAAAAGAAATGTCTTCCACACAGGATTTTTGTGATGACTAAATCATGACATTCTGAGCCAGGAAAACAATTGCTGGAAAGGAGCTGATAAGGATGTGCACAATTGCCATGTATAATCAGAGACTTTTTATTACTAATGCTCCACGCAGAGGAATCATATTTACTTGGAGAAGAATGGCAGCTAAGCACAACACTGGACAGTCACAGAATACCAGAAGAGCAGATAGAATTGTTCTGGCTCCATTCTTTACCATAAGAAAGGCCTAATCAATTTTTCCTAGGTGTTTGTAGCATGTCTGCTGTGCCATGTGCATGTTTGCATTGTGGTGATGGGCAATGGATATGCTTGAAAGAAAACAACAGGCGCTGAATAAACAGGGGAGATCTAATTTTACAATGGGCACATCTGCTGAATAGCAGCTTTGAAGCCAGGCTTCCTAATCACACTCTTATGGATTGGTACTAGAGCAATATAAAACCTCAGTTCTGCCTCAACAGAGAAGGTAGGGCAGGGCCAAAGCTGTTTCTTTTCAGCTGTAATGCCTATTATTACATGTAATCCTGTCTTTTTTGAGCTAACATCTCTTCTCAACCACACTCTTTCCAAAAACGAAATAGGGGGTTGTTGAAATAGAAACATTTGGTCCATTGCAAATTTTGACAGAAAAATTTGGAAACCATTCAAATAAAAAGTAGTATTTGGCTGTGATACAGACTCGTTTTTCAATTTAGATTTTCCCCCCTTCCCGCCTCGTTTGAAGACTTTTTATTTTAAAATATTTTAAAGTACATTTATAGCTATTAAATAGTACCTCCATGTTTGCTCCGTAAGAAGTAAAGCTTCAACATTCCAATCAAGTTTGTCAGAAAGGAAGTAAGCTCAGTACTGCAGAACAATTTGAATCTTTTTCTTTCTCTGTGGGCTTGGAATGAAATTTTTTTCATTTCTATTTCCCGTGATAAACATTCTTCAGGTTTGTGCATCAGTAGTACCTCAGTACCCTCAGAGAAGCTGGGAAGTCAGTGCTGCAGGGGAATGTGCAATCAAAATGCTAGAGATACTGTTTATTATCATCAAGCTGGACACAGCAGAGAGCCTGCAGCACAGCAGCAGGGTCATGAGATTTATAAAGTGTCACTGAAGCTCCGTAATAAGGGTGGGTTTTTTTACCCGTCTTTCTGAAGGGGTGAAGTTGTGGATAGAGGGAAATCCTGCACAGAAAGGGATACTGAAGGGCAGTACTAAAACGAGTGGGCTGTAAAAGCAGCATTGAGGGCAGCTGAAGGTTATTATTTGTATTTTGGAGCTACCTAGACAGACAGCTACAAACCACAACCACATCATTGTACATGCTGTACAAACACCAGACTTTCCCTGAGGCTCTTACAGTCTCATCTTTGATTTCTTCACCTGTAGCCATCTAGTTTCTGAAGGCCTGGACTATGCAGACATCAAGCACTAAAATATTAGCAGAAGTCCCTCGAAAAAAAGGAGATCTGACTTCGAGTTTTTTTAAAAAACAATAACTAGGTGAATGGTTCTGGGTTTCTGTAGTTCCCAAATTACACTTTTGATTCTTGTTCTTCAGAGTCTTGTGTATTTAAAATATTTTCTCTGAAATACTCAAAATGTATTTTACTGCTTTTAATGAAAACTAATAATTTAAATTATTCAAAGGAGTCTGGAAACCTGAGCTCAGGGACTGTTCACATCCCCCAGAACTAAATCAAAATTAAAACCAGCCTGAAACAGAAGGCATTTTTAGTGCCATCTTGACATCTTCAGTGGGTTGAGTAGAAACATCTGTTTGTGCCCAGTCGCAATTACAGCCATTAAAAGTGCATTGGGTTTTTTCCTCCTCCTCACCAAGAAATTGTAATTGTTCAGCCTTTCTATCATGGCCAGCTGGGACTCTGTCCCTAGCAGACTCAGCCTCCAGCTTGTATTAGTATCTTGGCACTGCTTGTTTGCTTAAACTTACTCAAACGCTGAAGAACTGGCCTAAGATAGCCCAGTAGATTATAATCAGAAAGTCTGGAAAGCATTTGGAACATTGCCCAGATTAATAATACTAATAGTGTGAGATAGCTGTGATAAGGAACAGGCATGTTGCTTACTCAAGCAAGCAAAAGAAACCTTATCACAGCATTGCACAGTAGAACATAAGAAGTTACAGCTTTAGACTTCCAGGTTCATGGGACAATAAATATGACTATGAGAACCTCATCCTTCATCCTTTCCTATGGTTCTAAGTGAAAAGGCATTTACTGTGTTCCTCAAAACATATTCAGATTAAGAGTACTGTGTAGACACACAAGCTGTCCAGATGAAACTCTTCCATCAGGGCTATAAACATGTCACTGGACTGTATTTATTTGACTATTGGAACCAAAGTGATAAACAGCTCTCAGGTCCCTTGTTTCTGTGCTTTCTTGTTTAGTTGCAGATAGGGTTTTTCATATATATTTGCATGTATTTTTCCCTGCATTCCAATGTGAGTTATTTCTGAAAACCCACTAGGATATCCAAGAGAAGGGCCATTGCTTTTGTTTAAAGAATTTGCACTCTGCATCCCCAGTTCTCTGTTGTTTTCCTCACGATAATCAAATCAGCAAGTTACGGACCTCAGTGGCAGTGAAAGACATATCTCAGTGCATCAGAAGCTGCGCTGTCAATGCCTGTGTTTGATGAGCACTGGTGGCTGGAATCCTTCATGCGTATGAAAATATTATCGGTCAGTCTTGAAGATAGCACCCTGGAATACACAGTATTATGAATTCACTAACAATATCACAGCATGAGCATGTTTAACTGAATCCTGATTATGCAATTGAAAGAGGAAGAGCAATTGCTCCAAAAAGAAAGGCTTCCAAGGCAATGCAAAAAGTTAACACCACACAGAGGTGCTTTCCCTTTCATCTTCTTCCCTTTAAATTAATTTGCTTTCTCTGTATCAACATGTAGCAGCTTCACTGGCCTCTTCTCAAAGACAACTGAGATGGAGGAAGAACAATACTACAGAGCTTGCTATTCTAATTCCTCAGTCTTCCAGGAAAATGTCACTGGTTGGATCTACTTTTTCATTGCCAGTTGGTACACCTATGCTTGTCAGCCAGCATGAAAGAAGGCTAGCTCATGGCATGCCATCAGGATGGGAGACAGATGTCAGTTCAAACTAATCCAAAGTGGTATCCCTGCTCAGCTCTTTATCATTGTCCTCCCAGCACTACGCAAAGCAGAGTGCACAAGAAAGTGCTATGCTGCTGTGAGTACTGTCACAGCAAGAAGTGTTCTGTTGGTCATCTTGGTCCCCTGAAACTAGAGAGAAAAGCACTTCACCTGTCAAGTATACATCAACTGACTTCTTATCTCTTGATAGGTTTTGAAGTAGAAACACCCTTATATGTTATACTTATGTCACTAGCAATTTTCTGCTCGTGAGGCTGTGGAATTGAATTTACCCTTCAACTCTGCACTCTCACAGCTGGAAAGTGTAACAGTGTTAAGCAGCAAACGGACTTGTGTGTCACTGCATTAAATGTCAGTCCGACTGGTGGACCAGCATACATAGCTTATAGCTGTATTTGTAAGTGCATGCACTGGGAAGCCCGAGTTACAATTTTACCACCTAGGAAGTGCCTTGATCAGTCTCTCTGTTACCTTGCCTTGCAGCACAAATCATGAAAGTAGATCCTCAAACAGAGTTTTTGTCACAAGACTAGAACTCCTTTCAGTGCACACTTCTCCCTCTCTCTCATGTCTGCTAAGTTACAGTAGATTTGGTCACAGACCGCGTAAGGTGGAAAGAAATGCATCTTGGGAATTGCCTCTATTGTAAAGATAGCATCTTGCAGAACAGACAGACAGTTCTATTCAAAATGCTGAATCTTTTCTTCCTCAAGGAAACAAAGCTTCCATTCCCTCAGCTAGTTTTCAGAGCTCAGAATCACAGAATAGTTGAGGCTGGAGGCACCTCTGGAGATCATCTTGTCCAACCCCTCTTCTCAAGCAGGGCCACCTAGACACAGTTGGCCTGGATGATGTCCAGACAGCTTTTGAATATTTCTGAGGATGAAGACTCCACAATATCTCTGGGCAACCTATTCCAGTGCTCACTAACCCTCACAGTAAAAAAGTGTTTCCTGATGTTTAGACATAACTCCCCATGTTTCAGTTTGTGCCCATTGCCCCTTGTCCTGCCACTGGACACCACCGAAAGGGTCTCTCCTTTTATTGCTCAGCAAGGAAGGAAACATATAGACAAAGGCACATCTAAACTCTGAGTGGCAGATGAGAGATTGCCAGAGATTCCTTTCAACCATTTGCCTGGCACTCTGATCTGCTATCGTATCTGGTTTTATTCAACCTGTCTGTTATTATACATACTATGAAATACATGTATTATATACAATATATGCTGTGTACACACACATATAGATACACACATCATCTAGCACAGTAGGAGGCTGGTCTCAGAATTTCTATACATCACAGGAAAGATCCTAATAATTACTAAAACTCTTTTCTGTCTTAAGTATGTAACGTGTTGGAAGACAAATAAATTTTCTTCTCATTTTAACTGGCAAATATGGAAACATTATAAGACTGTCCTAAAAGACAAAGGAAATGGCTTTTAAATTATACTGATCCTTAAAAGCATCTACCATCTGTGTTCTGAGAGTTGCTCTCTATCTCTCATATTTAGCAGAGCAGAGCTCAACTGGTCACATCCCAGCAGCCTCTAAGGTGCCTGTGCTAGCACCTGAAAATTTGGTGTTGTAAACCTGCCACTTCCCAGCACAAGAGCCAAGTATCCCAGTGAAAGGGGAAGCACAGGCCCAACACTTAGGCCCAGGACATTCCTACCCTTATCAAAAGATAAATATGAGTCCATGAAAGAAACCTGAAACCACTATACTCCTATCTTAACTGCCTTATTTAAGTGTCTGAAATTAGGCAGGTTGAGTGAGTTCAGGCACAATCGCCTGAAACATTCCTTAACCCTCTAACTTTTGCCAGTTCCTTTTCAAAATGCATTCTAACAATGGCTGTATCACACACACTCTGCTTTACTGATTCTCCTACCACACCTCCTAATGAAGGGAATTTTAAAATGCTATTTGCTTATAAACACTATTGATTTGCCTGATGATATGTTTATGACATTTGCATGCTGTTAATTTTCAACGATGTATTCTTGAACCATCTGTCCATTCTGAGAGACTGAAGTCTTAAATGATCTGACTTTCTTTCATTACAGTTTATTATTGTATTTCATTTTGTATGTACAGTGCAAATTAGAAAACCTGCAAAGATTTCTCAGAGCAAAAATAATTACCGCCTGGTAGCCTAGAAAGTAATAAAGTGATCTGTGCTACTTGAAACTAAAATACCTGCTTCTCAGAATCGGCTTGTTTAATACCTTGAATAAAACACATAGCCCATTCAATTCAGCTTCTGTGCTCTGGATTATGAATTCTCCTCCTTTTCTGTCTTTCATAGCACTTGAAAACTGAAAGTGCTGGTATTAATTATTTTAAGGTTGTTCTTTCTTGGCAGTCATTTCCTCTAATAAAATTATATTCCCTATGGGAATTACATATCAATCAACTCAACTTTTCTTGTGGCTTTCATGAAATAGACATTTCAGCCTGTACTCAAGCCTTCAATTCCTTCTCTTCTTTAGAAGGTCACATAACAGGCAACAATCTTTCTCACAAACTCACTCATACAAACCTCTATAAAAAGTGGTCCAGAAGAAGCCCCTTGCAGGTTTCTCACAGAAACACTGAGAGGATATAATCCAGACTAGGTGGTTCTTATTTGTAGCTTCACAGAACTCTTGGAAAGCTTATTATAATTATAACCCTATATAATTTTATTCATTGAAAAAAATCAACTTGTGGGGCTGAAAGTGGCACCACAGATCACATTCTCGAGCATTGTGCCAAAAGGGGGGTTTCTTCTCTCCTCTTTGCTGAGGAGATTCGAGCTACATTAATACCTATAAGCTCTCAGATGCTGAGTTAAAGGGACCAACCCTAACACAAAGATAAGCTTTGTTACTTCATACAGTGTGAATTCAGGCACTGTAGTTCATGGACAAGATATCTCAGACACCCAGCCAAATTGATTCCAGAAAAATGTCAAATATTGGGTTTTAAGCATGGAGCAGCACTGATGCTGTGCTTTATAGATTAAATGAATAAAGGATAAGCAAGAAAGGAAAATGCAATCAGAAATCTCAACTAGTTCTATTACCAGAGCCTGCTGTCTTCTTCCTTTCTGAGTGTAGACCTGAGAAACTATGTCCACATGCCCCAAAAACTGGCATATCATGAGACTAAGCCTTCAGCTCTTCATCCTTAGCAGAGTTAAACTTCCCCACGACTGCCACTCTTATTCTGCAGCTCTCCATCCCTTTGTTTACTCTCTCCTTTTCCTCTGGCACTCTTTATTTTCCTCTTACCACCATCAGATTATGGACGTTTTGCAGGAGGGAATATGAAAGCTCTGCATGTAAGTAGCCAAATGTCCTGGTTTCAGCTGTTTCAGACATTTTTTTCTCCTTCCTAGTAGCTGGTGCAATGCTGTGTTTTAGCTTTAGTCTGAGAACAATGCTGATAACACGAAGTTGGGGCTGTTCAGCCTGGAGGTGAGAAGGCTGCATGGAGACCTCATAGCAGCCTTCCAGTATCTGAAGGGGGCCTATAAGGATGCTGGGAAGGAACTCTTTGTTATGGACTGTAGTGCTAGAACAAGGGGTAATGGATTCAAACTTAAACAGGGGAAGTTTAGATTAGGTGTAAGGAAGAAGTTCTTTACTGTGAGGGTGGTGAGGCACTGGAATGGGTTGCCCAAGGAAGTCGTGAATTCTTCATCCCTGATGGTGTTCAAGGCCAGGTTGGACAGAGCCTTGGATGACATGGTTTAGTGCAACGTGTCCCTGCCCATGGCAGGGAGGTTGGAACTAGATGATCTTAAGGTCCTTTCCAACCCTAACAATTCTATGATACTTTTCTAAATGGAAAACACATAACTGCTTTAAAGTGAGAGCAAGCAAATGGTGCTTGCTTGAAGAGCAACCTTATTAGCTTGGTACACCACTTTCCAGTAATCACAAGAGCCAATACATTTCAAGTACTTCAAGAGAAGCAGAAAGCATGGTCTGGATATGTTCAAACAAAATACCACATCCAGGGAGTCTAGGCAAGTGAAGACTACCTGGTTTTCAGAAACTGAGGGCCAGAACTTTCCTGTTGTGATGAAACTCATGTAAAGCCAGAAGGAAAAAGTGTAGCACAGCTGTTGCTAGAACATGGGATTCAGATTCATGAAATAGAAACTCCCTCTTGCCACCTCCCTCCCTTAGTGCCTCAGTCATCCTACCCCTTCCCCACTACAGTACGAGGTGCTAATGGTTTTGGGAATAGCCTATTCCCAATTCTGTTCCTGCAGTGTTTTACATGACAGGTTGTAGCAGCTACTGTAACCCAGCTTCTCAATAACATTTAAGAGCAGTGCCCTGAGCTTGAACTTCTAGAGTCATCTCCCAAGCATCCTCAGAGGGTTGTGGAATTTGACAGGAGTGACGCCTAGAACCACATGAGCAACCACTTTGGCAGCTGGGTCCTTTTTTGTGAATGTTAGGAGACCTATACTAACCCTGAGCATATGCTGCAGAAAAGTGTCTCAATTGCCAAGTTCAGAACTAAAACGCAAAATACTTGTTGCTACACCAGTCTCATACAACAACAGCAAAGGAGGAAGCTCTGAGTTCTCATCCCAAATATTTACTTTTATATAAATATGTCCTTAATTATAGTATCAACTTCAAAGTCCAAAGGCCTCTATCTTCTGAGAATGCTCTGAAACCATCTAGCTTTAAAAACAGACACATTCCATCTGAAAAGCCAAAGCCATAAAGCATTGTTCACATCTCTGGGTGGCTTTTGTTTAAAAACAAACTGTGTGGAGATGCTTGCATTGTTCTTCTGGAGATGGTAGGGCACAGTTTATTTACAGCATAAGGCTATCCAACTTTTCCACAAATACTGTTCTTTTCATGGGATTGAAAGTATTTCCGGCTTCACAGAATTGTTTATATTTGGCTTGGTCTTTCCTTTACACTATCTGAAAGGAGGTACATAAACTATCAAGCAGCCACTTGTTTGTTCTCAGTCTCAGCCACACAACTAATTTCACTTTTCACACATTCCCTCTACTCTGCATAGTAAGATGACATCTTACATGGAGAGATCCAAATCTTTGTATACAAAAGGCCTAGTTGAGAATCAATGATGGTGGTGGTCTCCCTAAGCTCTGACGAAGTAATCAGGAAAGCAGAAGTTGGGAAAACAAAGACTCAGTTTTCATAGGTCCTGAGTATAAATTAATAGGAACTGGATTCTCAATAGCTCAGGTTTCAGAAGGATTGGTATGCCTTAATACGGACTTAATTAGGCATTAAAATAGTCCCATCAGAATAGGAAAATATCACCCATAAATCTCTCTATTGCCTCATTAGCCTTTAGGGCAGCAGCTCTGAATAAATCAGAGGAAGACTCCTGATCATCCAGAAATATGTATTCATAGTTTTCGTTGCTAGAGAACGTTAGTTTATTTTTCTCTTTCTCAAAAACCCCATTCCAAAGAAACATATGTAACGAAGTGGCCAAGCATCTGTTTCATCTTGTGCTATGAAGTCCAAGGCCTGGGCTCTGTTCTCCAATTCTGATGAGTTTCCAATATTCTTCCAGTCTGCTCACAGATAACTCAAACTTTACTTTGAGAGACTTCAAACTTCAGTCTAAATGGCTCACTAGGAGGAGTGAACTGTTAGAATCAGAAGAGAAAACAGAAATATGATAACCAAAGGGTCCTGCAGCTAAGAAAAAGGTATCAAAGCATAACTTAATGGATAAAAGATGATGCTCTATATAGAGGCAGATAGGAAAAACTAAAGCTGCAATGTATAATTATGAAGAGCGGAAGAGAGAAAGTGCTAGAGGAAAGAATCTAAGTCATATCTTTTGAACTAACCTCTAACCAGGTTGCATCAAGAATATTGTACACCCACAGGCCCTGCTTCAGCCTCTCTATACTGTCTTAGGGCAAGCCAGTGAATCTGTGCTTATCTTAATCAGCGGTGAATCTTCTTCACATGCAGTGAACCTATTGGTCTCATTTGCCTGGGTGTGCTGTTTTTCCTACCTCATCTAAACAGCCTGCTGTGTTTACACATGGCTTTCACTCGAGCATCGATAAAGTAGTGACTGGGTCAACACAGCTGCCTGAGTGGGCTGAGAGACAGTGAATCAGACACATCAGCTTTCTCTTAAATGTATCTCTTCTGAAAGGAAGCACAAACACCTCTTAGCCTTACTCACAGTGTTACTTTCACAGGTACGTTTGCATTTTTATTTCTAATTTCCCATTAGCTTGTCTGCAAGGCCATTACAGCCTCGAATATTGAAACAGAATTCTTTGACTTTAAGCCAGTGCAAAGCAATCCTCAGTTAAAGTGCAGCTGAACACATGAGGAATGTCTCCTCCCTGCATTAACAGCTTTTGCCTTAAAAACATGGTGCTTTAAGCAGGACCAGTGACTGTCAGCACAAGATCCCTTATTCACATTGTAATTACCAACTAGGAAGAACTGCACTGCCCACATGCATATTTTGTCACTTTCAGTATTTAAAAGAAAGCTAATAATGCTTTAAAGAGTTTGAATGCTCATTCAGTCTTCCTTCAAGAGCTCCTGCTGAGTCCACTGGAGACCCAGATGCTCAGTGTTTGCAAATCAGATGCAGAGACTCCTGTACCTCAGTTTCCTGAGACAGGTGATTGCTCTGGCACAGCTGACCACTATACCAGCAAGAAGAGGTGTTGCTCCACTTTGGAAGTATTTTTATTCCAGAATGAAGCATTTCTTCCCTAACATTTAGTTCTGGAAGTCTTGAGACTCCAGGGAATAATGCTACAAGAATGAGAACTTTTAACACGGCTGCATTGTCAAAAAGTGCGTTTCTCTCCCGTTCATGCAAACATGTATCCAAGTGTCTGGTTTTGTCCTTGTTTCCCTTGAACTCCTCAACCAAAAGTGACCCAAATTAGAGACCACTTTTTTTTTTTTCCATTTGTCAGACTGTCCTTTGTGCACTAGGGCAGTGAAGTAACAATCCTAATAAGTCTGAATACATACAGCAAATCTTCCCTTAAAGTTTAAGCTTTGGCTTAACCAATTTGGTCTTCCGATTCATGAATGCTTATTGGCATCACCATCCCAGACAGGACCACGACATCCTTTGTTCGCTAAAGAGCAAAGGACACTAGTTTCACTATCATAAAAGTGTTTACAGATGTAAATGGATTGGTTAGGAATATTATTCATTCCAATAAGCTTAAGTAAGTCCACAAAATCTATGCATTCCCACTTATTTTAAGGCAGAAACAGCTCTTAAGGACATTTTAGGATATTCTTGTCCTGTGTTACCCTTCATCAGAATGGACCTTCACCACCCATCTGGGAAGCATCTGAGGCACAATGATATTAGAGGCTTGTTTCCTCTCCCCCAAGGGTCACAGTAACATGGGGCTGTTTGGTCCAGTCACCACACAGGAGCCTGTGCAAACTCACAGCCTGATGGTTTCCCTTATCTTTGACTTGCACAAACAACTCCTGAGATGACCTTTCAGAAAGAATCAACCCATGACAAGCAGGAGTGACACAACTAATGTAATCCTCTGGAAACAGTATTTGCTTGGCTTCAGCTCTCCAGGCAGTTTTGATATGATGCAGGGGGAAGGGTGGAGATGTGAAGGGGAGGGAAGAGGGCTGTCAAGGAAAGAACAGTACAATCTACTCCTAGGGGCAACCTTTTCATCAAGGCAGCAGAACAATGAACCCCAAGAAGAAAAATTATTCAGCCCATTTCCATTTCTTTTACTTCCTTTCTTAAAACCAAAATAAATAAATGGCAGGCCAAAAACTACATTTCTGCAAAATTAAGACACACACAGGGTAGGGAGGGTTTTGCATGCTCCCTTAGGATAATTCTTTGCACAGTTTAAGCTCAATAGCTAGGAAAAACTTTGAATTAGGTGCTCCTCTAGACAGCAACACAGAGCAGGAACCTAACACTGATGCTCTCCACATGACTCCTCTAAAGAGTACCTCTTTCCCTACATCTCTTGCCTTATTTTCTCTACTAGTTAAGTGCAAGAATTTGGAGAGGTACCAAACCTACTCTAGAAAACATTTGTACCAGTGAAGTCACTGAGAAATCTAGTATCTGTGGAATCAGGATATCACCCAAGGAGCAATATGGACTCTGTGCCTTGGCTTGAACAGCAATTTCTCAATCTAGCCCATAGAGAATAAACAGACCTAGTTCTCTGAAGAGAAAGACCAGCCACAGATATTTCTATTTCAAGTAAAACCAAACTGCAAAGGCAAGAGAGAGGAAAGAAGGGGAAAGAGGGGAGAAAAGAGCAGAGAAACCAACCAATAAAACCCCAAACCATAGAAAGAGGGACTCAAACTTCTACCAGCAGCAAATACAGGTAGATAAGAGTTGCAGCCAGAGTGAACGTCTGCCCAGAGCACTCCCTTTCAGCCACAGCAGCAGGGCAAATTGGCTGCCAAGAATTTAACTGTGCAGAGAACCAGCTCCCACAAATGCTGGTTTTTTTCCTCTGTGCTGGGCAGATGCTTTGTGTAAAATATATGTCCTTCCACTGTAGCTGTTGCGCTGAGAGCCATAAACCCCAGTAGGTTGAGCCTTACACGGGTTCTGGGGAGTGACCTGCAAACTTCTCTTGGAAGAGGGAAGAGACAACGTGCTTGAAAAGGAAAGGACTTGGCTTCTCCTCTGATAAGCAGGACCCCCTTCCCTTAAAAGACTTTTAATTTTTTTAGCCATGAGACTCTGAAGGGCAACTTATTCCTGCTAAGGCACAAAGCAGGAATACTTAATACGAAAATAAGCACAACAGTTTTATCTGCAGAGATTCCCCCTAGAGGCTGACAGACCCAGAGATGGCATCAAGCCAATCACAATAAAATTTACTAATCAAATTCAACATTTGAAAAGTTCTAAGCAGGAGCCACAGTCACTTTGCTAGCAACAAAATCTTTGGGTTTCTTGACTGGTTAATTGCATAAACAGTGTTGAAAAGCTGCATTTTCTTCAGTAAATACTGCAGCTCAGGGTCTGATTTGTACGGCCAGCACCATATGTGTTCCATCCTTCCTTCCAGGCATATTGGCACAAACCCACCAGCTATACAAATGGCTTAACTGACATACCCTAAAGCCCATGTCCACAGCAGACCACCATCCACTCATGCAGACAAAGCTTGACAGTACCTCTTGCTATTTACATACTTTATCCTCTCAGTGGGCTTTATAAGAGTCAGAAGGAAAACAAGATTTACTTCCCCCCCCCCCTTCCCCAGTGCAGAGTCTCATTTAATATTGATAAATATTTAATCAATACTAAATGCAAAAGCAAAATAAACAAAAAAGTCCCTGGCCACTGAGTAGTGCCAGAATTCAGAAGAGCAAAGCTGAGGCAGTAACACAGAGTCAAAGACAAGGAGGACAGATGGTATTCACAGAAAAGCTACTTCTTGCTTTTTTTGACTCAATGTAGGAAAGTTAAATACAAAAACCTTTTAAAGGATAAATAATGTTTAGGGTGACCTGACCTGAGTATCTCAAAACAGCATTTAAATCCTGATTTCTAGCTTCTGATCAGAGTATAATGAGATAAGATGAAATGGGAAGGGAAGATAGATCCTGTGCTCGAGACTGCTCTCAGCTCTTCCTGCACAACCTACAGTCTTTTTGTTCAAAATCATGTTCATTGACTTCGTGGCTATTCCTTTGCAGCTACATGTTGAATATGTAGCAAACATTCTTTGTGTGTTATCATTTAAAGTTACTAACTACAAAGGGAATAGCTTTCATAGATAAGGAAGCTTTTTAGACTGAAATAGAACCTTTCTGAAGAGTCCCATTACCACGAATTGGGACAACTTTTTATGGGAGTACTGCTTACTAGCTGTTGAGCTACATAAACATGCATACAGCATATGCCTTGAAAATCCAGTATAGAAAGTCTTTCTCCTTTTCTGGGAGCAACTCCCACATGTCCCTTTCATGTCATAGCCAGGACAATGGGAAACATTGTACAGAGTTGTCCATTTTTTAACATGCTGGACTGGGGTGAGAATTTCTTCTTTCTTGCAAGGAATAATTAAAACTGAGTGACCTAGTTCTTGAATCATTCCATTACTCCAGCTGCATGAATTGTGTCCAGCTGGCTGATCTTGATTGGTAGATGATTTTTGAGGATAAGCAAAGAAACCCAACTCTTTAATGTACTTACGATAACAAGCATGTTATGCAGACACACAAAATTCCATTCTTGGGGTTGGCTGGAGAAATCGTAAAAGCACAATAGGCAATACTAAAATTTGTTTGGAAGGTATTTTATTTTTTCTCATCATAATGTTTAACTCAGGGGTGTAAATTCTGAACCTTGGTGCCTCATATAGACTGCAAAAGAGATGCAAGCTTTTCAAAAGAAGTTAGGTTAAAAGTGCTTTCTTCTCTTCACTGATTACATACACAGCCTAAATCCCGCCTCAGAGATAACCCCAGCATTATATGAAAGCCCACATGACAGTCAAATATGCATCCAGCCAAACAAATTAGCATACCTTAAGTAAACCTCAGTACTGCCTATGTGAACCTTGCTAGTCCATGGCAAAGGAAAGATAATTGAGCATTATGAACCTTTCTTCTTATAAGCCTAATACAGTCAGACTTGCATTTATCTAGGGTTACAACCCCTAAAATCACTGCATCTCATCTGACACATAGATATTCATGTAAGTGGTGATAACTTGATCATGCACCCACACCCTTAACTCTTACACCTTTGTTACTGTTCAACCCATAAAACCTAACATAAACAAGCATAAACAATAAAACCTAACAAGGGAAAATATCCTTTGTTGCTAGTAGGCATGAGAGAAAAAAAAAAAAAAATAAAATCAAGAGTTGGCAGTTTGCTGAGCTGTAGAACTAAAAAGTAGGACTCCATGAACGGCTGCCTTTTTTTTTCCCCTCCCCTCTTTTCCTCCAAGGAAAAATCATTAATTCTGCAAGAGTCATGACTTAATTGCAGCTAAATTGATAGAGTTTGCACAGGAATTGGAGTTCAAGATTAATTCAATTTGAGTCATCTGGCTGAATAAACTAAAGCTGCTGTTGCATTTCTGCAGATGTGAGGGTGCAGAGCATTTCACACCCCCCTTTACAGGAACCTCCAAAACCTACCATGCTATGCACAGCAGCTGCTGAATACGGGATCTGCTGAACACTGGGAGCGCAGACGCTCCAGGAAGAGAAGCTGTCACAGTACTGGTAGTAGCCAGCACCTTTTTAGAGAGAAGTCTCCAGGCCCTGTGTCCTGCCTGGCCACATGGCAATCCCATCCAGCAGCATCTTCATCACCTGATCTGACACCTCCTCTCAATGGCTGTTTCACCGGAATTTAGAAGGTGCAAGGCAGGCCTGCCCGTTGCCCAAGAAAAAACCTTCATTTGGGGCTATCCCAGGTTCTGTTTGTGTTTTTATTTCACCAGCTGGGGGCAGAGGATGTTATGAGCAAGGCTTATATACAAACAAACCAGTGTTTTGAGCAGATGTGTGAAATCATGCTGAGTGTTTGCTCACAACTCCAGCCAGCTGCAGAGCAGATTAGAAAGTGGTCTTGATAGGTGAACTTTACTGAAAGGAGCTGAGTTATGAGGAAAGACAACTAATGGATAGATGGAACAATTACCTGTGTTGGGAGATAATGGCTGCAGCAACAGATCAGGACTCTGGAGAGCCATGCCTAGCAGTCAGGGCTTCCAGCCCAAGGGAAATAAATAAATAAATAAATAGAAATAGGATGTGAAAATCAGGCATAGAAACAAAAGGAAAGTTTTCCTCTCTTCAACTTCAGACTCTTGCCAGCAGACAAAAGGGTTGGAAAAGGGACATAGTCAGCCATGTCTATCTTGTTGACACATTTGTAAATACGGAATCACATCCCAGCAGCATCTTCATTTTGCAATGATAAGCAAAATGCACATTTTAGTCCCTGATTTTAAGACACAGCCTCTTCTCTCAGTCAAACTCACTTGCTTTCACTGTGCCTGCCAGGGAGCCAAAGCTGACTGGAGGCAGATGCTGCTAGGGAGGCACAGCTCTTAGCCTGCTGCAAAGGCTAGCAAACTGAAGTGATATGCATGCTTCCCCTCAAATAAATTCAAAGCTTTCACATAATTTACATAAGAGGTAAGTGCCTCTGTCAGTGATGCAGAACTGAAGTGGCTCCTTACAAACCGTATTTCTTTATTTAATTATGGAGAGAACAAACATCTTATTATAACATAATAAGTTTATAACCTTTGTTTAAAAAGCCTCTCTTCCCTGGGGATAATGTAAAAGCCTGTCTGGAAGGAAGCAAGTTTCCAAGATGTTTGTAATCTCATTTTTATGTGTGCGTGTGTGTTTCCACCTGTATGAACAGTTAATTAACATCTCTGCCAAACACACACTACCAAGCAGTGCCAACAGGCAAGGGTCTAGCAAGCCCACTCTGCAGTTACCCTCTCTGATCTCATCTTCCTTTCCTCCCACCTCCCTCTTGAGCAACATACTCCAAATAAAAGAATAAATGTACACATAAATAAGGCATCTCAAGACAGATACATTATATGGGTTCAATATGGAACAACAATTCATAAAAATCCAATACTAGAGCTGCCAAATGTACTTAATATTTACAAATGATGTTCTGAACAAATGCTTTTAATCTTTAAAGATTATGTTGAAAAGTAGCGTTCCCTACACCCCCTCACATTCCTTCTGACACATCACCCCACCTCAGACCTTCTGGAGATGTTTCCTGTGCCACAGTTAAGCTGGATATAGGTATGGAACAGGGGAGGTGGCTTGTTTTGATTTTTGTTTAAATATTTGGACAACATTTACATATATTTTTTATTATACATATGATAATTTGCATCTAATTAACAGGCTCATCAGTTTGTTACAAAAACATATGCAGAGCCTATAGTAGCTTTGTTAAAATATCATATCCAAGACAATGCTGGTATGCTGTGACAGCTTACCTCCTCTCACCTTAAAATTAGCAACAATTCTGCTAAAAGGAGAATGTTTTTACCTGATATGCTGCTAATCATTCCATCTCAGGAAGAAAGAAAAGTTCCTCAGAAAAATCTTCAAAGGAACCAAAATGCTGAGATGGAGATTCAAGCATCCTAAGACAAGTTCACACTCAATAAGTGCTGGATGGCGTAAGCACACTGATAAACACTGTTAACGCAGATACATGGATTTGAAACTTTTTGCCAGTGTTGCCTATAACAATTCTGCATGTGAAACAGTCTGTAACACTTTTACCCCAGTATGACACTACTGTCATTGCCAGACAGAAGAGTCCCCAAACAGAAAAACTTACCCGATCATTGCTTCCTGTCTAGATACCCCTGCATATGAGCAGAGTTGTACATAGCTAGAAGTTCTACAAGGTAACAATTACAGAACATCATGGCAAATCTGGTATGGAAAATTCAATTACCTTCATCCTCCTGGGACCACTGTATCTGGACAAGAATATAATCCTCCCACACATACAGAAGTAAAGGAATTCAGCATCTCCTGATTATCATTTTATGACTTACTCTTCTTTTTCCTCACTTCTGCCCTCAAATACCCCTCAAAACACATAGATGCAAATGAAGAAGGAATATATTTCAGGTGAATTTAGCATTAAATCCAGAATGGGGCGGGGGGGATTGTCAATAAGAAGAATAAATAGCATCAAAAGTGCCTTCCTGTGTTGATAATACATTTTCTATGCCTCTGATTGCACTGTGTGAAGCCAGCACCAGTCTTTACACAGAATGACTTGCTCATACTACAAGGATGGAAGAGCTGAAACTAAATTTTCTGGAAGGCTCATGTGCTTTCTAGCTCATCTTTCTCTCCAGTGATCCACCATTCTCCCTCTCTAGCCCTACTCATCTGTCCAGTTGACTTCAGGTGCAAACTGAGGTGGCTAGCAAAGTCGGACAAAAATCGATATATACATTTCAAAAGGCAAGAGACAAATGAACTTGTCTTCAAAGCCATCTTTAAGGCTTAAAAAGGAAAAAACCCAACATGTACAAAAGGCCTATGGACATAAAAAAGGTTAATACGTGTCCATTGAAGTGTGTGCAAATCTGAGAACAATCTCTTAAGCATCGGAAGGAGAGTAGAGGCCATGGTTCATCCCAGATACAAAACATTCCTTTTTCCCGATTCTCACAAAGGGCCTGAGAAGTAATAAAGCATTTTCTCAGTTTTCAGAATGGTTTCCAACACAATACGCTGCTATAATAGATCGAAAATGTAAAGCTAATCAGATGGGACATATTCATAGAAATCAAACCTGAGGAAGCTGCCACCTTGACAGGTTTTTCTATTGATAATTTCTTGACCTCTTTTCTCACAGAGGATTCTGCTCAGCCACATTTACTTTCAACAGACCATGCTCTTGTTTCTAAGAGTTTCACTTAGCTGCTGTATGGTTTCAGTGAGGTAAAAAAAAACCAAAAGGGGCAGGGGGTGTTTGCATCCCAGGGAGTTTTGTTATGAAGCTGAAATCACGAGCCAAGAGGACAGTAAAGGGTAAAATGTCTTTTGCGAGGTTTATGTAGTCAACTATTTTTCTGAGTTTCTGTAGGAAGTTCCAATATATTCCTATTCCAATATAGTTTGGTATTCTAGCCACTCAAACTAGAAAAGATCTGGTCCAGAGGAGTGTTCAGCCAAATCTGGTTTCATTTTGACTTTCAATGAGCTCCCCACAAATCCTCCTCTGATTTGACAAGTGTCTGGAGAGAGAACCATGTCCTCTTGATGGAGGAGGAAGCAGGGGGAGCAAGTCCAGAAAGCGTGGATGGAGTCACATCCCAAAGCAGAAGGACCTGCTAGACACACAGACAATGGACACATTAGGAGGAGGGAGAGCAGGCTGAAGAACATGCTGTGTGCCATCAATCCTAAGGGACAAGGTTGATATTAACATTGACACCAACAAAACACATCCCATTTATATTGTACACAGGGCAGCCAGCTTCTGAGCAACGTAACTCCGAACAAGAGCAGGCAGTAAAAGAAGTGGGAGAGAGCACTGCAAAACTTATTCTTGATGCAACATCTTGACAGCAGAGATTAAGTTCCAAGCCAGAAGCATTTGGTCACAGTTATATCATCATGTTAGGATGGAATCAAAGCCCTTTAGAAGGTGGATAATTTCAGATATAACAAACTGCATTATTTTATTACAGCTCCATGTAGAGCACAACAAATCTAGGTTGCCTGTGTCACCCTGATGAAGACTAGAAACTTTTTGGCCTAACCACAGTGCAAAACTTCAAGGAAGTATGCTTGACATTGAAAGCTGCTCAAACATGTGTTATCCAGCATCTGGATTTTTAAATTGTGGTGTGGGTTTTTTTTTTTTTTGTCCTTTGAATCAAGGACTCTTATAGCAAGTGCTTGCCACAGAGCAAAGCACAGGAAAACAGCAGATGTCTCAGCAGCTAAGGCTGCAGTGGTGTCAGTGCTGATATTGTTCCAACAAGTTTGGAGAGAGTCAGTTCTTTGTGACATCACAAGTACCAGAGTGACAGACACTAGGAGTGTAAAGCCCATACTTTGCCTTGGGCTGCCTGTCTGTGATATCTAATTTCACATTTTTTTGGTGCTCTTCAATTTCGTTCAATGAGCTTAACTCACTTTTAATGGCATAGCTAATTGCCTAATTGTGAAAATGACTGCATCTATCTATTAAGCAACATCCTTTATGGAAAAAAATCTGTTTGTCAGAAATAATACCCCTATACTTCACACAGCAGGTGCTAATTTGTTTTGTGTGAATAGGTAGATACCTCCTTAAGTATCTGGGTATGCATTAGTATCTCACACTTTAATATTACTGTTAGCTTTGAGTGTTGAAGATGACAGATGTTCATTAGTCAAGGCATATACAGCCCTCCCCTCCCTTGGAATATTAGCTTGCCTCATGTATATTAATTAGACTCTCCTTACAACATTTCCATAGGGTAAGGCAGAGTTTTACCCTCTGCAAGGAAGAGGCACTAGAAGTTAAATAATTCACATGAGATCCCTTAAGAGGCCTGTGGCAGAACACAAGACCGTCACAAACTGTGGGCTCTGGTCTGACTGACTCACATGCCCTTCCTCTGAGAATTACATCAGAAGGATGCAATACTGAGAGTAGCAAGTCCCGATCTTTGCAAGGGAAGAACACAAGCACTGAAGTTGGCTCCCCTATACCACAGTCTCCATCTTTAGCTACATCCCTTGACTGCTTCTGACCCTCTGCAGTGAAGTCCCTCCTGTCTCAGCCTTGCAAACTGCAGTCCAGTGTACCATGCATGCCATGTGTCATCCTCTAAGAGGGACTGGTACTTTGGCTTTTACTAAAGGAACTGGAGTGCTACCTCATCTTCTTTCTGAACTCTTAAGCAGACTATTTGCCTGCAGACATCTTTGGGTACTTAGCAACGAAGCAAGAAATCAGTACAGTCTCTTCCCCTGTTCCAGCAAGCAGCCCATCCCTCCTTCCTCAAAGAGTTTACACCAGAAGTACTGTAATGCCTCCCCTAATCGGAAGGGAGAGAAAAGGGCTTGTCAATCCTTGCTCTAAAGCTGCTAATCCTGGAACCCATCCTAGCAGCCAAAGCTAATGTAAAGTAAATGCCCTATAAATAATCAAAGGGGAAGAATCATTAGCCAGCCATCTTGTAATAATAATTTTAAATGAACGTGTAATTTATGGAGACGATAATTATGAGACAAGGCCCTTTAACCATAATGAATGCGCTCAGATAATAACTCCTGCAGGTTCAGCCCAGCCTTGGGGAAGCCTGTGTTTTTTCTCTTGCTATGACAAGCTTTCTGGTAAGGAACACAAATGCAATGAGAGTGACTGCAAAGCCTTCAGGGCTGCATAGGTAGGAAGTAGCTGCCTGTTCAGACCATGAGCTTACTATGAATAGCTAGCTTTTGCCCTCATATGTACTCTGGTGTCAGTTGTGACTGTCAAACAGGGAGCTGCAAGGACAAGACCAGCCTTTAACAGAGGGCAGCTTCTGAGCTCTGAACACTGAAGCAAGGTGAGGGCCTTCATCTAACATGGTGAGTTGAGCAGCATCTGGCATTTATCCAAAGCCCCCAGAGGCCAGCCTCTAAGATCAAGTGGGGATTTCACCTTGCAGGCCACTAAGCTGAACACCGTATATCAATCCCAGCCCCTAGACTGCTGCTGCAATGCCACATGGCCCACATCTCATAGGTAATGCTGTGGGGCATATCCAGAACAAGAGAGAAGTCAAATTCCATCCACAGATGATGGCGTGTGGAGAAGAGAAAGCAGCAAGGGGTCCAGGAGCCTATAGCTCACTTCAGCAGCTTTTACTAATGTACTTCAGAGGCAGACGATTAAAAACTCCCCATGTGAAATTCCTTTGCCTGTCTGTGCTGTACTCCTGATAGCTTCTAGCTACAGCCAGAGTGATTTATCCAGGTAAAGCAGCAGCTCTTGCATCAAACTCTATCCCAGAGGGAGACTACCTAATGAAATCTAATAGAGCAGGTGAAATAAGGAGCACAGAACCTCTTCATTCCATGCAGCAGCTGTTATGCTGCTGTTCACTGTGGCATTCAGTCTGTTGCCCGAATACTAGCGAGAAGGAAATACTAGTCTTGACTTATTCTTCCATCTTTTGAGAGATTTCTGTAAAATCAGGCTAATAACAACCTAATTCCCAGCTTTGCCAGGTTGGAGAAGGAGGCTGCTGTTCTATAGCACAGCAAACCCCAGGAGAAAGTGCCAGCCAGAATTGGATAACTGGGGAGATCTTCAGCATCTAATCTGCCAGGAAGTTGGCCCCTCCCACCCCACATCCCATCTTCAGTTGCACATTTCTTCCCTTTTTCTCCCAATGGAGAACTAAAGATAGCAAGGCTGAGGCCAAACACAACACCAGGCTTCCCCAGATAATAAACAGGTCTGCTAAGTCTCAAAGCAGCTCATCCCACAGACATCTGGGAACTGAATGTGTCAGACAGAATTCAGCAGAGTTGTAATAACAACACAAAGTGCTATCAGGTCTCATGCAACAGGGATGCCATGAAGTAAGAACCAATTCCTGCTTGTCTTGCTGCTATGGCCAACACAGAAACAAAACTTCTCCTGTCACCACTGTCCCAGCAGCCATGCGATAGGAGCTGGGAAGTTAGCTTGCCTGGAAAGAGACAGACTTTTTGAGGAAATGTAACTGTTCTTTAATTTAGGGCCAGTGTGACCTGGCAATTAGTCATAGGACAGGCTCCAGCTCAATTAAGACAAACAGCCCATTGTAATGGAAATGGTTATGTGACCAACAGGACCAACCTGAGTTATAGCCTCAATTTTCTCCATGCCTGGTGGATTTGAAATAAGTTCAAAGAAGGTCAAGTGGTTGACTTTTCATTTGCTGATCTCACACATCTTTTCTATCCATTTCTCTCTCCTGGTGAACTCTCCCTGGACTTGTCATCATTGTCCTGTCTTCCAGGGCCAAAGTACCCCCCAGCTGTATCTATGTTATGAAGAAAGTCTAAAACTGAATCTAAAGGAGGATGATCTCTGAACTTCCCAAGCGCAGTCCAAATAAGTGTCATTTCCTATTCTCTCTGCAGATTAACTTCTGCCTAGTGTTTCTCAGACTTTTCCCTTTCACACGAATCAGCTCAGACTTGAAAAAAGGGAGTAAAAAGCAAAGCCCAGGCCTTGCTAATAGTCTCTGCAACTGTCCTCTGTCTACCCAGTGCAATGCAAAACGGACCACAATCAGAGCCTAAAGCTATCTCAGTCCATCTAAGAATGCCAAGGAGGTTTGGGAAGCACCTGCCTTCTGCTCTTAAGCTTTCCTCTGTAACCTTGAAGGGTGGCTGATCATACCTTTATCAAGTGTGGGAAAATGGTGCAGAAGGCTTCGTGTGCTATTCCTTGCTGGAGAGCAGTCATAATTAAATGCAACTCCTCTTTTCATTAATGACAAGAACCACAGCGATATGAGGAACCCATTTCCAAACCCTTGGCCCTGGTAACCATTCATTGCCTTTTTACCTCCCAGATCAGTGCCGCTCCTGCGGGATTTGTGCAGGGCAACAGCGCCACCCAGTGGCTGCCCGCCCCCGCCCGCCCCTCACCGCTGGGACAGGTCAGTTCTATTCTCCATCTGCTCCGAGTCAGGAATTCGGCATCACAGTGGCTTGTCCATTCCTGCAGGGCTGAATGGACGAGTCACTGGGCATTAGCACAGGCAGCTGGTAGTGCAATAACATTGCTTTCTCCATCAATGCTTACTGTTGTTGCCTGAAGTTACGCAATTGAATTTGGGGAAGCATTACAAGGCCACAATGCAAGGGGATTTCTCGCCATACGCAGTAGCGTGGCAAAGGATAACTTTGCAAATGCGTGTTTCAGCCACCCAGACTGCACTCGCTAAGTGTCACAGGCAGTTAATCAATTTCAAGTATCCAGTTGCAGCTTGTGATGTTTTGTGCAGTGAAACTCTTAGGGACGGATTCATGACTTGTCTCAGACTTGACAAACTTCTTTACCTTAGGATGATGCACATGTTCCTGGTTTGTGAAGCCCCGAAGCTCAAGGAAAGACTTGCCTCTTATTTTCACCTCACTACCTTCAGTTCACTCTTCTTACTTAAATCTCTTCCCAAGTATCTTGCAATAAAGAACTAGGAGAGTCAGAGAAGCTGGCTTTCCCACAGCTTGCAATAATCTAGCCAATTCCAAGTGCGCAGCAAACAGCAAGAAAAGGAAAGGTTTTCCAACAGCCGTGTAATGCAGGTTCCTGTATATAACAGTCGCAGCTAGCAGCAGAGGCAGGTGTTCTTGGCTTCTCCACAGCTTCAGTTTGTAGTGATTTCAAAAGACTTCCCTCATTTCCTCTCCCCTATTTGATCACCTCATGCAACCATCACAAAACCTTGTCTTACACCAAGCAGCAAAATCATGGGGTCTCCAGTTCGTACCATAGCTGATGAGGCTGGACCAGGCAGAGACCACCACAGACACAGGCGAGACCTTACCTCACACTTACTGCTCTGCAGGGTGGCATTAAAGGAACACAGGGAAACATACGTGGCAGGGGCTTTGCCAAACACAGCATAGATGTGCTGCTGTGGGCATTTAGCTAAAAGCCAGCTGTGAACCGCTATCTCTGGCCTGGACTCACTTGTTATCCCCTAGTATGAATGCAGCATTTATTGTGGCAGAGCTGCCTTTTTGTCCGTTAGCATAACAGGGTCTTTGTCCACAAGTGTCAGGCTCTTGGGTGCTGCTGCTCTAAAATAGCAATAGAGCATACTGAAAATCAGTCCAGATTACCACTGAAACCCTTGATGTCTCCCTTCATCAAGGACGTCTGCTCCTCACAGGCACCGATACTCTCCCATGGAGGTTTCTCCCCTTCCTCTGTGCAGAGATGATGTGCACTCAGTGGGCTGCACACTGCTCCTCCCACATACTCCATGCAAAGCATAAGACAGCCATTTCACCTACCCTGGTTTCTTTACTTGCAAAGCATGTTATCCCACAAGGCTTTAAAAATGAAGGAAATAGTCCTACCCCAGGGAGCTCTGCGCTGAATCTGCACAGCAGCAGCCTCGCAACGCAGGTAAAAAGTGATTCACTCTTATGGACACACAGAGCATCTTCACTAACAGGTGAGGAGGGTTTGTGGATTGTTTTGATTTTTTGATCCAGACAGTTTTCCTTACGCTGTTGAATTACAATATAAAAATCAGACACATTAGGCCGAAAGTCTCAGAAGTTATTAATTCTTAAGAAAAGATTAACAAATCTAATAAAATTAGATTTTCCTGCTCCCAGAAGGCCAGAAGTTATATGCAAAGTGTAGACTGCCATGCTCCTATTTAATTGCCTCATGTAGTCCTGGAGATGATAGCGAATAGTTTGTCTCAGAGATTAAGCGTGGAAAATGTTTGGTCTACTCATACAACATTGTTTTTTTAACTAGCCTCTGAGCAAGCACTTGTAATGGTGAGGCAATCACAAAAAGACCCCAAGACCAAGACTTACCTTGAAACCAAAGTGAGCTCAACCATCTGCAGACTCTGCTTCAACCCACCTATCTGCTCTCATAGCATTTGGAAACGACATGGGCATGCCTAGTGCTGACAAGCATGTGAAAAGCAATGCAGGAAGACTCCCATGCTGCAGCCCTGCTCAGAGGTACAACGAGCAGTAACGCTAGCATTGAGGACCAGGTAGTAGGCAGAGATGGAGAGACTCAAGCTTTCTCCAGAGCTGTGGGAGCTGTCCCAACATCATGTCCTTCTTGAGTGTTTATCGTCTCAGTTTTCTTCTCTAAAACAGGCAGGACAAGAGCCAGCAAGAAGGAATCTCCTGAGCCTTTTCCAGTTCCTATCACTCTTGGCCTCAGATCGAAGTGAATTTCATTTGTCCCCACCTGCAAGGACTGCAAAGGCTTGTAAGACTGAAAAGCGCACTGAATTTTGCAGCTGGGAGAGACAGGAGCACTGTCGAGATGTTTAATTCTTCACACATTCCTGTTTGTTCTCAGCTCTGGCATCAAAGCTCCCTTTTGCTCTGGGGAGGAGGAGGAAAAACCCTGCCTGAGAATTTCAATTCGGGAGCTGCTCTTTTAAGAGTTTCCTACCAAGAACCTTCTACCTGATGGAGTTTACAATGTCACAAGCGATGCTGCTTACTGACCTCCAAAGGCTTTATCTGTGAACCACTAAATATTTGTTTAAAAATGAAGATGTTGAAGTGTCCCATTTATAAAAATCAGTTCAGTGGATGTTAGCATAGGATGCTGTCTTGTCACTCCTGGAGGAGATTCCCTCTTCTGATGGACTTCCTCCAGTCTTTTGTAGCCCTAAAGGTCCTTTCCTATTTATATTAGGGCACTTTCTTGATGGAGGGGAAGGCTTCTATTAGCTATCTGCTCATTCACTGAGATTGGTAGGGTTGGATAGAAATGACCATGGATGACAGGAGACAAGAAGCATGCTATTTCTGACTCCTGAGAAAAAAACATTAAATGAGTCATTCTAATCCTTCTACCCAGGGAATGGCTGCTGCCAACATGGAATCCTGTAGCCTTATACAGCCCAGACTATGTGCTGAGCCTATGCAGACAAGGGGCTGAAATGTTTCCACTTTCAAAAACTGGAAAGTGGAAAGCTGAGACTTACTTGTAATTACAGTCTCCGAGACTAAGGTTCTGCTGATAATAATTTTAAGACATTATATGGTGGTGGTGGTGGGGGGAGGAGGAGTCCTACCAAAAATTTCATTTTCATCCAGAAGTCAGTTTTCAAAGTATCTTAGTAAAATGCCTCTTACCAGCATCATCCCAGGGGGAGAAAGCTTCCCCACTTTGCAACTTGGCTCTTTAAAGCCAATCTAGTCCCAGACATTGTTTCCTATAAGCTACAAACAGACACCATCTTGAAGGCTCAAGAAATTGTTCTGGGGACAAATTTTCCTTCAAGTAAGAGGACTGAGGTACCAGTTCCACTCTTATTTACCTCCTTACGCTACATGAAACACACACAGCAGTGCCATGTGTATGTGCAGTCTGCAAGGTGTGCCCACATGCTCTCCAGGCTCACCCATTGCTGATAGTCTGCAAAGCAGCTGATAAGGTTAATATCAAACGGCAACCCATCTGCTAAGCTGATTCACATTGCTGTCAGAGAAAAGCTGAGTCAACAAGAACTGGTGCCAGAAGATTTTCCTCTTACTAACAATATGCGTGACTAATTAACAATCAATAGTAGAATAAAAATTAACGTTAACGTCCATAAGGGGCACTGTGCCAATAGCTGATCATTTGTGCTAATGAAACAAGAAAGTCTTGCCAGGTGCTAACAGAAGCGGGAACCAATTCAGACTGAGATTATACATCTTGAACAGTGATCCAAAGACCAGATGGAAACTAACCTCGGGCTTCCTTTACTACTGTTTCAAAACATTTGGGGTTTCACACACAGGTTGACTCTTTGTAGCCTTCACAAGTCAAAATATAGGTTGCAACCTGAAACTTCAGCCCACAGTTTGCAGTTAGCCCAAGCTCACAGTCCCTTCTGGAGTTGAAAATAGAAGAGCATTACACCATATGTGCAACCATAAGAGGCTCAGAAACAATGGTGCCCTCATTGATAACACAAGCAGCTCACAGAACTATTCCAGCCTCAGCACGTTCACACACAGCCCGTAAGAGATCACCCAAGTTCCCAGAGGTCCCAAGTACAAAACTGAACAGATAGTGGCAAAGAACGGCACCATTCCCTGCTACATCTCAAAACTGAATAAGCTGTCTGTCCACTGCTACATGAAGCTCCTTAAAGTTCAGTTACCAGCCCTCCTCTATGAGCCAGCCTGCTTGTAGGTGGAGCAGAAGCCTGGGAAACACACAATCAGCTTGCCTCAAAGATGCATATAGAGGAAGCAAAGGTATAACAGACAATATTTAAGGCACTGTCAGTGCCAGTTCCTTGCTCTCTAGCCTGGGACAGGAACATGCAAGAACCATGATGCAGCAAGCGGAGGGACCTGACAGAGTATTTGTCAGGATTGACCATAAGTTTCTGGAGACTGTGATTGTCTTTTGGCTCAGTGTAAGATTTGGTGCATCAGGGCCTCGGAATGCTCCTGCACTAAAAATAGTAGCCATTAGATAAGCAGATCACTGTGTCTTACCGATTCCAGAAATGCAGCAATTACAGCAATGGCTCCCTTGGCTCCATTTTAACCTAGCCACTAATCTCTTTGCATCAAAGTGATGGACAGCTCAGCTCCTCACAGACAGAACAACCTGTTATTTCTCAAAGCCTTTATTCAGAGGCAGACATCAGATCTCACAGCAACCCAGTAGGCACTTTTCAGCACTGCCTTCTCTGCTGCAAACTCAGAACCGCACTCCTTGCTTAGCTGTACCAGGAGAGTGCATTTTTCCTGCCTGGCAACACAACACCGTGAAGTTCATGTTGAGATACCATCCATTACAGACAACCCACAGGCAGGTATAAAACAGGTGAGTTAGGGCTCTGGGTCAGGCTATTCAGATAAATGCAACACACCCATTTGAAACCCTGTGCTCCGGAACTCTTGAGTATGGTCAGCTGTGCAAAATAGACTGTTACATGCCTAGTGCAAGAAAATAGCAAAGGGACAAACAATACTCATGCCTCTGTAACCAAAACCTCTAACACACCCAAGATAACTTTATAGTTTGAAACAACAATCAAGTTTGAAGTCTTTTTTCTCCCCCCTCAGAGGTCTGTTAATACCATACATGGCATCTATGTCAGGGAAGCCAGTAGTTATGGGATGGGAACTTGTGCCAGAGCAAAACAAATTTGATCAGAATGAGAAAACCAATGGATAGAGCAAACAGCTGGCTCCAGTTAGGGCCTTATTTTTAGAAGGCATCTGCCAAGGGACTCAAAGTGGAATGGTAAGCTCCCTTGAGCACAGATGAGCCCAACTGCAGACCATAGTTTGTGTTATTTAGAGACATGGGATTTGCCATTAGGGAACTGTCAACACATGCAGGGTACAGCTTGCCCCTTGCAGATGCTGCAGGCACAGAGAGCCACATCAGAAGCCTGTGGGACAAACCCCTCATAGAGGAGAGGTGCTGGTCTGGCAGGATCTCAGATCCCCAGGAGACAGGACTGAGAGTGCTTACAGAAGTCAGCTAGACCACCATCATACCCCCAGACAAAAGAGTATCTGAATATTTTCATGTCTGGTTTATCTAATTGCCCCTTTCCTCCTGCTTGAGGTGGAGGAGAAGGGGGAGAAGGACACAAACATCACAAAGGAAAGTGACTCAAGACGTATCAGGATTTATTTACCTTCAGCAGTGTAAAAAAAGCTCAGCACTAAGGACTGTATTTAACTTCACACTCCAGCTGGCCTCTATGGGACTCCTGAGGTTAATACCTCCATTTAAATGGAAATTGAATGCAAAATTATTAGCACCTGTTTGCAAAAAAAGGCCCCAACAAATTATAAAGAATCTTTGTCAGTACAGTTCCCAGCAAGTGTTCCAGTTACTGCACCTCCACAGGCTAGACCTGACAAGGTCAGTACCAGCCAGAAGGACTGCTGTCCAAGAAGCTGAATGTCTCTGCATGAGTAGCATCCCCAGGAGATTTCACCTGGGCCTAGAGGATAAACTCTGGAGGAAGAAGCCAGTTCAGAGAGATGAGGTCAACCTCTGAGCCAGGCAGACAGTAAGTCAAGAGAAATGAGTTATATGGAAGCAGGGAAAAGCCTAACTGAAAAGGCTCAAACTGTCTCAGAGCCACTGACTATAGCCAGGCTGGATCCAACCAACACTGCCCATATTAACCAAGCTGGCAAGGTCAGATTGCAGCCTGTCAAACTCAGTGGGTCTCTGGTACTTTTCCATGTTGGAGCAAACAGAATAACCAAAGATAATAATGACCCAAAGCTTTTCTTCAAATTCCTTTGAAATAAGTCTGGTTAGGAAGTGGGAAGAATCATAACCCCACGTAACACAAACTTTGTATCAAAATAATGCAGAAGAAATAGGTGGGTTTGCTGCTTTGACCCAGAATTCAGTAGTTGAGCAAGACAAAAATTCAAAAGTCAACAATAGGGTGCAAGTTATTCTCACACAACACAGCCCATGGAAAATCCATTCATTAAAAACTCCAACAAGAAATTTAAATTTGGCAATCATTTTATGTATAAAGGAGTTAATCTTACAGAGAGGAAACAAATAACTCAATATGTATATAGCCATGTTTCATCTCTCATTAAAACCTCCCTGAAATCTTCAGTAGGTAAATCTGGAGGGACTGTTATCCTATCTTAACCCGTAATGAAGCAAGGCAAATTCTTTAAGGAATCATGCAGAGGGTTGTAAAGAACCATGTCTATAACACTAACTCACAGTCTTTTTATAATGAATGGTATAAAAACTTGAAAGTTTGCTCTTAACATTCATCTAAAAATTAGGCTTCTAAACCCTTTTTTAAAAGAACACCCTAAGGACACATAATTAATAGCTAATAAGTTCAAAGAAAACATTTTTCTCAAGTACAAGCCAGAAATGTTAAGAAAGCAGTGGGTCTGGTGTTCTTTCTTTTTGTTAGGCCCTGCTAAAACCATACTTCATCTGTTCCATTAGGCAAGAGTGTTAGCCATCAATAATCAAGTTACTCGTTGTAAGCAAATGTCATCCCACAATTAGTCATTTGTCTTTTTAAAACTCGCTCTTAACACCTGTGAGATTCTGCAAATGTGGTTCCTAATTAATTTTATTCCTCATAATAAGAAATCTTTGCATATTGCTTTGGACTTCTCACTGTTCGCAAGGAGCATCTCTGCTTCTCAGAGTCACAGTGGGCACTTGAGCCCTGTGGTAGGGTTACTCTTTAGACAACCTAAACTCTTACTGACAAGAGCTGACACTTGAGGCAATTACTGGAATGTTGGACCTTTCAGCAGGAGGGACAGAGCACTAAAGCAATTTTTTCCAGCCATCTCACATTCATTCTTGTACATCATATTTAACCACCTACACAGACCTCAAACATGCAATCAGCTGTGAGCCTTCCTGACTTGGAGTAGAAATACAAACTTCTAAGCTCCTTCGCTGGCGTACCTTCCTCTTGCCTTGCATTCACCTCCCCAGCAAATCACTAGTTTGTGGTACAAATTTATCCTCTAAGTTTAGAGCTAGAGCAGTCTGAAATAGGGACAAAAGGAAAGCTTTAAACCACAGTTTACTGATCAGAAACTGAGGCACAGATCAATTTAAGTGATTTGCCTAGGCTTGATTAGGCATCCCTGGTGGTGATACACACTATGACAAGGTCAGGGCTGGTGCTCAGTCTCCTGCCATAGCATCTTCATCGCCTCCACTCCCGAGCACAACAGGCTAAGCCTGGAACCCAGGCAGCATGAAGATATGCCACCTTCAAGGAACTGTGCACTTGGGACAGAACATCATTGGGGAACTTGATCCTCCGCAACCTTAAATCCTGGCTGCAGCTCAACCAGCTGAGAACAAAGGGAAAGCATGCAAAAAACAGCAACACTGTTCCTTGTCCAGAATATGTTTACAGGGACTTTTAATGTACAAGAGAAATTTCAGGCTGGAATCACCTAACATGTCCCTAAAGCCTTCATGCAATTCTTTTCTCAGCTCTGGCCTCAAGCTTCCATCTTAACCTGTTTCTGTCAAAGTGCTGAGTGCAGGGGAAACACCCTGAGTTTTGCCAACAGAGAGAACAAAAAACACACCAGTGACTTCATGCAAGAGGAATTTGGGTGGAGAAGGAGCCTTAAAAGGGAAACACTTGGAAGTGCTACTGCCTGGAAAAGAGCATAAAAGAATTAGATCATTTTTGAAATATTTACAGCTTCACTGCAATTGCTACAGAAAAAGCTCATGCTGCCATGTTTAATTTATTTCAGACTTGGAAGAGTAAATCTCATTAAGGTCTAGTGCTTTCTTTTCACAAGGAGAAAGCATGTGTTCACACTTAAGATAATTGCAAACATCCGTCGCTTTAAAAATAAACCCTTGCACATCAGCATGAGCTCTGAATCCATGCCGGCAAGTGGCTCCAGTTCAAGCAACCCTACAAGGATGCTGGTAAAGGCAGCAAGAGGGGCCCAAACTGAGCACCAAGCTGGGCTGGGGGGAAGCAATCCTCTTAAAGGAAGAAATTGCTCCCTGTTAAGCATGGGCACTACTCTGAAGTGTAAGCTACAGAGGATATTGGCCTCCAGTTTGACACCAACTGATAAAAGCAGAACTACACATTGTTCGTTGCCTGGTTGTCACTCTCTCACATTCAGCTCCCATTGCATCGAGCCCTTAGAGAGTCTTCAAATCCCTGTATCTCCCACATCCTAGAAACACGGGCACTGCATAATCTTTTTAATGATACTGCTTTCCTGAAACTAGTGTTGATCCTCTATGGCTGGTATAAATGGAGCAGTACATCAGGCCTGAAATTATTAGACTGTCAGTTCTAAAGAGAAAGAAATCAATACATGTTCAAAACCAGGGTGTCACACACTGTGCCAGTAGTCCAAGAATAACCTGTCCAGGAATCCCACTTGCACATTCTTACTGCTCACCCAAGCCTAGCCCTGGTGCTATTGCATCTGCACTGCCAGTACTACCTGTGCTGGCCTCCATTAAGCCATACTGTTCTACAAATATTTTCTTCTTCTGCACTAACATATCTGTAGTGATCCCATGTCTGCCCTAAATTATATTGATAAAATGGAGGGCAATATTAAGCACAAAGAATTCTTAAATATGCTGACAACTTCAGAAGGAGAGAAAACACAAGTTTATTTTAAGTGACCTCATACTGGCTTTTTTTTTACTGCACACTCACCTTTAAGTTATATATTTTACTATTCAAAACTGTGCAGTTCAAGCCATGGAAGTATTTTTCTGTGGCTGGAGCCAAGAAACCATACCCATTTCATGGCTTTGCTCATGATTTTTACTGCAGAGAAAGTCCCTGTCTACTCATATACGTATAAAGGCCTCAGACCAATAGTCTAAGGCACAGATGTTGTCTTTACCAACAGAACTGAGGCGAGAGAAAATGAAGGGAAAATTAAATGCACACACAGAAGATATCATCTGAGGAAACCTAACTGAGAAGCTGATATCTGCCTTGCTTTGAGGAGGGCTAACATGTAATATTCACTGTGGCTCACAATGCCTCCAAAATTATTATGTAAACTGCATCATAAAGGGGCGCCTCGGTATGAGGAGAAATCACTCATGCAGTAATGGACTCTCTGCAACACAGCTCTGGCAGCAGGAAAGTTCATTAAGAATGCGAATCTGTTGTGCTAGGAGCAGGAGGGGGATAGGTTTCTTTTAAATACCTTCACTGCAAACCATTTAAAATGGAAAACAGTAACAGGAACCCGAATGCATCCAGACACATCTGTCTTGTGCTATCCTAGCAAAATTAAGGGTTTAGAAATGCTTTTTTCTGGTTTTATTTTGATTTTTGTGGTTATTTCCATTTGAGAGGACCTGAGGGGACAAGAATTTCCTGCCTTGGTGAGAGTCTGAGGAACCACTGCTTGAAGCATCCTACCCCGACCTGGCATAAAAGCACACTGCACCAAGACAACATGGTCCCAGACTCTTAAATGTGGTTCATTATTGCTATCACTGACAGATAAACCAAGTCACTCATGTAAATTGCTCCATGCACATGGCTTGTGAATGTTAGATGAGACAGAATGCAAAGAGGAAACATTTCTATTACATGACTTGGAGCAGCCTCATCCCCCTCTCGGAACACCGTTGACAAACTTGTGACTGATAATTCTTCTGGCCCATTTCTGTTTATTGCTGCTTTAACTGTGCCTCCATTTGAACACCAAAGACAAACCTACATTCTCTTTAATCTGACATTGAGAGTTAAGCTTGTTTTCAATTGTTATGCTAAACTTAAAAGACACCAAGAAACACAGAAGCTGCTCATCTTCATTTTCCCAACTTCGTGAAGACAGTTGCAAGCTGGTTTTGTCCCCTTGCTACTTGGCAGCTAGTCCATCTCTGATGAAAACACTAAAAGAGCGACTGAAAGCTATTCTCCTCTCTCTGTGCTAAGTGCTTCTCCAGCAATTCAAGCGCTCGCAAAAGAGAGAGAATTACAAGCAAGGAGTATTACAGGGAGTGAAAAGTGAAGTGTTCAGGGTTTTGCTTTGTATCCTTATCAGATCATCAAAACCACCTAATTGCTAAGGAGAGAAGTCTCCGCATGATGCCACCTTTCTGCTTCAGTGAGAGCTACTTGTATTTTGCTGCATTAAAGCAACTGAATGTATTTGGTTTTTAATGCTGCAGAACTCGCATCTCCTGGACTCACAGCTAGCCACCCTACAGACTCAATCTCCTGGTGCTGCAGACTAGATTGGACATACTATTGCAACATCACTGGAGAGGGGAGAGACACAGAAGCCTCGGTTTAAGGAATGCAGCAAGGAGCTCAGCTGCACCACGTTGGCTTAGAATTAAGCCATATACCCTGCACTGGCAAGCTGATGCCCCATTGCCTACCAAGCCAAAGGAAGGTTTTACATCAAGGCCACCGTTGTGTCTACCTCTTGATTCCTGCACATGTAAGCCAAGACTAATTTCACAGTAAGCAACACAGTTTCACCAATGTGAAAGCTGCTTGAGCCATCATTAGTCTGTTCTGTGGAAGTGACAGTAGTGACTAAGTTACCTGCATTTCTCAAGGTGCAGAACAAGTTTTATGTATAGTCTGTTCCACTGACCTCTGAAAAGTGCTTGTATACAGCTATTTCTTCATTCCAACAACTGGAGGCTCGGTTGCTTTGGCAAAGGAAGGTACCTCTACAGGCACAAATTTAAATACAAATGGAAAGCAGAAAGCACAAGCAATTCCACATCATGGAAAAACTCAGTGTGCTCAAACAGATGGAATTTACATCTTGAATTATTGCATTTCATTGTCTTGTGCTGGCAAAGTCCAAGCTTCATTATGATACAAAAACAACCATTGGCTGCTGACAGGCTGTTATTTTGCAAGAGAAAAGCAAGTGGGCAACCACAGTGTGGGGCATTTTGTTCAACCCAGAGGACAAGGTCAGCCTGGGGCCCAGACTAGTCAAAATACTACATTTTGCCCATGAAATGCTTTCAGTGGAAAAAAACTCAACACTTCACACGGGGGGGAGGGGCGGACAAGTGAGACGAAACCAATCAAAATTCAAATAGAAAGCACTGTGTCACTTTTTTCTCAACTTCAGGTACTAGCTCTGTCACATTTTAGCACCTTGCTCCCTTTTTAATTCTTCCATGCATGGTTTTGGAGGACCTGGAACCCATCTTTTTTATTTTACTCCTTCTCTCCATGTTAAAGTGGAAAACTGAGTTCCAGACAGTTCAGAATATCATGAAACACCAAAGCTTTCACAGCCAGGATAGAAGCAGCCTGCAAGCAGCTTCTTCTGCCCTCTTTTCTCTCTCCATCCCACCTGCTCCCAAAGTGACACAGGAAACCTCCAGTATACAACCAAGTGCCAGTACCCGGGAGCTGCTGTTTGCCCCTTCCTCCCAGCCTGTTTGGCCATAAGCAGGCTTCTTCCAGCAGACATGCTCCCAATCCATGAACTAACAGACATAAATATTGCTGCTCTGTGGCTGAGCAGCAGAGCCATTCTTTGGGACAGTGCCAGCACTTCACATACTCCTTTTATTTATAGCTTTTGCACCAATTTGTCTTCCTAAAAACTGCCACTATATCTATTATTTAATGTTTTGTTTCAATGACACTCTGTAATTTATACCAGGCCTTAATAACACATTGAAGCCTTATGCTGTTATTTTATTTGCCATTGTGCTTTTCAAGTGCGCACACAGAAAATTCAGCCACAGCTTCAGAGCATCTCTGGTAAATCTAGCCTGGAGTATTCACTCTGACAGTTAAAAACGCTAGTGCTCTGCAGTGGAAGAGTTCCTACTCTGTCATGACGAGAGGAAGAGAAGTAGATCCGTTTCTCCACCTTATAAATGAAGTTAATGGCACAGGCAGTGGGCAGGCCCTCCATGGTGTTGCGGGGGCGAGGCTATACAGGGAACATGAACATTACAGTCTCAGTAGCAACAGAACACATTACTATCCTTAAGTGTCAAGTCTTCCTACATTTTCAACACTGGATACACCACTAAGTTTAGGATTTAGAAACATTCAAAGTTCAGAGGCATTTAAAACTTGAAATTGTTATTATTTTCCCAAATTAAGAAAACATTGAGAAATAGCAGCTTTTTCCATGAATGATGCCTCTTAAAGACATTTGTTCCTATTAACATGAAACAAAAATTCCAATATTCCTCTAAAACCTGAGGGCTTGAAAGCCTTCCAAACACGGATCAAAAAGATTACATACATACACATAACACTTCAGATATACAATACCTCAAGTTTAACCCACATGCTCTCACATTTTGGACCATAGCTGTGCACCAAACAATATACTTGAACAGCAGAAATACAAATGACATTACGGATAACAAAAACATAAAAGAAGCACTTGAGCTCTACCTCGTGCAGATCCTCTGTTGATGTAGCAAAGAGATCCAGACCCAAGCAAACAGCCTATTTACATGTCTTGGGAGTGGTTCCTTCTAAACGCCTCAGGAAGGCTAAAGTGAATTACCTGCAGCTCCCATCAGCCTTCAGTTCTTTTCTGAAATGGTTAAAGTGCTTGACATAATTAGCTCCTAATTGTTAGCAGCTGTACCCATTATCAGTTTAATTCCTAATTAATTGTTACAATTAATGCTGCCTTGCCTACCCTGTCTTAAGAAGTGTTTGTTAGGGATGGAATGTTACGTGTTAATTAATTTGCTACCAAATTTTAGCATTTAATTGTATATTCTAAATATGTTGCTATTTCCCCCTGTAAACAATTAATGAGCCAGGGGTCAATTAAACCTGTGTTAACCTGCATCCTAGTCTGCCCACCTGGCAAAGCAGAGACCTTTATTGTATGAGGAGGAGATTTAAAGTCAATTCTCACCCTCAAAAAGATGCAGGCAACAAAAGTGCTATGAATACATTTTTGACTAGTAGTAGCTGACCATCCTTTCCCTTATAGCATGGGCCTATAAACAGGCTAGGGCTCATGCAGATCTGCTGCTGAGGGCTTTCATTGTGCCATTAGAAACACAACTCACTACAGCCTTGAGGGTGGCATATAGGGCAGCACCAGGCAAACCCAGAATTAGAGCAAAAAGAGAGAGAAGATGGATCAGATGGCCTGTGGGTTTTGCTTGTTTTATTAACATTCTCATGCCCCAGTTTTCTCATGGAATTATGATGAAAAATTATACCATTGTTTGCTCTAAGCTTTTGTAGGAAAGAAAAATGCATTTTTCGGGATATCCATCTCCCTACAGAGCTGCCTGCACATCTCAGAGCAGGATAAGAAATGCGCTTTCACTGCAGCAGCCAAGAATTAACATGTTACCTCACAGAATCACCTATTTACACCCACTGTAATGCAGGTATGTCCAAAAAAAAGGATTGCCTGAGCACATATAAAATGCTGGGGACACTGCACCACACACTCACAGCCCTTCCTTCTCTGGCATTCATGCCAGCATCACAGGCCAGACTTAGTCACTCACTTGCCGCCTTCTCCACTAACTCTTGCTGCTGTTGCAATCGGTTCACCCCTGGAAAGGATACCTGTTCACCATACAGGTGACTTGACCCTGTTTCTCTGAATGTTGCCGTCTTAACCAAGAAGTTGGTTCTCTGCTGCCTCTTCATCCTCCCACCAGCTCAGCCCACAGAAGCAGTGAGCTGCTGCTATGTTTTTCACTGTTGCCAGCAGCCAAAGCACTCTATTCCACCCATCTATCGCTGGTTGTTAGTTCCCAAAAGATTGTTTGTTGCCACAGCATGGGACAACTCAATTACCAGACCAGGTCACCAGCTATGTGTGGGATCTTAAGCAAGCTTAATAAATCTGTCCTCAGATCTTGGTTTAAACTGCAAAAGTAATTTAGCGGGTGCTATGCTTGGCAGAATCACATGGAAGCACAAGATTTAACCCTCAAATGTGCCTGTTTTCTCATGCACAGCAGTACCTCTCACCCGCTTGCTGTGCAAGAGAAAGCCCTTCTTTTCAGTGATGCAGCCTCCACATGTGCATGAGGGCAAGTATGTGAATGCTCTCACGTTCAGACATGACTCTTTATGGAGGCATGTGCACCCTTGGTTTCAGAATAGCATGATTTCATCTCTTCAAGTCTGTCCCTATACCAGGGCTGCTCTTTCTGAGCAGGGGGCTTCTCTTCCAATGCAGGAAGACATTGGTGATGAATATTAATTGCTTTAACATCTTGTTGTGATAAGGCCAAGCACATTTCAGTGCTTTGGCTCGTTGCTAGGGAACTGAGAATGGCAAGTCATGGATTTCATTTGCTTCAGGGCCCACTTGGGTTGAAAACAACATTAAGCCACAGAGCAGGATTCGCCTGTTAATTATTTAGAGTCTAATAAAAGAAAAGGGAAAGAAAATTCAGTGTTTTTTCACTCTCCTCCCAATTGGCTTTCATACTACATAGGGTCATTAATCCCCAGGGCAAGACAGCTTTTTTGTCACACATGATATCTTCCCCCGGAACAAGACAAGAACGCCCCTGCTTGTTTAACGGAGCTTTGCCGAACTGCACCTTGCAGAACACCACAGCAAATGACTATATTTAAATTTAATTGTCCGGAAATTGTAAGCATAATATTCTCTCATTTCACTTCTAATTTTAGATGTAAACAAGCTGGCAAAGTCAAGCTCTTCCTGTCGCCTCCACCTGCAAGCAGCACTGCTGGCAGAGCTGCTTCCCTGAGCAGGGATCGTGCCTGCTGCCATGTGCCTCCTCCTGCCACCAGCCTTGCAGCACAGCCGTGTTGGAGGTCAGCTGGAGATCACTTTGAAGGGATCCTGCTGGGTCTCTGTTTACTGCTTTTCCTCTGCCACTGCAAATGACATTTGGGCTACCCTAGCCCTAAAGCTTTAGGATTGCTGTTCCGGCAATGGGGATGTCCTATGTGGGAATCTGAGCATAGTCACAGTGAGTGCAATGCTATGAGGGATTGACAGGTTTAGTCTCTGTAAGAAGACTGGTCTCCATGTGAGGAGGAACTGAAGAGGAATCGAGGTATGGGTATCTCTAGGTGTGCATGCATGCTCTGCTTCTGCAAGGACACCAGAAAAGCAGAGCTTTGCAAAGGACTGTTCTGTGTGCAGCATGGAGATGCTCACTCTCAGCCCAGCTGTCCCTTTCTCCTCTATCTTTGCACCCAGGGAAGATGTTTAGCAGATCACTGGTAATTGCACTATGTCTAGCTGGGCACACAATAGTGACTAACTGACTGCCCCTCAAGGAGCGCACAAAGTAGGAACTGCCCCAGATGGCTGCCTTGCCTGGGGAGCACCAGCAAGAAGTGGCAGGCAAGCAATTAAAAGAAACATCAGAGACAGAAAGGAATGATCCATTTATGAGCAGGAACCCAGGCAGCATGATTACCCCTAGGGTGTGCTCCAAGGAATCATCCTGATGTGTTTGTTATATCTCCCAAACATAAAAGCTCTCCCAACATCACACCATGTTGAAATGTCTCCCTCCTGCCTTCCATTTGTCCTGCAGCATTCACAGATTTTACGTATTTGCTTCTTATAGCTGAGCAAGTGATGAAGTTAATTTACTCATTAGATTGTTTCTTTTTAAACCTGCTGCGGAATCCATCTGATTAACTGTTCCCCAAATGCCATCCCATCAGAATCCATATCCTTTGGGGATATCAGAGTGATCCATCTGCCCCATGGCCACCCTCCTTCTTCAGAGCACGAAACTCCATCTGTTTTACGTGACTGCAAATCTACAGCAACTCCCATTGCAACAGCAACTCCCATTGCAACAGCATCCTTGAAAAGCAAGATATCAGAAGTTCATCATCTTTGCAATTCATCCTCACCTATTTGAGCAGTTCTCTTTGGGTAAGGCTAGGCAGGGTCCCACTCTGAAATACACCTCACCCTCTGTGAGCTTCGTAGCTTGCCAATAAGGTCTCTCAGTTTATCAGAGAGCATTTCTACTTTTGCATTTGCATGCTCCTTTCTCCTTACATTCAGACTGAAAACCTCCAACCAACTCCTTAGCCAGGCTTCTCCAGAAACTCTTTTTTCCAGGGATTGGTTAGTTACTAGGAGACAATCAGAGATAATGGATCAAGATTGCTGTGTCACAGCCCCTCTTGGAAATGAATGCTCCCCTCCTTTGCATGAGTTCCTACACAGTGTGAAGGTGACTCTCAAAAAAAAAAAAAAAATTGCAGTAAAATGCAAAGCTCCCCAAAATGGACTGCAAACTCACAGTGAAACACAGATTCTCACCTTCTCTCACTGAAGGCAAAAAGATCTGCAGCATAGAAGAGATATGAGTTGCTTTAGCTATGCAAGAAGCATAGTTTGAATGAGTACGATTATTTCTGAGAAGAAATGGTAATGCATGGGAATGGGAGTCAAGGGAATTCAGTTTCCTACCACCCACCAAGGGGTTAGTGTATGAGGCTGTTTGTCTCATTCTCTTTGTCTAGGTACTGATAAAATGGCTCAACCTCTGCAAAACATGATGATCTCCACAGCTGGAAATGTCTATGCAAATGCTAATTACTAATATGTTTTTTGTTCTATTGGGTATTCCTTTTATAGCTAGGAAGCTGTTTTATAGCTAGGAAGCTGTTTTGAATGTGCTTTCCAAGCTTCCAAAGGTGAGGGAAAATAATGATCAACCACAGTAATGTACCTAGTGCTCTGTGAGCTGTTGCACCGATGTGGCTCTAGTCTGACAAATCACAGCATATGATGGTCATCTTTACATAAGTAGCAGCTGCTTGAGATGCAGTTACATACTCAGGAATTAAGTGTTGCTGGCCTCTCTGGGAGAAAACCAAGGAGAAACAGCAGACCTGATCTCTGGAGGTTTTTTGCCATATAGGCATCTATGGTAACAATATCTGATTGTCACAAGAGAGCAAGCCCAGACAGGTAAAGAAGAGTGAGCAGAAATGCATTTGAAACCCACAAAGGCACTTACATAAAGCCTTTAAAGGTTAACTGTCTGCTTCCATAAATATCAGCCATAAATATCAGCCAGATACCAGCAAGTGAAAACAGAGGAATCCGGGATTACTCTGCATATTTCCCACAGCTTCGCCAACTGGAATACTTCCTCCACTACCTTTCCATTTGCATGCCAGTCATCAATCACTGTCTTAGTTGGAGCAGGGGCTGAGAGCGCTTCCCTTTGGGAAAGCCTGCTGCAACTAGCTGTGCAGCAGAGGGGGAGCACAGGCCTGCCCTTGGGAACAGATGGCTGCAAGAACTGACAATGGTTTAATACTCAGTTTCATCTCTGGATCCTTGAAACAGAAGATCCATCCTAACCAAGCTGGCAATGCATGTTATATCATGCATCTAAGTACTTCTTGGTGATAGAGGCATGGGGAGGTTGGGCCTCACTTAAGCTTGCACCTTGGTCTGCTTCTCAGCCCTGGAAAACTCAGGTTACATCTGGGTCCTGCTCTAGGCTACACCACACCAAATCCATTCCCAGGCTGCAGCAGCACTCCAGCAATGTCTGTTGATGCCATGGTCCACACCACAGGCTTTAAAGGAGGGCAAATGGGCAAGTGTGGGGTTCTTTCCCTCCCTCATCATGCTTAAAGGGCAAGGGAATGAGACCAGGAATTCCTGCTAACAGCTGGTTGAATGTTGTGTCAACAGGCGCACCTGGTTAAGCACCACTTCCATGGATCCCGCACACAGCCAGTGTCATAAATGACAGCATTTTTTCAGTGAGGCAGCCGGCTGCTGCCAGCAGGAGACTCAGAAATGCCAGTTGTAATTACAGCTTTTATTTTGAAATACAGTCCAGACCTCATTCCCAATGAGATGCATCGTGCCACTAACCATGTGAGTCTTGCCTGAGCCAAGTGCAAACACACTCCACTTGGAGAAACACAGGGTAGCCTCTACTTTCAACTCCAACTGATCACTTGCATCCACCATCACAGTACGGATCATATATGTGCTATGCTACAGACTCTGAATCAAGATTGGGAAGGGCTCAGAAATCTCACTAATATTCAAACAGCACATGAAGAAATAGGCTATTTCCAAAGAATCGATTGTCTCTTTTCTGCTTCTATTAGTTCAGACAACGAATGAATCTCAGCAGAAAATCACAACCCTAGCAGGAGTTCCAGCTGGCTGAGGAAAATGAAGTGCCAGCTCACTCCCAGCAATAAGTAAACTCTGAGTTTATGTATGCACTGGGTAGATGCATCTGTTCACCTGTATCTTTTGGTTTTAACTTCTGCAGGCACAAATGCAACTGACATGAATGGCACATCCACACCAGTAAAGCTCGCCCAGCTAGGGGAGTCCAGAAATCAAAGCAAAACCAGCACAAATTGAGCCTAAGGGTGATGCTTTCAGAGCCACCCAGCCCCTATTCTGAGGTTCAGGATGGAGTCCCAGGGGGACAGAGCCTAAGCCAGCATCACCTAGCACTGCCTCACCAAGTGCACTCCCAAGCTGCTCTCCTATTGTAAATCAGGACACTCTGGTGACTCCAAAGGAGGTGAGCTGATTTGCTCCAGCACAGGCCTGGCTTCAAGTGACTTCCATGACAGGCACTGTGAGAGCTACGTCCAGACATCATATATAAATTCATCTATGGATCTACCTAAATATTCCAAGCTTAGGGAATAAACAAGGTAAGTTGCAAATTCTAAGAAACCATTACTAACCAGAGAAGCCTCTTGTGCTGTTTGTCTCAGTTTATTACACACTGGAACTGAACTCTGCTTGCAGAATGTGCTGTGGTGCCAGTTCAACGCATTGCAGGAAGCAAGTGCCAAAGCGTGCCAAGAAGCTGTGTGCCACCAAGCACCAAACAGAGAATCTGTGCAAAACAGCCTGGAGTGAAAAGTTTCCTTTGAACTTCTACAGGTTAGGGTTTGGGTTTTTTTATAACTGACTAATCTTGTAAGGGGAAGTATTCCTGGCCCAGAAAGGCTGTTCTCATTTTGCTTTGCTCTTAGCACCCATGCATTACCCTGTGCAGTAAGAAACACAAAGTAATAAGCACAGAGGAGCAGCAGACAGAGATGATGAGTTACGTGACCCCAACCTCCTGTGCTATCCATTGCAAAACACACAACCAAACATCATCAACGCAGCCAAATCTCACTGCAAGGTGAACTCACCACCTTGAAACCAAATTCTCTTGAAAATGAAATGGCTGACCCAAAACCTCCAGAACACTGGATAAGCCTGCATGATAAACAAATTTTAATGGCTCTGCTGGTGCCACTGGGTCTGTTAAATACCACTGGTTTTTCTAAATACCTTTGGGGGGAATGACTGCATTATCTGTATACTGAATTTTTCCCTTATTATTGGTGTCTGCGAAGTTGCCATCCTGGAAGCATTGTGTAGAGACTGCAAATTGCTTCACAAACTCATTTTCCTCTCTGTTCGCATCAGCTATTCCTCAATACCCAAATAGAATTTTTGCTTGGGACAATTTTAAAGCAAGCTGCCTGTTCCACGGCAGGCTGAGCTGGCACAGGAACGGCATTCCTCCTCTGGAAGGACAAGGCACATCCTCATGGAGATGCACCTGCTGACAAGCCTGATTAACATCAGCCCTAATCCAGATTTTTCTACAGTAAAATACAAGTCATCAGCACCAACCACTTTTCCCTGCTTCCCTTTTAGGACTACTTCTTGCTTTCTTTGAAGTCAACAGAATATTTGCACTACCCTCATGCCTTTATTACACAGATCTGTATTTGAGGTGGTGACAATAACTTGCATTGTTAGTAAAAGCAATAAAAGCAGACTCATTGCTTTGTTAAACCACATGAGCGGCACCAAGCAGATAACTCAGCCCAGCAGTATATTCAACATGACATAGCAAACTCTGCATTGTTCTCTCTGAATGTCACTAAAGTATGTAGAAATAGGTCTAAATACAATTAGGGAGCACTGAAAGTGAAATGATTGGGGCATTTGCATCCAGCTATTAGCCTGAGACTTGGGGATGCACAGAAAGCTGGTATCGCCAGGGTCCAGAGGCTTCCCGTTAGTCTTCCTCCCTGTGGCAGCCCCCTCACTACTCCTCATGAACACCCAATATTCCTTGCAAGTCTCTCACAGGAGCTGATCAAACACTTTGCCAGCGTTAAGTCCTTCCCAGCATCTGCCTTTGCAGTGACGGACCACGTGCTGAGCGGGCTCCCTGCAGCCCCACAGCACATGCACTGTTCTGTCTTATCGGTAGGTATTGCAGCTTAAATTCCCTGTGCGAATCCTCTGTTGTCACTTTGATGTTGCAAGTTTACATTGTGTCCTTGTCACAGATAATACAGTTACTTCAGTTTCTTTCTCTGTCCCCATCTCCCCCTGTGGCTTGCTCTTTTTTTCTTCACAGTTTTCTTTCTGCTCTCTATTGTGTGGATACAATAGCCCCTCTCAGTTCTCCACAGGCTACATTGTCCTGTAATTGCTCTCCTATCTCTAAGGAAGGGAAAATTCATTCTGATTTGATCACCTTATTTTTCTCTGTATAAATGATGCTTCCATTAATCCACCTGTTTTCAGTGGTGTTTTCTGGTGAAGCATGAATAAAACTTCTTACATAACAACATGTCAAATTACAAAATTCCCTGTAACCCATTCTCTTGGATACCGTCACTGTTAACACACCTACTGCCTTTATCTACTTAAAATAATTCTGATACTAAGCCTTTAGAATCGCTTCCAGAGCAGGTCCATCAGCTGGAAATAGGAAGGAAACGCAGAAGCAGTTGCCTAGCAGGCCGTTCTTTCCTCAGCGAAAACCTCCTTTGAAGTCAGGGGGAAAAGTTTCTCAATGCTTTCTGAGAATGTGAGTTTTCAGTACAAGTGAAGATAATGTGACAGCAGCCAAAGAATCCTATTCCTGAACACCATAGCAGCATCTGTCAGGTGCCCTTGTAGCTGAACACCTGCCTCTGTAGAGAGTCTCAGACTAGGGCAAATACAGAGCGAAACTTTGCCCAGGGCCCAGCATTTTACTTCCTTTACTTCTTCCCTTTCAGGCAATATCTCTGGGTTGGACAGGTGAAGGGATTTTTAACAAGTCAGAAAATGATTAGACCTGGATAGGTTTTTCTCCTATTAGTTTGTCTAAGCACTCTTTACACCCACAAAAGCAGCCTTCAAGGAGGACAACAAAGATGGTTTAGATACCGGAAAAGCACACGCCAAGGGATGGCTTGGAATCCCTAGGCTTGGAATCCTAGGGAGAGACTGAACAGCAGGCACCTGCAAGCAATGCAGACCTACTGGGCCATGCCTCCCCTCCACTCTGGTGCCTGTCTTTACCAGTTCCCATAAAAAGATAAAAGGGAAGCACAATTTCAGCATCACAGATAAAACGGCCTCAAGTTTTACAAGCAGAGAAAGTAATTTATTGGCACAGACTCTTTTTTTACTAACCTGGCATAAAAGCTATCAAACTGTACAAATAAACGTGGGGAATTATCTTCTCCCTCAGCCAGGACCCTCGCTGTGCCCTGAACTGATTCATTTAAAATGGGTTATAAATTTCTGATAAAGGATATTTCAACTCCAAATTGCATCTTGAATGATGCTTTAGCTGCAGTACTCCTCCACCTCTACAGAGCAAGGCTCAGCAGAGTTAAATCAGTTGGACTTTGGCCTGGGCCATCCCATGTTAACCACGCTGCACCTCCACTGTCCCTCTCTGCACTGCTGCAAGGTGCTGGGGAGCCTCAGCACTCTGCTAGAGCTGTACAGGGCTTGCATCTACCTGGCACAGACGCTTTTGTCTTGGTTCTGCTGTGGACCTGCTCTGTGAGCTTGGGGAAATTAAAGAAGCCAAGTACCAAATTCCCACGATGCAATCCATATTCCTCATTCATTCCCATAGGAAGACAAGACTCTAAACAGCTTTACAGGCAAAACCATCTCTTTCTTTTGCCATCTTTTCCTTATCCCTCCAAGTCAGTTAAGACTGTCAGCTTCTTGAGACATATCCTCTGCCACATTCAGCTCAGGCTATCATCACAGGTAACAAATACAGTTTGTCATGTTTGATGTTTCCAGAAATCAAATCCTGCTCCAAAGTTGACACCTCAGCCATCCCCTTGTGTTTCACTTGGATGAGTCTCTAGTCCACCTTAGTCTCCACAGAAAGGTATGAACCTGCTGGGTTTAGCAGGATTTGCTTTCAGGGAACCAAAGAACCCCTGGAGCCTGAGCTTCCAGGGCCTCTTTCCTTACCCTCCTCAGCTTTCTTCATTGCTCACCTGCCTCCATCAGATACAGAACTGATTTGCAAGGACGTACACAAGCCACCGGATGAGTTCTGCTGTTTTATTCTCCTATCCTTGGTATTACCCAAACCCAGGTGCAGGACCTTGCACTTGACCTTGTTTTAAACTTCATGAATGTGGGAATTAGAGCTTGTAGTCAAGCTTCTAATATCGATAGATAAAATTGCCATAGTAATCACTACCTATATGCTCAGATATTGCAGGAGTGAGGAACAAAGGAAAGTCTATAAACAAATCAATCCAGCAGTTTTCATCTTCACAATTCCCCAAGTGCCTTGATAAAAATGCTTTTACCTTCAGGATTAGTAGCACATGGTTTTGATTCAGATCCACGTTTCTTGTACTTTATACTGACTTTTAATTAGTCTGTGCTTCATGGGGAAGCACAGCAGCCTCCCTGTGAAAACAAAGTTGCCACATTTCCCTGTCATTTTCATTCAGATCTTTGTTTGGACATAAAAAGCCATGGTCCAGGATGAAGCCTGGAGTGAGTTTAGTAAACGGTGGCTTGTTGTTTACTATCTGGGTCTTGAAGAGCAAATTTCTCAGACACCAGAAGAGCTGGTACCAGAGACTTCAAGACCCCATAACAAAAACCACAGGGAAAGAAAACCAAAACAAACAAAAAACCCAAAACCAAACAAAACACACAGGTAAACTGCTTTTCTTTTAAATTCCAGGTTATGTCTATTGCTCAGTGTGATTCTCAGTTCAGACATGAAATGCTTGGGAATGTGAAGTTTTCTAATGGGCAGCATTCATTATCACAACAGTTCATCAATTCCTCAATTTCTGGGACCACCCACTCCTTATAAAAAGGTCTTCAAATGCTCCCTTGCTCTCATTCAACAGCCCTTTCCTCAGAGGCTGTAGCTAAAACACCCCTGGGTCTCCCTGCCTCCCTAACCACCAAAAGCAGCTCTGCCCTGCCTGAGAAAGCCAAACCACAAGAGCTGTTCGTTTGACAGAGAACTTGCTTGAAACCAAACCGGCTTTTGCAGTTAGGAATTAATGTTTTGGAACACAATATTATTGGATTGATTTTAAGTAGATGTTTTCCTTCTCATTCGTAACAAAGTGAATGGTGCTAAGGAAGCCACAGAAAATTATATAAACCCAGCCTGCCTATTGCTTTGAAAATGTCTTTAAATATTTCCCTCCCACAGTCAGTGCTAGAATGTGAGTAGCAAATGACAGACAGAAGAGAGCAGATTAATATCTATTTATGCAGGAAAATGAAATGTATGAATAGTTATTTTGAGGACAAATGTATTTTGACAGGTATCTAATTTCATGTTGATAAAATGCACTTTCTTGCATTCTGGAGATGATGGCTGGTTTTTTTGTTTGTTTTTTTTTTTTAGTTTGCAATCTTTGTAGGTAAAAAGAAAAAACTGAACATTACATTTGTCAAACAACATTTAGAAATTTTTGTCATCGTAAATGTTTTTAAAACAAAAAGGAAAAAAAAAGAAAAAAATCGAATTCCCAGGCACTGTTTATTCAGCATAAACCCCAAAATTAACAGAGAGTTGTGATAAGGCACAAACATATAGGGAAGAACCCAACTGTAACCTGGTAATGAACAAAAGCCCACAAATCTCTTCACAGCTTTGCATTCAAAATGAGAGAGAGGAAACAACCTTCAGCAAGAGCAGAAAGGACACAGCTTCTGACCTCACGAACAGTGAATGGAACAGTGGAGCAAACATGCTGCAGTCTTCTCCCCTGCGAGAACAGGAGATAGAAGGACAGGAAAATTATTCTGTTGTTCAAGGCACTGCTGGTGGGCACTTAGATATGCTGCTAACAGGTCTCAAGTAGAGCCCTAGATGTGGCAGACCCTGCCGGTCAATATGTCACTTTGCAACATTCAGCAGATTAGGCCACAAGCAGAGTCCCTGGGTGCTGCTATTGTCCACAGCTAAGTCTGGAGCACTGGTGAAGAAGAAATTATTTCCTGCCACTCTCCCTGAGCTTTGAAGACACTTCGGAATGTTACAGTTAGTGGGCAAATACCAAAAGAAAAAAAATCCCTCCTTCTTTACTACCTTATCTCCATAAGATTTAAGCTAGTAACTGTTCACCGAGTGTTGCAAATTTCTTATTCCTCTGGTATCAATAACTATCTCGATCTAAGCAGCACAAACACCTCAGACTGAATTTCAGTATCTGTTTAATACATCCTTTACTGTGGTCATTTCACTGATAATGCATGGGAATTTCATAGCTTTTTTAAAGCAGGACAAGGTAGCATGAATAAATTTACTGCCAGAGAACTACTGGCATAAGGAAGTTTAATTTAGTGAGTGAGGCTGTGGGCCGCTGGTCTGGAACTCTGTGGAAGAATGATCACTTGGGAAACAGTTTTCCCTCAAAGAGACAGGGATGGACAGAAGAGTAAGACAGAATTTGCTTGAGGGCAGGTAGCAGAAGCAGCAGGAGCAGCAATCCTTTGACTCAGTACTGCCACATAACCTCACATCTGTCCTAAGCTGGCTTTTGTCTTGAGAACTCTATTCTTGTGACATAAAAAGAGTTGGATATTTTGCTGAAGTCCATCCTTTACAACTTTGGAGCATTGTGGGCCGAGGATAATGCCCCACACCCCTCCTTTCAGGACTGCTTAGTGGGAACTGCATGAGTGTTCACAACAGCAATGCAACTCACTGGTTTCTTCCTGCTCAGGGGTTGGGAAGCTTCATTCCCACAGCTGCCAGGACCATGGCTTTCACTGAACAGAAAAAGTAACAAAAGGGAAGTAATTTGCTGCTGGCTCAACCCTTCCAGGTGATGAAGTGAAGGATGACATAGGAGGACAATACCTGGGTGATGCTGCAGGGCAGTGCATTTGGGGCACACGATCCCCCCCTGCCCCCAGAAGCCGCTCAAGAGAGCCTGCTTCTCAGCCAGCGCTGTGCTGTAATGCTTGGTGATGAACTGCAAGTATCCTACTAACACGTTTTATGGATTAGAAGGCATTTAATGAACTATGAGTGCAGATCATTGAGAAAGACAAAGGAGGCTGTTTCCCAGATGCTGTCTGAATTCATTCTAGCCTTCACCCAGGAAAATCAATGGGTGTATTTCCGAGGTTCACCTCTAGCCAGCATCTTGCACCCAAGCTCACATTCATAATGACTCCCCCTTGCACCTCAGCAGCTTTTGCTTATCTCCCAGCCCTACACTGTGCTTGCCTGTTTAGTTCTTAAGCACCTACAAGCTACCCCAGCCCCAGAGCAGTTTTCCTGCTTGAGGTTTCTCAAGGAGACAGAAGCTAACAGGGCTCAGCTCCCTTACAGCAGCGACAGCTCCTGCTTCAAACCTGACCCTGCATCTTTCAAGCAGGTGACAACCAAGCGGACGGGGGGAACTTTGCCCAGGGAGGGAGGGAAGACAGCTCCAGCAGGTGAGAGCATGGGATGGCTGCTGCATGATAATGGTGTTGCTTAGCAACCTCTGCACCTGCAGTTCATGTAATTAGGATGTTTCTGAGCCTCTGACTATGCTGTTGGCAGCAGGGTGTGACCACACAATAGTCCTGTGCAAGCACCAGCTCTACCCCATCAGCTTCAGGCTCCACCGAGGTGAAACAGCACAGGGAACAGCACAGAGCTCCATTGCCCAAATCTGGGCTCATGCAGGAGCGAAGCACCATGCCCTTACAGCTAGACAGCAGCCAAGGCTGTTCATCACTGTCTCCCATGGAGCTCCACATCTGGAGAACTGCTCCAGGCTTTTTCTTTTCCCTGAAGGGCAATTACTGCTCTCACTTACACAGCTAACTTCCCGCAATGACTTTCAAAGCAAAGCAGAATAAAATCTACGAGCTACGATAAACCTAGCCGGCAAATCTGGGTGGTTAAACAAGCCCTATCAACCACTACTCCTAACTTTCAACAGGTTTTGGGGTCTCCTTAGAGGCTAGCAGCTAACGGATGCACATCCTTACTTCAGCATGCTATCAGCACATCTTCACTACTGACAGAAACACGTTCACTTCACCCACATACCCTCAAAACACTCCAGATGGATATTCAGTCACTCCTACTCTGCAGGAATGATCCAGATTACTCTTCCCTTCTGGGTTTAATGCTTAATCCCAAACATTTATCATATTCTACCGCAAGCCTCCTACTTCTGTGCATGTTCATTCTTCCCGAAAGCTGCTTTTTCTTTAAAACCTCTTTAATTATCTCTTCTGCAGTAGCATCTCCAGCTGGTACCTTCTGTTACGTTATCCTGTGGATTGTGCATTCCTCAAGCAAAAGCATTAGACCTCTGGAGCAAGAACTCTCCCCTTCCTGGTGCAGTGATAAAGGATAATTATGACATCCTCTAAAACACAATGTGCCTTGAGCTACATTCTGGCAGGTACCACATTTCAAAAAGATGCAAAGGAGACTTCTGTATTCCAAGTATGTAAGGGAGTTATCATGTGAAGAGCTGACTTAGCAACCCCCCCTCCACTCCAGCTGAGTTTACAGACTGAAGACCAGGAAAAGGAAGACCTGCTGGGACAGCCACCCCCGGCTTCAAATTTTGTGCTGGTTCAGTAAGACCTCATTTTAACCTCGTTCCAATTTCTGATTTTCCACTATTTTCCTTGCTTTTTTTTGGAGTTTGGCTTTGGGGCCACTTCCCCAGGAGAAGCAATAAGAATCTGATACTGATAAAGGTATTTATTTCTGACAGTTTCAATTGCTCTGACCCTGCAGGATCAGCTACAATCTCAGGCAAGGACATGCTTCTCTTTTCCTTTATCAAGAATAGAAACATGGACCAGAACTGCCATTTTGCCTACAGGAAAAGATGGCTCCATGTAGCCTGGTTGGGTTCCCAGCAGATTTATTGCTGTTCTGTCCAGGGCCCCTTAATGCAAAGGCTTCTAGTATGAAAAGCAGTGAAACCTCACCCTTCTGTGAAGCAGTAACTGCAGAAAATAACCCATCTCAGGAACACAAGCAGCAAAAGTGAGCTCACAGGATACTGGAACAGATTTGGGCTACTGAGCCCATACTTGCCCTAGTGTGGAGAAGCACCCAGCATTTCTATTGCATTTTCTTTCCAGCCCATATCAGAAGAAAAGGTCTGTACAAGGTGCTTCTCTGGGAGTTGCTATGGTTACAGCAGGATGTTGCATAGCAACGAGCTAAGCTGAATATCACCAAGGCATTTTTCCTTTCTAAATTCCTTCCCCTTGCGTATTCATCCAAGTGAGTTAGATATATCTCCAGCCCCAGCATAAACACACAACGGGGAACATCTACGTGTTGATTTTGTAGCAAGACTATCTCCGAGTAGCATGACAGAATGAGGTACGTGCTCCAGACACCAGGAAAAGCACCAGGGCTGCCTGGCTGCCTCCGCTTAGGTACAGCCCATGAGGCTGAGTGGGAGAAGCTGGCACAGCCACGGGTAATTTCATGGTGAAGGCCATGCTTGTGCAAATACAGATTGGAGATCCTGCATGAAATGCCAGACTGTAACAGAGCCAGGTCTCGGCTGGAAAGAGACCTCACATTTACACCTCCAAGCAAATATTTAGGTGCCAGTTCTTGCTGCACTCCGAGGCAGGGCTCAGGGGTTTTCTCAACTTCAGCAGCAGGGTGACATGGAGGAGCACCCTGCGCAGAGCCAAGGAGGCAGTGCTAATAGCCCTAGCACAAAAAGGCGTCTAATACCTCCAAAGCACTTTCCTTCAAACCTGGAAATTTTTTCCATATGCCTTTTAGGTTGCAGAGCTTTTCAGCATTCATTTCTGGCAAAGAAAACATCCGTTCTCTTTCTGGTCCAGGAGGCAACTGGCAAGTGTGGCTGACATTCAGGAATGCAATTCAGACTTCACTGTGCTAGGGGAGAAATTTCTCACTAAGGCTTGTGCCCACTGTTGCTTGCTCTGACATCCGTACACATCCGCACAGCTAGTGACACATGTTCAAGCCCTCCCCTCCATGTAGACATCACCCAGTCCTACGTATTCTTGCTACTTCATACATCCTCAAACGCTCCCAGTACATCCATCAGTGTAACGGTATGCACCATTGCACTCCTGCAATTGTATGCACAAGCACGTACGTGTTCCTGCCTGCATTTATTCATCTGTGTACACACCTCCTGTAGCCTTTCACTGCAAGGCTGCTGTCAACCACAATTCCCTGCCATTCCCAGCATGACATAAACACTTTGGAAGCATGCTACAGAGACATGTCCCAGCTCAGTCGCTTATTATCTTAGTTGAGAAAGTACCGTGGGAGGGATTTTTATTCCATTCTGTTATTTCAGCTTCTGTGAGGGGCTGTCTAACCAGATAGAACTCAAGAATAATGATGAGCCTAGCATTTGTAGAGATTATTTCCTTTTCCATCCAAGAGTTCACCTCTGTTGACCTCCAGCCCTCTACCCTCAGCCAGCATTATGCTCCAGTTTCCCTGTATTGTCTGTTTACTATATTGACTCTTTCCATCTGCCTTACTTCTCAGAAAAAAACTAAAAAAGAAAAAAAAAGTCCAAGCCTTTCTTCTGAAAGCCTGATATGGAAAATCAGCTGTTTTTTTAATGCACTGTTGGTGTGAAGGGACCACATAGAGGCTGTAGTTCCAAGCCCTTGTCTTTTACATGTTTCATGTCCAGATAGCAACCAAACCCTTCCCCAAGAAGGCACATGGTGGCTGCTGCAGGTGTACTGGTTGTGCATGGTACTGAAAGACTGTCAGCACAAATCTACCTGACCTTACAAGGTCCCTGAATAATTCAGGCATGAGGGGTGACGGGGGAACCCACAACAAAAAAAACCCCCACAAAGTCATTCAAGAAAGAAAAGTCCCCTTGCAGATTTACCTTCAGCTGTGGAGCAGAAGCTTTTCTCCTCTTTCTTTTCTTACCAAATACAGAATTAAGGCACAAAACCACTTAGCTAGAAGTCCCTAAAGGAGCTTGTGAACTTTGGATAGCTCTCACTCCTCTCTGTATCTCCAAAGGAAGTTCATATATTAAGACTTGAGATCTTGGGGCTCTCAGCACAATGGGCCAAGACTCCTGGTCTGTGCTAATACCAGAAAGGCTGCTGCATAAGACCTTGGGTTCAGCTGACTGAAGACAACAAAAAAAGATTTTGAAAGAGAGAAAGCATCAAAAAGAAAGGAGGCAAAACAGGCTGAGGGATCTCACCAAGATGGGTGAAAGTTAGATGTTTGGTTTTCGTAAGCATTCATGGAATTAGAAGTGAAAGATTTGGGTCTTGAGTGAGGTCAAGTCTTTCACCCTGAAACAGGACACCCAGACTTCACAGCCAAATGTAGGATAACACACCGAGAACCATCGAAGAGTCAACTGCTTTTCAGCAATGGTGAACATTCACACCGACACCTTTCTCCATCCACTACGGCAAACTGAGGCAGGCTGCTCAGAAGCCCACATACAACACTGACAGTTGCTATCATCAGTTTCTCTGTGCCCAGAATTATTCAAATACTCAGACAAGCTGGGTTATTTCTCAATATTACTCCACTGCTGTGCCTCAGAGATCAGAATCTCTGTACAAGATACTGTACAAACACACAGCCGAACAACAATCCCTGTGGAAGAGATAAGCAGAGTAAGGGCATTCTAGGTGACACTATAGCAATTACAAACAGCAGAATAAACTGACACTGCAAACCTGTATATGTATTTCACCAGCATTTCTGCAACGGGGAACATGCAATTTGGAAAATCCAGACTGATTTTCTTTGCAAAGCCCCAGGGGATCCTTGGCAGCATTGATACAATTATTACAGTATGAGCTGTGCTAATGCAGCAGGCATGGCTGTACTGGACCCAACATTTATCGCTTCTGGTGTTATTTTTAATATATATTCACTATGCTTGCCTCTGTTGTGTGACAACTCCTGACACATCTGGTTTCTGTTGCACTGACCTAGCAGATAGGAAAGGAATCGCATCTCACTGTAGGTTGGCTGGTGGAACAGCTTAATGAGTACAGTTACGAGGCTTTGACCCAGTTAGGTGGTGAGCCAGCACCAGTTGCAGCATCTGCTCCCAGTCTGTTTCAGTGCACTGCCACTAGCATGTTTGAATGCTTTCCATAGAGAAAAGGAGTTTGTCGGGAGAGTTTAATAACACAGGGCTGCATCAATGTCAGCTACATCTGTGCAGTGCACTTCCCATGTCCGCAGCTGCCACTCAAAATGTTCCACCATCAGAGGACTGGAGATCATTTTGTCACCATCTGGGAGCTGTTGTAAGGCCAGCTACTTGCTAGCCCCTAGGACTGTAGGAGTCCAATAGCTTTTTTTGTGGCCCTGATGGCTGGCACAGGATTAGGCTCTTTGCCATGAGATGAGTAGAGAAGGGAGGCTGCCACCTCCTGTGCCATACCATCCCCTTGCCTTGCATCCTCCTTCCCCTGACTTTGCCATTGCTGAAACTGGATGAATACTCCAGGAAATCCCATTATACTAGCTGAGAAGCTGTGACCACTGAGACTAGAAACCAGTATATTTCTAATTACTGGAGATGAGAATTTTGCAAGAGCCTCTATTTTGGCATCACAAATCCATCTGAGCAAGGAGCGGGCTATGTGACTCCCAGCTGCCCCATCCCAAGCCCAGAGCTCATTCAAGAGAGCAAGCCACATGGTACCTCAAGTATATCCCACTGCATTTTGGCACAGAAGCTGAGAGCAGGCATGTCCCAGAAGGGGACCTGTTCTTACCCCAAGATAGGATGCAGCCCCATTATAAGTGATCACAAAATCTCTCGGACTAACCCATTTCTGCCAGGAGCAGACAGGGTCCTCCTGGTGGATAACTACGACATATACCCGGACAATGCAGGCTCATCTGCATCATCTCCAAAAGCTGATCTCAACTCTGTTCCTGATGATGCGCAGATACAGGCCCAAACCAGAAAAACAAGGCTCAGAAGTTCACAAAGAAAGCCTTGCTCCAGCAGTGAGCCCTCAGCTGTGTTGTGTCTCCTCTCCTGACAGTGGAGATGTTATCTGGTTTTGATTGATGCTGTTCATTTTTAAGCAGTGAAAGGACACAGGGACTACTCAAGGGTGGAAGGAAAATACCTGAACTTTAGTGAGTTCTTATCTTGCTTGGAGGTTCATTTAAACAATAGCAAAGACCAGTGATAACAATTCTGACACGTTCAAAACAATATGAACAAAAATACTTAAGAGCTGACCCTCCCCTTAGCAGGTGAGTCTTTGATACCCTAAATTCCCTTCTTAGTGAGGGAATTCAGCTGCTTCCAGCAGCCCTCGGGCTCTGTGCAAGGATCACCCAAAGCACCAACCTCTTTGCTATGCCAATGGCACCTCCATTGCTGGACAAATAGACCCATCCTGAACCTTAAGCCATAATTCAGCACACGAGACAACAGTGTTTACATTGTGCTTTCCCTGACAGATCATTTTCCACATTTTAAAAAACCCAACAGGACAAATTGTCACAATCCAAGAAACAGGCGGCAAGGGAACAGCTTGCATTAAATACTTATTTGTAAGAAAGTAAATCTCCTGCGATTAGGGCTATCCTTACCAATAAGAGAAATTTATCTGTAATTTTCCATTCTCACATGGAGTGAGCTGCATTAAGAAGAAACTACAGCTATTGTTTAGAGCTTCCAGTCCCCCATCTTCACATTAAATCACAGCCTACAGAAATCAGTAGTGCCTATCTCTCATGATGACACAGACTAGTTGAGATTTTGAGCAAACACAAAGATCTGTGATTATATTAGAGGCCTTGGATGTGCTTAGATTCAGCGGGCTATCACAAAGCTCCAGCCAAGCAGAGCCATTTGAGCAAAGCAAACAAACCACCAGGCAATTCAGTCATAGTAGATTGCACAAGCAGCAGCAAAGGGCAAGCAAAAAAAGAGCAAAACCTAAGATGCCTTTTTCTGAGGGCTGTGGTAAAACTCCAATCTGATTAGTCCAGCATAATCATTGCTTATGTTACAATTAGCGGGACTTTGGGGAAATGCTCAGAGAGTTCATTTTTAAGAGACTGCCTTGGATGCTTACAGCAGGGGAGCATATCTCTAGCTCAAAGAGTAAGATACTGCCACTAGCAGAGTAAACCTTCCATAGGGAAGTGGTGGAAATGAGTCTTGCTTTGGAAGCTGTCACATCACCTTCCTGAAAAGAAAGGGCTGGGGAAGAAGGGAGAGGGAGGAGAAAGCAAGAATCATCTGTATCTGCTGACCTCCTCCCAGTGAGTCCTGTCCAGAGACAACCACTCTTCCTCTGGCTGGCTACCTTCTCTTTTGGTAAGATCTATGGTCCAACCAAAGGTGATCTCTTGGCACCAGGTCTGCCAAACACATTCCCTCCCTGAGCCCCACATAGTAGTGTGGACATTTCAAATGAGAATTTAAGGGCAGAGGCATCTTGAAGTTTATTTCCTTGAGCAGAGCAGCTCTCTACATTGATCTGTAATAAGAAGCTTGTGTGCTTCAGTGTTTTTCTCCAAAAAGGACTAATTCGAGAAAAGTAAATATGTCAACTTAGTTGCTAAATATGTTAAATATCCATTGTCTTTTTAAGTTCAGGCTCCACAACTGAAGATAAAACACGATGTATAATCCCCAGATCTGAGGAGGATTTGTGAGACTACAGAATGCCTCATTAAACTCAAAGCTCCTGGGCCAATGATTGCAAGTCCATTTTGCAGTAATGAATTGTTTGTTATAGAACACGTCATAGAGCAGATGGCTCATCAGTCACTGCGCCAGAGACTACAGCACTCCGAGAGGCTCAAAAATCATTCTTGGATTATGGTACAAAATTAGGAGAGATATGCGAGTGTTCAATCTCAATAAGATCAACGTTTCTGTTCTGTTTCACATGTTAATAGACAATGCTTATCCAGAAAGAAATTGGCCCAGTTTTCACAGCCTTGTGTGACTATAAACACTTTAGACAAAGGCTTGACTAAGTTAGACCTCAGAAAACCAGCCCCAGGGCTCAGAAAGAGAAGAGAGGTGTTTGCCTGCAGCAAACAGGCTGTTTGCTGGAGACCATGCTCCTAATAACAAGCTGTCACAGAACGCTGTCTAACATTGCCAGAAACATCTTAGTTCTTACAGCTCTTCACTTTATCACATTATTAGGATATTGTGCAAGTATTTAGTTGGTCAGTTTTCATTGTTGATTACTGGTGATGAACAGCAAAGCAATAAAGTATACCCAGTGATATGTTCCACCACCAGGCAACATTACAACTCGAGAAAACCGATTAATCAGGTTGTTGGAGTAAGACAAATTATTGCTATGTAAATGTGTTAGAGATTAGTGGAGCACTTGGGTAATTCTTTCATTTTTATCAACAGCAGTTTCTCTTCTCTTCAAAAGCTCTTACAGGGGTTTACCCTCACGAAAACACTCTTTAATACTCGCTCTCATTGCATGCCTTTCCCACATACTTACTCATCCTCCACGAGCTTCATTAGCCTCAAGGGATTTTGTTAACTATTCTTTGTGTCTAGTAGGCACAAAACCCCAGAAGGTAAAGCTGTTCAAGCTTAGTATATCATTGATTTCTTATTGCTATGACCATTGCTGGTCAGCAGACTCAAGTCAACTTTACAAATACTTGTTCTATTGGACTACAGCAATAACCATAGAACAGTTAGAGTTGGAAAGGACCTTAAGATCATCTAGTTCCAACCCCCCTGCCATAGGCAAAGACCCCTCACCCTAGACCATGTCATCCAAGGCTCTGTCCAATAATACAGGATAACAGCCTAGGTCCTCCACCCCTTAATCTATTCTGAGTGTTTCTGTGGCATCTAATGCTGTTGCACAATAGCTGCTCTATTGCAAGTGTTGACCTGGGGTATTTTTAGCTATGTTACAGCAAAAGGAAGCTTAAAAGAGGCAACTGTCTTCACTACAGTTTCAAGAGCAACTCCGAGACATTAGCCATTGTCTACATCAATTCTGTTATTAATTTGAGTGTAGTATTCAGACCAGAGAATATGTATACATGCACTCTAAGGCTTCACGCTATCCTCAGCTTAGATTCATTTAATTACCTCCATTAATAAACAATAAGGCTCTTAAGAGTAACAATTTCCTTCTGCTGATCATTTCTCAGGCTCCAAGACAGAAAATGCTGTCTTCTAACTAGTAGAACTGACGGGGTAAAAAAGCTTTCCAAAGCAGTGGATCGTGGAGAAAATTGCAAGCAAAGTTAATAACTAGGATATTTTTAATGCAAATTCTGATGCACTTTGCTGTTTTAATTGCACTGGTTACTTACAAGAAATTTACATAATCAAACTCACAGCCTTTTACCATAGGCAAATTGCAATGAATGATGACTGACATCACCAGAGCATGTGCATTAATAACAGGAGTCCATCTCAACTACTGACAGGCAAAAAACCATATTGAGATGGGGTCTGTGGGGCTAACAGTGAAGTCACCCCAAAGCACGGGTGAGTCTTGGCATCAGTTTTCTAATGGGCTGATTTAAAGGACAGGTAGCTGTGTAAAGTCCTGTCAAATGTGTCTCAATCAGCAAGACAAAAATAGCTTTACAAGGACGCAATCAATGCTTTAAATCTTTTAGATGTGCTCATTTCAGAGCTATTGGAATCTGTGATTTTATTTTCGTTGGTCTATTCTTTAGATAGAATTTTACATTGATAAATAGCACTAACCTGTTTGATATCCTGACTGATGAGTGAAGCCTCACAGGCAGCATAAAAACTCTAAGCCATTCACTCACCACCCATATTGGTGCTGCATACAAATGATGATCCAGGCACTCTTAGATCCAACAGCAGGTTTCCCAAATAAATCCAAGGCCATGACTCCCTAGCAATAAATGCAGATGCCGATCACTTCCAGCTGAGGCAAGGGCTGGTTTTGATGATGAAGGATTTCAGCTGTTTTGAGGTCAGCCTTAGACACTAATTTAGAAACAAAACAAAAGAGCAAACAAATAAAAACCACCTTCCCATGCTTGCTCCACCAGGAAGAAACAAAGAGAGGTTTGGAGGGTGTTTTTAGACATCATGCTAAGTGAGCTTTCAGGAGGCCAGGCTATATATGTATTTTGAAATGCAGATGTATTAACAAGAGAGCTTCACATACTGCTGAGCTGGAGAAATACACATACAATGCTAGAAGCAGGTGACTTCCTAAAGTTGACTTTTCTCCCACATGTTGAAATTTGTCTTTACTCCTAAGTATCTAAAGTCAGATCTGTTGCAGAATCACTGACAGCATCGTAGATTTCTTATTTTCGCCTCTTTGCTACTACCAGTTCCTTCTGTAGACACTTGCCTGCACCCTCTTCTTCCAGAGTACTTGAATGAGAGCTCAGTGCCTTTGCTATTCTTCTGTCACCTGTTAGAAAACATCTCGCTTCTTCAGCTCTTCCAGGCAGATGGGACAAAGACTGACTCAAATATCTGGCATGCAAGCCATAATAATACTGCAAGAAATTTTATCATAAAACGGAAGGACCAAGGTGCAAAATGCTACTGAAAATGGTTTGTAAGAGAAATTTGGCAAAAGAAAAATCCTACCCTGCTATCTCAAACCTGGATAGACAAGCCTTTAAAGGATTCTTGTCAGAAGGAGGTTAACCAAGATATTTGCAATTATACAATATCTGCTTGCTTTTTAATTATAAATGGTTGATCTACAGCCCAGACATTCTCTGGAAAATGTTTTTAATGTAACGAGACAATAAATGTTTCAAGATGTTAGTGTAAAATTCATGAGGTTTTTTGAGGCAAAAATAAAATATTCTAAATGGCTTTTAAATAAATTTGAAAATATACTGCTTTCTATAGCAAGAAAAGCATTCCTGGCACAGAATCTGCAGTGAAGCCTCACTCTCTGTGGTGGAGGCCATTTTAAACAGGATCATAGAAACCTAGATAAGCCAGAACTGAAAATATTCATATTAGAATTCATCTCTATGCTGAAGCTAAGGAAACACAAAACATTGGACTGAATTAGATTTCTATGCCATGTTCCCATCTCTAAAACTGCTGCTTAAAAACCAAAAAGCAGTTAGTGCTGTTTTTCTTGCACCTGAGAGGTAACCTGCAGCGATCCCAAACTCCTGCTGAGCACATGAGCACACACAGTGTGTGTACAGCTGGGCTCCCGAGCCCAGCTGTGTGCCAGCAGATCCAGAGTGGCTGTCAGGAGAAGGAAGGCCCACTCTGCTTCAAGTAAGATTTTCAGAGACACAGTAATTGCAAGACTTAGGACTTTGTACCTCTTGCAACAAATGTCAAGGGAAAATGCATGTGCATGCTAGTCATTGGAAAAATTCACGCTCAGCTGCAAAGAGTTAATCAAAAGCCACTAAAGCAATTGCTCCTTGATTTGTTGCCCTATGTTTTCATTTAGTTTTCCCAACAATGACAGCACTGAATATCAAAGTCACTGGCCCGTGAAGAAATATCAAATAGTAAGGAAGAGAAGCAGAATATATTGCCCCAGCTAGTAGTGGAGCTACTGAACTGCGAAACGCATGCTGTGGAAGGTAAATGAGGGACAGCATAAGTGATTGTATGGTCTAATCACTACCGTCATTGGGCAGCCCCATCCTTGCATCTTCGTATCCCACCTAAAATGCCACTTCAAAAGCATTCCTGCTTTTGGCCGAGGTCGCTGTTTATACGGAAACCACAACAGGAACTCACACAGCACCCTTTAGCCTCTAAGCGGGCAGGGGCTGTGCCTCTGCCCTGCAGTCAGGAAATAGATGCAGATAAAGGCACTGCTTGGTTAAGGATTGCCATCTGCTGGCACGGAGGGGAAAGCCCATAGTCCTGCCACCGCCCTCTGCTTCAGCCCCTGGAGACACCCTGCCCTGGAAGCAGAGCTGTGGACAAGGAGAGATCACAGAGTCACCAAATGGTTTGAGTTGGAAGTGACCGTCAAAGATCATCTAGTCTAACCTCCAAAGATGAAGGCCTCAGCAGAGCGTTGGGATGGCAGTGACCTCCATCACTAGGTTTCCATCGGGTGCCTGTGCCCAAGCCTGTGGCCAGCCTGCTGTTATATCATGGCACCTGGCCTGTTACTACTATTTTATTTTTATTTACTCATTTACATCCTCTGGCAGGACGATTGGTGCAGGCAGTCATTAATAGCGCACACTCCAAAGAAGAAAGATTAAAGTACTGACCAAGTACAGCTGTAATTTAAGCAGAAACAGAAAAGATTGCAAGTCAAGGAGGAAATGTGCACTCCAAAGCCTTTCAGCCACAGTCCAGGTTTAGGTTTCTAACCATTTCTTTGATGCAGCCTGTCTAAGAAATATAAATGCTGTAGCCGTTCATCCCTTTCCCCCAGGCCAGGTGGGATGCTTTCTCTTCAACTGAAGCCTGTGCTGCTCCTTCCCTTGCAGAAGCTCTGCCTCCAGCCTGCACATAGCAGCTCATCACAGAGCTAAGTTCATCTCTATTTTACAAAAGGGGAAACCGATGCCCCAAGTGAGGCACATCGCTCAGTTGGCCAGTCAGGGTGGACCTTGGGGTTGCTCCCTGTTTGTATCGTAACACCAAGACCCCCTCATACCCCACTACTCTGAGCTCCTCACCCTGCAAACAATCAGCCAAGAAGCCAGGGAACAGCCTGTGCTGTCTCCAGGCCCAGAGCTGTTTGTGAACCCTCAGGCCCAAGGAAACACTGAATGTGCATGTTCACCCTGGTGAGCAAGTTGCCATGGTGATCCCTTGGCAGTGCGGCATCAGTACAGAGGGGCAGTGAAAATGACTGTAATTAATTTAAGGCATTAAGAACAATTAGCGTTTATTAGATGAAGTTTACTGAAAGAAGCACAAAGCAAACAAATCAGATTCTTAGTCCATAAAATAATGAAATCTGTTCTTTCTAATGCAGATAATACTCAGTGGAGAAAATAGTCCAAAGGAAGGATAAACTCTATCCCCAATCATATACAAGCAGCAAGTCTCACTCCTCAGCATAACAATTTATCACCCGTTCATCTGAAATGAAAACTGTGGCCTGTTAATCCATTTCAACCAGAACAAGCTTTTCTGAAGATTAAGAGGTTGAGAAGACTAAGTTAGCTGCAGATAAAATGTCTTGGTTCATGGCCATAAGCAAATATCACTGTGGTCAGGATTGATAAAGTGTTTTACCAAAGAGCAGGAAATCCATCTATCATTCTATCAGTCATCAGTAACTATTAAAGGCGATGGTCTAGATGTGCCCTCCAGCATACAAAGTCCTTAAGACACTAACAGCCTGACAGCAGCACTACACATACTCTGTGCTTTTGCGCTGATCTCTAAATATGTGCTACTGCTATTGCCCAAAACAGGGTGTCAGACCCAGCACAGTAATTCTAAGCATTGCCTATCCATCCTCCTGTCTTTATGCAGGGTTTAACAGCATCATTCCTTTGCAGAAGTTGTGACAATGATGTGTGTGTCATGCTCACTTTTAGTGGGTCACCTCAAAGAGATTAACAGCCTCCTCATGCTGCCAGCACTTGGAATGGCTCCTGCTTAAACACGCTATTGATCTGTGCAAAGAGAAGGTCCAGCAAAGATCCCTCCTCTGCAGAGATCATTACATGACCATCAAATCTAACACAGTTATTCAAACCAAAACCAGAGCTGGAATGGCTCATCTTCATTGCACTACACAAATGCGATGGGTATAAAATCCACAGCCCCTGATGAGCCAGAGGGATAGACATTTTGGAGGAAATGGCTGTACCTCACACTGCAGTATAAGCATATGCTCAGCTGAATAGCAGCTCTTCACTGGAGCACTTTCTAGTGGACATGTTTTTGCAGCTGTTTAGAAAGCCAAGGGCCTTGAATGTACAGAGCACAGCAAACCACCTCTGCAACACTTATTTGTCCTGCTTTATTCCCCAAATCCTCTTCTTGGAGCCTCCCTGGGCTTCACAAAGGTCACTGACAAGCATGGGGATATTTCCCCACTGTAACGCCGCAAAAGCAGAATTCCAAGTGTCCATTCCCATCATGGGATGGTATAAGCTGGACTTTAATTAGGTCACTCCCTAGATACATTAAACACAGATGTCCAGGTTCAGGAGATTACAGATTTATTGGGCATTGATTAAATGAAAAATCAGATAAGAGCTAGGAGAGTCACAGATGACTGCTGCAGCCATTTGCCAGCTCTCCCTGAGGGCATGTGATGCAGGCTATAATTAATATTACACAGTCCTGACAAGCAAGATAAAAGTTCTGGCCAGGCCAGGATGTAATTTAGCATCTATTTGTTCTCCAGCATAATTTATTAACTTGAACAAACACAGTGCAGGCAGATTTGTAGCTAATATGTTATGATTTCTCTGTAAAGCGTGTCAGGAGCACACTACACATGCTGTCATTCTCGCTCCCCAGACATGGCAGAAAGCTTCACTGCAAACAAACAGAGCCTCCAGCTGAAAATCCAGATCCAAAGAGAACTTCACAAATAGTCCTGCCAACTGCTCTCTGTGGACAGGGAACACTGGCTCATGCCATTGCCATCCATTAATCCCTGGCAAGTTACACCAGCACCAAGTGCACTCCTGCAGCAGCAAACCTGGGCCATGCAGCTAAAACGAAAGCTTTAGCAAACCCCTGCATTCATGCCCTTGGACTAGTGCCTGCTTTTAACACTGTTAGTGACAGGAAATTCTGGCTCAAATTAAATCAATGACAAAAGTCCCACTGGCTGTAGCGAGCCAGAATTTCAGCCTGGTTCCCATAACCTTGTGCTGCAGCATATATAGCTTTGTCCAAAACCAGTTCTGTTGATCTCAGTACAGCCTTTGTGAAGCACTACCCATAATGAGTATGGGCTTCAGAGGCTGGCCTTTCAGCAAGCTGGTATAAATAACTAGAAATACCTAGGCATAGCTGTGCAGGAAGAAGGCAGCAATTTCTAGCCAGCTTTCAGGTTCCAGGATTCAGTTTTCCAGCACATGTGAGACAGATACTGTTTTTTCTGTGATACTTGATCAGCCCGTAGAATTACAGAGGCATGAACTAGTTTGGGTCCTGCATCAACTGTCAAGTGCTTTTAAAAAAATAAGAAGTCAGTAAAGCACATCCCTTGGGATTCATAGCTGCATGCTTCCATTCAGACAATATTTTCTCCTGAAGGAAGACAGGTTCAGCTTTACCAAACAGGATGGAGTTTTTCCCATTTAAAGCAGGAGTAGTGCCTTTTCCTCACTCTGAAGACTTTACCAAAAATGGAGATAGCTGTGGAGGAGATTAATTTAATGAAAAGCATGAAAAAATGAAGACTGGCATTGCCCATGCCCCTGATGATCCCATGCTCCAACAGCCAAAAAATATTTCAGTAGCAGCATCCACTATAAAGCAGGGCTGTACTAATGTGGTTAATGGAGATGAAACACCTTGAGACTAGCTAGAGGTCAAAGAGCTATGTTTCTGATGGATTGGTATCATATGAGCAAGCCATAAGTCACCGGGCACTGAAAGCCTGTGGTTGGCAGCAGCTGTCTTGTCCCAGATGAAGCAGATTGAAAAATCCTAAATTAATTCCACCAAAAAAAGGGAGGCCAATTTCTCAGGGGAGCTTGGGTGAAAATCATCCACTATGAAGTAGAAAAAGTAACCTGAGAGCCAGGTGTTATTTCTGAAAGAAAGACTCTCCCTTCTTTACAACAAAAAGATAAGGCACAAAAACCAAATCCTTCTGGCAAGAGACATACGGTTGGAGAGGGGACAACCAAAAATAAATAAATAAATACCCATACCACAAAACCCCCCAATAAGCTAATGTCTGATTTGCTTTTATTTTCTTACTGCAATTCCTTATCCCTTCCTCCATCTTTACAAAAATATTCCCTCCTTTCAGAGTCTTGAATCTTGACTGAAGTCCAGATCGCAGGCAGCCCCTACCCTGGGTTTATCAGGTGGCTTGTTTCTATTGTCATTGACAAGACTGTTTATAATCCTATTAATCAGGCAGTGGGCCATGCCAGGAAACACAGCAACTCTATTTGTTACTGTGTCTGTGAAAAGGTAATACCAGCTACGCACAGAATACTGATTCTGAGCAGCTTGTAATCTCTGAGTTGAAATGATTGCTTAAAGTTAAGTCTATTGAGTATAGTGAAGCCAAGCTTCAGAGCACTGGGCACTGCTAAAGCGATAGTCTGACAGTTTAGTTTCCAAAATGTCTGGATCAGTTATTAAACCTACAGCCTGAAACTTAATGTGCTTTGTGTGAAAGATAAACAGCAAGAAAAAGAGAAAATATATGTGGCCATGTCCATCCCTTACCAATCTCTGTCTGAAATCAGACACTCTGTGAAGAGCTGGGAGTCAGGACATGGAAGGTTTTATCACACAGGGCTTATGCAAGGCTATCTGTCTCTTCCAGGTTGCAGGCAGGAACAGCTACAGAGTTAGAAACCATCTTTCTTTTTCCAAGATGAAACCCTGCCTCCTAGAGTTTAGGGCTGTCTCGAAAATTTACATGAGATTGGAGCTGGAAACCTAGGTCCTGTCTCCAGGAATGAATACCAATAAAACCATTAGGGGTTTACCACACAGTTCTGAGGAAACCTGACTTTGGCAAAAGCAAAAGCTCTTTCTGTGTTGTGTAATTTCCATCAGAAAACAGCTTGAATCAAGAAGAAGGTGCATTAGCATGGGTGCTGTCAGGAAAAGGCTGCAACTCTGATTATCGAAAATAATTGCCTGCCACCCGAGCCACACACAGTGCAGTTCCAGCTGCATCTTGCACAGATAAGGCTTGAAAGGCAAGTTCATATGTGATGCTCACCCATCGATCATTTCTGAAGGACACGCTTTTCTGCACTGAAGGTACCTGAAAGCCAGTGCAGATGTATCCTCTGTTTTGTGTAGTCTTCTCTTTATATTTCCCCTTTCCCTGTAACAAACACGCTTTCCATGAGGTGGACATGAATTTGACCTTAAAGAAACCCTGTCCGGTATCTTAAAATCTAATTCATCACAGCTGGTACAGGCCAAGACCTATGTCTCAGTTTCAGTCTCAGGTCAGTCAGCTTCAGGTGAAGACCCCTCTAGCATCCTGAGGACTGCAGCACAATACAACCTCATAAAAAACTGTGGGTTTACTATTAGACACAGAGCTGTATATCACAGTTGGACAGTTACTGATTTTGCACTTTCTGCTGTTGTTGTTTATCCAGTTTATTAACCATTTTCCTGAAAATACAATCCCCTGTCAGTGAAGAACAGCATCCCACAAGATGCAGTCACTCATGCAACTGTTGGTCCAGGGTAGAAGACACTGCAATGCATGTACTCAAAAGTATGTCACTGGCCCAACATGAATGCAGCATGACATGTGCCAGATCCTGAATTTGGGTGTGTATACACAACCATTTGCTCATTTTCCATAGGGAACTTGAGAAACCTTCTTGATGGAAGTTATTACAACAGATATATTTGCAGGAAAAGCTTCTAGAACATCAAATTGATATTTAGCATCAAAAAAACCCAATTAGGGCTGAAAAATCCCCATGTTTATGGCTCCTCTCTGGTCTTCTCAAGCACAGGTCTTCCTGTCTCCCTTATCTCATGATGCATAGGTACTGTATAAAGTTACCACAGAGAAGACTTGGTTGAAGAAGGGATGTTTGTTATGTCTTTAGAACGAAAAAGGTATGTTTGACAGGTGATGAAAACATTGATCAGCAACCTACTTACCTGAGAACACAGTAAATTTGTCTTCACGTCACAGTAATATACAAACATGCAGGCTGTGCCTTGGGTTTGGCAGCATTACAAGGCACACAATTAGTCAGCCCAGCCAAAGACTATCCCCTGTGCCATTAAGTCCTTTGTGAGCTGATAAGAAATGCATGCCAAGGAGCAACACAAAAGCTTGTTGAGACAGGACTAAATTTGAGGTCTCTAATGAAATGGGCTTTTGCCAACATCCACTCCCTCGAGTTCTCATTCAGACATAAAGCTGCATCTGGGCAGATGAATGAGGCTGCACGGCTTGATAGGGACAGTGGTTACCAGCAATGTACTCATTTTTAAATGATGTAGTTTATTTCAATGACAAATGCCTGATAATTTCCAGCAGCTGAAGCTCATTCTACCATCCCCTACAACAGAAGCAGCCAAGCATCCCTGCACTGGGGCACGAGCAGTCAACTGGCATGAAGAGAAACTCCCTACAGCAGCCCAATAAAAAAGGCAGATAGGCTCACTAATAGACGCATGGGCAGCTGACTCAAGATGGGGTTTTTGGACAGTCCAGAAGTGTCCACTGGACTCACAGAGGATGTTTGCTCCTGGGTTTGTCTCTAGGAGGCTACGCTCAGGCTGCTCTTAGTTATTGCATCGGAGTCCCTTTCTACTCATCTTTTCCACCGAGACTGCAAGGTTCACAGGGCGTAAAATTCCTCATATGAAGAGTTTATGCACGAATTAAAAAAACACCAGCCTGATGCCTTTCTTGACCTGGTACGTAAAAAGAACTGTAATAACAGTAAAGCTTATGTTCCTTAAGAAAGAAGGTGATGTCACTCAAGAGCATGAGGACTGGCCTCAGGTACCAAAGGGACCTAATAGAGTATCAATGTTTTGACATCCCCATGCTTCAACCTTTCCACTGTTCCCACAATCTGAGCTGAACTGATCCTGATTAAACCACTTAATGGTAGGAGCAGTGTTGTGCCTTTGGATTAGTCTGTGTCTAGGGAGCTTAACCACCAATTATATGTGCTTCACTGCTGTAGACGTGATAATAACAATAATAATCGTCATTTACAGGGGTCTTTGCATTTTCAGAGCTCTTCGCAACCATTAACTAATTAACACCATTAAAACCTTTGTTTAATTTAGAGCATCTTTAGATGGAAGTCATTCCTCCCACACACAACTGCTAACATGAGGTGTCTCAAAGCAGCTCTTTCATTTGATTTATGTGCATGTGTTCCCAGCTTCTCATTTTGGAAGAGAAAGAAGAAAGGTGACAAACAGATTCAAACACAGCTGAGATGAGACGTTAAACTGTCTTTTGATGTTTTTCTGCGGGCTCCTCTAGTGTTCTATGCTCACTGACTAATTATTGAGGTTCTTTTAGAGTAAATCAATGCCTTGCAATTCATTTAGCTGAAGAAACCTCCCAAACAATTCCTCTTGAAGCTGTTCCAAAAAACAGGAGCTAAGCCAGGCTGTTTTATGGGAATGTGGGCTGACTCGCATCGCAGTGCAAGTGGAGGAACATGCCAATTTCAGCCCTTTCCTGCACTAGGAAAGTCTTGAGCCAATCAAAAACATATTTACATTCAAGCAACATCTTCCTCTGAGCACAGACACTCCATGCACAAGCTCTTCTCATACTCCTCTTGTATACTTAGCACAAAGAGGCTGTCAACAGTATCATGCTTTCTTCATGACCTTCTGCACACAAGTAAAGCCCCACTTCTCTGGTAGGTCCTGAGAATCCTCAGGTTGGCATTGAATCTGTAGTAGCACCTCATAGCCAGAGCACATGGCAGGAGCCTACCTCTGCTTTCAGCCTGAGCGGATGTGCAAGAAGCATGAAGGAAAGAATCACTGGATTTGCAAAGGACTTGAGAGGAGGAAGCTTGCCACAGGAACCTTAGACATAATCCAAGTAAATTTAGCATCTGTTCTTGCCAAACAGCATTAGGATAAGTCTTCCAACCATTGCAAATAACAGGAGCTATGCCATGTCCTATGTGGCAGTTAGTCCAGAGCAGTATATAGGTATAAGAAATCATCTGCATAGTACAGGGAGAACTATATGGGCAACCATTGAGGGAGCATGGCAAGAGAAATGCGATGGATGAGCAAATCGAATGGCTTGAAAACTAAGAAATTTGATCAAGAAAGAGAAAGATCCACAAATACAACACACAACTATACTGAAAGCCCCTACAAAAAGAGGAGCAAGTGGCCTGGAGTTGGGTTACATGTAATGAGTATCATCTCCATTTCAGCCCACATGGCCAACTGACAAGCATTTGAGTGGGACCACCCATGTTTGTACAAATCCCAGAGTGCTATATCACGCATGCACCACTTTAACTTCATGCCTTGTTTTCCTCCTGGATAGGCTTCACGCCAGCTATCCCTTCCACACACATTCTCCCCTTTCTCTGTCCTGCATGATTTATGCAACATTTAAATAATAAATTGCATTGATGTTATGGAACTTATAGCACTCAGAGTAGGTCATTAAATAAATCACTGTATAATTCATTCAAATCAATCTGGATCTTGCAGTGGGAGGATGTCATTGGGGAAAAAAAATAAAAATCAATCCACAGTTGATAAAATTGAAGGATTGTCAGAGATTTGCAATATTTAAGTACTGTGTGTATTTAGAGTAAGAATATGCAAGTGATTTATATAGATTGACACCTTGGTTTCCACTCAGCTGGACATCTCTGCCTCTGCTTCACCAGCTGTAAAAAGGGAGGACTGACACTCACTGCTTTGTAAAGCACCTCAAACTCTACAGATGAAGAGTATCGCTGCAGTGCTGGACAATATTACTACACCAATTAAGCAAATTAAATGAGGATTAAGCTTATTTAAGTGGTCCTGACAAAGACCAGCACTGAGGTGAGTGCAGCATCTTTTGCATCTGAAGCAGCATCCCCATATTTCTGTTCCCTCAGCTTGATTGCCCATGCTGGGGTCAGCTGAGACATCCACCTCACTGAGCTCCAGCTCCTTCTCACCTTTGGGGGTCTCAAGGTCAGGGTACCCCTGTGGGGAAGATGATTCAAACAAGGAAGTGTCCTTGAGATCCACCAGAGCCCATCCCACTGAACACAGAGAATCAGGCTGCTTGTGCCACCCTGCACAGACCATGGCTCCTGCTGACACTAAGAGTTTCACCACTCTTGCTAAACTAGATCAGCAGCGATTGCGCTTCCCTGACCTTGATGTTTGCCAGTATCTGGGCAGATGTGTGTATCAGTACATGTATGTAAGCATAATCTGCACCCAAATATGCCTTCACCCACCTCTGGATCAGTTCTGTTGTTGGAACATATTTGTGCCTAAACACAAACAGCTTCACGGCCAGGCAGGACTGTGGGAAGGAAGGATGGAGGAAAAGGGGAAGCTAAGATTGAATAGTGATCTTTTAAGTAGGCTTTTGATGTATATTCTAATGTCAAGCTGCATGGTAAGCCTGGGAGCCCAAGAACCCGGCATGCTGCAGAGATCTGGGTGCCTTTACTCCACTCATTTTATCAAACATTTGATTTGTGATGCCAGTTTGCTTTCATGGCTGTGCTGCCTTCTCTGGGACTGAGGTCCTTGTCACTTTGAAGAACCCAGCTATTTGACTGCTTTGAATTAATTTGTTTAATGAACCTCAGGGGGCCACTGCACTAAAGCATTCCCAAAGATGTTCAGAGCTTTGCAGTTTCTTCACTAATTAGGGACTCCTCTGGGGCTAAACACAAGAGGTTCTGCTGCTGTGTTTGAAGATGGCAGGAAGCCAAGACAGTGCTGAATCTCCAGCTTAGGTGAAGCATTTTTAGTATTTTCCCTCCTCTATTTTTTCTTCTCCCCAGTCAGTGCAAAGTTGCCAACCACAAACACAAATTACTCAAGGTGCTCTGAGAGGGAAGCATTTATCAAAGCATAAATAAAACAGCAAAGTTCTGCAGGGTGCTTTTTTGCACATGTGCACTTTTCCCAGTAGACATTACACAGCTCTCTTCCACAAGCCCTCTCCTCAGTGCCTGTAACCTACTTACTATTAAAGGCTCCCAGCAGCTAAAACTGCAGCTCAGGTTGCTCATTAGCCACTATCCAGGAACACACCAACCTCAGCACTTGCATGGTCCAGCTGGCCAACTTCATGAAGCCAGGCACAGTCCACACAGTGCATTGCTTATAGGGGCTTAGGGTGGGAAAACAGGGGAAAGATCTCCTCAAGTGCCTCAAGGATGTGGGAGTGTCATGGCTGAGAGATGCGAGACAAAATCCACTCATAGCAGCTTTTCTTAATGCGAGAGCTTTCTCTCTGCCTTCCCTCACAGTGCCTGGCCCTTTATAGCTTCCCTACCAAGAAGTGAAACACACATGACCTAGTTAAAAAAAAAAAAAAATAGATCCATACTTGTCAGAATGAACCAGGAAAGAAATTGGTATCTTCTATTGGTATCTTTTGCAATCCATTACAGCAACTTTATTACTCCTCAGAATTTCCCAAAACTAAGAAAGGGCTGTTCAGAATCCACTCCACAGCACTCAGGGCACCAAAGATCCTGCACATCAATTACCAGGCACATTCATTACTGGTTAAATAGGAAATCCCCAAATACCGTTAGAAAGTGATGATTAAACATGTACCACTGATTGGACACATCCTCTCTCCCTTCCAGTCTCGCTGTAAGTCACCTTCCTGTTGATAAGTCCAGAAGAACAAATGTATAATAGGAGGCAGCAGTTGTAAATAAACATAGCATCCCCATAAAGCTGGAAACTGCCTTCCTGGAATGAAGTTGCAGATACCGTGCTAGCAATCGTGGCACCACCACAGGCCGCAACCTGCCGTCCAGCCTGGCAAAGCCTTTGCCAGCTAGCAGTCAAGGAGCACCGGTCACTGGAATAAGGATCTCCATCCAGCCATCTCCCTGGCTGGAGAGCGCACGCCTGAACTGCCGGGGATGATTGTAATCCTCACAGCTCTCACATGGGGTCACTGCTGTCTAGTTAACGCCACCAGCGTGACCATAGTGCTAAATCCAAGACTCAAAGTAGCCTCCAGACAGAGGCTGCAAGCCCTTGAGCCAATCTTCAGTCCTGCCAACTCCTGGGACCCATAACATCTCCACAACTGGCCACTGTGCCCTGAGCCATCTCCAGCACATTATGACACTTCCTTACCGCTTCCAGAAATAGCCTCTTTCAACATAAAAATGCCAGATGAAGACAGCTTCTCACACCATCCTGTTTCCCTGTGCTTACCTTCTTTGCTCGCTCCACATGAGGTCTCAACACCAGAGAAGTTAATAAACTTGTGGATACACCCCTGGGAGATAGAAAGGGACCACAACGACTAGCAAAGACACTCTCCTCCCCAGCCCTTAAAGGCAAAGCTAGTTATGGCAGTAGTGGGGGATTAAGTCAAGCAAATTCCAGCCCAATACAGAAGTCCCCAGATCACCACAGCCACATGCTCCCATTTAAAGCTCCTCCTGCTTCTTCCCACTTCCTTCAGATCAGATTTTACCCGTACTTTTACTATGACAACATATGAAACAGTACTTCCAGGTCTCCCACACTCACAAAGATAGCAACAGCGCAGCTCTGCCCCAGCCCCACTTATACTCTCAGCAGCACTCACACCTGTGAAATTCAGCCTCAGCCCTCTTTACCCTTTCAGCCCCTCATGCAAACACAGCACCCTTCAGAGTCTGCAATGAATATGAAATAGAAATCCTCTTTCCCAACTACACCCTGCAACCCGCTCAGCACCCCAGGCATTTGGCCACTGCTGGAAATGTGGATATGGATGGTGTGAGCACTGTGGATGCCCACATGAGGAGGAGAGTGTACGAGAAGCAGAGATGGCTGAAGAGACATCGTCTCTTTCTCCTTCGCTCCTTCCCAAGGGTTGTTTGTGTGCAGTCATGGCTCAGCTCATCAGAATCCCTGCCTCCTCCAGCAAATGCTGCCTCCTCCTGCCTCTGCATGACAGGGTGTATGTAAAATGTTAATCAGGTGGAAATCGCTTTCGAGGAGGCAGGAGGCAGCAGGGCTGGATCAGAGCCATGGTGCAACCTGGCACCAGGTTTCCTGCACCTTGCCCTGCTTCCCACTCCCTGCCAGCACCCCAACACCCTCTGCCACGGGACAGAGAGGAAGCAGACAGAGTGTGGGGGGAAACATGGGGGCTGATAGGGTTTCCCACACCTCCTCTGCTGAGCTGCACCCAAGACTCACTGTTGGGGTTAGCATTTGACTTAACGAATGGTATGGGTTCCCGCAGAGACACCAAAGAAAGGAAGAGAGTTTCTAGGGACAGCAGCCACCTGATTCCCCGCAGGACAGAGTGGCACACATTCCCAGACCTATCTGGGGTGGTTGCTGAGCCCCTCTGCAGTGGGACAGCAGAGAGACGTTTTTACCTTCTTGGCCTTGCCAGCACACACCAGAACCAGCACAGCAAACCCAGGCACAGTTGGTGGAAAGCTGCTGCCATCTCCTGGGCAGCCTGTCTCTATCCAGCACCTATCGCATCAGCTGTTTTTCCTTAGGGCTATCGCTCCCTCCTGCCCATACCTACCCCTGGAGCTACAAGGGTGCTTGCTCTGCAGCACCCCCGGCAGAGCAGGAGCCTCTGACAGCTGCCTGTCCCTGTGGCACCAGGGCAGGAGCCATCACCCATGCAAACAGGGGTGTACTCTCTGCATTGCATGATAATGCTTCTGAACAAACATGCTTCCTTGCAAAGCAAATATACCATGCGACACATGCCCGCTGACCTTCTGCTGTGCTGTTTCGATCTGCAGGGCTTGGATCCTACCAAGGCAAACTCCGTTCCCCAAGAAGGTGCCACAAGTACTTGCACTCCAGTGCTGATGCCTGTCCTCACACCAGACCTGCTTAGAGATGGCACTGAAACACCCGCATTGCTCTGGACAGATTTCTCTTGCTTTCCCATGGACAGGTTTGAGGACAGAAGGGACTGTAATGGAAACTCAAGGAAACCATCCAAATGCTGAAACAGGAAGGAGGGCAGCAGGAGCACCAGGACAGCCAACAGGACTTTCTTTCCAGAAAGGCTCAGCAGACATAAAAAGAGGACAGTAATGATTATGGTCCAACAAGGAGGATTGTAGGTGACAGCAGAGACCTCATCTCCATTTTGGGAAAGAGGAAGTAGAGGAAGCAAGTAAACCCAGATGCTATTCTGTAGACCTCCAAGTTGCAGAGAGGAAGCTCCTGGCTGCTATTTCTCTAATCTCTTGTGATCAAGCACCATTTGGGGACCAAACTTACTCGGCTTTCCATAGCGCAAAATGAGATTTGCAGTGGCCTCTGCACATCTGGCAGGAGAGCTCCTGCACCTGGGCTGTCTCACCTTTCTGTCTTGGGCAAGTTGGCACGAGCAAACAGTACTCGTTTGCATAAGGATGTGTCAAGCCTATTGCTCCAGAATGTCCAGGCTCCATTCATCCAGGTGCTACACATACCCTTCAGCAACAGGCCCTGCCTTCCAGCACAATGGGGTGTAACTTCATGTGTGTTTTGTCTCATAGGTCAAGATGTACTAAGGTCTGCCTACCTTTCCCTGCCTCCCCATGTAATCCCACCTTGCATCATCTCCCAAAGGAAGCACCTTGTGGGTTCAGGGCACAAGCAAGGGGAGGTGGCTAGGCTGGCAGAAGGTCAATATGATGGAAAGCTGTACCTGTCAAACCCATTGGAAGAGGGGAAAAATTATTAGGAGTTTCACAATAAAGTACAAAGAAACAATGGAGGGCAAACAGGAAAATTCCCTTGTTAAAATGCTCACTTGAGGGAAGTGCCCTTTTGCAAAATGTTTGTCCTTCAAACCAGATTCCTCCCCTTGCAAACTGCCAGAGCGAGCCTGCCCTCCCTCTACCTGCAGCCGACAGCCCTTCTGATGGAGGTAACAAGGAAGCTTTTTAGGACCTTATCCCTCAGAGGTAAACACAGAGTACAACACACCTTTTCTTATTCAAGCCTGGATAAAGCCCCTTCAGGCCTAACAGACTAGGATAAAGAAAGAGCCTTAAAACTAAAGATTCCTTCTGCTGATGTCTGTGGGAAATCCCATGCCAGGGACACGCTGAGAGCCTAGCTGGCAGAGGACCAGGACTGAGGTGTTTCCCTGTAGCAAATCTGTGACACGTGGGGGGACTGGCAGCCTCCCAGATCCCTCCTGATGCAAAATGCATTCTTCATCCAATCTGCAACTCCGGCAAGCCACAAGGCCCTATGTGCCCTACTCTGTGCCTCTTGAATGGAGGCAGGAGATGGCGTGAGGCAGGGCCCTCCATCCGACTTCTAGAAGCTGCAGAGAACTGCTGCGACACTGGTAACTCCAAAGCCCCTGGACCAGAAGTGCAAAGTCCATCCCAGCAGTGGTAACTCGCCTCACACCAAGAGCAGGACAAGGCATCTTTTAAAGCCAGGTCAGCAGTGCAAGCAGTAAAAAACATCCTACATTTACAAAACACACTGTTTGCAAAACAGGACAGTAAATCTCAACTGCCCCGAGCTCTTTACCCAGAGCAAACAGCCCAACAAACCCACGTAGAGGAGCACAGAGCAAACATAATTCTCCTTGCCCTGAGCTGGGCATAGTCCCCTTCTGCCACGTAGGGCCAGCAGCCTGGTGAAGAGGATACTTGGAGTCATGGGCCAGAGTGTTGTGCTGGGGCCAAGGCTGCGCTGTCCTTGTACAGTGTAACTGCAGCACAGACCAGGCTCTCCCATCCAGCACTAGAACAGGGAATATTCTCTCTCTCTGTTTGCTGCTGCTGTCTGTTCATTTCTTCAGCACCCTGCCCTGGCCCTAGCTTAGCCTCTGCTTGACCCGAATGTTTTGCTTGCTGCAACCACAGTGCCAGAGAGACAGCCTGATCCAGTTTAGCTATGACTCACATTTTCATGCTGCGAAGCAGGTGGTTACATGCAATTGTTGCCAAATAATTGCTGCATTTTTGCCAAAAAGACACCCCCTCACTTGCCATCTCCTCCTACTGGGTTGCATGTTGGAGGAGGTTTTGCTTTACTTGCTCCTGATTAACTCTCAGCCAATATGCTGAAGGGTTTCACCTCCATTCCTGAAGCAAGCTCTAAACTCAAAGTGCTGCTGTTTGCCTGGGAATTCCAGTCCTCCAGGCACCAAAAGGAAGATTAATTTAACTCTGGGGAAGGCAAAAAGGAGTGGATTTACTGCAGAAAAAGAACGCAGGGACCAGACACCCTCTGCACCAGCGAGTACAGGAGGCTCTTCGATGAGCCACGCTGGAATGCCTTCACTGCCATACCCAGTGATGCTCAGTGAGGCCCCACTGTGAATGAGAGAGGATCAGGCTTCCAGGAGCTCCTGGTCTGCAGAGATGGAGCCTTTTGAGAAGCTCCAAGAGCTGTGTGGACATTCCGCAGTGACCAGCAGTCCCAGAAGTCCGGTTGTACACAGCAAAGGAACTGCTGAGACACCTCCCTTCAAACTCCAACAAGCCAGATCGCCTTCAGGAAGCCCCTGGAAGACATGAGCCGTGGGGACTGCAGCTTCTGAGCTACCCCCTGGGTCACTCCCCTGGGGAACAGAGAGAAATGCAATGCAGTGTCACCTGTGCTTGTACCTGCTCCCTCAGCACATGGGTGGTGGTGGGGAGTACTGTAGCCTGAGGTCTCCCTGCTGCTCCGGTCCACCTCTCTGTGTGGCATTGACTGGAACACGCAGGGCAGAGTGGAGCCTCCCCACAAAAACAAGGCAAAGGGCCCTGCTCCAGATAGCTGTCCCTGCCGGTTCTGGGAGGCAGAAACCACCTACTGCAAGGAAGCAGAGAATGGCGCAAGTTTTCTCGGAAACGGCTGTGACTTGACCTTGAGAGTAGCTTCTGGAAATTAGAGCTCTAGCTTAAGTTACGCCCACAAATACATGGAAGGAACCAAACCACTTGTGCTAGCAAGGAGAAATAGAGCCAAGAGACTAACCTCTGTCTGCTTGCCAAGAGGGAATAAACCCCAAGTGATTCCATATTGTGTAACACCTGTAGTAAGGGTGGGAGACAGGGAAACATCCCTAAATAATTTCGAAACCATCCTTGAATTTACTGAGGAACTCCCTGCCCTTTCTCCACTGGACTTCACACCCATTTGATTTACGTTAGTACATGGGCTTATCACTGGATAAATTAATGACTATGAAGTCACCTTTTGGGCTAAAAATATATACTTTATTGCTTCCTGGAGCTTTCTTCTTGACGGAGATTTCTGGCTCTATCCCCTCCCAGAGGCAGGCCTCAGCTCCCACTGCCCCCACCAAGTTCAACCTCTTCAAGAACCAATGAGGAACAAAACTCCCCAATGAGGAAAAGCCCCACTGAGTGTACATTACATAATAAACATTGTCACTTCCATCATCAGTTACAAAGACCTCTTTTGCCCTGGATAAGATTTTGTAGCAGCATGTTCCTTGTTATATATGTGACATGATTCCCACCCTGCCTTTTCTTTTCAAAATTAATGCTCTCTGAGAGCAAACATATCTATTATCAAGTGTTTGTTCCAGTGACACGATACTGAGTCATCGTCACAGACTGAAAGATGGCACAGAGCTTTTGCAAGGAGACATCAGATGAAACTGCCAAGGCCAAACAGCATCACAAGTGAAGTTGTAATCCTCTGTTTCCATTTTTATTTGCTTTTTCCCCCATTCCATTTTGCTGACTAACTTCTCATGTTCCTTAAGGTGCTTGCAGAAAAGGTTGTTCAACAAGTGGGGGAGAACAGTTCCTAATTCCAGAGGACTTGCAGCCCTTTGGTGTACTCTCTCCTGCTTATCTGCCTTGAGGGGAACATGCAGAGCCCTTCTGAACTCAGCACTGTGCTGCCCACTGACGCTGGGTATCAGTGGAGCTGCAGACATTGCTCAGAGAAGCTCCCAGTAGGGCAGAAGGCAAGGAAGAAAACCACAAGGAAATGAGGCCCTGCAGGAGGGTTTTATTCTGTGAACTTAGTGAGCCAGAAGAACTCAGTTTATCATTTCCTCCATACGTTGCATTAAGGTCAAGTTTACCTCTGACCGATGTTAGCATCACCGAACATGGATCAACTCTTCCAACACATCCTCTCTTTCTCTGGCCTCTTTCCTGCTACTCTCCTTTTGCTCTGCTTGTCCTGAGCTCATCTATTCTTTTTCTTGTACTTTCCCTTTTTCTTCCACTTCTGCTCAAGTTTTATTTGAAGCATGTAACACAACAGCTTCCTTCTAAAGCTGCGGACCACTGGCAGGGTGGTGGAGCCTGCCTGGGCACGGTGCTTTGGGGCTGGAAAAAGGGAAGATGAGCACAGGGAGGAAAATCCAGACCTCCCACTCTCCCAGCCTCTTGGGTGACTCAGCAGAGGCTGGAACAAAGTGGAGGAGGTGGACTTGACAAAACTACAGCATAAACACTCTCCAGGAGCTTCCTGTGGGCTGCCAATTATATGTCTGCAAGTGTTAAGGCAGAAAGGTGAAAAGAAAGGGCATAGCCTTTTCCTTTTTGAGGATCCAGCCCATCTGGAGTACCTATGCATTCAGCATATTGCTTATTTTGACAGCTGGAAATAACTGCCCTCAGTGGAATTAGCACTGGAAACAGGTTCTGGAGCGATCTCTGTTTCAGTGGAACCAATTCATTATCATCACCATCTCCAATTACTGGGTGTCACACACTCTGGGTTTCGCTCTGGACTGTACTCACTGCTCCTTTCCCAACAAGGTGAAAGGCGTGGGGAAGGAACCCTTCCTGCTCATAGAAATGAGGCAGTGCTCCCTTTCTCACTGCACATCAGCATCACCCCAGTAACTCACAGAGCACTTGCAAAATCAGCTTCTGAAAACCCCAGGGAATAGTCTGCAGAGGACAATGGAGAAATCCAGGCAAGAGGAAAGGACTGAAGAGAAACTTATCCAATATGATTTGAGGGGTACAGCCAAAATGATTTGTCAAGGTAGCAGGTGAGAAAAAAATCACATAAATGATCGGCCCCCTAACAAGAACATGCTGTGTTCACCAGTGAAGTGCTGTGAAAGGGGGTTATGGTCCAGAGTTAGAGACCATCCTTTCAATAGGCTCTTGGCCCTTTACTTCCCGGCTTTCTCCACAGAGAAGTAGAAGCTGTATTTGACCATCTCTACAAGGATGTATCCCTGATGGGTTTTCTACATTTTCTGGAACAGCTTGGCTTTTACAAAAAGCCTGGACCTGAGCTGAAAACAGGAGTGCAGATACTCCACATTTCCAGAATGTGGGCTTCTGTAAGAGGTTACAAAGACCATGAGCATGCAAGCACACAGCACAGTGTACACCATGCAAAGGAAGCTCAAGGGATATACACATACAGACACTTGATTTTCAGCCCCTGGGTTCCTCAGTGACATGCGCACTGTCCATTTTAATCCCTCTCAGCTGGTCACCACTTTAATTTGTTCACTCGGAGGCTAAGCAGGTAGAATGAAGTAATGTCTAAAAGCGTGAGTGAAACCTCCCATTGGGGGTGTGTACATTTGAGCTGGATGGGGAGGAGGAAATATTTGCATTTACCTCATCAAAACCAGAGTATAAATAAGCTGGAAAGTGTGAGGCTTTCTCAGTTCCCAGGTGCAGGTGTATGAAGCAGAGACGTCAAAGTGGATCATGGCAACTTTCCTCTTCTTGGTGCAACTCCTCTTCATTGGGACACTAATTGTCCCATCATATACACAAAGATGTGTTTTGCTCCAGAACGCAACTGCAAGCAATTTCACCGTAACCGTGACACCTGAGGCATACCACACAAACACAAGCTACCTAGGTAAGCCACCTCTGTCTGGATCTCAGAGTTTTCACACTGCACCCTTCCTTGGGGTGCTTTTTTCCTCCCTTAATCTTTTTGCCTAAATTTGCATAGAAGGACTTGAATGCTCTTGCAAACACAGAATTTGTGGGGAAGTTGTTTCATCACTTTGTTTCCTTTCCTTCTTCCTGAGAAGCCGCACTTCTCAATGGCAATGGCTGTAAAGACAAAGGTGAAGAGGTTCCTTTGACGCTGACAGATAGTTAGAGTCAATATCTCAGGAAATTGACCCTAAGTAAATGGCAGCCTGACCTTTGATTCTAGTTACCGTCTCACATCAGCTCCTGTAGCTTCTGACAATCTGGGCAGATTTAATTTGACCAGAAGGGTGCTAAGGGCCAGGAGGGCCATGGCAGTACAGCATGCACAACCACCTGGGCTGGGAGGCACAGCTACGGAGTCGCTTGTTCCTGGCATGCAGGTCCTCTTTGCTTCATCTGCTTATTGTCCAACTTCTGCTTGCAACAAAAGCATGACACAAAGCTGTGAAACACCAACCCGGAGCAGAGACGTGGCAAAGAAAGGTTGGGGTCTGGCACACTCATAGCTATGGGCTGAAGGGAGGAACTGACAGCCCAAAATCTTGTCCCCTTTAGCTTTTCCATCCCTGCCACTTGTATGGGATCCAGAAGAGATTTACTCACAAGCAGCGCTGGTTTCACTTACAGATACAGTGCCCACAATAGCAGGGGCTGAATCTGGTGACTGAGGAGTTCTACCTAGTCTATTCCCTAACTGAGGAGGGAGCAGATAAGGGGGTTCCTGCCATTCAGGGAGGACTACACTACATCACCTTCTCTTTGTATGCTTCTGGTGTACTCGTGTTACATAGAGAGCACTGTGCGAGCAAATACTTCCTTGGCTGAAAATCCTGAATGCATGAAGTCTGGAGATGGCTGTCTTACAGAACAGACAACTTACTTTGTCTAACTTGCTCTGTTTGCAGTTACAATTAGTGACAACACAAACACCACTGACAGCAAGAGTGTGACTGAGTATTTACTGCAAGCCCTTTCCCCAGAAAATATCTCTGTGGGAGTATGGAATGTGGAAGACAGGGACAACTGCAGCTCTATTGACACGGCAGTATTAAATGCCACTCAGAACACAGCAAACTGGACATCTCCAGACAGTGACATATCTTCTGTGGAAATAAGGTAAGACTATACTCCACCTTTAAGTATTCAGTTGGGACAGTACATGTCCATATAAGCTCTTGGCAATGCCCAGAATCAAGAACCCACCTCTAGAGCAGGGGCTGAGACAAACCTCTTGAGCCTTCTCCAGATTTTCCCTTGAAAATACCAAGGAAACATTTACTGCAAAGCCATATCTAGAGGTCACCCCACAGATGGTCTCGTAGTTAAAGACTTGCTCATATTAGTAGGGATGTAAATTAGTTCTATGGATATGAGTAGATTGAACACCCCTCTTGTTTCCATTAACACTAATGGAGTTGCATCAGTACGAAATATTTGTCAAAGGAAACCATAGCCATTAGCCTGATTGGCCTTATCTGCAGGAAGAAAGAACACAACAGTTCATGACAATAGTGGCTCTAATTAGAAGGAGCAGATGGTCACAGTAAATTGCCACCCTTTTACAAGGCATCTCTATCCCATCCACAGAAGGGCAGTAAAGCAGCCAAAGTGTAATGAAGAAACAGTGTTTCGGGTGTTAAAAAAAAATGCAATATGGCTGGAGGGAAACATAAGTGAGCCCAGGATGACTTTGTAGTTCCTGTCTCTTCTTCTGCTTTTAAAGTCCTCTTTATATTCTTACATGGGGCTACATGAGACACTCAGCTGCTCTTCTCTGAATGTATTTTCTTCTCCCTTCCTTCCACAGGGCATACATCATCTTCACTGATAACTCTACCGAGTTCAAGACTGTGACTCTGAACACAGGTAAATAAGCTTCAGTTGGGCAGTTCAAAGAGCAGGGTGAATGACACACCAAGCAAGGGCTTCACTTGTACTCTGGTGTTTTGGGAAAGGGGAAAGTTGGACTCAGTGCACCACCAGCTGAAGAATAGCTCATCTTTCCAATAGTCAGGAGAAGGCAAAGACACTAGAGTGCTAGAGGTTATAATGTTGGACTTAAAACCTTTTCAAGTTTCCTTTTTGCTTTAAGGGACATTAAACAGCTACAAATGAGAGGACAGGCTTACTTATTTCTGCAGGTACTGGCAGAGGCTTCATCCCCCTATTCACCCTGCCATGCAGATACAAAGTGGAAATTGTGACTTTGCCATCACACATTATGTTTCTCATAATCCAGAAAATCCCCTGCCACCGAGGAGCCCCAAGCCTATGCTGACGATGCTCCATTGATAACAGTGGATATAGTCAGACACCCCACTTCCCCGCAGTGGGTTTGACCCCTCATTTCTAAGAAATCAGTTGATGCCAAATCAGTTACATGCAGCCTCTTGGAGTAGGTCTGTAGCCCAGCTGCTCCTCTGGACTTCTAATCAGCCCTGGGGCTTTCCTTCCATTTCAGAATCAGAAACAACCACGGCACAATCAACCACCACCTCCACCTTCAACTCTGTCTCCATGGTTCAGAGCAGCTCCTTCTTCATAGCTGCCATTCAGTTGCCACTGCTCCTTGTCACAAGCAAACTGCTCTCCTAGAAGTCAGGAAGAGAAGATGACCTACCTGTGGTGCTCCTTTCCTCCTTGCTTGTGGTATGCATGGGAGGGCAGGCAGCTGATCTACTCAGGAAAACGATTCACTTCTGTGTATTAGAATGGTAACTGCACTTCTACATTAAATTATGAAGGTCTATTTGACCAGACAGCTGATCGTCCCCATAATCCCCACAGCCAGGGCCAGCAATCTCAACATGAAATGTTTCATAGCAAGTCAGAGATCACTCTGTTACAGCTTTTCAGCTAGAAAAGCATAGCATGGGCAAGAGCAGACCCTGTCTAACAAAGGAACAATACCTGAATCAATTCCTTCCTCATCACCTGGGGTTCTGTGAAGCATACAAAACGTATGAAAATGCTTGAAGAGGGAAAAGGCCCTCTTTCTCATCAGGGTACCAGGATCTGCTGAGAAGCTCAAGGAGAGGTCTGCTTTTGGCTGTGCAGCCTGCGACTTGCCCTCACAGCGTGTGCGTATGTGCCTCAGTGACAGTCTGACACAGTCCCCGACAGTATATTCACCAAAACTGTTGGAAGCAGAATTGATCCTGGGAAGGGAAAGTACAGATTTAGGATTCACATGCCTCAGCCAGTTCAAAACCTCCAGTGCAAGCACAGAGAAAATCAGTGTGCCCTCCACTTGGACAAGCTCGGCAGCGACAAACTGGAGATCCTGCTGGCAGGGTATCCTCCATAAAGGCCCAGGCCTTGGGAGTTTATGCTCCACATTATTATTATTCGATCCAGCATCCCCTAGATTGTGTTATTTCAGTGGATGCCTTATAAAGTTTCTCAGGTTTTCTTCTGGCTTTGTGGAATGGCAGAGTGGGTATTTTTTATCCTCATTTTTTAATCAACAACTGATTTTGCTGTAGGGCAAGACTGTATGGGTCACTGACTGTCTTGCTTTTATTATTATTATTGTTTGTATTTTTATATGGATGGTGTTTATTTAGAAAATTTCAAACTTCTGGAAAGTAATTTTTTCTTAAACTGATCTAAATAAATGAAGGAATGAAAGTTAGCTCTTGTATCTAACATTATTTCCTGGCTTCATTGGGACGTGGTAGTGGGGATGAAATGATTCTGAATACTGTGAAATATTTGGCTTTGACCGAACAGATGAGCACATAAAGACGCAAATATAGGTGAGCCCTGTAACTGCAGTCCTCTACGGGGTGGGACAGAAGGCTTTTTTGGAAGACAGAGTCAGAAAGGCAGCCCTATCCCACTAATCCTCTTGCTGTTTCCTCTTTAGAAGACGGAGCTCCAGATTGTAACGGTCTTTCGATGGTCATGGATCAAAGAACTGGCTTTTACCTGGCCTTACTGGCCCAGAGTTTGTGATGTCCCTACAATTAGCCCTTACAGGTGGTGGCCCTGCCAAGACCTCTCCTGGTCTCAGCTCCAGGCCAAGAAATTATCTACCCTTTAAAGTTAACGGAATAACAGGAAGCTTTAACATGAAAGCTCCTGCTTTATCACCGTGTGCAGACTCTCTGGGCCCAGATTAAGCATGTGTACCCAGCAGGGATAACAAGGACCAACCCAGCATATAAACAAGCCTATGGGGTTTGCATTCAGAATCCTTCTCATTCGAAGACAATTTGCCCATGCATTTCATCATACTGGGAAATGCATCCCCCTCCCACACACACAATTCAAAGGGAAGAAGGAGAAAGGACTCAAAGCTGTGTTGCCTTTCATGCTTATCAGAACAGTCATTAGGTCCTTCAGACACTGGAATGGGCTCTATCCTTCCCATTAGATACTGGTGTAAGGCCCAACTGAGAACAACATCTGAGGTGCAGGTCCAGTGCTCAGGGTCAGCATCAGGCTGCCCCTATAGACTCTGGTCCCTGCATCAGACACACAGACACAAATACATTCAGACTCTCTCTCATGCTCTGTTCCTGATCCTCTGCACCCTCTCAGCCAGGAACTGAGAGGTGCCATTTACTTGGAAATACTGAATACAACCACTGCAAACCCTAATTTCTCCTACCTTGTTTGGGAATCTGAATTCTTCAGCACTGTCCCATTTTCTCAGCACTTTGCAGATGCCAGGGCAGCTGCTGGGACAAGGACTGTACTCAAACCTGCGTGGAGACAACTGGTGCTCTGGTCTGATGCCTGTACTGGGAGTGATGCGCTAATGAAATGCTTGGCCAGAATTTAGTAGAAATAAATTTTTATTGCTAAAAATAAAAATTATTCTATTCTAATTGGCATCTGTTTCGCAGGCAGGGTAATTAGCAGAAATCTGAATATGTTTTATCTTCTGCTACTGCAGTGCACAACACAATAAAATTCTTACTAGTGCTGTAAACTACTGTTCGACTTTAATCTCACTGTTGATGTCTCTCTAAGATTACAGTTCCAGCCTAGGACAACAGATACGAAACTCCTTTTAAATATGCTTGTGGCAACTCCCATTTATTATCTACAGGCACAGGGCATTCAGAGCAATGCAGTTTACCTCGAAAGATGAACTCCTACTGGCTTTGTCCCACTGATATGCCTCATCGGTGGCATTCTCATTAACTTTTACACTATTCTGTAGCAGATACTAGCACTTCCTTTTATATCCCTGTCCCATTTCCCTGGTGAAAGTTATTACACAAATGTAACCAGGAAAAGGAGTGTAAAGGGTACAGCATTGTAGCATGGAATTTGAACCCAACATATAGAAACTCTCTTGCTTCAGCAGGAAAGGAAATAAGGGTGAGGCCTGCAACACACAAAAAGCTCACATCAGTGGACAAAAGACATGGCCGAGACTAAAACACGTGAAACTGCTGTAGATAACTAAAAATAAACCCCAAAAGAATAAGGTGCCAAAGATAAGAGCTGTCAATAACAGTATGAAAAGAACAAGCATAACCTCAGTTTCCAACCCTGAAGTGCAAGCAAAACTTGCACTCCAAAGACCCTCCTTTGATTCAGAGCTGTATGTCCCAAAAGACAAGAACAGGCCACATTATCTGGCCCTGCTACCAGGACAGCTGCCCATGTCTTCCTTTTTTGCCCCAAAGGCAATCATGGAGCCACGCCACCACAGAATCTAGATTGGAATGTCAAGTATTTTGCTGAACTTGTGAGTTTTGCAGCAGAAATATATGGCAGAGACCAACAAGGCCCTACAGCTGCGTGGATGCATGCAGAGGACAAATAAGTCACCACATTTAAGACAACCCTTTCTCCTAGAAAATGTCCCCTTGGCAGCTCTCTCTCTGGCTCTCTAGCCTGTCTTCACTTCTGAGAAAGCCACAATGCTTTCATGCATGGCTGATATGAAGAAGGTCCATGGAAACGAGACAATTTACCTCCCTGGCCCATTTCCAGCACTTGCCCGAGAGCTACGCATAAAGAGCAGCCAGTGTTAAAGTGCTCTGCTGTGGTGTTGGAAGGTTGGGGATCACTGGTGCAGTCAACCAGGTCTGCTGGATCTGGGGCTTTGTGGTCTTTCAGTCCTGGGCTCCCTTCTGCTAGCTCTAATTCATACAGGACCCAAAATCTAGTGACTTAGTTCAACCTCTGTTCCTGTGATAGTCTCTGGGTTTCACACTGGGGAAACTCTGGGTCATTGTTCGAATTTTCCTTTGTGCTGTAAATAACTTGGTTCCATTTATAGCACAGCATCGAGCCTTACACTGCATTTGGAACAACCTCTGGGAGCACCTGCCAGAGGAGGGGCTGTACAAAGTCATGACATGGCATCTGACAGGGACGTCACTGTCTACAGAGCCAGAGAAGTGGCTCTGAGGGCATACAAGATAAGCCCTGAAGCCCATTTCTCCAGGACACATCTGTGAAATGTTGAGTTAACCTTGACTAGGAATCTGTTACTGGAAGTACTTAGCTTTAAAACATCAATTAATAATTAACAGAGAGATTACAGCAAATGGATTACTGCAAATGGATAAAGCTCCATTAAAATTTTTCCCACCCTTCCAGTGACTTCCTGTAGTTGCTAAACTTTTAATAGCTTTAAAGGCTATTAAACCTGGGTGCTAACCCAGGTGATGCACCCTGCCTCAAAAAAATCGGCAGAACAAACCCAGATTTCACTGCTCATTAATCTATGTTACCCTAGATGTCACAGGAGGAAGGGCATCACTCATTCTGGAGTAACCCAACAATCAGGATCGAACATTATTTTCTTAACTTACACCATTCCAAAATCCCACTGCTGCAGAACAAGATGGAGGTTTAGCCCTCGGTCTCTCGTGGGCTGCACCCATCCCCTTCTGGTGGAAATATGGCAATGTTCACTCTCCCAGCAGCCCACCGGGAGGGATAACAGGAGATAGGCAACACCTACCCATCTGAAGCAGAAACATTTGGCTCAGAGGTGCCTTGTCTTGTTTAGTCCTTTGCCACATCCACAGACATTTCTACATAACTTTTAGAGCAACCATTGATTTTTCCAAACCAGTACTTCTGCAGTGTCTGAATTAACAAATCCTACCCCTTGTATAGCAAAACCTTGCTTTCCCTCCAATCTTAATGACTCTATCGTATTTACGGACACCCACACCCACACCAATAAAAAAACACTGGTGTGGGCCAAGCACGCAAGTATCTGCGAATGTCCAAACCATGGCTTTGCCATAAAACAGCTCCTCTTGTACGTATGCAGTATGATCACACCTGCTTTTCCCCAAGCTCTGGCCTCATTGAGTTTACTCTGGGGCAGAGGCAGGGATGGGCCCTGTTTCTTGGCGAGTCAGCAGCTCTGGTCACGGTGGCCTTCCCAACCTTTTTGCAGAACAGAGATGTTGCTTCATTGAACCTCCTGTTGCCTCCCAAGGCACTGCCAGTCTTGGGCACCAAAGCAGGCAGAAACCCTATGAATGCACCCGCAGCCTTCATTGCCTTCCAGTCACTGTGCGCACAAAGAAGCCGTGTTACAGGGGAAGCTTCAATTCAGGAAGCATACATTACTTCAAGTTGTCTGAACTTGGAGAAACAGCTCCTGGTAGGGGCTCCGTGTCCCTCATCAGAAGCGATGCCTGGATTATTTATTAACTTGTCACTGTAGGGGTGACAATGAACTATAAATAACAGCCCAGGGAGTGGCACATAAAACTGAGTGGCAGGACTTCGCTCAGTCCTAGCTGCTGTTTTTTGCTTTGCTGATCCTTTTCTAATGGTGCCCCTTTTGCTCTAATGCTGTTCGTAATTCCAGACGTCATGGGAAAACAATCAATTGCCTCTCCCCACACTGCGCAAGCCTTGGCTGAACCCGCGGTCCTCATGTGGTCAATGTCTTTCAAGCACAGAAAAGAGAGTAAAGACTTTCCATCCCCACAGTAAGGCAGAATAAGAAAATGTTCCCTAGAAGCACTTATTAAAAAAGAGCTGCTGCTGAACAGCTTTCCTTTGGAACTGGGCAGCCCCAAACTTTTCTTCTAGTTGGCAACTCCCCATTCACTCAGTTTCTGCCCCAGCACTATTCCTCTTCTATATAATCTGACGATTCATCATTCCATGTGACACAAAGGCAGAACTGGGTCTTCCTCTTCAGTCCCTACTAAGCACTACCCAGCTTAGCTTCTGGTCATGCTGTCATTATACTGCTATTTACATTTACGTGCATGAAAGCTGGGAATCTTGGTCCTACAGTAGCTCTCCTGGGATCAGCTCTGACATTTGAATTGCTGTCTCGGACCCTACTGTCACCCAAACAGTTCTCTTTCAAACAATTTAATCACTCAGTAACTAAGTTATAACAGAGAAATGCTTAATGTTTAATTATGTCAGTTAATTCTCTCCTTATATAACCCTCCTTCCCTAACCTGTGAATTTGGAGGCTGATTCCTACAGAGACTTCTGTACATGGAGCTCACACAGTGCCGCAAAGATCAAGGCCCCTCTAAGCAGGATAAAGGACAGAATACACTGAAATTTCTTGTGACCCAGGCAATTACAATTCCAGCTCTGATACTGCTGACCCCCTTCACACAAGCCACTACTAAATCAATCCGTTTATTTCCACTTCTCCAGATCTGCTGCCATTTAAACCGGAGAGATAAGAATAAAAGATATGAGTAGATCTCCATCATGCAACACTGCAATAAACATAAAAACTCGAGCTATTGTGGGACTTTATCAAGGCTATGTTGCACTGCAGTAAAAGAACAGGAATTGGGCTAGATTTTTCCCGGGCTAGCACCTGACTTCTTGACAATAGTAATAGGCTGTGCTATATACATATAACCATTTGTTTGCTTGGGGTTTTTTTTTGTCAACGTCAACGGCTAAATTACTCTTCTGATAAAAAGATCAAATGATATGTTTTAGTCTCCATGACTCACTGAAGACACCAAATGCTTCATGAATCATTATCAGCAGCAGCTATCATCCAGTATGACTTACTTACAGGATTTTAGCAAACCAAGATGACATAGCATACTAGTGAACTACAGACCAGCAGGAACATTCACAAAAGCTGCAAACCTCCCCTGGGCAGAGCCTACACTGAAAAAAGCTGACTGGTTCCTATCTGGGGCAAAAAAAGGGAGAAGGGGCAAAGTCTGTCAATGGTGTTCCCTCCTTCTTGATGCACTGAGCACTCTCTACTTGAGTGCCACTGGAATGAACCTTCAGCCAATTATTCACCAAGGCACTACTGCTAAGAAAGGAGAAGAAAGAGGAAAAAAAAAACCAAAACAACCAAAACCACAACAACGCTGGAGCTCCCATGGCAGAGGTTTTGTTCTACCAAAGCGAGAAGGTTGGAATATCCCTCATCTCCACCCTTTTCTTACTGTTCCATTTTAGAAGCTCATCCAGGAAGTTTGAGCAAAGACGGATCAAAGCAGGAGACAGCACAGCACTGTCCTCACATAAAGCTGTCACAGTTTAAAAGAAAGCAGTCTGAAGTATTTTTTGGAACTGTAAAAACTACTTTCTAGCACAATGGATAGCTACAGAAGGCTACTTTACCCTCAGCCTGTAGCAGACTGCAGCCAAGGTTAACTATTAGGCAAGCTTCTTTAAGCCTTTCTAAATGGTGCTGTTTGCTACCATTATTCAGATGAATAATTTCCTTGTAAAGCAAGGGAATTATTACTCTGGAAATCTCTTCTTAAATTATATGCATAAAGTTATTCTTCATGGCCATACCTAATTACTCTTCAGGATGTTGCTCATGTGACAAACAGAATCACACACTCCACAGAGGTGGAAGTACTATTATTTCTGCCTCTGGAAAGACACGTTGATCCTATGGCTTTTAACCATAGGAATTGTACAGTAACTGTTCCCTAACTGGTTTTAACATGCATTCCTCTTCCAGCACTTAATTTTCAGAGTACACCTACCAATTCAGGAATCTTCAGAATAATTTGACTAGCGTTCATTGTGTTCATTTAAACTCATTGCACAGCCTCGTCCTTTTCTAACAACCTATGCTGAACAGTGTTGCATCTTCTAATGTGCAAGTGACAGCAGGAACCTGCAGCCCTGATGACTGATACCAAGAGTTGCTTGTGTCTAGAAATGCTTCCCAACATGGGATTCTGGTAATGAAAATACCATGTAACTGCAGATCATCGCAGGAGGAATATGAACTGACTGCTTTCTTCAGAAAGATTAAAGGAGAATGATTGATCCTGTTCCTACAGAACTTAAAAAAACCTCCCTAAGAAAAACATGCTTGATCTGGCTGCTTGTGCCAACAAGCTTTGAGGGGTCTTCGGTGAATATGGACTCAAGGTATTCCCTACTATTTCAGCTGTCCATGATCAGATGCAGAATGAAAAGCCTCCTGTAGCAGCGATGACCCATCAGCTTTATTTAACATGGCACAACTGCAAATTTCATATTAGCTTGGTCGTTTGGATCTGCAAAACCGCAATGTCTTGAGAAAAAACAGACAGCTCAATACCGAGAACCCAAAGCATTAGACTGCTGCAAGAATTCTTGTGAAACATCTGTATTCGTCCTCACATAAGATGTAATCATTGTCTAGATGTAGGAAATACAGTGAGCAGGGTTGAAGTAATCCACTGATCTGATTGTGCAGCAGAGTTTCCGACCAACTGAACTTCAGATCTCTTCACTTCTCAGACATTATTTCTTCTCCTTTATAAACGACAATATTCTGGTCTGTTTCATACACTTTGACTTTATAAAGAGTTCCCACGGGCAGGAGCTTCTTGAGGTTTTCCCAGATGAATACAGCAAGGTTCTCTGTGGTGCTAAGAATGAAACATGGGCAAATTCAGAACTGACAGCAATGATATCTGAGGAGGCTGTACCCAGAATGGACCAGAGAGGATGCTAACAGTCACAGGGAGCCATGCAGGCACCTCTCACATGATGACACCTTGAACTGAAGTGGGACTAGAACCATTGACAGCAAACATGGGTGAAATGAGGTCTAATTAACAGGTCATATATGTCTCCCAAGCTGTCCACAGACAGTCCCATGCGACAAGTCCTAGCCTGTAAAAGGCTCCATAGGCATAAGCAAGTGGTGCCTATCTTGGTGTGTAAGCAGGCCTCCACCCAGCCCAGCATAATAAGGGCACAGCAGTAGGGCTTGAAGGCAGGTAGGGCACCCAGCCCCTGACATGCACAGGTCTGTGCAACACGTGTGCAACACACACAGGTATCAAGGCTGCTCTTTCAGATGTAGGACTAAGACTTGAAGACTGTTCCTTGTAACCAATGCCACGAGGAGTCCCCATCACCCACCTCACAACCTCAGCAAAGTACGGCACATCCTTATCCAGGTTTTTGTGGTCAAGGGGTTCCATGATTGCCTCCTGCAGAAAGAAAACAGTGTCAATCTTGACCCAGTTTATCAGTGCACATGAAGTTCAAGTTACCATGCACATGGGACTACAGCAAGGCAATGGTACACAGAAAAGGATAAGAGCCCTATATCTACCTGTTAACTTCCTAGCCGAAGACATCGTACTGCCTCATATCACAGCGCTAAAGCATTTTAGTCTTAAATCATTCCTTAATTTCTTCTTTATTTCCTACCATCATCAACTCACCATGTCTCCACCCTGGTACTAGACAAATTGCTAAGCTCTAACCAATTCTCTCAAGGGATGTGTAGGAAAATAGTGCTATTACCTGCATATATTCTTTCAGGTCTGTCAGGTTTATAACCATTCCTGAGACTGGGTCAATCTGCAGGGAAAACAAAAGGGAGATTAACAGCCTAGCTACACTTACATCCTTATTACCAGGCTGCCATGAGCCTGTACAAACCAGAATATCTGTGCGTTCAGGACATCTGAGCCACAAGAAATACATCTTTCCACCTTCACATAGTGAGTTCCAGTTCTACTTCTGTGATGTTCTCAAAGGCTACCTACAGCCTACAAAAAACCTCCAATGTTTTCTCTCTCTCTTTAAAACTGACACCAGGGAGGAAAAAAACTCACTGAAACACCCAATCTTCAAGCAATGGTCCAGCATGAGCATAAGCAGGAAAACTGGCATTAAACTTCTGTGTTGCACACGCACAGACAAAACAGAGACCAGCCTGAGTTCAGGGCATCCTCCCATGTGGGGAAGGCACAGCTCTAGGGCCAAAGTCAGCTGTGTAGTTCACAGCATATATGGGGAATGTAGAAGGAAGAGGTTTTAAAATTTTAGTGTCTGTTCCTTTTCCTAGGAACTGGAAATCCTCATAGTTGTTTGGAAAACATACACCAACGTGCTATCTAAACAACTGACTCTGCAGATTACACAGAACAATGCGGGATGAAGGGTGAAAAATAACTGCAAAATCAGAATTTCCCTTTATATTTTCAGCAAAATAGCTTGATAAAACAGCAGACACAATCAGTTACTGGAAGTGCTAAGCCTCCCTGTAGCTCAGTAGTCATCCAAAGGTGTCCCACGGATCTGACCTGAGCCTATACATTCTGCAGTGAGACTCTGGCAAACTAAGCTGTGGGCCCAGAGACGATTACAAAGCTTGGACTTGAATGTGGTCACCTGCAAACCCTTGTTAGAGGCAAGATGAATAGGACAGTGATTACAGAAAACCTTCTTCTATAGTTATGCATACAGAGTTTCCACAAACAGCCTAGGAACTCTAGTAATTGAGCTAGAACTTCAGTACCGCTGAAGACAGGGACCCATGTGTCCTGCCACCCTAAGGAATGGAAAAAAGAAGTGTGCATCACACTTACCTCTCCACGCACAGTGACTATAACTGAAGAAAAAAAAGAAAAGAAAATATCAGGTTAGGGTAACACCATGAACCTAACAACAAATACACTACTGACAGGGACAGAAAACCCATTCACCACTAACCCACAAGGACTGGTGCATTGCTTCCCAGCATTTACAAGCGAGACTGTTTTTATAACATGAGTATCCATTCCATAAAGAATAATGATTCAGAGTCACCCAGCTCATTGAAGAAGTCATTCTCCAAGGCCTAATGCCCAGAGACACACCACCATCCCCAAAGTGCTCCTTGCAGGCAGAGATAAGACTAGATGACTTTCAAAGTACCTACTCCCTACGTCAGCCCATGCCCTGTACACTCACAATCAGAGCCCTTTGATCGGCAAAGTCTACGGACAATGCAGACATACTAAAAGCCCATACAATCACCAGCTTTAAGAGAGACAAACCTTCAGTCCAGCAATTTGTCAGCCTGTCCTTCCTGGTAAAGCCAGTAGCTCTGTAGCAGAGGTTTCAGGGTACTAACAACACACAGTGCTAACAGGGAGCCAGCCTAATAAGTGGAGAAATCTGGTTTTATGTGCACAGGTTGCATATAGATGGCAAAAGAATTTGTGAAAACAACATTCAAATAAAGTTTACGGCCTGCGTAAATTGCGTGTCTTTTGCTTAGAAAAACATTCAAAACTCAGTGATTTTACAGATTACAAACACATAGATTTGACTAACGAAGTGAGTTTCAAGGCCAAACTGGGTAGGGCTTTGAGTAACCTGGTCTAGTGGAAGGTGTCCCTGCCCATGGCAGAGGCAGTGGAACTAGATGATCTTTGAGGTCCCTTCCCACCCAAACTATTCTGTGATTCTATGATCTTGAGATATTTGCTATCTATTTAATAGCTTGCAAATCCATGCCATGGTTCAACCCCCAACTGCTGAAAATTCCTTCTAACTATAAAAAAAAACACCAAACAAATCAGCCACTAAAAGCCATACCAGACTGCTGAGATGCATCACTGGCCCAGTTCCTCCATGGGTTATCCCACATTCAACCCAGCCTGCCTGAGAGCAGCCTCTATCCACAACTACACATGTAATTACCTTTATAGTTGTGTCCATGGCCATTTGGATTGTTGCATTTCCCAAACAGCTTCAGGTTTTCTTCATTACTCAGTGATTTACTGTGAGAAATACAAACATGGCATTTCAGGATGCATCAGAAACGATCCTGGCTTCACTTCAGCTGTGATTGCTTTCTAGCTCTTCTACCTGTTTACTCTCCCAAAGTTAACCCACTAGCTTTTCTTACTTAGGAGGCACAAACAGAAGTGCTGGGTTTGGCCCACAAAAAGACGTTGCTGACAATGGAGCTTTTTTGCTGTGGTTTTGTATTTGTATGTGCAAGTTTCATAACAAACTGCCTAACACTGCTGCTGTATAAACTCTAACAGCTATTCACATATGAATATGGATGGCAAAACTACTTGGGCTCCTACGAGGAAGCACCTGGAGCAAACTACGCATATTATTAATTAACAAAGCTCGGGGAGCTTCTCCAAGAAATACAAAAGATGACTTCCCTCTCCAAGTCTTTCCTTTGAAGAAATCCAAGTGCCTATTCCAAGGCGTATTTCATGTCAAGGCACTCTTTAGGAATACTTAAATTTTGAGGGAAAAGGTGACAGATTAGGGGCACAATGAGTTGTTTACACACCGCAAGCGTAATTTGCCCCATTTAAAAACAAAACTTCCGTTCTCGTTAAACCTAGTTAAATATTGATGTCTGAAGTCCGGACTGACTACTACAGACTGCACAAAACGGACTGCATGGAGGAGAACAGGGAAGCAGCAGGCACGGATACACACACATGGGCTGAGCCCGGTTCCGCACTTCCAGTGCGCGAACGCAAAACCCGCGCAGCTGCCGGAGACCTTTGTGCCTTTCCACCGAGGTCTGCTCCCAGGGCCAGGCGGCGCGGGGGGAACCCGCGGCCGCCCCGCGGGTGTTTCCGCGCCCCGGGGCCGCTCACCTGTGCAGCCGGTGGCAGGCGCTGAAGGTGACGGCGCGGGAAACCCGCGCCAGCCGCGCTGCGGGCGGCGCCATGGCTGGACCGCGGCGACCGGCGCATCCGCGCTGGCGCAGCCGCCTCCATCCGGGCGCCGGCGCGCAGGGGGGGCCGGGTCTCAGCAGCGCCGCCCGCGGGAGCCACTCGCCGGCGGTGCCGGAGCCTCGGCGGATGCGGGTCCCCGCCCGCCCATCTCCGCGGGCGCAGGAGGCGGCCGTCTGCTTGCGCTGATGCGTGAAACTCCTTTGTTGATGGCCGCAGCTCGTCCTTATCCCCAGCACACATACTGCGACCTTGTATGAGCCGGTGATACGGAAAGAAAGCAAAAAAGGCTCTTAGGAGCCTCTGTATCAGCCCTAATAAATGCGGGAGTATGACAACTGCGCCAATGGACCATCGGTGTGATTTCCTGTAGCAAATGCTTTCCTACATCAGCTGTTTACTAGCTCACTTTACACTAAATCACTGAGTGATGCAGAAAACTGGAAGTTCTCTGCAAACAGCAGTCAAAATTATGGGAATCACTAATAGGACAAGAAGGGGTTGTTTAAAACATTTCTACGTGGGCTTCCAGGGGAGGGAAGGATCAGCTCTGAAGGCAGGGACGTGAAACTGAAGAACATGTATTGCATTTTCCAGTCCGTTTTTCAGAGCGGTAAAACGCCAAGCCTCAGGGCAGGATCTCTGTATAACAAGAACAGGAGAAGAAACAGCTCTTAAGGTAGCGGAGCGCAGCCTTGTACACAGTGCAGGCAGGGGCCGGGATTACATGGTTATGGAGGAAGCAGTCGGCTAGCAGGGCTGGAGCACCAGCAACGGGACGTGTTTGCCATCTAGTGGCTTTGTGAGATCAGGCTTGACAGGAGTCCACAGTTCTCACAGTGCTGCAGCCCTAGTGTACAATCCTTGTTTCTCTCCCTTGTCTTTTCCCAAGGCCTGTAAGGAAGGTGAAGAAAGCTCAGAGGGGAGGTAAAGCTGAGTTGTTTGGGAAGAGCGAGTCAGCTCTGATTTGATTCTGTTCTGTCTGGTCTGGCCTCCAGAATATCAGGAGTGAACTGCTATAGAGGGCTTCCTTCAGCACACCTATCCACCTACAGCTCAGAGTTCAATGACTATAGGAGCCTGGATGAGGAAGCAAGCTTATGAGATGGTGTTTGAGTTTGATCTGCTCAACTTAAGAGCAAAGGGATATCAAAGCCACAATGGAGTTCTACGTGTTTCATACTGGTTGAATTAGGAGGAGGGCAGTAAATGTTAGCCATCAGAGCTGTATCCAGCTATGCTGCTTAAGCAGGGGCATGGTGACGATGTGTAGTGCATGTCTACAAGACCATATAACATAATAAGATCTGTGTCAGGGTTGCAGCTGTTGCCTCTTGTGGCACAGCACAGAGTTGGCCATGGGTCTGGTGAGGGCAAGGAAAGAAAGGAAGAAACTTCACAAGGTTTTATTTGAGGGCACCATCAGTGTACAGACAAAAGCACTACAAGTACAGCTTCTGTGAGGATTTGCACTTGTCTTCTGGAGTTCACGGAAGGCAATCTTTATGCAATAGGGTGAAGTTACATCCCTTCATTGGGCCTACCTGTTACTAGTTGGTTTTACTCCTCTCTTCTGCTTTACACATTTCAGCCAAAGTCACAGCCCTAAGCACCAATATTCTCTTCCCTTCAGAGCACATTGCTACCAAGGGAAGGTATGGTCATCTTAGTTTCCATTTTCTCCATTGCAAGCCTTATTCATGGCAGCTTTTGCAAACTGCTGCTAACTGGTCTACCAAGATAAAGCAGTGGGCTGTTTGAGTGAAGAGGCTTCTGCCGTCCTCTGACTCTTTGCTGTTTATTGTTAGGAACGTAGCAGTAACTCAGAGGTTATGATAAAGAAAATGCAGTTACTTCATCCAGGGCGTAATGCAAAGGTGGGACATAAAAGAAAGCAGAGGTTTCTTTCTGAGCCTGATGCGGCCCTGAGTTGCAGGAGATGACAAGGTCTTCAGTCAGTGAGAAGTAAAGACACCATGGAATCCATAAGGCATTGGCACTGCGACTTCTGCTCGCCCCAATTCTCTGAAGGTTTCTGCATCCAAGACAAGCAGGAAAGCACTACGGTTCTGCAGGGTGAAAAGAAAGATGGAATGAATGCCCAGGCTGAACTTCATTTCACTGTCCAACCCACTACATCTGTTGCACACAAAGGAGCTCAAATGTACAACCAGGCTGTACAGATACTTGGCCAGGAGCACTGACAGTCACAGATGCCTCTCAAGAAACACTGACGTTCCAAGGTACACTCCTGCTTGAAGTTTGCCTGGCTGTGCTGGGCAGTTGCAGAGGCACATGCATGGAACTATCTGCCAGAGCGATTACAATTCAGTTTTGTGGTATAGAAAGTAAACCTAATACTATGTGACTTTGACAAACTAGTAGCAGTAAGTTACCTCAACTGGGGAGACCACAACAGACAAGATGACTCCACTGTCTTCTGCTGTGGCATTAGGCACTGGCACAAACACAGGCTCTGATGGGTAGGATCCATCCTCCTGCCAAATCTAGCAAGCACAGTAACATATTAATTTGTTTCATATCATTAATATTTGTCTACTACAGTTAGAAAAGTTGCACATTGGAGTGCTCCCCACAAAGATGCCCAGGCACACTCTATGCTCCAAAAAACCTACAGTTCAACCTTTTAATTAATTCTTTTGATTCTACAGTATGATGGTGCCACTGTTGTGACAGCATGCCTATCGTGCCAGGCATCATGCAAACAGGCAGTGAAAAGGGTTTCTATAACTCATTTCATCCAACAGCTTGCGCTGGCACAGATATAAGCTACGAGCTCAGAAAGCACCACCATCCTAGCTGGCACAGCCACCTTCACACCACCCTAATGCAGACCATGTTGTGCCCAGGTCAGTTCAGTGGAATGACTCCCATTTATGAAAACAGATAATCTCACTTCACCTCACCTTGAAATTCTTGGTCTCCACATCAACCTTGATCAAGGAATCTCCAACCAAATGCCGAAAACCACATCCATAGAAGTAACGGTACCTCCTACCATTGTACTTAGAGTAGTTGATCTGGGGGAACTCCAAGCCCCCAACCTTTTCAAAGCCCTCAGGGTGGAGATTTTCATGTGTGCACCAGACCTAGAAGTATGCATTACACAACTGTCAGTTTAGCTTTGACTGGGCAGAAGACCTGACTGATCCCACCTACCCACTGCACAACCACTGTGGAGAAGAAATGTTAAAAGATGAGCCTGACATTGCATTTAGGCAGGTAGAAGCACCAATTCCATCTCTCTTATGTGTTTCACCCAAAGAACTAACTCATCATCACAGACGTTGGAAACTTCAAGAATCAATCTGATGTGAAAAACAGGAGCAAGTCTACATACTCCTGCAATGCTAGCTGTACTCATTTTGGCTGGGGTAGTGTCAATTTTCTTCATCATAGCTAGTATGGGGCTATGTTTTGGATTTGTGCTGAAGAGCGTTGATAATTCACGAATGTTTTCATTACTGCTGGGCAGTGCTTATACAATGTCAAGGCCTTTTCTGCTTGTGAAAAGCAGAAAAGGCCTGCTCACCACCCCAGCAGTGAGTAGGCTGGGGGTGCATAAGAAACTGGGAGGGGAGGCAGCTGGGACAAGTAACCCCACCTGACCAAAGGGGTATTCCATACCATATGACGTCATGCTCAGTGTGTAAAGCTGGGGAACGAAGAAAGAAGAGGGGACATTCCGAGAGATGTAATTGTGCCCTCCCAAGTAACCATTACACATGATGGAGCCCTGCTTTTCTGGAGATGGCTGAACATCTGCCTACCAATAGGAAGTAGTTAATTAATTCCTTGGTTTGCTTTGCTTGCATGCATGGCTTTTGTTTTACCTATTCAACTGTCTTTATCTTAACCCACAAGTTTTCCCACTTTTACTCTTCTGATTCTCTTCATCCCACTGGGGCGGCAGTGAGCAAGCAGCTGTGTGGTGCTTAGTTGCTAGCTGGGGTTAAACCACGAAACTAACTCAAAAAATCCCAGACCAGCACTCAGCAATCTGATGTACAAAGTACACACAGAGATGACTCCTCTCATAGTGGAAAACACACGTTCTACACCACTGAATGCCACTCTGCGTGACTGTTCAGAGCTGGAAGCAAAGAGCAGTTCTGTAGCCAGGCGAAAGCATGGGCGATTTTGTCAATGAAATTTGGCCAAGTATCATAATGGCTCATAATACTCTTGGGCATTTTTAGTAAGTCACAATCTGTCTTTGCTCTCTCATATAAGACAACCTAGTAACCTTGATGCTAAAACACTAAATCCCATCTTAGTAATGACCAAACCTTGCTTGCCTGGTGGACAAGATCTGGGAAGACAATAGCACAGAATGTTAACTGTTACAGGCAATCTCACCACTGCCATAAATGCAGTTATGTAAGTCTTTAAAACATACCTTGCCATCTGCATCTTTCACAGCCCTTGCCAATGTATAAGACAGTGGGTTCAGATTCTTCCCCACAGGTGTGTCTGAATTCACATTCAGTGGGAGAACAAAGCGACGAGGGAAGGCTCGGGATATTGAGTCATAAATCTATTACAGAGAGAGAAAGTTACAGTGATGGAAATAGGAGAGTGGCATTGAAGGCTAAGTGCCCTTTTTGGGAACAATTCCGTAGTTTTAGACATTCCTCCCACCCTGAAAACTTCTTTTTCTTTCTATTATGTGTTTTGCCAAGTTCTGGTTAGAGCTTTCCTTGTTCCGGTACTTTACAGTAGAAAACAAAAAGATAAACAATTAAATGGGTCAGCATTGCTTTCACAGTAATTAATGCTGAGTTGTGTATGCAAATCACTCAGCCTCCAAATCCAGGATAGGGACATGTGCTGCACTATATTTTACTCAGTTGGAGCAGACTTACATTGATCCTTTTTACAGCTTGTCCACATATTCCCCGCTGACTGTGTGACTTTGGTCCTTCTTGCCCGACCAAGATCATGAGCTAATAGGGCGAGCAAACTAGCAGCCCCGGTGTGGGAGACATTCTGTGGGTTGCATGAGAGGAATAACTCCACCATTGCCACTGAAGTTCTCTTCAAGCCAAGTTTAGAAGCCATAATACTTTCAAATATTAAGCTTCTAAATAAAATAGGTGGCAAGGACCCTGGTTTGGTGGTTTTCGGTTACTTCAATCTGTAACTCACCAGTTCAATGTGAAACTTCACTTGAATCATATGTGTTAATCTTGGAACCCTATTATCAAACCTTTTATGTTCTGTGTAACCACAGTAAACTGATTGGTTGAGGAACTCTGCCAAACAAAATATGGTTAGTCAGCAAGCAAAAGCACTAAGCATGGGGTGGGGAAAACAGACAAATCATGCTCAGGCATGCCTGAGTCTGTCAGTGTGGTGTCAATTTAAGATTCTGTTCTGAAACGACTTGCAGTGATGTGTGTGTATGCAGTTTAATGGCTATGCTACTTGTCAAAGAGTGTGGGTGTTGGAAACACATGCCTCATAAGGACATAAGGACACTTTCGGACAGATCGAATTATGGCTTTTTTGCTCAGAGAAGGCTGAACAAGAGCTGGAATCAGTTTGCAAAACAAAAGGTCATATTAAACTATACTTGAATTAATGTTCACCACAACAAAGGAAAGCGGAACAAAATGACCCTATGGGGACACAACTGTACTTTTCAGATCAGAACCAGCTTGCTTCTAAACAGATCAGAACATAGACAGAGGAAGTTCAGAGTTGTCTGAACATGTTGCACAAATGCCTGCCCTTCACCCACAATACGACCTATTTCCAATAAACACACCTGCAGTACAAGAAACTGAAAGCACCCCCACTTTTCCATTGTCTGACCTATGCAAAATAATGGCTCTTACATGGCTTTAAATGGTGCTTTTGACAGAGCTGGACATAACAAGTGATTTATGATTACATGCTGTTGTGAGGTGAATGTGAAGAACAAAATAAGGGTTTCTGTGATGATTGTGTTTCTGTGAACTATATAATAAAGGCTGGTTTTCTAAAGTAATGCCTTTAAACAACAGGGTTAGTCTTTCTTTTGCATGAAAAGTCCTGCAAAAACTTACTCAAAGGTCATGCAGAAACTTATTTTGCATACATTCTTGGGGGAAACATCTTATTACACAGGGATATGGAAAATGAGTATCATTAAAAATGAGATTTTAAAACAGAAGTACATTCTGCCAGGCTGATAGAGTTCTGTGTCACACACCAGTTTTAAACGTTTCAAGGAAATGCTCCATAGAGATTATCTTCTAAAGGACTTAAAAGGAAAGAAAAATACCAACATATCAATAGCCCATTATTTTAGTTTTTCCTTGTAGGCATGGTTCCTTTCCCCAGTTCACATCCTTCATCCTGTGGTCTCCCATACATAGTGTTTTCCATTCTACTAACCTGTCCCTTGCTTCAGAAAAGTAACACAACCAGCATGAGACCCCATCAGATCCTATGCAACACAAATGCAGACATCTTACCTGATCTAGACCTTCTCCACTCCTCCGCAGATTCTGAAGTTTGTAAGTACTTAGAGTTGTTCCGTCATCCTGGCAGCACAGATCAAGGACCACACAGCCATGATCTTCAAAGGCATTGATTTGATGGAAAGAAGCAAAGGGCTTACTGTACCACTGCCCTGGGAGCACCTACAGTGACCATAAGTGAAGTTAAATTTCCTCTCGAAAGATCCTAACACCTCAAAGAGTTTTCTTTTTTCTCCCCCATTTCATTCCCCACTCATTCCTTGGTATTCGACTTGTGTCTGTGTTACTACAGAATGGCTACTTTAAGGCAGTAAGTAGACAAAACCAGATGAAGAAAAGCAAAAATGTAAAGCAGCCCAGGATAGGCCCCTTGCTTTCAAGACCCCATCCCTATAGCACCATTCCCATGACTGGCTCTTTTATACTGCGTAGCACTTGTGAACTGCATTTCAGCCCCTGAGCTGGAATCCCAGGAACCCCAAATTGCTTATTTCTGCCTGTTCTTTTAGGGTTGGCAAAGAAGTGAATCAATAGAGAGGAAAATACATGAGGTAATCCCACTTCTAAAAAACTACACATATTCTTATAAAGCCTACATTACAGTAACTTCTGGATTGATTCGTATAACTATCTGTGGCTGCTACCCAGCACTCTTCTGTTGGGATCTAACATTCCAGCTACAGCTGCATAGCTGCTGGAGAGGACAAAGATCCACGTACCTCCCCAGTGTGCTTATTCACCACATGGAAGCAAGTATTGTACTGAGGCTCCCAGCTTATCCCTTCAGAAATGGCTTCCCCGCGGAGTTTGGAAGTGATAATCTGCAACAGATTCAGCTTGATGGGTTGCTCAATGAAAATGATGTAGTTTTCACTCATTCCTGAAAAGAGAAGGAAGGAGGTATCATCTGAGCGTTAGGCAATGTAGGGGCAGAGGGCAGTGAACAGCCCTATCTGCCTCACAGTAGGCTAAATCTGGAAGGTTTGAGATAGAAAGTATTCTTACCAAAGCTGTGATAGTAGGAGGGTTTCATCTTATCCATTGGAGCAATGGAGCACAGTACTTTCGCTCCTTCTAACGTGTCACTACAGTTTGACTTCTGTGGAGGGACCTGAATGATGTTATACCTAGACCCTGGAAAGGAGAAAGGGTGTTCAACACCACTGAGATGCAAGACCGTCCACATTCACAAAACCAAAGTCAGGCTCTGATCCTTTGTGTTTCCCTAGGATATTAGGAACCACAGTCATAGCTAAACTGAGCAGAAAACAAAAAGCCAGTTGTTAAGTCAATAAAACAATCTATGGAGGATTACCTAGCAAATAAAAAAAAGCAGCATGAAAGGATGTAGAAGGATCTTCTCAGTCTGATAGACTGCCATCTAACTTTATTGTCTGCAATGCATTTCTTATGTTAATTTAGATGATCCTATAAGAACAGGATGAGAAGAAAACCGAGTTCATAGCTCATGCGTCAAAGGAAATGAAAACTTGAGCCTTGGTGATTACTTACACTCCTTTAATAAATCTGACCACATGGCAGGAAAGAATGGCATATTTGAAATATTAATCTACAGTTTGGTCTCTCCAGCTGAAAGCAGCATGTGCTACAAAGATAGATATTGCTAAGCCAAAAGGAAATGAAAACAGCAAGAATGAAAAATGATCAAAATAGGGCAACTCTTCAGTGAACTGGAACCAGCCTGAGGTACCACAACGAAGAGCAGTGGCTGTTTGCACAGGCCTCAGGCATGTGAAAAAAGAAAAGGCTTTCATGTAACTAATAGTGAATGCTAGCTCTGGGCAGCCATGTTAGACGTAACTAGATCCCAACTAGATGTAATACTTATAGTTTTGGGAAGAAGAAAAATATCCCAGAAGATTCAGCTTTGCTGTAAGATAGCCAGGTCTCTGATAAATTCTACCTTCTCTCCTGTATTAACCCTTATGGTCCTTATCAAAAGCTGCTTATTGTAAGTGGAAAACACGTGGCTAATTGTCAGTTCTTCAGATGAGGCTTCAATGCTGGATCTGACTTCAAAAATTGTTCTCCTGTTTTCCATCGAAGCTTGGGAGAGGAAGAGTGGAATCTGTTGAATATACACAGGCCAAAGTCAGAAGCAAACTAATTGCTGACAGAAGCTATTTTTATGGGACTGCCTGACATTCTGAAATAAGAACTAATCTGGTTTGCCGTCATTTTGGCACAAAGAGAAACAGCATCTTCAAGGTCTCTTTAGACACTGAAGTTTCTTCAGGAACTGCTTTTTGAAGCAGCAGCAAGAAGCAGCCTGTACACCCTGTTCATGCCCAGTCTTACCATGTTTCCCATACGAATTGCCCATGTTGTATGTTGTCCCATCAGACTCATAATGAGGATGAGCAGTGGCCCCATTCACTGCAACAAATTTGCTCCAGTCTACCTGCAAATGCCAAAGAATTTCAGTCAGTACAGAAGTTTCCTGTTGCTCTGTAGCAAGCCACAGCCTTTCTAAATGTCAGTTTCACAAAAGTCTAAAGAAAAATAACTTGATGATTATGGCTCTAGTGTGGGATCTGGACTTTAGCCTTCATTTTACCTGGAATCTTCCTAAAATCCTTGAAAATTAACAATGTTTCTCTCTGTGTTAGTCCTACCAGTAGAATGTGATTATTAGCACTAGCCATTTCTCTGGGAGACATGAAGGTTACTAATGGAAGGAAGAGTTGACACAGTGGGAATGTTGCCCTTATGAGCATTTTAGCTGGGAGCCCATGTGATAACCACAGACACACATGCATGAAGAGACAGTCACTGCCCCAAAAAATCACCAAGTTTTTTGAAAGTACCTATAGCTAATCAACAGTTTACTCTCCTCACAGAAAAATCAGTTTAGCTTCGATGCGTCCAGCTAGCAGGAAAAGCTAGAACAAAGGTACAGTTGTGAGTACTGTTAACATGTACTCCTAGTTCCTGGGTTAGAGTGTCATTTTGGCTCATACAGTGCAGAGGCTGTATTGGGAAGAAAGACTGAAGGAAAAAGTTGGAGGAAGATCAATCAATGCATCTAAGAAGCAGCTTACAAGGGATTTTATTTTAATGAGAAGATGGCTCAGAGCTGAACATTCAAACTAAAAACACCCACAGATCTTTTCATCACTGCATTATGGCTTACAAAGCAGACAAAATGTCAAATTGTCAAACTCAAGTAGCATGCTATACTTCATAAACAGTTTCTTTGTGACTTGTAACTGATCCTATATGAAAGGAAAGACTCCTGGAATGCCTCCCTCGAGATCTGAAGGTGCGCTAAGCCTGGTATTTTGTGGTATTAAATAGCCTGCGGTAACATATAGGCACAATAGCTAAAACTGATTTAGGAATGACAGAATCCTTCCTCGGATCTTCTCATATTCCTCTAGCCCATCTAATAGCCAAATTCACTATAAGGGTGCAGGCAGGGGGACATATAGCTTATGCTTTCATTTCACAAGTCATTCTTCTCTCAAATACAGCCACACTCCTGTGAGATGATGCACAGAACAGATGAGCAGACTTCTACTCTGACTTTTCAAGTCACTTGCTAACATGGGAGAAAATAAAGTGGCAAAAATGAACTCTGACTTGACTTTACATTGACTTCACCACCTATTCACAACAGAGAGTTTAGTCTAGACTCTGAAGGGCAGTTTTGGAGTGTTTAAAACTGGGAGCGTAAGAAGGAGATAAAGGGAATAGATAGGAAGAATGAAGAGACAGGGCAAGAATACCAATCTGAGATCAGTGAAGTGAACTTCTTCCTGTATGCACTTTTATCCTTCACACACTGGTAGATACAGACAAGTCCAGGCAAGTAGCGATTGCACTGTAAGAATGCCAGCTGTACTCAAACGGAAATTAGTCTATATCTGTCTCCCCCTTGCTTGCTACAGTGGGCGGTGACTGAATCTTCACTCATGAAAGCTGCCTTATTGCTAAGAGATTTTTCAGGAACTCAATCACACCATGAAGAGATGCTTATTGCTATGGCCCAGAGCTGCACTGATAATTTCTTTTGGACTCTGGATTCCCCCTTGCTGCTCCTAGAAACAGCAAGGAGTACCTCCCGTATCATAAACTAATCCCCTTATCCCACCTCCCCACACCTTTTCCTTTGTTTCAAGTGTTTCCGGGTCCACTTTGTACATGAAGATGTTCTCACTGGTGGCATAATAGTCTCCTTTATACACAACGTAGTTCACACTGGCATTGTCACTTGGCTCTGAAACGAAATCCTGTATTTGTACACAGCTCTGTTTAAGCATGCGTCATATTATAGCAAGTTAGACAAGTTTAAACAAATAAACCCATTTGCAATAATCTAATCCCTGTGACTGATACCTCACTAATCTACAAAAGCACTCAGGAAACTCTCTGCACAATTGAGTTCAGAAGAAAAGGACAAGAACTAGTTCTGGAGGAAATCACTGCAGCGAAGCCAAGGTAATCTTCTTACTGTCGTGCACCCTTTGTTTCTGACCTGTTATTTCTCTCCTTTTCCTCCTTAGCCAAAGTCCTCTCTTCTGACAGCCATATGAAGAGTGCTTGTTTGATTTACAGCATTGGAAACAAGCATTCAACAAGACTTGAAGCTACAACTTGGGCTGAGGGGAAGGCAGGGATGCTATTTCTGTGACACGGCCTGGACAGGGAATGTCTCTTCTTTCCCTCTTCTCTTTCTGTTTAATACTGAGTCAGGTAGATGCCTTTTGAGAGCTATACACACACAACAGCCAGAGGTGTTCTTGCTACTCCTAGGGGAGCTGAGACTAACTAGACAGGTGGCTGAGAAGAGCTGAGGAAAAAGCAAATCCCCCCATTGGGGGGAGGAGGGGGGCAGGAACACAAAGCCTGAAGTTGCTACAGAGAAAGCCTGGAGAACAGGAATAGCCTGCAAGTGTGTAAAGAGTCAAACAGGCACAGGTGTGCAACTCCAACAGCCTGCTGGAGTTTGGAAAAGAAGCTGAGAAACGTAGACAGCTTTGAAATTTATTGAGAGCGCTGGGGTGGGGAGTTGGGGAACTAGGCAGACCAATGAGTGAAGGTATGAGCACCTTTGAAGAGAACAGAGACATGTCAGGACAGGATACACCTCCTCAGGGAAAATAAGAAGCAGAAGATGGTCACACATGTAAGCAACAAGTTGCAAATTTCAGGTCTGTTCTGCTTTTAGTAGAAAGTACTTTGCTTGCGTTTAAGCCTATTTCTTTTCTGACATACATAGAATCCTATAGGTAATGGTTCTTCCATTCCTGTGCAATACCGTCTCTTACCCTACTAATATAATCTCCTGCACCTTAGTACAGGAAGGGATTAGCCCACTTACCCTACAAGCTTAGCAAGGCAAGGTGTTTAAAGGGCAAAGCTGTACCTGAGAGCGAACAGCACGTTGTAATGCTCATTATCAGGACCGCACAGGCTGTTCTCTGTGGAATGATTTCTGTTGGAAATTTGCAACAAACTCTGGAATCGAGGTGAGCCGAAGTGGCACTAAAACATTAAACTGAACGTGCCTCTCGCAGCTAAGCCTGGCACCAACTTGCATTTTTGTTGGTTTTGTTCCAAGGGGTCATCAAAGAAGATCATGGGCTCAAAATAGGTCTACCAGACTTCCTTACCTCTCCCTTTAAATCTAACTACAAGTTCTCCAAATCTCAGAACACCTTTTATTTCTTAGGATCCCTCTTACGTGGCATCTCAAAGCGTGACATGAAGCGCCCAAAGACACTCTTGCATGGGTCTGGCATTGCCAGCGTCCCAAATTCTGAGACCACGATGCGGTTATGCTGGCTGTTAGTCAGGTAGGAACTGCTCTGCAGAAACTTGCTCCGATATGTCACTGTGCCATTTTCCAACTGGAATTGATGCAACAGGGCCATGCCATCAAACCAATGGTTAAATCTTCAAGAAGAGATAAATAAGAGAACAAGAGTTGGGCACAATATGTTGTTCTGCTATACTGTTCCCTCCTGCCTTTAGGTTTATTATTGTTTGTAAAAAGCTAATGCCCAGATCCCATGAACACTTGAACATGCATAGCCTCATCTGGGAAAACATTTGAATTGAATGAAACGAAGTGTATTTGCAGCTGTGGGACCTGAAGTCAGATTCTGACTTTCAGTGAGATTTGGGCTCCCTATATTACTTTTGAAAGTGGACCTCAGGGACTTCTGAAAATGCTATGTATAAGCTTTTGGGGGAAATAATCTATACTGGTAAACTCTGCAGACTCCCGCACAGGGAATAGAAATTGTGCTTTACTGTAGAACAGGAATAGAAATTATTACTGGAATTCCAGCCACACAAGAAGGAGCCTGTAGCTCTCAGCTGGTTTTAGGATTGTACTCCCTCTGAAATGAGATATCTCTGAGACTTTGAGAAAACCTTATGGTCTATCTCCAGAACTATGATAAGATGATCACCTTTGGCCAGTTGCTGCCATCAGATTCGGTGGAGGAAGAGCTATGTTTGTCAGTCAGCTAGAATGGCAGATTCCAAGCCAAAGGCAGTAGTTGCCTTCTTGAAATATTTTAAGACATTATTTTTAAAACGAGAGGCATTTGCTTCTAAAACAAGTCACACAATTTAGTGTAATCAATTTCACAGATCCTGCTCTGGATTTCAGAGAGCTCATAGGATGGACTTTGTTAATAACAAAGGACTAAGAATGTGAATGTTTTAATCCCCAGCTCTGTTCCCTCATTACACCATTCTGAGTAGGTCACAGCCTCTCTGTGACTCTGCTTCTCTAACCTTAATAAGTTAACCATGCTCCTATTTTCAGAGAGCTCACTGGGACATTCCAGATGAGGGAGCAACTGTTCTTAAAAATAAGGTAACATAAGCATTTCTTCCTTGTCTTACTTAAAAAGAAACTACAATGTGCTCCAAACAGTGGTGAGACATTTGAGAGGGTCCCCTTTAGTTTTAGGCAGAGCTCAGGCCAGAATCATTTGACAAACTCACCAAACCCGGACTTACTTGTCCTTGCCAAACTCAAACTTTCCAGGACCATTCCTCAGAAGATTGCCATTTATCCATTTGGGAATATGTCCTTTAATCTTTGCTGGGATGGGTTGAAGGGTCTCCTCTACTGTCTGAATTAAGGGTGAGATGCATTGCAAACCCTTGGGGCCGTGGAAGGTGATTTCCTCTTTTGATGGGCTGGGCAGGAAATTCTTTAAACCTGCAAAGCAAGCAGTGAGAACAAAAAGCAGGTGACTAAGATTTTCACTTGAATAAACAGCCAACTGCTAGAGCTTGAGTTTGGATGTCTAGAAGAATAGCATTCAGCTATTCTTGGCTGCAAGCAGCCAAGCTGTAGCTGATATTCAAACTAAAGCTGCGTTCCCATAATACCCCACACATCCACAGGGAGCTGAAAATCCAGTGGGTTTAACTCTACTGTAAATAGTCGATTAGAGACACCTGTTCTGTAGTCCAAAGGAGGTAATAAAATACATATTGATGATAGGAAAGAGAACTTCTCTTTTAATAAAGAAGCTTCTATTCTGAATTTATAAGTAACTGAGCGGAAGTAACATATGAAGATTTATTATAAGAACCTGTGAGGTCTCAAAAAGAAATCTGTTCCAAGCTGAGATGATACACAGAGCAATGTTGAGGGGGAGCCCTAAAAATAATCTCCCAATCATTTTAGACAAGCAGCCTGCTGAAAGAAGTGACAGAAAGGAGCTAGTCCTACTTTTGCAGACCAAAGCCACAAGCAGATTGATGTAATTGGCCATCTTGTAAAGCAGTGCATGTAGACAATGCTGCCAAAAGCAAGGCAGAGCTGCACACACCTCAGATAAAAAAACCCCTGCATTCTAAAACACCTTCTAACTTCACCTTGGTATCACAAAGGAAGTCAGGAAGAACACAAATGAAACTGAGCTGAAATACATTTATAGGACAGGAGAAAAAAAGATTAAACAGTTTTCCTTGGTAAGTAAAAGCTAGCATCAGAAAAGGATGATTTCTGATAGAGCCTCTTCTTTGAATGCAATATTCCCCTTATTAGGCATAGTTACAGGACAAAAGCATCAAGAAAGCATGAACTGATTGGAATGCTGTGTGCTAACAGCACACAGTTAGTTATTGGCTCCAGTAGCCTGGCTTGCAAAGCCTCATCAACACAAGGATTGTTTTAGCAATCCATTTAGCTGCAGAGGTGGATTTACCTAGAAAATATGCAGGTTGTTGACTTCCCTCCCAGTGCTATCACCTCCTCACCTAACACAGGCTTCATGTCCACAGGTCAGTGGTGTGGCTTTGCTACACTGCTCCATCCCCTCTGTAAGACCGCTGAGCCCTGAACTAACCTAGAACTTATGAAGATATAGGTGTAAGTGAAACACTGATAAAAAAGACAGCATGGCATACAAAAATCCAATCCTGAACCAGGTCTAGTACAGACACCACCACACGCTAAACAGAGTCCAGGCTGATACTAAACTTCATTCTGATTTTTTGATGTAGCAATTTCTTCTGGTTACACTAGTCACTTTCACCACTGCTTCTTCTAGCCTACATTCTTTAATCCATGTGATTAAGTGAAGCTGCTGTACAATTTACCTGTGAGCCTCTGAAACGATACTTTCGCATGTACAGAGGAAAATTGCTATTTCAGACAGGAGAATATCTGCAAAAGAACTGAGTTGGCAGACAGCATTTTTCTAAGTGTGCTGCTTTAGAACAGCCACAGACAGAATGGGTGTTAGGCATGGAGGAGGGTAAATTGCAAGATCCCTTCAATGTAGTTCTCTGGCTTGCCAATCCTCAAATCCTTCTTTAGATCTCTAATATGGTAAGTCAGCTAGATAAAGAAATCAGGCTGCAGGACTTAAAGCAATTAACCTCAAACCAGCAACATCCTCTCCCTCTTAAAATTCAATTAAGTTCTGATTAAATCCCATATGAAGCACTCAATCTGATCCCACCATTAGTGCTTCAGAGTATTTCCTTAGACATAAGGAAGCTTTTCATATCAACAAACACCTGGCAGGTTTAGTGACTGCAATCGCTATTTGCAGAAATGCAGCTTTACCATGCCAAGCTACTGTTTGTAAACATGTAAAATATTTAGGAAAAAAAATGAAAGCAATGTGTCCCTAAGGAGGTATTTTTGCATTCAAGCAGAAACAAAGGTGGCACGAGCAAGGGCAGCACTACACTGAAGCTTCCTGGAAGAGCAGTGTAATTACACCTGGGAATTTAGAAAGATACACTTCAAAGAAGAGCCTGAATAGCACTGGATAATCTCGTCCCAGTAGCTGTCCCAGAAAGTGATAGATAGGAACTCTATCTTAAAACTTACTATGTTTCCTCACACTTATCCCCTCTTTGGAAGGTTGTTCATTGCCCAGATTACTAGAAAAATCCTTTGACTTTACAGACGGACTTTATTTGTAGGACAATTTGACCCCCTTGTTCTTCCGTGAGCACTGTTAGGCGGCTATGGTAGTTCTCCCTCTCATGTGGTGTTTACCACATGTATTTAGAGTAAGGAATCATACCACTTCTTAAGCTAAGCAAGCTAAGTTGTTTTCGTTTTTCTTCTCCTGTGATCACCTTCCCGTTCACATGATCAACTTAGTAATCATTCCTGAAATCTGATCTAGTTAGAATTCATCTACTTAGAATACCTTCCAAGACATAGTCTAGAAAATGTCTGAGAACGGGCTATATACAACAAGAATGTGTTAATATCCCGTCCTACCAGACCAGAGAGAAAGAAACAAGCATATCTTTCTAGCTTTCCTTCTGGGAACCACTCAAATGTGCTGAAGATCCTGATAGTAATGCATGCAAAATGCCAGGGATGGGGCAGCCACAGCTTCTCTGGGCATCCTGTGCCAGTGCCTCACCACCCTCACAGGGAAGAGCTTCTTCCTAATGTCTAATCTAAACCTACCCTCTTTTAGTTTAAAGCCATTACCCCTTGCTTAATCCGTAGAAGACACAAGTCTCTGCAAAATACAGAAGACAGACTAGTTTTTCATCTTGAGCAGCATTTAAATTAAAATTTAATTAGACAAAATAAAATGCTGACTCTGTTGTGGCTGCACTCCAAAAGAGAAGTGAATAAGCAATAAATCAAACGCAGTACAGTCCCAATTGGGTTTACTGTATTTGCTTGAACATAATACCTGAAAAGCAGCACAATATTACACCCTGCCATCTCAGACTCTAACCTCCACCTTTTGCCTTCACCAGTCTTGAACCCCTCAGCTTACCTGAGTGTCCCACACTGATTTCTGAACTGAAGTTATTGCACTTGCCTTGTGCCTGCTGGGAAGTCCCCGTACTTGACTCCTTGTTCCATGTAGCTTGTTGATTTCCCATTGTCAGGGACTCAGCCACCCAGTTCCTTGCTAACAGGCAAAGCAGCATGTGAAAGAAGTGACAGAAAACACAGGGGAAAAGAAATGGAGAAAAGGAATGGAGAAAGGCTTGTCAAAGGGAGCTAAGGGAGAAAAGCAACTGTGAACTGTGCATACTCTTGCATATGAAATATCTGTTGATTTCCCAAGGACACCTATAGAAATAGGTTCTACACTTCCAGGGTGTTTTTTTGCTGACATGAAAAAGTGTAGTTTCTTTGTTAAATATTGATATACACCATCAAGTCCTTGGAACAATTGTCCAAGAAAGGTACTGTGAACCTTTTTGGGGTTTTTTGTATCTATGGATGTATTCTGGTGGCAGAACCAGGCAGATTTAAGACCCTTTCAGCTCTTTGGATACCCCAGAAGCAATCCTTTGATTCTCTAGGGGAGGAAAACAATATTACCACCATTAAAAAGCAGACATTCTGGTGAATTAAGTCATGATCTTTATTGATTTCTATTTTATGATAGTAGATCTCACTATTGGACAAAAAAAGAAAAGAGAGAGAGAGAAAGGAAAAAAGACTGCTCAATTTGTGCATGATACAACAACGGCAGAAATTGCAGAGTTCAATGGTGACACAAAATCCCTTGGAGCAGTTTCCCACTTGTATGTTCAGATCAAAGCTTCAGTAATGCTGCTGCTCTGAACAATCCTCTCCCTTTCACAGCCCGCCTACATGTCTCACAGCAGGCTCCCTTGCAGAGAGAATCTGCTGCTTACTGGTTTTCTAGCTCTAAACCATCAATATCTGCTAGTAATCTGAGAAAATCTGTGCAATATACTTGCCTCTCCTGCTTTTCAACAAATAACAGAGAAATCCTAGTTCCTAAATAACACTTCAAATTGCTTACTTCGAATTTCTGATCAATAGAAATTAAATTGCTCTAACGACCTGTGCCAGCAGCAGCTCTTAACAGCATCAGAAACCCCCTTCCCAAGATGGAATAGAACAATTTCTTTGTTAATGCATTTTACCTGGAATGAACTGCATCAAAGAGGAGAGGAAATGCCGCAAGATAGCAAGCAGGAGGCTGGTGACAGACAAAAGGATTTTGGAAAACATATTCCGCGCAGCAGAAGGCATCAATCGGAGATGGTCATGCGAAGGTACCGTGCCGGGATGATAGTGTGCAGCCAGCGCTGGATCGGTTGAAGAGCTTCCTGACATCATCATTTCAGAATAAAAGCCAGGAATATCTTCCCTAGCAGGTCAGGATGAACACGCCTGACTGCACTGCGCTGCTATAGCTGAGCCAGGCAGTCGCAGGGCACGGAGGAGACCTGCCTCTAGTTGAAGCAGCTCAGCAGCCCTAGACCCTCTTGGCAGCTGGGCGAGGTGTGTTGATGAAGTGCAAAGACATTACCACTGCTGGAAAAATAATGCTTTATTGCTATTTGCCAGCTGCAGCTTGAGAAATTGGAAGAAAGGTGAAAAGAGGTGACGTATTCTTGTACTGAGGTAGCCAGGATTCAAGGCACGTGATTTTAAAGTCATTGTTAAGAAATTTACTTCAGAGTCTCTACTGGGAGATAGGCTGATTGATCCATGATTCTTTGCCCTCCTTTTTTCTCATTATTCACCCTGATGATGTAAACCACTCACTATGCCCTTTTCCAACGCTTCCTTCATCATTAGGTTTTCAAATTCCAAAAGATTTTTAAAGAGAGAACAAGATTCTGCAAGTAGCAAAATTGAACTCTGATGAGTTCTAGACAGAATGTCATGAGCCTTAAACACATCTATTACTTATGGATTTGGTCTTTTTCTATTATGACCCCCATTCCTACATCAATGCTAAAAGGCAGTTTCATCTTCAGTAAAAAAGTCACAATTGGCATTTTCTCGGGGAAGAATTCTCTTTGCTGAGTACCTAAGCGGTCTCTGCATTATCTGTTTATTTTCCATTTTTAGCTATTAAGTAATAGAAGAGCAATGAGAGGAACTGAGTATTGGGTTTTCATGATTTATACTTTCCACACTGTGGAGGTATTCACAGCAAGGTCAGACCTGCAGAAGACTCGCTGTCAAAAGTTCCCTTGACTTCTAGAGGGTCCGAACTTTTTCCAAGACATTTCCACATTTTTTATAAAAATCCATTTATATTCTGCTACTGATCTGTCATCTCAGACGTTCTTGTTAACTTACTAAGGCACTGCAGCTTAAAGACCAGGAGGAAAAGCTTAAAGAAAACATAGTGACCAGCTGAGCTTTGCTGATCAGATTTGGCAGCTTTAAAGCCAATTAATTTTCTGTTCAAACCTCCTTCAGCAAAACCGGAAAGCGGATAGGGATGGCACTGGTGCCAGTATGATTTCATGTGTACTCATTCCTCAGAGACAGAACGAGCTTTTACTTTCACATAGAGTACAGAAGTTGGTTTGTTTCTCCTAGACATATCTAAATACCCAAGAGAAGCCAATCAGTGTAGAAACATCATTAGCAGGGTAGACAAATTGTCAACAAATAGGAAAACAGTAACATTTTATTTTCAAATGGTTTAGAAGAAAAACAGCATGTAATGATTATTCCCACATATATCGATGTTGAGCGGAACACTGAAAGGCAGCCAACAGGAAAAAAACCACACATGCACACAAACCACCCCCACACTGTATTTTTATACAGCGAAGTAATTATGGAAGGCTGCCTTTTAAATAGGAAGAGGCTTACGTATGAAAGCAACTAGTAAGTGGATATTTCCATTCCTGAAGTACTTTTTAGCTTCAAAAGAGAAGAGACTGGTTTATTTTAAATGGCTGTTTTAAACTTTCTGAACTTACCATTTCAAGCTGTTACTTTATAAAACTACATATTTTATTCATTTTAAGTTGGTCAGTGTTTATTATTATATATATCTCCTCACATAGCTTTGTGCAGCAAAACCAGAAGCTTTGGTGCTCTTAGCGATTTAAAAACAATTTCTTAACACACCTATTTCAGAATCTCACAAAGCTTTGAATGACTTCCCTTTAACAAGCATAACCACACTGTTCATAATCTCAGCTAGGTTACTGTGGCCATACTTACTGACTTCACTTTCAATGTTTTTTCAAATTCTAAAATCCTCTTACTACCACAGAGATCCCGCTCTAAAGTATAACATGTAATGACAACGAACTATATAAGAAATCCCTGTAAAAAAACCAAGAGTCATCGTTTAGAGAGGTATGTCTTGAATTTAACTGCACTTGAATGCCAGACTAAGCAGTTCTTCATTCTTCTAGGAAGTATAGCTTTAGTAAGTTTTACTGGATTTTATGAAGTTTCTCCATGGAGCAAACTGCTGCAGGAGTAACCCTGTATGTCTGCGCCCTCTTGATGCTCTAAGGGAAGAAACTTAGTTTATGTGATCCAATAGTTTTCTAAGTTCTGCTTCTTAATAATACTAGAACCAAAGGTTTTCAACTGGGATGTATTAGCTAATAAACTAAATCTAGGTTATCTAAATGCAGGTGATATAAAAAGTTTGCATAATTTTCACAAGCACAAACAGATAAAACGCAGCAAGTTTCTGACTTTGACAACAGGCAGACATGTAACAGTCAGGAAATTTATGTAGTTTTTCTTTAAAGACTTACATAAATAATTATAGGTGAATTTCTAAATTGAGACACTTCATAGATGACAATTTAAAATGGCTTTTTGTCATCATTATAGATGATCACAGATTTTAGAAAAACTTAGCACAATATTCTAGAAAACTTAACTTCCAAAATATTTTCTTTTTCGCCCACTTTCTCCTTTTAAACAGCATTACCAAGACCGATTACAAGATGAGATGTGATTATTAGGAAAGAGACTGGAAAATAGGAGGTGGACTAGTGGAGTGATTTTTCTGAAAGTCTTTAGATGCTAAAGATGCAGATAGGCACCTTATGGGATTTTCAAAAATTCCTAAGCATCTAAGGCGCTTACATGCTTAGGCACTTTGAAAATCCTACTAAGTACATATCTGCATCTTTAGGTATCTAAATACCTAGGAAAATCTCACCCTAGATGTCAGTTTCTCTCGTTAAGTGTTTTAAATAGTACCAGTTTGTCAGGTAGCACATTTGCTTGTGGCTTTTATCTAATAAAAAGGGGAAAAGAAGGATTAAGCCTGAACAAATTTAAACAGAAAATTAATACACAGTACTGGGGTAAAGATATAAATACATCTTATGCTAGCAACAGGACTATCCAGCACTTTTCTTTATTACATTAGCCTCACAACTTGTGCAAATGATGCTTTGTATATTTTAATGTTTCATCTTTTTCAACAGAGTCAAAGGACGAGAAAGAAAAAGTGCTCAAAACCCCTCCAGAAGCATCCTTAAATAAACTGGTTATACTGCGAACAATACTGATGTATCTAAATAACAAAATAAAAGGGCAGTGTAATTCCAGATTATTTTATCTAGTTATTTATTGACATTACCAGCAAAGTTTTAATGATGTGCTTTGATGTTTATATCAAAAGGGCCTTGGTTTCATTTGAAATCTCTAGAAGTATTAAAATGTATTTTCAAATTAAGACTTTATACTTCTTTATATGTTTCCCAGAGTAGTATTCTTAATAGAGTTTCCCTTTTTCTAGGATGATCTTTTGAATCTATTTATTCTGAGACAAAATGGAAATAAGATTGCAAGTATACTCTACTAAAATTTTAGCACCAAAACAGTTTCTAAAGTAGAAAGAAAAAACCAAACAAAAAACCAAAAAAACAAGAAAATCCCCCCAGAAAATGGCTAATGTAAAATAATCTGAGGTCCTTTCCTGCTTATATCACAAAAGTCTACGTTTCGTAGAAATGTTTCTATACTATATTCTAGAGCAAAAGACTGGTTGTGACAAAAGAAAAAAACATCCTTAGCAGTGACATTAGAAATACCATGCTGCTCCTGAATTCAGTTCTATTGAAATTCCACAGCCTTAAAACCAAGCCATGTAAAATTCACTCTGCTTTCTTTTTCAAATGCTTCCAATATTTTCTAGTAATGGAATCACGGGGACAGCCTAAGCAACGGATCAACAAGTAAGAAAAGATGTTTTAATGTGCAGAATCCTGGGGAGCCATAGGATTTAAAATGGATGTTTAGTATTGTTTTATACTAATTACCATTACCCTATGTATTGAATCTACTTATTTAAAAATTAAATTGCTGCTCAAGTTGTTGAAAGTCTCCTGAACTGCTGGAAATATTGACATAGGACACTTACGAAACACACATCATAGCATTCATCATAGTTTATATTTTAATACATAAAATATACTACAAATTTTGCTCTGCATTTCTGCAGTCTGACAAACTCCATTTAGCTTTGCAAAGTATTTGCGATCACAGTGAATCTCTGTTTCAGGCTCTCCCTTTTCTGTTTTAAGTGGTTTTCTATGGTCCTCGCTTCTTTTAGGATTCCATCAAGTTCTTGGATGTAAGAAGCATCCATCGCTGCTCTCTCACTTAATTGAAAAAATCTGTAGTTAAAATCAGTTAACGCCATTAACATTCTCCATTCCTAGAACTGCTTTTATGCTTTTCTTAAAAATGTGTTGCCTACCAGTACTCAGTTTCTGACCAGATTAGTTCTCTGTTTTAACAGAATATAGCATTTTTCTTTCAAAATCCATGCTTAATGGTTTTCAGCGCTAATTTCTCTAAACTGCAGCCACAGTAATCACTTATCTAGAGAAGCTACAAAAGTGCTGTACAAACAGGACAAAGTCAACTTGCCTTAAAATGTGAGCATATTTTGATAACAAGTTAGTAATTTCTTTGTTCATCTCTGTTAAAAGAAAAAAGTAATTTTATTCAAACCTTTGCATGAATTTTCATCTCGACATTAAATCAGGTAATTACATAGTTACTTTCAGTATATTTAATACGTCACCATTTAAAACTTTTTCCAGTTGTTCAGGTTTGCAAAGGGACTGTGAGCCCTCCGAAAGAGTCAGATCTGTTTTGTCAAGGGAGGACAACTGAGGATTTTCTGAAGCTTCATTCTAACAACAGAGCACAAAAAAATACGGGTTCTAGAACTTAAAACACGATTAGCACAGGTAGACTTTAACTGAGAAAAAGAGAGTTGAGTTTTTAAAGGATCTTGAAAGGCCGTTTTCAGGGAAAGTGCAAGTGTTGCACAGCATCAACACCGTCCATCATGAAAAGGCATGGCATCTATGGGAGTGGGTGGGAAGCGCCAGCTTGAGATCTTTGCTTGTATCAGTAATAGCTGGTGTACTTCAGAAGCTTACTCTCCAGAAGTCCTGCATAACTGTGATGCAGTGAATACCCAATTTCATTGGTCTTCAAACACTAAGAGGAATTGCACAGTCTCCTTACACAAGAAAGTCATGTATGTTTCGACTAACCTACATAAACTGACATGGAGCTCTTTGCCCTCTCTTAGGCGGTGAGAGAAACCCATTGTAATGCTAGAGGAGGGCATGGGACTGGGGGGGTTCTACTGCTCCCCTGGGGCCACAAGGGCCCAAGTCCTCCCTCCCTCCCTCACACAGCACGGCTCACCTCCATCTCTTTTTTACGTTTACTTCGATTTTCATCAGCCTTTTGAGCGCTGCTTGTCATCGTTGCCTGGTAAGAAGTACAACGTTGTATTTGGTAAGCGGTTATCTTGCGTGTCTGGAAATCATCTCTGTATAAAAATGGGTAAAACCTGTCACCAGCACCTCTTTAAGCTGCCCTGCAAAGGAGCTCTCCTCCTCACTGGAGGCAGGTAGAGCCTCCAAGCATGGCGAGAGAACCGATCGGAGCTGAAGACAAGCGGGTCCGAGCGCCAGGCTGGCCCGGGCCGAGGGTCAGAGCCCAGGCGCTGAAGGGTGCCTAAGGTCGGCCTCAGGCTGCCAACGCCGATTCTACCTTGTCCAAAAGGGATCTGTCCCTCCCTCCCAGTTCTACCTATGCTTCCCCAGTACCCCCCACGCTTACGGACATGGGGGCACCCCCTCCGCCCCGGAGGCCTCCCCCTTTGCCCGGACCTCTCTCCTCAGGCAGCGGTTAACAGTCCTCGCGTTAAGGGCCGGCGCGCGAGAGCGGCCGCGGCGGGCCGGTTGCGGGCGCTGCCGTCCCCACACGCCCCGCAGCGCTGCCCCGGCCGCTGAGGCAACTGGAGCCCGCCCTGGAACCCTGCCCCGGCCGCCTGCGGTGCCCGGGGCGGCTCCCGGGCAGGCTGGGAGGTGGGCCGCATAGCCCGCTCCTGCAGGGGCTCGGGCAGCCGGGCCCAGCTGGGGAAGGGCAGAGAAGGAGCACAAGGCTCCCCGCTAAAAGCTTTCCTGATGCAGAGGTCCCAGGAAGAAGCTTTCCATCCCAATGAGAGTTAAAGCATGAGGAGACTATCTGTAGCTAAAACGTTGCCCTGTCCACTCAAACAATTCCAGTTATATATCGTCTTCTAAGCATCTGTGACTGATCCAGTCACAATGTGAATCACTGGAACGTTTCAGGATGATGGTGGATGGATTTGTTTCAAAAGACAAGCCATCGATTAGCAAAATATGAGAGAGTACTGTCACTAAAATAAGGCCACTAAAATTAGACAACTGCCGAGACCAACTTTTGTTTTCTCTAAACAATGGAAAAAAAGACTGTATTTTCCTTATGCCATGCTTCACTTCTGTAAGTAAACTGTATTTAGTTTCATCAAGAAATGACTGAGTCGGATTACACGTGAGGTGGCTTGCTTACAACAGGAAGAAACTAGACACAATGGTTCAGGAGAGCTCCTCCAGTATTACCCTTCATGCTGGCAGCCAAAAATATTAAATGCTGTATCAAGTTACTACTTTCCTAAGTCCTTTCATTTGGTTTTTTCATCTTTAATTTCTGGTTTTAAGAGAAGAAAGGGTCTTAACCTTACATATGTTACCCAAATAGGCTGTGAGTGTCAAAACACAGGACAAGAAATTAAACCACTAAAAGAAGAACTAAATACTTCCCCAAAGTGGCAACAGTATGCTGCCATGTCCAAGTTCATTTAATTCTCAAAAATGTTATAGATATTTATGTTACTAGCAATACTAGCTAAACATTAAGAAATAGATGCAAAAGAATACACTAGGAAAACGTTCTTAAAGTGTTTACCTAATCTTTATGATTTGAGATATTAAAATACCAGGAGAAATGAAAGCTTAAAACTTACAATAGAAACTATTGTTACGAATTAGACTCTAGTCCTTATAAACGCAAATATACACAGACTAAGAGAAGAAACCCCTTTTTATTCAATGTGCTAATTGAATTTTTAGGATCTTAAAGGTTGATGAGAAAGACCAAGTCCTTCTTGATAGTTTTGTAGAGAATGTCAATATGCTAAAAATATTAGTGCCAGCAGTTAATACAGAATAAACAATGTTGACTGACTGGCATCAGCTTTTGCACAAATTTTGGTATCAAATACAATATTACTTCATGTTTCACTCGTGATCTGCATGCAAGTTTAAACTTAATGAGAAAAAAATGGCACTATTACAGCATTTTTTTAATATATATATTTTTTTTTCCCCAGCAAAATGAAATGTTAGGTATCCGGGAACGAGAAACACAAGCAGGATCACCCAGATGTGGAACTCTCCCCAATAAAGCTCTCATGTAGAAATTTTCATTAAATATTTCATTATTTTGAAGCTGAATAAAATTATTCCAAGGTAAAAACTTAAAGGTCTGAAGCCGTTCATTTTAGTTCAAAAAGACCAAGAGGCAATTTGATTGTACTTCACAGACAGGAACTATTTGTTACAAAACAGCTATCAAGAAAAAGCACAGAAATGGGAGACCAGAGCCAGAAGCCAGTTAAATTTAGAAAGATTTCCTCTGCCCGCCTCCCAAAGAACTAACCATTAAAATAAAGCACCAAAAGGAATGGTAGGATTACAGCTGTTGTATATTGCAATCAGCTAGATCTAGGTGTTTAAATCAACTTTTATATCTCTCTGGTACACAGGTTTAGGTAAACCAACTCCACACATGTACTGAATGCCATGTAACAAAACAGGAAGTTGAAAGGGGATGATGTAATATTACTGTCTGGCTGGAATTCAATCAGTGTAAGTGGGTGTCTGTAAATAGTGGTATACATTTCTCATCTGAAAGCAATAGTTGCCAGAAATGTATTGTTCTTTGCTTATCTGTCTAAACAGGAGCTTTTACTCTGTTGCTGAATTTCTCTGGGGGTTTGGGGGGGGGGGGGGGGTTTTGTTGGGGTTTTTTTTCCTTAATTATTCTGAATAATTTTTATTAGTTTCTTTCAGGAGCTTCAAAGAAAGAAGATAAATTTCTGCAGCACACAGTTTTTGTCTTAACATGTCAGGGAAATACAGCGCTCCTTGTGGGTAGAGCAGCCTAAGTCCACAGTTATTAGTACAATGGACAGTAGTTTTAGGATTATTAGTTCAGATAAGCTTGAAAGATGTACCTTAGACCTCAAAATTACCTCCCTGGATTTATCATACAGACAGTAATACATTCCCTACAGACATGTATTGCACGTCCCCCCTAACCCCAGCAGCAGTAATAGGCATGCAGACAGGTGAGAAAATATCTTATGGTCTTAGGTATTATCTTGGTTGAGGGGTTTGAGGGGGTTCTTTTTTGTTTGATTTTGTTTTTCCTACAGTCCAATACTAAAATACTCTTCAATTTACCCACTGAGCTACACAGTCAAATCCCCTAATGCCCTTCTATTCAGCATTATAAACAGGAAATAGAGGCACCGAGATTCCAGTTAACACTGCCAAGTTCTACAAACGATACAAAACATTGGTCGATATTATTCATTCCCGAGTTGATCTACAGGGTACTTTACGGCCCTAGTTGTCCCATCACTACACAGTTCACCATTACAGCAATATTTACTGTATTAAGCACTCCACAAACACCAACAGCAGCACTTACTTCTAAAAAAACATCGCAGAGCTGCAGCAATTAGATGCGAGTAACACCTATTGCCGTTGTTTTTATTTGCAATTAATACATGCCTGGGAAACAACTTACAGCTGGCGAAGTAGGAACTATCCATTAATGGTGTTTCGACTACTTGGCACAGATTCTGGTTGTCTGTTTCGCTGAGAGGAGCCTAAATTCCTCCCTACTTACATTCAAAGGGATAAAGAACAATTTGAGGGTCTCCCACCAGACATCAGTGGTATATTCCTTGGTGTTGTTCTTATAAATAGCTAGATACACGCAACGTGTTTTCGATCCTAAACGGGTTTCCCCCAACGGGACCCAATGTTCACGGACAGTTTGCAAGTGTGGGGAGAAGAGGAAGTTTATGTCCTGACGGCTAATACCCGTTCTCCTGCTCCCAGAGACTTTATGGACCAAGCGAAGCGGCTGCAATCCGCTGATGTAGAAACGTGTCTTCTATCGACGTCTGTGCGAGATAAGGGAGTAGCAAAAAACTTCCTTTGTAACCTCAAGATGTGCATGATTTGCTTTCTCCACCGAGGAGGGGAAGTGCTGCAGAATAAATGCAGACGTAGACAGATATCTGGGGAAAGAGTCCAAATTTTCCCTGCAGTTTGTTCGCTCGGCTTATTTTGTCGCACCGTGTTGCAAGCCGCTACAAAATCCCCCTCGCTGGACCGCTCTGACAGAGCAGAGGCTGCTTTCCTCCCCGTTCGCCTCAACGCATGAAGGTGACACGGCAGTGACGCCTGCCTGGGCAAAGCCTTAGTGTCCCGACCGGGCGGGAAACGCAGCCGAGAGGCTTTCGGCTCCAAGGGAACGGGTGCGGGGAGCGGCCGGACTCGCGTCCCGCGGGGGTCGAACGGGTGGGCTCCGGCTGCGGGAGCAGGCGCCGGCGGTCCCCGCCCCTCCGCCGGCAGCGCTCGCCCTTCCGTCTCGCATCGTTGCGCCACAGCCCGCCGAGGAGCGAGGTAAGGATCACCGCTGCCTCCCTGCCTTCGCCCCCGGGTTGCAGCGGCCGGGGGGGGGGGGGGGTGTCCTGGCCGGGAGCCGGATCCCAGCGCACAGCTCTAAGCTCTGGGAGCAGAACGGCCCGTGGAGCAGTGCCGCATCTCGGCATCAAGCGCATCGGGCGGAGGGCCCTGCACCGCTGCCTCCCGGCGCCGGGTACGCCGCTCCCGCGAGGGCGGGAATAATCCTAGAGCATTTGCTACGGCGGGACATCCCTGTGTGGGATCGGCAACTGTTCCTTTCTTGTGACTGCAGCAAGCGGCAGAAGCTTGCGCTCCCCCGGGGCTGACATCCCTGATGGGCTGCGCTCCAACACAGGATCCGAGCGCAGCACGACCCGCCGGGGCGCGGCCCGGCTCCTCTTCTTCCCTGCGGGGCAAGGTGTTACACACTGCCTCGAACAGTCAGCTAAAAGCTCCTTTTTAGCGTCTACCGTTCCTTACAAGCGTGCTTGGTAAAAGATCTAACATCGGGGGAAGAAGTGTGGTCGGTTTACGCTTCCCACACTAAACCAAGGGCCACTTTTTCCTTTAATCATGTATCGTTAAGTCCTGGCTATGTCTTCTCCTCCGTAGTCTAGGACAACCTAGACTTCTCGGTTTACTTCACTACATATGAGGCATGCACTGTTATGATGATGTGGTATTTCATTTCACAGGCTTCAGTATGCATGTTTGGAAACAAACATGTAATCCTCTGCTATGAACCTGTCTGTTCTGCACAGACCACCTAGAACTATAGACCATATAAAAATAGGATGAGAAAAAAATCACTCTCAAATACATCCTTCAAAATGCTCTACTAGAGGGACAAGGAAACAAATCACTGTGATTCCCCTACCCTGATCCCTAAGGTTGAAGAGTGTGTTTTTTTACTTAAGTTGGCATTGCTCCTTGTTTTGTACAGTAAGTCTTTTCCAAGTGAAAAAGAGCCTTAGAAGTAAGCCAAATGCTTTGCACAGTAATATCCCAGTGCAAGACACAGGTCTTCCCATTATTTACCTATGCTTAACAGTTTAACAGTTATTAAACAGTTATTGCATTTATTATTTCTGTGGCTAGTGCAAGGGAAAAGAACGCCTCGACCGGAGTTGGTAGGTTTGAATGAAGCACTTACTAGTGCAGACTACTTACAAAAATGCCTTCATTTCTAAAAACACAGATAAAACAGGGAAAAACATTCATACAAGAAAGCATTTTAGGAAAATGAACAAAAAATTTACTAAGATACAGACCAAAAGGAAACAGGAAGTAAAATGCAACCTGCATTTCACAAAATTAGCAGCATAGGACATTTTAGAACTGTTTACTGCCAGAGGAGATTACATCATCATAATCACCATCGGTTTTAAAATAAAACTAATTTAGTGTTTATTTCTTAGAATTATTCCTTCCAATGGCAACCATCCTAATGGCAGTAAAAGTGCTGAAATACCAGACTTTACTGTTCAATCCTAGTCAATTCAGGTATTCTTCTATAGGAACAATTCCAGCTCAAGATGCAAAAAATACAGGCCTTTCCAAGGAGCAGCGTAAGTTAGGGTTTTTTTGGAAGTTCTGCCTTTTATATAGCAAACCCGTAAAAATGACTCTATGTAAATTTAATACAACTTTTATGGTTTAATGGCCAGTAGTGGGGTGTTTCGTCCAGTCTTAGTCACTTTCCTATTCGAAAATTAGAAACAGAAAATCAAATGACTGTGTGATAGTAAGACAACGTTTCCAGACCCAAGAGAAAATAACTAATTTGATGAAGTATGTTCATGGAGCTACACATTATCTTTCTCATAGAAAGAGCAAATGGTAGTGAGTTATTATTTACCCCTGTGTAACACCATTTCAGAATGAAAAGTTTTGTAAGAGAACAGAACTTGAAGGATGCTCTGTTATTCTTAATACCGATAAAGGCAACAGAGCAATTATTTGAAAAAGCAATTTAACAGGTAGTGAAACATGCCAGCCCTATTGATAGTGCTGTGCACTGGAAGAGAACTAGCTCAAGAAGTCCCTTGCTTTATAGAGTAAAAGGCATTGTTCTTAACTGAATCCTCTGTATGTGTTTTTGTAGAGTGAAAATGAATGAAGAGACTGTGTGTGCAGTACACCTCGGAGAAAATTTCTGCCTCTATTTTGCAGGTAATTACTACCCCTGCTGGGAGACACACACTGTGTCTTCTTTCTGCACAGAAGATCAAAAGCTGATATACAGTTTAGTCCTTTCCTGGGGCTGGCATCCCCGGTTTTGTGGAATCCTATTTTTTTCCCCATTTTACCCAAGCAATCCTCAAAGCAGTTTCAATCCCAGCCCGCTTAGAAGAACAATAGTTCTTGGATTATGGAGCTAGGCTGTTCACTGCAAAAAGAATCTGAGTTTGAGATGGCTCTCCCAGTGTGTTAACAGGTCACTTGGAAATACTGCTAGCCAAGTACCTGAGTCAGTGGAATATTTGGTGCTTCATACAATATATTCCTGTAAAGGACACTCAGAAAGGTTGGAATACTGGGGGTTAGACTTGGAAGAAGTGGTGACTTCCTATCCCATATGATAAAGTTAGTTAGAAAACAGTCTCTTCTTTAAAAGCCATTTGTAATGATTGTTTCATGTCCTTTTGCTCACTTAGAATAAAGGTGCTGATGAAAACAAAAATTTGCATGCCATTTATTCCTTGGTTATAGGCTTAAACTGACCTGAGCTGCTCACCCTTAAGTAACCCTAAACCATTTTGCATACCTCTTGGTTTGGTGGTAACTCCAGTTCTCAAATGACTGGTGGTTTCATCATTCTGTTGAGTTTGTTACGCTCACAAATAAAACACACTGTGTAGTTAGAACAGCACAGCTTTGTGAGTTAGTGGTAGTGGGGAGTACAACTGGAAATGTGTAGGTGGCTGGCTGCCAGTCTTGCAGAACAAAACTGGGTAGAATGGTTTCTTTTGTGGGGCCAGAGGTTAATGGTGTTTTTTCTTTCCTTTTTTTTCATTGCTCACTTGGAACCAAGATGATGATGGTAAGATGAAAGCTCATCAATTTATTAACTTCATTATCAAATTTACCTGAACTAACTTGCTTACACTTACTAACCCATAAATGTTTACTGTGCCTGAGAGAAAGTTTTCAAGCTGATAACAGCTACTGTAAAAGAGCACGCTACAGCTCACAGTCTCCTTTTGAAGCTGAAGTTGCTTTATTTCTTCATAAGGTACAGAAGGACCTTTTAATGTGATTCTAATTGTGAGGTGAGAGAACTGTTGCTTCTGAACTCTCATTAACAGATATGGTAGCTTCTCTTGCTTATATATACACGCTGCTGTATTCTGGGAAATCCTTCTGAAAAGCCAGAGGCGGGAAGAATGACACAGCCTCCGTTTTGAGATTGCCATTCTAAGAACTTGTTTCACCTAGTATTTTAATGACAAGATTAAGCCTGTAGCAAACTGTTAAGAACTGAGGAGACTGCAGCTAAAATATTTGACCCTCTTTGCTTAACACTTCTGCAGGGCTGGAGTGCGATGCCCTTTGTAAGGAAAAAACTCTCCACCGAGTCCTTCGAAATGTAAATAGCCAGTTGCTTGTGGTTCGACCAGATTTAAACATGGCAGCTTTTGAAGATGTGACAGATCAGGAGATGAAATCTGGTAGACCATCTTTCAAATATTTACTATAACCACTGCACTGCTGCTTTATTCTAGATGTGCTTTTGTTCTTTGTGATCACTGACTCTTAATGGTAAGAGAGTAAAGACTCAAGTTCATTTGTAAGAATAAAGCTAAGAGAGCTGAAATTTTTGGTTAAATGTGATCACAAACTAAGCTCTTAATGTCTGTCTTTTGTTTTTTAGGGGGGAATGGTGTATGTAGGATTACCAAAAAACCCCCCAAACAACCCACAGAAACATTTTTAGGTTTAAACAGACTAAACAGAGCACTGAAAGCTCTTACTTTCTTCTAACAGTAGCAGTTAACACTGCTTTTGGTTTTGCCTTTGATTGGGGGAGGTGGGGCTCAGCAATTCATTCAGAACTGTATTTGCTGAACACACATATACAGATATAATCTGATTTACAGATGACTATTTACAAACCCAGTTCTCACTTCATGCATGCACGTAAAAGGGTTTGAACATCCTAGCCATACTAACTGGCAAGTTCACAGGCCTTCTTGCAAATTCTAAATCTTGGTTATTGAATGACTGCAGAAAGTCACATATATGCTACCAGCAGCGTAAAAAATTCAGTCCTGGCTCTCCTGTCAGAAAAACTGAGAAGACAGCAGTTGACAGTGGAATGGTAAGACATAACACAGTTGTGTTGTTGCAGCTCTCTCCTGACTATTAAACAATTTCTATTTAGGCAGTGGAATGCACTTCAACATTCACTATTACAAAACTACTACACCTTCAGCAGGGATGCCTGTTGCATTCAGCATCCAGGTAGAAGATAAAAGTTATTATATGTGTTGTGAGAACGAATGTGGAAAAATGACAGTTCGATTCAGAGTAAGTATTGCCTTTCCATACCTGATGTATGTGTAAGTAGTAGGCAAAATTAAGAATTCAGACATCTGTGAGCTGAACAAAACTGCTTAGGTCTTGTGCTGGGACTAACCCATTGCCTTTTTCTTCCTCAGGAAGGAGAAGTTCCCAAAGAAATTCCTGGTGAAAGTAACATCATCTTTTTCAAAAAGACATTTACATCTTGTAGCTCCAGAGCATTTAAGTTTGAATACTCACTGGCGCAAGGAATGTTCTTGGCCTTTGAGAAAGAAGGCTACTTAAGAAAATTAATTCTAAAGAAGCTGTCAAGAGAAGATGAAGTGGACGAAACCATGAAGATCAGTTTCTAACTTCAGTCAGAATGAAAGTCACCACCTATGACGTACTTCAACAGTCTTAAAATGTATTTTGGCTTTTTATTAAAGAAATCTTATTCTTTCTTTATCTGAGGCAAGCCTATGTTTTTCGCTACCGTAAGTCAGTACAAAAATGAGCATCTTGCAAAGGAAAACAAATCCAAATCCTTGGCAAAAAGAAGCAGCATGCTTTCCAGCCAGATAGAAGAGTATTACACACGGAGGAAACAAGAATGTGCATGCCTATACAGTCCTGTATAGTTTGATCCCTAAAATCTTTACCACTTGTTGATCCAAGAGCTTTTTAACTAGGTGACTCATAGATGAGGTAGACCTATTTTGGGAAGGGAGAGAAAACCAGTTAAAATAACGGATGAGCAGACCATGCACCCGGCCAATGAACGCTTTCTTACATCCACATTATTTCCTGAGCATCTTCATCAATCTCAGTGAAATTCTCACCTTCAACTGAAATAGAAACAACAATTTTTAACTTACTGGAAGTCTTTGTTTAGAAAACTGCTAACTTACCTGAACAATAAAAGTTCTAATAAAGCTGTTTGTCCTCAAAGGGGCCAAGGAAAAAAAAAGGTATGTTTTTATGTAAGGGGGCTTACATAAAAGTTAACAGTAAATTATAGGTGAGTGATGAAATGAAACGAAACAGACATTTGCCCTTCTAACAGTTTGGAACAAATGTAGATATGGCCGGCTTCCATAAGGACCCTACCTTATTCTGTGTATGTGACAACACAACATACGTTGGGATCAAGCTGTGAACCCTATTTCACATTTAGAGCTGAGCAAGCACTAGATTTCACCAAAACCAAAATTAATGATATAGAATATATTATCCTTTTCTCCTAAAATAAGAAATCTTCCTCTTCTGCTCCAGCTCCAGGTAGTGATAACCTGAATGTTGGTTTAGCTGGGGTCCTGAGTCTTCGACTTGCCAGGCAGTAGAGCTGGTACAATTGTCATACCCCATACAGGCAGAAATAATCATAGGAAACAGGACGGCTTCTATCTGTCATGGAAGGGAGGAAAATACTGAAACTTGCCGAAGAGAGAAAACAAGTCTCAAGACTTGTTTTGGTAAAAACCAAACCAAAACTGTAATTTCAGGGAATTTAAAAAGCACACAGACATGATATGGCTCGGCTTTTCGTGTTACACTGCCCCTGCCATTTCACCTGCATAGCTGCTACTGGAGCACCTAGAGGCAGTAAGAAACCAGTTATGAAAACAGTGATTTAGATCGGGTATAGCCACCACTGAGTGCACTATTGCTTAGGAAGAATTTGCTGGAGGGGCTTAAACTCAAGAATGTATTTAATACGTTTGGATAATCAGTATGAACTGGTCTGAGTTGCTAGCCCCTAACATTATAGGTTTGGACTACTACATTCCCAGACTACTGCATTCCAAAGCTCTTAATATAACTCATTTCTCACAGAAGATAGCTTAAATACCACATACAGATGCATCTTGTGTTTGGTCTCAAAAGAGTAAATGTCAAACACTTTCTACGACACATGCTTAGACACTACAGAGCTGCTTTCCCATGACTCATACAGGTGCATCTTCCTCAGTATGACAAAATAGTATTAGATTGCTATCTAAATCAGACCACATCAAACAGAAGCAACCACCTCAATTCTGACCACAAGATTAGCAAAAGCGGCCAGCTACATGCCATTTCCCATGGTTACCTAAGAAAACACCTAAATAACAATTCCAATCCAAATTAAAAACAAAACCAAAAAACTCAAATCAGAAAGTCTTGCAGAACTCAAACAGCAACTTACTCATTCTGTTTAATGCATAATCAGACAGATAGTAACACACATTTCCTCTTACTATTCATAGTGCCACAGAAGCCCCAGCAGAACGTGGAAACAGTTAACCACTCCTTACTACTATGAAAGTCAGATAGAAGTTAAAAACCAGAATACTATTTCCCCCCCTAAAATGCTCTAAAACATAAAGACGTGGAGAAGAACAGTTGGTCAGTTTCACATCAAGCAGAAAGGGTATGTTTGTTGTCTTTTCAGTCACACAGGAAAATGTCTACCAGTGTTTATTTAGGAAATAAACCCCCCAAACTGTTGTAGATGAACATACACATTCCTGGGAAACTATGAAAGCCCTATGCTGTTTATGGCTCATAAAATTAATCTGCAAAAGTGTTTTCTTCTAAGTCAATTCTGTATTTTCTAATGAACATTACTCTGTATAAAGTCAAGTCTAAGTCACCTCTAAGTATTAATTTTTTGTTTAGTAACAGCTAAACGAAGTAATGCAGAGTAACGGTATGAACAGTAATGTAACACTATGAATTAGTATTTGAAATTGATTTTAGGAAAAAGAAAAGCAATAACTATCTGCAGAGAAAACCTTTTAAGTAACCCAAAAGTAGTAAAAAATGCTCAGAAGCACACACACAATTTCTGTAAATTCTTTATTGTATGGATTAAGAAAAAAATATTCCCTTTTCTGTATCAACTCTTAGGGTCCAAAGAGTTACAGCGTGTGCCTTACATACAGTTCAGTTGTTGTGATGTCAGAAATAAGAGTTTAGTTTTCCACAAGCCAAGTTTGTTTTACAAAGTAGGAAACCAAACAGTTGTTTTAGAAAAACACTCATTAAAGCTGCCCTTACAAGGAAGGTAACCTTCAGCTATGTAAGTCTGCCACTGATAGAACTAATTCCTCCCAATCTACAGTGCAGCTTAAATCAACTCACCCTCACCTGTAGTTCATCCACTTTAAATTTACTTTTTCTTTTCTAACATTTTACTGCTGTTGGATATTTATTTCTAAAAGTCTAGTTCTGAACTTGCTGCAGTATGTACATACTATGGATCCATTTGTGTCGCATTAAACGTGTTGATAAAAATATGAAGAAGCAGAGGCAGCAGTGAACAATCATGTTTGTCAGGGACTTCATCGCATCTTAGAGGCTCCACAGCATAGCAACAGCCTTGCAGATACCAACATCATGGTAGTTAAAGTAGCAGAGGCCAGCAAAGGTAACGGCTGACAGTACATACAGACCCGTATTGGCCACTTTAATGGGTGTATCTCCATGAACGTAGTCAGTTATAACCTGTCCAAGACCCCTACAAAATAACAAGAAGAAAAAAGCTGCAATCAGGAAAGCACATTCTTCGCTGGAATCCCCCCCATTTATGTGAACATACTACTAAGATGGCTCAAACGCATAATTTTTTTCACCTGCTGTTATCAACCTTTCCTAAAGAACACCCATTTCCCACTCAGAAAGAAGATGCACCTATTTAAAACCAAAACAAAATAACATTCCGCATATTCTAGTTTAAAAAATATACATATTGGGTCAGAGTTTTCTTAAAGGTACCGAGAAAACACGGTGTTTGCTGAGCACAGCTCTTTCAGATAACAGAATCTGTAGAATTTGCCTCCAAGAAAGACTGGGCAGCTTATCTGACTTCAAGGACTGAAGAAAAGAAACCAAAGGAAACACCCTTCTTGATCAGCAAGGTGTTGCTCTGGGACCAGCCATTGTCACAAATACACAGAAGACTCCTGGATGTGTATTTAGATTAAAAAATAGCTGCAACCAAAAAATTAGCATACTTTGGGTTTTTTCTGCATCTGACAGACTGCAAGTGAACTCTTGTCCAGATTTAAGCTATCCAGCAACAGGAAGACAGAGGATGCTATTAAACTAACGTGGTAGTTCTCTTGTACAATTTTGTACAAGTTCTCATGTACAAAAGTACAATTATATTTGCTTTGTGCAATGATAGATGGCAACTTGGTTAAAAAGAGATCCATATTTAATGCAACAATTTTCTTCCCAGGATTTTGCCTTGGTCTTATCTGAAGCTGAAGGACCTGCGTCCCACAGATCCAGACACACTAGTGACCTAGTAAAATTCAAAGTCCTGCAGCCGATGTCACTGAAGCGAACACTGAGCTCAGTTTCACTTAGATGGGGTTCTAATACCATAAGATGTCAAAAGCAAGAAAAGAGCTGCAAGGAATCCCTAGACGTACAGAACAGAAGCAGAAGGTGGAAGCAGTAGAAAGGCAACTACTACAGCTATTTTTTACAACTGGAGGGTGGCATAAGGTTATGAGTGAAACCAGCCCCTACCCACACTTCGAGCCTTCAAAAGTGTGGATAAAGAAATCATAGTCAACTTGGGATTCACAGGTTGCCCTTCAACTGTACTGCTGATAAGGGATTTTCATATGATCTTTGAGTGGCAGAGTAAGACTGAGCCATGCTAAGACTTCTCAGAAAAAGTGGTGTGTGACTTTACAGCACACTCAGTAATTCACAAAAGCCCTCATGGGAAAAGACCAGTGTCCCCAAGAACAAGGAAGAGAATTAGTGAGAAACAGCTGATGTGCAGTAGACACACAACATAGGCTTCACCAGGCCTTTATTATATGCCACCAGAAATGGCACACAAGATAAACATGGCTTCAGGCATCTTGAGTAAGTCTACTCATAGGTTAGTGTTTGGACTGATAACCACCTAAATACCTGAACCACTATTTCCAACCCAGGACAATACTTTAGGACAAGATTTCCTAAGAAAAAAGGGAGCAAAAGGTGAAAGAAAACACCTCAAAAATATACACAACACTCCTCTGCAGTTTCTGATCAGCTATTAGAGGCATTATCTGATCTGTAAGGCAATAAAATTAACATTTACAGCAAGCAAACTATCTTTTTTCTTTTACAGATACTGTAGCCCTATGAAAGTACAAGAGAATTTTCCTCCATAGTAACACCTTTAGGTCTGTCTTCTACAAGATAAAAATGTCAAGATTCTACATAGCCAGTGGCTAGGAAGTCCTCTTGAGTAAGATATTGTGTAGAGCACTAGAGAATGGTTATGGATTCCTTTACAGCAATATTTATCCTGCCTTCTGACCACGAGGAAGCGTGACAAAGGAAGATCAAGGTATGACTAGTCAAAGACCATGACTGTCACAGAACTTCGAGAGTAAGGTATTTTACTCTAGATCAATAGACTTACTGTCATATACAGTATCTTAAATTAAGACTTAAGGCTTGGAGTCATCCTGACTATCAGACTTTACTCTTAATTCTGAAGACCCTATTGTGCTTACCAGTGGCCATGGAGAGTAAGGGCTGCAGCCAGTGAATAGTCCATGGCTGGTCCAGGATACAGGTAGGCTGCAGGAAGGAGGCCCAGCAAGAGGACACTGACAGCTCGCTCACCTGTCCAGTGCAAAGACGCAGCCCTGGAACTGCCTGCAAGGAGAAGTATTTTTCAGTGCAAAGTTCCTGTTCAAAGTGCTGTAACCTTAAAACTAAATTCCTCATCCTGATCAGCACCACACAATTAGGCGTTTTCTCTGATCTGATTACTAGGCTTTCATCCAAGCCACACCTAGCTGCCTTTGAATTACTGCTATAGAATATATACCTATTTTACAATGTCAAAAAGGTTAAACACTCCTCTCTTGGCTGCTGCTAAAAAAGAGAAGCTTCTTTTAATACAAAAGAATAGAAGCTCAACAGGTAAAGACAAAACAAGCACCAGTCCTACTTTCACAACCTGCAGTTCAGGACTAAGGCCCAAGTCAACCATCACAGGAAAGAAGCATCTCTGTAGGCAAAGCCTTTATTTCCTTACTGTTATACACCATTTACTGTTCCCACCCTTTGAGAAATAGCTTCCAGAACCAGACAGACACAACCGCAAGCTCCAGTGAAAGGCACATCATGATAGCAGTGTGCACAGTTCTGCCCAGGAACCAGTACTGCTATTTGAAACTGTAAACAGCAGATTAAACTTCTGGGACAATCACAGTGATATATGGCCTAGAAGTAGCCTGAAGGATTTCAGCCCTCCACTGACACCGGGTACAATTTGAACCATGCAATAGATAACTCCAGAAATAGAAATGCCAGTTAGGGAGCTCTGCAATCAACTCTTACTGTTCAGAAGCACGCAGATACTATTGTAGGGGGTAAGGGGGAATCAAAACATCTAGAAGTTTCTGGGGCAAACCAAAACCCTAGCATCGTAAGCAATACTTAGAATGAACCATCAGCCCACACTAAAAACATCACTGGATCTCTGAAATTACCTTTATAATACAATACCCCCCAAAGTGCTTACCTAACACACAGATACTACCCATCCTTCTAAAACAAAATGCAAACGTTCTTTGGTTTTGTAACGTCAGAGAATTTAGAAAAGTGACAAGATAAGGAAAGCAAAGAACTTGAAGCAAAACATGAAAGGGACCTAAGCTGTAGACTGCAAGCTTTCCCTGTAGAACTCCACAGCTGAGAACACTTCACAGCACACGCAGGAAGCCTTTGGTTAATATGAAGTCCGGAACAGAAAGAAAGGAAATGGCTTAGTTCTGTTTAAGCCAATTACAAGTGTTTCTCCATCCTTTCCACTTCCCAGTTGCATTATAAAGGCTACAAAACATCCTTAACCTCTGGTCACAACATTTCTCATATTTAACTGCGCAACTGACAGACTGGAAGCTAGTCTTGGCGTGGTTATCTTTCACCACCTCTGTGTTGTCTTACGACAGGGAGAGAGGAAAAAACAATCTAAGAAATACTCTCTGCCTGCAGATTATACTTCTCAAAATTAACCTCTGTGAATCAGGAGCTCTGCTGTTCAAGGGAGAAGTCACAATTGCAGTGTTTACGTATTATTACTGCTGCTGAACCATAAGAAGCGTTAAACCTCCTGTTTTCTTTTAAAATCTCTCAATCTTTTTTTCCACCACCGCCTTTGTTATAAGCAAAGATTACTTTTAACGTTCAGTTAGTATCTCCTATGTAAAGACTTGCAGCATTCACATGCTTGAAACTGACACTGCAAAGGCCAGTTTCAAATCCAAGCAGTACAGTGTCACATAGACCTTGTTTTAAGTCAGACCTGGGCAGAGAGCAAATCAACAGCCGTGCTACCAAAACGAAAACAGTACTGTCGAAGCGGACGGCAACACATTCTGGTAACTCCAGTAATCCTGCCTCACCCGAAAGAACTCCTGTGCCGTGAGTCGGGTTTTTCTGCCCTTGCTTACTCACATTTGCCATTTAAAATCTCCGACCTGGCTTAAAGAACCGGCAACCCCGAACGGACACGGGTGTAACCGGCACATGAAGAACGCGCCGTTTGGAGGACCGGTGGATAACGGCCACGGGGAAGGTGAGAGCCCGGCCGCGCACACACCCGCACACGGGACATACCGTGGCCCTGCTGCGGGGAACTGTGGCTCTGCCGGGCCGGAGCGCTCCGATCGGCGACGGCCGCCAGGACGGCGGGGCGGCGGCCAAGGGTCCTCCCGAGGAGAGCTGCGGAGAGAACGGGGACGGCGGGTCAGGCGGGGCGCCGGGGCGGCGGGCGCGGGTCCGCGGGCCGGCACTCACCCATCTGGGCGCCGCGGGGCCGCGCCAGCCCCGCTCGCAACAACACCAGCGCCGCCATCGTCCCCAGCCAGCCCAAGGGCACCACGCTCCGGAGACGGAACGCGCTGTGTCGCCGCAGCTCTTCCGCTTCCGGACCGGCTGAGGGTAACGGCGGCACCGCCCGTCCAGGGGCGGGGGAACCGCGTCCGTGCCCGCAGCCGGGAGGCGGGTCCCGCCTGCGGCCTGCGGGTATCCCGGAGCCGGGTGGGCGGGAGCGCTGCGGCCGTGCTTGGTTGTACCTTCAAATCCACAGCAATGGCCACAGCGAACCGAGGGGCTCCCCAGCTGCGCGCTGGCTAATGGAAAATAAACACCTTCTTGAACATTGCCCGTGATGTACATAAAGCTCCTGCATTGTTATTGCGTGACTGACCAGAAGTGGCTGTGATAAAAGAGTGAACAGCTGAAAGCAAACTGAGTGTGCAGTGCTGCTTTCTCCAAATCTTCGGCATTAGCTAGTGGGCAAGGGCGTGCAGAGAATGTCTGATCACTTGAGGTGAAAAGGGGGACAGCAAGCAGGACTTGGAACAAAGACCTAGGGGCACGGACGCTGTTTTGTACTTGTTTAGGTGTAGACTAAAGCTGGACTGGTCACTGACACACAACACTCACATCAGCACAGTACATTCCCCATTCCAGCCTCCCTTACTTCACCTCCTTTAAGTCCTCCACAGGCACCCGGTCTGATGAGGCAGAAACACATGGCACAGGGAAAACACAGGGATCACCTACACTGCTCAGGCCTGTGCTCTGTCCCCAGGCTTTACTCCATAACAATAACAAAAACATCAAACGTGTCTGGATTTATTTATTCTGTTAAAAGGCTTGGCTGTTCAACTGCAGGGAGAACGGCCCAGTACCAATTTCTCCAGTAATACACTGGGCAGACCAGAGACAGAACACAACACCCACCATGGCTCCTCTGTCAGCACAAATGGTTTCAGCATCCCCCTAGAGAGAATGAAGGGAAGGCAGACACAATGGCCAGCCCATGCCAGGATTTGGAGAGTAGTCTAAAACACACGAATGCACTGGTGTCTGTTCTTCATCATTATGGAAGGAGTCACTGCACCTTCAGCTGGAATGAGGGTATTCCCTCATGCTCCCTTCTGTGCCCAGCTGACCGTGTGCATGCCAACACACAGGTCTGCTTTTGTTGGAAGATGGGAAGACAAAGCTACTGTAGGGTTAAATGCAGTGACATTTCCTCTGTTACCAGACTTTTTGTCTCTCCCCTTCTCCTACTGCAAGTCTTGGACATTGATTTGGTAACCCAAAAAAGCAATCTGTTAAAACTTAATAAAAATAAAACAAAAAACCAAAAAAACCCTGGTGTAAACACACCTGTTTTTCCCCTGCAGATAACCTGTAACATTTTCTTGCATCAGAGATCACAGAAAAAGAATCCGAAGTTGTCAGGACTAGCCAACCTGTGAGGCATGCAACTGCTCCCCTGGTCTTCTGAATGTCAGGTCAATGAAAAGCAAGGGGGCACCTATTGCAGGCTGCCAAGGCTCATTCTCTCCCCTGTGGGCTGGCAGGATGTATATAAACCACAGTGTTGAAACAAATTGTACCATGGGGCAGTGCTGAAAGATAAATACCTGCCTCTGTCCTCTACCTTATTGTTTGATCTGCAGCCTAGACTCATCAGTCCTCATCCGAGCTATCCTCTGATTTTTCATCAGCAGCCACTTTCCAGTTCTTCCTCTTGCTTCTCTTCTCTGGTACTTCACTGTGCCTCTCTGACACAGAATTGTGACGTTTCTTTCTCTTTTTTTGGGGCCGTTTCTCTTTTTTCTCCTCAGATTCACTGTCCTCAGAGCTGCTGGTGGTTGAGCTGCTTGCATGAGAAAAGTCACTTTCCTGCCCAGAAGAGGAGGTAGGTTCCCTGGCAGGCACTTTCCTGGTCTTTTTCTTGCGCTTGTGTTTCCCTTTTCGGGTGCTTGAAGTCTCCTCTTCTGAGCACTCACTCTCCTGGGAAGAATCTGATGATGTTCTCCCCTGCTCCTTTTTCTTTTTCTTTCGCTTTTTGTGTGAGCGCTTTTTTTGCTTCTTCTTGTGCGATTTCTTGGTTTTTTTCCGTTTGTGAGATTCACGGGCAGTTTGCTTTCCTAGATGAGATTTCTTCTTCCCATTAATAGCACTTTGTTCATCTCCTTCTTGCTGGTCACTGTAGAAAGAGCAAAGGATGACTAAAAGGAAGCAGACAGGCAGCTACATAGCAGTTGAGCCTCTTCTGTCCCAAAGCTTTAAGCAAGCCCGTCATTTGGCTAGAGCAGGGAAGCAGATGCTTTGACAGACGTGGTAGCTGCATTTTTGTTTCAAATACGTATTAACAGTTTGGGTTCACACCTTATTAATACCTCTGTTTAAGGTATTTGAGCCAGAACCAAGGAAAATATGTACTGAAAGCCACTGAGTGATGAAAGGTTGTTTATAGCAGGTTACTTCAAATCTGTAAGCCTGACAAATATTGTATGTGATGATTCTGTTAGGTGTAGTTTAAAAATAATTAATTCTGTCTAAGATCTTATTTTATAGTTAAGCCTCCACTCCTAAGGGTACTGCTAGATTTTGTATTTTTCAAGTAAAGAGAAACACAGAAAATAAACGCACATTACAATGGAAAGGGGAATGTGGAGCGTTTCGAGAGGGCATATACTGAGCTGATTTGGATTCAGCCTACCACTCTGGCTCCCTGTTGGCCCAGCCAGACCTTCCAGATTCGTAGCATTTTAATAACTCGAGCGAAAGCTAAATGTCTAATTACTATAAAAGATGCAATCCCCTCCTAAGACTCAGACAAGGGGAACCAGATTAATGGACTAGATTTTCTTCAGCGGGTATCTGTAACTAAACAATACTGCTTTACAATCAAGGCTGATCTATATTCAGAACTTAAAATTCAGTTTGACAGAGTAAGATTTCAGACACGTTTGTATGCCTAGTTGCCTTACCTATCCGTATCGAATTCTTCAGGATACAACTCTTTATAGCCACTGTGACCCCATCTGTAAGAAAGCAGAACCAGCTATTAGAAACTGACAAGGTGTTTAAGGAAAAAATGTAACTCTGAAAAGACAGAGCCACAGAATGAACACGAGTTTAGATAGCAAAGAAGGGCTATCAGAACCTTTCCAACAAAAAAAAGGAAGGAAATATGACTGATTTGGTTTGTACTATTTAAATATACCCTGTGTTCTCAGCTTCTTTTCCATTTCTAATCAGGGATAACTTGAACTCAAATTTCTTTAAAATAACCCTGGAGAGCACTAACTTGCATTTTTCGAATTTTTAAGCCCTAAGCTAAGCTTAGGGCTGAGCTTTTGCTGCTAACTGTGACTTAAGAACTCTATAGTTGAACTCGAATAAGGTATTCTGTGACACTGCGTAAGCTCGTACGTGTTACTTACTCTCAAAACGAAATCAAGCATTATTTTATAGGAATACATACTGGAAAGACAAATGTACTAACTTCTTGGAACACGACTCCCAAAAGGTGGTTTAATTAATTATAATCACAGAACATTAATTCCCCCACAGACCTGTCTGGCATGTTGGCTTCACATTCATACAGCTTTTTATTCCAGGATCGGGCCCTGAGGAGATCATCTTCAACTAGGTCAAGAAATTGCGAGTTCTTTGTTTTCCAGTCAGCCCTGTGGCCCTCCTCATCAAAGCCATCGCTGCGCATCCGACTGCTACGGAAAGAGAACAGTTGTTCGTCAGCTGTCGGCTCTGATGCAGAAACTTTCTGAACAAGGGGTTAGACTAGTGAGAGGAACAAAAACCCAGCAAGCCTTGAATGGCCATCTGTGTGATAAGACCAGCTATCATTTTAATAGAATCACCACTAACAGCTCTCACAAAACCTTACTGTTGCGGTTTAAGCCCAGCTGGTAACTCAGAACCAGGCAGCCACTCACTCACTCCCCCTCTTCTTCTCCCTGCCCTGCTCCCAGAGGGATAGGGGAGGAGAATCCAAAGAATGTAAATCCCAGGGGTGGAGATAAGAACAGTCCAGTAACTGAGGTATAATACAAAACCACTACTACTACCTCCAATAATAATAATGATAAGGGAAATAACAAGGGAAGAGAATATAAAACTAAAAGGGGAAAGGAAAAGAAAACAATAAACACAAGTGATGCACAATACAATTGCTCAGCACCCGCCGACCGATACCCAGCCCGACCCGAGCAGCGATCTGGGCCTCCCGGTAACTCCCCCCAGTTTCTATACTGGGCATGATGTCCTGTGGGATGGAAAACCCCTTTGGCTACTTTGGGCCAGGTGTCCTGTCTCTGCTTCCTCCCGGCTTCTTGTGCCCCTCCTCACTGGCGGAGCGTGAGACTGAAAAAGTCCTTGATCGGATTAAGCATTACTTAGCAACAACTAAAAACATCGGTGTGTTATCAGCACTGTTCTCAGACTAAATTTGAAAACACAGCACTGCGCCGGCTACTAAGGAGGAGAAAAATAACTGTTACAGCGGAATCCAGGGCACTTACTCATTAAGGAGAAAATAAATATATGTGTAGTCTGACTTCATACACTGTAAACACACGTTCATCATAGAATGCTCCTAAAGTGTTGTAACAAAAAAGAGTTCAGCAACTTAGCACTTAAGTCAAGACAATTAACTCCTCTAAATAACTAAAACCCACCTGGAGGTGTCTGACAGCATTCTGCTCTGCCTTTTCCAGTAAGTCTCTTCTGTTTGCTTCTCCCACTCCCTTATTTTCCACATTTCTGTCTCTTCCTGAATCTGAAAGTCACAGAAGGAAAACAAGAGTAACCTTAGGGAAACTTTACAGATATGTAGCATGTAACATCAGCTCAACACTCCTACTAACAAAATCCACAACAAGCTTTCCTACCATACTTTCCTACTACATACAGATTATTTTCTTCTAGCTGTAACCAAAAGGAGAACCTCTTCAAGGTAATACCCTAATAAAGCACATAAGGATGACAGCATCAGAAATGGTGGGTTTGCCTGATTTTGCTCTCTCATCTGTTTTGGCTGCCCTGCCTTGTTATTTATTACCATCCTAAAGATACATACTGTTAGAGAATTCACTATATAAATATCAGCTGAGAGGACCAAGATGACATGAGAATTAACACGACAGGCTGATAAAACACCGCATGCAGATACTGAGTGGTTTGGCACATATTTATGTTTATGGACACTGACTGGAAAAGTGATTTTATAAACATATGAAATAAACGAGTTGGACCTCCTGAATTATGTCAGGAATTAATTAAACAATTTGTTGAAGTTAACGGAGTTTCTTAATCTGGCACTAAAATACTGCCTGTGCACATTAACACAAAGTTCACGTTCTTTGATGCAATTAACAATACACAGACAGTACAAGAAAAAAAGACAAACCAACAGTTAAAGATTTGCTACTTTTAAAAAGGCAAACCAGAGTTTTCATTAAAGTTCTGAGAAAATATGCTCGATAGCACAAATGTTATAGGTGAACCTATACACACATACATACATATGCACATCCCTCACCAGGATGCGAACTCAAAACCAGGTTAAACTGAAAGCGAGACTAACGGTGTTTAAGCGGCTCGTTTCAACAACCTCCTTTCCTCTCTGCTTTCCCCATCTCCAGATCACAACCCGGGCATCCCTCCTGCCGCAGTGCCCGCTCCGCACCACCGAGGAGGCAGAGCGGTCCCGAGCCTCGTAGATGCCACAGGGCAACACGCAAGTGATGCCCAGGGCACCCGCACTCGGACCCGCGGACAAAAGCCGGCTGCAGAAGCGGGCACGGGGCAGAGCCAGGCGGAAAAGCCACCGCAGAGAGGGGGGACAAGGGGCCGCCGAGGCCGGCAGCCCCCACCGGCCCCGGCCGTACCTTGTTGTGCGCGCCCGTGTGCCGGATGACGTTCCGCAACAGCACCTTCCCCACCGGCACCCGGGACATCCTCTCGCCCTACACGGCCCCGCAGACGCCGGCCCCACCGGCACCCCCGGGCCCGCTCACCGGGGCACCCCTGCAGCCGGGGAGCGGCCGGGCCTGCTCTCGGCTCCCGACCGGACGTGGTCCCCGCACAGTGCCTCCTTCTGGCAGCACACACCGGGGCCCCGAGCCGCGGCTACCGCGGGGCGCTGGGGTCCCGCGGCGGCTCCGGGGGGGGGAAGCGGGCAGCTCCCAGCTCCGCCGCGAAGCCGCCGGGCTCAGGACGAGAGCGGCCGCGGGACCGGGACGCGCGGAAGCCGCGGGCGGACGGGGAAAACGACGGACCCGCCGAGCCCCGCCTTTCCGGCGGCCGTCGCTAGGCGACCGGAGGCAGCCATGGCGGGCGCGGCGCTAACGCGGGCCGCGCAACTCTGGTCGCTGCTGGACGAGATGGCGGAGAACGAGCCGCAGGCCTACCGCCGGCTCCTGCAGCAGCAGCGCGCCGAGGCCGAGCGGTTCTGCGCTGCCCCAGAGCCTCACCTGTGCCTGCGGGCGCGTCCCGCGGTGGGTGCGCGGGGTCGTGGGCTCGGCCTCCCGCCCGGGTGCTGCGGGGCGGAGCGCTCAGCCGCGGGTCGGTCTCTTGCAGGGTGGCGTCGGGAGGCCGCTGTTCATCAATGTCTGCAGCTGGAGAAGGGTCCCGGCGCCCAAGGGCCCCGCTGGCCCCACACCGGTCAGTGCGGGGCCGTTAGAGGTGTCTGGCGAAGGAGGTACGTCCCAGAACAGTTGTGCCTCGCCCCGGATGCGTTTCTTCCTGCACTGCTGCATTGCGTGGCGAGCACACGCAGATTGTCGCTGTAACAGGGGGTGGTGCTGTGCCGTGGCCAGCTCTTAGCTCGGGGTGTTTCTCTAGATGAGGTTGATAAGAGTCGGCTCTGCCCAGAAGCCACGAATTACTCTCCTTTGCTCTTAAAACCAAGTGACTATAAAGAACACGCTATAAAGACCATGCTACACATGGTGCCGTAGCAATAATTCTGACACATAACTTACTTTTATAGACCTTTACAGCATTATAGATATTGCGTATAACCCAGATGTTCTTCAGAGGGGACAAGAAAACCCAGAAAAAATGGAGCACTTGATCCATTTGACACTTAAATTTGTTGAGGAACGATGCAACCTTACTCTGTCTCATTTGTACACCATTGAGTCATTCAAATTGAAGGGAAGCCTGGAAATGATGCAGCAACGTCTGAGAGGAAGGCAGAGGCCAAGTCCACATCTCGGTCAGAACACAAAGAAGGGTATGTAGAGATAGGCAGTCACTCTTCTTTGAGGACCTATTAGATTCTCCAACAAATTTACTCAAGCCTCATCTCTAACCCAGTTCTTGCCTTAAGCATAAACGCTTCCAAGTAGAAATATTCGTACCAGATGTTAGTTTAACCCTACTGCCCTATCTGCATTCATCCCTGGCATTTTACAGTTGAGAAACTGTAGTGACATTGGAACAGCATATTCCATTTTTCCTATATCCACTAGGCACGGGAACTCTCCTAGCATTTGATTCTTTGAGGTGCTTAAGTTTCTTTTGCCCCAACCTGAGTAAAAGGGATTGCTGCTGTAACAGGTAGTCTGAAAACAACAACTTTTAACCCATTGGCAATAAAACGTCATTGTTGGCAAAGGAAAACTGCCAGTAACAGCCTTCAACTGACAAAACTGCTAATGACAAATCAGTTAAACCTTTCATGATGTATTTGCCAAGTGTCATAACATTACACTTATGTAACGGAGTGGTATGTGTGAAAAATTTCTTTTTCTTGAAAGAACTAACACTCGATGAGCTGCTACACACGATGGGAGCTGAGGACTGCAGCAATGCTTCGGTGCTGCTGAAGGAAGAAAGTGTGACACAGTCTAAAGGGCATCTGATAGAGGAAATTGCTAGTACTGAAATGCCAGAGAAGCTAAGTACCCCTGTCTATGAAATGATCACTGTAAAGGATGCAAACAAGAAACCACTCAAAATTGAACTCAGAATTGAATTGCCTAAGGTTAGCTCTGTTTCTGAGTGCGAGCTGAGAATTTCAAAGGTAAGCTGGCAGAAATAACGATCTTGTGTTTTCTGTCTAGTATCCAATTCCTAGAAATGCTCACTGCTAATTCGTTGTCAAATAGTTAATCAAGTATTTTGATTTTCTTGGTTTAGGATGACATAATCATTGAAGTCCCTGAAAAATACAAATTACAACTAGATCTGCCAGAATTGGTGGATGAAGAAACAACTACAGCGGTATTTAACAAAGGAAAACGGGTATTGTTTATCACAGTGCTGGTTGCCAAGCCAGATCCTTAAAGACTGCATTCTTCTGTCCAGTTCATGTTCACAGATGACAGAACAAGGAAAAAGCTCAGAATGAGAATCCTAACTTTCAGATGGTGATGAGTTGGGTTTCTTTAAATTGACCTTCTAATTTTCAGGGGTGAATACCTCAAATGCATGTAGAAAAGGACATGGAGAAATATTAACACCACAAAAGTCAGGACAAAAATAAGTTAAAAAGAATTGCAAATATTCAAGAAGTAACTTGAATATGTTAACAGCTGTAGTAAAGGACCATAAATGCATACAGGCTTTACTACATCATTCATTTTGCCTTAAGGTACAGCAGCAACAGTTGTGAAGTGTTTTTGCTAAATAAACTGATTACTGGATAAACATGGTTATTGCAGCTCTCACATGTATTTAATGCTGGAACAACCAGCAGAGGTGTGTCCTACACAGTTCTACAAGTTGTCCTGCATGGTGTTCCTGGTCTCTAGGACAATCACTGCTGATTTTAATTGGAATATGCTCTGTAGTCACTGAATATGCTTAACCTCAGTTCTTACTGGTTTGGTAATCTCTGAATGAGACCATAAAAACCAGACCGATTCTGTACCATTCAAAACCACATCTAGAGATTCAAAGCTCAGGAACGCCTGGAGTGAAGCTAGCAACCAAAAACAATCTCGCAGCACTTCAACTAGGAAAACCACCTGCATTATTTTACAGTAATGCACCAAATACAAAGTAATACAAAGCAACACAAAACAACTTCAAGGATTACTAAGCATTACTAGAATTAATTGGCAAAGGGACAAACAAACGTTTAAGTGCTCTTAAATCATGACTGATTTGGGAGTGTGTCAGTCTTACGGCTTCTATGACACGTGCATTACAACCATGCTTCTGTACTGATACTCATCAGATCAGAAATGGAAACAGACAAATTGGTTTCGTGCTGCAACTTCAAAATGCAGGCTGACAAAAGTGCAGTTAACTCCCAGCTTTCCCCATTCTCTGTTTCAAAAGAGACTCACAAGGCTGCATTGAGAGGCTGTTCAGTGGTTATAGTTGCAAGTTTGAGGTGAAATTCTACCACTGCATGAGCAGAGCTGGCCTGTTGCAAGATGCAAGCAGGACCAGAAGTCACTATCAGCACTCAACGCACAAGCACTGGGCAGGATTTTCTGAGTTGCAAATGTTCCAGAGTGAAAGGTCCCTGTAACCAGAATTTGAGGTGCACTGCAGCAAGGAAGCCAGGAAGATTCGAGTTCACTGCTACATGATACTAATAAAGCATGTATTGTTTTGGAACATTTGTGATTACAATTTAAGGTTAATAGGGTGAGTTTCATGATCAGACTGATAGGCTAAACAGCAGTACAGTAAGCGACACACAACTGAATACAAAAGCACTGGAAGATGTTTTAGTAGTTGTCAATTCCAAACATTTAATAGAACGTAGGTTCACTAGAGCAAGTCTGGAACCAAGGTATTTTAGAACATTAAAGAAAAACCAAACCTTTAATGCACTTTTTTGCTTAAGCCAGGCAGGAAAACCAGGTATCACAGCAACCAGACATTAAATAGTTCCCACAAAAATATTTAATTTCCATAGTATTTTCTTCCAGTATCTTTAGTGAATGTTGTAGAACTTTACAGGAGACAGTACTTAATGCAATATACAGAATAACAGAACAGCTTTAACTTTTTCTTTCCTTTTTTTAAACTTCTACCCCCTTGTAATTCTCCTGGTCACTTTGCAACTGCTACGTAACCATCCTTTTTACATTAAGATTTCCATGTGGAAAATGGAGTTTAAGAATATTCAGCACTGCACCCCTTTCAGGATACAATGACCGGGGTAACTGGACACAAGTCCAACATTTTACATCGAAGAATCAAAGCATTTTACATACAATATACACATGGTAGCACATTTTGCAGCTTACTGAGGCTGGAACAACAGTAGACAACTCGGAGCAGAACCGTAGTACCAGTGACTAACTCAGAGCTTCCTATGTTAGAATGATTGAAAAAGAAAATTCCAAACATTTGAGTCATCACAGGATTAATATCCACTGATGGGATTATTAGCGTGTGATTTGCCTATATTGGGTTCCAGCACACAGATTCTCTTGAACATCCTGCAAAATGGTTACTTCCATGGCATCCTTGGCTGATATTAACTTAGCAAGAGGAACAGCAATTAGAGTTTTCATACAAAAAGCACATGTACGTATAAGTCCACAAGGAGACAAGCACTCCCTGTGGTATCTGAGAGCTGTGAGCCCACGGATATCAGTGCTCTTAAAGTGCTCAAAAGGGATCACATAGCTGAGAAGGTCCACACCAGTGCCAAATTCCAAAGAGAGATTTGGAATGCTAGCACTTGGCCTTCGAGAAACTATTCCCAGGCGCTTCAGTCCCTTGGTGCATGTCATACCCACCCCAGCAGAACAGGATAGTAAGGGAATTCACCTTTCGCTAACTTGTACGTTTCAGTTACCATCTCACCTGAACTCCTGTGAAGAGATGTTTATAAATCAAATGGCTAAGAACACTGAGGTGATGAAATTGCTTGGTACGCACCTCCACCTCCCCATTCACCCTAGTTTAGAAGCAGATGGCAGTACGCATACTGCCTGGATCATTTTTAAATCTGGGATGCTTAACTCTGTTTTGGAAGAGTTTGCAAGTTCACTGTATAAAAATACAGTATAGCTGTACTATTGCTCTGAAAAGCACTTTTGCAAACTTTTTCTGTACAGACTGGTAATAACATTACCAGATAATATAATACATATTTAAAATAAAAAAGGAACTTTTTTAATAAGTCTGAACACTCACGTCTAAATAGCTTGTTTAAAACAAAACAATGTGATCCAGAAAATCTTTGCTTGCATGGTTAAATTATAGCAGCATGGTTACTGGCTTTTCAAGGAAATTCTTGAACTCAGCAAGCCACTGTGCTCCAACTGCTCCGTCTACAACACGATGGTCACAGCTAAGTGTAACAGACATCACACTGGCCACATCAAATCTGAAAGAGGGGAAAAAGGAAAAGGTTAATACAATCCTCTGCAAGTCAGTGCCATCAACGAAGCAAAAATAGCTTTTATCAGAGAAACAGCAATAACGGTGCTTGGCAGCAGATGTTTCTCCCTTTGGACTTCTGAAAAAGATTACATCATATAGCAGAATCATATTAATCCTTTTTCTACAATTAAGAAACACATTTGTATGTTCCCTTTAGGACAGGAAGCTCATCTATCCTTGAATCACATGAACAACCTCACACAATCAAAGACAGACAGCCATTTTACCAAATAACCTCCAGTTTCCTCATGTGTCAGTGACAAACTGTTAACACATTTAAGTAATCCAAAACATTCTCCTGAATGTATGCAAGGTCAATCTTCAACCAAGGCAATGTTATACACAAGATACTTGAATTATAATCCCTCCCTCAGGTTTTCCTTAAATGCAAATTTTAGCAAGTTGTTAAAGAGGAACCAGTGCCTAAACTGCTGTGGATCCCAGACTAGGCCCCAAAGAAAGAAACAGCCTCTCCTTAACTTGCAAAGAAGTTGCAAGAAAAATGTATGGCAGGTCATTAATCAGTCAGTGCATTTCTCTTTAACCCGTGCGACCCCTTTCCACAAGATCTCACTGTACTTCAGAAGGTCATGAAAGCAGTATATCAACTTTTTAAAATCAGCAGCTCAATATATGCAGAATCAGATGCACACCTACCCTTTCTCGTTATCCGCTGGCACCAGCCTTTTCTCTGAGGAACCAACTGCAAGGATGCAGGCTTGAGGTGGATTGATAATAGCACAGAAATTCTTAATCCCATACATTCCTAAATTGGAAATTGTGAAAGTACCACCCTACAAGAAAAACACATTCCTAGTCAAACTCACAAAAGCTATTTCATGTGGAATATTAACAAACATGGCTAAAACATCACAAAATAGGCTTTGCTCCTTCTGAACAGGGCTTCTGAACAGAAGTCAAGGGCAGTAATGTTTAACAGCAATTGGAGTTTCTCACCTGGAATTCATGAGGTTGAAGTTTACCTTCTCGGGCTTTGGCTGCCAAAGAAACCACATCCTTACTAATGGAAGCCAGGCCCTTTATATGTGCATTAAACACAATAGGGGTTATAAGCCCTGCAGGAGTATTAACTGCAACGCTAACATCCACTACATGATTTCTGCAAGACACAAAGGAGATGCTAGTTACTCATGGTAACAAAGACAGTAATTTTCAGAGCTGTTTGGACAACTCTAAATTAATACTGATTTTGCAACAATTATTTCACCTTGCACACTGGCCTTAGATGCAAAGTTCTTAGCACTTCAACGAAAGCCTCTCAACCTTTGCATTGTATCTCTCCCTCCTTTCCCCCCCCAAACCCCAGCAGAAGGCCTGCTGTTTTGCCATGAGCCCTCTACTGAACAAAGTTTCTGGCTTTGACTGTACCATAAACTTACTGTCTAATAACTGTGTCCATCCATGAAGAATTTGCCTCAGGCACCTTCAAGCAAGCCAGAGCAGAAGCTTTAATTATGAAGTCGTTGACAGAAAGCTTAGTGTTACCTGAGACCATCTGTAAATAACGAGATAGGAAGCGTCAGTTTGTCTCTTACACATTACCTCAGTTAACTTGGATAGTCACTGCCATGCAGGCCTGTCTAAAGAAACTGTTAGAAAACACACATACTACTTGTAAAAATCAATATTTGAAGTGCCAAGATAGTTTAGGAGGTGAATACATCTCTTGTAATTTAAGAAGGTACAACCTTTTTTAATGTCTGTTTTTCCCCAAAACTTGGCTTAGAATTATTAGTTTGCTTAAATTTTCTACTCTTTTTATTCTTAAAACCTTTCTATCCTTCTGTCCAACTTCCCAGCTGGAATAATTGCACAACACCAAGCAGAGTAAAGTGGCCCTCTTGGGGAAGTCAGAAATCAGTGCACAGAGCCTGGGTAAAAAGTCTCATTCTATCACAGACAGTCCAGAACTGATGCACAACAGGTAGAAAAGGCACTGAAAAGACTTTTTTCCAAGCCAAAATGGCATATTACCAAAAAGCCAAGTGGGTAAACCTGTGAAAGAATGCAGCTTTCCCCACACACACGCTCTCACTGTGCCTAAATGCTTTACCTGATTGAGTTCTTTCCTTAGCACCAGTACTTCTCCCATATTTATATCAATAGAAAGGTAGTAGTGAGGTATTGTTTGTTTAGACTGCAGCAGCCGCTGAGCAATGACCTGAGGGTATACAACAGAAGCAATGAAAACAAATGAACTTGGAAAATTCATGACTGCAAAGAATCCTCAGGAAGGAATAAAATCTTCTTACCTTCCGAATGTTGCTGATAGGGATATCTGTGAAGGTCCCCTCTGGTGCTGCTGCAACTGCAGCAGCTGCAGGAACTGCCCCTACTGCTGGAGCCTGCAATCAGAGAAAGACAGCATAAATCACAGGACTATCCAAATATCAGTTCTGCAGAGTAATTCGGTATGTGGGACAAGTGCTGAGGCTAAGTTGCCTCTTGCTTAAGAGCAGCAGATATTTCTACTCTCTAGCCTCACCTCTCCAGTATCCACTAGGTTCTAAGTCCTATATTTGATTATTAAATGTAGAACTTCAGTCATTTAAAAATGCAACACTGATACACGCTGCTGTGAAGCTCCAAGAATAGTAAGTCCTGCTAGATGGTTGTTCTGTGCACAGCAGAGGGATGCCAGAAGGCACTCACAAACCGCACTTGGCCACATCCCCTCCAGCAGCACATAAAGCAACACTTCCATCATCTCATATAATAGACAAGTAATTGAATAACAGTAGATTTGTGGCAACAGTGACAGCAGGTTCTTCATTCACAAGTCTGGCTTTCATTCTAATTGCCACTTTCAGCAGTCACTTGGGACTGGGCTTACCTCAATCCATAACAACGTCGCAACCGGCTGAAGGGTTGGGAATACACAAGTTTGTTTTTCCCCCTCAGTGAAATACCAAAGGACAAATAAAGGAAGAAAACTTCATCCGTGTTTCTGACAGATTAAACTTTACAACCTAACAGTCACCAGAGCCCACACAGTGTCACAGCCCAACCAAACCAGTGAGAACAGTTCCATATAGTAATTGCATTTCTGTAGAGCCTTTCCATCACTATAATAAAATATCTATTCTTACAGATCTCATGCCTACTCACTGGAGCAACCTTTGATGGCACAAATGACTCCACATCTTTCTTTATGATTCTACCATCTGGTCCAGTACCTAAAAGGGTCAAAGAAAAATGTAAAAGGATTTCAAGTATCCGCAACAGGGCATTGCTTCTAAAGGTACCAGTTTTATTCAACAGAGAGAAGTCACTTAACACAACCTCTGGTGAGGACAGCTGCATAGTCAGGATGTTCCTGATAGGGAGGAAAGAAAAGAACAGGCAAGTATATATGTAGGAGGACAGACACTAGATAGTGAAAGTAAGGAAGCAGAAAGGCAACCTACCTTTCACTTGGGCAAGGTCAATTCCTTTCTCTGCTGCGATTTTCTTTGCCAGGGGACTAACCAGGACCCTTCCTTTCCGGGGAGGCAGCCCAGCTGTAGGGACTGCTGGAGTGGAAGGAACAGCAGGCTGAGGCGGCGGAGCAGCAGCAGGAGTTGCCACCACCTTAACAGAAGAATCAAAGCCATTAGCTTCGGGATCATTCAGCAAAAGCTTTGAAGGTACACTAAGAGAACAGGACCATCCAATTATCAGTCTACAGAATAGCAAAAATAGTCACTAATCTAAAAGAATTTTCAGATTCAGAGAAGTTTCTCAGGGCTAGAAATTACATCAGAAGCTTCCTGAGACCAACTAAGCTGCCGAACTATACACCCAAAAAAAAAGGTGAACCAAGTAACTTATGCTCCTGGTTTCCAAGGATGAGGCGTTAGAACTGGCACAAGCAACAGGCTGGAGAAGAGACTGTAATGAGTAACTATCTGCTCCAGTTTTCGGAGGGCAAATTAGCAATTACTTCTTAGGTCACCTCCCACCAACACATGAGTTGGCCTTGCATTCACAGAATCATAAACATTATTGTTGCCTCACACTGTCAAACCAGCAGAACAGTTCAGATCAGACTACTTTGTGGTGTCCATAACTTCTCTCACATTCTAAGAACTGTCCTTACTGGAGGAGGAGGAGGAGGGGCAGGAGGAGCTTGTGCCTTGATGTCTGCTACCGCGGTGGGCTGGTAGTCAGCAAAGGCTGGAATATCAGACTCTTTCTCCACAATGATGCAGAGAGCTGTTCCTAATGGCACATCTCTTGTTCCTTCAGGCACTAAGATTTTTGCCAAGTAGCCTTCCTCCTGCACTTCAAAGCCTGTAAGGGAAAGAAACAAAACTGGTTAAGTGCCTGATGCAGCTGAGGAGTTCCTCTAAATGCTGCTTCTAAAGACTTTGGTAACTAAAACTGTGTCCTATATTTAGTAGGCAAGAGAATCCTTTTCAGGGCAACTACGAGGGAAAATCTCCATGCACTGCACATTACTAAGAAGGATTGATGAAGAAATAGGATGTGGTTTTAGGAGCTCTGATAGTTAGCTCTCCAATGGAATGAGAAGTTAACAAAACTTGTCTTGGTTGCCCCACAGATTCATGTCCTGAGCAGCTAGCAGAACAGTTAGCACAGAGTGAACTCTGGATTCTCCTCTTTAAAGGGCACCTCATCCATTCTTGGCTTTGGAGTTGACTCACCTATTGTGGCTTTATCTGTCTCAATTTCTGCCAGTAAGTCTCCCTCATTCAGTTTCTCCCCGACCTTCTTCTCCCATCTCTGCACTGTGCCCATTGTCATGGTAGGTGACAGGGCAGGGAGAGTGACCTGTGAAGTCAGAGAATACAAGAGGATCAGATTTTGATAATACAGAAGGAACAGGAACACAGTTTTAACTCCTGACTAAATGCCTGACTACCTAGAGAAGCAGCCAGCCCTTAATGCACTCCTAGATCTGGCTCCATTACAGCAAAGAAGAGTGCTGTCTCATATTGCTAGCTGGCTTCTTTTATCAAAGCCTAAGCAAGAAAGCAAGCAAAAGCAAAGAGCAAGAAATCTACATCTCGAAATAATTATTCCCACCATTGCACTGGGAATGTCTTGCAGCTGCTATCTGCAAAGCAAAAAGGAAGACTGAAGCAAGTCACTTTGTGACAAAGGTTTGGCCCCTTTAAAAGCTATACAGACTTATCTTCCAATAAGCACTCAAAGATGTTGTAAGTTTGCACGTACATATTGCTGTGCAACAAATATAGCACGGGTGAGTACAGCTTCAGGGCAAAACTGGACAGATAAGGCAAGCAGTGTGAAATAAGCACATTTAATAGCTAAAACACAAGGCAGATTAAGAAGCCTTTAATTAATTCTTTGTTCAATTACTGATTTTGCATAACATGTCGAACGAATCAGTTCCCACATGTATCATCTGTGGAATGAGCTTTACTAGGAATGTCACAGAAATACCCTGCTGCAAAGTGCTCAAATACAACAATGGTAGGTGTACACTTCAACATCTAAGCAAGGAAACAGATTATCCACAAATACAACTCATTATGAGTCACCCACAAACACATCTAGTGTGTTCATCAGAGTATCAGAGACTTGAGTTCTGCCCCGAGATGTTAAGCAGGGCTTATTCACAGTTAGCACAAGGTCTTTTTATATCAGCACTGTCCAAATAATGCAAATACAACAGGTAGTTTCTCTAGACTGCTTAACAATCCTAGAGAGACAAGTATCTCCTCTACTAGCAGCTGGGATGCTAACGTTTCTGAAAAAGCTTACTGGGACCTGCCCTAACACCTGCTTTAAGCATGCAACAATTCGAGTGGCACATACTCCTGCCATTGTAACTAATAACTTCGCACTTCAAATAGTATTTATGATAAAATGCCCTGGAGCTAGCAATGCCAAAGATGGAAAATGAGTGCAACAAGCCCTAAAGCATGAGCAATGCTCTCTTACCTGCATATGAGGAGGGTAAGAGCTGCCAGGAGCCTGAGGAGAAGGCTGAGGTGGTGGTGAGGGAGCTGCAGCTTGAGGGGGAGGCACTGAGGCTGCAGGGGGGGCAGATGCTGCAGAATCTAGAGTATAATTTTTAAAGGCATCAATATATTCAGGCCTAGAAGAAAACACAGAACCACAAAAACCAGTCAGGTGACTGTCTCTTAAGCCTTTCACACAGACACTAAGAAACCCCAAGAGAGAAAATTCAACTCAAGGGTTAGCAAAATACATACTTTTCTACTGTGATACATATTATGGCCCCAATAGGAACATCCCTTGTTCCTTCTGGCACCAGGATCTTGGCCATGTAGCATTCATCCAAGCTCTCAAAGCCAACTGTTGCTTTGTCTGTCTCCACCTTTGAGAGAGAAGAAACCGTTATGGCAGCAGAAAAGACCAGAGTGCTCAAAGCTTTGCTGTCTGATAGCATAGGGCCACAGCACACACAGGTCTGGAAAAAATCACCCTGTGGCACCAATCCTAGGTAAGGATGCTCTCAAACAGGTTATGTGCTGCTCCTGCTCAGAAAGAAGAAAAGCAGCAACCAGTTTTGAAAGGCTATTAGCGACTTGTTCTCAACAGCATCCGCGATCTTGAACCCAAGAGATCTGTTCGAGTGAGGACAACCAGGGACAGAACCCAGGATGCACACAGAGCTCATCGCTAACGCAGCACACCCTGTGCCCCCAGAATACCTCTGCTATGAGGTCCCCTTCATTGATCTTGTCACCCTCCTTCTTTTCCCAGCGTGTAATGGTGCCCATCTGCATCGTGGGGGACAGAGCTGGCAAGGCCACCTGTGAGGAATAGGGCAGTGTTACAACCCAGACAGTAGGAACCCCAAGTGTAGAGCAGAGATAGGTCCTCAGCAAAGGCTAGAACAGAGGGCACAAAAGAGAGCCTCTGCAAATACCCAGCAGGTCAGGACTGCCTCCATCCTGCTGGTAAGACCCCAGGGCAAACCAATAGGGGGGTGCTGAGATGGGGCTAAACAAGAAAGGGAGAAGCGATGCCAGGGGACAAAGAAAGGTACAGGGAAAAAGAACCTAGTGGTGAAGAAGGCGGTACCCATTGATGGCAGAAGGACTCAAAGGAATGAGAACCGCGGGAGTTGGGAAGAGAACTGCAGTTTCCCCGGGGCAAACTGAGCAATGACGGGAAACATGACACAGAGAAAACTAAAGGCTGCCTCCGAAGCAAGGGGGGCATGCGAGCCCCGGGGGGGGACCCAACGGCTACCGGGGCGCAGACGTTATGGGGGGAGAGGGGGCTGCCAGACTGCCTGGGAATGGGGGGGAAGGAGGAACCTCTCACCTTCTGGTGTGCCGGGAGGCTGCAGCAGCGGCACGGGATGAGCCGAGGCCAGGCAGGAGGCAGCAGGAGCCCGCCAGGCCGGTGCAGGGGGCCGCCCCACACCGGGCCGCGGTTCAGCGCTCCAGCCCCAACCGCCGGTCCGCGGCCGGCTCCAGCGGCACTGAGCGCTCGGCAGTGCCCCCGAGGAGCCGCCGCCGCGCCCCGGGCCACTCGTCGTGCCAACACCCGCCACATGCTGGAGCCGGAGCCGCGGCACCGCCGCCGCCGCTCGGTGACCTCCGTGCGGGCACCGCGCCGCACAGCCCAGCGCGACGCTACCGTAAAGCGCGGCGGGGCGGGCTCAGCGCGTAATGGCGGCGCTGGGGGGGCCGCGGCGGCCTGAGGGGTGCTTACACGGGGGCTGCAGCGCCCGTAGGGCCCGGGCGGTGCAGGTACAGCCTCATGGCTCAGGTCAGCGGCAGGAGCCTGTCCACAATGAGAAAGCGGGGCTGTAACCAAACGTGTACACTGTATGTTTGCGCAACACGCACCCACAGTTGCAGCTAGCCCTCTTGGATCGTCCTGGTCGCTATCACATGGCTTCGATTTTAGCAAGAGCCCAGGTTTGGCTGGAGCCACATGAAGCCAGAACGTGTTCTGTGCCCGGGATCCAGCCGAACAGGTTCCCCCAACCAAAGGCTTGCCCTTTGGAAGCAAGGAGTGTTTTACAAGGGGTCGGAAAGCACAAGGGCAAAGTGCTGGGCTGGCTAGCACCATGCACAGTAAAATCCCACAAAGCGCTTAGCTGGCTAGTACCGTACACAGTAAAATCCCATCGTGTACGTTACTGCTGTTTTAACACGTTACACGATGAGGAGCGGCTGCTCCTAAGTGTGTAGGACTTGACTGAGCTCAGCCAGTTGCAGCACTTCACACAACCTGCGGTGTAGCAGTGAAATCTGCTATCACCAAGGCAGCTTAAAAGCTTGCGTATTCTGGGTTGTTCATGACAGTTTTAAAAGTAATGGAAATTTTACTAACACTCCGAGCCTGCTCTTCAGAGTGTGCAATCCTAAGTCTGCTCATCTCCAAAGTCTCAGAAAAAAACACACGCTTTCATACAACATTGTGGAAAAGTGATAGAAAACATTTTCTCCAGGACCAATGGGAGGCTAACATTAAGCACTGTGATTTATTCACTGTATCCCTATCTGTGCCTTCTCATTTCAAAGCCATCTTCACAAGCACCAAACAGCCTCAGTTTGCAAACCCTGTTTTATTGAGATAACTGGTCCATTAATCCAAGGCTTACTCAGGCAGGTATGTCTAGTTCAAATGTACAGATAAAACTTCACTTTCCTAGAGAACAGGCTTTAGAATAGCTGCCATAAGTGATGAATGCAAACATCAGAGTTTCTATGAAAATATAATCTTACACAGACCATGTATGTTACATAAGCAAGGAAAGTAAATCTGAAGAAAGTTTGGACAAAACCAGATTAAACCCAGTGAAAAATATGAATCCTGGCTATGATATTAAGAGCACATCCCTAGAATAAACCCACTGAAGTCAGTGTTATAACAAACTGATTTAGTGCCAAACTGACTTAAAACGCATCTTTTGCCTTTGTCAAAGAGAAACATACAGCCAACAGCTTTTCCACCTGATACTTCTTAACCCTATGCCTAACATCTCTTAGCTCCTCCAGACCCCTTTCTCTCAATCAATGCAAAGGTAAAAGGTCTGAAGGAGGCTGCAGCATCAATACAGAAATAAAGCTGAACACAGATTGTGCATGGGATATAGCGTATCAGAGCAGCAGTCCTTCAGCTTCAGTGACAGCAGTTCCAACTTCGCTATCACAGAGGAGAGCTGCATATAGGAACCCAAGAACAAAGCATTGATATCAGTTCTGTCTTAGGAGGTGTCTTTTTTTGTCCTAGCATAGATGAAAGGTACATGACTGCCACATCTAAAAAGCAAGCCTTTTCTCCAGTCTTGCTCTTTCTCAAATATAGCCCATTGTTGCTCTGGAGAACATGTGTTTCCAGATAAGATTCAGTCCTTGGCTCTCTAGTGGCAGTGAGCATATTAAATGTGACCATGGTTAGTTATCTGAGCTGATCTAAGAACAAGAAGTTGTTTACTGTATCAGATAACAACTTTTTTCTTCATGGGAAAACTGGATAGCTGTGGGCAAGGATTGAAGACTTATCCATTAGAAGCTCTGATCATATTAACAAGCTCCTGTGTCTTCAGTGCTCCAAAACCAAACTGCTCATCTTTGAGTAGCAGAGAGAGAGATGGAACTGGCAACTACAGACCTTGAAAATTGTCTTAATTTTCTCCATAAAATTGTAGCCTGCGTGCATGGCTCTTGCCAAAATAAAACTGGTGTGTAAAAGCTGAAGCAACAAACACTTGCGAAAAATTTGCAATTCAGATACAATTGATTTCAGTATAGCAACCCCATGCTCTCTTTATGAACACACTAGAGATCATGCAACAAAGAAATTATTTCCAGGGAGGAAGAAAATCTTTGTTTCTTTTCCAAACAGAGGTATTCCCCTCCCCCCCCCCGACCATTGATGAACTTGTTAATTGATGAACTTTCCTACTGCTGTCTGTAAGGAGAATGTCACCATAACAAATTGTCCAGAACAGGAGGCATGTTGTGTTGTGCCAATGTGGCACAGAGCCACAGAGGCACATAGCAGCCTCGAACTACTTCCTGAACAGTGAAGCAGTGAGAAAATAAATAGTATTGTTGATGTCCATTAAAGCTCACAAAAATATAAAATCCAGCAGGAACTGGTTGGATTTCCATAGTAAAATAAAAGTTATGAGCCCAGACAATAGAAAACATCTCAGCAACCACGAGAAAATGAGCAAAACACAGTATAATGCGTGCAGAAATATACAGAAAGCACTTGCACTAGTATAAAAATATCCACAGTCCTCAGACAAATGTAAACTGGTACAAAATAATTCCAAGAACAGGAACATGTTTACAAAAGGACATGTTAATATAAAACAGTAAAACCAGGATCAGCTTCTCCCAGACTCATGCGCAGCACAGACACACAGGTAGTCCACGGAAGGGCCACATGGACCGAGAATGAGCAGAACCTTGACTTGCCATAAGTCAACAGTGCCTGCGGTACATCACAGCCAGTACTCTGGAAATTCAACTGACTGCCAGCAGAGGGTCAGAGACAGGCAATGCAAGAGCAAACAAACAAAAAAACCCCCACAAAACCAAAAAGGAAAACCCATCCTCAGGGATTTTAGGGCTTGTCCTTTCCCAAGTAGTCATTTATTTCCTGATCATTCAGGCACCCCAGGAACAGGCATACCAGGGCGATGGGGTTTGTCCTACTGGTGTTGACAAGTATTTAGTGGCCCTGGCAATGAGTGGACAGCAGCACACAGTGATGCTTGTGGTAGGTGGTGAGAAACTGTCTGCCTTGCCGAAAGAGGAGAGGGCAGGAGAGGAGGGAAAGAGGCTCAACAAGGAGAGGGGTTGAAGTACCTCAGGGAAGCAGCCGATTCCAGCTCCCGCACAAATGAAATCCTTCAGCAAATAAGCAAGGACCAAGATCCCACCGTCCCCATGGCAACAAAACAAACCCAGAATGCCTCAGAGGTGAGTACAGCTTTGGAGAGCAAGTGGGAAAAGCTGGGCTAGGAAACAGAAGCCTGAGTTTGGGAGAAAGGGAGTTTTGCCAAGCTGGTGATCTTTTCTTTAGACCTTGCGTAAAACCTTATGGAGACTCTCTTCCCTCCCCAGGTCACTTTTCTACACTGTCAGTCCAGAATGTCCAGGAAGTTCGCTCTGCTCCTGCAACACATGCAAGTCTAGAAACAAAGTTGGTAAAACCTTCGGCTCGCATCATCTAGAGGCTGCTTCTGACTCTTGAAGGCAAAGCTTCACATTTTTGCCATCGGTGCAGATCTGTGTACTAGCATGTACAAGAAACAGACTTGAAATGCTCAGATCACAGTCTGCAGCACATACTGCAGGAATGGAGAAGCAGGGGAAAGGAGCAATGCATCATTAAGGCCTTCAGGGTTTAGTTGACAGGACAAAGTAAGGTGTTTCTTTCCCATGGACCTGTCATTTCAGTCTCAGAACACTGCATTTGGGCACTGAAAGTCAGATGCCAGGTGCCCATGCACACAACATGCATTGCCCGTTGTTTGCAGAGAAGCCCTCTGTTTTTGGCAGCTTGATTTGGACTCCTTCCAGGACACAGGCTGTTGGTCATTCTTTGAGTTCAGCAGCCAGTTACAGGTTTCCATAGTGACAAGACTTCAAAGCTTGATTAATTCTCTCCGTGGTCTTCTTCCACCCAGGCCACAATTTTCCCCTCCCAACCAGGAATGATGTCATCATCATGGAATACCTACAAAAGATATAAAAGGGAGTCTAGTCATGTCTGGAGTCTGGACACCACTCTTGTACAGTATGAGTGGATGCATTAAGTCAGAGATCCTAGTTCAGATTTCACTACACAGCCCAAAGAACATGTACCTCATCATCATTCACATGTCTGAGTAATCTTTTGGGGGTTTAGGTAAAAAAAACCCCAACAAACCAAAACAACAGATTAGGCCCCTTCTTTAACCAGCAACCATCAAGATTATTATTGGCATGTATTTGACAGGAAAGGTAAAATAAAAGAGACGAAACAATGCCTTTTCTGATCCTGACTACCATCTTCAGCTGTTTCTGTCATAAAGCTGACTGCTTCCAGAGAGGGTAACCCTCTGCACTTGTCTTAATCAATTTGTGAAACAGGAACTATCCCAATAACTTTTAATGAATCCAATCCGCACTGACACAAACCTGAGTATAAAGGGGGCTGTAATGCACTACACCAAGGAAAAGATGCCACAAAGTTCTCTCTGAAAAACCTTTAAGAGAAAGTAGGAAATGTTTTTTTGAATAAACCACATTTGCCTTACGTATCTCTCACTGCAACAGGTTTTATAAAGCCATTGAAAGGGCTAAAAGTGTAGCCTGGGTTTTTGCCCAGTGTCCCCTGAGCAGTGGTGTGCCACAGACTGTCTTTGCCAGTAGCCAGCTCTGCCCAACAGGCTCTGCAACCCCCAGGCAACTGCAGTCACATTCATGTAATTGCTCTGTCTGGGCATGAAAACATCCCACTTTAGCACCTTAATCTACAGAATCAGACAGCTTGTTTGGGGGCAAGTTCAAAGATTTCATTAGTTTAGAAGTGAGGTGACCACAGTCTCCAGGGTTGTGTGGTAACACTGAACCCAAGGTGGCCGACAGCTAAATTCCACTTACCTCCTCCTTGACTGTGCCAAACTCTGGATCCAGGGCTTTGAAATGGTACCGGTGAGTTCCTTCACGATCAATAGCTACCTTAAAATCCTTCAGAGTCACTTCCCCTAACCTGCAAGGGAAGAGTTTGGCACCATCCTATGGTACACTGTTACCAGATTTAGCTCAAGTGCAATAACATGGCACGCAGAGCCACAGCACGCAGTGGCATCCTGGCCACTGGGATATGAAAAGTGTGTCCCTCCAGGAACACAGCTGTCAACCCCAAGGCTGAGCAAGAATTGCCTCCTGATTCATAAACAACAGCCTTTTTCACTTTCTCTTTTTCATTGACAACCACACTTGTCCTGTACTACATGCCACAATAGGACTGCTTGGCTGCTTTCTCCTGCTCCTGGAAGTTAATAAAAGAGATGAATCTCTTACGGCTCTAAAATAATTGCATCAGCTAGGGGACTGCTTTAGGCGGTTTCCCCCAGACAATGGTATGAAATCCAATGCCCAAGTTAATGCACAGCAAATTTGTGCTAGTTGCGACCATACCCAGAAGAGATCAGTCTAATGTGTTAAGGGAAACAAGCACCTCCCACATCAGTGTCAGCAAGGCAAAGCCAGACCTCACCTCTTTGGTATGTTGACCATGAAAGGTGTGAGGGAGCGGTCAGTGAAGTATAACACTTTGGTGCAGGCACTGGTGCTCATCACGGGAGTGCTGTGAGAATGAGGCAGTTCTGCAAAGAAGAGAGCACGATCATGGAGGAACAGCCTGTCTGCTGCCACAAGAGGAAACAAAAGGGGTGGCTCTGTCTTTTCCCAGTACCTACAGTCTCCTACAACCTCACAGACTGTCTAGGTGACGTTTACAACCCATGTTGGAAAATACAGCATTCATGATGAAAAGCAAATGTGGAACTGCTGCATCTGGAACCAAGAAAGGTGTCAGAAAGGGCTGTGCTGTTATGCATGTATGAAAGGAGCTGGACACTGACGGCAGAAGAGGGGAAAAGGCAACTGTACAGTTTTCTGTGTCCACTAGATGGTGCAGACCAGCAGGAAAGCTGAAATAACATCGCATTTCCCACTCATCCCAAGGAAAATAGTTTGTCATAGTTATTTATACTGCAGTACTACTGAAGTGGCCCAAACAGACTCCCACTGTGATGGTGCTTTACAAACAACCAGCTATAGATTGCCTCTGCCCCGCTTCCTTTGCAGCAAAGTCTAATCTGTACAGCAAATGACTAAAGGGAGGAGAGTCAGCTCTGGTAAAGGGAATAAGAAGCTGGAGGTGGTAGATTCCCAAGGAGATACTACACCCTGGACTCTGGCCAGGAAACCTAAGCAATGAATTTGGCAGTAGGAAGGCTGGAGCTCAAAGGCACTTACTGGATTTGGGAGGCCAGGAGTCTCTACACTCATTTGTTGCTCTGCTTGCTGGTGATTTCCCCCGCGTCTAGAGTGCAAACCCAAAAGAGTGAGAAGAAGGTGTCACTTCCCAGTTGGAGTTCCCATTGCTGCTTAGCTCTGGGTTGTGTGCAAGGGGAAGAAATTAAGAGCAAAGTGCCTGAGGAAGGCTTTACCCTTCTCTCTTGCCTCTTCTGCGTTTCCACACGGTACAGGCGTTCCATTAGGCTGGAGATGCCTTGCTCCAGGCTGTCAATAGTGTGATGCTGTGGATCGTGGCCACTGAAACTGTTCCTGAGGCTGCGAAGGGCATCACGAACCAGCTGCAAGTCACTTGTCTGCCCAAGAGAACACAAGTCAGACTAACTTCAGGCTGCTCTCTTCCCATCTAAAGCCACAGGTCTTAGAAAGGGGAAGTATCTCTGCAGCCTTCATCTGCATCTGGCTGGGAAAATAGCCCATAGGTACACTTACCCCTCGGTGCGCTGTGGGAGCAGCTCCTTTCCCTGCTGTCTGGAGGAAGCCATTGCTCTGAGCGCTATGACCAGTGCAAGCCATCACCTGTTCAGGGGAAGATGCGTGTGCCACTAGGAATGCAAGTGTTAGGACCTCCCCAAAGATTCCAGTTTGTGAACATCAAAATGATGAGAGAGCACGAAAGCTTCCCACATTGGTGATATCCCATCTTCTATCAGATAAATACACTCAGTAAGGAGAGTGCAGGCTCTCCTGTAGGTCATGATTCCTCTCATACAGGTGGAGAAGAAGAGGCAGAGACAGGAAGGGGCTCGCTCCTACATCAGAGGGCTCTGCAAGTTCTAGTAAGTGTTCAAGTGGTATGTGCAGGGACTGATAGTGGGGCTGGCACTCTTTCCACCAAGACAGTTCCAAGTGCTTAATAGCAGGGTCAGTAGGAAAAGGAGGAGATAAGAAGCTAAGCTGTGGTCTAACCATTAGCTAGTGTCTGAGCTAAAGCTAGAAGCCAAGAGCCTCTGGCTTCCACTCCTGTGCTCCCCTCACTGTTTCATCTCTTAGGATTTTGACAGAAGATACTAAGCCAGAATGCTCATGCTGAGAGCTTTGCTAAGGTGGATGCTTTATGGAGTCTGGCTGCCTTGGTTAGGGCACTGACAATGAGGTTGCAGAGCCAAGCCGTTCTGGGATGAAGTGGATGATTTCTGGATATAGGTAGCTAGAGGGTGCTGGACAGCACTGTTAGAAAGAAACATCATTCCAACAGTCTGATGTGTAGACCAAGTCTTCCCTTACCTCTTCAGCCTCTCTCTTCATGCAGTGAGCTAGCAGGGCCTCTTTGTGCTCCAGCTCCCGCTCCAAATCTACCTGTGAGGGGAGTAGAAGAGTCAGCACAAACTGAGCCACCAAAGTGCGTGCCAGCTCTCAGGGCATCATCTTAGGGCATCACCTGCTCCATACCTGTTGGTAGCTGGCCTCAGAAAGCTGCCTAAGCATTTCATCCAGTTTGGTCTGATGCTGCTGTAAATGCCGATCCTTCTGGCACAGTTCTTTCTGCAACACAGTAATCGAGAAACAGCAGAGAAGTTGTGGGTGGCCCATTCTTGGCAGTGTTCAAGGCCAGGTTGGATAGGGCTTGGAGCAACTTGGTCTAGTAGAAGGTGTCCCTGCCCATGGCAGGGGTTTGGACCTAGATGAGCTTTAAGGTCACTTCTACAACAAACCATTCTGTGAAACTCTTCCATGGTTCTATGATCAGGACAGTAAGGCTCACAATCATCTTACCATGGCAGGGAAGGTTATGCCATCTGCCAGGATCGGGTTCTTCTTCAGGCTGACTTACGTAATGTGTGTACTTCTACCTACATGTTAGAACTACGTGTCAAAGCTTGTTTTGAAAAGCTCAGTCAGGTAGTAGTAGCCTGGAGTCCCCTTGCCCAGCAAAGATCCACTACTGAGGCCAGACAACTGTCCCAGAGAAAACAGATTCCTGAGGGATCAATGGACAATCAGGTGGCCCAACCCAACCTGTAGGCTTCTGCACAAGTGTTAGATACTCAGCCAGCCACCACAGAAAAACCATGACAATAAAAGATCTATAAAAAGCTGTGGGCAGAAAACTAAGAACATCTGATGCCTCCATCTCATTACAAACATCCATGGCTATTGCAACTTATTAATTATCCAGAGTGCCATTCCCAGAGGTGACTGAGTGCCAGGGAGACAGCAATCACATTCACAAAACTGAAGAACCACCAGATGCTGGCCCCAGCAAAGCCTCCAGTGAAGAGAGGTTCCATTACCTTGTATTCTGCCAGTAGCCGGTTTCTCTCTTCAACCTTCCTCTGAAGGTCAACCTGCAGAAATAACAAGAGGTGTGAGGTAAGTGTTCCTAGAGAGTGACAACCTCTTTGCTCCTTGCTCTAAAGGGTGATGAAAAATCTGCAGAGTTCAAGGGAGCTAGAGTCTAAGGATGCAGCCTTTTGGACAGGACACTTCCATCCTTGCCTTTCTCTCTCCACAGGGAGACTGTACATGGTAGGTCCACCTGTCAAAGTGCCTCTTGCTAATCCAGAGAGCACAGTGAGGAAGGAAGAATGCAGCTGTACTGAAAACATCATGGAAAGCACCACCCTGTTTCAGCTGAAGGTCTTGGAGGACAGGAAGTGGGAGTGAAGAAGAAACTCCAGCGAGTCCCACAGCTGGCTAGTAGACCATGTGCAGTTTTCACTATGCAGAGACCTTTGACTGGTCGTTCACTATCCCACGACCCCAAGAGCTATGCTGCAACCACCAACTCCACACCCTGTGATTGCTGGAGCCCTCAGGGCCACCAACCTCCTTCTAAAATAATCTAACCCTCAGCAGCACAGTGACTCACGTTCTGGTTGTGCAATTCCTCCTTGTCCATGTTTGCTCTCAGCAGTTCCTGCTTTAGCTGAAGAACTGACGCATCCTGTTGAATCAGCCTTTGCTGTAAAGCATCCTAGGAAAATATGTTATCTGTAGGAAGGTGCAAGACACAGGCAGAAACCCTTCCCTGGGAAGCAAGTGACCTAGATAAGTGGCTGTAACACAGTAGGGCCACTCAGAGGGCTCCAGAGAGCCCAATGGGCCCTCAGTCCTTCTGCCTTTCTCTTCCATGAAAGTGATTTCCCTGCCAACATTCTAGCCATCTGAGACAGAGGGATTTCTGTGCTTCTACCTGGATTTTCTGCTCCAGAAGCAGCCTGACAATTTACTCTTATGGAAGGAAACAGCAGTGTCTTTAGAGGGTCTTTTCAGTGGCCTACAGCTATTGTCTCCAGCCATACATCTGTAACATCCAGGGAGCAAAAAGAGGCCAATGTCAGCTAAGGACACAAGGAAACTTAAGCGCTCAGTGTGACCTAGTCTCTCTGAAGAGGCCAAAGTCAGGGCTAATTCTGCACCTTTCACTCATTGTTATCCAGAAGCCACGAGCTCTACCTTGGATAGCTACTGCTGTTTGCTTCCTTCACAACAGCCTGACAGGCTGCTCTAAAAATACCTCTGCTCAGGAGTATATTATTAGTGTTCAGAACTCCAGGGGGAGGAACTGAGCAAACAGGAGCCAGGACTGTGAACAATGCTGCAGCTGAAGAGGACCAAGATTCTCCTCTTTTTCCTCTATTGTCAAGAGTAAGTTCACTGGGCCAGTTCTACTGTGCATACCACAGGATGGTGGGGGGAAAGCTGTGAGAACCAAGCAGGCATCCTACACCTTCTGTTTTCTTTAGGGGAAACAGACAAAAGAGAGGACATTTGACCACAATCCTACAGACACAAACACAACTCAGGAGACCTAACCTTGGGCCTGCCTTAACTGTAGTCTCTTCCTGGAGCTTGAAACAACCATAGGATCCCCCACCTCAAAGTCCCCTAAATACACCTCCCTCAGAGGTGTATGGTTGCTTCTGGCCCTACCTGTGCATTGCAGACTCTAGTATTTATGAAGGGCCCCTTTCCTCACCTTTATTCCCTGTAGGTTTCGAGCTTCTTGTTTGTATTTCAGTAGCTCCTTCTGTAAATGCAATACAATCTGATTAAATGGCATCTTGTCACCCCTTCAGAATCAACCAAAGTCGGTGTTCTCTGTCCCCAGATACCTGCTCCAGAAGAAAGCACATCCCACCTTTTCCCACAGATCAAAAAGTGTGTCAGGTCCTGAGTCATTTTAATGAGTAATACTCAATAGATTTTAATGAGTAATACATTTAATGGGAGCTATCCCACAAACTTTTATTAACTGCTAATATGGATACAATAAATGCTTCACAGCCATGTATTGTGAGAGCTCTCTGGGTCAATGAATTATGGTCTCAGGCAAGCAGGTATCTACACTCCTGGAGGGATGGAGCTCCCATGCAGAAGAATATGGGAACAGAATTAGAGCCCTAACAGAATACATCCCCTATGTCATCCGCCCTGTTGTCCACCAACCTCCCGCTTCAAATCAAGTAGGGCAGAGCCTGCCAAGATCTCTAGACCCAAAACCTCTCTTTCTCCTCTAACCTTTAAGTCTTGATTTTCTTCCACACTCTGGTCCAGGCGACTTCGGATTATGATCTGAATGTAAAATACCATGGTTGTTATCGTGCATGACACCTGCCCGTGGCAGAACACTGCAAAGGGCAGCTTGACCAGAGAAAGGTAGGTACAGCAGTGCACTTACCAGCTGCTCTTCAGGGCATGCTCCACGTTCACAAAGTTCAAAGGACCCTTCCTGCTCGTCCTCAGGTAAAGACCCATTGAGCAACAAAGCCTGGGAAGATGAAGGAAAAAAATCCCCTCAGGGATTTCAAAGGAAAATAGGCTACCTGCAGCTCTGGCTAACAGTCATTGATATCAACAGTCTCTAAACAGTTTCATTTCCTATTTCTGCTGACTTATTCCCCTCAAAAACCAGCAACTTTTTCAGGAATGAAAAAGAAGACCTATCCCCTGAGAAAGCTCTCTCAGAGATATCTATCAGCCAATAATCTTGCCCACAGAAAGATACCAAACAAGGACAACTACTCGGATTTTTGGGCAGTGAAGTCTGTCTCAGGCTTCAGTCCAAGTGTAGCTTTCACTACAGTAACAGATTTGAAGTCTAAAGCAAACTGAACCATGTTTACATTGTAAGGCTTCTCTTCTGGAATGAGACTGAAGTATCCCCTGCTGAAAGAAGCTATTCTCCTCACCATGTATCTACAAAAGGCTTTAGAAACAGGATGTTCAGGGAAGCCTAATTCTGTTCTACACTAGCCAAGGCTGAGACACGTTCAGAACTGTTGTCCAAGTGAGGGAAGAGCCATTGCCCACACAGACAGTGAAAATCGTAAGCTATGCTCTGTGCTTCAGGAAGGCTACTAGCAGCACAGCATTACCTCCTTCAGCAGCTCCAAAGTAGCCCAGATGGCTACGGAAAGATGCCAGAATTCCTACAGTAGACTGAACCCGCCTGAAGGAGGAAAAAGTGCACTGTAGGAAGTGTGATTGGCAGGACCAAGCCAGATCCCCAGCGAGATATACCCTAGTGGTTTTCCCTAGCTTATGGTTTTTACATAAGCTGTTTCTGTTTCTAACTTCCAGGACTCCGGGCATCTCGTATGCGCCAGGATGTTGGATACAACTGCACGCATTGGAAAGAGTCATGCCTCTTTCTTTCAGTCAGATTTCTAGTTTATTTTTATTTTAACTCCATGGCTAAAACCAAAATACCCCATTTGCAGCAATACTCCAGTTCAGCCTCAAATGACTTCAATGCTGACAGTTCAGGTTCTGCCTGCTGATAGAATCTTCCACCACAGAGCTGCAACTGCTGCCAAACAGCAAATAGTGATCTGTACTCAGTTAATGCAGACGTTTCTTGGAAAACTGTTTTCTGAGTGCCTCCCAAACTCTTCCCAGTGGGACACTCAAGCAGGAACCACACAGGAACATAAAAAGTTGCCACAGTTTTAGTGCCTTTTGGGGTATACATACATCAGGTCCTTGATATTTTGATCAAACTCTCATGAACTGGAGGCTCTTAAGCATTGAGCAAGAGCAGGAAAATCAATTAATCAAATCCAATTTCTTGGCTAACAGCATCAGCTGCCTCTTCCTACTCCCAGGGGATGAGGGGGCAGCAATGCCAGCTGCTCACCTCACTCCTGAAACGTGGGGCTAGGGTTGGAGGAACAGAACATGCCAGTCCCTCCAGTGCTGCCTCTCCCTGCTCCCAGTGGGCACATAAAGCAACTGGATTTTACTGGTGAACAAAGCCAGGGTTGTTTGGGGGTTTTTTTTGAGTCTCTTGTTTCCTGCCCATTGTCCATGAGGAAAATGGCCTCTGATCCGCACCCACCCTCTGTCCCGGCTGCCTATGCTTCTCACACAATCTCTGCTTTGTTTACTGGCACATAAATATTTACAATTCAAAGCCAGTATGGTTCCCAGCACAAATAGAAAGGAATATCCCTGAGAGAGTTCAGGGTCTTTACCATATGGATCAGAGGCTCGACTCCCCATGCAGAGTCAAACACATTGGGCTGAGGGTCATTGGTCGGGGGGGGGGCTGGAACAGGGCAGCAAGGAAAAGGCCCCACAAATAAATAGTTTTGTAGAGAATGTGCCTAGCTCACTGAAAGACTGATGCAAGCCTGTGTGACCCCTGATCAGCTCTGTGAATCTTGATTGATTTCCTAAGATTCCTTGTCTCTCTGCATTACTTCCGATCACAAATCACAGAAAGACTGCTCTATTCTCTCAGGCTGCTAACAAAACCTGCAGGCTGATAAGTGCGCTGGTGAAGAAGAGGAGTCCCAGCCCCAGCACATGGGAAAACACTGCTGCATCTCTACATTTGGCACAGTAACAAACGTGCTTTGCACAGTGCCAGCACATATAGGAGTCAGCATAGCATCACAGGACAGGGGACCGAGGCAATGAACCCACCTTAGGATCTGGACTCCAACCAAAAGCCAACACAGACATAATCACCTTCTCAACACAGGCTTTGTTTTAGATTCTCTACAGTGGTTCCATTCTTACCTGCATTCAGTGTGCCCTTTGCCCTCTCACAGTCCACTTAAATTACTACCAGTGAATATCACTGATCTTCAGTCTTCATAGCAACATATTCTTCCTCTCTCCACACCCTTCTCTCTCCCTCCCTCCTTCCCGAATAAGAGCCTTAAATCATGTCAAGTTCAAGTTTTGGGGAAGTCTGAGCTAAGAACAGGAAAAGGTTGTGTCTGAATTGCACAGACTGGTGCTAAAATCCTCTCTTTGAAACCCTGGTAAATATACTGGGGCTGGGGAAGTTGCAGCTATCTTTCTTCCTTCCCTCGGCTCTTTTGGTTAAGCATGCTACACAGTGATGGGGGACAGGCGTACCCTGCCTCAAGCAAGACTTTAGCTGGATCCATCTGTCTTCTAAAGTACATAGGGGACATTGGAAAGGACAGTTTTGTCATTCTCCATTCTGGAAAAGGTGACCAGCACCAAATCTCCATTGCAGGAGCCAAGAGGGCCTAAACTTAGCAAGAAAGGAAGATGTCGGAGTGCCAAGTCAGTAGTATTCTGTTGCTGGATAAGGTTTCCACTGGCTGCAGCCAATATACCCCAATACACACTATCCACACTACCAGAAATACCTCCTCATTCTGGTGGGAAAAGAAATGTATGTGGAAGGGAATGCTGGCTGAGAAGAAAATCTACTACCTGCAAGCCTGAAATCATCTTCTTCGCTTCCTCCATTTCCTTTTCCAAATGGTCCTGTTGTTCCAAAAGCTGCTCCTCCCATGAATTCTCCAAATATGGCCCAGGGTTCCCAGCTTGCCACTCAGGCTGGAAATGAGATTCTGTCTCTTCTGGAAGAGAGAGCAGCTGAATGTGGTCATGGCAGACAGAGGAGTCCAGAAAAGACACAATAATTGCCATCTGTCTACACTAACTATCACTAACGAACCAGCATGTCTTCTAGCCTATATCGAGGAAGTTGCTACAGGTGTGACATCTTGTCTAATCTCAAGGATTTATGCCTCATTCTATATGCAAAGGATGCTTTCTGAATACACATGTATCAAGGATAAGCATCCTTCCCCTTTGTTAACTTTGCTGCATCTGATTCCCCATTACTGGAGATTTCAAAGCACACCACAGGAGACAATACACTGCACCATGTGTGGCAGAAAATACCTAAGGGGAGAAAAGCAACTGTGGGATTTGAAGAGCATTAGTTTTAGAGAGTGCATCAAGGACCCACTGAAGGCAACATAAACAGTATTTCTACTTGTCAAATAACGTGGCTTTCTCAAGGTGGACAATACACCTAATTCTAAAAAAGACTTTCCTCTTAATAGCAAGTTTAATAGTCTTGCATGGCTTTTCTGATCCCTACAGCATAAGCTGAATCACTGGTTAACTATCATCCACTGGCTAGCCCAAGCATTTCCTAGGAGAGCTTCTCTGTCACTTGCTCTTGGATGCTAACCAGAAAGAGTTATTATTAGGCTGCATTTCTGAGAAGGAAAAGAAACAAACAAACAACAAAAAGGAATTTGAAAACTTCTTTGAAAACCTGCCTTTCAATCTGCCTGAAAATTTTGAGTGCAAACTGACCATATCACAGGGCATTTGTGGCAATACAGCAATGGATTTCTCAACACAAACACCACAACAACACTAAACAGTTCAAATCTTTGCTAAGAGCCACTTGACCTATGTACAGATGTGCTGTAAACACAGACCCTTACACAAAGACAAGTTACACATCATGGGCTTGACAAGCTCACACGGACTCTTTAAGGGAATTTTGAAAGCTTTTTTCAAGATGGCCTAATGAGGCTGTGCTGAAAACATTCACCCTACAGTGAAAGTTATATATAACCCTTAATCTTTCTCCAGAGCTTCTTATTTCCCAAATGCTGTTTTGCAAGCCCCCCAGACACTGCCATATTATGGCATGATTGTACTCTTAAAAGTTTTGAGATTTAACGTGAACAGAATCTCTACATTCATTTCAGTCACCAGGGAACTTTTCAGCAAGTTTATAATAGAAGCAAATGCTAATAAAAATGTGAGCTGTAAAGCATTATCTGCAAGGTACCTGTTTTAGTTTCTGTTTCTTCAGTGTGGATGATCACAAGTCTTTCCTTCTCCTCTGATGGGGCTACGGTGGATTCGCTCTTCACACTATGGATAGGACTAGGTGAGGTAAGACTGCAGAGGAATGGAGAAACAGTTACTTTAGTGCTGCTCAGTGAACATGCGTGCAGGCTTGTTGAAACTAAGAATTACCTGCATACTAGAGAAGCCATTAACAAACCAAACTGGGCATGTAACTTTTCCCTCACTCTACATCAGTGTTATAGCACACTAACTGATAAGCAGCAGAACGTGTCTCTTTATTTTCCTTAACCGAATGCAAGTTTGAGACTGTCACCACAGAATTCACTCACGCATATGACACATTCATATGGTCATACAGGGGTAAGACCAACTCTACTGAAGGTCTGTTCAGAAACAATTTAATGTGAGCCTTATATTCATACTGCAAGCTGAACAAAAAGCCACCCAGCTTGCTTCATCTCTTGTTCCAGCTTCCAGAAGCACCACTTCACTAACTTGAAATCCCCAGGGCAAAATATTCTTAGAAGTCAGATACCAGTCACTCATGTTCTTAGGTTAAAACTTCTTGAAAGTACCCACATCTTGTCACCGCAGCCATCTCAGCTGACTGTGAGGTTCAAGCAATCTTTTCAGACATTCTTCCTAAATGCATCACCCAGACAACATCAAAAGGTAGCTGAAGCTCACTGACCCATTCAGTGTACCTCTAAAGTCGCAGGAACTAATCCTTGCAAGTGTGAGCAGGAGTTAATTTTTCATTCTCCCCAACATAGAAACAAAGGACAGAGAACAAAAACAAAACAGTGCGGAAATAATATAATAGGTTTAGAAAAATAAGAGGCTTCAACAGCTCGTCTTCCGCATCTTCCCAGCACTGCTGCCACATATTCCACAACTCTCTCACAGAATCAGAAAAGCCCTGCAATAGAGATGGAAATGACTTGCTAGCAGCTCCCGTCTGGTCCACTCCCACAGCCAGCGCTGGCCTACTTCTCATTTATATTACAGACCTTCAAGCAGTCTAGTGTTAATGGTCCAGACTAAATGGACTTTCACCATGTTAAAGGAAGAAATGAATGCAACTTACTGAGTGAAAGAACAACCATCTTCTAATGGGGATCTCTAACAGCTACAGTACCTGTTCTTTCCCGCTCAAACAGAGCACACATGACTGTTAAAGGGTTCCAGGGAGGGTGGGGTTAAGTGGTCCTTACAGGTCTCCATAACATAGACAGTTTTACAGATAATTGCTTAGGAATTCCTTTGTCCACAGTCTCCTTTCCAGGCAGCTTCCCTATTTTAAAAGGCCAATGGGTTCACATCAGAGACAACCTCTCAAACCATGCCAAACAGTCAAAGAGCTACTGAGATGCACTCAGATGAAGCAGTAGCACAGATCAGGTTGCCCCTTACATTATGCCATCAAGTTAATGCTGGAAACATTTCTACAGTTTCTGTATTGGTCACCAAATCAACAGATTATGAAATATCCACTGATGTAATTTGTTCTTTAAAGTACATAATTCATGATTAAAGCATGCAGAAATAAGTGCTGGGAAATTAAAGCTATTCGAGACAGATTTATGAATGCAAACTGTTCCACTTTATTGCTTTTACCAGTTGGTTTCCTAACCCATATCCTTTCTCCACCGAGTCCCAGAGTTGCCAGTGCCTGCACAGCCAAAGCTTTAGGGCAACAGCCCCAGTGGTAAGTCTGAATTCTCATCATTTTAATAAACACCCCATCCCTGCTGTTTCAAATGACAATGGCAACAATCGCTCACCATTTGACCTGCTTCCCTCCCATGATCCCACTTTAACCTTTCGCCTCACAGAATCCGTTTCCCAGGGAGCCTCAGGATTCTGGCTACAGACATGCCTTGTCCCTTCACATGCTCAGAATTCAGTGCAGAAGACGCCAGGTCCTGTCAAACTACCGGAGAAATATTTTCAAGCCAGACCGCTCCACGTTAGCTGACAGATTCACAGCAGAAAGGGAAAAACAACCAAAACCCTCAGGGTCTTTGCAAGAAGCCGTCAGATGGCAGATCAGCAGCCCACACACATGGATTTGATTCCGGAGTCAGGGATTCTGCAGCCTAGGTTTAGCTTTTGCTGGTTTTCCTCTCAGGTTATTTGTTTCTTGCTGCTGCATTTTGGTCAGCTGAACACCCAGTTGTTTTCATCACGAGGACCGTGATCGGAATTGCCAGTGGTGTTTTCTCATCCCATTCTGCCCTCTTTAGACTCCAAGCACCTGCTGCAGATGCCAACGAACAGCTGAGAGAAGGTGCTCCTGCAAGCAGTAGGTTCCCTCTCCTCCAGGCTTGGATGCAGTGTCGGAAGACGGCATGCAGTACTTCCCAGCCCTGTGCACGGCTTCCTCTTCCTCGATATCTCCAGCTCCCTCTCCCTCCTGCTGTCACACAGGCTGTGCAAGGCAGAGCCTTTTCTCTCAGATGCCTGGCTCAGAGTGGGGGAGGGAATGCTGGTGGAAGGGGAGGGGAAAGGGAGATGGATGGGTGAGGGGCTCAGTGGCCTGGGAATCCATCTGATTTTGGCAGTTTTTCCATGAATCATTTCAATTGCCTTTGCTTATTAGAGCTTTTGTCTCTGGGAATTCTCTTATTTGGGCTGTGAGCTCTCTCACTGAAGAGTTAATGCAGAAATGAGCTGATGCTAGGCAGGGGATGCTGCCCTGGGACAGACACGACAGCAGCACAATTAGATGGAGGGGGGTGGCTGCAGTTAATAACCATATCACTCAAATAAAAGAATAGTAATAATAAAAAAAGAAGTGGCTTGTTTCTCCCAGCCAGTTCTCATAACTAAGCTGGTACATTTCTCTCGGGAAGGAAAGAGAAGCAAGCATCTTGTTTTCATCATGAAACCTGGCATCAGCAGAAGGCATCTCCAGGAGCTGGAGATCAGATTGCTCCAAATTTCTTTGGATAGATCACTGATCGCTTATGTGAAAATTCTCCTAGTATGTCCTGTCAGTAATAATATCGCCATTACCATATGGTAAGAGAACTCATGACATTATGGGGAAAACCAAAAAAACACAGAGTGATTAGGATGCGCAGAGAAATTTTCACTCACCCCCAAAATACAGCCACATAACAGCAAAGCAGCATCTGTCTGACAATCCGTTATAGGGTAGAAGAATACACATAAAATACAACAGCTACCTTAAACTGAAGAATGAGTGGAGGGAGCAGCATGGTTCACTCTCTGTCCTACTGAGATCATGTTTGAACAGTCAACACCAAAGTCCTGTGACATTAGCCATGAAATCTTGTTGCAAAGAGCAGAATTTTTACATATCCCCTGCAATGACAGCTCCAAAAGTACACTCTCTACTGACATCATGTGGAGGCAGAGGTCCTGGCGCACATGGAGTTTCCACATTCCTCCAAATGTGTATGTCTGGATTCACAAACACGAGCTCACAATGATACACAGCAAATTTGGGGATAAGTAAAAAGTATTTTATTTCTTTCTTCTCTGTTGGGCCAAGCAACTTTACTTCTCAGGTATGTAGATGCCTTTTGTACTATGGAGCATCAAAAGTGGCCTGAGAGATGATGTGGAGACATCCTGCCTGCTGAGAAATTGTCAGTGGCAATCTGTCCTGGGAGAATGAACCTCCTCACTTCCTTCCAAAGGCTCCACCTGTACATTCAGGTTGCCAGTAAAATCTTCAGCTGCATCCTTCCTAATCCTATTCCTCTGGTCTCACTGAGGAACAACTCCAGAGCTTTAATTGTCACTCAGAAGTTCCTAGCTCTTCGCTATGCAATCATATCATGAATGAGATCAATTTTATCTGTGGGAGAAACAGCAGTAAGCCACTGCTTCATGTCGTTTCCTGAGGCTTCATTCTCCAGATCAGGCAGGAGACTACATGCTGGCAATCCTCTTTTCTATCAGAGCTAACTAGATCACAGTGATGAGAAAGGGCACTTTAGGCAATATCAGACAAAGGTCCATGAGGGGACAGGTCATGGCAATAGAGGTCCTTACCTGGAAGTGTGGGACTCCAATGGCATGTTCTGCTGCCCTTCATACTGCTGCACCAGTGCCCGGACACTCCAGTAGGGGTTTTCAATCTCCTCATCCATGTTGCTATTTCTGGAGATAATAATCATAGAATGAGGGAAGCCTCACCTAATAGGAGCAGGAATTCTTGTCTCCAAGAAGGAGGGTAGGAAAGCTAATGAAAGGAAGGTAAGGAGGGGACAGCTAGAAAACTGCTGATCAAGGAAATTCTCCTAGCAGGGAGCTCCATTCCATCTTCTTGGTGTGAAGGAAACGCAGGCACACAGGCCCTCCCCTTTTAAACTCATCTCTAATTCTGTGATTAGAAAACTACAAAAGCTCTGGGAAGACAAAGAAAAGAACAGAATTTGCAAATAGCACAAGGACTTGCTTTTCTGAGGGACTCTTGGCTCAAGGCATTTGCAATGGAAACCTTTAACATTCAATTTTTCAACAAGATATAGCATTTCAACCTTATTTCCAAACTGCTTCCCTTGGGCCGATATAATATGGGCAAATGACCTTCAGCTGTGTAAATTAAACCCTCAGTAGACCACCATCTGGCTGCCATTTAAATGTCATTACTATTATTATTATTATAATCCACATGGTACCTTTTGCAAGTGTTAAATGTGCTTTTCAGAATTACTTCCATTATATACAGAAGCATTCCTTCTGTATATGGATCACCTCCCTTCATTATCGCCAGAACTCCCATGCTTATATGGTAGGCTGCATCAGCTGATTAACAGTACACAACACTGCAACTGCCTGTATAGCAGTAAGTGTAACACTGGGATGAACAGCAATGTAGAAGATAGAATGGACTTGTACAACAAGTTCAGTGCCTCAATTCTGGGAGTAGCTGCTCCCAGATCTGTAACCAGCACTTGTAATTAAGACCATACTTTCGTTTCACTTGAAATGAGAATGTGTCCAAGTAGACAGCACCGAAAAGGGCAGTGTGCTCAGCATGAAATGGGAAAAATGAGGCAGCAGAGTTCTCTCTGGCTTGGCCATAATGAACTGTTCTCTTTTCCAGGAAGATAACAGAGATGTAGCAGTTATTTTGCTGTAAAACCTGAAATGAACCTGAGATGCCCGCAGGCAAGAGGCACCCAGGCTAGGTCAGTACTCCCCTTTGCTAGGCCACTATCTATTTAGGTTTTAGCGAGACTGCAGTGGTTTGCCTCTGTTTGTTTGCCCAGTAGCAGAGCTACCTGACACCAGGAATTGTCGGGATAAAGGTGGATCTATTTTAGAAGAAACTGTGACATCTGCTGACATGATCTGACCTCACAACCAGCGAAAACTCATTACCTCTGTCTGCGCCGGAAAACGTCCCGTCCGGATTGCAAGACATCTTGACGAACATCTGCCAGAGCAGCCACTGCCCCTTGGGCCACTGCAGCAGCTGAGCGAGGCCTGTGACCTGCAGACGATGCTGACAAGTTTTTCCCCACTGTGGCAGCAGGGCTGTGATTCATTGCTCTACTGGAGCCTGGTTTGAAATGAGCAGCTAAGGCCAGGATCAACCTCATGATAGATTTCAAGTTCCCATCAACAATATCTGCAAAATGCAAATAAAGCCAAGGACAACGCCATTAACATGAAGTCCCACCACAGCTGTATCTGACCAACAAGCATGAAAATAATTAAACCCAATGGGACCATGCCAGTAAATGAGGACTGTGCAAAAAGGACTGCATTTCAGCATTGATGCTTAGCTCTCACTGCTTTGTACAGAGCAGCAAACTGACTGCACCTACAGATCCCATGTTCAAATACTCTGAACAGATCTGAACCTTACCTCTATGGCCATTCCAGCTAACAATCCAGTAGGTTATGGGACAGCACATGATAATTACTGAATGCTCACTGGAAAAGTACAGCAGTTACTGAAGACTACCACTGTGCTAGCAGTCACTTTAATTAGCACATGGAATTTGCATTTTTTTCATACTAATGACCAGAGAATAGCAATGTATTTCTTTACAAATAGTGTCTTGTACCATAATCTGTAACCCTGCAAATATTAACTAATCAGTTTTAATAATATCACACTAGGCATTTTCCCCAGCATACAAACTAGCTCAAGCATGTTGATCTCAAGATCACTGCAAAGATCTCTGCTAAAAACAAGGGTCATGCACTCCATGTAGTCTGTCACAGAATTTTTACCCTCTTTCTCATCTGAAGGACCACAATAAGAACTGTACCCCCTCCCAGTACAGCCAGCAAACAGTAAGGATTGGGGCCTGTCTTCTACCCCTTAGATCCACACACATACACCAACAATCATGATGATATCTGACTAAATCATACCATAGATACGGGATTTTGCATATTGGGTCTCCTCCCTATTTACAGGCCATGTGAAACAGTATCACAGGCTTCCAGTGGACCAGATATGTTTTTCCCACGTCTCATTTCACAGCAGCAGGTGTATATGCCCTTCAAGTGAAAGATTCTGAGTCTGTATTCCTCCATTACACCATTACTTGATCTTCTGACTGCTCAGTAGCAGACGAAAAGGCATTTTTGTTTCTGTGAACTGTGCTGTGACCAAAAGCAGTTAGGAAAGCAGTATCATTCAACCCAAAACCTGTTACTAAACCACAGGAGGAAAAAAACCCCAAAACCTCCCCCACAAAACAATACATTATCTGTTTGATATGAAACAAAGACAGAAACAGGCCTTCATAAGACAGAATCATCTGTGGTGACCAGCAGGGGCACATACCTTTTGCTGATGTCTGATGCATGCGTATTTTTTTTGATGCGACAAACTGCAATACTTTCTCCACATTTTCCCTCATCTGCTGCTGACTGGTGGGGTTGGCCTGAATGCCATTCAACTTCTCACCAGCTAAAGGAGTGAAAGAACTTTGTTAGAGAAGAACTGAACCACCTGGTGCTGTCACAGGAATTGCTATAAGTGTAGGGCCTGGTGAAAAACTGCAGCCCATGGGAAGGACTCACACTGGAGAATGTCCATGCTCCAGCAGGGGAAAAGTGTTAAGACAAAAAAGCAGCAGAGATAATGTGTAATGAACTGACCACAACCCCCATTCCCCATCCCCCTGCACTGCTCAGGGAGAGGAGGAAGAGAATTCAGGAGCGCTGAACCCAGAAAGAAGTGAGGATGCCAGCAAGCAGGTCACTCTTCCAAAAATGCCACATGCTAACACCATTCCTCTACAAGGTAAATGCTTTCATAACTCCATTCCAGCTTTGTGGGAGTTAATATGGTCCCTGGCAGGTTTTAGCACTTCTGTTGTAACTGTCTGCTAAAAATAAGGACTTTAATAGAATTGCATTTATGATTTGCTTTATGATTGTTTTCTTCCAAAGTCACTCCTTCCCCCTCTGCAAGCTCTGACATCGTCATTAACATCTGCCAGTATGCCTGACAGATGTCAGGAGCCAAGGCCAGCCTCTTCTACACAAGCTCTAAACTGCAAGATGAAAAATAGTGCCATATGGCATTACTGACCTACAATCTCAATGAGCAAAGCAAGAATGACTCCATCTCGGAGATCTTGTCTGAGGTCTTGGACTGGCTTTATTGTTGGCTTCTTCTTCAGCTGGGAATTCACCCAGGCCACATATGCCTGTAGTTGTTGCTGAAAATAGAAAACAAAATGTTTGCACGTCATTACCATTTCAGGGGGAAGCTGCATAGCTCTCTCTTTTTCATGTTCACAGATCTCATTGTCTTTTGCCCTTGAAAACAAACACCAGTGGTCTCATCCCAAAGCCTGCTGAGCACTAACTGACATCACTGCATACTGCGGTGCAGCTCACTCCAGGCCAGGAACTGCAAGTAGGCAGTAGGACAGGACTTGTAAGCTAAGCACAGCTGAGAAGACAGCTTTACACAACATTTAATTTAGGTAGGTGCCAAACCAATGCTGACATCCCTTCAGTTTTGGTGCCAGAATTGGTTCACTCACAGCATTGTGTGGAGGAAAATAGTGTGGATGTGACACTGATCAAGAAAGTAGAAAACTCACAATGCAGAAGCAAGAAACCCTGTGTTATTTCCTATTGAAATATGGTATCTACCAAAAGAAAATGACAGATTTCCTGGAAGAGACAACAGCCTTTCTCCTTAACACTCCCAGCATGGCTCATTTGTACTGTTGTACAGTCCCCTTCCTCCACTTCCTTGAAGCTGCGCTAACATTTCTAATGGCCCAATTTCTATTTCTGTACATATGGAAAGTGGCTTGCCACAGCACTGCAAGCTGCACCTGCAAGACCTGAGAGCAAGGAGCACTGTCTTTCCAGCAGGTCATACTGGATACTGCATCATATAGCTGTGTATGTTGCCATAAGGGGAAGATCGAGAGAACCTCAGGCTTGTGGTCAGTGTGAGGATCCATCTGGCATAAGGCAAAGAGCAGATCCACATGACCTTTTCCTTTCCATCCCCCTCTCAGTAACACTTCCACAGCTAGTAGAAGCACTGGTAACACTGAAATCCACTTGGGCTGGGCTGGTGTGGTACATGGAGGGTAAACAAACTGATCCATTTATGGGATTACCTCCCTTTTCACTAATCTTCCCGTTACTCTGCTGATGCAGCACGTTTTAAGTCTCTGTTCCATATTATCTCAGCAATGTCAGTCAGAGTTTATGCTTTTACAGCCCAACATAGCCACAATCTGATCACAGCTTCACTCTTAATTATCCTGACATAGGAAATCCAACTTTAATCACACCATGGTTCGGTCTGCTGGTTCAGAAAGGTGACTGGACCTGCATTCAATTAGTTCTGCTCACTCAGCAGAGAGCTGGAGAACAGAACAGAGGAGATGAGCTTGGGTTACTGCCCAATGGCTTTTGGAAAGGAAAGGAAGCAGAAGTGGCAGATCTGATGCATGCTTGCCAGAGCAGACTTGGCCTGTCACATGAATTGGATCTGCATGCTCTTCTTTGGCTGTAATAGCAATGATGCGTGTCAGTTTTGCCTATCCAAAATGAATTTATTAAAACAAGTACCCGAGAAAAGAGGTAAGTTTGTTTATAGTAATATAGCATCATTATAGAAATATACAGATTCAAGATGTACCGGATAGGGTTGCAGCATAAAAACTGCATCTGAAGTCTGTGTAATTTAGGGAAAGAATCTTATCACAATTGTTTACTACCTTGTAGTCATTTTTCAAATAATTTCAGAAAGTTCTAAACTGTTGTATTGTACTAATTCCACAAGGGCACAGCCCCTTCCAGCCCACAGAACATTTGCAATTCTTATAGCAATCCATATGGTTCTTCCGTTCAGGCGCTTCTTTTTTCACTTGAGGGAAAAACAGACCCTTCACTGAGCAGCTTGTTTTCTAGTTCTTTTCGCTGAACATTCTTCATGCATTCATACTAATAGCTGCTGTAACGCTGCAGACTTACATTTCATTAGCAGACTCACTTTGTTGTTTGGTTAGTTTGGCTTCCTTTTCCCCCCAGTAAAGCATAAGATTTTCCTGCAGAAGTTCAGACAGTTTGGACTGCTCAACATTTCCTGATGTGGTATCCAAAAACTAGGAGATCTAATGACTTTAGCAAGACACCGCTGCAAAGTCCAGGGAATAAGCTGTCACTTTTGGCAGAGGTGAGCGGGTAACTGAACTTACCAAGAAAATAAGATATGAAAGTTTAGTGACCTAAAAATGGCAAAGTGGTGTTAAATGTATGAAGGGACAAAGCCCACTAACCACTCAGGAGTTTTCTGCTTCTCCTTGCATTTTGGTTTGAGCTTCTGATGAGACAAATCTTAGGCTTGACAGGGTTGACACTGCTCTACTCCTGCACCAGTATTTCTTTCAAAACAAGGATTTTTCAGAAGAAAAACATATCAGCCTAGCCTAAGATCTACTATGCAGAGCACATGTTATTAGGATTATGGTGGAGTTAAGCTTAATCCTGTTTACGTTAACACAGATTTGCATTCCAAAAAAAGGCCAGGTTTACCTGTACCTTGCAATGGAGGAGCTCCCTTACCTGAAAGAAGTTGGAGCCCAGATTGCTTCAAATCCTCGGCAAATCATTGTAGGGTTTTTATATCCAAGTCACTCTGGAAGACTTAAAAGACTTTACAGGGCAGGAGAACATCTTTAAAGCAAGGTACTAGGGGCCAACTGCAGTTGTAAGGAATTTCCCAAATTGCAGGCACTTCTGCTGGCAAATTGCAAGCAAATTTGCACTTCAATAAGCACAACACATCTCAGAGTAGGCTTTTACTTTGGATTATTTACTCGGCACATATCCTGAAGAAGTGCCTCAGACCTACTGGCTATAGGAAGACAATGATGGAGATCAGTAGCATATATCTTTGTGCTTCCAATTGACAGCCAATGATATACAGGAGAAAAACGCCCTTCCAGGGTCAGCACATTTTTCTTAGTAATCCCTTATTGTTAATTACAATTAAGTGTCATTATCTAGTATTTTCCACAGGTGGAAGAAAAGCAGCAGCACTACTGCAAGTCTCCTGTCAGTCGTAGGTGTCCTTGCTATTCTCATTTAGCCAATGCAGTTCACCACCTGCTGCTTAGGGCTCATGTTTCTCCCCTCTCAACCATCAATGAGTCCAGTCTGCCCCACAGTAAATATAGGTAGATCACAATGCCTTGATATGCTACTCCATCTTTTATTATCACTGCTATCTACATTACACTGTATAAGGTTAATTTTCACCTCCTCTGAGATTAGGGTATTGCACATTTTGAAGATGGAGATGCCTTCAGAGGGCCTGACCTCCTTGCTATCATGTTACAGTATACTCCCATATCAGTCTCTGATAGGAAGAGATTACTTTTCCATGTTCATTTGATGAATGTTTTCTATAATTTCTAAGATCAATTTCAAAGACTCACACAGCAAAACCTTTGGGAGTTCTGTGGACCCTATCTGAAGATGGTATCCATTCCTTATACAAATTCCCTATCATTGCAGGCAGCAACTACTCCCGGAGTCTACCAGATAGAAAGTCATGTAAAATGAACCTTGTTAGGATGTACTCCTTTGAATCAACAGCCAAATATCCATGCCCCAAAATGTCACTGCTATTCAAAGCTAGGTTGCTTTAGGGATAATCTCTGGCACTTTTGCAATATGTTTTAGTGCCTCTGCATTTTCCCCAATCTGGTATTTTGAAGCCATTTTCTCACACAAGCAGTGTTTCTATGCAAGCATACAGGCGAAAAGCTGAGCCACAAGAGATCTTTTACTGTAAACTGCCAGTATTTTGGTGCACATGATTCACCCTGAATTGTCAAATGGTTCCACTACACCCAAACAAAGTCCAAGGTCTGTCAAAACAAGTTGTACTGAGACATTCCCTGATGCTTCAGGAAAGAAAAGGAGCATTGTTCCTTATTTAGCAGAATGCAGTCACTCAGTCACTACCCCTGTACAGGCAGGGAAAAGCAGCTTTGTAAAGAGACTGAGCACACAGTATGACTGAGCAGTGCTTTTTGCAGGCAAGAACCTTTCATATGAAGAAAAGGGAAAGGGACACTCAGTGAGCTTGCCTGGTCCAGGATGAAGGGCACTAAAGGCACATTTAGGACAGAGACTCTGTTCCTCACTCTGACAATGACTTGCTGTGAATTTGGCAGCCCACTTTACCTCTGTGTGCCTCAATTTCTAGCTGTAGGCAGCTGTACTAATTTTTATGTTCCCTGTAAAATGCTTTGATAACAATAAATCTTTGACTGTTACTGTGTAAGTGCACTGTAATATACCCTGCCAAACGATAGTCACTGCAATGCAACCAAGTAATAGCCTGGCTTAGACAGACAGTGAAACTCAGACACTGCTCAACCCCTAATCCTATATAACAGCAAATACATCCTTCCCTTGCTGATAGTCCTATTGCTGGTCAGGCACAATGGCTTTGGGAAAAATTGATAAGAATTCCCACTAGAGTAAGAAATTGTCTGCTAAAGTACACTGCCATGTACACCCAGGTGTGGGAAGCCCCAGCTGTGCTTTCGGATGTCTGTACCTGAGGCTTAACAGAATAACAATGCAGCAGCTGCCCATCTCTTGTGGACCAGCCAGGCAACCTGGCAAGATTCACATGGCTCTTCAGATCCCAGCCTTTCCCACTTTGGCCAAGCCTTAAACAAGTGTGCCTGATCATCCCCTGGCTTTAGCAGTGTAGAGCGCATGTAAAATACTACACCAAAGCCTCACATTAAAACAAATCTGATGTGAAATGACACTTGGCCCTACTATGTGGAAAACAGCAGCATCTCTAAAGAGCTTCACGTATTTAGTGAAATCCAGGCTCTCAGGGATTCACTGCTACAGGGAGCATTTAGTTATGGGCTGGTCCTAATGGACTGAACTGGACAAGGGAGACAGGAGTCAAAACAGCTCTCTTCAGAGTGAATCCTATTAGCTATAAATAGCACTCATTGCAAGCAGAGGGTGAGTGCAAGTTTCTTCTGCTAAGATTGCAGTTGCAGAGAAATTTTAATCACAGATCATGAATGTTACACCCAGGGGCACATAACGGCTACCAGAACAAGCACTAGCAAATTTATACTGCCAGAAAATGACTTCAACCAGAAAAACAGACCAAAATGAAACCCAGGTCATTTCCCACAGCAAGCATTCAGATATCACAGATCGGATGCCATCTAATCACCTCAAGTCTACCAACAGATAGAGCAAACCTTGAAGAGTGAGAGAGACTGTATGTGTGGGAAATTGAGGAAATACCTACTGCATATGCCATTCAGCTAAGAACCTGCTACTAGATGGAAAATATTACATGAAGCACTTGGTGACGGGGCAGGCAATGAGCAGCCTGCTAGGGAGAGAGCACACAACAAACCTGCACTGCCCTACTTCCTGCATGCATACTGCTGGGAGCAGCAGTTCTCACACAGCAACACGTGTGGCTATTTCCCCATGTAGACAGAGCCTTGTGGGGTAACTCTGCATTTCACTTTGCTGCTCTTGGGACACCCTGATTTCAAAACAACCTCTGCTTGGGCTCTTAAAAAATCACTTCCATTTCAGTCTCTGGAGAGGAGGCAATCCCAGGCCTGTTGTTCAATGTAATCTCAGAGGGAAAAAATAACTATTTCAAATGATTCGTTGCACACAGGATAGAAAGGGAAAAGAATGCAAAGGAACAAAAGAAACTTGCTTGTGGCTGTGTTAGGTAACTTTTCAGGGATGGATTACTGACCAAGATGCTGAACCAGCGAGGCAATTCCTGCAGAATCCCAATTCACTGCTTGTGTTAAATTAACTCTGACTTTTAATCTTGATATTAACCTGCTAAAGTCACTACATTAGTGACCACTAAAGCTAAATATTAGTTTAGTAGCCACTCACTTCCAGCTTTCTAACATCAGAGTGCTGTGATGTGCTGTGATCAGACACCTTGGGACACTCTTTCACATTCAGGGACTTCTATAAATAAGCACCTATGTTACAAAGAGATGGGGGGGAAGTACAGTTGGTGGATCTAAACAGAAGGCATAGAATTACAGGGTTTCTCACTCATTTCCAGCTGTAACTCTGATGTGATGCGTGTCCTCGGCAAGTCACTTAACCTCTCTGTACCATAGGTTCTGCAGTTGCAAAGTTGATTTCAGTTTTATTTCAGCTATAATGTGAAGCGTGTGATGTGGCAGAGAGATCCCAAGTGGGAGACGTGACAGTGAATCTGTTTTTATGGTGAGAGGGGAACTCTTCTTCCACAACTGAGAAGTGTGTGGGTAAAACCTGACAGTTAGGGTGGGGCTAGCACTGAATGTACATAATAATGTTCCCATTAGGAATTATATTATTAATAGGTTACTATTAGCTTATGCCAGAGAGAGATCTGCTGCCCTACAGCACAGGAAGTGTGAGCTTGCGCTAAAGCAATACCTTTAATAGCTAAAAATGAGACTGAGATACTCTGTGGAGGAGGGGATGGAGTATTTACACGGTTACACAGAGCAATCAAAGGAGGCCTGTGGCTGGCGTGAAGCTGTGAGGCTCAAGTTTCATACCCACTTTATTTTCCCTGCGATGGCTTACGCCCAGAAGGGATGTTCATGTGTGGAATATGGGGCAGAGCAGTCGGTTGGGGGCTGAGCTTTGCGAAGATGAGCAACCACTAATCACAAACGAAAACAAGGAAGAACAAAACACACCATGAGACTATCTGTGCCACTAGGTGAGAAAGCAAATAGCAGGAACTGCTTGGTTTTAGCACCAACCCCCCCAATTTTCCTTTCTTTCCAGCACACAGGAAATCATACTCCAGCATGGACTGCACAATGCACAGCCAGGCAGTGGCTGCCCTGGCATTTTCTACAGAGTCCATAGGGAGACCAACAAAACTAATTTTCTGTGCACCCTAGGGAGGGAAAGTGACAAAAATCTGCATTCCCCATGCAGCTACAGGATTCCCATCTCTGGGATTTCTTGGTGCTTCTCCTTATTTTATGATTTATTAGTCTCCCTAACAGCAGAACAAGCAAATAACGAACACTTTTTAAATTACCTTTTCCTGACCAAGATGAATTTCAACCCCTTAGAGATTCAACCTACAGGGCAAGATGGGGAAAAAAACAGCCAGCCTTTTCTTTGTCAGCCTCTCCCAAGAAACAAAGCAGATTTACAGGCTTCCAACAGCCTTCATACATAGAGATTTCATACACTCAGGAGAAGAGTTAATTCTATAAAATAAACTGTGTTCCATAACCTAGCTGCAGTTTGTATTATTTACTGGAACAACAGTAAAGCACTGAGAAGAGAATACAAACATCAGCTGCAAACCAGGCACAAACTCTTCAAAAAACTACTGCTTACTTGCAGACCTTAGGCTGAACTGCCCAGTATGTCCTCCTGTTAGTAAGTAGCCCTCCCACCCTGAAATCTTGCTCATTTTTCTCCTTTTCTGTTCCTCAAAGCACTGGGAGACATAACAATTCCTGCACAAAAGCATGCTGCCTTCCCCCGGCAAGGTCTGTGTGAGACTTGGGACATGCATTTACCTCCGTGAAGCCCTCCTGAAGAATATCCAGTAAATTCCCCCTGGCCAAACAAGCGAGCATTCTCCAAGAGCCCACTGACGGGCGAGGGTCTCAGGGTGCACCGGGCAGATCTTCCAGCTCTGGGTACAACCTCTTCCTCCTCCTCCCAAGGACAAAAGAGTTGGAGCTCATCAGGAACCACATTCATAGTCCCATATGTGCAGCCCGTTACTGCACACAGATAGTTGAGCCAAAGTCAAGGCTCGCACTGGGCATGCTCAAGAGGGAGTTGCTGGGGGAGTAGCGGGAGAGATGTCATATGGTTCCCATAGAAACGCTTCAGCTTACAAGATGCAGGCCCAGGACTGAGTTGGGGAAAACATCTGAAACCCATTTCCAGCAGCCGAACTCACGCAAAACCTGCTGTGCAAAAGAGATTTTCAAACCCACCAAACACAGCAAGCCCTGTATGGCACGGGGGCAGGGAGAGAGTCGAGGAATAGCAAATAGCAGATGCCTTTCTTAGCTAGAAAAGCGAAAGATTGTAGGAGCTGCCAGCTTTAACTCTCGGCAATCGTTCTACGGCACCAAAGAAACAGCAGCGTTGTCAGCAACCTGGTAGAGACAGAGCGCTGCAAACCAGGTCACAACACAGCTGGTAGCATTTGCACAGTACTCAGCCCTGCTTTAGCTGCCCTGGCAGTGAAGTTGAAAGAAGAAAAAAGACAGAAAACTATCAAACTAGAATTTATTACAGTCCCCAGCAAATTTTCTAAACCATAACTGCATTCATTCCAGAAACAAGTATCAACTATCTCCAGGCAATCTAGGAAAATGGAAAACCTATGGAAAACCTCTTAGAATGGATGAAGACCCCTTCTGCCAGGGGCTCTGGCTGCCAGTTCGCAGAGCAACACTGCAAGTACTGCCCAGCGGCATCAGACTGTGCCTTCGGATTTCAGAAAATCTGGCCAAGCATTTCTAGGTGTGAGACACGTTTAAAAACAAACATGTTTTTTCTGGCTAAGTATTGAAGCACCTGGAGGAAAAAGCAATTGCATAATTTTACCATCTTACCCTGTCAGGTATGGAGATGCAGCTAAAATACTGCAAGTCAAGCAACAGGCAATTTCTGTCTGTAATGCACGCAAAGCGTTCAAGAAGGAGTCAGCCCCCACACCTCCATGACATAAATTTCAAATTATTTATTAATATTTGCATCCCCCACTTTTCATAGTTTAGTGGGATTTGAGATTTTTATGTTTTCATTAATTGTAATATGACAATTACAGCTTAAAGCAACAGGTTACAGTGAGGCTTCGCACGGTGTTTTGTAACTGGCAGTGCTGGTGGTTAGTACCTTGATCCAGTTTACTTTTGAGAACCAAAATGCCATTAAATGATAGCAATAAGTATTTATCCCCGGTTTTTTGTGATGCAGTCAAGTAGCTTATGCCTTTGCAATTTCAATAAAATTAACTCCAGATGTACCGAAGTAAAATCCCTTTGAATGCATGGAGAGGTTGCAGATGGCCGCTAGGTGTTCTCTGATTGTTTTTAGAATTTGTTTTATGAATTTGATAGTGGATTCAATATTTTATGCTTACAATCCCTGCAAGATCTAGCTGTTTACCCTTGTCCTTTGAGGAGCAGAGAAGCCAAAGGCAGGCTGTCCCTAGCCACAGACTTTACACTGAAGACATAACCCAAAATTACGGGCTTAAAAAAGTACATAAATCTAAGAATAAAGAGATAATCTGTTCAAACAGCATAGAAATGCAAAGCACAAACAGGATGTAAATGTAAAATCTACTGTTTAAATTATGACAAGATGATACACTGAGAGCACCAGTTCGTTTATCATGGTCCACCTCAGTGGCAGTTAGTAGGTGTTCTGTTGCAGTAATGATAGGCAGCAATGAAGCATTTTTAACACTTCTGCTCCACCCTGTGAGGACTACAATGCATTTGAGCAACAGCAGAATATAGAGAGACTGCGATTTAAGTCCCTGCTTGCAGTGCAACCTGCATTTGTCCATAGAGCTTGTATATTAAGTCTTGGCAGGGATCTAGTTTGTCAGGGATGCAGCCTGGCTTTGTTCAGAACTGGGGCACAGCTATTTTACTGTCTAAACTCAAACCGGTCCCGAGGTACATGCTGTCTACGGCACTACCTCAATTACAGCTTAGCAATGATACCATACATAACACATCCTTCAATCACAGTGCGCTCCCCATGCCATTGCATGGCAGGACACGTTACTCAGCATGATGGTGAGGGGGCTGTCAGCCATATGGATTGAGCAGCTGGTTTTGCATATAAACCACACAAAGAGTCCTGGACTTCCTTTTAAAAATGTAGTGCTGGATCTATATAACAGATAGAAGTCAAATGTGGTATAGAGAAGGGCCAACCAAATACAGTAAATGACCAAAAAACTCCCATGCAGTTATTCGTTATTAGTACTGAGAAACACTTCGCTCACCCCTCCTCCCTATACTCCTATTTTCTGGCACAAATCAGGGGACCTAAAGTCAAATGTTTCACCCATGGTACAGTAGTGCCATCACTGAGAAATACAGAATTCCTATCTCAGCTGAACATATTGGGGGAACTGTGAAGAAGTTGACTTGGATTGGAGAGGCTATTCAAGCCAGAAGCCCTATCCTGCATGCCTTTTTGGATCAACCAAGCAAAGCTGGGACTGAAGTCTGAAATTCAGGTGAACACTTTCAGTCCCATATCCCTGTTAAAGAGCTTCTACATACTAAAAGACCAACACAGCGAAAGGCAAAGTGTTCTTATTATATGTGCGAGGCTCAGTACAGGCTTGCTCACAGTATGTTTTCCACCACAGATTCTATCATCATAGATTTGCTGCTACATGGGGTTTCTTATCTTTGAAACAGAACTCCCTTGCTTGGACAATATGAATGTCAGAGAATAGAAACAAGGCCATTTCTGATGGCTAGACTGAGAGGCAGAGCATGCTGAGCCATTCTTCTGTTTATTGTGGTAACACAAATGCATCTCGGGTATATGTGTGTGATGAAAATACCTTTTAAAAATTAAATGCTAGTTGTCCCATTTGTGTGTTTCACTCTAACTTTTCAAGGTTCTTGTAGCAGGAATCATCTTTTTCTTTCAGTTTTATAACATCATAATAGATGTCTTTGAATGTTATCTTTGCAAGAAGCAAACAGATATGTAGGATGGCAGTTTGGTTGGTGCCATTGCCCTCTCCTGGCCAGTTTCATCATAACCCTAACCTTTGTACTTGCCCCTGTTGAATTCCAGGCAAGAAGTATTACAAAGCACCGTTACTGCTCCATTTCCTGTTGCTGTGATGAGACTGTGGTCGAGTCACAGTAGCACCACCAGTATCAACACATAAACCTTCTTTCAAGACTTTCATCCAAGGATTTTAAGGCACTTTATCAACATTATCTAATTGTTTCTCTTATCAGCCCTTGAGAAAGAAAGATCAATGCCCACAGTTCAGCTCTTGAGAGTGAAATTTTACCTGGAGAAATAAAAGCAAGTGAATAAAATTTACCTCATTTTTGTGAGGCAAAAAGAGCTGCCTAATGCAACTCATGCCTGTGTGCCACCGAGTGTCCCCTCCTAATGTCTCCATCAAGCATCCCAAACAGAGGTCAAAAAAAGGACTCCTGTAAACTCACAGAGGATGCAGCAGGCCGTGATGTGTGTTGAGGCACCATGTCCATCAGAGTTCCCATGCTGGATGCTACAGCTCAGCTCAGTGCAAATGTATCAGCACCCCTTCCCCCTTGAAGCCTGAGGAGTAAAAGCAAAGGTATTCAATACAAAGGGAAGAATTTACTTAGAGGGAGAACAGACTTTCAAATGAAATGTCTGAAGCACAAGAGGAATGTTGCCACCTTCTTTCACTGCCTACAGAAAATATATATTGTCTTAGGGCAATTTACACATTTTTGTGTTTTCTCCCATAAGTAAAGTATGTCTGGTGGACAGAATTCCCCTGAAACACATGTAAAAAGGATTCCTGATTACATTGGCTTACAATGCACATAGGATCTAATTATCTCTTCCCATTTGTTGGGGGGGAATCCAAGTTCAACAAAAATACGTCAGCCAAAGCAGTACTGGTCCCTAGTGCCAAATATTCAGGGTATTACTTGATTCAGTGCATTTAGCCCAACCAACAAAGATTCATAAATAATTTTATGAAACAATTGCACATATTGACATTTACAATCTGGGATTTTCTGGTAATCTGTGTTTTCTTTGCTTAGTCTTCCTTTAGAAGTTTGTAGTGAGGTCTGGTGAAAGGAAAGGTGGGGGAGTTTGGAAGAGTTAACAGAATGGCTTAAAGATTCCTGGAGAAAGACTGAATGGCAGTAGGAATAGCTTTTTAATAATAACTTAAAGGTGGGTAGGACTGTAACCCTTAGGCAGACACCTTGGTTGTGTCATCCTGATACATTTCTAGGGACCAAAGGCCAGGGGTAGGAGAGGATGGGTAACAGAGGTGGGGGTGCTGAATCTGTATTTTTGGGGCCCATTCTGCAAAGTGGGGCTGATAGCAAGTGAGCAGGAAGGCCACAGAATCAGAATCATAGCACCAAGTAGGTTGGAAAAGACCTTTAAGCTCATCAACTCCAAACATTATCCCAACACTGCCAAGTCCACCACTAAGGCATGTCACCAAGGGCCTTGTCTACATGGTTTCTGAACATTTCCAGGGGTGGTGATTTCACCATTTCCCTAGGTAGCCTGTTCCAAGAAGAAATTTTTCCTAATATCCAATCTAAACCTCCTCTGGTGCAGCTTGAGGCCGTTTTCTCTTGTCCTATCACTTGTTACTTGGGAAAAGAGACCGACCCCCACCTCCTTTCATGAAGTTTGGGGCAAGGATCTGAGGCCTTAGAAGCGCTGTGTGGCTGCCGGTGTCTCTGGAAGCAGGGTCGATCCAGGGGGATTGGAGCGTAACGATCCCCAGGGGCAGGGCCGGCTGGCGGAGACCAGGGTATGGGGAGTGGTAGGACCGGGATGGGGGCCTCGGGTACCAGCCGGTGGGGAGCCCCCGGGGAAGGGGTGGTACAGGGACAACCAGGGTTCCCGTGATGTGGGATGGGGTACCGGGGGATGCTGGGCCCGCCCCGCGTCTTGCGCCCCTACCTGCGCCCGGGCCAGATGGTGCGTGTCCGGCTCGGGTCCGGCCGCGGCGCGTCGCCGCTTGCCATGGGAACGGAGGCGGGACGGGGCGGCCCCGCGCAGACCCCGCCCGGCCGGGACGGACCCGCCTGCAGCCGGGGTGGACGGGACGGGACGGGACGGGGCCGCTTCGCTCCCTCGCGTTTGTCGGCAGCAGCGGCGGGTCCCCCCGCATCGAGCGGGATAAGCGTGAGGAAGACTCCGGCTGGGGGGGGAGCCGTGTGTGCGCCCCCAGAGCCCCAGTGCAGCAAGCGGGCAACAGCCTCCCCCCAAAGTGCACATTTATTAGTTCAAACTAAAAATTACATCTTTAATGTTCAAGGAACATTTGATACATTAACACTCGTTTAACACCTAAACATAACAACCTCGGGAAACACAGGAGATAGGCTGTTGGAAGCTTTTAATATTCAGTGCAAAACCAAGTCCTTTAGAAAAAATCCTTACTGCAGAACATGTGACTTTCACATTTTATCTATTCAAAGCCTGGTAAACAGGCAAAATTACTGTGGTGCTCCTGTTCCTGTGCAGAGCATTTGATTACCTCTAAGATATGCTGTACTTTCAGAAACAACAAGTGCTAGGTACACGTGGAAGCTGGAGCTCCTTAGGGAATAGATAAACTATCATTCCAGGCATTCATTAAAAGACACTACCGCAGCTCCCAATTAATTCAGCGTACGAAAAGGCCGATCCAGATCAACAGAACTAAGTGACATGACTAAGTGAAAGCAAGTTCCTCTGAGCCAAACCCAGTCCTACTTAGGTCCAGTGCAAAACTGGTTTAACTTGATGGATGTGCAAATTTACATCACTCTGGGCCCAGGAGCTTGACATTAGTGTCTGTGCAGCTTGCTATCCCCAGCCCCAGCTCTCCTGCGGGTGAGGAAAAACTTCAGTACCACATGCTGTGCGTGCCACTGCAATAACAGGCTGTTTCACTTAAATTGTGTTTAACAGTGACCTGTTGGAGTCTGTACCTTCTAGAAAACCTCCCATCTCCTGGGAACCATAGTCCAGAGTTAATAATGTGTCTAAAAAATCCAATTTCTTCCTATGATGCGGAGAGCTTGACACGAATCGAAGCCAGTGTCCGTTTCTAGTTCTTGTACCAGTGATTCAGGACAAGGAGGTCCACAATTGCTGCCCAGCATGAACCAGATCTTGCAGCCCGTCTGACAGCTGGGCTAGCAGCACCGAGTGCTGAAGTGTCTCATGACTCCCTGACACACACTTGTAAGTAAATCCTATGCCCATTCAATCCTCCTCAGTCCAAAGGCCAAGTTTTCATGCTGGGCATGGAGTACAGAAAGGAACATGGAAGAGCAGAAAGAGGAATCCTTGGCACTCAAAAGAACCAGCCCTTATGAGAATATAATCCTGTACCCATTGTAGATGAAGGGCCTTTTACTGCAGACTTTACAGTAGCCCCCCTGAGGTCAGCTGGATAGCATAGGCAAAAAAAACCCTTTTCAGGTAGAAAAATATACTGTATCCATTATAAAAAAGGGGCCTTCTCCTTCAAATGTTACTCTGGCCTTACAATGGCCCTGCTGAGATGGGCAAAAAGGTAGAAAAAATGTTAAGATTGGTCCTCAAAACACTTCCATCTTAGCAAACACTGCCCTTACCAGCTTTATTTTTTGTAATGGGCAGGAACTCCTTCATGCTTTTTGCATGTAGCTGAGCCACAATATGCAAAATTATGTATGTTTAGACATTGTACCAGCGTGTCCATATTTAAACACTGGCAATAAACAGGTTGTCCCATGATCTGCATTTAGCTATGTAAACCATTATTGAGGAACAGAATGTGCCAAGCATTGATTTAGTGCCTGAAGATACTGCTTGGGAGCCCTGTTCAATTGCCAGTGCTGCAACTGCCAAATGCAGTCCAGTGGCAGAGGCCTTCCGGATGATTGCTATACTGTATTACTAACACTATTTTAAATCCATAAACGACTTCTTGAAGGTGTATCTGGGAGGGTTAGCAGAAAGCACCACATGGTGTGTGCTCTGTGTTACTGGGGCTATCTAAGGCAGGCAGTAAAACAAAAGAAAAATGGAGGAAAAGTCCAAAGCCCTCTTTAAAGTTGACCAGGATCCATTCCCAATATCTCAGGCATGCAGACAGCTGCTGTTCTCTAAGGACTGGATAACTGTCCTAAATAGAGGCAGTGGCTTTTAAATGCCTGCCTTGCAGTTAAATTGTGAATTTTCCATGTCTCATTTCCAGTCAGAGCCAAGAGCTCACTACTCACTTCTGGGCATGTTGGGATAAGGATGCATATCTGTACAGCCCTTCAGTGAAAGAAATTGTTCTGTACCCTTCAGTTAATTCTGCATTTCTGGCCTTGGTTTTAGTGTGCTGTGCATGGTTATAAAACACTGTTTTTTGAGAAAGGGGGATACACATAGGACATGACTTCAGTTACAGTGGCAAGTGTTGGAAGAAGACATTGCGGTAGATACTGTCAAAAGTTTCATTCCATTTCTTCACAGTATCATCCACATGTCATTCTGCACACTGCAGAATTTTCTTAACGTTGACGTAAAATCCTATGACATCTCCCTTGTCCCAGTATTGAATCCTGTATGTCATGTTCCCAAATCCATCTGCAGAGCAGCACTCAGCTCATCCTGTGCCACAGCAGGAACTTTCTCACTGCAGCTCTGAGCTGTGGGTTTTAGCCTTCATCAGCCAAAGAACAGCTCTGTCTTCTCACAGTGCTGAGAGGAGACAGGTTGCCAGTTTCAGAGGCAACTCTTCCAAGGGGAAGAAGTGTTTTTTGTCAGCAGAATCAGATAGGAAGCTACTCATCATCTGAGAATAAATATGTCTGTGTCCTCCAAAGAGAAATGCAGGTGGAAGACACAGCCTCTCCACACTTTCTCAAGGAGAGTTGACATGTCTGTGAGGTTAGCTTGTGTCTACAGCATCCTTAAGTCTGTGAAATCCTTTTGCTGCTGAAGGAGGAGGGGACCATCAAGCCCATTATACCAGGGTCCCATTCTTACTGTCATATTTCAGCCTGGGCCGGGGGAAGTTGAGGGTGGCATACTCTGTGGCATTCTGCACTTGTAAGTTCTTCACCTCTGCTGCAGACCGCTCCCGGACCTTGGTGAACACTTGGATGTCTGCGTAATGAATGCTTTCATCCTGCTTCACGCTCCTGGGTTTACTCACAGTGGCGTAGACAGGAAACTCCGGGACATCTTCATACGTTGGAGCCTTTGGGGAGAAAGAGCTCTGGAAGGTCAGCTTGCAGGGCTGCTGCTACACACACCTTCCCCAGACTAAGCAGAGACACCCTGCACACCTTCCCCAGCACCATCCAGGCCTTTGACACCTCAGGCACAGAAAGAGATTTCATCTTACTGCTTCCACTGCACTTTAGGGGGAAAAAATGGGCCCACATCACTGTGCAGCAATGCACGTTGTTCCCACAGCCATTAAAGCCTGTACAGAATGACACAATTCATGGCTCTGAATAAGCTGCCCCATGTCCTCCCAACCCATGTTGCCTAGGGAGTGGTGGTCAGCTCTGTCTCTTCTCAATATAGTTAGGAAAACAACTCTGGGAAGATATTTACCTTCCTGCCAGGCTGGTGCTGTTGGCTCTCATGTCTCACATTAGTTCCTGAAAAAGAAATACCAGAGGTTCAGATTAACAAAACTGTTTATTGTTCAACCGCTGAATGCAGAAATGCAGTGTCTGTCCCATGGACTCTACCCACTGGACAAAAATCAAATTTCCATCTCATCTGACACCCTCGCCCCTAATGCTGTCTCTGGGACCCACCTCCGAGAAGAAAGCCTGGGCTTATTTCTTTGGAAAAAATAAGGTTTTCTGGGATGACAACATGCTGTGGACCGCAATGTTCTTGGCAGAACCTAGGAGGACGGACACAGCACAGAGAGCTTCCTTGTCAGGCCCTTGGAGATGACAGATCCAGTTTTAACTTAATTTCCTTTGCTGCCTGGCAAACATATTTTGCCCAGCGTGGTCCAAAGGCCACTGGATACAACTGGGATACTTAGAGAATGCACTTTATTCTGGGGGACTGATGTCAGACGGATGTTTACAGCCCTTACAGTGTGGGAGGGGACCTCAGCCTCGCAGATCCAATTCACAGCCCTGACTAATGACATCTAACCAGGGGCTCAGTGGCTACACCCCTTCTTGGCCTCTAAAGCATTTCCACAAATCCTTACCTTGCTTTTCTTTCTTTCTTTTAAAAGGCGAAGGACACTTCCTGAAATCAGAGAGATATGTCAGCCCTGAGAAGCCCCAGCCTCTGCTGTCATAACATGCAAACCCAAATGCACCACCCCAGGGTACCCTGGTACAGGTACGTATCTGAGGGTAATGAGAAAGGCCCAAGAAGTGTCTCAGAGAAGAGCTACTGAGCCAAACCAGAACATGAGTGACTCTTGCAAGGAGAAGGTCAAAAGGGAAGATGTGGGTATGTGTTCCCTTCTTCTTTGACATAACTACCATGCCCCACAGACACCCCCAAGTCTCCTTGCCTTTCAGCCCTGACTGGCTGGCTGATGCACATGCATATGCATCAGAGTGAATAAGAACAGATTTCACTGTGGGTTTGTGACTACATTTCCACAGCTGTATGATCAAAGATGCAGGGTGTAGAGCATGCTCTCAATTGGAACAAAAACCTTCTCTTAGGGCTGAATGCTCTGATAGCCCCCCACTCTCTGCTTTGCCCTCCTCGCCAAAGGAGCAGCTGTGTGCAGACCTTGTGCTAATTTAGTGTTTCAGACAGTTTTCCTGTTGTCAGTTTTCCACTTAAAACACAACCAAACCAACCAAGCACTTACTTAGTATAAGCCAAGCCAAACCCTAATCTTGGCTGTACCTGTGTGACCAGAAAGAGACAAGCCAAATACAGCTACATTCCAGCCACAGAATGAACAGGAGCCGAATTCATTTGAGCTGTAACAACAGAGCCAGGAGCTGAGCTCCCGCAGGCTGGCGCTGGCAGGAGCACAGGCTGCCTGGCAGAGTGGAGACGTGTCCCATTCTGGGTCAGATGCATGAAGGCAATGTTATCATTGCATCGCACTGAGAGGGCTGGAGCAGAGCAGGAGCCAGCCCTTGCGTGGCTCCTCCTGCATACGCATGTCCATCTGGTGCTGGCCGCCGACCAACACAGCGCGCAGCCGAGGGTCTTGCACGGGTCTGTGTCTCTGCTGCAGCACGTTTAATGGGGCTACAGAGCTACCAGATGGTTCCCAAGCAACACTTTATGTCCCACATTGTGTGCATTTGCCAGACAGCCCTGCCACAGGCAGGAACGATGCCGTGCATGAGGCAGAGCTCTGCCTTTCCCAGCTTTCCGAGGCAGTTCCTGTGAGCGGGCAAGCAGGACAGTGTGTGCTGTAATGTCTTTGGCACTCTAATGGCAAAACAAAAAAAGCATGAACGCGGACAAAGCACTTGGAGAACTTCAAAATGGTCAGTAATGATTAACCAGGCTTGTTAGACCTGGGAAGTCAAAGGCAGCTTTGGGGAAAACAGGGTGGCCATGCGCCTGTGCAAAAGGATCCAACACTGCTTCTTGTGCCTCAGCAGCACCAATGGCCCTCCGCTCCCCGACAGACACAATCTGGGGGGCTGTCCCCAGGAGTTAGGGGCCCAGCTCAAGTCAGCATTGCTTTTTCTTGTGGTATTTCTCACTTGGCTCTTGCAGCTTCCTTCTCCACTGTCTCTGTGAGCTTGCAGAGACTCCAGGGCCCTCCTTGACAAGGCTTGTGTGCTAGAGCACTTTGCTTCTTTAAAGCATTCAGCCACTCAGCATTCAAGCTGCTCTTTCTTGTTTTGGTTGCCTTCCTTTGTAGAGAGAGCATTAGCAGCCAGTGTGTAGGCTGGAACTATTCTGAGGCTGTCTGCAGGCTAATCACAGCCAGGCAGGAGACAGCGTCTCCCAGCCTTAGATCTGTGGTATTTAGAATGGATATGGCAAGGGAAACTAGAGCAGGGCAAACCTCCCACCTCTTCTCAAAACCAGGTCAAACATGTTGTAACTAACAGCCAGCTAAAAGCACATTGTACATTCTACATGACAACACACATGTCCCTGCTCCTACATCACTTCCTCCCTTTTCCCCATGTCAGTGCCAACCTGATTTCTGCCCTACACAAGCCTGCTTTGCAGTTGGTCCTGAATTTTGGCATCTTTTACTCTCCGTACACATCCGAGGCCCTGAGTACTAAACCAAATGGTGAGAATACCTGGGGCCTGCCCTCCGCAGGGCCGTGCTTGCAGAGATACCCAGACCTGAGGGCACACTTTCCTTCATCGGTATCTTTCTTGTGTGAATAAATTTGCTGTAATGACTTTTCTTTATAGATGTCAGGAGCCTCCTCAGTCTCTTGCGCCTTGCTCTGTCTCCCTTAGGGCCTGTGCTTTCATAGTAATCAAGACTAGGATCTTCCATACAGGAGAAGGTGAGCACCTGCCTCCCCTTAGCCCTTTTTTAAGTCTCACTTTTATTTAGAAAGCTCAGCTCTTTGCTGACACAGCTGTGGTGCTGAGACAATACACAGAAATAAATGCAGTCTAGGAGTCTGGAAACACCTGAACTAAAATTAAGTACCATTTTTTTCCCTCTGTCACCAAGGCAAAGCTATGAATCACGCAGACTTCTGCAGCGGGGTTTCAATGCACCAATCTTCTCTTAATTGTGGTCCTCTGTAGGTGTCTTCCAAGCCCATTTTATCAACAGCACATTCCTATTTGCCCTGGAAGGACCTCGGTGTCCTGAACCTCCTCCTTTGCTTCAGCCACTAGGTGATGCTGTGCCTCTTGTAATTATTAAAAAGCCCTGATGAATTTCTAATACTTTTAACAGATGCAGTGTTGGAGAGAATGCCCGCGGAGCTTCATCTGATATTCATGGCTCTCCCCTTGTATCATGCTCAGGGCCGAAAATATTTCCACTTGGCACCGAATGATGCTCCACTGTGCCCTTTTTCTGTAAGCAGGAGGTCCAGGGCACAACATGAGCCAGGAGGGATTAAACTGTCATCCTCGCTCCCGGGGAGAAAGAGCAACATCATCTGAAAAACGTGGCCCGGATTTCCCAAGTGCAAATAAAGCCCAGAGAGAGGCAGCAGGGAGAAGGGCTGGAGGAGCCGAGAGCAGGATGGCGTAGCTGACCCTTTGAGCCCTTAACACCAAGCACTGCCCCAGGGGCCCCTCCCTGCACTACGCCAAAGGGACACCTATGGTGTCCACCTGCCCAGAGACCACTGCGGCAAGGACAGGGATTTTAACTAGATCCTTCCTAGAACTGAGCTATTCTCAGCTGCTGGCATGGCTGTGGGAACCCAAGCTACCAGCCCCACGGCAGGCCTGAGAGATGCGAGCAACAAAACCCCTTCACCTTTCCCTTTGACAGCAGCGGCTGCCCCAGCCTCCCGTCCCCACCCCGGCACCCGCACAGCAGTGACCCAATGTCCGTGCTGCCTTGCTCTCGGTTTCGGTGTGAGCTGGCGCTGTGCAGAGCCGAAAGCCGGGCGGGACCCTTGGCAAACCCAGCACCAGGAAGCAAAGCTTGAGAAGTCCACCCAAACCTCAGCTCAGGCCGCCCGGGGCTTGCGCTGTCATGCCCGTATCTGGCGGATGCCGGACTCACCACGGTCGCCCGCAGCTGCAGAGATTGCCCATGTCGCTCCCTCCTCCATGAAACAGAAGTGTTTTCTGGACAGGGAGAGCTTGTATTTCCTGGTTCCTGCTCGGCCCCTGGCTATTCCAAGGGAGTGTCTGGCAGTGTCGGATTTCTCTCCATGCTGTACTAACGCTTTGCTACAGGCCCGTGCGTGCCATCTACCGGAGCGCTTGCACTGGGCTCTCCGTGCCCCAGGGCCAGCGCTCTCCTCTTGGTACTTACGGAGGAAAGGGCAAGCAGTTTGCCTCTGCCTTGGGGCTAAAACGCTGCTGGATGTTCCTCCGCTATCCCTCTCTCCCACCAGCGCCATCCCGCTGATACCAGCAGCGATGAAAAGAGGATGAAGGAGGGACTTCAAATGTTCCTGAGCAAAAGGACAAACACCAGGACGGGAGCTCTCAATGTGTTCCTGCTGTTCATCGTTGCAACTCAAGCAGGATGTCAGGAAAATGTGTGGCATGGGCTGGCATCATCAGGGAGAGCGTATTTTCTTGGGAGGGAAGGTGATTGATACCCCTGCAGAGGTGAGAGCAAGGCTTGCAGGTCTACTCTCAGCTGAGCTCTGGTGCTGCTGCTTCTGCCACTGGCAGAAAGGCATATGCAAACTCAGGGGCATTATTGGGAATCTTTTGTTTACCTACCTAGATGTAAGTGTATGGATTTTTGCTTTTGAGAATGACAGAATCCTGTGAGGGACCTTGCATCATTAAGGACCTGCAATACAGCTCTTAGGCTCACCCCTCAGCATCTCAAAAAGGAACATTAATGTGCATTTTACCTCCCTACTCCTCGTGAGAGCCCTTCAGACTGTGGATGGTCATTCCTGGACTGAATGACAAGTAGCTGGTCTCTGGCAGCTTTAAGAGATCTGAGGCTCAATACTGAGAAATACCTTGCCAATGTAGTCCTTGAGGAGAAACTGTGCTCCACAGCTTTGATTTGGCAGACAACCCCAGTTCTGTGCAGGTCTGAATGCCTCATGGGATGTGCTGACAAGTGGGTGAGTTTTGATTCACGCTTCTGGCAGGCTATCTCAGGGACCGGCGCTAGTCGCCCACTCCAGCTGTACCCATGCTCTCAGCCAGGCTCACGAGCATCATTTGTCATCTGCCCAAGTGCAGAGCAGAGCTTGTACCTGTCCAGAAGTGGCAGGAGGAGGTTGGTTCTGAACCATAGGGCACATCTGCTCCCTCAGCTGAACCCTGGATGAGCTGCACTGTGACTGTCAGAGCCTGAGTCTTGCTCAGAAACTGCTCCTCAGCATGCGGCTGGAGAAATTGCTCGGTTCAGTCTGCACCACAGCACCCCAGGGAGAATTTAGGATCAGATGTATGTGGGCAGATGGGATTCATGATCCCAACAAAACCATGTTCTCAGGGTCCTGCAAAGACCAGGTCATCTCAGGAGTCTGTCCCTGCTTGGGAAGTTGCAGACTGTCTCTGGATTTGCCACAGACACTGTTGATGTAGAGAGCCAGTGTCTGTTTTGATTTCTGGGATAACTTGGGCTTTGTTGCTTTGTGGGCAAGAAAGAAGAAAAGGCTGAGAGCCTGTTCTCATCAGCCCCTTTCACAAATGCTGGAGCTGCTGGTTTGAGCTCCACCAGAGAAACAGAAAGGCATCAAAAACATTGGCAGAGCTGGAGATCACTTGGCTGCCACTCTGCATTCCCTCCTCAGTCTGTGTCTGCAGGGATGAAAGAGAGCATGGCTTCCAGCGCCCCTGCTCAGCAAACCGATCAGGCTATTTTGTGCAAAGCCTTCCAGGGTGCAGAGGAACAGCCCAGTGGCTGACACCAGGCGGTGCCAGCCCCTCTCACTGCATCGCCGCTGGGGCATGTGTCTTCATGCTCTCAGGGACATTGTCTGGGTAACAAGCCGTGCAACTGGCACAGCGCGAGCCTGCAAGTGCCCAGCGATAGAGAATGAACTCATTGGAAAGCAAAGGCAGGACTAATAAAAGCCAGAGGGGAAACAGAACTGTGTAATGACTACTGATGCTGTGCATTTCTATTGCCATAAAGTCAAAGTACCTCAGGCATGGAGGAACTGGAGCCACACTGTGATAGGTGTGGTACAAGCACACAACAAGCTGGCATTGTCTCTAAAAAATGAAGGGCATCCCTCAGCGATACAGACTGTGAGTGTGGGTACCTGATCGGCACCAGAGGGGAAGAAGTCTTAGTGATCCTCCTACTTGCTCTCATGAAGCTTGCAAGGCAGGGCTGCACTTAAATTGACTCTGATCCTCACTGCTGGCGGGGGCCCTGAGAAGTTGAAAATAGCTGCACAGTGGTTCGCTCTGGTCTGGATCTCACTTTGCCTGGCAAGTGTGAAAGAGCAGCCTTGTATCACTGTTTCAGCAACCGAGGAGGTATGCTGCATGGGATAGACTCCTGAGCAGGGCATTTCTGGCCTGATTTATTCATGGAGGAAGAGTGCAGAAGTCTGCAAGTCACATCCCAGCAGGGAGAGGGAGAAGCTCTGTCCACAGGGACGTTGGAACCTCTTCTCTCTGTGAGAGGGCTGCACTGAGGCATGCCAGGGACCCCCATATTTGGCCAGTGACACAGCATTTTGGCTGCTTTAATTGGCTCTGACAAAACAAGGATTGCAACTGGCACCTGCTGAGCCCTTGGGACCATCCAAGGCAGCAGCTGCCACTGACAGCAGCACACACGATCCCTGGCCCAACATCACAAGACTACTGAGACATTTCTCATGTAGCCGGTAGCATCACGGTGTCTGCAAAAGGGACCAAAGTCATCCCCTCTGTGACTCTACAGAGAGTGCTGGGATGCCAGCAAGGCACTTGGAATCTGAGCAGAGCCTTTCCCTTCAGCAGTTTGGGGTTCACTCCCCTCATAAGGGCTGAAAAGGTGCGTGTGTGAACAAGCATTATGTCCTATAAACTACAGGGCTGAAGCAAGCGGAGGCCATGGGTTGGCATTTGTTTAATTGGGCTAACTCCAGGTGCAGGTCTGGAAATGCACAGTGAGCCTCCAAGAGCTCATCACTCTACATCTTTTCTCCTTGAGGATGCTGCCCACTGTGGGCTCCATACAGCTCCAGCCGCACCCGAGCCAGGAGGGTCAATCACAGAGGTCAATCTGCCCCATGGCCAGAGGTCCTCCAAGTCCCCACTGATGCCATTTTCACAGATGGGCTCAGTGTGAACTATCTGCTGCTCTGCTCCCCACATCTGGAGCAGCTAAGGCACTGTCCATCCTTCCTGCTGCAGGGTACCTTGGCCGGAAGCAACATGAATCCAATGCAAACAAGCGAAGATCAGAGGCAGATTTATTCCTCTTTCCTCCTGAGACCTGCAGGCACTTTTACAGACCAACAAGCACCTTCCATCTCTACACAGGTCAGAGGCAAGACACCGGGATCATCTCTTCCCTCTGGGCTAGAGCACAGCAGCTGTTTAACAGTCCACTGCGACACAGCCTCACAGTTTAGGGTAAGAGTGACCCTTGCCATTTGGGATGAGAGGAGAGCACCCTGCATGGTGCTCAATGAGCACTTGACCTAGGAGAAAACTTGCATTGCAGTCCCTTATACCAACACTTTAGTCCCCCTCTTTTTTCGGTTCCAAGTCCCTTTTTCCAGCCATCAGCCTTAAGAAGCAGAAATCTGGCATATATATATATGGCTGCCTCAGAGCCCTGCTAAACACTGATGGTGAGAAATAGGGGTCTGGCACCACGGATTCCCCATCCCTGTCCCACCCACCTTCCCTGTGCAAGCCCAGGTTAGGGGTCTTTAGGACTCTTTCTTCTCTTTTCCTTCCCCAGACTGTTCTTCTTTCCCTGCTGGCTGCTCCTGTTGGGTTATCTTCACCTCGTTGATCCTGGCCTTGACCTCCTTCCCTGTCCGGGGAGCCACAATGCTTAAAATGCCATCGTGGGACAACGTGGCTCTCACCAGTAAGGGGTCAACATCCAGAGGAAGGATATAGGTCCTGGTGAACTCTCGGGAGATGAAGCCGTGGCGGTCAGCCTTCTGTGGGTGCTGCCCCATCACCTCCAGCAGGTTGTCTACGGTGCGGACAGTGAGCTCATCTGGCAGGAAGTGACAGACATCCAGGAATACCTCGAATTTGTGCTCATTGAGGCTGATTTCGGAGGTGCCTCGGTCCAGCTGCTTATTGATCCGAGGCCTGATGTAGTAGCCATGGTACAGAGCAGGCGCTAAGATCTCACATGGGGACACACCTGAAAATGAGATGCAGTGAGGAGTGTGGGGTTTTCAGGGGAAACAGTTGCTGAAGGATGGTTGGCAGCAGATAGGGGAGGCTGATAGGAGGAAGCTGGGCCTGGTAAACCCCTTGGTTTTCCACCACATCAGCACAATCTAGATGGAGTCTCTTTCAGTTCCTACCTTTGTGTCTCTAAAACACATACAGAGCCAGATGCCTGCCAGACACTGCCTCCCACCACACAGCCAGCAGCTGCCAGCAAGCAAAGGGCTGGTTCCAGCTTTTGCATGTCTGCTGGATGGACAGAGAGGGATTGGTAGGTGCACTGGGTGCCCTGCAGTGCAAAGCACACAGCCAGGAATGGGCATGGAAAATGCTGATGGTGAAGAAACTGTCCTGAATAACTAAAGGCCTTTTGTGTGCCATTGTCCAGGAGGCTTTCCTTGGAGCTTTTTTCCTTTTCACGCTGTTATGCTGGTGCTGAATGGTTCTGCTGCTGCCCACATTCCTTCCCCTCTGCCAGCCGCTGCCCAGCTTTGTGCTGAACACCCCAGCTCAGCTTTTCTCCACAGCCTCCGGCTGCAAAAACTCCCCCCCCCGCCCCTCGCCACCCCCAGAGCATTTTGCTCCATGTTTGCACAGCATATGCATGAATGCCAGACCGCTGGGGGCATGAGGGAGGATGGGAGAGACAGCAGTAAGCATGGATGGAGGAAGTGGACCTGAAGAGAGAAATCCTGGCCATTCCCTGGATATCCCCCACCTCAGTTTGGGTTCTTGTGCTCAAAATTCCTTGGCTCCAGCTTACCTAGCCTGCTCTGGAGCTCAGTATCCCCAGGGGGACTCCACTAGCCCTCCTGCACCAGAGGAGAGAAGGGTGCTTACCTTCTCCAAAGTTCTGGTCATAGATCTTGCTAGGGTTGGCAAACTCATACTCCGAACTCATGGGGTAGGCATGGGGGACAGTCCTTGCAGCCATGGCGTGTCTTTCCAAGCACTCACTGCCTCTGAGAGTGAAGGCTGCAGATTGCAAGGTTTTAATTGGGTGAATTCCACAGGGAGGAGTGTGTGATAAAAAGATGGACCAAAATAGCCACAAGCACAGGCCCCAGGATGCCTTGCCAGGGTGACGACGGAAGCTTCTCACTGCATTCCAGCAGGGAGTGCAGGCACTGCCTGCAGTCAGGGACATCGCAGGAAAATGCCGTACCTCCTCCCAGCCTCTGAGATCCCCTCCTTGAGCAAGGGGTGCAGGAGGCAAATGGGCAGCCAAGTACAGCAGGGAGGCACAGAGGTGAGCTGAGGGAGCTAAAGCAGGAGAAAGCAGAACAGCCCCCAGGCTCTGCTGCCTGTGGTGCTCCCAAAGGCAAGGGCAAGCAGGAAAGTTCATTGTAAGCAGGCTCAAGTAGTCCCTGACACTGGTCCTGCTGGCCCTGGAGCAGCCCGTGGGGACAGGGAAGTAGCTAATGCTGGCTAGTGCTTGATCGGGTCATGCACAATCACATGAAGTCACTATCACACCCTTTGCCCCACTGTGAGCTTAGGACCCAAATCAGCCCTTCCCGTGCCCTACCCAAAGGAGGTTCATTTTCCCAGCAGCTGAGCATATGGCTCAAGCCTTTTGTTCCTATGAGCGGTGAAGTGGTGCAGGTAGTTGACAGGATTCAGATACTGACACCTTCGCATCCTGAATGGTGCTGCTGCAAACTGGCCATCCAGACTGTTCCCTGGCCAGAGCTTTGGCACAATATAATGAGACCCAGAGAAATGCTTGTGACAGAGATCACGAGTTAACAGGGACCTGAATCTGGCATAGATCCAGTTTTATTGAACTGGAGGGGGGGCAGGGGGAAGGAGGAACGGGACACGGATGGGGGGAAGTAGTGCCCAGTGAAACTACTTGCACCCTGCAACCAGAGATTTCCCTGAGCCCATGTCCCTGCAGTCTGAGAGCAGGTGCACTACTGCTGATGTAATGGGGAATTGGAGAAGGTATTTATGGCCTGAGCTGTTGCACAGAGCAAACCTGCTCCCTATTCTTGCAGGCACGCTGAGATGAAGAGGGTCAGAACCTTTTGCAAAAGACTGGTGGTAAGAATGATGTGCCTCTGAGCCACAAATTGTATTTAAGTTTCAAGCTCACATGGGCAGAGATGACCTCTTGCCCTTTAAGGAGAGTTGCTGGGCTGAAGCCATTGCCATGATTTAGGTTCACAGATAAGGCAGGAATTAAAATAAATGTGAGAATTAAGACATATTAGAAGCATAATTAGTGGAAATCAGCTTTCTGCAAGGGCACAGGCAGGTAAAGGTAGCTTGCATCCCTGAGAAGGCATGTCGCAGTGTAGCATTATGGAGGCCGTTGGAATAGAATCACAGAGTGGTTTGGTTTGGAAGTGACCTTGAAGCTCATCCAGTTCCAACCCCCTCCTGCCACAGTCAGGGACACCTCCCATTAGACCAGGTTGCTCCAAGCCCTGTCCAATCTGGCCTTGAATACTGCCAGGGGTGAGGCATGACACGGACTAAGCAAGCATGATAGTCAATGAAGACATGCCCTGGGAAACTCCCAGTCATGCCTGGTTTATCTCTGCTGACAGCCCTCTGGAGCACTCTGAGGTCACAGTGTTGGGCTCTTCTGCTCACTCCAGCCAAGTGGTTTCTGTCGTGGGCAAAAGATGAGAGGTGATGGGCTGAAGCACTGTGGGGAAAGCCATCTTTCATTCACACACACACCAATGGGTATCCACTAAGGCCGTGGGGCTTACTGGGCTGCAGAGAGCTGCATTGCCAAGGGTATCTCAGTAAAGACCTCCTGGGACCTTTCCTGCCCTCTGACTAAAGCAGGCCTGTGGCTTCCTTTGCCTTAAAGAGGGGCAGAGCTCTCCCTAGGCTGGTGAGTGATGTATGACTGAAGTCTCAGTGCTGTCAGTGGGAACAATGGCCCCTTGTCATTTCCCTGTAAGCCAAAGATAGGAGTTGCATTGATCCTGCTGGCATCCAAAGCAGCTCGGAACACCCGCCAAGCCTGCCTGGGTCTCTGCAGATAAACAGCACGTGGGGAGCGGGGCGGGCGGCTGGGCAGTTTGGCTTCTTGCTGCCCCATTAGGCTCCTTTTCTTCTTCTCCCCTTCCCCCTCCTCCTCAGCAATGTGTTCAAATCCCTCAGACAGCTACTGGGCACCACCGAAGGGACCAGCCCAGAGGTGGGACAATAAAATCCCTGACACCACTATTCAAGAGGCCCCGGGGGGGTGGAAGACCAGGCCAGCTGCACGGGTATAAAGCTGTCCTGCGCTCCCAGCACAGCACTGCAGCACAGTTGTTTGCCAGGCACCTCCAGCGCGCTCCAATGGATATCACCATTCATAACCCCCTGATCCGCAGACCCTTCTTGTCTTGGTTGGCACCGAGCCGTATCTTTGACCAGCTATTCGGAGAACACCTCCAGGAGTCAGAGCTGCTCCCTGCTTCCCCCAGCCTCAGCCCCTTCCTGATGAGATCCCCCATTCTTCGGATGCCAAGTTGGCTAGAGGCAGGACTCTCTGAGGTAATCTTCCTTCTTAATGCTCTTTGTTATTGCTGAGTGTACATCCCGATGTGTCTGGAGATGGAGGCCCATGAGAGTTGAGATCTTAGAAGCTGCTTTTAGGTGGTTATTAGGAAAAGGTTGGGGAAAAGGGTGCTGTGTTTGTGCCTCTATTCCTCTGCATTAGGCAAGAACCTCTGCATGCTCGTCTAATCATTTGTGGCTGAGCGCAGGTATCGCCATATCGCTCGGAATAGAAGCAAACCGAACTGACTGTGTGTGGCAAACAACTCAAGAGCTGATGGAAGAAAGGAGGAACCCTTATTTCCCTGTCTGCTGTGCAAAACTTCCATTCCTGCTCCCTCCTGAGAAGCAAACAGCACAGGGGTAGTTGGCAGGGGTAATGGGATACTGATGTCAGGCAGTGTGGGAGCTCATGCTGAGGAAAAAGGGGCCTATTTTAGAGAATCACTGCTGAGAAGAGCAGCATTTTATGATACAGGATCCAAAGGATCATAAAGTAGCCGTCTGCTTACTTCAGGGGCTGAGCCAAGAGGCACATAGCTCAAACAAGCTTGCCTATTCTGCAAGTCAGCTGTCTTATTACAAGTAACTTGCAGAGCTATTCTAAGCCAAAGGAGTTAAAGTATTGTTTTAATCTTTGCATAATGTTTCCCTTGATTTAGTGACCTGAGTCTGGCTGTCCAGTGAAGCAGCCATAATAAGCACCACAGATAACAACATCTCACTCAGTGGAGAAATCTTCTAGAAGGAGGAGGAAGCACTTAGACTCCCAGGTCAAACTGCAGAAAACAGTAAGCATACAGCTGGCACAGAGGCTGCCTCCACATCCCAGAGCAGAGCTCCAGGAGGCTTGCGTATTCCTGACCATGAGTGCAGCAGGAAGGCTGAGACAGCCAGCTCATATAGCAAAGTCCCACAGATGTGTCCAAGACAGGCAGAAGTGCAAATTCAACCTCAGAAAGCAGCAAAAAGCAGTGTTTGTTAGTGGTGATAAAGTGCAGAGTAGAAGGGAAAGAGGTGAGATTAGCAACAGATGACTCAGAGTTTCGCCAAAAGTCCTGCTGTTCAGATTACGGAGGTGAGCAGTGAGGCAGTACTGTTCACCAGTGACACATTATTTGGGTTATTAAAGGCTGATGATACAGGGGAAAGCCTGCAAACCTTCAGATGAGCTTCAGTCAGCTGCACAGGCAGGGTTTCTTTTGCTTGTAAGACTCGCCAGAATCCAGTCACAGAAACTGGAAACCTCCAGACATTCTGTAAAAAGAATTGGATGCAAAACCTGTATGCCAACTGAAGAGTCAGTTGTAACAAATCCAGATTGAGAATCTCTTCCTTGCTTCCAAAGAAAGCATTTATCAAGAGAAAGCATTCACATTTTAGATACTGTAGTGACGGGCATTAATGTAACAGGCCAGCAAGGGACAAAGCCACCCAGATCAGAACCCCAAGTCAGACACTGCATGTGTAGATATCACCTTGAGTCTTGATCTGCTGTGTTCTGAGAGCCTTTTTAAGCTGAAACCCTCACCCGCTCTTTTCTGAAGCCACCCACTTGTTTTGCAGATGCGACTGGAGAAGGACAAATTTTCTGTAAATCTTGATGTGAAACATTTCTCCCCTGAAGAGCTAAAAGTGAAGGTGCAGGGGGACATGATAGAAGTTCACGGGAAGCACGAGGAGCGCCAGGTACTTCTACTTTAATTGTATGACTGATAGAGTCAGGGCGAACTTCCTCATCTATGGTTAAACAAGGACACTGCAAAACAATCCTCTGTGCTCATCTCAAATACTTCTAATATTTTTTATTAACCAATCCTAATGGAAGATGCTCTGTGCAACCCCCTCCTCACTCAGATGATCCCAGACTGGGCAGCAAAAGGGTGGAGATTTATTGCTGATGTTACATGAACTGTGAACTAAACTGGAAAATCATCTTTGAAATGGGCATTTCTGGGCCTCCCTCTTTCTGTGAAGAGGCCAGGAATGCAGGGAGGCATTCCATAAGCTAACAACAAACTGTAATAACTAAACCACATAACGAATCAGTGCATTCCCCTGTTCTGTTACCATGAGGCTACCTCTTCCTGAAAAAGGCCCATCTATCGGTTTGTAATCCTTAAAGATTGTGTTCTGCTGTCAGCATTGCTTGCTGGCTCGGGAGACCTGTGTGGCAACTGGACAGACAGGAGTCAAAAGCCATGTCCAAAGCTGTAGGCAGCAGGGTTTGCCAGTCTCCACCTCCCTCCCACCCCTGCCTCCTTGCCAGAAGGAAACGAATACCCAAAATAAAATAGCTATGTGACTGGAATTGTCAGCTTTAAGAGCTTCTGGGATCACAGGTCTGTCAGTCAGGAAATACAGCATTACTTGTAGCTGGTGGAAGCCTATAATCCTGACATAGCTTCTGCAAATTTTTTTGGCTAGGAAAATAGTCAGGTTCTATGGCAGAGATCAGCTCACTAGAAAGCTGTATATTACTAATGTTCTGGAGACCCTCAGGAAGGGGGGTAGTTAGCACTGCATGCGAGTCTAGCCGCTGCATCTTAGGAGCGACAGCATGCCACTGCGCAATGAGACCAGTCTCTGGCTGGCGCAAAAGCTGGCACATATAGCTCCTTTAAAAAGTGTACCTGCAGGCACCTGCAGCCTCGGCAGGGCAGTGTCTCACTTCTGCCAGCCTTGGCTCTTTAAAAAGAGCATCTCATAATAAAAATTCTTTTAATTTTCTGAAAAGCTTTCCTTTGAGAGCTGGAGCGTCCCCATCTCAGACTTTATGCAAAGAGCCCACGGTTTAGGTGGAACTGAGTGAACATTTCTAACCAGGGCTGTTCCTTCTCTTCTCCTTTTGAAGGATGAGCATGGCTTTATTGCCAGGGAGTTCAGCAGGAAATACAGGATTCCAGATGATGTGGATCCTCTGACCATAACTTCGTCACTCTCTCTGGATGGTGTCCTGACTGTGAGTGCACCAAGGAAACAAATTGATGTCCCAGAGCGCACTATCCCTATCACACGTGAAGAGAAGCCTGCCATTGCAGGAGCCCAAAGGAAGTAGGCTGCTATTTCAAGTCACCCTGGGGGTTGCCATTCAAGAGCACTTTTCATCAGATGCCAGTGATACTGAATGGCTACTCTTATTATTTATGCTGAGAAAGTTTACTAACAAATAAAATATGAATAAGCATCTTGTATTTTGTTGTTTTAGCACTGAGCACAAGGGAAGCGCTGGGTCAAAAAAGCTGTGTAAGGTTGCTGTGCAGGGCAACATACCTGGCATCATTCTTGCTTACAGCTTGAGTGGCAGGTGTGTCAAGGCAAGTTTGTCCTGGTGTTCAGAAACACTTTGCTAGTTTCACTTGGTGTGCTCTGATGTTTTTCAAACATCTAATTGCATGAGCCTTTTCCTTCAATGTTGCCAGAGAGTTTCAGAGTGTTTCACAAGCAACAGAAAAGTTTTTCCAGTGGAGACTAGACTGGTAAAACAACTTCATGACAGTCGAAACCCATTTGAAGTGTGGGTATTCGATAACAACTGACTGGGAAACAACTGTATCTTAAATCTCTAGAATGACTCATGTCATGGAGAAGCATCCAAATGCTGCAACCCATTCAGAGCAGTTGCAGATTAAAACTGCATAGCTGCAGTAAACACAGGTATATTTAGAGAGGAGAAAAACGTCCTGCTTTCATGATGCAAATCACATCACTTTGCAACCATGTTGTCAGTGCCCTTCAAACAGTGAACACGATCTGACATCTACAGTATTAATCTGATTTATGCAAACATTGTTGAGTGGTACAAATCACTACTAAATCCTTCAAAGGTGTCATAATCTGCATAGCTCTCTTCGAAGGGATATGAGCTTAAAGAAAAGTCTGCATTACTGGTATTGAATTTCTAAAATTCATCTCCAAAAAGGACAGAACGCCATAGATCTGTTGCACAGATCATCACGGTCAGTTATGAACTGACCTATTTTCCGTGTTCCTTATTCCTGCTAAGACAAAAGTTATATTAGAAGGGACCAATTTACATCTCAGATGAATGGAGAGGACATCCCTCTTCCATTGCTTTAAGTGAGAAAAATAAAATGAGCACCTAGTGATGTGGGGTCATTGTCAAATACCCAAAGTCCCACCTAAGTGACAAGGTCTGATGTTTCCTATTAGCTGGCTTTCATAAGCTCTTCCAATCAAGGTGTTAATTGGGCTTGACTGACAAGGCAAAGGGTGACTGGTGACTTGCAGTCATCTCTGCACCCAAACCAAATGACAGAAACACACATACATTACAAACAATACAGCTTAGAAAGCAGGAAGAATGTTTTTCAGATGATGCTTTGACACGACTTTTAGTTTGCTTGTAGAATATCTTCGTAGCACTGCTAGCAGACAGGCCTCCTGTTTTTCTGAAGGCATAGTCTGCAGATTCTCTCCATCTACATTGCTTTTCCTGCATCCTTCTTATTCCTCCTCTGAGTGTTGGACTCAAGCAAAGAAAATGCTGCCATATGAAGGTCTGTAGCCTACTGTGTGGCAGGACTGAGCAGCTGGGTTGAACAAAGGAGATTAAAAGTCAGGGTGGTGGCCCTGAAACCAATGAAGCTCTCGTTCAATCCTAAAAGAATAAATACAAAACACTTGAGGAAGTAAATGCAAAATAGTAAGAATATATCCAGAAAGTGTAACCAAGGGAAATCTTTTCTATGGATTAGGGTTTTGTTAGGCTCAAACTCAGGAGCAAGAAATGGGAATTTTGAGCAAAAGCTCACTGGGGATGAACATGATGAGGTTAGCTAGACAAGAATACTTGACATGCAAATACCACTCCCTGAATGACTTGAAATACCTGTTCTGTGGTGGCACAGGAGACAACTCAACAATGAGAAAACGACAGAAAACAGCTCTGTCATCTCCAAGCACAAATGTCATCCAGAAGCTCCTCTTTAGCTACACTACAGATCCAACAGACTATGTTTCAGTTCTGTGCATGTACTTTTTATTCTCGAATGCTTTGCCTTGTGGTAATCTGAAGAGTATGTTGTTTCAGTGAGTATACTGAAAACATCAGCCCATAGGGGATTTGTTGATAAATGATTTCTTTGGTGGTGCATCTCCAGCCATACTGGGAAAGTTTAGAAGTGCTGCCCGAGTCCATCCACAGCTCCCCAAGGCAAATAGCATACATTAAGCAGCCATGGAAGGAGTTGTACAAAGAGATCTTGGGCATGATCTGGCAATAGAAATCAACAATTCCTTAGGATGATCTTTGATCTCAACAGCAGTTAACATGACATGGAATATTGTTCCTTCTACTCCCATGATCACTAGAGAAGGACTTCGTATACTTCTGTGTGTGGCAGAGGGCATCAGAAGAGAGCTGTGTTCCTTCTTGATGCCAAAAAGCTTTTTTGGTTTTGTTTGTTTGGTTGGTTGGTTTTTGGGTTGGTTTTTGTTGGTTTGGTTTGGTTTGGTTTGGTTGCTTGTTGGGTTTTTTTGTTTGTTTGTTGGGTTGGTTGGATTTTTGCGGCTGTGGGGAATGGTATAGTGTCTATCTCCCTAAACTTCGATCCTGCATTTCTCAGTACGGAATACATCTCAGAGGAACTTACACACCCTTTGAAACACACAAAGCGATTTACCAAGGCCACAGGGATCTAATGCACAAACCAGGCTCAGACCTCTTTAACTGCAGGCGGTAGCTCTCTGTTGGAGCTTGCTTTTGACAATTTTGAGCCTTCCACTGTCATTGCGCATGTGACTCCTGAAACACTGTCCTTGGCTGTGCAGCAGCTGCGGGCACACAAATAGAACAGGCGCCAGTAAAGCACTGCTATTCTCTCTCAAGCCACAACTCGCCCTCCTGAGGCTGCACCGGCTTGTCAGTTATAGTTCCCGGTCTCGCTGGGGCGCCGGCAGCTATTTGGGCTCTGTGCAGAGGGTCCGTGCCGGGGAGCGGCTGCCGACAAAGCGACCGGGGATGCCCGCAGGGTCCCAGGCTGCGCCCGGGAAGCGAAACCGCTTCCGCAGCGGGTCCTGCGGAGCCCCGCCGGGGCCAGGGGCGGTGCAGCCTGATGCCACCAGCCGGCGACCGGCGGGAACGTCATGAGGCAGCGCCGGGCTCCGGGTATGGAGCCGGAACGCCGCGTCCTGCTCATCGGGGAGGGCAACTTCTCCTTCGCGGCCTCCCTGTGCGGGGCCGAGGGAACCCACGTCGTGGCCACTTGCTACGAGAGCGAAGAGGAGGTGTCCGGGTGTGGGGGAGCCGCGGGGAACATCCGACGGCTGCGGGAGAGAGGTGGGTTCGCAGCGGCGGGGCTCGGGCGGTCGGTGGGGAGGGAGCGTGGTGGCGGTGGCCCTTGCTGACAGCGTTCTAGGAGATCGGGACGGGGACAGGATCGGTGTCGGCAGTGCTCAGGCGTTAGCTATAACCGCTCTTCCCGTAACAAGGCTCATGCGGCGGCGTGCCTTCGTTAAATCAGGGATCTGGCCCTGCCATCTCCTTCACAGGAGCTGTGCCGTCACTCTATAGCCCTTCACCGCTCTGAAGGCTGCTTTTGCCACGAGGAATTTGGATTGTCCAAATCAAATTGCCCTAAAGTCTAATCAGACTGAAATTGTACTGAAACAAGCAGCCAGTTAGCAGAAGACTCCACAAGCGAGCAAAGGGAACCTAGGCTTTCTGGTTTTCCTAATGCACGAGTGTGAGAAGATGCCTGGCAGCTGCTGCTCTGATATGCTTAAAAGTGGACTAGAGGGCTTTAATTGCTACCTTCCTTTAACATGTTCCATAATGATTAACAATCAGAGTCTTGTTTTTTGATTACTTTTGAAGGAGCTGAAGTTATGTTTTCAGTGGACTGCACCAAGCTCAAGGACTATTTTTTACCAGGAAAAAGAGAATTTGACTGTATTTATTTCAACTTCCCGCACTGTGGGAGAAAGGCTGGAGTAGTGAAGAACAGAGAACTTCTTGCCAGCTTTTTCCATAGGTGAGTAAGCCAGAAATAGTTCTCTGCTAATTGAGTGCCGTGATACAGATTTCTGGCTGTGTTACGGGTGTTTTTCTGACACTATAAAATTAATGGATATGATAGCAGGATATTTTCTTTTTGCCCGGCTTTCCTTCCAGCTCCGCAGAAGTGCTGTCAGAGGAGGGAGAGGTCCATGTGGCTCTTTGCAATGGACAGGGTGGGACGCCTGCTGATCAACCAAGGAGAGAATGGCACAACAGCTGGCAAATAGTGGCTGTGGCAGCAGGAGCTGGATTTATCTTGAGTAACATTCATCCTTTTAAAGCAGAGACTATCCGTGGATATAAGTGTACAGGCTACAGGTAACCATGATGTGGCAAAACTGAAAAGTTGATATTTGTGCTCTTATAATACCTAGCACTAGTATGGTCTTTTAGTATCTTGTTTGTTGGAGAAACTTCCTTTGATTTTCTTTAAAATAGGTACAGTTCTTTCTTGCCTCTGAACAGAATAGCGAAGACAAAATGCAAGCTTCTTGCCAAAGTACCCTCTAAAAAATAAGATTGTTTTAGGATTTTAAAAGTCAAAATGGTCCATTTCAGAACAAATGTTAATCTCGGCCTAAAGATGGCAGGAGGACTGTGGAATGTGTATCTGCTTAGCAGACAATCGCAGGATCACAGCATGGTTGATGTTGGCAGGGCCTTCCAGCAGTCATCTAGTCCTACCCCAAAGCTCAAAGCAGAGCCAGCTACAGCAAATCCACGGATGGTGACTTCACAACCTTTCTGTGCAACTTGTTCCAGTGTTAGACCACTTGTCCAGTAGAAATATGGCAATGTTGCATTTTTGGCATCGTTTAACAGGACCTGGGATTCAACAAGAGGCGTGTTAGTGTTACACAGAGTTACCTGTGTGATGCTTACTTGTGGCGCATTAAATATAGGGAGCGATCAATGACTGTGCTCTGCTTTTGTGTGTTGTCAGGAGTCAAGATAAATCTTTCTGTGTAGAGGGTGCTTTAAACCACGTTTTCACACGAAGCATGCCACTTCCGTATTTCAAACCTATGAGCTGCGAAATAGAACTGGAAAACCGAAGAGTTTCTTTTCAAGTACCACAGGTACTTGTGGATAAAATCAATAGGTAAGTTTTACAATTAGTTTCTGTTTGGCAATAACACACACTCCTGCTCTCAGTGGGAATGACCAAGGTGGGTGTCGGATAAAATGGAGTCACTTCACTTTCCCTCCTTTCCCTTTGACAGAATTTCTTGTTCCATTTCTTCTCTAAGTCCACTTCCTGTTGGCTTGTGGTTATGGCCTACTTAAACATAAGTCTACAGAACAAAAAGAAACTTTATGAATGAGACCAAGCTGCTGCATATTTGAACGCACAAATGAAGATGAAAACTTTAATCTTTTTTACTATACTGTGGAAGAAATTCAGGAGCTACCTGGTGTCTGCTAATACCGCAATACTAAGGCTAGCTAGGATAAAAAATGCTAACTTCTTAGGCAAACCACTGTGTACTTCAGAGACTATCCAGTCTAACATAATTTGCTTCACTGCTGTAGTTTGGTAATGCCTGTGCTGAGTGGAAATGGTGATCCTTACTGTTAAGTCCCATTCCTTTTTACCAGTGAAAGTGCAATTAATTCTTGATTGCAACATGCAGACAAACACCACTGTCCTGAAAACGTGTTAGCCATTTCAACACTTTTGATGAAAGACTTGGCTTGTTTGGGTAGTTACTAGGAACCTTAATATCTGAGATTGTTTTGGGTAAATTGCTGCGCTCAAATTATGATCACAGGAAGGTGTTTCAAGGAAATCTGTTTAGCGGTGTGTGTATTTCGCACTTTTATTTTTCACAGGGGTTTCCTAGAACCAAATTCAAATCATCCCGTACGGACACTAAAGGAGAAGCTCACTGAAGAGCTTGGCCAAGCCTTTCCATTACAAAACATTGACTCCTGCCCTTCTCTGCTCCACCAAGGTCAACTCAATGGTGTTTGTCACTCAAATATCTTTTGGATCTTTCTGAGCCCAGAGGAGACTCCAAGCCCTGAAGAAATGTCTAATGGGCTGGCAGATGCAGTTTTATTTCACCATGTTGATTTTTGCAAGGGTGCAGATAAGAATGTCTGCGGGAATGTACAAGAGGAATGCCACATTTCAAAGCAGTATTATCTTAGACCTTCCCTTCTACCTTATGCTCAGGCAGTAATACAAAAAGAAGCCTTTCTCCCAGAGACACTTCATGTTATTTCTGGCCTGGTTTTCAGGAAGTGTTTTATCACTCCTTACTCCATGCCTGTTTTTCATGAGATGGTTTTTGTATGTGCCGTTAACAGAGGTACAGAGAAAAGCTATATCCAGATGTTGGTGAATAACATTAAAACCAGCATACATTCTCTTCACCAGACTGTTTCCAGCTTTAAACTGAGCATCAACTTGCAGGAAGCAACGAGCTTTGAAACAACTGAGCTAAATGACTTTGCTGCTTTTGAATCTCAGCTTAGTAAAATTCAGTACTTAATCTGTGTGGAGACAGATACTTCAGGCTTCCCTGAGAAGGGCTCCTGTGTGGGAGTTATAAGGACAGCTCATGAACTAGTAAGCAGTGAATTGGTTGTTGTCTTTGCTTCATTGAACCTTGACATCCTAGCCATGCTGATCTGTGGAATATGTGATTGGCGAATGCTCTGGACATCAGACAATCGGTTCCTCCCTCAATTTCCCAGAGGAGAATTAAGGCTGTTCAAGAGCTTTTCTCTCTATCCACCTTCCTACGTGCATGATGTCAGCTTTTGGGTTCCTGATGGGGAACAGTTTGATGAAGTTGCTTTTCACACCATCGCTAGGCAGGTGTCGGGTGAAACAGTCATATCCATCCAGTTAATCGACAGTTTCCAGCAGTCAGAGACAGGACGGAAGAGCTTCTGCTACAGGCTGACCTTTCAGTCCTGTGACAAGGCACTGAGCCGTCAGGTGGTGGCAGAGATGCAACTGCTCTTCCGGAAGGAAATAAACCAACACTTGCGTGTAACTCTTCGATAGAACCTTGTACGTTGTTTTCAGGTGCTTGAGCAGTGTCTGTGCTCTTTGCTGTACCTCTCCCTTGCGTTTGACGCGAGGTGCTCTGGCAGCGCCCATCGCTCACAACTGCACGGCTTTAGGGAAAGGAAAGGACCCCCATTGCCCCTTGGGTCCGCGATCGCCTCGGGGCGGGAGGGAGTCGGTGCCTTCGCCTTGGTGGGGAAGGGTCCGTTATCGCCTCGGGGCGGGCGGGTGTCGGTCACCGCCGTCGGGGGTCTCCGGGCGCCGTGGGCCGGGCTGGGCTCTGCGCCGTCCCGGGCAGGTATCGCTGCAGAGGCTGCAGCAGGTCCACGGAGGATGCAGCCTCCGCCGGGAGCGGCCCGGAGCAGCAGAGAGCCCTTCGCCCTCGTCCCTGCGGGGAGCCCCGATCCCATGAGAGAAGCCGAGGGGTGAGCTTTTTCCGGGAGGTAGGTGGGGGGGGCAGAGGGTGGGGGTCGGGGGTAGGTGCGGGAGGACGGCGGGGCTGTGTGGAGCTCCCGCAGGGGTCGGGGGAGGCTGTGAGGATCTCCCGGCCCCTCTCGGCTCTGACCGCGTCCTCCTGCCTTCGCACCAGCCTGCGGAGCAGCCAGAGGAGGCGTCCGTCGTGTGGCGCTGCGAGGCGAGAGCGAGCGAGGAGCGGAGAGGGGGAAGCCCGGGAGGCTGAAGAGCAGGAAAGAGAAGGGCACTCTGGGCACAGGGACCTCCCTGTCACCGGGGTGACGCGGGCACCTCTGCGGTGCCCTGGCTGGCTTTGAGCCGGGTGCCCTCCCTGTAACCAGGGCTGGGGCCTTTGCTTCTGTTGGCCTTTTGCCACGTTGCCCCATGAGCAGGTCGCCTGCCCAGAGAGACGGGCAACCCCGTAAGGAAGGTGAGAGCCACCGTCTCCGCATCCCTGGGTGGGGGGAAGTGGAGCTCCTGAAGATGGGGCGTCGTGCTGCAGCCACGACTGCCTGCCCGAAACTCGGGCTCTATGGGGCTTGTTGGGAGCGCAGAGCCGAGGGGGACCGCCCTGCAAGGAGGGCTCTGCGTGTCCCCCGCGCTGGGCGGGAGGTGCTCGGAGGGACCCCATGTAATCAGACGGGTGTCTCTGGCCCCAGCCTTTCAGAGATGTGGGGCTGAGATGTGTGGGGCTGGGCATGCCCTGCCCTAGGCCTCTTTCTTTCTGCTCTCAGCCCCAGGGCTGGTTTAGGAGGGAGGGGGCTACTGGGGAAGGTGGGAGGCTGGGGGGAACTGGACCCCCTGTGGGTATTTTGTTATTGTGTCATGCCTGCAAGTGGGGTCCAGCTCATGCCTGTGCAGTCCTAGCCTTGACCTGGGCTCGTGCCCCAGAAGCAGGGCTGGGGCCTCTCTCTGTTGGTTTGCTTCTCTCCGGACCGCTGGGCATCATGGAGGTGGGAAAGGTGAGCCTAACGTGGCTGATTATGGGAGGGCGGGAGGTGTGGGTGGAAGGGGGACCGGGGGCCAGGGCACACTGTTGGGGACCTCCCTCTGAGGCTGATGTCCCTCACTCCTCCGGGTGGAGGACCTGGTTCTTGACTGTGCTCCCCCTTCCTTAGCAGCAGTTCCCGGACAAGAAGGACAAGGCATCATGTGGAACGGTGCCAGCGAGCACGACAGGCGAGCTAGATGAGGGGCGGCAGGCTGAAGACAAGAGCACTGCCAGCACCTTGAACTGGTGCTGCACTGGGTGACCTCCCTGTAAACAGGGCTGGGGTCTTCCGCCTTTTGCCACAAAGCCCCATGGTTTGGCCGCCCGGAGAGCGTGGCGACCCTGTAAGCAGGGTGAGAGCCACCGTCCCCGCACCCGAGGGGGAAATGGAGCTCTCTGGACCCCCAGGCCACCCTGTAAGCAGGGGAGGGCCGTTTCCCCGCCCCGCTCCTATGCCCCGGCAGCTTTCTGCCTGCTGGCGGCCTGCCCAGCGGAGCCCTGCTCCCGTGAGAAAAGCCGATTGCCGGGGTGTTTGCGGCGGAGAACGCGGAGGCCTCCCTCGGGCGTGGGAAAAGCCGCGGGGCAAGAGCGAACGGAGGACAGGAGCGGCAGCGCGGGGAGAAGGGGCGAGAGAAAGGCGCTCCTGGGCAGGGGATCTCCCTGGCTGCGGGCCCCTGGAGCACCCCTGGCCCTTTGGGGATGATGCCTGTGCCTCTGGAGCAGGTCCCTCGCTCCTTGCGGTTCCTGCTCTGTGTCCTGGAACAGCTTCTGCCGCTGCCCTTTCCCAGCCATTCAGTACGGCGGGTACCCAATAAAGCGCTTTCTCCAACCGCCTCTTGTCCATTTGGCTGCTTTCCTGCCCCAGTCTGCCCAGGCAGGGAAGGGGACGTAGGCCATGGGGAGCATCCGCCACCACGGTGCTGCTGCGGTCTCGCAGTCGTGTGACTGCGGGGACAGCGGCGGCAGCGGGACCCGTGTTCCGGGTCCCGCTCCTCTGCCGCGGGGCGCACTCCGGCGGAGCGAGCTGACGGCGGCCCGCGCAGGCGGCGTGGAGGCGCGCACCCGTGCCCACACCCGGCATGGCGGCCGGCGGCTTCGGCGCTGCTCTCGTTCCGTCCGCTGGCGGCGGGTAGCGGGGTTCTCGGCTTCCCGTTCTCGGCATGGCTGCCAAGGGGGCTCGGCAGCGGCTGCGAGCTGGAGGTGGCGGGGAGTCGGCCCGGCCGCGCTCGGAGGCCGCGGTCACGGAGGAAGCCCGCTTGGAGTAGGTGCCGCGGCCGGCGTGGGGAGGCGGGTCCGGGCTGCGGTGGGCGCCGGGAGCGTGCCCCCTCAGCCGGGCAGCGGGGCGGGTTCCGCTCCCGTCACTCGGGCGGGGTCGCAGCGGCAGCCCCCGGCGCCGGTGGGGCCGGGTCTGTTGCGAGCTCCCGCCCAGGTATTTCATCGTCTTTGCGTCTTAAAAGTACCCGCAGCCCCGAGCGAGTCCCGCGTAGGGGTTGTGGATGCCCGGGGTGTGTGGTGGGAATAGTGTCTCCACGGTGTCCTGTCGGTGGAGTTTCTCCCCGGCCTGCGGTAGCTCCTGTGTGGCCTTGTTGGAGAGAGGAAGACAGGTCCTGGGGTTGTCCTGCAGCCGTGGGTTAAGCATCCAGGGCCCTTGTTCCATTATGGTGGTGGTGGGGAAGGTGGTGCTTCCTTGGGAGGGGACCGGTGTCCCCCAAAGAGAGGAGAGAATGAAAGACTTATTCATATTTAGGTGACAGAGATGCAGATACGCTTATCTGTTCTTTGCTTAGTGTCACATTGTTAGTCCTGATCTGGTTACTGAGTCTTCTGGGTGTATATCTGTGCTTTTTTCTTTGGACTAGCTCATCTGGGAGCAAAGCAGGACAAGTTTGGGCTCCTGAAGGATCAACAGCTTTCAAGTGTCTCATTTCAGCCAGGTTCTGTGCAGCTCTCTTAAGCAACATCTCAGACTGCGATGAGACATTTAACTATTGGGAACCGGTAAGCGCCTTTCTCTCCTTGGAGATATTTGGGCATTGGTAGTTGGCCTGTGCAAATGCAGGTTTATCTTGAACCTTGTGCTAATCTCTTTGTTTCAAAGAGAAATTTTCTTACTCAGTAGTTCAGAGATGAGAATTGCAAACCTGTCTGCTCTGTGTGATGCATATTTGTTTAATCTGAATTGTAGACACACTACCTCGTTTATGGAAAGGGGTTTCAGACATGGGAATACTCTCCAGCCTATGCCATCCGCTCCTATGCTTACCTGTGGCTTCATGCCTTACCAGCCTTGTTCCATGCTAGAGTTCTACAAACTAATAAGGTAAATCAGCTGTGTGAAAGTCTCTTTTCTGATGAATAAACATGCCTTTAGTCTGTGTTAAACAGGTGCTTTGTTTGTTGTCAGAGCGAAAAGAACTAGTGTTTACGAAGCATCAATTCGTTTACAAACACTGACCCTCCTGTAATAATTTGCAAGGCTTTGTAAGCTGACTCAATGGGATCCAAGGAAAAGTGATTGGGAAGTTGCAGGAAAATCCCTTAAGCCTAGAATTTGATTGAGAAGCTGTCCCAGGGGGGCTGGTTGCTTCTTGGCCTTTTGAGTGTGTGCAGGTCTGGGTACAGTTAGCTGGCAGCTATTTGCTCTCATACACCTTTGTGAGTTTCACCCTGATGCTTTAGAAGGTTGCATTATTTTCTATGCCAGCTATCAATGACTGTTTGTTTTTTCCAATAAGCTATAAAAATAAGTTACTATTTTGCAAGGGATATTGCAAACTGAACTCATAGAAATGTAAAAAAGGCACCAAATGCATTCTGTTTGGGTAGTTCTGTAAGTTCAGTGGCCTGTGTTCACTTTCTGTGTTGTAAAGGACTTCAGTGTTAGAGGGCCAGGCCTTGAGCTGGCAGGATCTTCAGCATCCCGTGGGGTTGGGATTTAGGTCTCCCAAGAACAGGCTCTTTCACCACTACAAACTTGCTTAAAACTTGTTAAAATTAGGTGCATTAGCTTCATTGCAAACCTTGTTCGGACTCTGAGTATGTCTCCTAGGTTCTTGTCTTCTATTTCCTCCGATGCTTCCTGGCCTTCCTGAGCTGTGTTTGTGAACTCTACTTCTACAAGTGAGTTTTAAAAGCTGTCTACAGGGAATGCTTTGGAGAAATGTAACACATTCAGTTACTGCTGCAGGAAGTACACTCTGAACCTCATGTGTAGATGCGTTTGGTAAATTGGGTTACTTCACAGTGAACCTTTGAAATACGTTCTCATGATAACTTCATGAGATATTGGTCAGAATTCCACTGTTAGGATAAAATTATATTCTCAGATCTGCCACCCACAACTCCATTCCAGCATTTTGTAGACTACACTCGTTTTCTCACTGACACCAGCAAGCAAGGTGGGAGTGTTGTAAATTGAGCTGTGCTGGAGGAGAGACTGGTGCTGTGATTGCTTATCATAGTGAATTTTAGTGCAATACATTGATTGTTGCTGTGTGTAATGCCAACGGTGTTTACATCCACTAAAAGCAGTAGCCTGAACATACAATTATCTTGTCAAAGCTGCATTTTTAGTTTTACCTGCTGCTGCTTTATTTGTGGCTTGCAAACTATTAGCTTACATGACTTTACTGTTTGCGATAGTCTGGTTTTTAGAATGTGAGCTGTGGCTTTTTGCACAGTGGGTGAAGATCTTGGACTGATGCTGCCACAGCAGTGCAGAATCCCTCAGTTCCTGAAGATTTGCACAAACACAACTGACATGGGTATAAGCCAAATCTCTTCTAGAGTTTTGCACTAGCGTAACTTACGAGGATCTGAAATCCCAGGCCAGAGGCAGTCATGCTGCTCTTCAGGTTGCCTTCAGTGGCTGACTAATGAGAATTACCCACCATAAAGGTGTCAGGATACTCCATGGATTTTTTTGTTGTTCTGCATGCATTGGATACTGTTCTTTTGTGTACTGAGGATATTTTTGGCGTGTCTAATTCTCTCTTGCTTCCTTAGGGCTGTGTGCAAGAAGTTTGGGCTACACGTGAGCCGGCTAATGTTGGCCTTCTTAGTACTCAGCACTGGGATGTTTTGCTCATCTGCAGGTAAGTTTGCTTAGCAATAACACTAACCATTGCTTTGTCCATAGAAACCAAAGCCAGGTCCAGAGAGAAGAAAATCCACAGCACTAAAACATCTCTCTAGCAATTGTTTGTTGTATTCTGCTGCGTGTATTTCTCTGGCAGGTGTGATGACGGAATTGAGTGTTGATTCAAATTATGTTCCCTGCATCATGCTTGTGTATCTTTCAATTTCCAGGGCATGTTTGTTTCTATTGCTGCCTCCAGTTTCTCTGCAATGGGGCTTGCCTTTTAAAGAGGGTCTTGGAGGGTCATGTTTTAGCATTGTTGTTTGCTTATGTGTCCTGTCCCCCTGGCTGGTTGTGCACATTTGCCCAGCCAACCACTTTAAGACTTACAAAACACCTGCTGTAGGTATTGAGGAAAGTGCAAAGGGAGACTTTGGGCAAGGCTTTTCTGTATTGTGTGCATACAGAAACTTAAAGGGAAGTACCACAGCTTATGAATATGGAGGGTACAGCACGTGTTAGAGGTGGTAACTGCGGATGCTGTCATCCAGTCAACCAGGATCCAGTGGTTACCACTGCTGAGTGCAACTGAGGAAAGAGGCCTTCATACTTAAAGGAAGTATTTCTTGTCTTGGCAGAACAAGAAAAAGAATCTTCTTTTATTTTTGCTTTCACTGACATGAGCGTGTCCAGTATAGCATCCCAATTCCAATTCTTATCTTGGCCTTGTGCAATTATCCCATGGTGGGAAAGCTATGCTAACCCTATTTTTTCCTTGTCTTGCAGCTTTTCTCCCCAGCAGTTTCTGCATGTACACCACAGTGATTGCCATGACTGGCTGGTATATGGACAAGACCTCTGTAGCAGTGCTGGGGGTGGCTGCTGGAGCCCTTCTGGGCTGGCCCTTCAGTGCAGCCCTTGGGTAAGGAGAGGAGGGTTCAGAAGTTTTGCGCCTTGTCAAATGTTTCTTGCCTGGTTGAAGAAAGTAGGGGCTGGAGGAAGAAACCAGCAGCGACTAAGCTGCCAGCCTACTCCAGGATCATTGCTACAGGCTTCCATAGCCTGATTTCTTTGCTTTTGAGGAACCTAGGTTGGGACAATTTCCTTACCCTGATATACTGAGAATGAAACCTGAGTTGGGTGACTGGAATATGTAGTAGAAGCGTAGCCCATCGAAGTTATGGTTCTTTTCCAGCTACTGTCCCACTTGCTTTGAAGGGGTAGAAGAACCTGCAGTGGGAAAGACAAAGTCTCAAGTTGATAGCTGTTCTCTCTTTCAGGCTTCCTATTGCCTTTGACTTCTTGATACTGAAGCAGAGGTGGAAAAGTTTCGTCAACTGGTGTGTGGTGTCATTGATCCTGTTTTTGGTAAGTGCCTGCAACAATGGAGAGAGGGAATGGATTTGGCTTGCAATAGAAGGGGTGGGTTCTGTTAGGAAATCACATGGAGTTTTTGGGCAGTCTGGCCAAAAGCTTTTGGCACTTGAAATAACAGAAGCTTTCTTCCAGGTGCCCTTGGTAGTTGTGGACAGCTATTACTATGGGAAGCTGGTAGTTGCACCTCTCAACATTGTTTTATACAATGTCTTCACCTCGCACGGACCTGATCTCTATGGTGAGTTTAAGACAACAAGACAGGAAGGGAGTCGGCGGGTTTTTTTTGCTACCGTGACCCGTCAGGTCTTGATTGCCAATCCTTTTTCTGGTGTCGTCTAAAGCAAAAGCAGCCGCCAAGCTCCATGGCGCTGTAGTTCCAGGTTTTTGCCACAGGATGTCTCTCTCGAACCAGGAATCCGCAGCCCATTGTCGGATTTCTCCGCGCTGTTAAGATGCTTTTGTTTGCTTTCAAGTTCTGTAAACCGTCGTGAGATGTCTCAGGGTCACAGTAGAGAACCGTTAGTAGCAAACGTGTCTGGATGCTACAGCAGTGCTGTGGGCGCAAGCAGTACATGTGTGTGTTTGTCAGCTTTAATTGAGTTCTTGTCTGTTCCTCAAAGTCATGATGCAGAACCTTGGGAAAGTGGATAATGGCGCAGAATCCGTAACTCTTTAGGTGCACATCAGTTCTTTGCAGGCTTCTTGAGCCCATGCTGTATCTTGGGAATCTCCTTGGTTATTATTGACAGTGTATGTCCTGGGCTTTGCTGACAAGCCAAATCTGAGGTAGATAAAATCTGCAGGCAGATCCTCTGCCTACAAGAGGTTCCCTGGTACTGGCCATTTAGGATACTGTATGGCCCAAGAGTCTGAACCGTGATGGCAATGCTGTGTTGTTTGTCTGGGAGCTGCCACTGCACTAAGTTTTTCATATAATGTATTTCTGGAGCTGAAAAGTACAAAAGTATTATATTTCTAGCAGGGCTTCACAGGGGCTGGCAGAGACTTCAGGGAGCTTGGGGTGCAGGGTCCCTGTGTCATCTGTCATCTCTTTCAGCCCTGTGGAGATACGCTAGGAGGGATTCAGCAGTGGTTAGCAGCAAGGCTGCAGTGCCCTGCAGGCCATTTGTTGGTTCATTTGTAGGGCTGTTCTGGGTGGTGCTGAGTGGTGATTTGCTACATGTGCTGTGACACAGCAGGGCAACAGCTGCTTTGCCATGGTTCTTCGTCTCTGCAGGAAGGCTCTGAAGTCAGTTGCTGTGAATTTTCTGCAAGTAAGCTCCAGGCTTTGTCTCTGATAGGTTTTGGCATGGGCTTCTGCTTGACCTTTTCCACAGTGGTACATGAGTTGTTTCCAGAAGCCTCCAGGGACCTATCTATTCTGAAGTGTTTTATTCATAGTGACATTCATATAACATCCTCAGGCTAGTAAAAGAGCCTGCTTGAAATTGCTCTTTAATGCAATGCGGCCAGGACAATGCTGTGTGTTTAGAGAGCTTCAAAACACTAGGGAGAAATAACACTACCAGGGGAGATGAGAGTCTGGCCAATCCCTTTTGGCTTTGGAGCTGGGATTTCCCAACTTTCACATGATGGGAGCAGGAGCTGCTGGAGGTTGTAAGAGTTATCAACCCATATCATCTTCAATGTAAGCACCATTGTATTTTGCCTTTTGCCTGCATTCTGGAGTTCTGGAGACAAGATCTTTTTGTTTGTTTGTTTTGTCTTGAGCAGTACACTTCTGGATAAATACAGTCTGTGCAAGAAATATTACCCTGGGGTGATTAGGTTTCTGCAACAAAGGGAAAGTAGCTTCTAAGCCTGATTCTGAGGCTTTGGGGTGTTTTTGGGTACATATGTTCTAAGAATGCCCAATTTGTGACATAAGTTTGGTCCCATTTCCTGTAATCAGCCTTGGCTGTGACTTGCAGTGTGATGGCACTTTGGAAAGCTTTGTTCAGCTTGGGCGGGAAGGTGCTGGAGCTTATTTATATGACATCTTGCTCTGTGGAGTCCTGGTTCTTAAACAGAGTGAAAATAAGTGAAATGCAGAAAGCAGACTATTTATTATACTAGCACTGAATCAGGCTTGCTTAGAATGAGGGCTGTGACTCATGATCAAATTATTGTGGCTTAGTTACTGCTTAACAGCTGAGCTACAGTTCCTGCCTGCATGCAGGTTTTTAGGCTGTGACAAACACAGGATGTGTTTGTCCATAGCTTAAGCCTATTCTACAACTCCTCTGCTTTGTCCTGAGTGCCCTCACCATTGCTGTGGTCAAGCTGCAGCATGGTGGTTTGTTAAACTCTATTAACTTGTGTGTGAGTTTGATTTCTAGAATTGTTCCCAGAGCCTGTCACAGAGCACAAAGTTCAAACTGGTTTCTGGCTCAGTCTGACAGTGCTTCCAGTTGGTTATCCCTATGGAACCATAGTGCCATGAAAACTGACTGGGCCACAGTGTTCTTCGCACTGCTTTCATCAGTGTGTTCCCTGCAGCCCACATCTGCTCAGCTCTAGCATGTGGCATACTTGCAGGAAGTTAAATCTTCTCTCGTGGTCTGATGGTGATGCTGTGGAAGCATGTTCCTCCCATCAGTCCTGTGCATGGAGAGTTCTTTAGTGTCCTTCCCTGCTTGAAGGATGTTGTTCTGGGCCAGGATTTCTTGCAATGGGATTGCTCTTTTTTTACATTGCAGTTCTTTCTCAGATCACTCTGGGTCGTTGTGGATAATAAGAATAAAAGCATTTTGCCCTGGCAGGCATTGAGACTGAATGCCTCTGAATGGGTGAGTCATCACAGTGACCAAGCCTACTGCTTTTTGCCTGGTGTCTGTGAAGTATTTAATTTGCCTGTGTGCACTGTTCTCCTCCCATATTTTTTTGTTTGTTTGTTTTCCTCACCCAGAGAAGAAAATCCCTCATTGGAGAAGGAGAGGAAGTTCCAGTGCTTAATTCTTAAGGGCAGTTCAGTCACACCAAAAAACCAAAAATCTGAGAAAGTGGGAAAGTAGCCTTTTTGTTAAAGCTGTGCTTCAAACCAGCTGACCTCTTTATTAGCAGAGTCCCTCGGGACACCTCAGGGCCTTTAAGGCTGTATCTGGATTGTGGAGGAGGTGTGCTTAATGAAGTGTCCTTCATTCCTGAGTCCCAGGCTACAGAATCAGGGAGCAGACTAGAGAAAGCCATAGTTAATTTCCTTTACTTGCCATAGCAGACAGGGCAGGTAGAAGGGTGACAGAATGGTCCTTGGTACTATCCTTTAAAGATGTGGGACTTGTATGTGCTGTGCAGCTTAACTGTAGCCAGAAAACACTGGAGGGTAACAGTTTGTATCAGTTTAAGAAGCTTTCTATCTCATCCTGGCATCTTCTATGATAAAGTGGCTGTTGTTCATAGGAGTGGGAGTGGGGAAGCAGGCTGCAGAACCCAATTCCAATCCTTTTTTTCCATACAGGGAGAGGCCTTGATGCTCCACTGAAATAGTTACTAGAGTGGCCAAACCACTGTTAACTTGCTGTAAGTCTTGAAAAACCTGCACTATTGTCTCAGAAGAGAATCTGTGGAGGCAGCAGGGCTGGGAAGAAAGCAAAGCCCCCTTTGCACACACTTTCTAGACGTCCACTGGAAGATTTACAGTGTGATAGCCCAGACTGCCTCAGGTTTTCCCTCACAGACATATTGCAGTCAGCAGCCCTGATTTCTAGGAAGGGTAGTATGCTTTAGTCCTAAAATGATGTGTTTTCTGTATGTGTTCAAGCTCTGCCACAGTGATTGTTTAGAATTGCAGTCCCTAAATACGGAGAGTGCACAACAAAGTCTAGAGAAGGAGGAAGGGTCGTTGGTGCTATTAGAATGTTGCCATACAGATAACTGTCACATCCATCATTTGGCATAATCTTTCAATCTACAGTACCCCTTATTCAGCCTTTCACAGGCTGAGGATTGTGTTCTTGTAGGACTTGCAAGAATTAAGAGGCAATTGGAGGGAATGCCCCCTAATCCCCCAAATCCAAATCTGTAGTTGCTATTTGCTTTCAGTGCTAATAAAGGTTTCCTAAATGAACTTGTGTTGCTTGGACTTGGCCTTAGTAACTCCAGCGACATGTTTCTGACATTACTAGTGCAGCTTCTAATCCTATTTAGCTGTAGGAGCTGCAGAGGCTTCAGGTTTTCCTTGCTGCTTTTCAGTTGTCTGATTAATTTCAACATGGACCCTATTTAAGTGGCTCTGATTGCAGGAAATTGCTGTGGCATGTGATGCATGTCACAACAGTGCAGTGATTAAAGCCCCCGCGTGTCATTTACTGACTGATTGAGCTAATCACACTGAGAGAGTGGAAAATGTGTGGAGAGGAACTGGCATTCCTTATTGTTCAGGATTGTAAGCGTCCTGAATTAAGAGTCCAAATAAATGACAGTTGGACTGGAATTTCTTTCAATTTATATCATTTGAAGCTTGCAACAAATACTCAAGTATGTCACGTTAGGAGGCAGAGTTGGCTTGCTCCTGTTGGAAGCTGCACTGTAAGAACAAATTGAAGCAGGGATCTTTTAAATAGTGTTGACTCTAAGGAGGTACCAAAACTCGCATGGGAATGAACTTTAGTGGCAGAGTCTTTGCTGGGGTGAGGTGTGAATATGAACTCTTTTTCTTGTTCCTTTTTAGTACATTTTCTATTTCTGCCAACATGGAGTATACATCATCGCTCCAGTATTATAACGATCCCTTATTAACGTTGTGGTTTTTTGCATTATTCCTCTGTTACTTCTCTGCAATTAGAAAGAATTAATTTGGAGTCGAATTTCCTAGTTTTGCATGTTTCTGCCTCTAATTTCTTGCTGTGTAGGCTTTCTTAACACAAGGGTGAGTTCTGTGCTGCAGAACTCTGCTGGGCAAGGTTGACTGTTAGAGCGGCCTGTGATTCCTGAGCAGCAGGTGTGATATTGACTATGACCCAGTGAAAAAGAATGGAAAAGGATAATTTCTGAAAGCGAAGACAACGAACTTTTTTGGGCAGCCATGATTGCAAGATACTCTGGTGCCTTTGTATGGCTATTGACTAACTCTCATGCCACTGTTACAGTAGTTTTAAGGTTGAGGGGCAGAACAATGAGACTGCTTTGAGATGGCTCAGGCTTATTCCATGGGGCTTCATCCTCTGTCCAGCTGCAAGATGTTCTGTCCACACCTTTTGTATTCTTTGGTTCCACAATGCTTGCAATGGGGAGAATTGATATCTGCTGCTGCTGATCTCAGCTTGTGTGAGGCAGAGAAGGAATGAAGCTGCTGTTACATCTAGATCTCATGCATGCTTATATCTAAAAACTCTTGTTTCTTTTCCTCATCCTTTAGGTACGGAACCCTGGTCCTTCTATTTCATCAATGGCTTTCTGAATTTCAACGTGGCGTTTATTTTGGCGCTGCTTGTGCTGCCATTGACTTGTCTTATGGAGTGTCTGCTTCAGAAATTTCATGGTGAGTGCAAGACAGCTGTGAGAGCCAAACACAGACAGCCCAGATCTCAGCCTTGTTACTAAAGGGAGAGCTTTCCTGCCAAAGAGCAGCTTTGCTTTATTGAACTAGCTTCAGAGAAAGTCTTTGGAGCAATAGGAAAGTTCCTAGAGCTTATTATTCAGTCCAGTATTGACTCTAGTTGGAGTTGCTCTGTAGAAAGAATGTGCGGTGAGATTCATCTAGTTATGTGTTGTCTGCAAAAAGGCAGAAACATTTTTCTCTTTAAGGATGATTCCTGTGTGCCTCCAACTCAGGAAGAAGAGTATGTTATCAAGGCTAAACTATCCATACCCAGAGTAAGCTTAGCAACTTGTATGGTACATAACCTTCAGCCATACATGCACATGCATTAGAAATAGCCCCATCAGAAATCTTAAGGGGGAAGGAAACTACATACCCATTGTTGTTTCCATCTTATCTGCTGCTGGAAATGGTAATCTTTAGAGTTATTTGGGGAACCTTTTACTGCTTCTTCCATTGCTACTTTTTTTATACCACTGCCATAATGTTTTTGTGCAGCAGTTTGAGAGAACAATGTTATTATTTCCTTCTCGATTGTTGGGGCAGAGCCTACAAATAGGCATCCTCTGGTATCTACTGCTCCTGCCCATGTTGGGAGCAGCACTCTTCAACTTGCAGGACTTAAGCCCTGGGAGGACAGTCTTGGTATCACATGGTTTGGGAGGTCTCCCCATAGGTGTGGATATACTGAGAGTAGAGAAAGGAGGAACCAGAATATTCCCTACCTCACGTTGAGCTTTCTCTTAAATAAAATGCCATCACTTTAAATACATGACATTAGGTAAGTGACTCTAGAGAGGAAAAAGGTGTTGAGGAAGTGTGAATTCTTCGTCACTGTTTTCCTAAGGAAGATTCACTAAGTGTCAGCAGCAGCCTCCAGATTCATCAGCCCAATTAGTGCTTCACTCTGATTTTTTTAATTTTTTTTTACTGAATACAAGAAACAATAGCATCATAATCCTTGCTGAAAATGTATGTTAACGGGTATATTGCTTATATCTGTTCCTTGGCTATAACGGACATATTGTCAGAAACCAGTAAAAGCTCAATAGGAGATCCTGTAAATGCAAGATTTCCTGCTGTTCACTTGGTGTTCTTGTACTTAACAGCAGGAGCGATTCTGCCAAGTGCTTTGTTCTTATTGTCTTTGAAATGCCGTTAGCTTAATTGTTTAACTCTGCTGTTGGGAGTACCAAGGGGGCAGAAAAGGGACTGAAAATTGTCAGGCGCTGTAGAACCCTCCTCAGTGTGACTAAAATTCAGGGTAATTGTTGTTATTTTTGAATCAGTTATTTCCTCCGTTAAGCAGAAGGTGCCTCTGAGACATCTCATGCTGTTATTTTTGTAATGAAGCAATGAAGGTTGTGGAAACTTCAGTCAAAAAACAACCATTTGTAAGTGGAATGGTAGGTCCAGAGGAGACCCTATCTGATCTTTTTATGTATAGCACGATATATAGCAGGAAATCTAGTATTTATGACTGCCCATTTAGACATGTAAATTCTTGATGGGTTTTGTCTCTTGCTTGGATTCAGTAACACAGTCCCTTATTTTCTGCTTTTGGTCTTCTAAAGCCTGTTGAAACTGTTAGTATTGTAGCAATCTACAGAAATTCTCAGATCAAATTCTGTTTGGACATGTTACCTGGATTTTACCAGCACAGCTGCTCAGAACATGGTGTGTTTGTGTCTGAAGGCAATGGTTTGGATCTGAAAAAGAGAATTTTGATTGTGAGACATGATTGTGCAAGAGGGGGAATAGGATAAACCCCTCATTCTTACATTATTACTTTGCTGAGTGTTTGTTTCTTTCAGTTCAGAATCTGGGCCGTCCCTACTGGCTGACACTAGCTCCTATGTACATTTGGATCATGATTTTCTTCAGTCAGCCCCACAAAGAAGAGAGGTTTCTCTTTCCCATCTATCCCCTCATCTGCCTCTGTGGTGCTGTGGCTCTCTCTGCTCTTCAGGTAAGTTTAAGTGGAACATGGGTTTTTTTAATGAGCTCATACCTTTAGGAAGCTAACTGTTAGCTACCTGCTTTAACATTGCCTCCTGAAGTTTGGGATCATCTGCAGGATATCTGTGCCCATGACACAATCTACAGTGATTACATAGTTCAGGACTGTCCTATGCATAACTTTTGATCCTTGTCTTTAATATGTTAGCTGGTACAGTTTTATTTTTGAACCATGTGTCATGGATAGGTGTTGAGGCTCTGGAAGCAAAAGGCACAGCTGTTCTAACGCTCTGTGTGTGTCTTGCTGGTTTTACAAGTTAAACCATAATCTTCCTCAACAGGTCGATTAAGAGTATGTGGAAAACTATTAGCCCTCTGTAAGATGTGATGTAAAAGCAAAAATATTTGGGATTTCCCTCCTGAGTGTCATACAGAATGAGCTCATCTAATTATCTTGGATTTCAGTGCAGACTGCTTAACAGCCCAGCAAAAAAAGATCAAATTTCATGGCTTTATAAGGTGATCAGAAGCTTGTGTGAAGTGATAAATGGTTGAGAATATTTCCTTGCCACTAATTATTTCATGATGACTTTGAGTTGTTCTCTTATCCCAGGTGGGAATTTCTGGAGAGGAACAGTTGTGGTGCTGTAGTGTCAATACAAAACAACATCCAAGAGATGTCATGAGGATTAGTAACTTATTACAGCATTGTGCGTCCTTTGTCTGCTCTTAAGCAAGCTTTAAGGGGTAGGAATGTGTGTATGTAGGAAATGCATTTTGTTGTATTCTAGTAGGAATCCTTTGTTAATTTAAAAAAGGCAAAGTGATCTTGTTTAGGCATCGGGAAATTGCATTGGACATTTGGAAGAGCCAAAAATTGGATGTTTAGTAAATATCACTTGAAACACTTCATAGAGTAAAGCACTGATGTCAATTGATATAAATCTTTCCAAAGCTGAAAATTATTTGTCTTTCTTATGTTAAAGAGGTGCAGGAATGCAGTCACTAGTCTGTTAGAGCCTGTTCTAGCTGTTTGGCCTCATTCTGCTATTACTCCTCTGTCCTGCTACGCACCACTGCTGGCTGTTCTGTCCTGGGCTCCCCACCACCATTTCCTGCATCCCTCAAATCACTCTTACTCTTTCCCTGGTCAGTTGCTATTCTGATGTTGATCTTCCATCACTGCTGATGCTTTGCAGTGTTAAGCTGGAGCACCTCAAATGAGTTTCAGTCTCTATATTTTGCAGGATCAAGCTCTGTAATGTCATCAGTTTCACTGCTCTGACTGAGAATTGCTATGTGCTGTCAAAGCGTTCATCAGAGGGTGGTGATTTAGGACCTTTGCCAGATATGGCTTTAGGAAAATCAGTGGTATATTATTTCTGTCCTGCGTATTTTAACAGTTTGATAACATTTTGTCCAGTATTTAATATCCAGCTGAGAATTTAGAACTGATTGCCCACTAGTGCAGCGTTGTCAGAGTCTACTCCTCTAAACCACGTGGATCTGGCTGTTATGAGAAAAATGCAAACAAGACAAGGGACAGAAACAAGATAAGGATAGGAAGTGAATAATCACTCCTGCAGAAAGGCAAAGCAGGAGGGAGGGACCAAGCCAAGTATGGATGTAGTTCTTCCTGGGTATTCCCAGAAAGGCTTTTAAATTAGGAAAACCTAAAGGGTTTTCCTTTCAATAATTTCAGTGGCTTGTGTTTAAAGGTGGATGCAGAATGTGCTGTGTGTTCTTTTATCCACTTCAAAGGTGTAGTTTGTGCAGACAGGGTAAACAACCATAGGTCACTCAGTAAATCTGGGTCATGGAACTTGTGTTGGAGAGGAAGTCAGTCCAGCACTGAAAAAGAGGCCTGTCTGCGTAGGGAAGTTCTACACAATGTCTGAAAGGGACACTTGCTGCTGGTTCACTGGGAACCACCAAGCTGGAGCCCCTGGTAAAGAACACTTTAAAGCTTGACTAAAGGCTTTCCTAGGGACAAGAGCTGAACACATCTTTAAATACCCTAGATTATCAGTTAAGAAATGTGATCGAACCTTGTGAGGTTCTGTGCGGTTTTTTATGGGTCTGAGTGAAAAAATGAAGACCAAAGACCAGGTGGGAGGTGCAGGCACTGCTGAAAGGTCCTGTGAAAACCAGAATTTTGCTAAAGATACCACAGTTGGAGTAATTTTATGTTCTCTCTTTTTTTACTCTTTCCTCAGAAATGTTACCACTTCATATTCCAGCGCTACCGCCTGGAACACTACACAGTCTCCTCCAACTGGTTGGCTCTGGGGACTGTCTTTCTCTTTGGCCTTTTGTCATTGTCACGCTCTGTTGCCTTATTCAGAGGTTGGTATATTAGATTTGTTCTATGCTTTCTTGGGTATTGGTCTTGGCAAATCTTAATTTAAGAAGATATGGTCCTTAAGTACTTTCTTGAATCAAAGCCATGCAGTGAACCTTCTCGTCTCATCAGTATTTTTTTACTTGATGGTAGCCATTGTCAGTCAGGACAGGAGAACGTGAATAAGGGTGGTAGGGTACAAGCACTGCTAAAATGAGGGGGAGCTTTGGAATCCAGCCACTTTTTAGCATAGACCAATTAATTGATTCAAGAAATTATCAGTTAAAAAGTTACGTATGAGCAATTTATTGTAGTCTTTCAAAAGTAGTCATGTAAATATCACCTATTTCTTTAGCTTTATTTAAACTTTCTGCCTTCCATAGGCTACCACGGGCCCCTGGATCTCTACCCAGAGTTTCAGAGGATTGCTTCTGACCCAAGCATTCACACTGTGCCAGAGGGGAGACCGGTTAATGTCTGTGTGGGAAAGGAATGGCACAGATTTCCAAGCAGCTTTCTCCTGCCAGATAAGTAAGTCATTTAATGGAAAAGGTACAACTTGGTGAGACTCATAAGAAGGGGCATTTCTCGTAAGAATTATTTATTGGAGTAACCTTCAAGTAACCTATGACACCAGCATATCCAAAACAAAGGGTTCTGAAGTTTGTTCTCATCAGACTATGTTGGCCACAAGCTACTGAAAATTTATAGTGTGACTGCTCCTCCAGCAGGTCTGCCTAGGAATGAAATGTCCTTGGGTAGGCTTTTGGTTTTCTCCACACAAAATGTTGCTAGCTCCTGCATTTTCCTGCTGGGCTTTCTGACACTCTTCTCTGCAGTTGGCAGCTCCAGTTTATCCTCTCAGAATTCAGAGGCCAGTTACCAAAACCATTTGCCAAGGGACCAATGGCCACACGGATCATTCCCGCTGATATGAATGACCAAAACAAGGAAGAGCCATCTCGATATGTAAGGATTATATTCCCGTTTTCTTTACCTTACTGTATAATTTGTATTAATAGAATGCCTGTGATTGGGTCTCCCCATTTTGTTTCTGTGGGACTGTACAAGTTACAGAAAAAAATGGGCTCTTTGCAGCACTTGGAAATTTCCCCATTTATGTGAGTGGTTTCTATTTGCATTTCATCTGCCTATATTTCATTTAAAGACATAATAAAAAGGAGAACTGGAAGTAATAATTCCTACTTATTGCAATTTTGGGGTTAGTATAATGTGTTACTGTGATCACAGGAAAGTGAACTGAATGAGTAGTTTGAAATCCCCTCAGAAAATGTTTGTCACTGAGCAGAGATTGAAATTTTCCTTTGTATTTTCCTTTCTTTTTAAATATAAATGTTTACACCATATTTGCAACTGAGAAGGAGGACTTCATTTGGAACTTCACTGAAACAATTGCATCAGTGATTTCAGTAGGAATCTGTTAAGATAATATATACTGGTGTTATTAATTTGTTACTTCTCCAGCTTGTATTGTGTTACCTAAACGAAACCAGTGCACACATATGAATATGTTAAAATTATTGTCAACTGACTTCTTGAAATTATTGAGCAGGTTAAATCTTAGCAGTGCACTAAATATTCTTTGCAATGCAGTAGGTATTTAGTCATCCTTCCTTTTTTTGTCCAGAGGGTTGAATGAGAGGAACTGCTAAGAAATGCATAATCTTTCCTTCGTTCTCTCTTGGCACCTTGGAGGGTAGTTTTGGTATGTCTATCAGTATATAGGAACCACCCACATGTAATGGACCAGGTCTCTGGTTTACACGAATGGGTCTGTTCTGGCTGAGACAGTAAACATATGCTTCATTATGTGGCTCCTGTCTTTGGCATGTTAAGACATTGTACAAGCCCTTGCGATCTGCTCATAGAAGTGGATACTGTACTGTCACACGGGAGCAAATCTTGTGGGTCAAAGCAAGGATCAGTCTTCTGGGTTAAAGCACGCTTATTTTGAGCCTCATTATGTAGTTACTGGAAATGGGAAGGAGGCGTGTTCCCACCTGAGAGGAGCTGTCTGCTGCAGTGTATTTAATTTACCAAATCTTTAACTGTGGCATATTTTTAGCACAGACAGCTGGCTGGTGCGCAGCCTGTGACTAATGGAGCAAAACACACTTTTGTTTCATGGTTGTTTCTTAATGTCACCCTACAATTTTATTATTTCTTATGCAAGCAAAATGGCCTAGGACGTTAGAAATGAGCTACAACGTGTGAATTTTAAATGGAGTTTTAAAACTCTTACTTCTGCCCTGCTAATAACACCAAGAGAACAAGATCTTTTTTTTTCCAAGCTTAATGAGCTTGTAAGTGCAAACATACTCAGATTTCTTTAAAAAATAAAAAGTTACCAAGCACTGGAAAGGACCGTCATAGCAAATAATCTAAACAGCATGAGTCTATTGGTCATTTAAACGGGAGAAAACAAATGGTTCAAAAGGATTATTTGAGTCATGGAGCTTAAAACCAATTAATGGCTGCAGAAATAGGGCTGATCTCTCAGTTTCAAGTGTAAGTATCTATTACTGCTCTGCTTGAAAATCGAAGAGTAAATCTTGGTGTTTCTGTTGCTATGAGACACTGGGGAAAAGAGTGATTTGATCTTCTTGTTTTGCAGTTCTTCCTTCCTTAATCATGTTGAACAGCACTTAACTTGTACTTGTCCTACTGGGGAGATGCATTTGTCTCTGAAACTGCTAAGAAAGAGATAAGGAGTATTGTTTCTTACAAGGAGGTATCCAAGCAGGAATAGTAGATTAGGCCTAAAAATTGAAACTGTTAAAAACTCCTGTCTTCAGAGCAATTTGTTTCGTTTTTGAACCACTTTATTTTCACTTCTTTTCCAGTTCCATTTAGCTCTGTTTTGAACGGTAGAAACCACCTGAAGCTTGGTCTCATTTTTGAAATATGTGTTTGATCAGTAAAACATCTCTGGTTTTGCTCAAAACAGTTGAACTTTATCTGTGGTAAGGATCCAGACAAGCTCCAGTTGTACTCTGACTGGCCAGGGTAGCATCCATCCAGACACCACTGAGAGACATTTGGCTACAGCAGTACAGCAGCAGGCTGTGCCCTTAGCTCCATCTCTGTACCATACTGTGCCCGCTCTTGTTATTCAGGATGTGATCAGATTTAGTTCTCTACCACTTAGCATAGCAGTTGCATTGAATAAAAAAAGAGCGAGAGGAGGAAAAGGAGAAAGGAGAACGGAAGAGGGTAGGATGTAAGTCCTTGCAGCTCTGTTCACTAAGACTGACTTCTTTCTACAAAGAAACATTTCCAGGTCTGTACACTGCTGAAGTCTTGTGTAAATCCCCAAATAAATGCTTAGGTGCTTTGTCTGCTCTCTGACCAGGATGAATATTATCCTTAGCTTCAGTGTAACTTGTAGGAATGCACTCTGCTCTACTGGCAGTGGTAGAAGGGAAATCTTTCACCTGGCAGATAATCCCTATGCATTGGAAACAGCCCTTGAGGGAGCATTTAAAACGACAGAAGTGAGATCAGCCTTAGAGCTTGAGGCAGTAACTTGTCTTTCTCTGAATGATTCTACATCACTTAGAGAAAAACTTGGTTAGTGGTTTGGGAATCCTTTTGCTAATGAGCCAGAACCTCTCTCAGGGCCTGGAATGTTCTCTCATACAGTGCAAGAAGTGGATTCACCATTCTTCTCAGCTGAGTTTCCCATGGTGTGATTTCATTTGCCACTCAGTTTTGATGCCACTGAGCCATCTGGTATCCACCTGATAGAATTGCTTTGCCCCAGTGGCTGAATATCATTATGCCAGTAAAAGCTCAGCCTTGCTGCTGTCTGCTGCATCCATGAGGGGCTCATTTTTGGCTGCTTTGTAATGATATAGCTACCTTGGTGCAATTTAAACATGTGTTAGGCTTGGGATTAGTTCACTTTTGAAAATGTGATGTAGATCACTTAAAGACAATTAAATCTTCAACAGGAGCACTTCAGCCCTTATTTGCAACCTGTTCTCTCCTCTAGATGTCTTAAGCTCAATGCAGAGGTTTCTACACAATGTAGCCTCTTGTTGGACTACCTTGTATGAAACTTAGCTCCGATGGATATTATTAAAAGGAAATTTGTCCTCATAGGAGCTCAAGTCATCTTTGTAGCTGAAAGTTTACATTGTCTTGGCAGAGTTATTCCTAAGCACCTATGGGGTACCTGTGAGGAGGGGGCTGTTAGCCAGAAAGGACCCAGAGTATTCATATAAATGAATAGTACATCCTGTTCATATCCAAGAGCACTCTCCCCAGCAGGAAAGAGAAGGTTGCATAACGTGAGTCTTCTGAGGACATTGCCCACAGCTCATTTAGCTGAGCAGTCACACACATAATTCATTTCTGTGATGTTGCTTCCTTGAAGTGGTACTTCCTCAGAGAGGGACCCTAGAACTCTGCTCCTGTGACCAGACCAGGAGTGGTAGTTTGTGTTCCCCCACAAAGGTTTTACTTGAAAGCATATTCAAAATATTTTACCATGTATCCTGCATGAAGCATTTCATCTGTTGCTAGAAAATTAACCCCTTCTCAATGATAAGTAACAGCCTCTGTGAATGAACATATACAACCAGAAGCCTACAGGAAATAAAACGCAAGAATGTCTGTCTTTCTGCAGATTGACATTTCCAAATGCCACTATCTGGTGGACTTGGATACAGCAGCTGAAACCCCAAGGGAGCCAAGGTACTCTGCCAACAAAGAAGATTGGGTAACCATTGCCTACAAGCCATTCCTAGATGCTTCCAGGTATGCTTTACACAGTTGAGAGGGAGGGAGAAAGACTGGCAAGTCTCAGAACTAATTCTGTTCAGTTATCCACTTGCAAAAGTAGCTGTGTACACGGGGGGAAAGATATATTGGCAAATGCTAGCTTGTAATGTAGTTTCCAGTAAAGGCAGCTTTCTGGCTACAGTGGAACCTTTGTCAAACTTCTGCTTGCAAAATTGATGAACTGGGTTGCTTTGGAGGATGAAGCTAGGTGAGAAGGAATATTTCTGAAAAGAGTCCTCCCTGTTCGCTTCTTGCTGAAGTAATGTTTTTTGTTTTGCTTTCTAAGGAGATGAGGTGTAGTCTCCTTCCAACAGGCTCTGTAATCTGCTGACTTGTTTCAGCCAAATTCAAGGCAGGTGTAAGCCAGTCTCAAAGAGCACGAGCTCTTAAAATTTTATGAAAGGTGGCAGACAGAGGAGGCAGTCTCATCAAGTCAGCAGGATCACACCTTTATTAGGCATCAGAGAATCCATGAGAGAGATCTGTGTTAGAATAAGTTTTTTATTAGTTCTGCTGCTCACTGAACAACTTGCTTGTGTGTCTGAACAGGAACTTCTGTGAGAAGCAGAGATTGAAATTGCTCTTCTTCAGGCTAACGGGGTGGAATCAGGGTTGTCAGACTGGTAATGTTGTTAATACATTCCTGCAAATACAGAAACTCTCAGCTGTAAGGGGATGGTTGTTTAATATAAAGTTATTTAAAATTCTGGTCATTTAGCTGGCATAACAGGACAGCTCTGTAAAAAAAAATCTCTGTAAAAAAACCAACACAGAGTTCAGTGCCCTCCTATTTTCTATGTGAGACCTTATTACTTCCTAGTAATGGGACCCTCCAGGGAGGGGGGCTGGCAAAAGCAGTTGAACAGTGAGAGTGAGTGATAAGGTTAGAGCAACTCCCAGAAGTGCTCTCATGTTCCCAGTTTGCTGACACAAACAAGTTTTTTTGGCAAGGTCTTTTATGAACTATGTTTTCCAAGAGACCTGCTGTTACATTTGGGCAGGACTTTAGGAAGGGAGAATGAGATGGCCAATGAGTCTTGTTAATGAGGCAAAAGAAGCATCTGTGTAAGAGTTTTGCAAAGGACTCTTTGTGCACAGCGTATACCCCTGCATGTGCATTTCTGCTTTTAAGACACATTCATGTGTTTTTAAAGCTGGTTTATCTTGCTATCTTCTGCTAAACAGCCAAGCTTTGATTGTTTGGACCTCATCTAAAGTCCTTTGAAGTCAATCAGAGGTACTGACTCAGGTCCAAGTGACCCTTTAAGCTACCTTGGCTTAACCATGGGGTTGTAATGCTGACTGGAACCAGTGCAAGGAGTTAAGCTAGAGCTAAACACATAGCTCAGTACTGAGCCGAGTCCTTGTTACTCTCTTCACTGCTTTAGTGCTGTTTCCACTAGTCACTCTATGACATTTTTCTTTCTTCTTTTCCCCCTTCCTTATTAGGGGAAATTGATAGGCCTAAGGAATTGCCCTATTTACAGCTAAACCCCTGCATCCTGCCACGCACAAATATCTGGCTGGCTTCTCAGGAATTCGGCTGAATACATGGGTAGATGTGGTGGTGCAGCTCTGTGCGTCTAGGGGAAATGCTGTCAAAGTACTTCCTGCCAGACCGAGGCTGGTAATTTATGCCCAAGCTTGGCACTGCAAACCTGTGCAATCATTGTGATTTTGATATATGATACTGTGTGCTGCATTTAGCTCTAAACTCCAGCTAGATTCCTAAGCTGTATGTTTCTTGTTGGCTAAGTATCTCTGCAAGCCTGCAGCCAAAATCTGGTAACCCACTCAGTACAGGGATGTTGATTCTTGTGCGTGGTCCTTCATGTCTGGCTTGTGAAGGGAGAGTGCATGTGACTGTTACCACTGGAAGTAATAGCTTGGCTTGTTGTAAAGGTAGCATCTCGCTATGGAGCAGCAGGGAATTGCAGGGAAATGCTGGAACTTCAGAGCATACTGACCCTGGTAATGATGAGATGTAAAGGCAGAATACTGAGGGTGGGGAAAGCACAGCATACTCACTGCCTATGCAACTGGCAAGACCTTAGAACCATCTAAAGGTGATGGAGAGGGAAGAAGATCTTTCTGGCTGCTGTGTCCTCCTTAACAAAAGATGCTGTTGCACTAGTGGGAGACTGGAATAGAAGAGGGTTTGCAGAACACTTCCCAGGAGGAGATCAGGCAGTAAGACCCTTAGCCCGGCTGGTGTCGCCTGTCAGCCTTCTCCGCTCCTGTTCTTGTGCTGCATGGAAATTCTCCATGCTGTTCCTTATCAACAGCTCACAGCTGGAGCAGAGGGGAGGTGTGGTGCCTTCACCAGTGGAGGAGGCCAGGTTGCCATAGCAGCAGGTCTGATTTCCATTCCTGCTGTTAGTACCTCCAGAGCTCCCACAGTTTGGAGCGCTGGGCTCTGTCCCTTCAGCAGTCGGCAGGTGGGGCAGCTTGAGTGCACAGTGCTAGTGAAGGACTAGAAGGGCATGTGCTTACCTGGGGGTACCACTGATGCTGAGAGAACCAGCAGTGTCTCCCCATCTTGTCACCCTACTTGTCTGGCAGATTCTCTTCCCCCTGCAGAAGGACAGTAAGCCAGGAACCACGGCCTTTGTCATGTATTTTAAATTTCTTTCTGTAATTTGGCCCTTGGAGAAGAGGTGGGGTAGATGAGTGATTCAGGTGTTCAGCTGAAACTTGGTGCTCCCATGACTCTGTCCAGGTCTCTTAAACTTTCCCTATGTTGCAGTTTCCCACTTGGACCAAAAGTTTATTAGCTCCCCGCTAATCTCCAAGAGTTTGCTGGCAATGAATGAAAGAGTGAGGAGCTTCAACTCTATAATAGCAGGGGCAGGTAAATACCTATGCACTGGTTTGCATCTGAGTATTGGAATTTTGCTGCAACATCTATGCAGAGGTATCCCATGGCAAATGTTCCTAATCGGTCTGTTGAGCTCCTCGCTCTGAATGCGTCATAGCATTTCTAAAATAAGACAGCATTGTTTGCTTTATTTTTTTCCCCTGAGTGTTGTTGAGTTGTAACTTGCATAAAGTGATGGGGCCCAAGCAATTCTCAGGAGGAGAAATGACCTGAGTTTTGCAGTAGCTTGGCAGCTGCCAGATGAGTTAGCCTATTGGCAATTGCAGATCTGCCTAGCAGTTGAATGAGATGTGAGGGTCTGTCTCACCTTGCAGAGCCAGGCATTAGCTGTCGGCCTTTTGCTGAGATTAGAAAACCTCATTTGCAAAGCAAGTACTACTGGTGTGTCCTTCTGCCTGTGGCTGCAGCAGTCTCCTTTGCTGCTAGTCAAAGGAGACTTCTTTGCTTCTGTCCTCATCCGAAGTCTGTAGAGCACCAAGCCTGCCAGAGTGGGCACTGCAGAGCCTCAGAGGGGGAACACTGAGACTTGCCAACTCCATCCAGCTGAAAGGTACTCTGAGGGTATCAGTGATGCTCTGAGACTGTTTCAAGGGTGCGGGAAGCACTCCTATAGTCTAGAAAGTTGTTGGCAGGCCTGAGAACAGAGAAGATAAGGAAATCCCAGCAAAGCCACTTCTGTGGTTTCATTTTGTTTTAATTTGAGATGATAGGCAGAGCTGTCTCTCTTAGAGTTCAGAAATTGATAATTCTGGGGAGTTTAGCTGCAAGAGAGTAGCAGTAACACGGTCATAACCAAGAAGCTGGTAAGCTGAAAGGATCTCAGAGGTAGCAGGTCTGTGGGGAGGGTTCTTCCCAGGGTCAGACACACGGGTCTGTTGGTAGAGTCAGTGAAGATGCATCCAGGCTGTTTGCATTTCTGAGCATGTACCACCCTCCTCCCCAGCCCAGCAGAATGACACATCTCAAATCCAGCACCTGATCCACACAATAATTGGGAAATGTCCCCTGCTACTTATGAAGTACAAAACACTATGAAAATGCAGCCTTTTGTACAAAAGGGAAGGAGGAACAGAAGTGTCACTTCTGAACCGAGCTGCGAGGGAAGCTGCCGGTGTAGTTTTCAGGTCTGCAGCTCAGTGACTGCAGAGCAAGGAGCATTTGGGGGGAAAAAAACCCCCAATCAAACACCTCCCCACCCAAAACCAAACTCCAGCTCTTGTTCTTTGAAAATAAATGACCCCAGCAGTTCAATTCACTCCTGCTGAACTGGAGGCTTCTGGGACTCAGTGCGAGTCTCACATTGACGTCAGCAAGTGCAAATGTAAATCTCAGCTGGCTCTGATAAATGGTGCTGCTAATTGAATTAGAGAGCACTCCAAGCCACCAGCTAATTATGCTCCTCAGGAAGCTGCTTTGCCAAGGTCCATTTAATTCTATATTGGCTGAGCACTCCGAATCTGGCACAGAAAAGGGGAAATATATTACAGTTCCCCACTGAGGGGCACATATTTTCCAGCTCTTTAGGCTGAGCCGTCTGCTTGCTCCAAACGCTTGGGTTTTCCATAAAAAAATACTCTTAGTGCAAAATTAATGATTCGGTCACATTGTTCTAACATATCATTACCCTGGTTTGATAAGAGACTTTGTCTCATTCCCTTTAATGGTGCTTTATTCCATGTTACGTGACATGTTTTCCCTACTTTTGCTTTATGAGTGGCTAAATTATTTCTTAGGTGCATTGCTGGTACAAAATTTAACACATAGAGGAAATACAAACATTAACGGGTTTTCAGAGAGCTTTGATCACGAGCTTCCTGTGTGTGCCTATAGTTAGAAGGTACTAGATCCGGCCCATGTGGCAGACATTCGACTTCCTCCTGCCTCTTCTTTCTGCCATTCCGTTCTCTTCTTTCTTCTCATTCTTCTTTCTGAATTCTGTTGTTTCTGGGGTAAGAAGTTCAGGCTACAAGATGCAGTTTGGAAGAATCTCCCACCGCTACATTTATCTAACTGCTTCCATTCCATGTCAGTCTGAGCATGGGAGGGGTGACGTGAACATACTCACTTAGCAGTCCTTGCTTCCTTTCCCAAAGAGCCTCCACTGGCATTAGTAGGAACAAGCCTATTGAGTTGCTTTCTCCTGAAGTCCAATAGGTAATTGACAGAAATACCCTTAGTACCAAATGGCACTGGGGTTCTGGTTCTTCTTAGCCTCCTGGTGAGTGAGCATCTCTATCCTAACGGGGAGCTTCTTTGGGTGCTGCAGCAGTCACTCCCCTAGAAACAAAAAAACTGGAAAAAAATTGAGACCCTTGCCCTGGAACATGGGATACCTCCCATGTCTGAAGCACAGCAAGAGCTGGGCAGAATTTGCCTGTTGCTTAGCTCCAGCCTAGAGCCCACCACTGAAAGAGCCTTGCTGCATCAGTGTTCCAGAAGCAAGCCACTATACTCTTGGCTACCCAGCCTGGAGCGATTGTGGCCTTGATCTTGGTACCGACATGTTGCTTTGGAGCTCTATGCTGATTAAGGCTACACACACTCACAGTCTCTGGGGGACAAATTTAGAAGCAAATGCAATTAGAACATTATATATATTCACTGTCATCTGCCATCCCAAGCCCTTCCATGTGCCATCTGTTGTCTGAGGTTGCTGAGCCTGACAAAGCAAGGTGACAAGGAGGTAAAGGTTCCCTGTCTGAATTTAAAGCTCAGTCATGACTTCCTGAGCTGTAGGTGCCTCAGCAGCCATGGTTCTGTTATTGCTGCTGCTGAAAGCAGGCAGCCAGGGCTTTGCTGCTGTGGAGTTACCAGCAGCAGAGAGAGCAGCCTTGTGCTTGTGTCCAGTCTGAGTCTCTTTTCAAGTGAGAAAGTTGCTGCTGAACAAATGCAAAGGCTGACCTTACAGCTGTGGAGCAGGTATGTTGATGCTACCATTTACTGTGTCATATTCAGGGCTTCATGTTTTTCTATCTGAGATGTGATTCTCTGAGCACATAAATATTATTAATTTTCAGATGCCTCTTTTTTACATTGCCTTTTTTTATCCTGTGTCGTTAGACTGGGTAACTGGAATGTAAACTGTTCCCTTTTCACTTTTGTAAGTCTTGTTAGTGAAGAGTCATTTTTCTGTGGCACCAGCAGCCTGACTAACATGTGGTGGAAACCAAGAACTCCTTGACAGTTTGAGTAGTACATCATTTCACCTTGAAGAGCAGCGTGAAGTTCACTTTTTGGGGTCTCTTCTGGCTAAATGAATTTTACAGCTCTTTATTCCGGGAGCACATACTTGTTTTGGGGGAGGAATACAGGATTGTAGATCAGCTGTGGCCTTTATATACTAATTCACTGTATTGTTATTTGTCATGAGTGCCTTGGCATTATGTATGACATCCACTGGTGGGAAGAGCAGCTATCTTTCTGCTCTGTGTTTCTCATCATTTTCCACCCTCAGTATTTTTTCCCATCAGTCATTCCTGCGTCTCTTTTTTACGAACAGTGTTCTCCCATTTTACTGCTGATATAAACTGTGAAGCAGTGAACACTGACATTTAAACTGCTGCTAGTAAGGGCTGAGTTACCAGCAAAGTTAAGAGCATGTAGAGAGTTTTCGCTGCTCAGAGTTGTTGTTTCAGGCTGTCTGCAAGCTCAGGATGGTTACACTAAGCTGGCTTATCTGGGAGGATAGTTTTGCTACTATCAGCTCCTGGAATATCCTTTTGTTCTAGAAAGCAAAAGCTGAATCCTGCACATTCTGAACATATGCCATAAAGACCACATGAGCACAACCATGTGAGCTGCATTGGGCCTGTGTTTCAGAATAGCAAGAAGTAAAAGGTGTACGGAGAGTTTCTCACAAAAAGTATAAAGAAGTGGAAGTACAGACAGGACAGTGGTGCTTCTGCAGAGCTGTGAGAGGTACCAGCACTGAGGGTAAATACAGCTGCTTAGTTCGGTTGCTCCAGCAATCAGACCCACCATTCCTGGGTGCCCACTGTGTCACACAGTGCTGGCCTGGGCAAGCAGCCAGTATGCGTAGATGCATCCAGGTCAAGGGGAGGATGTGAAGTGGGTGCTGTTGTCTGAGTGCTGTCAGCTCTGTGTCTGGACTCAGCAACTGAAAGCATTTTCAGTGCTACAGACTATACTTGGGACCTCGGCCATCAGCTGAAGGGGCTGCCTTCCTCTCTGTCCCCAAGCTGAACCACACAAGACTATTTCAATGGATTACTTCATCTTAACCCAAGCACACACCCTGAGCTCTGGGGAATTGGGCTAGTTTCTGTACCTTTCTTAGGATGTAGCAGCAAGCTGGTACTCTACCTTATTTTTCATTTTCCTTGTTGTAAACAGCATCCCAAGCAGCTTGAACGCAGTTGCTTTTTCTTGTTTTTCTTTCTTTCCTTTTTCTTTGCTAAAGGGAATTGAAGTGAAACCACACCATGCACAGAGAGCAGCCATGGTAGCAATGGTGGGTTGTCAGGCTCAGAGGAGGAGATGCCAGAAAAAGTTCAGCAATGACATGATGTTCATTAGCCACAAGAGATGGAGGAGGCAAATCAAGCATTTGTTTTCAAAGGGATGCCTTTGCTTCTAGTGACTGGCGGGAGGGCTGACCTCCAATTTCCAGGCACAAGGAAATGACAGCTGCAAAAACTGTTCCTTGTTCAGAATACACCAAAATTACCATCTTCTGCATAGTTATTTGCTACTAAGAGATTCTGCTTTGAACATGTTCCGATTCCAGCACCTCAGGAATTCACAAAGAGCAGCCATTTCCAGTGATTCTTTTATTTAGAAACTTTGCTGGGTGCTTTACAATTTGTAAAGAGCCTAAGTATTATCACTGAGCTTTTTGTTCTTCCAAGTGAAGCAATCAGCATTTTCATATCCTAAAGCACAAGCCCAGTGCTTGGCAAAAAGCAGGCTTACAAGATGCTGGATGTTGAAAGGAGGCAGCCTCGCAGTTGGAAGGACTTGTAAATTTTAGGAATTCAGACTTGTTCAGCCTCTCTGAGGGTAGATAATATTTTCTGCCTCAGTTTCCCCTCTCCAGTTGGGGAAGAATACTGTTTTGTCTGTCCCTTTGTTTAAAGAGGGAAGATTTCAACTGCAAAAAAATGCCTTGCTTTGTGCTTGTATGGCATCTTCTGCAACAGAACCATGCTACTGAGTGGTGCTATACCAATGCAAGTAGGTATCACCAGTCTTTTTCTGGACTGTCTTTTACTCCAAGTTGCAGGAGATCAGGAGCTGCTTGTTCTCAGACGAATTACAGTAAGGCTGTCTAAGAACCCTAGAAGCCTCCAGGGAGATGTAGTTCACAGTGGCAGTTCCTGCCATTGTTTTTTCAGGCTGCGTTTTGGAAAGATCTCCAGTGCTGTCTTACAGTAAGCGAACAAAACGCATTTCAGCTTTCTTCTGAAAAACTGACTTGAATTGGGTGTCCAGAACACTGGCTGTGTTACCAGCAAAGCTGTGTGAATTGCAGCGGCCAGCAAGTACATGCTGGATCTGTACCATTCCTGACCACTTAGCATGCTGCAAATCAAATTTTGAGTGCTGCTGCTTTTCCAAGCTTTATGTGGATGGAGTTAGAGTTACATCTGTCAAAGGTTGATAGTTTACCAACAAGCTGATCTTAAAGAGAGAACCTTCAGTGCAGAGTAAGCAAGATTCTGCTCCAGCCCTGTTTTCAATAACTTGCTCAGTTTTTGGAGCTTCTAGCAAGGTTCAGTGTTGCTGCTGAAGGACATTTTATTTGTCTGCTTCACATTTAAACCTGGATTGTACTATTAGTTTGCTCAGTAAGAGAATACATGCGTTTAAAATATACTCAGCACAGCTCCAGCAATTAGCAGCCAAACAAAAAGTACTAATTTGATGGAGCCATTAAACCCTCCATGCTTGAGTACTCCAGTGGTCCAATTGTTGCAAAGTGCTGTGAAATGCCAGCTCCCAGCACTAGCAGGGCATGGAGTGAATGCTGGCAGCCTGCGGCAGAGTCCCTTGTAGGCTTTAGAGCAGTTCATCCCTCTTTAATTCAATACCTTCAACACAAGAGCAAAACTTCAAAATGCCAGTGCCCTGTCAAAGCTTCTGTCTGCTCTCCAGACATGTGCGGAGGAACAGGCAGCCAGAAAGATTGGATAGAAAAGAGGAGATGCCAGGAGCTAAATGCAGCCTTGCTATTTTCGCCTTCATAGTGTGCCCTGGGGAAAGGGAGGCCTGCCTCTCTGTGTGATACCAAAGACTCACAGGGCTGTATTGCCTGCTTTTTGGACAGTGATATCTAGGATCTTTTAATCTTTTAATTATTCTTTTAATAATTACAAGACCTTCCTGTTGTCTCTCCCTCCTAATCCTACTGGAATGGACAATCGGCATGCTGGAAAAACTGGGTAGACTGCTGCTCTTAAACTGGTGGTGCTGGTACAAACCAGCTTTGGTCCCATTGACAAGGAGAAAATGGGACTGGGCTTCATATACCTGAACCATTAGCATTCCTCATGTCACTGACTCACCGGCCCAAATCTTTTGCAAAGCCTCATTTGTACCATTTTGACCATACTAGCAAATGAGCGCTTTAAGGATGATTTGTTTTTTCCTTTCTGGTTTCAGGTCCTCAAAGCTGCTGCGTGCATTCTACATCCCTCTCCTCTCAGAACAGTACACATGGTATGCAAACTATACCATTCTGAAAGCTCGGAGGTTGAAGCAAACCAGGAAAAAAATGGGAGGCTAGCAACACACCTGGGCAACAAAATCCAGGGCATCTGCTGAGACTCTTGGACAGCTGCCTAAGCCATCTTCAGTCCCCTTTTTGAAGGATTGTGCTTATAAGATTCATTAACAAAGATTTCCCGTGAAGTGATTTCGCTCTGCAAGCTTCCAGCTGTAAAAAGGGTGCATCATCTGCTTTCAGTTCTCAGTGTCAGGTCTCTGCTCTGCCTACACGGAACATATTGGTAAGAAACCATTTGAAAATCCAGCAGCCACCTACGAACGTATTATCCCTGCTGCTCCCTGTGTTATTATATATTATACCAGAGAAGAGAAAGATGGAAAAGAAAAAGGAATGACAGTGTGAGGTTCTTCTCCAGGTTGCAGTCTGGCACCGGGAAAATCCAGCTCAGCCTCTCTCTCCCACTGCCCCACATCCACTGTCCTCATCTGCTTAATTAGTGCTCACCTTCTCCTGTGGAATTTTCTCCAGGTAACAACGTTTAGGATTTTGTTTCTTTTTTAACAAAAATGAGGGGAAAAGAGGAAAACACCTGAGAGACAATTAACTGAAATGCACTGAATCTCAAGGAACGAAGTAGCACGCACCACAGAAACAGCCTGAAGCTGCTCTGTCCAGGAGACACTTTCAAGGATGTGCTTTTGGGAGAAAACCCCTCAAACTTAGGAGTTGGATCAATTATCGGTTTTAACGGAATCAAGAGTGGGGGTTTTATCTGTGAAACCAAGGGTTTGTTTGCTATTTGTAATAGTTTTTTAAAGATACCTGTAATATCCTCTGAATTCTAGACTACAGCATCTTAAAATTTCTGGAAACAGCCAGAGAGCAGAAGAAGGATTAATTCTTTTTTTTTTTGCAGTTCTGTTTCCCAGAATAGACAGTATGTGTTAAATTAGTCCAATATGCTCCAGAGCAACGCTGTATTTATTGTATCTCCATTTTTAAAACATGCAGTATCAGAAGCTAGATGGAGTTGTTTTCACTCGCAGCCTTGGAATTCTGTAGGGATGAGATGGCATGAGATGGAGCAGAGAGGAAGTTCCTTTTCCCAAAAGGCTGCACAAGCTCAGTGCCCCACTGTGACTGTGATTAGATTGGTGTGTGTGTGCAGTGGCAGAGCAGGTGAATCTGGTGGCAGAGCAGGTGGATGCAGGAAGCAGATCTGTACGTTTGGAAGCTGTTGGGATCCAAACAGTAAAGCACGTGCCTCTGACAATACATGTGTTGGTCCAGGTGCAGAATGCAGTGCTAGGCAGGTCTCTTGGGTAGCCTGCAGGTTAACAGCTGAGCAGGATGCGAAGGGCAGGCTGTACCAATGAGGCTGTGATCTAACATGCTACTATGGGGACAAAGCAGGAGGAATTGGGATGAGGAGCAAGCCATGGGCTGAATCAAAAGAGCAACTTTAGAAACAGAGGGGGAGGTATCCTGAATCCCCTGCATTTCATTAAGGAGTCTTTTTATCAGCGTGGTGCTCTATTGGAAACACAGCTTATAAAGCGCAAAACACAGTAAGAGCAAACATTGTCCTGCTTCATTGTCTGGATGATAACAGCATGGAGAATGCAGTTCTCTTCCACTGCACCCCCACTGTATGGAGGGAGCAGTTTGAAGCTGAGACTCTGAATTCAAACTTTGAAGGTTTAGGGAACCATCTGTGGTGTCTAAGTCTTGGCTCTCTTCAGAGAGATGGATTTCACCCTCTGCAAATATCACCCTTCATAAGAGTCAAATATGGAGCTTCAAGGTTTTTGTCCAAGCAACTGGTGTCTTGGCTGAGTTGGTCTGGAAGGTCAGAGTCACATTGCAGATCTGTGTTGCAGTGTCTGTCTTCATAGTATTCCCCCACCTACCTCCAGCCAGCTCTACCCCTCATAAAAGTTTACATGTGTTGAACAGGGCTTTACGGTGCCAGTAAACCAAAACCAAAACTCTTGCCCTGCGTGTTGCCTCTCCCTTTGCTAATCCCCGACCTTAAATCAAATAAAGAAACAAATGCACCTCTCTCTGGTGCTGTTTGTGTGACTGTTCCATGTTGTCATAGCCCGTAACCTCATGTTTAATGTGAAAAGACAGTACAGTAAACAACCGTTTCAAATTACTCTGGCAGCTCCACCTTCCTCTCCAGTTTGGGGTAGTGGTGGGAGACTGATAACTTGACAATAATTAGGAGTTACCAGTGTTTTCCAGAGGTGTGCAGCCAATGCTGGTAAACATAGGTGCAGCTACTGGTAGTAGACAGCCGGACAGCTTCACATTCCAGAGCTTCAAATCAAGGCCGGGGCTCGTGTTTTGCTGCTTACCACACAGACAGGTAGGGTCAGTCCTGCCACCTGGAGAATTTGCAGGCCAAAGAGATGAGGCAGAGAAAGGGAAGGTTGTCGCTTTAGTTGATGACACGAGTAGGTCACATTTTAAAGCTGATTTCAGGGGGGCAGTCTCAGTTCTGCAAAGAACTTGACCCAACAACTCATTTAAGGTCGCACACGAAGTCTGCCTACAAGTTGTTTCTCACCCAGTGTCTTTGGCATAGAATCAGCCTTCCTGGCAGCAGGTGAAAGAGCCAGGGCCTCTCTTCCTTTAGTCCCTGCTAATGCACAATTGTCAGGGGTAGTGCTACCAGGGAGGCAGGATGTAGTGTATAGACAATCTATCAATCCCATCTGAGACCACTGGGAGTTGCTGCTAATTTTTGTTTCTATCATAACAATTGAGCCATAGGAGAGACTTCTGATGGGAAATATTAATGCTCCCTCATCTTTTCATAATTCATAGGTCAGGACTGTTGCACTCCATGCAGTGCTAAGATTAAGAAAATATAAAATCAGTAGCAAGGAGATTGCTAGGAAATAAACACACTTGATGGAGTGAGCAGTACAAGTCCAAGGAGTATGTGCCCTGGAACCTGAGGAAGAGACTGTAAGAACTGCCTACCTGACTCAAGTTTAGCTGAATAAAGGATCTTGCTTTTGGGATATGGCTGTGGATGCAAAGAAATTTGTGCCAAAAGGTGGAGCTGCATCCAAACCAAAACATTTTAAAACGTATTTTGTAGTTTGCTTTTCTGCTTTTGTTAGCAAGGTTAAGGGAGGGGCTTCTTTTTTGTTTTATTTATTATTTTCATTTTATTTTTGCTTTGACCCTAATTAAAGCGAATGTATGATCTCATGGTGAGGAGGCAGGTTTGGGACAGCTAATTTATGATCTCTATTGGAAAATAAATCAAGTCTTGTGGTTTGTGAGCTTGTGGGTAAAGGGTCAAACCACAAATTGCTGCTCTGTCTCAGCTGGATTCCCTGCCTAGAGTTGCCTCAGGCAGAGAGGGGTGTTGTGACCAAACCTGTTGGGTAGCACATCAGGATTGTGTAGGCAATCCACCTTTGCCTCCTTTCTGTCTTGGAAGAAAGGGCTCTTCGTATTATTCTGTCTAGTTCTGGAAAAGAAGGTATCTAGATGGCTTTCTACAGTGCTACCACTGTCCGACCTGACACACTGACAGAAGCTGGTTTCTTGATAGGTCAATAGATAGGCACAACCTCGTGGTCATGACTCTGGCTAGATCAGGTGTCTGAAGCAGGGAATGTGCAGTGGTTACAGTATTTCTGGCTTCCTCTTTGCTGGCAGTATTTCTCTACCCTTAAACTGAGGCAGAGAGCGCTGCAAGTTGGGCAAGTGCTGCTGCGAAATACTGGGACCCAGTAAATTTCATCTTGTCTGAGCTCATCCAGCCTTTGTAACAAGGAGCACCGAGGTAGAGTCCCTGAGGAAGCACCAGCAATGAGACAGATTGACACTGTCAGAAATAGGCTGAGGGAAGTCACGATTTCCACAGAACTATTTTTTCTGCTCGTCTCCTGCAGCACGATTTAAAGGTCCGTTTCAGTTTTGCTCCTGCTTTTTCTGCCTGTTCTGCTGTTCAGCTGTAACCTGCTCAAAAGGCAGGTGTATGTGTAAGCTAGTCATCTCCACCTAGGGCTTTGTCTGGGCTCAGGGGAACATCAGAAGAGGGCACTCCTGGGCTCAACCATGTTTCCAGGGATGTTCAATGTAAATTTGCTCTTGTACTCCTGGACTCAACCATGTTTCCAAGGATGTTCAGTGTAAATTTGTTCTTGTTTTGAAAGGAAAACAAAAAGGACGCTGCATCTTCACGGGGGTGAAACTTCAGCTTTCCTTGACTCCAGGTTTTTTCCTCTTCAAAGTTTTTTGTCTTTTTTTCTGTAGCAAAATTATTTGAAATCATGAACTCTCTTAGAAGCCAGGAGCTGAGAATGTGTGTGAAGAAGTAGGGGCAAAGGAGTTGAGGCATGTGGGGCAGATACCTTAGACATGAGTAACAGTTAATAAAATGGTGAAGCCTGCATGTAGGCTGGGAAGGCATCAGGCTGACTTAGCTGAGGATGCCCCAGGCCAGCTTTCAGGTGTGACTGGCAGATCTTCAGAGGAGCTGGTTGTTCTAGGACAGATATATGGCATGTTGACAGCTGGTCTGTCATGTCAGAGCGCGGCTGCTGCTTGACAACTCTTCTCTCCATAGGAATGGGGAAGTGCTTGCCATATTGCATTGCCAGCATACAGGAGATTTCTGTAAAGCATGCTGGGGGAACATTATTTCCAAAGCAGACTGTGCATCCTCTGAGTGATAGTGAAGGGACTGGCCTTGGGGTTTGGGAGCTGGGACAGTGATGGTCAGTGTCAAATAAAACTGCTGTTTCCCCTCCCCTTATCCCTGACCTTGTTCCCAGAGAGCCTAATGCTTAGACAGTTCTTAGTTGTGGCTTTACTGGTAAGTACTTGTACTAACCTCAGAAGCAGGGACTATCTTAGTGTTTGAGTTCACCTTTCATCCAACAAAAGGTATCAAGTTAGTAGGTTATATGTTTATTTTGTAGCTGTAAGACGGCTTAAAGAAGCAGTGGAGAGAAGCCCTGGTAATGAAATTCTGTGGTTGGAGTGCCTAGCTCCCCAGGCACTGCTGGAGGAAAGAGCTGTGAATTTCTTTCTCCTCCAGCAACTGTCAGAACCTGAGCATCATCCCAGCCCTGCTGAGATTCAGCGCATGTCCCCGTGAATAACTGCACATGTCTCTATCTGCTTGCCTAGAGAGGTACTAATGAGGCCCCATCTGTCTGCTTTGCAAACTCCAACTGTGTTTGCTAAGCAGCAAAAAAAGGTCAGGGTGGATGTGCAGGGTGAAAGAGCATCACAGCCTAGCAGGACTCCTGATCAATGCAGTCCTCTGCTGCCTTCCTACCTGTTCTTCATCCAGAGGGGAACTGCTGTGCAAGACTGTAGAACTGCAACCAGGACAGGACAGAGTTTTGTTGTAGGATCAGGGAAGAGGCAGGGCCTGAGGCTGGATGCAGAGGTGGAGATGCCCTGGTTTCCTCCAAACAAGTGCATGTGACTGGATGCCTCACTAGAGACTAGACTAGAGAACGAGGAAGTTGGGTCCTCTGCAATACTGTCACTCACTTGTCCTGTAACTCCATGAATCCTGCTTGGGAGGTGGGTGTTTCAACATGATTGACAAAACAAGCTTCAAACAACTATTTCTAGAAAAAAGGGCAAGCTTCTCTGTGTTCCACCGAGCACTGAGAGGGCTGCTCTGGCCTGCTCTAGTTTCTAATGGTCCACATGACACTGTTGTACATATTCCTGCCTGGAGTGAGTGAAGAGACATTTTCTGGGAAGTTTCCTCTATCTTGTGCTGAAATAGTGTGGTTGGAAAGACTGTCTGGCTACTGAACAGCAGGGTGGAGAGCTGATCACTGTAATTATTCTGCCTCAGAACATGCTGTCCAGGTGCTGCCCTGTGCTTTACAGCCCAGCCTTGTTTTCTCCCTCATACAAGGGGAGGCTGTTTTGACCTTTCCCATTTTTAATCTTCCCCTCCTACTTGGCTGGGGAAGCTGCACTTTCAACACATGGTATCTGAGTCAGCAAGAAACGAAAACAGGGTCACTGGATGTGGGTTTTGTGGTGAATTCGTAAGCAGTGTCCCTACTACCAGGTTTGAGACCAGCTCAGTGGTCAAGGCGTAGTAGCGGCAATCTGCAGACTTGGGTTGTCACGTTGATTTTAGGGACAGGTAGCTTTCCATATCCCTGACATTCTTCCACTGCTGCAGAATCCTTGAGGCAGGTGCAGTCCTTGCCTACATTTCACAGTGCATTGCACCTTGGTTTGCTGGACTCAGCTCAGTGCTGCTGCAGGTGTGAGAAACCCATGGGTCAAAGCAAGAAGTGTAGTTATTAGGATGCTTGGCTTCTTACCTTGCTCTTTCAAGATAAGGAGCGGGTGCTTGGCTTTTCCTGGGAGGAGGCTTTTATACTTCTTCTCCAGCATCTCTGCTGGCTCTCACTGCATCTCTGCAGAGACAGAACCTGCTGGTATCCTGCTGGCTTGAACCCACTGCAGCTGGGCTTGGATCCTCCTCTAACTCACAACTCCTCAGGAATATGCTCTGGGGACAGGCAGGAGCTTTCCAGCAGCTTTATGCAACGCTGTCTGAATCACTCAATAAAAAAGTCCAAACCCTATTATTAGACTTTGGAAACTGCTGCCTTTAGAGACAGGTTTGCTTATAAATATCCATTATTTTCTCTCTGGCTCTTCGCTAGGGAAGCTGGCAAGAAAAAGGGATTTCTGCTGCTGCAGGATTTGCGTGCCCCTGCTGTTGTTGCTTCTTTCCACCTGAGCTCTTCCAGCCTCCCAAGTTCTAGCTGTGCTAATAAGACATCCACTTCAATGTCAGCAGGGTAGCGAATGCCAGCTATTTTGGAGTGGGACAGGAAAACAATAAGCAGCTGAGCAGAGCATTTGCCATGTAGGTGTGCAAACCAGCTGCTTTGGTGGCTAAAGTACATGGTCTAGTTTCCTACTCAGCTCCAACACCACCCTGTGAGAGAGCCCCAAAGCCTCATGAAATTGGGATGGCAACATTTCATTTCTCTGCCTTGTTTGAGGAGGGACAGATTTAAGGATCACCAAAAATCAGTGGAAATGCTGATTTCAAAAAGCTTTGCAGCAGGCCTCTGGACTGCACTGGCTGTCTTGTGACATGTGAATACATCTGGCCTAACAGGACTGCTGTCTCATTCAAGTCTGTTAGCTTTCCCATCCTTATGAAATAGCAGTCTTCTCCCTATGCCAATTCTACTGAGCAGATTCCCCTGACCCTCTCACCTGCCTGTGCTGCTGCTCTCTCTGTCTGTTTCAGTAGTTTGGCATGAGTACAAACAGGCATGCAAGTCTACTGCATCACAGGAATGCACCTCTGGCCTTCGTCAAGGTAAGTAAGCACTGTGCTGCCTGTTGTGTGGGGCAGGCTGAACCAAGTCTGCTCCTGGCATGCATGGGACTAGAAGGCTGCAGTGAGAGCAGAATGCCCTGCCTGAAATCCTGCAGTCAGTAGAAGAGTTTTGACCGTATGTGTATGTGCATGTTGAATTCCCGTGCAAGTCGGACTGCTGCCTGGCTGGGGGAGAGTCCCCTCTGTGCTTTCCACATTTCTACAGACACTTAAGGCTACACACTATTGATAGTACGGCCAGGCAGGGTGGGAAGATGGAAGTGCTGAACAGGTAGGGAGCGAGGAAACTTGATGTCACCCCACCATGCTGAGAGTTTCCCTTCTCCCTTGCTCAGGGATTGCAGATAGTCCCTTTGCCACAGTGCTCAAGAATTGAGAAGCTGAACCAGGGCCTTCTGGCAAAGCAAGCCCCCCCCCCATTCTTAAAGCAACCCAGAAAACTTTCCTTACTAATTGGGTTTATTTCTGGATCTTATTTTCTGTAGAGAGTCGACACTTATTGACAAATAATCCATGTCTGTAAGGAAAACTAACAATTGCTTCCTTTCAATTAGGAAATTATTTCAGTTATTTCCTCTATCTTGCAGAATTTGGTAACAAATATATTATCTTTCTGGCTGTCCAAAATAAATAGTTGCCCTCATGTAGGAGCTGGTGCAGAATCCAAGGCTGTACTTGTCTTTCCCAGCAATAGCAGGCCTGGAGATTTGAGTTGCTCTAAAGGAATAAATACAATCCTCATTCACTTTTTGACCATGGAGAAGCGAGAGGGAATGATAGTAACTTAGGGAAGAAATGGGTGGTATGATTTCTACTTTTTGTGACAATGTGGAGAACAAGGCAGAACTGCTAACTGTAGGGCTTCTTTTTTTTGGTTTTTTTTTACATCATAAAAACTCTTTGGAATTTTGGCCACAGCCTATATTCCATGGTATTCAGGCAGGGAGGTATTTTCTCCTAAACACGGGGAAAGAAAAGATTACAGGGTGCTTGCCAACAGGCTCAGGGTTAATGGAACTGCCTCTTAAATGTCAGTTATGGTCTAACGTGCCTGCTGCATTAATGATTTACAAGAATAGCAGTGTGTGTGTGTGTCTGAGCTTTCATTGTGAGAACGGCTGTGATGTCTGTGAGAGTCAGATGATTCTAGAGCCTTACAACCCCCCAAAGCCGCCTTTTTACTTTGGCTGTCTGGCAGTCACCACGTAGGGCACTCAGGTTGCAGTAGTAGAGGACTGTGCATGAGAAGGACAGTGAATTTCAGCGCTTTTTACTCATGAGTTCGCAGATGCATTTCAGTGGACTTTTATCTAACAGTGGGGTAATGAAAATCATTGATGTGCTTTTGTGCTTGCTCTTCATGCCCTAAATAGCTCTGGCGAGTTCTCGATCAGCTGACGGCAATGCTGATGGTGTTTGGACAGCAAATTCTGCTAAGGAAAGCTGGTGCAGGCAAAAGCTGAGTTGTTCAACCTCTTGAAAGGACTCCTTGACAAAAGAAGGCAGCCGAGTGTCCACTATCTCCCCAGCAGGAGCTGGGTTTAGTTTCCTGTTCTGCTGGAGCACTTACAGTTTCTGGCAGCCTGTTCTAACTCTGTGGCCATCCTCCTCCATTGGGACATGGAGGCGTGCACCCAAGCCTGCTTCCCCTTAGTGTCATGTGAATTCCTTGTATGTTTTTAGGTTACTCTGTAGAGGCTGCAGACAGGCTCTGGGATTTCTTTGTTTATGAACAGAGCCATTGTGCAGATCAGTTGTTTAGTACCACCTTGCAGAAATATTTGCTAAGAAACTTCCTAGAAGTGTTTTGTAAGCCCAGTGTGCTTGCTAACTTGTGAGGGTTCCTCTTCTGTGCCAGAACTGCCCTCACCAAAAAGGAGGATGAGCTGGCTTTTTCCAGTTAACCAGTCAATATTTACTCTTCCAGGCAAGCTGTTCAAATGCTGTTGCTCTCTTGTTTTGGTATTTGTTTCTCCTGTCTTGCTGGAATGTTGCCCCAAAGTCTCCCACACTGGCAGCTCTTGTTTGAGTAGCAATGACATGTGGGCGTTCATAAAAGACAAGGTTGTGGGAGCCTTCCAGTGATTGCCAGGTCATGTTTTCATTTTCTGTTCTGAGTGTGGAGTGTGTTTCAGCCCATCTGCTTCAAGAAAGGCTGGAGTTTGGGAAGAGAAAGCCACAGGATCATTTATTCATTCCCAAGGTGACATCTTGCTTCCACTGAAATTCATGAGAAAACTCCTGTTGAATTCAGTGAAGTGGATTTACATTCTCTGTTATCAGGACAAACCCATTCCAGGTCTGGTTTTGGCAATTCCCACTTCCCCAGTTTGCTATCTGCCTTTTTGTCCTGTGTCAGTGCGTGCTGGGGCTGCAGCTCTAGTGTTTCCCCAGCAGCTCCAAGGTAGCACCTTAAAACCATGACAAAACCCATAATAAAAAGTGAGATACTATTACCCTGGTGAGAATGTCAGAGGCATCGTAAAAGCCCTGTCTCATCTGTCCTTCAGTACAGCAATGCTGGAGTGTGGGTAGCTTGTCCCTCAGGCCTTTTTGCTGAGTTCAGTTCAGACAAGGCAAGACTTACAAAGATAGTTCCACCTTAGACTGATAGAAATTAAGCTGGCACTCCTCTTCCATCTCCCCCTCACCCATAGAATTGTATCATGGTTTTGAGCTGTAGTCTTGGCATGATTTTGTATTTGCTAGATACAAGGATACATGGCATTGAAAGGATGTACAACTTGCATATGGTGATAAATCTCAACCTAAAGCTCTGTGCCACAGATCAATGATTCTCCCACACTGAGCTGATCTTGACAGGATACTGGAGCATTCCTCTTCAAAACCTCACGGTACACATGTTTTTAAATGACATTTATTAAAGCTGCTTGTGTGTTAAAGTTCTTTTAGAGAAAGGGAAGAAAGAAGTTTTTGGACTTTCAAATAACCATGAGTCTTCCTGGTACGGAAATGGAACAGAGATGCCCTAAATTAAGAAAAACTCCTTTGAACGTGTCTGAACAGGCTGAATCAGTGCAGACTGATTTCCACTCTGGTACTGTGTTTCTGGAAGTTGGCAGGTAAGCCAGCTCCCACATGGAAAACATATATCAAGTTAGCAAAGTGTTGCACCTGTAGTTTGCTGAGACAGAGTGATTAGGATAGTTCTGTAACAGCCAGCTCAGTGCATGCACTGGAGGGGTCACTTCTGGCTGCATTTGTCTATGCCATCAAGCCCTTTGCATGTGTACTGTAAACCATGCTAAGTTGGGCTCTGGTGATGACAGTCCACACTTGAATTACTTACTGTATAAAGGTAACAGGGATGCTCTCTAGCAATAGCTTTTCGGGGAGTCCTGGTAGACAACCTTGGCCAAAGCCTTGTCTTAATAGATTTTTCATGTGTGTACCACTTCAATATAGCTTGTGTGTAGCATTAGTTGGAGCTTTTTCACTTCAAGTCCTTGGTCTCGCAGCCTGTTCTCTTTATTTTCAATTATTGTGATACTTAATTTCCTTATTACTGCAATTTCCTATAATTACCAAGCATTTCTTTGAGAAAGGAATTACATTTGCTGCCCTACCTTTCAGAGCAGTTGCTGTTGCCTTTCTGGTTCACTAACAAAAAGCTTGAAGATCTTCACTGTGCAAATTATTTAGTTCGTCTAAATTATTTGGCCCCGGTAAGAAACTTTTCCTCTCCACTAGTAGGGGAAGGCAGCACGGTCCTTAATTGCATTCTGCAGCTCAGCCAAGTGAAATCTATCTTTATGCCCTCGGAATTGAAGCCAAAGAAAATATCCCCCACTGGTCCCTCATACTTTGCAACTCCTTACTAAGTAAGCCTGTTTCCAAGTGCTTGTCTCTCTTGAGATTTATAACCACTGGGGTAGTTATCTTGATGGAGAAGATTTAAAGCACGTGTGTGCAGGAGAGCTCCATATCGTTTTGAAGTGTGACTTGCTCTAGTTTGTCTCTGTTTAAAAGTCCAGGTAGACGACACTGGAAAGAGTTTTAGTGAGAGGAAGAGCCTGGTCTGGCCAGTTCTCGAAAGCATATCTCACTGGCGTGCATTATGTTTGTGTTGATGGCTAGATACAAGCCCCTGGCTTGTGATTAAAGGCACTAAACTCACTCAGGTCTAGACTTTAAGATACAGCTTTCCTCCTGTGATAGTGCTTGTGAGTGTAAGTCCACACCATCACCTACGATCTGTCTGGATGTACTGTAGCGATGGCATTCTTCCTTGTGATTGAGTATGAAAGCTTGACCTGAGACGTTTCTGCCTCCCTGATCATTGCAGCTCCACTGAACTCCCCAGAATGTCCTTTACAAAGTCACTTCAGTGCATCAGTCATCTCCTGTTCTGTCCTCCAAACTCCACTATCCTGTAAGGTCAAAAAACCTGTCCAGTGTTGTGCTAACCACTAGAGCTCTTTGTCCTCTGGCCAGTCTCATTGTCTATCCCCAGCAGCAGTCTCTGGCCTCAGAGAGTGAGCTTAGGACAACTATGCCTTAGTTCTGTGTCTGTGTAGGGCTACTGTTCTGGGCTGGCCCTGCCTCAGAACTGTGAAAGCAGAAATAATTTGTCAAAAAGATATTGACTTTCTGGTACCTTTTGCTACCAGCTGGATGCATCTCTCTTGTTGGTAATTATTTGCTCAATTCATACCAATTTTAGTTTGCTTGGCTGCTGTTCTTCCCCTTCTGTCCTTTACACTTTTCACTATTTTGAGTTCATTCAAAATCAGTTTCATAAATTCTTACCCCTCGCTGATGGAGTCAAAAGTACAAGCCACACAGGTTGGAGAGTGGGGAGAATAAGTCCTAGGAAGCCTTGAATAGAGTCCTAGAAACTGTGTGGTAAATCATGGAACCTTTTCAGGTACTATTTATACCCTTGCAGGGAAGGGGATTAAAACTCATCCAGCCAGCCCCAAAGACAGGTTGTTGTGGCTTTGTCTTTCAATAGCACAACTGGGAATATGTTTCCCTAAACCTATCAGAGTATTAAAGCCCCGATTAGGCTGAATTCTAAGAACATGATGAGGACCATTTGCAGCAGCTGTGGGGCAAAGTGGAATAGGCATTGTTTGTGCAGCTGTGGAGTACACAGTTCTCCTCTTGCACAACTTGTATTGCTTTGACTGCTTTATTCCAGGGAGCTTGTACACCACAGCACTGGGAACAATTTCACAAGCTAGAAAATGAAGTCTCCAATGCCTGCTTCCCTCCAGCTTCCCTGGCAACATGGTGCAGATTAGTTTGGTTGGATGGAAATGGCTTCTCCAGCTCTTGCGGGTGTACAGTGTTAGGTAATAACTGAAGAAACGCCATGGCATGTTTTTCTTGAAGGCAGACTTTTGGATAGTTACATTCGTTTGACTGATGATAATTTACAAAGCTTAAGTGGAACTTTTCAGGTGATTCTAGGTTGACTTGGTGTGTGATTAATGAGCAATTATGAGCAGATATAAATAATAGTGGATTTAAGTATGTATAGATGCTATAATTAAAACCTCTATTATAATATTTATTAATATTTAATTATAGATGATATGAAGTTTGCTATATAATTCTGTAGGATTTGACTGATATTCTTGGGGAGGGGACAGCTTCTCTGTTTAATTACAGCAGTGTCTAGGGAATAAAACCCTGCCCAGACCACTATTGGTCTCAATGTGTGATCTCAGTGGCTGGAGCCTGGTTAGCTTTCTGGGAAGTGCCTGGCTTTCAGGATGGTTTCTTTCTGTAAGTACGTTAGGTGTCTTCCCAAACAGAAAGGCAGGATGACCTCATAACAGAGCAGTGTGGACACAAAAGGTTGTCTTAGAGTCTCTTTGCTCATAGCGTCTAGGACATACTCTTGGAAATAGGTGCTGTGCGTAACAGCAGACTGGTCTGAAACGTTGTCTTCAAAAGTGAAACAAGACCATAACGGTGAAGTGATGGGTAGAGGAGACCAGTTAAGAATCTGGTTGATAAGTGCAGAAAATCTTTAATGTTGTGAGCACTTTATTCAGGCTGTGTGAATTCAAGTTGCTTGTTCTCTTACCTCTAGATGGAGCGAAGAGCTCAGGATCTTCTAACCCTGTCATATTGCTCATTTCACCTGATGGGTAGGATGGGTTTTGCAATTAAACGTAAAAATAAGTTTATCTATGGATTTTATCATGCAACTTCCAGGATTTCTACCTGCTTTGAAAGACAAGCCCCCCCATGCAAGCAGTACTGCCTAAACAGAAAAGGCAGCAATAGAGAAGGAAGGAGACTAATAGTGAGGGCAGGGAGAAACCATGCCTGAGGTCCCTCCAAAGGAGTAGTGGTGGCAAAGCCTGGAAAGGTGCCTTGTGTTCATAACCATGGTCATGACAACGCTGTGCTTCAGCTGTGGTGGGCCAGATGTCTGCTCACTTCAGGTGCTTTGATTTTGATGGAATTTCAGATTTTTCATGGAAGTTCTTTGGTTTTGTATGAAAGGCACCTCAGAAAACTGCCCTTGCATCCCACAACCTACTGTGAGAAGGGAAATATTTACCTGAATCCCTGCTATGTGACTCTTCACCTGTGTCTGAGACAGCTACCTTACATAGTGAAAGCTGCAAACACCCCTGCGCTCATTTTGCTTCGATTCTCTTGTTCTTGCTTTTGGTTTACTGAGCCACACTAAAGACAGTAATACTGTCTCCAAAATTCCCTGTGACAGAACAGATCCTTCCCAGCAGACCTTTGCCTGCCTTGTGACTGAGCCCTGCTTCAAAAACAGGGAGAAGGGCTGAAAACAGAATGCAGCAGCTGATCCTGGCTCCAAACACGCCGGGTGCTTGAACTGCCTATTGCTTCAGAAAGTCAGATGCTACTGGCTGTCAGCTGCCTCTCTTAGGAAACTTCTTGGCTATTTTTCTTTCTGTTTAGATATAGCCTGAATTGGTGTGCTAGCCCATAACCCCTCACATGCTGCCTTCACTCCAGAAAAAATGCTATGTTTCTAGAGAGCTAGAGGAATGTGTTCTGCACTACTATGTGAAACCCAGCATGAACCAGGGCATCCTTGCTGGTTATGGGAAGGCCATAGCAGAGGGACAGTGCCTGTGAGGGCAACATCCTGACATATGTCTGTTTTATGACTCAAACCCTAGATGCCAGCATCACACACTGAGGATGCTTTCCACAGACTAGGGCATTTGGTAGTAAGAAAGAGCTTTTTATGTGTGTTGCATTGTCTCTTCCTGGAGCTCTCCTTTGCGCTTGCTAAAATTGATGCTTGGATCACGTCAGCCTCACCCCAGTGGCTTTTGCACCAAGAACACCAGTAGGACATGTAGATTGTTGCAGGCATGCAGCCATCAGACCATGCATAGCCTCCAAAGTGTGGCACCAGGCAGATGGACAGCACAGCCCTCAACCTTAATTCTGGGCATCTGGAGCACTTGTGCCTGCCTGGGTAACAAGCCCAGATTGCCACCACCTGAGAGCATTCCAGAAGCTTCTCTGTGGCTGAGTGGGATGCAGGTAGAGTGTGTGGTGACTCTGCTGCATGGGCTTGCTGATAACTGGAGCCATGGAGGTAGGACTGGAGGGATAAAGGGGATTTGATTGTGGGGTGGAGGTGTACTGGGAGGTGGAAGCTTTCTGGCTGGTAAGGGGCTGGGGAGGGCAGCTGAAGTGTGTCTGAGAGCTCCAAAAAGGAGAAAGGTGTTTTGGGGATAGAAGCAAGTCACTGCCTGATGGGAGGGCTGGTGCCTTGGCAGGACAGTGAGAGCTGCACCTCTGGCTGCAGGGAGCCTTGTTTATTCGGAGTCTGTGTAGAGCACGTGCTGTGCGAGATGTGGCTATGCTTGACAAAAAGGACTTCACAGCACCAGTGGCTCCCTATAACCACAACCTGGTGCTCTGTTTCTGTATGCTGTGTGTAGCATGTCTTTGTTGGGCACTGTACAGACTGCAGAGTCCCTGCCCTGAGTGGCTTCTACTCTTTCCTAGGAGGTGGTTCCTGAAAAACCTACACTTATATATCAGTAGCCACTGCTCTCTGCTAAGGCAAAATAGGATGCCTTTGTTTGTGTAGTTGACTTGATTTCAGAGGTGAGGATTGCTGTGGAAAACTAGCTCCTAAGTAGAGATAATCTTTGTTACCAGGTGAAATGTGCAGCTGTTACCTTTGTTGCTTTATAACTGAATGTCTCTGAGCTGCTCAGTGACTACAGGAGGTCTCTTGGCCTGAAAAAGTAGGCTTCCCCCATCCCCCAGCGACCCAGCTAGGAGCAATGGAGGGCACACTGTACAAAGAGTGCTGTAATAAAGCTGCCAGAAGCTGACGTTGCTTTCCCCTCTGAGGTTTTCCAGGCTTATTTTTAGGCAGTTTACAATTAATTGTTTTGGAGAAGGGGAAAAAAAAGAAAAAGCCATTGTGGCTTCTAAGAACTGTTGATATAAAAATCAGCCCTTTTAAAGACTCGTATTCTGGGACCAATACCCCAGGGAAAGACAAAAATCTGGGTATGTCGTGCCAGGGCTCTAGGCAACATGTTTAAAATAAAGCAAAAAAGCATGGGTATTTCTTGCACTTTGTACTTCTCAGTCAGCCTCTATTTCTGAGTCAAGGGTAATACACATATGAGCTGCTTATGAACCCTTGTTTTCTTGCTCTTGCTGTGTTTATGTGTGGATTTATCTTGATCAAATCGTGTCATCTGAGCAGGTCTGAAGGGAGTTATCAGTGCTTCTTGGAGCTCAAGAAATGCTTGCTCAGGGAGCTAGACTGTCTTTGTGGTTCCTTTGAAGTAGGTCGTGTGAGCTTTTCTGATGGTGATTTTGGAAAGCTTTCCCCAAAATTCCTGTTGTCATTGTAACTGCTTCTGCTGAAATGAAGTGAATGGCACTTGGGATGTTTCCTTTCCAAGGACTCCTAGTACAGAGCTATTGTTTTTTTTTTTTGGGGGGGGGGGGGGTGTTGTTGGTGGGTGTTTTGCAGTTTTTGTTGATTGGTTTTGGTTTATTGTTTGTTTTTTTCTTTAGAACCCTTGGCCAGGGAAATTTGGCTATTTCTATTTCAGTTATTACTATTTCCATCAGTATCTCTGCAAACGCTCTCTGGCTTGCTGCCGCTCCAGCCATCGTCCTGGAGAAGAGCTTGCTCAGTGCATGCGAAGGGTTAAAGCACTTCAGAACCTTCCTTGGCTTTCTGTGCTAAATTACCTTAAACTTTTGACAAGTAGGATGGCCTAGACAGATGTGTTGACATGGCAACCGCTCCAAGGAAACGCTTGTCAAGAAAGGAGACCAGCTGGCCTCCAGTCATGACAAGGTACCTCAAGCAGGAAGCTGCAGCCAGTGCCCTGGCTGTGCCCCCACATCTTGCTGTCAGGGCCCTGATTAGTGTGAATAATTTACGTCTCTCTAACAGCCTTTAATGCAGCTGCAGTGACGTGAGCAGCGCTAACAAGACTCAACTGCTAATTTGCTGCATTAATAATAATGTCCTCCTGCTTTTACTCATAGCAAGTATATCCAGGGAAGGAGGTTAAAGCCAGGTTTTCTGCAGCAGTGGTTCCAGTTGTTCCCCTCTTCACCCCAGACAGCCTGGTAACACTCAGAGCTTATAGCATGCAAGGCTGGGAACCTGGGGTGGGAGTGCGTGCCCAAACTCTGACAAGCAGGACCACTGGGTTTAGCTCCCTTTTTGCCTGCTCTGAGGGCAGCAGACCCAGCTTGCTGGAGAAACAGTGTGGCCTAGTGGCTGGGGTGCTGGGCTGAGGTTTGTGCACTCATTTTCCAGCTTTGCTGATGTTTGGGGTTTTTTTTTTGGGTGATCGAGGTGCAGGATTCTGTTTTTATAGGTACTTAAGGAGTTATTTGCCTGCAGTATCTGCTGTTCCTGTACCTACCATTTTCTGGGTGCTGCGTTCTCACACCCTGACAGTATTTGCTGGCCAGCGCTGCTGTGCAGTTCCCTTTGGTTGCTGTGAGTCTCTCATGCAGACCAGGCTCGGTGTACTGATTTGTTGAAGGAGAGGACCCCAGGTCTTGCAAAGCTATAAAAAAGAGCTCTAATGGCTTTGTAGACATGTAAGCTCCTGGTTCCTGAGACCAGCAGTGAAGTGGCCTGTCCAAACGACTAAGATGTAAGCTGTTAATTGTAAACAGAACAGGCTGTCCTGGAACAGGGAAAGTTGCCTTTCTGAGAGGTTTTGTTGTTTGGCATCCATGTATTGCTCTACCTCTGTCTTGGTACACGAACATAGCAAAGGTGCTGTATGCTGTGCTTTCAAAGAAACAGATACCCCTGAGAAGCAAAATGTATTTATTTCTTGTTGGGGGGGTGGTGGTCCTGGAGAATACTTACTCAATCTGACGTAACTTTTTCCATGCAAGCGGATACCTGGGCTTCCCAAACTACTTCGCAGCACAGTGTGCTCAGCAGGCTCTGTGGAAAGGGTAATGCATACCCAGGTGACTTCAGTACATGGTATTATTTACCCTATTGACGTCAGCAGCTGCACTCTCTCGGCTTCTCTCCACTATAGCAGCCTGCAGGGGACAAGCTGCAGAGAGCTTATGAACTCCCTAAATGTGCTTAACCTTTCCAGAACTCAGCATATAATTCTCAGCTAAGAAAATGTCCTATTAGCTTTCCGTGTGCAACTCATTTTGCTCCTATTCTGCAAACCAACACCACATGGATTCTTATTAAAACACTGTAGCCTTTATTTGCTGATAAGTCAGTTCAGCAGGGACTGTTACATAAAACCATATTATGGCATTTTCCTTGCAGAAAATTACCACATTTAAGTACCTTTTTGAGCAAAGAGGTCTCTTCTGAAACCACCATATTTAAACTCTTTCCTAACACTAAGTGACAGCTCTATGGGAAATGGAGCCTTCCCACTAGGGATATTGTATTGAATCCTTGCTGGAAACCCCTGGAAAAAATGGACAGATAGAACTTTTGAAATAAAGTGGAAAGATCTGATGTATGAGTCTCCTTTCCCTGAGTAGCCTTTTACTGATATCAGTGATTGGAGAGGGACAAAGAGAAATTGGTGTGTCTCATGATAATTCGATTTTCTTTTTAGCAGCAGGTTGCGCTTGGTCAGAGTGTTTTGGGCATCCTGGTATTATCATATGGTGCTGCTGTTGTGTGCTTCAGTCTCAGCTTTGATTAAAAAGTATGGATTCAGGAGTTTGGGTTAGAAAAAGCTGCTTTGATGTGAGCTGAGTGTAACTGGAGCAGACCAGAGCTGTCTGCCTGGGTTTGCAGGCAGTTTTTGAAAGAAGTCACTATGAGCCATGTACTGAACTGCCCCTTGTATGTCTGTAGCTTTGTGAGGCCAGGTGAGAGGTGACAAACATTCCTGTTGCATATTCCTGTAGTCTTTGGCTGGTGGAAGAGGGAAGATCCCACACTTTGGCTTTGTTGTTTAGAAACGGTTGTGGTTAATAACGTGGCAATATAGCAAACCACAGTGTGAGTTCTTATAGGAGGGGAAGAATATTGTATTTTGAAACAAACCTGGCTTGAGTTGCTTACACCCTTGTACCCATATGTTGATGAGCATGTTGCCATGATGTGTATATATCCATGTGGGCTGTTTGGGATTCCCTACCGTGATGCTGAGTACAGGGATGGTGCCCTAGGGTATCCTGCTTGTGTCTCTGGTTATTCTTATGTTGGTGGTGGTGTCTGGGTTTTGGATATGCCTTTTGAGCCCTTTAGGAGCTGAAAAGGTTCAGTTTCTCAATCTTTACTCCCTTCTGACCCCCACCGCTTACTCTGGGAGACCCTAGGATTAACTTCTCATCCTTTACAGTATTGGTTGGTTTTCTAACATAATACACAGTTTTCCTCTTTGGTGTCAGCTTGTGGATAGTAGAATATTGGTGCTAAATGGTTTTTGCTATTGCTGAAACTGTAAGTGTGACTTTTCATTAGGAGCCTTTGAAATTAGAGCATACTGTGAGCTACACATGTCTTTCGTGGTTTCAGTTTCCACTCTATATTGGGATTTTGCACTCAGATTAACCTAAAATCTCCGTCTGTCTAGATGTCCATGCTCTGTTATAATTACTCTTTATTCTACTAATTTTCAGCCACTGAGAATCAGAATAACCTGCCCACATCTGGTTAATGTAATGTTTGGTCCACATGGAATATATTCCTTTAGACTTTGAAACCTCAGTGTCACTGTGTTATTCTCTGTATCTTGAGGTGTAAGCAATAGTCCAGGTGCTTTGCAGTCGCCACCTTAAAGCAGTGGAAGCAGAAACATTCCTTACTTTGCAGTTGCCATTAAGAGGCATATCAATCCCCACTGAGAGTGCTTCCCTTGATTGGTGAAGCTTTCAAATTGGATCTCATTCTTCTCTTTCCTTTTTTCTCCCTTCCTCCCTCCCTCCATGTTTTTTACCTCCCTGCTGATTGTCCTGCTCCAGTTTCTTTCTTATGTCTTCCTTGACTCTGGTGCAAGGTGAACGGACTCATACAGATGCTATGCACCAAATTCAGACACAGTTTTAAAGCTGCGCTCAGACTGTAAAAGCCTAATCAGCAGAAGAGATGTGTATGCATTCTGCTTTCACCCCAGCATAAACTGTGCTGATGGTTGGATGCTACCTCATGTGTATTGTGTTGCTGTGACAGCTTTGCTGCTGACCCATCTGCCAGGGACTTAAATGAGCACGGTCAGCCAGATAACGCTGAAAAGGAAAGCTCTGCTGGCCTGAGGCCCAGCAGGGAAATGCTGTGCTCTGCAACTCTGCAAGGGATTTAAAGGCTCTGACCTAGTCTGTAAGTCAGAACTTATCCCAGTGAGGGGGAGGGCTTTCTCCTGTCTCCACTGGGATAAGGAGGGCTTAGCCTTTGCATTTTGGGGATGGGGAGGTGAGTCTCTTCCAGACAGCTTGTAAGGTTAGTTGAGGCAACCCCTCAAGGTGTGACCTTCTCTGGTTCTGCTTTGACTACTAGCAGTGAACAGCTGTGTCTGTATGGGAAAGTTCTTTTTCTCCTGTCCCTATGTAGCCTGTTTGTGGTGCTGTTGGGGAAGGAGTGACTAACAGTCCCTGTCTCTGTGCAGCTTGAGTCATGCTGTGATCTCTGGCTGACGTCTCTGCTGAAGCGGGACATGCAGGCACATACCGCACTTCACCCCTCGCTTGGATCATTGCCCAACACAGGAGTTTTAGGAGTCAGCACAGGGTATGTGGGAAAGCAGCTGTAAGAGATACGTTGAGTGTGTCAAGCTTGGTGTAAAGTTAAGGCACAGCATTACTGGTGTCCTGTCCGGGTGCATAGTGTAAAGGCTTCTTGGTACTTCTGATTCATGGGAATGTGGAAGATGATCAGCCAGTCGGTCAGTACTGTTACAAACCAAGCTACTAATTCTGTTGCAAAGTGTTTTGTGTCCCAGTGCGTCATACAAACTGCTCAGCTGCAGCTGCCCATGGCCAAGTTGTAGCTGAGGTCACTACACAAATGCGATAGGGACAGCAGTTTCAGTATGGGAGGATAGGTGCATCTGCTGGGTACTGTGCTCATTTTTGCTCAACATGGCTGAGGGCCATAAGAGTGGTGCTAGCGATACTGAGGAAAGGGCTATAGAGAGGTTTTTACACATATACATACACATCATGAGCTTTTGTGTCATGTCACTATTGTTGCAGTCCTGTGGAAGAGCGGTAACTGTTTCTGATAGTTACCTTCTGGTCTCTGATGGTGCTCCCTCTGTGAACAGCATTGCATTTTGCTTTTCCATGGAGCCTCTTCTGGAATTGCCCGTTCTCTCCGTGAATGTAAGCCTTCTGCCTAAATTACCAGAGAGCAGACGTGGTTCACTTAGGCACATGGTTTAGTGGTGGACTTGGCAGTGCTAGCCTATCAGGTAACTTGAAGATCTTTAAGGTCTTTTCCAACCTAAATGATTCTGAGATTCACCCTCAACAGGACAGGAGTGCTGTAGTGCTTCAAGCAACAGAGCAAGATGAATTTTTCACTGCTGTGTTGCTTACAGTTCTGGAGCAAAGAAGCCTCTAGGAAAGCCCTATATTGTCTTAAGCTAAGTCAAAGTAAGCCTATTACATTCCAGATCAGGGTAAAAGGTTTTTAGTTAACAGGACGCAATTCATCAATATCTGTATGTTATTCTGTTCTTGGGAGTGGGGCTTTGCATCTCGGGAGGTTTCTTACAGGCCAGTTCAAACTTGCTATCTGAGCAGAGAAGGGGGAGGACAGAAAACATGGGTGTAATCGTTTCATTTCTGATTCTACAGAAGAAAACTTTCCCCCAGTTTTGCCTACTGTTTTTTGATCTCATCTTAAGTAATTTTGAATGAGTCTTCTATTACTGAAGGTGGAAAGTACTGTAACAATCTTGTGGCACAAAGTTTTCCAGTCTCTGCAAAAGACTGCAGTGGCCCATGATTCTTTGGTCTGCCTTAAAGACTGACGGGTGACCTTGCCTGTGTTGGAGACATGCTCCTGAAGTGTTTTGACATGCCCTGGCATAGCAGGCAGTAAAGAAATGCAGGGTTTTTTTGTTTTGTTGAAGCTATTAGAGTGCTTTGTCCATTCACATTTGCCTTCAGAAGTCAGTGGTATCAACTACCCCAAGTATTCAAAATGATAGGAAGCAAACTTCAGTCTAGAAAATCCAGTCTTTGCAGTAGACATTAATCTTCTTTTTTGCCATTTGTAGCTTGGTGCCTCAGAGAGAAAATAACCTCAATATACTACATAGAGGCTGCTAAGAAGAACAGAAGAGTGGCAGGGGCTGCTTTAGCTCGCTAGATATTTAAAAATGAAATGCACATATTCTTTATTTTGTATTAATACACTGTAACTGCTTTACAGAGTCCAGCATATCAGTTGCATGTAAATACTACAGATGAACTTGCCAAACTGGAGCTCACAAAACTAGTGCATTTTTCCCAAAGCAGAGACTAAACCCTCTAACTCCTTAAAAAAATACATTAAAGAACGTACCACACACACACATATTGCACTTTTCTCCATATGAAATTTTTACCCCATATACATCACACCAAAGTCTCTTCAAAGGAGTCTGTAATAGAAGATAATAAAGCTAATAATTACTTCAACAGTAGTGTACACAGTTCTCTAATGTTAGACATAACAGATTCGAACATAAAAGCCACTTCAAAGTAGTACAAAGTGGTGCCCAATGGATACTCTGCTGTATTAGAAGCCTTTTACTCTAATTGGCTTGAAGGAAATTACATGAAATGTTAAATATGCTTTTGGTTGAGGGGAAGAGTCAGTCTAAATTGTATTAAAGAAACACTGTAGCTTTCCCCTTACCAGCACTGCAAAGCTCAAATGAGCTTAGACTAATTGGCACATCCTGATAAATGAATTGCAGAACTCAATAACAGTATTATTTTTATATTTGAGTCCTGAAATGTTCGGTATCCTGGAGTTGGATGGGGAAGGAAGAGGTTATAGTTATGGCAATAATCCAGCTCCTGGCGCAGAATTGGGCCTGTCTCCATGGGTGGTGTGTGTCCTGTTAGCAGTTCTCTCCACATAGCTCCTCGAGGGGTTGGTCAGATATTAAAATTTCAGAAAGTGTTTATTATGCTGTGGGTAGGGAAGAAGGAATGAAAGGACAGGAGTCTTTGTTGCCTCTCTTTCTCGTTTTGCAGTAGTGAAATGGTGCAGTATTTGTCAAGCTGTTTCTCTTCCCTTTGTTAGTCACTTAAAGTGTCATAGGGATTTCTGTGGGATAGCTGTGTCAGAGAAGTTTCCTTTTGAAGGGAAAGAACACAAAAAACTTTTTTATCTTGGCTATTTAAAGTAGAGCTTTCTTGCCCTCTTTGTCTTGCATTGCAGAAGTAGTGTATGGATGTGATCCCTGTTCTTTAAATTCTCCTTTGCTGATGCCTTGAGAATCACTGTGAAATCAGAGGTAGAAGCTGAGCACTTATGGATTGAGTCCAGCTGCACAACTGGACCGATATATCAGAGCAGGCTACATAGCAAACAGGAGTTGCCTCTCTAATTGTAGTATATAGGAAGCAAGGTGCTTCTGTCATTCGTTAAACCCTTCCTTCCTTCACACAGCCTACTATGCAGTGACTAAAGTCCTACTATTCAACTTTTAAATGTAGTCTTATTGCTGTAAACACTGGCTGATTGTCCACCTTGCTACACTCTCATTATTTGTAGTATCAAAGGCCTTAGCTCACCCAACTTTCCAGCAAACAGTGATGTTTCCTACATGTGATCAGCACAGTTTCTCTGCCATTCTTTGTGCTTTAATGAATCTGCAATTGTGCTTAATGTTTGCTTAGAAACGGGCTGAACTGTCCAGCTGTGAGCCTTGTTTGTCTATAGTCCTGTAATGTCCCACAATAATTAAAGGCTAGAGACAAAACCCAAACTAGAGATCTAGACGTTCTGCAGATTCCTAATCAATCCTCCTCCTATGACTCGCATTTCATGACTGAAAGTTCTGAAGACACAACTGCTTGTTGAGTTTAGTATTTCTTGAAATGGTTGATACATCAACAGTTTGTGATGCTAAATATTGCTGCAATACTTTCAATGTTATATATACATAAGCAATCAAAACACTAAGAAAGTTAAAACATGTTCCACATGGTGGAACGTGTGCTCTGAAGGGACTTTGGCTATAGCAAGGATATAAATGGGGCATTGTCTACTTTCTTCAGAAAAAAGCATATAGGCTGATAAAGAACTGAAAAAGGCACAGCACTATCACTTCACAGGGTTTGTTTTTTTTTAAGCTCATTGTTTTTTAAGCTCATTGTTTTTATCCTTAAGTTCTAAAACCCTAAATAATTGTCCAAATATACAAAGCTCAATAAACCACCAGTAACACATACTGCAAATTCAAAATACAGTTTGTTTGCTTGCTTTTAAAATGCAACCGAAGGACAGATGGATCCTTTCCAGTGATCAGAACTTCTCCAAGACAGAGCCTTCCACAAAGGCCTGCCTGCAAAACGGGTTGATTTCAAAAGCCACCCAGGTGGATATTTTTGTTTTTGTTTTAAATGTCATTGGCTGGAGCTCTTGATTTTTGTCATGGTACTTCTTACCTTCTATCTCCCTCTTAGCTAATCCTTTACACTTCAGTATTCTCATCCCCACCCAGAGGTCTCTACAAACCACTGTGGTGCCCTGTGTCAGTTCCAGGTATCTTTTGACAAAGTCAACATGTCACTTAGCAGAGATCCAGAAGCTTCACTTAGTGGACAATTAGGAGTTCCTTGGCAGGCTTGGGAAATACTGTTTACTTGCTAGCAGGAGGAAGCGGAGGCTGCCTGAGATGCCTGGTGATCATGGAGACTTACCATCAAGTAGTTCCAGATCAGCAGCTTAACCAGCAGTTGGATGCCGAAGTGCAACTCTCCTTTAATTCCACCTCACGCTACTGTTTCAAGAATATTACAGTTGCCATCAGCGCAGACCCAAATCTACCCTGAATTTCAATGAAAACTATTGCTTTTTATTGCCAAGAAGTACAATACAATGTGCACTCATTCTCATTTCTCCAAGTGAATGTTAGATGAATGCTGACAAACTCCCCAATTTTTTTTAATATATTTAAGAAGGGGCTCTAAAATTCACCTTTTTTTTGCCTCTTCCTATGCAAACTAGTCCTGTGTGGGATGAAACTGCACTATCTGTTCTCTAGCCCCTGCCATCAGCCAGAGGGGCTAGTGGCCAAACACTTCTTGCCACCTCCTGCTTTTTTTTTTCCAGTCAGGTGGATTTTTAGTTCCCCTGTTAATTCAAGGGTTGAAAAATTACCATGAATTTTTGGGTAAAAACGAAAAAACCAAAAAATTCACATGCTTCTCCATTTGTCCTGTCTTCCACTCATGTTAAGTCACCCCATGGTATTAATTCACCAGGACATAGCCACTGTGCTGGGGATCTACAGTCTCCATCATTTCACAATCAAAAAGTCCAGGCAATTCTGAGAGGGTTAATGCATCATAGTTTGACTGGGACTCGTGAGATGCAGAACTGCTCTGGCTGTCGGGCAATGCTACACTGCTCTGTTGTGCTGGGTCCATGGAATACTGGCACTGGTCTGGGTAGTCTGGCTCAGAAGAGGTGACAACAGGCAATTCACAAGTCTGATATGAATATGGTAAGGACTGTGGCGGCTGCTGCACCTGAACTGGTGATGACAACCGTGATGAGCTGGTGATCTGGGACGGTGGCCGTGGATCCAGCTGTACTTTCTGGTATTGACTGAGGAAGGGGTCATATTGCATTTGTTCTGAGGAGGGCTCCATCACAGGGCTCAGAGGCTGCTGCAAGCTGAACTGGGTTGATTGCTGCTGCTGCTCCTCCTGGCATGAAAGTGGCAGTTGACTTGACCTTGGGTATGAGCTCTCAGCTATTTGCATCTGGTTAAAATAGGCCTGCAGCTGGGACTGCTTCTGGAGAAAGAGTCGCTTCTGATGCAGCCTGAATCAAGGACATAAACAGCAATTATTTTTGCCTTTTGAAGTGTTAAGCCACTAGCATGAGTCCTGCATGCTAGTCACTCAAACAGTTTAGCAGGAAGTGGAGTACAGAATTGGAAAATTTCTGGACAATCTTGTCTATTAAACTTTAGAGCAGACCAGAATCTTTCAGCAAACACGCACAGGGTGTGTTTTTAGACCTCCTTTTGATAACCTTTTTAATCACCTAGTGAATTGGCAATTAAAATCTTGGCTATATACACACAAATTTTTCAGAGGGAGCGTCATTTCTAAACTGATGTTATACAACAAGAAAAAGTTGGTTTCCTGTACTGTAAAATTATTGCGTTATGGGAATGAGACAGGAAATACCTCAGTGACTGCAGGGCTTCCCAACAGGCAGAAATACACAATCCATGTTCTGACTTACCATACATACTGCAATATGTAGGTTATAAACAGTGGGTGGTTTGGAGGATGAGGGTGAAATTAAGTATGACCATGTTAGTAGTAGGGTAGCTTCCTCCCATGCTTCTACACACTCATTAGCACTAACTGAAGTAGGCAGGTATTTGCTGTTCACCTGCATCCTAGTAGTGTTAGCTCATAAAGAGCTCCTAGCACAGACATTTGTAAACTGGACTGTTGCCCCTCTTTTAAAAGGGGGACTGTGCCCTTAGACATTTTAAAGTGAAGCTTTCCTTTTTGAAAGAATTTATAATTGGACAAAGATTGTTCCAGTTCTTTTATTTCTCTCGAGAGTAAGAATGAATAACGTATCTGCATAGTTTGAAAGCCTCTTACCTGTGCTCCTGTAACTGCTGTTCCAGACTCCGGGGCAATTCTTTGCAGTATAGCTGGCAAGTATTCTGAGCTTTTGATAGTAGAGTAGGTTTCTGCAAGAAAAGCAATGCTGTCTTAAATTGCATTTGATTTCAATGCATTAGTCCAGAAAGCAAGTGAAAGAAGATTGTCTATCCTTATGGCAGTGTAACTGCCCAAGCTCCACTTTTCAGAAGCTCAGTAGACCTGCTATCTAAAACCACAGCCCCTACCACTTATTGGCTTCTAACTCTTAGACAAAGAATATCTTTGCTTGATAGATGGTAAGATAAAAATCTATTGAAAGATTTCTTCCCAAGTGAAAGAGAAGCTGCAAGCTGGGGAAAAGAAGTTGTTTTTTTTTCTAAACTAAAGCTATATGAAAATCTGTATAAAAAGAAGGGGGTAACCCTTCTTTTATGGGGGTAACCCCATAACCTTTATGGGGTGCAACACTGATAATAGGTATTCACTAGCAGTTAACTCGAAATTGTTTTAGTAACACTATACAGTTAAGAGATTGAGTAAGAAAACCACAGTAATATATGAGGGTGAGTGTCTGGCAGAAATTCAGTGTAATTTCAAATTCAGCTGTTCTCCACTAATTTAGCCTTTGACTGATTATCTCGAGTAGCAAGATCTAAAAGGCTAGTTTGCTGTCTAGTAACAGCAGATGGTTTAATTCAGTGGAGGGGGGGTATGGTACCTGGAGCCTGTGTTGTAAGTACTGTGTTTCTAAGCTCTGTCGTCTCGGTAATAATGGGGGATGTGCACCATTAGGGAAAGCAGATGCAGCTTCCTGCTGCTGCTGAGATCCTTCCTCCTGCAGAGAGAAGAGGAACAAGTTTCATCCCCAGAAAAAGCTTTTCTGCCTCAACCCTTTCTTTCAGGATTTCCCCTGACAGAGGTTTCATAGTTGCCGTATGGACTGGTCTTGGTGTCACTCACCACTTTTCACTGCATGGTGAGGGAGCCTAAATTACAAAGCTTTGAACTATCTCTGCTGCAAAATGGCAGAGGTACACCTGTAGCTAAAATGATACTATATATAATGAATTTTCTGACTCGCCCTCTGAAATAGTAAATGTACATGGTTAGAAAACTGTCCAAAACTCCGAAAGCGCTTTTGCGCAGCTGTCATTTCACACCTTCAACATGGAAGGTGAAAAGCTTTCAGTAATGCTTGAGAGGTTATGCATGGAGTAGGCATCCATATAATAAAGTGTTGGATTTGGAAAGCTCACAAGGCCATCTCACTGTGACACCATGAGGATGGTAAAGGCTAGCCTGCAAATGCCCATTCTCTAGTCTGCAGAAGACAGAAAGGAAAAGAGGGAACTTTAGCTCTTGTCAGATCTCCAGAACACCTTACCCCTCTCCTTATCTGTCCCAAAGCGTTAGCATCTGAAAGATGGAGCTTGATTTCTGTACCTGTGAAGGACTATTAATGAGGTCCTGCAACTGGGTGGCAGTTGATGTCAGAGAAGGTTCTTCTTCTGATCCCATCTGTTCATACAGCAACTGGACTTTGTTCAGTTCCAGGATTCCTTTGGTTCGTGCCAGATTCTGGAGGTGTTGTCTAAATGCTACAATTCCTGGACAAGAGCAAAACCCTTGTCAGAAAATCAGGTAATTCGTATCGGGTTAGCACAACAAATGTGAGATAAGCTGAACAACAACCAAGTTACAAGGTGGCTTGGTGCTTCTTGTGTATGGACTACGTTTACTACCACATCTAGGTATAATGTGTCATGACAATGGTTATAATTACCTTGTGTGAGGGATGTGTCTGAAGCTCTGCGCCCCTCTCGGAAACTGACAGGAGAGCGGTTGTGGGTTTCTCGCTTTTGAGAGGCAAGTGCCTGCATGGCTGGATTGGCAGGTCTCAGACCCAAGAAAGGTGGTGTCATTCTGGGTGCTTGTTGGTTAGTTAGTACCATTTCCTTCAAGGAAGGGGTGTCTTCCAGGAATTTAGTTTCTCTCTGAACGGATCCCATGTCATACTCTGAATCAATACTGCCCAGAGATGAGTTTTCATCCAATGAGTAGACTTTCCCTGTGACAGAAACCAAAAACCAGAATGAAAGTGCTGCAGTAATTTAGCAAAGCAGAGGAAGTGCTATTCTCAGGAATACCTGAGAATTCAGAGGTTTTTGTTTCCCCAACGTCCTCCTCTGCCAGCACACCTTTAGGGGATGAATGATTTGGGGCATTTAGTTATGTGAAAAAAAACAAACCAACTTGCCAGACTTTACTAGTTGCTATTGGGGTTGTACATGACTGTAGCAAGCTGTATACTTGCTGCTTTGGTTTTACGCTGTCTGTACAGCAGCTTTCGGGGTGGATTTTGGTGGTTTTTTCCCCTTTAGCCTTTATAGCAAATGCTAAGTAACAAAACCAAAACATCTCTGATTTGTGCTTGTCACTCTTAAAACCTACTGGTTTTCATCCTGGGCGTATCAGATTGAGTGCTGAGAGGAGGAAATGAGGTTTGAGGTGTCCGTGCTAACTTCTGTACCTGTGCCTGGCATCATCACCAGCTGGTTGGTAACTTCTGCCAGAGTGTGACGTCGCTTCCCACAGCGAGCTGCATGTAGGGCTGCAAATGACTGTGCAGGGTCATCTTCTGACTCGCCTTCTGTCTCTATTCCTTCGTCAATAGAAGTTTCCATCATGCTGGTAGGCAATGATTGGCATCCTTTCCTAATCGTCACGGGAGGTACGGGATCCAGCAGGCAGCCGTTTACCTAAATGGCACAGGGAAAAGATGGACAGCTTTCAATTACATGCACAGAACATTACCTCTAAGTGCAAGAAACCTCTGCCTATCATGAAGGAAGCCTGGACATTTAAAGTGTGTAAACCTCCCTATAATCTACTGAGTTAAGACTGGTTAAGAATTTAACGTGACAGACAATTCCCTCCAGGTAGGCTCACCACTGACATTCTCTTAATACTCAACTCTCTAGATCTAAATACTCTTATTTCCACAGTATTATGTTCTCTTTGTGGTGATTGGGGTTTTTGTTTGTTTGTTTTTCTTCTTTTTAAGCATTATTAAAAACCTTTGCCAGCTTAGCCACAAATATTTAATATTTATGGAGTGTACAATATTGTTGTTTCCCCTTACTATGCCTACTGTGCTCCTTTATCATGCTTAGATAAGCACTAAGAAGTAGATATTCTGTTCTATAATACTTTAGAAGCTCTAATTAGTGTCTCATTGCACAAGTCACTCCTACCGGTGTGGTAGGATCAGGTTGGGTAAAATATGGATGAAACAACACATTTAGCATAAAACCTGACACTGTTACAGGTACTGGTAGTACTCTAGGAAAATATTTAAAGAAGTCTTAAGAAATAGCTATAAATATTTTGCCCATCAGTAAAATGATGATGCTTGCACAGGAACATTCTGGATCTGCTGCCTCTATTTTAATTCAATGGATTATATCTTTAAGCTTAATTTCTTGCACATGTTGCTTTCCACTTGCGACTTTGCCATTCAAATGCCTTCTACTGATCCAGCAGCAAAAGCACTGGAAAGACTGTTTCACTGAACTGCTGGAAAGGCAACAGAGAACCAATACCATGTGAGCAGTTGGCTCTCTGCAGTTTACCATGGCATATGGATCAGAGCTTGGAAGCCTTTGTTCTGTAATACTAAAGACACTGAAAGTTCCTGAGTCACTTGTGATTTGACACCTTACATAGTCACCATTTGTTGATCTACTCTGGCCAAACTGCATCTATAAAAGCAAAAGGGGATGCAAAATAAAGTCTGAAATGTTAATTTCCAAATGTCTTTGAACTGCTTTTTGCTTTGTAGCTCCAAGAGACCACACAAGGAGTTACTTAAAACAGTGATGAGAACCAGGGCCACACTCCTAGTGTTGGTAACTAACCAGTAAGCGAGTAATAAAAGCTTCAAAGTGGCAAGCGTGAAATCAAGCCCCTAGCTGGCACCAGGCAAAATACATTATGCTGAAATTAAAAGTTATGTGATGTGATATGAGAGAGAACAACAAAAGTTTAATGAGAATACTAATATATTTAACAAACGTAGTTATTTTAAGCTATTTCCCCCTCAGAAAAGCTCTAACTACTAACTCCCATGTATTACACTTAGTCTTTGCTGCCCTGCAGAGTATTGTCACAGACCTCAGACTTGAATGGCAAAATGGATCAGACTACAGCTCCCTTCAGAGACTTAAGCTGTAACCTACATTGTAGGGCTGTGGAGCCGTCATATCCTATTAGAGTTCAGTTAAGTCTGTTAACTGTGGAGGTGTGGAAAGCCTACACAAAGTCTTCCAGTCTGATTACAGGAAACAAAACCCATTAGATGGAGCTGCAATTTCACATGGTCTCCAGTGAAGATTTTACAGGCATTCCTAGTTACAGGAATGGCCTAGCCGAGAACCGCTGCAACCTATTTGGGATGCTGCAGTTCTAATAGTTTTTGACAGTCAGAAGGTCCTGCTGGCTATTTACTATTCAACATACAAATTAATAAAAATGTAACACTTCTGGCTGGCTTATTATGAAATTGGCAGAGATACGGAATTTTAAGTGCATGGTATTTTAATTGCTTTAACTGGCAGTGGAAGCTTACAGTTAAGGTTCCATTATGCCTTCCTGTTCTCATCTGTCTGAACTTTTGGATGAGTAGCTGAGTAATTTAATCTAGATAACCAGCAGTGAACCATTTGTATTAGAAGCTATATATGAGGTATCTTCAGGGCTCTTAAAAATACATGAGAAGAAGAAATAAACCCCAACCACTAGGTTGATTTTTCTTTTGCAAATGACAACGTGATAAGATTGGAATGTAAGCAAAGAATACAGAAGGGAGACTAATGAACAGAAAAAGTCACAGCTGTTGAAAGTTATATGCAAGAGAGAAGTAGAAAAAGAATCTGGAATACTTAAAACTCTGACACTAGGAGAGTATTTTAACTTAGGGAAACTGGCACAATGTCTTTTGTCCAGCTTGTGCAAGGAATGTGTTTAGTACAGTCAAGTGTTTAGATACAAAAGGTCTTGGTATTTGACTTGCTGTCTATCCCGAGAGGTTACCCAGGAATGAGAACCTGCTGGAGACCAGCAAGAGTTCTGTGGACAACATATGCTTAACAGTGCCTTGGAGCGGATTGAGAACATTGGGTCTTTGAGGAAAAGGCTACTGAAAACAGAGAGAAGCATCAGGGTTCTCCAGCTCAGCTGACTACAAGTGTCCAGATAACTGGAGGCATACTAAAATCAGTGAAGTGATATTAGCTTGGATTAGCAAATGCTCTGGCCCTGATTCTGCAAGTGCTTTGTTCTAGGATGATGAGCTCTGAACCCTGTCAGAAGGAACTGATCTTCCATTACTTACTGAGGAGCTACAGCTACTACCACTAGCTGTGCTCTTACTGGACAGTAATTTAAAAGGCAACAATCTGTTTTAGTCTTAATGATTTTTGACAAAACAGTAGGGTGATTTTAAGCTGTACCTTTGGTGTCTCAACTCTTTCTTCCTCCATAAATGCTGTCTCTCCCTGGCAGCTGGATGGAGGGAATGAAAAGGCTTCTGCTCCTGAAGCAGAGCGAAGGCCTGGAGACTGCAACAACCTTGCATTTTGTGAATGCAAGTTAACAGAAGGTACCACAGCTTGTGCCTGAAAAAGATTTTAAGAAATCCAAAACCAGAACAATTTTAGGTAGAAAACAACATACAAGGTCACAAATTAAAAATATACAATAACTAGACCATTTTCAAAGAAGGAGAAGTATCAGACTTATTTCCATATTCTTTATGAATTACATTCTTAGTCTTTAGACTTGAAAAAAAGCACCACCCTCTGCAAAACACACAAACACCAAACCCCAAATGTCATTAAGCTGGCTACTTATTGAAGCTGAGCACTTACTAGCAGTAAAGACAGTGTTAGAGACCCTCTAGTGCCCTCCACCTTCTGAAATACTAGAAATCCTTCTTACACTCTGTACAAAATCCATTAATATTACCTAGTTTCAGTGACTTTTTCTAACATGCCTGTAGGAAAAAGCATGAGAAAGAATGGAGCAGGCTGGACCCGAAAGAAGGTATAAGAGAGGGAGCACTGTTGAAGGGAGAGGTGTGCCTCAGGGAAGCCAAGTGTTGCACAATTAGGAAAACAGTGACTTTCACTGTTTTTTAACCTTAATTTCCTGAAGTGCAGCATACATGCAACGTGCCTGTCCAAAAGGAAACAAGTAGCCTTATACAGGAGCCTGTGGTGCCACCATGTGTGAAAACAAATTATCTTGTTAGGATAACTGCGAGATTGCTTTCAGTCCTAAGGAAAAAGTGGTAATATGGCTATAAAATACAGGAATTTAGTACAATAAGAAAGAGCAGGTTGGTTTTCTTCATCCTTGTTCATCTGTCTCCACCTGCTTTTAATAAATCTTATGATTAATAATCTGCTTTTGAATACTGCTTTTCTATCATTAGAACTACTATCTAAGAAAAGAGCTGGTTTTAATCTTTGTCAGCCATATTATTCCTGGACTTGTGTTTTCATAGCTGAAGTGATTTGGCTTTCATTTCATCAGAATCCAAAACCAAGTAGTGTCTTGCTGCCTCAGGTGAAAAGGAGCGGCATGTTGTGATGTCTCCTGGCAATGATCTGGGCACTTGTTTTATACAGCAGCAATAGAGTACCTAGGAGGCTGTGAACTTGAAAGAATATTTACTTGAGACCACAATAAATCTGAGTCATCTTAGGCCAAGTCTTTCATGTTTCCAGCTATGTATTAATAGAAATCAAAAGCTGTATTTGAGTATCTTAATGAAACGAACATGTGAGAAAAAAAAAAATAAATCTGAGAATTATTGGAATAAGACATGATAAACTGTATGTGACCTTTCTTTCTGAAGAAAATTACTAGGGAAAAAGACTGAATAGCTTTGGAGCCTGTGCTCAATCAGTCAGTATAATCAGAAAGGATACTAAGTAGACAGCCTTCTGCAATACAAGGGTTGGTACCAGATGTAAGGAGCACCCAGAATTGCTCTTGATAAAATAAACGTAACATCCTTAAGTCTTAAAATCAATTAGTCATCACATTGGCTCTATGCACACAGAGGTTTTGCAGCCGTGCTGCGAAGTCTCCCATGAAACTGGACTATTGCTGGGTCACAGGAGGAAAAAGCAGTGCAAATCTTAAAAGAAATGACATTATTTAGGGACAAATCTCTGAGTCTTGAGCCATTAAGACTCTCGTGATAATGATACTTTTATCAGGCACTTAAGATATTACAATGAATGGGCATCTTAACCTGATAGGTTGTTCTTAATATTTTCTTTTGGATACCTCATTATTCTTTGCCATGCTTCATTTCATGGGAGTCAGAAAGTGTATCTAGAGAACAGCAGGGGAGAAAGTAATTTTATTTTCAACAGGTCCCTTTAGAGCGACTATGTTTATAACGCTAAGCAGAGCCTGCGTGCTTTTAGCCCCCATGCTAGCACTGCTCTCCATAAATTCAACAGCTTGTTTGTCAATCACACTGAAGATACTCCAAGTGTTGCACAGTCTCCAGAAATGGTATTTCTCTAACATTTTAACCCATGACTTCCCAGCAAAAGGCTTAAAATTCTCAGAAATGGGTGTGTAGTGATGTGTTAAGCACAAGTACTTAACCTGGGAGTTAAGGTTAAACCAAGTGGATACCCGTTAAAGCTAAAACCATAGTTTGATTTTGGACTTGAGAATGCAGTCAAGTTTCCTTTCTCATTTGAACGTTCACCAATTCTCTCAAACCTCCTTTCTGCTCCTCACCCCACCCCAGGGTGGGGAGGAGGCAGCAGCAGCAGCTGTAGGAGGCATGCCAAACAACTGATGATGATTTGTCATCAAGCAGTTCTGACAGGAGGCAGATCCAAAAAAGCCTTTACAAAACAATACTGCAAGGGTACATACTACAGAAATCAGAAAACAGCAATGGATTCTAAGTGAATCTATGTAGAAACACCATTTTGAAAGAGAAGAATGTCTCGCATAGCCTTAAGCCCATCTCTGCTAGTAGTGAGACCAAGAAAATTACCTTGGCTACTGTCTGCTCAGCAATTGTGCTTGGCCGACGCTGACGAGCATCAACTCTCTGTTCCACAGGGAAGCTACTCCGATGTGATTTGAGTCTTTCCACTAACAAGTAATAAATAGCAGCAAAGTGGTTATAACTCTTGTTCTGCAGAGACTGAAAAAGAGAAGCACAAAAGTGTGAGTACAGCCAAATATGTATTATCTTTATATTCTATGAGACCAGGGAGAAGAAAGAATTGTTGGGGGGTGTGTGGGATGAACGGAGGCTATTTAAGAGGCAGTGGGGTGGGCAAATGTTCTGAATTGAGAAAGCTTTTTCAAACCAGAGTGCCATGCCAGACAAAGAAAAGCATCAACCTTGGTTTAGTGGCAAGTCAGCATAAGGTACACGGGTGAAGTTGTCTGTGGGCCTACTGCACAATGTTTGCATAACACATAAGCCTTCTCTCTGCTAGGGATGATTTTTTAGGAAACTTCCTGGAGGGATGTCTCTCCTCTTCCTGATTAGTCTGCTGGCACAGACAGCATTAGGACAGAAGGGCAGCAGCACAGCATGTTTAAAATGTTTGCCCTTGCTAGAGTCTAACCAAGTAAAATATAGCTCCGGCTTTGGTGTTTTGTGTTTTCCCGTCTTTCCGCCAACTGTTGAAATAAAGAACGTTGCAGGCAACTCAGATAATAAGTTCTAGTCATAAAAACAAACCAGGAAACCTTCCACCCAGGGACGAATATCTGTTTGAGTCTACTTTACCTCAATAGTTTTCTGTTGGTCTATTCCAAGGCTGTGCATTAGCCGTAAGACCTGTTCATTATACTCTCCAATGGAAGGCTCATTCTCCTCTCCTGGTGGATAAAGAATAGGTCTCTGCGCAGGAACTTCTATAAGCATCCACTTATGCTCCTTAATCTGAGCAATAGTTAACCGTTTGGATGGGTCTAGGACCAACATTCTTCTAATCAGATGTTCACACTCTGTTGGGGAAAAAAGAAAATTATCAACCTGCTACCATTACAGAGCATGACAAGAGGAAACTGCCTTACTTCTACCTAACTTCTGCACTAAATACATTTCCTTAAAACAATCTCTAGTCACATTAAGAAGGACAAAACCCCAACTTCTTTAAATGCATGATATGGCTAACAAGTGCCATTCCTTCTACACAGCTCCCACATGAGGGTAATAGTAATATTTAATACCTCTTTGAAGCTGCTTGTGCTGTTCTAAGTACAGTGCTAACATTAACCAATAAAGCTTCAAATAATCTCTGTGAAGTGTGGTGGGGACTAATTAGCATCCTTCTCCAGCAGTTTGAACTAGCTTGTCCAGGCTTCTAAAACAAGGGATTGGCAAAACTAGGGTTAGTGTCTGAATTTATTTATTTTAATTCCACACTAGTGGTCACAAAAGCAAAGGTAAAAATAATGTCACTGTGGTTGTGAATAGTAGCTGGTGGATCTGCAGGCAGATCTGTTTTAATTCTAGGACCAAAGTACTATCAGTAGCTTTAGGTCCCAGAATAATTCTAAGCAAACCAAACCATTGCTGCTTTCTGCTACTACATGCTGGACAACCCTAAAACCATCACATTTTTCTTCGGATCTCAGTTGGGTTTTGGAAGATGAGGGCACAAAAGATGAACATGCAGTTTGTATATGATAGGAAGTCAATGTAAATTCCTTTAAGGGAGCTTACCAATCTGCCATGCGTTTCTAGCTGACCATGATACGGCTACAGTACAGTAGTTACAAGTCAGTCCATTCAGGTAGTTATGACAAATAGCTTAGAGAGAGATTTCTGGCTATTTATTCCTGTTACTCCTGTTTTCACACCCTTCCCCATTCCCAGCATCACCATGTGACCAGCAAGGGGAACAGCAAACAGCCTGTGAAACAGCTGATCTACACTGCAGTCACAGCAATGATTGCAATTCACACAAAGATACCTGGGTCTAGCTTGCATACCCATGTCAGCAAAGTCACAGAAACACAATACAGTTCAGCACTCCCACAAATGTGCCCAGGATGCTGAAGGGTTGCCATGATTCCATAATAGCATTGCTAAAAGCAACCAAATGCCCTACAGCTACACGACAGTGACTGTTTTCCAAGGTGGTGTGCAGGAGTACACGCCACCAGAAAGAAAAAGGGGAAGGCCAGAATGTTTTATAGTATAGAACCCTTAACAGCAGGGATGAAAAACATATTTTTAATTCACTTTGAAGAAAAGCACAGTAGTAGTATATCAAAAGAGGATCTGATTCAGGGAGGTTGTTTTGAAGTCATCTGGTTTAGAGACCCTTTAATATAAGGAAGCTGAAGAACACCATCAAGCCCTGTGAAAAATGGCCCCACTTGTTGTTATCTGAACAGGCATGAGGGAGAGTGAAACCCAACAGATGGGGCAATTAAGTGAGGGAGAAATCTCTGTCACATGTGAGAGTGCCAGATACATGACAGTGAGATCCTGGCATATGAACTGGTTGTGCACTTGTTGCTTTTGTTTAGCAGACTGTCAAAAACCAAGAAACACCCAATACACAACGGAGGTTTGACAGTGATACTGCTCTCAGCATATTGTCTTCCTATATTAAAATATATATGGCCTCGCAGGAAGAAAGCTAATTGCTGCACACAAATGTGCTTCTTGCCCACATCCCTGTATTTCTGTTCACTGTAGGATGAGATTTCCTTCAGCTACCATTTCAGCTCTCTGTCCATGGGTACAGCCACACTGCAATCTCCACACCTTGTACAGGGAAATATATCTTGATTTGCCTAGCAGCAGGCTAAGTGCAAAGGCATACAGCTCATCTAGGCTTATTTGTGTTTCTTTAGAACAGGAACAATCTGCCATACCATAATCTAGCATGCAGATGCACCACCTTTTGCTGTATTGCAACAGAGATTATTCTAGAATTTACTCAAGATTTACCACACCAAGAGCATTGTTACCTTCTGACATAAAGTAAGGGATCCTGAACCTTCCTTCAAGAACTCGTTGCCTCAGTATGGGGAGTGTTGGTCCATCAAAAGGTAACGCTCCACAGACCAAAACATAAAGAACTACACCCATGCTCTGTAAGAAAGAGAATATTACTTTCATTTTTCAAGCTACAAGTTAGGTTTCTGAGGTTGGCTAGCCAAATCCTGTCACAGAAAAAATCAAGTTATATTCTGCAGAAACAGGAAATTTATACAAAAAGGAGTTAGATTTCTGAAGATTCCCTAAACATTAAGAACACTCAGCTAACCCAAAATGGCTAGTCTTGCAGTACCTTGTGCTGATAAGCAGGTAAGCTGAAGTGTAATGGGTTAGAGACTCTGGCTGCTAGCAGGAAGCTCCACGCAGATGACTGAATGATACCTGAAAAGTGAGTCCCAACTTCAGGTGAGAATTCGAGATACGTTTTATTAATCTCAGAGTTGTTCAAACAAAAACAAACCTCAGACAGGAGCCGCTTGAAATAAGAAACTGTAACCTTTTACATTTACCAGTTTGCAAAAGCCTGGGTGAGGCACACAGGTAACTGAACAGTCAGCTTCAGGAGAACACAACTAATAGGTCTGCACTGCTGTGTGCAGTGCTGAGCATGAGGGATTATTTAATAAGAGCAAAAGGAGACAATCTGGGCAAGAGCTCTCCTGCAACTGCCAGGCTAACTTTTGAAAGTGTGCAAGTCAATTGGCACTGCAAGTGGAAATAGTCTTAAAGTATATGCCAAAAAAATACAGCACCACACTAGATGAAATAACCACACCAGACCCTCATGCCAATCAGCTGGCATAGATAGCCGCAGCACTGGATTTCCCAAGGGGAAAAAGCAAGCTTTCATTTAAAACTTTGTAAGTACACAAAAGTTTTAAAATGAAAAATTTATTTTAGAAAGTAATTTTTCTTCCTTCCTTAACCTGCCAAAAAACTGAATTGTGGATCGTTGCGTTCTTCCTGCAAGCTTAGTAGTTTCAGCAGTCTGACCCTGTCATTGAATGTTGCGAAGAGATAAAGAATCCTTAAGTCATCCTAAAAGATAAGTGAAGATGACTATGATTTTTATGCTAAACATATGTGTGCTTCTCTTCATGGGCAGGCAGATTCTGTTAATGATTTAGAATGTTATATATTTAAAGAACATTTATGAAAATTCAGAGATTCACTTCTGAGTCAAACAGTGCCTGTGCTACTTGAAACAGTAAGCGTAGCTGAGATCTGCTGTGTGTTTATTTACCAGTTACTGAAGGTTCAGAAAGACTGTAGCCTTTTTTCCTAAGAAGCTAGCTACATATGTATGTGTGTGTGCATGTGTATAAATACATGCATCCACACAATCATATGTATCTGAAAGCATGGTTCTTATTTACATTGTTAATGCAATTAGATTAACTTAAATTTGATTAGCAGCTGAAAGGTGACTTTCCATGTTTGTGTAACAGGCTCTGGGCAAAATGTCAGTGCCTGTGTTGTAATGCTGTGTGCAATATTATCACTGCAGACCTGATGCCAGAGCAGGGACTGCCGAACTGAACTGTCTCTGGTTGCTTTAGGATATGAATCTGTCATTTTAAGTACCAGAAAACAACAAAACCCCTCCAACTGAACAAAAAAACAATCCCGAACAAAATCAGATTAGGAGTGAAAGGCGGTCTCTGACAATGCATCAAGGGTGCACAGCACTTCTTTAGTTCATTTTAGTTCCTTTCCATTTCATAAGAATGTGGGTTGTGCTCTCTATCCTCTTCCATTAGAGCAGTATGCATGGAGACACACTGATTCAAAACCATGCAGTTGCCTTAGTAGAAATGTTTCTGACACAAATATGCTTGTTTCCAGCTCAAAGAGCAAAGCAGTCGTTATCTCTCCTGTGTTTCAGTGGCTCAGAATCCTTTTAACCTCATGAAGAACTTACAAGCTTACAAGTTCAATTGCCACTTAACGCAGAAGATACTAAATGCACTGAAAAAAGCAAAGTTCACGCATTCAGCCAGGAGAGCTTTTGGAGGAGTTAGAGCTTTTCATCTAGTGGGCTAACATATACCTACAGTGTACATTTAATAGACACCTGGAGAGGTAACTTCATTTCCATTTAATGTTAAGAGGCGTTTTATGACACCTAAGAAATAAAGCTGAAGCAGAACAGCTAGTGTGCAGCTTAAGAAAAATCAAGAATGATTCCTTTGTTCCAGTATCCTAAAAGTTTACGTGAATCCAGTTAAAAAAAGAATAATGATACCCAGATATCCAGCTGGGGTCCCTCGTATTGCTGTCCTTCGAAGACCTCTGGGGCTGCATACGGGGGGCTTCCACACCATGTCGTCAGAGGCTCACCACTCTTATAGAAATTTCCAAAACCAAAATCTGTTGAGAAATTAAAGGGCAAGTAACTCCCAACTCTAGCTACATGACAAGGAATAATGATATGCACTAGGCCTTAAAGCCCACTTTCATTCATGAAAGGCTCTATCGCAACTCCTTTTACCCGTACTCCCCCTGAAAATATCTATTGGGATGCTGAATGTCCTATACTGCTATTTTCATGACAGCTCTGTAATTAATAAAACACTCTGCAGAACTTCACAACCTGTAGGAGTTTTGAGTAAACTTCTACCAGTTTGCTAAATCCAAGTTTATAAACAGCTCTCACTAAAATTCAACAAACTGACAATCATGCATACATATGAGCTTATTTACTTGCCAAGAGATATCTGAGATTCAGTGCTGGATCTGAGATTTCCTGAGTTTTCGTTAGGTGCTCTCTAGCCTTGAATACACAACAAATTCTGACAACAAAAGCATCAACTTTGGAGATGAGAGAAAGGAACTCTGCCAAAAGCAACAAGCATGGGAAAAGAAAGCCTTTTGCTAGGAAGGAAACTCTGCTACTGGAATTGTCTCAGCCTTTTCAATATACAACTGAAATTTACCATCCCACAACAAAGCAGTTCTTTTAAATGTTTCTTTTCATGGCTTAATGTGGGACCAGACACAGGTCCCATAGGACTTCAGTATTAGTCACCATTTGCAATAATCCAATAGTGAAAAGCAAAATGACAGCCACTATTGCATAGAGACATAAGGTCAGATAGTCTTTTTTTTTAACTTCCCCTGTTGCTGCTCTGCTAGGTTGCCTTTCCTCTGTCCCCCTAGAACAATACAGCAAACAACATTCATGTGGAGGAAGCTGGCTTAATGACTGAACTGAAACCGGCTATTTTCAACATGCAGAGTTTCAGGTGGCTGTTACCACTCCCTGGTGCCCAGATCCTCCAGTTCCCCTTACATCCTGCCATCATTCTTGCTCCCTTTGCTTAGTGCGTGCATCATTTTCTTCAGCATTCTTTACTCTTCCTGCCAGCATCCACTGCAGATACCCATTCTGAATACACTCCTTCCATGACAATCCTCAATATTTATACACAAGGCTCTTATTCATCAGGCTTTTAATAAAAGCCTTTGGAGCACAGTGTTTGGATACACCTGTTCATACCATGAATCAAAATAATTGCTCTGCTGAAGTCTAGTGTTTTCTCATGGAATTCAATGAAACCAACATTTCTCCCTGTTGCTGCCAGCATTACCACTCTGTACTGCTTAGTCCTTTTGCAGTGCAGGCCACCCCATATGTTCTCTGTGACAACAAATACTGGTAATAGTAAAGCAACGAAGGAGAAGTTCTCAAGGAGAGAGAGTTTCTTTTTCTTAAGGTAATTATGCTTTTACCCTTGTAGCTAACCAGGCTCCTGTAGAGTATTACCGCAGGCTGGTGTGACTTAAGGAATCATGTGAAAGTCAACAGTGTTGATAAACAGTAATCAGGCCATTGATTTAGTACTGTCAAGCGCTGAATACCTCAGAGGCACGTTAATACAGTGCGGCACTGATATCTGGTACATGCGGCACGCTCAAGAAGTTAAATCTCCAACATCAGCCCAAGGTGACTGTATTAGCTCAAAGTCAGAAAATCAGATAACCCATCTCAGCGCAATGAACTTTTGAGTTCATTCATAAAGAGGAGCCCCACTGCCTGTAAGTAAGAAGGCTCCAGTGCCAGAAAGACTATTTGAAGGTCAGACACATGACATCCATAAGAGTGTCATGCTCTGCAAGCACACAGAATGCCCGACAGTTGCATGAACACTTACGCAATGGCATCCGGGCATGTCACCATACTCTGGAGGTGCAAACGGCCAAGGTCAGCTCAGATTCTAAGTCTACATAGAAAACACATTCATGCCATCCTTCCTTTTCCATCCTCTTTCAGTTCCCAAACAACTGCAACTTCAGCTGTAGTAACAGAGGGGAAACAACAAAATCTTCTACCAAAAAAAACCCCCAATCACTGTATGTCACCTGCCTTTTTCCTATCACAGCTAGACTTTTGTTGTGAGGGTTTTTTTATTCTCTTTGAGGAGGTTTTTCTTCACACATAATTGGCTTGGCAACCTTGACAATACTTCAGGAGACATGAAGCAATTTCTTCTCTCAGAAGCATTTTGCCATCTGTGTAGGTGTCATTAAATCTGATCTGTCCTTTCATTTAGCTTAAATTTGCCAGATTTTCAACATCCTCTTAGTACTGCAGATAAATATCAATATCTCTGAACTGCAGCTCCTACTCAGGTGCCACCCTCATAAATCTTTCTATCTGATTTACAAGTACATGTACATACGTTTGTAAGCACAGCTATAGAAAGCATGACCTGCTTGGAAATACACAAGATGTCAATTCCTAAGAAAGTGAAACTATCCAGACTGGATTTAAAGTTAGTGATTTGGTGAACATGAACACATGGAATCCACTTCAATAAGAAACATGAACAAATCTGAACAGCAAAAGGTAGAACAGTCTTGAAGTATGACTGATGAATATAAGAGAAGCTTCAGGTTTATGCTACAATTAGGATTTGGGGTTTTTTTTACTATTATCTTTACAGGCTTAATTTCATAACACACAGTAGTTTTATTTATGGTTACCAAAAGTAGCTCAAGAGCAAGGACATCTTGGAACTGAATGGCATCATCCCTGCAAGGCTCTTTCCTATCTGAGCAATAGAATTACAGAACTTATGCTGTTGAGACAGTGCCTGACTGGTACAGCAATTGACTTGCATCTGATGGTCTTGTGACAGCATAGATGATCAAGTTTTATTAGGCAAATCCACAAATGAAAGACCTATACATTGATAATAGACGCAGCAGCCAAGGATGCACTCTGTATAAGCACTAATACAACGATATCAGCTGCTGGGGCTTGGGGGTAGGGACAAGCATGAGGGGAACAGACTGCAGAAAATGGTACACTCTCCCTGTCGCTACTAGATGGATCAGTACAGAATTCCTCATGAGTCTGTGTGCCTTGTCTAGAGGAGCATGTATCTTATAAACCTGGAAAACAGTTCCTTTATTCTGTCTTTAATCTGCAACTCTACAACTTTAATTTCTTCCCTTTTATATGGGAAAGGAACGTCAGGATTTTTCAGTTATGAATTCTGCTGAAAAAAGAGCATGCATTGATGATACAAAGCACAGTAAGAGCCAGATACCTCCTAATTCATACTGGACTTTTTCATGTAACCCAGGACTTAAAACCAGTGTTGCACATTTCCGCAATCTCCTCTTATCTTTAGAAATCAAATTATATTCTATTGTTGGACAAAATAATTACCTGTGCAGCGAGATCAGCATATTTGTTAGGGTACATAAATTATTACAGTTACCTTTTTTTGTTTCCATTACGCTTTCTACAATTGACTCTTCAAAGGACATTAAATCATTTGTTAACAACTCAAGAATTTGTAATACTCATGAAAACCATTTCAAAGAAAAAGTTCAGGATTGAGATAGGATACTGGATGCTTGGTCCATTGGGCTTCCTCAATCTTTAATTATCGCACTGTCAGTTTAGTTGTCCCACTTTTTGGAGTGTTAGAATGGCCAGGATTCAATTAAGAACAAAACAATCACTACTCTCTCCTTCTCTCCTCTCACTTCACCTTGTTTCTACTTTGCAATTGGTGATCTACCATAATCACTCTGGATCAAAGGTAACTGTTTTTAACTGAAGAACATTGTTAAGATTTCTCATTCCAGAGAAACGGATTTTAAGACCATTACTGATGTTTAAGGGAAAAATGTGCCAGCCCTCAAAAAAACATATGCCAGCCACAGAATTCTGAAAGGACTGAAATTGGACTCATTACCAGAAGACTGAGATTATATAATGCAGTGATCATCTTAACATTTGCCTGAATCTGCACGTTAAAAAAATACGATCATTTGCAGCATTGTGTTCAGTTGAATAAACTCTGTGTTTGTGCAATCTGCAAATATTGGCTCTCAACATTTGTGGTATTTTCTTTCTCAATCTCATTACCCCCTTTAGAATAATCTTGATTTTAGAAGGTATAATTTTTTGAACATACATCATTTAAATGGAATCTGCTTTCCCGTTAAAAATGGAAACAGACTAAGATTTCAGACCCGTTTGCAATTTGAGAAATGGAAGCTCCCTGCCAGAGCCACTACAACTTCTGCTGTGCATCTAGCAATATGAGGTAGTCTCTAATTTGTACCTCTAAAAATCCTTTAGAAGGGATACTTAGCTTCAGAACTATAATTAATCCATTCTCCTAAAATTACCAACAGAATTCAATCTGCCTGGCTTTGTAGAGCTTTATGGATCTTTTGTTATAATAGTAATGTAAGCAAAGGAGATAATCGGGAGAGAGGTACTGATAAAAGAAAGGTACGAGTGTGTTAGAAACAAACCTGACCCACTTCATGAACTGAATGCTGATCAGCCAGTTCTGACGTCAATGCATATTTTACTGTCCACCAGCAAGACAAACCAGCACTACAACCTACTTCAAAATAACAGTCTCTCCTACCTGATCTGGTTCAAACACAGTAGCTTTACCATCAAGATGGCATGATTTCTGCAGACATCTATAAAGGCATCTTAATCTGGCAGTTTTGTGGGGCTGGAAGTATACAGAGAGAAGCTCACTATTCCATCCTCAATTCAAAGCTGGATTTAATTTTCACGAGTGCACAGATGTTTCACTGTGCAGACAACGAGCGAGTTTTATTTGATGACAGCATAGAATAACAGTGACCAGTAAGTGAAATCCAGGCCATACGATTCCTTCGAAAAACACCAAAAGGATACAGGAATAATCCAGCTATCTACAGGCAGTAACTTTGACAAGAACAAAGAAGGTTTACCTTGCCAAGTGCTAAAAACAAATTTGATGTCAAACCTGATGGAGACTGCCTCGTATGGCATTCCTCACCTGCAACCTTCCCAGTGGACATTTTATCTGATTAATACCTTCTTTTATGTTATGCACGCTATAATTTAAGTTCGAGGCTTTTGCTCCCAACTACCTAGTATCTTCTAGAAAGTAACAGTCTCTCAAAGCTCTCACCTCAAGATCTTTACTCATCCTCTCTTTCTTGTCCTGTTACTAAGACTGAAAAGAAAGATCCTTTGAATTCTATCTCTTCTCTTCCTTATAAAACAGTATTAACACAAAACTATTACATTTCAGTCCAGCCTCCTTTAAGCATAAAAGGTGGTAGTCTCATCAGCTCACAGCTTTAGGAAGACTCCTTTTTAATCTTATTCTGTATTTGACTAAAAAATGTTTTTAAACAGTGAAAGCTTCAAGGAAAGCCTTAGAAGCATCAGAATGAATCAAGAGGTCCACTGGAAGTTAGGAAGAGCCTGGAATGGCCAGGAGTATCTATGTGGATTTTATAGCTGCTTGGAGTGATCAGCAAGGGACAGCCCTGTACATAGTGCTGGGGCCCAATGCAAACACTGACACTGCAGAGCTTTCTATCAAAATGATTCATCTTCTACTGTGTTGTTTTTCAATTGCTACATTAATTCAAATTAGAGTGTAATTCTAGCTATCAGAGTTGTGATCGTGGCTGCCCTTTGTTCTTCCACAGTTCGATGAACCATGAGGAATATGAACCACTGGAAGAGACTGTACTCAGGGGCCTGCACAGCACCAGGTAACTCCAAAATCACAGAGAAACCATTCTGTGGAATTCATCATCTGTCTCCTTTACATAGAAAAATAAAACAACTGACTCAGCACAAATCACTACAAAAGTTTCTAGCAGTCACAACTGTCCTCCAGCTACTTTATCACCAAAGCTGGGTACAGGAATTGCTATCAACCTGATAAAGCTTGACAAAAATACATGAAAGAATCCAACCATATAAATCACTGCCAGTTAATGTGATCATTTACATACAGCCCACCTGTAATTAACTTTCTGTAATACAGAGGTAGAGCACAAAAAAACTAAGAGGAGGAAAGAGACAGCAGCAGCTGATGGAATCTAGTAACTACAATTTATCAATGGTTTGGTTTTTTTTTTGAGTCCATGGAGAACCTGTGCATTGAAATTCCCTGCAATGGAACAGTCCATGTCGCTAACCTTTCTTCGGTTAACAGGTCTCCTGAGATGCCTTTGAAGTAGTGTTTTTGTGAGCTTGTGTCATGTTTGCACTGCAGTGTTCAGAGAGGCAGGGAACCTGCATCCCTGCAGTGCTACGGACATCCATGATAAGCATACTTCTGAATACAGCCCTGCTCCAGTGCAATTGAGACCTGAGGAGTTCTAAAATCTAGCCAGGCTGAACGTGACAAGCTACAGTGCAGAACACTGATGCAGAGGAAGAGAAACTGGAAGGGATAGACTGTGGTGGTGAGAATGGGGAGAAGAGTGGCAGATTAGAAGGCAGGGAAAGAATACATAGATGAACAATAGCACAAAAATTCCCTTATCTTTAGTTCAGTTACTCATAGTAAGTGGGGTCCATGTGACTTGCAGCTCTTAGACACGGTATTTACTGAAGCCATACATTGTCCTGGTAAATACAGGTGTACATCAATCTTAGATCTCCAGGTGCTATGATTGTCAGTAGCTGCTAGAAATAAATGCAAGTTTATCAAAAATGAGAAAAGTAAAAATGCACTACAAATGGTGGCGCTGATGAACTGGCTATATTAAATCTCAGAAAAGTACCTAAACCCATTTACTTTCAAATTCACAGCCTATTTACCAACAGCTGTGAGCTAACAGTGTGGGTGGCCCTATTAGTTTTCAGAATTCTGAGACATCACCACCAATTCAATGTCAATGTTATTAGTTATTATACTTGGGTCACTTGGTTTTAAAGTCCATCCCAAAATGTTTCTTTAGCTTTCTTCAGGTATCAAATGCCCTAAATAAGAACTTATACCAGAACTGCATCTTCCCGCTACAACAGTTGCAAAACCCTTTTCAACTGACGGTAGCTTTTAATATTTTTTACAGTTTAACATTAATACAAAAGCCCACAGCAGAGTATAGAGAAAATTAAAAGATAACCATAAACAGCTTAATATCAAATGAAATGAAAAAGAGGCTACTGCAAAAGCTCTGCTATTAATTTATATAAAGCATTAAATAACAATTTTTACAGCTTTTATGAAGCTGCTGTAAAATTCCCACTCTGAGATGCTAAAGAGCCATGAAATACAGAGAACGTGCCAAAGAGCAGATTAATAGGCTTCCCTCTCTAGCTTTAGAGAATCTGTTTTCCACACTCTTCCTTCTCCCCCAAAAATCCTTGCCTTACATTCAGATTTGACAACAAACAGTAGCCTAACACTCTATAAAAATCATGGTTGTGGTAATCACATAGCTGTATTTTCCTTCTCCTCAGTTTTAATTTGTGCATTACTTAACCTTTCTGTAAACTCTTAAACCATGTGAAAAAGATGCTAGAGGTAGGAATGTGGTGGTAAAGGAACAGGCATGAATGTGTTAAATGTACATACAAAATCAAAGGTGAATACAAAAGCAACAGACATATACAATACTTTTTATCTCAAAGATGAGTGCTTATTTTAAAAGACTGTGTAGATTTCACATTCTGGTAAGATGATTTGAAAGGATTTAAAAGATTTTTCCTGAGGGTGAAGTTAATCCCCAGAATTAATTGCCTAGTCTTCCCAATGTTTGCTGTAGTATTGCAGAGAGAGGGGTGAATCTTTGCGACACAGATGCTAACCAGTTAAACAGGTGTTAACTTTTTCTTTAAAATCTTTAAGGACACTGTCCATATAATCCGTAGACAAAAGAGTGAATCTTTTAGAGAGCTGCTGGTACATTTAATGCTTTTCTGCAATTTTATCCTTACAGAAAGCAGTAGAGATCGGGATACATTTTCAGTTCATCCTTTTCAGGGATGCCAGAGAGTAAATTTAAGGGTAAAATAATCCAGCAGTGATCTACAACTCAGAAATCATGGAATGGTTTGGGTTGGGACTTCTCAGCCTGATTGGCTATATATTACAGTTCTTTCTCAGAACTAGCAAGCTTACTCCTATACAAACCAGCTCTTACAGTAGTTAGCCTTCCTTTCTTGCTCCCATATTACTGATGACTGAAGTTCAACAGTCCTCCAAATTGAGCTGTTACCTAGGTTTCCCATTCCAAGTGTCGCTAGGCTAAAGTCAGTATGGAAAGATTCATGGAATTGTAATGAGTTGACAACCACCAAAATGATTTCCATTGCTAGCAACATCTGCTGTGTCTAAATTTATAATTAAAATGAAATCATGCATGCAAAAAGAAAAAAATCAATAAGCTTCCATTTTGAGTTTTTCTAATGTTGAAAGAAGTTATTTGATTAACTCTGTTTTAACCTGAACATCTGGCAGCATTATAGACATGTTATGACACCCACCAAAAAATGACTATCACTCTAAAAATTATTTCCTTTTTCCTGAAAGTATAATAGAGCTAATCTAGGAATTATTTTAGCTACATATACTGCGATATCCGTAACGCAAAAATATTACATGTGTTACCAGTCCGATTTTCTGTACCTTAAGCACAGCAGGATATCTTGGGCAGCAGCAACTGAATTACTGGAACGGCCTTCATAAAAATAAGATGTTATTAAACATCATCTACATTCTGAGTACCTGCTATTTTGATGTTCATGTTGTTGTCAAGCAAAAGATTTTCAGCCTTCAGGTCACGGTGAACAATCTTTCGACCATGGCAATACTCCACTGCTGAGAGAATCTGCCAGAATTTGCGCCTGGCCTCAGACTCGCTTAGACGGCCATGGCTGGCGAGGTAATCTGTTACAATAAAGCAGGTTTAAATGGTTAGAGAGCAAGCAACAACTCTGACACTAAATTATTTCTCTTAAACTAATTAGCACCAGGAAACTCAAAAAGTATTTCAGCCAATCCCAGTTTCCAACCCATTATTCTCTCACCCTCCCCTCCAAAAGAATGGAAAAAAGGATAAGAAAAAAGCTGCTGTGTAATGAAACTCTACTCTCTGTTCCTTCTTTTATAGTTACCTAACTATTCTGATAAATACTTTCATATAATGCTACTCCTGTGGAATGGGGAATACTTGGAATAACTGGCTTCACCATCATGAGGTTCTTTAAGCGGTAGCTGCTTATCAGTTCATGTAAGCTTCACACCACGCTTCTCCCTCTAAAGCCTCAACAGAGGCTGTGTGGTAGCTAGAAGTATTTTTTCCCTGTAAATAAAACAAGTTCCTATGAGGTACCCGTCCTGATCTCTCTCTTGTCTTCTTCGCATCACAAGCAGAAAGAACATTTTGTTTTGATATTTGATTATGTTGTAAAAACTAATGTTAGCCCTGAAACAAATGATAGCTCTGAAACTGAAGACTTCATTTATCCTCAGGAACAAAAACAAGCAAAGCAGCAGCTGTGAGAGTCTTGACAGAAGGAGCTTCTATAGCCAATTCTATTCTTTTTCTTACAAGGCATAAAATCAAAGAATGAACTGTTAGGATGGTTTCTGAATTGTCTTCAACATCCTGCAAGGAATGCAGTTAATGGCCAAGGTGCAGCAATATAGATGTTGTACCTGGTGACCACAGGCAAGGGCTGAGTGTATATACATGTAGCAATCTCCAACCACTTGCTGCATCACACCTAGTACTAAAGTTAAACAAAACACAGTGAGCAAGAACTAAACTGCTGGAGCTGCTGACAGCCCCTCCTAATTATCATTAATAGAGAAAGTTCCATGACCAGGAATCATCATTTACAGACCAGCTGACACAAACATTTCTGCCTGAATTCAATTAACAGGTTAAAACTGCTGCTTCCGCAAGTTGAAAAGCGAACATGATATTATGAAGGTTTTGAGCCTACTTCTGTTTGTTTATAAGAATCCTTGAAAATTCCATAAGTAAAATGATTTGTCATATCTTCTATACTAGTTATGTGATCCCAGTGATCCAGAATACCTGGCTTTGTTAGGGTGTGGGGTTTTTGTTAATAAAATACTGTTTATGGGCTTTATAAGTGCTTGCAACATTTTCATTTAAGCTTTTCTGCTTTCTTTACAATAAGCAGAAAAGGCCTAAGCAGCTTGCTTTAAACACACTCTAAAAACCTGAAAATGTTTCCAGTAAAACTTTGCTGACTGTGCACTTCTGCTTCATTGTTACTACAGATAAGGACAAAGAACTATGTTGTTCAGGAGGAGGAGGCACAGACCCACCAACACACCTTGAAGATTTTTGCAATTATTCAGAAAAACATGGAAAAGAAGGTATTTGTTGTTGGATCGTATAAAACCAACCACTTTCCTGACCTTGCATTATTATACATCCTGAGTTCTCTTCTGCCACTTGGGTCACTAGACTACGCTGCCATTAAGTGCTCCAGACAGTGTCATTTTGATTATCAAAGTGAATTCCAAATTATATTTTCAGTCATACAGTTTAAATAAGCAAATGCAATCAATAATACACCATCTTCTTAATATGTTCGGTAAAACAGGCTTATTTCAAAAGATATTTTATAGAGGGATCATTTTGGAAAAAGTTCTATACTCCATTACTAAGGAAACAACTTTGTTTCACTCGTGGCAGGATTGAAAGGATTTCAGGCACTGCTGCTACTACCTTGCAAGCATGTTCTGCAAGCACAGAGGTGGCTGCTCCCGAGCGACAGACTAGAGACCTCAGTTGCAGTACACTCATTTCAGCATCCCTCAAAACAAATTTTTAAGCAAAGCACATTAGATCTGATCTCTGGAACCTGCAGATCTGAAAACTCTCCTCAGAGCTTCTAACCTACCTAAGTCTTAATACACTTCAGATGGTTTAACTTGGCAAAGCATAAGAATAAACAAAAGCCTGGCAGTAAGAGGAGATCATAATATTTGCAAGCTAAATATCATTCAGTCACAAAGTGACTGACAAATCATATGATATCAAGGTGAAGTCAGATATCAAAGGCACAAACTAAATTACAATGAATGCAAGCCAGCTCTTTAAGCTGTTAATCTATAATTTGTTAGCAATGCAGCAAACAAGTTAATGAATCCAAGCTTCTCATTTGCTTTTATGGATCCAGTCCGCCGGGACTTATTTAAAGATTCCAAATCACTTTGGCTTTAAGTATTGCACCAAATCTAGGAGTCTTCATGGAGTAGGTCATTTAGTCTGAAATACACCTCCTCCTCTCCTGGAGAAGTAGAGCATACCACAATCTATCTGAATATGCGATGGTACATGCAAGGATACTGTTTGTGCATGAATTAGCTTGCAAATAGGAAAGGCTGGGATATAGGCATCATGCCAGCCTCTGGATGACAGAAACCACTTTAAGAGAGCTGAAGTTTGCTAGAGACATTCTGCCACACAGCTGGAATCTGGACACTGAATATGCACATATATACCTCTGAAGCTAAGAGCCACGACTCTAGTTTTTAATGCAGGTACCTAGAGCAAAGCACCCTGTTGTACCTTGCAAAGACTTAAACAGCAAAGCTACTTATGCTTTCATAAAGATACCCTTTGACAAACCTTAAGCTCATGTCATACCCTCTGGCTACATGGTTCTATGATAGGTTTTTTTGCCATTTTCTATAATTAAACAGAAACCAGAAACTATCTTAGATTGAGCGGGATCCACAGCAGAAAGCAGCAGGACTTTTGTCACAAGGCAGCTTCCTGTCCAGCCTTCTCAGTAGTCCAAAGTACATGAATTTACTGGACAATCAAAAGCTTAAGATGCATTTACTTCAAAACACATGACTGAGACATTGCCTGGCAAACCCAGCGGTCAACGCTTTTCATTTAAAGTATGGTTCTTCGTTTAGGTAGACAATGGTATGTCACACACATCTTAAGTTTGGTATGTTAAGGCTCTTTTAAAGAGTACATACCAAAGCAAGCACAATGAAAGATAATGAAGACGACTGTCGTAGTTTAAGCCCAACCCAGTACAATGATTAAGGGACTGAAGTGATTGTCATACAAGGGGAGGCTGAAAGAGCTGTAGGTGTTCAGGCTGGGGAAGACAACGTGTAGAAGGTAATCTTATCGTGCGTATAAATACTTGACAGGAGGAAGAAGACAACTGAGCCACTTTTCTCAGCACAGGCATCCAACAGAAACACAGGAAATTTAATTTAAACCCAAGAAAAAGTTTGTTTCTGTGCAGGTGGTCAAATGCTGGAACAGGTTGGCTAGAGACTGTAGCCTCCATCCATGGTCCTGAGCAACCTGCTCTGGTTGAGCCTGCTCTGAGCTGCAGGGCTGGAATATACATTCCCTACAAATCCCTTTTGACCTCAACTCTCCCAAGATCTAGGTTCAGTGTTAGGCAGTCAAGACATCACTCCTCTGCTTCAAGCTTAGTAAGGAACAAATAATACCTTATTAGGGGACACACTGTATTTTTAGTCTTAGAAATGCCTGTTAACAGAAGCAGTAATAATTGGTTAGAATTTCAGCTAGGGAAATCCACTTTTAACATCAGAAAGAATCTTTATAATTAAAAGAACTCGGATTCTAAATAGCTTTGTCTAGGAAGATTACTGAGTCTCTCTCTAGGGAGATTTCCAAGAATGATGCAGCTGATGCTGTGACAAAGCTGGGACACAGCAGATAGCAGCTCAAGCCCACTCCAATCCAGCTTTCTCTTCTCAAAGCATGTATGAAATTGTCCAGGACAAACTGCTACGTAAAACTAGGCTCTTACAGGTACAGACATAATTCAATACTAACACTTTAAGAAATCAAAGAGATGTCTGAATGTTTCTTTCATGGGGAAGCATTTCTGGAGATACTTCAAGTTTATTCTTCACTTAAACAGGCACAAGATGCTGAGAAGTTGAGGTTGTAAGCACAGGGGTTTATACAATCAAACATGCCTCCTTAAGGCTTAGTAGAGGGGGTAGAAACCACCATAACTGAAAGCTTGGCTATGCCCTTTCCCCTTGATGAACAATTACACTGGTTTTAGGCTCAATAGTCAGCTTTCCCCTCCACAGCCTGCATTCTTGTAATATAAACAGTCACCGATGAGAATTAGCTATTCAGAACAGGTTCACTGCAGTTAGTTTAGCTAGCAGATAATCTGCTTCTCAGCTGTTTTAAAGACTTCAGGTGAGGGATGCTGAAGAAGGTTACAAGACAGTGGCTGTGAACTTTTAAAAACACAGCGGAAACAGCTGGTTAAAAACTTCATAGATCTGTAGAGTTTTAAGCACAACTGAAACCTTTTTAATTCAAAGGTTTTATTGAGTCTGAAGACCTTTTCAAAAAATAAATCTAAAATGTAATAGCATTTGAAGCCTCCAGGCTAAACACATTATTTACTGCAATGACATTAACTGGCAAAAGGCAAATTCAAATTTGCTGTTGAATATAGAAAATTTGACTGAAGCTATGAAGACTGTTAGTACAGGGGTTAAAAATAATTCTGTCCATGAACTACCAGTCATAGTGCTGACACTTGGATACAGGACTCCAAAAGAGCATCCTGCTACTTATGCAGTTTGAAAACTAATGGCATAAAAGGGAGACTTTATTTAACACATTGTTAGACTTCACATGGCAAATTCAGTACAGCCCAAGAACAATCAGGACAGGAAGGAGGAAGAGCTCATACTGTTTGAGTAGTCATTTTTCAACTTTAAGATACTACCCTACTTTGTTCTACTTTGCAGTTACATCAAAGTTGCCACGGACATGATATCTGGCTTATGACACAAACAGTCCAATGATAAGGACTTAAAAGTGGAAAAAAACCCCACCAAAACCAAATACTGAGACAAGAAGGGACTTTGATCATTTGAGTTCTGTTTCCATGAAATCCATTCCCCCACCCCCCAGTGTAAAAAATAAAGATCAGCCAGACTCCACCTCTTCTGTGCTCCAATTACCAGGGCCCTTTACATGCTGAACTCTATTCCATTGCCCTCTCAGTTCATTCTGCCTGACGGTTTCAGAGAAACTTTCTCAGCAACTCTGATTTTGTTATTGGAACTCAAATGCATATGAGAACTCTTAAGTACCTGGGTATCAAGCATACAACTCATGAAATGAACTTTCAGTAAGCAAGAAAGGTTGTTACTTTAACACCTCAGTCCAATTCCTAAACAAAGCAATTGTAACTTCTATGTATGAAATACTCCAGCTAGAAAAACTTTACCTTTGCGAATATTTTTGCTCCTGTGTTAGATTTCTGTTCCTTTCTTCTGTTACTCTACTAGAACATGCTAGACCCATTCATGGAAAATAAACCCCTTGTCCTGGGTACCATTCAAACTTAAAGATATTATGTGTGGCTAAACAGTGACCATTTGCTCTTCACTTAGCACTTACTGCTGTAGCGCTAAGTGAAAAGCACTTAGTGCGCTTTCTGTCTGAGAGCCTGTAGAAAAACCAGAAGATACTTTCCCCCTTTCCCTCTGAAATTCTACCATGTTTCTGCAGTTACCTCATTTCAGCTTCCTCCTCCAAAACCATTTATGAACACACATATAAGACTGGATATTAGGAAAAATTTCTTCACCAAAAGGGTAGTCAGGCATTGGAACAGGCTTTCCAGGGAAATAGTGGAATCGCTGTCCCTGGAAGTGTTCAAAAACCATGCAGATGAGGCCCCTAGTTGCATGGTTTCGTGGTGAACTTGGCAGTGCTGGGGGAATGGTTGGACTTGGTCTTTTCCAACCTAGTTGATGCTACGATTCTATGCTAACAGTGGCTAATACATGCAACAGCGCAATATCCCATCCTTAATTACAAAGCCACTCTGAGAAATCATTCCAATAAATCAGAAAAATGATAAATTTAGAAGAAATCTGTACAGAAATATTAAGTCTCTAATAATAGACCCAGAAAGATTCCTTATTTATTTTAATGAGAAAACAAGGAATAAGAATTAGCTAAACTGTGTCCGGAACATGCATTAAAGGATCTGCAAGCAGGGAAAGTCGTAGAGCCCAAAAATCTTTGCTTCTTCAAAATGAACTAAGAGTTTAAGTCAAAGTTTTACGGAAATGATATACGTTAAAGCCAAGACAAATAGGAAGGTAAAAGAAAGTCACCTTTCAAGTTACTAGGATCTCTACCCACACTGATTAAAGTTTTATTCTTCTGTTAATTTGCTTTTCTCTATGACCACCTTACTTTCTCACATAAAGCAGGAGCAAAAACCACACTTCTGGTCATGTAAATGCAACTTAATAGAGAATCTTGGCTGAATACCGAGAACGTTTCAGATATGACACCTCTAAACGACATAAAATACACAGACTTAACCAGATGTGGGTACAAAGGTAATTTTTAGATAGATTTTTGGCTTATGCCAGTCACTTATGCAAGTCTGCATACAAATCTTGCATGATAAACAACCTCCAATGTTGTAGTTCCCAAACCAAGTTGTAAGATGAATGGAACAATTTCAGAAGGGGAAGGCGGGGGGAAGAGTTGTAGGCCAGCTTGCAACTGATGGCTGGGCTTCAAGATTAGCACTAGTTTGAGAACAGCAGCTTAGAAGGTGAGAAAAACAGAATCCCCTTTCTTCTTATTCAGTGTCTCCAGATGGTAATCAGCATAAAACAAATTGTGCTGTTCCTTCAGAGAAAAACACCACAAAAAAGCCAAACTGAAACAACCAAACCCACATTCCTGAGAAATGCACAATATATTAAAAGGTTACCAGACCTTAGAACAGACCTATGCTAAAATGCTGTATACAGAAATGTAACTTTCTTGGTATTTTATTATCCCAGCCTTATTAGAACACTGTCTTGCTATTCTGCAGGTTGTCAACCATTTCAAACAAGTTTATGAACAGCAAGCTCATCTTTGTTTCAGAAGAACACAGGCTCACCTAAATTCTGTCGCACGTGCAGGAGCTGAAAATAATACAGGTCAGTTAAGTTAAAGGCACTAACGCAAGGCAAAATGGAATGCATTTAACTACTTAGCTTCACATTTTATACGTTTCTTCTTTGTGACCTAAAAAGGAGCACTGCTAAATATAGCTAGTTCTGGCAAAAAATTCAGCCTGTCCCTCCTTGAGAGGGTTTCACTGCTACCCTAGCCTCAATAGCTTAGAAAAACCTCAAACAATAACCTGGGACATGTACACACTCTATAGTCAAGGAAGACAAAATGCCCTGGAGATAACTGATAATGGCATAACAGATTCCATAAGCCTGACTTTTAGAATTATGACAGTTATTCTAGCTACACTGAAGGAGAACTCAAAGGTTACAACCTGGTTGCCATAACCAGGTCTGTTACATATATGTAGAATGTTGGGTTTTTTTTACTGTACCTGTTATCACAAACAAGAAGGGAAAGAGTGTACAGGAATCTCCTTCAATACTAGAATGCAAGCCTCAGGAGCATGGAATCACCTCTACCATTAACTCCATAGCCCTTGGGAAGGGTAAAGGCTGATGCACAGCCACTTCACAAATTCCTCCTGACATAATCATCAGCAAAAGATTTTAAAACTTAGCAAGCTTCCTCAATTAAATACTGAAGGATTCTCTACTCTTCTGCCCCTTGAGCAATCACATACACTAAAAGAAGGCTGAGCAAGTGTGAAGGGTTATCTGCTCAGCATATATATACTACAGCGTGCTCAGAATTTATATACTACAATTGTCCTGCACTGATTTAAGTAACAACTGTTTCCAAAGCAATAGAATGACATCTCTATTTTAGTCCAAGCTCAACATTACAAAAGTCACACTGCAAAGTATAACTAAAAAGAAATACTGAATTTCACACAAATTTAACACTGAAGTCCTGCTTGAGTGATGAGTTTGAGAAAAAGAACAAGAATTAATGTGAATTTGACCATGCAAGCCCATACAGACAACCTAAAATGTTTATCGTGTTACCCTGACATCCTCTCCTGCCCACCACGTTCTTCCTGAAAACATTAAAACAACACATCTGATAAATCAGTACATAACTGCACAAGAAACAGATTCTTCTGTTAACCTGAGTACTGTTTGGGTCGCTGTTCATTATCAGGCTGAACATTTCAATATAGTTTTTCATCTAACTCAGTGCTGAAAACCTGGCAATTCTGTCAGCTGAGAGTTTATCCTGCACTGTTCTATTTAACAAGCTTTGTCTTCTGCTAAAGGAACATCAGTTAAAAATTAACTAGTGTACATTGTAGCAGTTTTTCCTAAAGTTAATAGTCCTAAAATGAGAAACACTGACTTTATTCTTGACAAATAAAGGAAAATGACATACTACAGTAAAAGGGATCCTTGGGCAAGATAAATACAACTGACAAACTTCAGAAGTTAGCATTAAAATGTTAAACATGAGACTATTCTCTTGCTTACCGAAAATTTCTCCATTTTTGGCAAATTCCGTCACAAGGTACAACATGCTTTTGGTCTCCATGACCTGTTGACAGAGAAATCATACATGAAATTATTTGTGGGAAGAACAAAAAGCAAGTGAGCACCCAAACGTGTACATATTTTCATTGTTTTCTTCTGGTTAAGAACATGAAAGTCTTTTCCTTGCACATACGGTTATCACGATCTTTCACTTTGTTGTATTAAGTTACCTCTACACTTTCAAGGGCAGCATTTGCATGCTAAGAACAAGGATAAGCTTTATATACTGCATAAAGCCAGCATACAGAGGAGGTGGATAGGATTCTTAGCCACAAGCAAGCAACAAAATCATCATATCCTCAGCAGTTAGTTTAAAGCCTTTCCTGTAAGGAATTGGCCAACTAAGTGTACATGGCCTTGAACAGAAAGATATCACCCAACGATTCAAAATTCCATACTTCATGATATAAGCAGTGAAAAGCCAGCCAAGTCAGTTATCTTGCAGCTTTCTTCCCAATGATCTACTCCTCAATTGCTTAAGCAGCTAGTAAGGAATGCATTGTACAAACAGAATCATCAAGATACACACCCGAATTGAAAATCCTCTACTTCAAAACACTAAGACATTTAGGACTTCCCTTCAGCACAATACAACAATTTCAACACCCAACACATTTTGGGCGTATTTCAAGAACCACAGTAAAACAGTTCAGTCTGAGCTGTCTGTGGATAAAACCTTGAATTTGATTTTTGCATTTTATTTATGCACAAGCTTTAAAGGACTAGAACACTCCTCACAAATTAATTCTTTTTAGAGGAATGCTTTAAAAAAAAAGGCAAATCCTGAGAGTTACATAGTTATAATAGCAGCAGAATTAGCAAAACACTGAAAAGCCAGCTTACAGAACAAGATGGCAGTTCTTCAGTCCCTCCTGCACCCTTGTTTAATTCTACAACAGCTGAGCATGCAATGACTGAAATGGCTGTATTGGGAAGGCAAAACAGTTTAGAAAGACTGTTTTAAACCAACATTTGGAGATAGGAAGCTGCAACATTATATATAGATTATATATAGATTTTATTATTATTATATATATTTTTTATATATATATATATAATGATTCCATATATATATATGGAATCATTCTTAATCAAGCCAAGATCACTAGATTCATTACCTAACTTTGACAATCCTCAGTAAGTCCTTGAGACAATTCAGAAACTTGTAGTGTGGACACAGTACAGCAATAGGCACATGATACAAGCAAACTAGTAAGACAATTTGATTGAAGGCTATTTTAAAAATAAACTCATCTGTCTACCAAATGCATTTCTAGCAAGCCAATCCCCAAGTAAAAGGGATAGTAAAGGGGTAAGCTTTGTTTTAGCATAGAATCATAGAACAGTTAGGTTTGGAAAGGACCTTAAGATCATCTAGTTCCAACCCCTGTTGCCATGGGCAGAGACACCACATACTAGACCATGTCACCCAAGACTCTGTCCAGCCTGGCCTTGAACACTGCCAGGGATGCAGCATTCACAAAATCTTCATTTGTTGAGCTAGGTTTATTTGCAATGAGAAAAAAAACTCTCTCAGAAGTACCATGTTATTTGTTAAACAGACCCCAAAGGGAATATTCTCGAGACAGGTTTAATAGCAAGGGTTAACTGAAGCAGAAATGCCAGCAGCTTCAAACATTTTACCATATGCTAACAGGAACAGAAAATGAAACAATATATAACTAACCTATATTTTACTATACAAAATATGCACACTAAAAAAGTCACAAAACATTGAAAAGTTTTCATTGTCTGCTTTATCACAAGGTGTCTCTCAAATAAATACACATTGTTATATTGTAATTATCAATCCTTTACGTAATAAAGGGATGCATTCAGTTCCACAACATACGTAATTCACTGAAGTATCAACTTATCCATATCCACGACAGAAGTGAAATGCAAGATTCCACAAAAAGAAATCCAAAGAACTAGTTATCTGTCTCCTAGTAAATGCACTTCAAGATAAAGTGTTTGGGAAGCTGTTGCTTTGTGCATGCATTTACATCACAAGTACGTCTGCAGAATCTGGATTTACGTGTCCTCATGTCTTATCTTTGGATAAGAAAAAAAAAAGGCTGAAAGTACTCCTCAATCTGCACTTTGAGCCAAGATGTGGCTGGAGAAAACCACTATATCCATACAGATCCTCCCAGCTAGTACTCAATGTAGACACATTATGCTGAATATCCCTTTCGTGCTCTAGTTTACATAGTACCTGGTCTACTAACAGGCAGCAAAGTTTCATCACCAGGTATTTCCAACTCAGTTTTTCACTAACATAAAATTAACAACCTTTTATTTAAAGCAGATTGCAGGTACACTGGAGTATCTAACCCAGCCAGCCTAATTGGTACCATAGAATGAAAAAGACCACAACAGATGGACTTTAAAAAAGTTAAAACGCTTACCCAGTGCAAATCAATTCCAGAAAAGCTAGAGTTTGTCATGGTCTGGTGATCTGCCAGAAGTCACTGGTATAGAGCACACTTTTCATATAGGAGCAAATACGAGGGGGGAGAAGGGAAAAAGAGACACCACTAACCATACCTGGTAAAGCTTTATAATGTGTGGGTGATCAAGCATTTTCATTATCTGCACTTCTCGGTAGATCTTCTCCAGATTCACAGCATCCAGCTGAGACTTGTCGATGATTTTTATTGCCACCTGCAGACAAATAGCAAAAGTGAGATTAAAACTCCCCAATGTATTCCTCATTAGTTTGTCCTCATTATAAAGGGAATAATGCAACCCCAGATAACTCGGAGCTTTCTTCTAGTTCAGAAATACACAACCCACACTTAAAAATACAGCAGCAGCACATTAAATGTGTCAGTAGTCCCATTAAGTGGTTTCTGGACTATCACCTACATCAGTGTGTAGGAAAGAGGGTTTTACATGAAATGGAAGACACAGGACAGGTGATGAAGGCCAGTGCTCCAATGAGCCTGGGTGCAGAATGCTTTTATCAGTAGCAGGTGGGAACAACCCAGGACCCTTCATGAAGCAGCATTGTAAAGGCAATCTTAAAAAGCTTAAAGGTTGTCGGCTGAACCCAGTACAATGGTATCCATTTCTTGAGTCAAGGTAGCCAATTGGAATCCCAAAAATGCAAAATGATACTTAAAAAAATCCTGTTGGCTCAACACAAATAATCAAAACATGGTAGATCTATATAGTTCCAACTGTTACATGCTTATTTTAACTAGTTAATATGCTACTACATAGGGACATCTGCAGTTCATCTGTTCAGGGAAAAAACTGTACAGATGTTTGTCAGTCAAACCTTGCAAACAGATCTCAATTAGTTTAGAAAACAGATCTTGATCCTACTGACCTTGTTTTTAGCCAATACCTGCAAAATGAATTACAAGTAATTACACATGCCTTGGAGACTAAAAATCTCAAATGCGAGACAATTAAAAAAATTAAACCAAGGAGAAAGAAAAATATAGCTGCATAAAAACCATGCAAAGGATAAGCATAGTAAAGAGTATTGAGTATATAAATGGTGTTTATTCATCCTGAATATCACATTATTAATGATGAAGCAGGAGCAAACAATATATAAGTCACACAAATGCTTCCAATTATAACTGCATTTCACAAACTATTGAACTCTGGGAGACAGCTGCTATGCAGGAGACAAAAATCCACAGGAGGTGAATCTCATTATCTGCAGTAAGGCTGATTATGGACCCACCTGAATTCAGAATTAACTATTTATTGACTTCATTTCAGTATGCTTTTGCTCGATAACCTCTTCAAAAGTCACTGTCTTCCCCAACCACCAGAAAAATAAGATAATGCTGAGTGAATAAACTGGTCTAGCTGTGTAATCAGTGAAAAGTCATTTTGATTTTTTAGATGCAGGATGCGCTCTTACAGAGCTGAAGCAGAACAGGACTATTTTCCAAAGCAACCAAGCAGATTTTTGGAACTTTTTTCAAAAGATAGGAGGTTGTTTGGTTTTTTTTAACCAGTGCCCCGTTAATGTAGAACTCACTGAAGCTGGATTTATCAAAGAACAGACCACATTGATAAGAAGAATGATATTACAGCCATTAGATAGAAAACAAGAAAAAAAGGTTCACATCCCGTAACATTTTCACCATTAATTACGAGTTAACTCTATAGCCTTAATCCTTCAAAAATGTATCAGTGGATCCCTTGGAAGAAGTGGTACCTAAAAACGGTATTCAGCCACTCCACACAGCCGTCCTCTCCTCCCCAGCTCTCTGCAACATTCTATACCTTAGTATAACATACAGCAATTTAGGGGATCCTGATACCTGATCTTTTCAAAACATGCTTCCTCCTGTTGTCTTTTGCTTTTATTTACTGCTCTCTTCAAAATGCATCTACTCTGCCCTCTTTCACATTACACTGCACTGTGCACTGAGAAGCATTTGGGAACAGGGATGCTCAAGATGGCAGGGTCCTAAAAGATTAAAGGTCTCCCTTTCTAAGTTTCTGACTTTTGACTATGAAGACACTCTCTAAACCATGCAAGTGAAACATATTTCTGCTCCCGTCTGTTACCCCCTCATCCTATTTCCATTCTTTCCAACTGCAATATTAATTTGCTGTCTTACACTTGGTATATGTCTAAAACTTGATAATAAAGGCCTGGCTTCACATACGCAAGGAATAAGGGCAGGGAAAAGAACAGTAATACACACAGGACTGGACTTCCCCCTTGGTCTTGCCAGATTTGCACTCCCTTTGACTACTCCCTACAGCAATTGCTCATTCTCTCAGCAGGTCCCCTTTCGCTCACTTACAAAGGCAGAAAAGCAAGCTGCTTCCTTATTTGGTCTGATTACATGCCATGTGGCAGCAGAGGATGCAAACAATCATTCATGCAGCTTAAGTAAAAACACCACACAAAACCCATACCTTTAATCCTCCCTGGCCTAATTTAAAATCACACCTAATGAAATGACTTCTGGTGACTGGTGTTCTTGGTTGTTTTTTTTTTTTGCAGGCACAATTTATTAGTCTAAGAAGAAATCACTTCACTAGAAAGTTACAAAATGTCAAAGTAATCAAAACAAACCACTAAAGCCGACAAAATTCTTGTACATCAGGAAAATATTTACTAAAAAAACCCCCTATGTGTCACATTTCTCCCCTTCCTCTGTTTTATACTGGCTCTCTGGAATCAACCAGACCCACAAGCTGGTTTCTCCTTCATTCTCCACATCTAATCCAGTTTACACCTGTTATTTGGGTGACCTCCAGATTTAAGCGGAGTGGAGCTCACTATCTCTTATTTACAAATCAATGAGGAGATTAATCTATAGCAATCATGCATTCCTATCACAAAACAGTAATACAGCTTGCAGTCAAGCAACAAGGTATCTCCAATCTTGGATAAATCAGGTGTTCAGGAAAGTCTAAATGCCTCCTTCATCGATGTAGAGTAATGCAAAAAAATCATGCTGTGGTGGCGGTGGGTTTTTTTAGTATTTAAAGTTTAATGGCAACCTAATTAAAATAGCAATTTACACAGACAGCATCAGCTTCTAACTTATTTACAGTAGCTTCTTTCTTCACCTCCTTCTTTCTTCACATAATCCACACAGTGCATAAGCTTTACCTAAAACTTGCATCACTTTGAACTTTTAAAGCTGCCTCCTTCCCTGGCTCCGGTTCATTGAATTTCACCTTACAGCTGTGTGCATTTTCTCCCCATAGTAAGGTGTTTTAGGAAGCTCTCCAAATACAAGCAAAAAAAGATACAGTAACTTTCTCCTGTTTACTAATCTTGCATATAGGAAATGTGTGCGGTACAGAAAAGCTGGTAAAAGCAGGATTTCAAAGAAAAGAGGTTAAGTTTAGCCTAGAAGAGGCTTGTTTAAAACAAAACAAGTGAAACTGCAGCAAAGGATTAAATAAGGGATGTTTGGACAATTTAGGGGAAAAACACACCACAGCAGCCTGCTCTGAACCTTTGTTTATCTGTTCATCACACCATCATCAGTTTGATTAGCACAAATATTTATGCTTCCTTCTTCTATACTTCTCACCTCCTCCTACTGGAGAGGGGAAAAATTCTGCAACTGTATGGCTTGCTAGTGCTACTTTTTCCTAGTGAAAGATCTAGCTTTACAAGTACACTGCCTCTTGGGTTTTTTCCAGTATAGTTTGGTACTTGCACAGTTTGCTCTTAAATTTTGAGTATTCCCTTTACTGAAAGTTCATATCGCTTCCAAGCCTACCTACAAGCGTCTGTGTTGCTAACTTCCACAGAGATATCAGATGTTATTCTGGACACTGCAGTTCCTAGTTTCTAACATCCACAAGTTCACACAGAAAAAACCCCAGTCTTTTAGCTTTGTTTTCCCACATAATGAAAGTATCCAATTCCCTAGAAAAACCTCGATAACTCATTTGTCCTTCGGATTTAAAGATTAACTACTTCCATTTTCATTTCAATTTCTTAATAATCAGTGCCTACTGTAGTTTTATGTTTTCCAAGGTTAATAAGACTATGCAGCTATTATGATAATTTCAGTTGCCGAAAAGTAATTCTATGTAAAATAAAAGGATGCAGAAGGCATTTTTCATCTTTACGTGGTTAAAATTCTTGAACAGATCTTATTTCCTAAGAAGCAGCAACCAGTAAAATCTCAGAGAAAAAAAGCATTTAAAAAAAGAATAATAAAAGAGGGTCATAAATTTGGAACGCATGGCTACAAATCCTGCTATAACCTTCACTCCACTTTCTGGCCAAGAACAGTGCTTCATGTTGCAGTATTTCCTACTTTCTTCCCTTTCCAGAAGTTTCCTATCCTATCTCTGTTGTATTTAGAAATACAACAATTCCCAAAGAGTGTTGTAAGACTGAAGCCAAATCGTTCTCCTGAAAGTGTGCAAGCAAGACAAGAAGTCTTCAGGTCACGTGTTTCTTGGAGCAGAATAACTCCAGAGAAGTCATTTTTCAATAGTTTTGAAAGATTTCCTTACCTCCCCATACCACAAGTAAAAAGTGATCATAGATTTAGAACAGGCCACAGAAGGTTAATACTCCACAGAAGCACATAATAACATTCTATATTCTCTATACAAACGCTCCCAAAATGGTAACACTAACATGTACCACTGATTAAAGTATTATGCAGTTAACAGCTTTTGAGTCTGAAAAGACCCGCTTTGTTTACACACTGGGCACCGAGTTACAACAAGGTATCAAGGACTTGGATAAATACTTACACAAAAACGTTTTTATGAAGATACCACCAGACAATAATGACAGAGATAAAATGCTCTTTATTAAGTCAATTAATACTGAATTCCTGCAGGCAACTGTGGAGCTAGGAAAATTATGTTACATGTGACTTTGCAAACGTTGGAAAACAAATTGGTTTGGAGCACTACAAAAGGAGCCACTGTCTCAGCAGCCTACTTGCTACCTCTGTCATCATGTTGAGATGCCTTTTGGGCTGCTACATCTGTACTCTGTTCAAAAAAAAAAAAAAGACAAACAAGACTTCTTTAGTTAGATCATTCAGTTAACAGCTATCACTAATGTATTCATAAAAGTGTGTGGTGTAACCACATTAGTTCAGTCTCTCAGATATCTGATATAATTCTAAGCACAGCTCTCCACTAATTATCTTATTTGAGATGCAAGAGGAAGAGATACAAATTAATGAAGAACAAGCTATATTTCTAGTTTTAATAGGTTTTCAGTTCAAAAAACCCACCACATCACATCAAACCATATTTTGTCTTACAATGTGGAATTATTTGGTACTATTAAGCAGTTGTTTTTGAACAGAGAGTAAAAGCGTGTGTCTACTTGAAGGAAAAGAATTTCCTATTTGCAGTCCTTGTACAACTCTTAATGTGCATATTATATACATGCATACGGTGGCAGGCTTCTGTAGGAGAAACAGCATAGTAGCAGCTGGCTCCCACTGCTTGTACAGTCAAATGCAGATTAGATATCTCAGTCTATTCTGAATCTTCATCGTTCATGCATCTTGCCAGGGCCGCAGAAGATATACAGAAAACCCACTTGGAAATACTTAAAATCCAGCAACTTCTTCATAATGATGTGAAGGAACAGTGCATTCAACAGCAACAGCTCACTTTTGTCCATGATCTCAGCTGTGTCGTGATGACAGGAAAAAGGGAAGTAATTCTTAGAGGTGGAGAAACTGCTTCAAGATGGGGAAGAGTTTCCTGTCTGAAAAGTGTTTTGTCCCTGAATATACAGCTTGCTAACAAGTACTACCATCTTGCACAGATGCTGGAACATCACTTTGATCTTTTGAAGACAGTGCAGAGAGACACACTGCACACGCAAATGAATTCTCATCTCTCTAGCATGGTCAAGCATTGCCACAGCACAAGCAAACTAACTCTAATTTGGCATATACCAAATTGAGGACAATTACACAAGTTTTCTGGCTCTAGTTTTGGCCTTTTTAATAGTTATCACTTCTCCTAAGGATAATAAAAGACAACAAACTGGAAAATCGCAACCAAACCTCAATATATAGTATTAGCACATATTTCAAATACACGAGGGGATCCTGTTCCTTCCCCTATCACTAGTTTTTGGTGCTTAAATTTGTATTCCAAAATATCACTGCAACTTTCATGATTGTTTTTAATTAAAAAAGATGCAATTTTTTGTATTTTTTTTTTGCAAATTTCCTTCCCTCTTTTACTAAAGGCCGAGAGAACTGGCCTAACAAGTTAACATAAAAGGGAGGTTTGTCCATGTCCCCACAAGCTTTAAGGTTTCATGCAGGTTACAGAAATTAACATTTGACTTGTTAACCCAATACATCCTAATAGTAGATAAACTGCATTAAAATTAATAAACACAACTTCCTGCAATCTGTAGCAACTCCAGTTTGTAACACCAAAGTGTTTGGCTATCACAGATTTATAAAAGCATTAACCTCCTTTAGGGTGAAGCACATTATGCTCAACCTGAGAGCTCACACTTTGCCTCCAGATACATGTTCCTCCTCTCCCCCTTGCAAGAGATCTAGAGAGCCCACAGCTGGAAACAGTTAAATCAGCACCCTGAGTATATATATATATTTTTCTTTCTGGCAATAGTGTCAATTTCCTACTGAATTACTCCACTAACCCAAACTTCATGCTACACAGCATAGGGAGCTGCTGTCTCTGCTTGTATCTTTCATTTTAACACAGACCTAAGCACACTCAATCACACATTCGCATCTGAACTAGTATCACATCTTGTATAAGGAGCTGGTAATTTTCAGAGAGAAGTGCAAACCACCTGTAACATACCAGACAGTTTAAAAGCATAACTGTGAACCATAAGGACATACTAGTCAGAAAGGTTTCATTTTCATATGAGGAGTAATGGCTAGTATTCTTCTGTAGATGACTAATCCTTAGGGGATATTAGTTACAGAGTTTTGGGGGGTGGGGAACATGACTCTCACAGCCTATTCACAAAGGCTTTTCTTCATCCTTAAATTGCATTGCTTTTTTCCAAGTAGTACCTTCATCTATTCCAAGAGCTTTTCACTACTGTTCATTACTTCACATGTCATCATATTTCAGCAGATGAAAATATCCATCTTCTTGAACTTTATGCTTGCAAATACTTCTGTTCTCTTTTAGACTCCTCTTCTTCTGAGGAAAAAAATTGCTTATTTGTGCATGCCTCATTAACAAAACTTACCCTGAGATCACAGGATTTCTCAGCAACAGGATAAATAGGCACGGCAGGAAAGCACGTGTCATTAATTTGAATAGCAACAAACACACAAACAAGCAGCAAAGCAAAGACCACATTCAACCATGTAGCCCCTTCTGGGGCACTCTTTATGGACCATCATTAAAGAGTGTCATGCACTACCTCTGTTACTACAGATAGGTATCAGTCCCCCATTTTCCTTCTTTCTGTTTGACTATTCAGTCATGCCATTTTAGTATTGCATTAATACAGGATTCAAGTTATGATTTCTGAGTTTGCATAACTCCATCTACTACCCTGTCTTATGTGTATCATCGTCTGCTTCATGCCTAGTTTAATTTTATTTTCTCCTACATTTTGCTAACATTTTATGGAAACTATGCTTACTATTTTCAGTTCAAGTTAAAATTCTATACTCTGATACGCAGGTTTTCCTTAAAAAGGGTTGATTCTGTACATAATCCCTAAGTTCTGACCTTTCCAGGTAACAAGAGCCCATCTTTTTTAATTAAAGATTTACTGGCTAGTCAGTTACACAGGCAAATGTACTAACGCTAAAAAAGCCCAACAACAAACAGGTTCTGAATTTAAAGGGTTCAAATATGGAGATTCAGGAAAAACTCAGACAAGGAAATAGTCCTTTTGAAAAGAGCCTTCTGAGCAAGTCTCAACAGCAACGCAGCGCAGATCTTTCCACAGTACAGACGTGATGGGACACAAGTACAGCCTTCCCAGAAGCTAGTAAGCTGAATATTCTTTGGCTGCAAGTTTAGTAAAGGCACAAATGAATGTGAGAAATTAGCAACTCAAGAAATTTAAGCAATAGTTTAGAACAAGCTTGAGATATAAATATTAATAAGCAGGATTTCCACTTCAGATGCATACTGGACTAACACTAAATCGAGTGAGGTGGTCCAAACTGGAAGTGCTAATTCAAAGTAGTATTTGGCTAGAATTAATTTCCCCTGACATTACTAGAAGTCTTTATAATATGCTTCCGCTTCCTCAAAGACCACATAAGAACTTTCAGCAACTAACTCAGCAATTAAGTTCCAGATAAATATTCTTGCATATCTTACTGCAGAAGGTCAGTGTAGCTGTATTGAAAAATGAAGGACTTTGACATAAATCTTCAATACAGGCAAATCTGCTGTAAAAATCATGCAGAAGATAAAAAGGCTTCAGACTGGGCACAAGGTTCCTCAGAGGAGGAAAGCTGGTTAAAAAATTTCAAGACTGCTAAATTCTGGTGCATTCTAATACAATTTCTTAGGACACTGATGGAAAAATCATACCCGAGTTGGGGAGCTGCTATGCTCTGGTTTCTGTAACCTTTGTTATTTTGAACAATACTAAACAAATACATTTTCTAAAATGACAAAATAAATATTAAAGTTCTCATCCCCATCACAAAGTCTGCCAAAGAAATGAGAACTAAAAAGTAGACCACAACTTACTAACTTCAAGCAAAGTGTTTATTAGTTTGGCATATGGCATCAAACTTGAGAACAGAACACTACCATTGCAAGGTCTTTGCTTGGCTATTCAGTAATAGCAAGGAAGGAGTTAAAAATAATTAACAGTTTATTATAAAAGTTGAGAAATAAGACAATCAGAGAAATCTATTTTAATACTTGGGATGCAAGGCTCACCTATCATTGCATGGACAGAACAATGTCAGAATCGCAGGTTTGTTTGCCATAACTGAAGCCCAAACTAAGGGCATTTTTCATTCCTGCAAGGAATGATTTTACCACACAAGACCACAGTAGCTGAATAATTGCAGGTCTCTTCAGTTTTTTACGGTGTACTTCAGACAATATTTTATTTACTTTTGCCTGGTACACAACAGCACAATAAACTCTTCCTCAGTAAACAATGAAAGCAACCATAACAGCCTTACAAAAAGGCTAACTCTAGGTGTTGTGACTAAAATCACCTGAAAAGAAAATATAAAAGGAAGCTGATCTTTCAAAGCCATTACTCTCATCAGGTACCTGTTTTTAACGAGTGACCATGACTACATTTTCTCTATGCAGACTTGCAGTAATTTGTTTTAGGTAAAGCATAAGATATTAACAGTCTACAGACTAGTAATCACCAGGTAACACACACACAAGGGGGAGAGGGGTGGTGGTTAAACAAAGAGACTAAAAATGGTTGAATTTGGTTAACTGGCAGGATTATGAATTGAAGAATGAATTGAAGAAATCAGGAGATACACACACAGAGAAGTTGCTTTGCTAAAACAGATTACCGAAGTATAAGGACTGCTCATCTGCAAGTACTGGCCAGGTCAGGAAACCGTAAGACATTCAGGACATGAAAGCGAATACAACACAAGGTATGAACCTTCCCTGTTAACAGAAAGTTATCACTATCTGATGGCTATACTCACGAACTAAGCCAACAGCCGCCTGGCCCCTGCACCCTCCCAACCCGAGCATCCTTACTGTGACAGCAACACACCGCCTGTGGCCTGAGCCATTGGGGCACCCCGCTACAGCAAGACCAGGCGGCATTATCGCTGCCCTTGCCAGGAAGATGAAAGCAAGAAAACAAACAAGGACGCCGGCCGGGGCTCCTGCTCCAAAGCCTGCCCGCAGCCGAACACCTCAAGTAAATGAGATATCCCCCTCCTTACAGAAGGAGGCTCCAGTGCCGGAAGGGACAAAAGGAGCAAGCAGCCTGCAAGGGCGCTGCTGCGCGCCCCGCCGAGCCGCCCCCCCTAAGACCCCAGCTCCCGAGCAGACCCCCGAGGCCAGCTGCCCGCCCTCCGCTCACCACGCCGGAGCACAGTAACCCCGCCGCCGCTCCGCGCCCGCTGAGCGGAGCCCCCGCAGCCCTCCGGCCGCCGCCCCTCGCTCCAAACCCGGGGCACCCGCGCTTTGCCGCCCAACGCCGGGCACGACGAAGCCTGGGAAGGGACCCGGCCGGGGCAGGAGGCGACCGCCGGCCGCGGCCCCCGTCGCCGCGTCTTGGTTCTCGCCTCACCTCGCTGCGCGTGATGCGGTGCCGCGCCAGCTTGACCACCGCGAAGTTGCCTTTGCCCAGCGTGCCCTCGATATCGTAGAAGCCGACGCGGACGGGCCCGAGCCCGCGGGGCAGCAGCGGGGGGGGCCGCCGGGGCTCGGCCATTACCATGCTGGGCGCGGGGGGCGGCGGCGGCAGCTCCGACGCGGGCAGCGGCGGCGGCGGCTCGACTCTGTCTGCGGCGCCCCGGAGCCCCGCCTCGTCCGCCCTCCTCCACCAACCGCACGTCACAGTGCGCGTCAGCGCGGGCGGAGCGTCGCCATGGCAACCGTGGCCACCGCGGCGGGGCTGGACCGGGGCTGCGCTGCGCTACCCCAGCCCGGCGGCCCCGGAGCCCCCGAACGATGCTCCCGGCTCCGCCGCGGTGCGGTCCTCGCCACAGCTCCCCCTCTGCTCTCCGCTCGGTCGCGGCTGCGCGCACGGCGAGGCTCTTTGGAGGGCGGTGAGGGCGCCTGGAGCGCATCGTTAGCAGGAGGAGGAGGAAGGCGCCAGCCCCAGGTGACTCTCCAGCTCTCAGTCAGGGTCTCCATGGCTCCAAGGGTGCAGTAAGAGCCGGGGCTGCTGCACCTGGATCAGGGATGCCTGAGTACGTATTTTCCTGGCGGAAACACGCTCTCCCTACCGCTGAGCACCATTTCCAATGGGCCGGGTTATTCCAGATCAGAACGATGCCTTTTGTTAGTACATCAGCCTCCCAGAATCCTGGTCATCGTTATGCAATACTCACCTTGAACACAGTGTGCAGTTCTGGGATCCCCAGTCTAACAAGGATGTGAAAGTATTGGAATGCATCCAGAGGCAGGCAACAAAGCTGGTGAAAGGGCTGGAAGGCACATCCTGTGAGGAGCAGCTGAGGACGTTGGACTTGTCTAGTTTGGAGAGAAGGAGGATGAGGGAGGATGACCTTGCTGCTCTCTACAGCTTCCTGAGGAGAGGATGTGGAGAGGGAAGTGCTGAGCTCTTCTCCCTGGGATCCAGTGATAGGACATGTGGGAATGGCTCAATTTCATCAGGGGAGGTTGAGGCTGGACATTAGGAAGAATTCTTAACATAGAAGGTGCTCAAACACTGGAACAGTCTTCTTAAAGATGTGGTCAATGCCCCAGGCCTGTCAGTGTTTAAGAAGTATTTGGACAATGCCCTTAAGAACATGCTTTAACTTTTAGCCCTGATATGGTCAGGCAGTTAGACTAGATGATTGTTGTAGGTCACTTCCAACTGAAATAATCTATTCATTTCATACACACCTGGAAAGACAGATTTGGAAGCTTTTTTAGGCCCTTTGACATATAAAATGGCCAGACACCCTTCAGAACTGACAATGTGAGTGTGAAAAAAGTTAAGGCCTTTTATGCTAAATTTCCAGTACTACATCCACCCAGTCTGCTTTATGTTTGCACTTACACATTCGCTTGCTTTCGTTTTAAAAACGCCATGCTCGTTTCAATTCTGCAGCAATCTTCCCTCTCCCGGTTCATGCCTGTCCCTTTGCCATCGCTCCCTCTCCCCTGACCCATCTCACACTGGAAGACTGGTACCTTTTGACATGTGAATGCCAGGAATCACGCCTGGGGGCTTTGCTCAGTTCCACTGACTAAACAAGGCATGTCTAAAAGCTCATGATACAAGACCACACATGTCTGAATCAACTGCACGTTCAGCAACAGACACAGACCTTTTATGAACACAGAGTGCTGTGCATGCAAACAACAGCAGAAGACACTGTGGCCACAAAAACTGAGTGAAAGAATGCAAGAAACAAACTTCTGCCTCTTGCTTTTGCTTTGTACCCACATCTTGCAGATAAAGCTGCCTCATACATGTGGAAAGTTGGTTAAATTTGTTGCGTGTCAAAACAGCAATGACTGTTCTGCAATGGGAGCTTAAGACATCCATGAGAAGTTAATGCTTGTCCTTCACTGTACTTGCAGTTCATGAGATTCCTCTAAGGAATGACATTTTGAGATGACGCTGCTGACTTAGACTGCTATGGATAATAACTGTGCTGTTACTGTTCTATTTATCCCCTTAAGAAGCTCTAGAAATGACTAACTGATGACTTGAGTTAGTCAGACATCCACCCTTTTAAATGATTGATAGGTGCATGAGCAAGCTTACCATAATCCTACTTGAATAGAAAATGGTGTCATCCCAAACTGCTACTTATGAGATTTCACCCTGTTTCACCCTCTAGGATGCTTCGTTTTTTTCAGAAATCTGAAACACTGACCAAACAATAATTCTGGTATGATGCAAACTTGGTGTGTTAAAAGTAACTTTTTCTACACTGTGCCCAATATTGCCTAATATTAATTCACAGTCACTTTATTATAAGTAAAAAAATTAGTACTAAAACATTTACTTGCTTTCTGCCTACTTTCATCCATGTCAAATGTCACCAGACTGCTGCAAAATCAATTATTGAGTCAGATCTTGTGTTTGCAATAGAAAACATCTGCAGAAACTTTATTCTGCTACACACCACAATGCCATTTTTGGCCTGAAAGTTCAGGTTACAAAAACAGTTCTTAATAACGCTGCTAGCAGAACTGCAGTCACAAAACCGTTCTTTGTACAGCAGCCTTTAACTGCCATTGATGGTTTTCGCTGTGCTTCAAGGAAAGCGATTCAAGCGCTTCCCACAAACTGGTACGGAGGAGCTCTTCCAGCCCCTTTTCAACACTGGATTGAATGACACAAACTGTGGAGCAAACATGCCCTCTTGTGGTCAGTGTTCCTGTACAGAATACTACAGCTGTGGTGCTCTACTAAACGGAGATAGCAAAGAAATGACAAAATTACCTCGCCTTCTAATAAGTTCCAGAGATGCTGAGCCCATGCAGCTGGCTCTGCCTGAGTTCAACAAGCCAGCAGTTCGACATTTAGTTGCCAAAATATAGCTTTACATGTTTACATACCTAATCTCCGACATCTGGCTCGAGCATTTTCATCTCATTTCCTATTTTTCAATACCTAAAAGATTCTTAGTGCCTGCCAGAAAAACAGAGAAGACATCAAACGTACAAGACTCAAAATGGGTAGAAACACAATTGCTTGATAAAAGCCCACTCATTGCTGCATTAGAAACCCTGGACACTGCAAGCATCCAGCAGTGACTGTTCTCCTGTACCAGGATTGTGCTCTGCAGGAGAAATGGTTGCTAACTCGGTGTGATTTTCAAAACAGATTTCTTTTCTCATTTATTTTTTAAGGGACTACTTTTTTCAGGGCTTCATCTTGCACCGCTGTGTCTTGTGGAGGAACAGTGTGAGATTGGCAGACACTGTGATACCACAGATACGCATGACAGCCATTGTGCACATCAACTTCACCTGTAACCTTTGGGAAGTGAGAGAAGCAGCTGTGGCAAGTAACCAAAATATTTCCAGGTTTACAATAGACAGCAATAGCACACACATCCAAAAATGTTTTCCTGTATATTTGCATTGACAGAGGAAATCACGGCCATGTCATACACTCATTTCTGTTGTTTCAGCCCCACATAAAACACCTTCTGCCAAAGCCTTTGGCACAACTTTGTTTCCCCGTGGCTTATGCAAATTGGTTTTGTTTCATTTTCCTATTTATTTATTTATTCCTCATGCAGTGGAGAAGATCAAACTTCTAGGGAACCCTGTCAAGAGCTAAATGCATTTCAGGTGCTTCATAGACTTGTTTGGCAGCAAAATGTTGCTCTCCTGGAGCCGGAAATACTCACCTGCAGAGCAATAGGTGAGTAATATTTGTGTTCCTGCTTGGCATGCTTTATTCGTTTGGTCATTCTCCCTCCATTACCTGGTGTCTGATCAAAGAAAAAAAAAACCAAACCCCAAAACAAAAATCCAAACCCCAAACCCAGATGGATCCAAAGCCTGGAGCTTAGCAAATTGCTAGTGTAAAGCCAGAAAACAAAGGTATAATTCTTTGGGATTTTAACAATGCATTCTGAGGAGTTCTGGCTTCAGTAAGCATTTCACGGTGTCAAGATTTCCTCAACCTGCACCTTTCTTTTAGCTCTAACCAATAGAGAATGGCAAAACTTGAGCTTTTGAATGTAGGCAGAGAGATAAACAGGCATCTACTATTTTTATTTAGCTTATGAAAAGATCAAATGTGATCTAACAGGGTAAGTAAAAAACATTACTTGCTACATACAGGGTTAGGTGCCAGAACTGCTCAACCAAACCATATCTTTTAAACAAATAAATTTTTATACAGCTTCTAGACATGCTTCAAAATTGCTGCACAGATCTGCTGGATAATAAAATTAATTTTGCCAATTACAAGGCCTCATTATTGTAGTCCCCAAATCACTTCAAAGTCAATTAGATTTTAGGCTTCCCTGTAAGCCTGTGAAATGCTGTTATTTCTGTTTTTCACATGGGACTGAGGCACTCATAGTTAAGAAAAGACTGAGACAGAGTACAGAGCTGAAACCAAATGGCCTCAGATACACGATAATATCTGAAATGCCGCCTTCTCTTCAGTGCAGATGTCCAGCTTCCCAACATTCAACGTACTTGGTTCTTTATGTGGTACTCCCACTGCTTAGTTCGATGGGATACAATCAAATAAAACTCCATTTTTAAGGAACAGCTCCATTGCTGGAATAATTGAAACCAGAGCAAGTGCAGACAAAGCAAGAAGTGCTGGCTTACTCAGAGCTGAACATATTTGCCTTGAGAATCTACAAACCAATGTATGAAACAGCTGAGACAGCAGATGAGGCAGGACAGGTAAGTCTTAATGGCCTAACTTTGCAGCTCTTTCTACACGTACACAGCTACAAACATGCTAAGATCCCTAGTAAGAAGCTGTACAGCTGTGAATGCAAGCCTCTAAGCATATTCATGACTTCTTTAGTAACAGCTGGACTCAATTCACAAGCTCAAACTGGCTCTGTACTGAAAAAAGAAAAAAAGACTCCAGAGGCCACAGTGCTGCTGCCAGTACCTATGAGAATCCATAGGTTTTTATATATATATATATCTCCATAGTCACTAGTGACTAGTGACTTTTGACACCTTTGAAGGTCAGTTAAATAAATACAGATTTTTGTTTGCACTTTCGTTTCAAAGGCATATCTTTGGAGTACAAAAAAGAATTAAGAGAATTAACAAGCCATTCCTGGGGAAAAGGAGACTTGATGCAAAGCAAAATATATACATTCTTTTCAGTTCGGATCTTTAAAAACCCATATTCTTTCAAAAAAGAGAAGAATATAGGGACAATGCAAAACCAGGATAAACATCACATATACTATTATTAAAACATGTGCATAGGGAAGGCAGGTTAACTTGTATCAGTATTCACTTTGTCATCCATATTCCAGGCTTTGTTTTGGTCCATTTCCTTAATATCCATAAATCTCATTCTCCACCCAGGCCGATTCCTTGCTTCTCCCCACATGATGTCCACACAGCTCATAGATATCATTGGTCACAAAGCCACTTTCAGTACTGGCCAAGGTCACAAAGCCACTCGATGTATTCATTGCCGCACCATCGTAATCCCTGGGGAAATTGTCAAGCACCTTATCTTCCTGTTTACGGAAGGAAGAATTCTTTGTGTCAGGCCTCGTTCCAGCCAAATCGGCTTCTGATTGCTTCTTGATGACTTTGTAAATATCCAGATTTGGACTGTTCCTGCTGTGGTTAGACAGCCATGCATCTTCCTCCTTTGGGCTCGCATCTATTTGCTCCTGTCTCCTTAGGGATGGAGGAAAGGGGACAAGTGATGCTTTTTTACAGAGGGAAATACAAAATAATACCACACCTCTCAGTAATTTAATGATGGCCCTTGAGGAAAACTGACACTCAGAGCCTGGACTTAGGATGACATTTGTTATTACTTGCTGTTCCGGGTGTGTCCTATGGCAGGACCTGCTGAGGTAGCCCTTGCATTCTGGTGCCAGCTGAGATGCTGAGGCAGCAAAACTCAACACCGACACTCCCGAAACTACAGCCAGCACCACCATCAGAGGTACTGTGCACATAAGGAAAGCAAGGAGAGGAAACTGGGAAGTGTTACTTGCTCCAAATGTATGTCCTTTTATTTCTATTTTGTTTTTCACTTTCGAAGAGGATCTTCTGGTAATTCAAGTATTTTCTTTAATAAGAAAACTTCAGTGCTAACACTTAAAAATCATCATCTTGTTTTACACTATTCCCTAACTACTATAGTTCTGTGAAAATAGTAAAATGGCATAATCCGCTTTACTTAAATTTTTACTTCACAAGTAACTTAGCCTGGAGCTAACACATTTTAAACATTTATTTGGCTGAAATATGACACCTTTTAAACATTTATTTGACTGAAAGCAGTCCTCTCCAGAGCATCTTACAGGATTCTGAAGCTAGCTGTAAAATGATTGCCAGGACAAGATATCATATATTCACTTGTTACACAAAAAATGTCACTTACCGCTTCACAACAAGCCAAAACCAAAAGACAGCTGTAACGGCCATCAGGAGCAGCAGCACAGGAATACTGGGAATAAGGATGTAGACAAGTCTCTGAACAGGTTCTAGGGGTAAAAACAAGATTCCAGCTTTTATTCGCTTCCAGTTGCATTTGACATGCCCAGAACTTCGTAGAAAACCTAACACTTTTAAGAGGCAGCATCATCACCGCTCAATGGGCTTCTAGTTTTGCTCATAATCTAGCAGTATGTACTTCTCAAAGGCAGAAAGTCTAAGAGGCCAATCGTCTAGTTATGCAGGTTAAGGTAAAATAAGCTCAAGTCTTCAAGATTATGAACCAACAAACACAACATACCTTTGGCTTCCACAACTGTTACATTAGCATCTTTCCTATGGCGTTCTTCTGGGAATACTGGTTTTAAGGGTTCTGTGGCAACACCTGGAAAGAAGCAATCTCTCAGATGTTGTTTGAAAGAGCTTAAGAATCAAAAAGTGAGGGTGAGAGGAGATTGAAGAGACTGCCTGCTGCAAAGATGTGTGAGATGTACTGATACTCTCTTGCTTAAATTTCTGCAGCATGACCAGTGGTCCCAGATACTGCATGAACAGCAGCAAGACTGTGTTCCTGCAGAATGGGTTATAGAACAGCACAAGGAAACTGCAGGGATACTTCTTGCTTAGTAATTTTTCAGTCTGTGATTGTCCCTGACAATGAATGTCACAGTATTTTTACTGAAAGTTAGCGTGTCATTAAAAAAAGCCTCAAATGTCTGTAACTTACTTTTCTGAGAATTCTCTATTGGAGCACTCGTCGTCTTCTCTAAAAGAGAAAAATATATGCAGAGTTACCTCATAAGTTTGACTAGGGAGACCAAGTCTACTGAATATAGTCTAATAACATGGGCACCCTTCCTCAGCATTCTCTCTCCCTCAGGCCACATTTGAGATATCAAATACTTTGTAAAAATCCTCTGAGAACTCATTTAAGTCACAAAGCAAGTAGCTACAGAGATTGTTTTCCCCATGACTTGTATCAACTTAAAGACATCTGTCTCTCACCAGATTATTTTCAGTAAAGCTAAGAAAGGGTTTCCCTATCAGTTATGGCAATTTCCTCATACCTCCCCTTGGGGACTGGAAGCAGGTTGGGTTTTTAAAGCTACAGAATGACTCATTACCAAGAGAATATTTGCAAATGAAGTTATTTTTCATGTTGCATCTGTCATCATTCCATTGAAACATGTAAGGACCTCCGACACCTGGTGGGGCAGATGGCTGGTAGTACATCACAACACAGATTTCACTCCCACAGGATGGCTCATCTACATACCAGTTCCTAAGAAAATACAGCAAACATGTCAAGTAAGACTTGACATCACTTTCCATGATACTGCAGAAGCTCACATAGAAATACAGCACACAGGGCACCAGAGAGGGCAGAATCTAAGAGGATGACAGCTCAGCACACCCCGCCTCACTCTCACCCTCCACTTCCGCTGTGTAGAAGTAGGAGTGCTGAGCACTTCCTGAAAGCTGATCAAGACAATAGAAGTAATTCCAGATGCACCAAGGTATTCAATGTGGAAATAAACCCCACACATGTTAAATTAAGCAGAATTTTTGAGGCTAAACACATTTTGGTTCTATGCTGAACAGAAATGTGAAAGTAGTGAAAACAACTCCAGTAAACTTGTATTGGTTGTAAATGTTGCATTTACATTTTAACTACAGCAAATGCTGTAGTTCCACTTGCTTTAAGACTCATGTCTACAATAAATACTGCAGCTCTCCAATCTTTCTGTCTAACTAGAAAAAATGCTATTCCCTCAGCAAGTAGAAAGAGACAGGCCCATTGCTCAGGCCACCAGGGACAAAAGTTCAGCACAGGAACCTTAAGGTCAAAAGACATTTTCTTCATGCCTAATCAGAGATTTTTAAGACCAAATTACTTGTTCTTCCACCTCCTTTTAGCAAGCAGAAATTACCAATCTAGCCCAACCTAGATGCTCTAGGTGCTTTATGTAGAGCAAAGAGAGAGCAGAGTCTATAGCGGGTAATTTGTCTCCCCCTTATGTCTGGGTGGGATGAATTGCTCTCTGGAGATACTACCACTTTTCAGTGACTGCAGAAGGGCACAGATGACAGCTAGGACAACACTGCTTGACTCTTGAAAGAATCCTTTCTCACTGCTAAAGGCAGGTGGCGGTCCTTGACCAGTTTGCTTCCCAGTATCGCGCATAGGTACCCACCTGAAGTTGGATGAACTGCCATCTGACCAGAAGTAGAGGTTCTGACAGTCTGTACTATTGTCTACCTCCTCCTTTTTCCTCCTAAGGCCTATCCAAAAATCGCCATCAGAAGCTAAGAGATTGTCAATGAATCTTTCAATCAATCTTTGCTCTGCTTCTGTTTCAATACTGACTAGATGTCCACCATCAGTTCTGCAGGAAAGCTGTGCTTCTTCATAGCTGACCCTGCGTGAAGCATCATGAAAATAAACTATTTTGTAGCATGGTGGCTCTGTTCCATGACGACAAACTGTCTGTCCTGCAGAAATGGAATGAAACCTGTTACAGAAGCTACGGCTGTTAGTAGCAAACCTGAATGCTAATACTTCCATTTGGCTGAGTTTTGCACTGTATAACAGTTTGTATATTATACAAGGGTTCAAGAAGGCTTTTTTTAATTAATATAATTTTTAAGGACTTTTAATGGCTACAATTAGAGACCTCCTTACATAAGCGGAGATAATAATTTATCTTCTAGGGTTTATTTGCTACTTTCATAGAATCTATACTTAGTGTGTTATGATGTGTTCACACAGTACAGTTGTAAGCATTGCTCCGCGCTGTAATGTTACTGACAGTCCAGGAAGTAACCAAGGTCTATTTTCAGCCAAGGACTTTCTCATGCATAAGGCTGCACAGCTTATTTTGGTTACAAAGAAAGTAAAGATCAAAGTGAAAAGGCGCATAATCTAAAATTATGCACTTGTATGTTTCTCAGCAGAAGAGTCCCAATATTTAGACTGTGCAAACAAACAGTTTTGTTTTACTTAGTAAATATTTCTTTTCAAACACAGGGCAGACACAATCTGCTAACCTGAATGTTTTTACAGAAGAGAAACATTTAACAACATTTGTAACGTACTCAGAACAAATGGGATGTGAGGACAGGTCATTATAAACTCCTCCATGGGATATATGCTGACCTTTACTCTTCTATGGCCACTCTAAAAGTGGGAATTTAAACACCTTTTTACTGAAATTTTTGAACAGTTAAGTCCTCAGAACCACAAAGTCTGCTAACATTTTACACATAAAACTGGCTGTACTGCAAAAGCAGTATTTAAAAATACATCTTTAGATAACCAGTGTTTCTCTTGGTAACTTAACACTCATGCAGGCTTGGTGAGAAAGGCAAAAGACCTTACCTCTTCTGAGGGATACGTCCGCTGCTATTGTGAGAGACACAAGAAAGGTACACAGACAGCACATTGTTATTAAAACACCGCAGCAACTGTCTAGAAATAGTGTCACAAACTGCACTCGGATTCTTTTCTGACACACAAACGCATTTTTTCCCTATTAACTGGCAGAAAATCTGTCTTATTAGCCAAACTTGCCAATGCTTTCAACTAAGAAAAATTTACTGTACTTGATTACTGTCTAGAGTTCACTGCTAGTTAGGTTCCCAAGTATGATTTATGTAACAGAGGTCAAATGGATATGTAGCTCTAACCAATGCTGAAAGGGTTCCTCATATTTTCCTGTTATCTCCTCATTGCCTGCATGGGATCTGCCTCAAAACCTGCTGAGCCTTGATAATTCAAGTCTGCGGATGAGTCAATTATACCAAAAGGTATAAAATTCACAAAAAGAAATACATCCTCAACCCCACAGCTGGCAGCAGTGTCCTCTAACTCACTCCCACAAAAGTCCTACTGCAGACAAGAGCATTGCAGAATTAAAAATATACTTATAGATATAACAAAGCTATTTGCCTTATGTTGGAATAACATAACCATCTCATGGGTGACAGTATTCAGGTTTTCTGCTGAACATACACCAACCTATCAAGTTGGGCAGAAACTTCCCCCAGACTGGCTGTTCTGTGCCCTAAAATCAGACTAGACTACCTAGTTTGGGTACTGCATCCAAAACCCGCTGCTGGCGGAAATTTGAGCTGCTGTATATCATCTATTCCCATGAATGGCATCTAAATAGGCAACATTCCTTTGCGCAAAATCAGGAGGAGAGACTCAAAGAACACTTTGTAGAGGAAGAGTAAGACAATCTAGTGTTGTCTGGAAACTGAGCCAGTCTGGTGGTTACCACTGAGTAGTTCCGTTAGCCAGCGCAGCATTGAAAATTCCTAGAGCCGAGGCAAAAATGCAGCAGAGGGAACAGAAGGGTTTCTTATCGGAAGAGGAAAATGAAACTGGACTATCGGCGTACCCCTTCACAACAAGGAACGCAGGGGTGCTCCCACCTAACGCGGAGGATGCAGAGGTCTCCCCTGGGCAGGGCTGGCTGCCTCTGGGAGTCAGGAAAGAAAAATCACTGCACTGGGTAGCGCGCACAAATCCTCGCCCATGTCGCAAAGGCTGCCCCAAGCAGCCAATCCCCCCCACCCAGCGCAGCGGGGAGCGGCCGGCGGAGCTGCCTTGCCCACCTCGGGCCAGGGGATGAGTCTCGACCGGGCCGCCAGCCCCGCGCTCCCCTCACCCTCGGGGCCGACCCCGCTCAGCGGAGCCGGGCAAGCGGAGGCCCCGCCACCCCGTACGTACCGCTGAGCAGCCGCGCTCCCGCCGCCCAGCCCAGCGCGGCGGCGCACAGGGCCGCGGCCGCCAGCATCGTTCCCGGCTCCGTCGGCGAGCGCTGGGCGCCCGGCTCGCTGCGCTGCACCGCGCGGCCCCATGCGAGTGGCCCACGGCCCGGCGGCCGGCAGAGGGGGGATGGAGGGCGGAGAAGAGGCCGCCGCCTCATCCCTCCCACACCGGGCTCCGGGCCAAAGCCCGGCAGCGAGACCCGCCTCCCTCGCTGCGCATCTCTCCTCCGGAGGCAGCCGCCTCTCCAGCTGCAGGTTTCACGCTAAACCCGCATCTTTTCAGGCTGCCCCGTTCTTAGCCATACTTCAGACAGCCCATCACTTCTGCGTGTTTTCCTCTGCTCCGGCGTTGTAAGTTCCCTGTCCCACCACATAAATGATAAGGCATGGAGACACCTCCACTCTCCACAACGTGTGAGTCATAGAAAGCACATCTGCAGACCCTAAAACCACACTGCAGACCCTCCCCACGCTGATGGGCAGCTGTCTTTAAGAAACTGCTTCAGAGCTGCAAACAGAACAGGGGAATTTTCAAACACTGATAAATGCTGAGCCTGAGTCCCGGTGGTTAGGGAGGTGGTGTCTGCCTGTTTCCAGGAACACTAGTTTTCCAGCTAAGATTTTAATGGCTCAGCCTCTAAGAGCTTTCTGTAGGTTGCAGAAAGGGGTAGAGCACCAAAATGAGTGAATACAGGAGCTTTAAGGGCTATAGTTTCTGCTCAGACACTAGCTGGGATTGATATTTTAAGAGATTAGTGATTTGATGAAAGGCTCAAAACCTGTACCAGCCTTTGGGAGTCCAGTTAGAGAAACTAATCTGAGGTAGGTGTTGGAGCTGAACTAAGGCTATGGCTTTGCAGCATGTGTCATGTCTGTGAAATGCAGACATCAGTGGTATTCTAGAACTGAACTTTTACATTCCCTAAGTCTTTGGTGAACAGAATTTGGATTTAGTAAATAAGATGCTTGAGCAACTCTACAGCCTGAGCAATTAAAACTAGTTTAATGAACTTGAATGAGGACTAATATTTTGGTGAGAAAATTTTGTATTTAATTTCATGTATTTTAGAAGGCAAAACAACTCGAAGTGAGGTATGTCCATGAAAGTGTCATATGCATCTATTTCCAAACTGTTAAGTAACATAATATTGGAAATGCCTCAAATACAGGGAAGAATGCAAGAACCAAGCATCTGACCTGGCTAGCCTGAGTTGCAGGACTGAAGTCAAGCCTTTGGCAAGCCAATCTTCATTATCCTGAAGCTCCAGTAGTACATTCACTCTTTGGAGAACTTTTGACAAAGGAAATCCTGTTTGGGGATTACAATTGTTTGGGGAGGTTTTATTCCTTGTTTTGCAGACCAAAGTAACTAAAATAATTAAAAGTAAACAAAATAATTTGTATTCTAAATCCAGTGGAAACATTTCTGTAATGGATAGTAGTAGCAGCATTGTCAACACGCTTTCTTTAATTACTGGCAAATGATTATTCACTTGCATTTTACAGCCTTTTCCATATCAAAAGCACAACTGAGGAATGCAATGTCATTTGACAGCAGCAAAGTGATTACCAAAGATTTTACTAACTTCAACATGAAAATGGCAGTAGCTGACAGAAGCCTTTGTTGGTCTATTTTTAAAAAAGGTCAGCTGCAAGCATTCAAGCACTATGTATAACACTTGAATATAAAACTTCGTGTCTTTATTGTGCAATGTTAATATTAATAGGCGCAGACTCTTCCCTTTGACCTGGTTTCTACTTCTGCAAAGAAATTTCTTAACAATGCCAAAGCTGTTGCTCTCCATTTATGATTTTGGTAAATTTAGCACATATGAAATGCAGTTGAAAGCTGTCAAGTTCAGAAGATTTCAAGTCCTGCAAGTCAGAAATCCCAGGACCACAGCTGTCCACAAATATAAATCTACCCAGGTACATATTTTGCCTCCCAAATATTTTAGCATTAATAGTTCAAAGCCTACTTTGTTGAGAAATATTTATGCCAATGTTAGCCAGGCAAACCTGGTACTTTAATTGAGATAGAGGGGGGCACATGTGTGAGACAACACCAGAATAGAAAATGTGTTTTCCTGATGCAAATTATATCAATAGACTGTATCTGGCACAAAGTTGAAGAAAATACACAGTCCACCTTCCTGTAGATGGAAGCCTAGCTTTAATGTGTAGAGTTTGGACAAAGCAGATATACTTGGTTCGGCATTTTACTAAACTCTGAGAAGAGGAAGTACTTAATATGAACCAACTTAAAAGCTTAAATAAGGAGGAAGAAAAAGGAGGCTTTTATGTCTAAAATGAGTATGTCATTTCTGGAAGTATTGTTTGAAATCTTGTTTTCCAAGTCACTTCTCAAACCACTACGCTTATCAGCTTTTAGATTTCTGTTCTACTCTCTACCATCAAGTAATGAAATTGTATTAATTACGATATGTAGTTCTTCAGAAGGACAGATGTTTAACCTTATATGGGATAAAAACTCATCCATCTCTGCTTTCTATCTTGTAAATTACAACTGAAGGAAAGAAGTGCCTTAATATAATACAGACCTCTTATTCTTGAATCCGGCCAGCCCAAGTAAGACCATTATAAATCAGTAAGTCTAAAGTTCACTACTCCTAATAACAAAAATCCCTAAATGCAGCTCTTCCTTTTATTGCTGAGATTTAGTTTATGACAGATTTTTAGAGAGTAGAGCATGTGCAACCAGCAGCCAGTTTAACAACTTTGTTACAAACTGAGTTTTAGTATTTCAGTGGAAGAAAAATAGACACAACAATGAAAAAAAATCAAAGCAACTAACAATGGACAGACTGTAAAGATTCATTTGGCATATTAAACTGAGAAATTTAGACATACATAGTTGTATTAAAATTGGCTTAATTTAAATAACTAGGTCCTTTCATTATATATCTCTATATAAAATACGTGGCCTTCAGCAAAGTGCTGCCACGGTCCTCACTGTCATGCAGACAGCAATATAGTCACTGCTTCTGCTGTATTTCCCTTTTCAGTCCCAAGTTCTTGTCTCTTTCAAGATTTTGACACTTTCTCATATTTGCCCTGTTCCCTATCTGCCTCCACCAGTGAGGTCAACTTCAGTTCCTGTCTCCTACTCCCACAAGCTTCTCCACATTTTCTGTGAAAATGTTGATGTACCAAGTCATGCTTTTGAGAAAATTTGCAAGACACACAATCTTTTCTTTACGACTTTTCTGTTCTGTTGACTTGGAGAAGAAAATCAAGGCCAGCATGTGGTAGCTGACTAAATTATAAATATACCCATGCAAAATAAAATGTTAGCATGAAGAAACAGTCAGTTATACCTTGAAACATTTTAATGTATTTGTAATATCGCTGTCTTACTTCTTGCGGTTTTCAGATTGGAAATTGTCCAATAACCATGTTTAGCTCGTTTATACTTCCTCGCTTAAGCTTCTATGTCTGTTGCTTCCTAATGTCTGGCCTGAGACTTTCAGAATCACACAGACTACAGGATCCTCTTTGCTCAGGGAATTTGGTGAACAAAGCTAACTTTTCACTCTAATTAGCTCAGATTTGCAGTGTTTATAATTTTGACAATTCTTTATTAATCGTAAACTATACTTTAAAGTTTGTGGGAATCAATTAATTGATTCACAGTCCAGCGAAACAAACATCCAGAAGACAACAGCTTTCTTGCCATGTGCCTCACTATTATTTTATATAAAATGAGCTAACTAATTAAAGTAGGCATTTCTAATAAATTAATTCACTGTCAGTTTGTGAAATAACAACGTTAGTGCAGATAAGCCTTTTTTCTAAAAAACCCCATCCCTATGCCACTGTGGAGACAACATTCACTTCCCAGATCTACACACAGAGCTTCCAGGTTTTGCTCTCCCAGGAACAGAATGCCTGAATCAGGTCTGAATTCTGGATTTGAACAGTAAATGACTCCTATGACTGATGATAATTTGAACATTATTCTTATTTCATTTAGTGCATTAATTTTAATTCTCTTAGACAAATATGAGGCCTATAGCATGTCCTGTAGTTGTATAAAGTAATTTACTCATTGAAATAAACCAGTCATCTTTATGGCTACCAGATGCCCAAAGCTGCAAAATCTTGCTATCACCTATTGTTACTGAACTTAAGAAAAGGGAAGGGAAGATTCAGGGAACTGTTACTAGCTTCAGTCAGAACTCAGAAAGAAGGCTAATGGATGATAATGGATGAGATGCATTTTGGAATTATTAATTGGAAAAGGAGGATTGCTGACTTGCAGGAGAGACTTGCAGATCTCAGCACCTTTCTGTACTTCTTGCAAATTGCTCTCGTCTGGCCTGCTTCCCAAATATGGGCTAGAGGCTTTTCAGTAAAAATGTGGAACTTTTTAGTAAAATGAGAAAAAAATAATTATAGAGTCAATGCTATTACAATATTTAATACAAGTTGCCTTAGTTCCCATTACTTGTATGAATTCTGTTCATGATATATATGTGGAACATTAATTTACCAGTTAGATCAGTAGGGGCTTTAGTACAAGTTTATGTTAGTGTCTCAACAGCAAGCACAACTGTTGTCTGCATATTCTTTTTCTTGGCAAAGTAGTAGGAGAAACTCCAAGCTCTATATACTTGGTCCAATCCTGCCATTTTGCAGTAGATGAACCTCAGTAATCTAAATACCATGTCACTTACTATGCTTCTTTTCATGGCCAATTTAATGCTCGAGTCACTGCACAAACATGCATATATATGCCTTATAGTATGCTAAATCTTATTGATCTGTCCATCAATTACAGACTACAGGAACCGTTAACTAAAGTGCTGAGGGGGCAGTTGCAGATCAGATTGATGTTAGCTTTTGTAGAACTCCACTAAGTCAGAAAGCTCTGTGCAGTCCGGAAGGATCCAACCTGAAAGGCACTCCAATGTCCCAGTTATGCCTTCCTTTGGAACGACAGCATCATCTATAAACTCAGTTTTGATGTTGTATGCTAAAATCTACAGTTTGTTCTGCAGCTAAGTAGTTTCTTCAAAATTTGAAATGGCTTGGTCTAGCAGTTCTTGAATTATACCTCTCTAAAAATAACATCTAAACCTGTCCCTGAGGACAGGCAAAGGCAGAACCATTTCTATGGAAGCTGATTTAATAATCACACACTACCAAATTTCCCGCATCTCTCACTCAATCAACTCTTGGCACTAGCTGCTGCTGGGCACAGGCTAATGGAGAAGATCTATTAATAACTGAAACAACTAATAAAGAAACTTATGCTTTGAGCTGTGCTTCAATATCTCTATGCCAGGTTTTGTGTGTGACAGTGCATGCAGCACTGGTGGTTTTTTTTCCCCAAACAATTATCCACTTTTGAATTTGGCCACTCTCAGTTGGCTGCTTTTGGATACTAAATCAGAGCAGACATTATGTGCTTACTATGAAGAAATTAAGTACTCAGCCTACTACTTTCAGCCCTGCTCCAAGCCAGCATGACCTGATTGGGAATAAGTTTAAGCTAACCATCAAAAAATGGGCTGCATCATTCAAACCGCGCAGGGGACCAGGTTCAGGCATCATTGCTGATTATCACTGAATTTCAAAGTTCCAGTATGCCACCAGATGACACACGGTGAATGGAAATATTTATGAAAAAAGAGTCAAGATCAGCAGTTCTTACCTGCTGAGGATATTTGTGTTTTACTTTAGCTTTCCTCATGCTTTGAGCTTCTGAGGTCTTTCTCACTATTTTTCTTACTCTTGAATAAGACAAACGAGAGGTGAGTAAGCAAGTGCTCCTACTACCACTGTCCTTCACAGAGGGCAGCTGAACCATGGTGTGCTTTGGGGCCTTTCAGAAAGTTAGTAATCCCAGTGTCTGGATCCCAAGGCAGTAGGCTGAAATATCTCAGTTGTGCATGTTAGGGGCTGTGGCTCTTCTGTCACCCAGAGCTTATTGGCATGACATTTTTCATTCCTGAGAATTAATTCCTCCCAGAAACCTAGGCAGCAAAGGTTTAGCAAGCTGGGAGCATGCAGTGCTTCATACTTACTTGTAGAAAGTTGTGGCCCCTGGAGAGCAGCGCTTCCCTCTGGAAAGTAAAATCATATTAAGGGTGCCTGGGAAGGTGGGAGGTGGTGGTGCAGGGGGGCATGAATCGGGGAGAGGTGTACAGGGCTCAGGAAAAAGATGTGGGGATGGCAGGAGAAGTGGGAGGAGGCTCTGGAGAGGGGCCCCAGGAGGAGCATGAGGCTCTGGTACGTTGCAGGACCCTGGAGAGAGGCGTGCGGCCACAGAGACAGGGCTGCAGGCAGGGTCCCTCACAAGGCAGGGTGTCCCCAATGGGTACGGTCCCTTCCTGGGCATGGTCCTCTCATGTCTCAAGTGGCAGGGCTTAGGCAGGACGCGAGCAGTGGTGGGAGCACTGCTGAGGTCCAGAATGTGCAGGTGAAGCCCACTTCGGCTGGGCTTGCGCCAGCAAAGACAAGGAGCTCATTGGGTGCCATCAGGTGCTGTCCTGGCTCTGTCCCCATGGTGCCACAGCAAGCTGCTTCCCGGTGACCCCTCTCCATGAGGTGGGCCTTCCCAGCTCAGCCTGTCTGCTCTTGCCTTGTGGCCACAAAGAAGAAAGAGGATGGCAGGATCTTGGTGCTGCCCCTGCCACTGATATGTACCTGTCACTGCCACCTGCAGTAGGTACCCGTGACCCTTCCCTTTTCCCTGCGATCACTGGCGTCTTTGTTCCAGGAGGGAGGACAGTAGTGAAGCCATCTCAGAGGGGACACAGCAGCACAAACATGCCTGGGGAGCCTGGACCAGCTGCACGATAAGGGAGAAACTTCCTGTCTCAGTGAATGTGGAAGGCCAGAAAGCTGACCACGTTGTACATCTCATTTCAAGTGTCTTCAGGCCATTTTCACTCAAGTCTAGTGCTGGGCCTCTCTATGAACAGGAAATAACTGCCATTACAAGCTTCTATTTTATTTATTCAACAAGAGTAAATGGAGATAAATAAGTGTAAGGCTGAGATGAGCACAATCAGAATGGGAGCTGATGTCTGCAAATTTTGAGAAGAAAGAAACCTTTCAATTTTTTCTCATGTTTTTTAGTGTCCTGAATACAAAACAGTTGTGAATGAAGTGTGTCACACAGTAAGGTGCAGTTGAATTGGCTTGACAAATGTTCTGATGTCTCTTGCATGTGTGACAGGCAATCTAGTACATTTCACTTTATTTCACTGTCTTGCCTGTCTATTTAAATGCTTCTGCAAAGAGGGCAGTCTGTCTGCCTTCTGTTGTCAACACTCCCGTGTGTCTGATTTCCACTGAGGTATCTTCCAAACCTTTTTACCTGGCTGTGTGGCTAGTGATTGTTACTTTTGGCAATCAGCTAACTACACTGCCTAGTAACTAGGCTGATATAAGAGACAGTTCCTTTTCAACTCTTACTTTGAGGAAGTCTGGGGTTTTGCCAAAACCCTCTTAGAGCAGGTTCTAGCACTATTAAGTATTTTCTCATTATTAATATTCTTGAACATTAAGCAAAGTGCTCGGGGTAAAAAACACTTACAGCATTCAGTGAGTTTAATTTTGAAAGTCATTGCTCTAAACCCTTTTCACTTACTGGCTTGTTAAAAGACATGAAAGCTAAATGAAAATGGTTTTCCCAATATCTGACAGATAAACTGAAGGGTACAACCAAAAAAATTCTTAGTCCAATCTTGGTGCATAAACAATTAAGTATAAAATAAGTCTTCCTGTGGCTAAAAAATTTAAACCCAACAGACAACATTCTTGGTCCAGGAAAGTTCCTAAGGATTTTAACACCAACTTCAAGAGATCTAAGATTTCATTTGATATTGCCATCAAATACCATACACTTCTGTTGGGCAGCTGAAATTCTGAAAATAAAGCTGTAAATGAATACACATTATTAATGATTTTGCACTAGGAATAAGGATGTTGTAAGGAAGTTTGGTAACGCAGTTTTCTTTACTGAGGTTGTAGCAGGGAATCCTGTGCCTTGTTTTGATGGCAGTGAAGTTAGTGATTGTAATGGATACAATCAGCTAACTACACTGCCTACAAACCAAGCACTACTCTTAGGATGGGTCGTGGCATTCAAACCTAGAAAAAAAAAGAGAGCACTTCCAGTAATTACATTAACATACTCTATACCCTCAAATGCTTTCTTAATAACAAGCAATTGACAATAATGGAAAATATTGGTCATACCACCCTTAGTGTTTTTCTACTAAATCCAAAGTCTTTATATCACAAATTAATTGCTCTAAATAATGAAAAACTGCATTGGCTGCATCACAAAGATCATTTCAGGAGTACAAAGACAAAGCAATGAAATATTAAAATGTAAATTATTATAACACACCACAATGAAAATGTGAAATGAGTAAAGCCTTGGCATGCAGTCCTCGCTGCATGAATGTGGACTAAGTGGTAGCTGTATTCAGAGATGTAAGTGCAAATACAGCTGCAAATTTCATCCAAGACAAAATGTTCAACATGAATAACATTCTACCTGGTTTAGAGCGTGACAGCTGCTAGTGCTTATGTCACAGTGATCCTACTTATCCTTGTTCTCTAGTTGGGGCATTTGAGTTAATGTTCTACTGCACAGGTTTTGTGCAATTTCCATTTCAGAAGCAAGTGCATATAACTACAGCAGTAGTAAGAATGGTGGAATTTCACATTACCTGAACTTCAGAAAGCTTTTTTTTTTTTCCCAGAAAAATATAGGAGCACAGACAGTGCTGGTAGTCAGATGTCAGACTGCTCAAACCTTTACAGTAATTTGAGGTAGCTAAAGAAATTAGCAAATCTGTTCTGCAGAACAAAACTGAGTATGTATAAGTAGTTATAACCAAATATGCCTTGTGTCTAGCACATGTGCATGCATTTAATAATGTGATAAAACTAGTTTGTATAGATTTATCAGGCTGTTCCTAGACCAGAAATGTGACAGATTGTATCCTTGTTATCTGTGAGATTACAAGGATAAGTTTGTCTGCAAATTAAACAATTTTGCTAGCTTTCACCCATAAATACCTTATTGTTAAAATGCATAAAAAGAATACAGGACTTACTGTCAAGAAGCTTACCTTGTAATAATCCTGATAAGGCCTACATTTATAATAAAATGTTTAAAAAGATTTAATGGAAAGGGGAAAATGGCTAACTTTTTCAGTCTTCATTTCCTTCCGTTTTCCATGGCTAGCACAGCAACCTCTTCACTGATCACCCAGCAGTCTTTCCCTGGCAGACGTGCCTCTGCAGATGGTTCCCTTGGTGGCCTCTGGGTGCCCCATCTCTTCCCCTGGGACTCCTGGGTTGGAGTGTCCCCAGCCCAGGCTGCAGGTCAGCCCCATGCCTGTAACCTTTGTGTACACTCTGTCGTCATGGTCACTCAGCTGGGGCTTGTGCGTGGAGACTGGACTGTTGCTTTGAAACATCCAGATGGCTCTTGCCATAGAAAGCTTTGTTGCAAAAGAAGTTTCTATGGGCAAAGTCAATACGGAACACAGACAGAGTTTCCACCCTGCTCCTGTGGACAAATGGCTACGGGTTGTGTCACAGATGCCGAAGGTGATCCAGGCTTTAGTACCACATGTGGCAGGCCAGGCACATGCCTCTAGGCTGACATATGGATACTCAAGCATTAGCCTGGTTTTATTCATACCAGGAGTCTAGTCTTTTGGTGGCTCAAATATCTTGTCATTTCTGAAAATCATGGCATGCAAATAGGGAGGAAGAACGAACGGATAGAAGTAATCAACCCTTGATTACATTAGCAGAAAAATTTACAAGGTTGCAGCAATAGCTCTTAGACTGCATAAAATTAGCTCAGGTAGCTTTGCAGTCTTTCCTTTGCTATCTAATTTTAGACCAGCAGTGACCAGCAGCAGTCTATAAGTTTTTGAGTTTACTTTATTGCTGAAGTTGCTGAAGACTGATGATCTTAAATTCCACCAACATGTGATTCTCAAACACTAAAGATTCTCTTCAGGTACGTGTAAGCTTTTCCCAATTCCTATATTGTAATATGAATTGAAAGTATTAGAAGGTGCTAAACATTGCTACGTAGCACCATAAACTGCAGGTTTTCTCTTCTTCTTCTGCAAAGGAAGATGACAGTTCACAGAATGTGGATAAAAGCAGGTCCTGAAGTCAGGTGGACTAGTGAGCCTGAACATCTTCTATAGTTGAGGAATATGCCCCCTGCATCTGGCCTGTGTGGTACTGTTTTGTCACACTATTGTGGTTTGCTGGCTTGCCTGCACAATATGGGTGTTCTCACAGACCTTATTTCACTTTTACCCAAGTGAGCGCTTTCCTTGGGCAGGAGGCTCCTCCTGGTCAGCGTAATGAGCATGGTCATACTGCCGTATGTACTTTGCATAATAAAATACAGTACTCATGGTAAAATCTTTAGCCAGAAAAAATATCTGTAACTACCTATTACTTAGGTTTTTACGGGACACCCACTGAGTACCTAAGTAATCAACTAAAGATGAAAACCTTAATCATAACATGCTTCATTTCTGAAATACCTACTCTTAAGCCTTCATGTCAGGCCCAGGAAGTGTCTACTTATATAAGCTGAAAGGGAAAAAAACTGTGAGCAGTCAACATGTTAAAATTTTAGTTTGTGGCTTTGACTGGAATCAGTTTCTGTCTTGCTTCAGGCCAAAATAATTCTTTGCACAGAGACTGCATGATTTAAATAAAGGTGTAAGTTTTTAACATACAGATACAAGGTTTCTTCTCCCTTGGTCTTACTGGCATGGTCAATTGAATTGGTGCTGTGTGCATGCAGCACTACTATTGTTTGTACATTGCTGTTACGTGTTACTCTTGAATCCGATCAGGACAGTATATAACATGACAAAGCAAACACAAAGTGCTTTTCTCTAAGAAGATTGTCGTCCAGGTTGCTTTCCTATACGGAAATAACATAGGCTTACTGATTTTCATATCAATAGTTATAAGCTTCAGCTGCTTACCTGGAGAAATTGTGTTATCCATCATCCACAAGAATCAAATGGCTTGTAGAAAGAAGATGGCTACTAGCACGCTGCACTTTGTTCTGTTAGTTCCATGTGCTCAATCCTTTAAAGCAAGAAAACTGCAAAAATTTCTGCAGGAGTGACTCTTGCCAGTAGTGTTTAGGGAAACAGTGTTTGCTCTTGGTTTGGCCTGCAGTTACTAGAGAAACTGTCTCTGATTCTTTCCCTTTGTAGTTCATGCCTAGGCTTGCCTGGTGACCCAGGAGACCCATAATTTAATCTGGCTAAGAATGCTTGTGCTGAGTTAGGGGCCTGATCTGAATCCCACTGAAGTCTTTGGACAGATTTCCATTGATTTCAGTGAGCTCTGGATCAGTCCTATGAATGTCCACATACTGTAAATGCGGTGTCTTTTAGTGGTTTGGGGTTTTTTTCCTTTTTGAAAATCTTCTGGGATGTTAACAGTTTCTGCTTGGATGCCACTGGGAATGAGAGGGAGCACAATTTGTTGGCTGTTACTTAATAGGTCTCACATTGGGATGGACTGTTCAAAGTTTAGTTTTGGCATTTTTATTCTTAGCTGATTATTATCCAAAAAGAGTACCCAGGGCTACATTTTCTTCAAGTCAGTGACAACTGACAGCATTATGAAGGATGTGAGTTCAATTAATCTACCTAATTACAAGAGACAGTTTTTCTTGTCACTGAAACGGGAAGCCAGAAATATACTCTCTGCTATTCTGGCTTCTGTGCCGTCAACAGAAACATTTTTGAACTCCTGCATGATATTAAAAATACCAAGTTAAAAAGCTCTCAGAACCTTACTTCTGTAGCAATGACAACCTCAATAATTAGAGCCAACTGGATGAATTGCTAAGAACTTTGCTTACATTTTCCTGTGTTTGTCAATATAAACGTGTGCAGTTTGTCCTGGGTTTTGCCTCCCGGCATTCAAGAGGTAGCACCTTGTTACCTGGCTGATTGCAATGCTGTAATCTGGTTTCTCAGGTGAAGAGTTTGTTTACTGCTGACTTGCTGTTTATATGTTAACTATGGGAACAAGTTAACTCAACAAAAGGAGGTTTTGTAGGGATTCAGACATCTCCTTGATTGGCCTTTGTGAAACCTAGTCACTTCGATCTTTTGTCAGAGAATTCCCTAACTCTCAGGGCAGGCCTGGACAAGTTGGAGAAAGTAGAAAGGCAGGAGACAATTCAAAGTCCCTTCAACTGATGTGTCCCACAGATCCAAACCAGCTTGGCCTAAGACAGTAACTGGATAATTCCTGAGACTGAACTGTGCCAGGGTCAAATTCCACATGGAAACTATGATCAAGTTATGGACTCCAGGGCAGAGGATGGACTCCCTTTGATACCTCATGCTGTTTTGCAGTGGAAATGTTATTTTAGCCTTGATATTTCAAGAATAAAAGAAAAACAAGGTTTATAGGAAGAAGTCGTATCTTTTATTAGATTATAATATGATACTGTGAAAAAATGACACGAAGGCAAAGAAACCAGACTAATAACAACTTCCTAAGCTTTAGCAAGAAAGACAGCATCATCCCTAGAGGAGTTGCAATCTGCTTGTTATTGTGCGTGAAAACCTGAGTGGACTAAACTCAGAGAAGAAGTATCGAGAACTTCAAAAATTATAATTATGTGCATTATCCATCATTTTTAGGTGGCAAATCTTGCTCTCATTTGATATTTCCCTGGACACTCATGTTGTCAGCAGAGTTTAAAAACCCCAGACCCATAGTAGTTGCTTGCAGGGGCATTTTCTTAGAAGTGAAGACACTAGGAAAGGGATCAGTTCCTTGCATTTGTCTCACACTTCACATATATCCTAGCTTTTTCCTCTGCAAAGCCTTGGGCTACTTGTTTGGTAAATCCAATAGAAAATTCTTAGATATTTAAGATACTTCATGTCACAGGTGTCATCTCTTGGGGAAATAATACGTGGGGACCTCAAAGGTGGGTAGGTGAGAATGCTGAAATGCTTTTCAGGAATGCATAGCTCTGACAGAGCTATTAGTAAATCCTGCAGGGCTAGGGTGTTAGAAGATATTGCTTCTCAGGATTGAAGATTGTTCCAGTGCTGCTCAGAGAGCTGACGATCAACCATAAGTCATACAGTGAGCCAAGAATGAGTCTTCGAGGACTACTTATAGGAGAGCTGTATCTCTTAGTCAAACCCCCCTCACTGATGGGTTCACTCTGAAAATGGGAAACAAAGCCCCATTTTTTATAATGCCCACTTCTTTGCGGGCAGTTTAGTGGCACTCTATAGCAAAATCTATGTGATGAAAAGTCTCAAGTCACTCGAGAGCTTTGTTTTTGTTCTTTTGAAATGTCAGCAAACAACAGATTTTTAAAAACAAAAATTGATGTGGCTGTAAACATGGTCTTCAGTGATTACAAGAGTTTCTGATCCGTTCAGATCAGAAAATAACCCATCAATTGCCTGACATTTTTAAAGCAAGTTTATTCTCCAGAATAAAATTCAGGCCTCAGGCATGAAAATCTGGTTTGCCTGTTCAAGAGTGCTTATCTGTTGCCCAGAGCTAATTTTGGTGTGCCGGATGCAGACAGCACACTTTGTGTGGAAATTCTTCCCAGCAATGCATAGCAGTGGTTTCCTGCTGTCCTACGTCATTCTCCAAAAAGCATAGAACAGGCTACCTTTGCCCTCTTATGCTAAATGTGAAACAGAAAGAATGACTCACAGCTTGTGTATGGAGCAAAATCCTCATGTGTCATCATAAGCAAGCAAGTGCAGTGCAGGGCACATGAGAAGGACACTCTGGTGGTCAGAACACTGGTGTACTATATTGAAGCTCTACTTCTGGCACTGCTGAATGTTTTCCCTGAAAATTCATCACCTGTGTCAGACTTTGATCTCTCTTTCATTTGAGTGGTTATTGAAAGGTCCCCATTTGTTAAAGGAAGTATTAAATAGCCAGAAATTAATGATTTAGGGTACACTTCTGCAAAGATGTGTATAAATCTGTGTCTTCATGTTTTATTTTTCTTATCCCCTGTCTCATATCATGATCTATTTACAAGACTGAAATGTAAGCACTTGAATTGCTTGGCTGCAACATCTTCAGTCAAATGAAGAGGCAGTTTAAATACTCAGCTCTTTTTACCTTAATTTGTTATTTTGTCTTCACAGTTCATTATATCTGGCACTGGAGGCACAACTTCCTGACACAGCAAAGGGAAAAAAGAACATATCAGCTATTCTCTTAATTTTCTCTGGCTATATTATTGCCTGAAGTTTTAAGCAATGAAGCACTCGCATTTGAGAAACTACCTGTGCATGAATTCTTTAACAGAGCTATTCTCATACTGTATGAAATGCCTCAAAAATTAATCTGTACTAATGAGGTGAACATTTATATAGATCACTAGGAAGATTAATGTTATGATAAATACAGAGTCATCCAATTTTCAAAATAAAGAATACCGAATCTGAGGGCTTTGTAAGGGAACTGTGTTGTGTAAAATCTGCCAGAATTAGTCAAATGCTATTTTAATAAGTAATTAACAAGCTTTGTAATATTTTTCTGATAGTGAGTATTTCACTTAAATATTTCGCAGATACTCATGAGATGGACTGATAGACACAGCAGAATACAGTGCTAAATCAGTTAAATATACCCTAAAAGAAGGAGCTGATATTTGAATAAAACCAAGTAAATTGGAAATAGCTTTGAAACCAGCATGTTACTTAACCTAATGGTGCACACCTGAATATAGTTACATTCCCCAGAGCCACATGATTTCCTGTTCTATATAAACCACAAGTAAGCTATACTAGAGGAAAAGTGAGTGGGCAGGGTTTGGGTGTTGTGTTTTTTTCTCTTGTATAAGTGCTATAGGTTTTTGTAGCGTTAGGTGTATTTCATTGATGGCTATTTGAAGCTGTTTGTAAAGTATATTTCAAGTTTTTGACAACTCTGGTCTGACAAAGGTAATGTTTATGTTCTTTATTGTTTATGAAAGAGCTATATAGGTCTAAGAACTGCTGGCTGTTATAATGTATAATAAGTGCATCTTTTAAACTTTTATTTAATACTCTGTTAATGTGCTTAGTGTATATAATGTGTGTAGTGCCTTCTAGTAAGTCACTGTATTGGTTTTATTAACCAAAGCAAACTTTATTAGTTATTTGGCAGTTGGGCTTACTAGGCTTTATCTGGCATGGCTTATGTAGGTTATGGTATATCTGTCTCTGGACATTGGTAGCATGTTAATGTTATTAAATCTCTCTAATGTAGTGTCTCATCTCTGCTGATGACTATCCAACAGCTAAAGCACCTTGTATGCTTCAATTTAAAATGAAAGATGAAATTGCTGCCACAGTCTTCTTCATCACAAGGCTAGTGAAAAGGGAAGATAAGCTGAGCAAGCGTAAAATGGAGAAATTTGCAGCTAAATTGACAACAGTACTGTTTGAAAAGTATAAGAATCACTGGTACTTGGACAATCCATCCAGAGGACAAGCCTTCAGGTAAGAGGAGTCTTAGTAGAAGGGGAGGGGAAATGGAGCCTTTGCATGGCACTCAAGATGTATGGAGTAGCCTTTCAGTGGCTGGAGCCCTGAAATTGGAAATAAGTGACAGAAAAAGTGAAAGAGAACCAGTTAGTTATCCCTTAATCTTGAGGAAAGGAATGAAAACTAGTAAAGATGGACTTATTTGAAAGTTGCTTTAGTGTGTGCCTGTGTAGGTGTGACTAGAGAGCTGAGGTGGAAATCTTAAGATGATATGCACCAAGTGTTTTAAGTAGTCCTCAGACTTCTTGACTTCTCAAAAGAAAAATTCAAGTGGTCTTAAACTGACTTGTGGATTTATTGCAACTGCTTTTAATCCTCTTGAAAATTACCCATGAAGCGAGTTGCTGCATTAAGTATTTAAAACAAACAAAATGTTGTTTGGATGTATCAGTCAGCTTATAAAGCTAAATTGCTGGTTGGGGCTATAAGGGAGAACTTGCATCAACAGCGTGAATGTGTTGTGCAGAACTTGCAAAGTAGTGGTCGAATCTTAAATCCACCTGTGTTTTGTCCTTACTAGGTGTATAAGAATAAACAAACATCAGACAAGAGATCCACTGCTGGAGCAAGCTTGTGTGGAGAGTAACGTGGACTTTAATAAGCTTGGTTTGCCAAAAGAGATGACACTATGGGTTGATCCTTTTGAGGTGTGTTGCAGGTGAGTTGGAAAGCTGTGGCTAATGCATGCCAAGTGTCCTGTACAAACTTGATTAACTCCAAGGATGTTAGTACAGCCTGTATGTACTTACTAGTGCCAGCTGACTACTAATAGAGGTCTATACTGCTAGTGCGGAGTTGCATTATACTAACACAGTCACTTTCAGATATGGAGAGAAGAATCGGCCCTTCACAATTGCGCACTTTGAGGGAGAGGAGAACCCAGAGCTTCCTCAGCAGATCAGCTATGCTGTTGAGAGAGCAGCACTAGACTATCATTCTGGTGTTTCTTCAGATGAGGAGAGCTTCAACAGGGAGCCAAAAGCTATCCCTACTGTCAGCAATCCTAACAGCGTTTACCAGGTAAGTGTGTAGCAATGGTATGTGGTTTTCAAGTAAGAGCTACCATCTGCCCTCTAGGTTCCCTCATGAAGAAATGCAATAGACTTAACACTGGATGGCCAGCCTAACCCCCCCCTCTTTCCCAAACACATGTTAACATTATCTCATTTCTTGCTGTTTAGTTCAGTGACTACTACAAGGCACCCATACAGCCCTGGTCCCACTATCTTCATAGGAAGACCTATATGAACGATGGCTCAAACTATACCCAGCACAGGGGTCACAAAGTCTACAGGCCAACAGCTGCTTTCACAGGACTGCATGTTGATAGATACCACTGGGTCAACACCAAGCGGTAGATCCATGGTTGCCCCTGTTATAGACTGTTGAAACATTGAGCTATGGTATGGGATGAAGGCTGGCACTACAGAGTTTCATCAAAACAGAAAGCACTTACTGTCTAATCCCTATCTCTTACTTTGTGCATCTGAAACTTTGGGGTTTTATTATAGAACCTTTTAAATGTTTTATAATGCTAACAAGATTTAAAATTAAGGGGAGGCCCTACTTGTAAGTTAAAAAGGAAATGCATATATCAATAAATCTGCTCATGTTTTTTATAAAAGCTGTCTGATCTGCTGTCAGTGCCCAGAAGGGAGTTAAAATGCTTTTCAGTGAGAACGCAAGTAAGTCAAGTATGATAGAAACATCCTGCAAGTTGCTTTGAATGATAATCTGCTTCCTTCTGGAGAAGGTAGCAAAGGCAGCTACACTGTGAGCAAAACATGTACATGTCACAAGCAGGATTACCTCTATACTCCCCCTTGAGTGTATCCTAGCCTATCTTTTAATTATGATGGGAATAATTGGAAGGAGACCAAAGGCTGTAATCAACTGTTCTCACAGTCATGTCTCAGCCATGTTTCATCATAGTCCATATTTTTATGGAACAAACCCATGTCAGTTGTGTAACATTGCATAATAATTTGTCAATAAACTTGGTGTTGCTAGGGTTTGGTAGTGAAAAGTAAAAAATCCTGCGCTTCCCGTCACTAGAGATAATTTCCCTTTTTTAGAAGACTTTTTTTTTAAAGTTTGTTTTCATTTTGTGTTTAGTTTTGAGTTTGTGGGTTTTGTTTTGTGTTTTTTTTTTTTTTCTTTTTTAAATATGTGGATATTGCAATATGTGGGGTGTTCATTAAATTGAGTCAAGGTGTGAGGAGGGATTTCTTGATTACCATAAGTGAGAAGCAGTGTTTCAAATTACTTGCTGCTTTGATAATAGAACTTGCACTCTAATACCTTAATCCCTTTACTGTCATTACTAGTGGCTTTTTCCAAGCAAAATCAAAATAAGCACCTGTGTATAGGGTGAAGGTGTCAACAATTGATTCAGTGATTCTGAGAGGATGGAGGAGATCATAACTTGAGAAGTAATAACTACCTGTCTGCTTACCAGCGTTGAATGCACTGATGTATAATGAGGTAACAGTGTTAATGTTGAGGGTATTCAGTGACTCATGAAATAATTTATACCTTCTCCTGTGCCTCCTTGAATTCTTGCATTGGTAGGGAAGGAAGGACCTTGGGTAACTGCTCTTTTCCCTGTTGCTTTTTACCTAAACCAGAGGCTGTGGTGGTCAAAGAGTTGATGTTTCATTGATCAGCAAATACTGAGTGTTTCATGTGTTTCAGGGCTTGGGTCTTGAATTTGGGAGGAGGAAAGACACTTTCTCTAAGGTTAAGAGCCAGGCTAGTCTTTCGGCAGTGCAGGACCTTCATTCCAGTAGAGGTGGTACTGTGTAGAGTAGCTGAAATATGGTGACTTCAGAATAAATAAAGGTTGTCTGGGCTGGGTAAGTTGCTTTTAGTTGTGGAGACCATATCTCTTGCTCTTGGTGTGTAATTGTGTAGGTACAGTTACTTGAGTTGATTAGTGTAAGGCATCCCTGCCCATGGCAGGGAGGGCTGGAACTACATGATCTTAAGGTCCTTTCCAACCCTAGCTGTTCTATGATTACAGCTTTCACTGTCTCAATGTCAGAAGTGTAACTGTCAGCTGATGTCTGTAAAAGCTTCAGAACATGTAATGAAGTGATACATTAGTTGAGAAAAATAATTTTTTTAACATTAAGTTGTCTTCTGAGCAATTCTGTATTTTGCTTCTGTTCCTGGAAACTCTCAGTCTGAGCTTTTCCAACAGTGTTTGACTCTTTACCTTTTGGATATAGCCAGAAATATCACTTAGGCTAAAATCTTGTTGCTTCAATTACTGCATTGCTTTTGCTCCTGATTTAATGAATATGAACGAGGAAGATACTCCAAGGTGAAAACAAAAATAAGATTTACTTTGCCTTAAAGCCTGAGGAGAAATTCAGAGGACCAAGTTAGAACCAAACCACCCAATGTTCTCGAGTACCATTACAGCTTTCTGCCTAGGGCTATTTTCTCTTCTAACGCATTTATTTGTTTTACCAAACAGTCTTTTTCCAAACCAGTTATTTCAAGGTAGTAAAGAAGCAAGTCTTCATTGCCTTTACTGTTTAGAAACTGGTGTTCATCTTCTATGATATGCACCAGCTCTTCAGTTAACATATCCACTTTATCCTCAAGTTCTGATGTGGACAAGTAAGCGTGGGTTTCCTCTTCAAAGCTAAAAAAATAAAAAGTGTGTGTGTGTGTATATATGTATGGAAGGGAATGCTAAAAATCATACAGTAGAAATGCCACTGTTAAAGTGATATGTGTAGACTCCTCACAAGAGCAAACCAGAAAGACAAATTTCACTGGAACTTAACTTTTCCATTACTGTGAAAAAGATGGTAGCTTACAGAGAAGTAATCACTCTTACTGTGACATAGGCTGCCATCAAATCTAAGCTCTCCTTTATACAGCAGGAGTAGATGTAGAAGGTTATGGAGATTGACTTTGTAGTATAAAGTGAAGTCATGATGAAGAGGTGTCATGATTTGCTTTGTTTCAACCCCCCCAGATGGTTCAGTTGTTGCTGTCTTAATACAACAGTTAATAATACTTCCTGTCAAAACACACTCACCGTGTCCTCCATCCAAGCCTGCCCTTTTCATAGCTGCTTGAGGCGTGAAGGGAATGATCTTTTTTCTTCACAAGCAACTTGTCATCTACTGGTTCCTCAAATTTTGTATGGAGCAAGATGTTGTTCTTCATGTGTTATGCAATAAGCACAGAAGCAAAGAAAGCAGATTTGTGTTAATTTTAAAAGCCTTTTTTGTAGTTTCTTAGAGAAGGTGAGCTTTCAACCAGACCAGTCTCATGATCTTTCTTATTACCTTCTCAAAGGCTTCCATGTCTGTGAGGCTTTTCACTTTCACCTCAAAAAGTTGGGAGATGAGACTTACTTCCTCCTTGGAGAATGGTTGTTCCTTTAGCAACAGCTCATTTATTCCATAACACTTATCACCTTGGAGAACTGCTGACAGCTGGAGTCTTAGAGAGAATGTTTCAGTAAGACAAGCCTTAAGTGCCTAAAAAGTGAAAAATGAAAAATAAATAAAATGCCAACGAAAAACCTAAACCTGTACTCAGGGAGGATGTTAATACATGATATGGCGGATTACTCTGCTGGATTGCTGCCTACACCTAAAGTGAAGCAGTGTTTTTTAATTGTTGAATGTGATTCTGCTGTACAGCCACTGTGTAACTGTAATGGCAGTTCAGGTAACACTTAGCTATTTGATTTCATCTCACCTTTTGATTTTTGCTATTAGAACTTGTACAAAGGTGTTAGACCCTCCTTTTAAAATGTTTTTTTTTTTTTCTTTTTTACTAACATTGCTATAATTTACATTTGGAACATGTTGATGTACCTGATGAAATAGCCTCAGAAAGAGTGGGTTGGTGTCATGGTTGAAGTCAGCAGCAGTGATGTGTGCTAAGCAGTGCACGAGGAGGAGAAGGAAACTCCCTACGGAACTCAGGCAATCCTTTAAAATGAATAGCTTGTGCTTTGAATTCTGAGGAAGAACAAATATCCAGAGCTGAGACAAGAGCACAGCAGTGGTCAGCTCAGCTAATGCAGATCTTCAAATGGTTTGTTTCAATTTCAGGGAAGTTGAAATGAAAGATTCAAATTAGAGTCCTGGGGATAGCCATGTAGACATGAGAGCAGCATTGTCATAAAACATCACTTAATCTATGATGCAAATCTAAAGCATTCTTGCATTCTCTGTTTCTAGACTATTTTATATTTACATATTGTGAACTTCAGAAAACTTCTTTCTCGACATCCCAGAGTTATAGAAATAAATAGCACTAAAAAGTCAGATTCTGTAATTTAATTATAGCAAATAAAATGCTGATATACTGCTGGCTTCTATAAAGCTTGCCTATAGAGCATTTGGTAGAAATGGAAGTGGTAGAATTTGGACATGATAAACAGGGTAAGCAGAGCTGATTTAATAAATGTGCTTTGGGTATGACCCTCACACTAAACATATATTCAAACTCAGTACTCTAGAGTGCTCTGTTAACTTTGTGTTCAGATATATCTGGAGTATACCGCTAACGTTTTAGAATTTCTTGTATCAATATGTTTTCCTAGAAAGCATCAAGCATACTATGACTTGGAAAATATGAAATCGTTATGCATTTTACTTCCTAGTCCCTGAAATTAATGGGTATGAGAATATGAGAAAGGATTAGATGTGAAGCTGACAAACCTGATAGAAGAAAGAGTTTCTGAAAGCATTGCCTGTGGCATTACTGAGAGGTATGCTGGAGGCAAGACAGAGGCTGATTTCTGGAGCCTACGAAGAGAAGGAAAAATGCTTTTGTAAAAAGTGTGTATGCACATCAAATCTGCAAAGTAAGACGGGACTAATGGGATAAAAGTCATTTAAATGTCAGCTTTGATTTGCAGTGGGTACACAGTGCCAACAACTACTCATGAAAATGGAGATTGCTTAAAAAACCCAGCAAATCCTAGTAGTTCATCTTGCCAGTTTTCTATTTAAGTAAATGAAAGTCTATTCCAGCCCTGGAGCTCTGGTTCTAGTCACCATGATTTTTATTATGATTTGATACTCTTATGAAAGACCCTGGGGACTTTAACTAGACTAAAGCCATAGTGTGCAAACTCTATGACGAAAATGAAAGAACCTTTGCTTCAAGTTATAAAAGAAATATGTTTTATTACAATACTATGCTGTATGCAGGGATTTGGTAATGCAAGAATTAAGTGCTGTGCTCAAGAAAGATGCCATGACAAGCATAAGAAGTGACAGTGAATCGTGTGGGGCAGAGGATTGACTTCAAAACAGTCCTACACCATTGTGGAGAAAACAAATGAAGGTCAATTCCTGATGCTTGCGCATGAGTCACTTCCTACTTGATCTTATCTTGTGAGACACTTTGAAGCCTTGGTGGCTTCTTAGTGGCTGAAGAATTTATTTGAGAACTCTCATCTTGTGGAAGCATTAAATATCAGTATATTAAAAACTTACATCAATGTGAAACCTGAGAAACTGTAGGACAGAGATGCCATACTGGTACACAACAAACTCTCTTGTAGAAAGGGTTGCAGGATCAACTACTGTTAGTTCTCCTTCTTGAGTCATTAGGCCATCCTGTATACCCTGAGAAGTGCTTGCTTTTTCTGCAAGAACAGTAGAATTTCATTAATTGGTTTCTATTTTTATTTCCTTTGTCCAAGAAGCAACACTGCAATACAAATGTACTGCATTTCTCATCTTGTATCACCATTGTTGAATATAAACCCCAAAATTTCACTTTTCTGAGTGAACTTTCTCATACCTAAGGCCTAGAAGACTGACATTAAGCACATTAATGTGCCTCAGAGCTGACTGGCAGCAAAGTCAAGATCATTGTGTACTGAGTCTTTACTCCTTCAGTGGTAGAACACTTCCTCAAAAGAGGAGAGTAATGTTATGGTGTTTGTTCAGCCAAATCTTATCATAATAAAACCAACAGCTACTTGAATGATGAAACTGAAGTCTTCACATTACACTCAAGTAAAGAGTTGAAGAACAGAGTTGAAATTTACTTTTGTCTAGCGTTTGGCTTTTTAATAGTCCAGCTGCCACTGCGTGACTTTGGAGCTCCTCGTTGACATCTTTCAGAAGACCAAGAAGAAAAGAGGTTTTTATATGCTCAGTTTTATCACCACCTGTGTAAACAAAAATGGAAATATTGCTTTGCTAAGCAATCCATGTCTTCGCGTATTTTTTTTAGTAAACATTTTGCACATTGGAATTACATAAACTAATAAGGTGAAATGTAGTTTTGCTGTTGGGAGCATGATGTTGAAGTCTGGGCAAAGATGTTAATGTTGCAGAGAAAATATCTTTCTAATTAAAACTTTTCATGTTATCCAATGCACTAGTTTTCTCCTTTTTCACGTATCTCAAATATTACATGGAAGTCTGTTTAAAGAGGAAGAATGACATGTCGAATTAAAAGAAAAAACCCAAACAAAACAAAAAAATCCTAGCTCCAACCACTTCTCATTCCCATAGTTCTTGTTGAACTGCTTACAGAATACTCTCCACAATTTTTCCTAAAAAAGTTCCTTGTCACCCATACATTTTTTAATTGTGAGAAACAGCAGTTCTGTCTGCCTTTTACTCTATAAATAGTGACTTTCTATCAAAGTGTCCAATTCTATATCTCATCAGAATTGATAGGATTTTTTTTCCCCCTACCTCATGAATACAACATTTGCCTATTTAAGTGCTCTAAACCCAGTATTTGGTTTATTATAAGGACTCCATCATTGCTAATTCAGTTATAGACAAGTTACTTATGCAGATATCAGATGTGGTTCACGTATTTCATTGTTATGCAGATAAAAAGGAGGTAGTTGGCATAAAAAGAAGATACTGTGAGATCATTTTGTGCAGCTCTGTGTGTGGAGCAGTAGCCACTACAGTGTCTTCAGGTTTTTACCATACAGAGAAGGTGTCGTGAACTGTGGATTCAGAAGAATGATTCTGGATGCCATCAGGTGTTCTGCCTGCTTCAGCACCTTGATACCTATGAGAACAGTATTTACTAGTTAATTACTGCAAACAATTCCAGATAGGTTTCTGTCTGTTCCTCTCATTGTTCCGTAAGCTAACCTCAACTTTTCTATTAGTATTTGGGCTTAAGGCATCAGTTTAAAAATCAACTGTTAGGAATAAAAATTGTACTTTTTGACTAAACATCTAATTTCGATTTAAAACTGCCGAAGTGCATTGAAATGCCTCCAAGGGACTAGGTAAGGAAATCTTTCTCTGGCATTCTGCTAATTTCATGACTCTTTGCACTGCTTGCTGTTGAGGAGGTTCTGGGAGATGCTTTCAGGGTGATGGGGGAGCAACAAGGCCAACTGGACTGCTTGATGCACTTGGTGTGTGCTCTCTTTAATTTCAGTTTTGTTCTGTGAAGAAATTATTTTTCATCTGTTCCAAATTAAGGTTTTTTTGCCATATTTCTTTGTGTTTAGTTGAATTCCACGACTGTGCTATCCCACTTCATCAAACTAATGAGTAAATAAATGGCTCTTTATAGCGAAGTTGCTGGGAAAGACTCTGAAGTATTAAGCAGTTGATCACATGTGATAGTGTACCTGATCCCTGTGGAACCTTTTCAATTCAAAGAAGAGGAAATTCTACTTATCAAGTAGCTGCTGCTGTTTCAAGAAAACCACTACAGAACTGCTAACCCCAAGGCTGGAATAAGCTCAGCTCTGCAGATGCATAAACATCATCTAGGTAAGGGACTTAATTTTATTCACATCCTAGAGAAAGCAAGCACCTATGTAAGTATCCAGTTTTACATCTGAATTTTGATATTATCCTTTACTTGAAAGGGTGAAACTCTGATATTTTCTGAGCTGAAAATGCAATTTTAACCTAAAATCTTCCTGCTCATATGCTCAGTTTCTAGGAGTGCTTTAGGTGTTCTCCTGCTGATGGTTAGATGGGAGATATTTTTCCAGAATTGTATAATTCTTCTTCATCTTGTATTCTAACCATAGTCTGAGTTCCTTCCCACCTCTTCTCTGTTCATTTTATTTGCTAAGCATTAATGTCCCTCAGCCAATGCATCAGTATGAAAAAAGAATCATCGGTCACTTAATTTCCCTATGCCAAACCTGACTTACTCTTAGTCAAGAACAATAGGAGCTGGTCATCTGCCTTGTGATGTATCCCTGGGACCCAATAGGAGTTGGTGATGGATGATAGGGGATTGTTGCTTTGCTGAGTCTCTTTTCCTTTTTTTACTTCTTCTGGTCTCATTCTCAACTTCTGTAAATTTGGGTGAAAATCCTTTCCTAAGAAAGTTTTTGTTTCAATGCATTGTTTCATCAGGTTCTACAAGGAAAAGAAAGGAGATATAAAAGTAAGAACCTATAAAAAGCACAATGGAAATTTCATATTTGGTTCTATGTGACCTTTTCTTTACTTCTCCCCTTGCATAAACGTGGGGTCTGTATTTTAGAAACTTCCGCTCCCTTACATTACTCAATTGCCTGAAAACAATATTAAGCAGAAAACAAATACAGAGACCTCCAGCAGACTGTCACCTTATGGAGTGAAAATTTTCTGGCAATACATGCTTTGTTTAGGGCAGACAGTGGCCATTAAGTGTGCTTTCTACAGTTAAATTTCTCAAACCCTATAATGGTTAGCACTCTGTACTAGATAATGCAATTCCTGGAGTACCAGTCTTTGTAATCTTTCATTAAGAAAAGAGAAAAAAAAAGGGAAGCTGTGTGAAGTGATCACACTGTACCCTATCGTGCTGTTCAGCGTATGCTGTGGAACCAAACCCTGTGGGCTTCAAGGTGGCATTATTGTTCTGTAATGAAGAAAACTCTGTTACGCTCTTTTTCTTTGTTCCCTTGTACTTTCACTTGGGGCATAGCCTACTTTTGAAAGCTGTGCTGCTTTTATCCCTTTCCAGCTACTTAGTCTTGCATTCCTAATCTCTACATTTGACCATTTTCTTCATGTAAGTGTGGTGAATCTCATAGTACAGGACATAATCCACACAATGTAGCTGCAGTCATGTCTCATTAGCATTATGCCATTAGTCTAATGTACTGTGCATATGACGCAGCCTGTTAGATTAGAAAAAATTGGGGATTTGCTATTTGCTAACCTGCAACGGATCAAAATTCTTTGAAATAGTCGTCTTTGTTCTTTTACTTTCCAGGAAGAGTTTTAGCTGTTCCTCCAGCCTTCCCATTTTCTGCTCTCTGAATTTTTTCAGTTCACTGGCTATGATGTTAGCTTCATCCACAAACTATAAGTCACAAAACAAACCATAAGATCCGGGAAAGAGTGATACTTGGAGAACAAAGTCTTTTGTTCAGTAACAGTAGCAATGCAAATTATTTAGCGTTTTCTGAATAAAATTGCAAGGTAATGTATTTTTAGTTTTACCTTGTCCTGGATGCAGCCTTTTAGATTTCTGACTATTTCCTTAAACTGTTCCTCTCTCAGTTGTAACAACCTTACAGTTTGTATAAATTCCAGCACTAAAAATATATACTCTGTGTTGTCCTTCAGGAGATGTGAAATGGCCCTGGTGTTATCATCAATCGATAACTCCTGAAAGATAAAATGGTCATGTGAAACAGAACATGAGATTTGTGAACCTTCTTTGGTTATCTTACTTTCCACAATACAGTGAGAACAGATTTAAGAGTCAGAGTTTTTGAAAATGCCATAAAGGAAGCAAGGTAACTGTATTTTACAAGCCTATACACCCTTTATAAAAAATAAGATTCTCAAAGGAGTTCTAAGTAAATCTATGTTAAAAAGTGGATCTGAAGCATCTGATCTATAGTACCTATGACCAAGGCATTTCCAGTTCTTTTTGGCATAAAAAATATGCAGTATAATATACTGCAACCTGGAGTTAGCTGTCCCTTCTCTATAAATAGACACAATTCCTGAGAAGTTTGTAAACTTCAAAGCTTAGTGACAACATACTGGAGGAGTTCCAGATTCTAAATCGAACTATCAAGAGAATTTTACTTCTACAACAAGCTGTTCCAGGCCTGTGCCCTCCTTTTGGGACCTCAAGGCAATTTTCTTGAGCTTGTGGCAGTCTTGTAGCATTATGACTGTTTGCCGTAGGTGCCTCTGAGATAGGATGAAATATGCCACGAGATTCCCTAACTTCTCTCCTTCCATCTTCTGGATCACTTGCATTTCTTTGGCTTGCATCTGGAAAGAAAACATTACAAAGTCTTACAGAGGACTTGCAGACTTGTGAAAGTGTGGAAATGTTCCAGTTCTCACTGCAGGTTTGAAAATAAGAATTCAGAGGGGGGAAAAAAATTAATTACCCTGAAGCACAGTGGAATCTATCAATTTAAAATGGGGCTTCTAAAAGTTTCCTCTGATTGCATGAGACAAATAGTTGTGAACCACACAAAACATTGCTGAGCCTAAAATAACATGGCCAGAGATTTTACTAAAGTCTCATCCCCCTGTATAGCTGTTAGCAAATGACAATACAATGCTTTAGCTGATGTACCTTTTCTTCTGCTTGTGTTTGAAGTTCCAGTCTAAATTGTGCCTGCATGTTTCTCAGTTCAGCCTCTGACTCTTCGTTTAAACCTTTAAGCAAATCCCCTTCCTGATGATGCTTCTGGAGAAAAGCCACTGCTTTTGCTACTTGCTGTTTCTCAATAGTCTGAGCAACCTCTTGGGCTACTTCTTCACCATTATTTTTGTAGTCAAAACTGTTCAGGATCCTCATCACACCTTCTGGGCAAGTCAGAATCTGGAGCAGGTAAGCATAGTGATATGAGCAAATGAGTTGTGTTTTATAGACGTGAACTTGTTTCCAGCAGTGGCTTTGTAGTGGGCGTAATTGGCAGGGCTTTTGACAGCAGGGTTTTGCCATGTGTCTGCACACATGCCCTAGCCTGTGTGCCCTGCATGTCCTGTAGGTTGTCAGGCAGGATGGACATCTGTGCACTTACAGGCTTTGCGAGTTACCTTTGTGAGGCTCTCACAGGGAGGGGTGAAACATGAAAAGCAGGAAATGCCTCTACCTGAAGGTTGCTGTAGAGATCCAGGACTCTGTATAGACATGCTTGCCTCAGAGCTTCCAGCTTTACTATCTTTGCTGCTGAAACTTGTAGTATTTGAGTTAGAGAGTCTGGCGAATGCTTGACTTCCCAGGAATGTAGTTTCTATTACACAAAAGAGAAACAAGGGCAGGGATTTTCTACACCAAGTAGCACTGTGGCCACCGGGATTAGTGAAATCCAATTTCCTATAGAACTGTGATGGGAAGTGTTGAGCCAGTTTGGACTAGTCTTTTCTCTAAGGTTGGAGAGGCTGCAGTGGAAGCTTTTCCTACTTATGAAGGCATGGAGTCACACTGCGGGTTTTCCTCATAGACGTTTTTAAAGTCTGCATGTCTCCTCTACCTGCCTATTTGTTTTCATAAAGTTTGTAAATGCTTTGGTTTCCAAGTCCTCTATTCCCCTGCAAAGTTAAGTGAAATCAGGAAACGGATTAAAAAGTTTGGCATTAGCTTAATAAGAGATAGGCAGGTGCCTGCTCCCAGAACAGATTTATGGACTGTAGAATGACTCTCTGCATTATTAAAAGCTGCCTGTATAAACAAGGTTATCTCAAAGGTGGAATTTACCCACAACAGTGGCTAAATAGTAACAGTACTTTCTATAAGTTGCCAAAACATCTTTTAACCTTTCTCTAACAATGTTTTCATGTTCAGACAGTAGCAGGAGGTCTAAGGGTATGCGGAGCAGTAAAAGCTGAAAGGCCACACCATGGGTGGGCTCTCAGATTGCGTAAATGGCAGCAGGCCCTTCTAGAAAGTGAAGAAGTACAAATGAGATGACAACTAACATATTTTGAGGAAAAAATGTTATTAGAAGAGGGAGCTTTTCTACTTTCTTCTCAAAGCTTTTCAATGCCTCGTTGGTTGTCTCATAGGGTTACTCTCCTAGCAAAATCCAGGACAGACTAGAGGAAAACCAGCACATTATAGTTGTAGATTCATCCTATGTAATAAAATCCTAAGATAGTGGAGGATAGAATGAAGCCCATTAAAGCGCCAAAATCCAAAAGACAGGTTGTGAAATAAAAAGAAAATATATGTTTAAACATGTAAGCAAAAGAAACAAACGTTACCAAAAAAAAAAAGCTTCATACTTGTAATATTTTTTCTTGTGTAACAGTAGTTTAAAACTTAGAGTTGTTTTTCTTTGATAAAGAAAGTGCTTTGCCACCTGTATTGAGGCAGTAAAATAGTCCAGTACAGGGAGACCTGGAACATTTACGTTATACCGGTAGCTGCTGTCATAAAACAGGCACTCAGGTAATGCCTAAAGCTAGTATGTATGTTTGCATCACCCAGTGAAGATTACATTCATTCTTGCGAAGCAGTGAGGTGACAATAGCAGGACTAGCAGAAAGAAAATGAAGAAAATGCTTTAAACTCACTTGCTGCTCAGTGAAGTTAGAATCTGGGATTTGTAAACCACGAAGACAAAATGAGAACTGACGTGGGATTTCTTCCAGGAAATGTAGGGTCTGTTTGGGCAATATTAAGTCTGGGCTGAGACCTGAATGCTTGATTTCTTCCAATTGTTTCTGACGGAGGGCTTGTTCAGCATGGTGGTGGTGTTCTGACAGTTCTTTGAGAAGTGAGTCCTTTGTGCTGGTTGCTTCTGTTCCTTTACTGGTGTTCATCCCCTGAAATTATGAACATCCCAACTGAAATATCTTCATGATCAGGAGCAGCAAAGGAATGAGAATTGAGTCATGCTGAATCTGAGCGCTAAAAATCATAGCCAAAACCTAGACATCCATGCTTGTTTAAGTAACATAAGTAGCCTGATTTACTGTGGGATTAAGTACCCAAGTGTTACTGAAAATAAGGCCAGTGCTTCTTGTGCCTTAACATTGAGAAAGAAAAACTAATTTAGTTTCTGTTTTGCCTTGCAGTGGTCATAATAGAAGATTTCTTTCTTCTTTAATAAACCCCTTTTTGCATCAGTTTCCTTTTGTGAAGTGATGTGGGAAAATTGAAAGGAATTCAAAAAGGTAATGGAAAACTTTCTTTTCCTGTGTATCAGCTGAGCACTCTAGCACAATGCCAACCTTACCCAACTTCCTTTATGGTAGTCCTTTTCCTTAGCCTTGGATAACTCATAAAAGGCAAAGATAGCGTTTATTTCTTCTGTCAATAAGGACAGTTCCAGATGTGCCAGTTCACAAGCATGCTTCTCAAAGAAAAACCTACAACCAGATATGCATGAGACAGGACTGAAGAGGTATCCCTACTTTTTATATAGTCATTGCTATAAGGTAACTCTTAGGTTCGTATGTACATTGCCGGGAGAACAAGCAGTAGACTGTAACAGATATCTTCTGTTGAGCTACACAAAAAATCCAAATATAAGCCTTCTAGAGATAAAACCTTTCAAACTTGCAAAGTTTGTAATTTTGTAACTGAATTTGCAGAAGCAATTAAACAAGGCAGAACAAGGATTTCTTACCTTGTCTGTATTTCTTGTGCGTGGCTGATCCTTTCTGAAAGTGAAGTGGGCAGGACTGGTGAGGCTATGGAAACCGAAGCAGTTTCCTGACTTGCTTCAGCTCTTAATGCTTCTGAATGAGCACCAGATGCTTTTAAAGTGCTTGATGAGTAGCCTGTCGAAGAAACATGACAGAATATATTTACTGCTGAATTATTGTTTCAGATACAGTCAAACCCTATTACACACTTAGGATTTTTTTTTCCCTTAACTCTACAGTATTCAATAGTTAATGTAGCAGTGTTCTTGGCTAGAATGAAGCCAAATGACCTTTCAAAAAGTCATTTATCCATCCAACCATTCTAGTCACAATAATTCCTTGAGAGTTGTCTTGATCTGGATATGAGAATTCTGAAAGTCTGTCTATATTGCTTCTGGAGAAAGGAAACCTGGTTTATACCACTTTTCAACTGCAAATAAACTTCAACAGCAGATAAATATTAAATCAATAGAATCTTCTTGCTGCTTATGCAGACAGTCATTTCCAGCATAGAATCTGTCGCAAGCATAAACGAGTAGATGGAAAGAAACCTAAAGGCACACCCATCAATTAATGTTTTGCTGCGGACAGATAAATTAAGAGGTGCCTGCAGCTGATGTAGGAATCCTACAGAGAATTATTTTAGAGGAAAAGAGGTTGAAAGTGCACATCTCTAATTCATTTACTTTTTGTTACGAATTGCCAGTGCTGGTCTAATGCAATTAAAATAAAACTGATTATTTCCTCCATCATCTTGAATAGAAATATTATAATGATAATCTCACCTTTCTTTATGCTGGAAGTAGTCACGTTGCATGAGCTAAAATACTCTTGCTGAAATGAAAATCAATAGTGCCTCAAACAACAACAAAAAAAGGCTATTTAATTCTGTGTGTATCTATTATTTTAATGCAGTCCTGCTATTTTAATAGCCACTGATTAGTTCTAAAGTGCTGATGAATCTTCAGGCTTCCCAATTCAGCTAAAACCACCAGTGTTTTCAAAAGGAACCAGAGGTGATAGAAAAATGGAAAAAGTAATAGCTGCGTTGTGAAACTGTTGCTCAATTCCTGATTCACTGGAGTACCTGACAGCAATACAAGGCATATGCTGGAAAACAAATACCCCATTTCCATTGTGCATATTTCCTCTGGTAGTATGTATGCTGAATTTGTGTTTATCCTTTGCATACATCCATGAAGACAGCAGTCTTCTAAGTGAGATAGATTATCACTAGATCTGATAGTAATGATGAGATCTAAAATATCTTCAGCAGTTGAACAGCTTGTATTTTTCTTCTCTATTTGCTCATATATGGCAGGCAGACTTGTACAATGTAATTTACAATTTTAATTTTCTCAGCAGGGGAAGTAAAAGCTTTGCTATTGATTTCTAGGTTTGTACTGCATTTTCTCTTGTCAAACTGAGGTTAGATTTTCCATTCTGCAGGAGCTGCGGAACTAAAAACATACAGCTAGTTCAGGTGCATAAAAACAATGCTTTTTTTTATTTCCAAAGATTAAAGCAGCCTACCTGATGTCTCAGGTGATACACTACTGCTATTTTCCTCCAGCATCCGAACAGTAGACTTGAGTAGCGGGATCAAGTTTTGTTGGATGACCTCACATGTACTGTGTGAGATCCCACTAATGCCATAAAATCTGCTTGTCTGATAGTTTTCAAAACACTTTTGTGACCCAGAGAAATGCACCTGAAACAGCATAAAGCAGACGAAAACCTTTTCATGCCTGTCAAAAATATAATTGAAAAAAGCATCCTGGCATTCTTTCCATTCTTACGAAAACCTTATATTTTCAATTCATAGCCATCCTATGCAAACTGTCCAGTGACTCAAGAAGATGCTACAGCACTTTGCCTCAGCATGTTAAAAGCCTTTTGCAATGATTATGGTCCCATAGCACCCAACTCCCAGATTTTTCCACGTCTTTCAAGCTGGTGCTTCTTCCTTAGGAAGTACAGAACTTCAGGGGTCCAGCTGTTTAAAGTGTCTCAGCAAATAGTCAAACTGACAAACTTGGCAGTTGGACTAGATGATCGCTGCAGGTCCCTTCTAAGTGACTTATCCTATGTTATTCTATTCTAACTTTTTTTCTAACCCTGCTGTTAAAAAACTGCCTTTTGAAGTTAAATTTGATTGAATTTCCAAGTTCCAAATTCTTTGGTATGTACTTTATAAATCACATTTTGCAATTCTCATTTGAGTTTTTTGTAATTTTACAGCTCTCTGATGTCTTGCAGCGATGTTCTTGGATGGATATTCTCAGAACACGGCAATTGCTCATGCTTTTGTTAGGAAGTAAGAAACATGATTGTTTTTTATTTCCCTCGAGGTGAAATCAGTACCTTAGTCTGCTGCATTTGGATATTTGACAAGTCCCTCAAGTATTCCAGTTTGGCGTACGCAATCTCCACATTAGCTTGTTGTTTCAGTAGGTGTTGCTGAGACTCAGAGGCAAGAGCAAGTATGGCCTGGAAGAAATGATACAAAAGATAAGCCTTCATCCAGTGAATTGCACGTTCTGGCTTTCAGTTGCTTTCTTACAGACAATATGGCAAGTCATTAGATACAAAGCTGGTGTATCTGTAACAACTCTAGAGCACTAGTGTCTGGATAGCCCTTAAAGGTTTTATTTGTGATTTTATATGGTAGGTTGCATTTATTCTCTGTCAATGACTGCTTGGCTCCTAGCATAAGGAGAATCTTCTCCACTCAGAAAAATAAAGGAAAGCATAGCATTTTTGCCAGCTCTTGTCTCTAACTCCAAATTCCAGTCTGTGTCTACTCCTAGTTCAGCTAACTTTGTTCTACAATTCCATTGCATTTCTTAATGAAATCCAGCTTCAATTACGCAGTTCAATGAAACATTGCTGTTGCTAAAAGTCTGTCATTAAATATCTGAGTAATGGGTGTCTAGGATGACTGGGGATTTCACCATTTCTTTTTATTGTTATTATTGATGTCTGTCTTTCCACCTTTTTTTTTTTTCCCTTTTATTTCTATTTTTCTCATTGCGATTGAGAGAAGGTCAGGTAGGAGAGGAGCAAGTCTATAAGTAGCAGGTCCTGGAATTGGAAATATCACAGTATACTGGCTTCAGAGCTTTCACTTTACAGTTCCTCTCAAAGGTAGACCAGAGTATTCTATCATCTGAGACTGGGAATGTTCAGCCCAACCCAGCAGTGACCTCACCTTTCTGAGCTTCAGGTTTGTTACTGTCTCGGTACTTGAGATGTGGCTCCTTTGCTTTCCTCTCTCTGTCAGCTGCATGTATATTCGTTCTTCTTCTAGTTGCATCTTTTCAATGAACTCCATCAGCTTTCCCTGTGCCTTTCTGATCTCCAGCAGAACCTGTATTTCCTGTTCTTTTTCATCTCTGTCGGCTATAAACAGCAAATACTAGCAGCAGCACCATCTGATAATCTGGAAATTCACAGGGCAAATCTGAATATGCCTTCTCAATGTGCTTCACTACACCTACATTCTTTATCTTTTAGAAAATCTCAATTTTTGGATCCTGCCTCTGTCTTACCTTGCTTCAGGAGGACATAAGTAGTTTGTAAGGCTTAAGCTAACCTGTTAGAAGGAGCAAACATCACAGAAAACTGCACAACCTTGCCTCCCTCGCTTCTGGTTGTAGCTACCCTTTTGTACCTTTGAATAGCAAGGATAGTTCAGTAGCCAGCTGGCTACTAAAACACCTAGAGGTTCGTCTCTCAACTTCCTGCAGAGAGGACTCTTCAAGAAAATGGCATATTTCCTCAAGGCCTTTCACTTTTTCCTTGTATTTTACCTGCAAGAAATGGAAGAGGAGTAGAAATTTTAGATAATGTTGCAAACTTGTGATACTCTTTCCTCTGACAGATGAGAGCAAGGGGTTGCTGAACTTGGTTATTGCTTTTTCCTAGCCTTTTAATTGTTCTGATTGCGTAGAAACTGATTGCATATCCCCTGTTTCTGATATGAACCACTATGAATTGTGTTGTCTTTGTGTAGATGGGAATGGTTACACTGAAGTAGCAACACCTCCGTTTACATTTTCGGTTTGCATCGCAGAGTGACTTGGATTCAGAACACCACCATCCTGGGTGCAGCATCGGTGATATTTGATTTGATATGTGTGAACAAAACTTACTTAAAGTTTTAAAGAACTTTTCTAAAGCCATCTGCAAAATGTATGCACCATACCTTCTGTGCTTTTCCCTCTTTTGCAGCATCAGGGACATGAAAAAATAGTGAGGTCAGCTTTCTAAGAAGCCCTTCTTCCTTTTTCCTTCTGCAACGCCAGTATGTATGCCTTGAATTTATTTCCTTTTCTAGAAAGTCCAGCTGTAAAGCAGTGGCAGACATAACAGCTCAGGTTTGCAGGAAGCTGAAGGAAGGTTATAAACTTCATTAAAGCTAGTGATGTAATCTGCATTCAATGCTTTTGACAGCGTATGTCCAACTTTGTTGCCACGGGGGATGAATGCTTTGCTGTCCCAAGTCTGTGAGTGTTATTTTGGGATAGGGTAAGGTTATGAACTAGAGGGTACAAAGATCAGCAGAAGAAGATACAGATAGGGCAAGAAAAAGCTGGCAATGAAAAGAGGAGATGTAAGTAAAATGACATACACATATTTCAGTTCATCTTGCACTATAAGAAAATACTACGTCTGGGGCATAGAAAGAATTAAAATTTCCTCTCAGTAATGGAAAAGCATTAGCAAGGAATTTCCCACAGACCTCAAACCTGTAAGTAAAGATAGTTTGCTGGAGCTATAATTACCAGATCTGGATCTGTAGCTTTTCTTGGTAAAGCTCCAAGAGACTGAACAGTAGGAATTACATTGTGTGTCCAGGGGTTGGTTTGGGCACCTATAACAGGCCCAATTTCACCTGTAACTGGACTTAGGGTTCTGGCACCAATAGTGATGGGAACAAGGCCTGTGGACAAAGAAAAACGAAGTATAATACTTAGAATTTAGATCATGAATTCCAGCTGCAGCCCTAGTGGGCAGCTTTTAAGTTCAAAAGGAACTGACAATGATTTCAAATCACCCAGTGAAAAACAAACTGAATTTTCGTGAGTGGAAAATGCTGTGTACCAAGTGTTGGACCACGGCACTGTGGACCTTCACCTTTGAATAGCATCAATTTATGGCCCCATCACTGAGAATAACATCAGAATAGTTCTAAAGAGTAGAGTAGATTATTGAAGGTCTGAAAGCCCCACTGTGATTTGGTCTCAGTCTTAGCTCTCCTTCACTCTTATTCTGGTGTTGCTTTTTCTGAATGTACACACCATGAAAACTGATATTTTCTGTTCAGTATTGAGGTAGAAACAGATCTATTTTGGTAGGGCGTTTTCCTCACTCTGAAAACGACATGTCCTTGTCTCTCTATTGCTTACATCATTCAATTCAATTTCCTACTCTACCTTTTCCATCTCTATCTTCCATGGTTCCTGCAAGTGGAAAAGGCTGCCTACTATTCCAGTCACAGTCTATTCCCAGAATTGGCACCATCAAACCAGACCCACCAGGATCTGGGATTTTCATTCCAAACACTGCAGGGATCCACATCTCTGTGCCAGGATATTTGATCATACCTAGTTCATTAAAAAAAAAAAAAAAGATGAGAAACATAAACCATTAGATAGTTTTGTGATGAAAAGAACTGTTTTCAAAGGCTTACAATGCTGATATGTTGGACGAATCCTGTGATGTAAATGGATGCATTGCTGTAGCCTTCAGTGTAATGACCCTGTTTACTCCACAAAGCAGGCTGGTTGTTTTATACTTACCCAGTTTACCACCATTACTCTTGAGACTTGAAGCTATTTGCTGTTTTTTCTCCAGGCTTTGCAAGCAATGTATTGCATGATAAAACTTAGTAGTGAAAGACTTCTTCATATCTTCTACTGAAGCCTTTAGTGCTGCTAATCTGTCTGCTACCAGACAGACATCTTCCAAAACTGATGCCTTAAACTGTTTTATAGCATTCACTACATGGTTTTGTGATACCAGCCAGTCAGCTTCCAACACTGCTTGGTAACTTCCACTGTGGGGCAGCACCTCGTCTTGCCAGAGGTGAGCTCCATGTACCCGGGCGATTTTCCCACTCAGAGGTTCGGTGAAGGAATCTCCAAGCAGCATTACGTTTCCAGAAGGACCCGCCAGCCCACCTAGAGGTATGACTTCTCCTGTAGTCAAGGAACAGGAAATGAGAGTCAGAACATCACCTGGCAACTCGTCATTATGGTCTGGTCCTTCCCATTCAGAAAAAGGCACAATGATAATGCACTTCAATTGAAGTTAAAATAGGTCTAATGAACAGTGCATACCACACTTACTGAATTGTGAAGAGATTCACCTACCAGTGTTGCTATCCAAACTGACTCCGAGTATTGGAACAATCTTGCCTCCCTTTGGCTCAGCCATAGGACCCCCAATCTCCAGAGGTGTCAACATGCCAGTAAGGGGGTTAAGGTATGTCCCACCAACTGCCAGCTTTTGCCTGGTGTGAGGATGAATCGTAACCCCAAGGACCGGAACTTCTATTTCTGTCACTGGATCTAGCATGAGTCCTCCCATACCAAACAGTTTTTCGGGACACAGCACTGGAAGTTTTGTCTTCACAGGTAGGCCAGTGTTGGGACAAACTGGGTAAGGAATGTAGGGAAATATGGGCACTTCAGGCTTATGACGCTTACCTATGTGTAGAACCAGAAGAAATTTAACATGGTTATGCAAAGTAGTGCTAATGATAAGGAAGAACTAGAGCTCAGAATGGAGACTGTGGAGCTTTCAGAGGATGCTGAAGGTTTGTTGTCTTTAGGTCCAGAATTAAATGAATGAATGTAAGCCCTTTCTAGCAATTGCATGGGTTTTTTAAATTTAACTTTTGCTTTGGCAACTCCCTTAGATTTGCAAGTTTCTCAGCATATGGTGGTTTGTATAGTTTAATGAACAGAGGGACTGAAAAGTGTCAGAAACAAGGAATGCCTAGCATTTCCTTGCATACAAGCCTTCTCATACCTAATACACCTTATCCACAGTAAGTCTTATATGCTAGCTGAGCAATACTTATCTTCTAATGCCATGCTAATTAGAAGCTTTTGCAGATTTTCTTTAGGTTTTATTATAGGAAAAGTATATGCAAATATAGCAAATCGGGGTTTTCTGTTTGTCTGTTTGTTTTTTATTTTAACCAATGCACCACTAAAACTCCACAAACAAGCAGTTTGACCAATTATTGTTGCTTTGCGGCACTTACCCGAAGCAGAATCAACAACACAGACCAGCCTGGATATGATGGGATCATAACCAACGTTACCAGCTATGCGAAGTACCTTTCCAGTCTCGGGATGCAGAAAATGATTGCTAGGTACTGGTCCAGAGCACTGATCGGTCAGCAGCATGGTGCAGTGTGGGTAGGGATTTAACAGTCCAGTGATGGGATCCACGCAGACAACATCAGATGCTCCAGCAGTGCCATTTGAGCCTAAAAGCAGTTTACCAAAGGGGAGAGGGGCAGACATTTGGTGAGAATAAAGAAACTGATCCTTCTACTGCCTTTTACAGAAGATTTTACATTCAATAATGTTAGAAAGCAGACAAAAACATAGGAATAAATTGATTGAATTTATTGAGACTTGCCTACAGAATAGTTCATTTCACTCTCTGTTGCTAAGAGATAATTAGCAAGTACCCAGCAAAGATTTTGATAAATGCACACCTGACATTCTTCCTAAGAAACAATGTAGAAGAGTTCTGCTGATAAATTTGTTTTTGTAACAACCCCTTAGTGCACAAGTTGTTAGTGGATGAGGACTCAGTTTTCTGAATACAGTCTCTTTTGACTTCGCTAATAGTGCTTTTGTGATCTAGCTATTTTTTGTGACCCGTATTTTGTATCCTGTGCTACACCGGCCTACCTACAATTCCTTACACATTAACGTAATTTTCAAACCAATTTCTAGAGGTTGTAGTTACCCACTAGCTCCTGCTTGGTAAGTATGCTGGTTTTAGCTTTGTTAAGAAGGTGAGCTCCCATTCCTTCACCCAGCACGCCCCATGCTTTAAGGCGGTGACTCTCCTTTATTATTATGCTTGACATCTTGCTGCTTGCAGCCTCTATGTGGGCTAATAGGCTGAAATTCAAGATATAAAGATGGTTACTCTGTCATTTGAAGATAAGGCAAAACAATTTAAAGGGTGCAGTAAAGGAAGAATTTTGACGGATGTGCAAATAATATCTGCACTTTGACAATTAGAGAGCTTGATGAGTATTTGATTTGGCTAATGCAGTAAAAAAAGACCACTTCCCTGGTTCTCTCTTTTCATGTTAATTACACCATTCTGATTCTGGCAGTGATAGGACCTGTCAGAACATGGGTGGCACACTTTCTAGAACTGGTGTGATATCCCAGAGTCAAATCAGTTAGTAGCACAAGAAAGGGCTCTCAAAATGTTGTTGTCCCAAGCATAAGATGGGAATCTCTTCAGTTTATGTCTCTGAGATTTTTCTAGGCTTGCTTTACACAGACATGAAAATGATAATTTGCATCATCTGATCTTCTGGATCAAGAATATGTTTTCAGCTTCTGGATGTGTGTACTGCCAACCACAAGCCAACCCAATTGCTGGCCACAAATGCTTTCTGGCTAGCAAAAATAAAGTTGCAGCAGAATTTTGTAGTATGTTTATTACCTTGTATAGTCTGGATGAGACACTGGTGTTTGGTTTCCTTTACAAGCCACCTTATTTGTCAGCATCTCTGCCAATCTCACCACCTCTCGCAGCGCAGAATTGAACTGGACGCAATGCTCTTCCTGACATTTCAGATCATGCTGTAATAAGTGTATCTGCTGGTTCACATTTTCCTCATATTCAGCAGCCAGCTGTTTCCTTTGCTGCATCTCTTCTTCTGCCTAGGTGGGATAAAAGACACAGGTATCTCTTTTTTGTTTGTTTTATCCAAATGTAAGCAGAGATTGCAACTTTTCTGCCCTTTAGTAAAGTGACAAAGATTAGAAATTTAAACATAATTTTCATGTTTCACACTTAGAACTTTTGTAACAGTGTAAACAAGTTCAGTTCCAATGTTGAAAAAGAAGTTGCGACGCACACTCAAACAGAAGAATTAATGCTGTTTCAAAGCTGAAACCTCTGCTACCAAAGCAGAGAGACAAGAGCTCCCTGAAGAAGAGATGGGATATATGGATGTATAAGGCAGATCAAGAAGGAAAAAACAAAAAAAGAGACTAATCTTTCAGAGATTCATCTCTGTGTTAGCATGAAACAGGAGCAGCAACAACTTTAAATGCTCTAAAGGCCCAGAACAGCCTGTGGTTCACAGACATTGCAATGTTGTTTTGCAGCCTATGGAGCATTAAAAGTCTACAATTCCAAAAGTGAAGTTTTATGTGGCCATGCCTAAAATTATGAGAGTACTGAGAATTTTGTTTGTTTTTACATGTGTAAGTGTTGCTGAACTGAGCTCTACCTGCTGTTTTGCTTTTAAATAGGCTTCTGTCATTGTGCTCTCATAAACTTCCATCTCTTCTGGGGTACTCAGTGTCTTTATCCAAAGGTTTTTCAGTGAGGATATTTCACTTGAAAGCTCACGATATATAGTTTTTACCTGTGGTGAAAAAAAAGATTGCATTAGGATTGTAAGAGATGATTTGGAGATGGTGAAGTCTCTCTTCAAAATAGATGCCTCTATGTAACTAAAACACGTGCTGCTGCCTGAATTTTCAGTACAAAACACATTAATGCTGGCTTGTCTCAGATTAGGGAATGATGATTTCACCACAGGACTCATCTGTTAACTGCATACTGTAATGCCAGCTCCCTCTGCTGTCCTTTGAACCACAAATGAAGTTAGAGGAGTATTACAGGCAGGTTCAACATTAGGGCTGTAAAATGCTATCGCATTGATTTCAGCTGAGAGATTATTATAAAATTCAAATAACAGAATGAGGATCCATATCTGTGTTACTCTTTATTTATTCATTTCTATTTCTCCTCAATTTAATCTGCAGCTCTCAAGCGTTTTACTTAGGGAATCCATATTATTTTTGTTTTACAAATGAATAATTAAATCACTTTCCAAAAATGGTATCAGTTCAGTGCAGAGCCATAAGAAAACCAAAATGGTCTGCCTTAAGGTCACTACTCTTTGCACTATGTTTCATGGTATGAACAACATAAGAATATAGGTACATATTTGTGTTTCATGTTCTAAAAAGACAAAAGTTGAAATAAATCATGTACCTAATAGCCAAAGCTTAATGAAAAAACGGTAACAGTCAAAATTACCTGCTTTAGGCTCTTTCTACATAAAAATAAGTAGCCCCACAACACAATTTACCTCTTCTTTGAAATGGCCCAGTTTGGTTGTGACAGATAGTGACTGTCTCAGCAAAAGTTCAAAGAAAACATTGGTATTAAATGACTCAAGGTCTATCTGTTCGTCAGGCTCCCAAACATCACCCCTCTTCAGGAAGCAGGCTGAAACATGGATATTCATTTATTAGTATTTTTTTCATTTAAGACTTTTTTTAACAAAGAATCATTGAATCATAGAATGGGTTGGGTTGGAAAGGAACTTAAGATCATCTAGTTCCAACCCCCTGCCATGTTGCCTAGGATGTGTCCAACCTGGCCTTGAACACTTCCAGGGATGGAGCATTTACACTTCTTCGGGCATGTAAAACGATTTAGCAGCCATTGCACATGGCTAAACATGGGATTCTGGCTCCATTATGTGCAAGTAGTCAGGTAGACCCACCGTTGTTTAGCCTTTTTGTGATGTGATCTGTTCCATCAGTGCTGCAAGAGTCATCATCCATACTACCTTTGTTCTGCAACAAGGGGTGACATTTTTTAATGGAAAAGACTGTTGATACATTGGAGGAATAGCTGTCCAGATTATACTTCAGCTGCTGCCTTCGATACGGAGGGCATGTAGTGCCTTTCTGTGGCCAGCTAAGTTCCTGACAAAGAAGCTGCAAAACGAAACAAAACAAGGAAGTTCCTTTTCTTATTTTGACACTACCTATTAATGTGATTCACATGTTATTCACGTAACAAGCAAGATGCCTCACCACCTGTAAGGCAAGGACCCTGATGAGAGTTTGTTTTCTAAGTACATCATTAAAGACATCTGTTCTAAAACAGAACAATTACTAATCCCAGCAGATAAGGCTGAAACCAAGGGGAAGGAAGTATAGTTATCTGTTGTTTGGATCTGCTGGATGAATAAATCACATTTTCTGCCATTACCTCAGTGGTCTGGTTGGAGAAAAAGCCTGTTCATTTCAGAACATGCTAGAAACATGAAAGAATGGTTGTTTGGGGACTTAACTCTGAAGGACCAACTTGTTTTTTACTTGTGAAACAGCACATCTGATCTCAGGTATGTTGTGATCAATGGGACTTTTTCCTGAGTAAGAAGTGCAAAACTGAATGTCACATGAGTCACAGACCACTGGAGGAACTTATTCATGACTGACAGTTCTTTATAACAGCTTCCCAGGACTTACCTATATCTTTCTATTTTGAGGCTTGGTCAGACATTGAAGAAAAAACAATTATCATCTCATTGATGATCTCATTCCTTCCCAAAGAGATGTGAGTTGTGAAGAATTTTATTATGGTTTGATCTAATGAGTAAGAAAACAGGACTGAAATTCACCTATATCTTGAGTGTCTCTAAGTGACCTATGTAGCAGGTAAATACAATGGGGCTTTGGTGGTCCTGGATAAACTCACAGGGATGAATTTTACCTCCTACGTAAAACTGGTTGAGTTACAGTCTATCCTAATTTTCAGCCCTGTAGATGATGCCTAAGGGAGCGGATAGCTGGCAGATTTGTTGTGCAAAATTTTGTCAAGGAATCCTGTCTTTGCATTTACTATGTCCCTCTTAGCAAAGAATGTCATATTCCATATAAATGTTTGGAATTTTGTGTAACTACTACTTACTGTCAATACCACAGAGGCAATAAGCAATACGAGAAGTCCTGTGATTACTGCAGTAATTGCTGTCCAGTCAGGTTTCAGTAGGAGGTCCTGGTTTTTTGCAATGCCCACCTGTACAGCATATCTGGGTGTTGTAGGGAAGAATGGCCCCTCTTCATAGCACTGTCCTCCAAGTGGCATGACCCTAATGTACTTAATGAAATAAGCATAAGAAAGGCCAGTTACATGTCATTGCATCTGATTTAAATATGCATGATGATTTAAATATTAAATGTTATCTTGCCTGTTACACTGAATCAAAGCTTTCCAGCATCGCATGATTTTGCACTCATATATGTAGCACACATGCATGCAAACTCACCTGTACACTATGATGTACAAAAATTAAAAGATGCTCACTATTATTTTTTAAATTTCCTGTGTTTCCAAACATTTGTATGGAATATGAAATTCTTTGCTAAGACGAACATTGTAAATGCGAAGACAGGATTCCTTGATACAAACCATTTTCTTGTGCAGATTGCTACTCAGCTGTAGCACATAGGTACCAGGGTGCTGGAACTGGAAAAGGAAGAAGAGGAATTGTTGGGCCTCTCTAACTTCCTCTCTGAGGCTTCGAAGGTCTCCCCAGTCAAATTCAGCATTTGTGTTGTACAGGTTGTTTCTAGGAGCAAAAGTGAAAAAGTCAGTTCTTGTCTCTACCCATTTTTTTTGGTGTAGGTTCATAATTACAGCAGGGATTTACGAAGGCAGAGTTGTCACTTAAGGTTCATCCATGCCACTAAATAACAGAAGATCAGTTTGAGTTTGGGCACTGCACCTACAATTGTCAACACAACTCTGCTGTTTACTTAACCCCTGCTTTGTTTTGGGTTGCTCCAACTAGTTCTCCCCCCAAAAAATATTCAGCAGCAGAAATTAGCCCTAAGCAGCATTGACGTTTATTTAGCAGTGAAGAAATAGTCACTGGGACCCCTTATATGTGTTTAATCACCGCAATGTCAACATGGAGAACATGGAAACCACATGTAGGTTTTGTTATTTATTACATGTCCCTGGTGTTATTTGTATACTTTGAAACTGGATGAATGGCAGAAATGAAATCAAAATAACCTATAGGGGAAGAAACCCACAAAACCACCCAAACAAACAGAAGCCACAAAGGCAGAGCTCCTAAGGCTTTCATTGCAGTAGGAGCTACTGGTTTCCATTTGGGTTGCTTTACCTAAACCTAAACCTTGTCTCCAATAAGATCCTAAAACTCAATAACTACAAGAAAGGGAAAAAAACTTAAGGTCAGCTAGAGGGATTATACGGCATAAGTCAGTGAAAAATCAAGTTGCAAAGAGTGTGAACACAGGTGAGAAATAACATCAGGAAGACAATAGGAACAGTATGTATGTATTTAATTTTTCATATTTTAATATGTGAATGTTGTTTTCTTAACAACTTTCGCGCTGTTTCCTACTGTGCCACAATGTCTTCTCTGTCAAAAAGACATTATGTTTAATAATGAGATTTCTACTCTTCCTAGTCATGTGTTCTCTTAGTTTTAGGTTGAAAAACATGAACACTTCAGCCTTGTTCTCTGTAGCTTAAGTAAAAGTGCATTAGAAAAGTTCTACATTCAGCATTTGTACTTACACATCATAAATGGGGTAATGCTCCTTGGAGACAATGAACATGATGGTAACATTAACATTAATGCATGTGATAGGATTTAAGATGCCAGTAAATATGATTTTTGATGTGGAGTTTGAAGGTCTCAGGCTTTGTACCCCGGAATGTTCTTCATGGACAGACTTAACTGTAAAAGCACAGACCTTGTTAGGTTTGGATCATTACTGATCATATTCTGTCTGCAGAACAACTGCAGGATATAGCATTTGCTTTTAATTTTTATGACTAAGCTTTATGCATGCAAATTTTGTTTCCAAAATAAGGTTTACTGTCAGGAGAGCATGCAAACATGCCACTGGCTTGCTGTAGATTTTGAGGATTTCTCTGTAGCCACTAAACAGGGTCTCAAGTCCTGCTTTCCAAGAGGAATGCAAGTAGAAGGAGGAATAACAAGGAAGTGATCTCACATGCCCAGAGCTAAGGAGAGGATGCTGTATATTAGAACTGAAGAATGGAGCTGAACTGTGGAGCAGATCTACTAAGCCAAAGGAGAGATGTGAGAAGAAATGAGGGAAGCTCAACTCTGGTAGTTGCTCTGAGCTCTGTCTCCCTGCATACCTATGGGGATGGTAGTGGTAGCACACACAGGTGGAGGCAACTCTTGCCCACACAGTTGTTCCTCGTTGCCCCTGGGGTAAAGGCAGGGAGTTAGAGGGAAGCAGTTTGCTGGCCATTGGGTTTGGGCTGTGACTGTAGAGGTTCTGACTTGCAGAGCAGAGAAGGTAAAGTTTTATGTTTGACTTTACTATGCTCAGTGTGAACAGTTTCTCCAGGAATTTGAAGATGGTGAGGTCTGTTTGATTTAACTGTTATTATTTTCTGTTTAAGCCAGTGCTGCAGATGGTTGGTGGGACAAAGCACAATTAAATTTTAGAGCAGTTGTATTAAATACATGCTTTGGAGCTTTATGGGAGAGCTTACCTGGAGCTGTTGCTGAAGAAGGCCTGTTTTTGTCATGTGATGAAGCCTCATTTAGCATGATGAAGTTGTGAAATAGTTGTGGGTCAGGATTATACACCCCTAAAAATCCTTTTCCTGAAGTGGTATAAAAAGCATTGGTCACTTCTGGTTTTCAATATGCTGGGCTGTGCTTTTTCTTCTAGTTTGTAGAGCATCTGCTCACCAAAGACCGCAAGTAACAATTGCAAAATCTAAACCCAAATAGTATACTTTTTAGTATTTTCCTCTTATTTTTGGGCAGTTCTTTGCAATGATTTGGCCTCACTCACAGCCTTTAAGTTTTGTTTGGTGTTGCAAGACCCGTTCCTTAAATAGCAGCTGGTTTAACTTGGCTGAAGTTAATGAAACTGAGCAAATGATTACATCCTATTGTTATTACTAAACTTTCACATGGTTGTGCAAATAGTGCTTTTGGACTACGCCTTTGTTCAGGAATCCTGGGAGAAAAAGTGTTTAGCTACTTCTAATTCTACTTGGTAAACACATATTAAAATCTGAAGCCCAAGAGAAAATCAGTACAGACAAAGGACCTGAGAAAGGAGTCCAGGCAAATCTCTGTTAGGGAATAGGAGGAAACAATTGAATATCTGTCCTTTCCTGTAATATTGAAAATATACAGATTTCAGATGACTGTTCTGGGATTGAGAAGGATGAATTTTGCATGGAGTAATTAGTTTGTATTGCTGCATGCTATCAGCTTATATGCATCAAGATTTCTTATTGTTTGTGTTATAAGTATAATGGAAAGGCTTGTTGTGTATAAAAGCCATTTAATGTACAGATAATACTATAGCTGTTGTTATTCTTTCCCTTACCATTCATTTTCACGATGAATGTTGGATGGGTATATTTGCTTTGTTCTGAAGTGCAGATGTCTTTAAAAGAGAAATAGGGTCTTAGTAGAACTCTTCTTAATTCTTCTAAGTAAACAGCAGTCTAATGGAAAAAGAGTTCAAAGTTTTCTTTCTTTACATGAATTTTTCACACAGTTGCAATATAAGATCACATACCTATGCTATGCATAGAATAGTGTCTGTTTGGGTTTTGGTTTCTTTTTGTTGGGGTTTTCTGTAATATTCTAAGAAAAAGGAATGAGGGTGTTCTTTGGTTAAAGGATTACTAGAAGTCTAGAAAGCCTAGCAAAATAGGTAGATTGTAAGAACAACTGCAGCTTTTACCTTGCTCCCATTTCTGTAAGTGATAACAAGCTGAGCATTTTTCTCTGTACAAGTGACCTGCAGAGTATCTCTTTGTTGTCTTCTGCACTGAGAGTTACACACACCCTCCAGACTGTCAGTTTGACAAATGCAGAGGCCAAGAACCTTGTCATATCCTTGATAATCTCTGGGGACAGCACAAACCTGCAGAAGGCAAAAAAAAAAAAGGAATAAAATAGCAGTACAAGTAATGTCCAGGTGTTCCTTAAGTGAGGAAGGGAATCTGGCCTTCCTGTTTCAGGCTGAGGAAGAGGCAAAACCTCCTGTGAAAATGCCAATAACACTTGGTTGCCAAGATCTCTGAGCCTTCTTAAGAAAGAGTTTGAGCTTTTAAGGCAGTTTCTGCATGGTCGTTGGATATAACTAATGCAAAAACTTAAATACCTTCTCTGAGCAATAATGAACCCATCCTTTCTTGGTTAAACACTGTCCTTCCTGATTTCGGGAGGCTGAATCTCGACAAATATCATAAACTTGTCTGACACAGTGTCTTCCATCATTTAAGGACCTCCAATAACCTGGAGGGCATGTGCAGTGAGCATCACGGGGCTGGAAGAAAAAACAGGTATTTGCTTAGGAATCTGCAGTCTGATGCAGATACTGTTCTGTACCTTGCTGCATTAAGCACTGCACCTTATCTGACCAAGGTCAGAAGAAACTTTGATGTCTATACACATACACTTCATCTTCCAGCAAAGGGGGAGGCTTGATGTAGCCCTGGAGAAACTCAGAGCATATGGAGACCTGGTGTCCCCTTCCCCCTACCTATGTAATTGCAAATGAGGTGTAGGACTAAAGGTTGTCAATACCAAAGAGAGTGATTGAAGAGAGCAGTGCAGATGAGCTAAAGAAAATGAAGAACAAAGTGTAAAGTAATACGGATATATGTGAAGGCTGAAAAGCTTTTGCAGGACTGCTCCTGTACCTGAAACACCTGACTTTTCCCAAGACAGATGCATGTGTCTTGCCCTTCTGCAGGCTGCGTTGCCTCTGAGCCACATGGAAGACATGCGTTTTGGCCGGGCATGGGATTAAAGAAATCCACTGGGCATGGCAAGCAGCTGTGCGATATCAATGCTGCTCCTTCTGAACGAAAAGTTCCGGGCGGACACGGAACTGGTGTGATACTTCCTTCGGGGCAGAAAAAGCCTTTGAACAACAATAAAAATGCTTGTCAATTTTTCTTATATAATGCAGCTGTATTATGTAGGCGGATGAGTTAACATCTTTCTAGTTTAAATATTGTAGCTTATTTATGCCATCATAAACCACTTAAATCAGTTAAAGGAATCCTGCTTCAACAAAAATATTCGTCCATTTCATTATTGTTTTACTATGCAGTGGAGAAAGGAAGTCGTCTGATATGTGAATCTTATTACAATACAGTTGAATGCTCTATGCTTGTTGTTTAAGCTCACTTACCTTTTACAGTAGAAATTTCAGCAAGCCTAATTATTATCTAAGATCTCCTGTAGCATTAAACAAAATAAAAGTCTGGCTGCATTTTTATTGAGGGGTATGTGACTGAGAAGCATTCTAAAGAAGCTAATAATCTCTGCTAAGTTATCTACAAATACCTGCTGGACAAATTGGCATATTCCGTTCGCTTCTTTTGCAGTAAATTCCGCTTTGACAGTTGTCATCGTTTTGAAGTTGTAGTTCCCCATTGCCACGATGCAAGCTTGAAAAAGTAAAGAAAATTATGAGGAAGAGGGCCATTTATCTATCGCACCGACTAGCTTGAGTTGCCAAATGTGGGTAAGTAATAAACACATAAGGAGAGTTTTCCTTTCAGCCACTGAATATTTAATAGTAAGTGAAAGTTAAAACATGCTAATGTAGTGGTGTAAAATATTCATGGAAGTTATTTGAGCTTATTGTACTCCCCTACAGGTCATATAACAGAAGCTGTACTCCATCCAATCTAAAGAATTTACATATGAAATATGGCTGTTGCGGCACAGATAAGTGTTTATGTATGGCTATAGAAAATTTGCTACTGTGCTTTGTAATACAAAGTTTTCAGGGTCCCAACAGCAGCCGTGACTTTTCAAAGTCTGTGAATCCATGTTTACCAGAAAGGACCATCAGCTAGTATGGAGTACATGGGGTTTTATTTCTGGGATAGACTGCATGGTTTATGATGAGCATAACCCAAAAAAACCTGTTGAACAATTGATGTCTTTTGGGTGTTTACAACAGAAAACGTGATTACACATAGCTCTGCTTCTCCAGATCTCTGGCAGATCCTAAAACGCAGTTCAGGGACATGCTTTTGAGTGCGCTCCGCTTTTTTTCCGTTCTTCATGGGGTTTTAAATGGTGGGAAAACCCGCAAGCGCTGGTGAACCCGCTCCCAGGAGAGCGGGGCTCTGTCCTGCCGCAGGCTCCCTCTTCCCACAGCAGAGGGCAGTCGGACTCCTCCTGCCGCCCGCGGTGCGGTGAGTTGTAAGCGAGGGGAGGTAACGTCGCATCTTGCATTGATGGGCATTGGAGGCACCTCTGAAACCTTCGCCCTTGTAATAAAAGGCAGCTCTCCCAGCCCCCTACCTCCATGTGTCATGAAGGCAGTGTCATACATCTAGCAGAGCCTGCTGTTTTCTTGTGTAATCAAATATTCAAGAGCATTTCTGGATGACGATTCCCACTGTTCTCCTCTGCTTGTCCCTTCTGTGGCACTAGTAAATACACAAGCATTTCTTAAAGATTTTTCACACAATTACTACTTCAAAGAGCTGTAGTTGAGGTGGACTTTCTAGGGATACAATAAATGAGTGGTTTCCCGGTATATTTTGAATGGCAGTCACTGTTCAGCCTGGAAATAAATGTGAAGAGAGGGTCATTCAGAGAGAGGAGATATTTATTTCTATTTTTGCAGACGTTAGGACTGTGTCTTAATTGCCAGTGTGCAGGTTGCCAGAAATTGTTGCTGCCCCTTTGGCAAATACCTGATTTTTATAGTGAAGGGTTAGTTGGTATACAGTTTTGTTTTATATGTGTAGTAATGGCTGGAGTCCCCAGCTAAAGGTTGTGCTTTATAGGGGAATGTGCAATACAATATCCACTAAAACAGTTGGGTTCTTAAAGCATGAATTACTTAGATATGAATTGCCTGCACTTTAAATTACAATCCAAAACATTCCCACTCAGTGGCTGCCTAATGCTGGAAGTGCCTAAACTCACCTCCTTGTTTGAGTTTGCATTCCCCAAGCATAGAGATCTCTGTCTCTGAGCATGCCTGGAATTGCCCCCACTGGAGAAATCCCGTGCATAGGTCCTGCCTAAAACAGATTGGAATGCAGGAACTAGCTGTGATTCTGCCTATTCTCCTGTCCCTGCAGGGCTTTGCTTTGGTGCCTAGTCTCAGAGCACACCTAGTAAATTCTGGTAATTGCCAAATTAAGGGCAGCCATTTCTTCTTCTTCTTTGTAGTCTGTCTGCTTCTCTCTTTAAATCACAGATAAAGCCAGAGCCATCTTCCAGCCAGCATCCATGGAGCTGGAACGCTCACACAGAAATCAGAAAAGTACTTTCAATTCCTTTCTTTCCCAGAGACGTTTCAATCCATATCTCTTACCTCATAAGCTAGTGCCTTGCTGCCAATCAGTATCTGTGAGCAGTGGGTGGAAGGCAAAAGGGAGATAATAGAGGAATGACTGCCTCATCTCATTGCTCTGTGTGTCTGCTAATGTTGTTGTCTAGGGAAAGCAGTGAGTTGTTCATGTTCAGCTCCTTCTTTCCAACAGTGCATCTGTATTTCAGCCAACTGCTATAAGGCTGTGGAATCCACTGGGAGTCTGGAATATTCCTTTTTTTTTTTTTTAATTCTAGGGAAGATGAGGTTGGGCAAGCCTCCCAGTTCTGGATCTGATAGAGTTCAGACTTTGGGAATGCAACTTTCATAGCATCGTGGAAATGACCCCAGAGATTTCCTGAGTCATTAGGTTTCATAAGCAAAGAATATGCGAGGGAGTTTAGCAGCTTTCCTTCATATAGCAAGTATTTTATAGTCATGTATCTGACTGATACACAAACCAGCATCCCATGGTGATGGCTCTAGGATAAGGAAATAGCTTGTGATGGTATTGTCCCTATTGAATCTTAGGTTAGTGATTGCTCTCTGTCACAGGCAGATGCACAACTTCCTTTTTCCACAGAACTGATATACAGTGTTGCTCTGTGTGTGTCAAGCTGCCATTTTCTCGGCAGGGATTGGACTTTGATATCCCCATAAAACATTTTGTGACTGTAATAAAGATCAAGAATAGATGCCAGAGTCATTCTCAAAGGGCTAGATGACATGGTGACCCGTTAGTCATTACCTATCTTAACTTTTCAGTCCAGCAAAAGGACAGAAAAAAAAAGGGGGAGGTCAAGTACAGCAAACTCCAGTTTTTCTATTTATTTTTTAAAGGAGATGGAAAAATAAGCCCTGTTGGACAAATAGCCTCTAAAAGCACCATATTGAAGATAGAAATTGGAGGTTTTGCACCTTCTCAAATAGCTCCTGAAGAGAGCAAATCAGTCTCTTGCTGTTCTTTTCTGGTATGGGACCTCTAAAACCATTCCCGATGGACATACAGTCAACTTAATCATTGGTGGTTTTGATCTATGCTACACCAGATTCATTTTACAAGCTCTACGTTATTGTTAGCTATTTTTCTTCCTGGGCATTGGTGTTTGAGAATTATTTGTTATTTCAATTACATGGTATCAGAATAAGTAGGTACTAATATGTTTTTAAGAATTATAGTTAGTAAGGCAGTCAAGACAAATTTTGGGCTTATTTCTCTGTAAAGCTGAATAAAGGTTTCTAAACAAAGGGAAGGCTGCACTCACACAGCCACGGGTGGTGTTTGTTCCTCTGCAAATATTTGACCAACATACTCCAGAGTTACACATGTTATTTCTTTTCCACATAAAGTTTATTCTCCAGATAGTGTTTACAGTAGCCTATGACTCTGCTGAAGAAAGCTGGTTACCTTTAGGTAATGGTTGCTTTACGGTCATATGGGTTTTCTGAAGAGACACTTGTGCAAATGCTGAACCAGTTTTGAAGAATTCCAGTGAAAGGCTAGGCTGTGACAGTTGGCACGCCAGGGTACTTCTGATGGGTTTTGATGGCATTATCCACAACTAATTCTCAGAGGACTGCGTACTCTAAAAAGTACAACTTATCTTGAGCCTTTCCACCTCACTCCAGGGTGAGGATATTATGACAAACTTGCAGCACTCATCGTGCTCCCTTTCAGTTTCACAGCTGGCTGAGCTGAGAGGGGAGGAAGAGGTCAATTTTATGCCCCTAACCTGAGAAAAAGTCAGAGGATTTATAACTAGTTCCTGCAGACCTGCTTGAAGATGTGGGAATTGTAATGTACAGCGTGTGTTTATTTTACTGTGCTTGGATTTTCTTTGTTTTATGGTTGTCTTGAATTTTTTTTGTGTGTGTGTTTTATTGGGTGTGTTTTGGGTTGTCTTGTTCAGTGGGGTGGTTTGTTTGATTGCAATGTACATAATCCCTGCAAAAGAGGAAGGCCTCTTTCTCCACATAAAATGCAAGGATGTGACAGCACAACCCAGAGCTTTGTTAGGGATATTTGTTATCTTCATAAAACAAACACCACTCATTAAACTGGAGTGGTGAAAGTGATCCAGCTGGTGGAAGATTCTCATTTTATTTTCCTTCCTCTTTCCATGTCTGCTTCGATATATTTCTCTTTATTCATCCCTATTTACTGCTCATCTATTTTGCTCTTTTTGGGGAATCAAATGAGCATAAGGCTTCTGGCACTTGGGACTCGGCTGCAGTGTTGGAAAACGAAAAACCTAAAGACTACTTATCCTGAGATAATCCTGAAAAGCCATATGAATCATCATTTAAACAAATGAAAACATAGGCAAAAGAGAGCCCAGATATTTTCATGTCCCAGGGACAATGCAGAGACTGGAAGTTGCTAAGGTTTTTTGCTTTGACTTTTTAGTTCTGTTTTTGCAATAGCAATGTTTTATAGCTAGATAGATTAAAACCCTGGAGGATATAAATTAGCATCTCTGCAGCTGAGCTCTGATTCTGGGGGAGGAGGTGATGTGGGGAATATAGATTTACATGACTTTTGCTTCCTCAGGGAGTTAAAATACAAACTTTTATTTAACCTGTAAGAGAAGGAGCTGAGGTTTTGTTTTACAATATTGTCATTGTTTCAGCTGGATAGAGTTTTAATTTTCTTTCTAGACAAATAGACAAGTATTTTGTTGGAAATAGTGAGCATAGAAAATAAAAATCCAGTATTGAAATGATACTATTACATACATAAATGTCATCAAGATGGACTTTAATAGTGTACATGCTTCACATTCTACTCAGCTGTGAACTTGAAAAACTGCTGGGTTCTGCAGAAGCTTATCTTTTTTCAATATCAGGAAAGGGATTGCCTTCGTGTGTGAGTAATAATTCCAGTGAAGCAGAAAGGTCATGTTAAGTAGGACTCAAAACACATACACCTGGAAGCATTAGAGAATGAAACCAGAAACTGTCCAACTACTTAAAATCCTAGCAGTCTGATTTCTGTTCACTGATATATCCTAGAGTCTTTCCAGCAGACAGATATTTCTTGGTTAATTGAAATATGATTTCATCACAGCTTGAGTAGAGGTGTAAGCATATCTTTTATTCCAGCTCCCTAAAGAAAAGGAACAGAAAGATGCATAAGAGGCTAGTGAAGAAAATCAAAACTGGAGTTTTAAGGGGGCTGAACTTTGTGAGCTCTAAAATGCTTTGTTAAGCGGCAGAGTTTGTGAGGATGGAAATATTTTTTGGCCTTTGTGTAGACTTTTGAAGGCAGGTTATTGTGTGTTTTGTGCTGCTAGCGACCAATTAGCTGCAAATACCTTTCTAGAAGTAATTGTGAAGTATTCAAAAACTGGTTACTCATCAGCAGCAAAGGGATCCAGAGGGGTTTATTTAAAACAAAGCAAAACCAAACCTATGTTAATATTTAAAACATGCCACTATTTATTTTTTTTTTTTGTCATTAGTGCATGCTACATCCTTTACATCTGAAGTGAGTGTTTATTCTGGGTTACACAGCAACCCTCTGGTTACTCAGTGTTATGATTTCTGCATGTACTTATCACACCACACACATTTCAGTATTTGTGTTTGGAGATCTTTTTATATCTCAAGAAATGAGACTTCTGTAAACTTGTTTGGCTAGTGATGATAGATAGAGATAACAAATAGAGATAAACAAGAGCTGGGGCTTACCCAGACAGGCTTCTCATGGGTGTAGCAGCGAAGTATGGCCAAGCATGGAGCAGAGCAGTGCATGGAGCCTTCCTAATATCACCTGGTTAACATCTTCTTGGGTTTTTATACCTGAAAAGTGAGGTTTTACCCACCAGAGCCTAAACTCTTGCTGCAAAGCTAAGTGAACCCCAAAACTGGGCAACTCAAATGTGAAGTGGCTTCAAAGCAGATGCCAAATAAATTATACCATGGAAATCCAAGGAAGAAGGAATAGGCATAATTTCCTGGGGATTGCAGGAAGCTCAACAAGAACTCCCTTCCCCCAATGTCTGTCTTCAGGAAAAGCATTTCCTGCTAACCTCAGTTTAAACTCCTTTCTCCTCCTAGAAACCACATGGACTGTGAGATGGAGGAAAAAAAAGTCAGGAAAATGATAGTGTGGTACTTTGGGCACAGGTGCCATGTGACCAGCTCCTCATGGATGTAAGTAAGTAGGCAAGTAGGGGAGCCTGGAATTCCAGCCCACTGAGACTGTCTCAGGACAAAAGGGAATTCTTTAGGGCTGATCCTGCAACCTCCAGATGCTCAGCTGCATAGCTTGCTTATCCTCAGGACACATGAAACTTCTGAATAAACAGACTGATGAAGCGTGCAGCAACACTGAACTGCAGGTCCTAGCTTTTGTTCGTATGTGGCTGGGACAAGCTGGGTCATAGTGATTGCTACAGCTTGAGAGTTCTGCTGTCCAGGTTGAGTGGAAGCCAGTATAGTTTCCTCTTTTCTTGCCTCTCCCTCTCTGATCCCTCTTCAAAGTGCTTGAGACACCTATTTTTTCTGTTAGTGGGACTCCTTTCTCTAAATTTAATTTCATCTGTCCTGTTCAGCACAGCTGCAGAAACATGTCTTGTTTTAAATTGAATCATTTGGTTTCCAAGTTTCTCTAGCCACAAAGAAAGTAGGAAAAATAAAACTTGATGGGTGAGACTATTCTAAAAGAATCTGAATCAGCCAAGAGCTCAGCCTCTCCCTCTTGTTTGGCTCAGAAACTTGGCTCCCCCAGCTCTACTTGCAAGTCAGCCTGCTTGCCGTCACGTGGAGAGAGATGTGGAGTTATGGGAAACAGGATGCAGAGTGGTGTAGAGGAAATGTCAATGGTTTTTCTTGAATGGCAGCTGTTGATCCATATCCTCAAATGGGCTGTGGAGAGAGTCGTCTTTGGTGTCCAACCTCCCACTGACTCTTTCCTTGATTCATCGTCTAAAACATTTAATGCTTCTTGTTTGTGTGCTAGAAAGTTTTCTTGTGGGGTTTTTTTAAATGTAATTTACTTTCTTGTCTGTGTTTTACTTACAATCATGTCATTGTTCTCTGCTTAAGTGAGCAAACAGTTCATACGCTTCTCAGCGAAGTTTTTTTGGATCTGGGAGATGAGAGCTTGTTTAAGCAAAATCCAGCAGCCTTAGGCGGTCTTTGATGCAATAATTGTGGGTATGCAGCAAGGCATGATTTCAAGAACACATTTTAGAGGATAAAAACAAAACAGGAGATGAATTTTCTGCTGTGGTCAGACTTGGTGTGGTACCAGGCTGAGGCGACAGGGTCAGAAAGCTATTGAATCCCTCCAGATATTCATACCCTTTTGCCAAAAAAGAATTTTGGTCCTGTTGTTCCATTTGGCACAAGCAGTAGTAAAGGAGAATGCTGGAGCATTTCTGCCATCATTACCTACTGAAAGCAGCTCTCAGAGGAGCTATTTCCTTAAGACTCCTTCTATAGTTAATGGTCTGTAATAGGTTTTCTTGCTGCTTGCAGAATTTTGTGCTGCTGAATATCTGGGCCAGAACCTCACTGCTCTGATTCCTGTGTTATTTCTATTCTTCCAGTTTCTATAACACATAGAAGAGCTTCGGTGTGTCTGCCGTGCAGGTTCTTGCTTATCCATAAAATGTCTTCTGTAATCTTTTCACCTCTTGCAATGCCATTTGTCACCCCTGCAGTTTATTCTGTGTACATTTCATAGATACAGATGAGCTGCTTGGTCGCAAGGCTTGTTCTTTTGTTTGTCGCAGCATTTTTTAGTAGACTATACTAAGTAGTTGTGTTAGTGACAGCTTCTGAAAGCTAGTGGAAATATATCTGTGTGCACCAGAAAAGCAGTTCAGTAGAGCTCCATGACTTGGCATTGCAGGCCTTTTTTCTCAGGACTTGCTGTACTTGTTGGCTGTGTAGTAGCAGCATCCAAGCATCTGTGATGATGTTGTGTTTCCTTCTGGAACCTTAAGTTGTTGATTTTGCAGGAGAAAGATCTAATATTCAGCCAAAGTCCCAGTGAGGTAACACCAAGGATAAAGTTCTTGTTCCCTTTCCTCAGGCTGTTTTAACAGATGTATTTGTTCATCCCCTTGCTGTAACTTGCAACTTGTCTTCTGGGTAACTTCAGCTTTTAGGAGCCTGGTTCAGATACTTCTTTTCACTCAATTCTGAGTGGAAAGCCTAGGAAACTGGCATGAATACCACAGGATTCTGTACATCCATTTGAAGACCACAGTTGCTCAGTCATTCACTTAATGTACAGGATCTGTGGCCTTGTGACTATCACTGGTAGTAAACACGTGCAGTGTCCGTCAGAGAGCACTGCCAGGAAAATAAAGCCTTCATCTTGTCAGGGTCTTTTTCAAGCCATTACAAATCTGTAACAGATATCTCGTGAGTTTCCTCTTGCCTGATCAGGAGCATCCCTCAGAACTGCTGGAAGTGCTGAATCTCATCTAACTGTTTATTTTTATCTTTCTTTGCTGACTTGCTATTAATTCAGTGGCAACGCTTTCACGCTGTTTTTAAAAATAATTATGCATGCCAGTGCTCATATATCTTCAAAGGAGCAGGGAACCTGAGTAACCACATCATCCAGTGAATGGCATTCATTTTGTAATATGGGGCAAGAAGGAAGGTGAAGAAAGCAAGCAGCTTCTTAAAGTATGGCTTGTGCCGCAGTTCAAAGGCATGACTAGAGCTTGTGGGAAGCACATGTGATCTGGTTTAGAATGAATTAGCTGTAGGAGTTATACCACAGTTAGTAGCCTGGCCACCATAACTGGTACTGAAGTGTCAAAAGGACAGCACTTGTGCCCCATGCATGCCACAGTCCAGCTGTGCACCTTGAACCTTCTGCTGCTGTGGTTACTATGTTCAAAAAGGGCCCAGGGCTGGGTAGTTTTGAGCCAGGTTGATAATGTGAATGCAGCTTAGGTCTGATGTCTACTCTCTGCTGGAGAGATTTAGTCCTGGAAATGTTCCTGCCATGCCCTTCTACGTGTGCAGGGTGGTAACTCCTGTCTCTCAGCTACAGGCATGTCTTAAGGTCAAGAAGTCTCTCGTTGGACTTCCGTGACCTGAAATCTTGTTGGCATCAGGACTGAACATGGAAGCCCGTTTCTGTAATTAATGGGAAAGAGGATTTCATGGAAACAAGGAGGTATTTCCAGAACAGTAGGCTGGTGTTCATGCGTACATATTCAAAACTTCAGTTTAAACACTGTTGTGGGTGAAGCTATTGAGTTAATTCTGAACATCGTGAAATCTTCTGCTAAGATCCTGTCACCACTGCTAGCTGAGAAGTTTTAAGCTGGGACTGTCTAAAGAGATCTGTGGGCAGACTTGCAGAGTGCGTGTGGGACTGAAGGAAGTAAAGCTAATGCTTCAGTAAATGCTATTGATTCCTTCGAGACAGTCCTGAATTAGCAACAGGCCTAGCTAAAGGAGCTGCTTTGCCAGAGGAGGTTTCCCTTTTGTGATAAGTGAAGCAACAGCCTTTCATCTGAACCATCAAGATCGCTAGGCCTATCTGGTATTGTACATAAAGGTCAGAGTTAATTTCAGTGCTGCCCTTGAAAATAAGGAGGGGTTTTTATTTTTCATTGAATAAACCACCTTTTCCCCCAACTTTCTGTGGTAAAGCTGGTGCTTCTACACAGGCACCTCTGTACTCTCAAAAAGCAAAACAACAACAAAATACCCTTTTGTACTAGTCAGCTTTTAAAGTCTGCTTAATTTGCTCTTTTTCATGATAGTTGCTTCTGTTGTGAGTGTAGGATGGCTATTAGTAGTACATAAAAATCAGTAAGTTACATACTGCATGAAATAATACGTTTATTGACAGGAAGGAACAATGAAACCATGTAAAGCGTACCTACTAATGTCAATGCGATTAATGTATAACTGTTGTAGACTATAGTTTACAAGCTAGTTTGGCTTTGAGTATATTGAATAAATGATGCATGCTAATAGCTGAAGATTCCTGTCCTTTCATCTGAATGGCTTCCATGTGAGTAAAAGAATTTGATTAATATTTTATTCTTATATGATAGTTTCTACACTTTGAGATATCCTGAAAGCAAATTTGTTTCTTCACTAAGAATGCTTATTGATACACTTTTCTACTTGTTCACCATACTGCTTCATTCTTGGTTCTGTAATTGATGCAGAATTTCTTGGTCAGTTTTCACCGTAAATAAGGAGACTTTAATTTCAATGGGTGTTGGATCTGATCCTTAAACTGCATAAATGGAAGCTGAGTAACCTAGAAGATTGTCATTATTTCTCTTCAAATGCATAAAAAGTTCTGTAAGCACAGATGTAAGTTAAAATGCAAACATGAAGGAAGAATGAGTGGTGAAGGGAAGGGGGGAGCAGAAAAAAAAATCTTTAGAGAAGAAAAAGTTTTTATTTCCAAGTAAAACCTGGGGCAAAAAGTGAATAAAAGAAAAATTCACGTTATTAAAACATGGGGGCACATATGGAAGGGGGTGGTTGAATATTCTGTAGTGTTCTATAACTCATCATGTGAATAACAATTTATTATTTATTTTGTAAAATACTTCAAAAATTTTAAAATACCATGTCTCATTCTGACGAGAGAAAATACTACAGAGAAGAGTAACATTTAGCTGTTCAGGGCATAAGAAACATAGGATACGACCCAAATCCCAGTGCAATTAACTGAAACACTGTCATATTTCAATAAAAGTTAATTTATGTTGTACAACATAGCTCTTGGAGCTTAACACTTAAGGATATCCAATAACAGGAAAGTAACCTTTTTTACAAGAAGATAATGCAAAGGGTTCATTAAAAAAAGTATTCCCTAAGCATGCTGAGTACTTAATACTGGATCCTGCATCAGCTACACACGAAAAATCTTCCCTTTTCTTCAACAGAAGGTACACATGTGAACTGATTGCTGGATCAGTCATTTGGTAGGCCATGTAAATGTAGATTGCTCCATATGTAGCAAACAGGGAAGTTTCATAGAAACCAGCTAATTCACAATCAGAAGTTAAAATAAATTGATATAAAGTCTGGGAGGATTTTTTTTTTTTTGACAACTATTATCTAAATTATAGGAATTCTACTGAATACTTGGATATCTGGCAGCATAGAATAATTTTAGCTCCTTGTTATCCTTTTAACTTGCAATATTGCTTAGTATGAAAAATGGCATTCTAAACTGTTGTTACATACTCAAATTTTATCAAAGTATATTTGTCTGTTAGATCACCCAGAGTGAAAGGAATTGATTCAAAACACTTTCTGTCCCAGACCTCACCTACAATCCGTTATTGGTGGCAAATTCTGATTGCATAAATAAAGAGCTCAATTCTTGTTGAAATAAACATGCTCAGTTACAACATGTAGCTATGTTTTATTTTGGAGGGATTTTTTTTTTTTTTCCCAATAGGTTTGCCTGAAAGGGTGGCAAATAGAGCCAGTCTGCAGGAAGTATTAAAGCTAGCCCATCAGATTCTGAGTTTCCATAGCTCATATTTAGAAGTACATAGTGCCTGAGATTTCCAGCATATCTGAACATTAGGTGTGGACTGTAGAGACTAATCTTACACTGGTACCCTCAAGACTAGGCTCAAACCATCCAAGTTGGTTGTTTCTGCTGTTTTTTTTTTAAGCTAGGTGCCTGCATTAACAATTTGATAGAGCTTCAGAATGTAGAACACCTGTAACTCAAATGGACTTCAAAAGAGAAGTGCTCAGCTTTGTGAGAAAATTACGACCTATTTATTTACTGCAGCATCTAACACTGAATGCCTAATAGTGTTGAAACCTGGCTCCAGGGTTTTCCCCATTTATAGGTTTACTCTTTAATTTTCGGTACTGAAGAGATACATACAACAGTCAATTCAAGCTATAATACATATGAAGAATTTTAATGTCTGTTGTCTGCCTGTACTTCAGCAACAGTTGGAGCACATGGACCGTGAGGTGCAGATAATGAGCCTAAGCAGCATTTCCCTGGAAGGCAATAAACCAACAAAATATTCAGCTCAATCTATATGCTAAGTGTTTCTTCTAATGCCACGTATTTATTGCCCTATTTTCTACTCGGTTTTGGATGAGTAAAGAGTTTTGCAAGCAGAAGATAGTCTGACCAGAACGCTGGAGTTAATCTGAAGTATATTATAAGTCACTGGGCATCTTTCCCATCAGTTCCGTATGATTGTTACACAGCAATCCAGGGAAGGTGGTGGAGCTGGCTACTATATTACAACTGTTGAGTTGCAAAGATACTAATTAGATAAAATCAATTTCCTACCATGAAATACCTTTAAGAATGATGTCAGAGGTCCGAAGATGGCATGGAAAAAAGCTCAGAAAAGTTATCTGTTGATTCTGGACTAGGCATTCTTCTTGGAGCATCCATCAAACTGTAACTCTATACGGATGAGGAAACCAGATCAGTAAACTTGAAGCATTAACTGTGGTGTAGGCTTTGTGTTAAGAACTTGTATTGGTTTTGACATGTGAAGCCTAGATTCTTCCCCTTACCATAAATAAGATTGGAGAGTGTGGTACCTTAACAGTCCAGTCAGTAATGGGCTGGATTGAAATTATTTGTTTGTACTGTGTTTTACATCCTACAGAGCATAACTGTTAAAAAGATTTGGTTCCTAAATGACTTGAAATGTAGCTCTAAGTCTGTATTTCTAAATGAAATCTTATTACACTATTGGTTTCTGTATATGTACACTGATGGGAACCCTAATCTGACAGAATGAAAAAAGACCCTAGAAGAAGTCAAAGGGCTGCAGCTTTTAAGCACTGCATATTTGCTTAATCTTGGACAAGAATACCAGAATCTATGGCAGATATTGCATTGTTTCAATAGACCAAAATTTCACGCTTGAAACTTAGTCCTCTGTTAAGCTCTCAAACTTCTGCTTTTCAGTGTTGGTGTTTTGCTTCCTGTGCCAAAACTTCAGCAAGAAATGCTGATACCCAGTGGATAATCTGGTTATTTTTGGCCCTGTAATGCAGGTTTTGGGTATTTTTGGTGTTGAATGTGTGTGCCAAGGAACAGAGAAAACGAGCTCTTTCTCGTTTAAGAAGCTACTGAAGGTAATGGAATATAGTGGCAATACTTGGACCTGTAGCATTCCTTTCTTAGCACGGGAGGAATTCCCCTGGGATTGCTTCAGAGACATCTCTATCTGGCTTGGTGTGCTGTAAAATGTTGGAAATGAAGGCACTGTTGCTAGGAGGAGTTTGGAATGGGGACAGGCGGGAGCAGTATGCTGGCAGCACCTGCATGCAACTAGACCGCTCTAAATTATAGCAAATATAGTAGTCCCCTAGAGCTGGGATAGGACCAAGTATAGTAAGAGCTCATACAGTGCTTTTTCCCCAGGAATTCCCAGGGGATTTCCTGCCCTATGCAAGATAAGGCAAGGCTGGAAGCATCATCTAGTGTGTTTACAGGATGGTACAGCTTGCATTACTGCATTTAGTTTCTTGGGTACAAATGGTAGAGCCTGCGTAAAAGTAGCTATAGTTACCTCTTGAAGAATGTTCTGTCCGTTAGGTTTATGGCTCTGAAGCAAACACATAAGTTCTGTATTCTCCTCAATTTTTAGATAGGTAGTGGTAATTTGACATGAATTTAGTACCTGCAGATGACAGCAAAAGCTGTGATTGCTAAAGAATAAGAGAACTTAAGGCCACAGCAAACAGACTGCTGCTGGCCCTCACCTGTAACTCAAGTTGTCCTCCCATTTGTAATAAGCAGTTAATTCCTTCAAGAATTTGATCTTTGCGTAGTCTGATAAATCTTCCCATGTCAGTATTGGTATCAGTCTGTTGAGATTCTGCTACTAAGACAGTGTGGGCAAGAGCAGCACAGTGCAGTGGTGTTAAACCTGAACAGAACAGACCACAGAAAAGTCAAAATATCCAGCTCTTGAGCACCTCACCGGCGTAAACTATCCCACACTTGGCTAATCCTAAGGGAGAGCTCTATAAAGACTGTTTGACTCTCCTCCTAAACTTTTCAGTTTTAAACATGAAATTGAACATTCTTTGGCCTAGATAAAATCTGTAATCTGAAACTGGTGGAGTCCACACTAATCAACTATGCAGTTTAGCTTTTCCTCTTACCGTAATGGTCAGTCAGATTCACTTCCACACATACCCCGTTGTTTTTGCAATTTTTCAAAACCTGAGACAAAGAAGATTGAGATAAGTCCTCATCTTTGATAGTGCCAAAATACCCCCTCCTCCAACTCCATCTTACTTTAACCACATTAGTCCAAAGCTAGTTTTCAGGCACAGAAAACCCTCATATACTTTTTAAATGAAGAACATGCATTTGTTGTCTTTCCTCTATCGTTTCACATCTCTTCGTACAACATATATGACCAGCTTACCTCTAAAACCCTCAAATATCCATTCTCTGCACACAGATGGAGTGGAGTTTTCCCAAAACGGTCCTGTTCATTGACATTAGCTCCTAGGGATATCAGGTCACTCATCATCAGATGCTGATTCTTTTCTGCAGCAAGATGTAATGCAGTCTGAGAAGAGAAGAATGGGAGCAAATCATTGTTACAGGCAAAAATTTGTAGAGTACTTCCTCCCTGTTCCTGTTTTCCTGTCTTTGCAAGGGCAGTAGACACACCATGTCCAAAAGGATGCTTGGTGCCTGACTGGGGTTTGAAAGATGTATGTATGTGATAGAAAATGCCCCTGTCTTGGCAAGTTAGCATCCTACCCGTTTCTCTGCATCCTTCTCGTTGATCTTATTTAGAGATGCAAATCTCTGTGCAAGTGCATAAGTCAGAGCTCTTTTACCCTGAGCGACAGCCTTGTGCAGTAGCCTGGAATGGAACACAGTTTTAAATGATTAGAAGACAAAGCAGTGGTTAAAATACTTAAAAATAACACTGAGAATGAATTTTAAGGCATGAAATGTTAAGGTTCACAAATGCCAATATCTTGGGATATTTAAGCGTTTAATTTGTTTAGTCTCTATACAAATAATGAAGTTGCTGATTTTATTGGTCAGGATTTCTTGGTCTTCCCTTCTTACTATTATGCCATTCCTCTCCTCTCTTGAGCAACTCCATTATTCCTTTTTGCTAACAACCTCTATTTCCTCCTCCTTTTTTAAACCATCCTTCAGTACAGGGAAAAGAGTGAAAGATATTGAAAAATCAAGAGAAGGGAGGAGGAGAGCTCAATGTCTTCTGTGTATTCAGACTTGCTGAACTACTCAAAATACTACAAGTGTTTCTCCTGAATTTAATCCTGAAAAGCACTAACTCCCCCCCGCCCCCTAAATTTGGGCATGTCTTCTTTTCCTCTTGGAAGCAAAAATAATGCATGCATTGATTTTGTTTATTTCTCCCTTGTCTTCTAGCATATCCTTGAAGAAGTCTGAATAACTGTGATGCTTGTTGCTGTTTGCTTTTTTTTGGGGGAGGGAGGGGGTAAAAGAGGGGGATGTTGACACATAACTGATAATGTTCACCATCCAGCAGAACTAGCTTATTTGGTGTGTAGTCCTGCCTTCATACATTCTTTTGAGCGTGTAACCTGATGTTTAAATACTCCACGGAGGTAAATGGGCTGTTGGAAATTTTATGTGAATATTACATAAACATGATAGCAGAAATGTCTGAACTTCTTAATTGTGATTAAATTTGTTATTGTGTGAGAATATTTTGTCTGTATTGCTTAAAAAATATGCAGGGAATATGGTAGTGGGTGGCTCATTGTAACTTTATTACATTATTGCTGAAAAGTGAAGTCTGTAATCTCATTGCATGGAAAATCATTATTCTGAATAAACTATGGTACTTCGTGGAAGAGAACAATGCTCTGTTTAGCTTTGCCTAGGTTGGTTATAAATACACTAAATTGGGAAAATGGGATTGTCTATGGGAACAGGAATTAATCTTTTTCCTACCAAGACTAGGACAGTTTATGTCATGCTTTCTGTCAATCTGATTTGATACTAGCTTCCCCAAACTAGCTGAACTGTATGGAACTTAATAAGAAATTTTAAGTATGTGTGTGTGTATATATATATATACACACATTTTATGAACAGCTCTTTCTCTCTCTAAGCCATTCTAGGGAAAATGGAACCAGTAAAACCTTTGCTTTCATTTGATTTCTAGCAAAACAGCCACTCCTAGTTCTTTGGAAGTCTATGCTCTAGACTAGCAGCATATATATGTTTTGGTGTAATCCTCCCACCCATTTTTATTACCAACTAATAACACAGGTAATTATCCTGAGAGTGTCTGCATCATGGAAAAGATCTCTTTTGCATATCTTTCTTTTTTTCAGTAGCAATTACTTGTTTTGCATGATTTTCATTTTCTTGTGAACACCTACGTATACAACTCAGCCTTTAATATTGTTAGCACTTTGAATTTGTCCTGATATCAGCTGTAGTTTGGCAATATTACTGTGAATATGGAATCTTTCTATTTTTGCTGTCTGTCTACAATTGAGTGTACTGAGGCAAGTGTGAGCTTCCCATTGAGCAAGGAAGCCTCTACTGCAAGTATGCCCAAAACAAACAGTTGAAGTTAGATCAAAGCCTCAGGACAAGAGGTGCCCCAGGAAATAGAAATCAATACGTTTCTACAGAAAAATTGGAGACCTGTTGCCATTTTCATCAGGTGCAAGCAGTTTGTCTGCTGGGATATTTCTCAGTAAACTTTCTTCCCTGTGTAGCTGGAACTGGAAGAAAGAGATGGCAGAGAGATCCTGCTGTGTGAAAGAAATCGGGGTTGACTTCAAATATCCTTCAATGTCTGCAGAGCCTGAGTGAGCTTCCAGAAGCATCTCTGAACAGCCTCTTGATGGGTTAAAGTGTGGAGATGTGTCCTGTGAAGAATGCCTCAGGAAATCTTTCTGGGTACTTGTACGTGCATCCTGCATCCACCATCTACTCTCTTTCTCACTTGTCCTTGAGAATATTCCAGGTGAATTGGACTCTTGCATGTTTTTCTGATCATGGTGGAAAGAAGTCTCTACCTCCCCCTGCAATACTGAGTTGGAATGTTTAAAACAGCAGTATGAATGCAACTTGGTTAAGCTGTGGCGTCTTTCCTGCAGGCCACCAGCTGCCTGTTTGCTTCCTCCAGTTTCCCACCAGGAGGCTTGCAGATTCGTGGAGAAGCCCTGCCAAAAGCCATCTGGCACAGAGTGCAGAGACTCCTCCTTCAACTGGCTTTTGTTCAAGTCTTCCTGCAGTACCTCCACCAGGATATCGAGGTCCTCTAAGCCTTTTAGCGTTTGCCCAACATTCTGCTTGCTCTGAAACAGCAACAAAAATGGGGAGGGCAGAAATGAGGGAGGGAAATCAGACATGAAGTGTCCTGTTCTCACTCAGTGATATAATGCGAAATATGCCTGGGGAGGCTGGCAGCACAGAGTTGAAGGTGTTATGCATACCTGTCTAAGCTGTTTCTCTGTATAAGGGTGAACTCTTCTCTTTTCTGTTGGAAAGAAATGAAGAAATAAGCTATTTTGAGTTGGGGGTTGGGGTGGAGACACATGCAAAAGATATTAGCGTCAGAAATTTTGCCCCAAATAACAGATAGGTAACACATACATGGTGGTGATGCACAGCTGGCCTGCTCCTGTAATTTAAGGGGAGCTGGGAACCAGCATGGGTCACTGACTGCATAAGAGAAGTGGTCTGGCTCTTTGAGTAGCTAACAGTGATGATGCTACTAGAAAAGGAGGCTCTGTTACCAAGAGAGGAGTTTCCTAACCTCTTTTTGCTGAGGATCCTTTGGTTACCATCTTCATTAATGAGGCTTCCTGAGGAGACAAAAACACCCAACTCAATCTGAGATGCTTGCACGTAAGAGAAGATGACACAGTGGCAAATGTTGTAGCACAAAGTGAATTGAGAGACTGCAGGTGAATAAATTTCCATGAGTGGGTAATGCATGGCAGCCTTATCAAGATCTTTACAACAGAGCAGGTATTTGGAAGTCTACCAGCTTCTTGGGCTGTTTTTGCAAGTTGTTCAGAAATTTGGGTTGCTAGAGCAAAATTTTTATTGTTTCTTGGGCCATCTTTGGCTTGATTGCGTGGCTTATAGTATCCACGGCATGAAGAGGTTCTTGATGTCACTGTCTTAGAAATGTTCCTAGCATAGGCCTTTGTCATGTTTAAAACTTTGTATGTTCTCCACCTCCATCAAAACCATTAAGGTGGTAGATGGAAGAAGCAGTGGCTGCGGGTGTAACCTCTCCAGAACACTGGCAGAGTTGAGTGTGTGATTTGCACATACCAGGATCCCAGACCTCTGGGAGCAGCCTTTCTAAACTCAAGGAGAGTCCTCACCTTGCTGTGAGCTGGGTCCAGGCCTTTGGAAAGACGAACTTTTCTCAGTAATTCCCGTACCGGCATCTTTACTCTCACACCCATGTAGCGCTTCTGAGGAGGATCAGACCTAAGTCCAGAGTCTGGAAAAGTCATAACACGATGCTTAAAGTAACATAATTCTCTGAGCTACTGTAGGACAGTGGGAGGAAGAGGTCACCCTGAGAGAAGGCTTGTGATTCTGATGTTCATCATCAATTGTGGGAAATTTCCACATCACTCTCCGCATTCCTTAGCTCTGGCCTACTTCCTGCTCAGCAATTGCTTTAATGCATTGTGTCTCATACTACAACAGACTGTGGGACCTCACAAAGGGAATCCTTTTCTTAGGAAACAAACCAAACAAACCCCAAAGCTGGCTGTGGGATCTTTAATCTGAGGGCATAAGCAGAGAGTTGAGTTAACCTGCAAATTACCACATGAAGACTGTTGTTAAACTGTAGTGTGCAGGGACAGCTTCAGTTCTTCAATTTTGACTGCAAGAAGAGGAGAGACAGTACCAAGTGTAAATGTGGCACTGGAGCTGGAAAGAGGACAATAGGGGCAGGGTAGCAATGCAGAAGGAAATTCAGATGAATGCTTGGGAATAAGAAGAAAAGGAAGTCATATGTTTCTGGTTTAAAGCTTTCAGTTGTGCAGAAATAAATACACTATCTTGAGACTTGGGTTGGGACAGTTTTTCTTGATGCCCTTCAGCTCAGGGTGCCATAGTGACTTAGAGGACATGATTACTTTTGGGGAATATGTCAACACTGTTTAGATTACTGCCCCTCTTAGTCATGTTCTGGTTTTAATCTTTTGCTGACTTTGCAATTTCCTATCTGTCCTGTGGTTTGTTATATTGACTTCAATGGAACGATAAGGAACAGAGCTGTTTCAAAATTGAGATAGTGATACTATATCCAGAGTCTTTCTCCAGAGGTTCTTGATGTGTTTGGAAGTCAATGTGGTGTGATTCAAAGGGAAGCAATGATTTTCTGTAGTGAAATGTAATAGTTATTTGAGAATATATGTAGTTGTCCAAACAAGCTTGTCTTCGTCAAAACAAGCTGTTCTGTAATTGTTTGTGTTAGGTCTTCTTCCATCTTGTACTTGAATCCCTAAACTTGAAAGACTTGCCCAGATTAGGAGCTTAAATATGTTGCTTTTGAAATACCTTTTATGTAATACTGTGTCCCACCCTCCTCCCCCTTTCGAGAATTATCTTCTTCATATAGAATGCATTCAGTAACAGCTATTGTCATTATAAACTGATAGCTTTATTGATTAGATCAGGGGCTTCCCAACTAGTTAGCACATAGAATACACCACATAGAAATTCACTGTTCCAATAAGCCTGAGTTTTGGGAGTTGGATTGTGGGCTACTGAGAATAACGCGTCATCCAGCAGGATCTTGCTGGAGCAGAGGGAAGATTCTCTTCCTAGTGCAGCTCATGGCATGAGGAATAGAAACATCATTTGTGATTTAAACACTTACGATTAAGCCACGCAGCAGCCTAAAATGAAAAAGGTGTATGAAGCTTGGGTGAGTAGTCAGCATTAAGGAAAACACGAGGTGCCTGTAGCAACGTTCCTCCTGACTAAAATCTGTGTGTGCACTCTATAGCTTCAGCAGCTGCTAAGTGCTGTGGAGAACTGTAGGAGCTCAACAAATGGAAATGGTGCACTTCCCCAAACTTGGGATGTCTCAGAATAGGTAATATTGGCATGGAAACCAGCCACACAAGCTGTAGTTTCTGGTTGTGTGATATTGTTTCTCTTCCCTGCTCCAGGCACGAGAGACCAACACCTTTTCAGAAGGAGGGTGTTGAATCCCAAGTAGCAAATAGTGCATTTTGAATATATATTGAATTGCCATTTCGTCCTAAGATTTCTGGCATTTCTGAATGTTTAACCTGTCACTGAATAATGAAAACTTTGGAACCTCAAAAAACCATAGTTTATTTCTCCGATTGTTCTAGAAATGAGAATAATTCCTTTTTTAGACTGGTGTTTTAGTGATGAAACTCTGTAGAGTATTTCAAAGGCCTCCCTAAAAAGCTTTATAATAACCCCCAAACAATCACTAATATATTATTATCTTTCAAGCTATTTTACAGTAAAAATGCTATTAGATGGATCAGATTAAATGTCAAATGTATCCTTGAAATTGAAGAATTCAGCAAAGGCAGTGATTCACCAAATACACTTTCATATGACTTTATAATGTTAATAACTAAGAAGGTCATATATATTACGTTGCTGTTAGATTCAGAACCAAACTTGCAATTCAGAATGTAAATGATCAGCAAAATGCTAGACAGAAATGGCGGAATATTGAGCATCCTTTACAAAACAGAATAATTTCTGACTTCAACAGCAGACCATAACAAAATAAAAACAAGACATCAGTAGGAAAGTGTGCTGTATATTTTTGATATTATTGCCATAGAAGCCTAATATGTGCTACTGTTAGTACAGCTCTCTGCTATCACTAAAGCAGTTGCAAATCAGTGTATTTTACCACTTTGCAAAAGAAGCATAATAGTGTTGCATAAAGTAGAAAAGGTGAATAAAGATTTGATCTTACCAGAGGGAGCAGACATCTCTTGAGGTTTACATGAAGGAGGAAGGTAGATCTTGGGACTTGCAGCGTTAAATTCAGTTAATCCAGAGTCTGGCAATGATGGGCTCTGTTGAAAATAGCTTTTGGGACTGGCCGTTTCCCCAGGCAGTGGAGATCCCTGGCCTGGACTATAGCCAGAGTTTTCATTTTCACTGGTGTTTTGATTGACCAGTAATTCAGGACTCATGCAGACTGTTTGCAACATTACCACTGTGTGTGTCAAAAATGATGAAACAGAAGAGGGGAGGGAAAAGCTTATTCGGTTGTCTTAAAAAAAAGAAAAAGGAAAAAGAAAGAAAAATCAGTCCAGTTTCACATTGAGAACATGGTAATTGTATTTAATTCTCCAGTATAATTAGCAGCTATGAGCTGAGTTCAGCTTCCTTCTCTTTTTAGCAACAAGTTACAGCAGCTGCAGAAAAGCCAGCCTTGGAATCCCAGCAGTCACTGGAAACAGCTTTTGAGAGTTTCTTGGCTGCAATTCTCCCTTGCTCTTTATAGTCAGGTATGGCTTGAGGGACGTCAGCCTGGGAAGGCCCCACCCTCTTTCCTAACAATCAGCAGCAGCTGATGAAGAAATGACTTTTCCCAAGAAGATATTGAGTACAAGTTGAAAAGTATTTTTGCTTAGGTACGAGGCAGAAAAATTCAACTCTGGTTGATTTACTGCAAATGGCTTGAGTAGGGAAGAGCAGCTTCTGACCATTAGACTAGTTGACAGGATTGCGCAAACAAGTAACTGATCCTGAAGTAAATGGTTTGTGAATTCTTAGGAAAGAGCCAAGGCTGTGAATGAGGACCTATTGCTCACAGCCTCCGTGAAGCAAAAAGAAATAATAATCCTTAAACATGAGATTTCAGCTAAAGAAGGACAGCGTTTACCATCAGCATTGCTTTGAATCTGTGAAGAGAGAGGAGTGCTATATGCTCTGTTAAGGACAATATTGTTTCTGTTTGTTCGGGGGTTTAGGGTTTGGTTTTGTTTTTGCAAGGAGGGATTCTTAAATACTGTGACAGGTGCAGCTACTAAAACTCAGTAGGATTAAGAATCTATTTGGATGGATACTCTTCTTATGAGAAGTCTATTTCTTTGTCACAAGGGGGCTTCACTATCAGGTTTAAACTGCATTCTCATGTCCCTGGAAAATATATTTCACTGTAGAATCCTACTTGTGAGCTAGGACATTTTGACTCAATAAGCAGATATTTCTCTTGAGTACCTAGTTTGGAGAAAGATTACAATGCTTATTAAATGCAGCAGCTTCCTTAGTGGTGTCTTGGAAAGCATTCCAGCTTTATTCCCAAGCAGATTCATCTTATATATCAGTTTGAGCAGAAAGCAGCCAAACTTCCTGGAGCAAAATAGAAGATCAATGTTACGTATGTGTTTTAGTTTAAACTGGATAATGACTCCTCTCTGCAGACCTGCACAATCCTCTGTCTTCTATATCCTGTACTGAGTGTAATAACTCCAGTCTCGGGGGTGTTGAAAGAATTATTTAGGTATTGATCAAAGCCAGGAGATGTGATGCTAGTAGAATCAGGACCCAATCTACATGCAGTAGCACTGGGAAGGCTATTACTTGCATCCCTGCCCATAGGTCTTACTATCTAGTAATGTTACTGTTTGGATCTGAAAAACATGAATGCACTGGGGAGAGGCAAGGTCAGTGCACCCACATATTTGCATGGCTGCCCATGATTTCAACTAACAAGAGCGACACAGTTCTCTTATTCCTGTGAAATCCACAGGGCTCTGTAAGGTCATGTTTGGGGATAAAGGACATGTAGTGAACCAATATTCCAGTTTCTTCCTTAATGGGTTGTAATAAGTTTGCTTAAGGGATTTGTTAAAGAATGTTTTGGAAGTTAAAAGGTTATTTACCTTCCTGACATGGAGACAGCCACAAAGAGTGTCTATTTTTAACTAAGGACACATTCTGCTCTGGTAAATATTTTCCTTCTGTTTCAACCACTTTGCCTTATACATTGTATGAGTCTAGAACAAGCTGGAGGCAGGGTCAAGTTCCTTAGTGACATGAAACACTACTATTCTGTAAATGGTACTGTTCAAATCAGTAGCCTCATTTAAGGAACTACTCAACATTTGTATAGGTGGGAGAATTTGGCCTAATGCAAACAGGAAATTACTGTGGTGAATAACTGTATTTATTGGGCAGTAAATCACACCAGAGATTTATCATCTTTCTTTTCTTTTCCATACTCCAACCCATATGTTGAATAGTTTTCATTGCTTGTTTATAGTATGCTACTACATTCACAGTGAAAGCAGGAATTAGCCTGGTTTTATGGTACAGAAAGGACCAAAATACATTCCTATAGCCATGAGAAGAGAAGCAGACTTCTAAAACTAGCAACAAAAACCTTGGAAAGTGGCCACTACAAGAAACAGTCTCCTGGGCTTTGTATTTATATAACTGGGAATCTTGTGGTTCTCCTGCTTCCAACTTCAATAGGTACCTGATATTGTAAGTGAATACTGTGTTGCTCTAATTTCAATTAATCAGCTCTTATCAGCCTTATTTTTATATATATATATATATATACACATACAAGTATTACTGGAAATGGATAAAGGTCTTCAGTGACAGTTGTCTGGGGAAAGGAATGAAGTCAAAACACAGGTTTGGTCATAAACAGAACTGTCTGAGTGTTTGGAAGAGGCTGGTTTGTACTTCCCATCTTCTCTTCATGCTTCCCCATAGGAAAAATTGCATGCCAGATCTTTGTGTTGGGTGGTTGTTTTTTCCTTTTTCTCTTTTAATTTATTTCCTTTTTAGGTATACTGGTTATTTACTGGTGTGCTGGTTTAGGTATTCTGATTACTGATGTAATATTTTCAGCAAAAAGGGCCACCACCATCTGGAAGTTCCCAGTGGAACTTCCTCTAATTGTTATTAGAGCGATTCCTTTCTGACTGATTATTGATGGGCAGCCCTGCAAATCTCTCCATGTAACTTTCAGGTTATGCTGCCAGTGGGTAGAACTCCTTTTATATCTTTGGGTATAGGATGAATGCTCTCTAGCTTCCTTCATCCCTTGTTGCTACATGTTTCTTTAGCGCACACACCCACTTTAACGGCATTTGTTGGGTTAGGTGTTTGTCTGTCTTTCCTTTTAGATGCTGTTGGTTTGCCAACTGTTAACTCACCTAACTATGAAATCCTCTTGGCAAAGTTGCCTTTGTTAATATTCTCTTTCACATATGTAGGGATCAGGAGACAGTGGGTTTAATTTGCACTACTGTAGGAGCCAAACATAAGGTTTTCTCCTGCATGTGCTTTCAATGTCTGATGAGAATACAAATAAAATATCAACCACATGCACATAATTCTTTTTAAAGGTGATCATTGCACTGTGTAAATAGGTCTTGAACTAAATGGATGACTAGTAATTTAGAAGGCACTTACTGAATAATGAAGCTGCATAAAATGCAGAACTAGTACAGAACGTGACTGGATTTTTCCTTCTTCTGAGCATCTCTCCTGGGAAGCAGTGCTCTTTCGTGGAGGTTCCATTTGCATGCCCTCAGTGGAAAGCTTAAATTATAATGTGCTCTAGATGTGCATGCTTCTAACTGCTGACATCCACGCTGCCAGTGAAATGGGATTGCGGTGCTGCAGTCTTTGAGTTTGTGAGACATGGAGTTTGTCTCATATTTCCATAGTGAACAGGAATACCTAATTAGCTCTGCTGAGACAGGCCATTGGGCAATTGTATCTGGGATGTCTGCTGACAGTGGTGTGTATATGCTGCTTCAGAAAGAAACTATAATGACAGATGTCTCTGCTGAGCAAGTGAACCTGAGCAGCTCTTAGTCATTTTGGTGACTCCGAAATATGAGCTCTACTCACCTCTTGCTGCAGTAACTGTGGAGCAAGCCAGAATTAATTCTTTTTCCCAACTGCAGTCATTCAGGTTTCCTTAGAGTGCCTGTTCTGGTAACTGGGACATCTGCTTTCCTACGGGAACTGCTTTCCTATGGCTTTGAAATCATTAGATTTGTGAGGTGAAAGATGATGTATATTCACTTAGTGGTGATTATTTTCTTCCAGTAACCACTCATCCTCTGCTTTACCTTTAGATGACAGAAATTAGAACATAGGATATGGACTTGGTCAGTTTTCATACATGGGTTGCAGCCGTAATGAGGTGCAATTGACAAGATCATTGTCACTTTTTGCATGATTTTTATTGCAAATTTCCAAGAATTATCTGCTACTGACTATTCTTTAATAGTGCCCCATGGCTACTTCTAAATGTTTTCCTTGGATTCAGAGCTCCCTAGCGATGACAGAGATGGTATGTTCAGACTATTTTTACCTACCTACAATACCTTTTATTCAACCATGATGAAATTTCTCTTGTGTCAGATTGCCAGTTTTACTCAGTCCCCCACGGATATCAACAAAGAAATTTTCCAGACTGTTTGCACCTCTTTAGATGGTGACAAGTAAAGTCGGTTCTCCTTGTGACATTAGTTCCAATGCTGTTGTACGTAGTAAGCAGAGTCAGTTAACTGTCAACAGCATTCAGTTCTCTTCTAAGTTGTCTGGTCAGGTCTTGAGGTCTTGAGGATAACTATAGGTTATCAAGGGTGAAGAGACCATTTTGATCTGCCCACTTTCAATGCCTTAGGGAATCTGAAGATGTGATTTGATTTCTTCTGAGTACAGCTCTGAGAACTCAGTCTCCACGCAAACATGTACAATAGTATGCTTGTTTTTTGGTGTTTTTCTGGAAATCATAAGTAAGGAGAGAAACTAACTCTGAGCTACTATAAAGTGGTTTGCTGGTGGTTCTGATCTGAACTGTGTTGTTAACCTAAAACTGGCGCATCTGATCCATTCTATGAAGCAACAGTGACCTCCCATGGGCATAGACGAGCTGTGAGTGCTGTGTGTTTCTACTTCATTGACTTGGCAAATCCATTATTGATCATCTAATCCTAAATTATATGCAAGATTTCTCAGCTTTCCAAATAATTACCCAGGTATTAATCTTGTTTTGGTATAGATTTTCACCAGCCTATAGCTGTCACAAATACTCAGCAAAGCTGAAGGCAGAAGTGTACATTTAGGGGCCTAATCTGCATGCAAAGACAAAAGGGAAAAAAATCTTGTTATTGGGAGAATTGTGATGGGTTATTCTTCGGGTGCTTCTCACTCTATTTTTTTCAGTAAGAAAGGTTTTTATTCAGACAGACCTTGGAAAGATGTTGCAAGAAGAAATTTGCAGATGTTTCCTCTGTAGTTACAGAGTACCAGTGTGAAGTGATTTCGAAGCATGGCTCAGCACTTTGTGTTTCTTGTTAAATGCTGAAAATCTACTGTGTTTAATTTTCCATCATCCTTTTAATTTACGACAGTTAAAAACCAAAACCGAGCCAAGAAATTCGAGAGCGCGATAGAAACTGTTGTCCCTGGTATCCGAAGGTCTGTCGCTAGATGGTGCTGTGCATTAGATCGCGGGAAAACCTCACTAGCCAACAAATCTCATCAGCTACAAAGAGCGAGCAGCATAAAGGGGAATATAGAGAAATCTCATGTTGAAACGAATCAGATTTACCGATATTTCCCTGTGCTCCCCAGTGTTGGTTTAAAATGTGCATCAGTGGGGAATGTGGCAGAAATGCCGTTATCATTACTTTTCTCTCCCTACAGAATTGGTGACTTAAACTATTTTAGAACAGCCCAGGTGGAAGCTCAGGTGAAATTATTAATCTCAAAGGATTCAGAGAAGGTAGAATTTAAATGTGGGTATTGTAGAACACATGGGACTGTGTGGCACAGATCATGTCGTGATCTATGGCTTGATTCATGTGCTTAGGTATCTTGTTATTTTAGGTAAGCTGCATGTCCCACAGCCCCTTGAAGAGTGCAGGTCTGTGAGTGCTGTGTCACACCTGCCAGCTCCTCACAGACGTCTTGGGTACCCCAAAGCATCTCGGCAGAAGATGCACATAAGGCAGTCGACTCTCACTCTGAATGTCTTTATAATGTCTTGCTATAAATATCATACTTACTCCTCCTTTTTTCTACTGTCTATATGTTTCCGAATCTCAAGATTGACTGTTCTGCTTTCTGCCATTCATGTCTCAGAAAATATCCCTTTTTGTCTCTCTGTAGCTTTTTGGAATTGTTAATAGGGGTGTGAATTTAATTTAGACTTGTACATCCGTGCCAGAGCAAAGCTCTGGTAAAATAGAGCTATAGAGCTGGCTCTATTTGACTTTTTTTTATTGCTGGCTCTGCAAAGTGTAGACTCAATGTAAGGATGCACAGTTAGGGTTAATATTTTGTGTCCATGAGCTAGAGCCACAAACACGTATTCTTTTTCAGACTGGGCACTTGAGCAGTCTTCTCTATTTACAGGGTTTTTTTCTCTCCTTTTTTTTTTTTTGAAGGATCATTTATCCGCTTAGTTATTGAAATACAATGACATGGCTGGCAGCCAGTCAAAATACCTGGTTTCTCCAACTCTTTCACAATATTGTCTCACCTTTTAATTCCTGCCCCTGACAGACACAAGTGCATGGGATCTGCTGTTGTTCTGTTGGGAGACTGTTGCTACTCAGTTTTGCTTGCTTAGTTTGAGAAGTGACCTATTCCATGTGAACAAAGGTGGGGAAGTTGAGGCCCAAACCCCTAATTTTTCAGATTATTTTCCTACACTACTTATATTTGCAAATCCTTTCTCTTCATTCTTGTCCCATCTTGACTGAGATGGCTATAAAATGCTTAACAATCAGTTTTCTTTCTTTTTCTGCTTAATCTCAGACTCAGTGGTGATCAAGTGGAGAATGTCACTTAAGGATACAAGGTTGCTCTCTGCCATGTTTTATCTTATAGTTGTCTTAGGTCTGCCTTTGCTGGCAGGGACTCAGTAAAGCACTTAAGTCAGGAAGTTAAGTGCTAGCCTGACATCAACCATAAACATGTGCTATTTGAATTGGGACCTTTGCACTTTTTCTTTATGGTAGTTAAATATTCCATGAGGTTTCTTGGTGTACCAGTTTTGTCATCAAGCGAGGCATGTATACAAAGGTATTGAGTTTGCTCTTCAAAGACATGTGATGACTGAATAACTGAGTATGTCTGGCTGGGCTTGATACAGGCTCAGTTGTGGCGAACACAAAGAAAAGTTTGGTGATTCTCCAGTGGGTTGCTCATAGGGCAGCAATCAGTGAGGGGAGAAAACACTAAAATGCAAACTGTACAGTTAGCTATGATATTTTAATTTGTACAATTCACTGCACCGGTCAAAATTATTCCAGTAGCTATGTGAATTCTATGTGTGAAAGGGTTACGTGGGGGACATTTAATCTCACAGGTGACTCCTGATCTCTTATACTCTGCTCTGCCTGGTGTGTTTTTTGAAATCTAAATCTTCTGTCTGGGTGTCTGATTCTCTGTGGGATATCAGAAGATTTGTGTTCAAATGAATCTCTGTATAAAGAGTAAGGGCAGTTTCATGTCCTGCTTATATTCCCTGTAGCAGGTAAGCTTCAAGTTACCTGTATTAGAGTAGAACTTCTCAGAGTAGATGGAGAGGCAAACCACTTCTATTAGCACACAACTCTTTTCCAGTATATCTTAGTCCCTTGATGTTGAATTTCTACTGCCTTTGAAAGGAATTCGAACAACTTCTAACATTCACTCAAGATAATTGCCAGAAACTGTCTACTTCTACAACTTCTACAACCTCAGAGAACCTCTCATCTCAAAAAAACAATCCAAAAAACCCAAACCATATAAACATTGTTTCTTCATATCTGCATATCAGGGAGTCTAGAGAGAGAGAAGGGCAGCCTATTAGTCGTTCAGCAAGCCAGAGCAGCTGAATGAGCCAAGAATTAACATGGACCAAATTGCAAATGCTCTCCTATTAACTGCAATTAGCTACATAAAAATTTGCTTATTTAGAGTTAATAATTAAAGTAATTCGTAAGTGGGGATAAGAAAATAAAGGCCCTAAATCCATTTTTCCCTTCTGGACAAATATATTGAAAGTCACAAACAACAATGGTTTGTAATCTGGGGTCAAGTTTCAGAGGCTTTTTCCCATACACTGAGATTATATTTCACTCCCTATGGCCTTCATCCAGATTCTTTCAGCACCAGGGAAGTGACTCCTGCTGAGGTCAGTTAACACAGTCCTACCATGGCTACATAAGAAAAGAGAGAAGTGATTTCATACAGACCTAAAAATGCTACTTGCTGTGTGTATGGTTGGGCATGATTCTGCCTAGACTATGTAACAAGGGAAGAGCCACTGACTATGTAGCTGATTCAACGTGGGAAAAAAGAGGCAAGTGTCCCCTAACTTGCCCTGACAGAGATGGGTAGGGTTAGGATGTTACTTTGCCCTTTGGCAGTTATTAGAAATGTGATGCTGAATGTTTCCTGATTACCTTAGAAATTTAAAGCTTCTAGAGATTTCCTCTCATTTATAGAATTTATGCTGGTCGTGTCTGAAAATTTGTCATGCTTTTCTGAGATATACCAAGAAAATCTTATCCAAAGCATGCACCTAGTACCTGGTCTTTACAGCCAACAGTGGGGAAGATCAGAGATGCTGGAGCTATTGTCATTGCTTGTAGTATTATTGCATCTTTGAAACAGGAGTAAAAATAATTATCCCTTGTCCTTGATCTAAAGCAGTTACTTTGCAAATGGGGAAATAATTCTATATTTTTAAAAAATAAAACAAACCAACAAACATTTCCTGTAGAAAATGAAGGCAGGAATTCAGTAAGATTCTGGCTGGCCTGAGAGGACATAGCAAGCAAAACCCTGCTTGTGGTGAGCAGTTGAGTTCATGAGATGCGAAGTTAACACTTAATTGTGAAATTTGATCCAGGCATTGCTATACTAATCTCTGGGTAATAACACAATGAATAAGAGCAGAACCCTGAAAAACAACTCTGTAAAATTTCCGAGGTTACTGAACTACTTTATTTGTTCAGTATTGTGTATAGTATTGCTTTTTGGTTTTCTTTAATAATTGTGACATCTGGTATTTATCTAAAAATGAGGAAGTCTACCCTATTTATCAACAAGACTAAGAATTGTATTCAGCAGCATTCAGTTCCTTTGTAGCAGAATAAACTAATCTCTAAGAGTTTTATGTATGCACAGCTCTCTTGTGATGTAGCTTTAATAACCAAGCCTTTATGTTTTTTTAAGCTTAGGCACAAAGTTTAAGGAGAAATGTCACAATAAGACTGGGATGTATGAGGGATCTCACAGGGGCCAAAGATTGGTGAGGTATATAGGATGGTAAAGTGAACATTAGTCTCAGTTCAGAACTTTAAGAGAATTCTTGCTGATCTTTATGGGGCCTGTTCCTGTTGCCACAGCTGAGCACGTGCTTACACAGTCTCCTGAACTGAGACTTAAGCAGTAACACAGTTCTGGGTGTACTTAAAGTGTATTAATTAGCTACGGTGCTTAGTGGAGGGGAGAAAATGTACTAAGCATTCAATAATTGCTTCCTCCTTATATTTCAAAATTGCATTCCCTTTTCATTGAAGTCAAGGAAAGCCTAGAGGTAGACAGAAATGGTGACAGTAGCCGCAGCCTAAGTAAAACACAGTGTTTGTGTGCAGCTTGTAGAGCATTTGGTAGTTCTATTTCAAAGGTGGATGTGTTGCTCAAGCAGTTGTAGAGCTTTGAACTGTTGAATTGTCACAGCAACTATTGCATGGTACACAGCAACAGCTTGAAAACATCTGTCTGCAGTTGTTCAACAGGCAGAAATGTGGAGTGGTTGTTCAGAGCTTTTGTGTTATAATGCAGGACACTCAAATACGTCAACCCTGTGCTCATTCTTCCAGGCACCTGTGTTCAGACTTTCTTCCCAGAAAATTAAAGCCTTTCTGTTGTGGATATGAGCTCCCAGAGAAGTCCTCCAATTCACACCATATTTTGCCGTCTACAGTTGCTTGTGTACAATAAGCTTTGTCAAGTCAAGCACGCCACGCGCTGCAGATGAGGAAAATAACATGTATCTCATAACCCTCCAATAACAGTCCATGAATACATCTTCATTCTGTACAACTCATGTCTCCTGGAAATCCATCGAAGAGGATAAATGAGAAAAATGCTACTCTTGAGTAGTTATATTTTATGGCAATATATTTATTTGTGATAGGAGCGATTTACTTAGAATTGTTCTTGCTATAGTTCATATCATTCGCTTGAGCCATGAATAAATAAATGATTGTTATGTCAGCTTTTGAGGATCTGACTCTCTGAGCAAACCAGTCTAACCTGGCAGTTGTTTGGGTTGGTTTCTTGCCACGTGTAATTTTTTTTTCTTGAGCAGTAAGTTCCCATGAAAGTGCCAGTATATTCCCCCTCATTGTGAGTTAGTATTTCATTAGCATAAATCATTTCATATCTTGTGGAGTCTGACCTAATTTCTCTGAGTACAAACCTGCATCGAATCCTTCTTTGTCATTTGTATTGGTGGGTAGATTCCAGTACCACTGCCTTACGCTATATAGCTACTGCCCCTATAATTTCTGCTCTTAAAATATTTCATTCTTTAGGCTCAGAGCTCTTATCTCTGTCAGCAAGTCCTCCGTTCAGCTAAGGATTACACAGACACAGGAGAAATGGAAACACCAAACAACTCCATAGTGTGATACCTAGGATTTTTTTATGGCCGTACTGGTAGTCCCTTGGAGAACAGTAACCAGCTGATGGAAATGGCCACAAGAAGAAGTTTTACTCTCATCAGGAGAGTGTATGTGTCTCACTTCAGACCACAGTCTTAGCTGCCTTAAATTAGGGAAAATTCCAGCAAGGCTTTGCTAAGTGAGCCAGTGCGCACAGCACAAGTGCTGTATTCCTGCAGTAAACTGCATCACATTCCAAAAATCCATACTTATTAAGACATGGAGGTGAAAGATGACGCAGCTTTATAGGATATGTAACTGACTGAGGTTATGTTTGTGTAGGCAAATGAGAAAATGCAAAAATACAGGTGTTGCTTGGAATTTGCTCCTCTTTATCCAGGGTTAAGAGGCTAATGGAAGCACAACTCACACAAGGAGATCCTGCTTTCAAGAAAAAAAAAAAAAAGAAGAATTAAATATTTACCTACTAAAAGAAATGCCGATTGACAGATTAAATATGCAAGTTCTTTGTTATCATTCCAATAATTCCAGAACAAAAAGTCGGAGTTGAAGGAGGAGCAAATATCTGGTATAAGCCTTACACCTGTGCAAAGCAAGAAGAGACTTGCCACCTTCAGCTCTCTTCAGCACAATGATCCCCTAGAAACTCTGCAACTCTTGCTCAGTCCTGCTGTATCCTTTTCTACCTCAGGTGCATATTTTTTATCCTCTTGCCACTTGTATATACTAAAGGGATTCATGAGAGGAACTGAGCTATCTAATCTGTAAATTCCTACATTGAAATAAACCAAGCGAACATGACTAAATTGATTTTGAGGGACCTAGACAGATTCACACCCCTGTGGAATGGTCACTGGTGCAAGTGTTGTGTGAACAGACATTTCTGATGCTTTTGCTGTTTGCTTTGGTCTGATCCAGAGGCTACAGGTCCAGCTTTAGGTGGGATATATGCACAAAAGTTCAAGTTTTTTCAGTATTGAATGGGCTTGAGCTTCAGTGAGTAGTGGATGCTCTAAATTTTGCACTGAATGAAACTTTCTGGAAGAAATTTATCCTATAGTTTCAGCCTTTCTCAGGCTATTGCTTTGATCACTGGGTAACTCACAAGCCCTTTTCTCTAGCCACTAAAAGGGACAGAACCTAGTGTTCAGTGAAAAGAGGCTAGAGATGGCCTCAGCTATTTTGGAGGCTTTTTTTCTGCTGTAAGTCATTACATCTACCTCCCCTGCTTGTGATGTGGTATGTAGCAATACTGGAAGCTCCATGCTTTCTATTTCTTCCCATGTGATGGTTTGAACCAACAGTCACAATCCATTCATGGTGACCTAGTGCTGTTGGCTGAGCAGTATCATCTGATTTGGTGACAGCTTTTCATGACTGTGCAAGTTAAATGCATTCATATAAATAGTCTTTATAAAGGGTGATATGGATACATGGTTTAATTTGCATTTCTACTTTGTAAAGAGCAGGGAAATTACTAGTCAACAGAACTTGGCAAGTGAATTGCTATTCTATTTGTAAGTGTCCAAACCTACCCTGATTTTAAGATTTAAGAGCAGTGTTTCTATTGGTTTTATAGGGTAATGTGTAGGGATGGGAGGTGCCCTTTTAAGAGTACCAATACAAAACATGGACCAGGACTTAACAAGCTGTTTCAGACTTCTGCAAGGCCCAAAGGCTTAGTTTCCAAGTAGCTCACAGTGTAGTACCTGTATAAACATTTTAAATGTTCAGAAAACACTTGATTTTCTTGAATTATTGCAAAGCTTGAAAATCACCCCATGCAGTGGAAATAATTTTTTTAGTCTCAGACTCAGCCCCTTAAAACAAACATTTAAATAATCATTTTAAAGCACCAAAAAGAGATTCTCCCTTATTTTTCTGCCCCCTTGAATCCTTTTTATACAAGCAGTATTATGCAAACAGACTGCAGGTGCCCTCGTAACCCAGTAAACCATAACAGCCAGAGACACATGCTGGAAAAAAATGTACAGGGAATATGCAGTATGCACATCAGATGGCACTGGGAGCTTTTACAGTCAGAATAAGAGAACTTATAGTGCCATTAGCTGGACTTTCGATGCATCAACATGAAAGGCAAAACTTTTGTGCTCAGCAGATTAGACTAGAATCTGATGAGAAATCTTTTGTATTCACAACAACTGTTCTTTAATGTTGTGCATGCAAATTAGTGGCTCCTCCTTCAGTGAAGTTTCACTGGCAATCAGGTGTCAAACATGGTTTTTGCTAGTTAGCCTCACTTTCTGAGGCTGGGTCTTGCTGCTGAAGTGAATACATGGGAGAAGACAGCTGCTGAGATTTCTCTTGCTGGGTGCCTTCATAGCTAGTGGTGAGATGCTTGCTGCAGCTGAGGTTATTAGATATAGCTGCAAATAAGCTAACACCTTCTTTTTCTTGACTACTTGTAGGTAAAGAGGATTTCAGTCTGTATGGCGCATGCCCTCTCTGTTGGGGCTGCAAATAGAGGGCAGATGAATGCTAGTGTGCATGGCAGGCTTTCAGAGGCAGATGTTTTTGTGCTAAAACTTAAGCTGAGAGTGTTAGTGTCAGTGAGGCACTGGAGTAACACTACACCTCTCAGTAACAGTGAGCTTCATCCAATCCTTCATTGCCCTCTGTGGCTTTCTGTACATACTGCTTTCCCTCAGGACAAATTGTTTTTGTTACAACAAGCTGAATGGCAGCTGATATAATCAGTAATACCCGGAGCGATAATTCTGCAGGGCTGTAACTTGCATTGGCTGCTGTGTTTGTTCTTCCCAGGGAGTGAAGTATTTAACAAAGAAATGGACAATGCTGTATATATATCTTGCTCAATAGGATAACTTCTGCATGCATTTTAAAGACAGAAAACCGAATGTATATGACACCATCAAACTGCTTGATTCCAAAACCTGCTGCTCCTTAAAACGTCAGCTCTCTAAACTTCAGACACTAAAGCTTTTTAATCTTTGCATTGCTGGGGATGCTTCCAGGACCAACTGTGCTTTAGGGAAATGGGGGATGCTGTTCACTTGGTCACTCTCTCCTGTGGGAGAAACCCACTAGAGAAGGAATGATGTTTATGTTATGCCTTACATGCCACTGAAAGCTCTTTCTGTTTGTGCTCAGGAAGGGCTGTGTATGTGCAGGACTTAAACTAATCTGCCCTGCTAAGAGCTTATGCTTGGTGCAAGGCCAATTGAGTTGCTATAGCTTTGGCTGGCACAGGACCCAGGAAGGCTTGTTTCTGTGTACTTGTGAAGACCCACCTAGCTGTGATCTGGAGGAGTGGGTTTGCCTAGTGTCAGATTCATAGCTCTGATATCAGCATGATGTGAACTTGAAGAAAGGTCTTTGGTCCCTGTGGTTGAATTTCATCTGCCTTAAAGTCAGTATCAATAAACTAGACATGGAAATCTCATCTGGTCATCTAAATTCCATTTACAGTCAAGAAAGAAACAGGCATCCTGGGGGGATCCGCCTTAACTCAGATGGGGTTGCGTGAGTTAGCTGTTGAAAGTTGTGTTTCTATAGACTAGAGATGGGATATGTAACCACTCAACTGAGTTTCTCTTCACAATCAGCATAATGGGTGTGTTAATACCTCTCATATTAAGTTTTTTTTTTCCTGTTTGCGAGCAACTGAAGGCAGTCATATTTTTTCCATAATCTATGCCCAGGGCAGTATAGTTTGAGGGCATCTGGCCAGTGCTCCAGGAGAAACAATTGCATGTTGTTAATACTTTCTGAAAAGTCCTGGTACCTCAGACCTGGCGATGAAGTGCCATAAGAGGCATTTTACTTGCTCTTACTGTTTCACCATCTTCTCTCAGAAAGTTGCCAATTTGCTCCTGAGAGATTGAGCAAATCTTACTTTACCTGCAGGATAAGGGGTTGTTTTCAGCATGAGACAACAGTAAGCTACACTTCATTAGGCCACTTATGCCTTGAGCCAAATCCAAGCAGTCAGAAAAATGTAATGGTCCCCATAAAACATGTCACAGTCAAAAAAATGAAATGGTCCCTGTAAAACATGTTGTGTCTTGTTTTACTGTGCTTCTAGTGCAAACTTCCTAGCTGCTGACTGCCGTCTTTAGAGGAGAAATGGAAAAGTAGCAATCAAGAACTTCTGGCCAGTGTGTTTCATGCCTCGTGCAGGAGACAGACCCAGCGTGTTAATGCGAAATCAGCATTAGAGTTTGACTGGATTTATTGTCGCCAAGTCTTGAAGACATCCAGAGTGAGGGACATAAGTGGTGTGTTAACCTCAAGTAGGGGTGAAGAGGGAACACAGCTGTGACCTGGCCTTTGCTCTGTCTGCTCAGGCTCTTCTCAGCATCTTCTCCTCCCAACCTCACCTATTTTCTGTTGTCAGCAGCTGGGTTTGTTTTGGCTTTTAATGCCTAGAGATACCTGGAATACTTTTCATGCTTTGCTGCATGGTTTGTGCTTTAGTAATTCCAGAAGCAGATGTCCCCCAGTGGAAATCTTTGAGCCACAGTAGAGACAGGTCCTGGAAACCATGGAGCACACAGCAAGCCTTGTTAGCCTGCATTAATTTCCAGCAAGATTCTCACCTGGTAAGGTGTTGAGTGTTATTGCAAAAGCTCTAAAATAAATAGGTTTGTGTGGCCCTGAAACCAGTGTTAATATTATTGAAGATTTTATTCACTATTTTCCCACACAACATACATGGAACAGCAAAAAAATCCCCCCTTATTTGGTAGCTGATGTCTGAGAAATTCCAGATAGGAGGAAACAGCAACAGATGGTATGGTAGAGCTTTTGTCCAAGTCAGGGAGAAGTAGAGTAACTTGAGTTACTAAACTAACTTCCTCCTTAACAGACAGATTTCCTAGGATCCTCTTTCCAAAGCTTGTTGTCCTGAAAAGTTCTTCTTTTAAGTCTTCTCCCAGAGTAGTAAGGGAAGGACATAAACCAGAAATTTCTGGTTACAGAGGTTGGAGGGCAATACAAGCTTATGGAGAGCAAGGATTTAAAGTTATCAGAGGTACATTCTAATCTGCTAATGGGATTGTCTGATGATGAGGAGCTTTCTGCAACTATGTTTGTAAAATTATTATGATTGCTAAAATCCCTGTGTGACTGCAGTCAAATGACTTAAACCACAACCAGTCATCACTGAAGCATATACTTAATACTCTAGATGAGTGTAGGCTTTCATCCCAGCTAACATATTGCACACTTGAAATGAAGCACAGGCTTAATGGTAATGCAGGGAAGTATTTAATACCTTCATCTTTCAATTCCTATAATCGTTTAGGAACGAAAGCAGCAGTAGTGACTTTTCAAGCTCATGAAGAATTACAAGGTGTAATTTGTTGTCAACAGGCTTAAAAAGTGCAGTGCCACAACAGAACATTAGTGTTATGACTGAGATCTCTGTGGAAAGGAATCATGTAAGTCACAAGAGCAGTTTAGGCCAGTAAGCTAGTTTTAAAGTTTAGGTATTTTATTCTATGTTATTGTTCTATGAGTAAATAATTCCAGGGGTACTTGTTTTCTAATGTCTTGAAAGGAACTGATTTTCACAAAAAAGCAGAATGTTTGGGTTTGATACAGCCAGTCAAGATACAGCACTGTTGTGCTTTGGGTCTTTATGTCTTAGTTAAAAGACTGAAATGTTCCATTTGTTACGGCTGATAAGAAAATACATTTATTTTGTACTAAATTGAGCGCATACGAAGCTTGAAAGGGAAACGGAAAACAATGTTTTTCCCTATATGAAAATATTTAGTGTCTCAGTTCAGTGTGTTTGTTCATTTGTTTCGAATGTTTCATTAATTTGTTACAAAGAAGAAACAAATCAGAATAACTGAGTCATAATATTTTCACAATATCGAGATGTTTAGCTGGGAAAGTCCAGGTTTACCTCACCGTAGCAATTTATGATTGGAATAGTATGATCTGATTTGTTTTGTTTTCCTGTGAAGTTATCAGATAGAACAGAAAACTTTATGCAAATTCTGGAGCCTTAAGCACCACCAGCATAATGCCGACATTTGCGCCCTGCACGCTGACCTTGTACCTTCGAAAGGTTGATTTCTGCAGCTGGCTGTAGAGATATTAATTCTTGGTAAAAAGAGACAAAGTTCCTATTTCTGTCTGTCAACCTCCAGTGAACTTTTTCCCTTATCCATGCACAGGCTTGACTGTGATAAAGGTGCAAAATGTGTTGAGAGCCAAGTGTTCACCTTCCTACCTGGTCCTTTGCAAAGGGCAGCTGGGGGAGTGTGTGTGTGGATGCGAGTGGATAGGCTGCAGTAATCCATCCTCTCTTCTCTGCAGGTGAGCAGATTTTCACCAAGAGTGGAGAGGAAGGCAGGCGTAGAAAATAGATGATCTATAGCCAAATGTTTCCCATAGTTTTCAGGGCAGTGTTGGCAACTTCTTCCTGAAAGCTGTGAATTTATTCACCTGGCCACAGCGTGCCTGCATTTGGCTCACCTCTGTGTGGTGCACTTGAACTCAAGCAGATCCAGGTTTCTTGCCCTCGCTCCATGCAATTGTAAAGGAACAAATGATTTTAATATTGTCTAATGTATAATCCAAACTGTGTGGAGCTCTGTCCAAAATGGAAATTCTGCCCTTCTGTAAACATAAAAGCAACTTAAAATTCCTTTTTTGGAAATTGCCTGACCTTGTCTAATCTGGAAAACAACAAAACAAAACCCCTAAACAAACAAAAAACCACCACCAAAACCCCCCCAACCACAACTGACTCAATATTTCGGTTTAGGTCTCCCAAATGGTTACAATTGCAGTTACAACTAGTGCAGTGCAAAAGTGGACAGAAGATGCTGTAATCCAAAAAGGATTGACAAAACAGAATCTCTATGCTAGTTAATACCTGGTGTTTTAAATGGATGGTGGCACTTTTCAGTGGCAGAGATGCATGAAGTTGCAAGGAAAAAAAGCCTGAATTTTATGTGTTGTCATTTCTCCTCGTATTCTTGTCGTGCTGGTTTCCCTGGTAAGTCTTACTTATTCAGCATTTCACAGACAGGTTGTGTAAGGAGAAATCCCCAAATTCTTTGTGCAGAACTTGTACAAATGTATTTCACTTTGGATTTATGTTGCCTAGAAGAAAAGCTGTTCCTCTGAGCCGAGCTGGAATGCATCTCCATTCATTAATCATAAACAATCTCCACATGGCCCTTTGCCAGGTGAGGGTACACAGCAATGCATCACTGAATCACTCGGGCCAAATAGATGGCTAGGAAGTGTATGCTAGCTATCAGAGGGGAAATGCAGCTCACAGAATCTTTGATATAAAAAGGTTTTTCCAAAGACACTTTTGCTAATATTTTCAAAACTAGTTGTGCATTTTACTGTTGCACAGGGATCGCACTCAGAAGCATCCATTTCTGGCTGTATTTGCCTGCTTATTTTGATAAAATGTTATTCTCAACGCCCCCCCCCCCCAAAAAAAAAACCCAAAACAAAAAACCAGACCCAAACCAAACAACTAACAGTGCAAAATGAGTATGTAACTGTGATAGTTAGAACACTTGAAGTTTCTATATCTCGCACTAAAAGTGTAATCATTGAAGTTGATCAGATTTTGTCAGGCTTCAGTTGGAGTTCCTAAAAAGCATTGGAAGTTCCTCTGTAGGAGCAAGCTGTAAAAGCTTGGTGAAATTGTAGTAACTGTAGTGTCTTACTGAAGAGGTGCTGGGTCATACGGTAGCTGGTTATAGGACTGATATTACAGGAGCGAGTATGAGTTTAATGAATTCTGATAACCAAGCTACGTTACAGCTGAGGGTTCCTGAGGCCTGAGTTTCTCATGTGGTAAACTTTCAGCATTAGTCTTTCCCCGGCTCAAAGTACCTGAAAGGTGAAATTTTGTGGAAAATAAACTATAGAATGTGCAAAACTATGGAGAGGTAAATAGAAACAAAGGAGAGGGTTAAAGGAAGAGTTAAGGGCCTTCATTTGTACTTGCACCAGAATCATCAAGTACAATAATAGCCATTTCTGTACCTGCAATTAATACAATAAAAGATTAGCCAGTGAGAGTTGCAGCCATTGAAGTGAAAGAGATGAGAGTTTTCACAACTGAGTCCTACAAAAGGAAAGCCCCTAAATTTCCAGGGAACTGCCAATGTTAATCAAATGCTTTCTATGCATCTGGAATGAAAGAAAATACCTTTATCTTTCTGCACTGCAATAGATCACAGAGGGATTACTCAAAAATATGTAGCATAGATGGTTAGACAGCAGTCAATGCTGTATTTTAAATGAGAATGTCAGAGGAGAACATGTTTGCACAAGAATGATGCTACTCTTATCAGGCTAAGATTGTTGCTGCATAGTGTCCTTTCTAAAATGATGATTTCAGATTTTTCATGGATGTACAGTACAAGACCAAGCGAAACAAAAGAGGTCATCTCTGAATTATTTTTTGAGCTTGTACCCTGATCTTACCACTTTAAGTCACAGCAACAGGCAGTATTGTTTCCCTTACAGAAGTGTTGGCAGTGGCCAAGAGATTAACAGCAAATCTCCTGTGCCTGAAGGGTTCTGAAATGATTCCAAAACTCTCATTTGCAGAGGGAAGATTGGTATCCTCGCTGAGCGTGTTGTTTCTCCGCTGTATTTCCAGCTCCTTTACTTGTGAGAAACTCATTTCTTGCCATACTCTGTACAGAGCAGCAGTTGTTCTTCCAACTGTTGACATGTGTTAGGTAATGTGGTCTCTTTCTTTTGGGCCGCTATGTAATTCCTGACTGTAGTGAGTGTTAGAGAGTACATTATCCAAGGCTGAGCTGCAAGATTTGGTATCCGTGCATTTGAAAATCTCCTTCTCTTTGCTTTGTCAGACTGGTAACACAACTGCTGAGCCCTAAACCCCATTTAGATTGACAGCGAGGTGACCAGCAGGTGGCAGTTTCACCCAACTAATACGAATGTGTTAGGCAACAAACAAATTTGTGTGTAAATACTGCTGCAAAAGTGGATTTCTTTTGCTTTTATCTAAATTATAGCTTTTGTTTGTGCTTCATCGCCCCTTTGGATGATATTGATGACAGAGTTTCAGGACAATGACAACTGCCAGTAAGCAATTGCTATGGCTCTCACTGGAGTCATTGGTGCAGCATTGGACTCTAAATCAGTACTGTTTTTTGCATTCAGGAAAGAATTGCTGTGAGTGTATAGCGACTGTTTGTTTTAGACAAGCGGGTCAGATAATTCAAATGTTGATATACACCTCTGCATCCAAAGGCTGGCATGTGTTTGAGTATCTTTCTGAATGTGCCTGCTGAAATCTTTCCACTGACTTGCAGAAACTGCAAGATTACATCTTACTAAATCCTGACAGAGAGCTGTAACATTTTTCTCAAAGTAGTTACTTTTCTAAATATAAAATTATAGTTTTGTTTCATGACATGAGAGATATTTGTCACTCACACTGGCTTCTTAATGCCACCAGTTGGGTTTTGGACTGTTTTGTACTGTTGCAGTAACACCAAAAATGAAAGGGTATATACATGGAGAACAGTGACTGTAACACAAAGAATGAAGCATTCCTTAAAGAAATGCCTTGCTTTGGCAGGGTCAACAAAAACTGACTGAAGTTTTTAGCGTTAGCATGTTACTGGCTTCTATGCAGGACCACTGTAAAAGGAAACCTGTTTGAGATTGCAGTGGGAACATGGAACAAACCTTTACATTGCATTGCTTTCATAACTGATGAATCTCCAAGCTTTCTTGCTGTCTCACACTGCCAACTTCCAGAGCTAGTCATGCGATTTATGTGCGTAACATTCAATGATATTCTTAATCCTGTTTTCTCTTCATGAATCATTTCAGATCTTTTGATTTCTGTCAATTTCGGGTTTATTTTGAGGGTGGTTCTTTGTGTAATGTCTCAACAGATAGCTTGGATGGGTGTTTTTCACTGTGTTGGTGCGCACAAACTCTGGCAGCCAGCAAGTCACCAGACTGGTGTTACTGTAGGTGGGGAAGTTACCAAGATGTCCTGCTCCTTTCACCCCTTAACACCATCTGCTTTAGCAGCCACTCTGCGATATGTGAAAGGGGAGAGGCTGTGCAACTGCTCACAGTGCTAGCTAACCCAAGATTGTCTGTCAGCATTGCAATCAGAGGCAAGCTTGCAAGAAAGATGCACAGCATAAACAAACTAGTTTGAACACCCAACTGCAGAGAAAAGATGCAGTGACAAGGACTTGAGTACACAGTAGCATGCCTGTGGTCCCAGGCTGGCATCGTGAGCAAGCACAGAAGCTTAGGCTTGTAGGATCATCACTGTTCTTGGCCTTCTTGCTGGCTCAGTCAACGTTAGATCACATCTTGCTTGCAGCTGCAGTATGGACGCAGACTGTGTTGTGTGCTGTTGTTTCTGTTGCCTGAGTTGGTACTGGAAACTTGAACTAAATGTGACTGCTACTCATTCACAGACAAACACCTGAGAGTTGGAGGAGAATGGGTAGGCTGCAAGCAGACAGTGCTGAACATGGCCTGTGTGTGTGAGCACCAAGAAGGGAGAAGCAAGGACGGGGTATATCTTAGAGCATGTGTGTGTAATCACTACAAACAACTTGCATATTTAGCTTTAAGAAGTGGTGGGGTGGTTTTGGTTGGTTGGTTGGTTGTTGGGGGTTTTTTTGCAGGGGGTTAAACCAGTCACAATTTGGAGCTCAGGAACAGACCAGATGATCTCTTAAAGAGTATGAAGTACAAAAAAATCCTGGAAAAGTCTCTTCTAGAACTTACTGTGTGTTAGAAAACAAGTGATTATTCATGGAAACTCTCATTTAAGTGCAGACATGGTCTCAGTGTGAGAAATATGGTTGGCTTGGGATTTTTACTTTCGTTTTAGCCTAGAACTCAACTTTCTTGAGAATGCTGAGGAATAGGTTCACTTAGGCAACTCTGTGCAGAGACTGGGAAGGATTTCATGTTCTCTTTTGAGCCTGAATGTTAGGCCTGATCAGTATGAGACATTTTTGCATGAAAAAAATATATGCAGTAAGCCTGGAATGGATGTGGAATGTCCCAGGTTCAGATCCTCACTGTCTGAGAGGTCGGGAGGGGCCATGGTGATTTACACTGCCCAAGGACTTAATTTCTAGGGCTGAGCATATATGAAGGCTGCATCATTTGTTCCTTATCAAAGCTGAGGTATGAATCAGAACTTGTTTCAGAGGGCAAAGTGGGAGGTTTGAGGCTCGCAAAAAATTAAGAAAGAAAAATCAGTGAGTTTATGGTATCATGCTTGTTTCAGTGTTACAGCATATATATATATTAAAAAAAGAAAACGTGATACACTCCTCAGAAGCGCATCATTAGTGTGCAGCCTTGTATATGCGAGGTTAACCCCAAAAGTTTGGCCTCTGTTCCCAATCTTACTGAAGTTACTTCTTGGAAAGTGATTCTTGGTTACTATGTCAGAAGTTTATCTGGTAACTGTATGTAAAATATGGAAATGGATTATTATCAGCCCCCAAAATAGCACTGGCTGTTTCATCTGTGGAAAACATGCCTTTTTTTGCAACTTCCTCATTTTAGATATTTATTACCACAAGACTTTATCTGCCTGGAATCTAAAGTATTGATATAGAGACATTAATACCAGTTTAATCCTGATTTAATTTTATCCACAGCTTTTCTAAGCATAATTAAAATATAGTTAAAGGTGAGATGATATGCATATGTAGATTTTTTAAATTAGAGTCTGTATATTTACTTTCGTGTATTATGGAGCCTGCCTTCACATGTACATAAGATCTGGTGCATACAAATCTCAGACTGTGCTTCTACTACTCTGCAAAGCACAAATGTACACAGAGTGTGTCCTTATACTTAAAAGTAAGGTCTTATTCCTGGCAGAAACCTGCCTAAAAACTTGGTTTGCCATGCTGTTTTCCAGTAGCTCAGAATTCAGGTATTTCCAGAAGAAAACTGCAACAGAGTACTGTTCTAAACACCTTCTGACATTGTCTTATGCACTGACTCAAGACAAACTCCAGGAAATTCTCCCAGTATTTCCTGAGATTGCCTTGTGCTGTAAGCTTTAAGTAAATCTAAACATATGATCAGGACTTGGCTTTCAAAGAACATAATTTCTCAGGAAAAGATTTCCTGTTGCATTACAAGAGTTTATCCGAATTATACAAATTTAAGAGGTTTCTAAAATGAAGTTCCATTAGTTTAGGGAGAAATATGATACCGCTTTTGTATTGGAGGTATGAGAGTCCACAAATTCTTCCTGCTTTAGGATAACTGAAATGCCACTGAAGCCAGTTTCAATATTCTTCCTCATTTCTGGCTACACTGGGCTATGAGTTAGACTCTAGCTTACCTGCCCATCTATGAAGTATTAGCTAACAGATTGCCTGCAATTACTAAGCACTTCAACAACAGAGAGGATATTATACTGTGTGGCTGGTAGTAAGTATTAATAGAGTTATGCAAAACATAGCTAAACAATGTCCTTGTGCCTGAGAACTTGAGGGGATAGGTGCTATTTTGGAGGGCAGCAATACGGAGGTACACATTCCTTATTTCTTTCCACTCTGTGTGCTTTGGGGTTTGCTTCTTTGTGGTTTTTGGACAAATCTTTGAACTAGAGGCAATGCAATTAAGCATTCATCTTCATTTGATTAATCTAGGGTTTCCCATTAAATGCAACACTAATGGTATGTTGCAAAATGGTTAACAAATGGACCGACTTCTGAGAGGTGTTTGGAATCCCTGAAAGGATGAAATACTTTTAATAGACTCCTAGACAAAGAACTGACCAGATTCTGCCTCATGCTTTATGTGAGAGAAATTTGTGAGAGCAAACTTTGGGGCCACGGCAAACTGAACAGGAAGATAGGAACGCCAGAATCCTAAACTCACTGTGCAGCTTCCAACAAATAATCCTCTGGGAATGAAGCTCCTAACTCAGGGTTACTTGTGAAAATTCATCACAATAGTCTGATTTTTACAGGAAAGAATGTTCAGAGGTTGAAGAGGTTCATGCAATGGTGTGAGTAGGTAAGATATAATAGTGTTGTTATTAATGCTAAGAACTTATTTGAACTCCTGTGGCAAGGCTCTCCTAGCCTTTCTTTGGCGTTGAAAGCTATTTTGGAAGGGCCATCTCTTCTTTAGTAGGAAATGCTGTGTTTTGATAAAAAACAAACCAGAAAAGGGTTTCTTTTTTAAATGAAGGACGCCCTCGTTTAATGAGGCTTGAAGTGTTTACAGGTGTTTCCTCATATGTTCAAACTTAGTGGCCCCAGGGAGTTGAGATTCTCATAAGGCAGGAGCAAACACTCCAGTTTTGTATTTTAAAAGTGTTGCACATTTAAAGGGCCAGGCAAACATGGTGTGTGGGCTAGTTCAGTCTTGCTGAAGTGTGCAGAGCCAATAGTGATGCCATCTGAAGCAGCAGAATGCTGTCTTATGTGAAACAAGACCATCCTTCGTGCCATAGAAGGTGAAAATCTTACTAAAAGACTCTCGTGATTTTTCTGCTATACAATCTTTCGGCCTAATCTTGCAAATCTATGGTAAAAGCCCCATGAGTGACAGATTCCAGGGTTGATTGTTCAAATACATTTTGGTGATATCAAGTGCCTTTTATGTGTATAATATCTTCCAGAGTTCACTGCTATTGGAACTGCTGAGCATCATGAAGAACAACATACAGCAGGGGAAACTATAGAAGTGGTTGTGGTTGGAGGATGTGATGACATCACAGGGTTCAGCGGGAACATGGGGCTTTTAAAAAGCTCAAAGAAACATCCTGACAGTCAGTTATCACATCCCCGTAAAGGAGTAAAACACACGTTAGCTATAAAAAAGCCAACCATCTTCATCAAAGAGAGAAAAAAGACTCCGTCCTGACACAGAATATGCACTGGCAAAAATGTAAGTGACCTCTGATTTGTTTTTCGTAACCTGCGGTAATATCTGAAGATTGTAATGAATAAATAAGCATTAGCGTAGCATGGGAGATAATACTCATGAAGAGATGTGCCTCTTCAGAGGCAAACGATAAGGCATGATGCTAATTTTCCAGCAGGGATATTAACACAGCGCAGCATTGCTGCTTTGTTGGCATTCATCACTATGAATCAAGTGGAAGACTATGATTCATAAAAACAATAACAGGATGCAGGTATGATATCAAAGGTTACAGTGGTTACATACCAGAAAATTTTCCTTTTTAAAAGTGAAACCTGTGAGAAATCTTATTTCTGTACCTTTTTTGATATGTACTTTTTTCAACTAATAAAAAGATAAGGAACAAAGCAGTTGAGGGCAATACAATTATGACTTTACAGGAAATCAGTTTTCTTGTTTTCAAGATAATTTCACTCCTCTTGGCCCACCTTTGCTCGAATAGTTTACTGATCATAATACAGGTAGGTGTTTGCTTCTTGCAAGTTATTAATTCTCACTGGATGGATGTGTAGATGATGCTCATTTTTGCAACTGTGCTGCCATCCTTTGCATTTCACCACGCATGCTGTTTCATTAACCTGTAACAATAAAATATACCTAAATGGAAGAAGCTAATTGCTTAAACATTTGCCAGTGACTTTGCTGTTATGGAACTAACATTCATCTTCTTTATCATAATAGTTCGTAAGTTGTTTAGAAGCTGGTTTACTACGCATGTGCCTTTCTGAGCTTCTTAACGATTAAGTCTGTTTTCTCTATTACACATTTCTCCTGCCTTTTACTCAGTTGAACACTTTGGAAGCTCAAATGTATATTTGTGAAATTATATTGTAGATTGTAACATGCTGTAGCAAGAAATTCTGACTGCTTATTCGATCATGTTTCAATTTGTCTTACAAGTATTAAGCAGCAAGCGGGAGCACTATGGCAACACACCTTGTCTCCCCATTTTATCTTGCGCTGTTTTCAGAATCAGTAGGTATATAATGTGGAGCATTCTGCAAGATGATTAGGTTCAAGATTTGAATCTAATCTTCCATCTCAGAAGTCCATTAATGGTTTGTTTGGGGTGATGTTGTTTTTTCTGCAGTGACAAAGCAATAATAAAAACTTGATGTTTTAGGTAGAACAAAATTGGTAAATGAATTTAACTGAACGTTTCCTTTGCATTTTTTCTTTGATACATGCAGCACTTTCAAAAGTAAGCAGGAATTACAAGCCTTCATGAGAAGAGATCAAATCCTGTATCTTGATGTCAGCCATTCCCTCTTGATAGTTTCTAGACAAGACAACTACTGGCCAATACCTGCCTGTCCCTGCGTACCCCCTGAGCTTCTCAAAACTGGAATCTCCTGTTATAGCAATGCTTCCTGGCTCTTTTGAAAGCCTGCATGAGACGCAGTAACTGCCTTGATCTGACTTCTGTTTCTGAGGAAGTCCTTTTCACACTGGTCAGATGAAGCAGGCAGTGGAATGGCCAGTCTTCTCTCTGACTCCTGGGCTGGTTGTTAGAGCAGCCTGCCAATATATTTGCTAAGACACAAAGAGCTGAGGCAAAATTTCTATAGGTGGCTCTCCCACCTCTGTAAGTCTCCCTTTGGTGTCTCTGGTGCACCTATATTTCCTGTTGGTGACACCAGCTGCGGCCTCATGTTTCCTACACCATCTGGTTCAAACCATCTGTGACCACATGGATGTTCCAGTGCCCACATGTGAGCCATTGGCTTACTTTAAAGTATAAATGGATTCAGAGACAATATGGCTTACCAGAGAACTTGGTTTGTTCTCTGCATGAGCCCCTTAATCTTACGTGAAAGCATAAAAGCTCTGCTCTGCTCCTTACTTAGGAAATAGGAGGAGATTTCTTCTTCAATGCGGAGAGTTTCTGTACAATTAAAGCAAAAATAAGTTACTTGGGCGATCTGGCAAAAGGGCATCCTGGATATATGGGCAGGCAGTAAGTCTGTGGGGAGCTTCCGAGGGGTGGGAGAAGCTTTTACCCAAGTATGGGACAGTTATCCCATATTCAGTGTAGAAAGAGATGGCTTTAATCCTGGCAAGAGCAACAGTTTTGTTTTGCACAACTGTGGTACTGTGCTTCCAGACAGTCAGGTAAATGAGACCTGGGCTGACACAGCCACGCATTCCCAGGAAAGGATGTTAGGGTTTGACATTTCTCACGCTGCACAGGGCCATGTACTCAGGCACATGTAAAAGAGAACTTTATTCCACTTGGGATCTGTCAGAGACAGCAGGGATGTGGCAATAACTGAGCCAGAAGGAAGACAGAGAGGCACAAACTGAAATGCCAGTGGAAGTCAGCTGGAGTCAGGCATTTTATTTCGGAAAGCTTCTTTGCAAATTTCATAGTGTAGACCTGGTTTCTGGAAGAGAGTGGATTAAAAAACCAAGACAATTATTAACTCCAACTTTACACGCTTTAATAGCAGGATGACTAGGGAATATAGGCGTACGGGTAGGTTATGTACCAGTACGTTGCCAGGGGAAGCAAAATGCAATCTGGATGCTAAGGCATTCCTGCCTTCCTGCTACAGGATTGGTTCCCTGGCTGGAGCTGCATTTGTAATTCCAGTCAAGCACAGTGCCAGCTTGAAAGCAAAGACAAAGGCAGAAATTTTTGTTCTATCTGTACCTGTGTGAAAGGAGACTAGATAGAAGTCCTGGCAATCTCCTCCATCAAGGGGCCTTGACTTGGATTAAAAGTGGCTCTTAGTAAAATAGGAAGGTTCAAAAGGGATGCTAGAATTTCCATATGTTTTTCCTAGCTATAACAAAATAAAGCCCAACAACAACAAAAAACCACCAAAGAACAAAAAACTCTTTCAAATGGAAAGCCCAAGAGTGACACAAGAACTCATTTAAATAGGTGTGACCTCACCAGGAGGAATTTCTCATGGGCACCTTCTGAAAGGCAGTTTCCTGCTTCTTCAGGGGACACTTCTGGAGAAAGCCCTGCAGAAAACAGAAGGAAAACTAACAGCCCCTGCCCTCAGCTGCTGTGGTCAGAGGCTCTTGTCCTCCAGGGAGTCTCGCATGGCTGGTCCTGCGCGCTGGAAATGGTCCCCTCAGGGTCACAGCACAGTGCGCTGCTTTGCAGGAGTGGGGCCTAGAGCTTCCGCTCAGCAAAACCCCAGAGAGTGTCTCAGCCTGAAAGCATCCCCTCCCACGGCAGGAGCGAAGTGACTGGTTGGGGCTTCCCGGCTTTCGGCAGGATTCTGCTGAATGGAAGCAGGCCTGCTCTGCAGGCTGGCAGCCCTCCAGGGATGGGGAATATCTAATGGGCAGCACCAGCTACTTTCCTTCTACATGTGTCTATGCAGATAGTTACCTCATGTTGTATTGTGAAAGCAAAATGAGTGTACCTTTCATACAACTGGTTTCTGTTATGAGATGGTATGCAAGTAGGTTGAAATTCTGCAAGAGTTTCACATGTAGATGATGTTTTTGGCTGGGTCTGCTTGGATTCCCATGCAGCTGAGATACGTGAATTTGCACCTTTGAAAACCTCTTCCCAAATGCTTTTTAAGAGCATAAAGCCTTTTCTGCCCACAACAGATGTGCCTCTGTACAGCCTTTCTGAAAGTATCAGGTAATGAGACTGAGAGGTGAAACTGCAATATACTGCCCCTCGAGTTTTAATTTTGGTAAAACCCCACCAGGAAAGATGGATAGTATGAAAGTTGAGCCCATCCATGCTTTACAAAGCAGGTGTCAGGCTCCACAGATGACCACATAAGTAATTAAATGGAAAACTCACATTACTAAAATGGAAAGAGTATTATGGGCTGGGAGGAATTAGGACATGCGGGTGAGACTTATGGTTAAGATACTTTCTGTCTATCTCAGCTTCCCCTTCGTAACAGGGGCTCTCTTTTTCTGAAACAGATGAATTTAGTAGCCCTCGCTGCTACATGGCCAATGCATCCAAGTCTTATTTGGCCCTTAGAAACTCTTTTTGCTTGCTTTGTGCATGTGTGTGTGTGTGTGTGTTTGGGGTGTGTGTGCAATAGAATAATCACAGCAGCAGGGATTACTAGCCAGCCTTTTATCTTGTTTCCCATATGTCTCCAGATCTCCCCTTGATTTTGTGTTATCCAAGTGGATAAATACAAAGTTAACATTTTGTTTGCCAATCTGCTTCAACTCCCTAGTGTTGGAAAAAAATGTAGGTTCTGCACAGTACTCGCCTGGCTGCCACTTGTTTAGATCATCTGGAGGTGTTAAGGAGACCTTTTTTAAAGCATCTTTATCAAAGAGTAGTCAAAAGTATCTTTACCAAAATAAAGATACTGGGCATAATTCTGAAATAAACTACTGACTTTGGTAGCTCTAGTGCTATGAGAGAGACCAGAAAGACTTAGTTCAAATGCTATACTGAGTTGTTGGTAAGCAAGTGAAATATTTAGTCTATTGATTTCATTATGCTCAGAACTCTCCTGAGTTCATTTCCTTGTGCTGAGCAATGAACCATCGCTCGGCTCTTTCACTCATGCTCTGAGTTCTCCTGTTTATCATAGGGCAGATTCTCTGCAGATGTTTGTTTAGTGCTTTGCATTTAACTAAATCCTTATTGAAATACCCACCCATAGTGCGACAAACGGAATAGACAATAATCCGCTCCTGTCTAGTTTTCCTTGTCAGGGTTGTCTACAAAAAATAATGGTAACACTTCAAAGGAGATTTGGGATGTGTCAGATGCACAAAAAGAGCTGCGTGTTCATTTGCAGAATGGGCTGTGACATGCAAACCTGGGGCCTTGAAACATATTTCAGATGGCGAGGCTATTGACAAGATAATGAAGCAAGCAATAGCCAAATGGAATATAGATAGACATTTTCTGAGTCGTTTCATGATTTATTTGGCAATGCTGTACATATACAGGATTTTCTATGTGAACACAGCATGGCAGGTTATTCATTCTGAGGGTCAGCCAGAGAATGTATGATTCAGGCCTGTATTAATCGCTTTAGGCTAAGTACAAGAGACCTGGTACTTACTAGCCACCCAACCTTCTTATGACCAACACAACTCATTAAGATAGGTCTTGGTAGAAATAACTGATTTTTGTTTCTAAGGGCATGAATTGCAGATGGGTCACTTCACAGTGTTTCACTTCTGACTGATTGGTTGGATCAGTTAAAAAAGGGACATACTCTGGAGGATGCTGAGCACTAGGGATGAAGTTGAAATGAAGAACCTTTCTCCCGAGTGACTCCCTGTCATGTTACTGTCTGGGATCTTGGACAGTTAAATGAATTTCAGTGCTTTTTTTCCATGTCTTGGACTTACCACAAAGCAGAGACAAAAAAAGATGACTCTGTTTTTTCACTCAATAACATATTGAAGGAAGCTCTGTAATGAGCCAGCAAATAAGGACAGGGCTCATCGTCTCTGGTCGTGAGATGATGACCAGAGATTCTGGTCCTTCTGACCAGAATTGCTGACCTTCATTCTGCAGCGTACTTTAAGCCTCCCAGCTGGATGGCAATGCTTGAAGGGAGCACAGGGACCTGAACAAATACTATACTATTTACTGTCTCGCATAAATGGGTACTGGTTTTGTGATTAGAGTTAAAGCATCCAAGTTCTGGCTGTTGCCGTGAGAATGGCTGCAGTTGGATTACCCTTCCAGGACCACCTAAATATGACAGCTCCTGTGGGAACTGCCAGGTTGTTGTCATAAGAACAGTACAAACACAAGAAAACCAAAAGGAATAGGAACTGTTTTTTTCTCCTGGTTGTATAGATTTATAAAGTCCTGAGTTTTCAAGGGGAATCTAACTGCCTAGGGACTGCAGATCCTCCTTTGTAGGGATTTCTAAAAGCACTGAAAAGTACTTTTGACAGTTCTATCAAAGCACTTATCTTTGGGCAGCCAACTATACTTGGAGATCTACCAATTGGGTGACCCTTCTCTCAACTTTGTACAGGGATCCTGGCAGAGCTAAGAATTGGACTTAGATTTCCTTGTCTTTCCTTGCTGATCCACTACCATGAATGGTTAGGTAGGCTGGATGTAGATACAAGGGCAGCTGATTAAATAGTTCTCGTACAAAGGATTGCCTGCCTAGCTGTTAAGAGCTACATTATATAAAAATGCTTTTCCACAGTGGTCCATGATGTGCTATGCAACATTATCAACATCACAAAAGCAGCAGTCTCAGTTCTGATGTCAGAACTGATCATCTGATCACATGATTCATTTCCAAAGCAGTAACAGACCTAAAAAAACATTACTAGCTTTAATACTTTAAAAATATATAAATGTATTTTTGGAGGATTCTGTATCTGAAGTCAACGTAAAATGCAGACAACCGTGATGAAATATTTTATGCTAAATGAGCATTGATGTCTTATCTTATTGTAGGTTTTGATCGGAGTCTAAGCATCCAAGTAGTGTATACAAAGCTAAGCCACTTTTTTCTTCTTATTAGCCAAAGTTCACTGTGTGTGATAAAAATGTCAGCAGCTGCCTAATGTAATTTGGTCTGCAGTATGCAAGCCAGAAACTCACTAGTTTGTTAATTGAAATCTAACTTTTTCTTCTTATTCAAGAGTTACTGTTTGCTTTTTGGTATTACTGCAAATAAGAAAAGATTTTCGATTGTGTTCCTTTTCCATTTTTTATTATACTGGAGGTGAAAGAAGAAAAGAGAAAAATATTTACACTGTTAACACTGATCAATTGATAAGCTTATCACATGTCAGTGTGTGAGCAAAGAAATAGTAGATCTTCTGAAACAGTGACAAGTGTGTCATTTGCTGTTGCAGGCAGGTAGTCCTGCAAACTCTTAAAGATTAGCAGTGTATTTCAAACTGAAAATTGCCTGATGGGAAATAGTTCTGACTTGTTTGAAAGGATGAAGGTTTCAACTGATCTGCAGTTCATGTGTGTGTGAAGGCCAGTGGTGCTAATATGAAGTTTAGTGATCTGAAACTTGTCACGCTTCAATACTTGCAGTCTTCCAACAGCTGTTTTGCCATTACCTTGCCTCCAGTTTCAGCAATGGTTAAATAAAAATGTAGAGGAAGATGCATTTTGAAGTTGCTTGGTTTAATGGTTTGTCAATGCCTTGGTATGCTTTCCCTGTCTGATCATTTACTCAGACCAGCATTTCATGGGTTTTATTAAAAAGCAGGTATATCCAAAAAGACTGTATCTGCATATAGATACTGTACTGACAAAAAATCTGAGGATGGAAAGTATCATGAAAAAAGGGATACTGTTGACTGTTGCACTAGAATCTGTGGACAGCTCTTAGGTTCTCCACAGCACAAACAACTGAAGGCCAGGGTTTATAGGATTACCACTCAACACACTAGACTGCTCAGCATTTTGCTCACCTTGGGAAAGCGGTCTTGTGAAGCTTGTTCCTGAAGCTTTTATCAGCCCATGAGCTGGGGTTGGAGCTGCTCCCCAAAAGAAACAGCAAGATCACCATTGGCTATGTCTGCTATGTTCAGCACAACTTGGTCTCAGGTTTAACAGGAAAAATTGTTTTTTCCTAGCTGCAAACCATTTGGCAGAGGGAGAACCAATGCAGAGAGATGAGTGTGTTGACCTTAACAACAAAACTAATGGAGTTGTCAAATCTTCATCCAGTGTCCACTAAAATTGCCAACCGTCAAGCTTGTCTGTGCAGTCTGGATGCTTTCAGGCTGAGTTGCAGAGCAGTCTGGAATCAAACGTCATTATGGGCTTTCTTCTGTGGTCACTTGATACTTAGAGCTAGTGGGACTGCATGTGGTACCTTTTCATTAGCTGTTGTGTTTTCCAGCTGCTTTGAAAGATTACTCAAAGGTCTTCAAGGTTTGTGCTAGGCTTTTGCCAACATTCTGCAAATACAGTAAGTGATAACATTGATGAAAGGAGCCTGAGCCTATACACACACCATGGATGTGTAAGGCAGCCTGATAAAAGCATTGCAATGAGCTAAAACATATTTACAGGTAGAAACTATTACAAAGTTTAGTATTGGCTGGATTAGATTCCTTCCTTTTTTTCTTGACTTCTGATGCTTCATACTGCTACAACTTAGTTGCAAATCAAGATCCAGGGCCTATTAAGAAACAGCATATGGCTGTTCTGTGGTCCTTGAATTGTATGAGACAAGCCAGAACATAGTGGGTACCTGAGCACTGAAGCCCAAGTGTTCCTGTTTCTTTTATTTGTTCGAATGGAATTTGGGCATGCAGACCATGGTGCATTTGCAGGTCATTGTTTAAATAAACATACAATTGAAACTTGGACCAAGGTAGGCTTCATAGCTTATTAAAACAACCCTGGCATAAGGAGTTGGAGACTCGTAAGTCCAGGTACTTCCTTTACCAAGGATATTTTAATTATCATTTTTTCTCAGAATGCTTTTATTTTTACATGATCATAGTTCTTTTGCTTTATGAGGAATTGTAGCCTGAAGACAAATGCAATTTTGCTGTGGTTTTTCTGTAATGCTCAGAGCTGGTATGCACTTGAACAGTGGAAAAGCAGCTGTGCTAGCATTATTTTTATTTCTGGAGGTCAGCTTGGGGGAACCGAAATATGTTCTGCAGACTTTGGGGTTTTTTTCTTTTTTCTTTTTTTCTGGGGGGGGGGAGTTACTCTGCTTACACCGGAAACCCTCAATAGGTATATTTGTCAGCTTTTACAGTAAATTTCTTCTTTCCCATCCCCCAAACCTGGAGCCAGAAACTACTATCCTTCCCCACCCTAATTCTGTAAGGAGGCCCTTTCAGATTGGTGTGATGACTCAGGGATAAGACACTACCCAAGAGATACACTTCTGCCTTTCATGCAATCTATAACAGAGCTCGTATTTGCTTTGGCAGAGTTGATGTTTCATACAGCATAAAGAACAGCAGCAATGTCTGTCCCTGAAAAGTAAAGTACAAATAAATAATTTCCAAATGTAAATAAATCTCTTATAAAATGTATAAGGCACCTTTCTGATGGCCTTTATTTCACACCTCCTGTCTGGTATTAGCTCCTTCTCAGCATTCTCAGTACAGCTCATACCGCGGCACTTTTTAGCACTGCCTATTGTTTGCATTCAGATAAATTAATACAAATTAAATTTAAAAAGCAAAATGTCAATAGTATTAAAAGCCCTTGTGGATGCTTGTATGCAGAATTAAAGTGACCTTAATTCTCTTTAACTGCGTTTCCAAAGCCACAGGATTCATGAGAATGCAAGTAATCCAATTTAAGTTCCACAAAGAATGTCCACAGAAAGCAAATGTGGATCAGGCAAAAGCTGAAAAATCATCTTATCTTCAGCTACTACTTTAAAACAAAGTGTTTTCCCGATATGCATATAGGTTACAAGGACAACAGTTCAACACACAAATACAGTGCTGTCTGGTACCAAAAGTATTTATAATGGCCAATCAAGATACTGAGGTTGACTTAAAATGTCTGTATTTAGACTCAGTTTTTCACCCCCCAGAAAGGTGTTAGAGAAACACCTCAGTGTGCATATAATTACATGTAGCTGAGATGATCAGAAGTAAAATGATTCATCTTGTTCTGTGATGTGAAGCACAGAATGTAAATCTGAATAAATGCTACCTAAATGCAATAATAGTTTAAGATTTGAGCTGATTATCCACCTGTACTTTATAAAACCAAAGGCCAGTTGTGATCTTTAGAAATGGAATCTTATCAATTGGCATATTTACAAATTAAAGTGCAGTAAAAAGGGGCAGGTAACTACTACTGTTATCAGTGGCTTTACAAATATTGGGCTTCCCCAGGCTTTCATATCCTATGGTTTCCTTCTGCTATCAATTGCATTCAAGTACCTAATGTAAAATATGGGTTAATAATGTTAATAATCTTGGCTTATAAAGAACTGCGCTTCCTCTACTTTCACTTGTTGCAAGGCTTCATGATAGGTCTTTTCAGCTTTACTTTTAAAAATAGATCAGAGTTTAAGGGTATAAGCTCTGAGATTTGTTGCCAATGTAATTGTTTGTAAAGCTCACATCCCAGCTCACCAAGTTATAAACCTCCTGGCCAGGCGAGGAGCAAAGCTCTGGAACAGAAACATGACTCTGGTCCAGGACGGCGCTTAAATATACCTGCCTGTTCTCAAAGCTATGAAAAATGCATGTCAAGCTAGTGGTGAGTTAAATGGCTTCCCAAACAAGGATGCTTTTCTAATTGGGGTTTTATTTATAGCTTATGTCTAAGTACAGAATACAATGGATTTCTCTTGTATATGTTTTTTTTTCTTTTTTTTTTGCATCTACTTGCCAGCAATTATGTATTTCATAGGCTTGATATCTACTAACCAACCTGTATTGTGCACCTGCTGGATGTACTCTGATTTGCCCTTCAGGTGGATGTAAATCACTGCACTGAAGATTAGTGACTGGAGGGAACTGCAAGCATACTTATTTGAGGTTAGGTTGTCCCATGATCCATCTGTGTGATCACAGCATTCAAGCAGCAATGGAAGAGAGAAGGCCTATGCTGTCTGATGTCATGTATGGGCCAAAAGACATCATTAATTAAGGAATAAAACGTTTATGAACCCAGACTCCAGACACTTTGACTAGTGCAGCCCACAGGCAAGCAGGCTGCCAGGGACATTTTGGGCTTCTGTAAATGACAAGAAAGGAAAATAAATGTCACCTGCATTTGTATTTTTGTTCTCAGCTTCTGCTCCAGAACAGCAGCCGCAACCTCGCCCCTATCAAGGTGTCCGTGTCAAAGAGCCAGTGAAGGAGCTTTTGAAGAGGAAACGGGGAAATGTTCATAATGCCAGTGCAACGGCAGCTACAACGGTAGGAGAACAAACAAACACAGGCGGAAAGTTCTTCCTCACTCACTAAATGATTGACCAGCTCTGACACAAGCTGGCAATACCTTGGCAATGAAAGAAATCTTTGCATCTCTAAAGCATTTGGAAGACAGTGCAGCCTCATGTTACTTGGAAATACCATTAAATGTATTTTTACTTTAGGTGGAGTACCTTTAGGGTGCTGAACACCTTTGATCAGCATTGACCTAATGGAAGGGTGAAAGTGGTTTGCACTTGGCAGAATCAATCTGACCCCTAGAACAGAAAGTGGCTTAGAAGCAGCTTGTTCGAGAGCACAAAAAGAGAGAAGCCAGAGCCATCCTTGGCTATCTGCTGCTTAGTTTCAGCCTGCCTCTATCTGCCTACCAGGAAGAAGCAGATTGACTGCTTCCTCTCTGAAGAAGAATTCCCTCCGCAACACAAGGTTTAAATTCTATAGATGCAGGTATTCAGGCACTGTCACTGAAGTAGTAGCTGATAATCAGCTATTAATAGCTAATATGCTTTGTCACTCAGTGCTTCTCAGAGGGGATTGAATTTAATACTTATGGTCTTAATCTCTGAATACTTTTTTTTCTCTCTTCTAGGTTGTTTTGCCCCACCAGCCTCTTCCTTCGTATTCACCAATGGGTAATGTTTCCCTGACTTTCTAAGCGTTTGTCAGCCCTGCTGCAGGGAAGGCTATGCTGAACAGGGTTTTAATCCTCTTCTGTTTTTTCAGGCCAGCCTTGCGTTGATATGGATGTTGCTGCCTCTGCATTGCCTGTCACAGATGAAGGACCACTCTGTTCTGGCTGGATCTCTCAGCCCTCTCCCTCATCCTTACAGCCTTTAACTCAGTGGACCACTTACCCTGATTATGTGCCCCACGAAGCAGTCGGCTGTCCGTACACAGCAGATATGTATGTTCAGCCTATGTGTCCCAGTTACACACTGGTTGGGCCTTCATCAGTTCTGACTTATGCTTCTCAACCATTGATCACCAATTTTGCAGTAAGTCTATAATACCTAGGTACAAATTACAGCAAATTCCCCACTTTCTAGTGAGAGCCACGGGGACTGCCACATGTAATTAGTGTAATTTATTTAATTACCATAACGTTATGTGTCTTTACATCCATGCTACATAGTTGTTCTAGCACTGGCTCCGTCTTCACTGTGGACATTAGTGTGGCTTGAGCAGGACAAAAAGTTGTGGTTGCACTGAAATTGGGCATACTTCATTGCTATTTCCCCAGCCCTCTGCACTCCTCCAGACTTTCCATGTTATTAACACATACACTGTTCTCTGCTGTTGTCCTGGGAAATGAGTCATCTCTCATCAAGTCAGCAGCAGGGCTACCATTGCCCTGAGTTTGTTCAAGTGTTTTAACAGTTATGTACAGTAGGAAAAAACTGTTTGCAGCTCAAGGATGATAATGGGCAATGTTAAATGCATTCTCATCATCACTTGCAACTTGAGGAGCTGTTCTTCCGCTTGGGTTTGGAATAGCTGAGGAAGCAGAATTAAAGTAGTTCACTGAGTGGATGCACATTATAGTCAATAAATGCTGTTGTCTGGACAAGTACTTAGGACACAGTTCTACTGGAGATCTAAGCAGTATCCAGGGTATCCAGCAGTATCATTATTTAATTCCAAACAAGACCAAAATAGCATGTCAACATAGCAGGATATTTGGTTTCAGGCTGGACAAAATCTGTTTGGCTGACCCAAGGTGATTCGGTCTTCCTTAGAGGATAAGGGCAGGGAATTCTGTTTCAGTTGAACTCAAGCAGCTTATTTTCCTTTCAATGTTTCAGTTCAGTGATTTCAGCTGACACCAAATCTGCCAAGATGCATACTTGTGTCCTGTGCCTTCTCTGGTGAGGAAGGGCTATCATTTCAAATATGGCTCTGCCTTGGCTGACAGGGGCTGGTCACGATAGGCTATTGGCAGAGGCCAGAATAAGCTGCCTTCAGCCTTGTGGCAGCAAAGTTGTGCCCATGCATTCAACTTGCAAGAGAGGCTGTCAAAGAAGGCGTTGGGTGTAACTGTCTCATGGGTTTACAGTGAGAGTGGGAGCAGGAACAGAAAGCTAAAGGGAACTTGACATGAGTGTGAGCTACTGGCAGCAAGCACCTGGGACACCCACAAGTCACCGGTCTCATGGGAGCCAGTGTGGGAAAACTCACACTCAGTATAACACTTTACCCAGAAAGACAGGAAAAGGGATGTTAAAAGTGAGACCGAGCATCCTTAGTCTCTGAGTTTGTGTCCTCCCTCTGCTCCACATGGACAACTGGTTTAGTTTGTTTTATTTCTCTTCCATTTTAACAGCCCCGAAGTACCACCCCCGCTGTAGTGCCTCAGCTTGAGGTGACGGATCAGCAGCCGCCTCTCACATACTTCCCATGGGCACAGCCCCTCTCTGCGCTGCCAGCCTCCACTTTGCAGTACCAGCCAGCTTCTTCCACGCTTTCTGGGCCGCAGTTTGTGCCCTTGCCCATCTCCATTCCTGAACCAGCCCCGCAGGAGCTGGAGGATGCCAGACGAGTCATCGGCACACTGCCCATTGAGAAGCTACTTCTAGAAGACGAAGACAATGATACGTATGTTTTAAACCATGCTCTCTCTGTTGAAGGGCTTTAAGTTGTGCATCTGGGGCCTGATCCTCACCTACTCAATACTCCACCTGGCACCACAGTGAGTTTTGAGTACAGAGGAAGAGCAGGCTTGGGGGTGGGAAGTTTACCTGCGATTTTGGAATCCACCTTTAGCACACCATGACTTGTGCGTTGTGTGAAACCTGCTTTGTCCTGAGGCCCTGCACAAGATTTCTCTGCTGTTACAGTTCCTGCTACCTCTCCCAGGCAGATTTTTGATATTGTATAATTCTTGTGCCCAGCATCAGCACAAAGTGACTTTCATCCTCAGACATAGGGCATGGTCTCAAATTGAAGTACTATAGTGTAGCCATGGCCAACTGTAGCATTTGTTGAAGGTACGCTTACCTCTAAATATTGACAAGACCTAGTTCACTAGGGCTGCTTTTCAGAGCTCAGTGAAAATGCTTTGTGTGTGTGTGCCTCCCTGTCCATGGAGGAACCTCTCCCTGATCTGGGCCACTAGAAAACATTTTGGGGGTCCAAGTTGACATTTCTCTTTACTAAATTGAACTACTCCTTTGGAAAATCGAAAAATGTAAAGTGTAGTTTTGTTCTGCTGGTGCAGGTAGGTGCGTTAGTCTGAAGACAGAACGCCAATACAGCTGAACTAAATGTCAGTGCAGTCAGACATCCCTATTTACAGCGCAACATGAAGTAGCCTAGATGAAACACTTGAGTTTGCACAAAGGTGTAACTTGTTCTGTAGCATTTGAGTGTGAAGTCAGTGATGTCATGCTGAGCCAGGGAACCTTAGTGACCTCTCTTGTACCTTACTGCTATGGAACGATTCTCTGTGCTATAATATCACAGGCCCACAGGTACACATGTTTTCTTTATAGCTTTCTGATTTTCTTTCCTGGAAAATGAGTAGCTTTACTTTTTCCTCTATTGCAACTGTAAATATTATTATTGCTGATGTTCAGGAGTGCCATGCCACAGGCAAATACATTTGCAGGAGATATCCCTTTCTAACTCTGTTTATTGTTTTCTTAATGAACAAGGGTCTCTTGAATGGTGAACACAATTTCTCTGGGTTTTTCTGCTTTCTAAAGCCCAGGATCCTTAGGTGATTTTATGGTTTGCAAGACTAACTGCAAGATAATTTATTGCACTCTTTACTACCTGGTGTCCAGCACTCCTGTTGCCACCCAGGCAATATGTCAAGTGACCTTACAGTTTATGCCTGAGTGAGTTTTGCAAGCTCAGGTTGAAAGTCTTGAGGACTTCCAAAGCATGTTTTGTTATTTAATATTGACAAATTTGGAAGATATAAACTATAGATCATGTAAGTGATCATAAAGTTGTTTGAAAATAGCAGTAGTTCAGGTGCATTGAAATTAGTGGCTTACATTTGCAGAAAAACCCAGCAAAGAAATTAACTGGAAGGAGCTTAGTTCACCACTGCTTATTCCAGTTTTATAAGTGCAAACACATTCGGTAGGTAAAACTGGGATAATGCAGTTGTGAATCAAGCCTGTGGTTGCTAAGATTGCTTTAAAATTTCTTTCACTCCAATGTATGTAAATTCTGTGTGTGAATATAAAACAATGATGAACTGTTTCAGAATTTCTTTCTGGGTTGTTCTGGTTAGAGAGACAAAATCTTTTTCAATAAAGATCTACAGTAACTTTCATATGCCTAGAGTGTTTTATTTCCTATCCAAAAGGGTAACCTAGAACTGGTTTAGCAATCAATTAGCTCAATAACATATGTAAAGGCTAGAACCACAGATTAGCTCTTAGGCTTTCTGTTAATTTTGCGCATTAAGGCAGACAAAGTAGGAGCTCCACGATCCAAACATGGCCTGAAAGCACTGTTTACTCAAGTGGTCCTTACTAACAGAAGCATTCCTTCAGTTCAGATGTTAGTCCAATCACTATTATCCTCTATTAGCATATCTGGGGATGTTTGGGTGTGCAGCCACAACTAATGGTCAGCTTGACTGAGAATCAGACTAGCCGTAAAGTTGCATTTCTACTTCCTGAAATTGCAAGGTGTGACTCTGGAGTACAAAGTTACCTGAGGAAAAGAGCTACTGCTTACCACCTTCTGACTGAAAAATATCAAATGTTACTGTCTGGAGCGAAACAAACCCAGGGGCTGGCTCAACTGCCTTTAGGACTGGAATTGCAAAGCTACCTGTTTATGCAATTAGGACCTGGGGGAATGGAAATGTCAAGTGGCTAGGTGTAATTCTCTCCAGCTCCAGCCATAGAGCCAGGCAATCAAAGAGAAGCAGTGAAATGTTTTCCCATCACTAAGGACCATGTCAGCAGCAAGCCCATTAATTGCCATGGGTAGTGACAACTCCTTGTCTTAGGCACATGATAAGGACTTGGTCCCTCTCACCAGTAGTTTTGATAAAGAAGTAGAGCTTAACAGGCCGTTTACAAATACACCACTTAGAAGAGGCTCTTTACTACCCTAGATAGTGAAATATCACCAATGCATACAAGTACATATCACCTCAATAAGCAATACATACATATAATATGGTACGCTGGGCCCCAACGCTAGGCTTTATGGAGTACTTGGATACCTCCCAGCACAACAGCAAATCTCACCTGAAAGAAAGTGCTGAAGTGGAAAGGAGGCAGCATGACAAAGCTCAGGAGTGCAGAGGGCTCTTGAACACTACAGTTATTTTGAGGTAGGAAGCCTTTTCCATGGGAACGGGTGCTTTCAAGATCAAGAACTTTGGGGCTTATAGCATGGTTTTCTGGAACACTGGGTATAAAACCCCCAAAGTAGCTACGCTACCCTGTAAAAACTGTTTGCTCCCAGGGTGGTTCATGGCCAAGCAGTGATCGGTGTCTTTATTTACTATCTTAGAATTCTACATATTTATGCAGCTAAAGGTATGAGGGCGTATACATTGGCAGCTGCAGAGCGCATGAAATTGCTGAGAAGACTTGATGTCAAGGAACACAGAGGAAAGGTAATATGGAACACTTTCTCCTGCAAACAGCCGTGTTTGGGATGGGCATGGGCTTTACATGACTGAGAGCAACTGATGCTCTGAAAAGTCTAGCTGTCTCTCTGTTACTGCAAAGGGAGCCTTGGGCACCGATGATACTTGCTTCGGTGCCTCTGGTAGGATCCTAAAATTAGGTGGCATGAGAATGAGCATTTTCTTTTTTCAGCCCATGGTTCATCGAGTGATCTGAGACCAACCCGGTCCAGGAAAATATGTATATGTTTGCAGTAGTCTCTGAGGCTGAGGGTTTTATGAACAGATTTACTGCTAGGAATGCTGCATCTGACACAAACAGCGTTTCAAAAATGTTGGATTTGGATTGTCATGCTGAACCCAGGACACATATTATGGCCAAAAAGCACTAAAGGGGCCTGGGAAACGCACCTCATCTCATGACACCGTGGGTCCTAATATATGGGATTCAAAATTCGCTTGTGAGCTGCCTTTGGTTTATGCATCACAGCCCTTGGGTTTCTAGATACCATTCAGCCCAGACTGCCTTTCTCTTTCTCTTGTTCTGTGATAGTATCTGCTTCTAGACTCACATTTTATCTGCTGTGCTACTTCTTTCAGACTCCTCTGCTGGTGGCTGTCACTGCCAGGCAGCCAGCTATTGTCTATGATTTGATCCAGACAGGAGCGGATGTCAATGCTGTAGACAACAAAGGGCAGTCAGCTTTACATCTTGCTGCAACATATGGCTATGCCCAAGTTCTTCAGGTAGGAAAAGCTTTTACTCTTTTAATTGCTAGCAATATAAACCTACAATAAAATCGCAATATCGTCTTTCAATGACTTCCTCAGAAGGCAAGATGTCAATAAGTGATGAAGACTGATCAAAGTCTCCTTTTCCATTGTGTTAGGAATCGACTTCCCAGGGTATTCCTGTTTCAGGACTATACTTGCAGCTAACATTAGCCTCCTGTTACAGAGGAAATGGCTTTGGTGTATCTGGGGGGGAATATAAATTCTGCAGATCATAGCTCTACATCTGCTTGTGGGTCCTCTGAGGATATGGGATTTGTCAGTGGAAGTGCCAGGGGGTACCTAGCATGCTGGCAGTCCATCTCCAGTATTCATTAACTCTGCCTTGTGCGCACCTTGGCTTAAGTCACGAGCAGGCAGTTAATGTGTAACATTGGGACTTTGGAAAGCAGGTGTTTCATTCAGTGGGGAATGTTTTACATTCAGATGATTCCACCAAAGGCTCCCAGAGTGCCCTGTGGTGGTTTGTGCTTTGTTTTTGTTGTTGTTTCATGGGGTTTTTTTTTACCTTACATAAAAAGGGAAAATGCACACAGGCTTGCTCCTTGGTGTGGTCAAGGCCATGGAATGCTTTATGGTTTGTTTGTTTATTTAATTGACTCTTTTTCCTAGTGGATTAAACAGCTAATCTCTAATCATCAGGCAGCTCAGAACTACTTGTCAATATTTGATCTGTTTATATTACATTGTTGTTACAAAAAGGGAGCACAAGCCCTAACCGTTCTGGGTAATCTTTCAGTAGAAGGATTCTGTCCTGTGCCTTGTCTAACTCCACAAAGTCCTGGATAAGCCACCGCACTGCAAAAATTCTCAGACAAGATGCAGTAATGTGAACAGCTTTATTTCATCAAGAGTAAAAAATGCGTTATCTGTAATAACATATACAAGGGGCTACTTGGCTGTATTACATCTAATCTATTATTTTCTCAAATTAGAGTTGTAAAAATCTTTCTCTCTTCTAAATCCAAGCAATGCTCATCTCCAGACTACTACTTCATGCCATTTATAGGGTTTGCATCATCATTGCTGCAGCCATTGCAACAAGCTGTGGTTTTAACTTGTCACACTTCTGCTCATCTGCTGCACATTAAAAAGAAAAAGTAAATGAATCCGATCTGAAAATTTCCAAAACCAATGAACTTTATTACCTGAAAATTTGGCGGTGTATGTCAAGGAGAGATTTTCATTTAATTATGCCAAGAATAACTCAGCATAAGTATGAATTGGTGTTATTGGTGCCTTTGTTTAACCCGGGGTGAAAGCAAGGAGGCTAGCACTCCTGAGCTGGGGCAGTGACTTGATTTTACTGCTCTGAACTGAGAATTTAATGGGATACTATGCTTAGGTGGGGTTTAGGAAACTAGGGACCATGATCATCTTGTGTAACCCTGAATGTCCCCATTAGGAAACAGATTCACAGCACTGAAATCTAGTGGCAAATAAGGTCTTAGTTTGTAGATAAATGGTAGTTATCTGACTCTTTGGGTTTAGATTTTGTTAGTTTTGACTGATTTTGGCTTGGACAGTATTCTGCTGAACTAAACTTTTCTATTTCTCTCTTGCTTCTAGGTTATACTGTCAATAGGTTTCCCTCTTGATTTAGAAATGAAGGATTTTGAAGGTAAAACCCTTTGTACAAATATTTCCTAGTAGTATTAAATAAAAATAAACACTGGCTATTTCATTGACTGATGCTCACTCATAGCTGGTGGTGTGCTAGGAGGCCAGAGTGGCCTCAGCAACTGACTGGGGAAGAGTTGCTGTGTGCTCAGATACCACAGAATTCGATTGTGCTGATGATTCAGCAGTGATTCAACGCACAATTACAACTGAGCACATGATGAAGGGGCCCATAAAGTGTCTATACAGCCAATATGGTACCTTTTAAATCAGAGAAGGGCTTGTACCTTAACAACAGATGTGCAGAGATGCATATGTTTCCCAAACAGCCCTCTCTTTCTCTCTGTACATCAATAGCATCGCTGGGACCGTCTTTATCTTCTCCCATACTTGGTTTCCCAGGGCATACCCCACTCCACTGTGCTGTTCTGGCCCACAATGCCCTGCTCCGGGAGCAGGGTTGCCAGATGTTGACCGAGGAACAGCAGAAAAAGCTTCAGCACCAGAGTGGAGAGCTGGAGTCCTGTATCCACCTCCTAGTTCAAACAGGAGCCTCCATCTACAGCAGGGTAAGGAATCAGCTCAGTTATCGTGTGCTCTTTCTTTGTATGGGAAGTCTCCCTTGCCCTGCCTGACGCATGTGCTATGCTCGAACTGTAGAATGAGAGAAGGAATGAACTGCTGACAGAAGGACCAAGCCAGTTTTACTTACAAGTGACTGGTTGCAGTGTCAGATGCTGTCTTTTGGAGTCACTTTCTTGCAGCTTGAAGCAGACACTGGACAGTATGAGGGCCACTGAAGGGAAGGAGGTGCTCCATGTGAGCTGTAGAGCTTGCCTGCGCTTTTCTCTGATAGATCTATGCCATATCTTCAGGTTGCTCTGCAGAACTCTTCTTTTTGTTGTTGTTTTCTGTTTTTATATAGGATGTGAAAAGCAACAAGACAGTTCTTCATTATACAGTGCAGGATGGGAACCTCTCCCTGCTCAGATACTTCTTGGAGTTGAATGCTTTCAAGTCCAAGGACTTTGTCAACAACAAGGTGAGTCAGGCCATGCGTGGACAGAATTTGTGTGCACATCCACAGGCAGAGGAGATGCTGAGAGCAGTGCGAGAGCTGTGCGATGGTGCAAGGCTGATGCAGACAGAGGCATCAGGAGATCTGTTATGCTCTTTCCACAGACATTTTTTCTGGAGGGGAAGAGCAACAGTTTGTGAATCTGAACCTTTTTTTAGATTTCTTTTTTTAACACGAAACTGCATTTTCCAGTAAAGAAACACTTCACCTGGAAAGCAGTACCTTGCTTGAACTGTGAGTTGTGTCATGAAACGCAGCCCCCTCTCCCAGGAGGCAGAAGCTGACAGTGAAAGAGAGAGATAACCAGGGAAAAGGAAGAACGTGGGAAGCGGTTACTTGAGGAGGAACATGAACTTTATTACATTAGGCTGAAGATTGAGAAAACAGATCTGCAATGGTGCAACGGTTTGCCGTTGGCAGCAAGGTAATACTGAAAGACAGCAGTTTAGGGCAGCCGTGTAACAGGTAATCTCTCCTGTCAAACATGCCATTCATAGGAAGGACAAAGCTCCTGTTTCAGTTAAGGGACATGGTGACTCTTTCTCACTTAAATGTTATTTGTTAGTCTTCTGGCTCTGTTTGTGCCTGGACACAAACTAGTTATTATGATGGCTGTCTGCAGGTTTGAGCCTGGAGAATCAAAACATTCACAGGGCCCGCCAAGCCCTACCAGCTGCCAGGAGCAGTAACAGAAGACAGACACATGCTATGGGCAGTGAAACAGTGGCTGGCGTTGCCATGCAGGTGAAGCATGGGGAAGCCAGCTCTTTGAAGCAAGAGAGCATCCTTGCCGAGTATGCCACAGCCTAAGCACTGTGACAAGTAGATCACCTCTGCCTGTAGGGGCTTGAGACCCTGTTTTAGGCACTCTGTACAACGCTGCTTATTGAGCTGAAGTTTTACTAACATTGGTTCTTCAGTGAAGGGTTTCTGGAGGCACAGCCATTCCCAGGTTGTATAAAGCAAGCTAGAGACCTTCCCAGTGCTGCTGTTGCCACCCATCCCCTTGCTGCCCCATACTTCACCTCTGAGCAGATACCAAGCAGTGACATTATCTTGCAGATGTATCAGCTTCACCCATCCTCCTAAGCAAAAATCCTGACATTCCTGTGCCTTAGCTGAGACATCGCTCTGCACAATCAGCCAGAGCTTTGGCTCTTGATTAGCTGTCCCCTCTCAGCAGGAATAAGTGCATGATTCTGGGTGCTTCTGTAGGAGGGTACCCTTAAGCAGGAAAGGATGGAGGGCGGGACATTGCTAGGGCTCCCTGTTTTGAAAGGGTCAGTGCATTAGCTTTTCTTTTCAGCAGCTTCAGTCTCTTAGCCTTGCTTGTACTCCCTGGAGCATCCACATGCTTGTATTTCCATCAGAAAGGAATTTAATGTTTTCTGTCAACTCAGTTGCTCACTTGGGAAGCAAATAGTGGGCAGCTTCACGATTTTTTCCCCTACAGATTTCTGCTGGACTGGAGGAAATGTGTTTTGCTTTGTGTATGTGGGTAATAACACTGGCTTTCTGTCTTTCTGTACAGCGAAGTGCCTTATGCTGCCTTTTCACTGCATTCTTTCTGTATCTTATAAGACCCATTAGGCAGGTGCTAGCTTGTCCATGGGAGTCTGCTGTTGTCTCTTGATTACAATCCTGTGAGAGTTTCCTACTGTGATAAGATCACTTGGAGTCTTCAGTCTTGTTGGTGAGCTGTCTGGGACAGTGAGAAATATGATGACAAGGTTGTCTGATACCCATCCTGGCTTTTAAGTTCTTCCAAGTATGAAGACGACAAGAAAACAGGGATGCTGGGATTCATGTTCTGGCTTCCCTGGGTCAACCACTGCTTGATGTGGTGTCTCATTCCAAATCCATTTACTTGTGGATTTCACAATGAGAAAAGCATTGAGGCCTTGAGGTATTTTTCGCATGAAAGATTCCTAGAACCCATATTTTGATGTTCCGGACCATTGTCTCGCATAAGCTCTATAAAAGTCAAGGCATTGTCAGATTGCCTTGTTTTCTTAGCCCCATGCCTGGATTTGGAAGCGATCAAGTGCTCCTGCCACAAAGATGCAGCAAACAAATGCAGATGTTTCCATTTTAACAAGAACTCCTATAAAGAGCTTGTAACCATCCCTTGACTCTATGGGATGATAAAATTGACAAAGATCTGCTTGTTCAGGGCTTGTAAAAAAATGCTGTGTTTGAGAACAGCCGTTAAGATTTTGCTATTTTGTGCTTCAATGTTCCTTATGCCTCAGTGGCAAGTAGGACCTCAAAATCATATGTATTCCTCTTAACAACTGGAATAGTAATACACGTTGCAATTTGTGCCCAATCATTCCAAGTTTGTGACAAGTGTATGATTGTTTCCGAGAGAAAGAAAGTGTACAGCTGCTTAAATGAGACCTCTTGCAGACTAAAAATACCTTGCCTTATGCATTTGCTTATTAGGTCTTTCTCATTTAAAACCGTTACCAGTCATACCTGACTGGGCAGGGGCACAGATTTCTACACAGTCTGGTGATACCAGAGTTTTTCTGCAACAAATCGCTGCAAGCTCCGTCCTGCGCCCTCCTGTGGCTTCAGAACAAATCTTGTCCATTGTTTCTGTGCAAATCCTGTTACTGGAAACGCTGGAGTCAATACGTGCTTAAGTAGGCCCTTGAACTCAGGACTTTGCTCAATGACAGCACCATGAAAATAAAGCCAAGCACTACCTTCAGCACTCTAGAAGGAACTAGGAGAAGGTTGGGAGCCCAGCATGACTTACTTTGCCTGCTGCAAAGCCAAGCCACCTGCAGCCCTGTTTGGTCCATGGTAGACAAAGTCACTGAGGGACATGGGCTGCTGGACCTCTGGTTTGGCTTGACTACCAGGATGGCTTGGTACCTTTCAAAGCAGCACTTTTTAATGCAATGAGTTTGGTGACCTGGGAGGATTCGCACAGTCAAAGATGCCTCATATCCAAGAGATCAGTCTAAGCCTTGTGTATAACCTATACACTGTTGAGACTGGCTTTCGCTTGTGTCAAGGTCTCTGCAACTTTCTGGCACTTGCAAGTGATTGTAGAAAGGAGTAGTGAAAATGTGTGAAGCACAAATGGGTCTGCTATTGTAAATCCTTGCATAGTCCATGTGTGATGGGTAACACTGCATGATGTGGTTTGTCCTCCTTAGAATGACTTAAATGTTTCCCGGTGAAATAGTTCCTATTGTTTCTCCTGGATAAATATGCATGGTACAGGACTCTTCATTAGTTGTATCCGAAGCATAAAAGCCCCCCAGTTTGTAGTGCTCTATGAGAGAGAGAAATCTAAATCCACAAATCTCCTGCACAAGTAGCCATACAAGGGAGAGACAGAGCAGGGATACTCTCTCACCGCCCAGTAAGTAATCATGTGAGGCTTCTTCAGCTCTCATTTCACAAGCCTCCATTTCTAGGACAATTCTGAGTAGGTGGCACAGCTTTTTTTTCTCCCCTCCTTTTTCTTTCTCTTCTATCGCATTAGGCACATGGCAACACAGCTCTGCATATGGCAGCCGCGCTGCCTCGTGACAAGAACCAGAAAGAAATTGTTCAGTTACTCCTTGACCACGGGGCAGACCCAAGCATCCGAAATTTGGACAACGATCAGCCAATCCACATGGCTCCTTCTGGAAAAGCTGGGGATCAGGTACATAGTCCGCATTGCTGCTGCTTCTTCCCAACACATCTGTGCACGCCACAGCTGGTTGTCTTTACTAGGGGAACAGTGAGGACAAGTCATGACATGGGTCTGATGTTGCAGTGGTGTAGGCTTGGGGGTTCCCCACTTCAGTAACTCTGTAATCGAGGAACACAAAGCAGGCATTAGCTGGCATTCCAAACACATCTGGGGAGGTGTCAATGGGTAGTTCTTTCATAATGGTAGCAAAGCTCAAGGTATGATTTGGTTTCATGCCTCTAGGTATGAAAAGGCTTCTGGAGCTCATTGTAACCTCTGATGTGCTTATATGTGTATTTAGTCACACATATAAATGCATGTAAGTATGTATATGTATGTATTGGGGTGTCTGCATGCATTGTTTCAGAGGGTATGTTATTAACTTCTACATTTTTTTTGGCAGGTTAGGCATTTGCTGAAGAAAGGAAAAGTTGCATCTGCATTCATTTCCTGCCACCAAAATGCCAGATCCTAGGTTGCCTGCAGCTTCTGGAATGGCTTCAACTTCAGCTTGCTGATTGCACTCTTAGAAAAATGAACACATCCCTGCTCCTAGAGTCTTTAAACCAGGGTGGGATGACAGTGTTTCTCAACCTATGGACCATGAGTAACATGTAAGATATCAGAAGATGACCTTTCAAATGTCTGAAAACTTTATTTTGTTAACAAACAATACTCATAACCTCAAGCACTGCTTGCAAGCAAGGTGGCAAGCAAAGCAAATGGCTGTTACATAAATAAGCAAATGTTTGAAGTACAGCCAACCTGTACTTGATTTGGTGGCAACTGAAACCCATAGTGGTGAAGGAACACAAGATGGTAGTTTGGTTACAAAAGGTTGAGAAATACTGCTCTCAGACATGCTCAAACTGTGCCTCTTGTTAGATCCTGCACATTGGTACTGGTTGAAATGTTGAACCCTTTGTGATGTGCAATTACCTCCATTGTGCCTGCTAGCCTGGGAATGCCAGAACCTGAGAGGAAGGAAAAGACTGGATGGAAGAGGTCAAGTCAGCTTGAGGAGTCATCCATGGCTGTATTTTACTTGGGTGAATGGACGCCTGACCTCAAGAGCTCCAAGGGGAGGGTTCCTGCAAGCTGCTACAACGCTGTTTCTTAGCACTTTGTGGAAGAAAGCTGAAGCAGCTGTCCATTGCCACCCCACCTAGGAAAAGAAAAGAGATGCTTCTAAGAGCAAGTACATTGGGAAGGTTCTCAGTGGGGCAGGTTCTCAGCAGTATAGGTTTGTGTGGCTCCCGAGTGCTTCCCATTGAAGGGATTCCTCTTTGAGCCATCTGATCCAATCCAAGTCTCCAGCTCTCATAGCAAATAGCAGCTCTGGAAGCGCCTCAGAGTGAGGAGCTGAAACCTCACCTGAGCTAATGCCTGTGTAGGAGACCAAGGCTTCCTTTGGGTCTTCAGCAGCTTTTAGGCACGGACAGGGTAGAAAACCTTGGAGCTGTGTGTGCCTGTACAGAGCAGGGTCAGAGTGCAATGTGGTAAGTGCTTTTTTATTCCCATTGTTACCTAAGGGGGCGTTTTAATAGATTCTTCTTATTCTTTCTGTGAAATGATTTGTGAATTGCTGTGCAATCGACTCATAACAGTGTCTCTGCCAGGTCAATAGGATTGAAGGTAGATGCCTGTTGGAACGGAAAGCCATGCTTTGACAACCCTTTCACAGAGGGTGTCTCATCTTCAGTACACATTCTGAATTAGAGTTCGCTGATTTCTCAATGTTGCACAAGTTATCTTTTCAGGACTAAACAATAAGATGAAGGGCAGATGTCTTAAATCACTGCTGTAACTTCCTTGATCCCCCACTGACTAACTCAATGGGATGAGGGTTTTCTAAAGCACTTGTCAGACTCCCAGACCTGGACTGTTTAAACAACTGTTTAGCAGACTTGAACAAAAGCTCTTCAGAAATGCAGAGATCTTCTCAGCTTTCACAGCCCTCATCTCTGTTGTTTTGCTATTGCTTCTCACTACATCATATCTACAAACCTGCCAACATCTGCTGACAATAAAAAGCAGACCTGTATTTGCATGTGTTTGCATAAATTTGCATGTATCTGGGCATAGGCCAGCAAAAGCATGTGCTTTGTTACTTTGAAGGGGTGTTATAGCAAGCCTTGAATTGGGTGATAACTGCATTGGTGAGTTAGTACTGTGAGTCTAGACAAAATGACCAATAAAATATACATTTCCAGAACTTGCTAGCAACAAAACTGTAAAACTGTGACTAGCATGTGATGCACTAGGGAACATGTAAAAAGCTTTTTTGCCATCTAGAAATGTCCATGAGATGGCAGAAATCCTTTTGCAGCAAGTGAAAAAATAGACATGAGCTGTTTTCTAGAGCAGCTTACCCCTTTATTTTTAACTCTGCCTGCTGTTGGATGTTTAATACAGAGCAACACCATCAGTCACTTGTAGTCTGTAAACATCACCATCTAGGACACATCAGGGAAAATATTGGTCTGGGGAGGAATGGATGTGGCTTCATTCAAAGCATCACCCTGGCAGCCTGAACTCAGAGTTGACAGATGAGATTTGCAGACGGAAGAACCCATGACCGACCCAGGAAGGATTTGTTCTCTCTACAGGCACATCTGTGTTCAGCTTCCCAAAGCTCATGCATCAGAGGCCTGCTCTGAAGCCAACCACAGTCAACAATGAACAACGTTCATATTGTCTTTGGACTGGATCCACGAGACAGTTGGAGGCTGCTGCTTCCCCGTGCATATAAAGCACCTTTCCCCATCAAGCCAGCAAGTTCCTGGCCTGTGTGTAAAGAAAATCCCTTTTAAAGCTCAGAAGTGACCTGAGTGTTAAGACTTCTGTGCTGGGGTGAATTTCGTTGATTTGAGCAATATCTTAGTTCACAGTTAACCCCTCAATTTTTGATGACTGTTCCAGGGGAAATGTAGCTTTTATAACTTCAGCAGTACTGGCAGTGTGTGATGCCCCTTTATTTGCACAGTTAATCTCTTCCTATCTGTGGCTTTGGATAAATTGCTAATAACAAAAGCTTGTTATCACCAAACAAATGTTCTTAAGTGGTGCCATAGAAAAGTCACCAGTCGGTTGGCAAGCAAAACTTTTTGATCAAATACTCTGTGCAATTGGAAAAGAAGTTGAAAATAAGAACCTTTTATGTTCTCTATAACTGCGGGTTACTTCTGGAGTTATTCATGGCTTTCATAAGAATGGGGTGATCCTCACTTTTGTGTAAATATGTGTTTATATAGGCTGGCAGAACTTCACCTGGCAGAGACTGATGAAATGCCAGTGTTTCAGTAGTGCTGTGCCAGCTCTGTTGGAGATGTGACCCAAGCTACTTTCCTTTAACCCCCCCTCCCTTTTTTGTGCAGGACAAAGAAGGGGGGGGGAGAGAATACGTTCCTCATAACCAGAAAATGCACTATCAACCTTTGAACAGTCCTCCTCTGTTGTTTTTGAGGGTTTTTTTTCCCTTTCTTATGTCAACAAGACATCATTGTGTCAACAGTCAGCAAGCTTTTACTTGCACTGCATATATCACCTGGAGCTATTGACATGGAGTTGGAGATCAGTGTCTAAAACACGTTTCCAGTCCCTGGCAAGGGGATTGCAAAACAACTGGAGAAAGAGCAGCAGAAAAATAGGAAGAGGCTGCAAGGGATGGAGGACAGTGCTACTTACTTAATGGAAGCTGTTGTAAGTGTGGCAGTTCAGTGGCAAGACCAGCCCAGCCCTCCAAGAGAGAGCTTCCCCCACTGGAGGAGTGGGGTCTTTTGCCTGGGTCGGGCAACATCCAAGGAGCAGGAATAAGAATGGGATGTAGGGCGGTCTGTAGGGCTCATGCTCACGCTGCCATTCCGAAGTGGTCATGCCTGGACAGCAGCCGTAGGCTCAATGATGAGCACGACTTCTCCACTGCACACCATTATCCGTGCAGAGCAGTCCTCTTTGAGATGCAGTGTAACCACTGATGGCTGTACAGATATTGATAAACGTGCAGTCTGCTGATAATGTATTGGATTTAGATATCCGCCTGATGCGGAGGTGAGAGGTATGTTGTTAGGCTGTAATACGTTATCAGACTTTCTTGGTGGCACAGTTGTGTAGACTGGGAGACATATTAACCTTGCTGTAAGACGTGTTCATAGAGCACTCATCTTGTTGAATGCTTACAAATCATTTTCACCTGTACATTCACCAATGCAGCTGGTTAAATTATGTATTTGTCTTCTCTACTAACTTGTAGTTGGTTTTTTTTTCATTAGTGTTGGATTAAATACAGAGAGATGCTTATTTCTTTCCAGGCTGGGTGCTCAGTGAGAAATGGGTGGCTTGGCAGTCTGCCTCACCAAATGCTATTGAAAGGAGGTGAGACATAGTCTTAGAAAGGTCTGGGTTTATGCAAGAAACAGGGAATCCTCAGGTATGATAACTTTCCATTATCTACTTAAAAAAAAATAAATCATTTAGCTCCTGTTCAGTTGATTACACTGAATGGTGAAGAAAACCTGGTATCAACAGACCAAACTATACAAAGGGCTGCCAGACTACACCAGCCTCCCACTGAAACTCTGCCTTTAGGGGGAAGCTGGTGTTGATCAGCAGCCAAAGATGTTTGGCGCTGCATTCAATCTCTGTGCAGGCCTGAGGGGCCTTTCTGGCACATGACCCATGGACTAAGCCCTGGGCTTGCATGGAAAACATGCAAGGAAAGCAGCTTTCCCTCTCTGCAAGATTGCTAGAGAATATCATCATGGCAATCTGAGCAGAAACAGTGGCTACAAAGCAGCAGATCCATCTCAGAGTGGAGTAATGTACAGCTTTCTCTGTAGCTAGTGTGCTGGGTGCTGAGATACGTATAGACTTATCTGCTGTAGACTCTGTCAGCTGGAAAGGGTAAGCTGCTTTCATGCTGCTGAGTAATTACTCCCTGTATAGGTTGCTGAGAGTCTCTCTTCCTCATCTTTACGAGAAACAGGGTCAGGATCCTGCATCATTAGCAGAACAGAAAAGCACTGACATCTAGCACATGAGGAATGAAAACAGGCTTCAGCATATGTACCAAATTATTTATTTGTATCAAAAAGGGCTGGCTTAATTACATGTGTTTGGTAAGGCAGCAGAAGAACCCAAACCACCACCACCACAACAACAAAACACCCCAATACCCCTGACCATATAAGACAGGAGGATTAATGTAGTGACAGTGCAACGTAGAAAATGTGTGAGTAGTGAAGAATAAACTGAACTGTGTTAGGCAGCGCAGCTTTGCATAGTTCATGGGCAATTAATCTGATTTGGATACAGTGGATGTGTAAAACCACAGTCCCCATTAGCTATAGCAGATGTCACAGTTCCTATCCCTTCTGAAGAAGTCATCGGCCATGGCCATGGGCGGTAGGTAGTCCATGCAGTCCGTGCTGGGGCAGGGGAAGTACTGCGGGACCCTGTTGTCCACGTGCTGGGAGCCATAGGCAGTGCAGCAGCAGGCAGAGGTGGTGTATGGGGAAGGGGTATGGCAGGACCATTCCTCTGCAGGGTAGCTGTAAGTCTCGGAGTCCAGAGCAGAGGGTGGGCTGTGGATCAGTGGGGTGAAAGGAGATAGCTGAGGAGGAGAGCAGCTATAGTTCAATGGGCTGGACAGATCAGCTGAACTGGGGGATCCAGCAGCCTAGAGGTTGAGAGAAAGCAAAACAAAAAACAAAACAAACAACAAAACACAGGATGTTTCAGGGTGTCATTTGGAGAAATGCGGACAGCAGCCGGAATTTCAATGCTACGGCCTTGCTCAGGAGGGTCTGGCTAACCGGGGAGATGGTTTGGCCCTTGCACGCCTAAACCCAAGAGGCAGTTCCTGTGACACTAGTTAATAGGGAACTTCTCTGTGAGTTAGATAACCACTAGCAGGAACTGGGCTATTCTTCACAGAAAATCTGCAAATCTATAGAAAGGACATTCCTCCCTATTCTATTCCCCTGGGACACAAAACTTACCAGGCCCTGGTTAAAGCAGTGTGGGACTGGCTGGAAGGCATCGGAGGTGTAGTGTGAGGACGTCTGGAAAGCACTGAAGGCTGGGTCTGAGAGCGCATCTGTCTGAAGGCAGGAATCTACCAGTTGTTCCAAATAGCTAGGGCTTTCTTCGCAGGAAAGGCAATTCGAAAACTGCCATGATGGACAATAGTTGGGAACAGAAGAGATGGGTTCCGCATCAAAAGGTCCTAGGAGAGAAGGTAAATGAGACAGTAGCAGATTATTCAGTATCTGTCTTCGCAAAGGGCAGGTGTTGCCTCAGATCAGGTTCCGGTACTTTATGGATTTAGACAAAGAAAAAGAACCTTCAAGATCAGGGTGAATTTTCTAGGGAAGCAGAGACCAGGAGGAAGATGCTCAAAAGCATGCAAATAACTTGGGGAAATGTAGTCCCTTTGGAAAGCTCCAAAAATCTTTAAATACTGTTGGAAACTCTTCTGGCTCCAGCCGTTTTGGACAGGGATCCGACTGGAAACTCCCTCAGGCTCTTGATCCACTAGTCTCCCTTCAAATGTCAGCTGTTTACAGACCTAGAAGTTTACCATGCAGTGATTTATGCTTCACAGCTTGGCAGATGGCTTGCGCTTTTGCCTCACCCAGTCTTCAGATGCAAGGTAGCTACATCTACCAGAAGACGGGGGTAACAGAAGAACAATTTGCTCTTTAATACTCCAAACAGGCAGTCAGGAGGCAAACTTCTGAGCAGACAAAATGGAGCAAGTCAACAATAACATGGCATTGCATCCATGCAGTGTTCCTGGCGAAAGTGCGAGTTCCTAGAAAGCTGTAGGGTCAGATTCTCGACGTACTGCAATGTGCTTGCTGGGGTATGAAAGCTCACAGCATATCTGACTTTTCAGAATGATTACCTTTTCATGCTGTGTTCAAATATGGTTAAAAGCAAAGTCTGTCCACATGGAGGGGCAGAGGTCTGAAGGCAATGGAACTGCACATCGGTAGAGAGTCAGAGTCATAACTGTTTGCAGGTTCAGGGTGGCAGTGTTTAGCTGGATGTGGGTAGGAGGAGGGAACAATACATAAACAGATGGAGACTTTCCAGCCTGAAAAAGCTTTGGTATGTCTCACAGTCCTTTATTAGCATAAGCAAACTGATTCCTAAATATTGATGGTTGTCCATACAACGTACATATTCACACCTGCCCAACCTTTTAGGCCTCTCTGCTTTAGCTCTAGAATAATTGAAGGATCTGTAAGCTCAAATTGCTCTACCCTCCACCCCTTTCCACTTTCCTTGGATATTCACGCACAGGAGGAAGAAACTCTTTGTGTCGCTGAAAACCTGACACTCCTCTCACTCCCATGGATGCTGCCAGGAGAGTGAGAACAGCCAACTGCTGGAGCTCAGCAAAGTGCTCCACTGGGATCTGACCCTCTCGCTCCATTCGGACCCACAGACTGCAGCCTGGAGAAGGTGATGCCAGCAGCATTATTCCCTAGGGGATGAGCATCCCTTACTGAAGGGGATCTCGCTACTTGCTGTGGGAAAACAAAGTGCACAAATTAGAGCGTGTGAGTGTGCTCCTGAATGGGGTAATATGTACCCTGCTGGCCCCACAGGATCCTCATCTGCATTTTGTGAACTCCTTTCAGGTGCTGATTGGCTGCATTGCCTGTTATCTGGTAGTGCCTGCCTCAGCCAAGGGCTGGAAAGATTCTGGGCTGTGGGAAAAATTGGGAAGGGGGTGGGAAGGGACGTGTGGATGGGCTTTGTACCAACCTGGGTGAGGTGGAGACACAGACTCTGAAAACTGGATGCTGCTGCTGCCCCAGGAAACCTGACCGAAGAGAAGGGGAGAAAAGGAATTGTAGACACTGTAACACAGGAGAGTGTTCTTCTGCATGCTGAGGTAAGTTGGGATTTCTCTTCAACCTATTTATGTAAACCTGATTTACCTCGTGGGTGTGATATCAAAAACTTCCCTGGTATTAACAGAACAAGATTAACGTGCATAACGTGATTTTTTCTTGAGACTATAAAGGCACTGGAGGAGCACAATTCCAACCTGGTGTAAAGCTCTTGATACAGCACCTTGTTAGGGTGCTCTGCCTATTACTGTTAATTCAGTAGAGATGTGGCTGCCCTTGAAACTAATATCCATTAATTTCTAGGACCATGATCCACAGTGGAGGGATCCAAAAGAATCTCTAGGGATAAATATGATTGAGAGTAGTTAACAAATTGTAGGGATAACTCTTGAAACATGACTAAAGACAATTGCATGTATCTCGCGGCTGGGCACCAGACTGGATCACCGCGTTTGGGGTTGATTTCATTTGAGAACCAGCTCTGACATTGCTCCCCATTCTAACGCAACTACATGCCTCTGTGAAACTGGACAGTCTCATTTTCTAAGGGATGCTGGAAGCTGAAGCAGGCAGATCAATCTATTCTAGGAACCTAACCTGCTGGAGCAAAGAAATCCACCACAAAAAGCGATAGGAGTTTTGATGCTTGTTGTTTGGGACCAGGATTTTATTCTGTAAATACAAATACTGTCTTTTTTTCCTCTCAGTTTTAATTCAAATGATTTCCACTTAGTTTCCTTTATTAAAAATGAGTGGCTCATTTCCCTAGCAACAACTTCCTAGCTCTTCCCCATGCATTTAATTCATTAAATAGCAGCTATTCAGGGCTGAAAGTGCCTATAGGAGTACCCCTCTTCTCTTTGGCTGCAGATACATAGCAAAGCAGACGGAGCTGTACCACTGGCAGCAGAAGTTTTCAGGTTCAGCTTTTCGCAGTGCACAGATGTAGCTTATCCTGCCAGCCCTAACCTCCGGGGCCTCTCCAGGACAATGCATACGTTTTGCAGAACACAAAGGTAACCTCCTGCGTTGCCACTTTTCCCTTTGTCCCGTGTGGGCAAAACAAACCCTGTGTAAACTCGCTATGGGGAGTGAAAACCAGTTCCATGCAGCCCTGTGACCCCTGCTGTGATGGAGAGGATGCTTCTGTTAGGGCAGGAGGGGAGGAGCAGCCCAGCATCTCCAAAACCCAGCAGTTCTGGTCACTGTTCACCCAGGCCTCTACCTGCGGCTTGAAGGCTGATCAGCTTTTTGTGCAATCAGCTGCAACGAGGTACAAGAGGTGGAGATAAATCTGAAAGCTATCCAAAGCTGTAATGTCATGAACCAGGAAGAAGTAATGATTTACCAACTTCTTTATGCAAATCCCCAAGAGTGGCTGGAGCTAGAGGACTCCTACAAAGACTGGAAAGTGTGTGAGAGAGTGTACACGTGTGTGTGTACACACACACAGATCTCCATCCCCTCCTTTAGAAGGGATGGGGCTAGGAGCTGCCCAGGTGGTACCGAAAAACATTGGAGACCTGAATTTAGCCAAGTACACTTGAATATTATGCTAAAGAGCCCTAATGGAGCAGGATGGATCCTTGCTTAAGAGGTCTTTGCCCATGCTTTGTTTTATTCCTTTCTGTTAGACAAACTTTGGGGCTGTTGCTTCAGCCCAACCAGGCCATAATTTACATGGGGGGCAGTGACCACGGCCTGCATTGCTCATCCAGCATAACGATACTGGAGTTGCTGTTGGACCAAAATTTGCCCATGTTGGACCTTCCATTGCAGAGTGAGTTATGTTTCTGGAGAGCCAGTTCTGCTTTCTCCCTGCACTAATGGCTCACCACCAAAGAGATGAAGATCTGATGTTGTGTTTGGATCAGTTACTCTGGCTGAATGTTCTTCTCCCCCATCTTCACCAGCCTGCTACACTTGGACTGGCAGTCTCCTTGGCACAGAGATTACAGTCTTGGGGAAAAAGATTGAGAGAAGAGACAAAGCAGACACCAAAAGAGTTTTACTTACTGCTGCACTGCTTGCTGCTTGTCGTGCTCTTCTCTGCTGCAGTAACTCCTTAACTGTAATCTTTACTCTAACACCTTGATACACCTTGGGCTTTCCTGAAAGAATGTGTGGGGAAAAAAACACTTTACAAGATGGGAGGCTTTAAAAACATAAAGTGAATCCAGCTTTTTTTCAGACATGCTCTACATGGAGTCTACTTAGAGTAAACATGATTAACTTGTCATTGATAAGTCATTTGTAATCACAGTTTATAGCCCTCTTCAATACCTGCTATTCAAGTCTGTGTCAAACGGACATTTCTGGAGAAGTCGGTGTTGATTATATTCAGTAACCATATGTTTTATTATTTTCTATTGCCTTGTTCCCCCCCACCCCAGGTGTACTAATACCAAGCTCCATCTGGTGCTTGATATTTAAATTTATTGAATCTATTTAAAATTCCTATCATATTTGTCTCTCTTAGGACCTGAAAATAAAAGTGGGAAGCACTTCATCTGGCAGATGAAGACCAGGAATAAAACAATGGAAATATGTGTGCAGTTATTCAGAGGTCTAAACTAAACACAAATAAAATGACTGCTTTCATGAATTGCTTCTTGCAAAGCCTAGATTATCTCCTTCTTTTTGCTCATTCTGTACAACACCCATTGATTCAAACAAGCATGTAGGATGTCTTTAATCCGGCCAAACCCAATCAGCAATCATCAGTCACTACCTGATGAAGGATTTTTAGTACAGGAAATGGTAAAGAATTTACCTGTTCTGAAAACTCACTTTCACTTGCTGTGCTCATGGTAAAATACCCAAAGCTACTCTCTATATTAACAAAACAACGTCGCAGGCAGCTGACATTCTCACCCTGAAGGAGGCAGCAGAAGTCAAACCCACAGGAGGAAACAAGAGCACCAGAGCTACACCTGGCCTTCCAGTGCCACCTCTGGATGTGGAACAACACGCTTTACCAGGCAGTCGCTGCACCAAGCGGCAGCACAGAGGACATGTCAAGAGATCCTGGCTGCCCTTCAGTGCCCACCTCCTGCACTGCAGGCTCTAGGCAACTCAGGCTCATCCTCTCCTCACAATATGCCGCGGCTGGCAGAGATGGGGCTGAAACAGACACCAAACACCAGTGTCCCTTCATCCTGCAGTGAAGGCAGCTGGTTGCAGGTTCCCTATTCTATCGCTGCAGAAAGAAGACAGTGCTGGATTTGCAGAGTGTGCCTGCATATCCTCTTCTGCTATTAACCTTTCCCCACTGCTGATGGCTGTACAGCAGCTTCACCCTCCTGTCTGGCCAGCCTTCCTCCTGCCCCTTTGGCACTCTGGGTGAGGACATGCATGTGTTCCTGAGGACAGGCATACAGGTCCCTCCAGAAAGGTAACAGTCTGAGCCAGGTCTGCCTCGAGGGGAGTTTGCTGAGCTGTGCTCTCAGCAGCTGGGGATTATTCATCTCATCTTTTTATGTTTTGTTTCTATTCAAGAAAATGAAGATGTGGAAAATGAGGGGAGGGAAGAGTTGAATATAACAAACCAGGCCTCCCTATAGCCAGGGAGCTATAGCTGCAAGAGGGGTACATGCCACACACAGCCTCAGCTCTGGTCTGCACAGGTATCTGGACAGGGTTAGAGGCTACACTATGAGCAACTTAAACCAGCAGGCGAGGTAAAGACATATCTGTAACCGAGGGGCTGGCTACCAGGCAGCTCCCACCCCCCGTTCCCATGGCAGAGCTTTGTGCCCTGAGGGTCCTGCTTTTCCAGCACCTTGAGGCCCCAATGCAGTCTTGTGCAGCTGAAGCATCAAGAGCTGGGCTACCAAAGCCAGCAATCTTGAACTAGCCAGGCTGCGGATGGAAGGGGCAGGGGGATTTAGCTGGGGTTCAAGGAGCAGGGTGGTGAGGGTGTGCTGGGGATCAGGCAACGGCGTGGGAATCAGGAGCAGGGCGGCAAAGGCAGGCTGTGGGTCCGGGTGGGTTTGGGACAGGGAGCGGTCAGGGCAGCCTGAGGGTCAAGATCTGCGCGGGGAGGGCACAAAGAGGTGGAGGACAAGGGTGCGGGGACCGCGTCTCCCACCCGCCGCAGGGATCGGGACGGCAGCGCCTCCCCGCCGCGGAGCCACGGGGATGGCCGCCGGAGGGCGAGCGGCGCCCCGGCTCCCCCCGCCGGCCGCCGGGCCAGCCCTGCCCGCTGCGCTCCGCTGCGTCCCGGCCCCGCCGGCTGCCCCGCGGCGGCGGCCCCTTGGCCGGCCGGGGCTGGCACTCGGCGGGCGGCAGCAGCAGCGCTTCCCAGCCGCCTCCTTCCCTCCTCCTCCTCCTCCTCCCCGCCCTCCCCGCCAGGGTGCTCCTCGCCCGGCAGGCGAGATTGCCTCACTCGCGAAGTGACCCCGGCGAACCCCGAAATAGCCCCAAAATGGGGTGGCGAGGAGATATAGGGGAGAGGTATAGCCGGGCTTACCGGACATCCTGAGCAGGAGCGGGCAGCACCTCGCCAGGCGCCTGGTGCAGCAGCAGTGGTGGCCCTGGCCCCAGCCCCAGAGCAGGTGAAGGGGGCAAAAGGAGACAGGCTTAAAATCTGAGGGCGAAGGGACCTGCTTGCCTGGTAGCAATGACAGGTGGATCCCGACAATATTATTGTTTTATCCCTACGGGTATAAGTTTGAGTTTTTCTCTCCTAATGCCAAGTATTTAAAACCTCTAGAAACCAATGATTTGACAATCAATGATTGCGCGATACTTTCAATTTGAATATTCAAAGGCTCCACAAAATGGGCTATCTTTTTGTGGAACTGAGCACATCCCCATCTAGCAGGGGGTCTGAGGGAATAAGATTTGGTAGGGCCACCCTCCCCACCCTTTTGCTTTTGGGACATTTGCAGGGTTTTATCCATCTTTCCCCAAACGAAGCAGATGCCTCAAAACTGGCTCAGTATTTTTCCCTCAGATGCACAGGCTGGGCTCCAGCGCTCTCATATTTCATTTGCTACCTGCAGAGAGGACTCTGCAAGGGGCTGAGCTGCTTTCTGCATGTTTTTCACATTTTAAGGCTAAATACTAAGGTTTTGGGGCCCAAATGGCAGTGTGCAGGTGTGGTGTAATACCCTGGACACCCAGTTAGCTGAAGCTACCCAAACCCCACTTCTTTCCACAGCACTCCCTTCCCTCTGCCCAGATGCTGGGCTTATATTGGAGGTTATTTGCATTATCCCCTAATTCAGACTGTTTGCTCTCTTTGCACAATTTGCCCCCTCTCTTCTTACATGCTGCAGTGCTGGCCTGCCCTGTATGCTCGAAGTGGTGAGGTTTCAGTGTGTGGTAGGATGACACAGTTTCTGGATCACTATATCACTATACGGTACTGATGTAGCTGGGATTTTTAGGTTGCATTTAAACTTCTCCCTGGGCACCACAGTCTCTGCCATACCTGGGAATAGCTGGCTGCAGCAGAAAGCAGGCCGGGCTGTTAATAATCTACTAGCAGTGCAGTTTGGCTATTGTTGCAACTGAATCTTTTCCTTTAATGGAACAAATACACTTGGTTTCTGTGGGGAGTGGTCGCAGCTCTGATGCTATTCCTTGTGCTGAAATGTGGGTCTGAAGCTCCTTGCTTGGAGTGGTTTTGCAGGGATGCTTCCCACAGACTACTCTGGATAGGAGCCCTCTCTTCCCATCTGTGATAGGAAGGGGCAGCGTGGGGGGGAGAGAGGAGTACACAGGCCTGCTTGTGCTAAGAGGTTTGGGACCTGAAGCCCTGGAGTTGCTGGGGCTGTTTCCCACTGAAGCATTGGTGGTGGGAGAGTAGAGCTTGGCGAGGCTGTGGTGTTGTGGGGGGAACTGGCAGTCTCCCGGGAGCCAGGGTAATGTTTACTTCTGTAACCAGAGACCACAGAGCAGAGAGCGCAGGCTGCTCAGCTCCAGTCCTTCCTGAGCTGTGTGCCTTAAGGAAACATGAAGCACCCGTGTTCAGGGTGTTGCTGCATGTTCTGGGTCTCGGAGCATTTCCAGGCTCACAGAGCTAGTGAAGAGTTGAATGCCAGAGTGGGTCAAATACTTCCAAGACAGCTCAAAAACTTTCTGTCCCTGCTTTTCTCTCAGAGCCTGATGGAAATACAACCAGACTGACCCTGGTGTCCCTGTCCAAGGCCCTTGAAGAAGGTAAAGCTGAGATTTGCCACTTTGTCAAGCAGCAGCTACAGGCAGTGATTCAGCTTGGTGGTGTTGCCACTTGTGGTGTGGAACAACGCTGTGGGCTCATGCAGGTCTCAGATTTGGGGGTACAGGGACTGAGTGCAGGGCAAGGAGACCCGCACATACCCGAGATGCTCTGAGGCTCCTTGCCTTGCCCTGGCCCATGGTCAGGGGAGCAGCTCTGGCTGAGCAGATGCCACCCTGGGATGCTCCATGTCGGCCACTAATGGGAGCCTGTGGTGCCCATGGTCCAAGCACGGGGAGGCAGCTGGGCTCACCTTGTCCCATGCTTAGCAGTGTGTGTGGAGGAGTCCTGATTGCTGGCTCTTTCCCTGGTCTGAGCTTTCCACGTCTCCCCAGGACCCCACTAGCAAACAGAAGGGTGCAGCCCGCGGGGATAGGCAGAGTTGAGATTTGAAGCACAGAGAGCCGCTGGAGTTTGCTTTTTCGAGCAGGTCTGAACAAGGCTGGGGAATCAGGAAGCGTTGGAAGGGACCCCAGTCCAGCCAGGACCGGAGCTGGGCACTCCTGGCCAGCCGTGTGCCTCTTCCCAAGATGGGAAGAGCCGTACTGCTGCGGGCTGCAGGCCCCCATGGGTAGATGCAGAGGCTGTGCTGGTCCCCTGAAGATGTCAATGGGTCCTCTTGCAGTTGCTTCTCAGCTACACTGCAAGGGGTCAGGGTGAGAGGCGTGTGCCAGGGCAGTGTCTTCCCTGTTGGGGCAGCTGCTGAGATCCCTGGGAACGCTCCTTCCATCCTTTGATGCCTGAACATACCCTGGGTGGTTTGTGGGTGCCTGAACAGCCAGGGATGTGTTATCTGCCAGGTGTGGGCTGAGCAAGGGGCTTGTACAGTTGCTGTATGTGCGCTGGGGTGCAAGGACATTCCTGGGCTCCAGGAGGAGGGGTGCCAGGGATGGTGCTATGTGGAATGCCTGTACAGGAAAGGGCCTTGTGCAGAGGACTCGCCTGGCAACTTGGCAGCTCTCTGCAGTGATGCTTACAGGGATGCAATATTGCTGCCTGTTTCTGGGTGCAGTGCTGTGTCCCCAGTCCACATTCCTACACAGAGAGGTGCCTGTAGGCAGCACGGCATGAAGCGATGCTCTGCGCCCAATCCTGAGACCCCTGTGCTGGTTATAACCCCTGGATTGTGCTGAGAAGGCTCCAAATGCCCCATCAGCCCCAGGATTTGAGGAGAAAAGGCAAGGAGGGCCTTAAAGCATCTCACCACTACACACTTTCAGGCCCTTTAAAGCTCCTGCTCTTCCTCAGCAAGGATTTGTTGCTGTTTCTGCGGGTGCCAGGCTGGGGGGCGAGATGGGGCAGGGCAGGTAACCTCCACCGGGTTTGGATGCAGCGGGAGGGACTGGCTGCATGTGCGAGGGTTGCACAGCGCTCCTCTGTGTGTTTGTGGGTGCAGAGCTACCTCTAGCGGCCATGCGCCCCGGCATGGCACTGGGACCTTAAATCAGCCTTGTTCCCAATTCTAGGGCCGGGTGGGCACCTCTTGGCAACGGGCTGGGAGCATTCTGCCTTATGCCCACTGGCACAAGGCATGTTCTCTGGGGGAATAGCTCTGCGTTTTCTTCAGGGCAAAAAGGAAACTGGGGAGGATGTGTTTTGTGCATCACAGGTAAGGCTTCCTCACGCACAGAGCATCAGGCAGGATGGTGTCCCGACGGTCCCTAAGCTGTCTGCCAGGCCCTGCTGTAGTATGGTGAGTTTTAGTTGGTTGTAGCCTCCTGTGCTATAGGTTCTGTCATGCCTTTGCTACTCTGGCCATAACTGTTGCTCAAGACAATGTCATTGTTCATAGCATGCTAGAGTTAGGAACATATATTTATGCTGCTAGGTAACAAGATACCATTACACAGGTAACAAGATACCAAATACACAGACTCTGTGCTATTAAAGAGGCCTTCCCCTATCCCCTTGCCTTGCTCCTCAACCTTCCTAAATATTTTCTGCCAATGCTCTGTAAGGTGTAGTTAAAGGGTCAGAGCAACCTGTTTGCCCAGCATCTGAAAAGAAGTACCAGAGATCCTTGTTCGTGCAGGTATTTTTCAGGCTGTGGATTTTACTTGTAACACAGCAGGATTGTGAGCAATGACTTTCATAAGGCACTAGAAGGCACCACTATGAGCTAAATGTGGTGCATCCAAGTGATTGTATTTCTAAACAGAGCATAAAGCATTGCACGTTGTTAGCATCCTCTGTTTAAAGGACCAGCTTTAGGAAAAAACACACAAATAATTAATTTGCTTCAATAATGGTCCATTCTTCTTTTCCTCCAGCTCTTATCTCTCATCAATAAGTTCTCCGGCCTTCATAAGTCCCCCAGATGGGACTTCCATCATCTTTCGCCCAGGCAGAGTTATCATGCAGGGGCAGTGTCTCTGAGGGTTGCTCCGTCGAGAGGTGGCTCATCCTGGAGGTAAGCTCGTTTGCCACAGTCATGAATGGTGAGAAGGAGTAGGGTGAGGTGGCAGCATAGCTGGGGGAGTAGTGGACATCTTCAAGAGGATGCAGAGGGTAGGGCTGGGCTCCGGGGACGGCTGGGGTCCAGCCTGAGCTTCGGTATGGGGAAACACCTCCAGACTCGTGTGAGGAGAGGCAGCTGGCACTGGCAGGCAGTGCTTGCAGAGGGTCTAAGCACGCACCATCCGACTGGCTGAGACTGTCAGGTGAGGTCTGCTCCCAGGGCTCTCTCTGCATGGAATCAGGGAGAAAAGGCAAGAAAGACCCTTAAGAATTAAAGCTTATCCCGGAGGTAATGGCATATCTATCCTCAGTGCCTAGCTGGGAACACTCACATCAATTCTGTTGCTCTGGAGCTGTATTTGGTATTAAAGCTTTTGAAAGGAAACATCCATGTTGTCAATAGTGGGCAAGATCTGGAATAGGCTCCTGGTGGCACTGACCAGCCCTGACCCTGCAGGGCCCATGGTGAATGGAGCTGGCTCCTGGGAAGTGGCACGGATAGGGGTAGGCAACAGCCTGGAGCCGACAAAGGATGTTTCTGGAAACTTAAGGAGCTTAATGGAGTAGCTGTTCTGGGGAGCAGGGGAATTTGTTAATTTAGGAGCTGGTCTCCAACAGGAAGAGGGGACAAGTAGATGAAGGACATGGTCAAAGAGAACAAACATTCCCCCTCAGCCCTGCCCGTTCTGTTGTGTGTTCTGCTGTAGCTGCCTCCTGTAACAGCCACATCCTTCCCCCATGAGTGCCCCTGAATTAACCCCAGCTTTAAATCGGGTAAACTTTCATTGGGTGATTGAGAACCATAGGCTCACTCACTAGTAGGAAGTGCGCTGTGTCGTTAGGGAAAGATGGCAGGAGAGGGGGCACAGAAGGGCTGAAGAAGGAGCTGGTACCAGCTGTGAGGGGACTAGCACGGTAATCCCCATATTGGTCAGTGAGATATGGGTCCAGAAGTGCCTGAAATCCCTGAGTGGCCGAGGAATCGCTCGAGAAGGGCTTGGACCCTAGGGGTGATGAGTAGACATCATTGACAAACTGCTTTGTGTTGTGGAAATCCATCTCAGTTGTGAAGGATCTCCTGATGCCATAGTAACCAGCCGTGGTAGGTGAGCCTGCAGTGGCAAAGAAAAAAAGATTGGCTCAAGGGAAACCATAACAGCAGCACCAAGAGAGCCACAGAGGTACAGGCACCTCTGCAGAAACACAGGAATGCCCTTTTCATTCTAGCATCACCCAGGGCAGGAGTCAATCCTGTCTTCATACAGGTGTGTCAGCCCAAGTGCTTTTAGCACCTCAGACTGCCCTGATCCAGCTGATGGCCCCCATCTGCAGCAAACTGAGTGTGTTTTGGGAAAGCGTCAAGTATGAGGCCAGAGTTTGCTTCTTCCTTGCTCTGCTACAGCTTTTGGGGAGGAGGATGGCATTACAACCTCACACCCCTTTCCCTGTTCAAGAGTTCAAGGGATTAAACAGGTGAGCTCCTGGTTTCATAATTCCTCTCTTCAGCTTCAGGGAAAACTGGAGGACACAAGGGGAAAAGAAGGGTTTCTGTGTGGCACCTCTATCAAAAGAGATGGGAACTGCTTTAATTACCTTTTTCCCCTCTGGGAACATCGTACAAGATTACGGGGACCTTTCTTTTATTATTGCTGTTCCTGTTTTGACTTTTTCAATTACTTTTCTCCTGGGCTTTCTCTGAGAGGTAGCCCAGCTCTAGTGCTCCTCTGCTCACTTCATGTCCTTTGGAGGCGAAGAGATAGGAGCAGCATCAACTCTCCAACTAATATAGAAGGCATTTATCAGTGGAGGAAAACCTCACCTGGCATTTGGACAAATGGTGACTGTGGTGTGCTGATGCTGCCCTGCAAAAGATAAAGATACGTTAAAAAAGGTCTTTTCAAAGCAAGGCAGCTCTCTAAGCATGTTGTTTGGGAAGGTGTTGGCATAATTCAGTTGCACTATTTGAGTCTTGGTGCTATCAGCATGAAGAGCTTAACTCTAAGATTTCAAGCCTCTGGCCTCTGAGGAATTAGCAGATGTAGGCTAAGAAGAGATTTGAAGGTCTTGTGTAGAGCTGATAACAGTAGAAATATCAAGATAACTGGCTGCTTTCTCATGGACTGCAGGGTCCCTTAATGCAGGCATAATGCTGAGCCTTCCATTTTGGTGTTGGCTCAAAACAGGTCTCAATAAGCTGGTCTCTAAGCCCTTGGCTGATCAAAACAGGCAGATTCTCCACTGCCCATGTTCTAGCCCAGCTCTCCTGTGCTCCATCTACCTGCCACAGAGCTGCTTTAGCTGGCCCCTCCTCGCAGAACAAGCAGGCTGTGTTTGGAGGCAGTTGTTTCTAGCTGCTATTTGCGTGCTACAGAACTATTGATAAAAATAATCTCCTCTTGGTCCCTAAGGGAGAATTAGCCCTGAGTGACACCGGTGCTCCTGGTGGCTAATTCCTTACAAGCACTGGGGCAAAGCCATCTGCTCCTCTGGAGGAGAGCTCACACCCAGAGATTCACTGAGTTCCGTCTCTGGACTTCCAAGCCCATAGAGCAGAAATACCATGCCCACGGCTGCATTTACTTCAGCTGTGCTGTTGCACTAGCCAGTGATGGTAGCATGCTATTTTCAGTTTGCATAGTGCAAACAGGAGGTTCCTGCCATAGCAAGCAACCAAATTTAGAGGTTTAGATTTGAATTAAATTTGCCAGCGCCAGGACTTCCTTTTACTGCTGAGGAAGGTTTGCAGCTGCTCCCTGCTCCATCATGAAAATGAGCTCTGAGCCCTCACGAGTCACACAGACTGCAGGAGTGGTATGAGGCATCAGGAAGGAGCCCTTTGGCTTGTGGACAGATGAATTGCGTTCACATTGCAGGGTCAGGGCTTACACCTGCCCCCAGCTGGGACATTTTCGGCCACATATCTCAGTGAGGATCATAGCTGGATATGCACGCTGCCCTGCAAATCTAGAGCCTCTGCATGCAAATCTGGTCTTGGCAGACACCCCTCTCTCAGCATCCATGTCACTTCAGTGCCAGGCTCCAGCATGAAGCATTTCAAGTTACCAGCGTATCTAAGTTCAGCTTTGACCCTGTGTTTTCAACAGCTACTGAAACTATCTGACTGTGTGTGTCACAGGCAGCAAGTCCTCTTGCACATGCCTGTGATGAATAGCCACAGAGCTGACATTAGCTGTGATGGTTTTACTTGCTTTAATTCAATTGCAAGAGCCTCTGCAGCAGCCTGTCTTTGGCCTTCATCATAGCAGGCACCCCCATACTTGCAGAGACCTACATTTCACTTGCCTCCTGGCTTCTTACCAAGTGATGAATGGCTCAGCTTAATTGAAGCACATTAGTTCATTTCCTCCCTGCATTACTTCCTTTCAGTGCCGTGGGATTGGGGTAGCTGGATCTTCTGCACCACATCAGTGTGTCTGTTTAGCATCACTTGAGCCCACAGTATATTCAGCTGCCAATAAGCTTGGTCTCAGCCTGCCTTGCACAAGACTGGGCAGAGATACTGGCTAAGGGTACTCCAGAGAGCTCTGTTGCTTCACTGCCTTGGTAACCTGGGAGCGTTGTTCAGCTACAAGGCTGCCTTGGGGGACTAAATGTAAGGTTGCAGGTCAAAATAATGACCTGGTCCTGCAGTGGGGATCTGTGGTGCCCTTTGGCTGTACTTTGGCTTCAGTAATTTGGATTCAGTTTATCTCATCCCCAGGCCCAATCTATAGTACAGCAGCTGAAGTAATAAACTTTAACCATAAAAGCAAAGCTTAGCCTAGGCAGAGCACCTCACTGGTTTGCTCGCAGCAAGTATGCAGAATGATCTGCCCCTGGCCTCCAAGTGCTGATGGGCATAGAGCTTCAGCTGTGTACCTACCAGCTTTCTCACATGAGAAAAGAAGGTAATCCTGCAGAGGGTAAATGCTGGTTCGTGCCTACACAGTGGATGAATGAAGGGAAAAAAGCCAGATCTCCCCTCAAGCCCAGATCTTCTGCCCTGCAATTGATGGGAACTCAGAAGCCCCAACTGCGTGGGTTTCACCACAATACACACTAGTTTCCTGTCATTTGATGTACACAGGGCCTAGTTCTCATTAGATTGTTGCTGTTCTGTTGCCTCAGTAAACAGCCCAGTGGCTCACCTCCGATGAGCAACAACCTTTCCTTAGCATCACAGGTCTCTTCCATAGACCTCCCCTTGCACGGCAACGGCTTACTGATTTTGGAGCAAAGATCGTGTTCAAACAAAAGATGCAGCTAAATTACACTGCATCATAAATATACAAAGGGGTGTTCAGTTATCTGCTGTTTGATTCTGGATTATATTATGTCAGATAAACAGAGCTGCACTTACAGCTGTTCTTTTCATGATACGTTCAAGCAAATACGGATGTTTGCCCTGCACAATAATTTTTTGTGCCTTAGAGGGAATTAGCAACAGGGCTGATTTTGCATTAGATAGACACGCAACTGCTAAGCTTTGGAATACAAAGCAAAGTCTAATAAAGCAAGCAGCAAGTGGTTTACAGTTCCTAGGGCTTTTTATTGCAGCTGTTGAAGCTCCTTTCTCCAGAGAGAGAGCAGGTAAAGCATGATAGTCATCAACCACAATCTGTTTTCTCAGTACAAACACAACAGTTGCTTCCTGCTGCTCCCTGAAGCAGTCTTCCTAAATGCCTCCTGGGGGGAGCATGTGTTTCCCAGTGACTGTCCATGGCTCAGGGCAGTATTCTGCATTTCTGCAGTAGCTGAAGGCTGTGAAGGTATCTATTGCGAGATCTTGCTGTGTTTGGTAATGCCCTTGCTGTGTTTCTGCCTGTTTCGTCACGGAGTGAACGTATGTGAAAGTAACAGCGAAAAAAATACTTGGAAGTCCCTTTGAGGTCTCTTTGGTTTTTGCAGAAGGCAAAAAGCCTGAGGCATGTGGCTGAGGGGAAAGAGCATCAACACTCTGTGTGTTCTACTGCCAGTAATTCGGGCCTTTGCTCCTGCACTTTCCTTCCAGGACACAGTTTCAGCAGCTTGACTGCATCTCCTCATCTGGCAGAGGGCCCCATTGCTCCCAATCAGCCTGGGAGTGAGGTGCTGCTGTTTGGTAAAGGTGAGTCTTGAGAGTATGCAGGGAATGGCTTACTATGCTACCAGATGCCATGTGCTGGCACCTACAATATTGTGTCCTGTTCTGGGCACAGCACTGCTCCTCTCACTAGTAATTGAGAAAAAACAATGTAGTGTACTATAATTTAGGTTTCCTGTTGCTATAGAACCACTTTAAGAAGAAATAATCTCTAACAAACTGATGCTTGGCCTCTTTCCAGACCATAACATCACTGCATCTCCCCTGGCACTGTAGTATGCCAGAGAGGAGCTGGAAGCAGCATAGTGTTCAGGGAAGAACATCTATTTTTGTGGTACTGAGTTGTTCAAGTGAAAAAGGAAGTTGACTTGGAAAGGTGTCATATGCAGGATATGAAAGGAATGAGAAATTCAGGATTACTGATCTGCTTGGGAAAAATACCCAAAGGACTTCAACCCCTCAAAGGTTCACTAATGTAACAAATCAAGGAGCCATCTGTGATCTTTTGGGGCAAACACTAGTGTGGCGAATGTGTTTTGCTATTCCGCGTCAGCATCGAGCATTGGCGGTGCCCTGAACTCCACATAAATGCTCTTTAAACCAGAGGATTGCATGACGTGACTTTTCCGGTTTGAAAAACAAAAAGAGTGTGTGGTGGTGGGGTGGAAAGTGACTTACGCTGAAGCGGGAGCCACTGCTCTGCCTGGATCGTTTCTCAGCAAGAAGGTCCTTGACTGTGTGTTTCACCCGCACTCCTTGGTACACCCGTTTGCCGAAATCTGTAGGGACTGAGGGAATGAAATGGGCATTAGAGGAGTTTATTGGAAGCATAGGGCAGCTGGAAGAGGCTGTTAAGGAAGAAGCAAATTCGTCGTCTCTGTATGACAAGTTAGGAAGGAAACATACAAGTCTGCTATTATTAATACAAAATCATCCCTTAGGAGCCCAACACCAAGGGATGCTCATTTACCCTACCTTGTATTTCAGCACTGGGTGCAATGTGGTTTCCATGCATCTCCCTCTCTGCCAGATATGGCTGGCTGATGGGTTTTGGCTTTTCTTTTTCCAAAGAGAGCTCTTCGGGATCCTACATTTCCCCCTTGGGTCAGCAAAATTTGATTTAACTGTATGGCCCTACTGCTTTCAGCAGGGATGGTGCTGGTTTAGTCCCTCCTTGCCCTTCTGGAGCTGCTGGCTTTCAGCACGTTGCTCTGTGAGCTTTGATCTCAGTGCAGCAAAGGTGGAATTACCCCAGGCAGTTGGAATGGCTCCTCTGAACAGTGATGTGAATCACAGTGCAGGTCTCAGGAAAGGGAAAGGAACTGCCTGCTCGGTCTGATATGTATCCACAGCAAACACAGACAGGTACTTGGGGACTCTATTGTTTTGTAAAGGTTATCAAGGAAGGCACAAAGAGGGGTACAGTGTCTCGGCCATGTCACCCAAGAGGCTGATGGCAAGCCAGGATCCATTTTCTTGACCCGACTAGATTACAGCACAACCCGTCCATAGGGTCTGCGTGACTTTTGGTATGGGGCATCTGTCCTCTTCCTCTGCCTGGAGGCAGAGCTTTGCAAGATCTGCCTTCTGTACAGGTGTTTTGGCACAAGTGAAGGCAGAGAGGTACAAGGTACAATACTGGGAACAGCTCTTTTATCTTGGCTAGCAGGCTATGCCTGAACAGAGAACTCACACCTGTGGAGCCAGGGAGGAGTGTTCATATGGGCTTTTATTGAGATCTTCCAGAGAAGAGCTTAATTTGAAGCTAATCCCTTGGAAAACACACAGCCGTGTTCTCTCAAGGGAACACAAACAGACATTCCATGGCTGACGTGTTTGATCTTTAAAATTGTGATTTATCATTTTGTCCTTCTGCTTTTCAGGATGTGTCATTTGGCTCCATTTATTGCTTTCATTCATGCGGCATTGTGTCCCCAGGTGCACACAGACATTGAGAGGTTAGAAAGGGAAGAGTAGATGCTTTAAACAACATAGACTCTCAGTGCTGGCTTGGGGTTATCCCAAATGTTTTCTGTTGGGCCATAGCAATTGTAGTTTTGGGCAACTGCAGCTTGGTTTTGGTGTTTGAGTACTAACCAGAGAGACTTCAGCCAAGACTAGGCAGAAGGCAAACACATTGCAAGAGACAGTACCCCAACAGGCTTATGATCAAAATAGAGGTGAACGTTGAGTCTGCGTACCAACCAGTGACCATCTGTGGACAGAGCAGGACATGGCTGGAAACGGATATCAACTCTTGCAGCTGAGAGGAATCTGTATGCTGAATCTGTCTCTTTTCCACAGCCCAGGGCAGAAATCTCCCTCCTGTAGTCGCTTTCCAGGGGTGTCTTACTTGTAGCTTACTTACATGTAGCTGGAGCTCAAAAGCTGTGGTAGAACAGGTATAACTGGCAGAAACAGCTATGCTTTCTGCAACAGAAACTTTGCATCTTGGCATGAGCTCCTCTAGAGGTAAGTGTTGTGATTTGATGGAGAAGTCTCAACTGTTTAGCACAGTTCATTGAGCTCCATCACGGTTTCATACCTGCGATAACCGGTGCAGCCTTTGCTAGCTGCATCCAGTTGAAGATTCAGGCCTTGATTTAGCACTGAACTTATGGAGGAGCACTGAAGCCAAGGAGACAGTCTTAGATTGAATTTTCAGAATGGGGATATTGCTAAAATAGCACCACTAGAAAGCCTTGAGCAGCTTTTATTCTTTCACTCTGCAGTCTGATACTGCCAAATCCCACAACCTCTTTGTATTAACTGACCTTGCTTCTCTGTGACCTTTTCTAGCAAGAGTCTGATGCTCTGCACTTCTGCAGTCCTGTTTTCCTAACATATTTACTATGGTCTAAAGACATTAGGAAAACCCTTCCACACATCCTTACTTTTATACGTGGGTTCTGTGCTATTGAAGTCACTTCACTCATATACTCACAGTTATTCCTCTGCTCAAATTCAGAAGTAAGCAAAGTAATGGCTCTGTTCTCTAACCCTGTTTTTAACTTAGCAGTCCAGCCTCACACAACTAAACCTGTTGCTTTCAGTGAGCTATTTATCAGGATCTGATGCTGAGCTATTAAAACTCCAGATAACTCTGCTGTTGGCAGCACTGGGGAAAGGAATGCTCATTTAGGCCTGAGTTTATATAATTTTCAGGCAAATTGAATCATATTTCACATCACTTCGATCTAACAGCATTTTGGCAAAATATTGCATTGTGAAGGAATAGAAATTGAGCCTAGCGAAGGCAGAACATGCTAATAGATACTATTCAATTCTTGTGACATTAAAGATGCCACGCATCAGTTTTAGAACATTCTTTCTGATTTTGTTTTTTAATACGAGCCTAAGGACAGCATAGTATGAAGACTCCTATTTATGCTTGTGAAAAGGTGCTGAAACTCACCTGTTTCCATTGTCACTGCTGACAAGTCCCAGCTCTCAGATTCTGCAGGACTTTGTAGAAGGGCTGTCCGTCATGAACTTCCCAGAGCAGAGTGAAGTCTGTGCTCATACTCCACTGGTAAAGATCCAGCTGAGCCTGATGGAAATATGTGTTTGACAATTTAGTGATGTCTCCATGATACCTTGTTTGGGATTTGCTTAAATGCAAATCTCTTGATGTGTGTTTCACTCCAATTTGCATGGTCAGTGTGGATCATTCCCGAAGAGCCTCTTTCCTGTCTGAGCTGACATTTCATGGATGAAAAACTGAGGTTTACCAACAGAAAAATCCTGCGTTAAAGTGAACGGCTGGTACGTTTTGCAGTGATGGGCCATGCCCTTAGAGGTGAGGAACCTGGATGGGAAAACAAGGCTGTGGACAAGAGCGTCTTGTCATGTGTAAGTGTGAGATACCCATGTGCTGTTGAAGACTAACACAGTGGGGCTTACTCCCGGAGTAGTACTGTCTCTCAGGGACCCCACAGGCTAGCTTGTGCATTACACAATTAAAACTGGATCTTTGGACACTGTGAACCCAGGAAGCTTTGCATATCATCCACAGCACCTGCAGGGAGAGGAGTAACACTTAGCCAGGGATGCGTTCTCATGGGACCAGCAGGAACATCCTTTAGCAAACCCACATGCTCGGAGGGAGGGAAGCCGGGGTTTGGCTCTCCATTACCAAGCAAGAGGTCCCCTTTCTGAAAGTCTGAGATTAGTCTCCACTGAGATGCCAGGAAGGGAAACAGCAGCCAGGAAATGAGCTGTTTTTACAATGCTGCTAGACCCAGATTAAAGGGACCTTTGGCCAGGCCTGCTATAGCCATTCTTTTGTTCCCAGCCTCCAAATGGTAGCAAGACTGTTTCTGCAAAATGAGAAGCAGACTAAAGCCTTTAAATTCTCATTTGAGCATAGTAGCTTATGTCCTAGTTCTGAAACATACCCAAGTTTGCTGTAAGAAAGCCATATTCCCTGCAATATTGTTAGCACAACTTGTTAATACGGCGAGGACAGGTTGTGGTGAGGAAGATGATCTCTAAAGCATTTTGCTTACAAGAAGAGCGGGCACAGCACTGCTGTGCTCATCTTACATGAGCAGGACAAGACTGGCGCCAATGTGTTCTTCATAATTAAATATGTCTCCTCTTGTGGAATCTGCTGCCAGCTTGCGGGACGATTAGGTAAGATCTGTCCCTCTTTGTACTTCTGTGTACTTTCCCCAGCACTGGCCTGGAGATTAATTTGGCCTGCCATATGAACTGTCTTCCTGGGGAAGGCTATTGGGTTTTTAGGTGTGATTATTCTTTTGCTTCAGAAGAAAATTACAATGCAAAGAGCAGCAGCTGGCAAAGGCTGCATCTGCTCAGGCCATTGAGGCAAGTGGGGAAGGCAGAGCTGATAAAACACCCTGGATAATTCCCAATATTCTTAACTTGCAGAGCCACTCGGGTATTCTGCCTGCTCAGACATGGAGCTCAGGACCAAGAGGACATCACACAATCAAGCTCCTGTGTACTGAGCCTTTCGCCATGCATATGTGCCCTTACATAAGATAAGTCTGTTCCATCCATTCCTGGTCACCCCAGCCTGGTACCCCCAGGTGTCTTGGATTTGGCTGACAGGTAATAGAATGGGCAGGAAGCACCAGGCAGGTTGGGAAGCGTGGGCAGATGTGAAGTCCAACGGCAGAAGGCTGTCTGTGCTTTGTCAGCAGTAGGCTTAGTTTGCCGCCTGCTTCCTGGCAGGCTTCCCCGATAGTTTTGTCTTGTGTGCTGGATATTTATATACTTTGGTTAGGATATACGAGTTAAATCCCAGCCCCATTCAAGCTCATGGCTTTGCACTGTCTAGCCTGTCCAGGTGTTTTCTGTACCGATTACAAAATAATTACATTGAAAGCAACAGATCCTGCAGAAAACAAATAAACAGATAAAATAACAATAACGAAAACCCCACAACAAACAGATCCAGATTCTAACTTAGTGAATTTGGGCACGTGCTTCCCATTCACATCAGAGGGGAGAGTTGGCGTGTATGACGGGAGTTACAGAAGCCATTGTGTATTAGCAAGGCACGTTTTGTGGCACATCTTATACAATCTCATTTGGTTTTAGCATGGCGTTTACCTGCGCCAAAGCAAGCTTGGCGAATTGGGTCTCCATTTTGCACTACAAAAGCTTGGAACAGCAGATGTAATGGTCAATGTGTATTTGTTTAATTCAAACTGTCATTTCAATTACTGAGTAAAGAGAACACGTTGCATTATCTCCCAGCAGGAACTGCAGTCCTGATGCGTTTTGTGTTTGGTGTTTGGCAGTGATGCTCAGTCGTGGCTTTTGACTGCAGTCTTTGCACTGTGGGGACTCTCTTGTTTAGGTAAGTGTTCTGTAGCCACCAGAAATTAATCTATGTGGCAGTAGCAGAGCCAAATGTTATAATACTATAAGTGTTTCCCCTTTCCAGGGCACGGGATTCCCAAAACCAAACGCGCTTTAATCCCATGGGCGCCCCAAAGGCTTTCGTTCACAGCTCAGCCCCAAACGCCCTCGGAACCTTTGTGACCCAGCTCCCCTTTCCACCGGGCCCTCCGCGCCGCGCTCAGCCATCTCCTACGCGGTGATTGGTCCGCTGCTCGGCTGGCCGGCTGCTATTGGCCGCGGGGCGCGGTCCGTTGCGTTCCGGCGCCCCCCTGTGGGTCAGGGCGGGCGGGCGGTGCGTGGAGGGACCCCCGGGGGCTGCCCGGCTCCGGCCGCGCCGCTGCGGGCCCGGCGCTCCCGGGCGGGTCGGGGCCTTCACCGGGGCCTGCCGGGCAACGGCGGAGCGGCGAGCCCTCGGCCTCTCCCTTCGCTGCGCTGCAGGCCGGGCCATGGCGGCCGCTAAGGCCGGCGGTAAGGGGGCCGTGGTGCTGCAGTGCGAATGGGGGCTCTGCTCGTACGTGGCGTCGCAGATGGAGGAGTTCTGCGAGCATGTGGCGCAGCACCTGCAGCAGCACCTCGGCAAGGAGCGCCGCGATGAGATGGACCCTTTGGGTAAGGCGCTGCCGTCCCTGTTGTCTGCGTTGGGAGAGGAGCGTCCTCTCCCCAGCGCTGCCTGCAGCCGCAGGAGGAGAGCTGCGGTGTTTCCCTGTGCTGCAACCCGAGCTTTGCTTGGAAAGCTTCCATCAGGCTGTTAGCAATGTGTCCTGTTTGTGTTGCAGAGGAATACACGTGTTTGTGGCAGGAATGCGGTTTCTGCTCCCTGGAGAGCTCAGCTGACCTCACCCGCCACGTCTATTTCCACTGCTACCACACCAAGCTGAAGCAGTGGGGGCTGCGGGCTCTGCAGAGCCAGTCAGATGTGAGCCATTGCCAGCTGGATTTCCAGAGCCGCAATATCATCCCTGAGATCCAGGACAACTTCCTGTGCCTGTGGGAGTACTGTGAGGTGAGAGCAGGGGACCTGGTTTCGCTTTCATATAGTTCATCTTTAATGTGGCAGCCAAGGGAAGGAGAGTCCTGCAGCTCACCTGCAGGCCGGCCTGTCGCCTGTGTTTGTACCTGTGTCAATGAGTTGTGCTCTGGCTGATCTCTTCACCCTGTTTTGTCCGTCCCTTCTCCCCAACAGAGATCATTTGATAATCCCGAGTGGTTCTATCGGCACGTGGAGGATCACAGCTTCTGTTCAGAGTACAAGGCAAGAGGGAAGGAGAACCATGTGATCCTCTGCGGCTGGAAAGGTTAGTGGGTGCATGCGAGGCTTCTCTACAGAGCTTTGCACAGGGCTGGGTTGCAAACATTGTGCAGGACAACCCTGTGCTCCTTTACAGGGGTTTCAGAGAACCTCTTGAACTTCAATTATATGCGTGCATGGTCACAACAGTGCAATGTTCCTGTCGAATTTCCTTCAGGGAATCCAGTTGAGTGCTTAGTATTGAACTTCCCATTTGTATTTAGTTAGTACCTAGAAGAAAAGGCTCAGTGGTTTTCCCCAATAATTTCTTTGCCCTGTATTTGTTCAGTTGGGAGAAGGGGGATACATAACACTAGTGATCTCATCCTGCGGGCTTTTTGGAGTGGATCTTTGCTAGCCGAAACAGAAGTGAGAAGCCTGCCATTGAGTCAGGGTGCAGATGGTGGCCCGGGTGGGAAGGATGTGAATGGCATTCTGCTCTTTCTGTTTAGACTGCGATTGCACCTTCAAGGGGCGCTGCAAGCTGCGGGAGCACTTGCGCAGCCACACGCAGGAGAAGGTGGTGGCCTGCCCGACCTGCGGGGGGATGTTTGCCAACAACACCAAGTTCTTTGACCACATCCGCCGTCAGACTGCACTGGACCGTAAGCTCCTGGGGGTGGGTTGTAAGCACTCCCCTGGCTGGGCCGTTTGGGTGCCTAGAGATGCCCATTCTCTGCAAGCAAAGGGCACGAGTGTGCTTGGAAGCAGCCTGGCTGCTCTGACGGCTGGGAACTCAGACACTGCTGCAGGCAGAGCTGTTCCTCCTGTAAGAACCCAGGGCTGAAGTCAAAGGCAGCAGCTGGGCTCTTGCAGCAGTGCTGGGATTTGCTTGCTGAGGTCTCCTGTGCCGTGCTGATGTGTTTGTGGTGGTTGCTCCCCAGTTCTTGCACTGGCAGCACAAGGAAGCCGTGCAAAGGGGAGGCAGGTTGGTCTTTGCAAGTGAGTTTGTTTGGCTTTGAAGTCAGTGTCTGCTGTCTCTGCCTGGAGAGAAGGCTTCCCAACTGCGCTGTAGCTACCTCTTTTTCTCTCTTGCTGTTCTTTGTGCTGTTCTCTCTGCTCTGATCCCTTTTCTCACCACTTTTTCCTCCTCTTTCTCCCTGGCCCTGACTCTGCAGAGCAGAGGTTTCAGTGTTCTCACTGCTCCAAGAGGTTTGCCACAGAGAGGCTGCTCCGGGACCATATGAGGAACCACGGTGAGTAAAAACCCCTTCTCCCACCTGAGGCCCTGAAGCGTGTGGGCTCTTCCCTGCTTTGTGGTAACGTTTTCCACCCGTTCTTTCACACAGTGAACCATTACAAGTGCCCAATGTGTGACATGACGTGCCCGCTGCCCTCCTCCCTGCGCAATCACATTCGGTTTCGGCACAGCGAGGAGCGGCCGTTCAAGTGTGACTACTGTGACTACAGGTGAGGAGCAGGGGTTTCCAGCTTCCCACACCGGTGACGGAGAAGCACCTGGGGGTACACGTGTGTTTGCTACACAGCGTTCAACTTTTTGTTCCTTTATCCTTTCCTTTTAGCTGCAAGAATCTCATCGACTTGAGGAAACACGTGGAAACGCACAGCAAAGAGCCCGCTTATCGCTGCGAGTTTGAGGCTTGTAGCTTCACTGCACGTTCCCCCTGCTCCATCAAACTGCACTGCCGGAAAGTCCATGAGGTGCGAAGGGAACAGAGCGTGTATTCTGCTGTGTGCTCTCCCCCAGTGAGGCTGAGAACTGCTAGTTCAACATGCTGTACAGAGGCATGAGGAAAAAAGCTAGTGGTGTGAAGTGCCCCGGGCTGGCTAGGGCTGTAGCAATGTGAGGTCAGGTTGCATTCCTCTCTTCCCGTTGCAATGGTGTGTTGTATGAGTCTGAAAGAACCCGATTCCTCCTTCCAGGCCCTCTGATCAGGCTCATGGGGTATTCACATCCCTTTCTCTGCCCTTCAGGGTGACTCCGAGCCGCGCTACAAGTGCCATGTCTGTGACAAGTGCTTCACACGTGGGAACAACCTCACTGTCCACCTCAGGAAGAAACATCAGTTCAAGTGGCCCTCGGGACATCCTCGCTTCAGGTACTGCCCAGCCTTAGCTTCTCATTGCCTCCTCTCTAGTGCAAGAGACAGCTGAAACCACGTCCCGTGTCTTGCTGGAGCAGAGACCTGCAGTGCTTGGGCTCTGATTCTTACCTATAATGTGCTCAAGACCCATAGAGTTTTAGGGGTTTTATCTTCCTCGCCCAATATCATCTCTGCAGCTTCATAGTGCCCCTTCCCTTTCCTTGGCTGCAGCTTCAGGCTGCTACCTGTGGTGTGGCTGGCTCCATCACCCCTACCTATCTCTGCTCAGGTACAAGGAACATGAGGATGGCTACATGAGGCTGCAGCTGGTGCGTTACGAGAGCGTGGAGCTGACAGAGCAGCTACTGAAGGACAGAGAGAAGCGGGGTGAGGCGCTGGATGGCTCAGCTGAGTGCGTGGTGCTGTCTGAGGGCGAGGGCAACCTGCAGGGCATCGTTCTGGAGGCCCCAGCAGAGCCTCGTCCGGTTGAGTACCGTGTTCCTGAGCTGCAGGTGACGCTGCTGCCCCCAAGCCCTCGCTGTGCTGACAACCCTGAGCCCGCAGAGCCCTTTCCAGCAGCAGCACTGGCATCGGGGCAAGAACCTGGCGCCCCAGACAACCCCATCATCCATGTGGTGAACAGGACCAACGAGCACGGGGAGACTGAGACTGTCTATTATGTCATGGCCAGCAGCTCATCAGAGGAGCAAGGGGCAGCAGGCGGTGGGCTGGCTACGGAGCTGGAGGAGAATGTCATGGACCGTCTGCAGAAGACAGCCGAGGAGCTGGGCATCCAGATCGTGTGAGGCACTACCTGCCTCTCTGCATGAGGAAAACTTGGGCCTCCGTGGGATGTGCTGCTGTGGGACGTTGGGAAGTGCTTGAGGGAGAGGGCTGAGCTTGTCTTCAGCTGCCTGCAGCTGGAGAACTTCCTCCTCTGCTGCCCCCAGCCTCTGCTGGCTCTGGTCAGCACAGGGAGAGGAGAATGACAGGTCTCTCCCAGTTGTGGGTCAAGTGGTCCGAGCTGGAAAGAGCTGTCAGTCTCCTCCCTGTGGGGATTAAGGACTAGCAAGCCTCTCCCAGTCTTCCAGGAGGTTTGGCCTTTGCCTGACACAGTGCTTCCCCTGTGCTCACTCTTTGGTGATGTGGTCCCTGCTGCTGTGCAGCTAAGTCAGCCCTTGCTGAGCCTTGTTCTCAGCTAGGCTCTCCCCAAGCAGGATGCTGTGCTGAGCAGGCGCTGGGGCTGGAGCGTCTTCCCTGGGGAGACGTGTGGCCCATGGCAGGGCTGTTCTCCACAATCCATGCTTTGTTCTCCAGGGGATGGCGAGTTCAGGGTTTGCCTTCATCGGTACTTCCCTGCACATCACCTCTCCTGGGTCGTTCAGCTGGTGCTGCAACTGCTCCCGTTGCACTGCGCTGGGAGGAGAGGCCTGGAGGTGCTGTGCCTTGCAGGCTGCTGCAGCACTGGGGAATTGGAAGCTTTTTTACTGCTTTTGTCCTTCCCTGCGTTTCTTCCCCACATTGGGGTTTGGGCTGCTGGTTGGGCAACGTGTTCTCTGGCAAGACAAATAAAAGACTGCCAAGCTAATCAGTGTCTGGTGTCTGTTTCAGCCTCATCCCTGCATGTTGTGAGGAGAGGATGAGCCTGAGGTGCTTAGAGCCTGCAGTGCAGGAGGTGGGCACTGACCACCAGGATCTCTCGCCGTGTTTTCTGTGCTGCCGCTTGGTGCAGCTGCCTTGGAGTGTGGTGTTCCGTGTCCCCAGAGGTGGCACTGGAAGGCCAGCTTTAGCTCTGGCACTCTTGTTCCCTGCGTGGGTTTGATTTTTGCTGGCTCCTTCAGGGTGTGAATGTCATCTGTCTGCAACGTCTGGGCTTGCGAGCAGAGCCAGCTCGCCCTTCGTCAGGTGAATTGGATGAGGACAGTGTGAAGCTGGTGTCCCTGGAGTGACATTGGCCCTCACCACCCTGTGTGTGGAGGTGATGTGCCCAGATGAAGGCAGGGAGGCACTGCTGATGCAGGCTGGATGCTGCCTTCCCCCTCTTTTCCTTTCTCAAGCAGTTCAGCAAAAGCTGATGGAATCTCAGGTTCAGGGAGGAAATCACTTTACAGTAAACCCTTGGCCATCTGCTCACTTTCCAGTTACAAACACGGGGTGTGATTTGGGGCTGTGCCCTTGGGATGGGCTGAGGAGAGCAGCCCCTTAGGCTTGTGCTCCGAGCGAGGGGCAGCGCGCTCTGCAGTTGCTGGGGAGAAGCAGGGATGGAGCAGGCAGAGCTGCCTGCTCCAAGCTGTGTGGAAGGTTTCCAGGGGCTGGATCCATGTGAACACAGCCAGGGCCATGCGCTGGGCACCTTGTGCTCAGGGTGAGGCAGGGTAGGACAGCACACGCTGCAGGAGGATGCACTAACTCTGGGGAGAGCATCCCTGGGCTGCCCAAGTGATGTAGCTGGGTCTTGCCCAACCTTTTGTGCCCCTGCCCAGCTCTTGCTCCCTGGTACCTGGCAGAGCTGGATTAAGGATACCTGGAGAGAAGGGCCCTCTGCCAGGTTTGCATTCACAGCACTTCCAGCTTGGCCCTCGCTCCAGCCTGTGGGCCTTGGGGCTCTGCTGCCAAAGCTACAGCTGCACCTGCATTATCCTGGACTACAGCACTCCTGCACAATTAGGGTGTTAGGTGTTGGGAGTGAAGACAAGGCTGTGGTGGTTGTCCCTTTAAACACTGAGTCCAGGGAGGGTAATCTGCCAGATTATCTGCTGGGGAGAGGATTGGCATTAAAAGGAATGTCTCCTCCCTTACCCCTTGTCCTACAGCATCCTCTGTCCTGTGTGTATGGAAACCAAGTTCACTTTCTCCTGGGGAAGCAGAGAGGGGCCTTTGATTTGAGGGGTGAGGGGAGGAAGGCACAGTGTGCACTATGGGACTGGGCCTCCTCCTCCTCGCCGTGCTGGCCACGCTGGTCTCCTGTGAGGACCCAGAAGGTAACAGGGTGTCTGGGGGAAGAGGGGTTTACAGGGTGCCCCAGCACTGCTGGCGCCTGGTTGGACTGGTCTTCTCCAGCAGGGAGCAAGCCCTTTGTCACGCCCCTGTGGTGAGGTTCAGCACAGGGGAAGTGGGAGCTGGTTTGCACAAGAGCTGGGTGCTGGCAGAGGGTGCTCTCCTCACCGCAGCAGGGCTTGGGGAGTGAGCTGAGATGAACCTTTGCTGGGCTTGTACCACCTCCCTGCGGGTCTGTGAGGGCTGGGGAGCTGCCAGGAAGGGTGGTCTCCAGCCTCAACCCTGCTCTACCTTGCTCCCTATGGCACCAGGACACTTGGATACGTACTGGTCCGGCACAGCACCCATCTGTTTGGGAGGCTGCAAGGGGAAGCACAAGGAGCTGAAGAGGAGCCAGTGTGGGAATGGCAGCTGCTGCTGGCTGGGCTACAAGTCCTTCTGCAGAGGTACAGCCAGAGCAGGAACACCGGGGAGCCTTGGGGATGGCTGCAGAGCTTGGCGCAGCCAGCCCGGCGAGGGCAGGTTTTGTGCCATGTGTGCGTGGAGTCCCTCCAGCAGTCCTGCGGCACCCACAGATGCTGCCCGGCACCCACAGCTTTGGGTGCCTGCTCTTGGGCTGCCGTTCTGCCAAGCAGGCAGCTCAGGGTGCCAGCCCTGCGCTGCCCTCAGGAATCCTCCCTGTCCCCAGTGAACTGCGGGCGGCCCGAAGCGGATTTCCACTCAGTGGTGTACGGCAACGACTGGTGGGTCGGCTCGGTGGTGCGGTACAGCTGCAGACCCGGGTTCCTGCTGCTGGGGGACCCAGCCAGCGCCTGCCAGTCCAATGGCCACTGGACCCCCAAGCCCACCTGCCTCCGTGAGTACCGCTGGGTGCCCTGCCGAGTCCCAGCGGGCGCCCTGCCTGCGTGGGGAGCGGGCAGGAGGGCTGCAGGCAGGTCTCCAAGTCTCTTTTCTCCCAGCTGTAGGGCTGGTGGGCAGCCTGTGATGGGCTCTGGCTCTGCTCCTGCAGGGATCTGCCTGCGAGGTCGGATTGAGATCAGCGAGACAGACATTACCGGGAGATGCTCTTCATCTTGCAGCACCCTGGCCCACCCGGGAGCCTTCCTCAGACAAGGCTGCGTCAAGATCTCGGGTTGTGTCACCAAGCGCTCGGGCTGGGCCCGCTGGTTCCTGCGCTGCGATGTCTGTGAGTGCGACTGCTATGTCCCGTGTGGTGAGTCCTGACGGCGGCTGCTCGCCCTTGGTAAGGGTCTGTCTCACTGCTTCGTGGGAAGGGTTGACACAGAGAGCTGGGGGCTGCCAAACAGCCCAAAATCTGCTGCCTTTGCTCTCCTTACAGCTTCCGCTGGATAGAGTTGGGCCATCCAGGGCTGTGGCCACGCCGAGGGAGGCTTCAACCCTGGATGTCTGCTTCCCTTCATCACATATCTCTGTTCCTGTGCTCCTTCCGTACGCTCCATCCACCTTAAGGCTGTCATCTAAGAGGAGGGATGTTCTGCACTCACTCTCTCATAGGGCTGCCTTCCAGCCTGGCCCCATCCCATGGCTCTCCAGTGGCAGGGGATGCTCTGTGAGCAGCAGGCACTGAGGAGCTGCATGTGTTTCCTGCAGCCGGGCTCGGGAACGGTGCAATCTTGGCCCCCATTTGCCTGGCTGTTTCCTAGAGAAGGTTCATATTCCCTTTAGGAGGGAGAGAGCACGTGTGCCTTCTTGCTATGTCCATGCCATGGGCAGAGCAGCCTGGCCAGTGCTGCGCCACCCATTGCTGAGGAATCAAGTGTTAGAGTGGGACAAACTGCCCTACAGCCTCCCTGGGAGTGCTGGGACCAGGACAGCTAACTGTGTGGGGAAAGGTCTCACCTCTCAGGTACAAAGTCTTTCCCATGGCCATGTGGTCCATACACTGGCTTCAGGACTCGCTTCTTTCCAGCATCTACAGTCTTGCCCTGAGAGCCCCTTTCCCCAGGAACTTCTCTTCTAGCAGTTTGGGACCAAATGGTAGCCGATGCCCTGCAACTAAAACGGGTAAGAAGGTACAAGGGGGCTGCCCTGAGCACATCAGGACCCTCTTTGGTCCTATAGCTGGAGGGAAAGACCTGGTGCATGGGTCCCCAAAGTCTCCTTCCAGGCACGTGAGAATGGAGCTGGGGCTGGGGGGTCCCACTGCCTACCATGGGGCTTGTTAGCCTGTGCACTGCTGCTATTCATGTGGCCTTTGGCAGGAGCAGCCACCACGGGCACTGCTGTAACCCTGCGCTCTGCCACCGCTCTTCTCAGGAGTGGGTTTCTGAACAGGGTCCCCTCCCTAAACACTTTGTTCTCCCCTTCACTGGCCCTTCACTTCTCGCTGGGGCAATGCTCAGTGGCTTGTGTTCATGCTGACACTGGTACCCAGCTCCAGCCTTGTGCTCCCTGGGGACTGCTCTGAAGCAGCAATGGAAAAGCCAGATACTTTATTCCCCCAGGGAAGGAAAAGGTGATCTGGAACATGTGTGATGGGAGTGCCAGGGGGAGCTGGAGGACCAGCAGTACCACCTTGGGTAATTAAAAGTATGTTTGCAGGAAATTACGCAGGTTTTCCCATCACACAAAGAGATTCTGCTGCCTGCTCTGTCCCTGGAGCCCTGGACATATAGGGCAGGCTCTCTCTGCCACTGATACTGTTCTGAACATGTGGGCTGCCATAGGGACACCACTATGGTTAAGGCCACGAAGGGAAGGTCCTAGCTGGGCATTGGACCCCCATCCCTGCTGGCCTTCTGCCTTGAAACAACTCCACAGAAGCTGCCGGCTGCTCTATGGCCACCAGCTTGATCTCAGCAGCTCCCAAACCAGGCTTGAGCAGGGCTTTGGCATCAAGGGGATTCACCCCCAGCCCCTGTTTGTGCCCACCCGGAGGGAAGCAGGACTGTTATGCACTGTGCAGAGGGGTCCTGTGCTGAGGCCTGCAATGCTGAGCGCCCTGGGCATGCGAGTCAATGTGCTGACCACAGACCAAACTGGATAGGTCCAGCGTGCCTTTTGCTGCATGAGATGACTTAAGACCTCCATGTGGAGCCTGGCTTCATGACTACCTCCTCGTGCCCTCCCTCTACCCAGCCTGTGGCCTATCCTGCCCCACAGTCTCTCCTCTGGCTGAATCTTCTCTGCCCTAAGCTCTGTCCCAGCCCAAGGCTGGCTGTGGGAGGGGGGAAGCTTTCCTTGGCTCAACAGATGGTTTTTTAATTAATACTCTCGTTAGTGCCGCTCATTTCCATATGTCTTTCATGTTTAAGTGCTGTGGTGGGTGAGAGGTGTGAGTAACAGCGAGGGTGGAGCCAGGCCTGGTGCTGCCGAGCATGGAGGTGCAGGGGGATGGCAGGTCCAGCTTGAAGAGCTGCAGAGGGGAGTGTGTGCTGGGGGTAAAGCCCTGGAGAAGGGCATTCCCCCATCAAGGCCCTTTTTGGCCAGCCGTGCCACCACCAGCTCTGCCTCTTGATGCCTGGTGTGGGCTTCCCAGACAATGCAATGTGCTTGTGCCCCTCTTGGGGTGGATCTACAGTGGCTAAGCGGTGTCAGAAGAGTCGTGGGCAGGACCGGACGTAGGGGGTGTTGGTCTCAGGGGGTTTTGGGCTGAGGTGGCAATGGAGGGAGCTGCGGTGGGTTCAGTCCCGTATGCAAACAGGAGCAGGCAGCGCGGAGGGGTGCTGGGAGGATGCGGAGACAGGGCTGGCGAACCCCAGGCTTGTGCGCTAGGGATGCTCAGGGCCTTGTAGCTTGCGGGGAGAGGAAATAGGGCCGGTCCCTTTAAGAGGATTTTTCGCTGCCTGGCAGTGCTGCTTGCCTGGGCAGCCCATCCTGCCACCCCGACAGGCAGCGGCAGGGACAAAGCTGGAGCAGAGGGGCACCGCCGAGCAGCCGTGCCCGGGGGGTGCTGATAGCGGCTGCTGTGCTGGGGTCGGAGGGACCCCTTCCTTCCCTCCATCCCTTCCTGCCCGCCCGGCCGCCGCCCAGCCCAGCCCAGCCCTGCGGAGGGATGAGGAGGAGACCCCGGCTGGAGACCCGCGGGGACAGCGCCCAGCCCGGCTCCGGGCGCTGAGGACCGGCGGAGCCGCCGCCGAGCCGCTCCCAGACCCCGCCGCGGGCATCGCCCCTTTGTCTGCGGAGAAGGGAGAGGCGGAGGGCGCTGCGGCGGAGGGAGGCACGGCCGGACCCCGGGGAGAGGAGCCCCGAGCCCGCAGGTGAGCCTGCGGGGGGACCCCTCCGCTGCCCGGGGCGGCGGGGAGCGGCGGGGAAGGAAGAACATCCTCTGCCGGGGATGGGCTAAGCCGCGGAGAGCGGCTTGCGGGATTTAGCGCTCCTTGTTCGCCCGGCCGAAGGAGTCAAGGTGAGCCCGAGGGCGCTTTGTGCCTGCTGTGTCGTCCTCCCTTCCGAGCCCCCCGTTGCTGCGGGCCCGCACCCCGGGGCTGAGCGACACGGCTGTGCCAAGCGGAGGACCTGAGCGCTGGGATCTTCGCTCCTACCTCTTCTTCCCCGGGGCTGGGGCGGGTTTCCCTCCAGCCCTGAAAGAGATCTATCTGCAGCGGGGAGAGGGTTGGGAATATCTGGGCGCAGCTCCTCGCGAGGCCGGCTTCCCCTTCTAGGGAATTGTGTGTGTGCATTGCAGCTGTAGCGGGGAGCTGCCTGCAGCCTGAGCCTCAGCACAATGTAGGTTAGCGAAGCAGTTAAGACCCCAGCCTTGGGGGTGAGATGGGCGCCGGGCCCAGCCTGCCCAGGTTCCTTTTCCCAGTGCTGTGGGCATCCCCAATCTCCTCTCAGTCTTGGGTGCCGCAGTGGGATCTGGGGTTAGAGGGTTCTCCACCCTGCTTGGCTTAATATCCCCCCCAGCACCGCAGAATCCGCAAGCCAAGCGGAGACGCGAGGAGCTTGGCCGTGCTGCAGCCGGCTGTGGGGAGGACTGCGGGCAGACAACACTGCCCAGCAAGAGAGCGTTTGGGCAGGTGTATGTATTAGCATCATGCAGTGGCCCCTGTGAAGTACTGGCCTGATCTCTGAGGCTGTGCTGGTGAGAGCCAGGAAGGTGACATGAGCCAAGGGAAGCAATGAAGGTCTGGCACTAGCAGGGTCCCCTCCATGTTCTATTAAGGCTGTCCAAGGAAGCCCATGGGGACCCTGGGCACCAGCTGAGTGTCTAATTTAGGCAGGTCTGCCCCGCCTCAGGAACCTGGGAGAGGCATGGCGTGCTTTGTCCAAAAAGCTGGCTGGAACAGCCTGCTTGCCTGGGACTCCATACCTGCATCCCCTGAGCCCTGGATGGGCCAGGCAGGGGCAGTTCCTAGGGAGCCCTTAGGGACACCCAGGCACAGCTGGGCATCTCCCATTGGGGGTAGAACATCAGTTCTCCCATCTCCCATCCTGGTGGAGGGGATGGGGCAGGGAGCCCAGCAGCAGTGGGGCTGAACAGCCTGCTAGCTCTGCTGCCAGAGCTGGACCAGCCACAGGAGGTGCATGAATTATTGACTGATCACCTCGCTGTGAGCCCCTATGCACAGGCTCAGCTCTGTGGCCACGTCCATCCTTCTATCTAGCTGTGGGTGCCAAGCTGTAGCTGGGCAGTGTATCACAGGGCAGAGGGGGGCAGCAGGAAAGGATGCGGAAGGACTTGCTGTAGGCTGGCTTAGGGACTCACGGTGAGCCAATCCCTCTGCATTTCCAACAGCAGGATGGCAGAGAAGGGTATGGATCCCGCGTGTGTCTCCATCGCCCTGGAGGACACGGTGTGCCACGCCAGCCCTCCGGATGCCCCGCTCCTCACCACCCACTTGAAGAAGGTCGAGAACCACATCACGGAGGCCCAGAGGTTTTCTCACCTCCCGAAGCGCTCAGCCGTCAACATCGAATTCATTGACCTGTCCTACTCTGTGCGGGAAGGCTCCTGGTGGAGGAAGAGAGGTAGGAGCTCGGTGCTGCCCTTGCTGTCCCCTGCAGCAGTGGGGGCTGGATGGGTGGTTGGGCTGTCCAGCCCTGTGGCTGGCTGTCCTTGCTGGGCACCCATGGGTGGAGGGCAGGCTTGCGTCCCGCAGCAGTTGCCGTGCACTTCTGCTGTGCGATGCCCAGGGAAAGCAGATCACATCCCAAGGAGGTCTCTCACCAGGGAATCCTCTGCCCGGGGCTGCGTGGGGGACATGGGGCAGGTTTCCTGGCTCAGGGGCAGCCAGGATGGATGAGTTTCCCCAGCACTGGTTGGGGTATGATTGCTGTGTGTGACGTGCCAATAGCAGGAGACCCCAAAGGGTGTCACAGCTTAGAGCTTGGCAAGGAGAATCTGTGTGGTTTGCAGGGGATTTCCTCTCCAGCTGAGACCATGGTCCTCTTTCCTGTGTACAGCTCTGGCCGAGAGCTCAGGGAGGGGAGAGGGGAGGCAGATGGCGGCTGGTGGGTGGTAGTCGGCTTTAATTAGCTTTCTCAGTTAATGGGATGCCAATCAGGCAGCCCCATGGGATGGAGGGGGAGCTGATCCGCAGAAGCTGAAGGCAGGCAGGGATGAGCTGGGGTCTGGGGTGAGCACACCCAGGGCACAGGGCTGCTCAGCAGGGTGCCAGGAGCATTGCATTAAGGCTTCAACCCCTGTCCTGTTCCCTAGGCTCTGCAGCTAGGGAAACTGAGGCACTGAAGGACAGTGGGACCACTCTCAACATCCCCAGGATGAGGCCTGCCTGTTTGTCTGGGATGCTGAGGGAAACATCCCAAGGGGAGCCACGGCATAACCTTGGGTTCCCTAGGGCAGAGTGTGCTGTAGCACCCAGGAGTCCTGGGGACCGGCTGCTTGCCAGGGAGCCAGTGCCCTGCAGGGACGGAGAGGGAAAGGCTCGGGCAGCTGGACCAGATAGGAGCATCCCAATGGGTGCTGGGATCCTGGGGTGGCAACGGGAGGGACTCTCCCCCAGGCCAGGAGGAGGAGGTGATGGGGGAAGCTCCTGGTGCCTTTGTCCATAGCCCCCAGGATCCGTGGAGGCTCCCGCTCTGCTGAAGCAGGAGGTTACTGGCAGTCAATGAACGCAAGTAACCGCTGCGCAAGCTGCAGTGGCGCCGACGTGAGCAGCATGCGCGGTGCCGGAGCTGTGTGCGTGGTGCCGGCATGCGATGGGGGGGCTGCCGGCCGCGCTCGCTCTGCTGTGGTCCTGCACAGCCCCCTGGCCCCCCATCCTGACCCGTGCTGCCCCTCTGACTCCAAGTTGTGCAGAGAAGGAACTGGGAGTTTGTGGTGCTGGACCCCCTGTCCTAGGGACAAGCCAGAAGGGCTCCCCCCCTAGTGTGGTGCTGGGGCTATGACCTGTACCTGTATGGGCTTTCCTCAGCCGGTGGGTTAGGGATGGATGTGCTGCCCTCTCCTGACACCAGCTGCCACCCCGGGATGCAGGGGGGGTGTATTTTGAGCAGGGAGATGCTCAGACCCGGTCCATGTTTCAGCATGGTCCTAGCACCCTGCAATACCATTGCTCTCCTGCCAGGGCTGTGTTTTGGGGGCAGCTCCTGAGAGCCTGAGGCTGTGCCTGTTCCTTGCTCCCAACACATCATGTTCCTTCTGCCAGAAAATGCTAATCAGCTGCATTTAAAGCAGAGATAATTCCAGGTCTGATTAGCGGTGGCTGCTGCCGGGTGTCACAGCATGAATGCCAATGAAGGCAAGAGCCAGGCATCCAGCAGGCTTGGGGACTCTGCCTGCCCCATCCTACCCTGTTTCTCATTGCCCATCTCCGCTGCACCTAAGGACAAGGATCTGAAAACATGCCCAGGATCAATGTCACAGCCTGTCCTCAGCATCTACATGCCCTGACCCAAGGATTTCCCTCGTCTTTGCTGGCATCCAGGGCATGTGTCCATTTGGTGCTGGAAATCAGCTGGAAATCAAGGACCAGGGTCAGGGATCATGCTGGACATAACAGCTGCTATGGCTGTAAGCCCTGAGGATGGTGATGGACACAGTCATCCGGCACATGCAGCCCTTGGCATGACACATGGAAGTCCTGAGGTGCTGGGATAGCAGTGCAGTCCCCATAGCACTGCTGCTCTGGAAAGCCAAACCCACGCTGCTCTCTCCCTGCAGGGTACAAGACTCTCCTCAAATGCCTGTCAGGGAAGTTCTGCCAGCGGGAGCTCATTGGGATCATGGGGCCCTCGGGTGCTGGGAAGTCCACACTCATGAACATCCTGGCTGGGTACAGGTGAGGCTGGGGGAAGCCCATGGGTCTGGGAGTGCAGGGCTGGGGGTCCTTGTGCTATGCTCCCCCAACTCCTCCTTCCTGCAGGGAGACCGGGATGAAGGGCCAGATCCTGGTGAACGGCCGGCCGCGGGACCTGCGCACCTTCCGCAAGATGTCCTGCTACATCATGCAGGATGACATGCTCCTGCCTCACCTCACTGTTCTGGAGGCTATGATGGTGAGTGCTGCGGGAGCCAGGCAGCCTGCTGGGCTCTGTGGGGTGTCCTGTGTCCTCAGGCATTGAGCCCACGCTGACATAAGGCATTTCCAAGGGCTCTGGGACACGGGGACAAAATGCTGCTGTTGTTGCTCCCTTCATCCCGAGCCACTGCTCCCAGCCCTTGGGCCATGGTACAGCCAGTTCTGTTCCCTACATCTGACAGTCGTGTGTCCCTGCCCATCCTCTCCCTGCAGGTCTCTGCTAACCTGAAGCTGAGTGAGAAGCAGGAGGTGAAGAAGGAGCTGGTAAGTGCAGGGGAAGGGAGGTCCAAGATGAAGTCCCAAGATGAGGACAGTGAGGGAGGGAGGACCCTGAAGGGACCCCAGGGGATGCTGAGTGGCTCCCAACGATGGAGTTTGAAGGGAGGTGGCAGGGATGGGGTGAGGGTCCATGGGACCCGATGGTGAATGAGGCTGTCTCGCAGGTGAATGAGATCCTGACGGCCCTGGGGCTGCTGGAGTGCTCGTACACCCGCACCATCTCGCTGTCGGGAGGGCAGCGCAAGCGCCTGGCCATCGCCCTGGAGCTGGTGAACAACCCTCCGGTCATGTTCTTCGATGAGCCCACGAGGTGAGGGGCCGGGGCTGCCCAGCACTGCCTGCCCAAGCTGGGCTTCCCCTGCTGGGGACACCGGGGTGGCCGCGCTCTCAGCACAGCAGGGCTGCAAGACCTGAGGGTGGGATGTGACTGTGCCCACCAGAGCCCCAAGAGGGTTTGGGACATGGCAGAGCCAGGGCTGCAAAGGGATGCTCTTTTCCATCAGTCTGAAAAGACGATGCCCACAAGTAAGGGCATCTTTAGAATGTGTTTCTCTCCCTCTCAACTCTGTTCTTTCTCTCTGCTGTCTCTTTCTCCTCCACCCTATCCTGCGTGGCCACAGCGGTCTGGACAGTGCCTCCTGCTTCCAGGTGGTTTCCCTGATGCGGTCCCTGGCTCAGGGTGGGCGCACCATCATCTGCACCATCCACCAGCCCAGCGCCAAGCTCTTTGAGATGTTCGACAAGGTTTGGGCTGGGCTAGGACACAGGAGTCTTCAGGGCCGCAGGGTCCCTCTGGCTCCAAACCCAGCAGAGAGGCCATGGGAGGGATGGGCTGCAGGCATTTGACATGGGGCTGGTGTGGCACACAGCCTTGCTGGCCGGGGTCTGGCAAGGGTGCCCTGTGCCACCTAGGACAGGGAGGTGGGTAGGAGCAGGCAATGGTGCCCCTGTCTGCTCTGCATCTGCCATATCCTGGCTTTTTGTTCCAGCTCTACATCCTGAGCCAGGGCCAGTGCATCTTCAAAGGCATCGTGACCAACCTCATCCCCTACCTGAAGGGTCTTGGCCTTCACTGCCCCACATACCACAACCCTGCTGACTTCAGTGAGTGCCCCTACCCCAGCTGGGGCTGTTGTGGGGAGAAGAGGGTGGCAAGGTCCAAATGCAGTGCCGATGGAGCAGGGCTGCCTGTACCCTTCCTGTTACGCACTGGGCAGCGCTGCCTTGTGGTGCAGCATCCCAGGATGGGGTTTGTGCTGGGCCCCCAACCCCTGCCCCATGGGGTTAGTGATGGCAAGGGCTGGCTCAGCACCTCTCATGGATCTTGTCCTCCTCCCCAGTTATTGAGGTGGCCTCAGGAGAATATGGAGACCTCAACCCTGTCCTCTTCCGAGCTGTCCAGAATGGCATGTGCACCATGGCTGAGAAGAAGAGCAGCCCCGACAGAGCAGATCCGTCCTGCCCAGCCCACTGTGTGACGGTGAGTGGGGATGAGAGGAGCCTCCTCTGGTGATAGGGAGCAGCAGAAAACAGGGTGCCCACCCAGGGACACCTCAGTCTCCTCTGCCCACAGCACAGAGATGTTCAACCGGCATTCACTTGTCTTGAGCAACAGCTCTGTGCTTGCTGCTGTGCCTCTTCTCCCCACGGTGACTGACCAGGGTGGTTGTGGAAGTGATTGGGTTCCATCCTCGTAGGGAGCACGTGTTGTGAGCTTGACCCACGTCCCTGACTTGGCCGTTGTCTTGCAGGACGTGGACCACATCGAGAGCCACACGTTTGCCACCAGCACCTCAACTCAGTTCTGCATCCTCTTCAAGAGAACCTTTATCTGCATCCTGAGGGACACGGTGAGGACAGGGGAGGCTGGGCTGAGGCGATGGGGCCTCTCAGTCGCTGTGGACAGGCAGAGACAGGAGTTGAATGGGGACTGGAGTGGGGCTCACCCTTGAGGAGCAGGCAGGCTGTCCTCTGCTGCCCTGGGATGCTCATGAGATGCAGCACTGCCTCGCTGAGCCCCTGTACCCTCTGTGCCCGCAGGTGCTGACCCACCTGCGGTTCATGTCCCACATCTGCATCGGGGTGCTCATTGGGCTGCTCTACCTGCACATCGGCAACGACGCGGGCAAAGTCTTCAACAACACCGGCTTTCTCTTCTTCTCCATGCTCTTCCTCATGTTTGCCGCACTGATGCCCACCATCCTCACCTGTAAGGAATTCCTTCCCCCAGCACCCGTTCCCTGCTCCCAGCCCAGTGTCAGAGGGGGTGCTCCAGCTGTGTGCCTGCTGGGTGGTGTGTGGTGGAGCCAGATGAACTGGGGAAAAAGGGGGAAATGGGAGTCAAGAGGAAAAACCTTCAACTTCTGTTTGGGTGTATTGCAGTTTTGCTCTGTGTTTGATGCTTGGCTATAAGGGACTTGCTGGCTCGAAGCAGAGTGCTGGAATTTTCAGTGTTTTTCTGAGAAAATGTCTGTAGAGCTGCATTTTCAGCTGCTTCACCCTCTTCCACTTCCTCAAAAGGTTTGCCTAAAAACCCCCAGCTAAGCTGGCTTTTCTGTGCAGAAAGTTCCCACATTGGTCACTGAATTTGTTCCGCTTGACCACCCGCTGATGGCGCAGGCAGGAGGCTGCCTGGTGCTCTGTGCTGGGACAGCATCACATCTGCCTGCACCAGAGCAAGTGGGAGCAGGGGCTGGAGCAGCCCAGGCCAGGGCATTGCTGGCTGCTAACTCTTTCCATGCAGTCCCCCAGGAGATGACTGTATTCCTGCGAGAGCACTTGAACTACTGGTACAGCCTGAAGGCCTATTACCTGGCAAAGACCATGGCAGATGTGCCCTTCCAGGTGAGCTTTCAGCTGGGCTAAAGTGTGACCCCAATGCTGATGCGCCTGCCTTGGCACAGCCAATTGCCCAGCTACACAATACCTTGGGCTGGCCTTTGAGGGGTCCCCGCATCCCTCCATCCCCCAGGAAGGGTCTGTGGGGTGAAGATGGCCATGGGGCCAGCACAGCGGTCTCTTTGCTTGCCCCTCTCCAGGTGATCTGCCCCATTGCATACTGCAGCATCGTGTACTGGATGACCGGTCAGCCACCCGAAGCCACGCGCTTCCTCCTCTTCTCTGCCCTGGCCACCGCCACGGCCCTGGTGGCCCAGTCCCTTGGGCTTCTCATCGGAGCTGCTTCTACTTCTTTACAGGTTAGATGGGGCACTGGCTTTGCCTATTATGTGGAGATGGGAGGAAAGTTGCAGTGGTCCCATGATGAGGAGGGATGGAGAGAACTGTTGCCCATAGGCATGAGTGCCTGACGTGACACTCAGTGGTCTCTGCTCCCCAGGTGGCCACCTTTGTGGGACCCGTCACTGCCATCCCTGTCCTGCTCTTCTCGGGCTTCTTTGTCAGCTTCAAGACCATCCCCACCTACCTGCAGTGGAGCTCCTATGTCTCCTATGTCAGGTGGGACACTGTGCTCTGGGCTCCCATGGGCTGGAGAGAGAACGGAGGTGCCTGGGACATGCAGTGATGCTTGTGGTGTGCTCTGCCTTAGGTACGGCTTTGAGGGCGTCATTCTCACCATCTATGCCATGGAGCGCGAGGACCTGGAATGCCTCGAGGACTTCTGTCCTTTCCAAAAACCCATCAAGATCCTGCAGGAGCTGGATGTGGAGGAGGCCAAGCTCTACCTGGACTTCCTCATCCTGGGCATCTTCTTTGTCATCCTGCGGCTCCTGGCTTACCTGGTCCTCAGGTACAAAGTCAAATCAGAGAGATAAAGGGGCCGTGGGGCCCCAGTGCTGTTCCCGGGCCTGGCCTGCTCTAAGAGACATTCCGCAGATGGACACAGCACTCCTAGCAGGTCATGGACCACGGCGGAGGCATTGGTAGGTGCCAGCCAGGCCTGGCTCAGTCGAGAAGGGTTTTGAGACGTCTCGGAACTGTTTTAACCTTTCCATGCACTCTTCATTGCAAACGTTTTGTACCACCCTGGCACACGCCACCCCGTCCCCCAAGGACTGCCGAACCCCACGGAGCTTGGGGCCCCTCTTGTCACCCCTGCCCGGCACTGCCCTTCTCCACCAAACACACCGGGACTCTGGGGATGGTGCCGTGGAGGTGGCTGGCTGCGGAGCAAGGCCAAGAGGAGCCAGCTGCTCCAGGCAGGAGGAGAGTGAGGTCCTAGGGCTGAAAGCAGGAGGAGACACCCGCAGAGCATGGATCCACAGTGCAGCCCACAGCCCTGTTGCTTGCCGTGGGCAGCAGCATGCGTGTCAACGCTAAGAAGAGCCCAAAGATGCAATAGGCCAAGTTGCACAAGGCTTTAGTGTTTCCTGTCACCACAGCCACAGAAATTGCTGCATCCTCTTTTCCTTTCTGCATAAATCCTCCCTGGTTTTTGTTTGTTTGTTATATTTTGGGTTTTTTTCTTTTCTTTCCTTTAATTTTTTTTATAAACCAACTGCTTCCCATTCTGCATGGGAAAGGGGAAAGGGAGCCAGCAGGCAAAGGAAGGACCCGGGACTCTGCTCAGACTTCTGCTTGGATGCTATCCTCAGAGATAGGATCTTCAAACCTGGGGATATGGCAGGGTCTGTGGGAACGGAACAGTATTCTCATTCCTTTGGGAGTCTCACGTTCATTCCGTGTTGTCTTTGGGGTCTCAGCCAAGAGGATAGAATCAACCAACGAGGAGAGAAGTGACTGGTCCCTCCAAGTGCTTGCATGAAGCAGGGAAGATTGAGGTTCCCACACCCTGCCAGTGCAAGGTGGCTGGAAAGCAGGGCTGGGCTCAGCCGTGCCATCGCTGGAGCCTCTACTGAAGGAGAAGAGCTGGCCCCGAGCCCTTCCCTTGCGCCATCTCATTCCTCACCCCTCTTCCCCGGCACGACTGTGGCTGTCTCAGCAGAGCAAGGAGGATGAGCCTCACCCAGCACGGCTGTGCAGGAGGGGATGCCGTCCCCAGGGACACCCGGCCTCATCACAGTGCAAACCCCCCAAGGTAACGCTGTGCAGAAGGGGGGTCCCTGCAGCGCCACAACTGGAAAGCAGGTGAGATCTCACAGCGGTTTTTTGCACTGGGTGACCCTGACGGTGGGAAGGGCTTTGCACTTTGGGACTGTATCAGGAAAAGGTCCCTTTTGGCAAGTGTCTCTGGTGGCTCTTCCATAGTGACCTGCTTCTCCACACTCCTTGCGGATGGAAGGCGTTTTGGCACCTCGCTGGCTCTCCAAAGGAACAGAGCTGAGACTGGAGCTGGTGGGGCATCTGCACACGCTGCTGTGCTGGGAACACAGCGCGCTGCTTAACTACATGGCCTGTCTCTATGGGTGTTCTGGAACTAGTGTCGCTGGCGCTGGTGTCACAAGGCTGCACTGGTCACCCATGCACGGAGGATCCCGCTGTGAGCATGGACATGGGGAGGGCAGCTCTGCCTCATCCTGGCATGCTGGGCTCTGATTCAAGCGCAGTCTGTGAGACGCTGCTGCTGGCGCTCTCTGAGCAGCAGGGAATCGCAGGGCAAATGCCAGATTTCAGCAACATCCTTGAGACTGTTCTTTGCTTTAACTGTCTCATGTTGGGACTGCTCCACACAGCAGGGGCTGGCTGGCCTGCAGGGGGATGGCAGACACACGGCAGATGATGCTGGGCACTCGGCAAGGTCGTGTTTTCCCTGCCTGGACAGAATCGCTGCGAGGAGCTTGTATCCATGGGGCAATCCTGCACAGAGGGTCTGGAAGCAGGACGTGCCCTGATGCCCTTTTCATGCTGAGCACTGGGGTTTTCCCCAGGGGCTTTTGTCTGACTTAGTACTGTCTCTCACAGAATTCCCCTCCGCTCCTGGATCTTCCTTCACTGCCAGCTCTGCGCCATGCTCTGCAATGGGGTCGTGCCAGCTTGGGGGCTGATATCTCCTTGGCATGATGCTGCCAGCTGCAGCCACAGGGTCGAGTGGGGAACGGTCCCCATGTGTGCTCTGTTACGAGGTGGATGGATGGGCAGGGAGCCAGGGGGAGCTGTGGGCTGTCACCCTTCTCCATCTCACTGTCCTTGGGGCTGATGGGACTGATGCAGGGCTTGTGTCCTGCTCTTGGGCTGTGGCTGCTTCAGCCTTGCCCAGTGCAGTGTGCGCTGCTGGCCTGAGGGTTTTCCCTGGTGGATACCAAGGTGGCAGGAGGTGCCAGTGATGCGGTTTTGCACAGCTCCTGCCTCCTGGCTGTGGGGCTTGGTGGTGGGTCCTGCTTCCTCCACACCGGAGGCGCTGCCATTCCCAGCACTGAGTCCTGCTGGGACATGGTGCCTCCTGTGCCAGCGCCACTGCCAGAAGGACCAGGATGAGATGGACTAGTGTGGAACAGAGGGGGCTACCAGAAGGCACCTGTGATTGCCACTGCCTGTGTTCCCCAACGCACAGGGATGCTGCAACAGAAGCCTTTGCTGGCCAGCCTCCGCTGCTTGCAGAGAAGCCCTATGGGGCAGGCATGGCCAGAGGAAGGCAGCCAGAGCAGGTACCTCCATATGTGGCTTGTTGGACCAACCTGTCCAGGATGGGGCGGTTGGCAGCACCACCAGGACCTCCAGGACAGTTCAGCACAGCCCAGGCCTCCTGTGCCGGTGAGTGCACGGGTTGCTGACTAGCCATGGGGCCACTGTGGGGCAGAGGACCAGGGCAAGCCTGGAGGTGGATGATGGCTGCGTCTCCAAGCTGAGCAAGGGTGCTCATCCACAGGGCCGTGGCAGCAGGAAGCCTGAGGCACATTAGAGAAGGGCACTGGTGCTCCCAGCCGAGCTGGCAAGTGAATGTGTTGGTACCCAGGGGCTGCAATGGGTGAGGGATCTGGGCACGCAGTGGCAGAGAGCGCCTGGGTCTGGCAGACCCTGCCCCAGGTGAAGGCAGCCTTGGTGGTGCCTGAGGGCAAATGGTGTTGGAGGAGTGAATTGAGCCAAGGTGTCATGAACAGGGACATCCATTGCTCCTTCTCTCCCAACGAGGGCAATCCCAGAGATGGTGGAAGGCACAGAGAAATGCAAAGAGACCCCTTGGCAATAACACTGGTCATTTTGTGGTGTGGAGCTTGGGTCTTGCCTTGTCCTGACAGGGTGGGGAGCACCCATGTGCTGGGCTGGCACGCAGCAGCGAGGATGCACTTTATTGGAGCAGGGGAGCAGGGCTGTGGGTGCTTCTGGCTGCGGGAATCCCACCAGGGAACGCGTCTGGATAATCATGAGGAGCGTGATGGAGGAGAGCAGGCTTCTTCCCCCACACCTCCTCTCCCCCCCTGCCCCTTGCCTTCCCTTGCAATGCACTTTGAATAGATGAAGATGTGGTTCAGGCTGTGGCTCCAGCTCCCTGGGAGCACCGGTTGAACCGTAACCCATCCAAAACTGCTTCAGCCCCTTAGCCTGGCTCCTTCAGCCCACAGGCACGGTTGTGTCGGGTACTGCCTCTCCCTCATGTGTGCTGTGAACGCAGGCAGGCAAGCAGGGCTATGGCCTTCCACCACCATGCATGTCCAGGCCACCTTTGTCACACGTACAAGAAGAGCAAACGCATCGCTACCTGGCTGGTGTGAGGGTTTGCTGGAGCAGAGACTGGGATAGAACAAGGAGGGGATGGGGCTTCTCCCAGGGATTCACCCCTCTCTCAAATCAGGCAATAAAACAGTGTTTCCTTCCCACTGTGTGTGCACACACCATTTGTCTTGTCCCTCTACCACGGGAGCTCCTGGGGCTGCCCGGGATCTCCAAGTGCATTCCTGCCACACTGGATCCTGAGGTTTTCCAGCCTTCACTGTTTCCACACGTGCAGAGGAGGTTGTACTGTGGGTATATGCGTGATACAGAGCAGGGGTGGACCACGCAGAGAGGTGCGGCTGTTGAAATCCATGTTTCCACACAACCAGGAGTGAGCTGCTTTTTTCCTGGCACCGTTTGCCAAAACATGATGCAAATAACACATCAAAGGTGGAGGGATCCTGCTCTCGCAGCTCTAGCTCTGCTGTGGCAGCCCCGTGAGGCATCTGCTTGGGTTCTTCTGCCTTGCTGGGAGGAGGCTGCGAAGCAGGGCCAGGATGCTGCTGCCTATAGCAGGAACCAGGCAGGGTGGAGGCGAGCTCTTGGGCTCAGGGGGAAGCATGGGGCTGCTGGCAGGGCCCTGCTGGCTCTCTGGGCTGTGCCATACGTGCAGGTAAGTGCCCCACAGGGTGCCCAGGTCCCAGCTTGCTGCTGGTGCTCACCAGCATCCAGGGGTCCCCAGGAGCTGTTGAGCAGGCGGAGATGTCGCGGCTTGTTTCAGTGTTCCTGAGATGCCAGCTGTACTTGTTGGGTTTCACACATCAATAAAACCTATATTTATAGTGTACTGCTTGGGTGCCTCCCCTCCCTGAGCGGCCAGAGGACATGCATGCGAGGGGAGATGTGCATGCCCGGGTACACCAATGGGGGTCCCTGCACTGGGGTGTGGAGGGGGGTTCTGGGGGGCAGCACACGTTGATGGGGATGGGCACAGAGTGGGTGCAGAGGTGTGCAGGGCATGCGTGTCCATGTGTCTATGTGCAGACCTTTGGGGTTACAGGGGGTCCCAGCACTCCTGGTTCACCACTTGCTATGGTTGGGTGGGCCAGCGCTTCCCAGGACAGCACCCAGTGGGGGAGCAGTGTGTGTGCAGCCCTAAAAACACCGCTGGCTCTGGTCTCAGCACTGCCAGAGCACATCTGCAAGCAGCGAGAGGGTAGGCATGTATGTCTGTGTGCATGTTACACATGCACTTGTGTTACAGAGCCAGGAAAAACCAGGCGATGCTGCTGTGCCAGCACAGCTTCCTCCAGGCTCTTCATCCTGCGGGGCTGCTGTTGTCCTGCTCCCTGCACCGTGCTCTGTGTGAGCACGGGCACGTTTCACTCTGGAGCAGAACTTGGCTTTGTGGGCTCCTGTTTCACAGCTGGGGATGGAGAGCCGCCAGATGTGTCCAGAGGAACATCCCCTAGCAGCACCGCTGGTAAGACCCCAGCACTCCCCCCATACTGCATCCCTGTGTCTGGGGGTACAAGTGGTTCTCCTCACTGTTGTTCCTGCTGGCCCCTCCGCCGTGTCCCCAAAGCAGGACCATGGTTACTGTCCCCTCCCTGCTTGGCGGCTGCTGTGCGCAGGGCGGGATGGGACCGGACGGCGATGCGGAAGTTACAGCTGAAGAACAGCCGCCTCCAGAGGAGAACCTCTTCCCGGGACCGGGATGGAAGGACGTGGCTGAGCAGCACCGGCCTCAGCGCCTGGCACCACAAGCTCGGGGGAGCGGTGGGGTCAAGTCTTCCTGGCGCGGAGTCCCACTGGAGGTAACCCTGCTGCTTGCGGCACAGCCATTGCTCTCGCCTTGCGCAGCACCAGCCTCACCACTGCCCTGAGCCCCAGCTCCCCGCACCGCCAGGGCCTCAGCCACTGTGTCCCTCCGGATACGGAAGCAGGGAGGCGGGAGGCTGCTCGTACCGGGGGTCCCTGAAGGGGTACCGCAGCAGGCGGGCGGCACAGGGCCCTCTGCATGCCCTCCATAGCAGAGGGTGCTGGAAGGGACCTGATGGGATGCATTAGGGTTTGCTGGCTGCGAAGCCCTCAAGGGCAGGACACTTGGGTTCAAGGTCAGCTCCGCTGCTCCCACCCCATGCCTCAGTTTCTCCGTCTGGATAACATGATGAGGGAGTGCAAAAAGCCTGCTGGGGTTTGCTTATATCCTTCCTGCCATGCCTCATTTCTCTGGATGTTGGGGGCTGAGCGTGCAACCTGTGATCCAGAAGGATTGCCCTGCTGAGCTGGGGCGGGAGCCTGAGCCAGCACCGGCACAGCCGGTTCTGCCGGACTGCACTGTACTGGAGCAGGTAAGACCGGGCAGGGCACTGCTGTGCCACATCCCTGCGGAGCAGAGCTGCTCACCCCATCCTGCTCTGCCCCACAGAGCCGGTCCCATGTGGGAGAGCAGCTCGAGCGCTCCAGAGCCCCTCATCCACCTCTGGAGATGGGTGTTTTGCTTGGGAAAACCACCCTGTGCTGAGCTGGACCTGGTGCAGCGCTGAGGGACCAGCTGAGCCCCTGCAGCCCGCTGCCAGCTTCTGCCCCGGATGCTTTAAATGGGAAGAGGCTGTGCTCAGCATCCCTGTGTGCTGCAGCCACCTCAGCCTGGCAGGGGAGAAGGTTCAGCACCTGCCAAGGATTCAATAAGCCCAACCTGCCCCATGGGCTGTCCCTTCTCTTTCAGGCAGAGGATGTTGTGGGCCGTGCAATGCCAGAGCTGCCTGCCCTGGGGCGGCTGGATGCAGCTGCATCGGTCCCTGCCGGGGAGCAGGGGGACCCGAAGTGTGTATCTGTGTGCTGCTTCGGTGCCAGGTGAGCTGGGCTCTGTGCCTGTGGGGCTGACCCTGACTCTGTCCTGCCCCCAGGGAATCCGGATCCCTGGTGGGCATCCCACCCCAGCTGCACAGTGGAGCGCTGTGGGTCACCCTGCAGTGAAGCAAGATGTGAAGCCAGTGAGCTTGGTGGTGTTAGCTCTGCTGGGTTGGAAAAGGCCATCCCTGACTAAGTTCATTCTTCTTCCCACCCCAGGCACTGCAAGCAGCTACTTCTCCAGGAAGATCCTTCGTACAAGCAGCATTTCCTTCACCAGGTACAGTGCCACACAACTTGGCATGGCCCATTCTGCCCTGTGGAACCTGCATGGCTGAGCTGGCTGTCCTGGGACCATGGCGCTCTGTGGGCAGAGATGCTGCTTTGCCTCCACCTAGCAAACAAGCCAGACCCTACTGCTGCCTGCTCTGAATTCAGCCCAACTTCTCTGCATCACCACGGGTTTGGTGGGGACACATAGCACATAGCACACTTGCTGGCCTGCCTTCAGCTCCCGGCTGTGCCCTTGCCCTGGCCCTGTGCTCTCTGTTGGTGCAGGGGAAGGAAGGGGTGAGCTGGCTCTGCTCAGCACTTCACATGGCACTCACTTGTGATCTGCCCACTTGTGAGCTGCTGGCCCCTGTGTTCCTTATGGCACTCTCCTTCCTCTTGCAGGGGCTGTGTTCACTACCAGGGAGGGTCGCAGGAGCGCTTGGTCTGGCCCAGCTCCGCTCGCCATGGTCTGTCCCACCTGAGGAATGTGGCCTCTTCTGGTGAGCTCAAAGCCCCGCAGCGAAGGGAGTGGAGGGTCCTATACGACAGGTTGGGGGCAGTGTGAGGGTTAGCAAGAGTTAGGTTCTGTCCTTTCTACAGCCACATCACTGCAGTGGCTTGGGGCAGGCAGCTTCCCCAGCGTCCCCCCAGTGAGAAGCCCTCATCTTGTCAAGCACCTTCCTCTTCCCAGATGCCATCAAGAAACACCAGAAGAGCCTGTCTGCGTGGTTCAGCCACCAGCCCAATGAAGAGAGGCAGTTCGGCCCTTCCTTCTCCGTGGATGCAGTCCACGTGGACCCAGTGATCCGGGAGAGCTCACTGGAGGAGATCCTGAAGCCTTCGCCTGACCTAACCATCCAGACCCAGCTCCAGCAGTCCTGCAGGCAGGTTATCAGCCTCCAGAACCTTTTTGATGTGGATGCCTGTGGGTGGCAGGTGAAGAACGTGGTGCTGTATGGCACTGTGGGCACGGGGAAGAGCACCCTCATCAAGAAGATGGTGGTGGACTGGTGCCATGGTCGCCTACCCCGTTTCGAGCTGCTCATCCCCTTCTCCTGTGAGGACCTGTCCCATAGTCGTGCTCCCATCTCCCTGCGGCGCCTCATAACCAAGAAGTATCAGCACCTCCGGGACGTGGTGCCAATCCTGGGCGCTTCCAACCTCAATGTACTTTTCATCCTCAATGGCCTGGAGAGGCTCAACTTGGACTTTCGGCTGGCTGGCACAGAGCTGTGCTGTGACCCCAGCGAGCCTGTGCCTCCTTCTGCCATCGTGGTCAACCTGCTGCGCAAATACCTCCTGCCAGAGGTCAGTGTCTCTCTCTAGCTCCTTCATGCTGGAGACGGGCTGGGGTGAGCCCTGGGGCACTGCAGGCATGGCCTGAGTGCTCATTGCTCATGGTCCAGCTTGGCTGTGAGCGAACACAGCTCACGGCTGTTCGGAGGTAGCCTCTGTTTGAAGGTGCTCACTTCGTGTCACTCATGGTTTGTCTCTGTGGGATTTTAGGGGAGGTCTGGTAAGGCAAAGAAAGGAGTCTGCTGGGCTATGATCTTCCAGACTCAATATATGTCTAGGAGGGGATGGCAAAATCTCTTCTGTCCCTTCTGCCTGGGCTAGATTTGAACCAGTGCCCTTTGGCCGGCAGCTTCTTGAACCCCAGCCCCTGTGTGGTACAATCCTTGCACACCTAGATATGGGTTACACACTTGGGACCCTACTGAGCTTATATTAAAGGCAGAGAAAGAGCAGCTCCACTCTCACCCAGCCCTCTGCTTCCAGGCCAGCATCATCGTCACCACACGCCCATCGGCAGTGCGCCGGATCCCCAGCAAGTATGTGGGCCGCTATGCCGAAATCTGTGGCTTCTCTGACACCAACCTGCAGAAGCTGTACTTCCAGATGCGCCTCAGCCAGCCCAGCTGCAGAGGACAGCACGCTGTGGGTAGCAGCTCAGGTGAGCAGGAGAACTTAGTGGAGATGTTGTCGAGGAACCTGGAGCACCACAACCAAATAACCGCTGCCTGCTTCTTGCCCTCTTACTGCTGGCTGGTGTGCACCACACTGCACTTCCTCTACTTCACCAAGATGGTACCTCCCAGCCAGACCCTGACGGGTATCTACACCAGCTTCTTGAGGCTCAACTTCAGCGGGGAGGTGCTGGACAGCACCGACCCCACCAACGTCTCCATGATGAAGTACGCGGCCAAGACGGTGGGCAAGTTGGCCTATGAGGGGGTGATGTCCCGCAAGACCTGTTTCTCAGAGGATGACCTGCAGCGGTGCTTTGAGGTGGAAATGAAGACTGAGAGTGAGCTTAACCTCCTGGAGGTCTTCCGCAGCGATGTCTTCCGCTTCTTCCTCAGCCCATGCGTGCAGCCAGGCAAAGAGCACACCTTTGTGTTCACCATCCCTGCTATGCAGGAGTACCTGGCAGCCCTGTATGTGGTGCTGGGTGAGAAGAAGACGCTGGCACAGAGAGTGGGGAAGGAGCTGTCGGAGGTCTTTGGGAAGGTGAGTGAAGACATGGCTGTCATCGTGAATACTATCTCCAAGGTGCTGCCCTTGCGCTTCCTGCCAGTGCTCTTCAACCTGCTCAAAATCTTCCCTCGCTACTTCTCCCGGCTGAGCGGTAAGGACCAGGATGCTATTGCCCACACCATGGCAGAGGAGCTGTTCAAGGAGGAGGACTACTACAACGATGATGTCTTGGACCAGATCAATTCTAGCATCCTGGGTGTGGAGGGCCCCATGCGCCACCCTGATGAGGCCCCTGATGATGAGGTCTTCGAGCTCTTCCCCATCTTCATGGGTGGGATCCTGTCCCGCCGTAACCGCGCCATCCTTGAGCAGCTGGGCTGCTCCATTAAGAACCTGGCAGCCTTTGAGATTGCCAAGGCCATGAAGAAGACAGTCATCAGGAAGAGCCGCAAGGGGCTGCCCCCTTCCGAGCTGATGGACTACCTCTTCTTCCTGCACGAGTTCCAGAACGAGCGCTTCACAGCTGAGGCCATCCGCTCCCTCCGGACTGTCAACCTCTCATCCGTGAAGATGACCCCTCTCAAGTGCTCTGTCCTGGCGTCTGTCATGGGCACCACAAGCCACGAGGTGGAGGAGCTGAACCTGAGCTCCTGCAACCTGGACACAAGCAGCCTGAGGATCCTCTTTGCTGTCCTGCTGCGATGCAAAACTCTTTAGTGAGTACCACCTTCTTCTGCCCTTGGGCAGTGCTCAAAACCCGGGCTCTCCTTCACTTCTGCCCATCCCAGGGATGCACTAAGAGCCCGAGCATGGCGAAGGCAGGGAAGGGCATGCATGCCCTTGTTTATTCCCAGTGCAGACCTAGGGGACTACAGCTTCCAACATGCAACACTCCCTTGAGCAGCCTTGCTGGGACACTGCATGCTGGGATTTGCAGTCCCAACACACCCTTTGGTAGGAGTTTTTAGGCAGCCCTGCATCCAGGCTGGGATGGCAGCTCCCCTGGCAGACCCAGCTCCCTCCCATTGCTTAGCATCCCCGCGTAGCTATCTCTGCCAGTGCTAATTTTGGGCAGGAGATGGGCGGCCCCAAAGGGGTGCGTTCCATGGCAGTCCGTTTGGGGAGCTGCAGCCTTCCTGTCGCCCAGGGGGTGGCGAGCTGCGCTCGGCAGAGATGGGCTCACGCTGTGCGGCGGGGATCTGCAGCACTTCCTTCCTCCGGGTGCTCGGGAGGGCTCGGAGGGGTCCTGATCCCTCCTCAGACCTTCCCTCACCCCCTGCCGACCCTGCACCCCCTTCCCCTCCGTTGCTGCTGCTGGCACTGGCTCTGCTGGCTGATGCCAGCCAAGCTCTGGTGCAGTTTCCCTTTTGGAGAGGAAGCCTTGCGTGTCCCTGTGTGGGGATGGTGGTGGGGAGAGGCAGGGAAAATGGAGAGAGAAGGGCTGCCAGCCTCACAGGTAACAGCCGTTTCGATCCTGCCACCCCTGTGTCTCGCTCTGCATCAGTCTACAGCTCAACAACCTGGGCTCTGATGCCTGCAAGGAAATCCGCGACCTGCTCCTGCATGACAAGTGTATGGTGAGCAACCTGCGGTGAGTACTGCCTCTGTCCCTGCATGAAACCGTCTCTGCTGCCCACCGTGTGCCCAGCCTTGGCATTGCCCTCAGCTCCTGTGTCCGCAGGCTGACAAACAACCCCGTGGGTGAGCAGGGGGCACAGTACCTGGCCGAGGCGCTGGCAGGCAACCGCTCGCTGACCCGGTTGTCCCTGCTGCACACTGCGCTGGGGGACCGGGGCGCTGAGGTCCTTGCTCAGCACCTGGCCAAGAACCAGCACCTCCAGGAGCTCAACCTGGGCTACAACTCCCTGACAGACACAGCCGCGCTGCGAGTGGTGGAGGTGGCCAAAAAGCACGCAACGCTGGACAAAGTGCAGTGAGTTTGCTCTGCCCCGTCTCTTCCCTCTGGCCCAGTGTCCGTCCCCGTGGCGCTGAGCCTGTGTGCTTCTGTGTCTTGCCCCCCTGCCCTCACAGTGTGTCCCACTCCTTCTCTCTCAACCCGCAGTCTGTACTTCAATGACATCAGTGAGGATGGCAAGCGGGCGCTTGACAGCCTGCGTATGGACCGGGACGGCGTCAGGGCACTGGTCTTCCTTACGGCAGGCACTGATGTCTCTGACTACTGGTCCAATATCCTGAACGTGGTGCAGAAGAACCTGCCTTTCTGGGACCGCGAGCGGGTCCGGCAGCACCTTTCCCTCATCCTGCAGGACCTGGAGAGCAGCCGGAGGCAGACTGCCAACCCCTGGAGGAAAGCAAAGTTCCTACGAGTTGAGAGCGAGGTCAAGAAGATGCTGGGGAAGCTGCAGCACGGGACGCTCTAAACCTGCTCTCCATCCCCCCAGCCGGGCAGGGAGCAGTGCTGCTGGGGAGGAAACGCTGCGCCCTTATCCACGTGGAGATGCCTAGTGGTTGGGTGCTACCAAGGCTGTCAAAGGTGCTGGGTACGTGGAGCTCAGCCCTTATCTGTATGTACAGACAGCAGGCCAGGAGCAAATGGGACATGTTCTTCTGGGCTTGTAGACATCCAGCCCCTGCAGCCTGGTCAATGCTGGCTCGGCCGTGAGCCACAGCAGAGGGGCTCAGGCTTAGCTTGTGAAACCTTTGGGAGCATTAAAGTGCACCTCTTTGTTTCCACTGAAGCACATTAGTGCCAAGACTCGACCTCCTCTCTGGGCCGTTCCTGTGGGACTAATGCAGAGCCACTGGTGCACTTGTCCCTCCAGCAGCTGGAGTGGAGGACTCTGGCTTTACCCCATCTCACAGGGCTAGGATGGGGCAGCCCTCTTCTGCTCCAGCCCATGTCACACCAGTTGGCCTTCCCCACTGTGGGTTGCCCTTGGGGGCAGCTGGAAGCTGGTGTCCCAGGATGCTGGTCCCTGCTCCCAGCTCTGCTGGGCGAGGGCTGGCAGTGCCCTGGGGCTGGGAGGGCAGGGAAGACACTGGGGTTGTTTAACCATTAAACCTGGGGCGTCTTGTAAGAGGCGGGGACGCTGGCTTCGCTGCCACTTCACCCTGTACCTTGCTCCCTCTTGCATTCCCTGCAGCCATGAAGCAAACAAAAGGTATGTACTGGGGCAGCAGGGCTTCATCCTGCAGAGGCGCTTCCTCACGCACACATCTCCAGGGCCTGTTTCCACATGGAGCAAGGCAATGTCAGAGCCCAGGCAGGCCCTGGAAAGGAGTTCGAGGCATCCAGAAAACGCAGATGGACATTGTGGGGGTGCTTGGCTGGAATTCCCTCCCCCTGGGTTTAGGGATCCTTGTGCTAGAAGAGGTGGGGAGGGGTTCTATGGGGAGATGCACAGCGGGAAGGTCTCTGTCTCCGTCTCCTGACTTCAGCCAGTGCTCTGGGGCCCCAGTGACCCTTCTCATCCCTCACTCAAAACCCCTGTAAGCCCTCAGGACTGACTTCCATCTGCATCCACTGCCTGGCCCTACTTTGCCCCTGGTGCTGGGCACCAAGTGCCCATTGGAGCCAAGCAGGAGGTGTCCTACTGCTTTGAAATGCAAGAGGACGCTGGTGGCAGAGCCAAGGGCCAAGCTATGCTCAGGCACAGGCTGTAGCCAGGAGGAAGAGGGCTTGGGGGGCTGCATGGCCTCAACAAACCCACCTCATGCAGTGTGGCATGTTCAGCTTGGGCATGGACGAGCCCTGAGTGCTCCCAGCCCGCTGCCTCCTGCACTGACCTCTCTTCTCCCTCTGCAGGGCTCGAGGGTGACAAGAAGTCCATCATGTAAGTGCTGAGCTCCCCCTGGCCATGGGCTTCCTGGGGCTCATGGCCCCACAACCGGGCTGTGCTGGGGCACATCCTCAGCTGAGGGGCTTCCCTGAGTTGTTAGCTCAGGAGGGATGCAGAGGGCCGTCCGAGAGGGAGATCTTTCCCCAGGGTGGAGGAGGCACAGGAGCTGTGTCCCCAGCTGGCCCTTTGTGGGAGCAATGGGGCTCCCCACAGCAGGGCTGGAGAGGGAAAGGGGAAGGCTGTGCTGCTGGACTAATGTGGCCTCTCCTGCCCTTTATCATTACAGAAAATTTGAATTTAACCCCAAAGATGGGATAGACAACCCTGCCTTGTTGCTGACTGAGGACACGGGTAAATACCCTCATCTCCCCATGGTGTGCCTGTGTCAGCAATGGGGTTCTTTACAGCAGCGGGGCATTGCTGGGGTCCTGAGCTCCCACGTGCCAGGGAGCTGTGGGGAGGTGAACACATGGGGAGACCCCAGCGAAGAATAGGGGAGAAAACCTGTGCGAGGATCCCTGCTCACAGGCTGTGCCCCCATGCAGATGGCAAGGCTATGGGGGAGCCCCGCTTCTACCTCCTGAGCAAGGGCAGCACGGAGACCTTTGGCTTCCACCTCAACGAGGAGCTGGATTGCCAGGGCCATATCATCCGCCAGGTCGAGCTGGGGGGGCTGGCCCAGCGCAGGGGGCTGCAGGATGGGGACCGGCTCCTCCAGGTCAATGGGCACTTCGTGGACCACATGGACCACCACAGGGTAAGCTGGGGGCACCCCAGGGCTGCGGGAACTCATTGGTCCCCCCTGGCCAGGGGCACAGGGATGCCCCCCAGGGTCCTGATCCCACAGGCTGCGGTTGGAGGGGTGCCCTGCCCGGGGTTCATAGCCTGGCTCCTTCCAGGTGGTGCAGAAGATCAAGGCCAGCGGGAACCAGGTCCTCCTGGCAGTGTTGGACGGTGACTCCTATGAAGCAGCCAAGGCTTTAGGCAGGGACCTGTCCCAGATGCTGCCGACTGACATTCGCCCGCGCCTCTGCCACATCACACGGGACAAAAGCGGTTTTGGCTTCAGCGTGTCATGTCCGGAAGGTAAAGCAGCAGGACGGCAGTGCCAGGAGCCTCCCTGCCACAGCATCCCGCTCGCCCCAGGCTGCCCCTTCTCTTCCCCGCAGGCGTGAAGGGCACCTTCCAGCTGTCGGTGCAGCAGGATGGGCCGGCGGAGAGAGCAGGGGTGCCACCGGGCTCCTGGCTCCTGGAGCTGAACGGGGCCAGCGTGAGCAACTACTCGCACACGCAGCTCAACAGAAAGGTGCGTGCACCCAGTGCGGGTGGTGGGGGACCAGGGCCACCACTGACACCGAGCACCTTGCGTTTCCCATCCAGCTGAAGCAGAGCGGGAGCAAGGTGACGCTGCTGGTGGCATCCAGCGCCGTGGAGGAGTTTTACCGCCTGCGCGGCCTGCGGGTCACGGCTGCCTTGGCAGACACCTCCTGGCTCCCCTTCAAGGCCCGGGAGCTGCACATGGTGAAGGGGCCGGCTGGCTACGGGTTTCTGCTCAAGGAGGATGACTGCAGCTCAGGGGCCACAGGTAAGGGGGCTGTGGGGGTCAGTGTGAGCGTGAACAAGGCATGTGTGAGGGTCAGGAATAGCTGCAAGCCCTGTGCCCAAAGCAGGACCTCATCCCCGCCTGCGCTGGGGGTCAGCAGTGCCAGCTCCCCTCTGGCTGAATGTCTCTGTGAGCGTTTCCTCACCCTGCCTCTGTCCTGCAGGCCAGTTCCTGTGGGATGTGGATGCAGGGCTGCCGGCTGACCAGGCAGGGATGAAGGAAGGGGACCGTCTCCTGGCTGTGAATGGGGAGAGCATCGAGGGGCTGGACCACCAGCAGACGGTGCTCAGGATCCGCGCCCGTGGTGACCGGGTGACACTGCTGGTCATCGACCCTGCTGGTGATGAGTTCTACCACTCGGTAGGTTTTGGGGAGCCCTGGGGCGCTGCGAGGCTGAATGATGGGATGGATGCCTCGCCCCAGGGCCTGCACAGTGAGGTCCTCTCCAGGGGACTGGCTTGCTATGGAGCACCAAGGGCTGTACGCTGTCCCTCTTCTGCTCTTCCAGATCGGGCTGTCCCCTCTGCTGTCCTTTGAGCACAGAGACCCTGCCTCAGGCTCCCGTACGCCCTCCCTGCCCTCTCCCAATGCCTCTCCTGGACTCTGCCACGTTGAGGTGGGACCAAAGGGACCTGGCTCCTGGCTGGTGGCTGCTGCCAACAGTATAGGGCTCACACAGGTAACCCCTCCTGCCAGGCCCTCATGGCAGTGCTGCTCTTAGCCCTGGTACTCTCCTGCTCTGCCTGTCCTAATGTTTCCCTGGCACCTATGGCACTGGCAGGAGCAGAAAGACCCCTCCAACCTGCCCATTGGGATGTGGTGTGGTGGACGGATGGATGGATGTGCTGCTCACAATGTGCCCCCCATGTCCCCACAGAGCCCGTCCCCCGAGCAACAGAGGAGGCTGCAGCAGGCATTCTAGTGACCCAGGAGCACCCTGATTCTGGCTCCCCTGCACAGCACCTCGTCCAGCCCATCGGTGGCCCCATCCTGGCTCCCTGGAGAGCACAGCATGGCCATTGCTGTCGTGGACATAGCTCGGGTCGTGCACATAGAGCTGCTGCGTCTCCATGCCTGCAATGGGGCTTGCAGCATCACACCTCCAGAAACTCATCTCCACGGACTGAGGCTGGCTCCAAGCTTTTATTGACTGTGGCAGTGGCTTCTTGTAGCCTGAAGACAGGTTTTGCCTGCCTAGCTGCTTCCAGGGATATGTAGGGACATCGCACTGAAGGTCTTGCCCAGCTCCAGGCTCTGGGAGCTCCGAGGAAAGCCAAGGCACTACCCTCCATGCGCCAGCGGTTTGGGGATCCTGAGGCTTGACTCAGCCCAGGGCTGGCCTTCAGGCCACTGTTTGAAGGAGAAAGGGAGCAGCAAAGGCCAATGGGGTGCTGGAGGAACCCCCCACCTCTCAGCCTGTTGGCATGGACGTCTCTTGCGCTCCTCCTCTCATCCCTCCTGGGAACCTGTGTGCAGTGAGTGCCCACCACCCATCACAGCACTGTTCCTGCATCACTCATCTGGGGTGTGATTAAAGGACAAACCCACACTGCTGTTCATGTGAATAGTGTTATGGAGAGGACTGTGTCTGCTCCTGCCTAGCCCGGGGCTGCTGGACTGTGGGACACTGGATGTGGAAAGCTCTCCAAGCGTGCTGATAGGGACATAGGGACTGAGAGCTTGTCCCATCCCAGGAGCCCCAGAGTGCTGTATCCCCAAGGGGTTGAGGCCAAACTCCCGTAGGTGCTCCTTGTGCTCCATGGCAATGGTCATTCCTACTTCTTTCCAGTGCACAGGAGGACAGGGGCAGTGTGCAGCATAGCCCCTGCCCCATGGCCCTCATCCCCTGGGGTGGCAGAGAGCTTTGGGGCAGGGTCACAGTATCCCCTTTGCAGTCAGCATCTCCCAAGGTTGGGGATGCACCGGGAACAGGGCTGGGCTTTGTCTTAGCTGCTGCCATGCTGACAGTACAAGGCAAATTACTCCCATCTCCCCTGGCTCCCCACCAAGGGCACTGGCACAGGGCAGGCACATCGAGCTGCTCCTGTAGGCTCTTCACCTTGGCCTTCAAGCACTGGCTGGGGGCTGCTGTCTGCTCCTGCAGCTCCAGGGTCATTTCTGGGAGCCAGGGAAAGGGGACAAACGTGGTGACGACAGGAGGGACAAGCAGGCGGTTGCTGTGCTCTGATCCCAGCACCTCTGACGAGGCAGGGGCTCCCCTTGCAGGGTGACACATCAGAAGCAGCTGTCGGTGCATCCTCTGCCTGCCTGGCAGGGCTGTGACAGTGCCGGGGGCAGGGGGAAGCCCTGGAGGGAAACTTTTACCTCTCTGTTGAGCGTGGGAGAGTGAAAATGAGCAGTGAGTTTTGCATGTGGCAAAGACCGCAAACCTCTGGCTGAGGTTTTACCTCTGCTAAAATCAGCCCCTTCTTGAGCACTGATGGAAATGACTTTTGGAGGCAGGGAAGTCTCTGCCTGTGCTGAGTACAGGCGTATGGGGTGCGATGAGTTCGTATGCAGAGCCTTTGCATGCTGACAGCATGGGAGGCAGAAGGGCTAAGCCAACAGCAGGCTGGTTTGGGGCTGAGCAGTCAAGGCCAAAGGGAAAGATGGGATAAACTTGTCTGGCTTCTCCCAGCAGCACCAAGGTCTGGGGTCCCTGCATGTGTCCCATTGCCCGCTCCCTCTTCTGCCCTCACCTTCAGGAATGTCTCGCTTGTCTTTCTGAGCCTGCTCCGGTGCCTTCTCCAGGTCCCACAGCCTCCACCTGAGCCCTTCATTGTCAGCTTTTGCCTGCGAGGTCGCGTCCCTCCAGGGCACTGCAAGCCAGAGCCGCAGTGCTCTGCCATGGGGGCAATGTGCTTCCTGCCAGCTGACCCACACCACAGCTTGGCCTGAGCACAGGCAGTCGAAGGGCACCATCCAGCCACGCTGGATGGCTATTCCATGCCCAATGCCTTCTCGGCACGTTGGACGAGCAGTGATCTGTTCCTAGCCTTTCTCTACTCCCAAAGCCAAAGGGATGTGGACACCTCCTCAGCCCATACCTGGCGCCAAGCCTTGTCTGAACGAGAGTCAGTCTCATAGCACGAAACCTCCCCTTTGTTTCAGCCCAGCGCTGTGCTAAGGAAGCACTTCCAAAGGGGTGCCCCACCGCAGCACCCCTAGCACCTCCCATCTGCTTTCATCGTAGCTCCTCTCTTTCTCTGCCACCTCTGCACCATTACTGACATCTGTAAGCAGTTGCTGGCTCACACCAGGGACTCTTGGGGCAGCACAGGCACCCCCAGGGCTGGAGCCCACAGAAAGGGGGTTCATGCCATCCTCTGGCACGACTTGGCACTGGGAAAGGCTAGTCCCTAGGAACTACGTGTAGGGCAGGAAGCATCCCTTGCTTTCCCCAACCCCTGGCTCCTTCTGACCTTACCCAGGTGCTCTTTCAGATGTTAACCTCCAGTGCCATTTCCCTGTGCTGCTCTTTCTGCAGCCAGAGGGAAGAAGGAAGGGGCAGAGCCAAGAGCAGCTCTTTAAAAGGGGCTTAGCCCAGGGGCAGCCTGCCTTGGGGTGTTTGCCCCAGGAAAACTTGGCTGGGACACATCTCCAGCTCAAACTGTGGCACCAGGGCAGTGTTAGTGCAAACATCAGTCAGACACAGAGGCAAGGTGCAGCCGGTTTTACTTGAAGTGGCTGCCCCGGGGAGATGCACACTTATTTGGGACCGAGGGCTGGGATTTTGCAGTGAAGAGGGGCAGTAGCCACGGTGCATAGAGGGTTGGGGAGAGGATTTCAAACCGCTCTTTCTGCTCAGGAAGGAGGAGAGGGACTGAGTGTGGAGAACCAGGGGAGCTCGGCTGGGTCAGGGGTGATGGTGGGAGCTGTTTCCCTGTGCGGACATGCAGGACCAGAACCTGGTGTGTACTTTGCGCACACCCATGTGCTTACCCCATGCACATGCACCTGAAAACACTGCTCATCCACGCAGAGCTGAGCGATCGGAGGGGCATCAGTGTGTGTGTGGGGCCTGGAAGCTGGCTTGGCAGGCAGTGTGGGCTCACGGAAAGGAAGGGGAGCACACACTTATGCCCAGCTTGTGCGGCACATCCACAAAGGCACCTAGACACTGCTTGTGCCCACAGCCATGCATGAGGTGCAGCCACAAGCACCCGGACACACTCGACCAGCGTAACGTGGCTTTGCGGTGCAGCAGTGGCAAGGGATCACTGTGCTGAGAGCAGCCCCATCCCCATCATGGGTCTGAGGGACAGAAGCAAAGCTGGGCTCCTCTTTCCTGCAAGGAGGGCATAGTCCCGAGCAAAAGCAACCTTTGCTTGAAGCCTCACACATAAATACAGCTGTAACGTGGTGTGAATCATGCCCAGAGAAGCAGATAGTTAGGAATGCAATTGCTCAAGCGCGTTCCCTGATCTCTTTGGATTGGGGCCATGGTGATTTTTACGTTTTGCTCCACAAAAGCTGGTGTTACCCTCCACAGCCCTCTCGCCAGGTACTTGTGGTATTCCGGAGCTGGCCAGGGCACCCGCCGGTGGTCAGTCCGGCTTGACTATTAGCCAGAATCCATTAGCATCTAATGGGAATAAGCCTCAGGAATACGGCCTCAATAAACATGGGCATATTTGAGGTCGATATAACCCTGAGGGAAATTTGCCCAGGTAATTAAAGCCAGACAAGGAGTTGCCTGTCCCAGAAATATATTTACCAAAGGCAGTAAAATCAAGACAGAGCGTTTAATAACCAATCTTTGGTATATCTAGTGTGTGCTGCTTCTCACTGTCCTGCTCATCCATGCCTCGGCTGTGTGCTATGCAAGAACTCATCAGGAGCCCACAGGGAGCCCTGGTCTAGGGAAAGGCGGCTGAAAAGAGGATCTGAAGGCATCGAAGAGCCAGAACTGAACTTATTATTGAGCCCCATGTCACGATCTTTGCAGGTTTGGCGTTGTCAGCTCTAACAGGTTCCGTTTCTCTGCCCGCTCTCACCCTGCGGGCGGGCAGCCGGGATGCCGTAACCGCACACCGGTTTGCCCTTCCCCTTTTCGAGCTGGGCGCCGACCTTTCGAACTAAAGGGAAGCCGCTGCCGGAAAGCGGAACCGATCCCGCTCCGCACCCCCCGGCCGGGCACCGGGACCGAGCCCCCTCGGCCGGGCCCCGCCGTTCCCATGGCGACCCCGCCCGCCCTCATCAAACATGGCGGCCGCACCGCCCTCGCCGCAGACATGCGCCTGCGCCTCCCCGACGGGCCGCCGCTCACCCCCTCCCTTTCGGGTACCAACCAATCAGCGCCGGTTCCTCCCCAGCGGAGGGGGCGGTCCCGGGCTCGCGGGGGTGCGGCTAACCAATCAGCGCGCAGCGTGTCCGGGGCGGAGGGGCGGAGCTACGCTGGAGCCGGGCGCCCCCGCTGCTGCTGCTGCCGCCGCCGCCGCCGCCGCCGCCACCGCCCGCGGCTCCCGCTGCCGCCGCCTTGCCCGGCCCCGGCCCGCGGGAGCGCCCCCACGCCCGGTTGTCCTGCAGGGCCGCGGCCCGGTGGCCGGACGGGGGCGACGGGCCGGGTACGGTCGCGGCCGCCCCCGCGCCGTCCTCATGTCGGCGCCGCTGAAGAAGGGCCCCGGGGGGCTGATCGGGCTCATGAAGGACGCCTTCCAGCCGCACCACCACCACCTCGGCCCGCACCAGCCCGGCGCCGTGGATAAGAAGATGGTGGAGAAGTGTTGGAAGCTCATGGACAAGGTGGGCCCGGCGGGGGGTGTGGGGCAGCCCCGGGCAGGAGGGGAGGGCGGTGGGGCGGCTCCCGGGGGGTCGGGCTGGGGCGGAAGTGGGACCGTCGGTTGGGCCGAAGGGCTTTGGGCTGGGGCTGGGCTGAAGCGGGCGGGCAGGCGGGGTGGGGATGGGGGCAGGGCTGTCCCGGAGAGGTTTGGGCTGGCTCTGGGGGCAGAGGGGGCTAAGATAAGGCTGGAAGTGCAGGGTTGAGTGTGGGGTAGAGAGCTGTAGGGCTGGGGTGCAACGTTTGTGTGGGGTGAGAGGTGTATGGGCGCAGTGCTTTGGGGAGGGGAGGATGTGGGAGCCGGTGGACAGGTATGCGGTGGAAGAGAGGCCGGAAGCAGGATGGGAGCGGGATGTGGAGATGGGGAGGTGTGGAGAGGGAATAGCAGCTCTGCAAGGGGTGAGCTGCGTGCGGGGCTGTGGAGGGAACAGGTTGGAAAAAGAGGGGAAGATTTGGGATGGAGGATGCAGACCTGCGCAAGAGGATCAAGGAATTGTGCCACTGTGTTCTTGTGGATGCTGGGGTGGGCGCTGGTGGGGTATGGTGGGGAGCTGCAGGTGCAGCAGCGGTGTCAGCGGTAGGTCCCACCTGTGTATAACCACACGAGGGAGGAATCTAGGATTTGTTTGTCTGAAGGTGAGCTTTGGCCTGTGATAGAGCCTGCTGTGTGGGGACTGGATGGTAAGGCTGAACATCTGCTTTGGGGCGGTTCAGATTATTCTTTTGTGAATCGATGGGGACGTGTTACCGAGCTCAGCACAGAACCTTTTCCTTAAAACTGGGGTCCTGGTAAAAAGCCCCATGAAAGCCTGAATAAAACCCTTTGCAGTAAATGCTTGTAGTTACACAAAGATGAATGAGTATGAAATCTCACATTAAACAGTGAGAACCTGTGGTGCAGGAATTGGAAAGGCCATTTACAGTCCGACACCTTTATGCAGGGCACAACATTCTGGGGTCATTAAGACCCTCCCCTTCTCCACCTCTTAAAATGCCAGGAAATGGCTATTGACGGGGCAGGACACCAGACCTTTTGGTCCGATGGTGTGGTGGAGCATGGCAGTTGATGTGCTAGCCTGGCTGGGTGTGTTGGTAAATGCATTGTTTCAACAATGCTGAGATGTTAGTGAATGCTGGTGTGACTTACAGGAGACAAAGTAACTGAGCAAAGGCATCCGAAATTGGCCATAAAATAAAAATCCTCTAATGTTTTTCCTGGGATTTTGATCGCTCCTCTGATGTTGCTACTGTTCAGCCCTGAGAATTGAGGCTAAAACATGCAGTGCATTTTATAACGCTGGGTTCAGGGCCCTAAAAGTAGTGTAGAGTAAAAGCATCGGCCAAGTTGCCTCCAGTCCTTGGGCGCTGTCACCTTGCTGCCTTCTTCCCTCTGGGAGCAGAGCAGGCAGGGCTGACGGGCACGCTTCATCCAGTTGCCCTGCAGGCTTATGCATTTCAACTTTTCTTCCTCTTTTCCCTGCGTTGTTTATCCATGCAGGGTCTGAATCTCCTGCAGTAAATGCAGGCAGAGTAGATGACGTTTTTAAGGACATCCTAAATTATCTTCATGCCAAGAAATCACTTTGTGCTGGCTGGCTCAACAAAAGACATGGTTTATAGTTGTGCCTTGCTGTGCTTATGATGAGCTTTGATCACCTTCTACAGGGAGAGGTTGGGATAAAGAAGAAAGTCATTTGAGAAGTGCCAGTGGCTCTGTTGCAAACATTGAGGACAACCATAACTGCTAATGTGGGAGAGGTAGTTTGAGCATGGAAACGTGATCCTCGATGAAATAAGTGTAACTTGCAGGTACAACTTGTAAGAATGCACATCTTCATTCTTGTGCATGTGATATAGAAGTGAATGTCAGCCTGCGTTTGACCTCCTAACCAGGTCTGTTCAAAGGAAAAGATTGGCCTGAAAACTACCTTTTATTACCTTGGCATTTTGAATTGCAGTGGGATGGTTTAGTGTGGGGAGGATACTTTGACAGCTTTAGGTGTGCATAGCCAGTCTGTGGCTGTATGGTCTCTCCACCGTGGTATCTCACTGACAGAAAAGCCAAGGCGACTGTTGTATTTGTCACAAGTTAAAGAAAACTCTTTCAAACGTGCACTGACTTCACAGTTTTGCTTGTAGGCACCATCTGAAAACACTTATGTGTAGGCTTAATGTTTAAAGGCTTAAAGAGTTAGTTGTTCAGTCTGATTTGTACAGCAGGGAAGATTTGGCCTGTCAGATTTCAATTAGACTTCAGTTGTACTTGTGCACACATCTGAATTAAACCTGCTTTTAGTAGTGTAGCAAGTTGCCAGGCAAACAGAGTGCTTGTGAACGCAGGAGTGAGAAAGGCTAAACGAATGGGAAGTGTTGAAAATGGGTTAGTTTTCTGGGCCGAATAATTGAAATTACAGGTGCAGATAAAAGAAGTACTTGTGAGCATGTTTAATAGATGATGTGTTTGCCTTTCAGAGCTGTGTCTGTGTGCGTACACTACATTCATGACCTGATTCGTTAGTCTGCATAATCAGCTGGTGCTGTCAAAGCATTCGTGCATCCCTGTTTTCGGATGTGACGGATGAATTTCCTATGCAAGTTGATTCTTGTCCAAATATTTTCCCCATAATGTTCTCCATAAGCTGCCTGACATGTATTCCACATTCTTTCGCTTGAAGTTCTCATCTTTGTCAGTCCTGACTGTTCCTCCCACAGTTGTACGTGGTCACATAGAGCATGGATATAAAATAGCCCTTTTCATCACTGTGCAGCACGTTGTTCACCTTCAGTTGAATTTGGGGATGGTTTTATCTATGTCATAGGGGTTAGATGTGTCTTTGGAAGCTGATTGCTGTCAGATGTCTTGTGAGCCTGCAGTGACGAACAGCAGCGATTTCCTTGCGGTGTCCTGAGCCTAGTCAAGTGTACAGATGAGTTCAGGTGGGAGGAACTGCTGTTAGTTTGGTTTTCTTATGCTCATAATAAACTCATCTTCTCATTGCGTTTAGCAAACAGAACAGTGCTCAGTATAAGAAATGTACAACGTATCGGCTGGTGAAAACAATTTGTGTTTTTGACACCAAAGGATGAGATGACAAATCAGTTCTTATGAATGGGATCTGGGTTTATGGGATTATCATTTAGATAACGCTGACCTCTTGAGTTCATTGCTGAGGATTGTGTTTGAAGAATTGGCGGTGTAGTTGTGAGCCACTCAGGATGAGGTATAAGGGATGTAGCAGGAAAGTGGTAAGAGTACATGTAGCAAGTCATGGAGGAGGAAGACAAGCTTTGAGATAAAGCTTCTCTAAACAGTGTACTGATACCATTCAGTTTCTAAAACTGATAGGAAGAAATGCCACTGCGGGTCACCTTCATTGTAAGTGGAGGAGAGGCCAAACACAAATTCAGCAGGAGATAAGAGAAGTTTGAGTAGGTTTTCTTTTTTGCTGCTGGCTTAAGGTGAAATGGGATGTGATTGCAGTGACGAAGTTATCTATTTAGTTCTTAAAGGAAGGAAAGAACTATGGCTTTGCAGAAGTGTGCTGAAGAAGGGGTCTGAGTCGGAAGGGGAAAGCTGTAATCTGGCACAGTAGCACCTTGGGGGCCTGTTAAACACTGTCCCCTGTGTGAGGCAAGCAGGTAGGTGCTGTCTGTGCTGGGGACTTTCTACCAGAACAAGAAGTGGGTGCTGTACCAATGGCTGCAGCAAACAGCCTGGCACTGGCTTTTTCATGTGTGAGGCTGGGGATGAGCAAAATGGGGAAAGAGATGGGATGGATAGACAGGAATCTGAGAGAGGAGGGTTCAGGGTGTGTTGGAGGACACAACCTGCTAGTGTGAGAGCTGCTGAGCATGCCTTGGGGGGCCAGTTTGTATAGGTTTGTTAACCAGCCTTCTCTGCCCTTCCTAACAAATACCGTGTATTGTTAAATGAGTGCATTTGCTTCGGTATCTTGTTTTTCCCTGAATGCTTCTTCCTTGCTTCTACTAACATTTACCTAATCCACCTACATCACTAGACTGCAGTGTTTAGATAAGCTCGGGGTTCTTGCTGTGTTTTCTCAGGTTATGTATCTGTTGTGCCTGTGACAGCACTTTCTATCTAGTGTCACTGCTTTCCTCCACTGGTTACCCAGTTCCTTTATTTGTGCAAGTCTAGTGAAGCAGTGCTGACGAGAAGTATTTTAACTCCAGAGAGCAGTCAGGCAAGCTGAAGAGGGAAAAGACTGGAGGGAAAAGTCTTTTCTTGAGGGAAAAGACTCAGTTTCCAGGCCTAGAAAATCTGCATGAGGTTTTTTTTCCTCGAATGAGCAGATAACAGATTCTTTACTTAAAACCGAGGGAGGAAACTGTTTGTTATTATTAGTTTCTTCTCTTGAGGTTGGAAAATGAAAACCCACCAATTTTAGGGTTCTTCACAGGCCGACCTCTTACAATCTTCGTGCTGAGTTTGAACTGCTTTATCGGTGGTTCTAAAACCCCAAAACTATCTCCATAAAAGGTTTGTTCCTGAGAGAATAGAGCAAAAGCCAGGCAGGCTTGGATGAGTTTGGATGGTGTTTTAAAAGCACGGATTGCTCGTGTGTGTTGCCATCACACCTCATTGAAAATACTTGCTGCTTTTTGCCCAATTCCCTTCCCCGTTGCTGGGCCCTGTGTCAGGCAGGGTAGCTCGCTGAGGGGCAGCTCTTCCCAGGGCTGGGAACATTCCTTTGGACGTTGTCACGATGCTGCAAGTGCACACTTGGAGAAACAAGCAAAAGGCAACTGGTTTTGGTGCTGCTGTGGTATAAACTTACCAAGTCTGCTTCCAAAGCAGCCGTTTCTAGTTACGTAGCTTGATTTAAATGCTTATCTTAGCAAATTTTGGTCTATTTGGTAAATAAAGCAGCTCATTTGATAATAAAATCACAGCAGTTTTAGCCTTGGGGATAACTTCTATATAATATGTATATATTTTTAACACTTCTATATTTTGCTCTCCCCAGCACAACTCAGCTGTGTCTGAGGAGCATATTTAGAACTTATTCGTGCTACATAGTGCAACAAGTTTTATGCAGGGGACAAGGGTGTTGACTCGATTTGTTGATGTTGTTCATTGTACAACGTTCACAGAAGTTCAGGCATCAGATTGAACTGGATAAGTCAGTTCTCTGACCATCCATCTCCTTATCTAGACCTTGGCAGCCTCTTCAAAATGGAAGGAAAATTTTGGCAGTAGTTTTCCATGTGTTCTTGCAGAGGCTTTTTTAGGCATCTCATTCTTTTAATGGCAGTCAGATTTTTCTGTTTGACTTTTGATCCACTTTCTCTTCACTGAATTTGAACCTTTCTCCTTGAGCTCTTCTTAGAAGCACTACTGTGAGCCGGATAGCATTGGAGATGTCACCCAACTTGGCAAGGTTGCTTTTTGCATACACCCCAAATGGCAAAGTTAAATGCTAAAGCACGGGTTTCAGAATAAATGACTTCGTTTACCATCAGCATGTAAGTGTTTAAGGGAAGTAGATATTTACGTATGCATTGTAGGGAACTAGTCAATTCCTCTTGAAGGTTTCACAAGAGGTTGTGGAAACGAGTTACTGCAAAAGGACGTTACATTGTTCTTTCCCTTTTTCCTATCCCCTTCCCTTAAGCTTTGCATTCTGCAGCACCACGTTGTTTGATACCTGTAATGCCCTTGTACCTTGCAGTGTCATTAGTGTAGACTTCATTCATGTGCTTGGTATTAAGCAGTCAGATAACATTCAGTGTAGTGAGGAACTCTAGGAAACTCTATCTACAATTTGTAGTGGCCTTCCTCTCAAGTTTGGTGTGAATTGCAGGAGATAGAAGCTGTTAGTCAGGAAGACAGCAGTAACACTATACCAGCTGCTGGTTCTCTGCTTGTGAACTTCATTTACCAGCTGAAACTGGCCTTGCAGCTCTAGAGTTGCAGCCCTTTTTATCATGGAAAGTTCACCACTAACTTGTCAAGTTGCCACTTTGCTGTTATCTCTCTCTATCATTCAGTCTAGATAATGGAAAATTTTGGCTATGGCCCATGGTGGCTTCCTTTATCCTCCCCTATGACAGAAATTTACTATCAATCAAAAGCTTTTGGCATTTAAGCTCTACATTCCTGTATCTTAAAGACTTATATTAAATTCAGCTTGCATCCGAATTTGGTAGCGTAGAGGTATAACAGGTATTGCTGTGAGTTCTGAACAGGAAGATGCTACTTGTTACTTGGGCCTAAGTAATGCAGAAGTAAGTGCCTAAAGTTATTTTGTCAACAATCCCGTAAATTCGCTGTAGATTGCAAAAAATTTGGGTTAATAGATTCAAGCTCTTAGCCTTGAGAATATGTGTTCTTGCTGCTAACATATAAATAGAGCACATGTGGCTTGGAAGGAAGAAAAATGAGATGTTTAGGTGTATGCCAAGCGGAAGACAGGTTGAGGTCATCTAATAACCCTTTAAACTAATTACTAGTATCACTGTGGATGTGTTATTAAGAGAATAAAACCAAACCCACAGAAATTACTGGGAAGAATCTGGATTTGCTCTGAAATTCATGTAACAGAAGTTAGAAGCGAAGTTGGTGCATAACTGGGGACACAAGTTCTTGCGAGCTAAACTTTTACCCAGACTTTTCTTGCCATATCAATTATGCTACAGCTTATTTCTCCTTCTTGCACAGGAAAAATTCCTTTGCATTCGTTCTTTCTTGATGGTGGTTCTTATCCACAACAAGTACAGTTTGTTGAGAGTGAGCTTTTCAGTGTATTGTGTTTGCAAGTACCACTGAGTTGTGTTGAAGTAACTCATCACTACTTGCTGTTTGTAAGATTCAAATTGGGATTTTCTTTGTTAACCATAGGTGGTGCGTTTGTGCCAGAACCCAAAACTGGCGCTGAAGAACAGCCCACCCTATATCCTAGATCTGCTGCCCGACACCTACCAGCATCTACGAACCATCCTGTCGCGCTACGAGGGCAAGATGGAGACCCTGGGAGAAAATGAGTATTTCCGCGTGTTCATGGAGAACTTGATGAAGAAAACCAAGCAGACCATCAGCCTTTTCAAGGAAGGGAAAGAGCGGATGTATGAGGAGAACTCTCAGCCTAGGTAATGGGGAGAAATATGCTCCAATATTTATGATTTTTGTAGTGCAGCACGTCGCTCCTAAAATATTTTAAGTAACATTTATCTTGCAAATGGTTTTGTGTGTTGCTCCCAACTAATAGAATTGGTGTTACTTTCTAGAACACTTACTGTTACCTCCAGAAGGAGGCTGAAATGGTATATAAAACCCTTTAGAATTTATCTGTGATATTTGTTCTGATTAACTGTGTGTGTGTCATGAGCATCTGAGGGGTAAATGATAGCTATGTCAATCATAAATCCAGCATCTTGCCTCCAGTCCCTTGGTTTTTGTTCAGAGAGAAGCAAAGAGAAAGAATTCAAAAGAGTTAATCATCCTAGTCACTTTGTAGTCAAACTAATTGATAAGTGGGGGTGGGTGAAATCCAAATCAATAGATATGAACTTCAGAAACAGAATTCCAATAGAGGCTTGCTTTCTCGCCGCAGCGATGGGAGCCTTTGGGGACTTGCTGATTGTACCATTTATGAATAAACAGCTTAGCGGGGAAGCAACTGTGGTGAGGCTTGTAAACATAAGAGTAAAAGCAGAATCACATCCAGCTAGTCTCATTAGATGTTCATTTGCTTTCCACTCAGCCCAGGAAGCAGCAGTTACTGTTTTGTCATAAAGGGGAAATACCAGACAGCCTGTTCCTGACGCTGATAATGAGCATCTTAACTTTCTCAATTCCCTAATTTGTCATAGAAAAGGAAGCAGTTGGAGTAGTCAGTGCATATGATTCCAATTCCAGTTCAAGAGATACCTGCACAAAGAATAGCACTTTGGATTCAGCTGGGGATTCTGTTAGATACCACACTTCCAGGGTCAGACTCTGTGGCTGTGTAGGCTTTTGGAGCCTGATGGCTTTATGTGCTATTTGTTTCATCTGAAATCTAGTGAAATTCATTGTTGCTCTAAAGGCACCTTGAGGTTTAAAATGTGTATAAGAATTTAAGGTGAATACATTTAAGAAAATGTCTGACCTTGTTAGGAGCTGAAGAAAAATACTATTTTTTTTCCTTTTGTAAGAATCAATGACTTCAGATATTCAAAGTGTGGAGACAGTCTTTCTCGAATATTGTCAGGACCCTGTAAAGCAAACAAATGTAACCTGAATCTGGTATTCACTGAAAATGTACTCATGGGAGTGTATGTGTGTATATATATATATATATATATATATATATATATAAAAGAAAATCTGCTTTGCTCTTAGTCTCATGCAAGGTGTGGCCAATGTTAGCCTGCAGTGTTTGGAAGACATGCCTTTAAAAATCTCATCTGGTGTACTGAAGAATCGTTTTGTCTTGACTTTTCCTGACTTTTTTTGCTTGTCCTTGAAGCTTCTTTCTTCCTGTCTTCCAGATTTAGCATTCATTTTGTTTCCTGTTGTGTATGCTCTTCTTTTCCTCCCCCAAATGGCTGCTGATGGAGAGCGAATGCATTACTTTGCTAGTAGCAACCACCTGCTTTCACACTAGCTATGCAAATGTCAAACAGACCAGTAATTAGAAATGACCGAACTCTCTTTTAGAGTGTAGGATCAGAACTGTCTTGATCCCTTGAGCATCAGCCTTCTATATTTGTTACTTCTAAATAGCTCTTTGCCTGTTTCCTCTCAAACTTTTTAGAGGTTCTCCAGTGTGCTTACCCAGGGTGGACTGGGGCAGAACTGGAGCACAGCTGTGGAGAGCACCGTGTCTTGTAGCTGCTTGTCCTGTTTTGAGAGTTCTGATAGCCGCAAGATGTGTGTCATCTAGCGCTGAGCACTTTGGTCTAGTGTTAGCTGTGCGTTTAGAGTAGAACGTGTAGGAGTATAATACGGATGCTGTTTGGTGTTAGCTGTAAGGCAGGCAGTTTATTCTCTGACTTTCAAACTAGGTGCTGTGAACAGGGTGAGAAAAGGCTTGTGCGAGCATTCGCTATGCTTACGGATGTGGGTGAGTGTTTGTTCCTTCAGTTTTTAACTAGTTGCAGCCATAGAGCTGTTAAAAGTGAATGTAGGTCCCCTGCGTCATACCTGAACCATCAGCGTGCTGAGAGCATCCTTCTGTTGTGGCTAACTCCACAGTTAGGTGATATCCAATGCTATGAGCCCTCAAACACTCAACAGCTTCCTCTTCTTAGGGCTGTAACGGCTGTTTTGTCTCTGTAGCGCTGTGGTTGTGATGTAGCGTCCTTCAGCTGCAATTGTTACTCTTACCTAAACTCATACTGTGATTTTTGTCAGGAGAACTCACTTATCTTATTAGGAGAGCTTTAGAGATGCTGTTTAAATTCTCCTTTAGGTCACTTCCATATCCGTTTAAAAATGAATGCTGTCGAGTGTGCTTTCAAAGCTATGTGTGCACTTCCTGACTAATAAGTACACACAGTAACTTCTAGTTACTGTTTACAGGCTGAGTTTTAGCAAGTACATCAGCTCCGACTTGGTGACTTCTGCGTAAGATGGGTTTTTAGTGGAGATACTATATTGCTTTCCTGAGTTTTGGCAGCTTAGGAGCTTATTTGGGTTGTCCTTGCTAATGGGTAGGTAGGTCTATAAAACCAAATCATATATTTGAGGATCTGGTAAAATACAATGGTAACATCTTTAGGCTTTGATGTTGGAATCGAATAATATTTGACGAGTTAATAATTCTGGATATTGTCCTATGTTTGCAGTAAGGTAAATGTAAGTCATTCAATAATTAGTTGGCTTTGCTGCAGTAATTAGCAGGTATTGAGGCTATACACTTATCCAAAGCTGTTGTTTCCTGTTCTTTAACAGATCACCAGTGCTTTCTAATGCAAAAGGTATTTCAAGACTCATCACCTTAAGGTTTAAAACACAACAAAAAAGCACCCAAAGCTGAAGTTTGTAGCCTATATAGGTGAAATAATGCAATAAAAGAAATTCTCTATAGGATCCTTAGCAGGTCTCTATGCAGAGCCAAAAAGACCTGTTTAGCACTGAGTAGCTTGGTGTGCTGCTACAGTGGTAAATGTGTGACTTCTCTCACCCTGTAAATATTGTAAATTTCTCGAGTTTACTTTTTAACTGGAGGTAACAAAACCTGGTTAAACATAGGTATTGTTTTGCCTTCAATGCGATGCTTCCATTGAAGCATCAAGTGCCATTAATGCTAATGCCGCAACTGCTCTGAGCGTGCTGAACTTGCCGAAGCTCTTGATTGCAGTTTAATTTAGAGGCACAGTGGTTATGCTGGAATAGTTTTTGTTTCTATTGCAGAAAGCTTTTACTCCTCCAGACCTCTTAGTTGCACAGAGGAGCTTTCATTTGTCAGCTTTCCCCACTTCATAAATTACTTATTGCAGCAGCTTTTTGGCAGTCGTGTAAATATTCTTCACATGGCAAGACAGAAGAATAGCTTGCTGATCAGTAAACAGGGATAGGAATTGTCCGTCACGTAGAAAAGGATGAATTAGGCTGAAGAGTCCATTTTTCTCCAATGAATCAAATTTACTGATTATGTGAAACCAGTCTATTATGAGGGAAAATGATTTTCTAAATAAAATCAGACCATCACGGACGTTTCCACACCGGAATGCAGTTATGGAAGCTGGAGGGTAGGGGTTAGGTGAAAGGCTGAGAAGAAGTAATTACTCAGGATGTGGATTGGGTGTTTAATAGCACAAGTCATTTTACTAGTTCAGCTTGAATGCTTTGGAAAACAAGCTGTTAACAAACCCAGTCAACAAAACTAAGATATCTGTAGAGGAGAATGGGATTAGGTGGGGAATATCATAAACCCTCTCCATAGGACGTGAAGTTGCAAAAAAAGCTTTGGGAAGCTAGTGCATAGTTACCTGTTGTCTTCGTGACAGGAGCCTTATGGGATGCTGGCTCAGCAGGATTTCATATTCTTCTCTAGCTCCAAAGTGAAGAGTTACTAATTTACACAGGAAAAAGCTCCCGATATTTAATGTCTCCTGGAAATGAGCATGCAGATCTCTAAAGGAAGAGGAAACGCATGAAGAATGACTTGAGGGGAGAAGTTGGATTTTCAAGAGGAAAAAGTTGGAAAACACTTTGTGCTAAGCCATGAACCAGTAAAGCCCTTTGGGGCGAGGGCATTAGTGCTCTAATCTCACATTTGAGAGTGCTTGCACATATTCCTGTGCAGTGAAAAAGAGATAGTATAAAATGTGGAACTCGAGCGGTGCATGGTGTGTGAGTCCTCTTTCTGTCACTTCCTTCTAATACAGCTCAGACTTTTTTTTTAACAAAACCCACTAGTGTGAAGAAGCCTACATCTGCATTTAAATTAGAACATCTTAAAGAAAAGAACAGGCTCCAAAGCAGCCCACAAGAAAGGTTTCCTTGCCAGGCTTCAGCATATGAACACTAACTAACTGCTTATTACCCGAGAAGAAATTCATTATCATTTAAATGTTGTTGGAGGGAGAAAAGTGTTATTTCTTTTTAATTTGGCTTTAAATTGCCAGTTTAGGTGATAGTTGTGGAGCTTAAGTAACACTTAGCATAGCTGGCATAAGCTTGCATTTAGTTTAGTTTTCTTTCAGCCAAAAATTGACCACAGTCTTGAAAATCAAATTAGGGACAAATGTAAACTTTTCAAACTGTTGTATAATCAGGAATTACGATTGGTTTATTCTTTGCTCTCAGAGCCTGTAACATCATAAGAGTTTTATGGAAGGCTAACTCTGAGGGCTCGATGATGTGGATGGGAGTGCAAGCATGTTATTTAGTTTGTAGTAATTATCATTTGAAACGTGGTTAGGTTTCTGGATGCTGGCAAAAACGTGTTGCTGCTACTTGGCAACTGTGTCGTGTTTCTTGGGTGCTTGCCTTGTGTCTTAAGGGCTGAGATGCCATGTGTTGTATTTCTATACTATTTAAATCCAGAAAAATAAGGGGATTTTTAGCCTCTTAACTTTGAAAGAGATCTAGCTTGTTAAAAATACACCACCAGCATTTGTGCCTAGAATAATAAATCCAGATCCTCTAAGGGGCAGTGGGTTTGGTGCTTCTGGTCAGCACACTGGTCTGTTGTCCTTTCTGCTTCAGGTCAGTCAAATCCATTTGCATGATGATACAGGTATACCAAACTCTTCTGGTGTATTTTGCGTGACACTTTAAACTGGTTGATATTCTCTACTTGCAGGACTCGAGGTATTTAAGTACATCTATATGTTAGCTGGAAAGTGCCAGGATTCGGAAGACTGTAAGGAAACATAGTTTTGTGTGATATCTCTGTCTTGTAGTATCTAAAGCACTGATAAAGGAATTAGCCCGTGGTATTTCTTGCCTCTTTAAAGCTTCAACTGGTACCAGTAAAACACTTAGAATGGAAAGAAATACTTCATGTAGAAAATGCCTTTCACGAGTTACCTATTGCAACTCATGGGGGCCAGCTCAGGTACAACATCTTATGAAGTTTAGCTTCCACGTGCAGTTAGGTGTGTGTTCTGTGCATGAGCTGGCATCCTTTGCCAGGCACACTGGCACCCACAGCATCCCCTAACGCAGACCAGCTCCATTGCACAGGAGGCAATAAATAGTGCATTCAGGTTATTCAAGCCTGCTGTTAAGGCGGTGTAATGGAACTGGGATTAGACCTGGAAAAGTCAGAAATATCTACTCCTGTGGTTTATGTGTTCCCATTTTGCTGTTTCAGTACGTGAAGTCTTGAAGTTGCAGAATTAGCAACTGGTTTTATAGCTCTACAAAGAATGAAACGGTGAAGCCCATCGTTCTTGAAATGGAAAAGTGTTTTGGGAGCTGAACCTTGTATTAACAAGAGGTGTTATGCATTAGTTTCCTTTCTTTCAAAGGGTGCTGAGATGAGCTAGTCTACAAAATCAGTGCAGCATTAGCTGTGAAGTTGTACAGTACAAGCAATTCATTTGCCTATTCTAAACCGTCTGGTTTGCTGTCACTCTGCTATATTAGTTATCCAGTGGAAATACTGGAAGTGTTAGAGCAGTGGCCCAGCATAACTTTGGAAGGTGGCTTCTCTTGAGCTAGTAATAGTTAAATGGAATTTCATTCACTTCCTGTGTTGCAAGTTTTGTTGAAAGTAGTTCCGCCGTTTCTATTTTTACAACTGATTACTGCGTGTAGAGGACTGAAGCTGTCTCAGGGTTATAAAAGACATCTTGGGATCACTTCAAGCATTTCCCCTTGCTGCTTATGTGCATAGGCTGGAGTTTTCTGTTAACATGAAGAGCAGAAAGCTTCTTGCTGGTGTGGTAGTAGGGTATAAGGTGCAGTTCTTTCTGGAACCAGGCTCAGCCACTTATCTGCTGAAATTGGGGCTTACTGCTCACGTCTGGTGCATGTTTGGTAACTTCTGAAAAGCATGTGTTATGTGATCACCTCACACCTTTGTGGTTTCCGAAAGCTCCATTTTACTTGTTGGAGACTTGTTAAAAGAGCTAGTTCTGGGGGGGTTGGTTGTGGTTTTTTAGCTCTTAAATCTTCAAAATATCAAATTGTAAGATATAAAGTAGTTAGAGGAAAAAATAATGTTTAGCTGTTTGCAGGACCTGTGGCTCTTGGTTATGATTTCTTGCAGTAGTACTTTGTAAGGGGATAATATTCTGCAATCATAAGCATGTGATAAGGAATTAGAAATTCCCTAGCTGCAGTTCATGGGATCATAGGATGCACAGACATTGCATTACTTATTTGTGAGCTGCACGTACGGGTCATGCCCTTTAAACAGCCAAGTTGACACGTAGAGAGAGGCTTCTCTTGAGTTTTGAGTATAATGGTTTTACAGTAATTTAGGTCCTCTGATTTTAATTCTTTTTGCACACCAGCAGTGAAGATTCAAGAGGGAAATCGTAGCTGGTTTGGCACTGATTTTATGAAATAAAGCATTGTCTCAAAAGTGTGTTGAAGTGAAGTCAGTCGAGTCGTGTTCTGCTTGATTTTATTTTGGAGCCACGGTGAAGGTGTGGCTGTGCAGCCTACGCTTAGCTGAACATCTCTTGTGTAAATCCAGTGTTCACAAGTGTTAACTGAAGTCAGTGGTAATGCAGCTACAAAAATCCCTTCGAAAATCTGGTCATCTATAAGAAATATGGACAATAACTTCAGAGAAACGAAGCATTTTGTTACAGCTCTTCATTCCTCTGCACAACAGTGTTTGTAGCATGCTTTCCACAGAACGAGCTTTACAGACATGACAGTATGTGCGTGTCAAATTCTGGCATGTGAGCACAATATTGTGACTGAATCCTCCAGTGGAGCACTCTCCCTATGTGTGTGAGGAACAAAATTACACTGTCACAGCGTTAGCTGTGAAGTAGTTGAGAAATATTGGAAGAAAATGACAGAATTGGTAGCACTACATTAGCATTGCCTTGAGGTAAGGAAGGCGCTTTAGTCATGAGGCGCATTAGGTGCTGTATGACTTTGTAACATGAATTAATTGAACTAATCGTGTCAACACAGCTGAAAGAGGCAACGCTCTGATTAAAGCTGTCCTCTGCTGTTAATGGCTTTGCAAGGCTGAGCCTGTGCGCTGGAAAAAGGCTTTTGTCTGGCAAACAGGAGACTGGAAAAGCAAAGCGTGCTCTGGGTCTGAGGGAGGCAGCAGCACCAGGACACCCAGCCTGCGGAGGGGCTGCACCGAAGAACTGTGGTGCAAATGGAAGTGCCTGCTCGACCTTTTGGCTTCCTCTAAGATGCGTGGAGCAAACGCAGTCATGAAACAGGAAGGAAGTAGCACAACCACAGCGAAGGGGGCACTGAGGAGGGAGCATGGAGGAACATGCCTGCTCAGCCTGCAGAGCCACCGGCAGACCTGGCCTTGGGGAGCCAGCTTAATAACCACTGGGTAACCAAAGAAACAGTCTTGCTTCATGCTGGTTTTGGTTCCCCAAAATGGTTGCTTTTTAGAGTCCTGTCAGTGTCAAGGCAGTGCATTTTCACAGGTGACTGTAATTGCAGCTCTAAAGGCTCTGGTGATGTTTCTGGGTTGTTAAACTGTTCTGTTAACACTGTATATGGAAGGAATAATGCCTCCATGCTAGAACTGCAGATGTTTCTTAGTGAAATATTTGGCTACTGTATGGAGTGGAAAAAATATTTGGCTTTGTGAGCTTTCACTTTTTCCTTCCGCCCTCGTTTCGCTATCTGACAATAATGAGCTGAATACTCTGCGTGGATGTGTGAAAGCACTTGCAAGAATGTGAAATCCTACCTGAACTGTAGCAGTTAGACATTAACCACTGCCCAGAAATGTGCTGTAGTTCTGTGTTTGAAGCTGGTGCAGGTGTTGCCTTCAGCTCAGCTGCAAACAGCGAGGAGAGCCAACTGATAGGGCCTGTGGTCCCTGGGTGATGTTTTCACACGTGCTTGTATGACACGTGTTTAAATTCAGTGGGATTTAGGTGCCTAAGTCAGTGATTCCCAAACCGCGATTATCATACCTCTGATGCAACTCTTGGTAACAATATCCGTGTTCATTACTGGGTTCAGCTAAAGTTTGAAGGAGGGTCATCACAGGCTATAAGAAACATGGTAGATTGCTGGAGGCCTGTGGCCAGAAGTGTTTGGGAATCTCTGGTCTAGGTCACTTAAGTGTTCATTGAAAATAGTACCCTTTTTTGTCTGGGAGAATACTTCCTTCTGTTTAGTTGAAGCAATGGAGACGAGGACAATTGCTGATGTTGCTAAAAATAAAACACAATCACTATAAACTTCGATATGCCAATAAAAAAAAGTTCACTGCAATTGCAAGCACTTATTTGATCTGTAATAATTTACAAATGTGTAACTTATTAAAATAAAAGAGTGCACTCCTGAAAGAAAACGTTTGTCCTTTTAGCACAGGATTGGTAACTAGTTGCTGTATGTAAAAGCTAGTTACTGACATTAAACACTCTGCACTTTGCTGCTCTTTATGTTCACCTTCTGTGTTTTTCTTGTTGTTGGTTGAAGATACAGCTGAATATTTGTAATTGAATTGCAAAATGTTCAGTTATTAGCAACTTTTTTTGGAAACAGAGTCCCTCATTGTGCGTCTGTGTAAGATATTTGTTTATCCCCTTCAAGCCTGTGCAAGTTCATTCTTCTCTTGCTGAAATGATACGCTCAGCTGAGTGCAAGCACTTCCTGAAACTCGGCTAAGGGAGAAGGCTCTAACACAGAAGCCATAAGCAAGGACACAGGAAGATGCCTTGTTGTTGTCTTACAGTGTTAACTGCTGCTTTAAACTATGCACTTGTCCACTTAGCTGCTTGTTTGGGGGGCAGAAATGCGTGAGGGTGCTTGTTTTTCACAGTCCTCTGGGCAGCAATAGGAAGAGTCTATGTCTGAAATGACTTCACTTCCGCCTACCAAATATTGCATCCGTTAGTTTCAAGCACGCTTAGAAATCTTTCACAAATAGGACGTGATTTTTGCAAGTGTTGAGTCCTAGCAAGTCACTGCTGCCCTTGCCATTAACTAAACAGCGTTAGGATTGCTGGCTTTGTAGTCATGCATTGCTGTGAGCTGCCACGTTACCTGCCCCTCTCCAAATGGTTCAGTATTCAGAACTGAATTCTTACCGATTACTTCCATGTTAATGCAATAAAATAATCAGCAGGTTTTGTTCAAGCCTCCATTTGTATAGACTTAGAAACAAAAAAATCTCTTTTTTGCCTGGGTTGTAAATGATTCATGGTGTTTGCTTTTTTTTCTTTGCACTGCTATAAACTATCACCTTTTCTGCTATTTTATGGAAGTGAGGACTTTCAGAAGACAGCTTGGGGAGCAAGCTCTGCAGCTAGAACCTCTGATGTGCAGTTCTAATAGTGGTTGCCAGCCAGAGGCATTGCAGGGACATGGTAGGAACCTTCCCTCTAGAGGGAGGGAGGGAGCTGGGCTCTGAGTTTGCAGTAAGTCACCTTCTCTGTAGCATTAGCCGGTGGCTGTGCCTAGGAATCCCAGCCTTCCCTGCTAAATGCACAGTTGCTTATCTGCTCCTGAGAAGAGGAATGCACAGCTTTGCACTACTTAACATTACACCAGGCTGGGGAGATGCACGAACAGGTAACAGCCTGGGTTTGTACTGCTGTAGCTTCTTTGCGTATCTGTTCTAGGTCCTGAGCCAGTGATCTTCATCAATGCAATTGGGATCACGTAGGAAGCCATTACTTTGCTGTTCTGATACAGCTTAGTTTTTCCTACACGCAGATCCTGTGTAGTTTGTTTTAAGACATGCTGTATAAACCTTCCTGAAAACAGAAAGTGAGGAATTAGTGTAGCGTTCCAAAGGTATAGCAAACTGCAAAAGCAGATGACTTGAAACTGAGATACACTGGTAGGGCAAGGGGACTTTCTGCCAGCCTCTCTCTGTGCAGGGCAGTTACCTAAGGAAGAGGGGTAAACAGCCCAGCTTTTGGCCTGTGTTGACAGAATCAACCAACCAAATCATCCAGCTGCTTTAAAACACGCGCAGTTTGAATGTGTAACGCATCCAGCATAGAGGTGCTGAAGGGAGCAGCTGACAGAAGAGCATCTGCATGGTTTTACTTTGTTAATCTTGAGCACCTGTTGTTATTGCACATGTATGAAATGACAAAAAGCAGAGCCCCTTGCTGTGTAGCTGACACCTTCTATAAACACTTCGAGCAGCCTTCGTTGCTGAGACACAAAATGCAGTTGAATACATGAGGGTAAGGAACGAGAGCTGCTGTCAAAGAAGACTTACCATTTTGAGCCATGTGTACCTTCTGGTCTTCCCAGGCTCTATCACAGCATGGAGAAAGAACTCACGTGGAGCTGAGTAAACAGCAGAATATACGTCAAGCAAAGCAGGCCACTTCCAGTTGAGTTTAGACTGTATCAAAGTGTGATATGGAGCTAGAAGACCAAAGCCCAAATGTCCAGAGACTTCTGGCAGAAAGTCTGGAGGCAGTTCCCTGTCAATAGCTGGGGGTCAGTTCTGCAGCCAGATGGATTAACAGAATAAGTACTTCAAGTAGGAATAGCATATCTGGAGTAAGAGGTATCCAAAAAATGTCCAAGATGAAGTAAACTGGAACCAATGCAACTAGAGGTTGGTGAAAGGCTGGAACCTGGGGGGAGCATAGTTTGCTGCCGAGCGTGGCTGTCTTAGGGGTGGTGGCACACTACAGTAGTAACATATGCAGTGAGAGCATCTGGAAAACAAGGCATTAGGAAAATGCTGTGCGGCTGGGGATGCTTCTGACCCCTCTCTGAATGGTTCAGTAGTTTGCAGTCTGCAAAAGAACTTGTTGTGCGGTGTCATAGCTGACCCCCTGCAATGCCTTGGTGCTTCTGACCAGCTCCGGTCTGTTGGGTATAACTCAGAAGTTGTCCTTTCCCACATGACACTAGTTCCTTCTTTTACCTTCAGGCATGTGACATGGGGGTGAAAAAAAATCTCTGGCCTAGAAATATCCCTGTCTCTTTTCAGGAACTACATTTTCCTAGCATCTGGCTAATGTAATGGAGTGGAAAAGAAGAGAATCATCCTTTATTTGGATAAAGGAGTGATACAAATAGATGCCACTAGTGCCTATTTGTTTTTTTTCCCCATCTATGAATAGAAGACTACCTCTCTAGTGTGTAATAACGCCATTGTTTGACTCCTAAATAGGAAGACTGTTAGTTTGGTATTCCTCTACTGCTACAGGCACTGATGCTTTGAGGTACCCAAGCTAGCTCTATTTCTGCATAGCACAGTTACAGCATAGAGCTTACCTCCTTATGTAGTTGCTCCCAATGCTGCTATGACCTCTCTGCTAGGCAGTAGTCCTCCTGGCTTCTACTTCTGGAAATCGTTTGCATGTTGGCTAAATCTGAAGCAGAGAATATATCTTCTCCTCCAGTTTTCCCTCTTCAGTTTAGAAAAGGACATAACCTGATGGACTAGAGCACTTCAGACACATGAGTGTGATGAGGCAGGGAAGGGATCCGTACCAATTCATGATTCAAATTGAATAATTACTCAGTATAATACAGTTGAGAAGGACTCTCAAGCTTTTGAAGAAGGACCATCAAGCTTTTGTATGTAGGTTATTACCATTTTAGATAAAAACTGCAGGTGTTTCGATCTTCCCTTGGGCGCTGGACCTGTAATTATCCCTTAGAAGTTATCTGAGCAAATCTACTGTGTTGGGACCCTTTGGAAGGACATTCAGCTTACATGGTCCAAGGCAGTAGTAGTTTTATGTGCTCTCATAGGGAATTTTCAGACCCAAGAGCAAAGGAGGCTGATGAGGTTTTGGCTCTGATGATGCTGTTGTTACATTAATAGGTAAGGTCTGAATGCTGGTTTTGGACATTTTCTGTGCATGTGTTTTCTTGGGTGGGTTTGCTGTGGAAATAACCCCTCCACCTCAAAGAGACTCTGCAAAATTAGTCTTTGTGGGAAATGTCTTCACGATCACAGACCTTGCTGTAAGTACGTTGTGGTGGATGTGTTCTGAATGCTGGGTAAACACGGTCCTGAGCAAGAGGAGTTTTCTAGGCTGGGATACTTCTTGCATTACAGTAGGCACCATTCCTGTTTTATTCAGAGTGCTAAACCACATCTGTCTTTTCGGCAAGAAACATTTGGGTTTTTGTGTTCCTTTGTAGGCGTAACCTGACAAAGTTATCCCTCATATTCAGCCATATGCTGGCAGAACTCAAAGGGATTTTCCCAAGCGGCCTTTTCCAGGGAGACACGTTCCGGATCACCAAGGCAGATGCTGCAGAATTTTGGAGAAAGGCTTTTGGCGAAAAGTAAGTTTCTAACTGTGATTAACAAGAGAGTTGTGGGAGCAGATTGCACACAGCAGGGTGTATTTTGAAAAGCTGTTCACAAAAGTCTTTGTAAGGTTAAAATGACCAATGGGAGAGACCTACTAGTCATTTGGTCCACTCTCTGGGGTGAGGTACAGGATAGTTCCTACGTTCTGTTTCCTAGTTCTTTGTTAAATGTGTCTGGTGATGGGTCTTTCCCCACTTTGTGGGGACTCTTGTACTGTCACAGAATTTCCCTCGATTATTCAGTTTGAATTTTCCCCTCCTTAATTTAATTTCTTCACTTGTGTGTAAGCTTCAGGAACGATGCAAAATAATCTGCTTTCTTCTTCCAAAGGTTACCAGTCCCGCAATATTAGTTGTCCTTTAGCTAAGCCATTATATTAAATTCGTTTCATCTTCCCTCCAATTAGTTTTGCTAATCACTTAGTCACCTTTCTTCTGGCTTCTCTGGACTTCTCTCCGTTTGCCTAATGGTTTTGTTAAGGTAGAATGAAGGAGGAAGTGAAGTGCAAACGGTTGAAACCTCAGGTTTAATTTTTCTATCTATTGAAAGGTGACTGAATTAACTGTAAACGTGTCCAAAGCAATGTCTGAGGATTAAAATTAATGGGTTTGGGTACTGCTTTCTAACCAAAGTAACTAAAGGTACTTCACGTAAAGAGTTTAATTAGTAGCTGTCAGAACAAAAAGCAATAATATATTTACTCACGAAGAACATGCCTGAAGCTGGGCATGTTCTTTCTATGTTTGTGTTCCACTTGATATTTTGAAAGAAGGAAAATACTCCTTTAAACAGGAGCCTCGGTATCGGCTTCTGATTATCTTGTGTCTCCAGTTAATCCCTCTTTACAGATTTGCTCACAGCTTTTTTTCTCTCCTTCTCAACTGCATAGACCTCTACTAATAGACTGAATGTGAACTCCTTCCCTTCTGCACCATTGTGACACTCTTATCAAGTGACAGCGTGTTACACAGCCCAGGGTACATACAGGCATTGACATGATGGGAGTGCAGAAAAAGGGAAAGGAGAAAGCAGAACTGGGCTTCAGAAATGCTGCATGTGCAGAGAATATTGTTCATTTGGCTGCTAATTTACTGCAGTACGAAGAAATCTGTGCTTGCACAACATGAATGGATCTCTAGTGGCTAATTCTGATTTTCCTCTCTTTCATTATGAGGTGCATACTCACAGTTAAAGCGTGTAAGGTACATGGTGGTGGTCTTCAGATACATCACATTTACACATGGCTTGGTTTTCCCCAGGACTATTGTTCCTTGGAAAAGCTTCCGCCAGGCCTTGCATGAAGTGCATCCAATCAGTTCCGGGCTGGAAGCCATGGCCCTGAAGTCAACGATCGACCTGACGTGCAATGACTACATTTCAGTATTTGAATTTGATATCTTCACCCGGCTTTTTCAGGTAAGAAATGTGTCTCGGTGCTTCAGACCCTTTTCCCAGGACAAACTCTATTTTACACACTAAAATGATACATGCTGGAAGGGATTTGGTCGTCTCTTTCATCCCCTAAATAGCTGGAGTAATATTTAGGACCCTGTATTGCAGTAAAAGCGTGTGATACTTTTGGTTGGAGCAGAAGAAGTTGGCTAAATATATATACTGCAACCGTAAGGCACATTCATTATCCTCCCATGAATCAGTTTTTCCCTTTCAAAGGTCACTTTTAGACTCAAGTTCTGACACAACTTCTGTACGCCAGGAAATGTGAAGCTTAGTTTATCACTTTGTCTTTCCTTGTCCTTTGCTTTCTTGTCGGATTTATTTTCCGGGGGGGTTGTTCAGGATGGAGCACAGCCATGGTAGTTAGAGCTTCCTAGCTTTTGAACGGACACAGCCAGGATGTTGTGGACATGTCTGTGTTCTGTGCAGGAGAAATCTCTTTTATCACTAGTAGCTAAAATTCTAACCCACAGTCTTTAGTAGTGCTAAACTCAAAAATGCAGCTTCTGATGGCACAATTGGGTATTTACAAGAACAAACACTTACTTCTTTGGCTCTGACTTGCCTTTTCCCATGTGATAGGGTGGGTTGTAATTAAGATATGTCTAGATGAAAAATTCCCATGTTCCGTGTTGCAATGTAGCTGATCTCATTGAGTACTTTTTCCAGCTATAGTACATAAAAAGCAAGTTAAGAGTTACTGCAGTTTCTCAGAGATGCAAAGTTTTTAGGGAGAGCTAATATCTTCTTTTAGATGAGAAATTTGGAAAACTTGGGGGAGATTTAGACACCCAAACCCTTCTGAGGATTGGAAGCTTTCAGCCGGTTGTTACAGCTTTTTCTGCATCATTCTAAGGGATATTTAACATGTATGTGCTGGTTTATTTATTCAGATCTTAGCCTAGGCAGTAATCCTTGCCACACCCGAGCGAGGTTAGGTGGTTAAGGAACAGTCACAAGCATCTTACACACAGTGAAACTGAGACAGAGAGGGGAGGTCACTTTCCGGAGGCCATATAGGAAGTTGTTGTTAGAGATTGCACTAGTCATGGTTTCTGGTCCTGTGCATAATCTTATTAAACTCCTATCTTTATCCCTGTCTCAGGAATGAGTCATTTTCTCTGCAGAAGCAGTACAAATTGAGCTGTCTTTTTGTGACCTCAGTGGCTTCTCCTTTAGCATTTGCTAAAGGAGTTTTGATTAAGGTCCATCTTAAGTGGCGTTTTTATCACCGACAAGAAACTCAAGTGCTAAGGCTGCTGCTTGGGAACGTAGGTTTTAGTTCCTCTACTGGATTTATGGTGCATGAGAAACCTGCTTCTTGAACTGATCCCTTTGATTAAGGAATATTGTGTGTGTCGATACCTTTTAGCAGTGCGTGGTTAATACACCTCTTTGTTGTTTCCATAGCCATGGTCCTCTTTGCTCAGGAACTGGAACAGTCTGGCAGTGACTCATCCTGGCTATATGGCATTCCTAACGTATGATGAGGTGAAAGCCCGGCTTCAGAAATTCATTCACAAACCTGGCAGGTTAGTGCTTGGCAGCAGTGGCTGCTTTGATCGTTCTTGCTCGCATCACCGATTACTGCGCCGGCTGAGGAGGTTGGGGTTGGTTTGTCTTTGTCCTCCTTGCTCAGAAACCTGAGCTGTGACAAACCCCAGCTTGGCCTGTGTTCAGAGCTGATCCTCCACGTGGTGACTTACCTCCTGCTCACTCCCCAACTTGTCACCACAGCTCCCTCAGGCAGGAGCAGGACACAGAGGCAGACACTGCCGGAGTGAGCCTAAACAATGCGCCCTTTAGGAGCATAAATAAGGGCATGTATCTATAGGCCCGGTAACTTTCTGGTGTATACGCATAAAACCAGGGGAGCTGAGCAGAGTGCAGCTCTCAGAGCAGCATTTGAAGCCAATTTCAGACAGTATTTGCTCTGGTAGAAAGCAGCGTGGTGGGCAGAGGAGGCTGCAAGGTAATGCTGCAGGCTGGGCACGCTTCAGAGGCTCTAGGGGCAACACATGCTTCTGGGGTGGCTGTGGATCTAAATAGTTTTGGGCTACCCAATGTCCTGAATAGAACTTGGCCCGACGCAACAGAGCTAAGAGCTTTTCCTTTATGCAGGAAGAGCCAAGTGTTAATTTCTGGAGGTTGTTACTATGTGGTTAATTCTGCGCTGGTTTTAGACATGGAAACCTCGTGTAGTCTGTTGGTTGGTTTTGTTGTTTGTTGGGGTTTTTTTAAAGTTAATTTGAAACAAATGATTTTAAGGATGCTGACTTTTCTTGCTCAGGATTCTGGGTTTAATTTCACCTGGAGGCCACTGCTTGGATGCTTTTCTCATTTCGTATCAGATTGCAAGTTCCTCCTTTGGTCTGCCTGGGGGTCAGTTAAGGAAAGCTGGTATAAATCATCACTAGTAGGTTATTCCTACTAGTTTTTCATTTACTATCTTGAGATAGGCAGACAAAGGCTGCCTACTTGACATTTAATCTTTCCTGCCTGTTCCAGTCCAAACTGAAGTTTCTTTTCCTTTGTTTTCAGTTACATTTTCCGACTCAGTTGTACACGGCTCGGTCAGTGGGCCATTGGCTATGTCACTGCAGATGGGAACATTCTTCAGACAATCCCCCACAACAAACCTCTTTTTCAAGCACTGATCGATGGCTTCAGGGAAGGCTTGTGAGTAACTTCATCAAAATGAAGTTTTTTGCCTCTTTTCACTCTTTGTTCTATAAATCTAAATCCTCCGGTGAGGTCTTAAAGTCAGTTGAATGGTAAAATATACCTCCTGGGTTTATCACACGTTATCACAGGAGAGGCAGCACGTTGCAGAGGTCAAACAAACAATCACTCTTGAAATCTCTGAGCCCCTTTTGGACATCTCTGCGCTCTTCCTTTTTATTTAGTTGTTGATTCAGCAAAGCATTTCAATGGTGAATAGTCCCACTGGTGTCACTGGAGTAATTCATACACTGAACTGCTTTGGCACTTCGGAATACTCAGGTGGGTATCTTTCACTGGAGAGCTGTACTGCCTTTTTGCAGTGACAGATGATAAGTGTTGCATCAGTGTTTCCCTTGTCAGAGATTCTTTCCCAGTCAAGTCCCTAATTTGAGCCACTGCAACTTATATTATGGTGTTGGTTTTATTACTCTGGATATTACAGTTTCACTACAGGATGATTTAACAAGAGTAGTCTGGGACCATAACATCCTGTTTAAAAGACAGAGTATTGTCGGGAAGGAAAACAAGCTTTTATTTTTAAGAATGACATATCTGGGGTTTGTCCCATAGTAAAATTCTTCCAAATCTTCTTTTGAATTCAGAATCCCTTGAATTCCCAGCCCTCGCTTCTTTCCCACCCTCATGCTTGGTTTTCCCCACCATCCCCAAAAGAAACCTTATATGTGCCTGTGTGTGCGTGTGTGTGTATGTGTGTATGCACCTGTGTATATGCACACACAGAGAAAGAGATCTGTTTCTTCCCCCAGTTATTTATTTCCCGATGGCCGGAATCAGAATCCTGACTTGACTGGCTTGTGTGAGCCCACACCTCAGGACCACATTAAAGTTACACAGGTGAGCAAAGTATTCTGTCCCATCAAACTTGCTAACTTTCTTCTTGTTTTCTAGCCTCCTTAGCTGTTTGTCTTACTTGGTGTCCCCAAGGCTTGTTTTTAAGGCGGAGGTGTTTTACAGGAGATGCAGGAATCTCTGAATGGTGGGGATGAGCAGAGGAGATTGCAGAGGTTAGGTAAAGCTTTAAGCAGGGCTGACAGTTTAAGATTTAGTTGGTTTTAGAACCATGCTTTTGTGCCATTCAGCATGTCTTGAGCCTTGCTTTTGGGACACCAAATCTGGGCTAGCTTGAAGTCCATTCTTGTCAGACCTTGACATAGGTATCTAGTACATAAAATTATAGTGGAATCTTTGCAGACCTCTGTTCTCCTTTGCCTTGTGTTCTTGCCTTGGGTTTACAGGATTAACCGTGTATGTCTGTCTTTCCCCAAGGAACAATACGAGTTGTACTGCGAGATGGGCTCCACGTTCCAGCTGTGTAAAATATGTGCTGAAAACGACAAGGATGTGAAGATTGAACCGTGCGGCCATCTGATGTGCACGTCCTGTCTCACTGCGTGGCAGGTGAGGCGATGTTAATCTCTGTGAGTGAAGCTGGTTGCTGTTTTACAGGAGCGGTGTGTAACAGGTCTCTTCTCTTCCATGAAGGAATCAGAAGGCCAGGGTTGTCCTTTTTGCCGCTGTGAAATCAAAGGCACGGAGCCAATCGTCGTAGACCCGTTTGACCCCCGAGGAGGAGGAGGGTTATCACGACAAGGGGCAGAAGGAACTCCCTCGCCCAATTATGAGGATGATGACGACGACAGAGCTGATGATTCCCTCTTCATGATGAAAGAACTCGCTGGTACCAAAGTAAGGTCACCCTTGTAGATGTGGCAGGATGTACAAAGACTGCGTGTTCTCCATCAGTTTTCTGTGGTCTTACTGATTTGTGCATGTGAGGCTTGGCAGACCTTGTAACAGAAAGATTTTACCCAGTATGGAAAACATGGATTTAGGATCACTTTTTTGGTTCAGTTCACACTGTCAGTTCTATTAAGCAATGGTGATCACACCTGGAAATCTTTGATCTTTTGTGGCTTGTCTTGAAAGAACCCTTGGAAGGATAAAAAGACTGGCTTGACCTATTGGAATGTAAGATCTAGGTTTATAACATTTCTCTGTATGCTTAGCTATGCTGCTTTTGATTTATTAGCCATAATTCACTCATATCAGCAAAAATTCATCCATTTTCCCCAGCGATTAATACAGGCAACCACATAGAGTCTTACCAAGATCCTCCTGACTAATGGGGTAAAGGGCAGGTTATATTGCTCAGCAGGTCAATTGGACTATCATTTTTTATCTGGTGCCTGATACATTTGTATAATCAAGGTGTGATAACTCTCTGCCATTACTGCTGCTTCCTTCCAGGAGGCGGGCACAAGACAGGCATTCTTTAGGGATCCCTGAATGGTTTGTTTCTAAAAGCTTGTTGCTGCTCTTGCACACCTGCACTTTGCATTGTTTTATTGCATAGGGAAGTGGGTTTGATTGTGGCTAATTTGTAGTAGTTGAATGCACTAAAATAAGATGCCTTTCCTGGTCAGAAAGAATCCTCTCCACTGTGGTCATAGTTCTCTTTAGCTTCCACCATGTGAAATAGTGTACTAACCAGTAAAACCTATTCCTGGAGGTAGTTTTTGTATCCATAACTTGAGAAAGCAAAGCAATTTCCTCAGTGTGACATCCTGTCATGGTTTACAGGCTAGTACTCTGTTGGCATTAGTGAGTTCAAACCTGTGCGCAGCTTTTCAAAGTTAGAAAGCACCAGCCTTGCTTGTAAAATAAACTTTCTGAAGAAGAGAAGAATAGGCACTGTTCCGATTTGCTAGGTGCAAAACCAGCTTTCCAGGGACAAAAATGGGACAAAAATGGGGGTTTTGGGGCACACTAGTGACTGCTGCAACAGCTATGACACTGTAGTCGAGGCAGTTAGCACAGTGGCGCCTGCAGTGGGTTTTGCAGCAGATCATGCCCTCTTGTGTTGAAAAGAAGCTTGCTCCTGCTCAGGGCCCAGTAAGGCAGGTTTGTTGCTCCAGCAAAACAGCTTTTCTTTTACTGTGCCACTCCTACATGTGCGTTTTCAGTTGTGTGCCACAGCTAAAGCCATTGGTGATCTTCGAGGCTTGCTGAAAGTCAAATGCTGTTGCGCTGGGAAATTGCCCTCATTTACCGGTGTGTGGTGGTTACTGATACAGTAATTATTGTTAATTCCATAGCAATATTGAAGCCAGTACAAGCCACAGAGCTTGAAAGCCTCTCTAGAGGAAAGGAGTTCTGCTGGGGCTTGTCATTTGTTGATTTGCCCACTCTTTTCCTTTTCAGGTCGAGCGTCCTCCTTCTCCGTTCTCGGTAGCTCCACAGGCCACGCTTCCTCCCGTGCCGCCGCGGCTGGATCTTCTGCAGCAGCGAGTGGCCAATCCGCCTGGGGCTTCCAGTCCTGGGACCACTTCAAAGGTCAAACACACTGTTTGCCCTTTCTGCTGGGATTTTGGGGGGGCAGGCAGGAAGAAGAGCATTCTGGTGAATCCTGCTCGTTCTCTGTGACATCCCCAAGTGCTTTCACACAAGACTTCTCGCTTTTCGGTAGACCTCATAGGCCATTTTCCTTCCATTCCCCATGAGAGTCCAGTCTGTCCTGAAAGCAAATGCTTCCTTCTAGTGGGAGAATCCCTTTTTGCTGCTTAAAGGGCCTGTCTGCACATTTGCCCATGCAGTTGCTAGAAGGAAGGCAGTCCTAAGGTGAAATACTTGCTCACGTAGGGCGACTGGTGTCCTCCTGTTGAACTACTAAGTTATGGTTATTACCAATATCTTCCCTGGTTTTCAGCTCTTTGGAGCTGCATTTGTGGGCTTGTGTTCTGTTCCAGCTAGCAGGGAAGCTGTCATATTCCTGACCCAATTTTTCTTCACTATTTTTTCCATTGAGCAGTTTTTCAGCTAGAAAACAAAGGAAGGAATGAAATGTGTGTGACCGGGAGAGATTAACCGGCGTTCTGATCGACTATCAGAAGGCAGTGGTCTGATCTTGGTGGCATCTGATCACTGGCTCTTGAGATGCAGTAGTGGTTCTTCAGCTAGTTTGGATGAAGTCATGAAATTAAGCTTGAAAATTCAGGCAGAAGAAAATATCCATTTCTATGAATATTCATGGCTGCCTGATGAATATCAACTTGTATAAATAACCCACGATTGAATCATTTTTGTAAGCGATGGGTGACCTTTGTTTGGAATCCAATCTAGTGCTGATGTAAGGGGGTTTTTTTCCTTCAAGGAAAATAATGTGGGGTATTTAGTGCCTCGCTGTAGCTGCACGTAGTTACCGTGTTATCTCTTGGAGCCTGTAGCGAAGGTATCTCTGGAGGGTTAACTTGTGGAGGGTTATCTCCACACCCTTTGAGAGAATTCCTTGTAAAAATACAGATAAAACGAAAGCCAAAACTCACCTTTCTGCCCCCTGCCTCCCTCTTTTTTTATGTTTTATGGCTAAACCACCTTTGTTAAGCAATATTTTACATTCTTCTGCCTCGCAGGCTGCTCCTGGTGCTCTTCACAAGGATAAACCTTTGCCAATCCCTCCCACGCTCCGAGATCTCCCGCCGCCACCGCCTCCGGACAGGCCACATTCCATCGGGAATGAAGGCCGACCTCAGAGACGTCCCCTGCCCTGCACGCCAGGAGACTGTCCCTCGAGAGACAAACCCCCCCCTGTGCCCTCCAACCGCCAGGCAGAGCTGTGGCCAGCCAGGCCCATTCCAAAAGCCCCATCTGTAGCTCTCGGCCCTGGCGACCCTTGGACTGGGAGAGAACTGTCAAACAGGCACTCCCTTCCCTTTTCCTTGCCCTCCCAGATGGAATCCAGGGCTGACAGCCATCGGCTTGGGAGCACGCTCAGCCTGGACAACCCGGTGGTGAGTAGGCTCATTAGAGCTGAAGGTAATCTGTGAGGAGTTAAATCATCCAAGGTGTCCTCTCCTCGTAATGAATAGCATATTCATCCGAATAGGGTGATCTTGTGCCAAGGGAGAGATGGAAAGGAACTGGTGAATGCTGGGCAAGGGAGAATAATGGGAGGACTTCTTAGGGAAGTGCTTTTGTGCCTCTTGGCAGCGAGGCTGAAATCCCGGTTTGAACAATCACGAGCCACAATTTCGTGATCGTGGTTCACCTTTCAGTTTGGAAAACCTGAGAATCTTGTGTGTGTGCTGGGAAGTGTAGTTTGCTCTTCTCAGTTCTCAGTCCTGAAGAACTGACACACAATAGCTATGGTTAGTTGAACACGGTAAAAACTGAGTTAAATTTGGATCTGTTACTATTACCAATGTCATGATGTGTAGCTTAATAGACCAACATATTGTTCTCTAAAAGAAATCCGAGGCAGATTTGCCTTTTTTTTTCATTCCATTCCCCAGATTTTTCCTTTTAAAACTTCCAACTCTCTACAATTGAAAGGCAGCACATTTTTAGCCAGATTGTCTAAGAAAATAACACTTGGACATTTGTCATTCTGTCTTGGTATGCGTGTGCTTGTCTGCATCCTTTTCCTCTTGTCCCCCGTTTTGGCCTTCTAGCCTATTTCAGCTGAATTTGCCAAAGCCATTGGAATCTCAAAAGATACAAAGTTCCTGCAGTTTTTGTGTGAACAAGCAGTGGGATACAGGAAGAAATATACCCCTTATACCCTCCCTGAGGGAAAACTGTCCCCCAACTCCAAGGTTTCTAAGGCATTAGTAAATGCTTTGGCATAAACGAAGGTGCTTCATTCCCACCCAGGATGTTTCGAATGACTGGCTGACAGCTTTGCAGCTCCATTGTGGGTGTATGTGGTGTTTCTGATTCCTGGTTTGGGATTTTCTCTTTCAGAGCTTGAGCAGTGGTCCGCCAACAACCTCAGAGTGTGAACACCCCAAAATTAAACCCTCCTCATCTGCCAACGCGATCTACTCCTTAGCTGCCAGGTCTGTTGTTTTCTAGCAAAAGTGCTCTTTTATAACTTAGAGAATGGTAACTACAGGGCTCTCTCCATGCTGGTGCCAGGGACAGGATTTGACACAACTCTGTCAGCCTTAATTTCAACCTCTGACAGATTCAAGATACAGAATCAAGAGGAAGCAGATTAAACCCGAACGCCAAAGATCTGTGGATAGTGGTGGTAGTTACCCTTGGCTGTGGCAATAGGAAACAGGCTACAGCTGCTATTAGCTCTTGTATGAATTCACTTCTGAGTTGGTCTGTATGTGAAATAGGTGATGGATAATGGGTATGATATTGTCAGCTTGCTTTTGCATTATGCTCTTGTGTCAGTGTGACCGTGGACCTGGGCTGCTAAGAATACCGAAGGCCAGATTATTTGTGTAGACAGAATCACTGTGGCTGCTTGTCCCATCCACTGTGGATTTTAAAGGCCACTTTGGTATGAATTAGATTTGGTGTAAATGTATTTCTGATGTTTCCATCTTGTTTCTTCTGCCTCCAGACCACTGCCTGTACCAAAACTGCCTCCTGGGGAACAGTCTGAAAGCGATGAGGACACTGAATACATGTCACCATCCTCTCTGCCTGTAGTGCCTCCAGGTCCTGCTGTACAGAAACCAGAGATCAAAATGCCTTTGGAAATGACTCAGAGTTTACGGTGAGATTCTGCTTGTGTGTTCTGTGCTTTGTCCTCACAGCTCTGGGAAGGCTTTTGTTTATTGCTTTACTAGGGTGGAGCTTTTGCTTGCTGGGTTTGCTGAATTCCCCTGGTGATGCTCACCAGATCTAGACTAAGACAGCATATACAGTCTGCTCCTTAGCAGAATCCTTATACAGTATTAAAGGAGTCAGATAACCCCTCCCCTGTCTTTCTGCTGGTAACCTTTTGAGAGCAGCAACAAGTGAAATTCAAAATCCTGTTAAAAGGTGGTGTTCTGGTGGTATTACACTCTTTTAACCTGATACGCTGTATTGCAGTGGTCATTATTAGAGCATTTGCTGGAACAAAGAGTCACAGAGACGATGTGTTGGTGGTTTACTGCTGCCACTTGTCTAAGGGAAATACTTGTTCTCTCCCTCAGAGTTTTAGACTGCGACCAGCAGACGGATGGCTGCATGTATGAAGCAATGTACAACATTCACTCCCAAGCAGCATCCTCAGCTTTCGAGACTGTCAACACTTCTGGTGAGTGGATGTGCTAAATAAAAACCCCTGAGAAACTGGAGTACAATGGCTTGGTCCCACTCCCAGCTGGAAAGGCGTTTCAGGCTAAATGTTATGTGCTTTAGCTGTTAAAATAGCTAGGATGTATGGGGAAACATCACCTTCTGGAAAGAGCTGCCATTGAATGTGGAGTTTTGGCAGCAAAACCTTTGTTCTGTGTCCTGTCAATGTTTGTGGACTACAGGGGAACAGGCTGCCTTGAGAGACAGAGGCTCTGTTCAGCCCCAGAGCTCATCAGAATGTGCCTCTTATTCCAGATGAAGGGGATCTGGCAGCAGCCACTGCCAGCAATGGCCCTGAAGAGTCAGAAAATGAAGAGGATGGCTATGATATCCCCAAACCACCACTACCAGTGGCCATTGCTCGTCGCACACTGTCTGATATCTCCAATGCCACACCTGCCTTCAGCCGAATGTCTTTGGAAAATGACCCTGTGACAGGTTAGAGAACACGGGTATTCTTTGTGTTGTAGTGGGTGCTGATGGTTTGTGTGCATCCTGTCACTCCCTCGAGGTTTTGTGTGTGAGCTGGGAAGGTTTATAAGGCAGAATTACACTGATTTCATAGGTGTTCAGTTGAATGCACTGCCTTGGTCATTTGATCACTGAGCTAGCAAAGAACATTGAAATCACAGTTAGGAAAACCTTTCCTTAGCTTCCAGCCGCTGTTTGCTCCAGGGCATGGCATGCCTTTTGTGCCAGGGTGTTCCATGGCATGAGCAGAACGTCAGAACATTACTGCTTATCGCTGTTGCAAGTAAAAGATGAGGCAGCTGGGCCTGCACAGCTCGTCTGGCTGGGTCTCGCCTGCGGCTGCAGCCAGCAGATGGCACAAGTGAACTGGTTGAGGCTCTCAGTTCCCCGGAGCAGGGACCTAGAGGCTCAGCAAGGTCAGCTTTTTGTCCCTGGGGAGCAGAGGACATCTTGTCCTTTTGGCTCTAAGGCACATTCTCCGAAGGGAAAACTAAAGCCTCGTCTCTCCAAAAGCCTTTCTGAATAATGCTTGACTTATTCCCTACAACTGCCCAGCAGCTTTAAAGGAAGCTCTGAAACGTGTCCCGTTGGGGGGCTTTCAGCATGTCTGAACACCCTGGTGATGTGCCAAGCTAAAGGAGCGAGTTTCTTTTTCCTTATGGAGGTAGAGCCAGGACCACTTACCCCAGTGAGTGTTTTATTCACCTTCTTCACCATTCCCCCTTCCCTGAGCTTGCCCTTCTTCAGCACAGAGAAGGTTTTACTAGTGCAGAGAAGTTTATCAGCTTTTTCCATTCCTCCCTGCCTCGTTTTTAAGCCTGTCACTGTGCTGTAGAATGTTGCTGAGAGGGCTAAGAAGGGGCAGAGAGAGCTCACATCCTCCTCCCACACGAAGTACTCAGCTTAAACATTGACTCCTCTTTGTTTTTACAGCCCTGAAATAACAATGCTATTGTCCTGATATGTAGGGGTAGGAGATCTGCTAATGAAGAATGCTCTGGAAATGCTGATTGTTACTGCTCTGGGAAGCATATGTGGTTTTCTGAAACCCTGGATACTGGCTACTGCTGTAGCCTGGTGTTAAGCAAACGTGCTGAGTCTGGGATGCATTTGGGCAGATTTATGTTCTCATGCATTGTGCCCTACAGTTTAGTCTCTTAATCATTTACCAAAAAAGCTGTGCGAGTAGTTGTCCTTTCAGATTGACCCATGGTCTCTGGAATTTGATCCAGTTCTAGCAGAAACAGCTAATTCAAAAGGCACTTTAGGGGAGAGAAGTGGGTAGCCCTTTTTCTCAGCTATACAAAAAGCTTTTTATGCGTAAGCAGCTTGGAGTTTGAAGATCAGGGAGTTGAACTGCACTGTGGTTGCTGAGGAAGCTTCAGTGAATTGGTTTCCTGAAGAGCCTTCTCTATCTTGGTGCTTTGAGGGCAAGTTTTGCAGGAAGGCTCTGCAATGACTCCTCCTTTTCTGACCAGTGCTGCGAGTGCCCGCTCTTAAAAAGGGATTGTTTGGATATTCTTAGTCTTACAGATTCATCTCTTACACACCAGTTCTGCTGCTAGAAAACTCTGTCTCAATTGCCTTCAGGAGATTTTCCAGGAGACAAATGAATCTTTCTTTAAGGTGATGTCAAATATTCACGCAGAGAAGTTTCCTGTGATTTGCAAAGTAGGAAAAAATGCTCTCTGCGATGCTAAATGAGGTTAGAACTCAGAAATGTATCAGATGTTGGATTAACACAGTAAGAAACATGGCTTTTCCCTAAGGCATTAGTTAAATCCTTGGAGTGTTTGGTGTCTTGTTTGGTTTCTTGGCTATTCTCTTTTCCTTCCCAGGAGTAGTGCATGATGTGGCTACTGGCAAGGAACACATCTGGATGACTAAGAGAAAAGGCAGAACAGGCTGAGCTTACTGATGTGTCATAGCTGCCAGCCATTAGGTAGGGTGAGCTTCAGCAGGAGCTCTTGTAGGTGGCCCTGGCCTGCAGAGGAAGAGGAGCAGACCCTTCAGAGAACATAAGTCAGTTGCTGGAGCAGTTGTGGTGGACGAGTTGGAGCTGATAGACCTGATTTTGCATGTACACTCCCTCAGCATGCTTCAGTGTGAGGCAAGATCAGCATCTGGGCAGTTAAACTGGGGGTTGTTGTCTGATTCCAGAAGGAAATGGGATGTTTGGTAAAGTTGCATCTTCTTACAGGACAGGTTGGTTGCAGGAAGCAGCGTAGCTCTTAGTGGCATGTTTCGCAGTGCCATTCATCAGCCTCATGTCATTCCTGCTTTGTTCCAACAAGGATTATGTATCCTTTCTCGAAGCGATTCATTTGTTTCTCCTTCCAGGTTTCTCCGATGGCTCTCAAGTTCCAGAAAGGCCTCCAAAGCCTCTGCCACGGCGAATCAACTCGGAGCGGAAAGCAGGGAGCTGCCAGCCAGGCGGAGCCAGCAGTGGGACCAGTGCGTCACTGCAGCTCTCCAGTGAGATCGAGAACCTAATGAGCCAAGGCTATTCATATCAGGACATTCAGAAAGCACTGGTCATTGCACATAACAATATTGAAATGGCCAAGAATATCCTCCGGGAGTTTGTTTCCATTTCCTCCCCTGCTCATGTGGCCACATAGCACATTACCTCCACACCTACAACTTCTGTGGACCAACTGCCTGGGCAGCTGTAGCCCAGCTACGCACCAAAGGGGAAGGGGGTTCCTTTAGAGACTTCGTGCTGAGGTCGGTCCTGCCTCTTAAGAGAATCAGTTATCAGGTTTTTGTGGTTCCAGATTTCAAAGCAGTGGAATGAAATGGAGCAGAATGGTGTTTTATACAGTGTACGTTTTGGAGTCCTTTACCCCTACCTCTTGTTTGAGAGAACAGATTTATTTCCAGGGTGTTGGTAGAGAAAGGTATCGCAACAAGGGATCCCCATGCTGATGCCCTGGAGGCTGGGGGGAGTGTTTTGTGCTGTGAATTCTAGGTGAATGCTCTGAGAAACCAAGTCTTGAGGTCGGCGTGGTGTGTCCTGTGGTTCATGGTACTAGGTTTGGATCTGTTCGCTGCTGCGTGTCTGGCTCAGGCTTTTTAGGCCAGCTGGGAGGTCACTTTCTGCTGGGAATAAATAGGAGACCTCGGAAGAATCTTTAGATTGCTTCCTGTTTGCCATGGCGTTTCCCTCTTGCCTGTAATAATAGCATTTATTGCTCATGATTCAGCTCCTCCCTTTTTGCCTGGACACAGCGTGACGAGCTTCTGTCAGGCATCTTGATCTCGACAGGGCTGGGAGTTGGATTTCTCTCCTATGTGTCCTCTTGCCGGCAGCACTATCAGATCCCAGGCAGCTCGACGTGCTGAAAAGGTTTGCATGTTTTTGAGGGGTGGGAGAGGGTGGGCAGGATTTGAGCGAGAGCAAAGAACTGGCTGCTTCTCCTTCTTTAGCCTTGAGCATTTTGAGCTTCGATGCTCAAACTTCATTGTGGCCCTGCTGGGCCTGAGCAGCCGTCACTGGACGCTCCCACACGCTCTTTCTCTAGGAATGGTGCGCCTGGTAAATATGATGTTTTATTTATCTTAATTGCATGGTGACTGTGGCAGAGTCGTGGCCTTCATGCACATTCCATCATCTCCTTCAGAGAGCTTTTGCAGGAGCCAGCTGTCTTCGTGCCTGGCTCTTCTGTGGAATTGGTAGGTGCAGCTGGTGTATGTGTTGGTATCTTACCTGCTTTGCGGTATAAGCAGCGCAGCAGTTCTCTGCATGGCTATCAAAACCACGTGGGGGCTCTTCTTTCCATTTCCATTACTCTTAAGGTATTGCCAGAGCCTGTGGTAAAACAGATCTGGGCATCTTCTGTATTTGTAAAATGATCACACAGCTTTAAGAGTCAGTACTCAGCTGTTGCTTTGGGAGAACCTGACTTGCATACTCAGCTACTTAACTCTGTTCATATGTGCTTGACGTGTGAGGAGTGTGTGGTTCCTTCTCAGAAGATTTAAATCAAGAAGGCATACACGGATCACAGCCTGGCAGATGAACCAGTGCTCTGTGTACACCGAGAGGCTGAGAGCCTTTCAAAGCATGGCTAGCGTTATTGGCATCTCTGGAAAGGCAGCAGTAGTCACTAGGCAAAGCGTTGCAACTTGAAATGCTGTTGGGGTGATTGTGGGGTGCAGATTAGCCTTTTAAAGAACCTCATGGCCCAGATATCAGAGAAATGGCTTGCATTTGGCAGAGAGGACTGAACGACTATTGGCAAAGGGAACGAAGCATCAAATGCTTGTTTTATGTAGAGTATAGGTTTGTCTCTAGATCTACAGCTTTATAAACTGATGCAGTGGGTTCCAGGCAGTTCCAAACATGAACTGTCTCTCTTTACTCCCCTCCATTCCATAGTAAAGGCAGTTTTCTCCCATACTGTAAGGAGATCTCCTGCAACACTTCCAGGCTATCACCACCGTTGCTATTTCGGGGTCAGGGCTGGAGCTTGGAAACGCAGCACGCTGGTGAGGTTCATGTCAGTGGGCATGGTGCTTGCTGTGGGGCAGAGAGAGGTCAGGCGCAGCCGAGAGCAGGGTCTGGCCTGGCTGAGTGGTGAGCACTTCCCCAAGTGCTGAGCTGAGCTGCAGAGGCGATGTCAGTGCAGGTGGCACTCGGGGAGGAAGAGCTGTTCTTTTTCCTTTGCCCACACGTGCGACAGCAGCATTGTGAACCCATCCTGCTCCTTCTGTGTGAAGTGCCCTGCCAGTTATGCACAGCAGCCTTGGTCAGTGCAAGTGGGAGCTTCTAGAGGAACAAGCCCAGCACTGCTGCTGCTGAGGAAGGAACATGCTGCAGCTCTGGGTCTTCTCTCTGTATATCTGCATGTCACATCTGTGAGCAACTTAATCCTAGTATGAGAGTTACTTCCTGGCTTTGTACTGGAGAACCAGGTAAAAACCCTTTTGTGAGGGAGCACTACGGTTTTATATCCCTCTTTTTTGTATCCTCTCCAGTGCTGCCACTAGGTCCCTGTTAGGTTTGGAGCCACTTTGTTCCCAACTTGCTGTGTAAACTCAGCGCAAGTGTGTTCAAGCGTGGTGTGTGACTCTTGCCACTGCCAAGGCTGCGTAAGAGCCAAGTCCAGCCAGCTAGAAAGCCTTAATTCTTGTCTTGCACAGTGTGTGTGATCAGACTAGTGATGCTCTGTCCCGTACAAGCCATTTCTTACAGGCTTGTTGTCGTAATGTTAAATGAAATCATGCTTAGCAGAGCTCTTCCAGGCCTGTCTTTGGGGTTTATGTGCTGAGAGATGTTCCTATGGATATTGTTGCAGGTATTAGAGATTAGAGAGAGCAATCTTTGTGGCATGTGTCACTAATTTTTCTGCATGTGTCCTTTCTGTGCACTGTTTGTGTCCCAAAGTGATTAAAGAAACTTAAGTCTTGGCTTTTTGTCCTTAGACGTGTTAGCATTTGCTTGTACCACTGCAGTGCAGCAGAGTCCTGCCCATGGCTTATGGCTGTGCTCTGTGAAGTCAGTCCAGGCACTGCACAGTGTATTTTTCTTGTTGTGCTTTCAGAAAGGTAAGCCTAAGGTTGATTTCTCTTTCTGCCCTTCACCTTCTTGATCTTTATTCTTCAGAAGTCAACTTTATGACGCTACTTTAAAAAGAAATAACCCCCCCCCCCCATGTCTAGTGCCTTTCTTAAGGGAATGCTGCATCTCTAGGCTGGACCGGAGTATCCACCCCTCTGTGGAAATGAAGAGCCCAAAGTAGACAAGCTGTAAAGACACCTTTGAGCATGAGACTGCTTTGAAAGGGGTGAAAAGAAGGGGCGAGGAAGATGGGCAGCTGTCACTTCAACTCTGACACTGCTCTGTAGCATTTCAGCTGGGGAGGTTTCTTACTTTACCTTTTACTAACAGTGACTTGTCTGGCCTGGTGCTGTACTAAGCTTGGTGTAAAGACAATAGAATCTTAGGACAGGATTGGTTTTGCTTGTAACACGAGTTCTGCTTCTAGAAGATGCTGGGTTTCCCCCTGCCTGTTATCATGGACACAAAGCAAGCAGGAAACAGTACAGGAAGAGCTGGGCACAAACCCTGTGGCACCAGTATGAGCGAGCAGCAGGTAGCTGTGGAAAGCAGGCAAGTCTCATCTGCTCTGAACAGGGTTTCAGTGCCACTGTAGCTGAATGGGAATGTGAAACGAGCCACATCCCACCAGGGCTGTGATAGATCGTGCCTGCAGCACTGCCCCTGTGTGCCTGGCTCTGTGAGTGCTGCAGCTTGAGGCTTTGGGGGTTCTCTGCTGGGAACCAGTGGGACTTGCTTTCACCAGGAACAGCTTTTCTGCATGCCCTCCCCTGAGCCCTTCCTTCGGGGGAGCACTGCATGTTGCTTCCTGCACTAGGCTGATGGCATTCCTGGAGCTAAATCCTGAGGCAGGCTCATTACTGTAAGTGGGTTTTTTCAGTTGAGCAAGAAAAAATGCAACTCCCAGGGCACTTTCATAAAGGTGCCACTTAGAAAATTAGTGGGGAATAAGGACACTTGTTTTTAAAGTTCCTACTAGAAATGGGTTTTTTTGGAATTCTCGGGGGGGGGGGAGGAGCAGTTGTTCTTCCCCTTGAATGACAAATACCAATTTGTATAATATCAGTGTTAAAAATGTTGAGATTTTCACAAACTATTTTAAAGAAAGGTATAATAGTGTCATTAATATAAAACTATAATAGCAGTATTTAATCCTTTCGGATCTGTAAAGAATAAGGAAAAACAGAAGGTAAATATTCTTACAGAGAGTAGCTGAGCTTTAAGGTTCACTCGGTTTAAAGTCCTCATTTTGTTTGCAAATGCCTTGTTAATGTTTAGAGGTTATACTAATGTTATTTATTAATTGTGTCCATTCTCGTCTGCTGCCCACTAAGAGCTTCTTTGTTTGGGGTTTCCTTCACCCGTTGTCAGGAAAAAGAAAACAAGACAAAGTTTTATTTTTCAATAAAATTTCCTTTGTTGTAGCATACTGGCTGCGTTGTGTGCGTTCTGTCCTCGAGGCCGAGTCCTGGAGGAGGAATATCCTGCCCAAGCCTGCCTCCAGTCATCTCCTTCAGGATACCCACGTCTGGGGTGTTCACTGAGCCTCTCTTGCAGAGCACGACTCACTTTGTGGCTATATTTCAACTATTGCCACAGTTACCTGCTAAATTCAAATCCATGTCATGGATGCTAACAGAGGGCAGGAGAGATTCATACCAAGTTGATCCTAATAATTCTGTTGATAAGACTTAATATATTGTAATAAAATCGATTAATAGTCTGTAATCCATCAGGACTTGGGAATCTGAGAATGACATTAACAGATTTGTTACCTCCCCTGAAGAGAGCCTAAGAGCATCCATGGAATTTGGTAGAGTCTAATGCAGTGTCTGCTGCTCTAGTAGATCCCAAAGCTTCAGTCCCATCCTGCTGGAGTCTGTTGGGCTCCATTTGCCTCACGGTCAGTGCATCACTATAGACTCTAATTATTGCATAGCATCTCTCTAACTCCATATATTACACAATTAGACTATGTGTGAAGCATAAAGGAGATATAATGACTCCAAAATGATATATACGTAGGTAATATTACACACTTCTAACACTAGTGGATGCTCCACACTCTGTTAAGACACTTTTGGAGCTCAGCATATGGTGCTGGAGCCGCCGAGAGGCTGGGGAGGGCTGTGTGAGTGTGGTACAGAGGACACTGATGGACGCTGCCAGCCTTGACCCACACGTTGGAGCTGGGGGAGCCTGGTGAGGCTCCAAACCACCCCAAACCCTGAGAGTCCAGTAAGGAAATAGAGTCGAATGAGGACAAACTGGCCCCCAGGACATTTTTGGGGGGCATCTGAGAGGACTTGGGGCCAAATAAGGACACACAAACCCCCAAGCCAAGTCACACTGGGGTCAAATGAAGCCATGGGGGTTACCTCGGGTCAAATGAAACCCCTAAATTGCACTGTGGGGGGGGTTAAATGAGGACACAAAGGGGTCATCCAGGTCAAACTAGCTTCTCAAAAGGTCAACTTGGGGTCGTGGGAGGTTAATTTGGGGTCAAATGAGGTCACAGGGGTCAAATGAGGTCACAGGGGTTACTTCAGGTCGAATGGCACCACACAACTTCTCCTGGGGTTACTTTGGGTCACAGAAAAGGTTACCTTAGGTCAAATTCACCTCTCAAAAGGTCAACTTGGGGTCATCTGAGGTTGATTTGGGGTCAAATGAGGTCACAGGGGTCAAGTGAGGTCACACGGGTTACTTCAGGTCGAATGGCACCACACAACTTCTCCTGGGGTTACTTTGGGTCACAGAAAAGGTTACCTTAGGTCAAATTCACCTCTCGAAAGGTCAACTTGGGGTCATGGGAGGTTAATTTGGGGTCAAATGAGGTCACAGGGGTTACTTCAGGTCGAATGGCACCACACAACTTCTCCTGGGGTTACTTTGGGTCACAGAAAAGGTTACTTTAGGTCAAATTCACCTCTCGAAAGGTCAACTTGGGGTCATGGGAGGTTAATTTGGGGTCAAATGAGGTCACAGGGGTCAAGTGAGGTCACAGGGGTTACTTCAGGTTGAATGGCACCACACAACTTCTCCTGGGGTTACTTTGGGTCACAGAAAAGGTTACCTTAGGTCAAATTCACCTCTTGAAAGGTCAACTTGGGGTCATCTGAGGTCAAACGAGGTCACAGAGGGGTTACTACAGGTCAAATGGGTCAAACGAGGACACAGAGGGGTCACCTTAGGCCAAATTCACCTCTCTAGAGGTTAACTCGGGTCATACAGGGCCAAGTGGGCTCAGACGAGGACATGGGGGTGAAAGGAGGAGAGCAGGGTTTGAACACTAAGTCCTCTCTCTGTGCATTGTATTAGGCCAGAACATTCCAGCTATCAGCTGAGAGCTACTGTAGATACTGCCCATTAGTAACACTAATTCCAGTTTTGAATTCATTCTGTTAAAGCCCATGCTCTAGTTGTAGTTATTAACATCTACAGCAGCGAGTAGCGAAGGTTCTTTTATAGATACTAATCACAGAGCTACGTATTAGTACCTGCAGTAGGGAGTAACTATTTCAACCTATAAAGTATCTACTAGAATATACCAACAGTTATCTATTACTAGGAGTTGGTCCTAAATCATATCTGGCTTATCCCAAAATTACTCATCAGAATTTATACGAATGTATTTGTGGCTTTATTAGTGCCTACAATAGCTGGTAATAAGATTTTCTGGTATGATGTACCAGTATCTACTAATACTGTTATTCATATTAGAGTTATTAGCATCTCTAATAGCTACAAATACAATAGTCTACTAGAATCTATAACAGAATCAACTTGCACATAGCTATAGTAGTTATTAATGCAATTACCTATCAGAATTACTTTAATTCCTGAATGGAATTGTAATAGCTACCCTTACAATTTTGTCTCATAAACTATGAGAATCCTTTAACAGAATTACCTGTTCTTACCTGTATTAGTATTATTGCAACTATCTGTTAAAAGCTATTACTTTTGCCATCTAACAAACTAACTACCTAGTTGTATTTAGCCTCTATAATAGCTAGTAATACAATTACAAATTAAAATGTATTAGAATACATAAAAAAGAATTATCTATTAGGATCTAGAGTAGCTGGTATGTGAATAAACTATACTTTATTAGAGTTCCTTAAGGGAAAAAATGCATTACTATCAACTAGTACCTATAGTAGGTATCAAACCAATTCTCTACTACAATCTTATCTGTTAGAATCTAGTGCTAGACTTAGGAATAGTTATCAATATCTCTATTATCCATAAATGCAACTAACAGATTCTATTAAGTTCTATTGACAGTATTATCTTTCAGTATCTCCCATCACTACTTATTAAGTATTACAATCTAGTACTACAATTATGTATTAGAATACCAAGATTATCTATTAGAATAGCTATAGAAGTATTAGTATTGGTAGTTAGTAGTGCCTCTATTAGATGTCAAAGCAATTACCTATTAGAATCTGTATCTGTTACCAGGTACAGGGGATCTACACGTCATGTGCTCTCTGTATCTCATGAGCCCTATTCTGCTGCTGGTGTCAGACTCGTCACCACCTGTAAATAGCATCACCCATTGCCAGTGACCACAACCCATTTTCCTGCCACGGTGCAAAGGCAGGTTAAGCCAAGAGTGTTCTGTCACTCGTGTGCACAGTGCCACCCACCCTTGGTAGCCCGCTCCTGGGGTAGGGAGCCTTCAAACCGAGCAGGGACGGGGCAGACATGCAGTCCTTACCCTTCCCGTGGCGCCGCTGCTAGCAGGAACAAACTCAGAACCTGGCTTTGAACTTGGTACTTTATTTTCACATATATAAAAAAAACCCTTGCAAGTATCAAGACAAAACTTCTGGAAATGTACACACGGTCCAACAAAAATATATATAAACCAAAGCTTTTGCTTCGACAACACTTGTAGCTCACGAGTATAGCTCACCGCTTTGTTAGGGTGCTGGCTGCCGGGCTGCTGCACGGCTCCCCACTACCTGCCCAGGACGCGAGGGGTGCACGAGGGGACATCGCTCCTGTCGCCCAGGGTTAGCCCCAGCCCCTTGCCCAAGGGCTGGGGGCAGACAGCATAGCACTGAGAGTACACTGCTTAGAGGAAGGGGGCTGCAGGGGGCTGAGCTCTCTAGAAGAAGGCGGCAGGATGAGAGTCGTGTCTGCAGGCAGAGGGCCGGGAAGGGCCACAGCAGCAGAAACTAAAGGCAGGCTGCTTGCCCATCTCCCCTCTCCACCACTCAAGCTGCTGTAGCACCCGCCTGGCTGCTGGGGCCAGAGGTGCCCCCAAAGCACAGAAATAAACCAGTTTAACCTGGGGCTGGTAACTGTTCAGCACGAAAAACACAAACCCTGAGACGTCGCCAACTGGCTCTGGCCTAATATTCCTTAAGCTTTAAATTTGGGGGGGGGGGGCACTCTGGGACCCGCTGTTGCCAGCAGCTGTGCAGCCCCTCTGAAAGCAATCCAATTCCCGGGGAACGGGGAGAGGCCACACTACAAACCAGAGAACCTAAGCCCTTGGTCTGGCATGTGCCTGAGAGATGGGCACCCATGTCCACCCGGCACTCGTCTCCCACAGGATCACAGCTACCCGTCGTGGAGCTCCCTCCCCGCACAGCACCACCAGGACACCGAGCTAAACCGAGCCAAGAACAGGTCAAAGGAAAAGCAAAGCACTAACACCTCCCCAGCCGCTCACAAACACCGCTCTAACGCACCACTTCCAGCCCTCGCTCGTCTAACCTGCACACCGCTACATCTAAGGTGCCTGGGACATCCCACAAGTAAAAGCACAATTCCACCAGCTTTGCTGAGCAAAGTTTGGGGTAAAACACATCAAAACCTTCCCACGGGAGAGATTTCCTGGAAACGCCTCAAATCCTTCCATCAGGTAGCTTAAATGGGGTATTTCTTTCTAATATTGCTGTTGGCTTCTCTGTAGTAGTAAGCAAGTGCAGCTTTGCTGCTGCTAAGTCGACAACCTGCAAGCCCACAGTTGAGGTAACAAGACGGGTAAGGCAGGGAGGTGTCCCCTGCGCACCAGGGCTCAGCACCGTGACGCAGTCATTGTCTCTGGCCGTGCTCCCCAGGTACTGGAGCAGGGGTGGGACAAGGCAATCCAAGAGCAGGAAAGGTTTGAAGGAAGAAAGCACTTAGTAGATTCAATCCCTCTCTAGTTTCTCAGATCGATGTATTTCTCGCTCTTCAGTCCGCCAAACCAGAAAGAAGAGGGGGGAGGAAAAAAACCGCAATTAGGGGTAAACACAAAACCAGGTCCTTTACTGCAGGCGTCTGTGTGACAGACAGCAACGTGATGGGGTTGAGGCCAGCCCCGGTGAGAGTCAAGCACGCAGCCCCAGGAGACTCATCTCATCCTGCACTGAGAGCTTTGGCTTGAAGATGCCAGAGCACAGCCCATTCCTGCAGCCTCTGACTCTTGGCCAGGGATGTTTAAGTAGTTCCTTCTCCCAGAGCTCCTTAGGGAGCCCTGCTCCAGGGAGCACAGGAGGAGGCAGAGCCAAGCAGGCTGGGCCAGGGGCTGGCACAGAGCAGAGCTGCACGTGCGCGGGGAAGGGTTGATGGTACATCCTCAGAGCAGAAAGCCACGGGGTTATCAATCACCTCCCCTCCCTCCCACAGCCCCTCTGGAGCGCGGATGATGGATGATGGAGGCCCATGCAGGGTGGGGAGTGCCGGGACAGAGAGGAGAGAAGCACGACCTCGATGCCCTCCCCATACACTCCTCACCTCTGCGCCCAGCCCTGGGAGCAGCCCTGGCCCTGGGGAAGGGCAGCGCACGACGCTCTGTCCTACCTGGTCAGCGGCAGATCTCTTCTCGCCGTTGGCGCCCTGCAGGAGCCCCGCCTCTTCGGATAGTTTATCTGACTTAACTTCTACTACAATCTTGTCTTTATGTGCCTCTGGCCTTGTGCTACGGGAGGGAGGTGACAACTCTGAGACAGGTTTGCGATACCAAAGAGGGCACGTGGCTCTCACGTGGCTGAGATGGGGCTCCATCTCAGGGGATGCTCTGGAGCAGGGCCGGGGCACAGGGGTGAAAGAGGCTCCGGCTCACAGAAAGCTTTGGGCTGCCCATCCCCTCCCTCAAGAGGGGTCCCTTGGCTGCTCTACCACTCTGCTGTCCTCCTCATTGCCTGCCTGCAAGGATGGGGCAAGCAGTGCGGTCCCCAGGCTGTGGGAAGCTGGAAGCGCTGCTGAGACCCCAGCACGGTGCCCCCCGAGGCTGCACTTATTGCCCCTCTCTGCGTTGGGCAGGGAGCGGCTGGTGCAATGAGATGGGAAGCATGAGTGATGGCAAGCACCTCTGTCCCCAAGGGCTCCCTGGTTGGGCAGGCGGCAGTGCTTACATGTCCTGTTTCCCAGCGCGGCCACACGGGATCTTGCCTTTCTTGTGCAGGAAGTAGATGACGGCCCCCAGCACAGCCACCACGAGGATGCAGACGATGATCGCCACAATGATCACCCCTTTGCTCTGTGGTATCTTTTGATCTAAACACAATGGGAGAGGAAGAAGTTAATGCCTGTCCCAGCCTGAAGCTCTCCACCTTCTGCATTACTGCACTCCCTTGGGGGCAAGGAGAGGACCTCTTCCCCTAAGAAAGCATCATGGGGAGCCCAGGTCCTGGTGCTTCTCCAGCTCCCTGCAGGATGCAGATGTCAGTACCAAAACGCAGGTTTTGTTATTCTATTATATTCTGTTCTATTATTATATTCTGTATTTATACAGAAACAGGGCAGTTTCTGTATAAACACACTTCGCATTCTGCTGCTGGCTGCCATGCGTCTCTATGCCATGAGAGGATGGCTTACAGGGTTCCCTGTGAACCATCAAGCCATCCCTTTGCTTCCAGCAGGCCTGGGCTGCAGGAAGCAGCACTCGATGGCCTCGCCAGGCTACAAGCTGAGGACAAGCAGGCGGCTTTCACACCACTGCAGAAAGAGATGGAGACAGAGCCTCCGCTTCCCTCTTGGCTTGGCAGGGAGAGAGGAGCAGCGAGATGCAGTGCAAGAGCCAGCAGCCAAGGTCCCCTCCTCAGCCCCGAGGGGAGCACGACTCCCATGGATGGCACGCTCCCACCAGAGCCTGCGCTGACGGACACATGCACCCAGCGCCGCCCAGAGACTCACCTTTTCTGATGGACTCCACTGGCAGAGCAGAAAGGGAAAGAGACAGAGCTCAGCCGCGCCACGGCAGCGCAGCACACGCGGTGCCTACGCGAGAGGGACTAACGCTGCTTTGGGTTCCCTTAGAGAGCAGCACCTGAGACTCACCCAGCAGCTGGATGTGCTTCTCGCTGACACCCAGCGCGTTGGACACCCTGCACATGGCTCCTGCCCGCAGCAGGTCGTGGTTCACACGCACTGTCAGGTTGCTGGCGATGTGCTGGTTTTCCACATACTCATGAGCCTGTGAGGGGGGAACAGCAAAGGATTCAGCGCCCAGGGCAATGCATAACCCCTGCGAGAGACCACGGTTTGAGAGACCCAGCTCTCACCGTCCCATTGACGTTCCAGTGCACAGAGGGCCTGGGGAAAGCGATGGCCTTGCACGTCAGGTTCACCACCTCGTCCTGCCGCACGTACAGCGGGGAGCTGATGGCGACGATCCGCGGCTTCCCTGTGGGGAGGGCACATGAGCACCAGCGGCTTTGGGGGAACAGGGCTGATGTGGGGCAGGACGGGGCTCGCTCTGGCAGTGCCATGCCCGCACACGTGCTGGTTCTTACCCTGAACAGCCACAGCCACCTGCTTGCTCTGCTCCAGCCCCGGCACGCTTGGTGCCATCACCTTGCAGCTGAAGTTGCTGGAGGTTTCGAAGGTGAGGTTGCTCAGGAAGAGCTGGTTCCCCTCCGCGACCTTCCTGCCCTGTTGGGAAGGGATGTCCCTGATGATGAGCCCGAGCACCAGACCTTTACAGCTTCAGGAACAAGCTGCTGGCTCTGAATAGCCCAGGCTTGCCAAGCCCGAGCTCGGTAGCAGTACCTGAATGCCTGCTCACCTTCTCATCCCTCCACTGGTAGTCCAGGGACAAAGGGCTGTGGGCATTGCAGCTCAGCCTCACGCTATCCCCTTCCTGAAGGGGTGAGGGTGGCTCCATCTTCACACGGACCCCTTCAATGTCTAAGAGAGGGATGGAGACCAGGGGAGGGTGAGCAGGAGGGATGAGACACCCAGCAGGAGGTCCACCGGGTCCCGTCCCCCCGCCTTACAGTTCACCACAAGCTCCACATCCTTCTCTAGCTGTCTCATATCGTCCAAGTCCAGGGTCTGGCATCTGTACAGGCCACTGCTGCTCTTATTCACATCGTGTAGGTTCAGCACCCCACTGTTGGTGTCTGCCAGCGATGATAGGTCGTGCCAGATGTCATCCAGCTGCAGGCAGCGGGAAGCAAGCAGAGCCCTTAGCACCATGAAGGCATCCTCCATCCCAATCACCGCATCCCACTCCCCAGGGCCCTCCGCAAGGGGACAAGAAGCCAGAACACAAAGAGGTGTCCAGATCCTCTCTGGCCTTACCCCTCTCTTAAAGAAACTGAAGACAGGCGCTGGGTTCCCGTCTGCCTCACAGACCAGCTGCACGTCATCCCCTTCCTTCACCAGCGCCGAGGACGGCACCACCTGCAGCTTCACGTGCTCCGCAGGGTCTGCGGGAGGAGGGAGCGGGCAGGCTCGCTGCGCACCCCGGCCACCGCAGCGCCCGCGGGCACGGCCGCAGCCCCCGACTCACAGAACACGGTGATGTTGACCCGCCGCGAGTCCGCGGTGCGCCGCTGGCCCCGCAGCCAGTAGTGCACGGAGCAGTGGAACAGGGAGTTGCGGTCCTCGCGGGTGACGTGGGCGAAGAGGGTGCTGCTCACCGTGTACAGCCCGCTCGACTCGCGCGTCAGCGTGAACGGCATCTTCACCACTACGGGGGACACAGATGCTGTGCGGAAAGAGGCCCAGGCCACAGGAGAAAGGAGGGTTCCCTTGGGAGCACAAGGCTCCTTTGGATGGCCTGGACAGCACCAGAGCCCCAGCCCTTCTCCTGGGCAGGCAGACGTGTTCCCTCATCCCCATCCAACTCACTGTTGTCCTCCGGCTGCAGCTGCTCCCCGTTCTTGTGCCATGTAATATTGGGGGGTGGGAAGCTGTTCCTGCTCACACAGCGGGCAATCTGCAGCGGCACAGACAGCCCTGAGCACACGGAGTGCCCCCATGGGGAGCAGGGAGCCTGGCACAGCTTGGAGCCTCCCCCTTCCCTGTGCAGGGCATCTCCTCACCTCTGGGATTTCACTGCTCTGCACGGAGGCACCTCCTGAGCTGGGCACGATCTCAGGGGCCTCAGGAACCTCTGGAAAGAGAACCCACCCCGTGTGTGTTAGAATGCGCAGAATGGGATCCCCCACCAGCACGGCCACGCTGCCCCATCACTCACTGTAGACATGGAGCCTGGTCTGGTTCTCGCCCATGATGTGGCTGCCTTCCCCAACCTGGCACACGAAGGTCCTGGCGTCCTGCACCGTCACCTTGCTGATGGACAGGGCTTGGTCCTCCCCCAGGGACAGCCGCCCCTTGTAATCCACGTTCTCCTCCAGGATCTCGCTGCCCGCGATGCGGCACAGCCTCACCCGGTTGTTGCGGTCCATCTGCAAGGCGAGCGACCAAGGCTTTGCTGATGGGAACCCGCGGCTAGCTGCCGCCCCAGCCCAGCGCTCCTCTTCCAGGCCAGCACTCACATAGAACCAGCTGATAGAGGTGTAGGAACCATTCCCAGGGGTGTAGAAGTTGCACTCGATCCTGGCTGTGCCCCCAATCTCCGCTTCAACCACCGCCGGCATGGAGACCTCCAGGCTGCTGGCTGCGGCTGTGGGACAGAGTCCATCAGGGAAGCCCATGGAAACCCTCGTGTCTGAGCCAGCGAGGAAGCCGAGCCTATCCCCATCTCCATCCCACAAAGGGCATGGGGCAGAGCTGTGTCCTGTGCCAGCGTTCCCCAGGCACCATGTCCCAGCACAGCGGCAGTGCCAGCCAGGAGCACGGCACCACTCCTGCTGCCACGCTGCCTTCTGTGCCCACAGAGAGACCCGGGCTCAGGCCACCAACCCTGTTCCCAGGCAAGAAAGCACGAGGAGGTGAGCAGGGCAGGGGAAGGGGCTGGGAGCTGGAGGCTGAAGCTGGCAGCACAAAGGCTGCACCTTCCCATGGCCTGGGATCACAGCCCTGACGTCAGCCTGCACGGCCCCCATAGCAACCCCAGAGCTGGGGCATCAATGAGGTGCTGTGTTCCTCTGCAGCGCGATGGGGCGCACAGGGCAGCAGCTCCGGAGGGGTGTTCCAGGAAGCTGCAACCAAAGGTGAGTCCCTTGCTGCTCCTCTGCTCCCTGCCCATACAGCAAACCCAGAGCCTGCCCGTCCATAGCACAGGGGTGGCACCCGAGACCCAAACCCTGGCAAGCAGAGCCTGCCCATCCCTGCATTCCCTGCTTGCCCGCACCAGTAATGGAGCTGCTGGCCACGCTCCAGAGCAGCAGGGAAGGTAATGGCTATCGATCCAGGACAGGGAACGGAGCAGCTTCCCAAGGGGCTGGGGGCAGAGGAAAGGGCTGCGTCACAAGGCTGGGAGCTGCCACTGGCACTGCGGGTGCCAGAACAAGGGGGGGTCTGCACGCCCCTGGCTGGCACACAGCCCTGCAGAGGGTCTCTCCCCCAGCACAAAGAGCCAGCTGGCTCAGCACCCGCAGCCCAGCGCAGGTATGGGAACCTGGGACAAGAGTACTGAAGGAAGGCAGCTGTGTCAACAGCTTCCCTTGATAGTGCCGCTCGGTGACAGCCACAGGGCCCTGCGAGCCAGGCGACTTCAAAGGGGCGATGCCGTGCTCACAAAACACTCTTTGTCTGGAGAGGGTATGCGGTGGCTCAATGCCAATACGCAGCCAGGAGCCCTTCTGCCACAGCAAAGGCCCCGGCTCACAGGATTAACCACCTCAGGGCATCCCAACAGCCAGCTTTTATCCCTGACCCATCCCACTGGCGCTAAGCAAAGAGGGAGAAGCACTAAACAGGAAAGGAGGTGCTAGAAAAACAGGTGAAAACCCCAGAGATAAGCGTGCAGTGGGGTCAGGAAGCATAGATAGGAAAAGATAACTTTGCACTGGAAGCACCTGCACCTCTATGGCCAGATTTGGCCGCCCAGTGCCCCCCCTGCGCCCTCCAATGAGCCTGGACACTTCTGAGGTGGAGGCAGGCTTTGCCCCCCCAGCATCTCTAGACCTTCTCCATGGGCCCAAAGCAGAGCCAGCCCCTGGGAAGGGGAGAGCTGGTGTCCCGCCCCACTGACCTGCTCAGCATGAGAGCCCTCACCCAGGCAGCGAGGCAGCCGAAACATGAGCTCAGAACTGGAGAATGACTGGCATCCAGGGCTGGCATGAGGCACACAGCCCTCCCAGCCACCCGCTGCCCTTGAGGAGGTGGACATGGCCACTGCAGCCCCCGCCTGCCTGGAACAAGGGCTCATTGCTCCCCACCTCCTCCAGGGCAGGCTGGATACCAACCTTGCCCAGCAACACAAGTGTGGCTAGCTGGGGGGACACAAGGCTTCCTCCTGCAGCTCCAAGGCCCCACAGCTGGCTATATGCATGGGGCAGGCTAGAGAGCACAGGCTCTGAGGACACGGCAAACCTCCCTTGCGCCCAGCGTGGCTGCAGGCTCAGTTTTGGTGCAGGGACATGGGCAGGGCTGGAGCCCCACGGGCCACGCTTGTAGAGCTGAGCTCCATCCTTCACCGTTCACCCCAAGCGCCTGGCACAGCTCCAGCGGGAGACCTAGAGATGTGGAGAGGACCGTCTGCAGCAAGCAAGCAAGCAAGCAAGCAGGGAAGGGAGGAGAGCCCCCGTGCCTTTCCATCTGGCTGGCGGACAGCCGGCCAGCAGCCAGAGCTCCGCAAGAACAAAGATTTGCTTTTAGAGCCGGGGAAGGGGGTGGGGATAGCACAGCCTCCTGCGGAACGAGGTGTGTGGGGAGCCGGCGAGGAGCAGAGCCCCCAGCGCAGAGCCCCCGGCATGAGCACAAGAGGAGGGGCGCCACAGGGGTCTGGAGCAGCACATGGGATGCTTGAGGTTTCCGCGGGATTCTGTTCCCTGCTCAAGGAAACCAGCTGCGGCCAGATCCTGCCTGCTCCCGGCACATGCACACATGCTGCTCCCCTCTGTGCCTTGGCAAGGCTGCCCTCCCTGCACACATCCTGGTGCCCAGCTCACACGGAGCAGCATCACCTGCACCCCTTCTTCTCCTCATAGAGAGGAGGGTGTAGAGCAAGCAGCACCCCCACCAGCACCCAACAGCCTCCACCCAGCCCAGCCCTCTGGGTGCTGGCGATGGAGCCCAGGCTCTGCTGCAGCGGGGATCAGCACTACGCACCCCCAAACCAACCCCAGCACCCCACCAGGACCTGCCATGTGCACCAGGAGAGGAAAGGCTCATAACAGCGAGGTGACAACACGCACAGAGATCTGACAGCCAGGGATTACAGCGCAAAAGGGGCCGGGGTGCCAGCGGCAGCCCCAGTGTGGGTTCAGCCCCCTGCTCCGGCAGCACAGCGAGACCCCCAGCCTGCCTGGGAACGGCTTGGCTGCGGCCCCTCAAAGCTTCTGGGAAGCATCAAGCCTTTCGCAGCGGCTGGGCTTGCAAACACACTAATGCCGCCAACCAATAACCTCCTCTCTCGGCACATGTGCTGTGAGGAAGGGGATCGCTGGCTGCGAGCACGGGCCGGGGGTGGAAGCAGCCTGCTTCGGCCTGGGGGTTCTGCGCTCCTGCGGAGCCAACGCCTTGGCCACAGCAGCTTCCCCAGCGCCTGGGGCCACCTCCGCTGCACGGCTGGGCAGGGACAAGGCGAGAAGGCGGCAGGGAGTAGCCAGCGCACCGGGACCGCTCCCTGGCCCCCGTTGGAGGAGAGGGCATGCTGCAGGGAGCAGGGCAGGGCAGGAAACGCAACCTTCCCCCTCCCCCCCCCCGAGGGTGAAAATGGACTGGAAAGAGGATAAAAAAAGCAAGCGTAAAAAAGGCCAAGAGAAACAGAGAGCTCGGGGAAAAACTCCTTAGAAGGAATGGGGTGGATGTTTCCTAGTAACTCGACTAATTCAAGCCACCGAACACACGTGGGGGCACCTTGTCCCTTAAGTCCTCTCCTCTGCCCCACGAAGCACGGACCCTGGAGCCTGCCTTGCTCCGGCCACCTTTCCACCGGGCCAGCCCCCCCCGGGAAGGCAGAGCAGCCTGCCCTGCATTAGAGAGGTGCTGCAAAGGGGTCCCGAGAGCAGAATGAGCGCTCCCGAACCCGCCCCGGGGCCGTGCAGGCGAGGACATGCGCCCGAAGGAGCTGCTCCCACCTGGGCTCTCCCGGCACCACAGTTTCAGCATTCCTGGCCCCAAGCCAGGCTGCTTCCGAAGGGCGTCAGCTCTGCTGGCTGCTTGGGCTGGCCCCGGAGCGGGATCTGCGGGGAGACCCCGCCGCCTGCCGCCCCTGGGGCCGGTCCGCGGGCAGACCCCAACACCGCTGCCCCACTGCAGCCCGGAGCCCCCCGGGGCAGCGGGGCCGGCGGCAGCACGGAGCGAAGCGGCCGCGCCCCGCAAGCGGCTGCACCGACCGACGGCCCCGCAGCGCAGCCGCCGCCCGCCCCGCAGGTGCGTCCGCCCGTCCCGTCCCGTTCCGTTCCGTTCGCGCCCGGTACCACTCACCGCAGCAGAGCAGGAGGCAGCAGCCCCATCGCAGGGCGAGCCCGGCCGCCCGTCGCCCCCCAGCCATGCCCGCCGCCACCGCCGGCCGCCCGCGACTGAGCGGGACCACGGCCTGACGTCAGGCAGAGGAGGAGGAGGAGGAGGAGGAGGAGGAGGTGGAAGGCGCGGAGCCTGCCCACCGCCCGCGGCCGCTTACCACCCCCCAGCGGCAGCCGCCCGGGCGCCGCCACACCGAGCCCTGCACCGCCCGGTACGGCGGACCCCCGGCCCCAGGCGGGCTCTAATTCGGAGCCCTGAGCAAATCCACCCCGTCCCTGGTGTCGGTGCGGGCCGTTTTCAGGCATTCCTAGCTCGGCTGGAGGGGCTCGTTCCAGCTTTGCTTGCAGACACGCCGTCTGCCAGGTCCTGCCTGTCCAGGCTTGCAGAGGCTGATCGCAGCAGACTGCCGGGCGCTGGGGGTGTAAATCACTGGCAGACCCTGCGGCGGGGGCAGAGGTGTAGGGTCGGGTTGTTTTCCCTTTGCAGTTTTTGGGGAATGCTGCAAAGGGGGGCAGTCCCGGAGAGTCCGTCCCTACCTGCTCCCCTGCTCTGCCCCAAAGCCACAGCTCCAGGGTTGCCTTCAAACCAACAGAAACCTCAAAAACAGGGGGACCAAACCACTCTTCATCATTTGCCCGGCCTCTAAGAGACACCTGAGGACGGCAGGGTCCTTGTGCAGCAGCCAGCAGGGACACAAGGATGGTGCCATGCTACGAGGTCTGCAGGATTTGTGCCCCATTCCCTGCTCCTCCTCGGTCTCCCTGCAGCAGGGCCCAGGGCCCCACTCCATGGAGCACACAGCCATGGCACAAGCCCCACGCAGCTGTTGAACTGGGCGGCTGTGCAGAAGCTGTTGGTTGTGGGGCAGCACGCCTGGACGGGGGCCAGCCCGGGGGCGCTCAGCGCTGCACAAGGCCGCTATTATCCAGGGGTAGTCACCCAGCCCAAACACAGCCCCGAGGCAGGCCTGCAGGAACACAACAAACCTCCCCAGGTACTGCTGCGAGTTGTCTGCAGCCAACCATGCAGGGCACCCCGGGCCAGTGCTCTGCCCCATCACAGCCTGGCTCAATCACAGCCAGAGGAGATGTACTGGAAGACAAAGCACTGGGGGTTTCTTCTCCTTCGACACCCTCCTTCTGCCTCCCCCACTCTTGCTCCCCATTCACAAAGGACTCCTGAAGCTCCCTGACTTGTGTTCACACCCTAAGGACAGGCCAAGGGCTGCCCCAGCACCTCCCGGGAGCAGCAAGAGCGTTCTCCCTCCAGCTTTCAGCCCAGGGTCTCTGAACCTTAGCATATCCTCTTCTCTCCTCCACTTGCTGCCTGATCTGTGCTCCAGACCCTGGGCAGCATGGGCTGCATCTCTCTGACCACCCTGAGCCACGCTGGGGCCAGGCTGCAGGTTCCCCTGGGCTACAGCATTCCTCCCAGGCATGCCCAAGCACCTCTCCTACCTCCATACCCTGTGCTGGCCCCCAGCCCCGCTCCCCACCGGTGCTATGCAGCGGCCCTTCCCATGCCCTCCTCTGCATGCCTGGCCAGCCCCCCACACGCTGTGCCAGCCAAATAGATGATTCATCAGAAATGATTACATTTTTCCCTACGAGATTAAGTCGCTTAAAATGGCAACGCTGGGCAGCGATAAGGCTGCGAGCCCTCGTGTTGCCAGCGCAAAGGGGATGCTTCCTCTCAGGCAGTGCCTTCTCTGGAAGGAACAAGTGCAACGGAGCTGTGCCATCATGTGCGAGCTCCTCACGAGATGCTCGCCAGCCCCATGACTGTGGTGTGGGGATGCTCCCTGTCTGCAGTGGGTACAGCCACCCCCCGAGAGGATGCCCAGGCCTTGGGGACCACCTGACAACGTGCTCACACTTTCCTGTCGCTCCAAAGGGCAGGATGCAGCACCAGAGGAGCCTCAGGCTCTGCTCCCCTTGGAGGAGGGAAACAGATGTTCCATTTGGCACAAAATACCACACTTTAAGCCCCTCAGATGCCACCCTGCAAGGGAAGAGAACCTGAGGGGTCCCACTTTCCTGCGGGAAAGCATCCACCAAGTCAAACAAACAAGTGGGAGAATGCATTGGTTTGGTTCGGTTCATTTCGTTCTGGTGCTTCTGCGTTAAAAATAAAGTGAAATGTTGCTAATAAAACCTCTGCAGAAAATTCCCAGCATTTGGAAAGGACAATGCCCCTCTCTGGGGAAAACAGGCTGGCCAACCGCTGCGGCAGGAAGCGTGCCACCCTAAAACAGCCTCCCGCTGTTACTGCAATGGCCGTGCCTCCAGTTGGTTGGGCTTCTGCCTTTCAGACTGTTTCACTTTGAAGAAAACTTGTTTTATCCCTACCGGAGTAATGGTTCTGGGGCAGAAGGGCAGGATTTGAAAGCAAGGCCCTGCCACCCTCACATCGGGTGTGAAATCTCCCCACCACGCTGTGTGTGGCACGCGGTGGGCTCAGGGTCTCTGCGTGGGGCGCGCAGCAGGCTGGCCACCTTCAGCTTCCCTCCCTGTCGCCTTGCCGCATGCCTTCTTATTTGTTTGCTTGCCGAATGGATTTGGCTTCGGCTCCCGTTCGCTGTTGTGCAAATAAACAGTGTGGATTAGGCTCCCGTGTCGCAGTCCCACGCACGCAGCCTGGGTGGGAAGGTCAGGGCGCATGGGTCCATCCCCAGCTGAGCTCTCCGGCAGCATAGGGAATACAAGGGAATACAGGTGCCCAGGCCCCTTGGCTCTCTCCTCCAACCCTCGTGCCTCGGGTGAGAGGCAGGGTCTGAGCATAGGCTGTGTCCCAGCACACACCTCAGCCCCTTCTGCCTTTCCCTGCGAGATCCCTGGGGCTCGGCTGCATCCTGCCCATGCTGCCAAAGGGAGCTGGCCCCAGTGCAGGCTGTGCTGGCAGACACCACACTGCGCTTCCCCTTCTGCATGTCCTTACATGCTGCTCATCAGGTAGGGATATAGGGGGCCCCATGCCTTCCCCAGCCTCTACAGCCTCTGATCATGCCCATGGTGCCCAGAGCAGCCTGGGTGTCTCCGGAGAGGTCTGTGGGTGCTCCGTGTGCCAGCAAGCTCCTGCCAGTGCCAGTGAGGTGCTGACTGGCGCTGGCTCCCTGCGCTGCTCCGGGCTGGATGAAGGGCAGATGTGCCGGGCGGAAGCCGGCTGCCGTGTCCGCCCAGGCCTGCACCTCTTCACACAACACCGGCAGGGCCGAGAGGGGCCCCATTCCCTAGGGAAGGGATGGGATATGGGCCAGCGCTGTGCTTTCCCACACCACCCGGGAACAGCCTCGCTGACGGGGCATGGCAGTGCTGAGGCTCATTACATTGGGGCACCTTTCCTCCAGCCCCTAGTGCCCCATTCGGCTCTGCATTCCCTGGAAAACCACGAAGGATAGGGTATGAGATGTGCCATGAGGGCGAAGCTGCCTTAGGGTGCTTCCACCCTTGTCTCCGTCCACCTCTGGGCGCCGTGTTTGACGCCCCTGTCCTACAGCTCAGGAAAACGCCTTCTTCCACCCCCCTTCCTCGGCTGCGCTCCCAGCAGCTTCTTTGTGTCTCCCCTCTCCTTCCTCTCCTCTTCTGCAGGGCCTTTATGTGGGGATTATTAACCATGGATACGGGGCCTTTGTTTAGGAGGGGCCAGGAGCAGGAGCCGGGCGAGGGGCTGGGCGGGCAGAGGAAGGAAGGACGTGAGCGGAAGGGGGGAAGGAAGGTGACATCTGGATTTCTGTGCCGGAGGAGCACAATCTCCCAGGGCAGCTGTGCAGGCACAGCTGGGGGCTTGGTGGATACAGAGCTGTATCTTGGTGGGTACAGGCTTCTTTGCAAAGCCCCAAAGAAGAGCCAGGCTGCCCCCCACACCATCCCAAGCGCAGCCCCCTGGTGATGGTGCTGCGGTCAGAGGATGGACCCATAAGCCCCACTGCTCCATCTCCCCTGCAAAGGCTGGCTTGTGGCATGCAAGTGACATGGGCTTGGCCATATCACAGGGGTGTGAGGAAGGGTGTGGAGCTGTACAGCCTCTCATGCCCTGCCTTGGGGAGCCGAACCTCGCTGTGGATGGACAAAGACAGCTGGGGAACGTGCACTCCTAGGGAAACCTTAGCTGATGGCCACTGCCAAGGCACAGGGGGAAGGAGCCCTCCACCCAGGGCTGCCCTTTCACTCGACATCCCAGGGGTACAGGCTCCCCATGGCCTGGAGCAGGTGCAGCCCTGGGACAGCACGCAAACATCCACACACTGCCCTCTCGCTCGCACGTGTGTCACGTATGTGCCCCAGGCTCCTCTCCCAGCCCCTGTGCATTGCTGGGCAGGCTTTGGGGCTGGGGCTAGGTGGGATGGGGGCTGCCGGGGCAGCAGGGGGAAGCTGGGAGCGCAGGGACAGCTATTTATAAACCGGCTTTTTCCTTCGGAAGACTTCCGAGTTCATCTCCCCCCAGCCCTGGCCGGAAAAAGGCCCCATTGTCTTGGCGCCAGATGGGCCGGGGCCGGGCACTCGCCCGCACAATGGGGCGGATTATGCACCCGGATGGTGGGAGTCCGGCAGCGGGATGCCCGGGCGGAGCAGCTGCCATCAACACCCGTGCAGGAACCCCATGGCATGGGCTGCTGGGCAGGCAGGGGTCCCGGCCACGTCATTCCTCACCCTGCTAATGCCACAGCTCCTGCGCCACAGCTCCTTGAAGGAACAGGGAGAAGAAGCACCCATGTCACCCAGCTTTCCAGGCTCACTGCAGTGTTAGTCAGTGAGTGGTGTGCTTCCCGCTACCAAGGAAGGGAGGAGAAGCCAGCATGAGGGACCAGCATCAGCCCCTGTGCTTACCCTGCAGCTCCCGGGCACTGACGTCTTCATCCTGGCTTTGTCTGCAAGGTTTGGCGCTCCCCCAGGACAGCTCATTAGGAGTCACTACAAGAAAGCATAATGCGAAATTAGCCCCAGGCAGGTGGCGAGGCCAACCCCAGCTTTGGGGAGCCCCTTTCATACCCGTGGGCTGTGGAGGATCCCTGTGGAGGGCTTTGGGGAAGGCTCCCTGCTGCTGAGGACACATGGAGTATAGAGGCAAGAGCAGATGGGAGAAGGCAGCAAGCTGGGCGCAGTCCCCATGCCACCTCCCTGTGCCACCGGCGTTGCGCCCTGCTCAGCCCCACAGCACTGGGGACATGCCAGAGCACCAGGGCCCTGGGGAACTGTGTGGCTGGCCGGGCCGAGGAGGGACTTCTCCTTGCAGGACTTTCCCATGGAACACGACTTGCTTTTCCCAGGGCTGTCTGGCCGGGCTCCAGGAGGAGAGAGATATCCCAGCTCCCTCTGTGGGGATCCACACAGCCCTCCAGGAACACGGCGGGCAGCCCTCGTGCTACCACTCTTCTTCCACTCTGCAGGGCAAACAAAGGCGGGGAAGGTGTCTGCTGCTGGGAACACGGGGGGAGATGGGCACCCTGCAGCTCCCAAGCCTTCCTATGGGCTCTCCCTGGCAGCCTCATCCATGCAGCACGCAGGATGGATCCTGGCTGCCGTTCCCTGCCAGCAGGGATGCGTGCGGTGTGGGATACCATCACCTGCGCCTCCAAGGCTAGGCGAAGGCTAGAGGAAGAGTGAGCCACGCAATCCTGGAGCTGAGCCAGAGTGGGGACGGGGACTTTCCTGGAGCGGATGCGCCGGAATGAGCTATTGTTCCAGCCTGGCCTGCGAGCATGGGGCTGCAGGCGCCTGCTGAGGCATCTGCCCAGCCCTTGGCAAGGGCATCTTGAGGGGACCTGAGGTAAGGATGCTGGCAGGAGGACCATGCTGGCTGCTTTCTCCCAGGCACTGGGGCTGCTGCGTGGCCAGGGGACGGCAAGTGAGGGCACCCTGCGGACGATCCCAGCTGCCTGCTCAGCCATGAGCATGCTGGGAGCACTGGTGTGATGCCAACAGGACCCACATCCCAGAAACACCCTTCCTGCCTCAGGGCAGCAAGTGCCCATGCACCAAGGGCCTAGGAAGGCAGGGTTAAGATGCTGGGGAAGCTGCACATCCCACTATGGAGGCAGGCCTGGAGGGAGCCACTGTGGTCCCCAGCACCGTCTCCCAACGCTGTGGCTGCAGGCCCTTTGTCTGCCTCATTTTTCCCATTCCTCTGCCACCCGCAGCCTGTTCCCAGGAGGCAAGGCAGCCCCAGCACTGCTAGCACGGTCCCAGGCTCCACACAGCCTGGACACCAGAGCACAGGGTCCTGATCCCCACTCCAGCATGTCCCTGAGGCTCCAGAGAGCTCCTCAAGCACTGTGACACCCATCCCTGGGGCTGCTCCCTGCTTCCCATGCTTCCAGCTAAAAGCCCTGTAGCTGGCTTCCTCCGGGTGCTCTGTTTTCCCGAAATGCAGGTCAGCTGCCCGCTTGCAGTGAGCTCAACACCGGGAAGGCAGCTCAGAGGCATGATGCAGCAGTAGCTCTGTGGCCGGGCTCGGTGCCAGCAGAGCCAGCAGCAGGTTCCTCAGGCAGGGTACCTGCAGGGCAGGCAGGGGTGCACACACACATCCTGGGTCCCTGCATCCTCAGGGTGGGCTGTGGTGGCCCCGCTTCGCACCAGTGCAGCCCAGTTTATGGTAGAGCCCTTCGTACTGTAGGAGCACCGAGAGGCTGATGAGGAGAGGGGGCTCACAAGCCTGTCCTGCTGCTGGCAGCTGCCACGGGCACAACTGGGAGCTGGTGGCATCGTGCCCGGACCTCCAGCAAGTGCAGGGACAGCTGAGGGGACCCTCCTCATCCACGCACCCTTCCAGGGCCCCTCTGTGCCCAAAGCAGGGCCCTAGGAAGGTGTTTTCCATCCCTTGCACCCCAACCCCTCCACGGGGAGCCCTGCTCTGCTCCAGCGTTCCAACCCGAACCGATCCCCCGGGTGATCCCAGCCCTCTGCACCCCTGCTCGCCCCATGCCGGGGTGCCTGAGCCCTGTCCCTCTGCCCAGCAGGGCTGGGCGCTGCGGAGCCGCACACCCTACAACCGGGGAGCAATGCCCCCCGGAGCAATGACGGAGAAGCCCGTGCTACGGAGCCACCACCTCTAAACCCTGCAGCCCCTGCGCCTCCCCGGCCCCGCAATGGGGACCCCGTCGGGGCTCCGTGCCCCGGGGGAGGCAGGTGCGCGGCCGGCGGCAGGGAAAGAGCGGCCGGCGCCCAGCCCTCGGCTCTTCGCTTTCCTTCTCCCGTTCGGTGAAGCGCTGAGAAATCCAAACATTACCATAAATGCCGAAAGCATCCTGGCTCGGTGACGCGGGCGCGCACACCGCCGGGGGACCGGGACGGGGCGGGGGGTCAGGCGGGGAGGGGATGGAGCTGGAGGGGAGCCAGCCAGCAGGACACGGATCTGCCCTCCCGGCAGCTCAGCCGGTGCTGCGGCTCGGGGGGAGATGGATGGCACCACGCAGCATCAGGGTGCCCCTGCTCTGGGTGCTACGGGGGGGGAGGCTGCAGGAAGGGGACCCCAGCGTCCTGCTCCCTCGGAGCTCCTGCTTTGGTGCCCGCGGCAACGCTTGCCGGTGCCTCCCCGGGCTGCGGATATCTTTGCCATGGGTCATCCGCTCTGCTCGCTCTCCCCTTCCTTAAAAAGCCTTGGGCTCCAGGGCTGGGTTTCCCAGAGCTTGTCATCGCCCTCGGGGCTCGACCGTCTCCTGAGGCGCGGCGGAGCGCTGGCAGTCCGGGAGCGGGCGGGGAGGGCAGGAGCTGCTCGGAGGCCGTAACCTTGGGCCGGGTCAGGGCCGTGAGTTTATTCTTAGAGCTCCTGCAGGAAACTGCTTGGTGGTGTGAGAACAGCGCTGAGCCTGCCCCCTGGGGCCGCGATAGCGAGCTCAAACCTTCCCCGTACCAGGGCTGAGGCCGTCACAAACTCATCACATGTGTGGCCCCAAGCATCCTATGGGTGGTGGTACCCACCCGCGCTGCTTGGAACCAGCGGCCTCAATCGTGTCCCGGGCACCGCGCAGCTCGGACACCCCTGCTCTGGAGCTCCCCGCTCCGCTGGGACCGGGACCGGCAGCGGGACCGGACTGCCCGAAACTCCGCCGCGACCGCTCGCTTAAACGAGGGCCGCTGTCCCTTTAAATGCTCGCCGGTGGGCGGAGCCAAGCGGCCCCGCCCCCGCCGCGTCCTCCAAACCGACCAATGAGCAGCGGGGAGAGGCGCAGCCCTCGCCTCCGATTGGCCCGGCGCCGTGCGGCAGGGCGAGCGAAGATGGCGGCGCCCAGCGGCGGGGGTCCGCGGTCGGAGCTCGGGTAACGGCGCCGTACGGGGGGCCCCCGGGGGCCCCGCTCCCGGCCGCCGCCATGGACCTGCTGTTCGCGCTGCTCCGCGGGCTGCGGCTGGCGCTGGACCTGCTGCTGCTGGTGCTGGACCTGAACTTCCTCCTGGTGTCCTCGCTGGTGTCCGCGCTGCTCTGGCTGCTGGGCGCCGTCACCAGCCTGCCCGCGGCCGCCGCGGCGTGCTGGGACGGGCTGCTGGCCTCGCTGGCTTCGGTGGAGCGGGCGGCGCTGGGCGCGCTATCCGGCGTGCTGCGGGGCTGCTGCTGCGGCCTGGAGGGGCTGAAGGTGCTGGGGCACCTCGTGTCGCACTTGGCGCTGCGGGGCAAGGAGCTGCTGCACCGTGAGCTGTGCGGGCTGCTGGGCTGCGGGCAGGCGCTGGCCAGGCAGGTGTGCGAGGGGCTGGCCATCGGCACCAGCCTGCTGGCTTACCTGGTTAACAGCCTGGTCAACGTGTGCCTCATCGGCACCCAGAACCTCTTCACCTTGGCCGTGGCCATGTGGGATTCCCTCGCCAGCCCCTTCCTCAGGGTCACCGACCTGCTGGCTGCTTTCCTTGCGCACGTCTCCAGCGGAGCCATCGCCGTGTCCATCCTGCTGTGGTCGCCCTGCCAAATGGCCTTGGAGCTGCTGGCTTCCATCGCCCAGCTCTTCGTCAACGTCTTCTTTGTGAATATATACGGCCTGGGCTTGCTGCTCCTCATCATCGTTGTCGGCGCCTTCGTCTTCAACCCGGGGCTGCTGTGGACGCTGACTGACTGCGTGCTGGGTTACTTCAACATGCTGCCTTCCTACCACCGCCTGCAGCGGGACGTGTGGCGGCTCTATCAGGTGGCAGTCCTGACGCTGGGTATGGCCATGACCTCCCAGACCTGGCGCAGGTTGGTGGACTGGAGCCTGCAGGTAACCAACTGGAGCCAAGGAGGCGGAATGATGAACCGGGAAAGCAACCAGCGAGAGGCGGCTGTGCCTGCCTTCCCCCGAGCTCCTGGCAGGCCGATGCCGGCGAGGGTCAGTCAGCTGCCAGCAGAGCGTGAGGACGATGAGGATGCTGAGCAGGTACCACAAGCACGTCCTGCTCTGGGTCGAAGCGTGGCGGGACAGCGCCTGCAGCCGCGCAGGGAGGAACCGGGTCCCTCCTGGGGGAAGGCTCAGAGGAGGCAGCAGCTGAACGCCGGAGCTAGGGACGCCGAGGGCACCGCAGATAACGACCCCTGGATGCTCCTGAAAGAACAAGAGGAACGCAAGAAATGCGTCATCTGCCAAGACCAAACTAAGACAGTCCTGCTCCTGCCCTGCAGGCACCTCTGCCTGTGCCAGGAGTGCACCGAGGTCCTCCTGCAGCAGGCCATCTACCAGCGCAACTGCCCCCTGTGCCGCCAGATGATCCTCCAGACGCTCAATGTGTACTTGTGAGCCCAGAGGGGGGGTGGCTCGGGTCACTTTGCGGTCAAGGGCACCCCCACCCCTGCCTGCCTCTTGCCAGGAAGCAGAACTTCCCAGGGCTGCCTTGAGCAGCTTCTTCCAAAGAACTGAGGATGGTGCTGAAAGGGCAAAAGGCTTTTAGGGGTGTCTGCTAGCCACGTCTGCTACATAACTAGACTGTAGCTCTTGCTAGCAAGCACAGTAGCTGATACCTGCAGCAGCCCGAGAGTTATCTTTATTTTCGTTGACAACTTCTGCTGTTCCAGGGCCTGTTGCCTCCAGCCTGCAGCAGTCTGGGATTCAAAGCAGAGCGCAGAAAGATGCTCTGGTTCCTTCTAGCCAAAGCTGATGGCAAGTTTAAATGCTGTGCCCTCCTGGGAGTCAGAGGAGCTGGTGCAAGGCAAGGGAGGATCTTTCCAAAGGTCTGACCAGGAAAGTACCCAGCAGAGTGCATTCAGGTCTCTGTTACCTCCTCCCACCATCTAACTTAACAGGAGCTTAGAAGGGAGAAGTGCGCTCCCTTTGCAAAGCCCCAAGAGAGCAACGAGCACACTCAAGTTTAAGCTTTGCTACCAGGGGGCTAAGCCTGGCTTTCAGCTAGAGAGGAGCAGGGTTGCTGGGGTAGTTTAGTATCCCAGCCACCACGGCTTTGGGTTTTGAGCTTCCCATTCCCCCAGCCAGGACAACGAGGAGCTGTGACCAACACAGGCTCCCCGCAGGCCACAGCTGGCTGCACAGCTCAGTGTTGCTGCTGCTTCCACGCATCACCTATGCAAGACTAGCGAGCACACATCAGGTTACTCTGTGGGGAGGCCAGAGGGAGGTATTTGTGCTGCAGGGGGGGTGGTGCTGCTGCTTGGGAAACCTCAGGACCCCGACAGCACGTGTCTGAGCCCATGCTGGAGAATCTTCTCTATATAATACATGTTTTCTTTGTGCTCAGAGCGCCACGGAACTGGGTAGTACACACCAGTGCTTGCTTACTGCTTCCCAGGCTGGGCTGGTTAGAGGGGGTAATGTTCTGGGAGGAGAAGGGACACCCCAAAGCTCCCAGGAGCCCATTGAGACATTCCCGCTCCAGGCAGAAGTTCTGCATATCCATGCTGGGATGTGCAGTTGTGTGCATGGAGCAGTACCAGGACCATGGCTACCTTTGACGAGGGTTCCACTGTTATACTGCTGTTCTGTCTTCCTGTCTGTCCAAAACGTAGCTAGTTTTATTTAAGTGTCTCCTGAAGTCTAAGAGGGCATCAGATCCCAGCTGGGGAGCCGAAGGTGGCTCATCCCAGCTTGGTCAATTCCAAGAAATTACTGGGCTGCAGGAGGGCTTTGCACTCAAAAGCTTTTCCTTTTCCAGCAGCTTGCCTGAGGTCAGCCACGCACCGCAGCCAATTTTGGCTGGAGCCAGGCTGGAAAGAGTCTTGACTCCTGGACTGCAAGCCAAGAGCCTGAGGGTGGCTGGCAGGGTCTTCCTTCTCTCTTCTTGGTTAGTGATTGGAGCCAAAACATGCAGCAGGGAGGCCGGGCCATGCTGGGAGATACCTCTGGGCTGTAAACCTGAGCTGCAGCAAGATCCTAATCTTGTTGGAGAGCAGCTTTGCTCTGGGAGGCACTTCAGGGGCTGGTTGCCCCCACTCTGATGGGGTCTGGAGGCACCCCCTGGGCTCCAGAGTATCAGAAGGGCCTGGTCCCAGGGCTATCAGCTGCTTCCACCTCACTTGACGGAGATAAAGAGCTCCCTGCCCAACCCCTATTGCTTGTCCTCTTGGCCCTGCGCCTCCCCAGACACACAGCACCCATGTTAATGTTTGCTCCAGCCACCTCCCGTGTCTGCAGGCAGCGACACTTGCAGTTGAGTTAGCCAAGGCTTTGCCAGAGCAGCGAGTACAACCCCACGGGCTGCGTTCCACAGGGTCCAGCTTGTCCCCAGCAATGGCAGAGGTCACCCCAAGGGAGCTGCACCCTTCAGGTGTGCCCGTGGAGACACCCAGGAGCAGGAATGTGGCCACGCTTCTGGCTGCTGCAGGCTGTGGTGTTTGGGCAGGGACCACCTCATGGTGCAATGTTTTCTATGTGAACTAGAGGGAGGAAAGGACACCCACCTCCCCGGGACTGCAGTTTCTCCCCCCTCAACCCCTTTTTCTATGACTTACGCTTATTGTTTTAGGGCCTGTTTGTTTGCTGTTTATAAAGAGACAAGAGAAAGCTTTGCCTTAAGTTTAACTCTTTGCACTATGGACTAGATACCGAGCAGATTAAAGTCTCCTTTACCAAAAGCTGCCTGCTGCCTTGTTCTTGGGAAGGGAACCTTGGGAAGGGATGGGACCTCCTCTCTGCTCGCCCCTGGGCCCCACAGCAAGCTCATCACTCCCCAGGGGTCAGAGCTGGAGGGATCACACCACCAGCAAGCTCAGTACTTGTCTGGGGGTGCTTGCACCCAGAAAGGCAGAGCTGGATGGAGCTCCTGAGCAGCCCAATGCAGAGGGACTGTTATTTCCCAGGCAGGCAGGAACATAAAATAGACATATAATCCCTGCTTCTGCATGGCCTCAGCACCTTGATGTCCTGCTGCTTGTGATGGAGGGCGATGCAAGCCTGACTGTCCCAGGGGTGCAGGCAGCAAAGGGCTCGGTCTGGCCTTGCAGAAAGGCTGTTTTGGGCTCAGCCACTGTGCTGCCAGTGAGCAGATGCAGTTGCTGCGTGAGTTACTCCTTGGCCACGATGTGAGCTCTTGGCAGGTCGCTGCGTGCTTTTAAGCGCTCTCTGCTTCTCCAGCATCCTTGTAAATTGTTTGGAAAAGCATTTGAGGACCCTGATGGGCAGACACCAGGAGCTCTGGCTCGCCCTGCCTGAACTCACCTGCCTTGGCAGGGCCAAGCCAACAAGGCAGCTAATTTTAACCTGGATGGGAACCACAGCGGGGAGAGGGAGGATGCTGAGAGGCCGCAAAGAGATGGACATCTGCTGTAGGAACACAGCTCTGCCAGGCACAGGGAAGAGCCCACTGAGGGTCTAGCTGCTAACTGGGGAAACCGAGGCACTGCTCATCCTCCCTGTCCCGCTCCCAGGCTGCGTGAGCTGAGGCTGCAGAGCTGCCCCAGGGCAGGAGGATGGAGGCAGCAGGGCAGTATCTGCCATCCCCTGCATCAACAGGGTGACCCCAGCCCATCACCGCCCCCCAGCCAGCCGCAGTGGGGGCCAGAGCGGGTATTCAGCCACCTCCGGCCGCTGCAGCCAAGCAAGAACAGGATGTGAAGGACAGTGTTTTCCCCCGGGAGCCGTGCTGCGTGCACTTGGCTCACTCGCTGGCCAAGCAGCAAGCAATTACAGGAGGAAATGCAATCACCTCCCGGCTAATGGGCAGTGCATAGGGTCCCTGAGACTGATGGTCAGCCGTGCCTTGTCCAGCTCTGTGGCTTTTGGTGTAGAGCTGCGCTGCCCGGGGAGGGTATCCAGCTCACAGAGCAGCCCAGGGCATGAGGTCTGGAGGTACTCCCTCCTCCAGAGCTTGCTTGACAACCTCACACATGAGCTGAGCGGGCTGGCCTCAGCCCATCGCAATGCCAAGACCCTTCCCCAAGGAGGGAGGAGTGTGATGCTGCTGTGTTACTGCAGTTTAGGAGCACTGGGGGCTGACAGCTTGCTGAAAGCGGGGCCCCCCAGGCTCTGGGAAGATCCCTGGGATCCCTTTGTTAGCCCAGCTGCAGCAGCCCGTCTCTAATGAGCCGCTATTCTCAGCCTGGGGACGAGAGCCATCGCCTGCTGACAGCAGGGAGCGGGCTCCGCAGGCGCTCGCTGCAGATGCGCAGCTAATGATACCGGGCCTACAGGGAGGGAGCAGGTGACGATCAGCAGCCGAACCATGGGGGGCCTTTGGGCTGCTCCCGGGCACCAGCTTTGCTCCTTCATTAGCAGCTCAGCACAGGGAGCCTCCCCAGCACCCCAAACACAGAGGCCGTCCCAGCTTAAAGCTCTCCTTACCAGGTCTGCTGGCCGAGGTCACCTAAAGATGACTGAGAGTGGTCCCTGCCCCTCCTCAGTGATGAGGGCACTGAATCTATGCCATAACCGCAAGCTTTTGAGTGGAGCAGGATCCATCCTGCTGCTGCCGGGAGTCACCAGGTCAACCTTCACCACTGAGGGCATTTCCTCTTTCAAACCTGAGAGGTGGATGCTCCACCACCATATTCAAAGGATTGGGCTCTTATAGCTGCAGAGTCTGAGAGGTGATCCAGCTGATCTCCTTCATGCCCTCTCCGATGCCAGGCAGCCTTCTGGTCTTCTTCAGCAGCTTCTCCACTTATCAGCACAGCTCCAAGATGTGCAAACTGCGCACCTCTTGCAGGACACACCAGCCCCAGCACCCTCAGCAGCTCAGTGTCCTCCAGCACTGCAGGAAGAGTTGCTCCCATAGCTGCTGGGGACTAGGATCTCGGTGTGCTGCTCTAAGAAGAGATGCTGGCACTTAAAAGCCCCCCCAAAACCAAAGCAAACAAAAAAGGGGAAAAAATAACCACAAAACAACCCACCTTTCCACACGATCTGCTGCCTCCATCAGCTGCATTACAGCACTTAGGAGCTGAGCCTGCTCTTATATAGGCTTCAGCCCTGCACTGGCTGAGGGATGCTGACCCCTCCCTAACCTGGGCTCAGCTGGAACAGGGGCTTCAAGCACTCCTTCCTCAGGTGCAGCTCCTAGAGCTCATCAGAAGCAGCTAAACCATACTAGAAACTGCCAAAAGTCAAGGTCTCCTGTGGCTCTCCTTCCCTTACTGTTATCCTTTCCTTATCCTCTTCCTCCCCAGGCAGCAGCAGGCACCCCAGTGTTCCTCAGAGGTTCCCAGCAGCCCCCCAATGATCCCAAAGTGTCCAGAAGACAGGAGCATCTCAAAGAAAGCAGAGCCCAGAAGCTGCCGTGCCAAGTGCTGCGCCTATGGCTGCCTCTGTTAGCTTTGCTCCCCCACATTGCCATAGGGACCAGAGGATGCTCCCAGCCCCCTGCACACCTTCCCCTGGCCCGGTCTCAAGAAAAGTCATTTTCCTCCTCCCAGAATAGACAGCGCCTGCCATCGATCTGCTCTGCGGCGCTGAGTGCCCCTGGGCGGCTCTGCTTACAGAACAGGCCAGCCTCAACCCAAACAGACGCTTCCGCTGCAACCCAACCCTGGCGCTGGGAAAAGGAGCCTGCAAGGTAGCTAGAGACTCCCTCTGCTAGCTTCACCCTTGGTACCACTGCCCCCACAGGGCCCTATGGGTTAGGGGTGGCCCTTGGGATGCTGGACTATGCGTCCCCACTTTGTTCCACACAGCCTGACAGACTGCAGTGACTTCCCTTGGCCCCAGGTCCCTGCATGATCCCTAGTCCAAGGAAGGGGAGCTATAGGCAGCCCCTTTTGGGGTGGTGCTGGCTCTCACACAGGGGCACAGGAGCCCCAGCTCCCAGCCAGATTTGTTCATCCCGGATGGGCATGGCCATGGTCCTGGGGGCTCTGTGCAGCTCGGGGGGCAGGAGGGGAGCCGGGCCGGAGGAGAGGTGGCTGTCCCGTTGTGTGGATCCTGCTGGCACGGCAGGAGAAGAGCCCAGCCCAGCTGCCACCCGACGGCGGGGCAGAGCAGCCGTCCCCAGCCTGCTCCGGCAGCACGGCCCATGAAGGGCTTGGGCCGCTGTCCAAAAGCCCCCTCCCTGGCTGGAATCCACAGGGACCCATTTTGGGCAGGAATGAGGAAGCTCTTCATTCCCTTGCTAAAAATAGGGACCTTTCTCAGCGGCGGGTCACCGCGTTCACACTGGAGCGCGGCGCGGGCAGGGGGGCAGGCAGGAAGGGGGGCCCCGTCCCAGGCACCTCCCGCGGCGCTGGGGCGGCCGGTCCCCGCGGCATGTCCCCGCTTAGGGGCGCCGGTACCTCCATCTAGCGGCTCCCGCTGGCTCTGCCGCTGCGGGCGGCAGCCCAGCACCGTCCCCTCCGGTCTCCCGTCGCGGCATCCCGCTGGCAGGACCCGGCACACGCGTGGACAAGGAGCCCTTTATCGAGGAGCCCTTTATTGGAGGTGGAGGAGGAAGAGGAGGCGGAGGGCAGGGAGCCGGGGTGATGGGCAGGGTAGCTTTCAGCCCTGGGTACGCCAGGACCCGGGCAGCCCGGGCTGGCTCTGCGTGTGGGGAGAAGCTGGCAGCACCAGGGCATCGTGCCCGTGCCGACACGGCTGCGCTGCATGTCGAGGCGGCTATGGCGAGTTACATACAACAGCCAGGTTACTGCGGCTCTCCGGCGCGGGTGTCCTGCCCCAGAGCCGGGTGCCTGCGGTAATACTTAGCTCTTACACAGCGCTGCTAAAGGGATGCTCCCCGCAACACCCGCGGTGGCAGAGGGGCTGTATCCCTGCCCTGTGCTGGGCAGCTGCAGCGGAGCAGGGCAGGGGTCCCGCGGTCCCGGTTCCCATGCGGCCGGACCCCGGCATTGCCCTCCCCAGGGCACCGGTGGCTGGGAAGGGGCAGGTACCCAGGTCCTGGCCGCAGTCGAGGGCAGGCTCAGGCAAAAACAGCGGAGTTTTGCCAATAGGAGTAGACGAGGAAGCCGGTGAAGGTGCTGTCCGTCTTGACGCTGGCGTAGAAGCCGATGTAGTCCCCAACACCAACCTGCACCCACACCTCATCCTCAGGCTCCAGGCGGACTAAGGCACCCCCAGAGAGTGAGGTGGGCTTGGGCCAGTTCCCGTAGTACTGGAAGAAGGAGGCGATGGACTGGCCGTTCTTCATGATATCAAACTGGAGGCTGGCGCGGTAGACAGTGGCATGGACGGCGAAGTAGTAGAGTCCGGGCACCTCGCAGGTGAACTTGCCCGTGGCGGGGTCGTAGTGGCCCTGCTCGTTGATGAGCACCACGTCGAAGCGGATGGGCTGGTCCGCCAGCGGAGGGCTGCGTGACTCAGAGCGCTTGGCGCTGAAGGCTGAGCGAGGGGCCACTGCGCATTCGCCCTGCGCCCCCTTCTCGCCGTGCATCCCATCCATGCCGGGGCTGCCCACGTCCCCGCGGGGACCAGGCACTCCTGGGGTGGGCAGGAGGGGGACAGGGTTACCTCTAAGCCACCAGCCCTCTGCTCAATCCCAGCCCCACCACAGTTCCAAGCATCCCATAGGATGCGGGTGGTGAATACCCGCCATGGGCTCTGCCTGGGGAAGCAGCACAAGCGGGGAGGGATAGGTGTGTGTGATAAGCTAGCACAGTGACAACAGAGTTGGAGAAACCCCCACAGGCCGGAAGAAACCCCAGGGATGGGAGAAAGCCCAGGGCAGGGATGATGCAGCTGTATTCTGGGGACAGCTTGGCTGGCCCTCCTACGGTGGAGGGTGGAAGAGAGGGATGGCAGTAGGGATGGGGAGGAATGCAGCTTTGTTAGCGACACGGACCTGCTGCCTGTTGCAGGCACCACAGGCAGGACCAGAGGGGCAGTGGTGGCAGGATTTGCTCTCAGTTTGATAAAGCGGGGCTGTGCCCGCATCACCTCACCCCTGGCATGAAGGCATTCCCCATAGGCAGTGCAGAGCAGGTCCCCATAGCAGCCATCAAGTCTCCTTTCTTACCAGGAGGGCCCATCTCGCCCTTCTCCCCTGGCATCCCCATCGCCCCGTCCCGGCCATCTCGTCCGTCTCTGCCTGGCAGACCCTGGCCCCCGTGCAGGCCCGGGGTCCCCGGGATGCCTGGCTGCCCTGAGCACAGCCCAGGGATCTTGTTGTCTTCAATCTGCAAGGAGCTGGAGATGAGCCCCAGGAGGAAGGGGAGGAAGAGCGGCTTCATCTTGTCTGCTGTGGAAGGGGGCAGAGGAGGGTAATGGCTCTGGGGACCTGCGAAACAGGCTCGCAGGGAGTGGGTGCAGGGGATCGATGGGGGTTTATTCCTCCCTTCTTTCCCTTTTGCCTTTTTGACTGCTCTCCACAGCTGCCTGCACCTGCCACAGCATCCCCATCCATCAGCAGCACCACCGCATCATCCTGCACCATACACTGGTGTATCCCACCATCGGAGTGCCTGAGCCAGGAGGCACGTGCAAGAGGCAGCAGCTCCTTGCGTGTGGCCGGGGGCTCCATGGGGTGGGAGCTGCCCCATGCCCAGCTATGGGTGTACGTGGGGGTGCCGGCAGGGCACTGTTGGGGTGTCATCCGCAGCACAGCGGGTGAGCCGCCGTGCCTGGGGTGCGGTTGTTCCATCCGGGCGGTGTGTTGTGGGGCGGCAGCTCTCCACCGGGAGCTCGGGGCTGCCGCCCGGCCCAGCCCTTGGCAGCATCCCTGCTGCCGGCGGCTCGCTGCACGCCTGCCCGGCTCCCTGGGGCACGACTCGGGCTGCAGCATCCCCGGACCACCCCGCTGCCGGGACCACCCTGCTGCCCCCAGCCCTTCCCACAGCGGCGCAGCGAGAGCGGAGCCCTACGGCCGGCGCTGGCCCTCTCCCCGTGGCCTTCCCCGGGGAAAGCTGCTCTCTTCCCCCTCCTGGACGCGACGGCTGCAACAAAGAGGAAAAGGAGGAGAAAAGTGTCTTTCCTCCGCCCCGGCGCTGGAGCCAGGACCCCGGCGAGTCCCGGCCTTCCCTGGCGCGGAGCGGGCAGAGCTGCGTAGCCCCACTCACTGCGATCCCACGGCTCCTGCCCCGGTGCCTCGCTGCTCTCCGGCGTGGAAGGGCTGCGGCTCTTCCTGACCACTTCGCTCTGACGAAGGCCCTAGGAAAGGCAGCCTCTCCACCCCCCCTCCTCCTCCTCCTCCTCACGTCTCTCCTCCCAAACTCCAAAGGAAATCAAGGGCCTTGGGAGCCAAAAGCTACAAGACAAGGGGAAAAGAAAAATAATCCCATGGTGTCAGGAGTGCTGGAAGCAGGGGGAAGGGAGAGTGGGACAAACAGCCTGGCAAAGGGAGAGGAGGCATGGGCTGCAAACCACCTCAGCTGAACGCGTCCGAGCAGCAGGACGGAGGGAAGGGAAATGAGAGAAAACAGGCAGCAGAGTGATGGTGGAGCAGGAGAAAGGCCAAGGGAGGGAAACCCAGCAAAGGCAGGCAGGGATGAAGCAGCAGAAGAAAGACTGAGTTTTCGGGGCATGCAGGTCCCCCAGGCTGTCCCTCTTAGCAGGGGGATGTCAGGATGCACACAGGCTGCAGTGCCAGCACTGGGAGCACCTATGGGAGCTGCAGGAGCCAGCCGGGGGGTGCCAGTATAAAGCAAGGGGGCAGTGAGTGGGGCTGAGCAGGCAGGGATGTGCCAGGCAGCAGCAGCACCGCGGCCATGCCAGGAAGCAGGAGTAGCCCTAGGGGACCGCGGAGCACGAGGCGAAGCTTTCGAAGGCATTCCCAGCCTGCCTTTAACTCGTTCCAGCACTGAGTGCGTCCAAGGGACACCATCCGGCTCCAGCGGTGGGGAAGTCCTATGGCAGGGGGGAGTCCCCATGCCCTGCAGCCGCGGCCGGCAGAGCCTTCCTGCCTGCATGCCCAGCGCCAGGCTGGTGCTGGCAGGGAGCCGCATGGCTCCTCCCTCCCGAGGTGTGAAGGGACTGTTGTTTTTGGCCAGCGTGGCGCTGGTTTGTGGCCACGGGGTGTTGCCAGGCTTGTGGCCATCAGGGTGGCCTGAAGCCAGTACAACCAGCTCAGACAAGCAGGGACACAGCCCTTGCTGGGGCAGGATGCCCTCCCTGCTCCATGGGGCCACCAGCCTGACCCCCTCTGAGACCCATTCATCAGAGGGCACAGCCAGGAAGCAGGCAGTCTCCCCTGTGCCACTCCATTCCGGCTTAGACCCCCCACACCAGCCCTGGCTTCCCTCCCTTGGCCCGTGCCTCAGGTTCCCCTAGAATCTGGCAGGATCCACACGCAGACCCTTCCCAAATGAGGCACCTCTTCCATTGGGTTTGTCAGCTGCTCACGCTGTTTATTCTGCTAGCTTTGGGGCTGCGGGACGCGGGCAGTGCTGGGCTCTTCTTCTGCCTGCAGCCCATTTGGGGAGCATTAAACCCTTCCCCTGCTAGGCTAGCAGCTGCCTGAAGGCTGTGGGAAAGAGGCCGTGCATAGCCTGGAGAGGCTGAAAGAGAGAAGTGGGCTGGGAACCGTGCACAACCCCAACATGGGGTTGGCTGAGGATGGGGAGGCAGCACCCAACTCTCTTGCCACCGTCCTGCTGCTCGGCTGGGGAACTTTGCATGGTGCCCCCATGCTCCAGCCTGTGGGCACAGCCCCTCCAGCACAAGCCTTTCCCTGTAGCAAGGCTGGGAAGGGGTACTTGCTCTCTATGGCATCATTGAACTGAGCTGGCTCTGAGCAAAGGCGCTGACCCCAGGCCAGGCGAGAAGCCAGGCGATGGAGTACACCCCATTGTATTTGCAGGAGGAGGAGAATGAGAGGGACATTTGGGGCAGGGCAGCGGCTCTGGGCAGGCTGCTTCAGCCCCTGCTTGCCTTCTCTTGCCGGGTCAGGGCTGGAAGCACTCTATGGGGTCATTGGAGTCGGGCAGGATGTTGCAGTTGATGGGCCAGAGGATGCCGAGGAGGCCGAGGGACTGCTGGCACCGCAGCTCGGCAGCCAGGCACACGGCTCGGCAGGGCTGCAGGACACCCCCATCCGGGGTGCACTTGGGCACGAAGAGGCTGCAGATGAGGAGCCGGAGGTGCTGGTAGCAGGCGAGCTCCATCAGTGTCTGCAAGAGAGCAGTGGTCAGCGCGGCATGCCACGGCGTGGTGCGGGCACACACCCTGGGAAGCTCACCTGATAGTCCTGGAGCACCTCGGCGGCTCCCTGCTGGTCTGGGATGGCCAGCCAGATGTTGGGAAAGGAGGTGGCGTTGTAACCCAGCCCCAGGCACATCTCCACTTCCACAGGCTCACAGACAGACCCTGCCACAGGGCGCTTCTTAGAGCAGCAGTGATGCCCACCAAGCATCATGGTGCTGCCAGCACATCTCCTAGGGGCAATAGGACTAGGGGTGGCACTCACCAAAGGCCGGGTAGGAGACCCCAGTGCAGTTCAGCTCATCGGTGCCATCGGGGCAGTCGTGCCAACCATCACATACAGATTCCAGTGCCCGGCACTCGCCATTCCCACAGGAGAACTCTGTGGGGCTGCAGGTCTCTGTAAGAGCAGCATGGGCATAGAGCAGGCTGGCCATGGCTAGGACTCAACCTGTTCCCATGCTGACCACCCCTGCCTTCACCCTTCTTCATCACTAGACAATAGGTGATCATTGCTGGCCCAGCTTAGGGGGATCCCAAATTCCCTGCATTATCTGGGGGCAGCCCTCAGGTGATGGATCGTGATGTGTGCAGGCGAGCCCTTCCCCATTCCAATGGCTAGGATCAATAAGGTAATTCAGGTGAAGTGACCCCCAGGGTTCTGTAGCCCAAATTCCTGCTCCAAGCAGGGTCAGCTATGGCATGAGAACAGCTTTTTTCCAGGGCTTTAGCCAGTCTGGGTTTGAAGACCCCAAAGAACAGTGACTGCATAGCCCCTCTGAGCATCCTGTGCCCCTGCTTGGCTACCTACTCTCTGTGGCATTGCGGGCTTGGTAGGTGGCGAAGAACCCATCGTCTGCTACTCCCTCGTCTGCCACAAAGAGGACGGTCATGACATGGCGTGAGGAGGTCAGGATGGGTGGCAGCTGGTGGCCACAGAACCTGCCAAGGTGGTGGGGTGAGAGATGGGGTCAGGGTGGGCAGCACCTCCCAAACCGTGTCCTCCAGTTGCTTCTCCTCGCCAGTGCTTCAGTCGCCCCATCTAAGCCCCAGGAGCCCAGTGCACCCAGGCTGGTGCAGCAGGGCGGAGATACCATGGTCTGTACCTGCCCATGAGGCTGGCAGCCCCTGTGCCGGCGCTGTCGTGCACCTCCACGAAGTCGAAGCTGCAGTCCTCATGCGTCTCCAGGCTGAAGTTGTGGAAGTGCAGGTCGATGACGTGCCCCACGGGCACCGAGATCTGCCAGAGGCACAGCTGCAGGGCAGGGGGCAGCCGTGACACCCATGAAGCCAGGCAGGGGCACCCCAAGCTCTCCCCAGTGGGAGGTTGCCTTCCTCCCTGCCCACCCTCACCCTGCTCCCACCTCCATCCCATCGGCATCCCTTCTCTCACCTGCTGGTGCGGGTATGGCTGGGGATGGCTTGGGGTGGAGAAGTGCCCCTCCAAGGCAGTTAGTGGCCCCCCGCACTCTGGAGGGACACACACACATGCATCTTTACCCCCTGCCCGTCTCCCTTCACTCTATGTCCTCACTGCCCTGCCTCCCGCCGCCCATCACCGTGCCCTCTGGCTGGGTGCTGCAGGGGCTGTGGGCAGGGGTAAACGCTGACCGTTGTGTCTGAGGCTGCAGTTGGCCTCATCGCTCTTGTCTGTGCAGTCGTGGAAGCCATCGCAGATGAACCCCAAGTGAAGGCACAGCCCCTCGTCACACAAGTGCTCATCCCAGGCACAGGTCTCTGGCAGAGACAGCCAGGCTGGTGGTGGCGTCCCACTGGGCACCCTCCCATGCCCCAGTGCCATGGGCATCACGAGAGACCCCCCAGTGCTACCCACTGCCTGCAGTGAGGAGTCCTAGTGATGCCCAGGGAGGGGGTACTCACTCTCATTGGGGGCCACAGCACGGTAACGGGCACTGAAGCCTGGGGCACCCACACTGCTGTCGGAGACGAAGGTGACACGCAGCTGGTTGGAGTTGGTGTTGAAGGTCGGGGGCGCCACGTTGCCACAAAACCTGGGGGCACAACAAGGGGTGACACTGCTCACCCCCTCCCCACTGCGCTGCCGTGCTCCCCGGCTGCCAGGTGCCCTACCTGCTCGGACCCCCCCGAGCTGGGGCAGGGTCCGTGCTGCCGGCACCCTGCTCTTCATAGAGCTCCACACGGTCAAAGAGGCAGGAGGCAGTGCCCTCCACACTGAATGTCTCCATCTTCAGCTGGATGGCGAGGCCGGGGCTCACCTCGATGCGCCAGATGCAGAGTGCATCAGGGGGGTACGGGCTGGGGTAGTTGGGAGAGCTGAAGGAGCCCTCGGGGCCCCGCAGGGTCCCACCGCAGGCTGCATGGGGCAACAGTGTGGGTATGAAACAGCGCTGCGGGGCACCGCTGTCCCGGCACACCGCCCCACATGGCTCTTACCCGGTGCTGCGGTGCCGGCGGTGCGCAGCCAGCTCTGGGTTGGGGTGGCAGCAGTTTGGGGGGCCTGGGGGTCCCTTCGGGTGGGTGCTGCGGTGGTGGCGGCGGCTCCATGGGCGGGCAGGGCTGTGGCGCTGGGTGGCTGCGGGGATGTCAGCTCTGTGACCGGGGAAGAGCAGGCACAGCTCAGCCCCAGCAGGGAGAAGCGGCTGCAGTGCAGGGAAGGGGTTTAGGAAGCCCACCCCGTGTCCTGCGGTCCCACACGTGTGCAGGTCCCACACAGCGACCTTGCTACACCCCAGGGAGGTGGAGATCCCGCTTGCGTGGTGGCACTCTCCCCATGGGAGGGCTGTATAGAATGGATGCCCTCTCCGTGCTCCTTTTCCCCTCTGAGCTGGTTCGGTGCCCCCCACCCCACGGTCACAGCCCTCCCGGCTCGGGCACTCACGGTGGATAACGATGCCCAGCAGGAGGGCGATGAGGAAGATGAGGACTGCGCTCATCAGAGCCACGCAGAGCCAGGTGAACTTGAAGTCGGCACGGAACCGCCAGCCTGCCTGCCCCCAGAGCTGCTGGCCTGTGGGAAGGCAAGGAAGGAGGGCAGAGCAGCAGCGCTGCCAGCAGCCCCAAGCTGCCACCTTCCTGCACGGCTGGGCACATCCCCAGGGTGATAATGGGTCCCTAAGCATCCCCAAAGCCCTGGTGCTTGCCCACCACCCTGCTCCCCAACTTATTCCTGTGTACAAACCCCCAGGCTGGTACCGAGGCCGTCCCGCGGTGATGTGGGGCTGGTCCCATCCTCATCCAGTGGGCACTCAGCCCTTGGTGCTGGCCGGGGCTCCTCGCCCTCAAAGACAGGGTTGCAGAACTCGGTCTGCAGGAGAGTGAGCACGGATGGCACCGTGTGGAGCACGCTGCAGGGACCGCCCAATGGCACCCACCCCCCCAGCCCTACCTTGCAGTGGTCCAGAGCCTCTGGGAAAAGCACGATTTCGGTGAAGTCCTTCATGGCAGCAGGTGATTCCCAGCGCAGCTTGGCTAAAAGCCTCCCCAGCACACTCTGCCCCACAGCACAGCCCCCTGCTCCTCCCCAGCTGCCCCCATTGGCCCTGGGGTGGTGTGGGACCCCCGTTCCACTGAGGTAGAGGCGGTGGCAGTGCCAGCTGTGCCTACATGTGCTGCCCCAGCACCGCACCCCTTGGAACCCCAAAAGCCATTCCCACTGTGCAGCGAGTGTGGGAAGCACAGCCCCAGTCCCCTCGGCAGGCCCCTTGCCCTGTTAATCCAGCTCAGCTGAGGATGCCGAGGTCAGGCTCTGGCACAGAGAACCAGCGTCTTAAAGGGGAATGTGTGCTAGCACCCACTCTGCTGGGAGCCCATCCGGCTGGGGACGCTGCTTTTGGGTGCACGGAGGCAGCGTTGGTTTGGGCATCAGTGCAGGGTGGCGCTGAAGGGGCTGTGTTGGGGCCATTTATCCCTCCTTCCCTTGTGCCTCCCCAGCACTGGATGCCTGATCCCTGCCACCTGCATTCCCACTGCCCCTTAATGCCCTGGTGCCCGTCTCCATCCCTAAGCAGGGGAGAAAGGGACCATTGTTCAGGGGCTTTGGGGGAAAAGCATGGGCACTGGGGAGCTCCCCAGGGCTGGAGCAGGAGGAAAGGCTCCCTCTGCCCCTGCGGGTGGCTGGAGGAGAGGGACTGCTGCCTGCATCCATTGCTCCAGGCACGCCGTGGGGCACGGATGCCTTTGGAGCTGTGCACTGGCAGGCTCTGGCGGTGGTTTCCCTCCGGCTGCTGGAGCCACAGCCCTTCATCTGCCCGCCCAGAGACAAGCACGGGTACACAGCACTGTTCAAGCTAAAATTTATTCCTGCACGAGTCTCCCTTGTATGAGACACTTCCCTCCCATCTTGCTTACACAGTAAACAAGCCACCTGCCAAGCAGCAACGCTGCCCCAGTCCGGTACCTGCCGCGGGCAGCCCCTCCATCCTGCCTGCCCTCCCCTCCATCCCAGCCCCACTGGGATGCCCCGGGCTGGGTGGGATGCTCATGGCACCAGAGTGCTCAGTGTGTGCCCGCAGCGCCAGTGAGGGCAAAGTAGAATGGGTTGCTGGGTTGGATGTAGCTGCCTTGCGGGCTGGGGCTGGGATTGTGCTGGGTCAGGCCCGTCTCTCCTCCAGCTGCACCTCAGGCAAGGCAGGATGGGGAGGAGAATAAATTAAAGGCTTAAAAGGCCACTGGCGTTTGCTAGCTGGAGGACAGAGCAGCAGGGCAGGAGGGGACGCGCATCCCCGGGCACCCAGGGGGGCTCCTGATTGCAGGGACAAGAAAGCCCCAATTGCAGATGGTCCCGGAAAGCCACTGTCCTTCCCTCCCTCTCCTCCACAGGACGGATGTTCCTGTGCAACCCCAATGGCCTCCCGCTCCCCCAAAGGGTTTAAGGCACCGTCGTATGAGGATGCAGGTAAAAACCTACCTGAAGCATCCCCCGGCACAAGTCCCTGGAGAGCCAGGAAGCAGCGGGGTGCTCCAGGTTGAGCGAAGTCCACTATAAATACATAGAAATTCCACAAAACGTTTTCCTCCTTCCTGTCCGTGAGTCTTGCTTTTGAGGAGTGTGCATGGGGCAGCTGGTGGGGACATGCTGCCTGAGATGGGACGGAGGCCACTGAAGGGCTTGGGTCCTTTGCCAAGAGGTTCGGAAGTGCTGGGAGGAGGCCGGGAGCAGTTCACAAATCCTCTGGGATGGCCAAGCAGAATGGGAGTGCCGAAGAGGCCAGGAGGGATGCGGGAGGCTCTCCTGAGTCCCCAGCTGTGGGTGCTCCCCCAAGGGGAGCAGAGGTCCTGGCTGAGTCAATGGGGCCGGCAGCCCCATGCCCGCAATGTCCCTTGCTCAGTATCTTTATTACACACCAACCAAAAAGAAAAGAAGAAAGAAACTAAAACGTACCCCAAGGTAAAAAACAAATGCCAGCGACCAGAAGGTGCCTGAGCTGCCTGGGCCCTGCCCTGCCGCCGCTGCCTTCCTCAGGTTGGAGCTGGGGTGTTCCTTGCTCGGGGTCTGCTCCTTGCCTGCCTTCAGCCTCCCACTGCAGCCACCTCGGGGTCCCTCCTCTTCACCTCCTCCTGCACTTGTGGGGCCGGTTGTGAGGGGTGTCGCAGGGGGTCCCCAGGGAGGCAGGGCTGGCTACATGCGGGAGGACGGGCTGGCCAGTTCGTAGAAGAGCAGGTAGGCATCGCTGCTGCGGATGTGGCTGGATGACATCGGGGTAACACTGCGGATACGGGGAGATGCGCTGTGAGCGATGGGGACAACGCACCGGGATGCCCTGGGCAGGGGGTCCCTGCGTGCCCTGACCCCACAGCCACCCCTTGTCCCATGCTCAGCCTCACCGTGAGTCATTGAAACTGTGCCACTCGCTGGAGATGGGGCTCTTGCAATAGGCAGTGTAGTGTCCCCCCATGGTGGTGCCCGAGTGGTTGGAGACGGCATAGAGGTTGTAAACGGCGTGGTCTGTGGGGAGCAAAGGGGATGCTCAGCCGTGCCGGCTGCTGCCCTGCTGCCCCCCGGCATGCCAGTACAGAGCTGGGGCCAGGAGGGACCGGCATCCATGGGTCTGCCCCCCAGCTCTGCCACAGAGGCACTCACTGCAGCTCTGCGAGGCGAACTCCCGGAGGTCCAGGTCCTTCAGCTGGAAGTTGATGAAGGTTGTGAGCTTGCTGGTTCGTATTCTGGCCTCTGAGAAGCGCTTCAGGTCTGGGGATCAGGTCAAGGAGGCAAGAGATAAAGGGGAGCCTGTGAGGAAGTGCCTGCCCCCCACCCAGCACCCCTGGCCCCATCCCTTTGCCTAAAGGATACGGAGCACCAGGATCTTGGGGAACTTCTGGATGCTGAATTTCTTTGTGCACCTTGTCCTGGCTTTGCAGCGACAACACGTCTGTGGGAGACAAAGAGCATGAGAAGGAGGGTGAAGGCAGAGGCCAGCCCCATGGGGCTCTGGCAACGCAGGCATGGAGAGAAAGGGGTCCAGCCTGCACCAAGGCAAGCCCATCTGCCCCATACCGGTTTCTCATCCCCATCCAGCACATCCTCTTTGGTGAAGAGCCGTAGGCAGTCCATGAGGGTCACCTCCCCGTAGCTTTTCTGTGGGAGAATAGTGTGGGTTAGGGATAGGGTGTGCAGGGCAGGGCGCTGGGGGTTAGGGATTGAGAGGAGCCCTGACCTTGGGGATGGGCAGGGATAGGTCCCAGAAGGGATCGAAGGCTGTGGAGCAGTAGCCGCACTCGCTGCACGTCAGTGAACTCTTCAGCTGCCCAACGAAGAGGTCTGGTGGGACAAAGATGGGACAAAGCCGGGTGAGACCCCACGTTTCCAGCCCTTCTCCCAGCCCTGCCCTCCTTTCCCCACAGCCCTGCTCACCGCTGATGCGGCTGTCCTCCCTCTCCTGGTACCTCCTCCACATCTGGCGGCTCTTCTCATCATCACTGCAGGAGATGGGGAGACACAGCGGTACTGAGCGTAGCCTGGGGGATGCCAGCCCCCGTGACAAGCCCAGAGGGACCCATGTGGTCACCCTCCGCGGGTCGACCCTGCCTCTGCCCCAGCCAGCACTTACGGGAGGTGGTCCAGGGTGTCCGTGCTTGCCCGTGGCCGCACCAGCACACGGTTCACCTCGCTGTGCAGTCCATCAAGGAGGAACCGCAGGAACTCCTGTGCGTCCTGCTGGCTGCAAGACACAGGGCACAGCCAGTGAGCAGTGGCAGGAGCTCAGCTCCCCCCTGCCGCTGCCACCCCGACACCCCTTACTTGTAGCCGACAAAGCGGGGGGCATATCTCTGGATCTGGATCTTGAACTCGGAGGGGCTCACGCTCTCGTTGGGGGACGAGGTCCAGAGCAGCTGAAGCAGCTTTGCAAACTCTGTGTGCAGAGAGGCAGGTCTTCAGCGCAGCCCGCTCTGGTGGCACGGCATTGCCGTGCCCTCCAGGGGGGAGCTCAGCACCCCGCTTTGCTGATGGGACCCGATCCTCCCGCTGGCTGGGCACCCACAGCTCAGCGCCAGCCCCAGCGAGGCTGAGAAGAAGAGGTTGGCCCCACCAACCTCTGGCTGGGGGGCTCCCCAGGACACGGGGAGCAAGGACATGGTGCAGGGTGCGGAACCAGGGGCTGGTGGTTACCTGACATGAGCGCGGTGCGCATGCGGCTGTTGTTGTTGAGGTCCCGCAGGTACTGGTTCTGCAGGCAGTAATCCCGCAGCTCCTTGGTGTTGCTCAGGCACTGCAGGATGGAGTTCATGAAGCACTGGGGGAGGCAGAAGAGAAAACCATGGCAACGGGAGGCAGAGGGAGGCAGGCGGTGGAAGGGGGACACGCGGGGCGGGTGGGCAGAGGATAGGGACGAAGCAGTGCAGAGCACGGGAACCTCTTCCTCAGATAGCTCCATCGGGACTGGGGCGCAGGGAGCCACTGGGGCGAGAGTGGGGGTGCTGGGGGGCAGGGTGAAGGGACAGGGCTCCCCACTGCCCCACAGATGTGCCAGCATGGTATGAGCTGGGGGCCCCGGCTGGATGCCTGGGTGAGCACTCACCGTATTGCCCAGGTTTCGCAGGCCAGTCAGCCCCTGCACCACCTTGGAGCTCTGCAGAGAGAAGGAATGGGGCTGAGACAGTGTCCAACACAGGCTGCCCATGCCTGTGGGCAGCACAGCGGGGCCACGGTGCCATGGGGCAGACCCTCGAGTGCAAGCAGAGCCCTATCTCCCTATGGGCATCACAGCAGCACCACAGCTGCTCTCTGCTCTGGATGCACACAGGACCATAGCCAAGGACGCAGTGGGAAGCTGTGGCTGGCCTGCCCCATCCTGCTTGCCCGGCTGCTGCTGCTTGGCTCCCTGGCCCAGGACAATGTGCAGTGTTCAAAGTTCTCCCTGCCTGGTGACACTGCTGCCCCATGCCCTGGGCTACAGGCCAGACCAACCACGGCTCCTGCCTCCCCTTGCCAGCCCTGTGCCCTGGGAAGCTGCGGGGTGGAAGCACCACGGCTGCAAGAGGTGCACAGTGCCCCACTGCTGCTGCCTTGTCCACGCTGGGTGTCCCCCCCCCTGCACAAGCACACCCAGACCGTGGCATGGGATAAAGTCCACTTGGGAAAGTGCAAGCCCAGCCCTGCAGCAGTGAGCCCAGGAATGGGGCTGTGTGCCCAGCACTGCCCTCCCAACCACCCGCTGGCCAGTGCTATGGGACAATTCCAGGTCCACAGGTATTCCCTAAGCCGGGGAGGCCCACACAGGCACAGACACAGGCAGCTGGGTGATGGGGCCGGGAGGAAGACCACTCTTTGCTGGAGAGACCGAGAGCACAGAGGGGCCACAGGGTTGCCTGTGTCCTAGCATGGGGTTGGTGGGATGGAGCAGGGATCCTGCTCCCGGCCCTGCACAAAGGGTAGCGGTGGGATGAGCTCCCCGGCACTGTGCCCAGAGCAGGGTGATGGGACAATGAGGCTTGCGGGGTCACACTGCTGATCCTGCTCCCTCAGATGACCAGGTTTTAAGGATCCTCAGGCACCACCCCCCCAGCGTGAGGAGCGGGAGGAGAGGAGGGGAGGGGGCCCAGCAGCTCCGAAATAGCAGCATCTGGTGTGTGTGTGGGAGGTGCTGAGCACCCAGCCCTGACAGCAGCCCAAAATAACCCAGATCCACTTACACGTGCTCCTTAGCGACGGCGCAGGCATCACCCACCACAGCACCAGCGGCGACTCGGCCACCCTGTGTGGGTGCACATGGCATGGCCGGACCGACCGGGTACCCCGAGTGCCATGCGGGTGCCCCCCAGTGCCCAGTGTATGGGGGTGTCCCCAGATACAGAGCTCAGTGCTGGCGGGTGGCTGTGCAGAAGTGCCAGGCAAACCCATCGCTTATCCCTGTGCAGGGAGCCACAGGCCATGGGGCAGGCTCAGTGGGCTGTGGTGGGTCACACCAGAGCTGCAGGCAGCAGGAGACGTGGGTCTGTGTCCTAACAGCCTGCATCCCTCTAAGGGGCTGACCCTTGCTGCTCACATCCCCGTGCCTATGGGAGGCAAGGTCACTGTGCCAGGGGGGTAGCTGCATCTCCTGGGAGCTGCCCCAGTGTGCACCGGCCATCCCAAACAGGACTGCTCATCCAGTTGCCCTGGTTGGGCATCTCCCTGCAGGTGCCCAAAGGGATCAGAGTGTCCCACCAATGCGGGTGCAAACCTCCCCATAGACATGGCCTTCACCCACTGCCTGGCCAGGCCAAGAGCTAGGATGCCCTCCCAGAGCCTGGAGCACCGCAGGCCCAGGTGCCCCCATCCCATGGCACAAGCCTGTGTGCACCGAGGTCTTATCTCCCCCCCCGGTTTTCCCTCCCCTGGTGACTCAACTCCAGCTAATCCCCCTCGCCCGTCCAGGGCTTTATCTAGGACACGGCAGTGCTCAGAGGCGGCGAAGGAGAGCTGGCTCACGCGGTGGCGGCTGGGGAGTCCCTGAGGCTGCACTGCAGGAGGGGGACAAGGGACAGGGGATGGGGACAAGGGATAAGACCTGGACTGTGCTGTCCCAGCCGGGTCCACATGCCAAGGGCCTGTTTGGGGCAGCAGGAGAGCTAGAGCAGGCAGACTTACATAAGTGCCCAGATCTGCCCTCCCTGCCCCTTGCCTCTGCCATCCCTGCAGCAGGAGATCTGCCCTGGCGCTGCTGCTCTGGGGACAGCCAAGCTCAGCACGGTGGCACTGCCAAGGGGCTAGCGTGGCCAGCAGCCCCTTCCTTGCAATGGGCAGGCTGGGGCACGGGAACCTGGCCAAGGTCACCACAAGGGCAGGGCTGGGAGGGTGACCCAGGCGTCCTGACACGTGCGTTCCCCTGCTCCTTGCCCCTCCAGCAGGACACCGGGGCACCCTGACCCCATGGCGAGCCAGGATGGGCACCCACCCCCAGGCACCCCATCCTCCAGCGAAGGGGATGCTATGGGGTACCCCACGCTCCCCAGTGAGGGCAGGGGCCACCCCCTCCCCATACCCCCTCCTGTCCCCCCCGCAAGCCGGAGGGCAGGCAGCCGCAGAGCTCGTACCTTGGTCTTGTTGAGGACGAGCCCGACGAAGGTAGAGACCAGCAGGGACCCTGGCATGGAGGTGCGGGGCCGCAGGTCCTTGTGAAGGTCGGGGAGCGCGGGGGGCTCCTCGGGCAGCGTCACCGTGTACGAGTCCCTCATGATGGCCCTCTCGGGCACGGCAAGACGGCGAGGGCCAGCGGTGGGTATAGGGGGATGCCGGGGGTGGGGGGTGCCGGGTGGGCACCTTTTGCTTGTGGCCGAGCTACCACCCGGGACACAGGGTCAGGCGCCCGGCTCCAGCGGAGCGCCGCTGTGCTGGGGTTGTGCAGCGCCGGCGCCGGTGCCGGCTCTGGGGCTGACGGCACCTGAGCGGCTCTGACATCAAATGGGTGGAGAAGCGGCAGCGGCTCGGTGACGGCCGGCCCCCGCCGCACCGCGTGGTACAGCCGAGCCGACAGCCAAGGGGGCCCGCGAAGGGCGGCTGTGCCCGTGGGACACGCTCCCGGTACCATGGGAAGCTCTGGGGAGGATGCTGTCAGCACCCCACTGCATCCCCAGTACCCCCTCAATCAGCTCTCGGCAGCGCTGCTCCCCACGCACTAGTGTCCGTCTCCCAACACTAGCATCACAAGGGCAATAGGGCAAGGAGGCAGCGGGAGGAGAGCCTCCGGCTCCCCCGTGCTTCCAGCGCTGATGGGGCTGGCTTCCCGGCCCCGGGCACGCTGTGCTGCCGGCACGGTGCTGGCCTGAGAGCTGGGCAGGCACTTGGCAGAGCGGGTCTGCCCTAGCCAGGAGTCACTCGCTAGAACTCGGTCAAACTGGGACGCTCGCGCAGCATGTGGGTGCATGGGGTGCCCACAGAGGGGCTAAGGGCTGTCTGAGAGGGGCTCCCAGACATGTGCCTTCCTTGCACTGCCGTGCTGGGCTCCCATTTTGGGGGAGCTGAACAGCAGCAGGCAGCGCATGCCCCTCTCTTTGGAGGATGCATTGACACTGAGCTCAGAGGGTATTTCAGAGCCTTGCTTCCTCTGCTGGGGAAAAACTCCCCCCAGATCCCGTGTGAAGCAAAGACCCCATCGGGTGCCTCCCCTGTGAGCACTGGGGAAACTGAGGCAGGGAGCAGGCAGCGCCCAGCCTCTTCTCCTGCAGCAGATGAGGAAGCTGGCAGGGAGCCCAGCTATCCCGTGTCCCAGTCCTGCGTCTCCCTCTGCTTCTCCCCTCTGACCGCAGCAGGGTGAGCAACAGAGGCTTGCGACCGCTGTGTGTGCCCAGGTGTCCTACCCGCCTGCTCAGGGAAATTTCCATGGGCAGCGGAGGCAGGGAGAGCGCTGCTGCTGCTCCCAGCAGAGCCAGAGCCTCCAGCATCACTGTCCGGGCTGGAGGCACTGAGCAGAACCTGCTTTCCCCCCATGCCACCCCAATACACCCCCAGCCAGAGCCAGTGGCTGCTGCCTGAATCCCAATTGCTGCAGATGCAGCCTCCCCTTGTCCGCAGCGCAAGCTCGGCACAGCCAGTGGAGGGGCTGATGGTGGGGGGGGGGGGACGGACTATTTTTGGCACCAGCAAAAATATCTGAGGAGGCATCTTGCAGCGTTATTCATCTGCAGGGCCAGGGCTTTTTGCATCACAACAGGATGCTTGTCGTAATCCCTGCTTGCGTGCGCGCGCATGTGTATATATATACACCCCGCGGTGTGTACACCGTACACACACGGGGACACGACGTTCATATGGGGCTGTGCACCCCACCAGCCTCACGAATGCTGCGTGGCTCTCACTGCCCTTCCATGTCACATCCTGGGCCCCAGGACCATGGCACAGCTCCCCAGTGTGTGAACTGCTGTACCAGGGCTGCCCGCACCAGCAAGGGATCCCACCACCCTGCCCTGCATCCCGGTGGGTAGCCTGGGCGCAGGATTTGTCCTGATGCACAGTCTGCCCCCAGCTCTGTGCAGGGTGCTGGTACAGCACTCTCCCTGGGGATGCGCCGTGCTGGCAGAGCTGGTTCCATGGCTAAAGGGGTGGCCTTCAGCCACATCCCTCACCGAACCTTGTGCCCTGGTGACATCGGGCACCCTGGACCACAGACCAAGCTCCACGCAGGCTCTCAGGGCAAGGCTGGAGCAGGATTGAGAAGGGGGGACCCGGTGGGCTGGCATCCCTCAGAGCCAGCTCCTTGCCCTCATCTGTCCCCTCTGCAGTGGTGACCTTCTGCCATGGGCAGAGGTTGCCACGGACCTGGTTGGCACCACACAAGCAGGCAGGGCCGGCACTGGCTGCAGGCCAGAGATGTCAGCTGCTCAGGATGGGGCTGCGGAGAGCTGCCGGCACTTTTGTGGGTGGCTCTGGCCTTCTGACCCTATGTTCACCCAGGGTGGTTAATGGGGCGGCACAGCTCTGGTCCTGCCCCCCCCCACCAGCCTGCCCTTCCCGGGAGCCAGTGTGGCATGGAGCCAGCAGGCGCAGCCACTCACTGCAGCTGCACACACCTCCCTTTGCCCTGCGGGATGGTAAACTGAGGCACAGAGCGATGGTGTGGGTAGGGACCAATGTGGGCACCCTCGCCTCCTGCTCTGGGTGGTGGTTCATGTGGTGCAGAGGCAGGAGGTGGCTGGGGAAGAAGGGATGGGAAGAGGCACTGAGCCAGCCCCACCATGCCCTGGCTCTGGCGGGTGCTGCTGGCACTGCCCGTAGGGCTGGGTAATGGGGCAGAACCGATGGCAGTGCCGGGACTGCAACATGCGCTTGTTTCCGGCGCCTGGCACGACCTCAGGCGCCCAACTCTGTTTTACGATGGGTACATTTGCTTCCTGGCTTGGGAAACGGAGGGAAAAACCCCACAGGAGTGGAAAATAGCCCATCAAAGCACTAAGGAAACCTAAGCCAATGTCACTGATCCATCGTCCCCGCCTGCCCTAGCGCCCTGTGCTGCCGAACCCTGCTCACCCTCACCACCATCAGCCCTGGCTGGAAAGCCCCTGTCTGCGTTTGCATACAGAGCACAAAGTGTAGTTTGGGAGTAGCTGCCCCATGGGGCACCCACATTGCAGCAGTGTGTGGGCACCCGGTGCTGGGGGCCCCAGCCCAAGCAGTGGTGGTGAGGGCTTCAGTGTGTGCCATGGCTGGCGGCAGCTTCTGGGTCCCCCCTTGGTGCCCCCCACCAGGGCCTGTTGTGGGAGGCAGGAATTCCCTTCAACAGCACCATTCCTCCGCCCTCACCCATCCCTCCGACCTGCTCCTGCATCCTGGGGTTGGGGACCAGGGACCAGGCAGGTTGGGCACGGGGGGTCTCGCAGCAGGGCAGGGTACTGATGGCACCCTGCATGTGGTGCAGCAGGCACTGGGGAACCCCTTCCACTGCCCTGGGGGCTCAGATGGGTGCTTAAAACCCAGGTGAGCGCCAGGGAGAGGGAAGAGAGGGGCCAGCCCTGCCAGGAAAGGGACAGGCAGCTTCATAGGGACAGCGGGGAGACCTTTCCTGCTGAGCCCCATGAAATAAGGATAGAATCTGCCAGCCCTTGTCCTCCTGGTTTGGCTGGTGATGGTGGGACAGAGCTGCAGGTCAGACCCTGCGCCAGGGCAGACTGGCCTCCTCCATGGGTGAATGAAGGCTGACTGGAAAGAGAGCGGGAGACAGCGCGTGCAGAGCCTGACAGGATCTTGGAAGCAAACCTGAGTGGAAAATTACCAGGCTGCTCCCCTCTGCGCCCGAGCCGGGCTGCGTCTGTGATGCCAGCTCCTGGCCTGGGCTGAGGCCCTGGGGATGGTGCAGCACCAATTGATACCTGGGGCACCGAGTGCCTGCCACCGCGTGTGATGCTGAGCAGAGCAGCCGCTGCCATGGAGAAACTGCTGCTTCCCTGGCTGCCACGGCCCATGCTAGGGGCAGAGGCACAGCATGGCAGCAAGAGGCCATTCCAGTGATCAGGCATCACCGGGTATCAGTGCAAAACCTGACCAGCAGCTGGGCACCGAGTCATTGTGCCAAAGCACCAGCCAAACCAGCCTTCCCAGCTGGGTGTTCCAGCAAGGCGAGCGCCCAGCCCCACCATGTCACCCTCTCTAGCTGGGGTGAAGCAGCACGAAACCCATTTGGACTGGGATGGAGAAGAGGAAGGGGTGTGGGCAAGGTCAGCTCTGTGGGGACACCCTGCATGCACAGGTTGTGATTTTGCCTTCATGTGTCACCACCTGCTGTCACACTCACATGCAGAAAGGCGCAGCTCCTGACAGCACATAGAATCATAGATGGTTTGGGCTGGAAGGGACCTTAAGATCATCCAATTCCAACCCCCTGCCATGGGCAGGGACACCTCACACCAGACCATGTCACCCAAGGCTCCATCAACCTGGCCTTGAACACTGCCAGGGATGGAGCATTCACCACTTCTTTGGGCAACCTGTGCCTGTGCCTCAGCACCCTCACAGTGAAGAACGTCTTCCTTATATCTAACAAGGGCACCCTTAGCTGCAAGGCACCCATGGCGCAGGCAGCGATGAGCACAGCCCCTCAGAGGACACCATCCTGCCCGCACACGGCTGTGTCAGCAGCTCTAGCCCAGGACTGCTGTGACAGCAAGGACGGCGCTGAGGGGCAGCAGCAGCAGCAACAGAGGCACGGAGCAACGCACCAAGACTCCCAGGGAGATCCCATGAGATGTCCCGGGCTCCCTGTCTCAGCACAAGCAGGCGTGGGTGACATTCCCCACCACATCCCCATCAGGAACCACTTACCACGGTGTTCCGTGGGGACACGTCGCAGTACCCATCATCACTCCTCTCGCAGGACTGAGTGGTGCCGCGGGTGCCTGAGGGTGGCAGGGTCTGTGAGGGGCTGAGGGGGCCCATGGGGAAGCTGCTGGGGCCGTTCTTCCTCCCGTAGCTCTCCACGTAGTTGCGGACGTAGTCGGAGCGCGCAGCAGCCTGGTAGAGACCTTGCAGGGCGCTGAGTTCTTGCTGTCCCTGCGCGCTGGTGTTTGCATAGGCACTGTCCGAGGCGTGCAGCCCAGAGAACTCCCGTGCCAGGTCTGAGTGGCTGATGGATTTGCGACGGCTGAGAGATGCTGGGGGGGGCAGGTAGCCTGGGGGACTGCTGGGGGCTCCCGTGAAGGCGTAGCAGGCACCCCCGTTCAGCCCAGCGCCCGGTGGCCGGGGCTGGGTGCGGATGTACGTGGAGCTCAGACGGATGCTGGAGTCGGGGTACAGGGGCAGCCGGTTGCTGTCATAGCCGCTGGTTGGGGACAGCCCCATATGGTGGTAGCGGGGGGAGGGCAGGTAGCTGCTTTTGAAGCCGATTTTGTCACTGCCTGCGTAGGATGTGGACAAGGTGGATCCATAGGAGGTGTAGGAGCTGTAGCCGCTGGGCACCTTGCTGTAGGTGGTCTCAGCATAGCGGGATGAGTCAACGTACCGCTTCAGGGTGGAGGAGAGCTGGGACATGATGGAGGCTGGCGTTCTGCAGGCTCTCCTGGTGTCATTGACTGCAAGAGAAGAGCTCAGGGGTCAGCTCCCATGGGCCATGGGCAGCCAATGGGGCACCCAGCACCCAGTAGCTCACTGGCTCCTGCCTCGCATGGAGACCATGGGGCAGGCAGCAATGGGATCCCAGCGGATGAAGGGCGCAGGGGGGGCTGTGGGGTGCAGTGTGGCCATGACTTCTAGAGACCTTGGTGCAGCAGGGCCCATCTGGCACTGCCACCCATGTGCCTTCAGGCACCTTGTACCACAGAAAGGAGCCGCAGGCAGTGCGTGAAGACCTTGGTGCAACCACAACCACCCATGGACCATGGTTTGGGTACAGCCGGGGATCCCCGCATTGCAGTGCCCAGCCAACCAAGCAGCCTGCCCCGTCTCCCTGCCCTGCTGGCCTCCCATCAGTAATTCAAGCTGATGTAAGTCCATATGAGGTGGCTACTGTGCCCCCACCAGCCGGGCAGAGCCAGCTTGTAGGGGTGGCTGACACCCCAGCACTCAGTCCCCACAGGGAGCTGGTGGCTTCTGCCCCATGGCACCCACATGGGGCAGGAATATAGAGGGGACAGAGTCAGAAGCACCCAGAGCACACGCGGAGCCAGCCCGGAGCTGGGACAGGGCAGCGCGGCAGCCAGCAGCCCTCAGTGCCTGCAAACACTATCTGGATCTGCAGGGAGGTTTGCTCTCAGCACCCATGCTGGCAGGTTCATGGCTGGTCCCCTACCTGCCCAGGGTCGCAGGACCCCAGCCGAGCTCCTCGGTCCCTGTGTTGCTGGTGCTCAGCTCCCTGGGAGCCTGGCGTCCCTTCCCTGGCAGGACAGTGGCTCATGTGGCTCCGAGAGTCTCCAGTCACCCAGGAGATGACCCTGATTCAAAGGCTTTTCCCAGCCCAGCAAGGGCGGGCTCTGGCCCGGCTCCAAGCCAGGAGGTGATGGAGACGGTGCCTGGCCCAGCCCTCGCACAGCCCTGGCAGCATACAGGGCGCATCCAGTTTTGGGGGTGGGATCCTCTTACTGGATCCTCAGTAAGAGGAGCCACTGCAGCATCACTCCCTGCCTGACCCTGGGGGGACCCAGGCTCCTGCTCAGAGCCCAGGCATGCCACCCACAGTGGGACCCCCTGCCCCAGGGGAGCCAGCAGCACCCCTCTATGGGAGCCACCCTGAGCCCCCTTGGCTCCACAGCCCCTAGGCTGGTGGGTATCAGCTCCACAGACACCCCTTGCCCATCTAAACCCTGGTGTGGAAATGCCCCAGGACTGCTTTTAGGAGGTGGTGTCAAAAGCACCATCCAGCCGCCTCCTGGAGAACAGCCCAGCTTTCTGGCCAGTCAGCTGCATCCCGGCTACTGTTGTTATTGCCCAGGGAACAACCATCCCACAGCGGAGAGGAAACTATTTACGAGCAAGAGCAAGGTGGAGCCAACAGACCTGTTTGGGAATGGAGGCTGAGGGGTGAATAATCTCCTTCCAGGCAAGGACTCCACCAAACACCCAGCTCTTCCAGGCCAGGCTGCGGCCACCCTCGCCAGCACTGGGAGGACCCAGGAGTGGTTCTGCCAGCCAGGGTTTGAGATGCACAATGGGGACCCCAGACAAGGCACTGGCACCCCCTATGGATGGGAGTCAGAGCTTCAGAGCCCCTCGGCTTCCAGGGAGCACACGCTTGGCTCTGTTCCTTACTAGGACACAAAGCAGCCTGGCACAGGGACCCTCTCTAGGCTGCCCCTGCTCCTTGCCCCCTAGCCAGCAGAGATGATCAGCGCCAGGACAGCCCCATGCCATTGCCCCATGCCACCACTGGCAGCAGCAGCATCTCTTCCCTGCTCCCAGGAGAGCCACCAGCTTGGGAGCAGGAGGGCATCAAGGCAGCTTCTTTCTGGCATTAGGACAGGTCTCCATAGGGCAGCATGTGCCCTGGGGATGTGGGCTAGCTGATGGAGGGATGCGGGGCCTGGGAAGGGGAACCTGCCCCGGACACAGCAGCTAACCCATTGGCATTGAGGGAAGAGAGGTCTTACCATGGAGAAGTGCCGCATCTGCTAGGACTGCCTGCGCTGCGGAGTCCCCACGTCACATCAGAGCAGACCCCAGGGCTGTGGGGCAGAGGAGCATGCCAGGAGCCAGAGGAGCTCACGGGGTGTGAGAACACACAGGTTCCTCCCATCGCTTCCTGGCCTGCCCGGCCCCTCCCTGCCCATAATAGAGCTGAGCTTTCCTGCTGCTTGGTGAAGCCCTGGGGCTGGCATGGCTGAGTCAGGCCTCCTGCACCCTCATCATCCTCCTGGGGTGTCAGGGGAAGCTGATGCACAGGAATGTCCGGTCTGCCTTCACGTGGCCAGCGCCAGGGACCCAGGGTACCACGGGGCTCCTTGTGCTGCTGGATATGCTTCCAATGGGAAGCTCAGCCCAAAACCGGGAGGCAAGAGGAGCAGAGACCCTGCTCCTTCTCCAGCCACTGTCCCGGTGGTAGCTGTCCCCCTCGGTGGCCGTGGAGCCCCAGGGCAGGCTCAGCTTACACAGCACTGCCTCCATCCAAGGTGTTACGGCACAGCTGCTCCTCGCTTACGCAGGCTTGGAGCTGTGTCCCCTATCCCTTGAGACACAATGTCCCAGCCTGGAGGTGACATGAGAGCTCCCAGCCCTATGCAAAAGGGAGGCAGAGGGGGTCCCTGTGTGAAGCATATTGCCTGCCCCAGCCTGGCTGTGGTTTGGGATGTAGGGGCTCCGTGTTCACCTGAGAGTGCTGGAAGAGTAGGACAGCCAGAGCGGAATATGGCAAGGGATCCCTCTGGGGATCTGCGTTTCCCTCTAGGAAGGGTGGCCCCAAGCAGCCCTAGGGGGGAATGTGCTGCAGTGTTTGCTCCCTGCATGGAGCCCAAGGCACCAAGGGGTGATAGAAAACCAGCACCCAACGAGACCTGCCCAAGGTCACGCGTGCAGCTTCAGCCCGCCTGGCCACCGGGCCTGAGAACCCTGGAAGCTCGCACCACGATGCTGATGAGGAGTCATCACTCTGGACCCGCTCTGTGCTGCTGACACATACCCACCTGGCTGCGGAACCTGCTACTCACCGCTCCGGGGTCATCCCCCAGGCAATAAAACCCTAAACTCACAGGGAAACTTGACGTAAAGACCCAGGGCATGTGTTCTTGCTCTGAGGTCTGCGGGTGGGAAGAAAGAATGGACCCCGGGGAGGCTCTGCCCATGCTGAGGGACAAGGATGGTGTCGGGGAGATGGTTTTGGATCATTCTGGCAGAGAGCTGCCAGGTTTTCGCGCCTGGGCTCTATGGAGATGTACAGACCTCAAACCTCTCCCAGATGGTGTTACACAGCCAAAAGGCTGAGTCTTTGATGCCAGTGCCCCCCGTGTCCCCATGGCACCCCCTCCACTCACCTGCGTGTGGGTCGGTGGTGCTGGCGGCTGGTGGCTGGTCAGGGGCACGAGGCCGGCGTGGCGGGAGGCAGGCGGCTGGTCATGGGGCTGAGCGAGGGGACCCGATCCTGCCTCCTCGGGGCATCTCCCTTGGGGCGGGATGAGAGTGAGTGATGCAGAGGGGCCGGCAGCACCCCAACCCTTAGCAGGGGACCGGTCACCCCGCGGCTCAGCTCCTGCACCCTGCACCGAGAGGACACAATGGCTGGAGAGGGCCGAGCCAGAGGGCTGTGGAGCCACATAAAAACACCACGGCAGAAATTCACAGCTCAGGTTACCGGCTAGATAAATATAGTGTCTTTATCTGACCTCACAGGGCGCTGAAATGCTCCTCTTGCATTCCAGCATCGGGGAGGCTTAAAGGGGACGTGAACCCGAGAGGGCTGGTGCCCCACAGCAACGGGGTGCTGGAGGGGGAAGGCGGCAGAGGTAAGGGGGACTGTTGTGGGAATGAAGAAGGATGTCTGAGGGACATCCTTGGGGATGGGGACAGTATGGGGAGGGGAGAGATTTAGGGAGGGAGATGGAGGTCCGGGCAGGAAAGGGTGGATGGAGAGTTAAGAGAGGGAGCAGGGTGGGACACAACTTGGTGTGGGGGTCAAGAAGGCAGAAAGAGGTGGTGCCCATGGCTCCCAATAAGGAGCATCAAGGAGGTCTGGGTTTTTGGGGCAAGCCATAGGGAGAAGAGTCCCCTAAGCCCGCAGCAAAGGCAGGCACGGGGCAGACGGTGTGGCGGTGATGCATGGGAGCACCCATTCCTCATAGCTCCATGGGGACAGCGGGACACCCACCCAGCACCGCTCCCCGACGCCTGACCCACCCAGGGTGCTGTGGCCTCACGGTGCCGGCACCCGAGCGGCTGTGACTCAGTGAGCACCTGCTGAGGCTAATTAGGAGGGGTGTAATTAAGGCGGCATTTTTGTCCCTCCTGCCTGGCTCCAGCCCTTAAACAGGGAGGGATGCGTCTGGGCGTCACTTTGGGAGGCTGCTACAGGGTCAGCAGTGGTGTCAGTGGGTAGTGGCAGGGCCCCGCTCCCAAACATGAGGGTGAACACACCCCACGGTCCCAGGGTGGCATCTTGACCCTGGGCAGGGAGCAGTGTGTGGCTGTTCTAGGAGATGTGGGGGCCCTTGGCATCCCCACAGGCAGCATGTGCAGGAGGGACCCTGCCATGACAGACACAGCACCCCGGGGCCAGGAGCTCTAGGACATGCATACACACCCAGCCCTGCTCACACACACATTCCCAGCCCCTGGCAATTCCCTTCCCGGAGGCTGGTGGGGCCAGGACTTATCCCGGGGTACCCAGTTGTACCTACCCTGCTTTGCCTCCCTGCCGGCACGGTGGAATGCCCTGGCCCTGAGCTCACAGTGTGGTGAGGAGGGCTGGGGTTCCGGAACGAAGGATGGGGCATAGGGAGAGGGGTGGGATGATGGGATGGGGCAAAGGGCCTGGGTGCAGGGATCCATGCTCCAGGTTCATAGGAGAGGGTCACCCCGGGGAAGACAAGACTTGTCCCTGCCTGCTTCTATTCCCCCGCATGTTGCGGGTTGTTGCCCAGGAAGGGTGTCCCCCCCAGATGGGAGGCTGAAAGCACAGGCTGAAGCCCAGCCCTGCCATGGCCCTTCTCCCCATCGCCTCACACACGGGTGGCCACGGCTCCAACACACAACCTAGGGTTTTATTGTGCAGACAGAGGAACACTCCTGGAGGATAAGGTGGGTTTTGGTTTTTTTTTTCTGTTGTTGCTGTTCGTAGGGTTCTTTTTTCCCCCCCCTCGACAGAATTTCTTTTACGACAAGCTGTGGAAACAACTACAAATGTTCACAAAAAAATGAGACTCGAGATGCATCCGCGCTCTGCTGGCTGGGCTCTGCGCCTGCCCCAGCGCTCACCAGCAAGCCCAGGGAGCCGGGCGCAGCCAGACCTCAGCTAGGCACGGCCTCAGCAGCACTAGACAGCAAGCAAGCAGGCAGGGATGGGCAGGGAAGGGGCACGGGGGTAGGTAGGAGGCAGCTCGCAAGGAGTGGGGAGCAGTGCTGTGGGTTGCTCTCAGCTGTGGTGGCACAGCGCAGGCTGCACGGGTAGCTCAGCAGGGCTGGGGTTCACCCCATGGATGAAGATGCTCCTGCCTGCATCTTCCCCTGCTCCTGTGCCCTGTCCTGGGTGAGGGTACAGCAGGACCAGCCCTCCGGTCTCTCTTCCCATGGCCAGCTGGGCTGCTCTTACACCCTTTTCTGTTCTTAAATGGAGACAGGGAAACGCTGAAAGGGACGAGAGAGAAGGGAGAGGGCACATGGGGTCCTCCCAGCGGCATGGTGGGGCTGGAGGAAGACTGCTAAGCCTAGCTAGGGCCAGGCATTGGGATGTGGCTTCCCCACCAGCCTGCCTGGATCCAGCTCTGGGTACCTCAGGGAGGGGAGTAGGGGTGAATGCGGGGCTGTGGCTAGCTCAGAGAGGCTCTGCTTGCCTCCACTGGTGCTGGCAGCAATTCTCTCGTCACAGCTAAGGGCTGGTCTCCGGGGAGAGCAAGTGGTGTCTCTGGCTTGGGCAGCCCAAAGGTACCAGATGATGTCTGGAGGAGGCCTCGCTTCCAGCTCGGCTGTAAAAGACAGATTAGGAAATGCTTGTTGCCAAAGCATGTTTGCAGTGAGCCCCCTCCCCCAGGGCCCCAAAAGAGCCCTCAGGAGGCAGGGTCAGTTGATGGGTGTCTCCTAGACCTGCTCCCCTCTCTTCTCCCAGCCCGGGCAGGCTGGGGACACCCCATTTCCTCCAGGGCTGTGGGTGCAGCACCCAGCACGGGGACCCCTCTGCATGCTCACATCACCTCCCTCTCTTACCTTCCGATCCAACTGTCTTTCCCCAGTTGAGAACAGGCAAACCCCAAAAGCCAAAGGGACGGGAGAAGCGGGCTGTGTGGGGCTGAGGCTCCAGTGCTCCCAGCATGAGCAAACCAGCCAGCCTACCGAGCGGGGAGGTGCGATGGGAGAAGCAACGCTGCCTAGCAGAGCCACCATGCTTCGGAGCAGGGCATGTGTGCGTGTGATGGTGGGTCTTGGCACCGGACGGTGGTTAGCGTTAGATATACGGCTATACAGAGATAACACAGAGAGAGGTTTCACTCGTTCCAAATGGTTCAGCTTCTCTTTCCAAGGGCTGCGTTCTGGCGGGGGAGGCGGGTTTGCTGGGGTACTCGGTGTGTGCGTGCATGTGTGTGCGTATGTGCTTTTCCTTTCACAGGGACACGAAGTCCACGGCTTGCAGGAGAGGCAGGGAAAGGAGAAGCAGCAGGAGCCACGAAGTGTTCTGGATCAAGAGGCTGAAGCCGGCGCACTTCTCCAGTTTGTCTGTGAGGACAGGGGATGGGGAGGGAGAGAAGAGCCACGATGAAATCCCTCAGGAACAGGGATCGGGTGTTACAAGGGCATTGGGACTCAGCTTCTCGCCTTTTCTCCGCCACAGAAATGCACCAAGCCTCATCCTGGCCCCCTTGCCTGCTTCCCCTCCCACCTTGCGCCCTTCAAAGCTTTTTGGGGGCACAGAGACCTGGGGAAGCATAACCCTGCTTGTGCCTGGATGAGGTGACAAGGGAATGGGCACCAGGTCAGACGAAGGGCTCTGAAAATGGAGGACTGCTCCTGCACAACCGAAGTGTGGAAAATCCACATACCTCTTCAGTCCTTCACCAGCAGAATTGTCCCCTCTGCTGGGACTGACTGTGAAGCATCACCTATGGGAGGATACCCAAGAAATGTGCCCAAGATGGGGCCCAAAAGAGGCAGGGTAAGCAGCTAAGGCAGAGCCAGGACATCTGTGGGGCCGGAGGCTCTGCCTGCGATATGACCGGCGTATAAGGGCTGGGAAACATTTATGGGGCTCAAGGAAGGTTTGGGGACACCACGAGGGGTTGTGGTTCTCTCTGCTGGCCCTGCCAAGCCAAGGAGCAGGTGGGAAAGAGGGACTGAGGCCAGGCTGCCCGTCTCACCTTTGATGACAGTGATGTTCTTTATCTGGTTCCCGGTGTAGTCGTTGGTGGCCTTCAGCTCACACATGTAGACACCCTCATCGCTGGTGGTGAAGCTCTGCAGGTAGAGGCACACCAGGTTCTTGTGCATGGTGACGTTGGCTCGGCTCCGGTAGATGTTCTCAGAGACGCTGATGGTGCTGTGGATGACGTGCTTCCTGTTGTCCTTGGTGATGCTGAACTCGTAGGTCAGGGGGTTGCTGGTTTTGTTCTCATAGCGGCAGTCTACCCGGAGGCTCTGGCCCAGCAGGCAGGCACTCAGGTCCTTGATCATCTGGCAGTGGGCAGCCTGGAGGACTGGGAGAGGCAAGCAGGGGTTGGACAGGGAGCACAAGCACTGGGGATGCTCACGCAGCCTCCTGGCTCTTGCCTGGCTGCTCGAGGCTGAGCTCAATGGAAAGAAGGGAGGGGATGCGCGTCTGCCTGCTGTACCTGTCAGGATGACAGCGATGCCGACAGTGGGGTTCATCTCTCTGCTGAGGTGCCCAGCAGTGGCTGTCACTGAGAGAGAAGTCTAGGCAGAGAGAAGGAGAAGAGGTTAGCCATTGAACCCAGCACACAGATATGGGCACACACAGCACAGGCAGGCAGGCTGGCTCTCCTCCGTGATGCTCTGTAGCCTGCTCCTCATCATGGTGGCTGATTCACTGCACAGGGACTGGCCAGCCCTGCAGCGAGCTAGGAAATCAAGCACTGTGTGCCTGGCCAGCATCACCCTCCCACATCCCCAGGCAACACCAGCCACACTCTTCCCTGTCTGGATCCCCACAGTAGGCATTAAACAAGCATGGCACAGACCTGCAGCATGGCCTATGTGCGCTGCCTTCCCCTCCTGCTGCCCCGTGCCCAGGCTGGGGAGCAGGCAGGAGGAATCGGTGCCTGCACATCACGTCCAGAGGGCTGCCAGGTGAGGGACCCTCCCTCGGTGCCGGCGGGCGCCAGGCCACCAGCCCTCCTGCGGCTCCAGCGGGTGAGCTCAGCACAGATGACTCACTGCGATGCAGCGAGGGAAAGGGGCCAACAGCAGCGAGAAGGAGGGACATGGCAGCTGGACAGGGAGCCAAGGCTGCCAAAGGATGGCACCAAGTCACCAAGGGCTGAGCTGAGCCCGCCCAGCCACAGGGTGGAAGGGTTTTGGGGTGGCAGAGTCCACCCTCTGCATGCCCAGCCCGGTGACCGTGCCTCTTCCGGGCGAGGGGCCCGTGGATGTGCTGTCAAAACCGCAGGGCTGCCGAGAATCCAATCTGGCTGAGAGGAATCAATTGAAGGTTTGCAGCCCAGCCAAGCAGCCGCATGGGGAATCCAGCCGCAGACATGCGGAATGGAGGGAGAGGGTGGGGGAGCAGCAAAGCAGACGCTGGGGCTGAAGGACACTGCATCCTGCAGTCGCTTCTCCAGGCTGGCGATGCGGAGCCAGGTCAAGAGGAGGAGGTGAATTACCACCCTTTAGGACTCCAGGCTGGCAGAGGGGACAACAGGCCACCAGTTTGCTCCCTCTGAGCCTGACTAAGCATCCAGGGAAGAGCTAGGAACTGCCTGCACTGCAGCCAGCTGGATTCTTCTTTTTAGCATTTTTTCAGTCTTTCATATAACATTCTAGGAGGAAATACCAAACCCGTTTGCTCACTGTGAAGCTGTGAAAGATTTCTGTATCCGCAACCCCAAACCCCGGCCAGGAAGAAAAATTCCCTTCTCTTTGGTCTTGACAAACAAGAGAATGCAAATGGGGGCAAAGGCATGATGGAGAAGACTACCTGAGTCTCCTCTGGGTTCCTAGAAACTGGCCCCTGTCCTTTCCTTTGTTATTTCTCAGCTCTGACCCACTCCTCTTTGAATGTCCTGGGACACTATCTAGGTCACGGCCAGGTTTTCTTCCAGAAAATCAGTGCAAATAAGCTCCCAGAGAAGGGGGCTTCCTCCCATCTGTGTGCAAAAGCACTCAGCTATTCCAGGCTCTGGATTCATGAGCCCTTGGATCCTTTGTACCTCTCCTCCTGACAGTCGTGCCAGGTAACTCTCGCTCCTGCACAATCCCAGGGTCTTTGCACAGGGACAGACCCCACAAGGATGGTAGCATAAGAGCGACTCCAGCTCTTGCAGAGCAAAGCTTTCTAACGTGGTGTCTACCACCCGCTTGTGGCCACGCCACGATGGTGGTACCTCCGTGCCCACCACCACGACAAACGAGCTGTGTTGACAGTGGTGAAGCCATTGGGGCAGAAGAGAGCCAGACCGATGGGCTGGGAGAACCCCCAGGAACCCGGCTGTGCTGGCGGGTGGCTGCCAGCAAAAGGGGGGATACCTGGGGGCTCCCTTTATGCAGTGTGGATGCTCAAGGAAGAGCGAAGCGGTCAACACCTCTGCCGGGCCCTGCAAGGGGCAGGAGGGCTCTGTGCGAGCTGCTCATCCCGCAGGGAGCGGGCGTGCGCGCCGCCGTGCCCGTGGAGGAATGCCGCAGTCCCGAGCCTTTGCAGGGGAGGGAAGGGAAGGGAAAGGAAAGAAAGGGAGGGAAGGGAAAGGAAGAGAAGGGAAGGGAAAAGAAGGGAAGGGAAGGGAAGAGGGAGCGCCGCCCTCCAGCAGTATCCCGGTATCCAGCCTCCCCGTCGGGCAGCGCATCCCGCCGCCACCCGGGCAGGGGCAAGCGGCTCCCGCTTTGGGGATCCGACCCTCCCCGCTCCCTCCCGCCGCCGCCGCCGCTCCCCTTTCCCCACCCCGGGGCTGCCATAGCGGGGCATCGGAGCGGCGGGGCCGAGCGGTGCCTACCTGCCGGCGCTGTCCGGTGCTGGCCACGCTGCCGCCCGCGGGGCTGCCGGCGCTGTCCGGTGCTGCCCGGCGGGGCTATGGGCGGCGCGGCGCTCCCCGCAGTTTGGGACGGGCCGGGCGGGCGGCCCCAGCAAATCAGTGCCGGGCGGCGTCACGCAGGCTCGGCCCCCGGCCCTGCGGCGCGGTGCGGGAGGGGGGGGCTCTGCTCTGCGGACCGGCCCCGGCTCAGCCCCCGCCCCGGGCTGCGGCCGAACCGGCCCCGGGGGACGCGGGGGTGACCTAGGAGGAAGGAAGCCCCGGGGCGGCCCCAGGGGGTCACAGGGGGGGTCCGTTCGGTCCCTTCCCCACCCATCCCTTCCCTGTTCCCCTCTTTGTGCAATCTGGGAAGGGCGGCACATCCCCATTGCCATGGGAACACCACGTTTTGCTGAAGAGCCGCCAGCCCTCGTCCTTCCCGGCAATATGGATGTTGTTTTGCTGGAAAAGGAGGGTGCTTTGGAAGCGGGAAGAAAAGCGTGGCTTGAGCTGTGCTGAGGAGGGGGAAGGTATTCCCCCTCCCCACACGGGTAGAGCTCAGGCGCACAATGAGGGCAGCAGACACCAAGTCACCAAAGACCCATGCACCATGCAGACTATGGTGGTTGGAAACACAGGGGACACACCTGAAGCTCTGTGATGCCAATGGCCACAAGACTTAAGTTTTAGGCACAGGGCTGGTGGCAGCAAGGATGCAAACAAGGGCTGGCTCCCACCACTGCATGGTTGGGGAAGGGGCTAAGCATAGCTGTTTCTGCACAGGCAAAATGTATTTGGACCCAGAAAAGAGCCTGGCAAAAGACCTTTTCTCTGCTCTAGGGCAGAGTGGAGATGACAGAAGAGGATGGCAGCATCAGGGAGCTGCTGTCCCTGGGAGTCTTTGTCTTAAAGCAGCCCAGGAAGGAGCAGAGGCATGCAGGATGGCCTGCCCTGTCCTCACCCCCTCCACAGCAAAAAAAAAGGCTGGCACTGTGAAAGCTGATAGGAGAAGTCATATTCTGCTCCAGCAGAACCTGATCCCAGGTGACATCCGAGTGCAGAGGTTTTGCAAGCTGGCTGTGCGGTGGGGTTTTACTAATTCTACAGAATCTTGGCTCTGGCTGTGGATGTGCTGCCCCAAATAGGGCTGGACACCCAAGCTAGCCAGAGGCCCGTGATTCCCAGGGAGTGTGCAGCAGGGTTCCAAGTGTGCTCCCATGAGGAGGGCAAAGGTCTGACCCTATCTGGGTACCGAATGGACCTATGCTGTGAAGTTATACACAGCTACACGTGCACAGCAACACAGCTAGGCTGGTGATCCAGGATATACAAGACTGGCGGTGCTGGCTAAGGATGGGATTAACAGCATGGCAAACCGGCACAGAAAGCCACCACTAACATGACTGGAAGCAGATTGATGCAATGCAAGCAGACAAGCACAAGAGGCATGTTGTTAGGGTGCAAAGAAATGCAAGCATGAGGTCTGCATCCAAACACAGCTGTGATGTGGGGCAGCACATGTAACCATGCACATACACACGTGCACGCACACACAAGTCCCTTTTATATCTAGCTCCACATGTCCACAAGCTGTGTCTTCTCTACATCCCCACCCTCACTCCCAGCTATGCAAGCACAGGCAACCAGGGAATTCAAGCTCGAGGGGTTGGCTTTTGGAGGCACGCAGTTGCTCAAGCCCCACTGCACTGCAAGAGATTTCATCTCCCTTCAGATCTCTGGCTGGTGGTGCTCTGGAAGCAGGCATGATTGTGCAGTTTCTGGGCAGTGCTGGCAGCAAATGTCCTGCCTAGGTACTTGCAAGAGGCTCCTTGCAGAGGTTCTCTCACATATAGTCCATTCACTGCAGATTGCAGGCTGGCTGCTAGCCATAAACCAGAGAAAATCAGTCTCCAAGTCACACCTAATGCAGAGGCCTCCAGATAGCGGTCCAAGGAAAAGAAAGGGTGGGGAGGAGAAAATCTAGTAATGACAGAGGAATGGAGAGGGCGCAGGCAGTGTTTGCAGTGGCAGATGACAGGCAGAGACAGACACCCAGGCATAAACAGGAGCAAGGAGGGAGCCAGGCACAGCGCAGGTACCAGCAGGCACAGGTGGATGCGGCAGGACAGTCAAACAGGCACAGACAGCTCTCTTAGGAGCTCAGATCAGCTGAACTGCCCCTATCTCCTGTCTGGAGAGAAAGCCAGGGCATGTGGAGAGTCCTTCTGCTCTGCTGGAGTGTGTCAGGGGCATCACTGCTCCTTTCAGCTCAAGGACCATCCTCAGCAGCTGCAGGAGGCAGGCCAGGAGCCGAGGCACTGATTGGGGACCATGACTCGGGTGTCTAGTGCTGCTGCAGCAATTAAAAGCTGGCCTTGTCCCAAGGACATGCTGCTGCAGGGGGTGCCCTTCTAGGAGAGAGGTGCACATCCTTCCCGAGAAGAACATCTCTCCCCTGCCCTCAGCCTACCCCCAAAGACGGGAGGAAAGAGAGTGTCTCCCCCTCCCTCTCATGAATCACAGCACAGCGTCACCCTCTGGGTCCTGCTCAAAACATGACAGCAGGATGCCCACGCAGCAGCCGGTCCCTACCAGCAATCATTTGCTCCCCCACTGCTAATTGCTGGGGAGGAGAGATATGAGGTCCCAGCCAACAGGATCTGGGGGCAGCACTCCCAGAGAGAAACCCCTGGCATCCTCTCCAAGGCCATTAGAGCTGGGGAGTTACGGGATGGAGGAGTAAGAGAGGGCATCTGAGAATCACTGTTATTGATCTGGCAAAGATTGCAGCTCTAAGCCTGACTGATGGACGTGCTCGCCAGCCTCACAGTGCAGTGCCTGCCCCTGTATGTCCCCACTCTGCCTGTCCCCAGAGCTCCAGCCAACAGGAGGGTGGCAAAGGCTTCAGGCTTTTCACTGCACTAAGCCAAACCCAAGCCCTTCCCACCTCATCTTTGGGGGACAAGAAAGGGAGGCCGCAGAAGAGCTTTGCCCTTGATTGGAGAGACAGAAAGGCCCTTGGGAGCCCAGCGAGGCCCCACGGATGCTATATGTAGCACGGCCCAGATACGAAGCCCTTGGGCTTTGAGGCACCACTGCACAGAGCAGGGGTGGAGGAGACTGTGCTCCCCTCCTTCCTGCGTGCAGCACACAGCCACGGAAAACAGGGGCAGGCAGGGCTCCTGCTGCAGCACTGTCCTGGGCTCTGCTGTGCTTCAAGCAGCCACATTAGCCCAGCTAAGGAGACGGCTGGATGGCACAATGCCCCAGCTCTGCCAAGGTGGCTTGCCTGCAGTGTGCAGGGCTCCTCCTTGGTACCTCTGCCTGCTTTATGGCTGCATCCTGGGTACAGAGAAGCCCCAGAGACTGAAGACCTGTCTAACAGGAATCAGCCATTATAGGGATCAGCTCCAGTCCCTGCACTGACACACCAGCAGGAACATCCCTCCCTTCCCTCTGTTCCTCCCTGTTTGCCTGCAGGGTCTGGCTAGCAAAGTCCTGGCTCTGTGCTCGCACACAGCCATGCAGGAGAGCCCAGTGGGGATGCTGCACCCTCCTGCTTGTCATGGTGGCTTGTTTTGAAGGCAGGCACTGCTGGGAAGCTGCCAGCAGTGGGTATTCACCGCAGTGTAGGATCCCCCATAGTAAATCCCTGCTTCACCTGACACTGCTATTGGGGTCTGGGAGCCCCCAGGCAAGGCCCCAGCAGCGCAGCTTTCCTGCCCAACCAGAGCAGAGCAATTCCTTGCAGTCTGATATCCATCCAGAGGATGGGTGACCATCTCTGCTTCTAGCCCTTTGTTCCCAGAGCCACTACAATATTCCTGCAAGAGACCTGGAAATCCTGGTGGGAGCCAGCCAGGACATGAGGAGTCAACTCAGCCTGCAAGAGGGGTTGACTGAGGCTCTCAGCTTGCTCCATCTGCTCCTCAGACTGAGTGGGAATGGTGCTTGGTTGCCTACTCAGACTCCTTGCTGCCTCCCATTGCAACCAGCAATGCATCCTGGTGGGATAGGAAAGCTGCTGGGACAGGAAAGCTGCTTTCTGCACCGTGCCCTGCAAACCTGATCTCTGCTGGGCTCAGAGGGAGACTTGTCGCTTGGGGAAGGAGAAACATCTTTGTCAATTGAGCCAGGCACATAACTTAGCTCCTAGCTCAGAGTCTGGAGATCTGGGTCTCTTACCTGCAGGGTGAGTGGCTAGAAGGCCCATGTTCAACCTCTTTGCAAGGGTGCCACATCCCATGGGCTCTTCGTCTGAGAGTTCACATGAACAGAGAGCTGGAACTAGGAAAAGATGCCACTTGAGATGGTGGAACTCCCCTCCTCCACCTGCTGAACACCTCACCCTGTGACACACCATCACCCCCTGTCCCCCCTTAGGATGGCAATTGAGGGGAGCACCTCACTGATGCCAGGTTGTGCAGCATTAGAAACCCCAGACACACAGATGGTTCGCAGAGCAACTTTAAACCCCTCTGTTTTGGGGAAATTTACCCGTGTGGGAAAGGAGAAGCTCTTAGCGGCCTCCTAGGATGATGCTGGGCAGAGAAAGAGGCACAGGGCACAGCCCTGCTTCTGCTCTCCATCACCAGCCTAGCTTTCTCCTCTCTGTCTCAGGAGACATGAATAATGCAAGCTACAGAAAATGGAAATAGCTTCCCTGAATTTTCTCCTCCTACCTGCTGGGCCTTAAGGAATGGAAACCCTTTATTAGTGTTCCTTATTTATGAGGAAACCATCAGGGTAGGGTGGTTAACTCTCACCACCCAGGTTCCTGTGGATAATTCCCAGCCAGCGGGGAAGCTCCTCAAGCTGGAGAGAGGCAGGTTAAATAAAACCAGGCAGGTTTGCCCCTTCCAGGCACAGAACAGAGCTCGGTTCTGCTGTTGGGAGGCCTGGCTTTCACCCTGGCAGCGCCGGACGCGCAGGGGCTGTCCCTGCAGCACACACAGTGCTTCCCTTTAGCAGCCAGCCAGCTGCTCGCCGCACTTGGGTTTGTGTCACCAGCTCCAGCACTCGCTTGTCTCCCCCATTGTTAGGGGGGACAATGGGAGCGTGTACCCATGGGTGAGGAAGGGCTTCCCCTGCTCCCTGCCTTCCCTGCAGCTGATAGGAGCCAGCCACTCTGTGCTGTCCCGGGTGCCCGGGCAGAGGGGCTGACAGCACTGCCTGCCCAGAGCCTGATGCTGGCTCTCCCTGCAGGCACTGGGCAAGCCCTGCTCTCTGCCTTATCCTTCACAGCACCAAGCCACAAACATCAGCATCCTTCCAGCCACATCCGGCCGTGCAGAGCCAGCCCTGTGCTGCACTGAGTCACTCACTGATTCCTCCCAGCCCGTATGACAAATTGTTTGGAGCAGAAGGAGATTTTTAAGCATTTCCCAGGCAGCTTTTTACCCATTGTTGTCTGCTTCTGTTTGCTTGGGAGGCTGGAGAACCTTGCGTTTTCCTGAGCTCTTGCAGCAGAGATACTAAGCCTGAGTCCCCTGGACCTGTCTCTTCTACGATCTCCTTCAGGGACAGGAAGTGGGTCACTTCATATCTCCATGCATCAGTTTGGCCACAGAGAAACATGTCCTGAAGAAATTCCTTCCTTTTTTTGTGCAGGCTGACCTTCTGATTTGAAACAGTAGTTTCTAGGAAACAGATTGTAGGTAAAGACAGCACAATCAAAAAGAATCACTGAGCTTTCGTCGAGACAAACTGAAAGCCATAGGTCAGAGTTAGAAATGAAAGAGAAAGAAAGAGTCACTCTGACACCCAGTAAAGAACTACGCTGGCATGAGTGGTCTTCAATACACTGAGTTACTACAAGCACCAAGGTTGCAGGCAGAGGACCTCCAGCAGTCACAATCACTTCATTGATGCTATAACACAGAAGATCATTTCCAACAGCAGTATAACATCAAATGTCTGAAAATGCTGCTGCCTTGGGCTTTCCCCATCCTATTTCCATCCATTCCCTAAGAGGGCCCAGCATGAAACTCTTGCCCCATAACTCATGGACACCCTCCCTGGGTGGTTCTGCACCTTTGGAGCACCAAGCATAGGCAATTCCTAGGTTTGCTCAAAAGTGGGGTCCTGCCAGGGAAAAGCAATGCTCAGCCAGGGCTCTGGCCCCTGGGCCAGAAGCAGCACAGCCTTCATAGTTCAGCACTTGACCAAAGAGGGAGAAGTGGGAAGAGGCACAAGACAGTGGGATTTTGCCCAGCTCCAGGCTCGCTGCGTGGCTGCGGACAGCTTCAGCATGTTCAGAGTCAGAAGCTACACAGCACGTGGTTAAACATTTCTTCCTAACAGAGCTTGGGACCCTGCCAGCCAGCACTTGATTACAAGTAACTTACCCCTCTATTCTTTTAAGGCACTTTACATGGTTTATTAATCTGTCCATTGCTTCTACCAGTTTTCAATATCCTGTATGTTAAAGGCACAGCTTTATGTTTTCCTGTAAATAAACCTGGCAACAGGCTGTGACAGTGTCAAAGTTTCAGCACCTCACCTGCCTTCCAGTGTGGCCAACCAAGCTCTTGCAAGCGGCCAAACTCTCCATTCATTTCACTGCTCGCTTATCTGCTTCAGTATGTTTCTGATTATACACTTTGAGAGCTATTTACAAGCAAGTGCAGAATAAAACACATAAGCTATGCTTATTTTTTCATTCCGAAAGGAATTTCTGCATCATCTTGTTGGAGCAAATCCTCTGCTACAGTGGGTATATGAACAGCCCCCCAGGGAATCCCACTTCCAAGCCAAGCAGCATTCCACTTGGGAAGGGATTGAAGCACCTTTGGACACACATCAGCTAGCCTGGAGCATTGCCCTGTAAGGTGTCTGCTGTAGAATGGCAATGTCACTTACCTGGACACCACCTCATGATACCAGAGATTCCACTTGGGAGTACCCAGAACAGATACAAACCATCTTGTGAAAGCAATAACTTCAACTGCTGTTGAAAAGGAAAAACGAACCCCAAACATGCAGGGCAATTGTATGAGCATAAGTAACAAGAAAAAAGGCTATCAAAATGGCTATGAGTGCAACAGAGAGTTTGAAAAGTTATTTTATTGAGGAACCAGAACACTGAGTAATGGGAAAGGGAAAAAGGGAAGTCACAGATGCTGTACCCGGACACAAAGAACACTGATTTTCTGGATGTTGGGGTCCACAAGTTTTCTCCAACATGAACGTGCTGCAATAAAACCAAAAAATAAGCGAGACAAAACCACCACAGTGTATCTCTAACCTAGAGGACAGCAAAGCAGCCTCAAAGAACAGTTCTGCCAGAGAAAAGCCTCCATCATACAAGGATACCCCATTCCACACAACTGCATGAGAAAACACTGCCAAGGAAGCTCTAAGCAGGACCTACATTGGAGTATCTGGTGACAATCCCCACCATCACAGAAAACCCCTTCTACTTCAGCCTGTCTCACCAAAGCGATGCACAGCAGAGTTCTGGATGGTGCTGGAGCCACTCACCCTGGGCAAAAGCAGCTGGATGTGCAAAGCAGCAGCCAAAAGGGGCTGCAGCCCTGCTTACAGAGGGCTGCAAAGCAACTGGGACTCTAGGGCACTCCACAGGCTACTCTGGAGCTCAGCTGAACACAAGAGGCCCTTTCATTTCCTTTATTAAAAGTGGTTCAGAATCAGCAGTATGTGCTCTGGTGCGACTTCCCCAAGTTTTCAACCACATGCACCCACTTAAGCGGATTTTTACATAAACACATCTGTCTTAATCTTTTCCAGATTTGTGCTGCTGTTTTCCCAGAACAAACGCTTCGGCACTTATCATTCCTCTGCCAGTAATAATTCCAAAGGGAGCACGCTATTTTGCGCTGGAACGCATGGTCAGAAAGAGATATAAAAGTTAAGGAAATAAGGCTGGTTCCTCATGCGTTTTGAAGCGTTCCTTTTCTACATCTCTCTGCACAGAGGTTCTTGTGGTTAGCAGGAAAATGTACAGTTTCCTGTAAACAACATCCTGGATCAGATTGCAGCCTTGTGTCCATGGGACTTCAGCCTTCAGTTTCCAATCCTCAAGAGCCTCAAAAAGAACCCCTAAGCAAGGCAAAGTAGGACCCTCAAAGCCAATTCACGAATTCTCTCCTCTGGAGAGTCTTGGCACTCTTGCAAGTCAAAGAAATTACATTTACTGGAACTAGAAGCTCACATCCAGGCCTTGGGTACCCGCTAGCACATTGGAGATACTGTGCCAACATGAAATGCTGAATCAGTGCAAATTCACTCTGCTGATTCAGGTGTTCCAGCACTATTGTTTCAAAGGAAGAAGCTTTGTCCCAGCAGGTTTATGCCAGATAGGCTATCATCTGTGCTCCTGCAGATGACACAGCCAGCACAAACAGCTCTGTGCATGCCAGCAACGGGACTAAAACCTGTTCATGCATTGCTCTGGGCAGTGCTTTCATTGCCAGGTGATCCACAGATATGCAGACCCAGTACTAATCAATGCAAAACAGCACTCTGCTACAGCTCTGCTCTAAAATGGGACTGGACATTTTGAAATGAAATTTCCCTGTTGAAAGAGAACAGTCTCAAGGCAGAGAACAGCAGATGCCAGCACTGACACACAATTCCAGGTCTGGTAGAGCAGCAGTCTCTCCCTTTGCTTTTCTAGGCTTTTCAAGGCATTATCAATGTTTCTACAAACATTTATACCCAATCTCCAGCCAAATACCTGTATCTGCCTGGCTTCCTCTGAAGCTTTAATCCGGATCATGTTGAGGACTCCTCCAGCACCTCATACCAGACTGCAGCCCCGGCAGAAACATCTACCTGCTCCTGAGAAAGCTACTTATAGGCATCCCAGCTGCATTCCTGGGGTGATGAGGGCAGGAGCCCTCACTGGCAGCACCTGGGGGGCACTTAACAGCAACTCCATTAACCCTTGCATTTACATCATTCAGGAGTTGAATTCTAAACAAGATGTTTTAGGCCCTTTACATGCAAAAATACTGTCACTGTATAGTATATGACCGGGAAGTTATTGCTATTTTTCAGTGGTCTCCTTGGTGTTTTTAAACAAGAACTTCTCAAGAAGTTGTTGTTTATTATCTATCTTTCCTGTGCAATGCCAGGAATAAAAATGTGGAAATAAAGATTTATGCTACCTCTTTCTAGTGGTGCTTTTCCAGCCTGCATCCTCCCTCTCTTTGCGGCTGGATTTGCACTTTTCATTGCCTTGAAATGCCTGGATACAAAGCATTGGCTGAGTATCACAGTGTTCTCCTGGACTGCTAAAACTGAGTCCTCTGAGATATTCAAACACCTGAAACAAGATTATAAACCGTGTGATTATAAAGCTTATAAAACAATCTTAGAAATTGTTACTCAAGTTTGTACATTGGCTTACAAGCCTTTTGAACAAGTATGTTTCTCAGTAGATCATTTGACTTTGTTTGCTATGGTTTTTTACATAGTTTATTTACATGCTATAGTCTATTTACGTATACACATAGACTATGTTTATTTATATAGTTCTTTATTATGGAAGCAGTAGAGGGTGTTTGTGATGAGTCAGTCATAACATGAGGTGTTATACATACATTTTACTCTTGCCATGGGATAGATGTCTTTTTATGTTGTGAATCTCAGTTTTGAAGAGATTCAGTTGGGAAAGATACTCCAAAACCCAATGTTTAGTATTTTAACCAGAATCTAGGCTAGGTAGAGAAGACATTCCTCAAAATACATGTCACTGGAATCTATACAGCAGTTACACAGAGGAAATATGCATCTTTCTGTGCATCTTACTCAGTAAGATTCCTTTTCTTTCTGGTGATTTCTTAACTTGAAGGAAGCACTTAGAGGTATTTCTGAAGCCGCATTAGTAAACTCAAAAAAATCCTCAAAGAGCAAGTTATTGGCAACCAAAGGAACATTTTGTTGGTGAAAATCAGAGGCAGGGCCAAAGAGATGGAAAAAATGAGAAAGGTAGGGAAAGAATTAGATGAAAAACAAGTACTGTCAGAGGAAAACATTGCTATTATAATCATGCATGCACAGAGGCACAGGGGAAAGCTCTACTTAAATACAAACACACACTTAACAAAAAGGGGATTTATTAAGCATCGCAAACAATGTAATCTGCTGTTTACCACAAGAATAGTAAATAAATCCTAGGAACCAAACCACAGCCTATTTTAATGCAATTCGTGTCTGTGCTGGCAAGGCCAGGGCTACATTTCTGAAATTGTATTGGAAATAAATCACAAAAAGCTCCATGCAAATGAAGAAAAGCCTTGCAAATATGAGTTAATCAAGTGTAAAGGGCCAACAAAGGCTGCCCTGAAGTCTCCATGTGCCCTCCTCATGCAGAGCAATGACTTGATAAGAGTTAGCTTCTTCTTCCATTCCCCTTAACACTACATTAATTGCTTTTCCTGCAGAGGTACATCAGGGAATTTACACTGAAACCACTGAAAAGAGTCAGAAACAGCTTTAACAGGGGGAGGGAAAGAAGGCAGCTCCCTGGCCTGCACAGATGAGTGTGAGCACAGCCGCTTGCACCTTGCTGTGTGTATTTAATGGCTTTCCACTGTAAAGGTGGTCTGTGTTATTGGGGTGAGCCAGTCAGCATCATTGGTCATCTCTTTCCAGTGCAGTGTTTTAGGGAGCCTGGGATGCTATGGCTCTCTTAGAGACAAAGCTGCCTGATACAGGTAGGCTGACCTGTATGGGTGTGAGGAAGCAGTATGATGTTAGCATCCCTGCCTTGCAGCCCCTGTGTTAGCCCTGGTGAGCACTGGGCAGGCTGGTTATTCTGCTAGGAAGCACCAGAGGGTAGCATTGCCTTTTGCTGGAGTGCGCTTGTGGAAACCACTGTAGTGCTGCTGTTTTCCCTATTGTGAGGATTGTCGGAGTGGAGCAGGCTGGATCCTAAGGTCCTGCAGTGGTCTGTTCTTACATGTGAAAAGAAACCCATTGTAGGAGCCTAAAGTCTCATCTTTTGTTTATGGGATGAAATAATAGGGATGAAAATGAGCTTTATGGACTCATCTAGTCATGAGTCGTACAGCTCTATTTCATGTATATGCCAGCAGGCCTAAGTTACTGTGGGAGGGCTTTAGTGGAGAAACACAGATTTCAGAGCTGATCTTCTAGAAGCTTACTAGCTGAAATGATGACAAGTAATAGCAGTACAGCTTCTGGATGCCTTATGGAACCCATTGGGAGCTCTCCTGTATTGTCTTTCCACATCTAGTCTGTTCTTCTGCAGGTATGCACCAGGCTGAGGAAGGACTCTGAAGCGGCCCTGATGACTATAGAGCTCAGAGTTGCACTGTGCTGTCTGCAGCTCAAGCTACCTTGACCTATAAAAGGCAACCGGAAGCTCAGATCTTCTCTGTGCTGCGGGATAGCATCGGTGTCCTGCTTCAGAGGTCTGCATCATTTTCTACCTACAGCAGAGCTTGGGTTCCTTAGTAAGAAGCATCAATGAAAGGTAGGCCAGAGCTTTACAAAGTGTTGGGACACTGATTTCTCATGCAGTTTAATGGGATGCAATGGCCTACCTTCACCTAAGTGATGCTGGGGTGTGGAAAACACCTTCTTGTTTTGCCTCCTACTTGAGGCATTGTGGAAATATAGCAGCTTTCAAGGTCACTCATCAATACTGGCCTGGTGACATCTCTAGACAAGGTTCACCCCACTCTCCATATTGTGCCAGGTACCAGACCGGCATCACCCATGCCCAGTCAGTAGTGTCACAGTGCTGAGGACCTTCAAACACCCCTCTATGTTCCCTGTGCCCTCTGCCTGACGCATTTTCTTCTGCAGCCTTTGGTTCTTCCTTATCATAAATCCTGTAGGATTTAACTTCTAGCTACTGATCCTTTTGACAGTAATGGACCATTAACTAACTAGACATAAAATTGAAAGTGTAAATCCCTCTCCCTTGGGGAATTAGAAAGTAGGTTTAGGATGCAGGCCATGAAATGCAAGAGTTCATTGTAATCACAAACAAGGCCTGATTAACTCTGCCTGCCCAGCGTTCACAGCTCTGTGCCAGCTCATGAACAAGAAAGCAGAAGCTGGGGCTAGTACAGCAGAACCATTTGCATCTGCCACGGAAAAGCCTTTAGTCTCTGTGTTTGAGCTTGTTTATCCCATTGCCAGGGTCTCACCCTGTAAGAGTCTGGGCTGTGAAGGAATTATATCCAGAGACTGATGCTGTCTCTGATTGCAAGCTTGGTGCGTTTCCCTTGCTTGGATGAGAAGGGAACACCAGGAGCTTCGCTCACCTCAGAGGTGAGGAGTGGGGAAAGCACAAGCTGCCCCAGGGGAATAACCCTGACTGCTCCCACCAGGGAGAAGGACGGGATGATACAGCAGCTCTGCAGGTTGGTGTGTACCAAGTCCAGTCCCCTGCACTTTCCCTGGGCTCTTCAGCTATGCGGCAGCGCTCTGCTATATGTCTGTGGGAGTGAGTTTGCTGCTGACTCTGTTCTATAGACCTTGAGATCAGTGCCCACTGATTGAAAAAGTTAATTACCTTCCTCTTGCAGGAGTGACTCTGCTTTCAAGGTCTCCCAGGTCCTTAATCAAGCACCTTCCTTTGAAAGAGATTTTGATTGAATCGCACTAAGCAATTAGAGCCAGGATGGCCAGGGCAGAGAAGGACGGGTTCAGAGACCAAACCGGGCTCTGCTTGTGGTGAATGGAGTGGTCCCCAACTTCCCAGGAATAAGTGGCTCAACCAGAAGAGGGAGAAACAGGTCCAAGAGCTGTTTATGCAGAAATTAAATACCTTGGGCAGTGCGAGTACCACCTGGAAATTATACAGGCTGCAGTAGAAAAACTAGATATACATATATACTATATATATTATACTATTACTATAGTATATACTATATATACTATATATTATACTATTATACTATATGATACGTATATACTATATTATATACAGTATACTATATATACTAGATATACAGAAGCTATTCAGCATGGGAACAACGTAGGAGAAGGAGAGGACCTGGCCTGGACTCTCACTGTAGAAGCAGCTTTTACAGTATTTGAGTGCTCTGTAGTAAGTAGTTTGAGGCTTTCTCCTCTCTGTGCTTTATTCTTTCTTCAGGCTCTGTTTTGCAACCAGAGTTGGAGGATAACTTCCTCCACAAACACGGGATTCGCCAGTAATCACTTGACCATAGCAGCTCAGCTTTGAGAGGAGTAATGCTGGCAGGGGACATGTCACCTGCCCTCTGAGGTTCCTCTGAGGATGGTGCTGGAGCCACTCACCAATGCGAGCAACGTGAGGACCGTGTGCTGGTGCTGACGGGAGGCAGGGCTGGCTGTGGTCTGTATCGCTGCCCTCCTGTGAACTGTGTGGTCACTGCAGGCCAGCACCCCCTGCACACCTCAGCCAGCTTCACCCATGTGGATGCTCCAGCATTTCCCTCCTTTCCTTGCTCCACACTCCTGCAGCCAAGCCGTGTGCTGGTGCCTGTGCCATTCATCATGCCAGCAGCGCAACTGCAACTGCAGAAAGTGCCTGGAATTTATCACCCTTGGCAGGAGCTTTTGTCTGTAATAAAAAACACTTTTCCCCTCCCCTCTTGTAGAGCTTCCCCCTTTCCCTTCTCTCATTATTATTATTATTATTTTTAAGAAGCTTAATGCCATATGCCTTGCTGTTTCATAAATAACCCCTGTAATCAAACAGCACTGGGTAAATGTAGTATTCCAGCTTATGCAATTTGTTTGACAAAATGAATCCAGAAGAATATAAGTCTGTGGTGGAAAGACAAATAGAGCAGCTTGGATGAATGTGTTAACCAAGAGAAAAATGGCTTGGCAGAGTGGTCGATGCTATATTTATCCATGCAAATGGAGCTCAGGGCTAATTTATTAAAAATAGAGTGCAGAGCTTGCCAGAACGGTCAGTGTCTCCTGAGAGTGATAGCAAGAAGCACAGCCCTGCCAGGGTCATGGAGGGGAGCTGGGCTCAGGCTTGGCATGAGGATGTTAGGTCTTTGTGTGCTGTGTGGAGACAGGGAGTGTTGAGGGGCTAAAGGGACCCCATGTCAGCTGATGGACACGTGGGATGCAGCAGCACTAGTGTGTACTGGTAATGCAAGTAGCCCTCGCCTAGGTGCTGGGTATACCTGAAGACAGACATTGCTGCAAGGAGCAGAGAGTCTAGTAATAATGATCAGCAGGTCCCTGTTGACCCTCTGATCTGGGCCTTTTTTATGCCTTTCCTCTGAATCTCTCTCTGAAAGCTTTCCATAGACCTTCCATTCCACATCAGTCCTTCCCCGGTCTTATTGGTGCATTTGAATTGCTTGTGGGGAAACCAGGAGTCCTGACTCCCTGTTTTGGGGCTAAGCAGGGCAGAGCTGACTACTGGCAAAAGTGTTCAACCCAGACCACCCCTGATTCCAGCTGCGAGACACAAGCCAAGCACGGCTCTTTGCCCTCTGCTGGCAAATGGGTTGCTGCTGGCCAGGGGATGCTGCTGCCTGGCTCGGGGACTGGCAAGAAGGGAGCCAAATCCTCGTCCCTGTGAGCTGGGAAAGCCTCTGGAAGCTGAAGGGGACCCCCAGTCTCTGCACTTGCTGCGTTTTTGGGCCTGATGAGCTCTATTTAGTTGTTTCGTGCTAGAGCAGCAAAATGCTGCTCTGAGCTGGGTGCGATCCTGATAACATCACAAGTATCGTGGGGTAAAAGCCAGGATTTGAAGCTGCAGCCCTTTCCATGAGCTCTGTCTGACCCTGGGCTCTGTTCCCTTTATTAAAGGTGATCTTTGTCTTTCTCCTCTGGCAAGGTCCAGACCCTGAATGGCTGCTCACCTTCTACTCGCCCCAGCTAGGCTGGGTTTTCCTAAAGCTACCCTCAAGGTGAAAGCTGTGGGTCGGGCTCCCCGTAGTGCTACCACAACACAGTGCAGGTGATGGTGTTTCTAGGTACCTGGCTATAACTGCCTTGTTTCTCTCCAGCAGTTTTCCTGGCAGAGGAAACAGATAAACAGTGAGCACTGAGCACACAGCCTTTTGTCTTCCTGAGAATTCCTCCAGTGCTTGTGCACAAAGAGCTGAGCAGCCTGTGTGCATAGCAGCAGCCCTTTGCTGTCTCTGGGTTTGCTGGGAGGAGATCTGTGCCTTCCCGAACATCTCTCTGCAACTGGTTTGCTGCTACCTGTACCCTGCTGCAAGACGTACCTGAGCACATGAGTGAACTTCTCAGGGCAGGAAAAGCTGAGGTGTGCCTTTAGGCAGCTCCTGTAAGGTTGTGTCTCTTCACCAATGCTGTCTGTAGTCTCTTCCATGTGAAATCCACCCCAGAAGATGGTGAGAGCCTGCCTTAGCCTGCGAAGTGCTGCAACCTAGAGGAGAAATCCCTTTATACTGCAGCAGAGCCCTACCTCCCCTTCACCATCAGGCGGCATTACAGGCTCTGGTGACCGGCAGGGCTGGGATGCGCCCCGAGCGGAGACGAAGAAGAGCATTTTTCATTGATGAGGAATACCTCAGCTCCTGCTCCCTGCATCTCACCTTTTACACACTCGCCCCTTGGCCATGTCAGCTGAAGAGCTGAATTTTTAATCAAACCAATGATTGTGCTTTTAGATGAGGGGGGTGTGTGTGTAGAAGGGGATGTTTTCCTACCTTTTCACCTCCTTCCTGCCCTCAGAGCCCATCATCTGTCTTTGCTCTGACTCTGCAAGCACAGTGCTGCCCTGCAGGCTCGAAGGGAAGCCGGTGGGATGACCCACACACTGGGATGCGGGGTGGGAAAAGCAGAGGCTGTTGCTCCTGCAGACCTTTGCTGGCCCAGGCTGTGTGCGGGAGGGAGAGCCCTCCCTCCCAGGCAACGCTGCAGTGCAGGTGGCTCACGTGTCGGACTGCACATCCAGCGGGAAGGATGCTGGATCATTAGTCCAGGAAACACCCTCTCCAAGCGGGAGCGCAGTCCCCCCTCCCCACCCTTCTCCCCACTCCTGCTGTGTATGAGTATTCTTTTTTAAGTGGCAAGCTGAATATTTTAAACAAACACTGCTTAAAATCTATAATTTATGGGCAAAGCTTCAGAAGAGGAGATCAGTCGTCTCTTGGTGCTGAGGGTGGCTCTCCAGCTGCAGCAGCCCCCACTGCTCTGTTTCCAGTCAACTGGTGCAGGCGTAAGGGATTAGCCTTGGGCAGGGCAGCCACCAGAAAATTCCCAGCTCCGAATGAAGGGAAACCGGATTGTCTCCTCTTGCAGCAGGAGCAGGTCGGAGCCCTCCCCCAGCACATGCTCCCATTGGGAGCAGCTGGCTGGGCCCCAGGGTTCGGGACTGTTTCAGCCTGCGCAGCTCCCAGTGTAGGATTAGGGATGAGCTGCCTTCCTTCAGGCCCTCTTGGGGCAATGTGTTGGCTCCTGCTTGGGGTGACACAGCAGCTTTTTGGCACCCCTACCTTCTCCTGCCAGCCCAGTTTGGGCTGGGACCACAGCTGCAGGTCCCACCTTGCCCCTTACCTGGCACTGTTTCAGCTGTGGTTGCTCCTTCCCCTTCCTCCTTCACCAGTCCTGCATCCCTAGGGGGGGTGCTGAGACCCAGGGTCACTGCAGAGACAGCGATCCGAGAAGGAGCCTGCATGGGCTTGGAGTTAAAGCCTAAGGAACCAGGACACAGGCTAGAGACACGATGGGGAGTTGCAGCAGGACCTGAGCTAACAGGCACTGCTGGACCGTGGTAGAGCCCAGGCCACTGGGAGAAGACCCTGCCTCTGCTGTCCTTCTCCCCTCTGTGCCCCTGCATGTTCCCCAAGCTGAGCTGAGGGAAGATTCCAGGCCTGTTCGTTAATGGGAGCGGAGAGACTTTTGCTTCGATTAATTAATTTGCTGCTCTTCCCCATTTTCAGGACCATCTTTTATTCATAGCCAAGTGGTGCAGACACCGCCGCTTGCTGCCTTCTCAGGATGCTAGCATTAATATTTCATCCTGGAGCCTGCTCATGCTGAAGTGAGTTCACGTCCCACGTACCTGCCTCTTCCCGCTGATCTCCTGCCCTGGGCCAGCTCATGCTCCCCCCATTCCAGACCCAGACTGGGTCTCCCTGTCTCTTCACCACCTGTGAAGAGCTCATATTCTCTGGCAATCACATGTGGCACGCTTAGGGATGGAGCTTGCAGTGTCTTTTGTGCCGCTGGGTAACCAGCCCTGTCACAGAGTGCCATGATTATTACTGTGGCAATAACGGGTTCTGGGAGCAACTTACTTGGGCATAAGGCAGTAAGGAAGGGAAGTGACCTGTATTCTTGTGTCCTTCTGCCCTGTGCCAGGAAATCAGGGAACAGAGGTGCCAGAGGAGCAGTTCAGTGCTGTGGCTGCAACCTGGGAGGAAAGAAGGCTGACGAAGAAGATACCCCTGGCTATACCTGGTAGAGGAGCCTCAGGAAAGGAGCTCTCCTGCTTCTTCACCCCTCTCCTGGCTCCTCTGCATGCACGTTTAAGCATTACTTCATCCTGCAGATGAAGGCCAGGAGCAGCGTTTGCCTGCAGCTCCTGCAGCCCCAGCAAGGCGCTCTCTCTGAGCACAGGCAGGCCACAGTGCAGCCGTTTGGAGTGGCACTTCATTTACTGAATGGCAGCTCCATAATCCTCTTCAAATAAAAAGACTCTGAAGTTTCTGTGCTGGGAGCTGGTGGAAGCCTTTGCATTCAGGCAGGTTGCACAAAGGAGGATCTCCTCGCTGTAAGAGTGCCTGGGTTTTGCTTGGGCTTTGTGGTTTGATTATTTGTTTTCTTTTTCACTGGGAGTACTAAGGATTTATCGGAGGGCCTGATAGCTTATTCCTGGTTGCCCTCTTCAGGACCAGTGTATCCTTGTGCACGTTGTATTTGGGGCTCTCAGCAACACACTCATCTCCAGCTCTTGCAGTTGAGGAGGCAGATTCATTATGGTTCAGCTCTAGTTTCCAGGGGTGCCTTTCACATCGGAATGAGCCTGTAGATCAAGGAGGATGTGGTTTTCCTCCTTCCCCACCTTGCAGTGGACGGGATACACTCTCCCCGACTGAAGTGCTTGTTCTCGCAGGGAAACGCTTTGCAGGTCTCATGGGATGGGAGGAGAAGCCTCGCTAGGGGTGATCCGCACCCTTGCCTCTTCACCCCAGCTCTCAGCAGAGCTGACTCCTGGTACATTGTCCATCTCTTCAAGAGCAACTGGCTGCCACCCACCCTTACCCCTACCCCACCTCTTACCCCCTCAAAACACCAATTGGCTTTTCTCCAATGACATCCTTTACACCTTGGTGGACAGCAGTAACTTGCATTTCTTGACATGAGCCTTTCCAGCTTTTGCCCCAACCCAGGGAGCAGCTCATCCCAGTCTGCTCCAAAGAGCACTGGAACTGTAGAAGTGCCGCTTCAACCCACTGGATATCCCAGAGATTCCCCTTGCAACAAGCCAGGATCAACACACGCAGGAAAAACACTAGTGGTTGCTGAAGGTTAAAATCGCGTGTGTGGTGCAATTGTGCTGCATCACTTAAAGCAGACTTGGGCAGGAAAGTAGCCAAATGGACAAAGGACGGTTGGAGAAAGCAGTGGTCCGGAGGGACGCAAACCAACTGAGAGAGGCCCCAGCCCTGCTTCTGGGGCACGAGCCCAGCTCAAGGCTGGGACTGCCCAGCCATGAGCTGGACCCCACTTGCAGGCATGACACAATAACACAATACCCACAGGGGGTCCAGTTCCCCCCAGCCTCCCACCTTCCCCAGTAGCCCCCTCCCTCCTAAACCAGCCCTGGGGTTGAGAGCAGAAAGAAAGAGGCCTAGGGCAGGGCATGCCCAGCCCCACACATCTCAGCCCCACATCTCTGAAAGGCTGGGGCCAGAGACACCCATCTGATTACATGGGGTCCCTCCGAGCACCTCCCACCCAGCGCAGGGGACACGCAGAGCCCTCCTTGCAGGGCGGTCCCCCTTGGCTCAGCGCTCCCAACAAGCCCCACGGAGCCCAAGTTACGGGCGGGCAGTCGTGGCTGCAGCACGATGCCCCATCTTCAGAAGCTCCACTTCCCCCCACCCAGGGATGTGGAGACGGTGGCTCTCACCTTCCTTACGGGGTTGCCCGTCTCTCTGGGCAGGCGACCCGCCCATGGGGCAACGTGGCAAAAGGCCAACAGAAGCAAAGACCCCAGCCCTGGTTACAGGGAGGGCACCCGGCTCAAAGCCAGCCAGGGCACCCCAAAGGTGCCCGCGACGCCCCGGTGGCAGGGAGGTCCCTGTGCCCAGAGTCCCTTCTCTTTCCTGCTCTTCAGCCTCCCGGGCTTCCCCCGCTTCGCTCCTCTTCTCGCTCGCTCTCGCCTCGCAGCGCCACACGACGGACGCCTCCTCTGGCTGCTCCGCAGGCTGGTGCGACGGCAGAAGGACGCGGTCAGAGCCGAGAGGGGCCGGGAGATCCTCACAGCCTCCCCCGACCCCTGCGGGAGCTCCACACAGCCCCGCCGTCCTCCCGCACCTACCCCCGCCCCCCGCCCTCTGCCTCCCCACCTCCCCCCGGAAAAAGCTCACCCCTCGGCTTCTCTCACGGGATCGTGGCTCCGGGGCTCCCCGCAGGGACGAGGGCGAAGGGCTCTCTGCTGCTCCGGGCCGCTCCCGGCAGAGGTTGCATCCTCCGTGGACCTGCTGCACCCCCTGCGGCGATACCCGCCCGGGACGGCGCAGAGCCCAGCCCAGCCCACGGCGCCCGAAGACCCCCGACGGCGGTGACCGACAACCGCCCGCCCCGGGGCGATTGCGCCGTCCCGGGGAGCAGCGGGCAGGCTCGGGGGTAGGTGCGGGAGGACGCGGGGCCGGTGATGTTGTGGGCAGCTCCCGGCCCCTCTCGGTCCTGACCGCGTCCTCCTGCCTTCGCACCAGCCTGCGGAGCAGCCAGAGGAGGCGTCCGTCGTGTGGTCCCTGGCTCCTTGCGGTTCCTGCTCTGTGTCCCGCAACAGCTTCTGTCGCTGCCCTTTTCCCAGCCATTCAGTGCGGCGGGAACCCAATAAAGCGCTTTCTCCAACCGTCCTTTGTCCATTTGGCTACTTTCCTGCCCAAGTCTGCTTTAAGTGATGCAGCACAATTGCACCACACACATGAAATGTATATCCCAGCCCTCTGGCTCAGAATAAAGAGGCCTTCCCTGCAGCAGAGCCACGTGCTTTAGAAGTCACCAAACCAAAGCACCATTTTAATAGAGGTCCCAAAACTGGGGTGTGAAAATGTATGTCTGCTCCAAACAGACATTAGTATGGGAAGACCAGATGTGGCTAATGGAGAGTCACAGTCCCTACATTTGCCCTATGGTCCCAGGAGTCTGGGAGGAGGCATGGACAGAGAGAGGAGCTGGGAGCAACTGCAAAGGGTGGATTGTGCTGGAGAGCACATGCACGTGAATGTGCATTCATACGTGTGTAGTGGGGATGTGTTCAATTAAGGGAATGTGACTGGAGGTTGCAGGATGTGGAGGCTGTGAGTGGCACAATCTCCACAGTCTCATTAAACTCTCATGTCCAAATTAAATGTCAGATTTGCATATCGGATCTCTGTTTTCAGGCCCATTATGCAGCAGCTGGGAAGAAGCGCATGGGTGGGGAATGCTGTGGGTGTCCAGCAGGGAATGAGAACCCTCATGTCTGCTTGGTCACGAGGACACATCATGGAAAATGGCCAGCAGGATGGAGGAGGATGAGCTAGGGACAGAAGTGCGTGCAAAGCAGCAGTGGGCTGGGGATTGTACTTTGCAGGAGGGAGCAGCTTGTACTTTTCACTGGTGCTTTTCAAAGCGATTTACCAAGAAAGGCATTGGCCCAGACCAGTTTGCCCATCAATGCCTCATTTTATAGTTGGGGAAACTGAGGCACGGGAAAAGCTTCACCTACTAAAGCCTTTCTGGGGACAAGGCATAGGGCACAGCACATGCTTGCCAGTTGTGCTGATAGGAGTGGACTTCAGGGTGCCCAGCTCTTCTGCAAACTGGTCATCATGGTTGAAGACCACCTCAATGCAGCAAGATCCCCTCCTTGAAGAATCTGAGGACCAGGGTTGATTCCTCTCCAAAGCTGTGCAGGAGAGAAGAGATTGCCACCTTACTGCTGGGAGCCCTACAAGCCAAGCATGTTAAATTTTAGGGAGAATTAGGGACTAAGCTTGGTTTTAAATGAGTCTCTGTAGGTGGAACAGAGCGCTGCACGTGATGGGCAGTGTTGTGCTGGAGCATCCGAGGTGGTCTTTGTTTATGGATAGGTTCGAGCTTCTGTGGGTTTTCAATTATCCCTTTGCTTTCAGGAAACAGAGAAAGGGCAGCGCGCTGCTGGGCTCTGGTTGTAGAGTTTCACCTCCAGGAAGCCCTGTACAATTTCCCCCAGGCTGGATTCCATTAAGATCTCATTTTAATCCAGATGTAATTACCTGTAAAGACAGACAAGCCTCTTCCTTGCCCCTTGGGAAGCACAGCCAGCAGGTTAGCTTCGGGTATTGGTACAAAGCCAAACTGCAGCCCAGGTTGGTGAGCCCCTGAAGTGCACAGGAATTTCCCATGTGAATGGAAATGTGCAATGTAGCAGGCGAAGAGCAAAAGCTATCCTCTTCACCACCCCTCCTCAGGCAGGACCAAACCAGAGACTCATGATTAGCATGAAGATTAGAGCGCCTCATTTGGGAGGGGGGAAAGGTGGGACAATGTTCATTCTTTATGGAAAAGAATCGTGGCGACCTGGGTACGCTGTTGTGTGTTGCTACCAGGACCTGAAGGAGCCAGGCAGACTGTGTGCCTTCAGTCCCTGGAAAGTAAGAACAAGGAATGAGGTTTCTATTGCTCTGCAAAGCCTGTGCCTGCTGTCCTGCACATCTGTGTAGCATGTCACATCCCTAATGGGCCAGATGCTGAAAGATGCTGAACATCCTTAGAAGGTCAAACTCAGATGGCAGAAAGCCCTCCTGGCTAATTCTGAGACATGGAAGCGACAGGGCCTACACGACAGGAGACGCCTGGGAGGCAGAGCAGCATCTGAGTCAGTCTCCAGAGAAAGATCTGTCAATGGCTGGGCTAGTTTTCACCAGCTCCACAGCTGGTGGTAGTTTCTGCACTTCATGCTAGAAGCATCTTGTGTGGCTGACATGCTGGTGCCTGGATGGGAGCCAGGGCAATGAGACCACTCCTTTCTCACTGGGGGTTGGTGCCTGTGGACCTTATCCAAGCACTCTTTGCACTGCAGTACCATTTCCCCAGGAAGAAAAGGGGCCCAGCATCAGGAAAGAGCCTGCAGGCTCAGTGCTGGGAGACTGAAGGGACTGAAGCATCTTCTCTTCCCAACTCGTGCCTGCCTGTGAGGCCAGGCTATGAGGGCAGCCCCACAGCTCACCAGCTTAGAGCAGGCTGCTAGGCAGGTAAGGACAGCGTGCTTCCAGGGGAGTCGCTCCTGATTTACACGGTTGTAAAGAGAAGGGATGCAGCTTTGATTAAACCTGGGAGGAGTCCTGGCAGGGCAAAGTGATGGATGACTGGGATAAAACTCTGAGATCTCCCTATAAGCCAGATGTATAATTCCTCCCAATCCCAATTCTCCTATCCGTAAAAGCTGGGGTACCTCCTGCCTTGGCTATGAGGAATACAAACCTTTCAGGACTGAGACTGCTCCTGCTGACCATCACAACATCCAAGAGAGTAATGGAGTTGACGTGCTGCTCTACCCACTGCTTCGACCCTGATTCCGGGTTGGCAAAACTCACTATGGAGTAAAGCTCACAGCAGGGCAGCAGAAAGGCCCGTGTGCTCATTGAGCAGTGGAGGAAAGCATCCTTCAAGGCACAACGGGAGCAGTGAGCCTCGGGCTTCTGCGAGCAGAAAAGCAAGGCATGCAGGATGGCTGAGGTCACGGGGCTCTGAACGGGAACAGCACTGAGCTTTTATGCACATGCCCTTTCATGCTTGCCTCTATTCAAGCTGGCAAGGCAACTGCTTTCTCTGTATCCATCTTCCTGTCAGAAAATCCTTAGCCTCTGAATAGATTTACTCTCTGATCTGTAAGCTGTTTAGCACCAAGACTGTCTAATGGAAGGAGGTGAATGTGTCTGGAAGGCTTTATTGGCAGGACACTGCTCTGGAGAGGAGGCTGGCATGCTTGTTATTGATGGAACCCTTCACTGGTGGAGATAGCCTTGAGGATGGGGTGTCGGGCAGTGGTGGTTAGCCCAAGACTGAAAACTTGGCTATAGGTTTGACCCCATAGGTCTGCCACTGCCCCTCCACTCTGTAGCCATGGGCAAATCCCCAGTATTTGCTTTACTTCTGTAACAGTTGCCCTTCTGTAAAACACAGTGAAGTGACTCTCTCTCCATGGATGGTGAAGCAGAAATGTCCTCTTGTATTTAAGACCCAGAGCTAAATAAGGTAGTTTGTGAAAAGGACACCACATGGAGTGCTTGCTCAGCCTCTGCTTTCTGTCACTGCAATGATGGTGCAGACAAATCCTTGCTCCTTTGGGTGGATTCCCCAGAGGCAGTTGTTAATGCTGCTTCCCCAGCTCCTCCACTGAGCTGTCTCTGCCTACTGCACTCATATAATCAGAAGTTGTAAAACCACTGACAAGTCTGTAGACCAGAATGGAGATTACATGCAACATTAACATGAAAAATTGTCCAGACTTACCAAGTTGTCTTCATTAGGCAGCTATGTTTTATTTGTGGCTTTTACTGCCAAATAAATAATCTTCCAGGTGAGTTAGTTAAGCTGCCCTCGGGAGCAAGAGAAGGTGGAGGAAGGAGAGAAAGTTCTGCATGGCCACTGGGGATTCTGTCACAAATGAGCCAATCTGGAGAATGCAGAACTGGTGTAAAATCAGGATGAAAACCTTAAAAACCCACCAGCACTTCCTGAGTGCTCAATGTTGCCCCATGGATCAAAAAGTCTCATGCAAGCCGCTGCAGAATGAAAGAAGTTCCAGGCTGGGGTTCTGCCTCCCTGGTTACTCCTCGACTCCCAACATGCCTGGTCCAGGATCATGATTAACACAGAAATCCAGCCCTTCCACTTCTGCAATTGTCAGAAAAGCTCCTCAGTACTCATGGGGGAAGATGAGATATGACTTGGTAAGGCCAGGTATTCTCTGATTATCTGTTTCCTCATCAGAAAGCTGCTTTTAATGAAACTGAAATTCTTTGTAGAAAGCGCTTTCATAAATAAGTCAATTTTTACAAGAAACGCAATAACAGATTTATCTGTGGAGAAGAATGAAAGATAGAGGCGAATCATCCCATTTCAACATTTCCAAAATTGACAAAATCTGCCACTTTACATTAGAAGACACCATTTTGTTCCAAAATGAAAGGTAACTGATGTTACAAAAAAAAGATCACAAAGGCTGAGCTTGTATGGGTGTAGATAGGGAAGGAGCCCTTGTCTTCTTCCTGCTCAGGGAGTTCAGACTGAGCTCAGCTGAATGAACTTCATCCTTTCAATACAAAGCAGGTCTTTTTCCAATCCACCTTTATACTTTTAAGTACTGTTCACTGCAAAGCCAGTGCTGCGAGAGGCACGTTATACACTTTGAACATTACACCACATAGTAGGTTGAAAAATAAACAGTATGGGAAGTGGGGCATTTGTGATACACCTTACTAGCAGCGTGAGGACCTTTCCCTTTGTGGCCCAGCTCTGTTCCAGTGAATGTCTTTGGGTAGGGGCAGAGCATCTGATGTAGGATGCCAGCCCAGCCAGGCTGATGGCATGGAGCGCAGTCATGGAGCATCACATTTGGATGCAGATGTTGGCACTGGTGCAGACTTGTTTCTTGGCCCTCATTTTGTCATTTATATTTCTCTGTGCTTCTCATCCCCCTGTCTGGAAAAAAGGGAGAAAAGCAGCTCATGACTTTTCTCTCTTAGGAGTGTGATAAGGGCATGTGAAACTAGTGAGGAGATCCTATACAATAGCCAAAGTTGTTATTTAAGCCTTGGAGATGGGCATGTTTTCACGGGCACGGATATTAGACAGCAATATATTCTCCACGTCAGGCTTCATAGGAGACAGACGGCAGGACAGAGCCCTCGGCCATGCTCAGCAGCGTGCCTCTGCTCCCTGTGCAGCCGGGCTCCATCCTGCCCGCGCGGCCATGGCGTGAGCTGCTGCAAACAGCCTGTGGTGAGCATGGAGGGAAAACTCCTCCAGCCCTCAGCGGGAGCGGTTGCTGCGAGCTCCAGCACTCCCCAGGGAGGCAGCGGGAGAGCGTTCATGCTGTTTGTCTCTGTGAGTCTATGTGTGGGTTTTCCCTGGCAAAAAAGAAACCTTGGCTCATCCGTCAGGGCATGATGGAGCTCTTGCCTTTGTTACACAGCTTCACTGTGAAAGACTTGTCACCCCATGGCTCTGGAGGGGCACAGCACGAATAACTGTACTTGGTCCCCAGCTGTGCTTTTAAGGAGGCGGTACTCATTTGTATAATGTCCTATTGTTATGGGATTTAATTAGCTGTGGTTTGTTCGCTCAGCAGACACAAATGAGGTTTTAATTTTTTGTGTACAGTTGCGAGGTGGTTTTTATTCATCGCATCAGGAGCTCTCGGAGGCCTCCCACGTCAGAAACTGCCTCTAAAAGGATGGAAAGAGCCAGACAAAACTGGGATGCTATTCCAGAAGTGGCAGCATGAGATTGTGGCTTTAATATGAGCTGCAGCTATTTGTCACAAACCCTCCTAACACCTAGGAAATGTCCTGGTTGCACAACAACATACTGCTGGGCAATAAGTGACTTAGGAAAACTTGTCCTCATCAATAGTGCCAAAAAAATGCAAGATTCCTAGGATCATACACCATGCAAGTACTGGTAGGAAACTCTCTCAGCTCAGCAGAGGTGTTGAAAGCATGGAAGGAGGTGTTCAGCATGGGGGAAATTCTTCTGGAAATTGGACAGTTGGCTTCATCCATTCTGAGAACCAGTCAGCAATATTGGAAGAGACTTGCAAAAAGCCAGTCAATAAAGATGGAATGTTAGACACAACCACGAAAATATTTCTTCATTCTATTACTTTGATCCTTTTCTCTGCCTGCTCTCTACCTTTGCCACCTCTCTTTGCATTTGCTGTCTTGCTGTCTCCATCAGGAAGCCCAAGTCACTCTTCCTCCCAACTATACCTCTCAGTGTGTAGATGCTGAGAGGGGCTGGGAGCAGACCTAAGTCTCTCAAACTTTCCAGAGCCTCATTTCCTTCTGTTCTATATTGTCTCTCCTTTCCACTGCCTCCAAGCGCCCAGAAGCAAAGTGGCATTTACTTTCTTATTTCAAGTCAATATTTTCTTTCCTTTGGAACTGTCTGTTTAATAATAATTCTCAAGAAGAGAGGAGAGGTGAGGCCCCTGGGACCAGCTCTGTGAGCTCAGGCTGGGGAGGGTGGTCCTGGCACTCATGTTTTCACTGCTTTCTCTGGGAGACGTTCTCCCAGGGTTGGAGCAGTGAAGGGAAAATGCCTGAACTCCCGGACCCTCACACATGCTTGCAGATAGAGATTTGACTTCAGTGGGATGCCAGTGTACCTGATTCCTGCTCCTGTACGATTCTCTTCGCTCCCCTTCCCTCTGTGATGAATGCTGTCTATGAGACAGGCAGCTGCAGAGGGAGATGCAATTTTTCTCAGCTTGCCAGCCATCAATCTCCTGAACAATACCCAGCTAATGAAATGGCAATGTTATCACAAGCCTGTCACCAGCAGTAATGGGGCGATTGTTAGAAACTCAGACCAGGCGGAGAGAAAGCAGGAAGGGCTTCAGAGCTTGTTTTCAGAGTGCAACTCCTGGTAAACTCTGGCCACCCTTTAGTGCAGAGGCAGGAGCCCTAGTTTGCTGGCCGTCTTCTCCTGCTTTGAAAGCAACACCTTCCTCTTGTACTGGGATAGGACAGATGTGTCCACACATCAACAGCCACTGTCCTTTACTCAACACTGTTTTAATCTGAGTTCACAATATGGACACCTGTAGTGATCTAAGAAGGCATTTTCTCCTGTTCCTTTGGGAACTGATATTGCCAAGTGAGCAATAAAGGTTTTGATGTTTCTTCCTTTGAAAACCAAGTGGGTTTTAAGTGGGCAAGCTGTGCCCTGATCTGTTGCTATTCCATCCCTTGCTTTCCCCACTTGGCATTCTTTAGATTAGGCAGAAACAAACTCATTGAACAATATTTTGCCCCTGAGGCCCTTCTGTCCATCTTCTCTGTGAATACTAAGGCACAAAGCACAGTGAGAGAACAGTGCTTTGCCTCCTGACTAGCCTTTCTGCTCTGCATGGCTTGTTTTTGTTCTGAGTGATTAAATGCAGACTGGTGATCTGCTTTTGTTGCGAAGAGATGGAGCTGATGGCAGATGGGGACACACTTGGAACCTGCAGGAGATATTAATCAAAGCAGAGGTGTTGCCTGGGCCATGCTGCATGTATCATGGGGCAGACTCCTTTAACAGTGAAGAACTTCCTTCAAATGAAACTCCTGTATGTGTCAACAGATGGAAGGAGCAACGGGGAGGAAATGAGAGACAAGGGGAAGATACCAAAGGAAAAATCTTTCCCTTAGCCAGGACTTTGGGCTGCCTCCAGACAGGAAAGATGAGCTACTCTCTAGGTCCCATCCTGCTGATGATATGGACAAGCATCTGGCTCAATGAATGCTGGGGAAGTCGGTAACACCTCCAAAGAGTGAGAAGTGATAAATATATAAGTGTTTTGTGCTCACTCTTTCTTAGTAGCTTCGGTGCATATCAGGTACGAGTCAAGAAGGTGCTGGGGGTGTCAGAGGATGCAGAAGTTAAACAACACGAGATCTCTTCAGCAAATCTGCTTAGTGCACCCAAGGTCACTTGGGCTCTCAGGATTTATGGAAGAGGTGGGTCCAGCCACATTGCTTCATCCTTTATGAATCGTGGTTTACATGATTGTTCCCATTCTAGGTCTTGGCTGGAAAAAATGTGGGCTTTTTGTAATAATTGTCACCGAACACTGGAAAAAAGAAATGAGAAATGACCAGAATATAACCTCCTGAGAGTGCTGTAACAAAATATTGGTGTTTTTTTACTTTAGGAAAAAGAAAAACCAAAGAGAAGAGTAATAAGAAAGCTAAGACTCTGCAATGAGAGAAAAATGCAATTTTCTTTTTAAAGATCTTTCTGATTCTAAAGTGACATATGGAAAAGTATAAATGGTTCTAAAAAACTTCAACAAAAAAATAAACAAACTCAAAAACAGAGAAAAGAGAAGATAACTACAACAAAGGGCAGTTTATCAAGGGTCATATCTGCCTTCATCTCCTGTAAAACAATATTTTCTGCAACAAAGGCATGGATATTTTTGTTGTAACAACAATGTTCTGTGTTACCATGTAACCGGTGGCATCACCTTGTAAAAATGATGATGGAAGAGGCAGTTGTGCTGTGCCTTGCCCACCCTGAAAGGTGCTAGGCTGAGTGAGCAACTGGGCATCCCATGCAAGAATCCCCAACAGCAGAAAAAGATAGACCAGCTGTGAGTAGTGCTGCAGACAGCCAGAGGGAGCAATGCCATTTGTGCATAGCTCACTTGGCTTTTTGAAGCACAGCTAAGAGGCTGTTGAGCTGGAAAGAGGCAGAAACGTTTCCTCCCACCTTAGTTGGGCTTTAGTTCAAGAGTTTTTCTTGAGCTTGTCCCTTCTTGTCATGTCTTGGAAACAATCAGATGAGATGTCCAAGGTGTGATCTTGGTGTTAGATCCCATCCACCAAGATGATCAGGACAGGAAAACGTGACTTAGCAGCAAGCTGAAGCAATGAAGAGAAGGCAGAGAGCGATTTGCCTGCAGCTTTCCAGAAGCGGGATTCTCCTCTGGCATCGATCACAGTAGTCAAAGAGCAACATGGCTGGGTGTAGGTAGAGGTGTGGAGACCTTTCCCTTGCAGCAAGAGGGTGTGGGAGCCAGGAAGAGCTCCAGGAGGATGAGGAAGGTCTGTCTGCTGGAGCTTGCCCGGTGGCATGTTTCAGCACCTTGATAGTGCCCAGGACAGCTTCACATCCATCATCCCCATACCTGTGCCAAGGGGAAAGTCACAGTGCTGGTAGCCTGGGGGTCTCAGTGCTGGTAACTTGGGTAACCTGAGGGATCCCAGCTGCCCCCAGGTGGGATAATGGCACTCCTGAGGGGCATGGTCACTTCAGTGAGGTTCATAGGGATCTGAAGGTGACATGAGTGCAAGGAAGAAGAGGTCTTGCAGAATAGGTAAAGTGGCAGACAGCACCTGCGGGGAGAGGGCTGCACTCCTTCAGGCACAATCACGCCACAGATAGACACTAATAAGCAAGATTGAAAAGTGCCAGAAACCCACCGCCTTTTCCAAGTGAGCATGATGTCAGCTCTTCCTCATCCCAGTTTGTGGACTGAGTGTACAGAGTCTCTTTCAATCCAGCCCACAAATCATCTTGTTCCTTTTATGTCTTCTCTTCAGGCAGTTGGTATTTGTCATTAACACATTTTAGTAATCCTTGTTCCCCACTCCCAGTAAAAAAAACACAAGTCTTAACAAAATGCCAGAACACATACCGAGCAGAAGAACAAATTGTTAATGCGTTCATTAAACAAATACACTTGTCCTTCAGTCTTTGGATGGAAATTAATTACCCTCCTGGAACTTAAACCTGGATGTGTGCTCTGATTGACAGCTGGAGGTTGTATCTGAATCCTTTTTATAGGGGCTGAAGTGAGAACTGGCTTGACAGCACTGCAGAGCGGAGTCCAACAGCTTGCTGGGTGTAATCACCCCAGCATGGTTTCTGATATGCCTCAGCCCTGCCCCAGAAGACAACATGCCAAGGCCAAAGCCACACTGGCCCATTCACAGCTACGGAGCTTGGCTGTTAATTGCGACACTTTCAGTCATGAGGTCAGATGTTGGCAGGGCTCTGTGAAGGGCTCAGAGAAGGGGATGAGACAACAGTTCACAGAAGGTGGTTTCGTTGGTTGCTGAAAAAGACAGGAGCAAGAAGCTTGCGAAGCTCTTCCAGCAGCTTGCAGGCTTTCTCATTGGCTTGTGGCCCAGCTAGAGGCAAAATCCTGGGCTAGCTGAGTCTTTTGTCATACGTGTGTTACTTTCCTCTTCCTGCCTCCCATTGCCAGAGCCATAGGAAGGCAGGATTCCTCTATATCCTAGCAATAACGTGTCCTTAGACCTCGCCAGATGCATAACCCCATGCAGCACATCTCTGCCACATCAGTGAAAACACCTCCAAAGTTCAGACCCAGCATTTCCTGCGAGGCCACACTGGCCTCCTGCTGCCAGCCTGGCTTAGTGATGTTTTCAGGACACGTAATTGAGCTCCCCCATGGTATGGGTGCATTACTAGTCCATGAGCATGTGATAATGAACATTTTCGCTGGGATTAGAGAGGGGGGAAGAGAAAGAGAATGAATGAGCTAGGAAAGAGAGAATGACTGAGGATTCAGTTAGTTAATAAAGGGATTGCAGAAAGCAAGGTGAAGAGACAGTGGTAATTTTATGCACTGCCAGTCAGGCCCATTTGTCCTGGGAGCAGCTCCAATTTCTCTCTGAGCTGTTCTTTTCCTTTAGAAATGTAGCTGTGAAAGGGAATTAAAAAAAAAAACCAATAAAACCCAAACCCTGATTAAAATCAGCACCCAAAGTTATAAGGAAAAAAGGCATTTTAATCTCTGCCTCCATAGACATATCTTCTCCCAAAAAAGTGAAACAAAGGGGAATTCAGAACATTGACCAGTCACACACATCAAAGGCTGAAATCATCCAGACTTTGATGGTAGCCTTGTTATATCCCAGTCTTAACCACAACAGAAAGCCAAATTTCATCTTTACAACTATTAATTCCCATACACATACACATCTATCCGCTCTGCCCTCATTCACTTCCCATTCATTCATGACTGTTTAAGAGCAAGCCTCCCTTAAAGCCCTTATTAGCACTCTAACTTTGATGCCTTATCTCTACAACTGGTTCAATCTTCTTCCCGTTATTAAATATTCCTAAAGCTGCATCGTAACTCATAACCCCTGCTCTAGCCTGAGCTGAACTCAGAGGAAAAGACAGTTGCTACTCTGCCAGCACCACACACTGGGCCTCTACTGCTTTTAAAACTAACCTCTTGCAGATCTGCGAGCGTCAAGGAGGAGTGAGATGTACTTGATGATGTTGCATAAAGCTTCAGTTCCTAATTGAGAAGAAAATAAGTTATTTGGGGAAGACAGCTAGGAAGGGCATTCCTGTGTTTAAAAGCAGGCATGGATTTTCCGCTGCAGTGGGTGGGAACTCATTGTGAAAAGGCTGGTTATACTTTAAGACCACAGGATGGGGATATAAATAGGAAAGCGTAAGTATTCAATTCTGGCTGAGCAGTGTTTGGAAGGGATGGATGAGACAGTGTTGTGGCAGGTCTTTGGGCAGATGGATGCATTTGTCTGTAAACTTCCCTTCACTACAAACCATTCCCTGCAAGTGGGTCCAGTGTCTGGGCTCCTGAGCAGTTAATGCGCACCAAGGTCATGCTTTTGCCTTTAATAGAGATGCTCTGACCAGTGGCAGTGGCTTGGTACAAGGATGAGTGAGATTGAGCACATGAAGCACAATTTGTGCATCTGCAGATGCAAACTTGCTGGTATAAGAGTATTTCTGTTGCAGAAGGCAATGGCTTTGTTTTAGCCTGTCCTGTCCATCCTCAGCTTGGCCCAGAAAAAGCTAAGGCCTGGCCACAGTTGATGTCAGCTAAGGCAGCAAATGCAGCCACTCAGGGCTGTTAGAGAAGTTTTCAGGGCTTGTCTCCAAGGGAACACACAGAAAGGTTCAGGAGCAAAGCCAGCGCATTTCTTAAAGAGATTTAAATCTAATGGGGGTTGCCTGTAAGCACAGCGTCTTGCACAAAAGGCTGAAAGTCTTCATATGTCTGTTTAACCTCTTTTAACATTTCTGCCTTTACCCCTTTAACTGCGTGAGCACAATTGCCTTGTTCTTGTCTCGATGACTTGAGTGCAAAAAGGTGTGTGGGATTTTTTTTTAGCTGAAGCACCAATAGCATGTGCCCTTTCCTCAGGCACGCAGAGGATATAAAACACTCATCAGAGAGCTGGGGATATTTTACTTTTGTATTATTGTTCTTGGAGATGATATGCATGGGGGCTTGGGAAATGAAAGCAAGCAGCCTTGCTGAGCTTTGGTATAAAGGAGGATGCTGCGGGTATTAATGCGAGGGGCAGTGTTGGGGCTCAGTGAAATGAGGTGGTTTGTGTGGTGCAGCTCAAGCTTGAGGGGACTATCCTGCACTTCTACTACCAATGGTGCTCTTTGGTTGAGGCTGTAGTTCAGCACAGTTTAGTTCTGGCACAGAGGCCCTGCTCCAACTGATGTAATCACATTACAGGGAATTATCAGGTGGCTGCACCTGGCTTAGAGAGCTCCAAGAAGGCACAGGGTGCAAAAGGGAAGGAAAAGCACCGGTGGCTTATGAAATTGGAAAGTTCATGGCTGCCAAGTCCATGTGCTAGAGAGGAACTGAGAGATGGAAGCTTTCAGCAACGTTTTATCAGGAGGTAGGACAAGGAGATTGGAGTTGAAAGCACTGATTTGCTATCTTTTCTCTGCACCTTGGCTGCAAGTTCTGCCTTCAGGGGTTTGTTAGGCACCTTGGGTGAGAAATATTTTTATACGTATTCAGTGGGTTCTGCTTGCAGAGGCTTAGTGTGCATGAGGTAGAAAAACCTGCCTGGAGAGATCAGATCAAGTGTCCCTTGTACCCTACTACACGTAAAAACAGAAAAGGGAAAGGGGCAATAAACTTAACATGGGCTTCAGGTGAATTCTAAAGCTTAAACTGCTTATGATGCTCTTGGAACTGGGAGGGCCTGGCACACAAGCTTTACCAGAGGAGAAAGGTAGACAGCTATGTGCAAAGCCTACAGGGCACCTGTGTAATGGGTCATGGAGTCTGGCTCCCAAGCAATGGAGAGCTGATCTACTACTGTGTCAGGCAGGCATTGACCGGCCTCTGAAAGCAGAGCAGGGCAGGACAGCCCAGATGTTCCAGTGGTGGAAGAGGTGTCAGAGCTGCTGTGTTCTCCACACACTGCCCAAACAGCAGCTGTCTGGTAAAAGGCCTTTTGTAAAGAGCAGAAGAGGTTCACTGGGAGATCTGCTTTTGTGAGAGCTGCCATAAAGGAGAACAGAGCCTCTTGCCACCACGGACAGCATCTGGCTTGGTGTGCTTCCCAACATCTTTTTGGAGGTGAATGGTAAGTTGTCTGGTGTGCTTCCCCCTAAGCTTGCAAACAGAATTGATATTTGCATTGTAAATGTTATTGGGTTGAGCTATTCCTGTTTGAAAGAGACTTTGGCAGTACCTGGCTAGCATGCTGCTGCTGTCTTGATGTAAGAGAGGTTATGCATGGGGGCAGAGTAGGGTTTTTCTTGTGTAAGATGCCTGCTGGACAGGAGTGTGTGGAGAAGGGAAGGAGAGGTCAATATTCCTCTGCGATACAAGACCTTGCCCTTTCTGAAAGAAGGTGAGAAAATGCTTAGAAAGACCCCTTGTAAAGCTCATGCTTAGGAGACTTGTTTTCTGCTGCTGCTGAAGGAGAGAAGGGGGACTCAGAAGCAGCCCTGTAGTTAGCTGAGAAGGAAGATGTCAGAATCAAACAGGTCCACGCAATGCAATGAGTGCCTGTGGTTAGTTTGGGTACACCAGCAGAACCGGAGACCTGCTGGGCCAGAGCTCAGATGATATTAATGCAGGAAAGTTTGAAGATGTTAAAGGCCTTAGATGATGCTGCCAGAGGGACTAAGACTTTACTTTCTGTGTTATAAAGATGGGGCAATTGGCTTGTTTCACCTTGATAGCGTGCTGCCAATTGAAAGCTGGATCTCAGGAGAATGGATAAGATTCTCCTTTGCTTTGAGAGTCTTTGGTTTTATCTCTACTCTTTCCTCAAAGGAAAAATCTCCATTCAAGGCTGGAAACCTTGATACCCCTGGGTACTTGTGTATTGTCAGATGCTGGTTGCCAGCGCAATGTAGGTCTGGTCCTGTAGATGTTGGTGCTGATTGGAGATGCTTAGTAATAATATCACGACTTGTTGGCAGTGGCACAACAGGAAATTGGAGTAGTAAAATATTTCCCTCCTCACTGAATCCCATTTACATGCTTATAATGGAGGGTTTTAAGACCCTAATGAGAAAGAATGCTCATTGCTGTGAGATGATTAAAGCAGAGACAGAAGGGATTTCAGACAATAACAAAGGGATGTTAATTACATCAAAGGAACCAGGGGGGCGTGCAGCTGGAGTGGCTGCTGTTTGCCACCCGGTGATTGGGGCTGACCTTGGTCCCCCTGGTCCCAGCACAGATGTGCTCACCCACAGACTCCAAAAGCAGCTGAGGTGCAGCTATGGGCAGATAGGGACCAAGCAAACAAAAAAGCCCCAAACAAACCAAAAGTCTCCTCCCAGCTGCAGCTTGCAATAGAAGGAAGGATCTGAATCTGTGCATGAAAAACTGCCTCCCTGTGCTGGGGAGATGTGCAAAGGTTACCTCTGTCTGCCTGTGGGGAAGTAAGCAGTATTCAGGGCAAGATCAGAGATGCTAAGGAGAAGCAAAAAGAGAAGGGAAGGGCCCTGGAGACATGGCTGAGAGCTCAGCCTGTTAGGTGAGGTGGGCCGGGTAGTGAATTGATGGGGTGCAGATTAAGGCACTTCTGTTGGGTGCATATAAATCAGAGCCAGCCTTTGAAGCTATGTAGAGGATGCTGTGGTTGTTTCTTCTTTGCCAGCTGAGTTCGCTCAGGATTCTGATTTCTGCTGCCTTGCTGGTGGAGCAATGCCCCAGGGAGGTATCTCCTTGGATGGAAAACTCAAACTGCCTTCCCATGAGAGTATAGGGCACAGTGCTGTTCTAGAAAAGGTGTTTGAGGAGATGTACGCTTGGTGACAGAAGAGAGATGGAAAGAAAGGGATAAAAGAAAGTGCATGCGTATAATTCAGCATAATCAAGAATAGCTGGGAAAAGAGAGAATTAATGGAAGCATGCATGAATGAGTGAAAGAACAAATGAAAAAGAGGTCTTTAACGATTGCATAGGGCCTAATTTAAGCAGAATAATCCAGATAATTTCTCTTTAAATAAATAAACCAGCAGAGCCCAAAGTGTTTGAGTTGGTCCCAGTCAAAGCCTCAGTATCAAACTTTCATCTCTTCTTGACAGAGCAATTAAAGGGAGGGATACAGGCTCGGAAATGTAGCCAAGAGTAGACTGAATATTTAATACAGTTCCAGGCTTTGAAAGTCCCAACAAACCAGTAGAACGAGGAAGCTGATGACAGCTTTATCTTAATAAGGAAACAGGGGGGAAAAACCCAGGTGGCACGTGTTCTGCAGAGAGGGAAGGCTTCATTAGAAGGAGAGGCAGTGCTGCACTGGCAGCAGTGTTACTCCAAGCTGTAGCTGGGACCATAACCACCTGTAAGTGAAGGATGAGAGGGATGTGCTGACAGCCGCAGGGCTCTTCTTGTGGAGCAAAAAGGAGGCAGGTAGAATTGCATTATGAGGCTTTTAGTCAAGTTTGACTAGTGCCTTTCTACTGGAGCGAGGACTCCCTCTACAATCCAGAAGAGGAGAAACCAAGCATCAGACCCTGTAGGGAGGCTTCCTGCCCACAGACACTATTGCAAGGCTATGACCAGAGCAGGGGGGGAAGTTTAATCAGTGTCGTTGCTTGTAAGCCTCCATTCTCAGCATTTGAATCTGATTTGGCCTGGTCCCTCTGAAAGCAATTAAACCTGCCAATGAGGGGCAGTCGGAGGCTCCTGAAGCAGTAATCCTCCCTCATTCATGCCTGATTTACGCTGTTTCTTTGCATCAGGGCAAATAGTAGAACCAGTGCAAAATAACAAAGAACAGCTGTAAAGGCTGGATGAGGCCACTGTAATGTTTTCTGCCATGCGTTATCCATGCAGAGAAATTTTGCCTTGAGACTGAGTCAAGAATGTATCCCCATCATCCTTGCTGGCTGGGTAGGAAACAGGCAGCACTTTTCCAGACTGTCTCCTTGGTGCTGTAATAGCTTTTCCCAAGCTCTATTTAGTGAAGAAAGAAGTGGATCTTCCCACCTTCCCTGTCCTCTCTCAACATGAGTGCTGGGGGTGCATAGATGGGCTTTCTGTTTGCGCAGTACTGAATGACTGTGAGCAGTGGCTAATAAGCAGGTTATTGAGGACTCTGGCCATAGGGTCTGCACCCTTCAGAGGCAGCAGAGGTGTGCACCTTGCCTCTCTGGGGGTGCAGTTTGGGGAGCTCCGCTCTCTTACACTAGCTGGAAGCCTTTCCCAGCCCAGCAGGTGCTTGTTGTAGCGAAGGAAGTGTCATTAACTCCAGTGAGCCTTGGGAATGAATGACTGAGACTGAATCAATGGGAGGTTTTAGCCCTTGCACAAAGCCTAATTTAGAGAGCAGTTCAGCCTAATGTGCATGAATAGCCCAGGGTGATTCCACTCCTATTGCTGTTTGCAGGGAAGATTCTGCTTGCCGAAGAAGTCTCCTTGCCTGTGAGCACAGCCTGTGTGCTGTGTGTGATCAGAGACCGGGCCCTGAGACGCCCGGAGGGGAGCCCAGCAGAGCAGCTCAATACTGAAGGAAGCTTCCAGGTCAAGCTGTGTCCTGTGCTTTGTTCCTTCTGTTTTGACGGTGAGTGTGTTGACTTTTACAAGTGTCTCCCCTGCTTTGCTGATGGAAGGCATTTCTTTACCCCTGTCCCATCAAACATGTAGCCTTCATGGGATTGGTGGGCACTGGCTACTATTCCAGCTCTGGGCGTTAGAGAGATCGCCTGACATATGTAGCATGCTTGTGGCTCTCCAAGTCTGTTTCCATAGCGTTAAAGGAATAACAAAACACCTTAGGGCTTTTTCCGCACTGTGGGGGGCAATCTCTTGGTCTCCAACCTCTGATCAGCAGCTGAGCCTCTCTGGGAGGAGGTGAAGGTGAGCTTGTAGAGGGAGGAGAGGAGAGCTGGTGAGTTAGCATGCAGGTTAGCTCAGCTGCCAGAGCTAAAGCAACTCATTAAAGGGATTAGCCACCATCCCTGACTGGATTTAGGATGGTGGCTGTTGCTATCAATAAGTAATCCTATCTCCAATCCTCTCTAGTGGCTTGTGAAAGACAGAAAAGAGAGGAAGGATGGGAGGGGAGGAGGGACAGTAAGAAACAAGAGAGATAAGTTTAGGGAAGCACTGGAGGCAAGTTAAAAATCAACCCTGATTGAGGATGGCTTGCTGGCTAGCCAAGGAGCAAACTATTCCAGCTCCCTGGGCTGGAGAGAGGGCTCTATGCTCTGATGAAGAGCCAGGGAATGATCAGTCACTGGAACCTCCAGCTGTTTCACCCATTTCTCTCTCCCCAGAGCTGGAAGTGCTTCACTCCTGCAAAGGATGGCATTGCAAAAGCAAGCTCTGGCATGGGACCCCCCTTTGACATACTGTACAGGGCTTGCAACCATCCAAGTTCAACTCGCTGAAACAGGATTGTGTTGTGCAGTGGCTGGGGGATTGAGTTTTGATTAGTTCTGACACAGTCACTTATAACCTCTTCATTAGAAAATTATGTTTAATAGCAATTGTTCTGTCACCTCAGCAGCATTTCCCCCTAATTCATTACAGACTCACATGGTGGGAAGGGATGGCAGATAAATGGGAAAGTATCTGTTCAGACAGTTTCTGTTTGGTGACAATATTTATGCTAATCCGGCTGTGGTGTGAAGTGACTGGAGAACAGGAGGTGACAGTGGAGGTGGAAGGAACAGGAGCACAAAGGAGAAATGCTGGTGAGAGGGGTTTCCTTGAATCCTGAGGGAGAAGAGGTGCATCAACCCAATGCATACAGCAGGGAAATGTGAAACAGCAAAAACCAGGCAGCCAAGGAACAGGGAGCTGCTGCAGCAGCACCAGAGCTTGTGCTGGTTCTGTGAGGATGGTTGGTACCAACAGCAAACACTACATTTGGGGACCTGAAGCCCAAGAAGCATCCCCAAGAAACTACTTGCTGCTGGTGCCGCAAGATGCGTGTCCAGCCTTCCACTCGTGATTGCTGTATGTTCATCCGAGCATCCTTTCACATGGATTCATCCACCTGCTTACTGCTGTTTCTTCTAGTTACATATTTATTCATACATTGCAATATCCATACATCTCTTGTTTACCTGCTCACCTATCTGCTAACTTGTCCATCTACTCCGTCTGCAATATCCATCCAAACAGGGGATGAGTATGTCTGCTTGCTGTTCTGAATTAGAATCCAATGTTACTCTTCTCTGTGAAATACAATTTTTTTGAAAGCAACATTGTTTTGGCCCAACTGCAATATTTCTTTTCAATTGTGCCTTGAAAAGATAATAGTATAAAAGCCGTGTTCTGACATGGCAGGTCTTAAAATGAGAAATGAAGGTGTTCCTTTCTAACAGTGTCAAAACTGTTTCTGCTTTATCCAAAGGCATCTTTACCTGTTTTTGAATCAAAATTTCTTCCCAATTGATTGATATATGGGTGTTGGAAGAAAAAACAGCAGAGCAAACATAGAAAATGTCTCCATGTCATCGTCTGCTTGATGCAGCCTAGTATCAAAGAGCAGAGACACATGTACTGCTTATACTTTGGTGTGAAGGATGTATGTGTGTGGGGATGCTGATGTGTCCAAACTCAAATGCTACTCCAGGTAAGTGCCATGTGGGATAGCACATGGAGCTTCTTGGAGAAGCCATACCATCTGTTAAAGAGTACTGGCAGCTAATCCTCCTGCCCTCTTTGCCCTGACACCATGTATGACACAGAGCAGATCATGCCATCCCTGCCTCTATTTCCATACCTGTATGATGGAAAGGTACCATATGTGGGGAACATAAGCAATAGTAGTTATTTGCACAGCTCTTTGAGATCCTTAAAGGGAAAGCCCTGGAGAGATGTGAAGTATTATTAAAAGGGCTGTATGTTCTTTTCAGGCAGTTAAAGGGATAATAAATTCATTGCCCAGGAGATCTGGTAGTATAGTTCTGTGCAGAATATGGTAAAAAGGTAAGACTGCTGGAGACCAGGAGCTTTTAAACATTGATGCTGAGCAGAAGGGCAATATAGCCAGGCTTATCAAGTTGGGGGTTATCTTGGTTCTAGGTTAAAGTAAGTGAGATTGAAGGAGTGTCTAAGAAGGGTCAGTTTGTGTGTGTGTGTGCATCTCTTTGGGATGATGTGTTGGCCCTGGTGTCTGGCTCTCAATTCCCTGCCCAGGAATAGGCTTGTGCAGCTTGGAAAGAGGACAGATAGGTGCATGAGCAGCCAGGAATGATAATGGGGCACTTGTGTATCTGGCTTGATAACAGAGCTATGTTCAGCCATTTTTCCCTAGGAAGCATTAAAGGAAGAGAGAACTTGAAGAAGCTTTTTCCAATTCTGTTTCCTTTCTAGCAAGAAACATGAGCCCAACAATACCTTGTTGGTTAAGGCAGCCTTTCATAAAATACTACATATCTGGAGCTTGAGAATATGCTGTCCCTCTAGCAGTTTGTTAGTATTTAATCACAATGTAGTCAGATATTTGGGCCTACTTTCTCATTTTAATTTCTTTGGCTTCATCTTGCAGTCACTGGGTTGCTCTAATGTCTTGTCTTGGCAGATTAACGAGGCCTTTAGTACCTGCTATTGCCTCCCCACAAAGGTTTTAAACTGCTCTAGACAAGCCACTTCCCAATATCAAAATTTTACTCTGATAAGCTAAAAGGATTGAGCTCTTTATGTCCCCCTCCAGGGAGCAATGCATCAATGCTATCAACATGCTCTGCATCCGTCCTTGGTCTTTACCAGGGAAAGCAGTTATCCAGACACTAGCGCCGCTCCAGTGAATTCCTGCTATATGTATGCTTGCTAGCCGGTGTGTTTTCCTGGCCAGGTAATTTGTGAGGCTCCAGATTTGTAGCATCCTTTGGAGAGCAGGGTGGGAAGCAGTGTTTGATTGCTCTCATTGCAGTTGTATCCAGTGGAGCAATTGCCTCTCTGCTTCACTGCTGCCGGTACAGCCAGGAACTGTTGGCACCAGCTGCTGAGTTACTCATCTGCCTCCTGCCTCTGCTCGCTATGGAACTACAGACACACTGCTCCATGTCCTTTGAGGCTTGAACAAGCCCAGCTTCCTGACTGATCCAGGGCTCTTCCTGAGCAATTTTCCCTCTTTATTGCCATATACCTCTCCTTAGATCTTTGGGCTGATTTGTTAAGCAAATTTCGTTAGTATTAATTTAATTCTTCATATCAAGATTATCAAAGAAAATTGAATGCAAGCCTAGAAATGTGTTAGAAGCACCATTTCTGCCTCTCTCCCTTGTTCAGTGATACTTCTCCATTGACGACCCATTTCCAAGGAACCATCAGAAAGCTGATTGTTAATCCATTTAACATGTGCTTTACTGATATCATATAGCGCTAATTTTTTAATCAGAAGGTTGTGAGATACAAAGTCAAACATCTTACAACAGCTAAATATATTACATCTTTGCAGTTACCCTTATCAACCAAACTTGTAATCTCATCAAAGAATGAAATCAGATTTGTCTGACAAGACCTATTTTCCATAAAACCATGTTGACTGATGTTAATTATATTTCTCTCCTTTAATTCTTTATCAATTGAATCATATATCAACTTTTCTGATTACTTTGCCAGGGACAGATGTTAACTGGCCCGGATTCCCTGGTTCAGTCTGGTGGTAGTTGTGAATACAGGCACTGTGTTTACATTTTCCTTCTGTGATTGCCTTCCTTTTCCAGGGAACTAGATATGTGTGAGCCCTAATGTATAGGAGAGCATGGCTGGGGGAGAAGAGGTAGCAACTACTTCATACAACTGGGAGGGAGAAGGTAGTTTCCTGGGAAACTACCTGAAGTGGGAACCAATGCAGGACCATGCTGGTTGGCCCTATTTTGGTTAGGAAGCCCACCTCTTCTGTGTAATGGAAGCACCCAAGGACCCACTGCAAACACTCCTGGCATCGTGTGTATTTATTATATGTGTTATATTGTATGTATCCATCCACCTGATCAACTATTTTCATCAAAGTAAGTTTCACTCTGCAAAGATATAGAAAAATTAGTAGCAGCTTAATCTCCCTCTGCTGGATCACTCAGAGGTGTAATTGTGCAGAAAAAAAGGGTATTAAAATGCAAAACACTCTCCTATACTTTTTCATGTTAAATCCCTTCTTCCTTCTGTTCTTTTAATTCTACAAGAGGGCTTTTACTTTTTTTTCCTTCCCCCCCATGTGTGTATCTGTGCGTCTTTCGTAAAGAGAATGAGCTGGGCACGCAGAGAGAATAATTTCAATTTCTACATGAACCTCAGAAATGAATACTTAAATTCAAGAAAAAAAAAATACTTTCTTACACCTTTAATTTCCTCTCTATGAAGTATAATGTAAAAGCCTGATTATTTTTAATTCTTCCCTTTAATAATTCAGCAGCAGAGTGATTTAAAGCTGGGGACGATAATTACCTTTTCACTTCCCTGGTAAATGGAGTTTTAATAGAAATGGAAGCTCAAATGCTGGAATTAATTCAACCAGGTCAGTGTCAGGTCATCCATAGCATCTTCTGGATAAATCATTTATCTGAAAAATGGCCTGCTTCTCAGTTTCACAGGAATCCATACCCAAAAGCTACGTTTAAAAAAGAAGATGCAATGTTTATATCTTGTAAAGCATGGGGTGGGGGGGAAGCACAATTCACATCATCTCAGATGGATTACTTTAATGCAAATTAAAGTGCTAGTTGAAGGACAGGAGAACAGGGGCTTGTCTAGATTAGGAAAATTCAGCTGTAGCTACAATGATCATTTACTGTGGAAGCTTATATAGATCCCATTATCTGAGCAGTTTGTGCTACTCAGTCTATTTATCTTCATACTACACCTGCTACACCCATTTTATAGAAGAGGGATGGAGGGGAGTGCTGTCATCCAGAGGGGAGCAAAGCAGCTCGGACTACCCCAAAATGGGGACTAGGATGTAATTACTAACCCAGCAGCCATTAGGGTTTTGGGGTGGGGAGGGTAAGTCTCTTCAGCTCAGCCATTCATGGAGGTGTGTGTTGTAAAAACAAGGAAGAAAACAGGTCAGGTTTAGCCCAAGCTTATCCTGCCCTGGGGAGGGTGGTAACCCCACAGAGCTGATGCACCAAGTCTTTTCCTGGCACAGGGAGAAAGGGAAAGGCTATGATGGCTTCTCTGAGATTCCCAGAGGCTGCACCAGGGTCCTAACCTAACAGATTCAGTTGCCAAACCATCCAAGCGGCCTTGGGAGCTCTGCTGAAACACTTGTCCTAAAGCTGGGATTGATGCCTCTGCACAGGGAGGGGATGAACCCAGCACCCTGTGGAGAGGTGGTCCAGAAGAAGAGTTTGGCTGGAATCAGGCAAAGCATCCGGGGGTTAAATTTTTGATGAGAGCTAAACATAAGCTGCCTGGTCTCTAATTAAGCACTGGGACGATGGAACTTTAAAGCACTCCAGCTCTGATTCGCCACAAGTGCGTGGTAATGATTTCTTTTCAAATGTCAAGCAGTTTTGTTTCTATTTCCTTTCATAAATAATTGGTGCTGAGCCGGTGGCAACACCAGCATCCAGCTGGCAGGAGGAGCCCGCGTGATCCACTTCTAGCATCCAGCCATGCACTGGGGCTGTTGCAGCATATCCCAGAAGTGCAGACAAGACTCAGGGTTCTGTTCCACCCTAAAGAAAACAAGGAGAGGGGCGGAAAAAGCCCTTTCCTCCTAGGTGGAAATCTGTTCTTTCCTGCTATCAAAGAAGGGTACAGGAAGCAATTGCAATGTCATTGCATTTACAGTGTGCTCATGTCGGAGAACTGTGGCTGCGCACTTTGAGGATGGCAAAAGATGTGCTCTTTTACAGGAATAACACCCCATGCCTGAAGGCTGGGTGAATTCTGGCCCTTTGTTCCCATGCTGGATCACAATGGGGGAGGAGAGGAGCATGATTCAGGCTGCTCCTGAACCTTGGTGGAACTGTTGCCCGTCTGCCACTGAACTGCCACCAGGCTGGCACTGGCCAGAGAGACTGCACATATAGAAGTACGTGCCCAGCTATATTTATCTGGCAGAGGGCAGCCAACTGTTCTATGTGAGTTGTCCCCTTCCAGCCCCTCTGCAATGAGCAGCACATCCTGCTGGGATGCCCTGCCCTTCCTAGAGCTCCACTGGTTGCTGTGTGTTTTCTTTGCTGGTTAGATTCTACACTAATACTTCTATATCCATTACTGTTTACAGCCACATATTATACACCATTGCCTGGGGAACTCAAGCAAATGATTGCATTGCTGGAATCTCAAACTCTGCCGGTAAATACGAATACAGCTTCCAGACATAGGCAATGACCCAATCAGTCATCAAGTCAAGGAGTTCAACTGATGTCTTTTTTTTGAGGCCCTGCTTAAAATGCTGCTGAAGTGCTGTATGTTATAAAAATGTTTGGTACAACTTGCAGGTCCCTATTTAGACTGACAGACTCTCTAATCAGAAGTTAAATAATGCCTTTTTTCCTTTCCCTCCTTTCTGCTGTCTTCAGGGGTGGCACTGGCAGTGCTATAGATAAGTGAATTCAATTAAAGAAGGAAAGTGTCTTGGAAATGTAAAAACTTTGGAAATCAGGTCTCCTGGCAGAAAGGTGACCTGCTAAGGGACATCCTGCTCTTTCTGCAGTGATGGGATTGATCAAAGGAATGCCTGAGTTTTCCAGATTCCCCGGACCTATCCAGCTGAGGACTGCAGATGGTTAAACCCTGATTTTTGCTTGCCTTTTACTGTATTCCTTATTTAGCCCCAGAAATATCTGAAGTGGGCATGCTGCCTATCTCAAGAGGGAAGGAAGAAAATAAATCAGACAAAATAGAAGCTGGGTTGTTTGCTTAAGGCATGTTAAAGAAGTGTTTGCATAGCCTCCTGCCTCAGCTGCAGGGTGGTGCCATGGCTAATATCTATTCCTTGCTCCCTTGTTTCAGATGCTTCTTGGAGACAGCCAGCTTGCACTGTCTGGGGCTGCTAAGACAGAGACCTGCATTGTATGCATTTCACTCACAGACCCACGGGCTGGCTTCTGTATAGAAGTCTATGCTCGCCTGGGTGTCAGCCAGTGTGCAGCACATACATGTATACTATATATAGCTATATCTCTCCCATGCGTGTGTGGCTCCTATATAGTCCAACCCTCCATTATGGGAACAAGATGGAGCAATGCAAGGGTATGCTTCAAACAGCCAGGGCTGCTTGTTTACCAGAGCCTTTCCCCTGTGCTCCTTGGTACCACCGCTCTCTGAACCGCTGCTGGTTGCTTTGCCCTGGCAGTGCAGCTTGCAGCCTCTTGCACACGCAGGCCTTTCTCCTTTCCTCTTGCAGTAATGATGTTTATTGAGCCACGCACGCATCCACTCTCCTGCATTTTTCATGGCCTGCTCTCCAGAGGCAGTGCAGCATGCTAATCAGACTTCCCCAAAACAGGCAATTGCTTCTGCTCCCTACTACAGCCGATAATTACCCTCCTTTCCCTGCAACAAGCCCTGACAACTGCCACCCATTGGTCACTAGCCACATATTTAATTGACAGGCGGTCTATTACCTCTGCTCATACAGTATCTCTGATTAAGCGCTAGGAGAAAGCAGACGGTAGCCTGTCCATCTTCAAGCAAAGGAGGGGAGGAAGCAGGCTGTGCTGTATGGCTGGGACCTAGCCACCGATAGCGTCATTCAGCCTGTGATAATAAACTCTGCCTTTTCCATCCTGTCCTCTCACAACAGTTCAGCAGGGGGTGCTGGCCATGGCAGCAAGGCAGAGCCCTCATCTTACCAGTGTGCAAGGTGCAGAAATATAAAAGGCTGGAAGGGATGTTCTCTTAAAACAGCCCAGCGAGCATCATGCTATGTGAAATAATCCCCTTCGTTTGAAGGCCTCAACCTTGAAAGCAATGAGGTAACAATCCTGCTTTCCTTACAGTGGAGTTTTTAACAGCAGGAAGAATTCTGTGGCACTGACAGACACACGCATAGTTCCTACCATGCACACACACAGGGAATAGGAGAGGGGAGACTCTCCTGGGATACAGAAATGTTACACATACTCCTTCCTCTTTTCATCCCTCCCTCCCTCTAGGCATCTCTTTCTCTGTATAAACACAACTGTCTTCCCAGCCATCCCTTTACATTGCTTTCTCTCTGTCTTGCACGCATACCTCTGCCTTTCTGTGCTTTACCATCACGGTATCTTTGAGTATCCCTCAAGAGTGCTCCATTTCAATAGGAGATGGGACCTGGGAATTTGCCTTTAATATTTCATAAGCTTCCTTCTAAAATGTAAAGCATATTTACGTTATTTGCATCAACTACCAGAAAAACAAATGCCTTCGATTTGCAAGCAGATCCTAACCTGCTGCCCATTTTTCCAGGGCTGAGCATAAATAACACAATTTATTCAAAGGAACTCTTCCTCTTATTTACATTTATATTGAATAATGTAAAGCAACTTTCTCCACTCCCATCAATTTTTCCTTCTAGGGTGGGAGAACCTGTCCATGTCTAAGGAATGTGCTTCTAAGGGAAACTTTAAACTACACAAGCACACATATATGTTTGCAAATCATATCATATTCATGCTTGACCCCTCCTTGAGGATGAACTGACCCTACTGAGCAAAGAGACCATCCTGTGAGCCCAGGAATGAGAGCTGCAAGTTGGATCATCCTGGGGAAGAGTTTTCATAGAGGACATTAAAAGTCCAGGGTGAAGCAAACTGGCATTAGTACTCTGGTCTTGCACAGACAGTGTTGTACCCTGTGTGTTCATTTGGGAAAGACGGAAGAATTTGTCTCTCAGAGGTAAACTGTCACTACAGCCTGTCAGCTGGGAGAGCGGAGGACTAAAAATCACTTGGTCCTTTCCTTTCTATTTTGCCTGCATCTGAAGAGAAGACACGAAGGGACTGCATTAGAGATCAACACATACTGATGCAAGAGCATAGCACAAAAAACTCAGGCTCCGCAATCTTAATGCCAGAAAAAGCTTGCAGGATTCAGCCTGCAGAGTGTTAGGGCTGAGCTCCTCCCAGCAGCAGCCTGGGAGACAGATCTTCAGCTGGTGTCAGTCTGTGATAATCAGTGAGTTGATTTAAACCCACTGAATACCACTTTCCCACTTTCATTTCCTCTCTCCCTGGACAGGTTTAGGCTCTTTGTCTCTTATCTCTTTCTAATCATTTATATTTCCATCACTTTCTCTTCCTCAGGGTTTCTTTGGCAGTATTCTCTTAAGTCTCGTCTGTTTGCTAGACACAGAGTTAATGTTATTATTCTATACTGGCTTCCAGACACATTGTCCATCACTTAGGCATGACAGGGAAGAGAGCCAAAAATGAATCAAGCTATCACACCGCCATGGATGGGGGAATCTCTGCTGGAAACCCAAGCAGGAGTAGTCAGAGACGAAATTCTACAGTGAATCTCACTATGGGAGTGGGAGTCAGCATTAATTAGCAATAGTGAGGGGGAGAAGTTTGAATAATATCTATTTACTTAATATAAAAACCATCTCTATCGCTCTCAAGACTCCAGGTTCTCTTTCCAGTGTAGAGCATGATTCAAACCTTACCATGTGCCCTGGACAGCTGATGAGCTTTTAACCCTACCTTTACAGGAGGCTATGAAAGAGGTATGATTTTTTTCTCTTTAATTTCTTTAATCTATGCTAATCTCAGCCTGTTGGATCTCTCTCTGTAGCAAGCACAGGCTTATTGCAGTATGTAGTTTATCCACGGGCAGTAGAGGGATCTCCTGTGGCTGGAAAACCTCCGGAGTTTACCTTTGCTAAACGGTGATTGTTAATTCGAGGGGAAGCCAGGGAGGTGGAGGAGGGCCCACGAAGCAGACAAAAAGGGTGGTAATTGACCATGCAAGATTCACAGCTCCTCCGTGGTAGGCATCTGCAAGCTTTAGACTTGCATATTGGCTTATTGTATGTTAGGAGGTGTTTACTTGAATGCTGGGAAGTGCTAGCTTGTAGGCTTCTTATCACAAATGAGAGCAAGGGAGAGAAATGGCAAATAACTTGCTTGCCCTTTGGGAATAACTTCTGCAAGCACTGACAGGAATCACAGGTAGCTTTATGGAGAAGCCCAGGGAACTCTGCTGGGAGGAGTCTGATAGAGCACTGGGGAGGTGCCAGAGAAATGGAAGTAGAGAAACAGGCAGAAACACCAGGCAGTGAGGGTAGGAAGTCTCCTCCTTTTCACTTTGCAGCTTTGTTTTGCAAGGGGGAATTCATACGCTCAGCCTTTGGCTGAGAAAGCAGTCGATGTATTCCACAAGAGGTAGCAGATCCTGGAGTATGGACGGTCACTTGCTGGACTGAGACCTGCACAGCTTGGTTCAAAACTGCTCAGGGGCCATCAGAAAGGTACAGTCTCTTATACAGGTTCAAGGCAAGTTCAAGGGTGCAGGCTCTGGAATCCCAAATCAGGAAGTCCATTGTTTTTAAGGATAATTTTGATTTATGACCTCAAGGTGATTTGTACATAAACTGAGTGGATTGGGTCACAAAGGGGTGGGAGACCTATCCCAAAGGAGAAGCCAAACAAACGGCAGGGAATGCTATCCTCAAATTGGACTAAATTAGGAGCCATTTAAAGAAGCCCAAAGCGCTCATGAATTATTTGGAGAAATATATTTTTAATCTCATGTTGGCTCCTTTAGAAACAGAGGAACCTAATTTCTGCTTGCAGTAAAACTAAAGAAAGATGCTGGCAAATCAAAGCTGATAGAGTAACAGAAGTGTTAATCTTTTAATTGAAAGTGGAATAAATCCACCTGCATATAACAGCTCCCAGAACATTCCTCCTCAAAGCTTCTTTTTCTTTTCTCAGCCATTACTAAAATTTCAAGGTTAGAGATTAATTATAATGGTGATATTACAGTTTATTTTACTGCCAGCTGAACAGGCAAAATAAATCTAGCTTGAAAATAAATTGTGATTACTGTGTCCACACTTAAAAGCTTGTGATACTGCCTCTGTATTAATGAAATATTATTGACTAATTCTATTGGATTTGGCAAAAGCACTCCCTTGCTGCTTCCTCTGCACTGAGCCACAATCTTGGAAACACAAGATCTTGTTTAAATAGGAGTTCAAATCCTGGCATCGAGCAAACTGGAACATCAGAAAAGAAAACGATGAACACCCTTTCCTTCCTCGCCCTTAACCTAAAGTTGCTTCTTTCCATTCCCCCTTTTTTTGTCTTGTTCATTTCTCTGAAATCCAACCTCCTGGTACCATTTTATGTTTAAGGGCATAGATACCCATTTAATTAGCTCCATAACTGTATGGTAACTGCTGCTCTTCCCATTCCACAGTAAGCAGCGGAGAGATTAAGACAGTAATTTCATGGTTATTTCTGTCTTTCCCAACTGCTGGTGTCTCAGGAACAAATTCAGATGTCCCTTGTGAAACTTCTAATTAGGCAAAGCATCTCATTGAGGCCAGGGAGAGATTGGTGTACCCAGAACCTCTGCATGTGCCTGTTGACCCAGTTGTTAATGCTGTAATGAAGGGAGCTGGAGCTCCCCACACAGGGCTCTGCAGCATCAAGGGCCCCATGACAGAGAGGATCCCTGTCCCCGTTGTGGGAGAAGGCAGCTCTGATTTCTCCTGCAACTGTGTGATACAATGAGCAAATCCCACGTGGCTGCAGAGCATTAAACTCTTGGCTTTATTAACACAAACTTCTTTACTGATATTAGACTTGTGATGCCCACAGAACAGATTGCCCATTAGCTAAGTAAATTGTGATAGGAAATGAAAACAAGTTCCTTCCTCTTCTCCCAGCTCTCCCAGTCCATTTCAGCTAGTGTATCATGGTCTTGCTTTTTTCTTTCTTTATCAGCTTAAGTCAGACATGAGGTTTTAGAGTCCAGAGTTGCATCAGGAATGACTAAATCACAGAGACTTCACATTGTCTGTTGATTATGAGGCCGGGCCACATTCCTTTGAAGCCAATGGTACACTTCCCTAGACATTGTGTCAGGACTTAAAAAGGATTCAAATAGAAAATAACAGGTAGGAGTAGAAAGAGAAATTGGAATGACTTGGCAAACACTGCTCTCAGTGGGTATGGCTGAACCTAGAGCAAATCCAGTACAAGATTCAAAGCTGAGATCCACTGGTAGTTTCCGCTGGATCTTCAAACTGTCTTTAGCTGTCAGAACATTTGGGAGCCATATGGTACTGATGGCACTTGCCACAGAGCTTGATGTGCTGGAAATTCTGTTTAGGAACCAAAATAAAATCTTCTTTCTGGATACACTTCCCAAAGACCCAAATTGTGATATCCCTTCAAGCACCAGAAAGGGGCCCATTAGAGCACTCGTGTTTGAACATTTGAAGCAATTATTCATGTTCATCCAGCTCCGAATAGCTACCAAACACCATGTGTTTTTCCTCAGTGTTAATAAAATCCTAAATGATTCTTCATTAAGAAGCCCATTAAGACGACTTCAGTTTCCTCGAAGCTCGTTAAAGGATATTCTCACCACTAAATTATCACACTGGAGTTTTATAGAAGTCTGAGGAAAGATGCCCTATTGTGATTAATTCATGATAGATTTTCTCTCCCTGGCTTGCAGTCTGTTCCCCAAACTCGGCTTTGCCAATCTCTCAACCTTTGGGTTACATGGAGAATACCAGTGATCCTTCAGCTTTGCTTCATGGGAATGACGTTCCAGAGCTCAGAGGTGCTGAGCCTGATAGTGCTGATGGCCAGGAGAGAACTGGCTGGCCAGAACAGGGCCTCTGTTGGCACATCCCTGCTGGAGCTCAGTGAGCCACCTCTTGGCCATAGGCAATCCTGTGCAAGGGGCATGGCTGTGTGTGTTGCCTGGAGCTTTGCTCTCCAGGCACCAAAGTATCACACTGCACCCATTAACCACACACCTTCCTCTTCCACCGAGATGGGTCCTGACCTGCTGGCTGCTCCTGAATCCTCTTGTGTAACTCTTCCATCTCCAAAGCAATAGGATCAAGAGGAGTCCTTGCGAGGCAAAAATCTGAAGACAAAGTGGTCAAAACAATAGCAGAAGACAGAAGCTTTTAAGCTAAGTTCGTGCTGGGTCAATGTGTGTTCTCCCCACACCAGGTTCTCCTGAACCTAGTGGCAAGCTATAAGAGCTGGGGATCACTGAAGTGTGGGAACACAGGCTGTTTTAACCAAACAGAGCTTACTAGCTGCTCTAATTTCCCACTGAGTATTAAAATCTCATTTTATGCTACATTATACACTTGGCCTTTTGAACAATCAGTGACCATAAGTGGTGTTTGCATCCTGAAGCCAAATCTGGGGAAAGAACTAGAGATAATCCGTCTGGCTGGAGAGGATGGAGCGGGAAGGGCCAGCACTGCACAATTATTTATATCCATTCAGAGACACAGGAAAATTAAGTGCATTAACAGGGTTGCCAGGCCTTCCCCAGAATGGGGCTTTAAATGATATTGATGCGGTGCTAATAGGTGCACAGTTTATCTTTTTTGTATTACAGCTCAGGGCCTGGAACAAGCACTTGGATAGCGAGTTTAGGTGTATTCTGCCTCTTCCGCAGGATTCGTTTCTAGGGATTTGGAGCTTCCAAAAGCTGCAGATTCTATTTGAACCAACAAGAGGATCAGGGAGGTGATAGGAATACCCAGACACATTTCTGATCTGAAAGATGATCTGCAACTACTTCTGAAGTAGGATGTGTTAAGGCATGACAGTATCTCTGGAGCTGTGTGTCCAGGCATTTGGGGCATGCCTTATGCTGGAGACTGTTGTGCTGTGGGGACTTAAAGGGCTCGGTCCTTCCTGGCCCCTGGTCCAGGGAATTTCTTCTTCATTTTACTCCCTAGGGTTCTGAGACGTACCTCCTATAGGAAACCAGGTGACAGGAAAACCTCTGTCCACTCTTTCAAACTGTGTGGCTGCCCTTGTAAGGCTGCCTAGGAAATCCCTCCCACCTACAGCTAAAAGTTCCTCATATGTGGCCTATTCCTTTCAGCTTTAATCTTCTCCAGAATCAGCTATTACATCAAGAGTGCGTGTGATTATCTGCTGTCATCTTTGGAGGAAAAGGTGCCGAGATTGAAGGCAAATGCTGTTTATTCATTCAGCTCCTTCTGCAGCTCAGGCAGGAACACTGATCTTGGCACAGAATTAGAGGAGGAAGGGCAGTTTGCTGTGATTTGTTGGCTTAATTTGACAGGCAATTTTCAGATCTGGATCAGAAAGTTATAGTGAAAGTTTCAGGAATGGCTGCACTTGGGCTTAGCTTTGGGGGAGCAGAGTGTTGTTTTTACTCTAGTTTTGAAGGAAAGGTGATGAGTTTTCAATAAGTCAGTGCAGTTTTTAATGATTCAGTTCTGGCATTGTAGTATCAAGTGAAGCTAGCTGAGACCAGATGCTAGTCGTGCTATGCCCTGTGCAGGCATGGATCAAACACAGTCCCACGCCAAAGAGCTCAGATATACTAATAAACATAAGGAATAAATGAGAAAATGAACCAATGAGAATAAATCACAATGATGCAAGTATGTAATACCATTATTTTCTAATTCAGTTCCGATCTGAGGGTGTAAATACACTTGGATCAGCTGAGTGAAGCTGGTCTGGTGTCAAAGAAGTCATTGGGCCACGTCTGTGCAGTGGGCAAATCAATGTAGTGAACTTATGCATGGGGTAGTTTAACAGCGTCTGTTCCTCAAGGGGAAACCTTCTCCAGATGTCTTGGGGAAAACGCAAGCCAAGACTATTTGATGGCAACTCAGAAATCCAGGCAGCAGCCAGGCAGATCTGGGCACGTGCTGCGCATGTTTCTTCTCTTTCTCCCTCTCTCTTTTCCTCTTCATGAGCTGAGATAATTATTTCTGTGCATCGCGGTTCTAAAGTGAACATCCCTGATACCAGCTCTGCCTCTTATCATGAGACAGCTGCAAAATTGCTTTCAAATTGTTTTACAATCGAGTTCTGCTTGCGAGCCTTTTGATTGAGCAAGGCAGAAATGACATGAGAAAAGCATTTGGGAAGGAGGAGGCCAAGAGGTTGAGACTAGGGAGACTGAAGAAATGAAAAGAGGGATGAAAGATGCTGTTTTCAACAGAAGCTCATGGCTCATAGCAGAAGGGACGGGCTCCTTAACCTTTCAGAGTGAGAAGCACCTTGTGTGCATAAGTGTTGCTGCTGCCCTGTGTCTGTGCAGAGCCTAGTGCATGGTTAGAGAGGATGTGAAGTACTCCAGGAAGGCCAACATCTTTGTGCCTGTAATATCTGCCCACACATTACGGTTAAAATAAGGTTTTTGGGACAGACCCAGCATCCATTTAAGCTGGTATCTTTTTCTCCAACAGTGATAGAAAAAAGGGAATCATAGCCACCGTGCAAGCAAGTATGGAACCTAGTAAGAAATGAAACCCTCCAGGTGAAATTGTGTCTTCTGAGAAGTGGAAAGTAATTTTTCTACTGACTGCATCTACCACAGTTCCACCCTCTCCCATCAGATGCTAGGCCATAATCAGCACTGCTGCCAAGGTATTTCCTTGCAGTGCAATAAAAATAAAACACTATCTGATCCAGCAGTTCTGATAGCAGTGACTTTGTTTAAGCAACTTTATAATGAATCCTACTTCTTCTCCCAATAGATGCCTTTGCTATAATATCCTAGAGTAGCAACGGAATAAAATAAATCAGCTTTTACAAACTCATAAACACATAGAAGGGAATGTAAACCAATTTCCGATCTAGTTGAGGTGCACTGAGATTTCACAGAGTGGCATGAAGCTTGAGCGGATTCTGAAATTGCTCTTGAGCCTGTGAATTCATCTCTCCTTTCCTCTGCCAACAGGGATGTTGCTCTTAACCCTATGAAGGCTGTCCATGCATTCACACTTTCTTTTGGTCTCTCTCCCTATATGTGTGCACTGTACTGACTTGTGTAGCTATGTGCAGGTAAACCCAACTATGCACACACACCATCTCCAAGGGCATTTTAAGAAAGAAAGCTGAGAGAAACCAGATTTTCTTCTTGTGTAGCTGGGTATCTTTTACTCCTTTTGCAGAGCAGGTTTTAGTTTGGTGTCTCTGCCTTGTCTTCTTGCTGTTGCATGATCTGCGATCCACAGCACGGCTACTTCATCCTAGACATGGCTTCATTGTCAGAGGAACCAGCTCACAGAACATGCAACTGTGTTTTGGGCTAAGAGGTGACGGGGTGATGACAACTGTTGTTACAGCCATGCCCCCATGATTTGTCTTCCTTTCATGCTTAGCCTGGGGAGCACCAAATGTCTTGGCTGAGCACGAAGGAGCAATACATTGCCTTTGGCTTGCCTCTTTGCCATAGAAAGATCATCCACAGGAAAGTTGTATAAAAGTCAGCTTTGAGATATGGAGAGTTCAAAGGGTCCAGGTGCTGAAAGCTCAGAGCTTCCACTGACGAGCAGTTTAACAGCTCTCAGGAGAAAGAGTCCATCTGGGACAGAGACCATCACCATTTCACTTGGTTTTAAATACATTACTCAGAACACCATAGATGTGAACTGCCTGGGACATGTAGGGCTGGGTATGCAGCTGATAGCTAGATCAGCACTGTTGGTTGTACTAGAGAAAAGCTTGCTCATATCCAGCAAGGATCTGGCCCTACAAATAAAGAAGATGCCCCTCTGTGGAGGGAAAATGGAGGAGAGCAGTGATTTAGGCCATGAGAAAAGCTACCACTGTTTGCTGCAGATGGAAATACATAAGAGATCCTATGTGGCCTGAGGAGACAGTCTCTTTCCTTCATAGAAGCTATTTCAGAGTAAAGATTTGGCAGGTAAATGGGTGTTTCTGCTCTCAGGATCCATACTGCAGCTTTCTCTGCCAGTTTTCTATGTGTCTCCTTCCACGCTTAGCTCCACATCCACTTGCTTAGCTCCACATTCCCTTCCATGCTAGTGGTTTGCCACAGGGCGTATAGAAATACTTCTTAGTTTTATTTGTTGTGCTCCTCTTAAGCGTGTTGCCTGACCTGGCTGTAATGGGGGCTGGACACAGCCTAGAGCAGGGACCAGGGAAGACAGCAGCAGCAATGCAGCATCCAGAACATGCATCCAGTCTGAGCTCACAAAGCAGAGCCTGTCACTCTCAAAGGAATCTTATTCTAGAGTTTGTTGCTGCATTCAGTATTCAGAAAAGAGCCCAATTCGCTGATTGTGCTGGTGGGATATGAAAGGCAGGACAGAGTTTTACTGCAGAGCATTGACCTTGCTCTGGAGATATTGCCAATACACAGCTGCTATTCAACATTTCAAAACACTGTAGTCATCATGTGAATCTGTCTGCTAAGAGAAGCAATTAGACTTCAGAGCATTACGGTCTGCCTTTTAAAGAAAGGGCACATACAGGTGGGAGGATGGGGGCAGTTCCCTCTCTGTCTCAGTTGGTGGGAGAGCTCTGGGGGAACACACAGGGTGTCTTGTGCTGTCATTGAGGGTCCAAGCAATGACTCTTCCCCACTCCAAACCAGTCGAAGACAGGGTTACACATGTGGTTCTCTAGGTTGCCCAGTGGCATGGGAGTTTGCAGTGGCAATCTCCAATGATGAGACCAGTCAGAGAGGGGTTAAATAGTAGAACAAATCCTATAGATTCTCCCAAGCTCTCCTTACTAACATCCTTGGTTCCTTCAACAAGGTCAGCTGAAGTGCAGAGGTGGTGAAGGAGCAGCCTCCCTCTAGCAAGGAGGTGTGAGGCTAATCTCAAGGGCTGTTGCAATATAGGGTACTCAAGATGAGGGAGGGAGGACGGGGAAGGTTTTTGTGCTTACTGGTAAAGCTGTAATTATGCTGCAAGTCTGTATCACCGATTACACTTGTTCTGCTTGTACAGCAAAGGGCTGGTGGCTTGTTTAACAATGCACAGAGCATTGTTCCTGCTCCAGCCCTTAACGCCGCAAAATTGATATTGCTTTTCCACGGGCAGAGAGATAAGACATGTGCTCAGTACACTGTCAGGGCCATGATACCATCGCCACATGGGGAAATTAAAAGTCTCCACATGGCACCAAAGCCTCTCTTCCCTCCTCAGCATGTCGTTGGGCAGCACAGAAGTTCCCAGCAGGAATAGTAAAGAGGACAGCGAGCAAGAGGGGATATGCCAGTGAGGGACACCCTTAGGCTGCAGGAAATGGAGGAACTCCTTCTGTACAAGAGGGGAGTTGGAAAACAGTAGAATCCAGTAGAAAACCAGTTGGATCTCAAGGCCATTGGGGAAGTTGAAGTCCCTGTCCCTTTGTGCTGAGCCTTTAAAACAACGAATGTCTTTTCTGCCCTTCCCATGCCAGTTCTGCAAAACACACTCTTTAGCTGGGCACAAAGTGAAGTGTGTGTTTGTACAGCAGAGGGTAGGAAGCTGTTGTGTGCTACAGCTGGGAATAAGGGAACTGGAAGGAGAATGGTGAGCATGAGATTGCCTCTGACAGGCAGACACAGAGGCAATTTTTGCACCGAGATGCGTTTTTGTCCTTCACTGAAAAGTACTGATTTGTTGCTATAGAACAATTCAAGATTTGGAAGCACATGATGACTTTTCTGGGTTGGAAAAACAGTTTGAAAATTAGCAAGGCACCTCATATAATCAAGGCACAAAGTCTGGGAGAGGCTTAGTTGAAATCTACCATTTCACTTGAAGCTTAAACTTGTATGCTTTAAAATAGCCCAAAGCTCAAAATCAAAATGGAACAATCTAAAGTTATCGGAGTAAAGTGTGGAGTGACCTAATCTAAACTGTTTTTCTGCTGGCCATCTTGGGAAAATTGGCAATACATTGACTTCTTACCTCAATTTGAGGTGGATTTCTGTCAGTAAAGAACATCATTTTCTGCCCCAGCCTCTTTTCTCTCTGTGTGGTGCGACATGAGCACACCGAGGGGTATGTCCTCAGTACTTGGCTATGTGGGACCCTGCAGCCTCTGTGCCCAGTATATGTCTCTAGGAGGAGTCCCTCTCCCCATGCTGGCCATGCCAGGCTGGGCACCATCTCTGCTTTGCAGGATGGGGCTGCCTTTCTGCCTTGTGATGAGAAAAAACACATTTCATAGCGCTGCAGTGCGGGTTGTTGGTTGAAACAGAAGAACACCACATCACACACGATTTTGTCAGAGACAGATGGCTCCAGGAGACCCATCAGCTCAATATGAGAAGAATTATTGCAGTTTTAATTAAACTTACTTTGCTGCCTGTGTGGGCCTGGGGGAGAGAAAGTGCTCAGAATCAAAACCCAATATTTTTCAGAACCTGTGGGGTCTTTTCTGGCTCTTTCTCTTCCCTTCCCCCTCTTCTCATTTCTTTCTTCTGCAGGTTTCACTTGTGTTCCTGAGCAGAACATCTAGTCAGAGGAGTGTGAAAACTGCATGTAGCAGTGGCAGGAATCTCATGATAGGTAGCAGAGAACTGCTGTAAGGCTGAGGTTGCATGAGGGAGGAATGGAAGGTGTGAGAGAGAGTGGGAGCACGGCATGAAGCTACAACCACAGAAGGTGTGGGGTTACCACCAGGTCTAGTTGAAGCGGTGCCACTGGAGGGGGGGGGAATACCTGAAGCCAGAACAGGAATAGAGAAGAAGGAATGGAAGACTTTCAGGCTTCAGAGCCTGAAAGAAGCTAACGCAAGCTTTGTCCAAATATTTCCATACTAAAACAAATAAGGTTTGTTTGTGTGGGCTGGCTCCCAGAAGCCTGGCTCCTCTCCTCAAAGGCCTCCCTTTCCCCACCACTATTCTGTTAATGAAGTTGATAATAAGCAGAGCAAATCCTGTTGGATAAGTAATTAGTCAGGAGGCTGGAACAGCGGAACAGCGTTCATTTTTGCAAAGCCAGAGATCTCTTTGCTGGGAAACCCCACAGCGCAAGAGGATGGGAATGCCTGAGGAGGGCGGTATGAGGAAAGGAAATGTGGTCACCTGTCTGAATGATTGGTAATGGGCAGCGAGAAGAAGATGGGTTAGAGAGACGAGGGACATTCAGCTGAGTTTCTCAAGATTGGCCCTACTTATGGCGAGCATGCTTTAGTCTCACTGCTCTGAGACTAAAAAAGAGGGGAGGTTCAGATTTTGTGGCACTTTGGGGGGTTAGAAGTCTTACATATTGCACATGCCTTTCGCAGGCTGTCTCCTAGAGTGTCTGAAATACTGCTCAAACCACGCTTGAAGCCAGGACTTCTCAAGACCTGCAAGATGTCTCTGGTGTAGCTTTAATAGTTAATGTAGGCCAGGCCATTCTGGGAGACAGGAATGAAGTAGGGATATTCTAACTCTGCAAAGCTTTAAGCATCCAAATATCTGGCAAGAGAGGATGCAAAATAGAAGGGGCTGGGCAGGGGCTCTGAAGTGCACAGACCTTCCCCCAGACTGCGCCTCCTCTCTTGGCTCTGCAAACACAGATACCCAGCCAGAAGGAACCATTGATCGGCATGACTAATGGGGACTTTAAGGGGGAAAGTGTGCCAGATCAATATGCAATCCACAGTACATGAATCACTCCAGCTTTTCCAATTTATTCAGCTCCAAATCAAATGAATGAACAAAAGATAAATATATAGCCACAGGGAGGCTGGGATTGGGGGGATGTGTGTGTGAGGAAGGTGGGAGAGGGAGGCAGAGTCTCACAAGGGATAATTAACTAGCTTTTATCATTCTAACAAAGCATTAAGCCAGTAAATCTAAGAAAATGGGAATACCCCAGAGAGTTCTTACTGGCATAAAGCAGAGACTCTGGTGTTCTGCTCCTCTTCTTGAAGTTGCTTGGGTAGAGGCAGAGCTGAACATGGGGCCTGACACAGCCCCTACAGCCCATTTCAAGCACTTCTAGGGATCCCCTAGCTGATAACAGAGTATCGGCAGCCTCTGTCTGCATAGTGATGTCTTGACCTTTAACTTCATCTCCTGGATTCTCTCCTGAGCTAGCAATACCTGAAAGCAATCGTCAGAGCAACTAAAACCTGCATGTCCCCAGCTGCACCAGGTGTGACAAAATACAATCCCTTCTTGCCTGCTACAGAGATGGAAAGGCACATTCACCTGAGTTCACAAAGAAGAATTAGCGGCTGAAGCAAAGACTTGATCCCAGCCATGCTGTGCACTCTGTTTAGTGCTTCTGTTGTCAGACGATGCATCAAAAAAGCTGCTTTAGGGGTGAGGAATTGGAGAGCTTGCTCATCCAGGCATTGCTCAAGGAGGAGAGGAGGGCAGTGGATGTTAACATGCCAGAACGGGTCTCCTGATACCTGCTAGACCCTGAACACTTGAAATTTTTCCCAGGTCTAGCAGAGCAAGGAGCTCATTTGAGGCTGTAAGACTTTTTCCACAAGGTATGAGGGACTCAAACACAGGCTGGCTGGAAGCAATCTGCCTTAGAGTCAAAGGTTTCAGGCTTTCCTGGCAGGAGGCAGAAAGAACACAGGAAGATTTGCAGATCGAAAGCACCCAGGATCAAAGGCAGCTGAACTGGGCTACTAGGGAAATATTTCCTCCTACATAGAAAACTATCAAGACGGGGTGCTATCAAACCAGTATCATTCTGCACTAGCCTAACACTAGCCTATCTTCCAGCAGAGCTCATAAAACACTTTACTAAGGTACAGCAGCATGATCTCCCCCAGGTACAGACACAGGCAGCATCTCCACAGCTAAATGGGGACATTTAGACAGTCATCAGAGAGCCATCAGCACCACCAATTCCAGGACTCAGCCTCCTGATTCCCTATTTTTTTGCCTGAATCACTTTCACGCATGGCTGGGCAGGAATCTGGATCCGTAACACATTTTTCAATCCCCTGGTGCCTCGGGAAGCAGGTTTAAGCTATGTGCTGAGGTGGCAGGCACCAAAATGCTACAGATCAGTGGTTTCTAACCTGCGCTTTGGAGACTGTTGGGGGTCAACAGATTATATCTAAGGAGCTGCAAGAAGAAACTAAGAAAAGCCAACTTGTCAGCAGGCTTAGCTGAGGTCTTCAGCGGTCAGAAAAACTATTCCTCCAAGGGAAACTTAACAGGATCAGGAATAAAAGGAAGACTGAAAGCTCAGTATGTGGCTGAGGGTAAGTACTCAAATATGAGGATAATGCAGGAAGGCCTTTTTGTCTATTTAACTTAAACGTATTTTTATTTCTTCCAGGCTGGGTTCTCCTCCAGAGAAGCTGGTTGTTCAGCATTACAGCTCATGATGTCCTGACTGTGCCCTGAGAAAGGGACCGGATCCCTCCTCAGGGTGCTCCCATAGACCCATGGATGTTCCAGAAGCAGGAGCAGTTTGCCCCATGCTCAAAGGCGCAGTTTTGCGCACACTAACAAAGCAAATTGAATTAATTCAGGTTGGAAACCCTTACTCTGATGCTGTCTCATAAGTAAGTCCTTTGCTCTCTCTTCAGCACTGGTCCCAGCCTGTCTCTGCTGGGAACAACATCACTGGGACCAGCAGGGAGCATTTGTTCTGTGCTTCAACACATGCCACAGCCCCAGCAGGGCCTGACTAAAAGGTCTCAAACTTCCCATGCAAGCTCCTTCATCCCCTGAGGCTCCTGGGAGCTGATGTGTCAAGGCTACATGTGGGCCCGTTCCATAGGGTCCCCTTCTTTATGTCTATGCTAGATAGGCGGCAGAAGGGGAGATGGGTCTGCCTTGTCCTGTCAGGCTGATAAAATCCTTCAGCAGCTTCAGAGATGCTAACATGTTCTGCCTGCCAAGCTCAGGGTGATCGGAGCATCTGACAGACAGCAGCTTCCCTGTGTGTTAAACATTAATAGCTTTCCAGCTTTGCCACTGGATTTTCTGTTGCTAAGACCTGAGCTGCCTCTCTGGAGATGTCAGTCCGCGACAATACAATTACTGCCCGAGCTCCACACTTGCTGAAGAGGCCTGATGGCTTCAGCACAGACAGGGAATGGATTGCCCAAGAGTGATTAAAGGGAATATGGGGGAATGAAGGGACTGAATCGAAGATGTGATGCTTGGCAGGGGCGGAGGACAGCTGCCAGGTTGTGGAATCCATCTCCACTGAGGAAGATGAATAGCTTGATTTCAGGGAGATGTTATCACCAATATCTGATTACTCCTCGGACAATACCTAGGGCCACGCTCCAATTCTGCCACCACGATCATCTGTCACCTCTATTTCCCTCATTCTGAATAACTTTCCAAGTACCCATTACCCATCTGCATCCTCACCTGAGCTATTTCTGCAGACTTTTGGCTCTTCTGCTCTGATTCTCTTCAGTGACGTCTGCTTTCCAGGGAAGCTGCTCAAGGATGTAAATATGGCAATGTTGTATAAAGTCTCAGCAGCTTTTTTTTCCCTTCTTTTGTATATGATTCACAATTTTGTCTTTCAGGAAAATTCATGCCAGTGAAATGTCTTCTCTGTGAGATTTCGCCAAGCAGAGGGTTTTCCCTGCTGAAAATATCTGAAACTGCAAGTGTTAGGGGTTTTGGTACAAATCTGCCTTCGTGATGTTCACCATTTGGAACTGATTCAAGATTTCCTTCATGGCCACATGATCTTTCACATAGGCTAGATTTGAAAACAAACTCATTTTCTCTGCCAAAAAAATAAGGAGGAATCCTTTCATGAGAACAGGATAGGTTCCAATTCAGCAATGATCCACGTAAACACAAAAATATAGGGTGCCATCCTTCAGAAATCTAGACATTAAAAGATCAGCTAACAGAAAATAACATGATTGCTTTGAAAACTACATCATTTGCACTGTTGGATGGGAAAATATGGGCCCATGAAATAAAATCAGCAGGACACAAGTGTTAATTACTAGGGAAACAGTCCTTTCCTAAACAGTGTGTGTCTCTATGTATTTCTCCCTCTGCCTCTCTTGTTCTCTGTTCTGGCTCATGAACCATAAATGTGTTTCTGCTGGTGCCTGGTGTGGAGGGCACCATCCCAAGGCCTGGCCCAGACCTGCAGGAACTGGAAACAAAAGGTGCAATAGAGCCTGTTGCTTCAGGTCTTTTTGCTAGTTGCCAACATCACAAGACTTTGCACAGCCCCAGTGTCACTGCTGGAGGGGCAGATGTCTTTAGATGCAATAGAGACCTGTTGTGCACGTAACAAGGCAGGATGGGGACTGAGGAGCTTAGGGGAAAGGGTCATGCATTTCTAATGTCCAAGTTGTTTAATCTGTGCTGCAAGAGGACCACACTGGTGGGGAAGGACCTTACCTATAGCTGGAGGTCTGTCAGTGAAATCTTATGCATTGATTTTACAGATCTTTCTGTGCTGGTTTGCATGTGACAGGAGGCAATCAGGCTCCCTGACAGAGGGTTTGCTTTGTTCAATAACCACGCCCAGCTGCCAGCTCTCTGACTGCATCAGCCCTGGGTTATCTGAGGACACAGGGTGCCTCAGAAAAGACATTCCCCGTACTGAAATGTGTGTTTTGCTCCACATTACAGAGTGGTGCAGATGGGCACGAGCAGAGAGGTGTGTGGAGCGAGGGAAACTCCAAACATCTTGCAGTTTGAGGCATGGATTTAGCCTTGAGGAAAGCACAGGCTCAGCTCAGGACAGCCATGGCTCAGGGACAAGCGAGAACAAGCCATCAGTCATGCTGATTCAGTTCTCCTGGCACCAGTGGTTGCCAAAGGAGCACACCTAGGGGCAGTACAAGCACTTCTATGAGGAGCTGCGTGAGACTTGTTCGCTGGCTGTGGGGCCCTGTAGGATGCTCCTCTGTTGTCACAACTGGGACCATATGAGGAGAACGTGCCCCTGTGACCCAGAAGCTTGGTATGAAGTGGGAACCCTGCAAGTTTCTCGCAGCAGAGGTTCAAAGTGACACAGGAATGCCCTGCAGGGAGCGTGGTTAAGCAGAAGCAGCAGCGTGTTACACCATGTTGTACACTGAACCCCTGCAGGTCTGAGGACTCAGCAGACCCTTTCCTCACTGAGGAGAATGTACTTCTCTCACCTCCTTTGCTGCTCAGGGAGGAGCACTGACCTTTCCTTTCCCCACCTCCCCCTGGTCACGCTCAGGGCATCCATCGTCTGAGTTCACTTGAGATCCATGCCCATAAACACTCGTTTTCTACAGCTGCAGCCAGACTTTGAAGGATTATATGGCCTAATGGTTCCATCCATTTGCTTTGCTAAGAGTCATATTAGTAATATTGTGAGTGCTCGGAGTCACAGATAAAACCTAGCACTATAAACCCACTTCTGCATTTCATGCCACAGAGCCCTTTTCACCCAAGTGACTCCTCTGGCACAAAGCTCTCATCTAGCTCAATGCATGTATCACTATCCTCCAAGGCCCTAACCGAATTCATTAGAGGCAAGGCCTGTTGCTTTAATGTGCAGATGAAGTTTTCCTCTGCTGTTCCTTCCTCCCCCATAAGCACACTTTATTACAGTGCAAATAAAAGTGTGTATTCATTTCTCACTCAGTTGTGAAATTGTTGGAAGGGGAGAGAACAAGTAAATGCTCTCAAGAAAGAAAAAGAGAGAAAGAGAAAGAGCGAGCCTGTTAGTATTCCAGCAAGGGACTGGAGGCTGATGGTTTGAGCTGTAGTGAAAGGGGAGGAGAAAGCCAGGCATTTGAACTTGCTTTCCCATGTGGGAAGTGCAGGTGAGCTGATTATGAGCCCAGGCACAAGGTGGGACATGGAGGGAGGAGCAGGGAAGTGGATGCCTTGTGGGGCAGGAGGTGGGAGATCCTTTTTTAGGAGAATAATACTAGACTGGCCCCGGGGAGTTCATATCTGAGGTGCATCAGGGCAGATCCAGAACATGTCCTGGCTGAGCATCAGGACCTGTCACCCTTTGGTACCTCAGTTTACCCTGTGGCCAACAGAGATGATGGGGCAGAACCTTCCTCAGACCACACGCTGCAGTCACACAGTGAAGAGCCCCATTGTGATGCAGATTCACTTTTCACGTGAGTAGCACTGCTTTGATCACACCACTGCAGGTACTGGGTCTGGATGAAAACCTTCCCTTTTGCCATGGTCTCATTTACCACCACAACCACTCCAACGACTTCACCTTCCTTGGTGGAAAGAACTTGGAAGAGATCAGAGCAGAGGGAAAAGAAATAAGGTTACCTATTTACCAATCTGTTAATATTTATGAGGACTATGAACCAGATTAATTTCCATGCACCATTTCACCTGCAATGCTTTCCTTCCATATTCATGTAAGGGGGAAGTAAACAAACAGAAAGAAACCTGTCATTTAAATCAGGATACTTCTTTCTCTGTCTCTTTTTGGTCAGTGGGAATAATTTTCCAAGCTTCAGGCCAAGGGATGGCTTCCCAGAAGACTTCAGAGTATTATTATAGGGTCAAGATAGCCCAATACTGAGCTTTTCCTGTGAGTGATGCCATATAGACCTATGAAAAGCAAGACCTATAAGTGAGATAAGGGTGGGAATGGTTACCCTCAGAGTCACAGAGGAAGCAAAAAGCAAGGCCAGTGACAGACTCACTGTCTGACAGATCATGCACTGCACTATCCATTCACCTTCACCTCTTCAACCTAAATCCCAGGTGGTTGCAGATTTGTTATTCAGAAATACAACTGCTGCTGTTTGGATACTCCCAATCCCCCAGGGAAACATTTTCTTAATGTATCTAGGAGAAACATAGTTAAGTCTGTTTATGAAACTAGTTATTGCTATAAATTAACATTTAAAACCCTCTACAGTTTACATTCCCATTTATAAAAGCTCCCGTTAGGATTATTTGATAATGTGAATTCTCATCTACCGCTTTAATAGACCCTTCAGTGTCAGGGTGGGTTTTGATTTCAATTGCTTTTTGGTGTTTTTGTTCTTCTAGTAATAGGATTTGTTCTGCATATGACAGATTTGTCAGTGGAATTTGAACAAATAATATCAAATGAACTCTAAATGCCATTTGTATCATCAGTTTTTAATTTCAGAAGTGTCACCCTCTTGCATTTGGGGAATATGGAAATTAACAGTTCACCTCCTAAATTTTATGGCAGCCCAACGTGTCCAGAATACTTTCTGCTGATACTTCTGTTTATTTAATCCTTGCAATATAAGGGAAAGATTAGCTGTTGGTCTTTTGCTTATTTGTTTTAGAATTGCTTCATTTTTTTCATTAACGAAATGATGTAGAGTTATGCAAAACAAGGTACAAACTCTATTGGAAGTTGACTACGAAATACACAGCTTGGGGTGGAAGAAACCCAGGCTAAAGAAATAGGATGATAATAATGTGCAACAGCATGTGGTAAGAGTCTTTAAAACCCTGTATTCATGTGGCTTTACAATGAGACACATCCTTGAGAAGCTACCTTACAGTGGAGTTCTTGCTTCTGCAGGAACACAGCCCCTTTACAGCTAGATAAATAACTCCCTTTGGACCATTTTGCTTCACCAACTTCATGACCCATGCCAACATACTCAAACACAAGAAAGGATCACCATGTTAATTGCAATCCTCTTGTTATGCAAAGTCATCAGCAGACTAATGTCCCATGTTATTACCAGGAACTGCAGACACCTCAGTTCGAACAGAAGCCAGGATGTGTGCAGAGACAGACCTGAGACCTGGCAAGCTGGCTCAGCTCTGTGCGTACTTTGGGAAGGCAGACAACTCTCTCATGTTATTGCTGGAGTTAGTGACTGTGATGTATTTCTTGTGGTACAGTGTCAAGTGTGTCACAGCAGAATTGCTGGCAAAGGGGAAAGGACAGCTTACCAACGTCTCTATTTCTCTCAGTGATCAATTTAGCTCATAGCTCTCCAAAAGTGGTGGCCTCCCAGGCGGTGGGAGAGAGACAATTGCCTTTCTTTCTTGGTCTTCCCCTCCCTGGTGCCTTGCTCATGCATCAGGCCACTTTCACACATGCATTTCTTCATGCCTCCTTTTCTCTGAGCCTCCCTTGTCTTTTGTCTTTAAGCTGTAGTGGCAGTAGTTGGGTTGTGGGAGCCTTCAATTTCCTATTCAGTTCATCATGGAGCAGTAATTTTCTGCACTTCCATAATTAGGGGAATTTTAAGCAAACTACCCTGCGGATGATTACAGCCGGATTCAATTTCTGTTGCTTTGATCACCAAAGGACGAAGACGCCACTTGAATATTTGGTTATGTGCTCTGCCTAAAGAAGAACCTCACACCAGCTGCTTCCTTCCTGTCTTCTCTCTCCACCTCGCTCTTTTCAGCCCCCACCACCCCTCCCTACCAATTCAGAGATTGTCTTTCTGCTGCTTCTTTAGCTCAAGTGGAAGTAAATGCCCCTTCCTGAAAGATGAAGCTCTATTCAAATCAGGATGTTTTCCCAGCTAAAAGGCAGCATGATCTGATTGTTAGAGCAAGGCATAAGGAAAAAACATAGTCAGGGAATTTAATTTCTAGGTGTGTGCCTCGGTTTCTTCAGCAATAGAGTAATGGGGCAGAGGAACACGGCACTAATTTGCTGTTCTGTTTTGGAAAGGCTCCTATATGCAGTGTTCCAAGGGCAAACTGTAAGCCTGATTTCTCGGGTCTGCAAGATGGTTTGGGAAACCCTTTGACACCAAGGTGTCTTTGAAGTGATAATTGGTTCTTCCTGGGTTTATCAGCTTTAACACCCAGGAATAAACACAAGACCTTTTGCCATCACCCTTTTGCTTTAGCTATGCTTTAGCTATCTCCCTGATCATCTGCTTTCCGCTCCAGGGCTGGGAATTCATCCATGGGAGAACAGTCCATTGCGGCATTTAATCGTTTCTAGTTCCAGAGAGCGGAAAATGACAGAGCACTGCTGAAGTGGCTGAGGACACCCTGTGTGTTTCCTGAGCCTCCACAAATGTCTAGTGAGGGCTGCAGTGAGTGGGAAGGATGCATGACAGGAGACATAGGGAGGTGCAATTCAGGATTGAAGAAGAGGATAGAACAGCGGAAAGGGGCTGGAATGATCAGAAGAGTCAGACCACAGCGACTTCAGCTCATGCACACAGGTTGTGACAAGAGGTGAACCAGACCTGTCACAGTCCTTCCCAGCATAGAGGGAGATAAGATCTTACCTTTCACAGGTAGCTATTCTCAATGGGACACCACGCTTAAAGGGGTTCTGCCTTCCTGTTCCCAAATGTGAGCATGATGGGCTGTCAGCTCCAGTATATTAATAGATTATTAATGCTTCCAAGTTTCCTGAGCCACGTGTATGGGTTTTCGATAGGTTAATTAGGCCATATTTCAGGATAATTACAGCTGTATATTTCTACACTAATTAAGTGGCTTTAAAACATACCCACAATGTGGCTCAGTGAATCATAATTAAACTTCCTCTGCCTCCTGCTATACACTATGGAACTAATACCCATAAAAGACCCAAGCGCTGCTCCTTGCCAGCAGCAAATTAGAGCTCACAGAAATAATCTTATGGAATGTATCTTTTTCATAGAATCATGTACAAATTAATTCAAAATGCATACTACATGAGTCATCAAAACGCTTCAGCTTCCTTCTCTTTATTTATATTTATCCTCCCACATGAACTATCACCTGGTAGAGGCAGTAGGGAACCAGGGTGAAGGGAGAGTGACTCATTCATGCAACGTTTCCCAACAGTGATGTGCTTTGATTTTCCCTCCCTTCGAGCTGGGGAAGGTATAAGGTCCATGGGAAAACCGACGGTGAAATCTGCGCTTATTTCTTCCACTTCCATGAAAGCCTGCATGCCAAAGCAAAGCACAGGCTGTGGTTAGGTGCTGGTGGGGTAAAGGAAACCGGTACTGGATGCTGTGGGTCTGTCTGTTACTGCCCCTCAGGTGACGCAGGTTGTGTGGAGCAGCCAGAGCTTGCTTGGCCAGCATCAGCCCGATGGAGATGAGGAATGCTCTGGCACATCTGGGAAATAAGTGGCCAGGGATGCAGGCAGCCCCAGTGGCACTGGCCTATGGCTGGTGTGACCAGTGTGGTCCTCTCTGCGGGCTGTCGTCTTCCCCAGCATAGAAAGCATCATCTGGTGACCCTGATGGCAAAGAACCTCTTTCTTCTTTCTGGCCTAACTGTAGACACAAATGTTTTTTTCTGTTTGCCCTCCTTCTTTGTTACTGTTTGGCTGGAGGACTGAAGTTCCCTCCTCTTTCCTCTGCTGTTTTTAGCCACAGGCATCAGATGCTCTTTCAGCCTCCACTTTTGTTAGAGAAAAATGCCAGCCCCTTCTCTTTGAGGTTTATCATTCCCTAAAAGATCCCAGTAATACTTTATCTGTACTGGTTTCTTTTGTGTTTTTCAAGCCGAGATCTATCCTTTTCTTTGTGCCTTGTCTCATGCTAATATCGCTGCCTCCTGCCTACTGGAAAGCTGCTGTTGAGCCATTCTAGTCTTTTCACTGCCTGCTTGTAGGCACAGTGTCCTGACACTTGGCTGCGGGCTCCCACACTCTCCTGCAATACAAATAATAACCACCCTCTTCTTCCTTATATCAGATTTTTCCATTTCCAGTGGAATCTGAGCAGATTTAAACTTACACTTTTCATTCTCCCTGGATTTGTGAATGTTGTTCAGCAGTTTTAAAGGGCCTGGAAAACTGGATTAGATATAGGCAATTGGCTTGGCTAGCAGATTTCAGACAGTATCTGTCTGCATTTTTCAACTGCTTTACTCCAGTTATATCTCGATGCCTTTGATGTGAGCTTGCAGCAAACATTCAAGTGGACGAATTAGTAATTAGATGGTGCAGTGATGGGTGCTCTAGAAACAAAATTATACAGATAGACAGATAGATCAGTCTGACTGAGGGAAGTGAATTTTAAGCGATGTTACAGAACATTAAAGGAAATCAAATGTGATATTCTTATTCATCCTGGAAACTCATTCCAGGGGTTGAGTTCAGCTACTCAGGAGATAGACACAACGCCACGCGAGCAGCATAGCCAATCCAAAGCAGCTCTCACTTCGAGTCCTGAATGTTTGCAACTAGTTCCTGCTGCAAAGCAGAGCAAATTCAGAACTTCCCAGGACCAGGGTTTCACACTCAGAGTCCTTCTGCCATTGCTATGAGCAACCTCACCTAATTAATGGATTCTGGGAGACACATCTTCATGCAGAGAGCTCACAGACAGGAATGGAAGCCAAGCTTGTAGGATTATTCAGCCATCTCTGCCTGTGACACTGACACGTGAGTCAGGAGCTTAATGCCCTGAGGCACCGCATTCCCTGTGTGAGTACGAATCCTGGAATGCTGGTTTATCATCAACATACTGCATAAATGCCTCTTGTGCAAATCAATTTACTCCAGGTCTCATGCCTTAGTCTCAAGTGCCTCCTGCTTGGGAACAAACAATTAAGTTCTGGGTGAGGCTCATTTCCTATGGCTCATGCCAAAAGCTCTTACTGAAACAGGAAAATGGCTTGGTTCATTGCTAATTTGTAATGAATGGGAGAGGGAAAAATGCAACAAGACAATTCAGGTGAGGTATAAGGAAAAGCTTTCTAATTATGGCAGGAGTGAGGCATGGGAACAAGTTATCCAGGAGAGTCATTGAATCTTCTCCCTCCAAGACTTATAAAGGTGGGTTTTTCCAGCACCTGGCAAGGACAATCCTGCTTCAGTGGAAGAGGAAGGAATGCGATGTTCTCCTGGTGTCCCTCCCAACTGTAACGTGTCTAAGACAGAAAGGACGAAAGTTAAATTACAGGTCAACAGAGACAGGCTTCAGCTGTGATGAAGATATTTCAGAGACATCACTGAGTGTGGGGAACATGAGCCTTGGCAATGTGCAGATTCCCCAGGATGGATGAAACCTGCCTTAATTCAAGACACAGATGCCTTGGGCTTCAACCATCATCAGTGCTGAAGGTGGCTTTCTTTTCAAAAGGCCTGTAAAAGCAGCAAAGAAAGAAGAGGACAGAGTTCAGCAGATCTTGAAGGCCTCCACCTCTCTTCTGTTCTGTCGCCTGGTGTCCAAGTTTCAGGTCCAGCAATAGCATAGGGTGCTATACTATTGCTCTCGCCTCAGCCAAATGTAAATCTGCCCCAAGCCTTGCCCCAAAGCCTCCAGGAATTCTAATAGCAGTGTCTTAAAAATATAAACACTGAAATGGGGTCATTGTTAGACATGAAAATGGGTATTTTTAAAGCTGTTTGAAAGATTTGGGTGTCCTGTTCCAGTTCAGAAGGAAGGGAGTCAACCTTCCCCTCTCCTGCTCATCCAGGTTCCTGGACAATGCTTGCCACATGCCATTAACCCAGCTTTCAGTTTGCACTGCCCAGGGGGCTATTTTTCTGGCTCTGGAGGAAACAAGGGTCTGTATTTTGATGCAACCTGCTAAGTGCCCTGCAACACTTAGGCTGGAAGGCACTGTATAAAATGTTAACCATTATCATTAATCGCTCCTCGATGTTGCTGCTGACTTTTATGTGGCAGGCACTGCAGTCTATAACAAGCCACCGTCACTGTAAAAATATTCCTGTACATTTGCAGCTGAGCTGGAGGGCAAATCAGGAGAAGGAGAATAAGCATTTGCAGCTGCTGAGAGGGATGAAAGGGGTTGATGCCTTGCAGGGGTTGGCAGAGGTATGGGGAAGAGGCAAGGCTGGATGCAGCAGCTTCAGCAGGGCTGGGGCTGAACCAGGCAGTGCTTCCAGCAGGAGTTACAGTTTGCTGCAATAACTCCATCCCCGAGTGCAAACACAACGATGTTGGCTCTCTGAATACAAATAGACTTTTTTGCCATGTGGACAGCCTGAGAAAAATTAGACACATCTTTTCCTGCAGTTTGGACATCAATAGTATACCTGAGGGGACTTTCCATGAAAATTCTGGATCAGGGAGTGTAACTGGGTGTTTGGTGTTTGATTTTGAGGACTGAAAGGATGCTGCCACAGGGCAGGAGAGAGCAGGACTGAGGAGGACTCCCATTCTAGGGGACTCACAGGGCAGGATAGTCCTGTTAGTTCAGGGCAGTGGTGCTGGGGGTGCATCAAGATTGTACTGAAGGAGCATGCAATGGGGGTGCAATGGTTGTGCAGAAGGCAGAGCATCCCTGCTAGGCAGGGCTGAAAGTTCAGGCTGCAATAGAGTGCATCCCTGGGGACTCGGTACACACTACAGAAGAGCATTTCAGGTGCAGGTGAGTTCAACAAATCAAGAACGTCCAAGGCAGAAGAGGATCTGACAACTACACCTTCTTTCAGAGACATCCCTTCCTGGCAGACACCTCCTCTGTGTTGAAGGCATGAAACCGTGTCTTGACTACACCCTGTGCTCCCATCTCTTCCTGCCTCTCCTCCTGCTGAAAGGGGGTGTGATCCCCCAAACAAGCCACAGCCACTCGCCTTTCCCCTTGCCAACAGAGCTGGTAAAAGATTAAAGGAGCGAACAGAGGATTTGTTCTAGAAGCAATGCTATCACCTCGGGCAGTTTTAATAAACCGATAATCAAATAAAGAACAGACTACAATAAATTAACATCTTTTACCAGGAGCCAGGCAAGACTATCCTTTTAAAGCCATTGTCAGTGTTGTAAGCAGTGAGAAGGACGAGGGAGGAGAGATGAAGGAGCAGTCGAGGGGAAAAGCAGGGGGGAAAAAAAAAGGCATTTAACCCTGCTTGTTAGACATGCGAATCCCACGTCCAATTTCCAGCGGCCTTACACCATGTGTGAGCGCTGATAAGGCCCTGTGTGAAATTGACAGCTCGGTCTGGGGCGTCTATCTGCCATAAACCATTTCTTTATTGCACAGATAAAGGAGCGAGGCTGGCTGAGCATGACTGTGCGATTAAACTTTCCATCCAAGGAAGGAGAGGTGAAGAAAGAAACACATTCCTATTAGGGCCGCTATTAGTTAATGAGCAAGTGTGCGTGTGCGAGATGGTAGAGTGTTTGCATACACACACCTGGTCCCAGGTTGTGTGTGAGAGCAGAGCAGAATGAAGGTGGAAAGGCAGGATGGGGAGTGGACGGAGTAGCTGTACGAGCACCGTGCGATGCAGGTGGGCTTGGAGATGTGTGCGAGAAGCAGGTAAATAGGGAGCAAAACCATGTTTGGGCACATTCAACTGTTTGTGAGGACAGGCGTGCAACGGTGCTGGAGGAGCGGACCACGCACTAGTGCTGCTGCTGCCTGATGGACTGGCTCTCTGAGCTCGGCTCTGAGGGTTCTGCATTTTGGGTACTGAAGCTTGCACAGCTTTGCTGAGTAGTGTTACACTGCCTGGCGTGTTTCCTGAGGGTGTTATCCCTGCACTTCTGATACTGCTTTACTTACACCTCTATCCCTGGTGCAGTCCCCAGGTAAGATCACTGGTGATCAGTAGGGCGATCAAAGGGGATAGATGCACAGCCCTTGGGCTCTTCCAGCTATAGGTTCCTTGACTCTGTTCCCCAGCCAGGGAAGGTCTGATCTCTGTGCCTGGACAGTGGACTAACATGGCACTGTGTGGCAGGCCCCCTGCTTTCTCCTCACTGCTAATGGAAGCCAATGTATTGGGGAGGAGAAGCCCAGAGGGCTTCGGAACACTTGGACTGGATCAGGACTGTTAAATCGGAGCAGATGGCCACGTTAGCCCTGCAAAAGAGCAGCAACTCTCTGTATTCATCACTGGCCACCCATCCAGTCTCTGCCTTCCAATTTTCTCTGCAAGCCTTTGACAGCTGCTCCCAGGGAAATTGCACTCGTGTGGTGAGCCGGGGTTAGAGAAACGTATCCCTCACCTCCTTTTCATTAGCAATAAGCACGCACTCCCTTTGTCTTCTAAAGCAATTTCATAGCCGGTGCACAAACACGGAGCCATCAAAGGAGCCTTTCGCTGGGCTGGCACGAGAGACAATGGGAAGCAGATACACCTTCATCAACAAAGCAGCGCATTTCCATTTTGATAACAAATGTCTCTGGCTCCCTGTTGAACACCTGCATCTTGTTTTCCCTCTGTTTTCTCTCTCCTTCCCCGAGCCAGCGAGAGGAGTCCGCCAAGCAGAATGGTGTGTACAATAGCATTTCCCCCTTCCCTCCCATTGCCAGTTGTCGTGCTGACAGATCTGATAGGCCTGCGTGCCACGCTTTGCCTTTCGTTCTGAACAGCAGAGAGAGAGAGAGAAATGCAGGCCTTATTTTCCTCCCTTCAGCGTTATCATCCTTTTTCATGTTCTCATTACAATGCCACCATGGCGATAGAAAAAGAGAGATTCAGGAGCTGCCAAAAGAGCCACCAGCTATTTTTCTGCTCCCAACAAACTGATGCATGGCAAACTCTGCATGGGTATTTACAGGGGCGCTGACTCGTCGGAGTAGGCGAACATGGCCCTGCCCACACAAAGACAAGCAGAGCACTATCATAATTAGATGACTCCACCCATTTCCTAATTATTTACCTGTTTTACCTCCTCCCTAAAGTAATTATCTTGAGCAACTGTGCAGCAGATCCCAGGGCATGTGGCAGAGGATGAAAACCCTGGTTCCTTTTGCTTTTGCAAGGCTGAAAAGCAAGGCACTGAGCTTCCGTCCATCTCCCCATCTGGGCTGATACTGTCCTGTGTTTCAGGTGTTTTCCATGCCGCTTGAGCAAGACCAGCATCTTGTGACTTGCCTGCATTGAGGACAAGTTGTTAGGCGTTGTGTTACAGAGGGAAATTATCATAGACAGCCCTCCTGGCTCAGCTGCTGCCTCTCAAGCCTTGCGGTATTCATGTCCCCAAAGCTGATTTCAGCCACTGGGGGTCCTGGGAAAGGCAGGCGAGTAAATGAAGAGCTCCAGCGCTTTGTCCTCAGGGACATTCTGTGATGGAGCACTAGCTGAGCACAGGAAGGCTGAGTTTGCTCCCTCCAGGCTCTGCTAGGAGAGCATACTGAAACGTAGTTGGAAAGATGTGATGCACTATACAGGTTCCTCCCTTTACTGATGTCAAGTGGCAATTCAGAGAAGGCCTCCAGTGCCAGGAGCTGTCCCGAATGCTGCTTAGTCCATTTTGTCTCATCTACCAACATTTCCTGGTCTGGCAAAATTTCCAGCCTCAGATGAAGAGCAGTTTCCTTATCAGATTCACCCTGAGAGGGTGAACAGATGACTTCTTTGATTGCAGTACCTCTCTCAGTGACATGACACAGTGCAGGGATTGAGAGAGAAGCAGGGGTGAAAGGGAAAGCTGATTTGGAAGAAAGAGAAAGAAGGATGGGTGAAAGACGACCTAAGGAGAGGGAGATCGGAGTGTAAAGAAGGTAAGGAAACACACAGGAGATCTTTCTAAAGGTAGGAGGGAATGAAAGACTGGGGAAGTGATGAAAACAGAGAGGGAAAGAAGCATTGCATATGATGGATTGTTCACCAGGAATCCAAGATCAAAATGCCAACTAAATTAGGGTATTACAGGTCACTGAACAGAAATTGCACAATGGCTGAGTCTCTAACAAAGGTTAAAACATGGAACAAAGGCAAATAATGATACAATCCAGAGTCAGTGACCATAAACTCCAAACAAAAAGGAGGGCGTTGCAGAGATGATGGCAAAGCAGAAGAAATCATTGCTTGCAATCGGTGTTCAGTGGGTCAGATTGAAAAGAAAATGTGCTTTTCAGACCTAACATCCTGGATGCAAACACAGATGCAGGTTTGGCAATGTCTTTCAATAAAATTAATGCACTTAGAACACTCAGTAGGAATGAGAAGCCGACATCAGCTTAGGGACAGGCAGAGACATGCCTAAAAGGTACAGTATTGCATATAAACATCAGAATGAAGGAAGGAAACCTTGGTTTCTCTGAGCTGCTGAACACAGCTGCCTGGGAATTTTTCAGTGAAATCTTTGGTTGAAAACTATCAATTTAGCAAAATTGAAGCTCTTTGCATTGAAAAGGGCCGTTTTGCTAAACTTCTGGTTTTGAAAACATTTACAGAAAAGAATTGAAATGGTTGGAGTGTATCAGTTTTAGCCTGGTTTTCTGAGGAAAGGGAACTTATGAGATCACATCACACATAGTATGCATGAGAAAAGGCAATTGCTTTTCTGTCCTCTCCTACAACTCTTGAACCCTTTGACAGGCTTCAACCAAATTTGACAAAGGGGTAGTGGGTCTGAGTGTTATTAAACTCTACACAGGTTCGTGCAAGAGGCAGGTTATATAGAAAAGATGTTGGGGAAGCAGCTGGGTTATGACATTAAGAAACAGCACCCAGAAACCCTGACTCCCCCTAATCTTATGCATAAACCATCTCTGCTCTCCCAGACAGGCTGTCCTTTAGGTGACTTTTGGGGTTGCTATGGCAGCAAAATTGATAACTCCCATCTAAAAAGGCAGTTCAGTGTTGCGCAGGAAGATCAATGGCATCCATCATGCCTGTGTCCCATAGGTGCTGGGGTATATGACCACCATATCTACTCCAGCTGTATTTTCCAGAAATCCTTATAGCTGCATGCTGTTACTTCGACCGCCTCTCCTCTGCTCACAGTTCATCCTGTAAAGAGAAAGCTGTAGCCCAGCATGTGGAAAGTCAGTGAAAGATATACAACATTCTTGCTTTGACAGGGATGTTTTACTTTACCTTAGGTAGAGGGTGGCTATGACCATGGCTGCTTGTCAGATGCTCAACAGTACACTGCTCTTTAGAAGGATGCTTTGGGTCCTGCACGCAGTGATAGATGCTCCTTCAGCTTCATATCTTGTTCTGCTGCGAGTCTGAGATAGCAAAGTCTTTGCCGGATTTCTTTAGGGTACTATCTTTTAACAGCTCAGATCTGCCTAGCAGCCAATGAGGTTGTATAAATAGAAGGAATCTGGGGATGCAAAAGATGGAAAGGCAGCCCATGTGGTCTGTGACATAAAACCAGTACTCACAGCAACTGTACCGTACTGAAAGGGAGTGAGAAGAGACACATGGCAATGCTGAGAGCACAGCCTGGATCTACAAACTCCAGGCTGCAAGAAATTCAGGTGACAACAGCATGTGGAAGATCTTGTTAGTGGTCTAGACATTGCTAGGGTCACCATATCTCACCCTGTTTCGACACAATTGTGTCTCTGTGAAGTAACGTTAAAAGCGAACACTGCTCCTGTCCCCTCCAAAATCGGAGGCAAAAAGACAATGATGAGATCCAGCTGCAGCTGCTTGTACTACAGCCCTTAATAAATGTTGACATTTTTACAGAGAGAAGTGTGTATTTTATTGGTGTTAATATGAGCTACACAGGATTAACAGGACCCCAAACATTGTTCTCTCAACATGCAAATAAAGGCATATTTGCTCTTGTCTCTTATTTTGGACTTCACTATAACTTCCCTTCCCTTTGATGCTGAGATGATGCAGCAGGGGGGGATTAGCCCTCTCCAGCTCCCCAGACCTGGGGATCCACTTTACACCTCCAAGCCCCTTCCCTGGCAGCATGGCCGTGCTGCCCTGCTCTGTTGCCAAAGCAGTCACTGGGCTGCTCAGCTTCGCTCTCCCTCATGCTCCCTTTTGACCTGCCTTATTTTTAGCTGCTTCTCACAGCTCTCTGAGCTGCACATTTCTTCAGCTTTGTAGTGGCTAAGGTAGCAATAGCAACTGCAATTTGCAAGCTACGTTTCATGGATAGTTTAATATAAAACCCCTGCATTAGCTTGAGCAGCTCCTTAGCGTTCACAAAGCTGCTGCTTATCACGCATGCATACTGCATTCTGCCCTGTCTTCCACTTGCTGTTAGGAGTGACACCATTAGCTGGACTGGCCCAGAGCTACTGTTTCGCACTCAGTCTGCAAACAAACCTCTTCCTCAGTGGCCCTCCAGAGTAAGCAAACAATTGCTTTGTACTTCAACATCCCTCACCAGTGATGGAGATGAAGGCTCCTTATTTCCAGTCTGACAGGTAGGTCATCGTCCATCCCAAAAGGGTACCACACGCCATTGACCCTGTCTGCCAGGTCCTGTGCTACCTATTAGACTGTCCTCAGGCAGGGCAGTGTCTGTGGCAAGTGTCCAGTCATCCCTCTGGAAGTCATACTTGCTTTGCAGTCATTTGAATCTAGCTTAGCTCTGTGAGCAAGCATGCTGCCAGGTAGAGTACCTCCAGCCGAGCGCATGAGATCTAAATCATTGCTTATACCTCTGAGTATTTTCCAGCCTGCACTTCAGCCCTCCTTCCCATCTCTCTCCATGCTGGATGAACAAATAACCACAACAAGCCGCAGGGATGTTAAAGGCAGGCTCTCATTCTCTCCTGGGACTCATCTGTGCAGATGCAGTCACCTTTCTCTCAATTAATCCCATGGAAGCTCTGCGAACTGCTGTGCCACAGTCCCAGCACTGGTAAATCTCTCTCTTGCTCACAGCTGTTTATTCCCTGGTTGGAGCAGCTGGGATTTGCAGCTCTATAAAAGTCTCTGAGCACCACTGGGGCCCCTAGGCACCCTCATGAATAACACTACTCAGTATGGAAATGATCTGACTGGAGAGGAGGCCAGGCAGAGCCCCTGGGGTGCCATTGTTGTCTCTTGGCTGAGGGGACCTCATCTGTCTGGTGTCAAAGCCTAAAGCCTGACTCCTTCATGTTGGTTTTGTGTGTAAAAGCTTCACCCAGCACACAGGGATAAAGGAGATTTTCCCCACACCCTCCTGGCTTCTGTGCCAGCCCTGTCCTTCCCAGCTCACTGTGTGCAAAGTCCCCAGCACCATGTACCCAGACATAAGGGGTAAATGCATTCAACTTACAGGAAATGGCAACTCTGCGTTAGTGGTTTAGAATGTCCCTGTCAACTGAGGCAATCCTGGAGAGAAGTCTATATATGAGACCCAGGAAGCACTGTCAATACACTTATTAATGATGTGCTGAGGCACAAGTTGCTCATGTAGGCATGCAGATAGAGGAAATCATACAGATCACGGTCCTTCCCCCTGTAGCCATGCACAATTTTACTGTTTTCCCTTGCCATCCATTACCAGCCCTGTCTTCCTATCCCGCTGTTCACTGCACATCCAGTACAGCCTGTGTCATGCTGTTCTCAGTGACTCAGTAAGCTGATATCTGGTAAATACACAAAAAGCTCTTGTCTCCCCACACTACCCAGTGCCTGGGGAAAAGCTCTGGGAGATCAGGTTCCATCCCACTAGTTCTGATGCCTCCTCTCCTGGCCAGCCAATGTGCCAGCCACCGCACCAAGCTGAGTTCAGCATCCGTGTACTCTCCAGTGGGTGAGCAGGGAAGGATTTAGCCAAGACTCTATCGAAGCTGGAGTCAGAGGAACAGAGAGGTCTGCACCTCATTAAGTGGAGTTAGGAAGTGTGACAGTGAGCTACAGGCTGCTGGACATTCATGTTCTGCAGAAGGAGAAGTCTTGAAAGCAGAGGGAGGGGGGAAGAGAAGGGCTTTGCACTGAGGAGTAGAAACAAAACACGGATAAATAGCAAGGCCAGCTTTATCTATGGCCTCTAAGGGATGTCTCTGCAATTCAGGCAGCTGGGAGACTTGCTTTGCTTTCCTCTCAGGATGGCACTGGCACAAACCTCAGCAACCTGTATGTTTGTACAGGTTGATCCAAAAGCAGTGTATAGCTGTCCCAGAGGACTTAATACTGCTGCTCTGTTGATACTGCTTCTGGTCCTAGTGTCAGAATGGTTTCTGCTTGCTCAGGAATCTCTGCCCGCCTCAGGGACTTGCCTCAGCATCTGATGAACCTGCTGATGGACCTGCAGAGCAGCTGGCCCCTGCTCAAACACCTTTGCCATTGCATCTGCCTGCATTGGCACCTGAAGCAGCAGCTCCTACCTCAGACACATTCTGTGTGCAGCTCCAGTCCCTGCGACACCAGGGCACGCATCTTGGCACAGAGCTGCTGGGTGTGCCAAAGGGAACCTACCAGCTGGCGAGGGGCTTGGGCCAGATGGTGGGCAGGATTAGAGGCATTTGGTTTTTCAGAACGCATCAGAAACCTAGATGATCTAATATTGCTCCAGATGTGAAATGCCTTAATCCACAGGGAAGAGAGCTTTCTTGGGGGAAGGGACAGTCCCTGCCAATTCCCTTCATGGAAAGGAATTCTCTTGCCTTGTGGGGAGTAGTGGTCTGGGAGTGTATTAAAGAAATTACAGCATACGGCTGGCTCACTCTTCACTGGCAAGCCACACAGAAAGCCTTCCTGCACAGCAGCTCCCATACCCCTCCATACAGTCATTAGGGCTATGAGACTTTAAAAAATGCCTTTATTACAGGGATTATTATTGTAAGTAGGTTAAACCATCATTGACAATGCCAGCTACCCTGAGGAGGAAAAAATAGTGACTTGAAGACTGGTGATTTCAAGCAGCTGCCCACCTCCCCTCCCAGACCAATTCTGACTAATTCAGACCTCAGGCAGATGCCTCTTGGCTATGATCTGCAATGCACAAAAAAAACCTTATAAATAACCACTATTGTTCCAAGATAGCCATCTCTGCCTCTTGCTTCTTCACCCTCTCCCCAAGGCAGATTCTGAGAACTCCATTTGTGCTACGGAGAAGAAGAAGAGGGCTGCTCAAATCTTCTCTTTCTTCTCTGCATTCCCTTTGCTTTCCTCCTGGTACACATGGCTTTGCTGCAGCAGCAACACAAAGCTGTGCTCCCCATGCTTCCGAACTGCATCTTCTGTGAAAGGCGAGGGGGAGCTCAGCTTTGGGTATCTTTGCCCCCTTCAGCCTTGTGTGGCAACAGCTACCAATATACATGTTGGTTTCACATCTGGGTGTGATTCATCTCTGTGTTCCTGAACATCCCTAAGCGAAGAAGTATTTTACCATTCAGGGAAGCATATGCCTGAGTAGGGTTTGTAAATAAGGACTGAGCTCCTCAGGACTTCAGATGCAGCTGGAGCAGCTCAGCCCAGCTGGAGTCCCAGAACCCAGAGGTTTTCCATGTGCCCCAAGGACTGCCTGCATGCACCCCTCAGGAGCTGGCCTGAGGGATTTAACACAGGTGGAGAGCCTGATTTCCTGCTTCCCCCTCCATATCAGGGGAAAAGGGGGGGATGCATGGAACACACAGGCACCCACCATGTGAGGACAGGCTGGTTTCTCTGTGTATGTGAGCATGGCACTGGGAGGGCAAAGCTATTTCTCCCAGCCTGATGGACAAACTTCAGTGGCAGTGGGTGTTTTCCAGGAAGGGTTGCTAGAGGAGGGAAGCAGAGCATTTCCTGGAGCTGGTTTATGGTAGTTTTCACACTTGCCAGCTGTTTGCACATGAAATTGTTTCACGCGATTAGGCAGGTAACAGTACCTCTAAGCCCTGTGTCAAATATTATTACGCAATAAAATAAAACCCTGAAGGCAATTGTCTTGACACACACTCTGATTTACACCCTGCACCATGGAGATAATTACATTTCAGTGCGATATATAAAAGGCAGCATAAGAAGCTTGTGAAGAAGGTGCAGTACCTGCTAAGTCACAAGTGTCTTGTTAATCATTGTTTTACAGGAATCAAACAAACGTTGGTACAAAGAGGGACTAACAGGGCTGATCTCCAGGGTGGCTGTAAGGAGGGCTGGGAATAGGGCTGACTGGGGAAGATAGGTCTTGCTGAACGGCAACAAGAGGGTGAGAACTACGGCCTTTACCTGCATCTCCATTTCCTAAGTGTATAACACTCATTAACCCCCTGATCCCAACAACAACAAAAACCATGGCTCAAAGTGTGGCTGCAAATGTATTTGAAGATGTATTAGGTTGTTGGAGAGGAGAACCAGGAAGGATGCGTTTGCTCGGGAGGGAATTTACTGTCTAAGAGAAGGGAAAGTATCCCTGTTCCTAGAATAAGGGCACTGGGCTGGGTTGAGGCTTTATTCTGCCCCTGCCCTAGTCCATGGAAAAGGGAAGTACTGAGTTCAGTAGTCACTAGAGCTTATCGCTAGTTCATCTTTACCTTGCCTTAGTGCAGGAAGACTTTCCTTCTTTCTCATTTATAACAAAGGCACCTCATGGGGAAATCCCAGGAAGAAATGAGATTTAACCATGTCTCATTGCCAAAAAGCTCATGCCAGGAGTTCAAGAACAGTACCGTTTTTTCCTTTTTTCCTTCTCTTTCTTGGAGGTTGGTGAGACTAATCCTGAAACAGAGCATGAAAAAGGGCAGAAAAGCCTGAGGCAAACGACAGTCTCAGCCCACACCTCCCTTCCCAGTAGAGAAGTTGTGGCCTGAAAGTGCAGCTCTGTGTGGTCTCTAAGCAGAGCAAGAGTCAAACGAGGGGTAGATGTTATGTTGACCACCACTGACTGAAGTGAGCTGTGCAGGATATGAAGCACTTCATTTTTCAGTGGTTCATAACCCTTCAGCCTTGGCAGCCCCTGCAATTCATCACTTAACGCAAAGGAATATGTATTAGAAATGACAGACAGATTACACTCTGGGTAGAGCCAAACCTTCTTCATTTGGGTCTAGAATTGGTTTCAGGCTGCGGGGGACCTTGACAGTGATAAATAGTTGGCATGGTGGCCACTGCTGCTTGCACTCACAACTCATTGAGTGAGTGGGTATTTCATTAACATTATTTTATTAACTTTCCAGTGACAAGTGACATCAGCCATCATGTTGCATTTGGACTAGAGGGAGCACAAGACAAGCCCGAGACACAGCTGAAGGTCCACAAAGCAGCTCCTCTGAGCTGCCTTTGCTGGCACACACTAAGGACAGCAGAAGTGTCTGTTTGGAGGGGGCATCAGTGCTGGGGGAATGAGTGGGGATGATTATAGCAAGAGAGTATTAGCTGGGAGGAGAAGCAGAGCCAAAGCCGGACCTGTTGTGAGATTGTCCCAGAGGCTGGGGCTGCACTGGCAGGTCGATGGACTTTGCCAGTAAAGCCTGGAATAGAGGGCAGACTCAGCACGGGGACAGTCGGAATGAGATAGGTGCTGATCGTGGCTGAGAAGAGCAGACTGAAACTGGGATTAACTGGACATTGCAGCATTGAATTGAGTTCTGTCCCACTCTTCCATCTTTGCCTTTTTGCTCGTATGAGCATAGGTGAAATAAGCACTGTGATTAGAAAAAGAGGAGAAAAGAAAGAAATTAATTACTCATAAGAAACTTTTAAGATCATGGGTTAGACACTGCCTTCTTAAAAGTCTCGAAATCCCCATGAAAAGCCAGGTCCACGCAATGCACTTTACATACTAACAGAGTGTAATTCCCTGTCTGATAAAAGCAGAAGGAAAGATAAAAAAGCCTGAAGGCAAATAGGATTAATTGTGTGTCAGAGGTGCCTAATTAGAAAGACTGATGGACTGGAAGGCAACACACAGGAGGCACGAGCCAGCCCAAGCTGCTCTAAACAGCCTCTTCTGCTTCTGTGTATCCAGGAGCATCAGATATATGCAAGGTAAATGCTTTAGCATCAGCCGCCTTCACTCAGGGAGCTTGGAAGCCTTTCTCTAGTACCCCTTGTGTGTCAGCATGACCCTGGGAAGATTTCATCCATCCACATGTTTATTTGTTCTATCTATTTTTCCCCTGAAAAATCGATGTGTTAAAGAACTCATGCTCCTTCTTCCCTTTCCCTCTTCATCCCAGTGTCTGTCCTCCCCAACCTTTTCTTCCACAAGTATTTTGAGCATATGAAATTTCTGAGGCAAATATTTCTCTTCACTCTCCACCTCAGGAGACCCCTGGAGTCCCTGGCCTCCCATGAGGAAACAGAGTTGGCTTCATTAGACATGCCCCATGCTGATAGGAAAGCCAAGCTGCTCCAGGGAACTCATAGACCATGGGCAGGCAGTAGGGATGGGGAGAACCTTTCACCTCTGTGATTCTTCTTCTTGTGTGGATCAGGCCAGTGCTGAAGGCCCTTATTCTTTTCATGGCTCCGGGACCATGAAGAGGTACAGGGTCCAGGACTACAGCAGTCCTGCTGGTTTGAGCAAAGAAGAGGAGTCCAGCTGACACAGTCAGTAGAGATATCAATAGCTGGCTGGACTAGAGATACCTCCTGGCAGTGTCCCACTGGGAGAAACGCTGCCCAGAGCAAGAGTGTGTGTTGCCATAGTAAATGGAAATAAATGGCCAGCAGTGTTGCACTGGAATTTTCCATAAAGGAGAGCAGCTGGAAGGGATCTGGTTATTACATGTGATGGGTAGGTGCCAGTCTCTTCTCCTGCTTGAGGGCTCAGAAAGCGTGAGTGGGACTAATTTCATTTCACCTAAAGCATTCAGTGAATCCTATTCACCATGTAAAATCCATTGCAGTTTTCTCATTAATCCTCCAAAGTACAGATACTTACTCCAGGCCTAATCCCACTCCGCTATTGTGTTTCTCTGCTGCAGCCTTCCCTCATCAGCTTAACAAATTCCCTCTATTTCAATAGAATATCCAAAGCTGAACATGCTGGGCATTAAACTGAAACTGTCTCCCAAGGGCTGCTACACCTTCTTCATCGGCAGCCTCATTTCCTGGCCTGAGCAGGGAAGAATCCTGAAAGCAGACAGGAGAGATGGAGGTCATGAGCTGTGACATTAACATTGCATCTCTGAGCCTGTGTCAGGTGAGACAAAAAATGTATCATGTCCCAGGCAAATGAGAATTGATTACACTTGGTTTGGGGTTGGGATTTCTTTTTTCCCCTTTGTCTTGCATCTGGGGCTGATTCTGACTCAGGGGGGAGAATATATGGAGAGTCCATGCTGGTGATAAGGCACTGAATGTAATTAAAGACTTTGTCAAAGGGCTTTGTTTCAGAGGCTCAGCTCCAACAGCCAATAAATCCCCCATCCATCAATTTTAAGCAGGCCCTTTCTATGCATAGATACTGCAGCCCAAAATGAGCAATGTGCTGAGGACCTCTTAAATCCCCAGTCACTGCCCCTCAGCCCTTCTGCTCTTGTTAGACTGGCACAGCACAGAGCTGCCCTCAGGCAAGTTCCTCCAAGGACTTTTGTTTCTTCTGACTCAGGTGCCTCGTTTCCTTCCTCTGTGCTCATTTTGGTTTCCTTTCCTCTTTCCACACAGACGCGAGACTTCAGGTTCCTCCTTTACCTTGCCTATTGATGCAGGGTCAAGCGATTTCTTTCCCACTGCACTAGTTTGTCAGCTCTAAATGGAGAATACCTATGCTTTCGTTTGCTTGAGATCCTGAAGGAAGGGCTGAAGAGCAGAGAGGTGTTATTGCTTTAGCTCTTAAGCAATTTCCAATTGGGGATGGTTGTCACACAAAGGACTTCAAGCCAGGAAGAGCTAAAAATCTCCCTGACCTTGATATCTGTCAAGTGCAAGGCCACGAAGGGCCTCCTCATGACTATGTACCCAAACAACAACTAAACAAGTAACTACACAGACTCATTCAGTTACAACCTGCCATATCCCAACTATTGTCCCATTCACAACTCACTGGGGACCGGAGGTCACCTACACAGCTCAGTTTTACTATTCTACCTGCCCCTTCTTTATCAATCAGGAGGCACCTAACACCTAAACAAGTTTCAGAGACATATCTGGCCTCCAACCACTTGTCAATAACACAGGCTAATATCATTTGCTGTGTTTCCATTTATGCGGTATGATTCACATGCAAATGTTTCACTTGCTTTTGAAATTACTTTGATCTTTTCTGAATTTTTGATCTCTTTTTATTGCATTCTGTGGTCATAATCCTGCTTTATGTCCTGGTATCTTTTGGGTAGGCCAAATGCCTACATGCATTTGGTTTTCAGTCTGGCGTTTTCACTGCTACATGAGCACACTTCTGAGGGAAAGATTCACAGTGGAAATTAAGCACAAAAGACTAAATGCTCCTATTGAGCTATGAGCTGTTGTGTTGCTTTGTTAAATTTTTAAGAGTATTTGGATGGAAATAGTCCCTTTTTTGGCTCAGTTTTTACAAATCTCCTCTGAGGAACCACAGCATTCTCCTGGAATACGCAGGAAAGACTTGTCTTTTTTAATAGAAGTGAGAAGGGAGAAAAGAAATAAACCCAGAAACAGCTATATATCCCCTGAAATTACAGGCATCCTAGTAGAACTAACTTGGGAATGATGGTGTAACATGCACAGAAATGGGGTAGAAGCAAAACGGGTGGGAAGGAAGTGTGGGTGAAAAATAGGCTTAGAGGAGATTAATATGGTACAGAAGGGAGAATGTGTATGTGGCATGTTGTCTGTGCCTGTGCTGTGAGACAACAAGAGTTTGTTTTCCATCTCTACCACATACTGATTTGTAAAGAGAGTTCACCCAGCCAAGAGGATTGCTCTACTGCTGGTTTCTGAAGAAAAACAGGAGACCTGTCCACAAAGGACCTGTCTGAAATACCCAGCATTAACTTGATAGTCACATTTCCATGCAGGATCTCCTGTGGTTTATTTTCATGCATTAGTGAGCCACTTCTGCTGCCTTAGATTCAGGAGGGGATTTGACCTGAACATGCATGATTACTTGGTGAAAGGCCAGCTGATGTGTCTAGTTTGCCCATTACATATGCATATAATCATGGTGTGTGCTGTGGATGGATGCTGAATTTATGCAATCAGCCTCTGATCGGATGGCCCTGAGGCATTACTAAAACATAAAGCACAGGACAGGCCTAGGGAATCCTAAAAGCACAGGCTCAGCATGATCAAACCCGTCTGCCCCTGTTACACTTCAATCCTGTCTTCCTGCAGATCTTTCAAGACAAAGTACAGCCAACAAGACAGACAAAGCAGCCGCTGGTGCTGTCTGTGAACAAAGCATTTGATGCTGATCCCAACATTTAAAGAGAAAGCACTCTTCCCCAGCCCTAGCTCCTGTCCACTGGCTGTCACCACTGGCGAAGGAGGTTCGATGACAGCCCCCCTGTTTTCCCTTTACCTCCCTCCCTATCACTGTGAAGTGGAATGTTTCCACTGCGTATTTGTCTGAGCTATAGAGTTATGGTTGTTATTAATTTTGGATATTTCTATAGACTTCTCCACTTACAATATACAAGGGTACATACACACACGACCCTTTTGCTTTAATTTAGTTCTCTCGTTCCCTGCACCACATCAAGTAACTTCTAATAAATGACCGAATAAATGCATTCAGATAGTGCTGTAATGGAGAAAAATTCAGTGTCTAATGAAGAGATTGTTCATACCCCAAGACTGTAAAGATGAATGATGGTGACTACAGTTTGAAAACTCCTTTTAGTTTAAAATATTGTTCCTTCATAAAGAAAAAGAAAGCACAAAGGAAAAAAACCCACCCACTCCTGGATAGTTTTTACCAGGAAGGAGCTGCGTGCACACAGAACTGTCGCAGCCAAAATTGCTTCATGTATCACCAGACCAACACCAGGCAGATAATGGCAAACAAGTTCTGATCAGGCAGTGATTACTGCTCCGTGCTCCAAGCACTGACTACAGCTTGGTTTTTCTTTAACTGAACTGATTTTTGGAGGTTGAAATTAAGAATGTAATCACACCGGCCAGTAAGATGAGGTGCCATCCTGAAGGGAAATTCATAAAGAAAGTTAGTCCTTCCCATCTCATGCTATGTTTTCTGTACGGAATAGGCTCGTCTCTTTCCACATTGTAGCTATAGGTGCTTGTGCTTAAAGGAAAACATAAAAAGGCTCATCTTCCTGACCTGATACTGACAGAAATTACATTATCTGAAAATCACCTTGCACCTGATGGAAATCTGTAGTCAGATGAGTTATCAGATTTCAGACCCTGGCGGAAATAGGAAGCAGAGAGGAGGGAGTTATGATGAGATAATTTAGTTTAGTGCCAATGCGCTCTCCTCCAGCTTATCTGATGTGATACTCAAGCACCCATCATCTCCCATGCAGTTGGAGTTGGTGTGTGTTTGTTTTGCCAAAGCAGAAGAGTTGTTCATACAGAACAAAAGGCAGGCTGCTAGGAGTGATTTGGGAGCAGAGGGGTATGCCAGGGAATGAATTTGCAGGCAAGGCACAGAGCCTCTGAGTGCTGTGTCCAGTGGCCAGGAACATGTAACGAGTGCTCGTCCTTCTGGCCAGCCTTGCTCAGCCATGCAGGTCCTTTGGAGAAGATATAAACCTCAGCAGACACCAATGGACATCTGCTCAGTGCCATCTGCTCTGTTACACCCCTCTGGTTGTTAGCTCTTTTCCCTCGGCACCACTTCATGCTCTTTGCTTTGTTTGGCTTTGACTGTACTGCTGGTGCTTACAAACACATCCATGCTTTTCAAACTCACAAAGGACAGTGGGATCAAATACTCTGGCACTGGAGGTTTAAGCTGGAACAGGGGAGATGCAAAAGGAGATACTGGTGCCAGTGTGATGTAGTCACATGGGATCATCAATCAGCCCATTTGGCCAGGCTCAAAACTCTTCCCTTCTCCCAGTATTGCATCTGCTTAGGCCATATGAGTTTCAGAACAGGGACACTTTCTGCCTGGTACAGAACCCAATTGGATAGGACCTGCAGTGACAGTCACAGTGCAAATGATCAAACGCAACAACTGAATTCTGTCCACTAACAACAGAGCTGTGGCTGAGCAGAAGGAGGGAATGGAAGCTGCGGAAGCAAGGAATCTGCCTGAATCTGCCCTTTCCTCTGCCCATCCTGATACAGACAGAGCTTCTAGGGTTAGCCTGGTGGTCAGTACTCCAAGGGAAGAAGTCAAGTTGACCAGCATTTTCAAAGGCTCAGGAGTCTATGGCATGTCACTGCACTGGCTGAGCAGTTACCCAAGATGAGTCCTGAGAGGGGAGTTCAAAGTAGGAAGCAAATAACACAATAAGAATATTCATGCACAGATGAATCTCCTGCCGCCAAGACAACAAGAAGTCAAACTTTCACCTTTCATGGCTGAGACAGCACATTAAAATTAATTGAATGAGCCCCAGCTTTCACGAAAAGGATGTTCTATGGCTGTTCATCTGAATCCTTCCTCCCTTCAAAGATGCTGTTGTGTCATTAATTCAAACTTGCTCTGCTTATACTCTTTTTTGTAAAGCACAATGAGACACACAAGACCCAGGATCTGCCAGAGTTTGTTATTGAGTTTGGAATATGCAATTGTGGAAATGATTATAATATTACCAACTGGATTTCATCTGTCCCTGCACATTCAAACATGCAAGCTGAAATGAACAGTGACAGGAATATGTTCTTGTTTGCACACAAATACTTTAATAGCTAGCAATTTCAGAAAGAGAAAAGTAGGAGGAAAAAAAGTTGAAGGACAAAGAACTCACACATTAACCTCTACAGTGAAGTTAACTCTTAAATCACATATGATTAAGGCTTCCAATGTGCCTCGAGGAGTGGTAGGGGGTTAATTCCCCCCCTAAGTCTCTTATCCAGCGACCACTACTTTGCATGCCTTTTAAGGCAGCCAGGAAATTACATTAATTCCTCTAATGTGTGCGATGCCATAAGTTCTTTTTTTAATTATGATGATCAAAATATTGCTTAAAATTAAAGGCAGCTGCATTTGTTTCTGACGGATATCATAATTGCAATTGTAAATTGGGAAATGTAATGTTTCCTGGTGCTGCTGTGAGTAATGGTTCTGAAATCATTATAGATAGGTAGATATAAATAAACCAAGAGATCTGTGAAAAGGGAGCAAAAGCAAGCTAAAAGGGTAATTAGCAGAGCGAGTGGGAACAGAAGAATCCAGTGCTCAAAAAAATCGGAAAATTCTGTGGAGTTCTGTGACTCTATTTGTAGCATTTTGTGAAAAAATGAAAAGGAAAATTGCTTTCCAAAAAGGGAGGGGAAAAAAAAAAAAAAGAATCAATTTGAACTCTGGATTTACCATGAAGTTTCTTTGCTGCCTTTTATACCCTGCAGAGAAATAAATTCCTCCCCATAAGATACTCAAACGCAAATGCCACAGACAGAGTCCTGCTCCTTTTGATTTGTCCTACCCTTGGGCTTGACTTGGAGCAACGCTGACACTTTATGATGACTGCCCTGCTTTTCCCTGGGGATCAGCAGGTGAAAAGTGAGTGGTCCTGGGGCTCTGTCATTGTCAGTGATGAAAAGGCAAGTCACATCTTTACAGAGGAGGATCCGCTGCCTCTTTTCACCTCCTGATCCTGAAGAGGGAATAGGGCTCCTTGCCTCAGGGCTGTGCCTGATCCGGATGCAGTTACCCTCTGAGAGAGGAACGGGGTGGTTTTACACCCAGGAAGCATTTCTATTCCACACAGCTATGGAAGAGCAGAAAGTATTCATAAAATCCCTGAAACACCCAGCAAGGTGCTGCTGAGCTCACCGTGTAACTGAATGCCCTCCCGGAACACAATGAGACAATTTGGAATGGATGTACATCCAGACGAATGCACTAAACATCAGTTTAAGCCATGGGGTAGAAAACAGAACCACAGAGCAGTTGTAAAAAGTGTCTTGTATTTGCCCTACCCCAACACCCATCTATTTAGACTGTGAAGGAAAGAGAGGAAAAGGTAAAACTAATCTTAATTTTAAAGTCTTAGGCTCTTTTTTTTACTTTTAAGGAAAAGAAATTAAAGGTTTTCTGGTATTGTGGCCCCGACAACTGTAAAGCAGCCAGCTTAACAGTGACATTTGTCAGTAGACCCTGAGAAATAACAAGCAATCACACTCCAGCTGGTTCATCATCAATAAGCAGGGATAAAATATTAGTAACAATTCTGTAGGTTTTAGAAGGCGAACACTGAAAAAGAGCTGTTGCAAACTGGAGACCTCAGCCTGGATTTCCTGCTCTACTAAACTCACTTGTCCAACAGCTCCAGGTGGTGCTGCCACGTCCCTGCATCCTGAGTGCCATACTGGAAATAGCGTGCTGAACCAGTGACTCATTGAGTAGATAAACAGATGGAAATGGGAAAGCAGTCAACAGCTGTACAGGCTTCTGGAACATCCCCAGATGGAAAGAAGCTATCGCTGGATGCACTGACCACAGGGCTGGAATTGTTCCTAGCGCAGGCAGGAACACACAGATCTAACACTCATTTGAAGACACTTGCTACAGATGAAATTAGAGGCACAGGAGACTGCAAAAACCAGTAGAGCTCTGATGTGCTGGGACAGACCAAACTTGGCTTTTATTGTTACGCCACAAAATTTGCAAGCACAAGTAGAGCTGAAATTGTTTAACATCTGCTGAAGAATTACATGTTGTTGCATGTGTGACACGTCGACCTTAATTGGAGCAGAAGCAAGCACCACAATTTGACTAGCCAGACAGAATTCCAAGAAAAGCCAGTCCATCCCACAAAGCTGATTACCAAGAAACACTTTAGTGGGGGCAGGAGGAGAAGCCTAGAGACTTCTCTGGGTTCATTAGAGAAATGGGATCATTATTTTCCTTCTTCAGCTCACAGAATCACCTCCTGAAAGGCTCTTTTGGCAGCCAGAAATGAACTTAACAAGGATACTGACCGATTGAAGAGCCTTTGTGGATTCTATAAACAGTATTGATTTTCACATTCACAAAGAAATGAATTAGATGCCAATTGCATATGAACTGAGCCATTGCCTTCTGTACACAGTGTGTCTCCCTACCTGTATGTATAGAAATAGGTCTGCAAAACACAGGGTGCCCTCCAGTGAAAAAAGTGTTGAGGAGGGAGGGAGTAGAGCTGTGGGATTGAAAAGGTTGTCTCCGGTTTAGTCCTTTGCTATTGTCAGCAAGCGCCTTAGGGAAAGCCATTTCTCAGCTAATCAGCCTGCTCTATAAAACCGTGGGGAAACACATTTAAACTCCATGATCACTGTGGTGTTGATGTACATGGTTATAGACTATCCTTGCACCTCCTAGCTAACTGCATATTTATTCTCATGCTTGACAGATGACAAAATAGACATGTCATCATCGAGCATCGCTAACATCTCTGTGCCAGTCACAACGACCTTTCCTTTTTGGAGCTTCAAAACTACTGTTCAGGACAGTTGTCCAGCTCTGGGAGATGGAGGGATGCATACCAGTGCTGTGTCCCATCATGTGCTGGCCACATTTGACAAGGGCAGACCTGAGAGCCATGACAGATGACCTGACCCCAAGTCATAAAGCTCTATCTCCTGCTCCAGCATTCATTATCACCATCACGAAGAAGATCTCAGACACTGAAGCCAAAGCTGGTTTAATTTTCTGCAGGCCTGTAATGACTCTGAACCCTCTGTCTAACATCACTCAGCATGACTGCTTAATTACAGTAATTAAGGAGCATGGTAGAAACCTGCGCAGTGTGAAGGAGGCACTGCACTCAGGAAATGGATTCTCTGTCAGTCGGGTCCATTAGGAGCTGAGCCCGCCTGTCCTTCCATCTCCAGCAGCAGCTGATGCTCAAGTCTGGGAGCTTGGGAGGCCTGTCTGAAACATGCTGGAATCGGTGCCATGACCTAGGCAGGGGACATGAAACTTCTCATCTTTCTTCCTTCCCTCCCATTCCCAGGTCTCCTTTTACACTCCAATATCAGGCCCATTGAAAGACCACTCCTGGCTACTCTTTAGCAGACAAAGACAGTGTTTGTTAGTTAGGCAGGTGTCCCTGGGAGACACGGTGACAGAGAGGGGTCCTCTTTTACCATCACCCCCCGTGAGAGTGGAAACGCTTATCATAGCTTTACCACTGAGTCACAAGGAGTCTGTGCATAAGCCAGGATGGCCTTTCCAGTCCGTGGCACGTTGAGGAAGTGATTAGAGCTTGCCCTTAAAGTAGGTGTGATGTCTTTCTGGGGAAGCATCTCACCCCTGACTATTGTCCAGCCACCTGAACAGGTTGCCTTAGGTCAGGCAGTATAAATCCTCAGTCCTGTGCCATGAGCAGCTACCGCAGGCTCACAGTAACTCTGTACCAGACTTGGAGCTGGATGTCCCAAGCACTAGCACGAACCTTTTCCCACATCACTGAACATGTTCGTTTCAGTCCTGGCACGTAGCCCACCTGCAAGTATTCCTTTGGCTGCTCTCACTCTGCTCGTCACACCTGATCTTCCCTGAGCTGTAACAGAACACATTTCACGCTGGGTCTGCACCAGGGGTGTTGACCTTTCCATCCTCATGTGGTTCAGAAACACCTTCCTGGCTGGTGTGCTGCTCCTGTACGAGCTCACACAACTTTGTTCACACTTCAGTAGGGGATGCTGACTGTGGCCAAGGGACACGGATTAGAACCTGACCCCAGCCAGGGCAGAAATAATCCTGGCCCCACACTGCTGCACCGAGGAAGATCTCTGGCTCTGAGTTAATGAACCATAAATTCCAGCTTAATGAGTTTTATACTGAGGAGAATAATTAATGTAATTAGTCCTGATATGAAAATGATGGTACTTGAGCCTGGATTACAAGGGGGAGGGGTGGATCTGGGGGTGGGAGGAAGCTCGGAGAAAGTTCATTCCATTCTACAGTGCTGTTCACCCAGAGGAACAGGCTGGATGCATTCTTGGCAGGCTTTAAAACCTCACCTCCCATCCACCATGAAGAGAAAGAAAATAGAGCATGACAGTATAGCAGAAAAAGAGATCAGCCATCCCTGTTTGCGGCAGAGATGTGGAATCTTTAATGCAGCTCTTTCCTGTGCTGTCCTCTAATTTGCAGCTCCCCCACTCCACTCCACACTGGCAGCGTATCATCTGCCCTCCACAGTGCCTATTTTTTGCTTCTATATGAAAAGCTCTTTAGAAAGGTGACCAGCTTCAAGGATAAAACAACAGCTCTTCACCTATATAAGTATTTTGATATGTTTTATATATGTAGTGCACTCTAAGAGGTAGTAATACCATTATTTTAGTTTTATACACACAGATTCATACATAGACTTCTATATCCACACAAAGTGATGAGCGGGAGGCACTGTGTTCTGGGTGAGGCACTGATCATAGCACATTCAGCAATGGAGAAAGAGACCTCAAAAGTCATCTTAAGTGCTGACCCTGCTTGCATATCTGACATCAGTGGGGAAATAAAAAGCATGAATGGATGTTATTCACAGCACCTCTGTCTGAGTGAGCATCTTTTCCACCTTATCTGTGCAGTGCCTCTGATACTGGCCTGGGTGTTTGTGTGCCTTTTCAACTCAGATGAGCAAAGCTGAGTTGAAAAGCTGGGCATTGGTGGGAGCCTCCATGCAAATGCATTACAACTACTACACAGGAGGTAAATCCATATTCTTTTCCCCTGTTTAGAAAGTAAATACAGTCCTGGGGGGAGATGCCAGGATCCAGAAATGCAGGATAAACTTGTCTTTGTGCAAAGTGGTTAAATTGTTCCAAAAGGCCTTTATCCAGATGCAGAGGCTCTATCCTTGTGCAGAGGAGCTTTTACCCTGTGGCTGCTGGGGCTGTGTATTCATGGGGCTGTGGTGGAAATCCCCCCCACAGGAATGCTTTCCTCTTCTTGCCCCCTGTCCTCTTGCCAGACAGCTTGTTTTTAACCAGGGGACCCCCTTTAAAGATGGGGTTTTATTCTGTTGCCTGTTTCTCTTGTGAATCCAGCTATTGCTAATCCCAGATTAACCAGGGAGCACCTCCCACCAGACGATCACCACGTGCTGCTGGTAAGGAAACATCCCGGACACCAGCACTTGCTGCTCACTGCACTGTGATTCACGGGTGCTAGTGGAGCGTGTAATTAAGCAGGAGCAGAGTTGGAGTACTCTTGTTCCCCATGTGCTGTGGATGGGGTAGAGGAGGGCTCCCCATCCCTCTCTGACAGCTCCCATGCAGCACACCAGAGTTCAGCAGAAGCTCTTGAGCAGTCCCTTGCAGCAAAGGCAGTTGTAATGCATTTGTTGTCATAAAGCAGTGTTCAATATCTACCTGCATACGGAACCATATGGAGTGCATATGGAATGCTTGCCTGCAGAAGGAAATCAGCGCACTTACAAGAGAAGTGGGCTAGAGAGGAGGGGGCCCCAGGCATGACTTTACCTGTACCTTCCCTAAATAGCTGCAAGCCCAGAGGGCTGGTTGTTTGTGACTCTGAATCTATTCCACCCACTTGCATGGCTGGGAGGAGGTTTCCCAAGAGAGTAGGAAGTAAAATGAAGTGAAAGAGGCATCTCTCCTGGGGCACTTGGGCAGCATAATTATGTTTGTATTGCTCTGAGAGCAGAGCTCTAGTAGTAATGTGCACCAGGGATTGCCTTGCAGGTCACCTCAACACTGCTCCTCTGCTTACCTTTAAGTCCCATGTCCCCGCCAGTGCTTCAGACAGTGAAGGATGCAATATGAAAGGTAGCTTAATCTAGTCCTGAGGACTGCCTTTGCAGAACTCAGCTAGTAACTCCCCAGGCAGGAGTGTGTGTGCACATGTGTACATTTTGGGGTGTGAATGTGCAAGGGATGATGGATGTAGTGAACAACTCAGGACAAAGTCAGCACTGGGAGAAAGGAAGAGAACAAGCACCTCACACAAGTTTCACAGCCATGAAAGAAGTAGTTGTAACTCTTCAGTTCATCTTTATTTGAGTTCTGTGATCAGTCTTTTCCATCTGCAAGAGCTCTTGTGTCAGTGCCACCAACATATGGAACAGAAATGATGACATTTCACCCGAGTAACAGGAGGAATGGCTTCATGTCTCACACCAGTCAGACATGGGAATAGAACACCAGTTTCTCCCATATACTGCAAGCCCACTGGATGCATGATCACACTCCACCAGGTTCCTGTCCAACTTGTTTAGCAATCTACGCCCAACAATGCTACTGGATGGCTCTGTTCCCGGAGAAGGGATCTTATTTGCACCATGGCAGCAGGAGAACATCTCTCATTATCATTGCTGTGGCAGGATTTCTGTGCCTGCAAGGTCACCACAGACATGGGTATCTAGTGTTAAGCCCATGGCAACAAGTGCAGCGAAGTCTGGAAACAGCCATCAGGCAAACACTGTGCACCTGTATGGAAAGGGAGGGAGGACTGAGTCCTGAATCTTAACCATTTCTAAATTCAGCTTTCTAAAACTGAAACAATGGACTTGAACCACACTGGCTCCTTCAGCAGGGGTTTCCTGCAGTGTACAAAGGAATTTGGTGGTGTTGGAAGAATCTCTTTTGCCATTTTTTGGAGGCCAATGCAGTCTTAAGGAGAAGAGAGGCAAAGAGAACCAAGACATTCCTAAGCTTAATATAGGTGCTGACATAAGTCAAACTACTGCTTAAATTTATGCTTTTCTTGCTTTTTCCCTTTCTAAGGAGGGTTGAAATCCTTTTCCTCTGCTGAAAAGCACAGTAAAACCCTTTGTGGCAGCGATTCAAAGCTGCACAAGGCAACTAGTTTCTCTGTAATGCTGCAGTCTGTATCTCTGCCTTCCCCTTCCTTATCAAAGCATCGTCTCTCTGGCCACAGGCAGCACAGAAAACCACTTGCATCATGTTCTCTGCTTCCTCTGGCAAACAACCATTTTGTCTAGCTTGTTCCCTTATGTATTTGAAGATCTGGCCATATTGCACTTCTCATTTAAATTCTTAGATCAGTCTGAAACTGCATCAGGTGAAGGCTCCCAATCAAATCTACTTTAATTGCCACTGTGCAGGCAGCATCCTGCTATTATATGCAAGCAAATAGGGAAGTTTCTAATGGACTTTTGCTTGCTTTTTCTCCATAGTCAGTGGTGCTGGGTTGATTCTAGGATGTCAGAGGCTCTTGAATTTCCCAGCACCTCATCACCTTTCCAAACAGAGTGACCAAAGACAGTTTTGTCAGACTCCATGGTTCCCCTGCCAGGGTGAATGTGTTGGTTGTGTCTTCAGTTCAGAGCACACCCAATTTCCAGCTCTGTGGTAACCAGAAAGCACCTTTAGGTATGTTGAGAGGAAAACAAGAGAGAGAAATACATTATCTGAATCAAGACACGTAGCACTTGAGTCCATTGCTGTAAGGAAATGACTGGCTGAATTCTCTAGAGACTGGCAGAGGAAATGTGAATCCAAATTACTCTGAGAAGGGTTTCATCAGTCAAGACCAAAAGGATGGTATTGGAAAAGTTGTGTTTAATGCTCTAAGGCTCTGTCTGTATAGTGCCCTGATCCGCCGGGAATGAGAGTGCTCCACGCACTACCACATATGAAAGATGCTATGCCTGTCAGAGGTACCGGCCATTTCAGCTTGGCCAAGAAATGCATCAGTTCCCTTTCATCCATACCTCACCCAGCCAAGCAGAGCCAGGTCACCTAGCTGATACATCAGCCTCTCAATCCGGTGGGAGAACATCTCCCAGCAGGAAACTGCTTTCCCATGTGGTGCAGCCATTTCCCACCTCAGAGACAAGAGCCTTGTCCTTGTGACCAGCTACCATGCTGTCTCCACAAAGCACAAAGTGGCAACGTGCACCAGGGAAGCAGGGGAAGAGGGAGGGCCGGTTCTCCAAGGGTGTGTTGTATGCCATGCAGGGATCCATGCACATGGCGTCATCCTCACACAGTGCTATATTGCCTAACTAACTGAAGTATGAGTGTCTCTCTTATATACAGATCCATTTATTAGCCTACAGGGAATCCCCGAGGTAGTGTGAACACAGATGTGCTTCTCTGTGGAGGAAGAGGGACAAGCAGGGTGAGTCTTGAGGCTGCTCTAGATGATGGGAACACAGAAAGTGCATAGAACAACTACAGCTCTTTAGATTCAGATATACAAAAATAAAATGGTGCCCCAGTCCATGTGGCACAGCAGGAGCTGGGCTGGAAGCATCCGATGCAGTATCCGTACCTCCTCTTATGGGGAGGGTTTCATCTTCTTGGTAGTTTCACTTCTTATTTGTGCAAGTAGCACTGAAACGTTGCTGGTGTATGGGCAGCAGGATAATGGTGTGGTCCCCATCTCTCCCTCTCACATGCACTTTGCTCAAACACTCTCATGGTTTCCAGAGTGATATTAAGTGTGCAATGTCTGCAGAATGGCAAATACCCAACCTGAGACAAAGGAAAGTAAATGCCCATTCGCCAAGAAGGCATATCCCTTGTTCAGAACTGTCCCAGCCGTCATCTCTTCTATGCCATACCTGGGTGAAACAGATGAAAGTTATCCTTGAAACCAAGCTCTTAGACAGGATGTTAATTTCTTTTTCTCCTCTTCTTTGCTTTTATATACATTTAAGTGTATATCTATATTTATTTTTACTCTAATGCAAGTGAACACAAATGTGATGCGGAGATGAGTTCTATTCTTTTTAAAACACTTTGTGGTCACAGGAATATACACATTTGGATTTACACACCCACACACATTCCAGTATCAAAAGATTTGTAGTCCCAAGACCAAGATGCTCTAGAAAAAGTTAAAAGGCCAGATTCTGCTCTTGGCTTTTATCCTTCATTAAGAGCAAGAGGATTACCTGAAATTGTGATTTATTCTTTATATTCTGCCTGAGTTCATTTTAAAATTCCAATCAACAGATGCAAGGAAGAGAGGGGGAAATGCTAGTGGGGGGTCACATTAGGCTTTGAAAAGGAAAATTAGAGAGAATGTTTTCCTTCCTATATGTTTTTTCCATTTGGGTTTAGGGTTATATGACGGTTATTTAAAGGATGCTTTCTCCAAATGTGTTGGATTCAAAATATATCCCCATGCCATCTGGATTTAAAAGAGCCAATCCAAGATATTGGGAGTGGGAGCAGGAGGGAAAAGGGAGAGAAACAAAACCCCTAAACCAAGACCTTTTCTCTATTCTTGGGTTGGTTTCGAGCATCTTTCGTTATAAGCATCTTACTATTTGGTTCAGCAATCTTGGCTGTTTAGCTCTTCACAAGAGGGATTTCCTATCCCCACTGCCAAGGGAGAAACAAGTTTCTGCAAAGGAGGGAAAAAAGCCCTGCTACAGCCTGAGATTTAAGCATTGGCTGTGCTGTAAAACTTCACGTGAGCTGGAACAAGGGCTGTGAAGAATCCACACCCAGCTACTCTGGTGCAAACAGTGTAGAGATTGACACAAGGAAACCTATGGACATTTAATCAGGTTGGGCACATCCCATCCAACACAGGGCAGCTGTCACCCACATACACATGCACACACAGAGCTAGCTTGATACAGGAGGGCCAGGATGAGAAAAGAAAGATGCAAGTACTGAATGAGATGTGGGCGATGGCAGAGTGCTCCCTTGAGCATAAGCAAGCCAGGCAGATACTTCACCTAACCATGTCAATTACAATCGCACCCAAATTTGAAAATCCATAACTAAAATAAGCAATGGCAAAGGAGGGATCTAAAAGGCCTTGGTTGTTGAGCGACTGGGCCAGGAGATGTGGGAAACATGAGCTTCTTCATTTTGCAGTGTTGACGCTTTAAACATACTGTTCCTTAGGACAGATGTAAGGAGCCCGGGAACCGGGAGGTGGGCAGCAGAAGGAGACGTCAGAATGATGAGGATAAAGATCTTGTGGAAGATCTGACATAGGGGTATAAACGTGAGGGATCTTCTCCAGATATCGATCTTCATGTGAGTAACAGCGGGTCAGGTAATCACTCGCATTCGATATCTCTGAGTGACACTTTCCAAAGTTCTGTAAGTAGAGACAAAAGTCAATGGGTAAAAACTTTGGCATCAGTGGCCATAAAACACACAACTCTTCAGTTCCTTGCTGAGACACACATAGAACAAGCAGGATGGAAAGTTAAATAGTTCTGCTTACTGCTTCAGAAAAATAGAAACCCAGGTGATAAATCCTCACATTCCAAAATCATTGTCTCACTCCCTGAAATAGCCATCTTGCTGATGAATATGTATAGATTTTGCATGGTTTGTCCCTTGTCTGTAATGCTCTGCCTCCATACAAAATAAGCAGTCGGCCAAGATAGGACAGTTTATTTCAATCTTCCTAACTCTTTCACACCTGAGCTTTGAAAAAGCAGTGCTTGTATGCATCATTAATCTGATTCAGACTCATGTTCTTTTATTTAAAGGGCACATGTATCGGACCAGGAACTTTGGAGGCAAAATAGGTTGTAGGCTGCAATGTTTACCTAGTAGATAGGAGTGCGTGTGCTGTGTTTTACCTGTGTGAGCAGTTCCACTAAAAGCCTTGGGGCCAGTTTTGTAAGTCAAATCAACTACAGAGAATGTAAAGTGCTCTCAAGATTGAGACTGCTCTGTGGTCCCACGATCTTCCCTCTGATGGAGTGCGTTCTTACGGATGCTTTGCAAAATCTGATTCTTCCTCTTTAAGTGCCAAATGAAATGAACCCCCCTTGGAGTCCAAAATGCTTTGATTTCCATTGAGATAATTTTGAAGAGGTGTGGCAAGCAATACCGAAGAAAGACTGCTTGTTCGAGTGCAGATATCGCAGAGACCCTTTTTCTCCCACAAAGCTCCATGCAAACAGCAGCAACAGGAGACAGAGACCCCCCCGCTCCCTTGGTGTGCCCGCGGGGACGCCTGTGTAAGCTCAGCAGAGCGCAGAGCTTTCCCACAGCCCCGGACTCCGGCTCCCCAGAGGGTGGCAGCAGATGGGAAGGATTCCTCCCTGCTCCCAGCCCCTTTCCTCCGGTTTGAAGCCCTACAGGATGACCCAAGCAGGAGGGACATCTAGCGAGGACAGCGCTTTTGGTCTTTAAAATCAACCCACATTCAGTTGCTCTCACCAAGGGCTAATCTGTTCTCTAGGAGAGAGCAAATGCACTAGCAACCACCTTTTATGCCTGTAGTTTGAACAGGGGCTGGTTAAAGCACGAAACTGGCCCTTGAGTCCTTCCTTGTTCTCTTTCAAAATAGCAGAAACAGTCAGTTTAGTGGAAAGGACAAGGATTTGACCCTCAGGAGAAAATGCCTGAAGGAACAGAACAATCTACTCTGCTCATCTGCTGCCAGTTCCTGGATAAATATTTCACCAGGGTGCTTAAAAAATCACATAGAAAATGAAGTGTCGACAATAATTTATTGATGGTCCGGACTGCTAGAAGAGGCAACAAGCAAGTTGGAGGGCTGCACAGTTAACGCAATGTCAGGAACAGCCTCACTAAGAGCAATGAAGGCTGCTGAAGGATGGAAAGTTTGTCTAAGCACCAGGAAAACAGCAGCAATGCTAAGGCCAAACTGATTTTCATTTCCCTTTCCTTGGCAAAACTACATATTGCACCACTTAAGTTTTTACAAGTCAGTGATCTTGACATGGCCAGATAATGAAGACCAATAGGCTCTTGGCCCCTTCTATTTAGGATTGCCGCATTGGTATCTGAAATTTGGGTGGGCCATTCCCACAGCTACCTCATGAGGTTTTTGTCCACTTCTGGCTTTTAAATGCAAGGTGAACATGTGGAGACATGCTGTGCAGCATTATAGCTGTTAAACTGGAGGAACCCAAGCCAGGGGACATGAGGTTAACCTACTACAATCTCCTCCTGCTGCTTCAGGGTGCCCCGACTCACAGCTCCCCCATTTCTAAGTGGCAGATATATTTATACAGAAATAGGCCTCTACAGAGTCAAGAATCAGATTTACGTTGTACATAGACAACCCTGTGGCTAGAAAACTAGGTAGGCTGTGGCAACACATACTTCAAGCCTGGAGACAGTTATCTTCATACAAATTCTATAGCATAAACAGGCATTCATACCATAAGGGAAACAGAGAACAAAGAACAGCTGTTTGTTATTCTTCTGATTGAGCCAGCTGGCAAAAAGAGATAAAGAAAGGCTAACAGGTAGGGAGAGTGATAGTAGAGAGTGGGCAAATGGCCTCTCTGTGCTTAATCTACTCTCAAGGAATCTCAAACACAACAGAGCTTCCTTCCATGCCTGCAAAAGGGAAAAATTATTAGCAGTGCTCTCCTTCTGTATTATAGAGGTAGGTCATTAACTGGTTGCTCAACTACCTGGATAAAGCTCACCTGAAAGGGAAGTCATCTTAATGATTGAAATGTACTAAGATGTAGCAGGCAAGAGGGTCTCTTAGGAAGGCTAGCAATCTCGTATCAATTAAATGGTAGGGTGGGTTTATGTGATTTTTGAGCATGCAGCAGAAAAGCATAGGACTTCATACTTGTGCACTTCAGACGTCTAATAGACAGAAAGGTCTAACAGGAAAGATTCTCAGTTAACATAAGTAGATAACTTGTGTAAATTGAGTTGCGTATTAGCATCTAACATTGAAAGAAACAGAAGGGGTCATGAGGCTATTTTATGGGCTGCCCATTGACAATATACTGGGTCAGTAAAGCATTTTTCTTTCTGTTTATCAGTTAACATGGGCACAAAACAAGCACCTATGAAGTAGGACTAGAGCAAATAAGCGACATTTTGTCAGCACTTCAATTTGGCCAGGTGAGTATGAACAAGTTCTTTTCTTTCTGGCTGGTGTTTTGTGCTCACTCTGCATGGGTTGGAGTGGGGCCAGAGCAGGGCAGCTGGAGAACACCAGCGTGGGGTTAAAGAAAGAGATTTCCCTGTCTCTTTTCACCTTTCTGCAGCATGTGAAGCCAGGAGCCACATTGCTTCATTTGCTCCCTGATCTCATTTCTAACTAGCAAAAGTGAAGAGAACAAGATCAGCCTGATGTTTTTTAACATATTTAGCAGCTGATGCCCTTTGACTTCCCTCCCCATTCCCACTGTGACTTTTCCCAAATCTAATTTATCTTTGACAAAGTTTGAAATTAAATTAGGGATAATGAACTAATTAAATTGAACTGGCACACAATTCTGCCACCTTCCCCCACCTGACTTCTCCCACTTGTCTTTGTTTCCAGCATGACTCCATACAACTCTTCATTATCTGGGTTACATCCCCCCCCCCCAGTTTTATTTTCGAGAGCTTGATTAAAGGGGTTGTCAGTAATCTATCCATTTCAGACAGCCTGAAAGATTACCTTTAAACAGTCTTTATTTGATTGAATTAGCTTTCATTTCTGCCATGACTTGCTCTCAAACCTTCCTCATCCCCTATACACTTTTTCTTCTATTTGGTAAAATCTATCTCTTTGGTAAAACTAGGTGTGCTGCAGACAGCTTTCCCTCTGATCTGACCATACCCTGCACCTTTAATCATCCCAAAATAATGAGTTCTTGTTGGTCTAAAAGTGAAAAACTCCTTCTCTGGGTCCTGAGGATTTCTCTCCTATAGTTTCTGGGAAATCTGAAGACTCTGGTAACATGAGAGTTGGACAGATACTGCTACAGAGAACTGGGTTTCTGCTATTTCTCAAAAGCCCAAGAGCCAATTAATAACCTGTCATGCAGTTTAAGCTTGTCTTTAGTCTTGCAGCATGGCTCACAAGCAGAAGTAGGCTGGTTTTTCTCTGCTTGGCCAAATTCAAGGCGAACACAGTGCACATTCATGCACTTATCTGATGTGTTAGCTTGTTCCCTAACCGGGAAATATCCTTGCAGTTCAAAGCTATTCAGTCTTTGGGCTGCCGCTATCCTGACCCTCTCCATGAGCTGGTTTTGAATTTTGGGATGCAGCACAGGCTGATGGACAGAAAGAAGCAGTTCTGTTGAGTGACAGCAAGAGAAGGCAGTTGTCATAGTGCGGATCAGTCAGCGGAGAGGATGTAGGTGTTGGAAGATAGAAAATATAATGGGAACCAAAAATAAGCAGCAGTTAAGTGTGGTGTTGGGAGTCTCACATCCTCCTTGAATAATCACTGTCCTGAGTAAAGAACAAACATTAACGTATCAGGGATGAGCAGGAACCAGTGGCCCTGAGCTTGTTTTTAGGAGTCCTTTTGTCCTTTTTGTGAGGACAAAACTGAGAGCAAGCGGGACAGAGGGGCTCACTCTTGGGTTCTGAAAATAAAAGGTAGAGTGTGAGGAAGGCTGAAATTCCCAAAGTAAGGGAATAGCAAGGACCTATGATGAGCAATGCACCCACAGACACATGCAAGTATTGCTTATGCAGAAAACTTGCTCATAAGGTTGCATTCCTTCTTACAGCATGCTTTTAACTTTCTCTTGCTGTCTAGAGTACGTACCTGTTGTGCATTCCTATAGGATCTTAGACCAACAATAATCTTAAACATTTCCCTCCTTGCTGTTTCTCTCCTGAGCCCTTCTGTCTACTCTTTTGGAGCCAGAGCAGGGCTGTCATCCTCATGTACAAATGGGAAACTAGCAAGGAGCCACCTTAGTTCTTAGCTTTATTTCTCAAGAAAATTGGAAATGGGGCTACTGACCTGGGTGTTGATAGGAAGGAAATGTGTTAACTGGGAATTGAGTCAGGTCTGCTACATTTGATGGTTCTCCAATATCCCCAGCTCAGCCTGCACTAAATCTGTAACTGTTGTACTGGTATAGGAACATTCTTAAAGTGGAGCTGGGAATCTGAACCCTGGTCACTCATTTGCTGGGATCTTGGTGCAAGTCTTATGGGTTTGAGCTATTCCTGCCATACCAGGGACAAGAAATGAACAAACTTGCAAGCAGGAGTGTGGGGAGGTGAAGGGAGAGGAAATAATTTAAAAAGCTTAAAAAAATCTCCCTGTTCTATGGTGTGTCTGAGGAGGGAGATTTTGTGGCGGTGAGATTACACCTTCAAAGCACCATATGACTGGCTTTATTTTTACTTCAGAGCAACTGGGAGGATTTCCAAATTTGGAGGATTACTGTCCTTTTGCTGACAATCAAATCCCCCACCCCAGGGAGGACAAGGCAAGACCTCCCAAGATGGATTAGGGAGTGCTTGCCTTGTTACAGTAGGAGTGGTCCTCCAGTGCAGCCCAAGAAACTGCTGGGAATTGGAGGTGCTGCTTCCAACCACATCTTGCTCTGGGCTGGCATTTCCATCCTCTGTGTGCAAGATGTTGGTGTTGCTGCTGCTGCTTGGGAGCTGATGAGCACCTCTCTCTAGTGACAAACAGACCTCACAACCAAATGGAGAAAAGAAAAACCAAACTGATCCAGAACTTACTGTCCACTCTCGCTCGTTACGTCTACGAAGACCTTGATCCTCATTCTGGGAGCAGGGGTGGGTGAGACACCGCAAGAGAGAGAGGTTACCGTTCTGGTCCGGGCCAAGCCTGCTGCAGACACTTACCTAAGGAATGCTTTTGCTACAGCAAGGGAACTACAGGGCTGCTTCCAACACAGGAACACCAGGGACCTCAGGGATAAAGGCAGACTGAACTAACCCAATACACATCATCTACCCAGGTGTTTGTGCTCTACCTTCACCTACCTCTTAGCGTGGATGTTCCTAGTCTACAGGGAGGCACTAAAGAACATGTATCCAGTGGGACAACGTTTTTCTCCTGCTTACTCCCCAGCACAGAGCTATTCCCCTCCTTCTCAAGGATCCAGTTCCTTTGCCCTTTACCTTTCTTAAACCCCCTTTCTCCATCCCCGTGCTACTCTGTGCCTCCTATGATCTGCCCTGGGTGACATGGGAGGGATTCTATAAGCTACAAAGCACCTTATCTCTCCCTTTGCTTTCTTCCTTGCCTCCCCACTTCTTCACTGAGTACCCTTGTGTAGCTGTAGCCCTGTTAAACCTACAGCCTCTTCCTCCCATTTAAAAGGTGGTAAAATAAAGGGGAAGGAGCAAGGCAGAAGCTGCAATTGCCACAACTCTGGGAATACACAGGAGCCGAGGAGGGGGCTGGCAATGGAATTTCCTTGGCCAACAGCTCTTGGTATCACCCAGCAAATCTCCCATGGGGTGGGAGAGGAGAGTTGTCTCTCTTTCAGAGAGGGATGACCTGCTGGCTTTAATAACTGAGAAAAGGGTATGACTATAGGGTAAGGCAATGTAAGAAGATCTGAAGACATTGCAAATACTATTCCATTTCAAAGGGTCAGTGGTAGTTAGGAATAGTCCAGAACAACCACTTGAAGGTTTAAATGCAAGCTGAGTCCTAATCAGCCCCTGCCACAGAACCTGAGCTTGGACGAGCTTGATGACACTTCAAGTGGTCAGAAAACCATAAGAAGAGGGAACAGTGGGGTCTGGGATCCAATTTTGAGAGGGAGAGCTCCAAAGAAAATAATCTTTCTCCCTCTCTTTCAAACACAGAAATGTGCTGTCTGCATCAACCCCGCACAATACAAGCTCTTTTATTTTAACATCCGTGGTTCCTCTCTGTCTGTCTCTTATTCACTGACTCTTTTAGATGCAGGAACCTTTATGTATTCCCATATCCTCTCACATCCTCTCCCACCTTGTTCTTTCACACATGCACATATGCTCCATCTTATCTATAGTTGCTTCCATTCACACAAAGCTCCTTGTTTTTCGTTGTTTTTTTTTTCTTTCAGTAAGTCCCCTTTCCTTTCCCTCCCCTTCTCGTATTGATTAGCTTGGAAAGGCCCTCTTACATCCCCACAAGGCTTTAGGCTTCAGCTTCTGCACATCCTGCTATTGCTGCTCTGCTTCATGCTGCTTATGGAAACCAAATCCCACACCAAGAGCTGTACCCTTCAAACCCACCTCATTCCTCCCTGTGTCTCCAGCCACACTGACTGCGGAGGGAGCAGACCCTTGCTCTGAAACAAAGCCATTAACACTTTCCCCCTCCCACGTGCCTTGCCTCACTATAAAAAGCAAAGGAAAACACTGCAGAGCATGCACGGGAAGCAAGGCAAGGCAAAGGCATTCCTGTCAGCATCCCAAGAAATAAGGGTAGCAAAGGGACCAGCCATTGTGGGCAGCGAGCAGGAGGTGGAGAGAGGAGGATGGGGACAGACTAGATGCATATGAGCCACTCCATAGAAGGGGAGGAGATGCAGGGAGGGGAGCACTGACTTCAAAGGGGTGCAGTGAGGAAGGCAGAGTGTGATCATGTACCTTGAGGCCAGAATCTGAGGGGAAAGGGCCTAGAGTGACATGCGCTAGCGTAAGTTGGGCTGGATAGTTGCATACTCGACTAGGTCTCCGCCAGCATGGATGGAGGTCCGAGGACTGGGTGACGAGGCCAGAGCGGAAGTGTCCAGCTCTGCATAGTGGACATCACAGTCCTTGTTGCCAGAGTTCTGGAGAGAAGAGAGCAGCAAGGCGGTGGGGACACAAGAGGGAGGAGTTGGGGTTGAAGTGGGGAGGCACGAGAGTGAGAACACAGGAACCATGCCGAAGGTGGGGAGTGAATGAAGGAGACAGGAGAGGGTGTGTGAAGGGTGGAGGGAGAAGGAAGAAAAGGGTGAAAGGAGGGAGGAAGAAAAGAAACAGTTAAAAAGAGGGAGGTGGGGAGGTGATGAACAGTCAGTCAGGTAAAATCCCAAATCAAAAGGTCCCAATGGCACTGCTCCATCCACCACTGAGCTGAGTGACACAGCCCAGCTTGGTAGCACTCCCAGCAGCTGTCCCATCTGCCCCAAGCAGCATCTCACTGCTCTGGTCTTCCCATGAACCCTTCTGGGATCAGCATTTTCCTTAGCCACAGTGGTTCAGTGAATTCAAACCTTATCAGACAGCTGAACTATCAGTTTTGACCCAGGAATTTGGGGTTCACACTGGGTGCAAATGCAATATTGGGAACATGAGGGAAAATCATGAACTTAGGGTATCACGAAGGAGATTCCTAGAAGCAGTGGCATCAAAGACATGGGTGGGTTTGCAGCAGATGCATTACCATAGGGAAATGACACTGCTTGGTCAATAACTTTGTTCTGCCCTGGCATGGGGGCTGTAGAGTTCTTAAGTGCTGCCTTTTAACACAAGGCTTGACTGCACAGGGTGCTATTGCTGACTAACTGTGCAGCATGACTTTGTCATTGTAATAATGTCTAATAGATGCTAAAAGCATCCTTCTTTGCCATGAAAATATTCCCTTACTAAGCGGGCTTATCAGCAAGAACCGCATGAATGGAATATTATCCAATTTGTCTGATCATTCCTACTCAGATATCTTTCATACTTTGCAAATAACAATGGTCAGAGAACCCTGGAAGGCAGAATAGCCTGGAAACTTCACAGGTCGGCGGGGAAAATTAGTCACCAGGAGGAGCCCTGGTGTCAGTAGCCAAGGTGTGAGGGGATGTGCTGGCTACTTGCCCTGTGGAGTTTCTTTAATACTCGCTTTTGGGCCTGGTTTCTTGTTCCAGCGTTAGCCAAGTACCTGCTAAGCCTCTCTGAGAAGAGAGAGTTGTCTCTTCCAAATGAAATCATTTTCCAGTGTCTCTATCCACTTTCCAAAATGGCTGTATCGCACGGCAATTATGCAAAAGGTGTTTAATTTGAAAATGTTTCTCTTCTCTTTGTTTGGAAGCATCCTCAGCCACATACCAGCTGTGGCAGAGCCATTTTCAGAAGTTTATAGCCCTATAATGAGCTCTTTCAGTGCCTGTTGCTGGAAGGGGTTATTTAGTGAATGATCATCTCTGCTGTGCTCTTCTGTGCCAGGGTTTGGTTCCCTGATGGTGCCCCTCAGCCACAGGGATGAGGGGAAAGGGGAACACTGCTGCAGTGGCATCTCCAGTATCCAGTTCTCCTGTGGTGCTCTGCAAAGCTGCCTGCTGGAGGACCAGGGCACTTGGGGTCACCCCTCTGTCCTGCCCCTGGGGAGGTGACCAGATGGCAGTGACAAGCTGCTGGTGTGAAAGCTGTGTATCCTATGGCCTTTCTGCTTCGTGCCTATGGACATTTGAGGAAATAAGTGATGCCAACTCAAGACTTAAACCTAAACCTATGCCCTGCAGAACTTTCCCCCTAAACTTTGTATGTCAGCACCTCCTCTAGTCCCAGAGAAAGGCAGACCAAGTCTTTACCTCCTACATTTGTATCCTGTCTACTTTGCCTCACTCCTCTCCCAAATAGTGCTCCTTTCCCACTGGAGGTGTTTTCTCCATGGAGTTCCCCTGCTTTCTGCCATTCTTAGGCTTGCTCCTGCTCTGTGCTGCTTGTTTGGAGCAATAATTATTACAATATCAATAATGTGACTTGTATACAAGATCTAGCACTGTCACATGCAAGTGCTCTGTGTAAATCATCACCATCGGTACCCTGGTAATTGCCCTGTAAACTGAAAGGAATTATTTTGTTGTCTGTAACAACGGAACTCCCCTTTCTACCTGTGCAAATGGGTATTGCTGACGTGGACATTAATCATACTTCTGCTCCTACATGCTCCTTCCACCTCCCTTGCTCATGCTCTCTCTCACACACAAACCCACAGGATCTACATGATACACAGACACTGCCATGTACACACAGCACACCTCTGCTTTTACCCACACATGTGTTACTCTGCGCAGTGACACACAGGGGCACCAGCACTCTGGCATGCATAGTCTTTGTAGGTGTTATCTGAAACACACACTCGCCTTTCCATCCCATTCACTCCTGCTTAAATATCCTCACATAAACCAAAGCTTTTACCCCACAAGAGCTCAGAGACAAATGTTGAGAGCAACTCCATCACCCTTATGCCTACTTCTATACCCTTAATTGTCCACTACACTGTCCTGGTGTACTTCTGTGCTGTTAGCTTCATGTAATCTTTCCCACAATTTGCAACACATAAACATACATATTCACTTGTAGCCTCTGATACAGAGCCCACCCCTGCTCCTTTCTGCAGGTATCTTGCCCCTGCAGACATGCCCCAGCCTCTCCCCTTCACCTGGTCCCCTGCCAGCATGCATCTGCACACATCCACACATACCTGCACACCCTCTTTGTGGATTCCTCCTCCACTTGCCTTAGTTTCTCCTGGCAGGTCTCCCATTTCCCCTTCCCTCGCTCTTTGCCATCTCTAATCGCTTTCTGACTCCCATTCTAGTGCTGTGAAATTGTCAACCCCAGGCAGTGGCTTTCATGCCGCCTTGTGATGAATTTAGTTTATCCCAAATTATGAGGTTTTGCACAATTCTTTGAAAGCTGAATGCTCCTGCCCCATTTTCCTGCAGAATTCATTCCCTTCAACTCTCATCTTCTTCACTACCCTCCCAAGCCAAATCTCCAGATGAAGTACATGCAGAACAAGAATATCCTGCCTTTCTTTTGTGCCTTCCTCTCTAAAGGATCCCAGAACCGCATATAAAACAGAGCAGCTGCCTACATCTGCATCTGAACACAGTGGGAGAGGGGCTGTATCAAAGTGAGGTTGGCAGAGACCCAGTGAAGCTGAAGGAAATGTGCTTCCCTCCTCATCCTTCAACTGACCCAGCTCTCAGGCAAAAAGGACTGTGCAGGTCTAGCCTTGGTCAGTCCCTTAGCATGCTCTTGGAGTGTGATTACTGGGATTGAGCCAAGTGGGCTGGTTTTGGTAACCACCACTATCCCTGGAGGTTTCCATGCAAGTGCTATCCCAGCCAGACACTCCTCAGCATCCCCTCTGCGTGGAAGGGAATGTGTGTGACATGAACAAGAGGCCTCTGCGATGCTTTAGGGGTGATGCCTGTGAGTGGTCCTGCAGGGAGGAGGGTAAAAGTTGGCTCCTTGCACATGGGCAACGTGATGCACACCTGGCGCTGGCTATGGCAGTGCATGCTGCCTGTGTTATCTGGGCAGAATCCAGCAAAACCAGCACTCCTTGGCAGCAAAGTGATACCCTCCTTCCCCTTGCCACTCACGAACTTGAATAGCCTGCTGTCTGCCCAAAGGATGCAGCGATTTAGCAAGAAATGGGAGCGAGCCTCATCTTGTTCCTGGGGCAAGAAGCCAAAGCGTGGTGCGTGTACGTGATGGGGGAGCCTGATGCCACTTAGAGGGAATGCCAGCCAAGCTGACCAGAGGACAGGTCCAACGCACAGCTGTGCTAGTCTTGTGCCAAAAGCAGTCAGAGCTGTGGCTGGGTCACCCAGACACCACATCTCTACTGCACAGGGAGTTTCTTCATGGGCCAAATGAAATGAGGACTCCATAGTCCATCACCTCTTGGCTAAAGCCACGGGTAAGGAGCAGCGAGTGCCAAGCATGGGACATAGAAATGCATCTTCTCAGACCAGAATTGAGAGCAGCGAACTCGGTTCCCATGGTTACGGAGCAGCTACCCATCAGGCCCCATCTCACACCACTAACTCTGCCACTTAATTAACTGACTGCACATTATTTCCCAAAATGAGCTCCTCCATCCTCCTGTTTGCCTGAAATTTGGCGCTCAGATGCTCCCCACAAAGCAGTCCATCTCAGTCTAGCATCCTGTTCTTCATTTAAAACTCAGCTACCACTCAGCAAAGATTAGAAAGAGCTAGAGACAAGCCCCGGGACTGAGGGAGGACTCCAAAGGGAAGATTTTCTTTAGGGACATCAGTCAGGTTCAGCTAGAAGAAGTAAATAGGATCACATCGACACAGCTCAGTACAGAGCTGTGTCTTTTTATTTCCAACACCCTCAGGATCTGCCTTGCTGCAGACTACTTCTAGCTAAAGGTCACTGGGCCCTGTCCTTCTACTGTCTGCACAGGAATATGCATTAAAGGGTCATATCAGGATGAACTGGAGGGAGGGTTATAATTAGTTAGGTTCATAAAATATTACTTTACTATGGGCTGATATTTATACTTGATATTCTCAAGCAAATGGATTCACATTGCTAAGATCTAGAAGCACCAGGCTTGGTGTGTAACACTATGAACCAGCCTTCACAGTGGAAGAGTTTGAGAGAGCTGCAGCATCTATATGGGGATCCTGCAGATGGAAGATGGGGGGAGCAGCCCCAGGCCAAGGGGTGAGGGAGGGAAAGGACATTGTCCAAGGTCTGGGAGGAGGAAGGTTTTCTGTTTCCTTGTCAGGGGAGAACTCTTGCTCTACCTGATTTCTGTTTCCCATGCCTTTGCCCTTTGAATGCAATATTTCCTCCTTCAGCATCAGTTATTGAAAACCAGCCTTTCCTGCATGGCTGCTAGTATCTGCTGCTGCTGCCTCACATTAGCATTTCTCTATTTGGGGCTGAACAAATCCACACAAATAAAGGGGGTTTAAAGAGCTGGTTGTCAATTGAGAGTCAAAGACTGGCACGCTCTGCCCCGTGGATAATTACAGGGTGTTTTATAGAGGAACGACCCATAAGGAACAGCTCTAGGACCTCTGGAAAGCAACGGCAAAGAGGACAAGTGCTGAATTAGGGCCAGTGGTATTTGAGAGATGGGCTCAGATCATAGTGTGGAGGTTGCCTTGCTCCAGGAAAGGATACTCCTGCACCGTGAGGGCTGTTTGTTCACCCCCGTGGATGGTGGGGGTCTTTTATAGGGTGAGAGATCCCGTGTGAAAGGCTGTCAGGATGGGGCCAGGCAGCACTATTAGCACTCCGATCTCCTTACCAGTTTGTCGGTGTAGGGAGAGGGCTCGGTGGCTGCCAAGTCATAGTATGGAGTCTGCAAAGGGAGTTTCTGGATTTCCTCCTCGTGTTTCATGTTGTCTAAGTGAACAACCTATAGCAGAGGAGAGAGAAGAGGGATGAGAAGTGCAAGCACTATTCTTCTGTCACAGCTTGGGATCACATCTGCACCACCAGAAGATACCAACATGAAAGGCAGTGCGTCTTACCTTCTCCCTTGCTCCAACCGTATGATTTGCCTCCCATTCTCTTTCTTTCATTCTCGTACCCCCCACTACCACTCATGACATTCAGAATGCTGGGCATGCACAAAAGTCCTCACACCCAAGAGCCCATTCGAACATCATCTCGTTGAGAGTTCAATCCCCACAACAGGGAGTAAGCAGGATCCAAATTATAGCTTTCAAATAGTGCCAATCTTTGGGAATTGTGGGCAGACAAGTCCTTATTTCTGACCCTCAAACTTAGGCCATGGGCAACTTTGCTCTTGCAAACCCAGTTTTCCAACTGCGGACGCTGCTTGGAGCCAGTTTTCCTTGCCAAAGGAAAGAACTTGCAGCTGGGCTAGGGAGGCATACCTGGATGTCTTCTGCAGTCAGGTGGCTTTTCATCTCCTGTTTCCTCTTTGGTGGAGGGACAGGTTTGTGGGATGGAGGCAAGTCGATTCTGCAGATAAAGAAGTGGCTGCAGGTTAGAGAGCAAGCGAAAGGGGTCTGCTTGCTTTGGTGTGCATGACAAGCCGCATCCTGCATGCACCAAAGATTTGATTGCGTTTGTCACCAAACTGCCAATATAACCATATAGATTATTATCCTCTGTGCCCTCTTTCTCACCCCAATTAGAAGTGTTAATAGAAATAAACGCCCTCCTAGCATTCTGTTCCTAATTCCAAGCAAATCCCCATGTCGGATTGCAGGTCCTGAGGGTGCAGCTGGGATACCTGTCTCCCGGCGCTGTTTTGGGATGGCTCCAAATCATCCCATGGGAGGTGGTTTATTTAATTTATAGCTGTAGGGTACCAGGAAGTATCTGGCAGCGGTCACTGAAAAACAACGAGGTAATGTCACCCCCGGTTCAGGAGCTTTATCTCAAACAGTAGCTCCTGCCACAGGCTTTCTAGTAGGACTGTGAGTCTTCCTTGTAGACATGCTATGCCACGCAGGCGCATTTATCCCTGACCTCAGTGAGGGGATCAGCTTTTGCCCCAGAGCATAAGGATTGGCAGCCATTATAATCCCAGCCTAGAGACTGTCTCTGCACATTCTGTTCACATGCATAGATGTGTCTAATCCTTTTACAAAACTTATTAAAACTGATCCGCTAATTGGCTGGCTCCCCCTCCCTTCTCTCTGTGCAAACTTCACCAGATCTTCTGATAATGGGTGACTTTCCTTGGCAACCCAATGGATTCCAGCGTGGGACCAGAGTGTATGGCTGAGTGGGAGGGTAAAATGGGTCGCCAAGGCTCTGCAAAACATTGACATGATGGCTTTAAAGGAAAGAAATGCTATTACCTTTAGGAGGCTTTGGAGCAGACTCCACAATAGATGCAGCACCTCTGCAGACTAGGGCACCATTGTGTTTCTATTCTCAGCTAAAGTGGCTCTTCACTGTGCCTGTGTGGAGGGCCATTGTGGGAAGTGGATTGTCTGAATGCATCTCTAGCGTAGGGCTGATGCTGTTGATGCAATTTCACCTTGTGGTGCTGCATTTTTGTTTGTGTGCCTTTCTGTTTCTCCTCCTGCTTTCCCTGTTCTCTTCCCTCCCTCTCCTGTTATCCTCCAATGCCCTCTCTCAAATGGGATTAAATGGAGCACAAAATGTGGCCAAGATGTATCAACAATGAGGATGGGTGTTGTGGAAGATAAAAGCAACTTCTGGCCTTTGGGCTTTCTGTGCCTCCCCTGTGAGGTGGGGAGGAAGGGAGGGGATGCTCTTGTGAAAAGGCAGTTACAAGATAGAGCTTTTCAGGAAGAGGTCAGGATAAACAATTCTGAAGAGGGCTCTGTTCATGCTGCATAGGCTGAACTCCACACCGCCGAATTCCCTGCCTGGGATCTGTGCTGCACAGTGTAGAGCAGAGCAAAGCAAGTACCTGTCAAAGAGGAGCCCCTGGGGCACCCCCTTGCCCTGCTCTTATATTGCCAGAGTTCATGTCTTCAGACTGGCACTGCATGTTCAAAATTGGAATGCTGAGTGTATGTGACTGGACTCCTTGGGATACTTGCAGAGGTGCTCAGGCTCTGTCAGAGACCCCTCTCTGAGTTAAAGGAGTGAACCAGGCAAAGACAGGCAGAAATGGCATGAAAACCAGTTTGTTGGCACGCTTTTCTATGTGCAGGTAGCAGAAGGGCCCGTGGTGCTCTATCTGTAGCCCCATCCAGCCTGTACCGTCAGTGTGCTGTACTTCAAGCATGGGGCTACTTACAGGTCGTTGTCTGTTTCAGTGCGGTTCTTTTGTTGCCTCCTGTAGACAATAATTACGGTGACAGCCACGCCAATGATGAGAACTGCTGCGATGACACCTCCCACGATCCCAATAATGCCTCCTGGGGCACCCTGAGGTAGTGGCTTATCTGCAACACACAGGGAAGCACAGGAAAGAGGGTTAGAGCATCAGACAACACAAGTGGTAAGGCGCTAAGACCAGTGGAACCAGGGTGTCCAGGAGCAAAGATGCCAACGCACCCTGAAACTGCCTCAGGTAGTGTGGACTTCATGGAGGGAAACAGGTCATACTGAAATGGAGCAATCAGAGCTCAAAAGGAACAGAAAACTGTGCCTGCAATTGCAGCCCATGTGTTTCCAAGTGCTAACCACTTCCTTATTCCACTCTGCAGTTTCCCCTTGAAATAGGTGGTTATTCCTGGATCTGTTTTTCTGCTTTAGTTCTGTCCTCAAAGAAAGAAGGGTTTAGGGACTAAAGGCCCCCCCCAGATGACACCCCATGTGGTGCAGTGGGACTCATATGGACTTGCTTCTTGATATAATAATATCAATAACTATCTTGAAAGCCTTCTGCAGGGCTTTGGCACAGTGTCTTCAGTGAAGTCCTGGCACTGTTGACATGAAGGAGAGCTTTGATATTAATGTAGACCTTAGAAGACCTGAGGAGCAATGCTCAGTTTATTGAGGTGGAGCAGAGGGGTTTATGTGTAACCCCTAAACCATACAAAAAATATGTCCCGAATGTAGGATTGAGGGGTGGGGGAAGATCCTGCATTTCATCTCCTGTTTGCCTCATGGCCAGAGAGCTCGGTGACTTGGGCCAGCTCCTCGGTGGCTGACATGGACCTCATTCAAAGGAAATCTATCCCATGGGCCTGACGGGAAAGCGCTTTGAAACATATGATAAAAGGATTTAATTTGCTCTACCTTCCAACCTAATTAAACTTGAAAACTAGCTAATTGGTACTTTGTACTTACAGCTCTGGCAGTGATGAAAGAAGGAGATAATTGGAATGGAGGAAGAAGGAGGAGGAGGAGAAGGAAAAGAAATTCAGGGGAGGGGAGCGAGACAAGGATGAGGGAACAAGGTGTTTGGTAGAACTTGTCTGTCACATCTAATTTTCATACTTAATGCACTGGCTACTCTTAGAGACTAGATACTGGACTATATAGACCTCATTCTGCAACAGTTGGCTTTGGGTATCATAGTGGTAGCCTGTATCTCCACTAAACTACCCATCCCAAGGCCTCAAAATTACACCCACCTTAATGTGTGCATGGTTATAAAACATCTGCACACATTCCCAAACCACACAGGTCAGCTTATAGAGGACATTTCAAGGTGAAAATCTGCTATGTACTCCCACCTCCTATCCATGGATTCATTGCTTGCTTAGCTTGAAGGCTGGGCTCCCTGGAATCCCACATAGCAGGTGCAATTGCAGAGCTGTGCTGCTAAGACCCTGTTGCCAGATCTCACCTCTTCAGCTTTCACGTTTGCTCCTGTCATCCAGAAGTGAACTGAGGTGTATAAACCTTTCCCAGGGAAAACCTCTCTCTGGTCAATTCTGACAAATTACACAGCAGAGAACTGGCATGTTTCCTGTATTGGTTCAAAACACTTGAACTCCCAGCACCATGCTGAGACATTGCTACCAGTGAAGAATTTTCCCTGGGAATTGTCTTGACACTGATCCCGCATCCCTTTCCATGCAAACCTGGTTTTCTCTTGCCTCCATCAGCCAGCATCCCACACCCCACCTTTCCCTGTTGCTTAATTAAGAGCTTAGAGCTGTGTGTCTTCAAGTGGCAGGATGCTGTAGTCATCAGAATGTGAGGCTCCACTCCCCACCGTCCTCAGCAGTGGCAGTCACTTTGCTTTCTCCTTCCTTCTCCATAAGCCACATTATCTTGTAAATAATATTTCTGCCCTGAGACAGCTCACTTACAGCCATGCTCAGGCTGACGTGTTGCAATCCAAACCCCAGGACAGCATTCAAGATAGTGGCAGGGGCAGCGACTGTAAAGAATCTTCCAGTCACTTTGGCTGGGGCATTTCCATGATGAATTGGCCCCTAATGGCTCTCTGGATGGCAGGTAGTGAGCAGAGAACATCAGGCTGCTGCTACAGCTGTAAATCAGTAGTGTGTAAATGCGTGTGGGGGAAAGGGATGGAAGGAGAAAGAGGGAAAGGGAAATAAATAAAGCTAAAATGAATCTCCAGGAACTTGAACAGGCCTGTGCCCTAGTGGAAAGGGGCTAGGGAAATCTAGAAAGGGGAAAATGCAGCCATCAGTTTGCAGAAGAGAAATACAGGGCACTGGGTAAAGACAGTATGGGGATGAGGAGAGGAAAAGAATGAAGCACTGTGAATGCTTTGGGGTGTCTATCAGAGTACTTACTTCTTGTCAAGCTATGGTATGAACATTCTGGAGTAGGTACCCATCACAACTGCCTAAGATGGGGCTGTGTGGCAATGCAGTGCTTCCACAGAACGGCAAGTACCAGACACAGTCCTACTGTAACAAGCCCTGCCCTACATGTGCAGGTCTCTTTCCTGAGGACAGGCTGAGTGAGCCTGCAGAAGTGGTGGTCACATCTTTGCAGGAGGCCAGCTAGGCAGCTGTGAAAGGCGATGGGATAATAGCTGTCAATAAGAGGAAACACCAGGAGACAAGGGAGATAAATGAGAGAGCATGACAGTGCAGAGAAGGGGAGAAGAAAATGGGAGAGGCAGAGACCTTCCTTTCTGCTGGCTCTTCCCTCTCTCACCCCTTTTGGCTTTGGTTTTTTCCTTTTTTAAAGCTTCTTTCATCAGCATCCCTGGCTGCTTATGTTCTCAGTCTCCCCTTTCTGGGGAAGAGCCGTGGCTAGCATAGTTTGGAGGACTCCCCTGCAACCCAACCTACGCCCTTCCTTTGTGGACATTGCCGCCTTAACAGGTAAAGTCAGAGGCACCAACAGGCCTTGTCTGGAGGGCGGGGTGGCTGCAGGAAAGGGTGTTGTAAGTCGAACAGGAGGACATGAGGAAAGCCTCAGGAGAAGGTGAGAACTGACAGATGAGGATTCAGTTACATTGACAGGGCTTTTGCGCAGCCCTGGGAAGATGTTTGCAAGGCTTGTGAATCAGGATCAGAATAAATTGGCAGGACAGCTCAGGGGCCTCCAGACTGGAGTGAGAAAAGGCTTTGGCAATTAAGAATGCAAAACCCCTTGCTCTGTGTCACGCTCGGATGATTTAAAACTCTCCAAAAAGTTAGTGCGAAGCAGTTGGCAGTGAGGTTGGTACCAGAGAACCCAAAGGGGTTGAATGAAGAGCTCAGCCTTATCTGGATGCCTAAGGGCTGCTGGGAACTCCTCGCTCCTGCTGGAAACTGAATTAATTCACAGTATTACAATTAAGGAGAAAAGAAGGACACCCCACCCCCAATCTCTTTCAGAGCAGTTTCCTTCATTACTTTGTTCTCCCATGGCTCTTCTGGAGATAGAAGACACACGAAAGGAAGAAAAGTGGTTATCTGTCCATACAGCATCCTTCCCTGTCACCCAATGGTGTGTGTATATGTGTCTGGGTTTCCAAAAGTAGCTGGTAACAGTTCTACCAACTAGATCAGTTAAAACATTTTGTGAGGTGCTGATGCTGTAACTCACCAGTCCCAATGCTCAGTTACATCACACCCAGAAGTTCAATGCTGTCAGTTGTTCACATTTCCCAAAAAGCGAAGAATGTCCACTAAACAAGAATGTCCATCCCAGAGAGATGCATTGGCCACAATCACAGCACTCAACTGACGCACAGCTTCATAGCACTGGCTGTGAAAACACCCTTGTGCAAACAGCCGCAGGGCTCTGTCTGTATGGACAGAGCCCTGGCTCAGATTTATGGTGTATAGCCATGGTAGCATTTCAAAGCACAAAGACAAACGGACAGAGCTGTCCACACGTGCTATGCCCACAGGGTGAAATAGTGCAGCTGCAGAGAGCAACAGTAAATAATAATAGAGGAACAATGAAGGCTTTGGAGAACCAGCTTGCAGGAGAGCAAGAGAGATGTTCCCGAAGGGAACTTAAAGTGAGGCAAAGATGGATAAACTGGAAAGCTTCCAGAGAAGGGTATTCCAGAGCAGAGGAAATGACTCACTTGCTTTTGGTAGGGGGTGAGGCAAAGGACTTTGCAAAAGGAAAGGAAAGAAGAAACAGAAGAGTGTCTGTCACACTTTTGGAAGTAAGGTGTCTTTCCTTAAAGCTACTTGTGTGGCTGGGACATCTGCATTATGAAGCAGCCTGGCTGTGCCTGGGATCAAGCCTTGTATATATTATATACAGGCTCTCCGCCTGTATGGGATTGACTTTATGTAAAGCTGGGATCAGCCAGATAATTCTGCCCTTGCTGCAGTGTATGCCCAGTGACACCCAGCCTGAGCTGGTGGAAAGGAGCAGGTCTGTGGAATGGAGTCCTGCATGAACTGCACAGACAGCAGTGGGGTGGGACAGAGGTGTTGGCAGGCAAAAAGGCTTCGTTTGGATGAGAGGGATGGGTCTCACACCTGTAGAGTCGTCTTTCTATCCTGTCTGCCATGTACTCAGCTGCCCCTGGGAGAGCCTAAGCCTCATCTAGTTGCTGATGCACTAACCTGCATCTCCCAGGTAAATCTGGAAGCTGAGTCAGTCTCTGGGCCCAGTTTACTGCAGCTCTGAGTGAAGCTAGTTTGCTCAAATAGAGCTGCACACTCTTCTCCTGTCTTTGCCTCCTCCTAACTTCAACCTGATCCCTCAATGCTTCGTAGAAAACCAGCTTGACAACACACACCTCCTCTGATAAGCCGTTTGCTCAAAGATCTGCCTGCATCTGTAACCAATTGCAAAGTAGGGTTCCCTTTCCATTTATCACCTCCCCACACAAAACAAACCTCCATCTATTTCAAGGCTGCCTAGCCAAGGCACTCAGCAATGTGCTGCCTCACTCACAGATACATTGCAAGCCAATGGGAAGGAATTGTGATTCTTTTCTTTACGCTGGCAGCTTTGAAGCTCTTCTAGCTGCCAGCCTTGCTAGAGTTAATGTTACCTGGTGCTCAACTGCATCGCTGTTCACAGGCAATGTATAAAGCAGACTGTCCTGGTCCAATGCCAGCTCAAAGTAAGCCTGTCTGTGACCTGGATTGTCACCCTGATGCAGTGGAAGGAGTTAGCACTTGCTGGACTCTTTCTGCTGCTGAACCTTTGAGCAAGACGCTGAGATCAGATGATGCATATTTATAATACACCCCACCTGACACATTCCAGGGAGCCTAAGACATGGCAAGTTCACAGAGCTAAATTAAACTGAGTTGAAAAGCTTGGCAGAACAAATACATCTCCAGTTTGGTTTTAAAGACAAGAGCAGGATTGGCTAATTTGAGGCACGCTCCAATAGCATACACACCCCCAGGCGCAAGCTGGTTCAGAGCCTCACGACGCCTTGTGTTTGCAAAGGGTTAATGAAATGCTGTTCCCAGGGGAGGGAGATGTGAGCTGGTAGAGTTGATGGGCCAAAGGGTAAGATAAACAGCAGGGCTTGCAAGTCACTGGAGATTTTAAAGGGATCTGAAGCATGAGGGAGGAGAGGTGGGGTAGGTTTCTCTGGGGGCAGTTCCCTTTGCTGTGCATGTTAAGTGAGTCCCTTGCAGGGACAGCTAAGCATCCAGAGGATAAAAGGGATAAAGAAGGAAAAGACGCTGAGCCAGTGGCAGTAGACCGTTAGTATGAGAGGTTGAAGTTCCATCCTACCCCCTCCCAGCAGCAGCACTTCCTTCACTCATCAGAGCTGGGTCCCAAATGTTCATGCCCTTTCCTTTTGCCCTGGTCTCAAGTAAAGAGGAGAAGGCGAACACATCATCTCGGTCTCCCCTGACCTAATCCCTCCCCAAACCTTGCTCCAGCTCAGATTCTTGCCTAACTGCAGATGGTGATCAGGCAGCGAGAAACACTTGTGAAAGCACTTCACAGAGAGGAGAATCTGTCCCTGTGCAAACACAAATCAATATTCAATGATCAGTTTGTGGTTTGCAACACCACTTAACTCCTGCAGCATCCAGAATCAGCTCGGCTACCAAATGCCGTTCATCTGCTGACATACGGCGAGAGAGAAAGAAGGGGAGTTAGACCTCAGCGTGGGGAAGAGGAGTGATTTGGTTAGCAAGGGTGGCTGGCAGGGTGTTCTGAGCAGGAGGAGTGTCTGGGCTTCACTTGGTGACAAAAGCATAGCAAGAGCAGCCCTCCCCATCCCTGCCTCCCCGAGACTCCTCCAGCTACAAAAAGAGCTCAGGACCTCTCTTGCTAACAAGAGAAGGTGCTTCTGGTTCTTCAGTGTCCCCAGGGGTAGTTAAACAAACAAATGCTCCGGACCACTCTCTGTGTTGTCCTTCCTCTCCCTCCCACAAGTGGGAATCTGTCACAACCACCAAGCCCTCCGTGAGTCACCTGATATATCCCCTCTCTAATTCCACTCTCATAAAGACTAGATGACTGGGTATTCTCTGGGTCTCAAGTGCATTCGGAGCATGGGTATCCCACTGCCAAGCTACTAATCGCAACATCCTTTTAAGATCCCTGCCCACTTTGCTTTCCTCTGTAATTTTTACTAGCCCAACTTAAAGACTTTGCAAACCACTTGCCTGTCTCTGATGAGGTTTTGGGAGAGCTTGGCAGTGCGGATCCAGCCCTCCCTGGGGTGCCTGCTTTGAAGAGCGTGCCCAACTGCAAGTGGACATATGGGTCTGCTTGATATTAGTAGAGATTTCACACACATTCCAGCCAAGGCAATTGCTTTGCCATTCACCAAGGGTGGAGGCATCTGGGCTCTCTTCAGTAATGACCAGCTTTCTCCCTTTCCTCTTCTGCAGGAGAAGCAGCAGAGTCACCCTTGGTTAAGCAGCATCTGGTTAAGTAGATGCTGGCTGCAAAAGCATGTCTGGAATGTGGCTTTAACCCCTGGTGACCTTCCCTTGCAATGCTTCCCACTAAAGAGGCTGGGGTTTGGGTAGCAGCAATAGGAGCAGTGTGTTAACCCCATGGGATCCAGCAGAGAGGAGGACTGACCCTTACAGCTCCCCTGCAGACACCTCTTACTGGGCTGGTTTTATTTCCACTCCTGGAGCAAAGCATAGCAGTTGTTAAACAGCACCTGGAAACATGGTTTGAGAGCTTAGGAAAGAAGGCCTTTCCTCTGTGTGAAAGGACAGAGCTTAGCAAAGCCATTACTATGCAACAGGAAGGCCAGATGTTCAGAGGGTGCAGCAGCAAGCAGTCATTTGCAGCAGTGTCCACTCTTAGAAACTGAGCCCCTCTGTATGTGCACACACATGCTACATCCCTGCACCTTCCACTCAGCCAAATGTCTGCATTTACTCCAGACTCTGGGATGTCCCTGTCTCTCCATGCCACTCAGTGGCTCCAGCAGAGAGGGGACAGACATGACCTTGTCTCTAACCCATCTATCCAAATCCAGGACAAACCTCACCCTGCCCTCTCTCCATCCTGCTTGGCCATCTCCACAGATTCCCCCGCCTTCCCAGAAACAGGGGCTTCACAGCTCAGTGCAGCAGTATGAAGAGTCCCCAAACCTGTTTTGGGGGAGAAGATGGGCCCTGGAGAAGATGGAAAATGTCACCTGACATTTCCCCTGCCTCCCAGCCCTTAATTTTAGTTCTGCTTCATTTCCTTGCAGCTCGGCAGAGTAATGAACAATCAAATCCCTTTAGCAGTTTATTTCTTCTGCTGTACAGTTTCAAGGAGGTGATGACACTTGAAATTGCCTCTCCTGGAGGGATGAAGGGGCCAGATCCTGAACCCCATTACACCAGAGTGTGTCTCTTTTGATCTTAGCAGGCTGCTATAGCTGCCCAGAGCACAGAGTGATCCCAAATTCATGTTTAGCCAGAGATACAGCCTTGCTCCCCTGATGAGTCCATTAAGGTCATGTTATTACAAGCAGCCACCAGATGAATTGTGTCAGAAGATACAGGGGCTGCAGCTCAGACTTTTACCATTTGCGTTAATAGAGTTAATTTGCTCAGCAATCTTCAGCAGCCCTCCTGGGAACGTCTCACTCTGCTTGGCCATGTGCCCTGGGTCGTGTTTGTCTCCATTGCCTCCTGGATGCTTACAGCACAGGGCAGCTGTATCTTGGATGTCCCCAAAGGATGAGATCAGTTCCCTGTTTGCATCTGTGCAGAGATATTGCTGCAGACATGGGGTATGTGCGACAGGGCAAGGAGGAACTGCTCTGCTTCTGTGTCGTCTGGCCAAAAGTGCATGAACAGTTGTGCAAATGGAAAGGTGGACAGGGCTACGGTTCTCTTACCTCCCCTGGTAACTGCTGCCTCCTCTCCTGCTCCTAATAAGCATCTTCCAGACCAGCAGCGCTGAGGGCGAGATCTGCTTCTCCCAAGCCAAAGTGGTCACTGTGCCTGCGCTGACTTAGTAATAACATCCCTGGCTGCTCCTATTCAATCCTGCTCCAGAAGGGAGACAATGAGGCAGAAAGCAACTCAGACTTGGTGTTCCTGACCCTTTTCCTGATTTCTCCCTTCTGTTAATGGCAATGAAAAACTCCTAACACACCTTCTCTCCTAGCTTCTCAAACATCTTGCAAGCTCTGTGGGACAGTCTCTGCCTTAGCTTGGAATTTAAATCACTATTTAGCCATGAAGCCTTATTCAGCTGGGTACTTCTTAGCTGGCACATAGGGAACTTCCTCCATGTCCAATATAGATCAAATGGAAAAGCTGGAAGGAGAGCGATCAGTCAGTGTGAAAGAGAAGCTGTGAAGGACAGGCGATTGATACAAAGGCAAGGGTTACCCTGGGGAATACAACAGAAACAAACAAAATCTCTGCAGTGCTCTATAGTCACTTTACCAGATGGATATGGTCAAGAGGGCAGTAACGATTCAGAAAAGGCAGGAGATTTGAATAACTATTCATGATGTCTCTCTGGAGACCAACAGACATTTGTTTGTTGCTTCTAAGATGACAAAACAATTGCTGCATGTTTGAGGATGACAAGACTGAGGCGCTTGCTGGACACCATCTCCTTGGATACTCCACTTATTATAAGCAAACAGATAGGTTGAAAGTCTCAGCTGAGGAGATCCCTAATTCACTCCTGTTAGTTTTTGCTATCTATTAAAATAGTTAAATTCTGGAGGGTTAAATTCTAGCAGGCTGGAAGAGGACACGGAGAATGTCTTGAATGCTATAGGGTGATTTGCTGGCACCAAAGAAAAAAGCTAACACAAGTTCCAGTTAATAAAGAACTAATTAAAGGCAGGAATAGAATCAGTGCCAGTCTACCTGGTTCATGGGAAATAGGTCTTGTCAGTCAAACACAATGTCATCTTTTGCCTACTAAACCAGTCATCTCATCAATGTAAGCATAGAGGTGGAATAGAAAATAGACTAAGACTGGCTAGCTGACAGGTCTCAGAAGGAGTTGTCAAGAGGGAATCACTGTCAGCGGGCACATTTCTACAGAGTCTGCAAGGAGGGGTGGTGGGCCTGATGCTACTCAATGCTTTCATAGGGCTTGTGGAAATAATGACCACCTCAGTGCCTTAGCAATCCCTGGGTGAGGCAGAGGTTGGTGGGTTTGTAAAGAAGACTGTTAATATACTCAGGACATTGTAATTCAGCCATTGCGACACTCTGGGAAGAGGACTCAGACGGGAGGAATGCAGAAGATGCCGGCGTACAGCTTTCCAGTAAGTCTATTGAAACTGGACCTTAAGCAATATTCCTTAACACCTCCCTGGCAAGAAAGAAACTGGTGCCAACCTGCAGCAGAGGAACAGGAGAACAAGCAAGAGCTGAACACAGAAACCCAGAGATTGCCAGAACCGATCAGTCACAAGGTGATGCTGTAACCCACAGACAAACCTTCCCCATCTCTGCATCTCTTTCTCTCCACCCTAATCCCCTGCTGTGTGTCTGCCTTTTTGGCTCAGCAGTCAGCTGAATGCTGAGAGAGGGGAGGTGACCCCCTCTCTGACACAGGGAACGTTATGGGCCTTGAGGAAAGAGCATCCTAAGGAGGGGAGAAGGGTCTCAAAGCCTCCGTGGATGGTGCAGAGCTCCCTGCACACACTCCTCCGTGCAGGGACCAGCTTCACACATCCTCCTCTTCAGCTCCCTCTATTCTGTTGCTCAGGTAACACTTTCAAGGCAGGTCCTCCAAGCAAATTTTTAGGTCAGTTATAATTGGGAAACCTTGCATGGAGCTATAAAACATCAGTTAATATGCTGGAACTATCTAGTTAAATGCCAATTACAAAACCCCACAAGCTCCTCAACTCAAATATATTAATAACATAATTAGACATTTATTGCTTATGCAAATTAAAAGTTAAGTTAATCGGACATCAACGAAACCCCAGGAAGTGACCATTTAAGTAACTAATTTCTATTTAATTATGATTTCTTCCTATTATAAAGCCCCCATGCCATTATTTCCCAACTGCTCCGCAGTGTTTACTCGATCCATTCAGACTTAGCATTCCCACTCCGGCATCTATTCATAATACCAGACAGCTGCAGCATTCATATCAACAGCCATGGACCGTGCACAGCTGGCAGCAGCTGGACTGGGTGCCCCTCCTACTTGTTGCTCCTTCTCCTACCTCCTCCTTGTCTTAGCTATTAGGAAGGATACAGCCAGAATTAAATCTCCTCCAGGTTCTGCAGATTCAGGGTGGGTAGAGAATGAGGTATGCACCAGACCCATGGAAAAGCACCTGCTGGGGACGGTGAGAGTGAGCATATGTTTGTATATATCCCGTTAGCAGAAGTGTGCTCTGATGAGCAAGATAAGGATTTAGATCTCCTAAGTCTGCCCTGAGCCTTCTCCTCAGGTTCCCTGCGCACCTTCGCTGAATTCATTTCACTTCTCTGCATCACCCCCCCAGGGAAAGGGGAAAAATTACGGACCTCAGGGGATGAGTGTTTCATGATCAGATCAGCTCCTTGGGTGGACAAAACTGTGTGCCAGCAGAAAGCTACTGTTCATTATGACAGTAAGGCAGTAATTGAAAGGGCTGGGAGCTACAGCAGGACAATAAGACGAGGCCGGGAGATGGAAAATGAAGCGGTTTGTTCCTTGAGGGATGAAGACATTTCCCCTGGCGAGCAGAGGCTGTGCAGCCAAGGCCATATGGATGGACTCCCTCCCTCCAAGCAACAGGCAATCAGTTAAACCTGACAGGTGTGAAGTTGGCAATTTTCTTTTCAAAACTGTGAGATAAACAGGCTGCCGGGGAGCTTGTGGGGAGCAGAGAGATAAGGGAGGAATGGAAACATTCAGGTACCCTCTCTCCATGGCGCTAGCAGGGGCTCACAGGCAGATGGATGGAGGAAAGTGTTCACTTTGCAAAGGTCCAGATACACCAGGGGCTCGGGTGCAAGGCTAGGAAAAGGCTTGGCACTAATGAAGGAGAGAAACCCTTTCCTCCCACAACTCCTCAAAGGGCGCTCCCTTTGATCTCTTAAGATTTGATCCATATTAATCTCCCGGGATTTAGCCAGCACTGAACTGTTCCTCCTGATCTCCCAGCAAACTGCAGGGCAATGTTTTCTGCAAAGAGCATTTAGCGCCTCTTTGCATGCGTTTTTTCCCCAAAATTCCACCTGGTTCAGACAAAAACCTCTGCCTGTTTCCTATGAGGATCTGGGTTTGGTTCAGCAGTTGTGAAACCTATGGAGGAGGGATTGTCCCTAACTCACCTTGCGCTGGGCTTAGTCAGATGAGGTGAAGGCAGCAACTCCAATGGCTGGTATCCATAAATTACTGCCTTTCAATAACTCAGCCCCTGAGGGGTGATACAACATTTTTAACCTACGTTTTAATAATGGACACATTTATCTCGCTGTGCCCTTGCTTTGCCTGCACGGCCATGCCTATGCAACACACATATCCGGTTGAGTTTTTAACAGGCTAATCCTCATTCTGCAAATACTATATAAGAGAGAGAGCCTGCATCTAAACACATCGGGGAAGGCTGTGAAATGCATTGTTTGGAGGAGGAATGAAGCAGCCCCTCTTGCCTTCTGCCAGGCACCACTGAGGGCATCAACAGCCCTTCTCGGTGTCACAGGTCCCCCAGCTGGAATATGTTTGCATAATGCAATTTCCTTTAAAAAATATGTTCATACAAATCAAACTCAAGATTGCAAACACTCTGAAACCATGAAAACAACCTCATCATATGTATTTATTACTACAAGTGATTCACCCAGCACTGTTCTAAACTGGCAAGTTTCCCTAAGTTCCATTTTTCCAGCACTAGATCGAAGAGATTTAATGGTATACGTGACCCTGAGCGCTTTGCCTTGAACTGAAGCACAGATTGCCTCTTACCTCACAATGAAGTTTGGACTGATGGTGACATATTTCTGGACTGCTGGTCTGTGACCTGACCCGTCTCCAATGCCCCTCGAGCTCCCACCCCTGCAAAGCCAGCCTGGTTTAACATCTCCCAGTTACACCACCTTTCACTCTGTCTGTTGGAGCTCTCTGGCTCTTGTGCTTCCAGTTCTGAGTGGTTTTGAGTGTTGTGCAAGGCATTAATCCCAGCATGGGAGGGACATCTTCCCAGGTGCCAGTGCCCAAGGATATTGGGCAGATTGCCTGATAATTCCCTGATTACACTGGGCTGTATCTCACTCTCACTTACTGCAAATCCTACTTAGGCCACATTCATCTGTATGGGTGGAAATAAGTATAACTCCATTATAGTCAGAAAAGCTGAAGATGCTTGCACCAACCAGGAACCTGGCTCTGTATCTTCACCACAGACATTTCAGCCCTGAATTCCATCTACATCTCCCAGTTCCAGGAAGGTAAATCTCAAGGCATTTGCTCTGGTTCAGACTGGCTCTCTGCTGCTGGCCCATGCTCAGCATTGGGCAAACAGCTTATGAGCAAACATGAGCCTCTTGTTCATCTCCTCCTGCCCTGATCCAGCTCCTCCTGACTCTGCTGGCACCTCTGCTGATCATCAGGGCTCTGAAGTTGCTTTTGGGGCCAGCAGCGCTCGCCTGCAGAGATGTGGCTTAGAGAAGGGATCCAAGCCACGCTGCCATTTTTCCATGGGCTACATTCGTTACTGGCATTCCTGCCCCAAACGTGTTTCTGTTTTGTTCCAGAGAAACACAATACTTCGGGGCACTGCATGAGAGTCAGTTCCTGCTGTGTTCAGCTCTCTGCAACCTGAGCTGCTGAGAAGAGGCCCCATGCAATGGGTTTTATCCATCATCGCTTAACTGTAAGACATGGCCTGGGAAATCAGCGCAGCATTTCCCAGGGGCTCATCCCAGCAGGACCATGGGCAAAGATAGCCCCTCCTATCCTCCTTTCCATCCTAGAGCCCCATCCCAGCTCCCCGGTGTTCCTTTTCTTTCTCCTTTTTTTCCCTACCCCCAAACTTGGCTGATGTGGCTGAGCCAGCTGCTGGGGATCCAGTTCTATAGATCCCTGCCCCTCTGCATCCCTGTCATGGTTGTTCCTAGGGCTACTGACCCGAACTGCTGCAGCTGAAGCAAAACTACACTCCTAGCATCTTGTCACAACTAAGAGGAGCTGCAGACAGGGGAAAATGAGAGGAGTAAAATATGTGGGCATATGGATACAGCCCAGATAGTGGTCACAACTCCCTTGGCCACATTGAAGCCTGATAACAAGAGCGTTCCTGGCTTTCCCTCCCTTTGCATGCGAGGAGAGCCTCCCCAAGGCTTTATCTTTAACCTCTTCCAAAGTGAGGTGCCCACTGTTCTTTTTCAGCAGAATGGCTGAGAACTGGACCCTTTAGTGTCATGGGGATCTGAGGAAGCCTGTCTGCCAAGCAGCACACAATGCGCTGATCATCAAGCCTTGTATCAAAGAGCCTCCTGCTGCTCTGGCTCATGCTCCATGCCTGCTTTGCTGCTGAGAGGGAATGAAGAGTCTGCACCAAACCGCTCCTTTCCAGCCTAGTCCTGAACACTTCCCTCTCCATCCAGCTCATCTCTTCACTATGGAGACCAGTTCAGTTCAGATCTGGGTCAGGATCTCTCTCTCTGTGATGGGGAGTGCTGAGTTTTGGCTCAGTTCTCCAGCAAATCATTCACGTGCTGAAGTTGGGTGCAAAATTCCCTTCCCAGGGAGTATTCCGCTCACTAGGCCAAAGGCATGGCAAAGTGCCTGTTGATATCAGTGCAAGGAAGAGCATGGACATTTTCTCTCATCTCTTGCTTGCTTTGTCTCTCCCTCCCTTGCAAAAGTCTGGGCCTTACAGAGTTGTCTGCCTTGATCTTTGGGAACAAGGCTTTCTTTGTAGCGTATATTCACAGTCAGGAGGCTGAAAGAAAGAGGAAAGACAAAGTGTTCTTCCCAATGCAGAGACCAGTAATGGAGATGGAGGGATGCAGTTTGACTGATCTTGCCTCTCAATGGACTTTCGGCATCCCTATAGCATTTAGATGTTTTCGATGCACTATATCCTACTGAGAGTATCCTACTGTGTCAAATCAAAGGTTGGCCTAGCCCAGTATCCTGGCCCTGACCGCACCTAATTTAAAGTGCCTAGAGAAAACGTAAGAAGAGAGCAAGTGTGTATTGACATATTTCCAATAACCTGTCCCATCTGCTACAGCTAACAGCAACTTAAGAACTTCCCAAGCTACAGACAGTGTCATAACTGTTAATAGCTTTGGATGGATTTTTCTTCCCTAGGTTCTTCAGCCACTTTTTTAGCTCAGGTTAACTTTTGGCATCGGCAGCATCCTTTGACAAGGCTGTTTCACTGTTTACATTGATAAGGGGAAATGCTCCCACGCCCTTTAGCCTATCTTGAATCTGCTGTGAAGAATTTCATGCAACACCACCTATGTCAGTGGCAAAATCAGTCATTCCCTGTCCACCTTCTCCAGGCCACTGGCTGTTTTTCACATCTCTTAACCCTCACCCTTCAGCCTTCATCTGCAAGCAACCCCCATTCCAAAATACTGCCTATCATGGGACCAGCCCTAAGCTGTTGGAAAGCAGATGCCATTTCTGCTACTGGGACTCTCCTTACAGCTTCAGCCACAGGTTGCAAATCGACGCAGTCACAGATGCACAAAGAAAAGGAGAATGTCTCTTTTTCTTTTAAAATTCTTTATTTATAAAAAAGTACATTTTTTTCCACAGCTGAGCCACTATTGGTTTTTATACAAGTAAAAGGAAGGGTGATGCAACACCCTGCCCACACAAATTATAACCATGAAAATGCCTCCCTGGACCCCAAAACAAACAAAGGATGGAAAAGAAAAACAAAAAGGAAACCAAACAAAAATCATAAAAGTCCATTACATTATTATTATTATTTTTATTTTTTATTTTTTACAAAAGCACTTACAACACAGATTACAAAAAAAAAAAAAAGGGGGAAAACAAAAAAAGAAGTGGGGTTGGGGTGGTTTGTCTGTCTGTAGTCTTTATTCCACAATTTAATTACAGCAAGAGGAGGAAGAAAGAGATAAAATCACTGGAGTTAAGGAACCATGTTTAAAAAACAGAAAGGCAAATGAAAAGAAAAATCAGATACTCAGTATGAGAGTATCACCATATCACCAATACCAGGTTATGCTAGTGAAGGATCGGACTCCATATGCTTGTTCCATTCACCCCCAGGTGAATTACATATGAAAGTCACACTGGTCCCAAGTACAAACTCACCCCCCTCTCTAAGGCTTGGGTTTCCTTCCCTTGCTGGTGGACTGAATCCTCCCCTTCACCCCTGCTCCGGCACCCCAGCCCTGGCTGTGCCCTGCTGTCGTAAGCCCCGCTGAATAAAGAACAGGCATCAGTACACACGATGCTGGCAGCATCTCTTCTCCTCACTGGGTCCCAGCAGAGGAAACAGACCCCAAAACTTCAGTGCTACAGCAGGAGCAGTTGTGAACATGGGAACCTTACAGTGAATTTTAACCTGCTGGCAAAAGGCGACAACATGCTCCAGTGCTTCTCCTCTTGGAACAAAATGGGCCTGGGATACCCCCCCATTTCCATCGTATGAAACCTCTGAGCTTTGCGCAGCCTCCAGGCACCACACATTTGCCTCCTCAGCGAGCTGGGCAATGGGGTTTCCCCTCCACTCTCGAGCATAATGACTGGTGGCTGAAACTCCGAAAAGCTCTCTGTGTGCGTTTGCGCTTGTGTGCTTATGCATGGGAAAGAAAAACAGCAAAGGAGAGCAGCAGCTCCCGTTCTAATTTCATTCCCTCCTCTAATTGCTTGAAGATCAATCTTTTGAATCTCTTTTCTCTCTCTCTCTAACCCTCAGTGATTTCTGCTGAACAGTTGTTGTGTTTCTTTTTTGACTCAACATCAGGAAAATGGCTCCCTTTTTCCCTTATGTCTTTGCAATCAATTTGGTGCTACCATTTTGTTTGATTTTTTTTTTAGTAAGAAATCTTCAGGGTTGGTTTGGCTTTTTTCAATTCTTTTTTTCCCTGGCTGAATAAAAATGTTTTAACAACGGGGGTGGGGTGGAGGAATCTGGCAATTAAATAAGGGAAAATAACATCACCAGGGTGAATCGCGATGAATAATCTTAGAGATAAGCCCCAGCAGGAAAACAGCCAGGGTGTCTTTGTACATAAACTACAGGCTCTTTTTGGGTTGTGACACAGATGCATCTGCACCAGTACCACTCCCTGAATGCACACAGGGGCTTGGCCCAAATTCAGCTGCATTTTCTTTGTCGAGATGTGGGTGAGACCCAGAGCAATGTACCGCAGGGCTCAGACCGACCTCCCCTCATCTGCCTGTTCAGCTTTCCCATATGCACATCTTAAACCTTGGGGTTCCACAACTTTTGCCTCAAGTTGCCAACCAGGACCAGGGCTTGGGAAGGGAAAAGCACCATGTTGATATGTCTCTTCACTGGCAAGAACCCAGCAAAGGAATGTGGACAATGATACCTTCAAATGGAGGTAGGGCAACTGGCCATGCCTCCAAGGCAGCTTCCATTTCCCAAATGGAAGCTTCTGCTTGCTCCTTGCAGGGTCCCACAGGGACATTTTACACCTCCGTAGCACCTCTGATGAAAGGGGGGTGGAGAAGAAGGGGATTTTTCACTTGAGGTAGCCTGAGGGTCCCTGGGAGAGGTGGCTTAGCTGGCCCAGCCTGTGGTAAGTGCATCACCACTTAAAGCCAGCAGCTTGAGTCCAGGATGCCAGAATCTGGACCACTGCAAGAAATTGAGGCACGAAGGGACAAGTGACACCACCCCCCAAGGAAAGCACAGATTGCCCCTCTGCCTTCCCTCGCAGCCCTTGGGGCCACCAGGCAGATTGTCCCTGCAGGGTGAGTACTGCACGGTCTCCAGCACCTCTGCTCCCCTGCAGAACCTCCCAGGATACACATGGTCTCTGATTTGGCATCTCTACTGAGCTCACCCTTGCATTCGAGTAGAAACAGGTACCACTTTCTTCCTGGCGCTGGTGGAAAACCTGATCTAATTACCTTCAATGGCCCCCTCAGAGCAATTCAACTCAGAGAAGGGAGTGATGCTATTACTGGATCAAAACAGCTCTCGGATGAAACATCAATCTGATTTTTCCCCTGCACACTTCTTTTTTCTTCCACCTTGCTTTGGTTTAACGGCTAATTATTTGGCTAATTACCACCCCAAGAGTCTCTAGGCCAATTAGCTGACCTTGCAAGGGACAGCAAGAAGCAAATCACTGCACAGAGGTGGCACTTCTCGATGGCTGTGTGGATAATTGCACCAATGCAGTAATGCTGAAGGACGAGAGGAATGCACTACTGAACCTTGAAGTACCTGAACCTCGCAGGGTACCTCACAGTTGTGCCAGGCAATACCGTCTAAGGATCTTCCACTCCAGGCTTGCCCAGGTTCTGGATGAAAAATAACCATTTGACCCCCTTTCTGAACCACTCTGATGAGCTCTTTTCTATGTTTGTGCTGGTGGGAAGAAAAAAGTGTGATGTAGCAGAAAGAGAACTGTATACAGGCTTGTCGTGGTTTAACTCCAGCTAGCAAATAAGCACCACACAGCCACCTGGAAGTACCATATTGCTTCTCTATCTCCTTTCCTTTCTCTCAGTCCCACTGTTTTTTGAGCCCCCATTCAGCTAACTATGTGGACCGTGTATGAATGGGCACTGAGTAAGCCAAGAAGGCTACATATCAAAAAATGACACCTCTAAATGCAAGGCTAACAACTACCAAAGCATATTTCTTAGGGCTCCTTGTTCATACTTCCTGCAAGCCACACATTAACGCAGGGACACTCATACTGTCCCGTTCTCTTCCAGCTCCGTCTGCTTCATTTGCAAGGCTTTGTACCTTTGGTCTTTAGGACACAACTTCACTGTGGGCTGGGACCCTGGAGGGCTGTGGAGTCAATGCAATGTGAATTTGCCAATAAGATCAGTAGTCCCTGCCTGTGACTGATGCAGAACATGAAAGAATCACTGCTGGACCCTGCAGATTTTATAAAAGGTTGTTTTCTTCCAAATCCATCTCCTCACGGTGTGTATCTGTCCTGGGGGAAATATGCAGAGGAGGGGCTGTGCCACTGATTTCCACCCTGTGCGTGGTCATGGACCACCCAGAGTTTGATGTTGGAGATGTTGTCATAACCCTTTTTAGATCCTTGTTGTGAAATTCAGATCTAAAGGATTATTCACTTGAGAAATGGACTTTGTTGAGAATTATCTCTGAACCACAAACTGTGCAGGCTCTGCAGCACACCCCGTGTTACATTAAAGTAAGCTGTGGCTAAGGTACAGTGCTCAGCAGTGCTGCTCTGTCCTGATCCAGATTATAGGTTCAATCCCAAGAGATCCCGAAGGAATCTGTGTCTGCCCTGCTTTGAGTGGATATAAAACAGCCTTCCTGTGGCACTTGGCTGTCCTGCCAGAAGCCAGGAAGCCTGAAGGGCTGGCAGGAACAGCAGAAAGATTACAGGGTAACAATTGGATTTCCCATTCCCCTACACCACTAACGCAATAAGAAGCAAGCTACAAACTGTGGATGGCTCAGGCTGAGCTTCATGTTGTCTGGACCAAGCACCACATGCTAAAGGAAAGCATTGGAGGCTGGATGAGAGATCTGACCTTCACTCATCTGCGTGGGTCTCACTCTCCACCCTCCCTTTTGTAGCAGGATAGCTGCTGGATGCTATGGAACAAAACCCAGTGGGTAAGGCAGGAGGAGAATTAGTGCTGCTATTTTTAGATGTGCATGATAATACAGCTCAGAAAACTGGGGATTTCTTTTCAAACAAAAGATTTATTTGTACATCAACTTAAAAAAAAAAAAAAAAAAAGGATTAAAACAACCCACAAGAAGAAAAATAAGCCCCAACCCAGTGAATCTGATTTGGATATGGTCAGTGTCAGACAGAGGGGCCCTGAAGTCTGGAATCCCATTTATCCACAGAGCAGAGATGATAGCAGCAATCGAAGCCTCCTCATCACAACACAGTGGCTCAAGGGAAGGAGGACAAGATCAATACCCCAGGCTCACTCACTCCTGCCCTGTCTACCAAGCCTTTGCTTAGAAGAGGGATGTGATATTGAAAAAGTGGCAATCAATGAAGACTAAGCAATGGATCTAAGGGCTGGGGTTGTTGCTAGGAGAGTTAGAGAGAAGTACCCCCACGCTCTGACACCCTCCCCAAAAACAAAGTGTAAACACATGACAATTAAGTCTTAGTGGTATAATAAAACTTAGGGGCCTGATCCTGTGCTGAAGCCCTCAAAGACACTGGATGGTACGCTGGGAGATCTGCCCTGCCAGGCTCAGGCAGTGGGTTTATGGAAGAAGCAAAGTGGTATCAGTTGGTCCCCTTCCCCAGGCGAGGTGTGTGCACGACACGCGGCGCACAACCATAGTGCCAGAGTTAACTGCTCTGTGGCTGGTAGTAGCAACAACAACAGCAACAAGAACAAAAAGAGGCAGTATTTCTCTGAGCCATCACAGGAGGAAAAATGTCAGCAATAAATACTCCTTTCCTCTCTTTTAAAAGAACACTCAAACAAAGACAGAAAATGAAAAGCCAGGGAATAATAAATTGTAGGAGAAAAATGGCAGCTGTTTCCCTGCCCTCCTATCAGCCCAGGCACCTGGGGTTTGTTCTAGGGCTTTTTCTCCCCCCTTTCTTCTAATTCACCTTTTTTTTGAGTCATTAAAAACTGGTAGTGGATCTCCCCAGGCATGCAGTGGGCAATGGGAATGGTACCCAGACCCCACTAAAAACAAAGTGATTAGGGAAAAACAATAAATCAGTTCACCTTATAATGGCACCTACGTTTCCACTGCCATAATCTTTCCTGGCCTCTGTCCTTCTACGGACAGCCCACTTGACCCCCTCCCAAGGTTAAAAAACAACAAAGAAGACAACATACAAACAAATTCCAGTGTTTCAGGGGTGCGGAAGTGGGAGGAGGAACCTCGGGGAGGGAAGTGGGGCCGAAGGGCACTCTGAGACATGAAGACACAAACAAGAGTGTAATATACAGGCTGGGCAACAGTCGTTAAAGCAAATAGTAACACCTAAGCCACCGACCAATACAAACACCACAGAAGGGGACGAAAAGTCATCAAGAGAAATTAAAAAGCAAAAACCAAAAACTGAGAAAATAATTACCCAACCTCCCACCTCCCGTCCGCCCCCCAAAAATGATCTGTAAGCAAAGCTGCCCTCCCCGCTCGCTCCAGCCCGCCCTTCCTGCCACTGCTGGAAGCGTCCAAAGTCTCTGCTGAGCGCTCGGGGCAGGCGTGCGTGTGCGGGGGGGTGAGCACTGTGCGTGCAGTGTGTGTGTGCGAGCGGCCGCGCACGCTCGGCTCCGCTCGGCAGGGATGCAGGGGAGTGGGAGGGCATCACTCGTGATATGTGTGTATGCAGGTATGTGTGTGTGTGTGTATGTAGCAAAGTGGGGCCGAGCTACACGTACCACTCCTTTTTGGAAATAAAAGATCCGTCGTTCTGTGAGACCATGTTCTCCGCGATGTCGAGCTGCTCGGGGTCGTATTGGAAGCCGAGTGTCCTTTCGTCGTAAGGTTCGGGGTGCGCCTCCCCTTCGTCTACCGTGAAGTAAGGCCGCTTAGCATCCTCGTCGTATTTGTTGGGGCCACCCAGCTTGCGCTCGCCTCCTGCATCCTCATCCTCATCTTCGTACGTGCTGCCGCCCAGCGGGCCCGGCTTCTTCTCGTCGTCCGAGTCGTCGGGGTACTGGAGGTTTTGGGCCATGGGGGGGTGATGCTGCGGGATGCCGGCCTTGCTGTAGCCATTGCCGTACACGTGCTTCTTTGTGCTGTAGTCACCCTTGAAGGTGTGACGCCGGCGCCGGAGTACCACAAAGAGCACCACGGCCACCACCAGGACCAGCGAGACTCCTCCCACTATGCCCCCAATCACCGGTGTGGGGATGTTCGGCTGCACCATGGATTTGCGATCATCGATTGGAGACGGGGTGTAGGGAAATTCTGGGTAGGAAAAGACAGATGGAAGGGGGAACAGTGTCAAACCATGCGGAAACGCGCCCTCCCTCCATGCTTTCATTGCCATTTTTGTGGGGTGAGGGGATGGGAAGATGAGGGTAAGGAACAGGGAAGGGAAAAAGTAGGGAAAGGGAAAGAGGGTGCATCCTCAGAGGGATCAGCGCACGGGAGCTCTGCTTAGCAAGGGGAACGCAGCGTGCCGTGCCAAGCTCGCCAAGCCTCATGCAGGAACAGCCTGGAAGCAGTGTTTCCCTTCCCACCCCACCTGGTTTCTCCGGACGAGCTCAGATCCCACAAGCCCAGTGCCTTGAGTCCAGACGCTTGCCATTTTACTGGGTGACACTTCAGGTCCAGTTTACCAGAGCACACCGACAGCCCCAGAGTGCTCCTGCCGGGGAGCAAGACCCAGACCCCATCCAACAGTGGGCAGGGACCTTCCACAGCTGCTCCTATAGATGCCATGCTAGATATGCCACCTTTGCAGCCTCCTCCTTGGCATCCCAGCTCGGGGTGACCCCAACCAGTGTAGGTCAGGCCAGAAGGCAGCAGCACTTTGTGACCTCCCCTCCCATCCGCCCCACAAGTGATCTGCTCAAGGCCACGGCTGGCTCCTGAACCCATTCACTGCCCTGGCTGTACTCTGCAGCACAGGGGCACAGCCTTCCCACTGTTTCTTTTCCTTCTGCTATGGCTGTGGCCAGCAGAATGCCACTGCTCATGCTAATCTTGTTCCTACAGTTACCCTGACCTATTTAAAAAAACCATAAATCACTCAGAAAAAGAAAAGACAGGACAAAGAAACTCTTCTCTTTCAGTTCAACACCTACACTTTGGCACAGATAAAGTTTGATCCAGGACTTAAATCAATCTTTTTAACACTCCCTGGGCACAGTTACAGCCCCTGGCCAAACTCAGCTTTCACACACTGCTTGTTGAGCATCCGTGTCCATGAGGCATTAAGAACCAAATGGCTCTCTTGGTACTCTGCCTGCCTCTGAATTTAGACAGCAGGCTCCTGGATAATGCCCCCTGGCAGCCTTGCCCTCGCTCGCCATGCTCAGACCCCTCACGCTGCTTTTTCCACCCCCAAGCCTGTCTGCAATCCTTTTTTGCTGCTCTGGAACATTCTAGCCCTCACATTTTAACCTGGCAGCCAAGGACAGGCGCAGACCAACCAGCAATCTCAGCACACTCTCCCAAAACAGCAGCTGGGATGGGGTGATGGGGAAAGAGGGGCTCAAAGGCAGCACATTCAAAAGGGATATGAGGCAGAGCCGTCTTTCTGCCTGCTCTTCATGTGCCTGTGGGACTGCCTGCTGCTGGAAGCCACTTCTCTGCATTAGAACAAGCAGGAGCTGGGCAGGGAGTGGGTTTCCCTGCAGCACAGCTTAGTTCAGCTGTAAAGGAAGAGGGGAGAAAAGAGCATCCCCAGGGTAGAGGCAGTTCCTGAAACAGCTGCAGGTTTTGGACAAGGATACTGAATTCGAGCAATTGCTGGCCTGATCCTTGTGGCATAAATGTTTTGCTTGTGCCTGAGAGCTGTTTCGTTCGTGCCTTTCCTGAGACATCGTCCCAACAACAGCATCTTGGTTTCTGCAGTGCTGACTTGCCTTGAGCAAAGCCTCACGAGCCTGAAACCACACACAGAGCAGCACACTGGGCAGAATGAGCCGGAGGACAGGCAGACGGAGGGGCTCCCTGCTGCAGCCAGAATGAGGAGCAAGACACTATGCAGGCAGGAGCCAGCATCCCTGTCCAAAGACAGCCTTCAGAGCAGGAGCGAGGGCATGTCTTTCAGCACGAGGAGCTGGGGTTGGATTCTGGAAAGCCAAAGCCACATGTTGCATCAACAACACATGGCTTGTCATAGCCAGCTGGTTAATACAAAACCTCCCTGCAGACACAGTAAGAAATGTCACGTCCATCCCCTGGTAACCCTGGCTGCTGAGGGCTCAGCTTCAACCACACAAGCATCCGTACAGCTCTTTCTGCCCCTATCCATGCCACCTTCCCAGGCCTGCTCCTTGCCATCACAGCCTCTTTTAATTTTCCCCACTCCACAGCTCCAATCTGAAGCTTCTTCCTACCCAGAGTGAGGCTGATTTTGTGGATGGGACCCAGACATGGTGTGTATTCTGGGTGCAGGGTCCCTAAAGCCATACTGATCCCTTCTGTCTCCCGGCTGTGGAGAACAGACAGATCTGAGAGCAGAAATCTGTGTCTGTGCACGATTTCAAAAGGAGCTTGGCCCACTTTTCTATTAAAAGCCTCATTAACAGCCCAGGCTGGACGCATGAAGCAAAAGGACTAATGTTTTTCTACCTATTTTTTCCCTGCCCTTTGTGCTGCCCACCCCTAAGATAGCACTCTCCTACATGCCACCCCCCTGCCACTGCCAACGCCGCGGACATGAACACTAACACACTGCTGTGTTGGATTTCACACGTTGTTCAGGGAACAAACTATTTTCTGCTCGGATCCCATCCCCATCCTCCTCGCAGTGGCCCAGTTCCCATGCCAGAGAAAACAAAATCAAACTGTGGGAAGAGAGGGAGAAGAAAGACGGGAAGATCGCAAGCCAGCAGCCGAAATCATCCCCTCCCTACCCACATAGTTTCCTCCCCGCTCGTCCACCCACCGCACTCCCCCGGAGCCTGGAAAAGCGAGTGGGGATGCGGATGCGGCGGGGGAACGTGGTAGAAGGGTACAAGGGACCCAGAGAGAAGGGGGACCGGCTGCTCGGGAGCAGGGCAGGGCACAGGCCCGACACCGCCGCTGGATGGCGGTACAGACCGCGCTGCCTCCGCAGCCCATCGCCGTGGCCGCTGGGCTGCAGCGGGCTGAGCCGGTAAGGGAGGAGGGTCCCCGGCTTGGGGCAGTGTTTCTGCCTTGCAACGAGGTACAGCCCGGCACGCCTGCATCCTCCTGCCACGGTGCCACGGTTCAACACCCAGATAACCTGGATGAATGGTTGCCCCTTCATCAATTACAGGTTACCCATTCCTCAATTTCAGGTTACCCAGGTAACTAGAAATGAATGACGCGGGACAGGTCCGGTCCTCAGCGGGTGCTGCTCCACACGCAGCCACTGCTGTCAGCCCCACAAAGGCGGATTTACCCCCCTGCCCACCGAGCTTCGTGTCTGGGGTGCACAAGAGAGCAGGGCTGCAGCCTGCGGAGAGAGGGCAAAGTGTGGGAAAAGGATCCCCCTTTTTGTGTCCAAGGGGCGCGTGAAATTTCTGGAAAGCGGTGCGATGCCTGAGCGTGCTGGGGGCCCCATGTGAGAAATCCATTAGGAAGAGTCTGGAGAGAATTAAAGCCACTGTGAAAAGCGGACTGGAGAAACAGGAGACAGCAGAGCAGAGGGAGGGGGAACAAGCTCGGCTTTAATACCAGCATAAAAAGCCTCCCCCTCTCCTGCTCCCCCCCCTCATAAAAGAGGGAGTGCTGTATGAATAGGAATTAGAGCAGCAACACTATCTGCCCGCTGCCCAGCTCTGCCAGCTGTTGCATTCAGCCCTGCTTCCTGTCCCTGTGCCAGGAGCCGGACCTCTGGGGCGGCAGCTGGGAGCGCGGGGAGCCGGGGCCAAGCCCACAGGTTCTCCTTATCCCTCCGTGCAAGGCTCCGAGCATCTCCCTGCCCCAGCTCCTGCCTTCCGCTGTCAGTACCCAGCGGAGCAGCAGTGACAAACCAGGCCCTCCCCATCACAAAATAGACGGTTTAAAAACCGCATCTTTCTTCCAATGGCTGGTTTCCAATGAAAATGAGACACATGCAAATCATCCTGCCTGTCCATCAATCCCTTATCTACTGCTTTTTGAACCTGCTGGCCAATTTCAGTGCTATCTGACAGCAGAATGAGCCCAAATTATCCTATCACAAAGCTCTTGGAGAGAGCTGGAGTGGATCCTTGGTAGAGGTGCAAGCTAAACCTCATTAGACATCAGAGGACCCACGGGGACAAGAGCCTGCTCCCAAAGGCGGAAGGGCCCACATCAGAAAAAGCATATTTTTAGACATCACATAATTCTTCTATGATATGCAGATCCACAGGAAACCACCTTTCAAAAGCCCTTCTGCTTATCACACTGCTTAGATATTTGAAAAGATACTACTTCCTATGGGCACATTTTTTCTTGAAGTTCTATCTCCATCCTTCTTCTTTCAGTCACAAGCACCAAGGAAAAACCCAGCACCAGCCAAGATTCTCACTGTAGCCATGGGCATTGAGGAAAATGTCAAACTCCAGGAGAAATTACTTTCTTGACACGTGTCAGCCCAAGCTGCTCCTTGTGTGAAGCTCTTCCAGAGGAAGACTCTGGATTGGATTTCCTTCTGCCTTGCAAAACCAAACACCCACTGCAACGGGAAGCGGGAAGGGGCATAGCCAGGGTTAAACAGCAGCTCTGGGGAGGAGCAGGAACCTTAATTCCAACAACAGGTTCATGGGGCTTCCCAGATGGTCTCAGCAAATACAGCAATGATCATGTGGGGTTTGTTAAGAGACAGCTTGCTGACGGCAAACCTTCCCTTGCCAGTCCAGTCCACACCAAATTATCCCAGGGCTGCAATGTGAGAAACCTGTAGCACTATCTTCCTTCCTTCACAACAGCCCTTGCACCAATGCATGCCCATCTCTGGCTTCAAGGGATCCTGCTCTTCCTCTCCCTACCAGGGATTTCTGTTCTGCTGTGGAGCAGGGTCATGGGGAGAGGAGGCAGTGGGGATGGAAAAACCACTGGCAGCTAATCCAGAAGTTCAGCAGCTGCCGCTGGCATTTCAGAGTGTGACAGCTTTCAGGCCAGATGCCAAACGTGTCTTAGGTTCTAATCTCTCTGTCAGGTCACCTATTGCTTGTCAATCAAGCGCTGCTCCCCGAGGGGCCCGTTGGCACAGATGCCATCAGACAGGATGCAGCAGACACTCCTACCCACCATCCATGCATCCAGAAGGTCAGCATCAGGCGGACCCCCAGGCTTGCTCCTCTTTAGTCCCTGGCCCTGTGTCCTCCCATCTAAAGCAGCCATGAGCAAACACTTGCTGGCGCAGCATCTGGGCTTCGGGTGCACTTGAATTGAACACTTCCCAAAATGAGCTTCCTCTTCAGCTCTGAGCCTCAGCAAAGGGCTGCTGTCGCATGGCAGAGAGCTCCAGTGAGCCCCAAGGGCAGTTTGCAGTGACCTTGCTGGGGTGAGATCACTGGTGCTGTGTAAATAACTCCCTGATGCAAGCCAAGCAAACGGGGGTGGCCGTCAGCCACTGCCTGCCTTTCCTCCCCGCCACAGCCTGTAGCACATCCAAGGCCAAGGCTGCAAAGCTTGGCCCTGGGCAGGGAACAGCACAGAGTCTCCATGAGCCTGCTGTATCCCGGAAGAAAGGACTCCTTCCTGGCCTTGGGAAGCAGGTGGGAGCCTGTTTTAACCTCTTTCTCCTTGTGTTTCCTCTGGCTAAAGCCAGTACACAAGTGCATGAACGTTCCTCCTGCAGACACACAGATGTTTATGTACACACATGCACTGCTGCAGCCAAGCCCATACAGGGAAGCACATGTTCATTAATACATGCATATTCACACACGCCAATGCACTGATGCTCTTGATGAGCATCACAGGTCACTGATGCAGGTCTAGGAGGCTCGTTTGCATGCTAGGATGCAGATTGGGGTCACACATATGGGTGTATGTACATGGCCAGCTCTCTGTGCATGTGTGTGCAGGCACGCAGGGACATGCATGCAGGTTATAAAACCACATCCTTTTATTATGTCACCCAACTGCCTGTAATAAATAGTTACATGTCACACTACATGGCTCAGCTGCAACTGACAAAGGTCCTGCAAGGCAGGACAAGCTATTATTGGAACAGATTGCTGGAATAAAATATTAAATTTCCACTTATCAATCTCTTTAATGTGCTATAACTCTAATAGAAGTGTTCAGCCTTCTCCCTGCGAACAAATCACCCTCCCCAGGAAGGGGCTGAACTATCCCTGCACTCCTCTCTGGAGCCAGGGCTGGGAGGAAGGATGCTGTGTGGCAGGAGGAGGGATGTCTGTACCCAGGGACACAGGAGGGGGAAAAGCTGCTGCAGGGTTTTCTCTGCATCAGCCTTCTGTTTTTTCTCCTCCCAAGGCTGGCTGCTCCCTAGATTGAACTCCATTTATTGCATGCAGCTCTTGAAAGAGGTTTCGTGGTCCACTGACAATCCCTAAATTGCCTGCAAGACCCAAACAAATGTACCTGTAATAGCTGAGCGAGGACGGCTGAGCCCTCCGCAGCACTGGCCTAATCGGTCCTTAGGGAGAGCTGGATAAACATATTCAGATCCCATGAATTATTAAAGGCGTTTTTTTATGTGGTGGAGGCCTGGCTTAACAGATTGTCTGGTAATCCCTCCTAGCCGGGCAGCTGCGGGAGTGCCCTTCCTTCCCTCTCATTTAACCTCAAACCCTATAACCCGATCCTTTGGGAATAAATTGAGATTACAGGCAAGCAGTCATCAACCCAACGTCATTCCCCCCAAATCCTGCCAGTCCGTGCTTCCCTTGCCAGCACTGCACTGGTGGAGCATGAGAACGATGCTCTAGTAGTCCCCTGAAAAAACACCAGGAAGGGAGAAGCCCAGAGGGGGAATCCACAGACCCTTGTCCCTAAAGGAGCCCGTGCCCATGCAGGCGAGTCGGGCTGCAATGCTGTTGTGGTGCTGAGACAGATAAGCTGCTGGCAGGTGGCAGCAGGAAATATGAAGACAAGGCTGTATCTGGGGTTTCGGAACATGTGCCCTGACACTGCAAGAGATACGGGGTGGTGGGATAGACAGAACGACAGCAAGAAATAGACATACAATCTATGCAGAAATGGAAAATGAGCCGTGGTGAAGAGAGCCTATTCCTCTAAATCTTCTGCAGTACCCATCCCACCTCCTTCTCTGCCACTGGGGACTGAGCTTGGAGGCTTGTTCCCTCTGATCATTGTTTCCAGTGCGACCCAAGGTGCTTGTTAATGCATGGGATTGTTTTCTATTGCTGATGGGAAGCAAGTCTGATAGTCTGTACCAGGCAGTTGCCTGCACTGTCCCAGAAACACAGCACATTTGGTGGCAACTCCCATTAAATGGCCAGTGGCTGAATGGATTTTGACCTTCCCTCCGGCTTCGGGCAGTTGGACGGGGCTGGGCAGGATGCTGCTCCACATCTGTCCTGAACAAAGAGCTGTGTTCTTCTCATGCCTTTCACTGGCTAATGAAAAATCCCCCAGAGAAAAGCATATACCAGCAGGCAAGGATCCAGGACAGGAGGTGTGAATTAAAGGCTTGCTACAGTTGATAATGATCATAAATAAATAGTTGGTAATTAGCATCTAATTAGCACATCCCATCCACTGACCTCCAAGCACTTGGATAGAAGAAGATTAGCCTTATTTACCCATGTTGCAGAAGAGGGGAACGGAGGTGGTGAGGGTGCCAAACATAGTATTATTGCTAATTTCAGGAGGTCAGCTGCCTAGGCCTCCGCTTTATGCTTTCCCAGCACTTACCACTATAGAGAGCAGGTAAAGAGAGCTGCAGCTCGGCCCCCTTGATAAGCCCATTTCATCACTCCAAGGTTAGACAGCTCTTCCAGGACTGGTGTGGCTCAAGGCGGTGGCCTGCTACCAGGTCTGATTTGCCTCAGGCTGGACAGCAGGTAGGGCTAACAACCCCAGGAACCCTTCTTGTGTTTCCCATGCCTCGGGAAGCCCCCAGTGCACCTCATTCCCCATCCAGTCTGCAGGCATCAAAGCTGTCTGTGGTATCTGCAGGATGCAGGCTGCATTCCAGCTGCCCCAGTCACAGTCCTGCTGCTCTCCCCAGAGAAAGCAGGTCTGGAGCTACAACACCGCATGGTCCCTGCTGTGAGCCCAGCTGGAAAAGTGGCCATGTGCCCTGGTTTGTGCTGCCTGCCCGCCTCGTCTGCATCCCATGATGTTACTCCTTTCCGGAGCCCAGACACTGCTACTCAAGTGCTACTCACAGCTTGCTGGTAATGTGTGGCAGTCAGAGGAGCAAGTGCACAGACGAACATGGCCTTGGAAGGAGCACAAATGAAAAACCATGAGCATTGCCTAACATCAGAAACACCAAACATCATCCTGAACAAATGACTCATCCGTCTTATGCTTTACTGCCTCAATGGTAGTCCATACCTTCATCCTACTCCTACTTCCTAACAAGTATCTCCCTGTTGTGCCTTTGCTTCTAACATATCCAATGATCTCTCTGAATCCAAAGCAGAAGACAAGGGGGAAACAAACCGAATGTATCTTGGTGTAAGAAAGGAAAAGATAAAAGACGACAAGAGGGAAGGAGAAAAAATCCAAGCCAAAACCAGTACAAAGCAAAGAACTTCACTGCTCCCTTCCCACCATGAAACTCCTGCCCCTAGGAGGGAACACCGGTGATTAAGACAGACGTTAAGGAGACATAACTGACTGGTAGCTGTCAGCCACTCATAGTCTCCTCTCCCCACCTCCTCCTCCTCTTCTGTGTTTCAAAGCACACCAAGTGTTTTCCTACCTGTGACATTGACTTCCACCAAGCCCGACCGGGTACCAATGGCGTTGGAGGCCTCACAGACATAGGTGCCAGCCACGCTGTAGGAGACAGGCCCTTTAAAGTAGATGGTGTTATTCTGGATTTCCACGCTCCCTGGCAGAGTCCCATTTGGCCTAGAGGAAACAAAGAGGGTAAATCCATTGCATGGTGAGAATCAGGTTCTTTACATGGATTGTTTGGGGTTTTTTTCCCTTTCTCTGTGATTACAAGAGAGATTGGACATATTTGGGTCACCTACAGCCCCCTGGATTTGGCTAACGCCATGTGGAGCACTTTCAGTCTCTGTTCTCCCCTATCCAGAAAACAGACTGAGAGCCTTAAAGCGGTTCATTTTCCAGCACAATCCCCAGGGTCACTCTTGTTTTGGGTGGCTCACCTTTAGCAGACTCATCTTCAGAGTGTTCCTCCAACCCTGACTTTCCATTTGATGGAATACATAGGAATGGGACACCAGCCCGACCCTGTTTTACTCCAGTTTCCTGCCCATGGAAGTCTCCTGGGCATCTGATCAGCCAGTGTTAATTGCAACTCAACTCGAGTAAAGTGGCACCGATTTAGAGCCCTGCCATCTATGACCTGCCCATGTCAGAATAGTCAGATAGGTGTGAAATTGGTATAATGCAAAACTAGGCCTAGAGATACACAGAATAAATGAACAAAAGCCGACAAAAAATAAAACCAAAACCCCTGTGTGTTAGGAAAAGACACACATGGCCTGGTTATTCTTAATTACTGAAGCAAAGTAAAGTAATTACTTCTCTTAGGCAATTAAAAATTACTCAAGTCATTCTTTCCCCTCCTCCCAACAAAAATGTGCGCATATTGTCAGCAATTTGTAAGAAACAAAAGGGAATAATGGGGGTATAATTAGGTTTGTAAAGAAGTGCCTAAACGCACATGCACATATTTTGCATGTCTACATGTACACATAGGCACATATGTATAGCAAACACATTAAGTCTTTCCCAGCTACTTCAAGCCAGTGATCCCAAAGCTGCTAGAAGAACAGAACAGCCTAATGCTGGTCCTCTGCCTATAGGGCCCTGAATCTGCAAAGAAAAGGGCGCATCTAAAAACTGGTGTGTGATGCTAAAGAAGGCTATTGCTTACTCTAACAGCTCCCCTGACTGTTGCTCCGCAGGGATGGCTGGTTTTTACATTCCAGGCAGGAGCCAAACATCCTCCTCCTCCCTTTGTGCCTCTATTTCCCTCAGTCTCACTTGCTCTCTCAATTTTCCTCTTCTTCCACCTCCATCCTCCTTATCTTCAGCTGCACTCCATCCTTCCTTTCCATCCTCTCAGGTCAATAATCCTATACACTGTCCTAACTGACCCACCAAGTGTCCTGGGGAATCAGGCTGAAGCACTGTCAGGCTTAGAAACCTGTACTCTCTAATTCCTTGCTTTCTCTCTCCATTATTCTTCCCACAGTTCCTTCTCAAAGCAAAGTATTGATGCTCCCAGCTGTAAGTCAAGAAACTCTTGCAGGCTAAAGACAGACAAATGGACATATGCACAGCTCACAGAGAATCCATAGGAAAACAACTCTTTCCAGTGTTAAAAAACCCCCATCAATCAGATAAGCACATGGGGACCAACTCAGTGCCTGGCTCACAGAGATGCTATTCCCAGCTAGGCCAGAGCTGAGTTTACTACCAGCACAGTGTGTAAACCAGGTGTGCAAATGACATGTCGTACTCATGCGGTTCCATGCTCAGCCCTGGCACCTGCATCCCCTGTTGTGTTTGAGCCTAGTTGGTAACTAAACCTCTTTCTTGCCCTGGGCTGCAGAAACATCACCTGGCTGAGACATTCGGTACCTGGTGACCCCGTGCTTCAGCTCTCAGCCTGTCTTCAGCATCACTATCATAGCAGGAGCAGACTGCTCCAACAGAGATCAGGGTCAGTGACAGAGCTGCCACAGAAAGCCTGATGCCCCGGAGCCCAGCAAGCACTCAGCCTCCAGACTTGCATGTGGGCAATAGCAGAACAAAGGGATGAAATGACTTGCCCAAAAGCAAAGCAAAACCCTGTCTTCCGTCCCCAGCTCCATCTCACAAGGCTTGCTTCAACTCAATTCATCAGTGGTGCTGCACAGAGATAGCCTAAACTGGATTCTCTTCTGCCTTGGGTGCCACAAGGCGCAACTTTGCCTCTAACGGTTTCCTGGCAATGTTGTGAGGAACCCAGAGAGCCCCTCGGAGTTTAAGTCAAACTGGCAGAACCAACAGAGGAAGAGAGATGGGAACAAGAACTAGAAAGAAGGCAAGAAAAACAATCCTCTTCAGTCTTTCACTGTGAACAGTTTGATCTGGGAAGCAAAGTAAGAGTGAATATGCCGAGCTTCTTACAAAGCCATTTTGAGAGCCTCTTTCCTGATGACAAATGCCAGCTGCAAAGAAGAAAGGATCCATTTGATCTTTCTTTTTTAAAGCTACATGAGTGCCTCTAGAAAAGAAAGAGGGAGAGGGAACCACATCAGGTTGCATCAATTCCCGTCCGACTCCCCAGACACCCCTCACTCACTTTTCAGTCCCTTTAGTGTGTTCAGCCAAAAGCTGAAACCCTGAAGGATAGTGAACTGCTTCTGTTTAATGTCAGTCACAGGGGGATGAGTGTTCCAAAGGGGAGCTCCTGCTCACTGATGGGGCTGATTCCAGGGAAAGGCTTTTTGACATGGAGACAATTTTTGTGCTATTTGCGCCCCTTTAAGGAAGGGAAATCTTGGGTTCTTTTCCAGCTCTGCTACTGAAGCACTTGATTGGTGCTGGGAAAATTATTCACCTTGTCATATCTCAGCTGCTTCACATCACCAGAGCAGAATATTATTCCAGTGAAGTGAGAATAGGAAGTTACCCAGGGTATTGAGGCTGCACTACATTGGTAGCAAGCTCCATTCCAGCCCAGTGGAGAGGGAGTGTGTATGATCCTTACCCACTGCCCTTCCCTCCTGCATCTGAACTGGACGATGCTGGGGGAAGATCCAGCTGAACGGCAGGGGATAAGCTCTATCCATCACAAGGTGAGGTGGCGGTGTGTGGCTCAACCGAAATGCTAGTCCCATCTCTGTCAGCAGGGCCCATAGGCCACGTGAAACCAGAATCAGCTCCAAGCATTCTGCAGGAGCACAGCTCCAGCAACTACAACTGATCAACTCTCCCATCACATGCACAGGTTTTACCTTGGACATTACCACTGATAGCAATGCAACCGGACCCTAACTGACCAGAGGGTGACTGAGGTCTCTATAGAGACTCCTTGGCCCTGTTTGAAGATCATATGTGCTGCTGAGAGCAGCAGCATTGTAGACACTTACAGCTTCCATTCATAGGTGTGAGCTGGGGGATTGGCATCAGATTTGCATATCAGCTTCACATCCTTTCGGTTGAGGAACCAGTTGCCATCAAAGCCCTCGATAGTGACTTCTGGCTCATCTGCAGGGGGATGAAAAAGACAGAAAAGCAGGATGGAAAAGGAGAGGAAAGAATTATGGAAAAGGAAGAGGGAGAAAATTAAACAGGAAGAGATGAGGGGGCAGGGGTGAGAGAAGGAGAGAGATTGAAAGGTTGGAAAGATGGTGGGACAAGGAATGTGAGAGAGAATGAAGGAGAGAGAGAAGGGGAGGAACAAAGGGACATGGCAGAGAGAGAAAGAAGGAGAAAGCATATGATTATTCCAAGGAATCACTTCAGCTTTCACTCTCCAGAAGAAGAGAGCAGCCCCTACTTCAACCCCTGCACCAGACCAACATCTTCCATTCAGAACAATCCCTTTTTTGCCAGGTGGAGCTTTCTCTCCAGCCCTGCCCATGCTCACTTACACTGCACGTTGAGGGTCATGCTGTCGGTGAAGCGGTCCAGCTGGTAATTGACCACACACATGAGCTGCTGGCGGTGGGCCTCCCGGCTCGGCACCAGCCGGTACCGGCTGATCACGGTGATGGTGCCATTGCTATTCCGGATCTCCTGGAACTCCGCTTCTCCTTTGAGCTTGGTGTCCCAGGTGACAGTGCTGGGGGGCTTCCCATTAGAGGAGGTGCAGGTAGCTACCAAGACCTTTTCTGTCCTGCCAGACTTAGCAATAAGTGGTCGCTTGGTGCCCTCCATCCAATTTGTAGGCTTGGCTGCAAGGAATTGCAAAAAGGAGGAGAAGAAAAGGGTTAGGAAACCAATGCCACCCTCTCTACTACAACCCAAGACACATCTAGCACCACCGAGCCTGCTGCTGAAAACTGCCAGCAACCTGCTCTGGGAAAAGAGTGGTGGAGGTCTCCTAGAGGCACAGATACACAAATGGAAAGTCAGTCCTTTCCTGCCATAGGTTTTCAGCACCATTTTAGAATGAGAAACTAAAATTGGAGAGCAAATGAATCATGCAGACCTTGGGTGGGGTCTATTCACTCACAACCTAAGCTCCATGGACAAGCTCTGCTTGTGCATAGGATCTTTCTGTTGTCTTTTTTCTGTTCACTTGACAGCCACCAGCTCATTATAACTCACCACTCCCTTAGGGAACAGGCCACTGTTATTGCACCTGCATTAAGAGATAGGGGAACTGAGGCCTGGAAAGAGGAAGAAGCATTCCTGTGAGAGCTCAATGAACCACCTACCCTGAGTTCCCTGCTCTTTACCTCTTTACAGTCAACTTGAAAGATCATCATAGGGAAAATTCACACCTAAGATTCACCTTTGCCCTAAGCTCTCAGGAAATGAGTCTCAGGCTCCTCCAGATCCGTTTAAGTGGAGGCAATCGTTCACACGACAAAGCTCATGCGGTATCTTACCCAGCACAGTGAGGTTGAGTTGACTTTCCCGGTTGCCAGTTGGGAAGGTAGCGAACTCACAGATGTAAACTCCCTCATCCTCCAGCTCTAGCTGAGAGAGCTGAATGGTGCCGTCTTTGAAGGAAGGATTCCGGAAAGTCACCCGCTCTTTGTAGGGCGAGAGGATGGAGACCCCCATGGCAGGGTTGTAGATGGCCACATTCTGCTTGGAGCCATTGGTGGCTTTCTGCCACGTCACTTGCGTGATCTTCACATTGGGGAGTGGATTGGTGAAGCTGCAGTGCAGGACCACGTCTGTTCCGATAAACCCCGAGACTGTGTCATTGACTAAGACAGTCTGAGCTTGCAGCCCTGCAATAAAATGGAAAGACATGAAGACACGTGTACTTCTCAGACAAAGAACGTGAGAAAAAGAACAGTCCTTTGACATCATGCCCATGAATTCCTTTATTTATTCATTTTTCTGCTTCTTGGCATGGCTGATACGAGATCAGTCTATGGCTACAGGCACCCATTATCTTCTGCAACTACCTGCATCCACCTGCATCTCCTGCAGCTTCATTACTGTTCATAAACACCTTCCTTTCCACAACTGGTGTTTACGCTTCACTACAACCAGCCCTAATGCTCTGCAGCCTAGGGTTCATGATCACCAAAAGGCATGAGCTTGGATCAATAATCCTTTCCTTCCTTTTGTCTTCAAATTTGGATGACACATAATCAGTCACTGTAAATATAGAGAGCATGCGTATCTGGAGGCACATGAAAGCACTGATATTTATCAGCACAGCATATTCTAACATATGCTAACACACACTCAGATGTCCATTTAATCCTATTGCAAATGCATGAGTAATTAAGTGAGCTGCTAAGACTCAGCCCTGATTTCAGAGCAACAATAGTCCCCATCTAAGAACAGATTTACAGCAGTGCCTGTACACTTCGCACGATCTACCTGCATGATCTAGATTGTTTCCGTGGCCTTTTATTAACCCCCGAAGCGGCTGCATTTAGGAACCTTCCACTTTGATCCTGTGGAGTAAAGATGAGGGTGCCTGGGCAAAGTGGTGGCTGGTGTTCATGACTGCTATTCTGTCTCAGCTGATTCCTCCCCTAACAGCTGGAGTAAAATGTCTCCCACCAGACTGACCCTGAAATTCATCTTTGACTGCCACTGTGTCTTTCCCTAAACTGTATGTTTAGAGATAATGCTCTGGTAATTATACAGCCAGTATTTATATGATAAATGCAATACAGAAGCAAGGTGGTAAGAACAAGAAAAGCGGGTTTTGCTCATTGCTTCTGGCAGAATCTGCAATTGGATGTATTCTGGGAGACTGAGAGTAAATGAAAAGAAAGGGGTAATAAAAAAAGAAAGATGTACAAAGAGCAGGGAACATGAAAGGGTAATGAAAGAGACAAAGTCTGGGCAAAGAAAAAATGCACAGCGAGAGAAACAGGACAGCATCTCCTAACAGGGGACAGAGCATTTCAGAAATGTCACCTCTATTCTTCCAGGGGACAAACAGGTTCCTCATGTAAGGCCAAAATGAACTCCTCAGTTTTAACTCCCACAGACTCCTGGCGGATGTACCCTGTGATGTACATGTGAACCTGAGCGAGGTCTCCCTCCTGCAGTTTCACATGCACACAAGTGCAGGCATACAGAAGTCTCATCCGCAAGCATCACCTCTACCCTTCTCTCGGCACGCTCCCATGTTGTCCTCTCACTGTAGTACTCTGCCTCATCTCAGTCCCCACATCTCATCTAAGCCTCTTCTTTCTCCCCTTCTCCTTCCCACCACGCCAAGCCTGCGACCCTGAGGACAAGCCTCAACAATCCAGCCCGGCCATGAGACGCCATCAGCTGACCACAGTCATCAGCAGTTAAGACCGAAACTCGGTCTCTAGAGCTTTGTGTGAACTTGCCCCCTTCCCTGAGTCAAGTGCTGGTTTGCCCCACACCCTAGCATCGCAGCTGGGTGCTGGGGAATGTCTTTCAGTGCTGCTTACAGCCACAGCAAAGCGCTGGTGCCCTCATGTGCCTGCATGCATGAGGACTTCTCTGACACCAGACCAGCCTATGACCTGCAGGACCCCAACACACAACAGCCTTCCTGATGGAATGAGGGCACCGGGTTTAGATAACGCTATGCTGGGATCTGAGGAAGATGGATGGGGAGAGGGGAGATGTCTCCAACACGCTTTGCAGCAGATGCTGCTCCTTCTACCCTGGAGGTGAGAGAGTCTCTTGCAGAATTGCCCACACCCGTGGAGATGAGCAACACGTTTGCCAAGCAGTCTGGCTCGGAAGCCTTCAGAGCCTCGCAAAGCGTGTGGGAGCTTGCCGGAGAGCAAAAGCAATCACGTAGCAAAGGCCCTGGGAACAACCTGCCGCCCATCTCACGCTGCCTGGCTGTAGGTGTGCTCAGCACTCCCTCTTTCTCCCAAGGCTGGAGCAGAGCGGATTCATCAGCACCGGTCCCCACCTCTTTCATGCAGGGCCCATGCCCTGGGGCAGGAGCTGCCCGCGGCTGGGGCGCTGGCGCAGCTGGCTGCGCTCCCACACAAGCTGCCTGACCCCCCACAGGCCCCAGCGCTTCCCTTTGAACCCGGCTTTCCACATCCCAATAAAAGAGGCCCCGTTCGCGACAGCAGGAAGTCGTGGCCCGGCGCCTCCTCCATTGCCAGCAAAGCAAGGGATGAGCTGAGCCCCAGAGAGGATGGAAAGCCACCGGCTCCCATGCATGGCAGCAGCCTGGTCTCTCCCTAGCAGGCTGTGTGGATGAGCACTGCATGCAGGAGGCTATGCCAGGATGAAGGCTACCGCTGCCCAAGGATGGGCACCTAAGACGTGCCTCTTAAATACAGATATCGTCAGCCAACCTGGCAGAGAATGCAGTATGCATCACAAGAGAGAGATCAATCCAGTCCCTCACTCCATCATTACTATGCTCTTTCTTCATGCTATGATTTCCCTGCAAATTAATGAATGATCGTTTTAAAAATCAAGTGAATTTTCTTGACCTCGAGTGGTGGAAACAATTCCCAGTCCTCATCTCCCCCTTCTACCCTACCACTGCCATGGGGTCCATGCATCAGTGCAGACTACTTGGATACAAACTGGAGATAAAGCAGACCTTGGTGCTGACAAACCTGACCTTGAACTAGACCCCAGAATGGTCCTTGCAGAACCCTCTGCCCAGTTGTAGCAGACTTTCGGCTAGGGAAAAAGCTGGTGCCAGTTCAGGACTGTTTGCCAGCAACAACACGCTGCCAAAGCTGGGATTCAGGCTTCTACATGTAGCAGCTTTAAGAAAAACACATTCCAAACTTTCTAAAGGCTTCAGGGGAAAATGGGGGAGAAAAAAAAAACCACCAGCAGAAGAATAACAAAACAAATCAAACAAAAAATACCCCCAAAAAACCCCAAACACTGTGCGGAAATCATGTTTCCTTTCCAGGTGACTGAATAACTCATGGCTCTTTTGCAAGAGAGGGTAAACTCTTTCTGTTGTGCTCCTCGAAGCCTCTCGTCAGCAAATAACTCACCCATTGTTCTGCTTCATACCAGGGCAACACCACTCACACCTCAACAGCAATGATGAGGAAGGGGGACAGATGGACTAAAGGGATTTTGCAAGTTCCTGGATTAGCCTTCCATGCTCCCATCCTAAATCAGAAGCCAGAGGGCAAACTAGCGGCTGTCATGCTCCGGGGAGCATTTGTTTGCAGGGTGACTGAGCTGGGATGGCAGGTCTTCCCTCGCCCCGTTACACACTCAATAATTCATCAGGGCAAATGCATAGATAATTGATGGTAATGAGCGTGCAAGGCCGGGAGAGGAGGAGAAAATAAAATCCCTAATCAACCTCTGGAGAGCCTTGAACATACTAAGCAGGATGTGTGCGTGCATGTGCAGCGCTGGGGTTCGCCTTGCTGCTTCTTTGCTGAAGGATCTGTGTGGTCGGTATGGCAGGGAAAAGGCTTGGATACATCCTGCCATTTGCAGTTCCTATGCCAGATCTCCCAGTGCCCACCAATCCACTCGGATACCTCCCAGGGGGCAGCCAGCACACGAGGAAGCATTAGATGTATAGGTTGAAGCTTGCCGAGCTGCATTTTACTCATTAGGTTTTTGGTGTAAGTTTTTGTTAAGGACCAAAAGCAATAAAAAAGGCCCAGCTGAGTGCCAAAGACATGTTGGTGCCAAGACCTCATTAGTGGAGACCTCTGAGATGCTACTCCTCCACCTTGGCCTCTGAAGTGGTTTGTGCTGATGCCTTTCCCCACGATCCCAAACCCAGATATTTACTAGGTCATGCAAGGCCTTGGGGGCACCATGCAGAACTCAAGGTGCCCTGCGGCACAGGCAACGGGCTGGGAAGGAAGGTCTGGACTCCTTGGGTGTGAGGGGCGCTGGCGAGGGAGCAGATGAAGTGGCAGCTTGTGGCTCTTGAACCTGAAAACCCTTTCTCCTAAAAGCCCGCAAGGTGCTGTTACATCGAGGCTCCCACGCTTGCAAATCTGGTTCTTGCTCCCCCATATAGAAAGCTCTGGAAATGATCTCCAGGCAGTAGTGAGCTCTGTCACAACAGCGAGCCTCCAATCAATGCCTCTTTGTTAAGAACCATGTGAACTCCACACTGCTTTGCACAACCTTGCCTCAGCTGAGCCTCTCACCAGTTTCTCTCCCTCCTGTTCCCTGATACTCATCTCACCCCAAGGGCATTGAAACAGCCCTTGGCAGAAGTGTGACGAGCCACCCTTCAGTGTGGCAATATCATGGCTGATGCAAAAGTCAGAGGAATCAGTACGACAGTCTTTGCATCACTTATATAACTAAACTGAAGGTCACAGTAGCTGGACCTTACGAAAACATCGGTATATTTTTCTCTCGGTATTTCTGAATTCATTTTTCAAGTCTTCCCTATTCTTAAGTGGAAACCAAGGTCTGAAACACAACCCTTGTGGGGCAGAACACAACCAGACTCCAGCAGCCCAGAGGAATGCCACAGGTGTGTTAGGCAGGGTGGGAAATGGGACAGAAGATCCTAAATCCCAGCAGGGGAATTTCAGGTGGCAAGAAGCAAAGGTTTGAGCTGGTGCTGCGCCAAGATGTTGGGGTTAATATCTGTCCTCTTGCCAGAGAGACTTTGTATTGATTGCCAGGCATTCAAATCAGTACTCTGCTGCTCTTCCAAAAGAGCACAGTGCTTGGCTCACCCTGCTTAGTCAATGCTTTCAGCCGACTGCAATGAAGGAGTGGTCTCCAGTGATTCACCAACATGCACTTCCTGCAGCAGCAGACTTTCTCTGGAGGTCTCACTGTCATGCACTGATTCAGTTCTGCCCCACTTACTGTGGAGCTTGAACACCACAGGGATTAGAAGAGGAAGACTGAGTTTCCAACACAAGGGCCTTAGAAAGAAGATGAGTGTTAAGAGATGTGGCAAGATTATAGTTCCAGGTGACATGGCTGCACATGAAAGTGAAAGGCCTGAGATGATAACGTCGTGATCAGGTGGGGGCACACCAAGAGAAACTGCAAGCCCAAGCATCCCTTCCCCAAGCTGAGAGCTGAGAGCTTTATGGGAGCTGAAGGGGAAATGGCAGCATGTACACTGGCCCATCTGGCTTCCACCCAAATCCCTCTCAAAAAAGAACCAACGGGCTTGGCTTTGGCTTGCAAATGGGAAACACAGGGCCTTTTACTCTAGGTCACTGGTTCATATTCAGAACCAGCAGATAATAGCAACAGCAGAGATGTTATTATCTGAGGACCAGTCAACGGCTTGTATTGAGTGAGGTCTCTAGCTGGTCCTTCATTGGCTGTCTGCTGGGACAGCACAATGGAGATGCCTTTGGGATAAAGCAGGGTTGCCTTCTGCCTGTGCAGTATTTCCTCTTAGGATAAATGGAGCACAAAGTAGCCTCAGGATCCCCTCCAATAAAAGATCTTACCCAAAGGGCCTGATCCATTGATGTTCCGCTTGTTCTCTGTTAAGGTTTGGAAAGTCTATTCATCGAGCCACCACTGGGATTCACACAAAGGCCCTAAATAAGACCAAGGCCATGTTTGTCCCAGGTGTTCTTCACAGAAATAGATGAAAGAAAAGCAGACGCCAGGGTGAGATTGGCCACAGATCAAACAGACAGCGAAAAGCAGAGATGAACACCAGGCTAGACCATTAGTTCTTGCTGTCTGTGCTTGAGCCTTGCGAATGGCCTCAGTTGCAACCAAGCTTCTAGTTCTCTAGGAAAAGGGCTGCAAACCAGAGGAGTGGGAATGGAACAACGATGCCTGCCTTTGCTCCTGGCTTTCACTCTTTGCTGTACCTTTCCTGGCTTTCACACAGCTGCTTTGCTTCCCCCCCCCAAGTCAAGGAGGGGAACATGCCCCATGGCAAGAGCAGGAAGGCTGGCAGAGCAGGGCTTCTGCTGAAAGAGCTGACACAGCACTGGGAAAGGCCTTCCTGCAATAAAGCTGTGAAACCCCATGCTCAGCAACAAAGCACAAAGGCTCCTCAGTCACCACGGAGGAGCCGGCTCCGTTGCCCGCCCCGCCCCACAAGCATGTCGGCTAATCCTTGGGGAAGAGCTGCCAGTTCCCACACACCTGAGCAGTGAACCCGCCTGCCCCCAGCCTCTACCTGGCGTGCACCAGTGCTCAGCACTGGGACCACTTTCCCATCCATGCAGCCTTTCCCTCCAGTGCGTTCCTCAGCTCTTTTCCTACTGTGAGCTCTTACTCATACCTGTCCAGTGCCTGGGTTCACAAGACTGTCATCTCCTTTCCCCTGTGCAACTTATTATAGCTAACTCACATCTCCCTCTTCCCCTGCTACCTGTCTGAGTAAGCCGGGAGAGGATTGCCTCTCAAACTGGTCAACGATGCTTGTTTCTTTGACTTGCCCTCCTTCCATTTTAGCCTTACAATATTCCTACCCCTCTTGTGTCTCTCCAACATCACTCACTTGCATCTTCTCATCCCTAGCCACTAGTCCCTCTGGAGGGGCACCAGTGAGTACGTCCAGGATCACAATTCTCCACTAGGAAAAGCAGGCAGCAGGCCAGGAAAAGACAAGGGTGGGCAAAGAACAAAAAAACCAAAGACCCTTCTCTCAAGAGCCATCTTACTGCCTGCCAGCAAGGAAAAAGCCAGAGTCTTCTTGCTTTTACCAACTCTGAGCTGTAAACAAGAGGGAAGACTGGGAAAGAGGACCACATTCAGAGCCAATGCTTATTTGGTGGTTGGGTGGGGAAGCAAAGGCAGAAAAAAACAGTACAGCTGGAAAATCAAGTGTGGAGGAGGGGAAATGCTGAAGCATTAAGCTGGGGTAAGCTAATTAAGCTGAGACTGTCCTGAGACCTTATCTTGATGGGCTGAGTCCCCAAATGTACATTAGTATTTTCTCTGCCCTGCCTCCTTCTTGGGCTTCCTTGGTGCCTTGGATGTTGTTCAAGGAGTCCTGGTCCAGAGCTAAATATTCTCGCTATTAGAGCTCTCCAGGTGCTAAGGAGGAGGGATTTAATGAAGAGCTGTGAAGAGGGGATCAAGATAGTAACCCATACAGCATCTCATTTCCGAAATGGAGGAACTTGAGACTGAAGAGATTCAACACAAACAAAAATAAACTCGATGGCACAGAAAGAGGGAATATCAGATCCTTCCTTCCCTCCCTGGCCTGACAGCTAAGAGCCGGAGCAGGAAGCCGGGGAGCTCTCAGGGCTCGGCCGGTCGTGACTCATTCGCCTCCACAATGGGAACGCGACAAGGCCGAAACTCTGCTGACTCAGGCGTGACTTCAGCGCCAGGGTTAAGAGCTGGCAGCCCTAAGCTGGCTGCCCCCACCAGCCTCGCCACCCCCTGGTTCTCTCTGCCCTCACTCGAATCAAGCCTCTTTTATCCAAAGGGTAGATGCCAGGTCATGGGAAATTACCAAAGGACACAAACTCTCTGGTCTTCTGTCCAAGACATGGTGGAAAATGCACCCCTGCCTGCCAAACCATGCTGGTATAGACCAGACCTGCAATTTCTGTGGAGAAGATCAAAAGTCCTACTTTCCTGTAGTTGAAATGCATGCTAACAAGTCACAGCTTTCTGACTGTGGTCTTGTTTTCCTCTTGTCTTTCCTCCCACTATCCTTTTAGGATGTAATGTATCGCTGATATTTCACTATCTACTTAAGTTAAAGACAAATGTTTTCTACTGCTGCAAGTGGGAATGCCATGCTCTGCTCTACTATAATTTGTTTGGAGACTGAAACAACACAATTTTTTTGTGACCAGAAGAATGTGATACATGTTCTGGCGGCTCATGACCCATCAGAGCTGACAACTAGGAAAAAGCTTTGCAAACAACATAAATGCAAACAGGGCACCAAACAGACGCAATGGACAGACACCCTTCTCCAGCTGACTGCCTCTCTCATAATACGTGGAAGGTGTCCTTGCCCATGGCAGGAGGGCTGGAACAAGATAATCTTTAAGGTCCCTTCCAACCCAAACCATTCTATGATGATCTTGTCCTAGGAAAAGTGAAAGAGATTCAGACCTCCCAACTTTGACGTGTTTAAGGACTCCTGCCCATGAACAACAGGCTGTAAAGAGCAGTGTGTACATATAAACCATAACTCAGTGCCCTGCCTTATTTCCAGCCTGCTGCTGCTCAGCTTTCTTATCACCAAGTCCCTGTGCAGGGAACTAATTTAACCTCTTCCCGGATTTAAGATCTCCACAGTGCAGAGGGACAGACACCCTGCTTCAGTCCTACCTGGGCCCCATCTATAAGCGTAAGTCTGCATACTTAAGAAAAGCTTTGCATCTTCAAAAGGCTTTTCAAACAGTAACTAATTAATCTTCCAACACCCTGAGAGGCAGGAAAGTATTATTACCCCTGCTTTCAGAGATGGGGAAATCAGAGGTGCTGAATGACAAAGAGATGTGCCCAAGGCCACCCAGGCAATCACTGGCAATCTCACTCGAATGGATCGGTTTAGATGTGGGTATCTGCATATTATGGTGACAATTCTCACCTAAGGAAGCAGGTATGGAGGCATTTGTGGTGAGGCCTCACAGCCCCACCTACCACTCATGCAAACAGAAAAGGTCACCCTCATTTTTATGGCTGAGGAAACCAACCAAGGCACAAGGAGATGAAGTGGAAAACTTACTCTGTTGACAGAGCCTGGGAGCAAAACTTTAACATTATCCACATCAACAGCTAGACTAAAGGCTCCCAAAATGTGGCTCATGTTTTTCTCAGTAAGCAAACTGGCTGCAACCAAATCTATGTCATTTTCTGTAAGAACAGGCCAGAAATTATGAGAGATGTTGAGGCTGATGGTGAGTTTCCCATTCAACCTCTGAGCAAAGCCAGCCCCACAGTTCCATTCCCCACTGCCCCAGGGAGCTGACATGCACTCCGGGTTTGCCTCATCCCTCTCGCTTGCTGCGAGTGGCTGCTGTGATCCTCCTAGCCCAGGTTTAGATCTGGCGTAGCCCGCTACAGCTCAGCAGCAATGCCACATCAGCGAGAAGAGACACGTGAACAGGACAGATTTGGGTGCATGGGAGTCCCGTTGACTCCAGACCTCGCAGCAGATGGTGGGGTTGAGTGGAGGGCGGCTGGCAGAGAAACAGACTCCATGCTGGATGGAGATGCATCACTCTATCTATTAAGGTCACAGCCTCCATCCAGGCTGTCTGGGGAATGATTGCTGAGCTTCAGAACGGCTGTGCAGGTGGGGGCTTAGAGGAGCCTGCTGAGCTTGTAAGGCTCAGAACTGTAAACAAGTGACAAGACCACCCATTAAAGGCAGCCTGGTCTGGCCCCAGTGATGAGCATCTGAAGGGGGGGAGGAAGGCAGTAAGGAGGCCTCCCACCGGGGGTCACGCTCCTGCCTGCTACACAGCTCTGGGATGCATGGGGCAATGGCTTTGCTTTTCTGGGGGTGGTAAGGGAGGCTAACACGGTTATATCCACTCTTACTGCCCAGAAAGGTGAGGGCAGTCAGCAAGGGCTCACTGCATTGTAAAGACAGATAGCATTTAGACCAGAGCAGAGGGCAAGTCAGGAGGAGCAGGAGTTCAAAGGGACTTCTGCAGAAAGATGATGATTTATCCTGCAGAGAGTTTACAAAATAGGGAGCACATTGCATCTCCCTTTGGACACCCCAGTGGGAGCAAGGCTTGCTCTTTCTGGTGGGGCAAGCAGCGGTAACTGGGGACTTTGACTTAATGAGGGCTTCTTGGTGCCTTATTATCTCCTCCGACAAGACAGCTTTGTGCTTCCAGATAGCCCCAGGGAGGAGGTGGGTTGTGATATAACACTCAGGGAAACTCGATGACAAATGTCACTCAGGAGGAGGAATGACACGCTGTGCTAAGTGACTCATTGGGCCTCCTATGCCCAGGTATAGAGATGTCCCTTCATACACATCTTGTGAGACATTTCTGTTATGCATCACCCAGAGTCTGATGGATGCATCAGCATCTATATTGGGTTTCTGCTGTTTGGTCTGTTTTTTGGGGTCTCTCTCAGCATGTTTCACTTTTTCCCTCGTCTGGGGATGCCTGAGTAGGAAGGCTGGGATACCAACAACTGTGATGAGAGCTGCAGGTCTGAATCCTTATAGTAGGCTTGAATCACATATGTGCTCTAAATCTAACTGTTCCCTAAGTCTAGATTCATGAGAGACAAGCCAGAACCAAAAAGCAATCAGTTCCCCACAAAGATCTATTAACAGTAGACAGGGTGGAGCAAGCCGAAAGTCAGCATTCCATTTTCAGCCTCATGCTGGGGAAACCAGGCCCATAGACCGAGGGTTAAACAGCTTGCTTGGCCTTAATTGCCATATTTCATTGACTTTCATAGTTATTTCATTGACTTTCATAGTTATTTCATTGACTTCTGTCGAAACTGCATCAGCACTGGGCTCCCTGTCTCCTTACAGAGCACTAAGCCGTGTTCCAAAGGCTGGCTATGTGGACAGGAACAGCAGGCTGCTCAGTGGGGCAGACGTATTTTCCTCTGTGCCACTGGGGAGAGCTCCAGTGAATCATCGTGGTCTTCAAAGACTGGGAGGTCAACTGCTCTCTTGGGGCTCCTGTGTGCTTCGTCCTAGTTGAAACCAAGGGCTGTCAAAGTTGCCACAAAAATGGAAAGCATGTGGAAAAAAACACTAGATCTAGTGGAAAATCTTCCAACATGGCATGTTTTTCTGATGGAAAGTGCCATTTAGTCCAAGCCAAAACTATCCCTTGGAACGTGCTGATTTTGGCAAAATTCAATTAAATAAATAAAAAGCCTTTTGATAAGGTTGGAATGGCCAACCTTGGAACGGAATGTTTCCTTTTTTTGTGGTTTTAGTTTTTCTCATTTTCAAAAAAGGGTTTTCTCATCTTAAGTCTTATTAAATTTATTGTAGAACAACTTATCCTTTTGGACTCTCATCTCTTTTAAATGACATAAGGTAAAACACTGACCAGAATTGCAACCAGAATGAAATGCTTTGGTTGTAATGCAACAGCACATTTTGGATTAAGCCAGGCCAAAGTTTTCCTTTGAAATTTCATTTCCGTGGAGATTTTCAAATGCCAGTTTGTTTCAAAAGCAGAAGGAAAACTCGTTCTGAAACGCCCAACAACCCCACTTGCAAGCCCATTCTGCGTTTTAGTCATCTCCACGACTGACCTTTCCAATAGCTCTCACACCCAAAGAGAAACCACTTCCCGCCTGCCTGCGAATCTCCCCACCTTCATTTCCACAGCCCATTCTCAGCTCCAGTCCATCTGGATTCATTCTGTAAGAGCCTCATCCCACCCTGTCCCTGGGTTAGGACTTCTGTGCTGTAGCCCAGGACAGGACCACACGCAGCCCCACTCCACAGGGTGCCCCCATTCCAATGCCTGCCCCTCCGGACTCCATTCCCAACAACCCTCTTCCTTCCTGACAGACGGATTTGCTCCCACCCTCCACCTGCCTGCTGTGCCCACCTCCTCCTCCGTCTGCTGTTTGTGTCTTCCCACTTGCTAACAACTACATGGGAGGCTATTTAAGAGAACTCATGTTCTTTTCAGATTGGGGTAGGGAGGAGAGAGAGAGAGATAACACAAACCAGGCTATCGCATTTTTTAGCAGACGTGACAATACGGACACAGCTCCTGCAGAACATTGTACCTTTTTAAAGCCAAACTTTACCCAAAAGACATCAGTCAGCTCCCCTGGTGAGAGAAAAGAAGAAAGGGTCCTCCAGGTTTCCAGCAGAACTTGTGTATTTTCCCCTTGGAAAGCTGGAAACAACCGGGCTCCCCATCTTCCTCCTGACAGCACCCCACTGCTTCACAACAGCAGCAGCCCTCATCTGCCGCCTCCCCTGAGGGCTGGAGGGAGGACAGATGCTCCCCAATACCACAGCACCGCGCAGGAGCAGCCCTGTCCCCCATCAGGATGGGGGAATGGCTCTGGAGCCAAAGCACTGTAAGCAGAAGTGGGGAGACTTGTAGGTCAGATGCGATGGACTTTCCTGACCTACCATGCCAGGTCCCACAACAGCTGATGACCATCACATAAGGGAAGGAGAAGCTGTGCAGAATGAATCCATATGAGACAAGAACACCCCCCCTGGTGTCCTGATGCTCCACAAAAGGATAGGACAAGCCTGGCCAGGGCTCCCCTTGGTGCTTCACTGCCTCTGGGCATGGCAGCTGGGCTTGAATTGCTCACAGGCTGCCACTTGTTTGCCACCCTGCTTTAAAGCAGCCATTGCTTGAGCTAACATCTGTGAAGAAACATCTTTACTTGTTGCTTAGGCACCAAGGTGACAGATATAACACATCTGGACGCTTGACTACCTAAGAAGATGGATGTAAGGATATAAATAGCTAAGAGCAAGAGAAAAGAGGACAAAAGGTCCCATCTCCAATTCTGTAAAAAAATGACCAGAATAGAAATGGAGAAAGGCTTCCAGAAATATCCACATGGGTATTAAATGAATGCAATGAAAAAAAAAAAAAGACAGAAACCAGGGAAAAGAGATTAAAGGAAGCTTCTTAACTTGTCTGAACAGTAATTCTCCCATCCTGCAAAAAGAGTTGATGGCACCTGGATGCCACAAACCGTTACTGGTACCCAAGGTACCCAAATACTTCAGTGTGGGCAGTGGAAAAGAAAGATAAGTATGTAGATAAATGTCATTAACATCTATTAGTGTGGGGGTTAGAGAGGTCAAGGGTCAATATTTAGTTAAGGGTAGAGGTCTCAAGGGCTGTGTCTGCTTGTCTGCAGAAACTCTGAGAGGAGGCAAAGGAGGACAGACAGAAACACCAGTTTAAAGCATGTTGTTGCCTTGTGTGAACACAGAGCAGAGCAGGGCATGTCCTTGTGGCACAGCACAGTGCCATGCAGAAATAGATTAACTTGCTCATTAAATCTAAGCTCAGGTCCTGGAAAACGGCATAGCCATTCTGGTAAAAGACTCGTGCTAAGCAGCACAGTTGGTCTAAACAAGGGAATACTGCTGCAAGACACAGACTGGTGCCTTGCCAGTACACCCACCGGTTGGATGAGATGAAAGAATCATTAATTAAACCAAAAGCTAAGTTTCTGCCCAGCTCTGGAAAGGTACCAGGCTCGAGAATTGACTGTTTCCGATGCTGTCACAGCACCAGATCTGACAGTCAGAAGGAACAGGTCTTTGGACTTGAACTCTCAACAGATAAATAGTGTGGCGAGCAGATCAGTCCACACTGGAATTGTCCAAGCAAGAATGGGTGATGGGTTCTGCATCTGAAGTCACCCTGTGCCCAGACCCTGCAAAAAAGGGACAGAGATGGAGGAAACAGCACAAGAGGGTAAGAATGATGTGCCCCAAAGGGAAACGAAGAGACTTCATTTAGGGGAGTGACACACCTTCCTCAGCAGAGATCCCATCAGAAACAAATAACACCCCTTACATGGAAAACAACTGCCTCTTTGCAGAGCTGAAGGCAACCTGAAAGGACAGCTCAATCTTATCCCCAAGGCTATTTTCAACCCTCTGGGCTATACAAGCTCAACAAGCACTAAGAAAACGACTGGGAGTTTTTGCTGTGGATCTCCTCAAGCAAAGGACTCAGACAGGGAAGTAACAGGAAGCCCAAGAGGAAGAGGAAGTTTACAGTTGTCCTCAGAAAAGTGCATGTGGCATTTTCTCTCAGAGCTTCCGTATCCCTTGGGAAAGCATAACAGCTTATATGCAAGTCTGCACAGGACCCTTTGGGAGTCTGAACCTCAGGCCTGACAACCGACTGGCATAGTGTGAATCTAAAGTAATTGCACTGTTTGCTCTGGGAATACTCCAGATATGCTTGGCCTAACTGAGAAATAAGACTGCAAATGCTCCCATTGTAGGATCTACAAATCCTCTGCTCTTTCACATCTCTTGGATGTGGTTTTTCTCTTCTCTCGTGCCCTTTCTTTCCACTGCCCTGATCCCGGAAAAAGGTATTTGAGTTTTGCCTTCGCTCTCTCACTGTGTGTAATGAAATCCTTGTATCCTCCAAACATGCCTTGCAGTTAAGGGGTTCTCTGGAGCAGACAATGAGGTAAGGGTCCCTTGGGCATAAAGACAAGTTATCTGCAGGCAGCTGTTTGGGCTGCAGGGTTAAGCCATTTTAATTACCTGTAAGCAGAGCACCAGCCAAAGAATGGTCAATGTGTAAAGCAAGCCCTGCTGTCCCAGTGGGGCTGGGATGTCTCAGGAAGGCTGCCTGCTGATCTTTTGCTAGATTAAATTCTTCTGTGAGAGTTGGCCTACAGTTTTATAGCAATGGGGATAACTTCTTTCCTGCACCCTGTCCGTTGTTTGGTTTGGGGCAATGCCTGTGATCCCAGAACGGCGCAACTGCAAACCTCCCATCTGGATTACAACACGCCCTGCAAAATCCCAGGAACCATGACTTCAGCAGGGTTTGCAGTTGTTGCTTTTCCATTCCTACCATTGCAGAGAGGCAGGTCCCACTCTCTCGGAGCCCCAGAGCTTCAGGAGATCAGTGTGTCTCCCAGGATGTGTCATCCCCAGAAACAGTTCTCATACACACTGTCCCCAAGTAAACTGGTGCCAGGCCAGGCACCCTCACCATGGCTCAGCTTTGGACTAAACAGGAACATGGGACTGAGCTGTGCAAGGGGACTCACTCTGTCATGATCCTATCTCACCCACCCAGCAGGTTGCTTGCACCTCTGGGCTCCATCTGCCTATCTGAGTCCATCTGTCCCAATCCTCCTAGCCCTACCCAATTCCCAATAGTTCCCCATGACTTCTGGTCCCCTCATATCCCTGCCATCTTCCTCAATGCCCACAGCATACCCATGTGAAAGACAATGGTGCTTGGGTGTGTTTATATGTGGGCAGAGGGAAGGGAAGGACAGCTCTTTCCCAAGAGACTAAGATGGGAACCAGTGCTGAACAGCAGCTCTTCCCAATGCAGGGATGGCCATTTGCCGGCCAGCTGGGTTGCCCTGTCCCTGTGTGAAGTCACCCAAGGCTATGGCAGCATTCCCTATCAGAGGCTCGAATAGCCCGTATGTGGCATATTGCTTGGCAAGCTGTTCTGTGCCTCTATTGACACTCCTGCACATGCTTAACTCCCCCCCTTCCCCATGCTCTTCCCCTGCCTCCTTCCCAAGGAAGGCTGTTTAATCCCTGCAGATCCATGGAATCCAGTGATGTTCCCCAGCGTAAACCTGTCCCCTTCCAGCTGGCAATGGCTCAGCTGCACAGACCCCACATGGAGCTGCTCTGCTGAGGGTAGGATGTCTTCTTGGCTCCTTGCCTCCTTCCCTTCTCCCTCCGTGCTTGCAGGTACTGGGAAAGTCACGGCTTGGTCCCACGGGACTCGGGGTCTCCAGTATGGCCCCGCTTCCCTTGCCCTGCCATGTGGGAAGCCGCACCCCGACCTCTTCGAGCTCTGACTTGCTTCCCCAAATTCGACTGGCTATGGGTAGGACAAGCCGGGGCCTGCCACCTCCTCCCCATCCCTTTGAACACAGACACGTAGGCAGGGAAGCACGCTGAATGCAGCTGCAGGATCCAGCCCTCTGACTTTGGTGTGGAAAAACCACAGCTCCATGAGTCACCTGGATTCAGCAGAGACAGGGCCTGCAAACGTTCCTGTTCTCTTCCCTTGCTCAGTGGGATAGATGTGCTCCCAAGACACCATGCTTCCCTCTTCCCTCCCCAGTAACTGGTGAAAGCTCCTGGGGGGGACAAAGACTGCTGCCTGCTTGGCTTTGGGAGGAGGATCTCGAACCCAGACCTCAGGATGGGCAAAGGGGAGGTTTTCATACAACCTGGTGTCCCTGCTGTGAGAAAGGGGATGGAAGGAAGAGACAGGGATGGCTGGTGCCACAGCAGATAACTAAGCAGGCGGCTCCCTGCAGAGCAAGCTCTGAGCCACAGAGGCCTCGTGCTTCAGCCTCGACTGCAGCAAAGGAGCCTGCCTCAGCTGAAGGATTCTCCATGCTCAGCATCAACCTCTTCCCCTTCCCCTTTCTCAGAGATCCCCGCTCCTACTCAACTCCATTATCACCCCATTCAGGCGCTCTCCTCCTTTCACTGGTGCCTCTCCAAGGATAAGGGATGAGGTGAATTGGGTGTGGGAAGGTTCCAGCCTAGCTCTGGGGGAGCCATCTGACAAGTGGGGTACAGAGCAATGCGTGTGCAGAAAGCACACTTCGGGGAAGAGGAATCCATGCTGTATTACATTGCAAGCACTTCTCCTTTCAGGGCTTGGCACAAAGGCTTTTCTAACTTCCACAGCCCAGCTACAAATCCCTCAACAAAGGCCATTTTCTCAGGCAGAGAGACAATAGAGATCTAATATAAACAACCTAGTACGGTTAGCACACGGGTAACTAGTCTGCCCCCACTGCTGCCTCTCTTCTCCCTCAGTGGAGCTGAGGCTAGCGCGACACAATGTGTAATTAGGTTAATGAGCTAAGCATGGATTTTAATTGGGATTCCCTGATTTACTGGTCTATCTCCTTCTTTTGTTTTACTGTTGGGGAAGGTTCCTAAAAGCTGCCCTTGCTAAAGGCTCCGATATCCGAAAGGTCTTACGGATCTTTAATTGTATTTAATCATCAAGGTAATTAATGATCCTTGAGCAAAATGGAGATTGCATCTAGAGTAGTTCCAGTCTTGCCCTTCAGCATCTGTTGTGTCTGGGCAGAGGCATTCTGCAGACATGTAGGAAGGGGGTTGAAACAGAGAAAGACAAAAGGACAGAGAAAGACAGAGAGACATAGAAAGGATTGAGAGGGGAAATAAAGTGGAGAAGGATCTTAATAGAAGAGAGGGAAGTGGGGAAAGGGAAACAATACCGTTCCTTCTCATCACATGTGAGCACTGCCATGCCCCATGGCTGATTCATGTGATGGCAGGAAAGCAGGTCCCTCAGCCACATATCCAAGGTGCCCATGATGCTCCCCTGCCTTTCCTGCAACCTACCCATCAAATACCCATCTATCACAGCGTAGCTTGAAGCTGCACAGAGCTCTCGGTGGGTACAGCAACAAGGCAAGGGGAGGCTGACTTCCACCCCTGGAGCCTAGACCCCAAAGGTGCAGATCCAGCTGTGTGTGGGCCCTGGGAACTCAGAGGGCCTTCCTGGATCCATATGGCCCTGCCTGAGCTACCCAAGGGGACAGGAGGCTACAAGCTATTTAATTCCAGAGCCTAGAGCATTAGCTCACGGGGGATGGCTGGTCCTCCCTGTGCCTCGAAACCGTACAGCCTCAACAGGCATTCAGTGCTCACACTCCAGCAAGTTTACTCCCGTAAGACAGAATCACCTGCTTCTGCTGTTCCCCTTTTTCCTTCTTTGCTTCCGTTTGGCACCATTTCACACCTTTTTTTGCAGGGACATTTCCAAAGTTCAAAACCCTGAGAGGGAACCGGGGAGAAGGGGAGCAATGGGCAGCAAGTTGCAACACATCCCCTTCTCTCTCCCAGGCCACAACCATGCAACTCCCATCCCAGGTGAAGCCTGCAGCCAACCTCTCAATTTCTCCCAGAGCACAAAGCCTGTCCAACAAGAAACTGGGCTGCCTGCTCTGACTTGCCCCAGAAATGCAGCTTTAGTTAGAAACGTCAGCGGGAAAGCAGAAGGGCCGTGGAATCAGTCCCTGTCACTTGGGACCTATCCGACAGGGATGTGCAAAGCAGGGAGAGGTGTGCGTGTCGACAGAGGGGGTCTGTGCTGGCTTGTTGAGGAATGTACTCTGGCTTCCAGCCTCAATGACAAGGGGTGGTTTAGCGCAGAAAAGCCATAGCCCTCCCCTCTTCCAGCCTCAATAAGGGTGGGCAGGCTAAATACAGCCACTCTGGTGAGAATTGAGGACAGTTGCAAATACTGCATATGATACAGGGGAAGGACCAGTGGAGCCTGGTAGTGGGGTGATACTTGGTATGAGCCTTCTGTAGAGGAAAAATCCAGCTGTCACAGCAGGATCCACCAAAAAGGTTTTTCTCATTCCTATTCTGGTGGGCTCCCCATAGTTGAGCACAAGTGAAAGGTCCCGGCGTGCTGCTAGACTGAGCCTGCTTTTATACTGTCATTGCAAATTAGCCCCAGCGTGGCTTCAGACAGGACCCAGATAAGCTCTGTGAACTGTGACTTGCAGAGAAAAATGTCAGGTTGGGCTTGCGTTTCAAACTGGGTTCACTGGCTTCCTCAAGCTTGGAGCAGCCTCAAGCCAAGGTTAAGGGTTGGGGGCAGAATTCCCCTCTAGGTATTGAGCCCAGTTTTTCCTGGAAACCTTGGGCTCCATTACTGTGAGAAAGGGACTGCACAGAGCCAGTCCTGACTGGGAATCTGCCCCTTCCCACTCTGGAACAAGCCTCCTCACCTGGCAAGTTTCGGCTTGCTTGGGCCGTCAGCTTGGCAGATCTCATTTCTAGTGGTTTTTTTTCTCCTTTATTGCCTACTTATCTGCCCTAGGGCTTGAGAAAAGGCTGCCTCCTTTATAGCATTCGCAAACATGCCAATTTTCCCCACTTGGAATATTTCATACACAGGCCCTTTTCTCCCACGCTTGCTCCCTACCCACCTTCCCTGCGCCACATTCGGCTATGGCTACCACTGCAGCTTGTCGTGTATGGCAGGCACAGGCGGGCAGGTAGTGTGCTTGTTCCCTGTACTTTATCCTCCAACCGTAGCACACCTGAGCAAACAGGAGCACTAGATGTGAGATACTGGGAGACGTGGAGTGCCAGGAGCTGCAAGGAAGGAGTGTCACCCAGAAACATGGGACAAGGAGCAAGCCAGCACAAAGAGAAGAGAAGGGGAGGAAGTTATGGGCTGGCTTGTGCCTGTCCACAGCAATGTGCCTTGAATGGCACTGCAGTGGGGGCAAAGGAGAGGGCTGTAAGACCGGGGAAGCAATGTGGCTACAGTGTCATGACACTAGGGTCAGTCATGCTCCCACTATAACTCCCCTCCCTGTAAGCAGAGCAGGGTCTGGGGCTCCCTACCAAGGCTGATCTCTACAGACCCTGATCCTGGGAACGGTTAAGCTGATTGCAGCAGCAATGAAGATCTGGATCAATCCTCTCCTCCCTCCCAACACATAAGATCAGCCTGGCTGATTGTGTCATTTATTCCTCAGCAAACAAAGCAGCCAAAAGAGAAACCCAGCCCATAAATGAGAAATCCTCCTGGAGACACAGCTCAGCGCGGAGCAGCTGGGCAGAGCAGGAGGAGAGCTTCCTGCCCTGACCTCATTTGCGCAGGAGCTGCCTTGGGCTGGAGTGCAATGGGAGGCACAGCACCTTCATCAGTACTAACTGCCCTGATGGCAAAGCCCCTGCGGTACTGTGAGGCTGTATGTTGCCCCATAGGACCCATGCCTGGGTGCAGACCACATGCGGAGAGGATCCTCTGCACAGGAGGCACCCTTCAACCAAGAAAGGGGGTGATCTGGCAGATATGGAGGAAGCTGGCCAACACTTACCATCACAGGCATGTTACACTCACAGATAGGCTGCCTTGTGCCACGCCAGGGAGGAACTGCCTCTTCAAGGCACGTTGCTGACTATCCATTCCTTCTCACTGCTAATACCAACCACTTTCTCTTGGTTGAAAGGCAGGACCTAGGTCTAAAGCCAGCATCTGCAGAAGTAGGGCTCAAATCCCGCTGCCTGCTAGCAACTGGGTTGTTTTGTATCCGACAAAGGATAGTTCAGAAAGCTGCTGCAGCTCACACCATCCTGTTGGGATGCTGACTGCTGTGCAGGGTGACCTGGTGACTAGTCCCCACTGACAACCAGCTCCAGCGCACACTCAGCCAGGGCTGTATTGCACCAAGGAAAGCCCGGGGCTCTCTTTGGAGCTGCTCAGCATAGCTGTGGTGCCAGGGCCTGCTGGCAGCATCCGTGCCTTCTCCTGGGGGATGGCGTGCAGGGGAGGCAAGCTGTGCTGGAACTGCTCGCCTTGGGGTCCCTGCCAGCACAGTGATTTCCCTCTCGCATGTCAAGGGCAGCAGCACAGAGCTGGCTGCGAAGCTCCCGCTCTGTCTCTCAGCTTTGCCTTCCCGGGAGGAAGGGAAGCAGAGCGGCAGGCTCAGGAACATGCACAAATGCACCTGACTTGCACTTTCTCTCTCTTTTCCTTTTCTCCCACCCACCACATCGTCTCGTGCTCTGCCCTCCCGGCACCTCTGCGCACAACAGCATTGTTCTCTTCTGCCAGAAAGAGCAACCTGACAAATCTAGAGCAGCGAAGCTCAGCGATGGCATACAGGGAGCCAGGTGTGTGGGAAGGGGAGAGCTGAGGAGGTTCACTTCACCCCATCTCACTGCAGAAACTTTCCCTGCCTTGAAACATCTGCACTTAAACATGAATGCAAAGACACCCAGCAACTAGAAGCACCACGATACGAGTTTCTAGCCACAACTCAGCAAAGAGCCCACGCTATTCTTGTTTGCTCCTGACTGCCAAGGAAGGATTGGGCCTGAGTTTGCAGTGTGCAAGAGCTTGTTTGAAAACTGAGCTTGATCCTTTGCCTTTGTTTTTCACAAAGAGGTACAAATAGAGCAAAAGATCTTGAGGGATGCAGGGAAGTCACTGACTGAATACACAGGATATGAAACCTCACCAAGACACTGTGAAACCTTTGAACCATTGTTCAAATAGATTTCAAATAGAGTCCCAGGCCTTCATGCACTGAAGGTGATGAAGAAAAAAAATGAACCAACAAATTTTCAGTGTACACATTGAGGACAAATGGCTTTTTCATTGATAATGCCAGGGGATGAAGCCAGAGGATTCATCAGCATGTTTTGGCATCCCTTGGGACTGCGGGATTCTGCCCATAGCAATGTTAAATAACACATTAACAGGAGCAGAAGTGCGAGCAGGGTGCAAGGCCTCCCAGCAACTGAATGTACCACATAAGCTGCTGCCAGACGCACTCAGAGACTTCAGCTTTCATAATCAACCCCATAATCATCATTCTAAAGACGAACAGAGAGTAACTCCTGCAGTGCGGACGCCAGCCAGGTCACTTGGCTTGGATTGTCCTCTGCAACACCACTGACTGCTTCTGTCCCAGAGGAAACACTGTACTGGAAATTACCCCCAGAGAGCACCAGCAGCTGAAAGGGAGGTGATGGCTTAGCTTCTGCACAGTCATTAATGCTCTTACCCTCAGCCTTCCGTGCACACCCAGACCGAGCGCCGGGATGCCACCATGTCGGGATGCCCCTATGCCCTGTCTGCATGGACTGATTCCATGTATTTCATTTCCTGCACTTGTGTTTTCTCTTCCTGCCACACAAACACACTGCTAAAAAGTGTTGGAAAGCAAAAGGAGTGATTGAGAGAAGCAGGGAAGGGGAGAAGGAGGCTCCATCCTCCACTCTGTAAAGCTGTTCAGCATCTCCAGAAAATGATGCCAAGCTACTGAAATGGCTCCTACAGTTGCAGTGGCAGAAAGGTGAGAGGAGTAGAAACTCTGCCTGCACAAGCAGCCCCTCTGATGGAAAATGCAGCTCATGCTGCCTCTCATTCAGCAACTCGCCCAACAACTGCTCAAAGCACTTGTCCAGGGGACCCTGGCCTATGTTTTCTATACGGGCTGCCTAGCTGGAGACCCGATTTGATGAGAGCCTGTTCTTTTCACAAATGACATCAGAAGTGCTGGCCTCCTTAACAGGTCTTAACACGGACAGCCCAAATCACAAGCCGCAAGGGGAACATCAGCTGAACCTATGTCCTCCTCCAGAGCCTCCTTGGCAGTACTAGCTTAGTTCTTGCCCAAAATTTCTAAGCAAAGCACTTGTCTTTTTTCTTCTCTGTTTGCAAAATACCCCTCTGTGAAAACTGACACTGCCTGTGGATCACATTTCTGACTCATCACTTAAAGATGATGCATTTTGGCCCAGTGCTCAATCCAGCCTTTGTAAAATGATGCTTGACCTCCTCTCTCTCCCACCCCCTACTGCCCTCCTGAACAGGCAGTCTATGAGGCAGAGGCAGTGGTAACCCAGATGTATTCGTTGCAGGGAAGGAGGCACTGACAGTCTGATGCTGCAAGGACCTGTCCATAGGAAGGGAAAGGAAGGAAGGGAAAGGAAGGGAAAGGGAGTGCTGGACCAGCCATTCCCAGCCTGGAATGTGCACTGGACTCCAGGGGGAGGGGAGATCTGCGGGGAGGTGGTTTGATCGCTGCTCCTGCCATGAGCAGGAACAAAGCGATGGGGCCAGGAATTCAGAGCAACCAACAGCATTTCTATGCTAATGAGAGCTCCGAGTTAGATCCTGCTGCCTGTGGCAAATTGGAGTGAAAATCCAGGCTTGAAAGGATGCAACTTTTATGTCCGATGAGCGTCGCTGGGCTCCAGCACCAGTCCTTCTCCCTCGGTTTATTTTTAATTGACTCCTACTAAGCCGGAGTACATGTTCATCCGTTCCAAATGGAACAGCTGTTGAAACTGAAAATCAGCATCATAAAGTGCAGACGTATCTATTTTGTGGTGTTCACTTCTTAGCACTCCATTTCCAAACCTCAACAGCCTGCCCAGAACAAAGGATGCCTTGGCAGAGCATTAACCCCATCCTGCAACCCTTGCATCCCCTTGGGCTTGTGCAGAAAGGGCTGCGGGCTGGATCCTGTGCTGAGCATCCCCTCTACACTGATGAATGTGGTGGTGCAAGGTGAGGCTGGAAAAGATCTGTCCCACAAGCAGCTCACAAAGCTAGCTATGCTTCAGTCAGCCCCAGCAGGGAGTGTTTTGATCAACAGGGGCAGAAGCAAGGTCTCCATCCTTTGCATAACTGTCCATTGAGAGGCCAGCACACAAAACCCTCAGAAACAAGACCTAACAAGGCACTGGCCCCTGGAGGTGCACTGATGGACTCCGTGACCTAATACAATTGCTGGGTTTTAGCAGGCATGGTGTTCTGACCATCAGGCAACAGAGCTGACATGCTGGTGCTTGGTCCGCCTCACAAACAAACCATGCCCTCCTACACAATGAAAACACCAGCTGGCTAAGTCTTGGCCATCCCAGTGCTTAGTCTCAAGGGATAATCCAGAGACCTGCCACTGCAAAATATAATGGAGAACCCCAAGGATTGCCAAGTTCCTACAGCAGTCCCAAACCAACATGGAAGTATTGCAAATTGGAGCAATTGGGCTCCAACTTGGGAGCTGTGCTCTGCAGAGGGACAGGATCCATCAAGCAGGGATTGAACTCTCTGCTAACACAGCTCTGGTGGTCTGGCTGGCTCTGAGTACAGGCAGGGTTCACTCCTATCTCCCTGGAAAGATACTGTGTACTTTGATATGAAGAGGGGAACAGCAAATTCCTAAGGCTGGTGTGCCAGTGTCTTTCCCAAAAGAAAGGACAAAAGGGGCCATAAAATCTCCACAGGGACCAGGAGAGGCAGGATGCCACAGACCAGTGGGTGAGCAGTATCCTGCCTCTGGTACTGCAGTAGGTTCAGGGCTTGGGACAAGGAGCATTCCTGGATACTGCTCTACAAATGTTACAGCCACCATCTTCCAGGTTGGCAACAGCCCTCTTAAAAGCCTGTGCACCTCTTCTCTTCTCTGGTGCAATGCTCCAGGTAGCCTGGCCATGGAGTCCAACTGCAGATACCTGCTGGAAACATTTCTGGAGGCAGCAAGAATTGCTAATGAGAGAAACAAAGCTCAAGCTTTCTCCCTTTGGAGTTTGCAGCAAGGTTTCTACACTAAGAGTGGTAAAGGGCCTATATCCCTAAAACCAACAAAGCCAGAGAAAAGACATCCTAAGAAAGCTAGGTCCTGCTTCAGGAAGGATATTCCTCTCACCTCCTACCTGTATCCTCAGGAGCAGACTCCAACCATGTGAAAAGACCTGGAGGAAAACCCCAAGAAAGAACAGGAGAAGGAGGAGTGGATGCAAAGATAACACTTTGTTAGCATGTGCCAGCAGGACTTTTTCTATAGCTAATAATTCACACCAAGGGCATGCTGCGTGCCAGTCATTTCAGATGCCTGGCATTTATCAGGGTGGTTTGCTGGGAGCTGAAGTGTTTAGAAAACCTGCCACTGACCAATGTCAGCCACAATCCTAAAGTAATCGATTGATTCAAAGTTGACCCTGAGCTTTTCCTAAAGTCTGCCCCTATCTGCCTAGCTCTAAAAGCAGGAAAAGCAATTTCTACGTTTTGCCAACCAAACAAATGGAGCTCCAGACCTCTGATTAAATATTAACTACCTAGCACAGACCACAAGCAAGATCCACAGCTATTTCTTGCTCCAAAGGCAGCTGCAGCAAGAAACAAAACACACAAAACCAGGCAGGAATGAACGGTGTCATCCACATCAAGAAGTTTCCCTTGTGTGCTTGAGTCAGCTTGAAGCCAGGAGGCATTTAAGAGCACGTTTCACTGCGCTCAGCGCTTGGGGACCCGGCGCTGTCGGTGCATGGCTCTCTAGGTCCCACATGCCTCCCAGCACCCACCGCTCCTCCCTGCACCGCATGAGTGAGCAGACTACAGCCCGATCCATCGGCTAATGACGTCAATGATCTTCGCTTTGGATCTCGCTGCAAAACCTCTGTGATGCCTGCAGAGCTGCTATCGCTTTGGGAGGGTAAACTGGGGACTGACTCATTTACCCGCTTTCATCCCCTTTTCAAAGCCCAGTTTGGGACCAGCAGAGCCCCAACAATGCCATGTAAGGGGTTGGAACTAGATGATTTTAAGGTCCTTTCCAACCCTAGCTATTATATGATTCCATGTAGAGGAACAAAAGGAGGTAAGCATGGGCAAGAGGTGAGCAGGCCAGCCCTGTGAGCCTGCAGCTACACAGGTCAATGAGGCTGCTGTTGCTGCACTATTTGGTCCTAGGGCATCAAGGGTAGGACACTGGTGGGAACCAAGTTCAAAACAGTGTCCCCATACCAAACCCACTCATTTCTTGCAGCCCCATTAAACACCTGATCACACCATGGCAGAGATTCGTCTGTTTCACAAAACAATAGCACAGATCTGGATGGTACAGCCTTCACCTTCCTCCTCTGCCTCCCGGATGCTTCTCCTTAGGGCTCCTCACGGGCTTGGAGTTAAGCAAGTGCTGAAGGGCTGCAGGAAGTGGAGCTGCCCTCCTTGCTGTGTGTCTGCTCAGGCAGGTATCTGCAGCGTTCGGTGACTTTAGGTCTCACTAAAGCCAGGCTGAGGTGGGCAGCCTGCAGCACTGGCTGGGCTTTGCCCCATGAAGTGGCTAGCTGGTGTTACCACCACTTGTATGCCCCATGCATGTCACTGAAGGCTTTTCCCTGGGGTTCCCAGTATCATTCGATACCCCCGAGCAACAGGACAAAAGGTGATTGTTCCCCATCTTATTTCTAATTATGATTGGAAATAAAAAAGCAGCTGTGCTCCTATTTGGGCCCTCAGCCAGCCTTGGTATCCCCCCCCGCCTGATTTCACAGACATATGCTCAGGTTTCTGACGCACAGAGATCAAATAACCCATCACTCAGGGTAAGATATTATCCCCTATTACCAATTCAATGCAAACAGCTCTCATCTTCTCCAGATTAAAAGCCAATTAGAGAACCTCGCTTTTCAAGGGGAGAGGAAACCAAGAGGAGCTTTTTTTGTGGGGTTTTTGTTGGTCTCTGGCAAGGAGGCAGTATCTCCCATAAGTGTTATCGATGAGTTCTTTTCAAATAACATTGATTTTGCTCAGAACCCTTTGGGATTCACGTCTCCAGAGAAAAAGAGAAATACAGGGAGGACAACAGCACAATCACAACAATCCATATTCTAAAAAGGTAAAGGAAAAAGATTTTACTTGCTGGAGGATCAGTGGTGTTTGCTTAAGTCAGCAATTGGTGTTTTGGGTTTCAAAGCTTTCTCAGGGCAAGGGAGCCTTACTCTCAAGGTGAAGAGCAAGCTCATAAATCTGGGAGAAGCTTCAAGACCAGAATATGCTGATTCCCCACTGCAGGGAGGGCAGAGCCAACAGGAAAAGGGCATTTGCTCTGCAAACAAGAAGCAGGATGAGTACTTGTAAATCGCTAGTCACAAGGGAACAGGTGACATTCAGTCCTGCTGCACTCAGAGCTGGGATACAAGGGGAAGAGAAAGGTGACTTTAAGCCAGCTCTGCACTCACAAGGGCCGCACGAGCCCCTGGTTTCTCCTCTCTGCCCCCAGAACAGGTCAGTGAAGCCTCAGGTCTGATATTCCATTTCCTACAGCCCTCACTGTGGAAGATTTATCTTCAAAGCAGCAGACTCAGCCCTGGCCCCAAATGCCTCCTCTTGCCCTAGGAGCAGACACATCTAGAGACGTGTCCGGCGCAGGGATAAAGCCGGAGATGGGAACATCTCCCGGCTGGGACCGCAGCCAGCACAGCAGGACTCCAACACAAAAGTATGCGGCGATAACGCTCTTCATCGATCCCGCTTCCCTACATTTAGTAGAAACAAACAAAAAGCCTCATCATCGAAAACCCCAGACTGCCTTTCCAGCAAGTACCCTACCCAAAAGGCGCTCCGTGCTTAGGCTTCCCCCAGCTTGCTACTGTTTTACTCGCTGCCTGTTGACCCCCTGCCTCTCTCAGGGCACACGCTGCTCAGAGCCCATTACTGTTAGTTTGCAGTCAGCGTGCAGGAACCGCCCCAGGCTTCTGTCTGCCATGGCCCTGCCACCCAGAGCAGCCTTCCAGTGCGTGTGCCATAAGGTGAAGGGGGACTGAGCTCCTGACAGAGGGCGTTTAGCACACCCCTCTGCTTCAGGAGGTAGTGAGATGACCTCCCGAGGTCCTCTGCAACCTGAATTATCTGCTGTTTCTATCAGGATGCTAAACGAGCACAAAAACATGTCTGTCTTTCTGTCAATCTGTCACTTCACGTTCATTTCATCTTCATCTGTCACGCGTTAGCCCAGATCTTGCTGTCTACAAGCAGAGAGTTATTTATTGTTACCTCTCTTGCTTTCCTTTTTAAATCCATTTCCACTCGAAATATACCGACACACGCAGAGGCAACTGCAGGCGTACACAAATAGCAGTGCACCATTTTCACCAGGCTTTACTCTTTGTTCCAGGCTTAGTTAGTGAGAAAGACTGGGAGTAACTTGGTCTGACAAGTGACTCTTTGCATTAAAACCAACAGCCGCAGCCTCCTCTTGGCTGCATACACGGGCAGGGCGAGGGGATCTGCCCAGCTTCCCTGCATGGTGCAGAAGCAGAGCAGGAGGCCAGGCTGTGTCTACACTGCCAGCAGCAGATCTCAGCCCGTTTCCAGTCCGCACTTGCCCACCAGCCAACATGTTCCCATGCAACCACAAGTTTTGCATCGGGAGAGGAGGGGCCCGACCACAGCCCAGCAAGGAGGAACCCAAAATCTTGCTCCCACTGTCTGGGCTGAGCACGAGCACAAACCAAACCACCCACAGCAGACATCCTGAATGTCCTAGTGCTTCAGCACAACACAGGTGACTTCAGCCTAAGAAGCCACCAGGCAGAAAGTGTGAAGTGGTAGGACATAGGCACAGCGTGTAGGGGACTACAACAGCTTCTCCCCAGGGTCAGTAAGCGTGCTCTGGTGATGGGCACTGGATGGGAATAGCATCAGGGCTGGGGGAGAAGCAGAGGAAGGAGAGACACCTCCCAGCACACACCTGCACAGCCACAGCCCATCCTGCTGCTGCTGCACACATGCATCGAGGCTCAGGAAGGGAAAGGGGGGCGAGCAGGAGGAGCCTGGGGACAGGCCAGCAAGGAGGAAGGAAGGGGGACAGCCTCCGCCAGGAGGATCCCTCCCTCTCCCCTTCGTTTCCGCCCAGGAAGGGAAAAAACAAGGAAGACTTTTCCGTGCCTGGATATTTTTCCCATCGTCCCTGGCCGCCCTTAGTGAAACCCCATCTCAAGCCACCCCGTCGCCATGGCAACGGGCCGAAAGGAACAGATGGTCCTGGCGAGCCAAATCCCAGTTCCAGGGGAGCAGCACAGGGGCTCTGGGGGACAAGGCGGGGTCACCCCCATCGAGCTCCCATCCCTCATCCTCCAGCCATGGCGGGACATTGATAGGCTTGGTGCCACGTTGGGGTGGCCTCACATGGATGCTCCCCTCCCAAAGGGCATGAACCCTCTAAGACCCATCGTCCCATAACCGGGGCTTCCCTAGCTAAGGGAAAAGCCACGTTTACTCAGATATCTGGAGCATCTCCCTGCCTTTAGCAAACCTCACCCCTAAGATGGGGGATCACACAGCAGGCAGGCGTGGGGGCCAGACCTTTCCATCTGTGAAGTGAGCAGGCACAGGGCTCAGCTGGCACAGCCTCACCGGATGTCCCAGATGGATTCATCCGAGCAGACCAGGGATGAGGACCGGGGTGGGTGAAGATAAAACAGCCACTAATCTCCTTGTGGATTAACTGTCAAGCCTGTCCACGTGGGGCTATGGTGTGGGGCTTTGGGGCAGACAAACATGTAAGCTCTGCTGGAGATCCCCATGACTCCTCTGGAGTACTTGAGAGAAGCACCCAAAGAGAAGAAGGCATTTCTCAGGGGCCTCTTCTCTCATTGGATTTGCAGAGTGAGCTTGGTGTGGTCAGCCCCATAAATGGCTGCATTTTGGGGGAAAGCACCAAGTGGGAAACCACACTTCAAAGGCTACACAGCCGCCTGGACCTGTAAAGGCAAAGGACTCTCTATGGGGAAACACAGGTTAAAGATGCCAAGGAACATTGTTGCAAGAAATTAAAAACTAAACAAGTGGCTTTTCCTTTAGGAACCTCGGCTCCTAGCACAGGCTGTCTCAACTGCTCAGGCCCATTCTCTCCTGAAAACCCCAAAGCAATACTCGCCCTCCAGAGCCAGTTTTGGAGGTGTTACCACCATTATCACAACTTGCTTTGCTCCAGACAAGTTAAGGCTCTGTGGACCAGAGTTTTGCAGCTCTGCCCCCAGATCCACGGGTGCCAGACAACCACTTTTCTTGCCCATGGAGGCCCAGGGAGCGTTCGTCCCATGTGTTTTTCAAGGGCCAGAAGCAGCTGGGGACACAAAGCAGTCATCCCAGGGTGAGAACTGAGCATGTGGGGACCTAACCCCCTCCTGCCTAACAGCGAGCGCTTCTCCCTGCGCTCAGGAGCCAAGGGAGCCAAGCTGCTCCCTTTCCCGCAGCCCTGGCACGCTCACAGAGATACTGGCCTCGGGGGCCCAGCCCGGCCCAACCGGCTCCCAGCCCACACCCGTGAGAAGAGCAAGAGCCCATCCTGCCTCTCAGGTGTGGCCCTTCGCCTGCGGGCTCCCGCTGGTGCCAGCTTGGATGCGGCCACTTGTGCTGGTGAGAGAAGGGAGGCAGGAGCTGCCGAGCCAGGGCAGCGGCTCGTGGGAAGCTGCTGAGCATCCCAGTGTGGAGGGGGGTGTCCATACACCCCTGTTCTGCGCTTCCTCTCCTTCCGAGGGGGCTCACAGATGTTTTCTGCTCACATCTGGGTTCGGCCCTTTCTTCCCCAGCCCTGGAAACCCACATCTTTTCTCTGCAGAACAGGTTGGGTGCCGGAGCCGTGCCCGCTTCCCACGCGCCAGCCTGGCCCACACCCTCCCCCTGCCCCAATAGCCCATCTCTTGCTTTCCCTCTGCTCTCTTTCCCCGATCAAAGCTGCCTCCCCTCCCTGTATTACAAACATTATTCAGTTGCTAGATAAGAAGCTCTCCAGCAGCTCTTTATTAATCCCAGTGGAGGCAGAAAGGAGGCAGAGTGAAAGGACTCAGCATGGCCAGGACAGAGACTAATGTTCCACGAAACACCTTTGCAAGAGAGAGGCATGTCTTTTTCCCAGCCAGTCTCATGGGAAGCTTGGGTAATAATTAACAATTATTGAACGTTAAAACCTCCATCTCTCGCTCTGTTCTGAACAGGATTTTGTAATAACTCATCCAGTCTGAAACACTCCCAGCCCGATTTGCTGGGGCACAATGGTGCAGGAGGGATGCAGACAGGCTCGAATGCAGGCATTTGCTGAGCCTGGTGCTTCCTTGCTTTTACACTGAGCTGCCATGTCCCAGCTCCAAGCCTCCAGGAAGCTTGGATAGGAACCTCCTTTCTCTCATTCAATGCATCTTGCGGCTCCTTTGGCCTCAAAAAAAATGGCTTGTCGTGGGAACTTCCTAGGGAAGTTTCCCCCAGCCTTGGAATACCATAGACTTTTGCATATGGCTAAAATTGTAATCTACCCAGGAGATAGACTAGAAAGCTTTTATAGCATAAAGACACTTGTTTAAATCCATCTGCTGTCTGAGGCAACTATAATCAATACCATGTGATGGCTCACACGAGGAACAAGTTGGATGGTTCATAGGGCCTGGGTTTGTATTGCTACCTGCCCCCTCTTATGGATAGACCACAGAGTTTGTGAAATGCTTGTTCATGCAACAGGCAGGGTATTTCTGTAATCTGCATCCTACAGTGGGGCAACTCAGGTGTTACGAAAGTTGCTCACGGGATATTAGTGGCAAAAGCAAAACACACTGCGGATACCTGAAGGCTTACACCACTGTCCCCAGCACGCTGTCATCCTTCCAGCCTCAGCATTCACAGCAAACCCACCAAGGACAGGCCACAACGTGAACCCCTGTCGCTTGTCCTGCCTTTGAATTAAACCAGGCAGGGAAGCCAGTGCACCACATTCAGCTATTTCCATGATTTCAACCCAGATGTCACACACCCAGAGCAGTAAGAAACTGGGCCCAGTGTTTGCACTGACAGAAGATTTGTATATTGATCTATGCAGAACAATTCCTTGTCTTCTAAACTCTCTGCGTAAGGAGCCGTCAGCTCCTGGCTGCTATGAAAAATGACAAAATAAAGGGGAGTCATCTTTCCCTGTGCTTTGCAAATGCTCTCCTGCCTGTATAGAGTAACGTCAGCAAGATCGGTTGTGCAAGGCACCCCGCGGACACAGGGCAATATGAGCGGAGAAGGAGAGGGACTGCTACCGGCAGCTTTTGACAAGGAAAGGCACACAGAGGTGAAGCGAGCTAGCCAAGGATATTCCAGGGAGCTTGTGGCAAAGCCAAGAAATGATGCCAGCCCTTCTGAGCTCAGCCTGCCTTTGCCATCACCTCCAGGCCATTCTTTCCCTTTAAGTAAAAGCTGATTCATTCCTGGTGGAAGTCAGTGTGAGGCAGCAGATATTCCCACTTCCAGTGAGGTACTATATGGTACTCCACAGGCATGGCAGCAATCGGGATGTCAAGAACACACAAACGTGTATATATATATACCCCTAAAAATAATTACTTAAGCCTTTTATTTCCAAAGTGAGTTTAGAGCTGGTGAAAGGTCTCAGATCAATACCAGCAAACCTGCAAATTGGAGTCCTCCCCTTAGCCACAGAAAGGGTACAGCTGAGACAGCATCTGCACAAACAGCCTGCCCACAGCCTCTGCCAGCCTGCCTCAGCTCTGACCTTGAGGAGCTGCCTTGAAGCGCACGAGGGAAACTCCCCCTTCCCCCTTCCTCCCCGCTTCCCATGCAGCCCTGGCCTTTTGTTCCCCAGCAGGGAGATCACCGCTGGTTCACTTTACTTGGGTACATTCTGTCTAGAGAAGAAACTGAGTCTTGACAAGCTCCATTCCACGTGAACACCAAGAAGACCTGCTTCATCATTGCAGGTAGAAGTCCTGAGGGGTTCAAGGGGATTTTGCCGCACAGATTTTGAGGCAAATCCAGCCTTAGAGAGGGCTTAGCTACCAGGCTGGCTCTGGGATTTCAGATGGCGACATGCAGTTGCCTGTTCATGTGGTCCATTGTAAACAGGCCTTTCTTCTCTTCTGCCCCACCGCTGTACATGTGCTTGGCCCCATGTCCCAGGGACCTTTGAAAGCTGCATTATAGGTTCTCCCCATACAAAGTTTGGTTCAATACAGCCGTCAGGCTTTGGCCACATTACCCCTGCTAATTGGAATTACAATAGGCAGACTGCAGCTTTCGCTCCATCTCTCTGTTGCTTGTCATAATGTAATCAAAATCCCTCTCACTCTCTCTTTATCACGGAGCGTGACGGGAGTAGAGACGCCGGCAACCACGTGGCCTGCAGAGACTACGGATTCCTGCGGATCACACTGGGGCTGGGACGCTTTGCCATGGGGTGGGAAAAGAGACCCTCACTGACAAAACTCTCCTGGCTGCCTTTGGCCAAGCAGGTTAATGGGCAGGAACCTGGCTGGGCACAGCAGGGAGACAGAGATGGGGACTGAGGGGTGCTGGTGGAGCATGTCCTGTGGTTAAGAGGTGCAGAGTCAGGCTAAGACCAGAGGCAAGCACAGATTGATTCTAGACCTGGACACCGGCCGGGTGTCTGGACAGGAATAAGCCAAAGCTTTGTGCTCACATAGGAAGCTGACTACTTCTTGCTTAGCCCTAGTGCAAGCAAAGCTGAGATAGCATCTAAAGGCTTCAGCTTGGTCAGGATCCCTGCTACGCTAGATGCTGTGCACAAGTCCCTGCCCCAGCAAGCTCTCCAGCCCATTGACTCACAAACCCCTGCCCACATCTTGCTCACTGCTCCCCGCCTATTTGCAGCAGCTCTGCCAGCAAGAGGCCGTGCACGTCTCGCTCACACCAGCTCTGAAGGCTTGGCCAATTTACAGAGCCAGGGTGATACATAGCGGGCAATAGATACAGCATCTGTGATTTGTTGATCATTATCAAAAGGCAGTAATGCAGGGCTGAATTACCCAGGCGAAGGAAGGATCGGCAGCTTGGACCTACTCAGCTCCCCAGAAACTGGCCATAAACAAAACCCAGATAATTAGAGTGCTTGGGTGGAAATGCAGCCTCTAAGTATTCTTAGGCTCACGCAAATAAAGGGAATAAATTCTTGGAAGGTGCCAGGCTGGATGGGGCAGAGGGAAGCTCATTTTCCACATCACTTGATAGCAGCCGTTATAAATCTCACTGAAAGATGCACCTCCCCAGGCTAGCGATATTTTTAAACTCTGGGAGAGAGGGGGGAGAAAAAACACATTTTAGTATTTACACCACAGGCGAAAAGGGTATTTAAAAACCAGGGTACATTTTTGGAAGGCTGTTCCTCCCATGCCCAGAAAGAAAGGAAGAATTTTCTTTCTATAGCGTGATAGCTGGAAATATCAGCCCCAGAGAATTCATCGTTCCACCATCGTTCTGTTGTAAACTGAGAAATCAAACTCCCACAAAGACTGAGGGGAGTCAGGGGATAAAGATTCTTTCCCTGGCAAATCGCTAGTTCAGTTCCCAACTGAATCGGTAGCAAATGCAGATCAGCTCCTCTGAATCCTGAAGGGTGACTTCTGCACTGTCCCTGCTTACCTGGTGCCTGGGATAGTGTCCCATAGGAGATGAGATGACGTGGCTCTACACAGCAGCACCCTCATGGGAGCAGCAGGCTGGTTTGCTGGGCCAGGAGCCTGAGCTGGGAACCAGACACAGCAGGGATGGGACACCAGGGCACAGGGACCTGCTCAAGGATGTCAGTGAAGGACGTGGCCCTGGAGTTAGAGCCAGAGCAGAGCCCCACGTGGTGCTTTGCCCGCTGGAGCAGCGTGTCCCAGCCGTTCTGCACGGCAAGGGCACCTGAGCTGTGGGGCACCGGCTTGCGCAGGGTCACCAGGCCAGTTTTCCTTCCTGATTCCTTCCTGGTTCATGCTTCCTTCCCTGTGCAGGACGGGGAGTGGGGTGGGCTCCGTTTTTGGCAGTCACCTACTGATGATCATCGGCTGACCACAGGTTGACTGACGCTGCATGGCAACAGCCTGCCACGAGAGGTGTAACGATGTGAGAGTTCTCAGCCTTGCTCTCTAAGGGGTCCTACAGGACCCAAAGATAAACTGCCAGAGCACTGCCTTCCTCTACAACCACTGCAGCTTTCCTCCTGCCAAACTCAGTCCTGTTCCTAATTCCCTCCGGGATCCTCAGGCACTGAGAACATTCCTCCTTTTACAAGCTGTGTTCTGTGCAAGCCTCTCCCCCTCCCATCCCTCCCACCCCTTACCAGGACTGCTGTTATCTTCCCAAAAGGATCCTATTCAGCTTGTATCAAAGGGATGCATGAGCACACCCATTAGGAATCAGAGCATCAAGCAAATCCCCAAACAAGCCGCCTCTAAAGATCAGAGCATACTGTAATCACTCCCTCTGCGAGGAGATCCCAATAAGTCCTCCCTTACTTTCTCTGGGTCCTTGCTGAACCCAAGCACGTGAGATAGGTTTGGTAAGCTCAGCTGCATCACTAGTAAAAGACCCTTCATTAAACTTGCACACAGGGCTCCTGGACTCTCCAAGCTCCCTGCAAGCCCTCTCCTCCATTTCAGCACAGAGATGATGTTCAGAGGCTGCCCCAGCCCTCGTGCCCTGCATTGCTGCTGCACTGAAGGTCTGGGTCTCACATCCTGGCCAAGAGGAGCTGCTGCAGATGCCACAAGTGGTAGCAGGAGGTCTCCTCACCCTCGCCGTCCTCTCCCTGCTTCCCCATGGGAGACAGTGGAAAAGCAATGCCAGCCATGGGAGAGGGGAGCACTAGCAGCAGGGTGGGAATGCCTGCACAGGGCAAGCACCAGGAGAGAAGTGGCTCTCCGGGACATACATGTTGATTCACGTGTTGGTGCACATGAGTGTCTTTCATAACCATGGCCTCAAAGAGAAAAGTAAGGAGCCTTTCCTAAAGCCTTTCGTAAGACACCATGTGCTTTACCAATATGACACGAGCCCAGCACTTGGCTTTGATGTGGTAACAATAGATGTCCTGTAGCTTTGGGTCCTGGGCTGCCCCTTTCTTCAGCACCGACCACCGAGGTCTCAGCCCCTTGGTACACATGAATGAACTCATCCTTCCAGAGTAAAATACACAGAGCTCCAGTGAGTCCAGCTGTGGGGTGCAATGCACAGGCAGCAGCACTGCCTGTAGGGCCAAGAGGAGTCCTGTATCCAATGGAAACTGTGGCAGCTGATATAAATTACAGCATGGCAAGGATGCTGCTATGCAACACATCCCTGATCCTTAATGACCATACATGGGCACAGCCTTGGTTCTCCCCTACAGCCAGGAGATATCCCTTCCTGCTGCTTGGTCCCCAGCCACCGCGATGGTGGAGCTGACAAGGGAAGAGCATGAACAGACTCAGTAATGAACAGCTTGTGCGGTTGTCTCCACGGTACATCACCAAATCACTACCTGCTGCCTCTGCTCCAGCCCTTAAAACACTGCTTCTCAAACAGCTAAGTGAGTAAGGTGACACAGGCAAGAGTAGCAAGGAAATACTGTGTGCTGCAACCTCCCTGGAACAGGGGTGATCCTTCTCTTGTGCGTACTTACAGCCCTTAAACCGACTTTGATTATCCGTCCTTAACATTTCCTCTAGTTTTGTTACCCCCAGGCTAGGAAGGCCATCAGCACAACGACTCTGGTGGGAATGTGACTCCCTGCTTGCCTGTAAGGGGTCTCAGTGCTGATTATCTAGCCCAAGAAAAGTCAAAGAGTGAAGCCCATTAGATGCCTTTCCCTAAGGAAAAAGTAGCCATAGCTTGATGCAGCTTTATTCTCCAGTGAAAACAATGTACTCCTGACTGCAGGCTTTGTATGGATTTTAATCTGCTGGCAGCAATGGACACGCTTCTCCTGTCCCCCCAGCATTCACTTTGATGGGCAATAGCACTGATCAGTCTCTGGTGCAGTGGCTGTAGCTGCAGCAGCTGGGAAACCCGAGGCTGTAGCACACTAAGACACTGGGACAGTCTCTTTCTTTCTGGTCCCAGCCCAGTGGGAGGTGAAGAGATGTTTGAAGGCAGTGGAAACCTCCATCAGGGCCATGTGTTTGGGTGAGGGGTTAAGTTATGAATGCACATTGTGCTGCTAACTCACCCGGCCGCAGAGTGTGAGCTCAGCTAGTTCATTTGGTTGGGCTGTTCAAGGACGGGGCAGGGTTCACCATCGCTCACTGCTCTCCTCTGCCCTGTGCCATAGTGTCTTACACAGGGCAGCATAACCGTTGCGTATCAAGCTGCTCTACACAGAAACCTGAAGAAGATAGTGACAGAAACCCTGACCTTTCTCCTCAACTATCCAGCTCTCTGTATGTGCCTCCCAGCAAACCCTGTTAATCATATTAAACTCTCCCCTAGGTCTATGACTTCTGCCCATCATGGACTGTTTGTAACCCCTAGCTTTGCTGGGACACTCAGCATAACAGCTTTTAATTATAGACCTCTGCTTGAGCCCTTGAGTCCCACCAGCCTACTCTACATATTAGCATTAGACCCTGAGCCCATAGACAGAACTCTGCCCTCAGACTGCCCCCATGGGCTGTCTTTCCTAGGAACAGTGAGAATGGTCAATGAAAAGCTTCTCAAGCGGTATCCCCTTCAGTCCAGAGGGTATCAGAAATGAAACCTGGTTTTACCATCTGTGGGATGCTCACTACAAAAAGCAGATACCTATAAGGGCAGGTGAAATCCAGTGTCCCCCACTGCATCCACACGATGTGGCTACAGCCTCTCCACTGCAGCAGCCTGTTCTGATTCTATGTCTGTAGCCTCACACAGAGAACAAGGCTGGTTTTGCTCTCAGGTGGCCATAGAGCGCCTCGCTCCAGCCTCCTCGTCTCCCACACAGATGAGCCTTTGTGCTGGGAACCGCTCTCGCCTGTCACCAGAGCAGAAGCGCTGGATGTTAGCCACTGGCTGCAAGCTGCATGGACCCTCTGTCACTCCTGGCCATGCCACCGGATGCCTTGCTCTAGCAGGGGGAGAGGAATGGATCTTCCATGGGAAAGGAAAAATAGACTCCAATTCAGTCTGATTACGGGGTATTCCCAGGTAGAGAGAACTGCTGAGAAGAGAGATGGAGGCAGAGTCCTCTTGACTAACCAGGCTTGGAGCACCTGCTGTCACATAGCCAGGTGGTCCATCTGGTACCTGCCGCTGCTTCAAGGCAGTGATGTGATTTGCAGGTCCTTCTGTAGCATCCCTGCATGGTTGGGAGCAGATGGAGGCACTTTGCTACTTCCTGCAGTTAGAAAGGCAAATAGGCTGGGATGGGGAATGGAAACCCCCATCCCTGTGTCTTCTCTTTCAGGGAGGAGAGTCACACGGATCTTGCCGCTCCCTAAGCGCTCCCTACTGTAGGTCAAATGAAGATGGAAAGCAGTGCTCCACACCAATCTCCAACTGGACCAGCACAGAGAGAGAGGGGCAGAGTTAGGCGGATGGTGCTCAGAAAGTCTTTCTTCCTGCATCACACCAAATAATGTCAAAGGAGGATTATAAACCTCCTGCAGGGACAGCTTTATCTTGGGGGAATGAAGAGACAGTTCATTAAGTTGGGTCAGTTCCTCCTATCCATCCCACAGAGATGCCAAAGGGACAAGAGACCGCTGGCTGGATTCCCCCTAGCCCTGGCTGCTGCAGACCCATACCATGCAGGCACGAGCAGCCTCCCTAGCCTGGGACCCCCTGTCCTCCTAGGCTGGGCAAACAGCAAGGGACTGAAGCTTGCTCTCCCCCTCTCCTGCCCAGTAGCTGCTGTTTGTCTGCTTTGGGATTGCTGCAGAGCCGAGAGTTGCCGCAGCTTTTGTGATGACAGCCTGCTGCATCAGCCCCAGAGATGGGGAGAAACAGTGAATGGACAGCAAGGCGTTGAACTCCCCACGCTTCCTTGGAGAAGGAGGGACACACAGAAATGACAGCATAGGGCATATAAAATAACACAGTGCTGGGAAGGGCAAATTTCACTTCCTGTTTCTATGCGTGATATAGACGGGATTGTAAAAGCAGGACTTTAAACCTTGCATGGTGGCACGCTGGAAGGACACATAGGTGCCTGTCTGGCTGCCACAGGCTCTCACTCACACACTGATGGGAAACTGTCCTTCCTCCCATGGATGATACTTCTGCATTTGAGCAGATTGGGCAGGAGTTCCTCTTCTGCTATGGAGCCAAGGGGTTCCCCCTTGAAAACCAGGCTGGGAGGGTCTGTGCCTATGTGGGGAAGGGTAAAGTGCATCAGCCTAGCCTGGATTAAACCTTTACTGGGAGAAGTGAAGAAAACTGTAAGGCCAGGAGAATAACTGCAGCTCAACTGCAGCCAGAAGGAAAAGGGATGTATCATGAGAGATGTCATTCCTTAGTTAAACAAATTTTCACCTGGAACAATAATCTGGGTTAGGGAGCCCTCACTGCAGAGCTCTGAATTCTCTGTGCTGGGATGGCTGAGCTCCGGTAATTAACACAGTAGGTGTCTCAAATGCAAACTGGGTCCCAGCTCCAGTGGCTGGCGGCTCGAACTCACCCTGCATCAGAGCAGCCCTGATTTAATCTGACGTATTTGAAAAAGCAGGATCTCTAGGGGTTGCTCAGATTGGAGTACCTTTGTCCCTCCTTCGTTTGTTTCTGCTTTTTGTACTGATATGCCTTGCTGATGGCCTGTAAAAAGGACTGAGCAAGAGCCATCGTGACCTCGAGCAATGATGTTGCAAGACGCAAGCCTTATCTCAGAGGATTGTGGCCGTCCATCTGAGGTCTTACCAACACATCCCTGCAGCATTCACAGGCAGCCTGAACTGCTCTCCCAAAGAATCATTTTCCCCTGATGCTGCCACTGTGTGATGGGCTGTCCCTACCCTTAGAAGCGCTAGCAGAGGGCAAGGGGTGCCAGTGGAAACGCGGGCCTGGGAAGCAGGTCACGACAACCGGCTCTTCTGGTTCCCTTCGTGATTCAGCCGAGGTGTGAGCGGTGCCCAAAGGATCCTTCTGGTGCCTGCCTTTAAACTTGGCTTTGTGGCTGGTGCAGCTGCAGCCCAGAGGAGGGGTGATGCGAGGAGAGATGTGCCAGGCTCCACCAGCACCGGCATCTTGTCAGCCACCGGCTAATGTTGAGCATTTGCCTCACGCTAGATGTGCTGCTGGATGTGGTAATGCCCCTGCTTCTGTACATCTATTTGCAAATGGATCCGTGTGCACTGGGCTGGGAGCTCTTGCTTGATTAACGCTGCCGGTTCAGAGAGCAAATAGCATTAACCACAGCCGTCCCCTGGCTCTGGCCATGGGGCAGACACCCTCCTGCTTGTGGGCTGAGCTGGCTCTCAACACAGCCTGTCGCCTCACCCACACTGACACATACATGAGCTCATCAATTCACACCAGGTTAAAACTCGGTGGGTTGGTTCCACTGCAACAAGCGAGGTTTAATGAGAAAATGCCAGCAGAAGATACACTTCTGCTTCCTGAAATAGCCTGATGTCGCTTCTGAGTTTTGGGAGGAGATAGGTGGGGGAAAGAAAAATAACAACTAAGAACACAAACCAAAGGCTGAACAAAACTCTGGCAGCTTTTTGGCTGCTTTAGGATATTAAAGCAGCTCTAGAGTACAAGATGGACCAGATCCTGCAGTCACACACTGTGACTATTCCCAGCACTCCAGATTGCTGTTGTACCTCCCCAAAAAAGCATCCCCCATCCAGCTGCAGCCAAGTTTGACCCAAGGCCTCCAGGTCACTTGGGCTCAGTCAATGCCGCTTTGAAGCGCCGTGATGGAAAAACCTTGTGTCAAAGCTTCAGACACCTCTCCAGCTCTCCCCTGCTGAGGATCTCAAAGCACTTTGCAAAGTAAGACTCGCAGGCCCCTCGCAGAGCCCAAGAGGTAGCCCAGTGACAACAGACAGGAATTTGCCCGCAGACAGAGCGGAACACTTGGAAATAGAGGGCCGGGTCTGCAGACGCAGGACCAAGGACAAGATGAATGCCTCTTCTCTGCCTGGTTGCATCTCAAGCTGTACTGAGTTTCATGGCGGGGATAAATAGACAGATTGCTAAGACTTGGAAAGCATAAATTTAACTGCAAGTGTTCTTAACCTCCAAAGATCTGCCTCGGATCTCCCCTCCTCAGTAACCCACGGCTCTTCAGTAAGCACTATTCATATCAATATCTTGAAGTCCTAATGCCGTAGCCTGAGTTGATACCTGGTTAATGGTTCCAAACGGATAGGCAGGCAGATCTGCGTGGAAGGCTGCAGGAGCACTGAATTGAATCCGTTCTGGACGATTGAGCCGATCACATTAAAGACAATTTGTAAAGCAGATTTTATAAGGGACTCCTTACGGCTTTTACAGCAAGGAACTTTTATTTCCTTATCAGAAAAAAAAGCTAACATTGTCAGAAGGGGGAGGTAAGTATACGTGGATGGGAGACAAAATGAAATGGCATTGATCAGATGAGCATGAAAGGTTTTCCAGAAAGCAGGTAGTGTCTCCTGCCTTCCTCTCATCCTTCTTGGCTGCTATGTTCCAAACCACATTTTCCAACAAAGTCCACAGCTACTGATTCAAAGCTTACATATGGCTTGTTTTATTTATATACGTGTGTGTATATATATATATGTGTGTATATATATCCTCAGCTGATTTTGGCCCAATGCATTGCAAACTTGAGGAACTACCTGCCTCAGTATGGCAGACCTGTGGTTTAGTAAGGACTGTCAGGCTGCTGTGGCTTTGTGCAGCAGCTAGCACAGCATTGTGCTGGTCCTCCCCTGCAGCTCTGGGATGCATCCACAGTACAACTAAGCGCACGAATGAATGAATAAATATGTAACATGGGATCAGTCATTCCTGCAAATGTGGTGCATCCACCACTAAACTGGTCCAGCCGAGAGTCTCACCCACACAGGCTGCGGGGTACTCGGTGATCACGAACTGGGGTTGGGAAGGATTATCTTCCCGGAACATTGCAGAGCTGGCTGTACCCTTTGCTTGGCAAGGCACCACTAGATGCACCACTGGCTTATCCTGGCAGAGCTGTCAGCGGGACAGTGCAAGACAAACTACCAGGCTACTGCAGAGTGGCAGGAGATGAGTTTGCCTGACTGCTGGCAGCAAAGCCTTGAGAACAGCCAAAAATAGGATAAGCGGGGGGAAGAAAAGCCTTTCTTGGCAGCACAAGGTGAGATGCCAGGCTGCGCCAGGGTCACTGTCTGTGTGTCTCCTTGGTGAAAGCTATTCCTAGAGGGACTGTGGAAGCATAAACCCCTTTTGGTTTACCCAGCACAGTCACCTCAGCATTACTGCAGCTCCAGTGCCTTTCGCTGGGAAGGTTGGGGAAGGTTGCCTGCAGCAGGCTGCTTAGTGGAGGGATGAGAAGGAGGGAAGACCAGGTGAAGAATGGCATGGAAAGTTCTGAGACTCCTTGTGAGGAACCAGAGCTCAGCCAGGCACCTGCCTGGAAGCACAGAGGAGTGCAGAGAGCCCAAGGCTGTCCCTTCCATCACCTCTTTCTGTAATGCACAGCAGATCTCTTTGTCCTAGGCATACAGAGGTATACCCAGACCTGTTTTCTCATCACTCTCTTAACCTTTTTCATCTCAGAGTCTCCCTGGTTTCTCGATTGCCACCCCCTGCCATTTCACCTCTGTCCTCATCCATTTTAGCTGGACCATTCAGTCACTGTGCTCTGTTGATCTCCCATGCACTGGATGCTGTCACCTCTGTCTCTGCTAGCGCCAGAGACCCCTGGGCCCTGGCACCGGCTCTGATGGCGGGTCCTTTGGCCCAGACCTTGTTAACTGTGGCCACATCCCAGTCACAGCCCAGCCAGCCTGGCTGCTCTTCTAGAATGCTGCCCCAGCCCAATGAGAGGGCGAGTGGAGGCAATTCCACCCTGCTTGCACTGCAGCTTCTCTCCAGCTGCAGATCCCACTCCTTCTGCAGGCAGAGGCTGCCTCGTACCCCTGCAGAAGGCTGGGTACCACCCGGGGGTAGCACATGTGTCAGCTACCAGCACTCCAGACACAGCCACCAGGAGCTCAGCCTCAAAAAGGCAAACATCGGTCCTATTTGCATTTCCCAGTTCATTCACAAGCGCTGTAAACCCAGACTGCTGGTCCCCCTTCCATGTCTCCCACAGCCGACTCCGGAAAGCCCTCCGGGATGGCATTAACCCCTTCTGCGCTGGAGCAGAAGAGTCCCCCGCAGGGCACTTTGCAAAGTGGGTCACTCTTCTACTTCAAAGAGGTGTGCAGGACCGAACGAACGGGGCAGGACCCAGCCCTGGGGTGGGGACACAGGGGCTGTTCTGCAACCACCTCGGTAGGTCAAATGAGCCGGGGAAAAGTCGATCCAAACCTTTGCCCACCTCCTCCTTTCCAGGCATGGATCAGAACCAAAGGGATGGGTCAGATACCATCAGGCACCCGAGTGCGAAAGCAGTGAAAGGAAGGTCTAAAGCCTGGGAGAAGCCCATCCCTTCCACAAACGAGCCCGTAGGAAGTGTGTGTGTGTTGAGGGGAACGGGGGTTTTGGGGATGCTGGACAGCTAAACCCTTCCTTTCTCTCCTTCCGAAACATCTGTGCTCATTACCCAGCCGTGTGGCTCCCTCTCCCTGGCTGCTATGCCTCGCTAGACGTTGCTCGATCCAAAAAGCAAACAAACGGCCTCAGCTCCCAGGACTCCGGAGCCCACTGCCTGCAGCTGCTTCCAAAACAAACGATCGTGTTGTTCCTTTCCAAGCCAGCGATGAAATCGGCCCCGACTCCCTCCCGCCCTCACGCAGATGCTTCCACACCTGCTCCAGACCCGGGCGCGCACCCCAAAAAGCCGATCCCCCCCCTACCCGCACCCCGTTCCCCCACCGGCACCCCGCAGCGCCCCGGCAGAGCCCACCGCCTCCCGGGGGGACCGGCCGGCAGCGGCTCACCTGGTAGGAGCGCGGCCGCCAGGATGCAAACTCCGATAGTCCACCGAGATGCACGGCAACTTGTCTGCAGCCGTGAAGCCATGAGAGTTCCTTAGGAGAAATGGGCAGGGGTCGGTCTGGCAGCGTCGCTGGGCCCCCCCAACCCCTCCCCGACCCCGGTGGTTTAAGTTCAGGTCTGCTTAAGGGATATCAGGATTGAAAAAATGTAGGTGCGGGAGGACAAAGAGGTGCTGCGCCCGGCGGGAGGACGGCGGCCGGAGGAGAGCTTCGCACATCCGCAGGGGCCCTGGGGCTCGGCGGGACGCGGGGCCCCTCTCCTCGGGCGCCGGGGCAGCGCGGTGCCTTCCTCCGGGAAGCGAGCACGGCCGCAGAGCCGGGCGGGCGAGACGGGGAGGGGAGAAAAATGCGGTGGGAATGAAAAAGGGAAGGAAAAAAGGAAAACGGAAAGGAAGGGGGGCAGGAAAAACGAATCAAGAAGAGCGAGGGAGAGCCCTCCGCGGGCTGCTGCCGCCGCTCGCAGCGCGGCGGTCCCGTGGCTCCAGCGGCGGGGCTCGGCAGCCCCCGCCCGCTGCCTGCCCTCCGCTTCCCGGGGCGCCGGGAGCCCGGCGGCGCTCAGGCGGCGGCAGCGGCGGCGGCGAGCCGGGTGCGGCGCTCCATGGCCGGGCGGGGGGCGCGGGGCCGGGCCGGCCGCGGGGCGGGGGGACGCGGGGGTGCCCGGGTTGCGAGGCACGGCCGGCGGCTCCGCTCGGCTCCACACGCACACACAGTCCCGGGCGGGGCGGCGGCGGCGGCGCTCGCCCTCTCCCGCGTGATGTCAGCGCACAGCGGAAGGAGGGCGCAGCGTTAACCCTTCGCCTTCGCCGCGCTCCGGCAGCCGCCCCGCCGCGGGGATCGCAGCGACCCGCACCGGGCGCTGCCCGCCTCGGCTTGCGGTGGGGCCGGGGGCACCGGCGTGCCCAGCCTCGCCTCTCCTTCCTCCTCCCGCCTCTCCTCCTCCTCCTCTCCTCGCCTTCTCCCCTCCAGCCGGCTGCTGTTGGCAGCTGTCCTTTGTTAGGCGAGTGTCCGGCGTACTTGCAGGCGATAATCTGGGGGCCCAGGGCGCCGCTCTGTCGGTGTACTAAGGTGCTCTGCGGCCGTGCTTCAGCACCCAGGCGCTGCGGACTCGAGGCTTGGTTTCCGAATTCCCATACGGATGGTGGAACGCCTGGGCCGTGGCTGCTGACGGGGGTTGCAGCATTGATCCGGCATGCAAAAATACCTCACATAAACCGCGAGTGAAACAGACACAGCTATCAGATAGCATCGAGATTTGCGCTCGTAAATGCTTCGGATGCAGACCCTAAGTAATATACAGTGTTTTCGTGGGGCCTGCTGAAAGAAGGACCTTGTTCTGGACACACTGTGTGTGCGCTGATAAGCGAGGGGATTCAGAATGAGCACAAGGGCTGATGCACTGAAGGAGGGAGGCACTGGTTTGCTGTGCTTTGTAACAGCCCTTATTATGTGGACACAGACACAGCCTTTGTGGATCTTTTGCTAAGGAGGTATTTAGCTTGCTAATGCCAGCTCCTGAGCTGCCCTGGCCTCCACAAGGATGCTGAACCCCAAACAAAGATGTGAACAACAATGACAACAACCAACAACAAAGTCATGTTGATTTCAAGCTCCATTAGAACAACACAGGAACAAATCAATGCCTGGCAAGCAGAAAAGGACAGAATCAGTGGGGAAGGATACCACACATAGTGGAAAAGGGAAGGGGGGGGGGCAGGCAGCAGCTATAAAAAGATATCTCTAAGGACCCCTTCAGCAGTCTCCTCCTTCTTTTAATTCCTTTAGAAGTTAATTCCTGTTCGAGGGAAGGATGGGCAGCTCTGTAACAAAGCGGATTAGCCAGATACAAGGTTTGTTCCAAAATAACAAAAGTTATTACGTAGTAATGAGGTTTAGTTAATAGATTCACAGACTTTAAGGCCACTGGGATTCCTCTGGACATCCTGCTTGTGGAGCGGATGCTGAGCTTGCCCTGGTGATTTCTGCCTCCTGCCTCTTGTGTTAAGCTGGAGGCCAGAGCTTAGGAGCACGACTCCCTGTCCTTGTGGACAGGCAAGCTATGGAGAGCTTCCGGCAGCCTTGCAACAGGTTTTTCAGTGGTTGATTTTCCTGTCCTTGGAGTGTTTATCTAGCTAGTTTCACCTTTAAACCATAAAATCTCATTATTTCTTTTCCCAACTCCATTAAAGTGATACCTCCGATGAGACACTACTCCCCTGGGCAGGTCTCTCTAAGTTGCAATCAAGTCCCCAACATTGCACAATGCTCCAACTTACATTCTTCCCAGTGTTACGCTCTCCCATCTCCCTTTTAGGGTATTGCCACTGGCATCTGAGATGCATGGGGCAGGCCAGACCTCAGCACTATTGTTATAAGCTTTATGCAAACCCAGGCAAAGGCATCTTGGGTTGGTTACCCTCGCTTCACACATTCAGGGTTTCCTTCACAGGCCCAGCAGCTAGAGGTTTTCCTCTGTGAAAGGGAAGAGAATAGCCAAAGTTGTGATTATGCAGTACGCCAGGCAGGTCTGTTCTCACCCTTGGCAACCCTTTGATGCTGCTTGGCCTTGAGGAGCAGTGATGGTTTGGCAAACACTGAAATTGCCCGAGTCATTCACTGTGATTGCTAGGAAGGGGAACGCTGTTCCTGGGGGCTTGTGGGTGACACACAACAGACATGGCCAACACAGGGAAGTCCCTCCTGGTTTGTTGCAAACTCAAATCTGAAACCAATCGCAGAAGGAAAAACTCGGGATTGATCATAGCTTGATCTAAGCAAGCTGACATTTCAGTGCTGCGTCTGGGGTATGATTAAGATTTCCCTTCAAGAATATGGGGAGATTTCATAGAGCCTTGGGCTTTGGGCTCCCAAATCACAGACCTCAAGCATTTGAGACAAAAATGTAAATCCATTAACAGCAGCAGCAGTAGAACACTAGCCCTGGTGCATCAGGCCTAACTTACTGAGCCAGAATGTATTATTTTCCTGATCCTGTGCAAAGCAAAACCCATCACATTCGGCACAGTTCTGGCTGTTAACTTCTAAGATTTATTACACAGTGCCATGGGGCCCCTGTTCTGCAGCTTTTTGTGAGTCCAAAATTTCCGTGAAGCCCAAGGGGACTTCTGCATGAGCAGGAAAGGCAGGACTAGAATACTTCAGTTTGGCAGTTTTCTGTTATTTCCAGGGGAGGAAGAGCATAATATGTACCATATTTAATTGCATCACACTGATTTTTTTGATTTGGGGAGGTCTCTGTGTGCATGTCCTCTGAGGGGCTGGTGAGGCTGCCTTCTGCTTCGCTATATCAGCTGGTTTAGCCGATTGTTTTGTTCCTTGTTTTGCAGCAGTAGGTTTCTAAAGCGCATCCCAGCCAGAGATGTGGAGGAGGAGCCCTAACTACTTTATATACCATAGTGCCTGCAATAATAGGGCAGGGGTTTCAGAGGTTGCCCACCCTTTCCACTCCTAGTGCAGGAACACATGAGCCATTCTGAAGCTCAGAAATCCCTTTCATTAATCTATAGACATATTCCACTAGAAACAAAGGGAGAAAAAAACCAACCCATGTGGTGCTTCAGATAGTCTGAAGGACTGGCCTGTGAGGAATCCCCCTTCCACAATGGGCAAATGGGGAAAATCATTCCTAATACCGTACAGAAGTGATATTTACCCACTCCTGATGTTTAGGGATGGTAGAAGTCTCATTTTAGATAGCAACTAGCCATCAGAACAGAGATGCAAAAGTTATACCATCCTCTACACCCCTGTGAAATCTGTCTAAGGCACAGATACTAGAAATGGTGCAGTAACTTGGCCGACACTTACATAAGTTGTCATGCTAATACAGTTCTTGAAAATTGCCGTTAAAGCATGAAACAACATTTGGCTGGGAGAAAAACAAGGCTTGCTTGTAGTTGAGCACTGTTTTGTCCGCCCAGCATTTTGGCTCTTCAACCAGCACAAGTTTTCTGCTGATGCTGACATGTGAGGTAACGTCTCTGCAGCAACCTGCTGTAATAGGACATTTCATGTGTACCTCCCCAGTGGCTAACGTGGTTGAGCACAGTCTTTTGGCAATGTGCAGGAGGACACGGGATGAGTTCAGTAAGGGTTCCGCAGTGACACAATTCCTTTGGATGGGGTCTTTCCTGGCAAGCTGATTCACATCCTTTCCCGGGGCTGAACAGTTGCTGGGCTGGAATCAGGGCGAATGGCTCATCCAAATCTTTGGAAATGCAGCTCCTATCTGCTCTGGGATGAGCACAGCACATGCTCAGGAACAATGGGGCTGGGCTGATGGATTGCCCTCAGGGGACCACTTCGTTTCCATCCTCGGGGCTGCTGCCTGCTACGGAGGAGGGAATGTCACCCAGGAATTTCCCCACGATGGTGAACTCCAGTTCCCCCACTGATGTCTGGGGCTGTGCCTCCACTCCCCTTCCCCAGCCGTGGCCATTGTCCAGCGGCTCCCTGCACACACACTGTCTGGCAAAGCTCTGCAATGTGAAAGGCTCTTGGACTTGAGTGGGCATCTTATATAATTTTATACAATTATTATTACCAGAAGGAAAGTAGCGGGGGGAGGAATTGCTCCTTAAAACATTCCTCTGTGGGTTTTTTCAGCTGCTTTTGTTTGATCAAGAGCCCCCAGCGGAAGCCTGTCATTCTGAGCTGGGAGTGCATTTGACACTTCTGTCTCCGCTATGTACCTGGTGTGTATTTGCTGCGGTGCTGATTACATTAAATTCTGTGTTTATAAACATTTTGAATCAGTGCAGAAGGCTGTGCTGAACGGAATTTTAAAGCCAGCATCCGTTTTATTTTTGCCTTTTCATCTGTAAACACACATAATGTGTGCGCAGCGCAAACAACAATGAGGGATCAGAAGAGCAAAGGGCTTCCTGAGCTGATTCTTTGCTTGGCTTCACTTCTGAGCTCTCCTGGTACAGCCTCCTACATGCTTACATGAACACACATACGTATGCACACGTAGACACTGTACAGGCAGCAGACACTCCTTCACATCTGAAAGCACTATCCTTTTAAAAGGCAATTCAGTGCTGATAGTCACTCCTGTCCTGCTGTTCTCTGGATAGGCCAGCAGCTGGAGAAGATATTAAATCTGAACTGGTGAGAAAATTGCCTCCCAGTTAAGGGAAGCTGATTGTAAGGTAAGGTTTAAGCAGTCTGCAAACAGCAGTGGGGTTTTTCTGTCCCCCTCTCTTGAAGGGTTTGTAATAGCCTCCCTGCAATACTATCTGAGCGCCTTAACCCTCTCAATCCCCACAGCACCCCCTTGTGAGACAGGAGTTAATCCATAATCCTCATTATACATGGAGAAAAGAAGCCCAGGGAGATTAGGAATACCAGCCTTGCAGGAAGCAGTATGAATTCCAGTATGGGCTTTCAGTGGAAAGTGCCTCTAAGTGCAAAATTAGTGGGCTTGGAAGGACCCACGTTTTGGAAATGCCCAACAGCAGCTGATCTGGGTGCCTCTCAGTTCAAGCAGCAGCAAACTGGGTGTGAATTTGGGCTGGAGTGCGCCTGCATGGGTAAGACTGCTGTAAGCAGTATCCATGTGTAGCTCGGTCCACTCTTCTTGGCTTTCTGTGCCAACAGGCACCTTCCGCTCCAGCCATTAACGCTGAACTTCCTGCTGGGAGATGGTTTTAATTTGGAGCAGAGCTCGGCAGAGGAGGGGTGGAGGCTCCATCTGTTGATAGGCTGGGGAAAGGGTTCCAAACGTTGTGAGTGCTGCTGGGGCACCTCCCGCCTTCCAGCTGCAGGAGCAGGGTCAGTGCAAGCATCCCGCCGGAGCAGCGGGATGCGGCTGTGTCCATCCTGCCCGGCACAGGGACCGGGGCCACGGCGGGAGGAGCCTGTGTGGAGGAGCAACGGGCCGAACACCTTGCAAGGAAAAAGGTTGGGAGCCCCAGCGCCGGCCCCGGGCGCCGCCGCACCGAGCACAACGGCCGAGCACCACCTAGTGTCAGCGGGACCGGCTCGGCCGGGCAGGGCATCACCGGTACCGCGGCGGGAGGGCTGCGTGCACATCCGTAGAGAGCCAGTGGTAAAGGTTAGGCAGAGCATTCGGAGATACTAAGGTGTAGAGAAAGAAAATAGGCGTGGAAATACGACATGGTTTAGTGTGAGGTGTGCCTGCCCATGGCAGGGGATTGGAACTAGGTGATCTTAAGGTCCTTTCCAACCCAAACCATTCTATGATTCTATGAAACACATTCAAAGGGCATGTGTTCCTGGCATTGCTAATGAGGTCCGGCCAGGGGAATTCTCCCTTTTCACACTTGTCTCTCAGCTCCAACACCTGAACTGGTACGCTCTCTGGCACTGACACAGCTCATTCAGAGCATGCACAAGCCTCAGGGGTTATTGTATTAGAAAATGGTATGCATTATTGAACAGTGCTGTAGCCCTGCCTTCCTGAGTGCCTTGGCAGTGCCCATGCATGGCAAGGAAGGCAGGACACAGAGTCCCAAACCAATACCCAGAATAGCCTTCTGTCTGAGGGTTTTAGAAGCTGCTGTGCAGTCATCCATGAGGGAAAAGCCACAGAGAGGATTTCTTCTGAACTGGAAATTCACTGACATGCTCTGCTTCGGATTTGAATCAGGATCAGAACTTGCTGTAAATTTACAAGTGGAAATAAGCCCTTTGCTTCTAGTAGCTGGACAAATATTCTTCTTTTCTTGCATAAGCTCTTCTGGAACCTGATCTCTGGATCAGAGGGTGAGAAGTCATGAGGTTCACAGGCCTGTCTCATTTTCAGGCTGTCAAGTCAATAGCACCAGAGTGTAAATTTGATGCTATGGCAGTAGAGCTGCTGCTGTGAACGGGGAACAATGCCCCTGTAGGCACCACAATGATCTGGAGGGGGACATTGCCATCAGCAGGGCAACTCCACTGTCACCCCATTGGAATCCCAGATCGACTCCCCTGTGTCAAGGCGCACCTCTGGAGCAACTCCAATGCAAATCTGCAGCAAATCCAGACCAGACATGGGAATTTCTGGTGTAAATCTGGAGTTGAGCACAATTAGTGCTGTGAACATGAAGCAGGCCCCCCTGCAGGGCAGTGTGGCAGCCCAATCTGTGCTGGTGTGGTTGGACACAGAAGGCAGCCCCAGCCCTGTTCCCGTGCAGATGTGAGCTCTGTTTAAATCCACATCCAGGTGGGGACACATTTCTGCTGCACAAGCACCTTCCTCATTCAGTGCCATTTGCTTCTGATGCACATCCAGCAAAGACTGTCCTCTCTCCCCCCCTGCTTTCAGCCAGGCTGTTAATTTCTGGCTGTCGCAAACGAGCTGTTCCTCTGTGAGCAGAGCCCTCTGCCCCTCTCCACCAGGCGAGGCAGGCATCAGCCTTGTCAGCATCAGAATCGGCCACAGGAATCAACACATCCCGGTGATGCTGATTTATCGCCCTCTAGGTTGTCAGCATAAATACTTCATAAACACAGATATGAATAATACAGGCTGAGTTTACCTTGTCGGCATGAATGAATCTCCTGTTGGAGAGCGAGGGGAGGCTATTGCCAGGCTGCGCATGCAGTGGAGGTCTCCTGTGCATGCTCCTCCGCCATCCCAGGGAAGGCAAGGGGTATTAATCCAAACAGTCCTTCTGTGAACCTGGAGTAATCCCCTTTGCAGCCTGTTTTTGTAAATGCCAACTGGGCCTGGCTCTTGTCTATTGAGGGGAATTTTGCTGCAGTCTGAGGAGTTAGAGATGTGAATTTGGAGGGACTCCAAGGGAAATGTTTCTGTCAGCCTGGAGTAACTGCAGAGAGGCCAGCGAAATGATGTTACTGTTCTCTCTCAGAGGACAAACCTCTTCTCATGGGCCAATTCCCTCCTCCTGTCCAACTGTGGGAGCAATTGTTCTCCATCCATGAGCTTTGCTATGCAGATGTTGGAGGAAGGAGGTCACCTTCCTTCTGCCAAGTTCCTAGGAGATTATGAGACTTTTCTGGAGATGCTGGATAGGGAGGCATTGCTCATCTCCCTGGGAGAGCTGCTGGCCTGGCACTGAGGATGGGCATTTTTCCTCATGGCAAGTCTACCCAAGCTTTCACTCAACTAGCCAAATAGTCAGGCTCTGCTTGATAATTCCTACTAGCTGTTTAGTTGGGGGGGGCTGTGTGATGGAAAATGATATTAGCAAAAATCTGGTAGATCTGTGGCACTTTACAGCTTTCCCATGGATCCATGGGTGTTCATGGATTCCTCCCCAATGGATTCATGCAGGCCTGGGACTTGGGGGAGTCCTAGTGTTTGGGGATAATGCGGCTATACTTCCAAATGCTGTAAGACCTTGCCATCCTGAGCACACAGTAAGAGTTGTAGGCTGACTTACTGAGTCATCTCTTTCCAAGCAGGGAGAAAAATGTCACATTACATTCTTGTTTGCAAATTTTTCACATGTGTGTCTTAAGTTCTTGACACAGATGAGCTCACAGTGGAAGCTGACTGCAGAGCTCAATTCTCCATGGTTTTGGTGGAGGTTTGGTGGTGTTTCTGGGTTCCAAGCTGCCTTCTCATGGAGTGACAGCTAAAAGAGCATCTACATGGAGTTTCATGGTAATAGAATTCAGCATCTCTTATCTGTGGCAAGAAGACAGACATCTTCTAGCAGCAGAAATAGACTCCCGATATAGGAGTCTCTATTAGTCTGTATTTCTGACACATATCTTCCCGTGGAGCATTCTGTGTGGTGTTCAAGGCCAGGTAGGGCACAGTTATATTTATTTTGCCCTGATACAAACAATTGGGACTAGAATTCACTTTGCAGCAGAGCTACCAGTGCCTGTCTGTAATACCTATTCTGCTAGTGTATCTGAGCATCCAGATATGGGTCTGAGACCTCATCATTTCATGCCTTAGTTTACCACCAGACAATATGTCACAGCTAACAGGAGAGTTTTGAGGCCAGAAGCCCTTAGTGGCTTCAACAAGCTCATCCAGAGCTTAGGTAAATGAATAGATGGTTTCCATCTGGAGCATTATGGGAATCTGGCCCTCTTTGGAGGTGACGCGTCGTAAGATGGATAATAGCAGGGACAAGCTGTTAAGGGCTTTCTGTCCTTCTGCAGACAGCAAAGGTTTCATCTTTTAAGATAACCTGAGAGGAGTAGGAGTATGGGCTCACTCCATTTGTCAAGTGATTCTTTTTTTTTTCTTTAATGCATTTAAATACTTTTACAGTGTCTGTTAATGAAACTTTGGTGACCCTGGGCTCCTGAGGGAATCCATCTGCATCTAAGTGGTGGAAAATGAACTTGTTAATGGCTGGGGCCTGCTCAGTCAATATAGGAAATTGATTCTTAGTGATGAAGGGCTGTATGGGAAGGGGCTTGGCTAAGTGGGTTTTATCTTGAGGATGAATAGGGATGGGTGGGTGGGCAACGCAGAGCAGTGACTGATGAAGAGGATCAGATGGTGGCTGGGAAAATGCCTCATTTTGACTGCTAACTGCAGAGAATTAGAAGAGCTTGCCAAACTGAGGTACTTGTGCCTGAAGGACATGTGGAAAGCCTGTGTAAGATCTGATTGCAATCTCTCTACTTCTCTCTTCTGTGCTTGTATTCCACCTAGCACCATAGGAGGTCTTCTTTCCCTTCATTGCCAGTTTCCCTCTAGGAAGGAGAGTTATCTCCCCAAAACCATCCATCCCTGCTCCCATCAAACCTAATCTCTTCCTGTCACAAGTAATTCAGCATTGGGAGGGAGACTAGAGCTCCTGGAAGAGCTCACACTATGGATAACAGAGGATAAAGGCTGGCACTACCAGAAAGCCATTGGAAAGCCATGCACCAGGTACCTGGGTCCTATGGGAAGTGCTCTGGAGTAGTTTGGACATCTGTCCTTGCATCTAACAGGAGTTATTTTGTCCTTTACTAAACCTCTCCACTTCCAGCTCATTCCTTTCCTCTATGGCCTTTCTGCACTGCAGCAGGGACACAGGTTCCCCTGAACTTGTACATGAGCAGGGACTTGCAACTCCAAGGGTATTTGCAGCAGTAGAGTTACATCATTGAGGGGAAGATGTAAAGGATCATACCTGGCTATTTGGCAATCTGCTGCAGGAAATGGGAATTACCTGTGTGGCTATGGAGACCCATTGCTCCTGCTCAAGGGGAAAGGTACGAAGGTGGGGAGGAGGAGGACAAATCAGAAGAGGTAAGAAGGGAACAGGAAGCATATTTGTCTGCATTTGGGGATGTTGTGTGTGCTGTACACACCGTCTGTGCACTGGTGAAACCATGTTGGGTCTTTTAAGAGCACTGATCCGCCCTTTCATCTCTCACACAGGGCAAAACACGTAGCATGGAGCTGGGAATAGAGCCTCAGACAGAGTAAATTGGTCATGTTCTGCTGGTATCCACAGGGTGATGCTGATTTTCATTACAGAGGCGGATGGCCCAGTGAGATCACAACAGCAGGGCTGACTATGCTTTTAGGCAGGGTCCCTTTACACCCCCCTCCTCTGCTTCGGGGGGATCACCCTGGTTTAGAGCAGCCGAACCTTCAGGGAGTGTATGAAAAAGGCAAGTCTGGAAATGCAAGGAAAACCCTTATGGCTCTAAAGCAGCTTTGGACATGTGCAAAATGCTTTGGGATCTGCAGCAGTCAGTTGCCAAAGATGAGCAGTTTAATTAGGATGTGATTGGTGCTATGCCCTTCAATGATTCGCACATCCCGTGGGTCAGATCCTCGGCTGATAAAAGCTGGAGAACTGAACTGATTTATGTCCACTGAAGATCATCTGCAGCAAGTCCATATTATACCATTCGATGAAGAGTCTTCTCTCTCTCTTCTCTCTCCACTTGCCTTAAGTCACTAAAATCTGCTTCATTAACAAACTCTCCCTAATCACTGCTCCTGAGCAGTGGAGCACTTTGCCCAGTGGGGCTCTGTGTGAAGCTTCTGCCCAAGGATTGTTACAGCGAGTATAATGCACACTTTAATGGCTTTGCTTCTCCTTAGCCAGTTGTTAGAGGATATGGAGCAGCGACTGTGCAAAGCTCACTGTGCTGGGAGTCTCTCATGGGTGGCTGGATGTTAGCTGTGAATCTGCTCACCTCCTGAACGATTAAACATTTTCCTTCTCTAAACAGCCTGCTTTGAATCACAGTCTTTTAGCCAAAGGCATTTTTTTGCAGAGTCAGAAAGGGGATGGTGGAGGTGATACTTCAGGTTTTAGGCATGTCATGGAAAGAGTTTAGAGGTCTTTATGGATTTTTCTGGCAGTATTTGACTGGAGATTTTTGGGAAAATAAAAGAAGAGGTTCCCAAGAAATACAGTTTCCTGATCTGGAAGTGATTAGATTTTGTCTATGCCATGAGGGAGGGAAAGATGGGTATTGAAAAGAGCAGGTTCAGACCTGGAAGCATGAACAGTCTATGTGCTCAACAGTGGCTGCCAATGCTCTCTGCCCTGTGGGCTCTTCTTGCAGCCCCGCTCTGTCAGCACGGCTGACGGAGACCCGCGCCCAGCCCCACGAAGCAGAGTGAAGAGTATAATTTAAGCTGTTCTATTCCTGTCCTGGCGTGGAGCCATTTGTTTGAGACGTAAGAGTCTCCCCCACACAACCCTTCGCAGCAGCGTGTTTGCTGTGGGGAGCCACGCACTGTGCTGAGGTGCTGGGGGAGCAGCGAAGCCGTGAGGAGCAGCCCAGCCAGCATTATCCTGTGGGCGGCTTGTTTTTCATCCTTCCCACCCTCTCAGTGATGATGAGGCCTATTTTTCTCTCCTTCTATGTGCAGAAATAGCTTGCGTTTGTCGTAAATCACCTCGGCTGCAGATGGTGAGTCACTGGTTGATCAAAGGCGAGACCCTTTTCGAGGTCTGAGAGGAAGACTGGATGCTTCAATAAATCATTAGGAATCAGCAGTAAAGAGAGTTTCCTTGGGTTTAACAAGAAAGCCTCACCACTCCCCTCCTTTGTCCGCCATGCCCCCTGGCTTGTGCAGTGTAAATTGAAAATTTCAGTGACATCAATGGCATTACCTGATTTAGGATTCTTGTTACAGCTATTCCTGGGCTTTGGGCAGTAATTTTCTGCCCCAACCATCAAGTCTGGATGGCAGCTTGGGAAAGTGCTATGGCCAAGGGGCATAATTATGACTGAGCACAAGTGCTAGGAGCAGGGAATGAGAAAGGACACAGAGTGTTGGCACATGCCATTCACCAGCAGGAAATGATACAAGAAATACAGAGTCCAATGGTATCACCATCGGCTGAGCATGCGTGTGACATGAGCTAGCATAGTGGTGACAGGAGCTGGGACGCAGGGTGAGATAAACCACAAGTCCATGACATAACTGCATCAGGATCCAAGATACCGCCCTGTGTACCTATTGCAAGGTGGGATGAGGTGGCACTGAACAGGAATGCTTGCTCAGACGAGACAAGGAGCATTAATATGGCAGTGGGGAGAGGAGGAGAGACTAAACCCAAGCCACGCATCTCCCAGCATCAATGATTGTGGTGTCTTGCCCAGGACAGAGTACTGGGTTGCATGGGAGCAGAGGATGGTGTGAGAGCTGTCAAGGGAAGAGGGAAAGACCTGAAATTGTTCCTGTACACTACACATTCCTTTCCTCACCCCTTGCATGTCTCCAGCCACCCTCTCTGGGAGCTAAGAGATCAATGGCTCTTGAGTCAGAGACTCTGTGAAAGCTGAGCAGATGAAGGGTTTGCCATCTGTGAACAAGTTGTTCTGATTGAATTAGGGAACATTTAACATTTACAGATAATTAGAAACAGCCACCCTTTACAAAGGGAGCAAGAGGCAGCAGAGAGAAGCTTTTGAAAGGCGATTGGAAGCTCCTTGACACATCAGCCAGGGGAGCTTTTCAGACACAACTTCTGAGCGTTTCCAAATGCTTTGTGCTCATTAGATCCCAGATCTTGAAGCCATGTACCTATCTCTGTCTCTCTTTTCTGTCCTCTCCATTATGTTTTTAAACTACCTTTTTCTCCCAGCCAGCAATCAGCCAGATGCCTTTCTGGTTGATTTTAACAGGGTGTCCCCTTTGGTCTCATACTGGGCTGTCAGTTGTGAAGCAAAAGGGAAGGAAATTTGCTTTTTCCTCTCCATGACTGTCACAGTCTCCTTGGTCTGGAGTTGGGCTGCACAGCCATGGAGAGAGATGATTTTGGATGCAGAGGCTCCTATGCTATCCTGACCTCTACAGGATAGACCTGCATGTAAAGCTGGTTAACGTATTTTTTCAAACTAACTTTATTACATAGGAACATAAATTTTTGGGAAAAAAAAAAAAATATAAAAGAAATTTGGTTACTGATTTCAAGAAAGAAAGTAAAATATGTAAAATGCTCTCTTTTCTACTCAGAAATAGCTTCTTTCTTACAAATTCCTCTTTTTCTTCCTCATGTTTCCTTAATATGTTTTTACATCAACAGTGTTAAGAAAAGGCTGTTTCTCATACTTTGCTTTTGAGAGAAAAAGGAGCGAGTGGAAATTTAAAATTCCTTAAAACACAAAAAGAGATGATTTCCTTCCCAAATTTCCTCTGAAAAATAACTGGCATCTCTCAAGCAGCTTGAGCAGTAATTGTGCTTACATCAGTGACGGTAATTGCATTGCATCTGCTGCAGAGAGTTACCCAAGAGGTGAAACCATAATGCTGCAGCTGCCCTTTTGCTGGAAGAAGCCTCAGTGATGGCTCTTGGGCAGCGGTTCCATGACTTGACCTGTGCTCCAGCACCGCGGGTGGCTCCAGGAGCAGAAGTAGCTGCAGGTTCAGCCCCATCCATCCTGGCCAGCAGTGCTGCACCCTGCAGCTCATGCTCCCAGGCTGACACGAGAGGGTCTGCTCACTGGGCATCCCATCCTCCAATAGACCAGAATAAGTCCCCCAGGACAAAAAGGCGAGAAGGGCAGAATTAAAAGGCTGGAGAGGCAAGAGAGGAATGAGCTCAGGGATGTCTTTAGGAGGTCAGCTCAGCCCTGATGAGTTCAGGACACACTCATTTGAGAGTAGGATGATGAAAAAGTGATGTAGCTTTTGCAAGGCATCCTCAGCTCTTCAAAGAACATGAACTGCATGAATGTTTTGTCCTTGTAGAATTGATTTTGGGTGAGCAGTCATACTAGAATGGGCTTACTCAATTGTTGCACAGCTGGGTTTGCTCTTGGCTTGTACTGGAACATCATCTTTCTGTTATCCATGTCCCCATAGTACGGTAGAGGTGAAGGCCTGTCTAAGCAGCCCTAATGGAGGTAGCTACATGTCCTAAGGTGAAACTTTAAAACTTGCCTTAAAAAACATCTGCAATGAAACCGGAGAAGAGCTTATGGTACACAGAGATAATACTCAGCTTCCCCGCATTTCTTAGAAGGAAATAAATGGAAAACTGAGATTTTTCCACAGGTCCAATAATATCCAAAAGACTGACTGGGATAATGAAGTGAGAAACAGACATCTTTCTGCACAGCTTGCACCCCAGCCTTGTCTCTCTTGTTTACCAGGGCTACCCCTAGCAGGCAGTGTGTAGGACCCTGACAGACATCTAGTGGCATTTTACTATAACTACAAGCTAAGAAGGGGGTGCCGTGGGAAGTGGTGGGGTATGTATGGTGGCAAGGAGATGGTTCTGCTCTCCAAATAAAGAACAGACTTTGGCCACGGGGAAATGTAAGGCCCTGTGCCTTGCAATGGCATCCATCTTATGGAAGAAGAAAGGGAGAGATTGCGATCTATTAGTGTTATTTCTTGGAGACTCAGGCTGAACGCAAAGGAATCCCTGCAGACAGCTCACCCTACACAACCCCTTCATGCTGGCTCTCATATCTCTGCTGCTGTTGGTGAGAAGGGCAGGGTATGGAGGGCAGCCCCTGCCATCAGAGGCAATGCACGCTGGGGGGATCTGCACGTGCCCACATCTTGGCTGGGAGCATGAGAAAATGCCTTGAAGGGGGTGTCAGACACAGTTACAGTGAGCCATGATATTTATAACAAAGTGTGGGGGAAGGTGTCACATCACGTTACACTGATGCTCCGGCGCCAGAGACACAGGGACAATGCTGCGGAGTGGGATGTGGTGGGGGACAGCAGGCGGTAAGATGAGTTTGCTCTGCAAATACTGAGTCTTTGCTGGAGTCCTGGCAGCATGGCACACCAGAGCAGGGTTTTCCTGGAGGCCAGGGGAGGGCAAACCTCTCACGGATGCGAGCATCAGCTGGTGGTGGCACTTGGCTCTTACATTCCTATGCCTGGACCTGCTCTAAGGGATGGTAGAATTAGGATGTATGGTGGTAAAATGGGGGAAACGAAACCCAGGTATTTCTGATGTACTTAAACACTGGCCTCTTTTATCTTTCCTGGATGGATATATCCCACTTGTTTTTGTGTCAGTGGGAGGACATTGGCCTAGGAGCATAACCTTGCTGATAGATCTCCCTTTACCAAGCTATTATCTAAATGCTGCTATCTTTTGAATAAACACTTCTTTACAGAGAGCTAGGCTGCGTCACTGCAAGCATCTGGGATTGCACAACTCCCTCCCTAAAGAATGAGTCCCTGAAAGCACCCAGCTCTTTTGAATTGCTGCAATGAGGGGCCCAAGACATAGAAAGCTGTAGCCAAGGAGGAGGCCTGGATTCCCATGCAGAAATACCCTCATGAACTGTATAACCAGAGCAGCAGGAGCTCCTACACATACACAAGCATATCTCTGTGCATCCAGCGCCTGCTCCTTCCCCCTGCCCTGGCAACAGTACAGTCAAACATGGATGCAGTGCAGCACAGCAATTGCAGCCTTCATGGGCCTCTTGAGGCTAATTGCCTGCGAATAGCTTTTGTCAGCTGCCGTTTGTCCCTCACTGCAAACATGTGAGCATCTCTTGAGACAGCAGCCAGCACACGGGCAGGCAGAACCGGAGCCTGCTGCTTGGTGCAGTGTTTGGTATTTGGTGCCATTCTAGTGGCAGATAAACCCTCTCCCCACAGTGGTGAATAGAGCCTGGTCTCCACACGTCAGGCTTTGCACACCCTGCAACAGGCACTCGTTCAACAGAGGAATCAGCCACGCTGCCCTGCAGTCCTTCATGGGCCAGTTCAGCCTCCATCCGCTCCACATTACCCTGCTTTTCTGCCTGCTTCTCCCCCTATGTAGACAGCCCTGCCATTTCCCTTCTGGGGATTCAGCTGCTCAGTGCCTGCAGGGATTGATGTTCTTTCCCAGGGTGTTTTGAGTCCGGTTTGAGCATCACAGCTCCATCCAGAAGCAGAGACCTCATCACTGCTGGCATGTCGGTGCCAGCTTTTATTCTCATGGGCATGCTGCCCGACTGCTCTCACTGGAGCGCAGGCGTGGGTATGGGTGACCTTGGCCCCTTTTCCTGCCCTTATGAGGCTGTTTCCAAGTGCCTGCAGTGCTGAAGCCGCAGCCCCTGAGTGGAAACGGCAGCAGTGGCTGCAGACAGGGAGGCAGGCTCTCCCACAGCTCCTTGGGGCAAGTGTTCCCTGGAAAGACATTGGCTCCTGTCCCCTTTGCAGAGCAGGCTTGCACGTGTCTGCTGTGGGAGAAAGCAGCTATTAGTTTCCCTAGGGAAATGAACGCTCCTGACCTCAGCTCTAGACCAAGCCAGCCCTGAGCTCTGGTCTTACTTGCCATACACTTGCCATACACTTGCCATACACTGTGTGTGGCAATAATAGCAGGTGGGTGTGAGATACCCCCATTAGGTTATCACAGGCCTGGGCTTGTTCCCTTGAGCCATGAGAATCTCCACATGAGGAAAGAGCCAGGAGAAAGGAGGGACAAGAGCACAGGCTGGTAGTAGGCAAAGGGCTGGAGCACCTCAGCAGGTATGGTCCTTCGTTAGCACTGCTGTCTGGGCTGCTGGTAGATCTTGGCTGCTTTGGGGAGGAAAAGGGCTAGTGGAGATGCTGGAAGCATGCAGGTTGCTAAGTGAGAGCCAATAAGTAGGTTGTAGACTGCGTCTTTGTGTGATGGGGTGTGCTGGGTGCATTTTGTGCTGTATGCATCTGTGTGGTCTGTCTAACACGGACCTGCTGTTTTCTTTCATGCAGCTGTGTTGCATACCTGCTGTGACAGGCCAGCACACGTACTGTGACTGATGCTCCAGTGTGACTACATGGGTAAATACATCTGCACAGAGTACACCTTTACTGTGCTCTGTTTGCAGTGGGATCAGAGAGGGACACGATGTCTGTAGGAGTACAGAAAATGGCTGGGTCCCTGCATCCCATCTCCATGCATGGGTGATGTGTGTAAGCATTCTGCCTTGGACATATTTATGCCAATATCTGACTGCAGACGTCACATCCACGTGGTGTGTTGGGCTAAGGAGGGACGGCATGTGTGTGTCTCCACATTACATGACATCTCCATGCATCCTGGTTGGCAGACGTGGGCTTTTTCTGCAGCTCTCTAATATGTCATGTGTGAGTCAGTGTTCGCACGAAACCCAAGCATTTGGTTGGGATGTCCCTGACTATGTGTGTGGGTTGCCCTGCTGTGTGTGTTCTGTAAGGCACGTTCTGCAGCCTGCGTGTCCCGTGTGCCTGTTTGCTGCCTGAGGTCCCACCGGCTGCGTGCCCACAGCGATGGCACAACGCCACGACGCAGCCAGCCCTCTGATGTGAGGACTGTTCCTTTCACTACACAGGCAGTTTAAAGGAGGTTCTTCCCTGTCCCATTACAGCCAGTGACTAAGGCAGCCTGGCATTTACCCAGGATTTATTTGGACGCCCTAGAGCCAGCTGCACACATTTTTTGGTTGTTTGGTTTTTGTCTGACTTCATGCCCTTTTGGTGATTCCTTATAACCTCAGTGCAGAGAAGGGACAAATCCTCTCTGCTTTCAGGGGAAGGAGGATCGAGCAGCATCCACCAGATGCAGACAGACCATAAAAAAAAAAGAAAAACCCTCCTGTATTATCTGCCCTGGAAATGGTATTTTGTTCTGTGTACAATTCCCTTTGACTTTTTAGGGGAAGATTTATTCTCTCTCTTCTCTTGACAGCAGAGTTTGCGGAGTTCCAGTAAGTTTGGACCAACCCAAATTAACTGTGCATCCTCAGTGTCTGATTAGCTCTATTTGCTGTGTTTTTATTGACCTATGCAAGCGAAAAACTAGGTCAAGCCAGGCTGATGAGGCTAGATCTGGCTCTGTAATATAAATCAGTACAAACAAGGCCATCCATTCGCTGAGCCATCAAATCACGCTCTGGGGTGGGTGGCCTCCAAAGTATCCAGGGGACATAATTAGGAACTTTCCCAAGCTGTCAGTCAGAAGCGAAGCGTGGTTTGGAGGTAGAGGGCGGATAGATTATTTTAGAAGCTGTTCTTTGTTTCTCTGGTGAGGGGCATTTTATCAGCAAGTGGATGAAGCACAGTCACTGGAATGGCTGCAAATAGAAATGGCCCTTGCCCATCTGTGACTCCTGTGCAAAGTCTCTTCACAGAGAAGGGGTGGAAGAAGCAGTTAAAAGAAGCCTGCAGGGCTGAGATGAAGTTTTCAGGACAGAAGGGAGGACAGAATCTTTCACCCAGCTTCCTTGCTAGCAGACCTCATTGATGGCTTTTGCCACGCACAGCCGAGGGTGATACAGCCAGCCTCTAGCATGGAGAAGCTTTTGAGACTGCTCCTGGCAGTTCTGAATCTCCTCTAACGTTGCCTCTCCTGGTTTGGTTGGATGAGAGCAGGAATCAGCCTGCAACCCAATCTGCAGCTGCTGAGTTAGGCACCCTGCTCTGGGGAGAAAAGAGGTGGCGAAGTCTGTGACAGGCTGATTTCAGACGCACTGAAATAATCCCTCCATCACCCAGGAAAAGCTCTTTGCAGGGAGACTTGTATGTCTAGTGCTGGAAGCTTCCAGGACAGGAAGCAAGGAGCAGCCTCAGCTGGTCTCGTCTTCAGTGTATGACGTGCTGGGAGCACGATGTCACACAGCATTAGCTTCACTTTCGGTGGGCAGTCGCGCTGTGACAGCTCAGGGGCTCACAAGGGGGGCAAGGGAGCAACACAGCAAAGCAGAGGGGGCCAGAGCTCAGATAGGTTGTAGCAGGACTCAAAGAGGGGGTACGGGAAGGGGGTGAAGGAGTCTCATTGCTCTATGCACAGAGGGCATGGCAGGCTTTCCCTGCTCATCATGATTACCCGCGGGGCTGCCAGCAAGCCGCTGTTGGATTGGCCTCTGCTTTGCGGAGCCGCAGTCTGTGCGGGGGGGAAGCTCAGGTCAGCGTCACGTTGTGCTGCCAAGAGCCACACATGTGATGGCCAGCAGTGGGGTGATGAGGGGGAAGCGTCCCTGAAGAAGGTCACCTGGATGTGAAATCCGGTTGGGATTTGCTTTTGAAGAAGCAAGTGGTTTGGGCAGAGTCGTGCGGGGTGAACTCAGCCATGATAACAGAGCAGGATGTTTTCAGTGCACAAGGCGGGGCAGAGCTCTCAGCATTTTCCAGAGTCTTTGGGGATCTTGCGTAGATGTCAGGCCACAAATGCCTCATTCTTCACCCCTGAGAATATCTGCAGCCCCTTCCCACTCAGTGGGATCTGAAGAGATTTTGTGTGTAGCAATATACAGGGCAGGAGCACCTTCAGAGGGAGTGTCAGGATGCAGAGGCTTACCTGTTATGAAGAGGAACAATCCACCATCTTTTGTACAGCTATGCACCCGGCTCAGTACAGCAGGTGTCAAATGTGCAGTAAATGCTGCTCCTCTGGGGAAAATCTGGTCATTAAAACAAGAGGAATATCAGCTTTTATGGAGAGAGACAGAGATGATGAGACCCGGCTGTTAAAAACCTGGAGTTGCCAGGTATCTTCCACTGAACCCAAGTATCCATTCAGCTCAGTCAGCTTCCAGGGAGATGCTTCCCATTTCCTTCTGCAAGATGCTGTCTTTGCTGGCTGGCTGGTGGGAATGCCAGAGGGTAGGAGCTGGCACGGGCGTCTCTGCTATCAGACCTGCCTCTCCTGTCTGAGCTCAGCAGCAACCTGATGTGAGCGATGGCCCCGGCTTCCCGGATGCATTTACATTCGCTTTGCATGCTCTTGTTGCCTTCCCGTCTTTATGGTTGTGATTTACTGACGTCACAGGCGCGGCATCATGGAATTGAATTTACGGGAGGCTGAATTTATGATTAGAGAAATGAACCCTCCGCCACTCCATGCTGCCCTCCCTTCTGTGCACAAATGCAGGAACGTGCAACACCTCGCTCTGCTCTGCACTACAGTGGCAGAGGGGGAAGAGAGGCCGTGGAAGACCCTAGTTTGTGTAGGATAAACTGCAGTCACTCTTGTACGCTGGGCTCCTGGGTTTTGCATGCGTGTCTGAGCGGAGGAGTGGGTTGCAGCCCATGAAGCAGGGCTCCTGACTGCTTTGTTTCATATTAACAGTCCTCTTCACAGTGATGTGTTCCTACTTTTGGGTGGTTTCCAAAGCTTTCCCAGCAGGCATTTCTCAGCCTTGCCACCTCCTGTCCCTCCCCTCCAAATTTTTCCCTCTCTCTCACTGAACTTCTGGATAAATTGCAAGGTCAGGAAGCCAAGCAAAGAAGGAAGGGGAGAGAAAATTTACAGGTTGTAAGCCAAATTCAATAGGATGCAGCTCCTTGCAGCTTGGAGCATGGCTTAGTTTGTGTCTGGGTGTGTTGGAATAACTCCATTCTCGGGAGCTAATTTAGGATGTCCTCTGCTCTCTGCCTGGAGAGGAAACAGCTTCCATACAGAAGGCACTTGTCTGTGACAGATCTCTTGTAAACAGCATAATAGCTTGATGTCAGACACTCTGAAGACATCTTTATCAGGTACTTTGCCAAAGCCCCCAGGGGGAAGCTGTAGGACAGACCTTGGTCAGCAGAGATTTTTCGGGCACAGACTGGCTGAGATTCAGTCAGGCTGCGTGGAGCCCTCGCTAACCCAAAGGCTTGGGTAGACCACTAGCTATTAATAAAAAAGGAGGTCTGTGTTGTACCACGCTGCATCACAGAGCCAGCTGTCTCTCAGCAGAGGAGCTTTGCTGAGATATTCTAGGCAGAGGCACTAAAGAAAAGATTATATCAAAAATGGAGCAAGTTAGCAGAGCAGATTGGATAGAGGATTTCCTGCTCCGGGGGAAGGTCAAAGCCTGCTTTTCCAAAATGAAAATCCTGGTGGTTTTCATCAATCATCAAGACCCGGTTTTGTCTGTATTTAATCACAATGATTTATGTAGGCCTTCTTATATTTTGCTTTTCCCTACTTCTGTACCTATATTAAGTACCTTCCCAATGAAATATCCCTTCATACCAACAATCCCCAAAATCTTGGTTTAAAAAACATTGCTGTGTTTCTTTTTCTCTAGGATGTTTAATAAGGGAGGGGAATCAGTCCTGCTTTTTCATGAACAATTTGGGGTTTTGTAGGAAGCTGAAAGCAGAACAATTTTAATGGGCATCAGTGCTTCTCTGATGATATGCTTGTTTCTTCCCAGCTTCTGAAACCCTGCACCCCTGTGCCTGCTGCCAGTCCATCCATTCATTCATCCATCTATCCATTCTCATCTCTCCCCACATGCCAGAATACCCTTTGGCTATGCTGAAACGTACCGAGCTGCAGAGATTGTTCTCGAGGTGGAGAAATTGCAGAAGCAGAAGGAGCCTTCACAGCAAACAGTCTATTTATTGATATTTTATTATGCTGTTTAGCAGGACCCTGGTGCCTGTAATAAAGCATTAAGGAAGTGTAGCAGCACTTTCTCATTGATCCCATTCAGTGCTGTGGTATTAGTGTGACGGCCAGCGACAAAGAATAGAAATCGTTTTATTTCCCTCCCCTGTGCTGAATTGCTGATGGCAAAATGCCCTGTAAGCCTGAAGATTAGTTAGTTGTACTGTGATGCCCAGCTGAATGATCACAAACCACTTGCAAAAAGGGAAAGGCAAGCTCTTTTTGTTTGATCCGTAGAACTGCACAGTGAGGGATCTGCAGAAATCCGTGATGACTCAGGAGAGCTCAGATCTATCAAACCCGGTATTTCATGACTGAAGATGGAAGTGGTCTGCGCTGGTCCTGAAGAGCCCGCAGGGAAGGGAAAGAGCTGAAAGTTTCCCTGTGGAACAGAAATAGTTGCAGTTTTGTCTGCCCTGGGTTTTCTAGTTGCAGCGGCTAGTCTGAATTGCAGCACAAGGAACAAGCCACTTAAGCTCACAGGTCTGTAATCTCCTGGCTGGTATGTCTCTCTCTGTCCCTTATGATGACTTTACAGCCACATATGACACCAGTAGAGAGGGAGAGATGTGAGCCCATCAGTAACAGACCACAATGAATGTGCTGCACATAGCCTTAACAGGAGACATCCCCTACCTTCAAGAGTTTATACCATAAATACAGGTGAGAACAGTAGCAACATGGTGAAACAGTCCCTCAGTGTGACACTGGCAGAACAAACTCTGCTTGGTCTCTATATGACAAGCCAGAGACCCAAACACTGCCCACTGAGCAAGGGAAGATCTCTTGCTTCTTCCTCCTTGTTCCTTCCTGGGTGTTTAGTGGCGACGGCCAGGTTGGGACAACCTCCTGTCCTTCACCCCACAGAGAGCCCCGTACCCCAGAGCCTGCCCTGTGCCTGGGCAGGATGTGTGCCTTGGAGCCCTGCAAGCAGAGCAGCAGTACCGCCAGTGCCAAGGGCTGGAACCTCTCCTCTGGGGTCTCCCCGTGCTGCCAGGACCCTGGGAATGGAGGCCTGTGCTCCTGCTTTCTCCTTTATTCCTCGAGGCAGAGCCCACCGGTGCTGCTCGTGGGTGCATTGCATCTGCTGTGCACCGTTCTCCATCTGTGCAGCCCATGTACTGGAGGGGGTGGCTCAGAGTCAGCCTGCTCCAGATTAATATGTGCAAACACTGCGTTAGCCAAATGGCCCTTCCAGAGGGAGGAGGTGCCTGGGTGTTTGAGGAGGGATTTAGCTCTATTATTACCTGGACAGCTGGTGTTCAGACCCAGCGTGGCTAAATATTTACAGTCAAGCAGAGTGGTTGGGGAATACTGCACATGGAGTGCCCTTTCCTCAGCCAGACTCACACTGCTGTCTTTGCGCGCTGCTGCTGCTCATCCTGAGGTCTGCTTTCTAACCCTCTTATCTACCATGTTCCTACATGGGCTCTTCATCTTCTGATGCTCCTTCACCTCCTCCCTGTGAAGATTAGGGTAATAATAATAGTAGGCCCTAGGATCACTGGAAAGGGGTGAATCATTAGCTCAAATAATGTTCCCAAGGGCCTAAACCTCTCATTTTGTGTGTGGTGGGGTTCACATCGGCATGAACGTGCTTTCTGCTACCTTAGCAATCTCCACACTCCCCCACTGTGACTGTAGGGACAATTAGTAGCTGTAATCTTCTGAACATTGCGTAAGGAAGGAAAGAATCCGGTAATACCTGGCTGGGATTTTGTGTGGATTAATTAGCTACCGTTTGCACAGCTCTTTGAAGCTTCAAACCTATTCAAGTGCCACGTGTTATCATTAAATAGTGATCCATTAGTTCTGATCATTGTCTACAGCCCCTCCGCAGCCTCTCTGGTGTCATTTTCTACAGCATCATATATTTGTCTTTGCTATTCCAAATATATTTATTAAGAAGATGTGGCAGCAACAGGGTTCATCTGCAGTTTTGGTTGAAGTGTGGTTTTGGTAATTATACTCACTATGGCTGGGTTATAACTGTGCTTAGCAGTAGCAAGTGCATTAAAACCTCTGCTTTCCTGGTTCTGGGGCACTTGCTGAGTACCAGGTGAGGTAAACACAAGCAGGCTGTCCCCTTCATGGTGGCAATACAATATCTTAAGCCCCCTTTCTAGTTTGGTAACTGTAATTTTAACTGGCACCACAATTGTGAAAGAATTGTGTTACCTCAGATGTCAATGGAAACTCTGATGCATCCAACCTGACATATGGGACATTTCCAGCTGGTTGCCATGTTTCAGTTGGGCTGTGAAACCACGGGGATTTGAATCCTGCTCTGAATCACTTTGTGCCTGTAGAGCTATGGCTGTTGTTGGTGCATGGCACCAGAGCGCATCTATAGGATCGGGACCTATTCGGAACATTGCCTCTGTGCCATCCTCCTCCTCCTGGGCCATGTTGTAAGAGATACCTAACTCCCAGCTGAGCTCCAAAGAGCAGGTTTAATGCTAGCAGTCCTCTTCCAACTTGCATCCCTCCAGAGGCTTTTGGCTTGCCTGTTTCCAGCACTGTTGCCTTCATGTGTGCTGGTGCCAGGGTCACCGAGCAGGGACAGGCAGCTGTATGGCACTGCCGCTGGCCTGAGCATCGCCTCAAAAGACCCTTCTTTCAAGGAGCACTGTGACAAGTGGCACATGGCAGCTGTTTGCCTCCCAGGCGTGTGACCCATGTGCCATGTAGTGCCCTCGACTTGACACATCCCTCTGGCAAGCAGGAGCCTCCCTCCTCCTCACACAGGTCTTGCACAGCATTCCTCTGCTGGGGTGAGCCGTACCATACCAGGGACAGGTCTGTGAAGCTCCCTGCGAGCCAAGACCAGCTGTTTAAACCCGCTGAGGATGATGTGCATCTGTGAGCTTACTCCTGGTACTTACCAATGGGAAGAGATCGGAGCCTCTGGCACTGACATACATATGAGGGTGCATATTTCTATCCGGAATTGAGGTTTTATTCTTGTAAACATTGTATTTATTATTGAAGAAAAAAACCAGGCTGCCGAATTCATATTGCACAAAAAGCCATAAACCTCCTACTAAAGAGCCAGAAAAATGCTATGAGGAGAACAGAGCAGGCATACATCACTGTATTTGGCCAATCTTAAACCTAGTCACAGCATTGCAAATAAAATACAGTGTTCCTTTCACTACAAATGTATTCTTAATCAGGAAAAAGAAATAATATATATATAATTCAAGATCTAATATGCTCCAAATTGAGATGTGACTTATGTTCACGAATCAAAAAAGATACAAAATCTGGGCAATTTCTAAATCATTCAGGTCTCCAAATGCTCATTCTTCAACTGAGGTTTAAGGGAGAAGCTTTGGGAACAAGCAAAGATTGTGAAGTGGGATAACTAATTTGGAAAGCTTCATATTCTGAGACTGAACCCCAGCTTGCTCCAGTATCACACCAGTGAAGGTGGTCAATATTGCTCGCTGCTTTTAAACAGTTTTAAGCTGTTTCCCACACACAAAATCTTATCTTTATAGGATGATTTAACTCTTGCTCTGCTTGATGCAGGCTAAAAATTTCAAGCATGGGTGTAAGCCAAGAATTTAATGCTAAGGTCCCGACGACTGGGATATCAGTCCTTTTACCCCTTATTATTCCAGGTTAGTATATGGATTGGTCAATACTTTCCGATGTGGAAATGGAAGGTGAAAGCTACATAGACACTGTGGCAGCAACTGCTTCTCAGTAGAGGTCTTGGCAGCATGTAGAATAACAGAGACCTATCAGGCTGGGGGAATTTAAGCCCTATCTTAATATATAGATAAGCATCATGACAACCTGGACCTCTTTGCCAGAACCTCCAAATGGTGCCGCAATGCAGAACTATTTTGTGCTTGAATGTATCTGATACTGTTTCAGAGCTATTTAAGTTTAGTTTAACTTGATCTTGATCCCTTAATTATACCATTTGGATCATTTCCAAACTAGTTCTCTAAAATATCTGACTCCTGAGTCTGAAGAGAGCTGTTATCCAATTTTTGATCCATTTTGCTGGTAAGGCTTATGAGATGGGTTTCAGTGTGATAATACTTTCTCTTAATGCTGAAGAGGCCAGATTTATGAGCAAGAGAGTCTGTGCATTTGGGTGATGACCAGTTCAAATTACATCTGTGTCTTGGTCTATGGTGAACTCTATACTGATATTTTGATGGCTCTACCAGTGTGGTGGATCTGACTCAGGATGTGGCTGCTTTGGGTTTTTTTGTCTAAACTGCAACCTGGGCCTTATGGTGTGGAGTGCCTTGGGGAACCTCACTGAAGGAGGGAGGCAAGGGGTGTGCAGAGAGGAGTGTTATTCCCCTTGTTGTACAGCTGGGGGCTCTGAGGCACAGCAGGATTAAGTGCTTTACCCACAGGCCTGCTGTCCAGTGCTTTACTCCTTTTCCGTGCTGGGAGCTCCTGCAGGTTTTCCTTGTCCCAGTCAGATAAGGGATTAATTCTTCAGCAGGTATAAATCTGCACAGTATCAATGGGCAATGCTTGCTCTCACCCACTGTCTCTGTGGTCCTTTGGCCTTTGTTTCTTTGCATGGATTAGTGTTCATCTGTTAACACGTATGGGAACTTTGTCTTCACAGATTCATCTATGCTTCTGGTTGCAGGGTCGTTTCTCAAACACACACTTGGAAATGAGGCGGCATCTTCTCTTCTTAGTCTTGGAGACCCCGTCTGCACACATGTGGCTTCAGTATAAATACAGAGTGGCGTGAAACTCATCTTAGGAGAAGATAAACCTTTGCAGGATAAACATGCCTCCATCAGTAATGGAGAATGACTTCACTTCTGGCTCACAATCACTGCTTATGTGAGCTTTAATCATTCCGCTCTTTGTACTAAGTGAAGCCCTTATGAAACATCAGAACCTTGAAGTTTTGTTATAAAAATGTAAATGAAATGTGTTTCTAAATGAAGCTTTTCTTCTGCCTCTGCATTCTTCCATGTGCACGCACAGAAAGCGTAACAGCGCTGATAACAGTGCGGTCGCTTCGCTGGGCCATTTCAGCACTGAGGTATACGTGTGCCTCTTTCCTCCCACTCTCCTCACTGCTTCCACTCTTCCACTTACAAAAAAAGAAAGGAAAAGAGGAGCAAATCTGCCCCCTGTGCATTTCCAGACATTCTGATCCGACTGGGAGACAAAATGTTCTTCTGGTTACAGCTCTAAAAATAAAGATGGGCCTTGTAGGGAAAATACTGCGCTGCCGGTTGCTTCTCTTTAGAAAGTTAAGCCTGACTCCCGAGGGAAGCAAGGTGTATGCAACCTGCTGGCTGTGTGCCTGTGTGTCTTGTATGCTCCGCTAATAACTTCTGTTGTCATTGGCCTCTTTTCTCTGACTCTCACAGAAAGAGAGATGTCTCTGAGGTGTGAAGATCCATAAGCTTCTGATAATCCTGTCTGTCCAAGCACACTGGTTTTGATCTGGTATCTGGGACTCAGCAAAATAAATCAACACCTCAAGCTTAGTTCTTCATAAGACTGGCCCTGGTGATGTGCAACTATCGACCATATGGCCACAGTCCTCAGAGCAGCACTTCCCAAGGGTTTTGGCCAGGATCTGACCAGAGAAGGGAACAGTGCTGGTGGATCTCAGCTAGCCAGGTGGAAGGTGGAGAAGAAATGTCTAGTGCTTAATTTCAAACTGTTTCCTCAAATTCCACTTTCACTGCCACTCTTAGCAACTTCCGGAGAAGCAGAGCCAGCCAAGTCTGGCAGACGCCTAGGGAAAAGACAGCTCTTTCATGCCCTAAACACTTGTTCTGGGCATGTGGGTGGATTTTTTGTTTCCAGTATTTTTCTGCACACAGAGTTTCGCTGGTGATGTGGTCCATAAGCCCCTGCTTCTCCAGAGAGCGCTGCAAACCCCTCACTCAAGACACCAGTGTGCTGCCATTCACAAGGGTCACACATCTGGGATGTGGCCAGCTGGATCCAAAGCTCCTGGAATGCAATTTTAGAATTCAGGTGGATGAAGATGTCCTTTCTCTCTGCACTCACCCCATTTTTCTTCTTCTTCTTTTTATTTAGAACATCTGGCTGAGGGCTTTGCTTGTATGGACCCCCTAGGCTGTAGACATACTATGCTCAACTCACCTGCAAGCCGCCCCAGTGCACAAGTGCTCAAGTGCTCACCTACACTCTCACACAGTGGTGATGCGAGACAGTTCCTTTTTGTGATTCTCTTTCCAATAGCCCTCTCTCAAGGCAAGCCAGAGCACCTTCAGAGAGCCAAGAGTGATTGCAGTTGTTGCGGGAACCCAGAGGCAAGGGGAAGAGCAATGCCAATTTCTTCTCTCTGTTTTTCCCTGGCTATAGCACTTTTGCGAGGAGCTAATGTGATTTTGAGCAGTTGCTTGGCTCGGTGAATGGCTGGAGCCCAGAGCAAGGTCTAGCCTTTTTGTAATGCACATAGCATCCCTCTCCTATCACTGAGTGCAGGCTGCCTCACCTATTCACAAGGCGGTTTGGGAGACTAATTGCATACGTGAAAGTGCTGACGAGGGCAAACCTCTGTCCGTTCACTTGTAATTGGTATTGACATGGTACTCCCCAGCCCTGGGGTGCTCCACAGACAAACATAGGTAGGTTACAGGGTTTCCATCTGGGAAGTCTGCTTAGTAAAGACTTCCTTGGGTATAAGGGGGGATAACGCTTTTCATAGACATGCATACAGGTATTTGTTATGTGTTCTATTTGTTCTTTACTACAGTCAAACTTGGCAGCTTTTTTTAGTCCAGCTCCCTCTACCTTTCTCTATCTGTGTGCCAGTCCTGTTCTTAATCAGTTTGAACTATTGACTGATTTCAGCAGATCCCTGCTGAAGTTCTCATGGCTTTTGCTAGCTGGGAGAATGAGTCCAAAATTGCTTCCCCAGCTAAAGGAAGAGCTGTGGTGTGAGCACAGCAGCAGTAATAGGCACGAGAGAACCCACATAGGCCAGGGACATGCTGATTGCTTAGCCCTGAGAAAAACTCCGGTCAGAACTTGCAACACATTTGTTGCAGGAGATCTGTGTGGCACTGAACCTCAGAAAAAGACCAAAGGCTGATCCAAATCTGTTATCTAGGCCAGACATCAAGCTTTAGAGTGGGTTGTGATTTTAGTTTGGATCCAGTGCAGATGTGTTGATTCTAATGCCCACAGATAATAAACTCCATGCTGGAGAGTCTCTAGATGCTAATTGGTAGACTGTAGGAATTGATAGCACAGCACCCTTCCTCTGAGAGAGTATTTTACTGGGTATTAGATTTATGCCATTGACTACTTTTATAGATAAAACAGTCACTGTGTTCTAAACCGGTGATGTACCGGTGAATGGGGAATGGACTGGTTTAGTGGTTTCTGAATTTGATTGCTTAGAGGACCATTTACATCTAGATTGGAGAGATTGTATTCTAAATTATAGAGCTAGTGCTTTTATGAATTGAGCAGGGTATGGATTAAGCAGGCGAGGGGGTTGTCTGTTGACTAGTGGCTTCCCATCTTTCAGGATGAGTGGCTGAGGTCAATTTAAGTTCATTACACTGCAAGGAGTTTATGATTTCTTTGTCATGGAGGTTCAATACGAATTGATTTTAAAATAAACTTTTTGGACCAATTTAATAAATTCACTTTATTGTTCAGGCTTTGATGTTGTTTTCCATGCGATCAGCATAAAGCATTTCCCTTGCTACCACTATTACTCTGAATGTTATTTAGACCTTGAGGCTCGTCTTCCCTTCCTTCTCTCCAAAGCGTCATCAAAGATGGGTTTCGACTGAAGCTTATTTGAGGCGTGGGTCTAGGTGCCAGTTTTGCAGCTGTATTTCAAGAATTCAGCCAGTACGACACAGTGTGGGAGCGACACTTTTTGCTGAAGACAAGATTTTCGCAGGTATTTTTGTTGGAATTAAGGAATTTCAAGTCTTTTCAATAAATATTAATAGATGGAAAATTTCAAACACACAGTCATCATTTGCATCATGGTGCAATTCTGATAATACTTGCAGCTATTCCTTAGGGACAACTGAGAATTGGCTTGGCATAGGGGTATCTTTTTCACTCATCCAGGCAAGGAACAGGAACAAGGAAACGTTATCCACTTTGCAAACCTAAATGCATTCTTAATTAGGTCCTTGTTCTGGGGAACCTATGGATTCACAGTTCCAAAGGATGAGCATTTGCATAGCTTCTTCAGTGTCTAATGGTCTCATGCTTCAGCTTTTCCTTGAGTACAGGCAGTGCAAGAAACAGTTTCTCCCTCCAGCTCTAAGATGTAGAGATCTGTCAGAACCTCACTCTCACACAGTCTTGTCTCCTGTAAACAGAGTGAAACTGGACACGGAATTCAGGAGTTCTGTAGGATAAACATGAAACCAGCAGAAACAACACGATTATTTCCTGGAGCATCGGGTGAAAGTGATATGAGCAGTCCTAAGCCTCACTTGGGAACGCAGCTGATTCAGTAATTGGGACAACAAAGTTTTCTCCTCGGGAAAACATTTTCTCCCATAGTCATGCATCAGTTTCTTCAGTCTATTAAAAATCACCTATAGACACTACCTTCCATCTGCAACCTCCGCCTGGCATCAGAGTGAGCTGTCATGATTGCAAATAAACCACGTTTCAGGCACTCTTTACCCAGCTGCTTCTCATCAGGCCAAGATGCCTCAATCAGCACCATCACCTGGGGGCACCGCTGTTGCAGGTGAAGTATTTATTGAGCAGCACAGCCCTCTTTTCGGTTTTTGTATTGCAAATGCGGTGCTGCTTCTCGTTTTATGTCCTGCTTGAGCTTTTAGCTGTTTCTTTTGTAGCTGCCACTCGTGGTGCTGTAGGTGCAAGGTGATTTTCCTGTTTGCTCTACTCGGCCTCCCTGAACCCTGGAGCTGCATTGATGATAAGGTAGGAAAACTTTCTATTACTTCTGGTTTTGGCCTCTGATTTTCAGGAGGAAGGTACACCTTTCTCCAGCCTGGAGTGCTAGGGGAAGTAGGGGAAAGATGCAGCAGATCTGTCAGTGAGATAAGTGCGTTTTAAAGAGCAGTGATATCTGTCAATGAGACAGCAGCTGCACAGTAATTCATTTCCATCTCTGCCTCCTCATCTGCTCCAGAAATGTCGACACAGCACTTTTTTTTCCCCTTTTTTTCTTGATTTATTTATTTATTATTACTTTGAGGGCATCTAGGGGCCATATCAAGGAGAGGACAAAGAAACCTAGAGAAAGCTCTGCTGTCTGTGTAGCCCAGCCCCAAATCCCTCCCTGGACTCTCCTCCTCAGTGTGCAGAGGTGGATGAATGGGAGTTTGCTAAGGCTGTGCCCTGGGAGGTCTTGCAGTGCTTTGCAGAGCATCAAGCTAATGCCCATCTGTTGGCCTTGCAGTTCCAGTCTGTCCTCTATTCCTCCCTCTTTATTGCTCAGTAAGATCAGCCTGGCTGGAGGGCACTGAGCATGGCTCAGGATCCTTTGAGGTGGAATAGAGGTGCTGGAAGCAGCAGCCAGGCTGTTCCCAGGGAAGGGCTGCATGAGGTGGGTAATGAGTCAGTGGTTTTTGTGGGATGCAAAATATGGAAGCAGAGTTCCGGTATTTGCTGAGACCACCAAGTGTATCGCTGAGCCAGTCTACCTAACCCTGTGGCATTCCTAATGCTTTACCCAGATCCCAGTGTCCTGCCTTTTTGCACCCACTGGCCTCTATCTTGGCTGTGCCAGAGAGCTACATTAGCACCTCATGCTGCCTGGCCCCCATCTCATTTGTGTGTGGGGCACTAGCAGTGGACCTTAGTCCCCTGTGAAACCCCACATTCTGCTCTGAAGTGAGGAAGGTTTTACTGAAACAGGACTTTGCCTTCATGTAAGGCCATTTGCAGTCATATTCTGCAAAAGATTAGTAAAGGGACCCCTGCTTTGGTAGGCAAGTATGAGTCGGTGAGTAGCCCTTCACATCTCTACATATCTCTGTTTGTTTGAGTGGGTACAGATTTGCCTGTTCCCTTGAGCTGCAATGAAAGTCTCCAGGGTTATGCTTATGGGAGATTGGTAAAAGTTGCTTATAAACCATCTTTACAAAGAAAGAGTGAAAGACTTCAGCACATATTGCTAATGCAGGCAACAGTGATGAAAAGCAGCAGGCTGAACAGCTACCTTGAAGCAGCACACTTTGCTGTTACCTACCCTTTTCTGCTGTTGCCAAGACTGAAGGTTCATTGTTGAACATCTTTGCTGGAGATAGAGAAAGCGTTTTTTGCCACTCCTGCTGGGTCGTGGGGGGAAATGACTTCTGGATGTATCTGTGTACTGGAAATTCACTTGCTATTTCTGCGCTCATTTGCAAGTCCTGCCTTTAAGCACCTTTCCTTCAGCCTGTGCTTCTGTGCACAGTCAATCATGCCTGTCTTTCCGCAATGCAAACAACATCTATTGTCTGACAGAGGAACTTACTGGAAAGCTTTGTTACCTGTTCCTGTCATCTGCAGTACGCAGTAGTAGCTGGGATGCTGATGAATATGCTTAAGGGTTTTAAGTGTAAGCAGTATAGATTTACCCAGGTGTTCTGCTGTGGTGATGAAAAAGGTTTGTTGCTTTGAGTTCGGATTGTGTCACTTGTAATGTCTTCTATTGTTTGTGTGTGTGGGATGGTAGAGCGCCAAATGATTACCTGCTCTAAGTTGGGATAGCTTCTCTGGAGTTGCATTACGCACATTTGGGCTTCAAAGTCTGTTGTTTCAGTGGAACTAGGCTGATTTATGCCAGCTGAAGATCTGTTTCTAAAACTGTTTCAAGCTTAGTATTCCTCTCTGCGCATCCCTGTGAGATAAGGATTTACTGCAGCTGTTTGAGAAATGCAAATTTTGGTTCAGAAAATATGTTTTTTCATAAAAACGCTTCTCCAGTGGGTGAAAATATTTCATGAGCATCTTTAAGGTTTTGATGGGAGATAGAATGCCAGAAAGCAAAACATTTGGAGCTGTCTTTTTGAGAATGCCGGGTTTGCTCATGGTCTCAATTATTTAGGTTTTCTTCAGGATAAAAATCGTGATCAATGAAAACAGGCAAGTTTTTCATGCACAGAAAAGTGGCATTTTGATGGAGCCTCTTTTCAGTGAAAGAATTGCATTGTATTCTAGTGTTCCAGCCATCTCTGTGACAAGCTTAAGCTTAAAATAAGAAAATCCTGGGTTCAGTTTTCATTTGGCAGGTTTCTTCTTGCTTTTATATGCTTCAGCAAAGCAGCCCATGCTTCCTCTCCTAGTTAAAAAGCAGACTCAATACCCAAGGAGAGTTAACTAGCTTACAATTCATTACATGTATGCATTTCTAACTGACAATGCAGTTCTTGTTTCTCATTTTTCATGTCAAGTGTTTCTTGGAAAAAACAATAAAATAAAGAGAAGGGGGAAAAAGACAAAGAGACAGAGATATTTACCCAAGTCATCAAGTGAAATGAGAGCTGACAGGTTCTCTAATGTTACATGCCCAGAACAAAAAGGATTCCTCGCTCTGCTCCTCTCTACTGTTTGAGAATCCTTTGTATGTAACTGCTATTCACTGGGAACCTCAGCTCCAGGATTCCCCAGTAATTCCTTTAGAAATGTACCCAAGATGCTCCTTGGCCTCGCAAGAATTATTCAGCAGATCAAAGGCAAGCAGCAATGAATTGTTTGGATCTCTTCCCATCTTTGTCACTGAATGTGCCCAAGTTCCCCCAGGCAAAATTCTTTTTTCTCCCAAGTTTCTTTCCTAGTGTGGTAAGAATAGAAGCAACTTTGGGAATGGTAAAGATTCAAAACTTCAGGAAAAATCCCTGTTGGGGAGAAACTCCTCTGCTGATTCAAGTAGGACAAGCATCTGCCACCATCATGATGTTTTAATCTAATTCAAAATGTTGGCATGTTTGGATATGCTTGCAAGTGCATTTGAAGATCACAACCATCTCCACTCAGGCATGTATAGTTAGAAGCTGTAAATCCAGGGCAAAATCTTGGTTTGTGGTTCTCACTTCAGCAGATGGAGACAGTTTTCCTGCTGATGGGATTGCAGGAACTGTCTGAGGTTGGTGGGGATGTCACTTCAACCATGGGGCAAAATGTTTAAGGGAAAGTTGCAAAGCAAAGCCAAAATATAACAGAGCCATGGAGGTCCTGGGTTGTCCTTGCTGTAGTGCAAGGTCTGCTTTCACTGGTAAAGCTTCACAGATGTGTAGGCTGAAATCTCCCTCATTGATTAGAGACTGGGTCTAGGTCTGCTGCAGAGATGGTTTTGGAAGTGCTGGATCAAAGCAAGTGTCTGGGGGGCTCGTCACAAAAACTTCAACCCTTGTAATGGGCAGACGTGGTTTTTTGCACAATATTCTGGAAGCTGCTTTGAGCTAAGTGTAATTTATCCGCAGAGGCTAGTGGGAAGAGCTTGACAAAGTTGTTCCACTGTGGGCTGATTTTTGTAACTGATGTGGTGTTGTGCTACGTCCCTTTGCATTTCTTTCTGCCTTGTCTACCCCAGTTGATTTCCACAGCCAGGGGTTGAGAGGGGCACAATGAATGACGAAGAGCCTCCTTGGTCTTTTTTACCCCTCCCTTTGAGACACAGCATGCACTGCCAGCCTGGACAAACTCCAGCACTTCCTTGTCCCCATGAGATAAATCCATCACTCCCAAAACAGACTTGACTTTCTGCTAGAAAGGAGGCTGAAACCTCTTTTCTTCTGTCTTTCCATTAGTTCCTCTTCCATCTCCTGCGTGACAATATTCCCTCCAGTCCTTGCATGGTGCAATGCATCTGGAGAATCATACTGCAAGTCAGCACTGTCTGGGTGCTCGGAGCCTGCCTGTCATGTGGGAAAGGAAGCAAGAAATGAATTCAAGTCCCCAGTGGTTGCTTGCTGGGGTAGTGGGGATTGGAGGGAAACATTGTTCCTGAGAGCTGATTACTCTTCATTTCTGCCCTGAAAGTAAGAGCTCATTCAAAGAAAATCCTTCTTAAATCTTGTAACCTGAATGCAAAGCAGAATTGCTGGGCTGAGCAGGTTTTAAAGCAATACTGAACTGGGGTATTGTCAGCTGCTTTGGAGAGGAGTGGAGAATTGGGGATATGTTTTGCTATGCTAATGATGGAGGGGGCTTTGCATCTTCTAGGTGGGTGAGGGAAGACTAAAAGTGAATTTGGCTGCTTTTTGCCCTGTACTAGATGAAGCTTCTCTTCAGGGCTTCTAGTACTGGTCTGCAGGGAACAGGAAGAATCTGCCTCCTTTTCTCCCATCTCTAACTTCTGGATTGCTGCTGTTTGCCTCTCCTGGATTATCGGATATTGAGGCAGAATGGTAGAAATCCCGACTATTTTCAACCCTGAGCTAAAAGTCGCAGTAGCCTAATCCTGTGTCACAGAGCCACAAACACAACTGTGTCTCTGTGCTGCAGAGCAGCTTGCTTTGGCAGGGGAATGGACCAACCAGTGGAAGCAGCCTTTTCCCCATCTGGCTTTTGACACAAAACGTGTTTCCCAGTTGGAGTCAGACTGTGGGGTTAGATCTACTCACACAGCCTGGCCAGCTCACGGCCCTCTGAAGCTGACACCTGCAGGACCAATGCAATTTAGTCATCTTGCCAGTCAAAGCTTGATTGAAGGCCAGGGAAACTGTTAGTATCCCTTACCCCTAGAAACTCTGGGTCAGGTTCTCTGCCTTACTCTTTCCCCAAGTCTTTCTGCAGTTAGATATAATCCCAGTCAGGGGTTATAGCTAAAGCCAACAGCTTCAGCTTTCCATATTAGCTGAAAAAATATGCTGAAATAAACTATTCGTGCATCTTCTCTTAGACTAGCATGACTTTCCTGTCATGTTTTCTGTGTTTTCTCCTAGTACTTGATGTTTGCAAGTCACTTTGCTTTAAGCCATGTCGGCTACAGGCCCAGAACATGCAATAGCTAAATCTTTCGCTCTCTCCCTCTCTCCTCAGTTTGAGTGTTTAATTTGCTCCAGACTCTGCTTAAGCAATTTTTGGAGAGTACAGTTTATATTTGTGTATGCAAATAAGCTGAGCAAATATGCTAAGGAGCTCCAAAGATAGCTCGGGAGGCTTATGTACATGCCAGCCCAGAGCAGAATCATCCCAGGACATTCTGGTCTCGGTTAACCCTTCTGCCTTCTTCAGCTTAGAGTCTGGCAAGTACTGGGAGATACTTTCCCACCTCCTGTATTGCTATAAACACATGAGCATCACTGGCATCAGTGGTACTGTTCTGCACCGTGAGATGGGCAACAGGGCGCAGCGCTTTGCCCATGGTTACACATAGTTATGTATACAAATAGTAATTGTCTTTCATGTCCTTTTTATTGTTAAACAAGCAGTTCCAGGAGCTGCAAAAGTAACACAGCCAGCTTTCCTTCAGACCTGTGATTTATGTTGGAGTCTCTGGTGTCTCATAAAACGTGCGCTTCTGAAGCTTTGTGCATGGTTGGAGAGTTCATAAAAACACTCTCCCCTGTGGATGCTCTGATAGCTAATAACATAACTGAGGGTAGTCATTGCCTTTTCTTTAGGAGCAGGGGAAGAATTTGACCTTTTTCCTTTAATCCCTGCCAGTGGTTACGAAACTCACAAAAAAAAACCCCAAACCATAATTCCCTTAAACTGGTGGATCTGTCAAATTAGTTTAAATTCATTCAAACATCTTGTGAAGAACACTAGCTTTCCTAATCTGCTTTCCCTTCCTATAAGGATCCCTATGGCATCTGCACTGCAGCATACTGCTGTCCTGATAAAACATCAAAGCACCTCCATACTGGAGTGACCAAACCTTCTCCCCATTAGAAGGGAAGCTCTCCACTAGAAGCTAACACCTTCCTAAATGGCAAAGCCCATCAATGCCAGCTCCACAGGACTGATTTCTTATGTTCATAAAGACATTCGTTCTTAATGTTAGGTGGTTTAAATCTTCAGCTGCTCCCTGAGCTTCACAAACTGTTCTCTGAAATATTGCAATGTAGCCAGCTCTGTGAAGGAAGAGATGTTGCCCATTTTCTCTTCTCTTCTCTGTTCTATTCTGCTGTCACAGCCTGACTCACAATTCAGACTGCCTGTGAGAGCCAGAACATTTTCCTTGCAGTCCTCCCACTTTGGATTGTCTTCTTGTCTATCTGCAAAAGGGGGACTCTGCAGCAAACCTCCCTAAATGGAGTCAGATGGCATCTCAGGGTGGTGTAGTGGTTTTGCAAATGTATTGCTGTGCTGGCAGCCAAAAGCAATCTCACTACGAGGCCTTGCTAGACAGTGTAATCTAAGTCCTTCCCCCTCAGGTCTGCACAGCTGTAGTGTAGAATGAAGGCGTGGGGAGGAAGCCCTTGTTTGCAGGGCCCCGCTTCCCATTGCCAAAACAAGCATTTTGGTTGGGATTAATTTTGCTTACACCACTGCATTGAGAAGGCGACTACATCTGATCTGTGCATCTGTATTGTCTTAGTCAATGAAGAGAAAGGGGAGCAGATGAGATTTGTTCTCCTACCTGATATTAGGAGTCCACTTTGGGGCCTGGATGGGACCCATTGCTCTTGATAAGGACCTATTTCTCTTGGGTAATTGAGGAGTCAGTCTGGTTAATGTGCTCAAATGAAGACCTTCTCCTTGGTCAGTGTCTATACTCAGACAAATAGATCCTCCTTTGTGCAGCCTGTTCAACCACACTAGATCCCCAGTGTGGTGAGGTGATTTCAACAGTGAGTAACAACCATCAAAATGCAACTTATCTGGGGTAGATGGAGCTGGTAGCCAATTGCAAAAGGTGAAATGCTCCAGGGAAGCCCAGGGCTGGGAAGAGAAGTTTTAGAACTTAAATAAAGAAAAAAAGGCAGCTCAAAACTACCCCATTAGGTAGATGACTGTAACTGCATCTGCTGAGGGGGAATATGGTCTCCAGATGGAGTCCTCAAATGGGACAAGCTGGAGGCAGATACATTCCTGGAATTTGAGCACTGGGACTTCCAAGTGAGTTATCTCTGAGCAGAACATAGATCCTTATACGGTGGCTCTGCAGAATAACCGAATGGGGTGAGGAAGCACTTAATGGCATGGGAAAACAGACCATGCCAGGAGGGTGTCGCAGCCATCTAAGTGATATAAGCAATCAGGATACACTCTGGTAAGCTGCTGAGGCATGGGGATCAGTTCTCTGCATTGTGTGGACCCAGCGTGGAGTGGTTTTGGGAAAAAGGACCTGCTTTTTGTGTCCCATCATGTTCCTTTAGATCATCTGAACAGTGATGAGAAATCAGCACAGCTCAGGCAGTGCTGGGAGAGGTGGTGGATGGGAGGCAGCAATGAGGTCAGCTTTTACCAGGTGCCTGCCCTTGTGGTGAGTGGGAATCTCTGCTCTTGAGTTGTGCTACAAAGTCAGTGCAGGGGACCTGATTCCCCAATGTCCCAGCTCCGTAGCCTTGACTCCAGCAAGAGTGGGATAGGAGACCCCTGGCCTTGGCCCATGCCAGCCCCTGTCCTGCTCCAGGCAAGCGATGGGAAAGGGCTGTTTCAGATGCTCAAAGTGAAGCTGCTTGTGTTGCAGAGCCTGCTGCCTTGCCCCCTCTGTGTGCCCTGCTTCCTGCTGGTGAATGATGACAGGCAAGTGCCTGCTGGAAGGGCTGGCACCTTCCATGTGCTCTGGGATGTGTTCCCAGATCTGGGCATAGCAGGGATTTTTAGCATGTCTCAACATTAGAAAGCAAAAGCCAGACACGGGGAAATATTGAAGAGTCTCTTGCCCAACACAGCTTTTGTGGTTTTATTTGTCAACGCTTTTTGTTTCCTGACATAAAGTGGAGACATTTGGTCAGTGTTTTGGCTAGTGCTCGTATTCAGCTGCAGTGTCACTTGCAATGATGCTCATGGCTTTTCTAGTTGTTTGTATCTGCTGGCACTGACACCTAATGAAGTTGTAAAATGCTTGTTGCAGCCCCTACACTGAGTGGGGGTAATAGGATTGTACTTACAGGAGCTGTTTTGCTAGCTCAAGCAGCAAAGGGCTGGCCTTTGGTAGAGAGAATGTTATAAAACCCTTCTGCAGAGTTGCTAAATTTCTGATCATTTAGCTTGGTAAATGAGACGATAGTGCACTGAATTGAACAGAAGCAAAAATAATTTGGCAAAGCTCATGTTCAATGGTCCAAGTCTTAGTTTGGGTCTTAATAATTTTTAATGCAATTACACTCAGTATTATGGTATGATAAATCAATTTTCAAAGAGAGATCAGGGAAGACTTGGATATGTTTGCTCTGTTCTTTTCTTGTCCCTGCATCTGGCCACTGTATAAAACAGGATGCTGGATTAGAGGAAACATGGGTCTGACCCATCACAGCCCGGTAAGCCTGCAATTAAGACATTTGAATTCACTCTTTATCACCTACTGGATTGGTAAACATAAATGCCTTGTTTTGTCCTTAATAGAGTAACCAAGCCTAGTTTTCTGTGACTTGCCATCATTGCTACTATGCTTATTTCAACTCCTTTATTTCCAGCATTGTAAGAGAGGTCAGAGTGCTTCCTTGCTGTATGAAGCTGTACCTCTCAATAACCAGAAGCACAGTTGGTATTTGAACTTCGTTGCCCAGGTGCTTTGCTGGCTTTAGTTTGGGTCAAATGTTCTGCTGCTGTTAGGTCATTCTTAGCACCTTTGTGGTATGCCAGTAACAAGGCAGAGAGGCTGGTATGTAAAGACAGAGGGCTGATCCTGTGGGTGAAATCAAGTGCCTGCTGCCTTTGCTCTACAGACATGCAGAGACTTGTTGCAGTTTATAGCACCAAAGGTTTGTCCCATGTGTCGAGTTGTGCCATCTCTTCTATTTCCACTTTTAACACAGACATTTTGACCCTGAGCAAACATTGACTTCCCTGTGCTTCAGTTTATCCATCTGGGAATGGGATGTCTGGATCTCTCTCTACACCTGTCAGAGCACAGGTTTCAGCCTCATTCATTGAAGTTCACAGCGAGCTTTGGAAGCCCAGACAGCAGTTGAAGCAAATAAAACACACATACAAACTGTATAACGTTATATTTGCTTCTCTGAGAGAAGAACATTGAGGCAACAGCCAACTACAACACAACACTGGATTTCCACAAGAGCTTTGCCATGACACAGCTGCCAAAATACAAGCACTCTGTAAACTTGAAAGAATTTCTGTTTGCAGAGCCCTATATCTATTCTTTATTTTTCTTCAATGGATTCAAATTTTCTAATGAGTTTCTATGTATCAGTATGGAGATCATTGCAAAACTTCAGCCAAAATACTGCTTTATTTCTTACTATATGTAAGGTACATGGGTTTTCCGGTAAAAACCCCTGCCTTTCTTGGAAATGGCAAACTTATCCCAAAAGAAACTCCATGTCAGATTTAGTCTAGCAGACAAGCCACTAGCATGGAGACTTTTAGCTCAACTGATGAGTATGTGACAAAGTCATAATTGAAGTCAAGGCCCTAAAAAGAAGTGTGGGCAACCCACCTGCATTGCCTATAGTAAACCTCACAGTGGAAGGCTGGAACTAGATCTGGACTGAAACCAAAATGAGAAATGAAGATTGGAAGTGAAATCTCTCTTGGGTTCATGGTCAATGGCTAGAACACACCAAAGCAGCAGAGTATATGTTTATACATCAACAAATGCTTAAAGAATTGATTCCTTCCGGCAGGCTCTTGTAAAAGGCAGGCAGCCCATGTGAGCTGATGCTGTCAAGGGAAATTGGAAGCTCACTGTTGTTTGACAGGTATATTATTCCAACTGCCCTTATTTACAAAACAAGGAGGTAAGATCCCCGACGTGACGCAAGTCAGTGCTCTGGAGCTGCAAGAGGCCTGTTTTTTCAGCCCTTCAGAACTGGCCTCAATTTGCTTGACATTTGAAATGGATGAAAGAGGAAGAAGGAAAAAACATTCTTTACTTCACAGCCTGTTCTGTTAAGGAGACAGACTTAAAATTCTAGGAGTGAAAGATTTAAGGCTCATTTTTCCTGGCTGTGCCAGCAGGGATTGGGACTGAGACAGTCTCTTGCATCTTCCACACCTCCATGCTCCTCCATCCAACTGTTGCGGCACTGATACTCCGGTACAAGCGCTCCCTCTCTTGGGCTCGCTGGTGCTAGCTGGGAGAAGTGGGACACAAGGACCTGTGGCACCAAGCAGGGCTGGGAGTGACTCCAACAAGGGCAGAGCAGCCTGTCATTGGTGTCCCGCTCTTCCCAGGTTCCCTGGGCTGCTCAGCTGGCAACTCCTTTGTTGGGAGCCTGGATTTATAGGCTTAGCCTCATCCCTGTCAGCCTCAAGGGCCTTCATTTCCCTTTTCAAGCTCTTCAATTTCAGTTCCCAATCTCCCTTACTTGCTTTATATCTCTTATTTCTGGTCCTTCATCCATCTGACAGGTTTTGTAAATCACCCTTTGGAGAGTTTCTCTTCCCTGACCACCAACAAGTGGGCTAGAACCATTAGTCTGCAGTGTCTCTGATCAGCTGATGTGAATACCTATATTTGTTCTTGCTTCATGCTTGTTTCCAGACAGTTGAAGCTTTAGGAATTGGTTTTGAACAGTGGCTTGGAGCCTGCATGCTTGAAGGAACTTCACTGTACCCTTGAAGAATTGTCTAATGTAGTGAGATGCAGTTGTCTGGTTATCTAAGTGTTTCTTTCTTGCATTTCTAGAGAGGAATTGCTGATTTCTATTAATGTTTGACATGAAATCCTACTTCCTAAAAGCTACACCTTTCCACCATGTCTTTCCAAATGCCAGAACTCCACTAGAGCCGAGGAGGCTATAAAAAGGCCACTCAGTTAATGCTTTCACCTACATTGAGTTGGTAAAAATCCCATCCCTGACACAATGCTTCGTGTATGACGTGTGTATTATTTCTCTCTATATAGAGGACAAATGCAATTATCCTTGCTTGTCTGTCTGCTTAGTAACAAAACACTTGAGAGCAGCTGTGTATCTGGATATTTACTCCATCCAGTGCAGCCAGGCTTCAGTTACAGGTAGGCGATGTAGGTCCTACAACAGTACAAATACTGAGACTTTTCACTTATTTTCTTCTCTGGCATGGGTGTATATCCCTCTCTTCCTACTCCTTTCTGAAAGATAAAGAGCAGATCCTTAGCACACTAAGTTTTTGTACCCAGAAAGCTCCCTGCAAACTCTGTGCAGTGGAATTATCTCCTTGGGTAAGGATATTGAAGATGTTGCAGCAAGATTGTAAGTCATCACTATCTTGACATGAGACCCTAGAGAGTTTCCCCTTTGTTCAGGATGCTTTGAACCTGGTTGTTCATGATGCAAATGGGACTCTGAACTGTACATAGATGGAAGTATGTTTGTGATGGGAGACATGCTCTAGCAGATTTTTACCTGTGTGCTTCTGCTGAAGGTAATTTTCCTATTGAAAGTGTGTTCGCATGCACAGGAATCCTCAGACAATGGTGAGAGAGGCAGAGTCCTTGGAGAATATGGGATGATGAAATGAAATATTCGCTTGTGTGTCCCTGGAGACTTGAAATGGGAATCAGCTCTGACTTTGCAGCACATTCAGCTCATGCCTCCCATCTTCAAACTCCTTTGCAAAATTCAACAGGTGTCAGGCTATGGAAAACTGCTGGGAAGTGCAGAGTTTGTCCTGTCCTGAGAGGTGAGGCACAAGAAGACCTGGGAAGGATGTCTGAAAATGAGCTCTCATTTTGCGGTAGCATTGCAGGTACTCAACTGTGCCTCAATGAGATTTTCCAATGGGTTTTGATTTTGATGGCATATCCCTGGGACATGGAGGCAGCCTGTCCTGGGATGAAGACATAACCATTAGCCTTTCATAGATGAGAAAGCAGAGTGTGCAAGTGACTGGCTCAAAGGCACTCTAGGATTCTGGCTGTTAGCCCATGTGAGTGGATTCCCCTGCCCTTGAAGGCAAGGGGAGATAAAGAGATACCCTGTTGGCCAGCCACACACTGAGTTGTTTCATTAAAGTCTGTGAAAGGCCTTGCTGTTTTTCAGCAGTGATTAGATGAAAATATATATGTGCACACAGAGACAACCCTGATCTGAACCCTGTAGGCATCACAGTCTGAGATGAGAGGCTGGAGAAATAGAACATTGTTCTGAATTCACTGTGCCCCCAGGTTTGAGGGTTTTCCTTTACTTAATGACAATTTTTAATGCAGTATATTGAAATCACTTGAAAGACAAAAATGTATCCAGCAAAAGAGGGGATTCGCCATGCAGAAGCCTCTGCAGGTTCATGAGTTCTTGTCTCCTGTGGTATCATCTGAAAGCTGATAGATACCTCTTGTTATCAGGAGGAATACCTCTCTGAAGAGCCTTGTGGCTCCAGATTTGAAAGCTGCTAAGTGAAGCATTTACATGCTTCATGTTCAGCCCAGCTGATCTTTCTGAGGAAACCCTCATTTTGTATTGTCAAAAGGAAACCAGTTATGCTGTCAGATGAGCAGAGGAGCCTCTCTGGAAGGAGGGGTACCATGAACTTCTCATTTGGAATCAATAGGTGTTGCAATAGTTCATTACTCCTTAGGGTCATGTTTTTTGGGAGCTTATTTGTGCTGTGATTTAGAAGCAAATATTAGGAAAGAGGCTCCTGCTTTTTTATGTGACAAAACGGAAGTATTTCTTTTAGACAAGTATAAAGAATAAGTTGGGAGGAACCGGAAAGTGGGAGCCAGGATTTCTGGGTTCTTCTGGCTTCTGGTATTGAACACACCTCATCACGCTGATCAAAATGTCTGGGGGTGTGGGATAGACACACGTGCTCAGTTCTGGGTTTGTGGCTGCTGAGGATCAGGAAGGCTGCTGAGAAAACTTTTCAGGCCAGCAGAACACTAGAATTGTCTTCTCACAGCTGGTGATGTTACAGCCTCAACCCCTTTACTGCCCTCTGCATGTGAATCCAAGATGCTCAACAAGTGTCTTGTGAGATATTGTCTTCAAAGTATTCACTGGCATCTCAGCAAGCTGAAAATACAGGCCATTCCCCCGGTGGGAAGCAGGCTCTCAACCTGCCCTTATCACTGATACTGGAGCTTTTTAGGCCAACACATAGTACTTTTTTTCCCTTCCCTTTCTCCCAATTTTATAGCTCGCCTTTAAATTCTCCTTAAAGAACAGAACAGGCACAAAGGCAGCACAAAAGGGCAGAAGACATCCTTGTCAAAATCCTTGGTGTCAAAAATAGCTGCCTGAGAAATTCTTCCTGCTGCTTAAAGCTAAATTATGATCATAAGTTGCTGTCCTCTAATTGTACAATGCAGTGTCCTTCCCTCCACAGCTTCTCCCAACCCTTGTTAGCTTCAGAGCCCAACGCCTTCCTCTCATGTCAGACATCACAAGCAGCAAGTGCTAAGGCTGCAGAGTCCAGGAATGGCAGACCAAAACTGCCTTAATGAATGTGAAACCAGTGGCTTCATTAATCACAGCCATATGTGTCTTTAAAAAGCTGTGTTACATCAGGGAGGCAGTGGGGGAAGAGGGAGTATAGAGGGCACAGCTGATGGAGGAAAGGGGAGAGGTTGGTAAAGCCAGTTCCTGCTGCAAAGGAGTGTTGGTTTTATTTGGTTACTGGGCTGTTTTAGAGCTTACCTGTTGTTGCCTTTAGGCTAGGGCTGAGTGCATATCTCCCTTGCTTTCTCTTCTGACATACCTCTTTAAATCTTCAGGACAAGTTCTGCCCAAACTTGATCATGTTATGTCCCCTCCTTACAGAGTCTGAACCAGAAGCTGGATTTTCAGAGACTCCGGTGTTGAAAGAGACAGGCCTTTATTTTGCACGAGTCTGTTCATGCTGACTTGCAGAGAGAGCATCCCAGGTCGTGGGATAACAGAGCTATGTGATGTGTCTGGCCATGCAGTGCAGAGATGATGCAGGGAAAGGTTACTTTACTTATCATCTTGTGTGCTGATGTGAAAGATGTCAAAGCCAGGCTGCAGGAGTCTGCTGCATGTGCCCCAGCAATGAGTGGAGTTGTGCCTCTGTTCTTGCAGGTAGAGCAATGCTGTTGGGCAGACCAAAACATCTCTGCAGCTTGGATGCCCTGGGCTATAATAGGGACTGACTAGGCCTGACTATTGTAGTTTGAGATGGTGAATGCTGCAGGCTGATCAACACTTTAATCAACATCGCAGTGGCTTTGTCGCTCACCTTAACTGGGAAGCAAAGAATGCAAGAGATGAGCTAGAGTACTAGAGCTCCACTTTATGAATAGTTAAATCAAATTAATATGAGCGAGGGAGGGGCGTGGAGTGAGAAGCATGGATAGAGAAGAGGAAAGGAGTGGGAAATGGGACCAAGTCTTTAAAGCTCAAAAGGACCATAGCTTTCGTGTTGGGGTGTGTGATGTAGCTGTTTCTGCTTGGAGGAAGAGAGCTGGGAGACAAACTTCAGCTGATTGGTGCGAGTTGTGACCCCTGGATTATTTGTGTCAGCCCCCCACCTTTGACTCAGCTTCCTTTTAACTCGTGTCAGAGGCTTGCTCAGAATGCCAGCCACGCTGCTGACAGCTGTTGCAGGGAGCTCTTCCTTTGAATCATAATGAAAGTCCTGAGAGTGCTGTGGCTTACTACATGCTTTTACTTTTTTCTTCAAATAAAAGGGACTTGTATCACTCCACAATGTTCCAGACAGCTGAGAGGTAATGGGGAGCTTGAGGTTCATATGGTCCCAGGGCTTCTGGAAATGAGTCTGACAAACTTCAGGTGCCCAATGGCAAGACTGTTTTTGAAGTGTGGCTAGACTTACATACACACATCCATAGAAGAAATCTCTTTGAGCATGTGATGTTCACAGAAGGCAAGGGAGCTTTTGGGCTCGGGCATTGGTGAGGCACATGATTTGTTGAGGCAGGATTACATGGGTGAGAACCCTGTGGGGCTAAGGATAGTCTACCTGTACCATAGGATGAAGTGTTCTTCTGGAGCCATTCAGGAATCTTGATATGAAATCTAATAATGAAGGGCAAAGGCAGTCTGTTAGTGTTAATATTTTAATAAAGGCAACAGGGTTAAAAGATTCAATCTAGCAACTTGGAGCTGAAAGGACCATTCTACATACTCCAGATTAGTAAACCATCAAGTTCCCTTCTTCAAGGCATGTTCAGGTCTATTTGTCTTCAATTTTACATCTTATTTCCGTGTAGCCCTTAATCAATATGTTTTCCTCTGCCCCCAGAATAAATTAGTCTCAAATGGAATTCTGAAGTTTTTGGAGAACATCCAGATGAAATTGCTCCACTTCCTGTTTTACTTGTCATAGAGAAAAGATGAAGATTTCTTTTTAAGAGCCTCATGCAAATGTTCAGCTTTTGCTGCTGTTCAATAAAGTTGATCATTTTACTCAGGAAGTATCAATGCAATTTTCCACGCCACTAACTTAAAGATTGTATCTCAGTAAATGCATCCATTCCTTTTCTCTCATTTGTGTTGTGAACAAACAAAAGGAAAAAGAGAAAATGTCTGTTGTCTCCCTGACAAACGTATTAGTATCTTATATAAATTGCTGAGAGTCTGTCCAGAATAGACACCACCAATGCATTTCTGCAAGTCCCTATTCCATCTGTGTCTCAGCTAGAATAGTGATTGCGGAGCTAGGGGAACGTCTTTCCACCCCATTACATTTCCCAGGGAAATATGTGAGAATTACCTCTGATGTTAGTAGGAAGCCATCAGGACATAAAACACAGAAAATGAAATATTAACTTTCCTATCCAACCTAGTAATGGTTGTTATGTTTTGTATTATAACACATTAAGGTGAAGCTCCTGAATAAGAAACAAATAAAGAAAGATCCCAGGCTCCCATCTAGGCAGTATTGCACATAGACACACTGATGGTAGATGATAAAATTGGAAAGTTGGGGGGGGAAATATAATATATTCACAGTTTAGATGACAGTGAATATAAAGACAGACTGAGTTTAAGTAGAAGTTGCAAAATATCCTTGAGAAGTCTTATTCCCTCCAGATTGCCACAAGTTATACTGGTAAGTATAAATTAAAAACAGAAGAAAAGCAAAACCTTATGGATCCATGAACTAAAAGCACCTCTGTGTGATGCTATTTAGTTCACTGGGTTTACAGAATGGTTCAGTATTTGTCATTATTCTTAGTAGCCTTGTCTTCTTGTATTTATCTTGAACTGGTCCCTGACTCAATGGGGTGGCTGAGCACACAGGTATCTCCAAACACATGGGACTTGGGAGCAGTTGTATGGCGAGGGCAGGACACTTATGTTTTCCTTTACTTATTGTTTAGGGGCAGATTGCCTCTCACCATGCCTGTTGTGGTAGGATCTGCTCTGAGCTGGAACCTGCTGAAAATAAGAGCATCTTGAGAGACCAAGAATCCAGACTAGACAGGATGGACAAATAATGCTTTCATTCACTGCTTTTCCTTCACTACGTTCCTTATTACATGTGTCTCCACCAAAAAACTTCTTTCAATACTTAGGAGGAAAGAAAATTGGGAAATAAGCGTCCAATCCTTTTCCTGCTCTGCCCCTCCAAAACCTAAATATGCCTTCACCATAATGCTGCTCATTTCAATGAGCTTCGGTAAAAAGGATGAATGCTGGTTCATTACTCTAATTGCCTCATCTTGTTGCTTAGTCTTAGGTTATTTGTCTGGATAGCAAGGACCTAGTTTGCTTGGGGTTCTTTGGTATTACAGCAATTTCCTTGGTAGAGAGCTTCTGGTTTCTGTCTGAAACAGAAGGTTTGAGGCCAGATTTGCAAAGATGCTATGGTTCTCTGCTTTCAACAGAGACATAAAGGAGTTGTATGCCTAAGTACCTTTAAGTGAATGGTTCCTACTATAGGTCTGCTAATTTAAACAGTCTGGAGATTTTAAGGGCCAGGGAGGGAAAGAGGTGATAAACACAATGCAGCTGACAATGTTTAGGGTTCAAAATGGTCTTCAGTTACTGGGGTACTAAACTAAGTAAGAAAGTACAAATGAAAGGTGGTTGATAGCATCAGATGACATATCTTTTTCTTGTTTTCTAAGGCTGGAGTTTTGTCTTAGAGATTTGCCTTAAAGCACATCTCCAGTAAGGAGTTAGAGACTGGACTGGCTGCTTTAGTGGAAATATTCTTAGGGATTTCTCACCTGCATCAAGCCTAGAATGTATTCCTGTTTCTCTTACTACATAGTAACGTAATCTCTGGAAAGGTTGCATTTCACACACCCCCAGGTGCCAGAAAACACTATTGTACATTTTCATTTTAGAAGGAAAGATTTTTCTGCAGATTTCAAGAAGATGCTTAAAATCATCTTAGACTTGTCTTCTAGTATAGTTCTTAGACTCTAGTAGCTCTGCAGAAGTTACAGGTCATGTGGGGTTTGACTCGAGATGTAGAAATCCTGTATTACAGAACTATCACCTATGTCTATCCTGTATTTTGGGACTCAAATTACCTCTACCTGCTTTTAGTAGTGGAGGGGCCTGCTAGGAATTCATGCTGTAGATGAAGGGGGGAAAACACCACCTAGCTCATTTATTCTCTTAGGAATTCAGACTAGCTTATAGTATGTTCTTTAGAGCTATTACCTTTATCTCTGCTCTCCCTGCTGGAACAAGGCATGCACATAGCTGGTAAATTACTGGGCTCTGTGCTGGAGCACTAGAGTGCATTTGTTGGTACCAGTTGTTTGCTTGTCTCTGGCCAGACAGTAAACAAATCTCAGCTCATGGCATGAATGGTATAATAGGCAGCTGTTTCTCCACTGGAGCTGAGGAAACTCGCTGCTTTGGCCTTTCATCTAAGTGCTTTTGACAGACAGTGCTTGAAAAATGGTGGGTGCCTGCTGCTGCAAGGTAGTTGAGGAGCCATCAGCCTTGTAGGCTGATGGGAGAAAGGAGAGACCTAGTGCCTGCTTTGTGTATAGGATGAAAGGCCCTGCTCTCTTGGGGCCACAAACCAGAAAATAATGAAATAGGCCCTTGTAAACAGTTGCATGAGAGAATGGGGTGGGGGGTGTATTTTAGGCTGCAGAAGCCTGACAAATGGAAAGGAAAAGCACTGAGGTACTGTTTGTTGTTTCCTTTTTCTGGAAGTTAGTAACGGGCACCTTGCTGGCTTTTTGCACTTGAACATGTTCTGCTGGTGTACCCAGCTCTCTTGGCAAGTATCTAGCCTCTATGGGACTCTAACTTGGAAAGAAATAAGGGTGCCACTCACCTTGTTCTCCTGCTCTATTTTAACCTTGCCTGCATACTCATCCTGCCTCTGTCTCAGATGATACACACAAAGCATGCTGAGATTTGTCACATAGCACACAGGCATCATGACTGTATTCAGCCATGCATGCAGCTCTGAACCTGTGGTCCCCAATGTGCTCTTTTGCTGGTAGCCCTCAGGTGACCTTTCTGCATCTATGACTGCCCAACACAATGGCAAGGTGTGCCTTTCCTTCAGACATACCTTCTTGTGGAGAAACTGTCCTTACCTCCTTGAGTTGGATTCGAGTCATTAACAGTGATAAGTGGACGAAGGATAAACACAAGAATTTGTCCAGATCTACTGTTTCTCTCTCAGGGGTCAGTATTTTAATTCTTAATATCCTAGTCTATAAACACTGGAAGGGAAGTGATCTCAGTGCTAGTAGATGGTAGCAGTATTAAAACAGCTGGATTATTCCAGCCATCGTCTAAATCCCTGTCCCTCTGGGGGACTCCCCCTTTCTGTCTCATAACTGTTGAGGGCTGTAGTGGGTTGATCTTGGCCAGATGCCCACCTGGCTGCTCTTGCCTCCCTTGGAAAGGGTGTTCTGGCAGCTCTGTGCTGGCTCCCTATGGATGCCACTGCATGGTCCTGTCTGCATCTCAGTGAGCATCTCTGCCCTCACCTGACTGGTGCAGGTGTCTGCTGTTTCTGAGAGTAAGAGATGAGGATTTCAGGGGGGGAGTAGACAGTTTATCTTGGGAAAGCTTAGACTAATGGAGAGCCTCAGTGCTGGGGCAGCTGGTCTGTGATCTCTTTCTTTCAGAACACTGTTCTGCTTCCAGCCAGATGCTGAGAAATTAGTCTGTTAAAAGCAGCCGTGAAGATGCTGTTTAAAGAGCATCATCCATAATTTCATTTGAGGCCTTTCTAGAGCATGCTTTTTTTGCAGCGTACTATGAAATTCATATTGATTTGGAAGCTTGTAGGGGGAGAACAGTAAGAAGCAAATATAGAAAAGTGCAGACAAAAGCTGCATTACAAACCTTTGTTGAAGGCAGTGCAGGGTCAACCAGATTTGTCAATGACCAAAGCCTTCTAGGTAATGAGCCCCACATAGTGATAGCTCTGAAATAGTATGTTTTGGAAGAAAGCAATCAATATATAATAAATAGGAAAGTATTTTACAAGCATTTTATCTGCTGTTAAGGACATATAAGCAGAGGAGGAGATAATTACCCCTATTAATAATGATTAGTCCACTTTAGATCTGAAAAATCTACTATAGTTCGTGGTGCTCATTTCCCCAAAGGAGAGAATTGAGTCCTGAAATCATTGTAATTGTAAAGTGGTAATTTATCATAAAACTTGGAGTTTTGGCTGAAAACAAATCGTAAGGATATGCCTGAGATGGAGTTTTGGCAAATAATCTCTAAATGTGAGTGTTGTTGGTGTTCTTCCCACTCTTGTGATGCATCCATATCATTTCTGGTCAGGATTCTTTACAGGTGGGTGACTTCTTGTGAACAAGAGGCTGTAACTTCGCTGGGACTCAAGGTGCTGGGTCAGAGCTTGAGCTATCTTTGTGAGCAGGTTGCTGGATGAATGGATGCTTGTTGCAGCTTTCTTTCCTGCCCTTGATTAAATTGCATGTGTCGTGAAATGTGAATGGGGAGGAAGGGGAGAAAGTGTGTTTTCACTTGAGTTAGCAGATGGAAAAAGCCAGGAAACAATTATCAGCTGATAACTAGCGAATGAAAGATGTTCATCAGGGCTATAACTGAATGCATCTGGACAGTTACTTAAATGGTCCATTCAGTGTTGCACTACTGTATCCCAAAGAATACCAAAAGACGAGAGGCTTGTCCTATAGAAAGGTTTTCTTCTCTTTCATGGGCATCCTCCACAAGACTTGGCAATACTTTTCCACCTCTTATCACTCTGAAGACTTCCCATGAGAGGTGGCATGTAACAGAGAGCTGTGTGTCCTTTAGGTCAAAAGCTCCTGGTGCTTTTTGCATGACAATCTGTTTCTGGATTACTGGCCATTCAGAGTTTAACTGGCCAGTGTGGTGCTGAGCTGAGTGTGTCATACCTAGACAGATGAGCTAAATGGGCAGGATCAAATCCACAGCTTGGAGCTGAGAGGATTCATCTACCTACTCACTGGTGTCTTGAGCCACTGGGCACATCATCCTTGAAATCCACTCTTATGTCTTGTGAATGGAGTGAGAAAATGGTTATGAAGGAAAGTCCCAAGAGAATAACTGCCCATTTGCTTCCAGCATCATCTCTTCACTTGGATTATCACTTGTCCCCAAAACTATTTGAGAGAGGGTACACAGAAGGAGAGAGGAGAGGAAGAAAAATGAGGTGCTTGTGTTTTGCATGATCTGAAATTGAAGGTGTCTTCTAAAAGCTGTGCAATTTCCATGCAGCCCCAGAAGTGCTGTTAAGGTGAGCAAGGCAGTATAGCGGTGGGAAGGTAGCACTGACATACTCTGTTCTAGAAAGCAAACTATTAGCAGAGGCCTCTTAATCTCTGCACTAAGTGGAACACACTCTGACTAATTGCTTCCTCAGGGAAAACTTAATTTCTTCTCAGACAAGAGTATTTTGTCTGTATTGGGATTCTTGGGGCATCCAGGAGTTGTCCGAAAAATGAGCTGATAATCCAACAATTGTAGCAAGGGAGAAGCAAAAACTGTCTTGCATCCCAAAGCAAGACTCTCCAGCTTGATGGGAAAGGGAGCAAGAAGGGACCATTAGCACTGCAATGTGCATTGCTGCTTGGGGCGCACAGGTATGGGGAAATGGGAAAAGTGGATTAGGGAGGAAAAGATTAGGAAGAAGTGGAAATCCCCCATGGTGAGAGTAGCTGGATCTGCCCCCCTTAGGTCCATTCCAGAGAAGGTGTTGTGCTCTGTGTTAATCTGGCTTCCAGATTTCTTATAGCTTCTGAAAATGTCTGTCTGTTTACACTGACTTCAGATGCTTTTAGCTTTAGAAACCTCATCCTTGGTTGGCGGTGGCTGGTTTCTAAGCTTTGCTTTTGTTTGAGCGGCCCCACATTTCACACAGCACTGTTTGCTTCAAGGTCTCTGAAGTGTACCAGGCAAAGGTTTGTAGCTGGCTGTGCGATAAGGTAAAAAGAAAGGTTTTGCTAAAATGAATTGGAGGGAAATATGCATGACTCCTCCAGGAAGGGTAGAATTGCACAGTTCTTCTGTTGTAAGTAAGGATCTGCTTGCTCCTCTGGGTGTGAGCTTTCTTTGCCAGCAATGTCCCTAGGCGTCTAATAATTATTTATAGAGAAGACCAAGACAAACAAGGCAGCATGTTTGGAGGCAGATCTGGTACAAGGCTGCCTTCTAAAAATGGCCATAGACTTACTCTCAAATTGGGTCTAAAATTACTATGTAAATGCCTTCTCCCCACCCCCATTGCCTGCCTGCTGCATCTCTGAAATGTGATTCAGAAGTGACAGAGATGGAGATCTATGGTTTTATTGGCAGCAGTGCAGTGAAAAGAGATCCGAAGGAAACAGCTCTCGTTCTCAGCCCAGAATCCTTGAAATAGTAAGTGATCATTGATTTGTGAAAGGCTGCTGCTAGAGCCAGGGCAAGGGAGCCAGGGTGAGCACAGCAGTGGGAGCTGGAATGCTGCTGATTATGTGCTAACATGTTATCAGCTCTGAATTCTGAGTAGGCTTGCAGTGCACTTAACAAGAGTTTGACTTCACTCCTCTTTCTTTTTTCCATTCCTGGTAATGCTTTGTGTGGAATATATTGATTCCATTTGCTGGAGTATTCCTTCCTTAAATATTTTTCACATAATGTGTATTGTACATGTTTATAATGGCTTTTGCAATCCTTGTCTTTCAGCAGCACCAATAAAGCAATTTGGTTTAAATTGAATTGAACTCAGTAAAACAGAGAATGGAAATTGAGAAAAGGAAGTGTAGGCTGCTGTTGGGCAGGGGGAAGGAAAGCAAAGGAGAAAGTGTGCAAGCTAGGAAGATTGTTTTAGAGGAGAGGTTGAAATAAGGAGGGGAGACAAAAACCCAAAAGTGGGGGAATGTTAATGGTGACTCATGGCTATTGAGAATCCAGCATGCTGGGGTCAGTATTTAGAACAGGATGCACAGACATGATGGTGCTGTGGCCAACACAAGTGCCCTGATTGTGTTTATCAAAGACAGTAGCATTTTTTCCTTTTGAATTGCACAGTGAGATTATAGGGTAGAATTTCCCAGTGCACCAGTATGCACATGGAGCACCAGGTTGCTGATTTGACAGAAGGGGTAAGGGGACATGGTGGCAGGTGACAACTATAGACCCTGTGCGAGGTGCATAAGGTTTCTGGGGCCACAGAGATGATTCCAAGCCAGAGGAAACTGATGGCTATGTTCCCATTCCTGTTCTAAAAGTTCATGGCTATTCTCTTACACAGTAGGATACAACTCAGTCTCAGGATAGGTCAGGCCCAGAGTGCTCAAAATCACTCTACAATACATTTGCTTTCATTGTCTGTTCCTTTTAACTTTTTAATATATTTTTACAGGGATCTTATTGTAGGTTTCATCTGATCTTTCTAATTGACAGGGGTTCAATTATCCCCCTGAATACAACTGTCACGTTCTCAACAACAGAAATTGTCAGGTGTCTTTCTGGGGGGAAATGAATGTCATGTTTCCGTCCTCCCCTTCCCCCTCTGCCATTCTCTTTTGTTTGCTTCCACTCTCAGGTTTGTTTTATTGTGGATTCAATTTGAAAACAGTACAATAAAACAAGGAAACTTCAGATAATGAGACAGCAGGAAAGCCTGAGCTGCAGTGCAGCTTACCCTAATGGACTCCCTTTAGCAAGGGCTGCTCCTGTCTGCCAGAGCTGTGCCCTGAGCCCTCAGACTGGGGCCATGTCGTTCTCTTCTGAGCCCTTTCTGTAAGATCACCAGAAGATGCTGTCACTACCAGGAAGGGAGGTCTTTTCAGTGCACTAGGAGCACCTAAAGCATCCAGAAGATATTTGTATCTTGGCCATAGCTAATGTGCTTTGGGATAAAAAGCACATTAAGAAATATAATGGCTAAAGGCATCAGTCATCCAGCCTTTCCTGGTCCTGTGCACTTTGAAGCCTGTGCTTTCCTGCTTTACAGAGTGGGGCCCCTGGAGAGCAGAGCCTTTCTCCCCATGGGCATCTGGAGAGGAGGAAGATGAGAGACAGATGCAAAGAGCCCAGGAATAGCCATTGTTCCTCCCATTTACTTCCTAGAGGGCAATGAGCACAGCTAATGGCATCTTGATATTTAAAACCAGGCAGGAGTTGAAGCATCTCAATTTTTACTAGGTCTCTGACATTTCAGAGAGCTGTTGTTGAATAAATGCTTGGGTGATTAGCTGATGAGGTCTAAGTACCTCCAGCTATGCTAAGATCATTGCCCAAACTAACTAGTCTAATGACAGCTGGGGCATGTCTGTCTGAGCTGCTTGTCTTAGCAAGGCAGTGCTAGTGAGTGACCTGCTTGGGATGGGGATCAGCTGTCACCAGAAAAGCCTCTGTTCCTTACCCTGTAGTACTGGAAATGCAGGAGATGGTTTGCTTGCTGCTTCTTCCACCTTACTAAATTCACACAAACTAAGAGCAGCTTCCCCAAGACATCAGCTCACCCCAGCATGGCTTGCAGAGGGATCTCTGTTCTGAGTGCTGTTGAAGAGATGCTGTTTTAGTAGTTGAGTGTTGGAAAAGGAGAGAAGGGTGGCTTGAAGGCGAAAGAATGAGCACTGAAATCAGTGCAAGGGCCTTGGCTTCAGTGCTCTCAATGTTTCCATATGCCTTGTAATTAAATTGTAAGTAAAAGAAAGGAGCTGACTGCTTCACTAATAGCAGTGAAAGGAGGCAATCATGTAACTTCCATCTGTCTGCAAATATAGTTTATGGTGGAAATACATTAGCAACCTGGAGCTGTGTGCCAGGCTCAATTAGACTAAACAGGATCAAAGGGCACCCTGGGTAATAAATATCCTTGCAGAATCAAGCCAGAGTCTTTCTATTTATTGTTAGAGGAGATAATAATCATTAGCGAGCCAAAGTGAAATCCATCAAGCAAAGAAAGCTTGGCTTGGGAAGGGGGTGACATTACATTAGAGGGTGAGAAAGTATGTCCCCTTTCCCCAGGACTATAGGCCGGCTGATGTTATTACCTAGATAGCTTATTATCTTCCACTGGAGTTTGGGAAAGGACTATAGCCCATATATTGATTGTGGGACTGTAATGGGGGAGAGCTGGCAAAGGTAATTGCGGAAGTTCTTAAAATGTACACTAGGTAATTGAAAGCTAATACAAACTCCTAGTTCAAGCACAGAAGAACCTCTCTTCTAATGAGGCATAAGGTGAAAGGAGATTGACTCTGGCTTGTATTGCTACTCCCAGAGAATTGCTTTGCTTTACTGTTTTAGGTGCTCCTGTGTGTGTGCACATGCTCAAGCTTTTATTAGTGCATTCACAGATAACATTACTAAATCAGCAGCAAACCTTTTGTGACACGTGTAATAGCAATTGTGTCTGGTCATGGCCTTGTAAAAAAAATGCTAAACTTAAATCCTCCTCTTCTTCAATAACAAATAAAGAAGAAATACAAATATTTCGGTATCAAGGCTTGCTTTCTGTCAAATTTTTTCTGCTCTTAAAAAATGAAACAACAACAGAAACTACCTAAAGAAAGGAGTGTTTTCTCAAAGTGAGCCTGTTATGATAACTGAATGTGGATTGAAAGATCTAGTGTCTCAGTCAATGTTTGCTGCTATAATAGTTACTAAGGGAAGCACCTTGCTGTGATATTTCACTGCCTCTTCTAGCTTCATTCTTGCCTAGGACTGAGTTTTTGGAAGAGCTCAGTGACAGTATTAAGGCAGCTAATCAAATGACCCTATTTTCAGCAGCATTTTCTCTCAAGTGCAGAATGAGACTTCGAGGCCGCTTAGGTGATGACAAGGTGCAATTTGTCTTTCCCCGAAAAGGCATAGGGCAGCAAACCTCTTGTATTGGGCATAACTATGAAGTGTTATGTTAACTATTTTAGACAACTATGATGTGATCACATCAGCTCTGCTCTCTGTACAGCTTCCTGCATCACTTGAATGAAGCCACGCATAACAGTGGCAAAATGCAGTGCCTGTATTGAAAAGTGCAGCCCTGCGGAAAGTGGAAGCTCTGCATGCCAGCAGGAAGCTTTGCTACTTCCCTTTTTCTCTCTTCCTTTCTTACTTCCAATGCCAACAATTTGAAAAGAAACTAAACCAAACCACAAGCTTTGCATTCTGTGAGTACCAAACTGTTCCTTCTTGATTTGCTTTTCTGCAGAATCTTCCCCCTCTGCCCATCTGTCTGCTTATGCCACTTGGCTGGAGATGAGCTCTTTGCTGTGTTAGCAATGTGCTAGGGAGATAACACCACCTTGGTCTAGTGCTTTGGGAAGTGACCATAATATCAGAAAGTGTTGATATATATACAAACTTTAGCTAAAGGGCAAGCTAAAACTGCATCTGAGTGCATGGAGCAGTACCATCTCATTAACTGAGCACACTTCTGTCTGACATTCTGTTGTCTTACAACTTGCGTATTTAACCTTTTTGTAGAGGTAGCATATTTGTTTGCACAATGCCTTTTTCCAAGACCCATTACATCCTGCTCAATGTAAATAATTACATCCTAAGTGTTTTCAATGTTACTCTCAAATGTATACAATTTACGCTGGATGAAAATATTTACCTGCTGTTTCTGCTTGCTGTAAATATTATTGTTCTTGTATTTTTCCATTGGTGGTGTTACAGTATTGTAGCTCTGCCTGTCAACTTTGATCATATTTGCATACTGATTTGCTAATTGCCAGGTTTTAAGCTGCTAAGGAACAAGGAAGTAACTTATTTCTCCCTATGCAACCACCAATATACTATATTTTCTCTTACATATAGCTGAAAATAATTCTTGTATTAGAAGTACAATTCAATATCTAATTTCCTTGGAGGTAACATTGCTGGCTGTCCTGAAATAATTATTTTCTAGTGTGATTCTGCACAAGAAGTTGTGTTTTCTGTCAGAAAACCTTTACCTTCCACTGCCCCATCCTGTGTACCTGGCATGCGCTGTGTTTACAGGGGGAAGAGGTCACTCAGAGCAGTTTTGCTCCAGCTCCACACTGTATAGAGAAACAAAATGAGGCTCTAAACCTGCTCCATGTGTCCCCATGCAGTGTTCTTCTATGAAAAACATATCTAAAGGGACATCCACGTGTGCAGTATTTGTCTTCTGTGTCTTCTACCTGTCACTTGCCAGCTACTGTGCTCAGGTTTGGGGAGATGGGTCTGTATTTTACAGCTAATAGCACCCTTTGTGGGTGTTACATGGCAGAACCTGCACCCCAAAAAGCAGTCTAGTTTGTCACAGAGATGTGCAAGCCTGAGCACAGAGCGACTGGTCCCAGCTGGGACCTGAATGTGCTGCTTCAATATGGATGATAACAATAAATAGTTAATAAAGCTGGGGACAACTCAGCCTGTCCTCTGCTCTCAAAGCAGAAGACTTGCGAAGTCGGGCTTTATATCTACCTGGCTAAGGGTTCTAGTAGATGCAGAAAGACTCAGAGATCTAAAAGCTCAGTCATGGTTAGTTAAAAAGGAAAGAGGATGTTAAATATTAATTGTAAACTTTGCTTATATGTCAGTGTTGAAAAAAATCCACTACCAGGTTCGATTTCTGTGTTCTCAAATGGTTCACTGTTCAGCTTCATTGGTGAGTGTTTTGTTGTTGTGAATGCATTGGGAAAACAGACTTTGCAGACTTGTTTCCAAGTGGCTGATGTGCATCTATGAAGCTATTAATGCCAGATGTGAGTTCATGTTTGTGATCACTTGGAAATTGATTTGGGAAAGACAAAATAAATCAGCAGCACGTAGTGACTGTTTATCTGATGGCCGTAAATTTTAATCACTTCCATATTTTGATGTCTTGGTTTTTTTGCCCTTCATTGAATTGGAATTTCCTTTTTAGCAGAAAGAGTGAGACAGGGGATCCTTGCTTTATTTCAAAGGAAAACTTATTAAAAAGGATATAATTAAGGGAAGACAATAAGAATCTAATGCACACAGCCTTTTGCTGAATGATGTGCTTCTGTTTTCTGCAGAAAGATAAACATCTTGCTCAACCACAAATGATACCATTACATATACAGGGGTCAAAACATGAGGGGGAGGAGATAATTTCCATGAGAAACAATGATATATTTATTTTCCATAGGCATGAATAGAGTGTTTTTTAGATGCACGGAGCTCAAATCATAGTCCTCTCTGCTTCCATGTGATAACCTATTTTAGCTTCTGTTTGGGGGAATTCAGACTTTACCTGTGAGGTGAACAGCAATCCTCGCAGTGACAGTCCTAGGTATCAGGATGGCAGATGAGCTCCTGTTGGGAAGTTCTTAACATGACCTTCTGTGTAACCTCTGTGGGATTATGTGGGGTGGTGCTGCCAGCCTGCATCTGAAGGCGTGTATAATGCTGATGCTCCTGCTTCCCCTGTTGGCAAGCAGGATTGTTGTGTGCATAAAGCCTGCACCTGGGAATCAGCTGGCAATGACTTGACTGTAGGCTCCCAATGGGCAACTCCTTTCATCCTTCTGTGCTTCTCTCCCCTTTTGTGAAGCAGCAGGTCATAACCCCCTTTTACCCTCCCCTATTGCCATCTATGTTTGGAGGCTTTTGGAGCAAATCCTTCCTCAGCACTTAGCAGATTTTTGCCAGGGCACTGTTGTGGCTGCTACATAAGACCAATAATGACAGAAAGAGGGCATGGGGGAGAAAGACTTGTGGTGGGAGGCAGCGGGAAGCAGACAGGGAAGTACAGCTGAAAGACAGTTACCCTGTCTGACCCCAGAGGACTGTGGCTCTTGAGGCAGATCACAATACATCAGTGTTGCTTGGCAGTACTGTCAGCAAGCCTGAGCCACTGGGGCACTATTTATGAAGCCTGATACATGCTTTGGCTGCTCTGCTCACTGAATTGCTGAGACGTGGATTCCTGACAGGCATACAGCAAAAGGGAAATTAGCGATGGATAAAGTGAATTAAACATAATAAAAATAAAAGTGTCCAGCAGGAGCATTCATCTGTTATATGAACAGCTTCTCAGCTTAGGAAATATGATGGGTGGAGAGATCTTACATAATGCAAGAGGCAGGCCCTGGTTTGGAGAGGAGAGCTCTTAGGATGTCTATTAGTGGGCTAGCAGCATAGAGATCATGGGGCCGCTCTGGGCACCGGTCCCTTGTCACTGTATTTGGAAAGTCAGGATTGTCTCAGTGAGAACAAATGAGTGTGACGTGAAGCTGAGGAATGCTCCTCACAATGATTCCTGACTGGATTCTGCTTCTCCATAAAGTCACAAAGAAAAGTAGTGAGGAAGGCTGTGTACCTGTGATTATTAAGTAAGCTGTGGAGTGTTTGAAGTGAGATGTGCTGCAGGGGAGACTGACTGACTGCGTGGCTGGCTCAGGAGACTCTGAGATGGAGCCTTGACACAGCTTTTAGCTGGGAAGTGCACAACAAAGCCCTTAAGGCTTTCAGTGTTTCTTTCTCCTTTTGCGTTAGAGAAAGATAGGTCTTCTCCCCCCAAGTTGTCATCTTTGCAAAGCGTGACTTCTGTGTGGTTGCCTTAATCCCATTTATACCTAAGCAGGACCCACTTCAAATTCTCCAGTATTTTTTCTCTAGATGGCACAGCACAGGAATTTCGGAGTCCTTGGATCTGTTCCGCTCTTGCCACTGACTTATATGGAGCCATTGACCAAGACATTTCCCTCTGCTGTTTTGTCTTAAGTGGCTGAGTCCTCTCTGGAAAGAGATACAGAGTCTCCAGGGCTTTGAGGGCTTGATCTTGTCAATGTTCTTCTAACAAAACCTGACCTTTTGAGTTCTGGATTTTAAGACATGAGCCCTCTATAGCCTGACCACTTGAATAATACAAGCTGCAGTTTTCCCCAGCAGTGGTTGTTGTGAAGGGAATCATTGTTCTCTCCTACGCAAGTACGCACTCTCAAACCACCTACATGTAGCCTGTAATTTTGAACTTATCTTAGTTGTGCTTTGGAAGAGACTTATAACAATACAAGCTCATTTTGTATAACATCTTTCATACAGACACTATCCCCTGAATGCTTTTCAGAGGCAAATAAAAATGAGGCAATAAGAGTACAAATTAGAGGAAGCACTGTTTTTGAGATCTTGGCCAGTGAATACATTTGAGCAAATTGAGAGAGAGAAATCTGAAGCAGTTTCCTTCTAAAATGGACTATGTATGCCACTCCTGCCTCAAAGCAGGATGGTTAGAATAACAGCCATGTGCCTTGTGCTGCTGGTAGCTGAAAAGTGAAGGAGATCTAGGCTTCAAGCGCAGGAATTGAAACTGCTGTGACATGCTGAGCTGGCTCTCTTCTGCTACAGTCAACCTTGGGCTTGCTAAGATCTCATCTGATTCAAATACCTTTGAGCCCATCATTGTAAAAGTGTTTCAGTGAAGCTCCACCACATGTCCTATAAAACCACCTTTTTACAGAGCAAGTGCTTTACTTTGCAAGGCTGTTAGTAGCACTGTCCTGGCTGGGACCCAGATGTCCTGGTGCCAACGCTTTGATCTCTTGCAAACATGCTGTCTTAATTGGAGAGATGTGGGGAAATGTGTAAAAGGCCATGCTGGATTCACGCTGAAGCCAGTGGCATTGCCCCAGGGATGAATCTGTCCTCTTGAGATTGCTCTATGCATCTGAGCAAGACACAGCCAAGTGGCACAGTACAAATGTAAAATAATGAGGTAGCAGCTGAGAGTGTCTGGAGCAAGCAGAGAGGAATGAAGATGGATGACTGTAGCTAAGAGACAATTTGAAAAGGGATAAATACAGGCAACAAGTTATTCACCACAGCAATTTGTAAAGGGTGCTAAAAACCTTCAGACAGGATTGTTTCATGTTGCCTCTTTTTTTATTTGCAGCTTGACAGCTCTTGTGTAAATGGTACTGATTGATGCCTGCAAATCAGTCCCCTTAATCTGTTCCTCTGGTATTGATAAGCTTAACTCTTATAATGCCCCATGCTGGTGGGGCCTGTCATGCCTGGCTGAGGGGGAGAAGCCCCATAGGCATAGAAAGCTGGGTGACCAAGAGGAACCTGATCCTGGCTGCAGAGGGGCAGTGGAAAGAATCTGCAGCACTGAGTAGGTCCTATGGGGCAGGGGAGAGTGTTACTGAAAGGGAAGTGGCCAGCTGTGGTTAGAAATTAATGGCCTAAAACACAGAGAAAAGTGGGAAAGAGATGGGGTATTTTCATGTGAAGCAAAATGGCTATGTGCGGTTTTGATGGCTGCAGCGCAAGGGAATGCATCCCCAGCCCTTAGAAGCTAGGAAGAAGCAATAGGAAGCACAATGGTTTTGCAGGCTCTGCATGATTCAGTTTGCTGCCTCTCACCCAAACCCCACAGCTGCCTCGGGAGTGTAGGATGCCCTAGATGTGATCTTTGGATCTGCATAAACTCTTACATCACTTGATCTTTTTGTGCCTTTATTTCTCTTACATCACTTGATCTTTTTGTGCCTTTATTTCTCTTGTATCATATTCTCATTATGATAAAGCACCATAATGCATCCTGACATCCAGAATACACTTGTTCAAGTGTGTTAGACTCGGGTAATGAAAGGGAGGCAGGCAACCTTCAGAACAGGGAAGTGTGACAGTGGAGACAGAATGTAATTACCCATTCTAGGAGCTGGCTATAGCATCAAAGTTAATCTCTTGAGAAATTACCTTTGGATTGTTAATATAAATGCACAAGGATCTTGAAGCCTGCAATGGAGTAGTCTTGTTTTATTTGCTGTCTCTAAACCCCGATCTTTCCAGTAGCAAGCCCTTCTCTGTTTATACCATGTGGACCAGTCTTGATTAAAAAAGCAGAGCACCACATCACCTGCTGAGCTGGAGCTTTTCATCTTGGTAGCAGTCCTCCTTCCCCATTGTGGCTATAACCTGCACTGACCTTCCAGCATCCTATCCTAGGGCTGAGAGGATCACAGTGAGCACCAATATAGGTGAAGCAACTGGGAAAAAGGGGAAAAAGTCATGCATGAAGGTATTAATTCAGCATTTTTTACACAAGGGGAGGGCAAATGGCTGCAAGCAGCAAGAATAGGCAGAAGCTTTGCAAAATCAAGATATAGAGAAATTGAAATAGGTGTTTTATTGGAAGCCCTCGAGACAGGCTAGGCCAGGTTAGAAGAAGTATTACCGTACTGCAGGGTGAACAGAGAAAACCAGACAACCGGTGGGGTGGGGAAGGGAGACAGGAAATGAAGGCAGACTCAGCTTCAGCCCTATTGCTTTTCAAATCGTAGCACTTAGAAGTGTTCCAAATGTAATAATTCTTTATATTACAGAAGTGGCATGGGCCATGTTGTACATGCACCATCATAGGGATATGGATATTGGAAACAGACTTGCTGTGAGTCAGCCTGTACTGGCTGTCCATTTTCCGCTGTTACTTCCCTGAATTCTTCGTGATCTTTATGAATAGACTTAAAATGGAACATTCATTCGGTGCCTTTGGTATCTGTTCCCTGCAAAGTAAGAGCTGGTATGTTTTGCCAGACTGAAATCTTCCTAGCCCATAAGCATCTTTCAAACATTGGCTAGACATGAATAGGATTCTCCTAGCCTGACTCTTGCTATGCAACACTCTCCCTGTTTCAGCAGAGTGGCACTGGAGAAGGGATTGGCAATTATCTTTGTTAAGACTTGAAGGCATATCAGCCAAAGAGAGGTGACTATCTTTCTCCCTGTATTTGGAGGACAGCCATTTTCAAATCAGCCTCTACCAGCAGCACTGAATTCACTTCAGCAGGAGTAGGTATTTGGAAACAATAAAATGGACTATACTGCCTTCAGTATAGAATTGTTTCCCTAGTGCTTAATTGACCTTGTTACCTAGAATCATTTATAGAATGGGTTATTACACCGCTGAATGAGCAGATCCAGCCCCTGCTGTCCCAAGATTGGCTTTAGTGTGTAGACTTGCAGATTCCCTTCTGCTATAATTTCCAGCAAGATGAGATGATTTGGGATTTGAAGGTCACTATCAGTTAGGTCAGCTTGCCCTTTGCCAGCAATGTGACTTGACACGGAAGCATCTGGTTGTGATTCAGCATTCCTGATCAAAATATGACCCTTCCCTCCCTCCTACAACCAGCATGTGGTTTTCTTTTTATTGTGGCGTGTTTTGGCTTTTGCTGTAGTTTGTTGCCTGCCTGTTACAGGAGAGGGGTGAGAGAAGAGAGAGGAGCAGGCACCAGGGAGAAAAGTTCTCTAACTGGAAGAGAACAGACTATGGAAATACGTTGGAGTGTTGTGGTCTACGTTACAGAGAGCAAAATGACCTTGTGTTTTAAAGGGTTATTGTGCTGACTCCAAGGGGGATATTGGCTGCAAATGTATTACTGACACAATTAAAATGTAGTGACTGCCTGTTTTCTGAGAGTGGAGCAGGTTGGCAGTAGACTGGCAGCACATAGCTGTGGAGTGGGTGGAAGCTATAGTTTCTCCTTGCCTTAATCTTTACCACTGTGATTAATTTTCATTACAGAGGAAATTAAATGCAGCCCAGGAGACCCCCCCCTCTTTAGTTCCCATGGAGGAAAGTATCTTGCTTTTATGGCAGGAAAATGCACTTTTAAATGTCTTTAGATTCCCTTGAAGACTGGTTTACAGTTCAAGTCATAGTTTGTCAGTTGGCAAATAGCTGCTGCTTCCCCTGGGCAACCTTTTTTCTACCTTGGGTTTCTTCCTGTAGTGTTCAGCTCCATGCTTCAGGGCATCAGGCAATTTCTAATTAATCAGGGTCAGGAAGAAGATTTCCCTGGGGAAGGGTTATTTTCTATCCACCTGCTGCAAGGCTTTCTGAGCCTTCTAGCAGAGCCTCTGGTACTAGCTTTGGGTAGAGAGAGTATACTAATATCTCAGTATCTCATGGACATTTGTGTCTTTCACTGCTGCTTCTGAACTAACTACAAATGCATTAGCTCTGATCTTCTTTGAAACATAAGCTTTTGGGAAAATAACTTGCCAGCGAAGCTCTGAAGGAGTCTCTGCTAAAGGCTACCATAATTTTAACCCATAGAGGGTGAGGGCTGACAATTGAGCTGTTTCACTACTGAAGTTGGGTTAGCTGCAGTCTTAGCCTGTACTTTCCAATAATAGCACCCCAGATGCAAGCAGGATCAGGGAATAAAACCCTGCATCCTCACAAATGTGTATGGTTCTAATCTGCACTTGGTGACAGGCATCAGCAGAGGCTGAGGGCTACGGCATAAAGACAGCTGGCTTAGGTGGGAGGCAAGGGCTGAGCTAGTCTGCTGTTGCTGCCCACCTTGCAGGCAACCTCATGTTCAATCTACCAGTGTCTTGTAAGGGATATAGCAACACCTCACTCCTATCTGGGGCACAGGGAGCTGGGCTGAGCACTGCACAGCAGCTCAAGACCCTCGGCTGAGCAACTGTGCTCCTAGGGGTCTGAAGACAGTGCTCCCTTTGATCCCAATAGCTTAATTTCAGCTGCCATCTTGCACATTGGCTGGAGACAGGCATTTTCTGTGCTGAGAAATCTCAATGAGATGGGCAAAGTGGGAGAAGAAGGATTATTTGGCTTGTTTTACAGAACAATGAAGTGACTTGTCATGGCCACAGAGGCAATTTGTGATAGAGACAAGAGCACAGGTTTCTGGTGTCCCCTTGCAGTGCTTTAGCCCTACGGTCATTTCTGTTAGTAGAGAAAATTAATGTTACTCCTTAGCAGCAGATGACAGATGACTTCCGTCAACCTGTCCTTTCTAATCTCAAGGGAAAGTAAAGGTTTCCTCAGTCAGATTCCTAACCAGGGAGCTCAAGCTTTCAAAAAGCTGCTCTCATGTCCTATACCCCCACGATGCTAAGGATAGGACGTTTAAAGGGCAATTTCAGCTGCCTGGAAGGAATCCTAAGACAAACTTATCCTTCAAAAACTTTACTAAGGAGCAGCTTGTTTGGAGCTAGAGGCTGGCAGAAGCTTGAAAAGGAATTTTAATGACAGCTGCTGGTTCCTCCTCAAACAGCAACTGCCCAAAGTTCTGTGTTAGAGAATTGTCAGTTCATTTAGGACTGCAGCACAAAGTTGGTGTCCACGTACCCTCTGCCCAATCCACTGGTTTCCTTCACTTTCTCCCTCCTTCCCTCGTGGATTCTAAGGGCCAGAGGCGGCAGCAGCAGCTTCAGCCAGCTTGATGCTGGTACTGTTGTTGTTTCTGGGGGATGAGCATTACTCTTTCTTTTTGTTCTCTCTCTCATTGGTGCACAGTTTCAGATACAGCAGTGTCTCCTGTTGGGAATTTTTTGATTTGGGCAGATTCACATTGTTAGTGATGCAGCAGTAGTGAAGCTGCAGCAATTCAGAATTCAAAGGCAAGTGTATTCAGAGTTTCTGAATAGCTGTGTACAGAGTGATTTCCAACAGAATGGACTGGGTCAGGAAGGACACAGATGTTGGAGGGCATTGGGATAGACGGAAGCCACTAGGTGAGGTGGATGAACAAGTAGAGAAGCTGTGATTACAAAACATGAAGCACTTTCTAAATGCAGCCAGCAAAGGCAGTGCAAACCAACAACCTGAAATGAGCAGATGCATCTATCTTCTATCCCTGAGCAAATAAAGGGGTTTTTGTGACCACTTATTGGGGTCCTCTGCCAGCAATTTACCATCAACTACCAGTTCTTGTCTAGGTGTAAGCCAGGCTGTGGAGTGTGCCACAGGTCCTGGCAAGGGAAAGACCACTGAGGATCTCTTGTGAGAGCTTCCCTGGTCCAGGTTTGTATGACAGCTCCAGTGAGGTGAAATCTCATCTTCCTGGTATTAAACTTAACCTTTATGTATTTCACTTTAAACAGCTATGGAATTACACTGCCTGTCCTTTAATCGTAGAAGGTTTTAAAGTAACATTTCTTTGTTTAATGCTGCAGTCCACTCAGATTTACTGGTGATGAGAGGGAGGAGGTATGGGAGGCAGGTAGGGAAAAGAGAGCCCATCTCCAGCTCTGATGGAGCTCTTGAAAGTCAGTGGAGGCAGTGCTCAGGGACAACAGCAGGGGGTTTCAGCAGCATTCTGGTGGATGTCTGCATTAATTTGGGCTAGGAGAATATGGAATGTTTCTTCCGGGCTTGGAATTTCTATCTGCTTTGGGAAAGGAATGGTCTATTTCTTCCCCAGTCAGCTCTAGTTGATTTGCATGTTTTGCTACTGATGAGCAGAGACTAAGACATTAATCTGCCTCTGTAGGCATGTGAAATGCATCAGGGAAGTAAAGCAGGCCTGATATAGGTGAGTCTGGAATAACATGGCATAGCTGTGCATTCTGTCCTTCCTTTTCAGGTCCAAATATTAGCATGACTCCCTTCAAAGTCCTCTCTTGTGCCATACTGCATGAAACTGCAACCTTGGCAAATCAGCAGCAGCACCACATATGCACACACAAGAATTGGACAAACCCTCCCCCATTTACCTCAGGAAAATCCAACCCGTGAGCATTATTCCCCTCTAAGTAGCATTGGGATGTCCTGTTACCTTTAACACTCCCACATTCTTTCTCTAGCTCCCAGACTTGTTAATATTTCTTGGATCTCAATGTTTTTATTTTTCTGGCAAAGTCACATTTTCCTTCCAAGTCAGAGATTTTAATGGATAATGAATCTAATATATTCTTGAAAAAAAAAAAAAGAGATGACCTTCTAAGCCTTATATTGCAATTTAAGGAGAAAACCAGGGAGATGTGCTGTAAAATGACTCCAGAAGTGACTGTAGGAACTGAAGCATGAGGCACTCATCTCCCTTGTCAATTCTCAGCTTTTTGCACAAATTGATCAAGAAGCAACGCGCTGACCCCTCTGAAGTAGGAGAAAATTGTCTCCCTGCACCACTAGCCCCACTGAGCAGCATCTGTCGCTGCATCCTGACCTGGCTGTGTTCCCCATACTGGGTTTTGAGGACAGGGTAGAAGCTGACAGGGTTAAGTGTGTATCCGCTTGCAGCACAGAAATAAGCCGTGTATTATTAGAGACTTACCACTTTAAATACCACATCTATAAATAGCTGCAAGGTGAGCCAGTGGTAGAGCAGAGGGAAGGAGTTGGCCAGTTCCACCAGTTGTGTCCTATCCTCAGCCAACCCTCAAGGTCTCTGAGGTGAGGGTTGTTTCCTGCATAGTGGTGAGTGGGATCTTTGCTGTGTGGCTGCCTCTGACTGCAAACAGATGATCATGTAAAACATGCAGCTGAATGAGATGGAAGTGATTTTGCTGGAGATCATTTCCAGTGCAGGGAATAAGCTCTCTGGGCTCAGTGCCTGCATTGTAAGACTAGCTTTCATTTTTGTGTGCTCTGAATCAGGAGGGAGCTCCTTCCTCCTTCTTCCTGGAGGATATCTTGCTTGGATACCTGGCTGGGTGTGCTGAACAAGCAGCTAATGCAAAAGGGGATTGTAAGAGCACCAGTCCCACTGGTAGTGACCTGATGGCAGTCAGTGCTCAGTGCATGGGAGCTCAGGCATTGGGGTCCACAAGTGCCACAGCTGCTGGTGGGGAAAATGCCTGGAGTGAATGCTGGCTTCTGATGGGATCTCTGCTTTACCACCTGCAAAGAGATGCTCCCATCCTGCTGTTTCTGTTTAGCCACCAGGGTGTTGTTTATGGCTGCTGTTTGTTCCCTCCTTCAGCTGTAGACTTAGTGCTCCCAAGGGCAATGTCTGAAATTTATTGCCAGCTTCAGTTCTGCATCTGAGCAGATGCATCAGACCACCAAGTCATCACCGCATGACTGAACAAAATTGGACTCAGCTCTTCCGCAGCTAAAGCTTTGAAAGGCAAATAAACAAATGAAACAAAGAAAAGGCTGCTGCTGGAGATACCAGCAGAGGAGATTTTCAGAATCCAGAAAGGCTGATAGATTCTATTGTTTAGTGCAGGGCTGCTGAGGTTTTATCTCTAAAACAGGGATCCATCATGGGTGAGATTGAGAGAGTTCACAAAAGAACTGTGCGGGAGGACCAGGCATAATGCAGAGAGCTCAGAGTGGGTATGTGTCTGCGTAAGCTCCGTGGGCCTGGATTTAATGATAATCACTGACCTAGCATTTCTTCCACTGGCTGCTATTTATCCCAGGAAATCCTGCCCAAGCATGTGGGGTAATCAGGGCAGTGGTCAGCCTGGCTTCCTTGTCATGATGAGCACCATGCTGAGTTTAATGGTAGGACCTGTTGTTCCTGCTCTTGTCCTCAGGCTAACTTTACCTAAACTTCCAGTTCAGTTGCTAGAAGAAGAGTTATGACGTCCAGAGCTAACAGCATGAGCTGGAGGCAGGCCTTGCAGATGTCAGCTCAACTTATCCTCTGGGGCCAGGCATAGCCAGGGAACTTCTAAAGTGCACTCGGGCTGTTACACAGCCACAGATGTACACGCACAGACAGCTACAGAAAGCCTTTCATTCTGATACTTCATTCCCTTCTCCTTATTCCCATGCTTGACTCCCTTGACCTCTTAGCACCTCTACCTTGCACCTAAAGGAGCTTGGGAGCAGAAGCGTGCAGCTGCCTCCCCTCAGTGCCTTGTCACTAATGCAGATGCCCCAGGCAAGAGCCATGTCAAGATGATTCTAAGGACCTGCAGAGTTGTGGAGGGCTCTCGGTGTTTTTGACATGGGCTGTTCTTGCCATGTCACTTTCAGGCATTAGTTTGCTAATGAAGTGAGTTTTGAGCTGCCCCATCACGTGAAGCAAAGCTGTACCTGGGGAAGGTACTTCTCCTTCAAATAGAGGATGCTGCTTTGTCAGTCTGACTTGCTGCATTCAGCTGGCAATGAACGTGCTCTCCTGAGAGCTGGTGGCTTGCAGTGCGTCACCCTGTGCAAGGTACAGCTCTAACAGTGAGAAAGCTGAGCTCTACTGTGCTGGTGCATAAGCCTTTCCCAGTCTGCACTGCACACACATTAGATACAGCCCTTATGATACCAATGCCCTTCAGCTATGCTCCTGAAACACCTAAAACCAGCAGGCACTCGCCTGCTGTGAGCTGGAAGCCTACAGTCCGGTCTTGTGCAAATATGCCCTTGTACTGGTTAACAGAGTGAGCCTGAGCTGTGCAGCATAGCTGAACCTTGGCATGGTACCCACTACAAACTGCAAGCAAGGAACGGTGCCCAAGGGAATTTGCAGCTGTGGTAGGTTTGCAGAACAAAGATGTTCACTGTGCTCCACAAAAACACAAAGAAGAGAATAATTCAGTGTCCTTCATTCTCCTTCTCCTCGGCATTATCCTACAGCTGGTTGTTGCCAGTGAATCTGCTCTGTCACCCTCGAGTAGATTCCTGCGAAGGAATGCTGTAAGGGAGAGGATGTGGAAGGAGCACCACCAGGCTGATTCCAAACCCCAATGGCATTTTGTTATGTGGCAAAACAAAGTGAATCCAGAAGTAACAAGAAAGAGAATCACAGATAAAACTGCCTGGCTAGATCAGAGGCGGATGTCAGAGCTGACAGAAAACAAGCCAAGGTGTTAGACTGAAATCAATAGCCATGGCAGCCCAGGGAAGAAGAGACAGGATTCATTATAGGAAGGATAAAACTGATATTACCCAACCTAACATATAGTGTGTGTAGGAGAATTAAGGACTGTAACTTTCCAAGTGCTGACAACAGAAAGGAGGATTTGCAATAGATAAAGTCAACTTGCATAACTCTGTAAAGGCTTAGAGAAAGGGGCAGAAAAAACACGATTTCTTTCACTGGGTAGCTTTCTGCACACCTTCTTTTCTGTTCCATCCTCTGTAATGTGAGAAACCATGTTGTCTGGTGTTGGGAATCAACTTAGCTTCTTCTGGTACAATATCTAATCAGACTTTCAGTTCTTGCTATGCCTCAATTCTCCTGTGCCTATCCCATAGGTGGATTTTTGGGGGAGCCCAACAGTATGATCTATGCCTGATGCTGCTGTGACCCCTGAGTTCTGCATAATAGAAATACTACTTATGTAGACCCATCTGCTCTTGCTCTTGATTGCTACATGCAATAGAGAAGTTAGGGAGTTTTTTATAATTACTAGAGGGCTTTGCTGTGATTCCCAATGACCTGCCCTCTCTGGTTACACCCGAAGGGTGGGTTATGTGCAGAAAACATTCTGTAGTTTAGATAAAAGCTGACAGTTGAACAAAAGTAATTAAATCTTAATCTGGGTTGATGTCAATCCCATGAGCCTCTTAAACTGGCTGGCTGCATGGGTATGTCATGGTATTGGGCTGGGAGTGGCGATTTGTGTCCGCGTTTGGGCACCCTGTGATGATGAGGTGATAATGGGTGTGTGGTTCCCTTGGCCAAAGAGGACTCTAGAGGGTGGACCTGGTTTCACTGGGCCACTGGATCACAGGTAAAGACTGAAAACGGGTGCCATTTTAGAAAGTGCATCCGTTTGCCTCATGCCCTTTGCCTCAATCCCTGGTCAGAAGTGAGGATGTTACTTTGCTCAGTTGGTGGCACTTTTGTCTCTGAGAAGCAAGGAGTCTGTTCTTTGAACAGGAGCGTTTTTGATGTGCTTTGAGTTTCACAGCTAGATGAGGAAAGGGCACACAGATGCCAAAACTACTTCTTCCAATATAAGGAATAAAGCTTTGCATAAATGCGTGTGGTGGTTATTAACATCCATATGCTTCCAAATATTTCTGCTTCCACAGGTAAATCTGCTGAGCAATGTGAAGGCCTCTAGCATCTGCTGTGCTTAATCCCCTAATAGCCTCCCATTTGGCTAAAAAAGCCATTTACAGCTCCTTATCTCCAAAGAGGTGTGAAAGTGCAGGTGGCAAAGGATTAGGTGGAGCAGGAGAGAGGCAATAAATGTACCAGTGTGGCTGGACAGGTAATAGAGTGCACTTTAAAAAGCAGGTGGAAGAAAAGAAGACATTAATCCGCTTCTGTGTGGGCTCAGAGGTCTGAACAGACCTATCGGCTGAAAGCAGAGCCAGCCACTTGTCTAATCCCTGGAGGTCTCTGTATCCATCGCAGATGGATGGTGAGGGGAGATCTCCCCTCTCTTTCCTCCTTAATATGCTCCCTACAGTGGTGTATGTTCAGACCCCCTAGTATGCAGGAGAGGGCAGCTCAGAGCAAGAAAGATGATGGATGGTGGCTTTATACAGAGGCTCTAGCTAAGGGGTATGTCAGGATGATGAATATTCCCAGGACTTTAACTGACTCAAAAGAAAGTAGTGAAGAAGCTCCCCCAGGCATGGCCTCAGGTCAAGGAGGAGAGAGACAGTACAGGAACACTTAAACTCACTGTGGGGAGGCAGAGAACCAAAGAGAAGCAGTTTCATACAGAGCCGGGGTTTTGTCACCTCCTTCCAAAGGGACATTTGTTATGTTGGAGGAATGCCTGTATAAGTCACAGAGCAGCGTGATTTTAAAGGAGGGGGATGTGTTTCTGAGCTGTCCCTGGCCTCATCTGTAGCTATCCAGTAAACAGAATCTTCCTTCTCCCACACCACATCAGTGAGATAACTGGGATTAACTGGGAAGAGCTGGCTCTAAAAGCCTTTAGCTGACAATGGTAAAAAAGTTGGTATCCTACAGTTCAGCATTTTTCAGCTTGTTGCATGAATGACAGCTTTCATTCTTGATATTCAGCTTTGCGGGCATCCCAGGTGTGACTTCAGGGTGACATATATCTGGCCCATGGCTGGTGTGTGCCACTGCACAGGATGCTGCCTTGTCCCATGAGTAAAAATGCAGAAATGGTTCTCTTCCTTCCCCTGTCCCTGTATGGACATTCACACCAGCAGAAGCTCAACTCTCAAGTCCTTTGCCTGCCACATTATTCATCCAATTTCTTCATCACTCTTGTGTTGCAAGTGTTACCTTTCTTAGGGACAGGGATGATGTAGCAGCCTCAGATAACCCCTCATTTAAAGGTTTCACGCTTCTGACTGAGCAGAGCAGAGGGGAACAGGGTGTGTGTGTCTTTGGGCAGAACATAGAAATCCTCCTAGTTTCCTCTGAACAAGGAATAGATGGGTGAGTGAACAAAAGAACCCCATAAGAGACTCGCTGCTCCTGTGGGACAGATCATACTATTCCTCTTAGGGCAAAATCCTCTGCAAGCACAGGCAGCAACAACTCCCTCTGCTCATGTTGAGCCTCAGGCTTCTGAAATTCTCCTTTGGCCTTTTCATTTCACAGTGGCTGAGGATGACATTTCCAAGGCAGCCTATGGAAATCAGGTGGCCACATCCCAATGGGAGGTGGGCCTCAGCTCAGAAATAGCACTTTGATGTGCTATTGGCTTTCTGTGCCTGTCCCCATGTACGATTGCAACCATCAAAAATCTGGCCTGATCTTAGCACTCTTTTACCCCATCTTTACACCCTCAACCCTTTGTGCCATCACACGGGCTTTTGGGATCTGTTGTCCCATGCCATGAGAACATATGAGTTTGATTCTGAGTGCTGACACCACTGTGGAAAGACAGCATTGTGCTATTAGGTCTCATGGAGGCTCCCAGGACTCGGGGAACCTGGGAGTGGGAACCTTGCCTGGCTTTTGCCGTGTCTCACTTTCTCCACCTGGACAGGGATGATGAATTTCTTCTGCAGTGATTCCTTTTGGATGTGTTAAGATTTCGAGATGAATTGCATCATGCCATAGTTAGCTGCTGTGAAGTGCACTGGGTTAGCAAGCACATGTTTGTTCTAGGAGCGTTTAAGCATCTAACACAAGGTCTGGGATCAGGATTTTGTACCCCTGTGATATAAATGCCAAACAGAATTAATAATGAACAAACCCAGAGCTGCTGGATGCTGAGAAGGAGAAGGAAGCAGCTGTTGTTTGTTTGTTTTTTAATGGCTCACAGGAACAGGAGGCCATAAACAGTTAAATTTCTCTTGACAGCTGGGGAATGCTTTGGATGCCTAAAATCAGTGTCTGTGGCTTCTTCAGCACCTCTGCGTATTTCCCCTGCAGGAGTTGATGTTTTTCTGTCCATCGCTTTCCTACTTTGATCAGAGAAAAATACAAATGACACCTTGATGATTACTCACATTTTCAAATGCTGTCCAACAGCAATAACTGTCGCCTTTCATAACACCACACTGGGCTCCCATTGCATCGCTTTGTGGCTTGCCCATGTCTCCTCTAACGACTGAGCCCACGCTTGTGATTTCTTACAGCTTTGGCTCCTTGGGAGAGGTGGGTGAGGGAGAGGATTTTTGTAGCTGGTCAAGTAATTTCTGCTCTGTGAATGCAGTCATACAACAAAAATAAGAGCTGCTTGAGAAGTAAGGAAAAAGCTTGGGATCAATGGGATGTGCAGCATCTTTTCCCTCAGGGGTGTTGAGTGCTTCCATATGATGGTTATCAGTGAATAAATGAGTTGAGGTCAGCTCAGTCTTGCTAGAAAAATGGCTTTTTCCAATTCATGCCATGATTTAATTAGGCCCCTGAAACTGGAACAAGGCGGTGTTGCTTAGTGGATGTGTATTTAACAAATAAATATTATGGATGTCAGTTTCAAGTTGACTGAAATGATTCATACATTAGTGCTGAGTTTGGCAAATTGTTTCAGCTGGGGGAGGAAAGGGAGGGAATGTGGTGGTGTGTGGATCTCTGCAGCTAGTCAATCAGTATCAGTACCCAGTAGGTGTGGGGCTGACTCTGTTCCTTTATGCCATGGTAAATCAGGTGCACAGTATTGTAGATCCCAATCCAGAAGTGAGAACTGCTGGAAATGAAATTAATATTAAAAACTACTGTTGTGATTACAGGTCACAACTCTGTGAGTTTTCAGAACAGAGCTGTGGCAAGTCAGGTGCTGCTTGGGACGTATCTCAACCTCATTCTGCAAGTGTCTGCTCCTGCTAGTCATTGTGCTCTCCATGTGCACCAGCTCACTGTGAATGAAATGCCTAATTACTGGGTGTGGAAGCTGCCCTGTGCCTTCCCCTGCCTTTGGAAATGCTGGGTAAAATGACCCAAGCTTCACAGCCGCTTCCAAGAAAGAGAGGATATGCCACAATGTGGCTCATATGCGGTGGGAAATGGGGATTGCCTGCTTTGAAACCAAGGTTCTCATCTGCCCTGAGTCTCCGAGACAGTGTGTCCTGAGCAGGCTCATCCTTTGACATTTCTATTCTGAAACTATCTCCTGCTCCTTCCCTCACTTGTCTCTTGCTTCCTCCTTTGGTTTCCTGAGTGTGGTCACGCAATTTCTCACTCCTGTGAGCAGCTGGGGCTTCTGGAAACCAATTGAAGTGTCTTCATTTTTAAGAGAAGTGATGCATTGCACCAGCCAGCTGCCCTTCCTCAGCTGCTCCCTCCTATTACATGCACACGCTCATACACAAGCCTCGTGCGTGCACACACACCTTGACAGATGGTGATGCTCTGAGGAACTACTTCAATTTTTACTCTTTCCTATAATCCATGGCTGGATTGCCAAATACTTGAAAGCTGCTGCTGCTCCATAGATCACCCCAAAGTGTTAAAGTCCAGCGCAGTTATACCACTCTGGAAATGCTATCAATCACAGAGGAAAAAACATCTAAAGGCAAAGTCCTTAGCGCCCAATGTACCTGCTCATGTCAGAGACAGATGAGGCTGCAGTGGTTTGTGGGGGCATCATTTTCCTCTTCTGTTTCCCTAAATCCTTTATCAGGCAGCATACTTGGTACTTCCAGGCTTGATGGCTGGCCTTTCTTCTCTCTGTCCTGGACTTGCCTTCTCTACTCTAAGCCAGTCCATGCTTTGGCAGATGAGGGGCAGTGCTTTTCCTTTTCCTGTACTGACATCATTTCTCAGCTGTATATTCTTTCATCTGTAACAGCCACTATGTTCTCAAGCATCAAATGTCACGATATACCATTGTCATGAACCAGAGGAAGAATGTAACATCTGGTAGGTAGTATTGTCTTCCCTCCCTGTGCAACCTTGCGTTGGTGCATCATCCCTGTGAAAAAGCTCCTGCTGTGGCAGCCGTCACATTGTGGGTAATGACACAGCAGACAGGGAAACTGTGGTCCTGCCACAGTTTGTGTGCGTTTGTGTTGTGGCAGCACTGACAGTCCCTACCAGAGGTCAGGATGCCGCTCTGCCGGGCACTGCACTCAGACACCCTAATAAGAGTGCAATGTGAGAACAATAGAAAGCCAAAACAGAGAAAGGAATTTTCTTCAGGACAAAATGAGAAGCAGAAATTGAGAGGATGGTACTGAGAGTTTCATTCCTTATCAGGTCCTAGCTGTGCTGGGCTCTGCATGAACACAGATGCAAAGACCACACATTTGTCCTGGAGGGCGCAAATAATACCCTGCTCTTAGCTGTTGCAAATCTTCCTGAGTCAGCAGAGCAGCTGTTTCTAGGGGAAAGTCAGGATAGTTACTTCATGAATAACAGAATGTATTAAGTATATTCAGAAGTCAGACCAAAGCCCCTTAACCTTTCTATTTAACTGTGCTGGAGAATCCAAGAGCTACCCACCTGCTATTAAACATATCAGATACGGGTCTCTTCACAGGAAAAAAGAAAAACCCAACCGCAAACAACCTACTGTGCAAATACACACCTCTACACTATTTCCTGCTCTTCCAGCTTCCCCTGCATCCACTCCTCCACTCAAAGGAAGATCTTTGCCCTATGTCTTCCCACATGCTGCTAGAGGATGTTTCTCTCCTTTCCCCAAACCTCATGCTTGAAGCTATGTCAGGCCAGATGGAACATGTGCAAAGGAAAAACAGCTTGGCTCTTACTGTGCTTGAGTAAATAGGTGTCAAGCAGATTGTGGTGGGAAGTGAGATATTAACCAGGTGACCCACACAGTAGCAACTTATTGCACATCTCTCAGCATACGATACCTGCTACACAAACCTTAGGTAGGTGCGGAAAGGTGTAGGACTGCTACAGGTTCTTCGATGGAGAATGCTTGAGAAAATTGATGAAGGGAAAAAGCCAGCTCTTCCCTTCTTGTAAAGGATCCTGCCCCAGTGTCGGGGGTCCTGATGCTCCTATATTTCCTTTCCCCACACATACTGCTTTGCTTCCATCTCCTTCTATAGCTGTAGCACCCCACTTTGCTTGCTCCATGATAGGTTAATAGCATATTAACACTGCCTCATAGCAGGATGTCTGGGATAGCTCTGAGTCAATTCTGAATTATTAGAAATAGATTTTAATAACCACATCACTTCTCTTGGCTGCTGTAATGTTCATGGCAGGTATTGCTCACTCAGCTTAAACAGCTGTGTATGAAAGACCTCCCATCTCCTTAAGTACTTACTATTCAAAGTCAACAGTACCCTAGTGATGCCGAACTGGATCCAGAGATCATTGTGTGCAGTATAAATAACTACATAGTAAAGCCACTTAATTAAGAACTGTCTGTGCCTGGTAGCAAGAAAGCTTTGAGCTGTATCAGAGTGTGCACACGGTGACCAAACAATCTATATCAAACACCAAAAAATTCCTGCTGGATTTATCTAAGTAGACGTAGTCTCCCTGCCAAATGCCATGGCTCAGGCTTCTCAAGGAGGTCAGGAAGGAATATTGCCTTGTCCTTCCGTGCCCCTCCCCTCCTGTCCTCATCCTTTGCTTTTCTCATGCAATATTACACACTGCAGCATCAGCTTAGAAGGCTCTTCTGGCACCAGCTGGACAGACTGTATAACATCGAAGTTGCTTTTGTTTGTTTTTAAATATGAAAAGTACTGAAGGAGAACTGTGATATAGAGACAGGGTTGTGTTCCCTTATTTTGAGTCTTGTGCTCCACAATTTGCTCACATTGATGCCAAGTTCCAATTTCAATTAGAGCAAATATCAGAGACTGGGACGTTAAATGCAAAGCAGCTCTTTTGGATTCCCAAACCCTTCCAAGTTTCTCAGCCCCAGAGCTGAGAGTTTGAGAGTTGACCTGTCTCACTACAATCTGCTGCCCTAAGGTCCAGGATCATGAAAATCTCTATTAAGTCTCTGTACTACACCTCTTTTTCCAAGTCAGACACATGAAAACCACCATTGGTTGACTGTTGAGTTCGGCTTTTAGCAAACAGGCATACATTTGATTGCTCCTTTGTCTTTGCAAAGGCAGCAGCAGGGAAGTGGCTGAGCAGCTAATGTACTTGCCTGTGTTGTTATGAAGTAACCATAAATAAAACAGATAACAAAAGCAGTCTTTTTTACTCTCTCTTTTCAAATAGTGACAGGATCTTCCTGGAAAATTACCTTTTTCCCTTTTTTTAGAGTACAAGTTAAAAGGGTTTGGTATTTCTCGACATCTAATAAACAACCACTTTCCCCTCATTTTCCATCCACTGAAGTAGAGATAATGAATGCATTTTATCACTGTCTCCCAAGAGAAGACAAAGAATCAAGGATCTAAAGCTTTAGATTTTCATAGATGGAAGTAGTATTGGAATAGGGGCAAGCATCTTCCATTCCCATAGCCTGGCTGCTGTAGGGAAGAGGTACATGGCAATCCTCATCTTCCATCCAGTGAAAGAGAACCTCTTTTGAGGATGACAAAAATGTATTGTTCTCCATCAAAAATGGGATGCAGTGGAAAAAGCGCCTTTGATATTTTCCTGCAATATAGAGGATGCTAAATATGTACATAAATACTTCAAGATAAATACTCCAAAAAGTACTGTATTGATAACAAATTGGGCTCCCAGAAATGTGCACTAGAGAGAAGAAAGGAGGCAGGTTCAGAGAGGGAAAGCGGGCATAACTTTGACACAACTTCCCTGGTTTCACCACAGAGGAGTTTCTTAAATCCTTTGTGCTGCTGCTTCCCATCTGCAAAACAAATACTGCTTAATGTATGGTATTTAAAAAGAAGACTATAGTGTCCCCGTGTGCATTCCCAACATCAACTATTGCTCAGTAATGATTTTTCAATAAACAGACTCAGACTGAATGTTGTTGAGGTTCTTTGATTAACACTGAATGGGGTGCCAAACCAGGATGTATTTTTGGGAGGAGGAGGAATTTGCGGTGTGCGCTAAACCCCTTTTCCTTGTCTGCAGCTTCCATCTCCCTTGGGAAATTCTTATCTGTAGAAACAGAAGAATAGGAGCTCTCTCAGCTAAGAAGGGTGAAGCAATTCTGCAGCAAAGGTTACTTTCTTTTCCTAAATGGAAATGTGTTTATGAGCTGAGAAAAAATGATTTCTGGCAGTTCAGTTCAAGAAAAAAAGAAAAGAGAGAAAGGGATTGGGTGAAAAGCGAGCTTTTGGTGTTACCGAAGGTCTGGAGAAACCATAATCAACAAATACAAAGTTCAATCTCATTTCTTTCCTGAGGGCTTGTTGAATGAGGCTATCAGGGATTCCTCCTGGAGCTTGCAGGCACAGAGGTTCTGCTCTGCAATCAAGAAGTAGCAAGCGTCTTTCTCCACAACCATACAGACACATGCTGTGATCTTCGGTGCTTTGCTAAAAGTTCCTGGCTGACATTAGCGATAGCATCAAAGGGAGACGTGGTTCTAAATCAGTGTCCCTTTGCTGCTAGCTAGTTGCCAGGTCCCCCCCCCAGAAATGGTTGTCTTCCTATGGTGGAAAAGGTGATTCTTCAATCAGCAGCTAAAATGTATTTAAGGTTTTGTAACGCACTGCCCCACAGACCAATTCCTGCTATGGAGGCAGAGTTTCTAATTCAGCTTCTGTATCCACCAGTCCATCAGCCTACTGGAATGGTAATAAAGGCCACCTAATGTAGAAGAGGGTGTTTTTAATAGCAATCACTTTTTCACTTGGGAATTGGTTGAGGAGCAGGTGATAGATAAAACTCCTGCTTAGATTGTCAGTGTTGTGGAGCAAGGATTGTTATTTAATGCTCTGTACAAGGTATGTCTGTATAACACTATACAGTGCAGATGTGTAGTAATGCTGATGTCAGGTGAACAGCTTTAGCCATTTTATATTCTTGTGTTCTCTGGACTTTGCAAAGGATCTTGAAGGTTAAAACAAGCAAATTAGTGACAGGAGTCATTATGTTATTTATTCTTAGTATTTCTGTCAAATTAGATAACCAAGCTGAGGTCTGCAACAAAGGTGCTGTGCCATTGGAGAAGGAGCCTGTCCCTTTTCTAGTGGTGGTGTTCTCCCTCATAACAGCACCTTGAATCTAATCTCTGCAGAAGGGTGCTGAGATCTCTTCTCCTTTTCCCACCTTTCTTGTGCCCAAGCACTAGGAGGCAGGTGGCACTTCTACTGATGACTGACATGTTCAGAGGATGGAGTGACAGATTACAAATGCATTGGTAGGAAGCTGAGCTGATCTTTCAAGGCAAGAGTATGTTTCTCATCTAGGAGCAAAATTGTTTCTATGTACCAGTGTATCATAAGAGACAGGCACAGCAAAGAGAGGAAAGACCTTCTGCCCTACAAGCTGAGAGTTACCAGGGCCTATTTAGTTTTGTGCATCCTTCCAAGCACCAGTATAAGAATAGAAAAGTGATGACAAAAAAGAATCCAAGCCACTAGAAAGTGTGAGGGGCTGAAAGGCTGTGCAGGGATATGCCACTCATTTATACTCCTTTCTCCAGGGTATATAAATATATATTTATGTACCAGAACATTTCTTTATCATTGGGATGTTAACAGAATGATTCAATAACTCAGTGTCCAAATAAGAGTCCATTCACAAGAGGATTGACTTTAGTGCTGCCTGGGAACCACAGTCTGCAGGCTCAAGTTGTGGTTTAGGATAAATAGAAGTTTGGTGGGAATTGAGGGGTTAAAAAGGGATAGTGGAGGCTGGGAGATTAAATCTTAATCACCAGTGCTGTGGTACTAGGCTGGGCCCTGTGTTGCAGAGTTATTTCAATGATATGAGGGTATGTATTTGGCCAGAGGTGTTGAGGGATGGATTTGGTCCCAGAAGCAAGATGTGTTGCTTGGGGTCATGCGGAGGGAATAATAAGGAAGGGTGAGGAAGAAGAAGGGGCCATGAAGTTGATGCTTCTCTGTCCCTTTCTGCTTGTTCTGTGATAAAGCAAAGCAGGAGGGATGGGGACCTCTGCAGGAAAGAGACAGCCGCCACTGCTGGTTAAGTAATGCATTGTTTAATATCTGGCCCTGACGCTAGTCACTGGGGTGCATTTGGGACTCTGGGTCTGAATGAGACAGCTGGGGAGTAGGAAGTCAGCAATGGAGCCTTTTGGATGCTCTGTTTCCTTTATGCATACCCTGGAACTTAGGTTTCAGTGCCTCAGGCTCCTGTGAGCACCAGCTCCCCATAGTGCTAGCACTGTATCCAAACAGGCTCAAACACCTCCTGACTGAGGGGCAGCACAGGCAGGAATGATGCTTATTTTTCTTGCAGAAGTAGCACAAGGGCCAAGAAGGATTAAGTGACTTACCTGGGATCTTGCAGGTCTTCATGGTGGAGCTGGAAACTAAGCCTAGACCTCCTGTTTTCTCTCTGGTAACTCTCACTCTTTCTGAGTCAAGTGCACAGCTGACCTGGTGAGGCATCAGTCACAGAGCATCCTGTCACACAGCTGTGCTGGTGCAAGTGCAAAACCAAGCCCATCAAATTCCTCCCTGTGTTTGAAAACAAACTCGACCTCAATTCACATGTCAGCCTTGTTGCTGAAGGGGATGGTAGGAAAAGGATCTGTTTTCAAGCCCAGCTTCCTCTGCCGACACTGTAGCTTTCCTTTAAATGGAATGGTTAAATGCGTCCTTCTAAATAAACTCTCTGGGCTCCTGGGAGGGACAGGGCTGTGGCAGGTCACCCCCCTTTCTGGCTTTGCAGCATTCTGGCTACATTGCAATGACATTTGTCAGGCCAGTGTCGCTCAGGGCATAGCTGTGATTCCAAAGCTCCTTTTCTGGTTAGTCTCCCAACACTGCCACAGGCTGCGCCTCCTCCAAGACATTGGCCTGTGGCCTAGTAGGACAAAATTGTTATGTCAAGCCCAATAAATTCAGAGGCCCTCACGTTGTTGAGTGACCTTGGAAGCCACTGTGGGGAAAGTGGCCTCTTATTGTTTAATGCTGCTGATAGCTCCAGGTAAACGTTGCTGAATTTATCTGCTGTCTAACTAGCCAATAAATTCAAATCTATCTCACTGTAAAAAAGCAATAAATAGATTCCACTACTTAGCTATTGCTAAGTTAGCATCTACTGGGAGAGGGGATATTAAGATCAGAACATAAGCAAAGCCACATTGCTATCCGAAGGCCTTCCAGTTCATTGAAACTTGGAATTTTTCACTAAAATCTGGAGAAATAGCAGAGGCAGAAAGCCAGTTAAGAGAGAGAACAGGGAAAAGAGCAAGTCCTCCGAAACAGGCAGAGCCTTGGGATCCTTATGACTTGCTCCTACTACTAAGCAGAACCATTCAGTGGGTTTATTTCTGCCTCCTGCTTGCAGTACTCAGTGCTCCCATTCTCCAGAGCATTTGTCAGATACTCATTACCTGCAGTCTGAGATTGTGATGAGCACATTACATTACCCACATTATGCCTTGTCCTCTCAATTGAATTTTCTCTAATGCTCTCCTTTATTGGCAATAGACAATGAAGTTATGGTATGCTGTCAAACTGTGGTTGTTTACTTGCCTGATTAACCATTGCTGTCCTCCACTTGCCACCCCATATTGAGCCAACAACTTTCACAATCACCAGTTGTAAAAGCAGATAAATAGGTGGCTAATCTTTTAAGGAATGCATGTGATGTTAAGCCTCATTGGCTGCATCTGCTGCAAGCTAAGAGCATGCATGACTGACACACAGTAATGCATGAAGCTGTAGAGATGCAACTACAGCTTTCAGCTCTATGTTTTGGGCTTCAAGGCCAAAAATCTCCTGCACGTACTTGAAAAATGGCAATTGTGTTCATGGTTAAAGAGGAGGCAAGAAGGGTTCAATGGGTGTGCTTTGCTGTGCAGTTGTTGTGCAAGTCATCTCACTCCTCTGCTTCATCTTCCCAAGGCAAAATGCCATTGGGAGCCAGGAAGGAGCTTGCAGGTACACAGCTAAGCGAGGCTGCAAAATGTTGACAGTATCTTGTTATTAACTGTGATACTTGGAGTGTGTGGGAAGGAAAATGAGGTGTGTATTTTAGCTGCTCCTGCTTTGCTATTGTTGGCTGAGGTTGTGATACTTCCTGATTGTACTTACATCTATAAACAAATAGGGTATTTAACATAGAGAGCATCTCTCATCTAATCAACATCAATAATGGGGAGATAATTATTGCAATTGAAAGCTGTGGAGTGTAACTCCCTCAGTTTATGGCTCTGGAGGGGTATATCATCATGCTATAGGACAGAGCACAGGTTTTGTTAGCAGCTCGTGAATGTGGTTCTGGCTTACACAACCATGAATTGCATCTGGCTTTCTGAAGCAGAACCAGTGGGAGAGCTCTGAGTATTCATCTCCTTTCTGGAAGTAAAATAGCACACTGTCCACGGACTAAGTAGCTGCCTGAAGAACAGCTTTAGCTGTGAGTAGGGAGTAAATGTATTTTCCTTGTTTCTCTGCTGAATATTAATGCTTCATCCCTGGAGCAGTGGGGTTTAGCACAAAATCTTTCTGCAGGAGTCCTATTTGAGCCTACTGTAACACAGCTGATAGCCCAAGCACGAATGAAGAAACTTGTCAGAGGTTTTACTTACAGTTTTGATAATATTGGAAAATAAAGAGAGGCACGAAATGTTTTGGAAAACAGTCAGAATAGCTGCTTCCCAGCAGGTAAACCACTGAAAATGAAAGCTAAAGATGCCTAAAGGCAGGACAGGTCAGTGTTTAGAGGAGATGCAAGGGCACTTTGCTACCTATCCTTCCACACCTGCAGAATAGCCACAGAGCAGAAGCCATGCCCCTTGCCCCGTGCAGGGATATACCTTTCCTGCTGTCTGCATTCAGCTCCTTTTGTTTAGCTTGAGCTGGAGGGATCATTACAATGCAACAGCCCAAGCTGCCCAAGCACATCCTCTCAGTGCTGCAAGACAACACAGTCCTGGGGAAACTCTCTGTGCTGTAGATCTGCACCCCTATGGGCATGGGGGCTGGGTTTGTGTCCCTCTGGATGCTGGTGCTTTTGTCTTATAAAGGCAATATATGGAAATGTAGCACACAACTTAAGCCCTCAGCACTTCTTTAATCCTCTTCAGTAACACAGGAGTCATTCTTTCCACATAACATAATCAAATTTCTCTGAGTTTATCTGTCACTTGCAGACCTTCATCACCCTTACCTAGGAGCAGGAGGAGATAGCCCAGTGACTTGTAACACCAACCATATCCTATTGTTCCCATTTGTTTGCTGAGCAGGAGGGTGAAGAGGCATAAATATTAAAATATACCTATTATATAGCCAGGTCTCCATTGATAAATGATGTATAAAATCAATTTACAACCTAGGAATAAAAAGCAACCGTGAAGTGGTTGCTAGCTCCAGGTACTAGGAAATTATTTCTCCATAACTTGCTCTGACTGGAACTCATTACACACTCTGTCCATAGAATGATTTTGTTGTTAAAAACTGTGTCACTCAGAGCTTATTTATTCCCTCTCCTTGCAAAGACTTTCGGAGTGTCTGCTGCCTGTAAAGCAAAGAGGTGTACATTGCTCTTCTGGGCTAGTGCAGCACTGCCAGTCTTGCGTGCCTCAGTGCCGCAGCAGCATCTGGGCTGCGGGAGACATTGCTCTGATAGGGCAAGATGAAGAAAATGGAGAACCATTGACATCCCAGATGCTGAAGTGCTAGCAGCTGCATATTTAACTTCAGAGAGGTGAATAGTAGTCCCACTTTTTTCTAAAGGATGACGCTGAAATTTAACCACTTGGTTACCTGCTCTGCTGGATCACACTCACGGAAGGGAAACAATCTCCTGCCCAGGTATAGCCTGGAAATAACATTCCTTTCCAGATTCCTGAGTTTTCGTCTGGGTGGCTGCTTTTCTGTGATGTTTAGGGAAGAACCTTCAATTTTAAGAAGGAGCAACATAGGGGATTTCAGAAGTCTGGAATAAAGGCATCTTCCCCCTCCCCTATTACACAGCTAAGCTGAGGTTAGATTTGGCTGCTTCTATAAATTTACTGGGTATGCAATGCAGGGGTCAAAAAGAATCAGAATAGTTTGCTTCTCATCATTGAAAGATAGTTTGTGTCACCAGCTTTATACTGTCTAAATGCTGACCTTTATGTACCCTGTTCTGTCAGAGTACCTAAGTGACCCAAAAAGGAAGACTTCCCTATACAACTGAAGGCACATCCAATATCTAGCTGCACTGTGCATAGGCTCTACTCTGCTTCCAGAGATGTGCAAAATGAAGCCACTGAAACCTGCTTATTAACCAAAGTGGTAGTTTAAATTCTTCCCCCTTTACGGGAACATCTGCATGAATGGATACAGACAGACATTAGCTCATTCTGCCCTTGTTCTGATCTGGCTGGATGCGAGCCAGCTCTGGTGTCTAGAAAACATATAGCTACATCAGCTACTGAGGTCTTTTGAAAGATGAGGGATATATGTTTGAGTACGGCACATGTCTGTGTGGTTATACGGCTTCTAGCCTAGCTGAAGATGAAAGCTCTTCACAGACCTTTCTCTGAAATGTTCTGCCAAATCCTCCTGTGTGTTTGCAAGATTTAAATAAGGGTAAAAAGAGGCAAACCAGATGGTGAGAGAAGCAGTAGTCTGAGGTCAAACCTGTGTTACAGAGAGGAACGGCTGATCTGGTATTTTGGCAGGAACAAATCAGGGGATAAAAATAAAACTCATGTGAGTCAGCACAGTGTCCTCTGAGGTAGGTCTCATCAAACAAACCTGTTGTCTATTTTGACAGGTACACAGATCTGGCTGATACAGGCAACAGGGTTGGTAGCATATCCTTAGTTTCCTCTAAGGCATTTCACTGGGTATCACCTGACATTTTGATTAAGAAAAACTTTCATGAGGTGCAATTAATAGGTCTCATGCTAGATGGATGAGAGCGTGGCTCAGCAACAGAGCTCAAAAGGCAGTTGTTGGAGGAACAATATCAATGAAGAAGGTTGCTTCAAGCAGGTTTCCCAGGGATGGATTATTTTGGTCCAAGGCTATTAACATACTTTTATTAATGGTTTAGCTGATGATCCATGTGGTTTGCTGGGCTAGATTGCAGATGAGGTAAAGATTTGTGACGTTGCAAATAATGTAGTTATTGCTATAGCGTAAGGCAAACTGCCTGGTTAAATGGTTGCAGTCCAACAAATTGCACCGTAGCAAGTAAAAGCATCCAATGCATCTAGGAACTACAGTTCTAGGGTTTGGGACTCAGTAGTTTGCAAGAGATAGACCTTTCCTGCCTTGCTGGACAGTGTTTTAGCCAATCTGTAGCACTTCTTTTGCCGACTACATGCTGCACAATACTCTGGTGTCAAAGCCTCTCTACGTAACGAGGAATGTAATTGCACCCTGGTTTGAAAGCATCCTGCTTGTAGCAAAACTAATTGGTGTGCAAAAGGAGAGAATCTAGCCCCCCGAACAAGGCATCTTCGAAGTGCAGCAATTCGAAGTGTTGGCACCTCTGCAGCCCCTGGAAGAAGCAACAGTCTGTGGCAATTTTTAGGGACACTCTTGTGAATAGACCATGCCTGGGTTAGCAGAATTTAATCTGGTGTCTTTGCAAATGATGTTTTAGCAGCTATCCAGCCAGTGGCAAAATTGGTCTCACTTCTTGAGTCATTGGTTTATTATATATAAACCCCCCCCAACAAAACATCTGGTTAAACGCAGCAATAAAGTTCAGTGAATTAAAATCAGTGCAGGCTCCTCATCTTTGTGCCCCCATGCCAGAGATGCTTTTTGGCACCCTAGGCACAAACTGTTCAGACAAGCAAGTACCATTTTGTGCTGAGATACCTTCTGAATAGCTGAGGAAACAAGGGCAGGAGAGAAGGATTGAAAGCAGAGATGAAACTACAGCTTATTGGCCTTGGAGTAGTCCATCATCAGGCTGTCATCACACTGATAGAAGCATCTTTTGGCTAAATCTGTCCTGTTTCTCTGCTCTTCAGTGACCTCGTGTGCAGTCAGAGGGTTAATAACACAGAAGTGACATAGGTTAAAATCCTGTCTCAATTGAGGGGTGCAACTGGTCCTTAAAACTCCTCTGTCACAATCTCTTTCTAGAGTCACAAATGCATGGGGAGACCCTCCATCCTCCTTTGTTCTTTTTCTCCTCTGAGGCAGGGGTTCATGGCATTCACCTTGTTAAAAGGCCATTATGCTGTAAAACAATATCTCTCTTAATAACTATATTAATTTTAAATGCCAGAGATATAGTCATAAAATTTCTTTGTAGGTTGTTACAACCATAGAGCCCTTTATCTGGCAGGCTAGCAGGCTTGAGACTTCTCTCCAGCCCCTTCCTCCACTGGTACTGGTGATAACTGTAACGTCATATTTTACATCAAGCACTGTGTTTGAAAAGGTCAATAGCTGACATTATTCATGGAAGGGGGAAGGAGGAGGAGGGAGAGAGGTCTCCCAGCCTCTTGCTATGGAAAGTTCCCTCAGTTCCGTTGAGGGGTTTTGGCACCTCCTGGAAGGAAACGGGAGTGGGGCTTTCATGCAGTGCCAGCTGCTCAGCAAAGGGTGATTTCAAAGTCAGCTTAGCCTCTTTCCTTCAGAGCATCTTCTAAATCCCTAACAGCTTCCCATGTGTTTGCGTTTGCAAGGGTCTCTAGGCTGTGATGCTAAACTGCTCTTCATTGCCTAAACTGTATGGAGAATGGTTCCCTGATGGATTTCACTCCTGCTCTTTACAGTGCTTACATCTGTAACGGTGGGTGATCCAAAGATCAGTTGAATTTTCTGAAGATTATTGAAAGCAGAATGGACATTAGGTTCAGGGACTGTAGCCTTCTCTATAGCCATGGCAGGAAACATATCTTGATAATCTTGTAATTTTTCCTTGACTAAGAGAGTTTTGGGTTTGTTTTTATTCTTTTAAGATGGAGATGGGCAGTTTTGACTGGGGACACACACACAAAATCACTATTTTCTGCTGGAAAAATATAAAGCATGTCCTACTTCCAGCCTGGATTTCTTCAGCTTCAGCTATAAGCCACTAGTTTTTTTTATGCCTTTGCTAGATTCAAGAGACCTTTACTGTCTCAGAGGTGGGTTAGAAAGACCAACAAACCTATTCACTCTGTCAACAGGCAAATAAAAACTGGCTTTGGTTTGAAGTTCAGCATCCCTGAGGCTGGTACTCAGTCATCCACAGAGCAATGTGGTCTGGACTTGCCCCCTGTGGTTTATAAACTCAGGGGCTCCTTGTACCTTTTTCCTTATGGAAGGTAGTAGTGTCATTCAGCAGCCAATATTTACACAGCTAACAAAAGGGTGGGTCAACAGGGGAAAACAGGCCTTTTGCACTGTCCTCTCCCCCTTAGAAGCACCCATGAAAAGTGATGCTCAAGTGTTGGAATTTCTGGGGTTTGTGAGCATCCTGTCAGTTGCTCATCCATTGAAAGTGAAGTTAATTGGGGGGCTTCAAAGTAGACTGACAGCTGGAGTGTAGCGGAGTACCTGTTACAGCCTACAGCTATTCACCGTTTTGTCATGAATCGCTCACTCAAGTGCCCTTTGCTGGCATCTATTTTCTGGTCACCTATATTCAATTCCTGACTGTCAATTTGCTCTTTGCTGCCAGACCAAAAGAGAAGGACAGAAGCCACCTAATCAAGGACATAAGGTTGTTGAGACTCCTTGGAAATTCAAAGCTGTCTCTGTTTAGGTCAGCTTGGTTTATTATTAGAAACCGTTTCGTAGATGAAGGGTAAGATGCGTTGTAAAGTTTTAGATTATGACTGTTCATGAGAATTCAGGCTTATACCATTGAGCATGGCACAGTGACATTCAAATGACAATCAGCAGTGACGTGCGCTATCTGACATATATCGCTGATGCGTGATCATACATCAGTGTTGAGGCAGGCAGGAAAAAAGGTTGAAATACAATGCTCAGTCACAGACATTGAGTGCGTTGTGTTCAGTTGCAAGTGCTTGTATCAACCCTGAAAACAGTGTCTGTGACTTAAATGTTGTGCACAATCTTTTCAAGTTGTCTGGCCTGCAGTGCTCTAGGAAGGAGTAATTTTAACCAGCCATGTTTGCCCCTTTTCCTTGTCTTCTTGCTCCCTTTAGTACATGGCCTCAAAATTAGCCTGAACTTTCAACTGACAACTTAAATTTACCTGGAATTCTTTGCAAATACTTTCATCAAGGAGAACCTCACCAGATGGTCTTACCTGATTTTCTTCAAGTGTTCAGCCTCATGTCAGCTTCAGATTGTCACTTATGTCTATGTCCTTTTTTTTCCTCCTTAAATCACGCACGCTATTGGCCCAAAAAACTACCCACTCCACGCCCCCAGAAAACCCCAAACCCCACAAAATTAGTTCTGGATTTTGGGAAGAGTAGAGTCCTTTAGATGCAGCATTGGGTGAAGCAGGAAGAGGTAAATATTGCATGCCTGTTTGACACTGCCTGCCCACACCAGAGAGAATTGAGTCGTTTCCAGAGCTGGCTAACTCAGCTCTGCTTGCCTTTTCTCAAGCTGCTGGTGGTGGACAGGCAGGAGCTGAACCAATACAGCACAGGCTTGAGCCATCCTTTCCGGAGCTGTGAAACCTGCAGGCAGCTGTAAGGGTTTGAGAGCAGGAGGCTCAGAGCTTGCACTGAGGAACAATGGTTGCCTGCAGTGTCCTGTCTTCCAGCCAACAGCCCCCAGGAAAAGAATCCTGGGAGAGGTGCTGTCTTTAAACCAGCTCAGGGGGATAGGAAGGTCACTGTCCAGCTCTTATCTCTAATGACTTTCACAGGAGCAGTCTTTTTCTCCCAGCTAAGGGCAGTAGGGTTATTTCTATGAATGGTGTCTTGTGAGGGAGAAAACAACATCCAGCTAAACTAAGTCAGATACAATATTTTTCAATCTGTGAGTTATTTAGACTTTGTGTGTCCTTTGTGAGACACAGAAATCCTCAGTATCAGGTTTAATGGCTCAAGGGCTGAGGGAAGAGGTAAATAATTCTTATGTTTGATATAGAGATGGCTTTCTCCTTGTTTGTCAGATATGATAGATGTCACCCACTGGTCACCTATTGTTATTCTATTGTTGCTTGTCACAGTCACTCCTTCCTTTGAATCCTATTCTTCATTTTTTTTCCCTCTTTCTTTCTTTCCTGGCACTGGGCTTCTGAGTAATTTATGTATGACAATATGAGACTAATTCTGTTATTATGTCAAAGGGAAATTGAATCTGGGGCTTTAGAACTGCATCTGGGAGAAATCTTCAAATGAATCTGGAGTGCGGGAAAACTCTGTGTTCGATTCATTTTCTTGTCACACTGCCTGCCAGATTAAGTCATTATGAAGGGCAGAGAGGAGGAGAAATGAGGAAAAAATACACAGGAGCTGGACTGAGAAATGAAAGGATAAGGAGGAAAGGACAGAAGAACTCAGACAAAACATAAAAGCAGCAAACTGAGGTGGCATTCTCCAACTGCATAGCCCTGCAGAGCCATCTTTCGATCTGACAGAGCTGTCTATGGGTGATGCATCATCTCCCTGTAATGCGAAAGGGGTAAGGGCTTCCAAACCACGGATGGGCTCGGTCGTTCCATAGAGGCTTCTGTCTCTTTTCATTGGCAATAGGAAACTCAGGTATGTCCACCGAGTCAAGTAGCTGAAGTGAGATGGCATTTATTCCATATGGCATCTTATCTTTCCCTAGTCTTATTTCTCATCATGTACTTCACATGTTACCAGGCTGTGAGGCAAAGAAAGTGAACAAGCCTTACCTGGGATCTCGAATGACGCAATGCCAGTTGGGTTTTGCTGTATCTCTGCGAGTGGGAGCAGAAGCATGGGGATCGATAGGGCAAAGGACAGAGCAGATTTAGGAGATCCTTGGTGTCTTTTACCAGGTCAGTCATGCTATGTTCAAACAATAAGTTAAAGGAGAAAAATTCATCAATGGTATTGTATTCCCAGTGCTCACTGAGCTGGACTTTCTTTGATGTGCCTCAACTGTAGCTGCAAATAACATTTTTACTTTGTGTGTTAGAGAATATTGGAGTTAATGCAGTTCTACTCCCTCCTTCATGCTGCTTAGGCATAACTTGCACAGAAGTGTGTGCATGCTTAATTACTATGAGTTTGTTTATGGCACTGTTTGCACAACTTTGCCCCCCAGCTATTGTAGAGTTCTGCTAATCCTGTACGTACAAGGACTGGCAGCTTCACCGCCCTCACACACCTCTCCCATTCAGCGGCATCTATCACTTCTGTTCCTGATGCTGCATTACTATTAATTGGCTTGTGTAATCTCTGAGATTGTTATTTATTAATAGATTGTTGTGAGTGTAGCAAAGTTCATTATTTAAAGCGGGAGAATGAGAGAGATCCAGGCGAACAGATGGATGCACGGACGTATCAGAAGAAGGACTAGTTAAAATTCTAGGCGTGTGCTGAGCCTTGACAAAGGATGGAAAACAGAATCAATCATCATTATCTAGGAGAAAAGCCATCAGTCTGTGTTTAAAATAAGCACTTTGTGTATTAAGCCCACAATGCCAGATATCCAAGAGTTTGACTGGTAGCTGCAGACCCTGAGGTTAGGCAGGTGATGAGGGGGCACTGCTGGGTGCACAAAACAGCCGAGGAAAAAGAAGATGCGTAAGACTTGAAAATATAATGAGAGTTGGTGTTGATGTCCCTTCAGTTCTGTCTGGCTGCAGACAACAAGGTTTGTTTATGGCTGTGTTTGGTTAAAGTCACCCCTGAAATGGTAGTGCTGTTTAAGACTAGTGCAAGCCTTTCAGATACTATCTGAGGGACCACTTTGTGCAACAGCTATAGAAAGCAGGCTTGGAATAGACCCTTGATATTTATCCTGATGAAGGAATTTCCCCACCGGAATGATTTGATTTCCCACCAGACTTCTCTGCTGACTGCAAGGCGGATTATCAATGCAAACTGATAATTGCCTGTAAGTGCTGTGAGGGTGTCAACACCAAACAAGGCAAGTGTCAAATAGAAAGAAACGTAGATTTGAGAGCTACAAGGGAGTGTTGAGTCAGTCAAGCCTTAAAGATGGGTAAAATGAGTCCTAGCAAGGCGAAATTACTGTAACACTGAGTTGATGACAAAGATGAGAATAGAATTTAGGAATCTTACATACTAGACCATTTTCTAAACCCTTGTTCACATAATGATTTTCTTTGCTTAGGTAAGTTCTGGTTCTTGCAAACACAAAAGCTTTATACCACAACAAACATAATATCTCTGTTGGACCTCTGCATGTGAAAGCAAAGGTCAGTTCCATTCTAAACTGTTGCTAAAATGATTCTAATTGCAGCCAATTTCCCATACGTGAATTTATCTCCCGTTAGCAAGCCCTGGAATATTCAGCTATAATAGTCATGCCAGCAAGCACCGCTGCTCTGAGCTACCTCTCACTAATTGGTTAATAGTAGAGCTGTTTGGTATACAGGTAAACAGGTTTTTTCTGAACCTAAAGCTTGTATCATGGCTGTTTCTCCAGACAAGGTTATTTCTGGCTGTGTTCTGGCTGCACTTTTATCTTGAACCTGTGACATGTTCCTGGGCCAATGCAACATAAGGCACAGTTAGCTTCTGCTTTCTTTTCTCCTTGTTTGGTGCTTGCCTTAACTGCAAAGCATGCGTATGGGACTCTTACCATGCTCATGGCATGTTGGCAAGGGCGGTTAGTTAACAGAAACAGAACACGGACCCAATTTCTGTAGTTGTCTAAAGACCTTTTTCTGGAAAACCTTCTTCAGCTTTCCTCAAAACGTTGAGATTTCCTGGCATGTAACCTGTTGTGCAGAAACACTTCTCCCTCCCCCAGGGAGTACTTCTCCCTTGGAGCCATTTACAGGTTGTTCAACTCTCCCTGTCTCCTAATGCTGCTGCTCTTCGCATTTAGAGGGCAACGGATTACCTAATAATGTACAACTTCTCTTTTTTACCATCCCTTATTGAGCATAAACAGATTGCTCTTAAACTACGTGTCCCTTCATACCTGGCTTCCTTTTTTTTTTATACTTGAGATGTCATAAAGGGAAGAAATGAATAATCCTTTGTGTCCTTAACATCTGCATCTTCTACAAGAAAGGGCCTGGGGGGGGAAAGCTTTGTGAGAATTATTTTCAAGATCCTTCCAGAGCTTCTGTAAGAATTAAGATGATGGATTCAAGACTGTCAGATCCATCAATGCTTTTGTGAGACGTTTTGCAGAGCACAGCAAAAGAAACTGATAGCTGGATGTGTGGGACATGAATCCTGAAACAATTCATTTGATGTTTTCTTAGTCCTTGCTTGAGGCAAAACTGCCACTGATTTTCACGAGTTTTGTCTGGTACTGACTTCAGGGAGTGATCTTGCTTGGGATGGGGCAACAGAGAAATAACTATTTGATACACAGAAGATATTCATACCTCCCTGTTTTGCCAGTGATGCTCTAAAAGAGCCTTCCCGTTTCCATAGACTAAATGAGAAGCCAGTAATGAAAGCTGAGTTGTGGGATCTCTCATATTTTCTCTAGCAGGCTCCATGTACCTACTTAATCTGCTTTCCCATGTATTATCCTTGCAGCAAGTACTACTTATGGCTGTGTTGGCCTGGCTGGGGAGGTCTAAGTGGCAGAGGAAGACTTTCTGGTACAGGCAGCAAGATAATCTAACAGTCTGGTTAATCTGCATCCTCTCCTTGGTGTTAATTCAAGCAAGGTTTGCATTTGTTTCACACATTCTCATTCCTTGTGTACCCCTGGTTGGACATACCCGCTCCTTGCTAAATGACTGGGATTAGACTGAACAGGGAAGAGAAACAGTTGAAGTGATGTGTCCTTAAAAACCTAACGTCAAGACCTGTGGCCAAGCTAGAAAAAGCTCAGATCTGTGCTTTAGGAGGAGGTAGTTTTTCAGGGTTAGTTTCCATAGAGGTGGAATAAAGTGTTAGTGGAGCGAGTGGTGCTTGATCTGGACATGAATCCCTCTCATGAACAGTTTGTCTCACCTCAGTGGGACTGGGAGTACAGTTTCCTCAAGGCTTCTTTTGCCTTTCAGAAAAGCCATCTTAGTAGGCAGAAAGAAATATCTGTAAATGCTGCCAATCCATCATAAAGGTAGTGGATCAACCCGAGTTCTCTTATGTCCTTGGTTCTCATAAACCATTTGGTCCTTGGCCTTGAGAGATGGGACAGGTGCTTCTCTTCAGCCTCCTCTCAAGGGGAATTTGAGCGGGACTGGTGGGGGTGATGGATAGTAAGTTTAGAAAACTAAGTCTGAGAGATCAATAGAAGCATATACAACCAATGCATCATGCAAGCTCTTCTTGTCTGTACAGCTCTAAATCAAAAGTGATGAATGGCAGGCTTTTCAACCTTGGCACCTCCAGCCTTCCCCAGCAGAACAGCATCCAGTGACTGATATGGATTATGCTGCTTTCTAGTATATTTCCTTTGCTTTCCTAATAATTTTGGCATTGAATCATGATGCTCTGTTTTTAATATCCTTTCCTTCCTCCAATGCTACCTACCTCTTTCCTCAGGTAATTTCTATCTTGCAGGCATACTGCCCATTTTGCATTCCCCTTGCTTATCGTGTATTCTGGCAATCTATTGCAGGCTGGGTTCCTCCGGAGCTTACACTGGTTTGTATATTTCTTACTTTCTGAATGAGTTACCTCTCCTGGGGTCTGTGTTCCAGCCCCATGAACAGTTCAGGTATGTCAGGAGCTTTGAATTCCTCTCCGGTTGTAAGCTGACTACTGCTGGTTCTTGTCAGACCCAAGCGGATTGGGAATGCATGAGCATGTGTGGAGAGGATGCTGATGTGGCACCAGCTCTGGCAGCCTGGGCTCTGCAGAACTGCTGCCCTAAGGTCAGCAAATGGCATCTGGTGTTTCCCATGAGTTAGTGTTTCTGAATCAGAGCAGGAATCCACAGTCAAGGCACAGAGACTGACTGCCCTCTTCCACCATTCCCTTGTGCCTTTGCAAGGTCATTTACACCATGAAAAGCAAGTGCCTTATTTTATTGCATTATATATTTATAATAAATGTTCTCAGTAGCAGCTGAAGTGACACTGATCTAAGCGCTGAAATGTTCCTGGATCGGAGCTCTCTCGTTGCTCCAGTGGGAATATTTACATCCCCTCTGCACAGCTTGGTTGGCCCAGATGCAAATGACGAGTGTCTGCTTTCATTCTTGTGCTCTTGATGTAAACCAGCTGTAAGTTCTGCCCAGTCAGTAGACCTATGCCATTGCGACAAAAGCATGCAAGGATACAGTCAGAACATTAGCTTGCCAAGTACCTTGTGAAGTTACTCTTAAAACAGGCATAGACAAACCTTCTTGCACAAAGGTGATCAGTTTTATCGGGGCTGAAGTGGCCAGAAGCAAACAGTGGAGCAGCTTAAACAGCTTTAACTGCTTTGTAAACATCAGATCATGCATAATAAAAAGCTGGTCCAAGCTTTAAGAATCACATGGGAAATTTCTGTTGCATGTCTGTGATTACACCATGGCTGCGGCATGAAAGCAGCAATAGGATTCTCATAGGCTTCTGGAAGGATGGAATCAAACAGTGTCTTAGGACACACGTGCTCCAAAAAAAATAGCACGGGATGTGGACAATGAGAAAGGAAAAACCTAATTCAAAATCATGACAACAGCACACCCCTTGAGAGTTTGCTGCAAACACACATCCAAAAATACACTCCAGTGAGTGAGACAATAATAGAGAGAATTGTATCTTGCTATGGCTCTGAATGAGAGCTTCTAGAATGAAATAGGAGAGGCAGATGATCTGTGTTATCTATCAAGTCAATTGGTTTGTGTATCCAGAGCTTGGCTCAGTAATAAATGAGAATGCCACTCATCTGGTTTTCTGGTCTATTTAGAATATTTTTAGAACTCTTTTTGAAAAATATTCTGATAAATCTCCTGAATTTTCCTTTGCTCACTGAGACTTAAAGTAACATTGGATTTAATTATACTGTGACTGGAAGGGATGTAATGAAGGCAGATACAAATCCTTGTGAGAGGTTAAAGTGGCAGTGAGAGTATTTATCCACCTAGGAACTGAAATGATGAGTGGCATTTTAGGGCTGAGCCTTTTGCAAGCAAAAATGGGATTTAGCTTCCAGCATAGGCAAAGCAGAGGAACTGAGGTGGTGCGAGAACCCTGGAAAGATGCAATTGCAAAACTATCCCAGTCAGGCCTCATGTGGCTTGCCAGAAGTTACAAGCAAAGCTGGTGATACTCAGAGCTCAGATTCCAGAATCCTAGCTTAGGGCTTCAAACCCTCTTCCACATGTTCTTCAAGCAATCTAGGAATGGGCTTCTCAGTGATAAAATAAGCTTCATGAAGGCCAACAAGATTTCAAGGGCTGAATTTAGGGCTGGTGCTTGCATCAAGTGGGACGGGTGCCTGGGAAGATGCAACCTTCCCAGCCCACGTACAGCCAGCAGTCTCTTGCCTGTGCATGTTGCCACCTCTGAACACTCCACTGTGGATGTCAGTGTAAGTAGCTATTGCCTTATGGTCCCTTTAGTGCATCTCCTGGAGTGCTTTGCAGCCATAAGAAGATAAATGGTTGTTAAGCTGCACCTGCTTTCTTGAATAATTTCCCACAAAAGGAGGCCACTTGCCAGTAATTCATTACCAAACCTTTGTTAGCATAAACAAGGCTGTGAGAAGTAAGCACAGATTTCCCTGTTCCTTACTGTTTATCGGCTGTGGTTTCTATTAAGAGTTATCAGTACCTCTTCTCCTCTCTCACTTTCCCACATCTCAGCTCTGCAGCATAATCTTGTCATGTTGTGGACATTTATATCTGCTTTCTTGGCTTGTTTTTATGCTGTAGTCTAAAGAGAAAAAACAAAATAAAGCTTCCTCATGTGGAGGAAAGCAAATGGGCAAACTGATCAGGGGCGCCTGGCAGAAGGCACAGAGCTATTGCTCAGCATTTCTCCTGCTCCGTAGTCTCTTCTTCCCACTCAATGACACTTGCTGAGCAGTGGAGAAGGAAAAGGTCAGATACTTCAATGCCATGAGCTAGCTACGTCAACCTGGACGGCGATTTCTAGAGAATGCATTTTGTGGCTGGGGCGCTGGATAAAAGGTTCTCTGTAAGTTCCAGATCTATTCCTTTTGGTCTGTTACAAGTAGAAACATTTGAGACTTTCCATGTCCTTCCCCCCCACCCCAGTCCCTCTCTGGCTGTTGGACATTTAGCGGAAAAAAGTGTCACTTGAGAGTAGAATCTGGTGAATTGATGCTAACAAGATGATCTAGAAGTTCGCACCACCCATTTTGAGGTTGTCCCACTAGGAAGTGTTGAGAATAGATTGAGAGAAAAGCATTTTCTGTGTTACACTTGAATTTTCCTTACATCAATTAGTTTCCATCAGGCTTTTCTGAAGAAGAATTGAGCTTTGAAATGCTTTGGCTCAAAATTAACTGAAGTTCTGGGGAACTGAGGGCAGGAAATTAAAAGGAAAACTTCTGATGCCTTCTGCAGCGTAGTTAGTCACATAATTAATTTCTTGCATCTTTAGAAGCCCTTCATTTATTTTTTTCCCCCATTTAGGTCAAAGTTGATCTCTGCAGTTTGAGCTAAAAAGCCATTGGCTTGTAAATCTTATGGAATGAATATTGAAGAGAGAAATTATGATTATTGTCCCCTCAATTCTGTTGATGCCTCTGGCTGCAGTCTTTCAAAGCTGCAGTAGGTATGTCCTTGACTGAGTGTTATCCTTGAGGTACTCATGGAAGTTTCCTTACTTCTTTTGCCAAAGGTTTATTGGTACATCCCATGCAGTCATTAGCTAGGACATACGCAGTGCCTAAGCTATGACCTGGCTGCAGTTCTAGCTCACTGAAATAATTCCTCAGATCTCCTGCATGTAGACATTCCCGCATCCAATATTTGTGCTGGAATCCTAGGAATTAGTGGGTTTGCAAAAGCAGTGAAGAGCCATCCTGTGATGAGAGCCTGTAGCATCCACAAAGAAGCTCCTGTCACACCATACAGGAGAATCACCAGGAAAAACTCATCTTTGCTTTTTTGGTTGTCTTTCTGGTTTCCAATTCTAAGTTGAACCTATAGCAAGAATACTAGATGCTACTTGCTACCTGGGGCTGAGAAGTTTCCATACCGAAAGTGGTTTCCCGTATCTTGCTACATATCTCTGTAGACCTTAAAGAGCAAAGCAATTTTTGTTCTTATCATCTTTCTGAGTTGTACTTTTTCACTGTGCAACACATTATTCTACGTACCTTACACAGTTCTGCTCTCCAGTCATGGCAGTGACTGATCTCAATAGAGAGACGTCAAATTAATGTTGCCGTAAACCTTTCATGCAGAAGGCAGCGTGTGGGGAAACCAGAACTAATGCAGTGATTCATTTTCACTCGCTCATGAACCGTCTCAGTGCTTGTAAACCGAAGACCGATATTTAGTAAATAATGCCTGCAATAGACCAGCTTCTTGGCTGGGGTAAACTGGCAACGTTTAAAACACTTAAACAACAACTAAGGTTGCAACAGTACTGTTTCTTTGCAATAGCTGAGAATGTCTTTTGATGTCAAGTACTTCAGTTTCTGGGGAACGTGAGTCCGTCTGAGTAATGTGGAGTTAAGAAGTAGGCTGAGAGGTATTAATTGCTTATCTCAGTAGGGAAAGGCTTGTGTTTTCAGTCCCAACTGTCCCAAGTTTAGTGTTAAGCACAAAGACCTGCAGCTCCTATGACAGGTAATATACGTTGTGGCTTGTTGTTCCTATGACAGCTAAAATAGGTTGTTGCTTGTTGTCCTCGGTTTTTGTTTAATAGCGTGCTTAAGTGATGTGACTTTAGCCCCTCACTGTTCAGCTTTGGCTCTGTTGAGAACTTGGGGAGCAAGGGGTCACTTTGAGGCATCCTCACCACAGAAAGAGAAGTGTGGCCTCTAACAGCACCTTGCAGAGAAGGTGTTGGTGGACAAGGGAGTGTTGGCTGCCCATCCTTCCTTGGGAAAAGGTGTGTATCATTGTAAAGAAACAGTTGACTTACCCCAGTCTTGTCCAGTTTAGTGACCTTTTGGAGAACAAGTTTGGCAGTATTTGAGGTACTTGTGTTCCAGTCTAGCAGAAGAAAAGTCTTGCAAAGAGCATTAATTGCCCAGCTTATTTTGCTCTAGCCCAATGCCAAACTGCATACAGCTCAAAAGAAACTGTTCATTGGGTAGGAGCAAAGGATTAAGTATTGTGCCTGCAGAATTATATGTTAATGTAATGCATTTTATTCTGCTGCAGCTATTCATTGCAGGGAATCCAGAAGATTAGACGTTGTGCTGCCATCTTCCAAACTCACCAGGAGACATAGGGTCTCTTTATAGACTCGCTGAGACATTGTCAAGTCGTTTGATTGTGCAAATGAGTATCTTCAAGACTGCTGACTGAGTTCTTAGGCTAGAAGAGATTAGTTTCTCAGGATGGTAAGAGTGGCATTTGTAGTTTGTTGGGATGAACATGGGAAGTTGCATTCCCACAGCTGACTGACCACTAGCAATTCACAGCATATTCAGTTTTCCCCTCCATAGAATGGAGCTATAAGTTTCCTACTGTGTTTGAAAATCCTAGGATAAAACAGGGAAGCGCAAATCAATGGTTATGGTGAGGGATATAGAGCAATATAATTGATATTCTCATCTCAGGCAAAATGATTTAGTGCTTTGTTTATTAAAGAGCATGGAGATTTATAAACTTGCGAGAGCAGACTCCCTTCTGGTGTAAGTTGACACTGTTGTTTCAGTTTAAATCAGCTGTGATTTTGGGCCGTGGTTGGATTTCTCTAGCTTATTAATAGGCTTCAGTTGACCGTTATCATTTGCATTAAGCAAGAATTTTCTATCTACTAGTCTACATATCTTGAAAGCCATTCTTTACCTGAGGCTGTGTTGATAAAACTGATTAGCAAAAGGAAGGCAGGCAGGAAGAAATGTGTTCATGGTGAAAAGGGCAGTACATCAAGCTGAAATTCAGGAGAAATGCTGAGTTCACAGAACGTATCAGGAGTTATTAACCTTTGCATGAAAACTGTACTGCACAGTGGCAGGAAATTTGCTTAAACTGAACTTCAGCGTCTCTCTGACACTGTTTGGCATATGGGAAAAATGCAGCAGCAGCACTGATAGTCTGATTTTTACTCTTGACAGTTTCATTCAACTCTTTCAAAGCACCTTTACCATAATGAATTTATCCATGCAACAACTCTTGGCTCTGGTCAAATCTTTACCAGGTGACGTGTGACAGGTGAATTTCTCTATACAGCAAAGTCTGCAGTAGACATTTGCAGCACGTAAATGGATGCTGTATCACAGTCTGTTTCCTAACATATCTACGGACTATCTGGAGGCACTAAAAGAGGATATCCCCTCTGCCTTCTTGTCAGCATCAGTCAGTGCAGTAAGTAATCCTGCATCTCCTGTGACAATCCTGAAACTAGACATGCTAACGTGGTCAGATCAGGGTGTATCTGCACCCACCAGGGAAATAATCAGCTTTGGTAACCTCACAACAAAACATTTCAATGCTGGAGTTATTCGTGTTCTTCTACCTCTTTAGAAAGCAATTCGTATATCAGTTCTGTCATGGAAATGCCATCGTGAAACCAGAACTTAATCTGCTATTTTGAGATATGCACAATGGAAAGTCTGGATCCCTTTGAAATGAAATGTTATGGCTTTGGATATGTTTCAATGATATGTTTTTGCCTTTCCAAAAATAATGTTCTTTCCCTTTCTACCTCTTCCCCTGAAACTGCATTGTTTAGTTAAATAAAATAAAAACCATGCTTTTCAGAAGGAACATGCTTCCAGAATCCCCTGAAAATTAAATAACAGCTTAACAGTAAAAGGTTGATGTATTGTTTGACATCTAGGATGGAGGCAGCTACCTAGATGTGGCGTGTGTGGCTAGATCATTTTCTGTCACTTCTTGGAATATACTGTTACCAAAGGTTACACGCTCGGTAAACTAAAGCATAATTATTCTGCATCACTGTCTAGAGAGCATAGTTAGAACTAAGCCTCTCTGTTCTCACCAGTAAATGGTATAACATCATAATTTAGATGGGTATCCTTTCTGGTTTTACTGCTATTTACTCTCTTAAGCAGCCCCTATTTATAATACATGCTGTAATGTCACATCTGCTTTGTCCATATGGGAAAGACTTTCCATTTTTACTCCCCTTCCATATGGAGTAAGAGGCATTTTTTGGGGGGAATGTGAGCAGGTTAGATTGGGGATAAATGATAGGAAGCTCCTTTATTGACAACCACCCTAGAAATTCAATATTCTGGCCTGTTCCACAGCTGGCCTTCTCCTAAGGACAACTGTGATCTGTATCTCGGAAGTATTTGAATATTAGCACTGACAATGCATGTACATTGTAATGCATACTGTTGTGCATTTTTATATGTTGCTAGAAGAATCAGTGATGTAATAATGAATGGTCAGCTTTGTTCCGCCGTTCCAGGAAAATGCCTCTGGATTTGGCTAGAGTACATTATAGGATTACTTTTAGTTGCTGAGGTGAAGTCCTGCGGGCCAAGATTTCTCTTCATACAGCCCACAGTTGCAAGCTGCCTGGGATCCTTCTGTGAATAATGGAACATTTTCATGTTTTAGTCAGATGCAATTTTGCAAATGGTTTTTATGATTTAGCAAGTCCATTAAAAATGACATTTGTTCTGCTCTGACACTCGTAAGGAGCTCCACAGAGCATAAACACTGGAAATTACTTGTAGGGGAAGATGATATTAAAATTCCCCAGACCTTGTGTGCTTGTCTGAGAAATTCTGTTACCTTGTGCGGTGCCAGCTTGGAGCTGAGCCTTTTGATATGTCTCAGTTTTCTATGTGCACTGACTTGGGGCAGCTCCAGGCTCCCGCAGAGACAAAACATATATATTTATCATGGTCTGCCTCTCATATGCTTTATAGAACTATGTCTTAAGGCTGAAGAAGAGGCTAAGTTTAACTGAATCGGGGCACTTGACCATTCAGAGCAGAAGGGTTAGTAAATGCAGTGAATCTCATTCAAGGCATGTCGTGTAAAACAGCATATGTACCAACTGGTCCTTCCCGTTATCTCCTATGTTTACTAACTGAATTCATTCTAGTTCTGTATTAAACTCTTCCAAGATCTGCACAATACTTAAATCTCATTCATATTTCTGTCAAGTCCAGAGAAGTTTCAGAATGAAGATGGAGATTGGTCCCTTACTCCTTGTTCTCCATCTACCCAGAGAAATTACTGGGTTCTGGGAGTTCAGCTCCTTTCTGCCCCTCCAGGGGTCCTCTCAAGAAAGACTACCTGCTCCGTCATATTTGAATATCAGCTTGGCACTAAAAATGACTATTCCATCTCTCTTTGATATGAAGCTGACATCAGCATTTCAGCTGTAATACACAGCCTGCAGATGCACAGCTTTCAGGAAGCATCTTTTTTCAGGCTTGTTCCCTTGTTCTATTCAGACAGGGGTATGAAATTCCTCTGACTGGGAAAGAACTTTCCAGCACTGTCTGGAAATGTATCAAATGATCTGGTTTTTCCCCAACTGTCACTTTTGTACTGGTTTATTTTGTGCATTTTTAAACATGTTTTTTGCATCTAAATGATGGATTATTCCAAGCCATACCTCTCTGGGCATGGAAGATTACTCAGGAGTTGCAGCTGTCACAATGGGCTTTGCCAGAAAGGGGGTCAGAGTGGGTTTATCATAGTTAAGCTTTCAATGATTTCTCTGAAGTCCATTCCAAGCTTGCATTTGAACGGACATCATTTTTTCCACTGCAACCACTAACCACATGCTGGGCACTTGATGCTATTTCAGACTTTTTTTAATAAGCCAAAACAGTAGGTGCTTTTACTTTACTAAACTGAAAAACCCTCAATCAAGAAATATCCAACACGAGCAGGAGATACCTCAGGGGAAACCTATGTAGGGTAAATGGGTTACCACTCAGAAAACTACTATAGTGGACCTGATTACCTAGTAATTAGCCAGAGCAACCTGCTCTTAGCCACCTGGAGAATATGTCCCCTGCTAGTCCCAGCTTTGGGTATTCCATTTCTATTCAGTCCTGCATCAGGCATCAGTTTAATGCCCCACAGTTGGCTAAGCATGCCGTCTGGCAGTAACTTTTTGCAGATATGCTCTGTTCAGTCCAAACTTTCTGAAGTCCAATTTATATCTTCCCATCTTCCCTTTTCACATGTTGAGGGATTAGGGTTTTTCACTCTAACATGTGGGAATTAGTGTCCAGTCTTTCTGAATGCGAAAATAGCTGGAAGCCAGATTTCTTATGTTGGTTTCTAACTGCAAGAGTAGGGAGTCGTTCTTGCTTTCTCCTCTTGAATGCTTAACAACACCCACCACTTAAAAAAAGCCTAACTGCTGATTGTATAAAGGCTTGGTGGGCAGTAAGGGTATTACTGTAAATGGCTAAGAAAGATTATATGACCAGGGAAGTGCTGGTCATAAACACAGGTCATATTGGAGTGATGAAAGTCTGGGAATGGAGGCTGGTGTTAAAGGATGGGCATGATTTCTCTGGCAGTTGTGTCTCCTTCAGGAATGAATCTATTGTAGGCACTAGGAAATCTTCAGTGGAGATCTTGGTGGAATCTGTGGAAGTAGGAAGCACTGGAAAGAGACAGATCAGTATGCAGGCTACTGGCTTAGGCTACCAAGATACAGGCAAATACACAGCTGGGGGAAACCTGACAGTCTGGAAACAGCAACCCTGGGCTTTGTAGAGGGGGAAGGTGATGAAAATTGAGTCAACCTATTGTGAGACCTTGAAAAGAGAACACTTGCCTTGATTTGGGATCATGGGGAGGCTGCAGATTCTGATTGAAGGGCAGGGAAAGAAAAGTCAGGAATCTGATTGCATTTGAGATGCACAGCGAACTCCAAGGTCTTGTACAGCTCTCTTGACACCGTGATGTGTCAGATCATGTGGAGGAAAAACTGCTCTAACAATAGAAGTGAGGCTAGATTTGAACCTACTTTGAGAGCAAGTTCTCTATGACTCCTTCCACCCTGCCAAGGGCTTCTGCACCTTGCAGTTCTCTCCAGGACCACGAGCAGAAGAATTATTACTCATTGTTATCCATTGCCAGCAAGGAAATGCACATGATGCGCTACCTACCTTGAGGGCAGTGTCACCAGAAACTTCACGCTGCTATTACAACTGCTTATGTGCCACTCTTCATAGCAGCAAACAGCAGGATGTGCCTGTGATACCTGCAGCCTTCATTTGTAGTCCCAGAAGCTTTAGATAAGCATCAAGAGCTAGATCCTTGGTCTGTGCAAATTGGCTCCATTTCACCACTGAAGTCAGTAGAGCTGTTCTGTTAAAATACTTGAGAAAAATCTCACTTAACTGCTCCCTAGGGCTGTATTAGGTGAGCATCACACCATCTTTAATGTCTTTCTCCTCCCTCCACCCTGGTAAGACAAGAGAGTGTTATTATCTCCAATTTTTCTGATGGGAAGCTACAGTGCCAAGCTGGGTTCGGGCATCTTGCAATGTGCATGTTGTAAGTCTCATCAGACACTGTCCACAGCCTGAGGCACAGAAATCTCTCTGCAAATCTCATCTGATCGTAGACCAGGCTCTGATCCTCGAAGACATTTAGGTGCCTAATTTCTACTGAGACATTTAGAAGCTTAATCTATCTAAAGAAGTGGTTCAAAGTTGCTAGCCGAAATAATTTATTGGGCTCTGTATCAAAGCAGGGTGCTGAGCCTGGAAGTCAGGATTAGCAGACTAAACACAATCCTCACTCTTTCCTTTGTTACCAGAGATTTTGCTGATTCAAATGATGAGCATCTCTGCAGTCCCAGCTTCCAAGCCTGATGGTGGTGGTGACTTCCAATTATTTAGAAAGGACCTTTCTCCTTTTCAGAAACTGAAAGCAAAACCAGCACAGACAGGCAGCCAGCATTTCCACTACAAAGGCTTCCCCCTCCTTCTCAGATTTAAACCATCACCACAACCAAGCAACAGAAACAAGCAGATTGAAAAGCTAAAAGCTAAAAGCTGTGTGATGCTTGATGTCTTGTAATGTGTTAACAAGCCCCAAATTTACACTGTCAGTAAGAAACCCCAAGGAAAAGTGGAAGTAATTCTAACCAGGGGAGTGTCTCCCATCCTGCTGCTCTGGCTTTCACTTCTAATTTTGGCAAACAAAGTAAACATGGAAAACACAGCATTTGTGCAAATTGCCCTTACAGAAAATATGGACTTATTTTGAGCCTCTTTTGAATTTGCGTGTTAGGTTGTGATTGCACAACAAAGGGAAAGTATTTTATTGTGATCAAGGCTGAAAAGGAATTGCGGTTTGTGAGCAAAAGTGGTTTGACTCTATGGTTATCTCCTCATTTCCCATCAGTTTTGAATTAATCTGCCATTTGAGTGGTCAGATCCCTTTGGTTGCCTAAGAAATACTACAATAAGCTTATAACATGAACTGTTCTGCTCTAGACGTGCCACTGTTTTGGAACTGCAGATCCATGTTGGGGTACCGTAGGGCTGGTGCTGCCCAGTATGGCCACACTGAGTGTGTTGAGAAACACATTTCATACTTAGAGCAAAATAATTACTTGTCCTCTGCATTAATCTGAGTTTTCTGCTCTGGTTTTTCTGTCACTGAGGAAGCATTCATTGGCAGGTTTACAGGTTAGGAAACATGCACTTTATTGCCACTGCAGGAACACAGTGCATGTAAAGGCACTTTCTTTGATTTCTGCAACCTTTGCTGCCATCATTCCTAGAGGCAATTGGAAAGGGAGAGAAACTGGAGGAGTTATAGAGGGACCATCTAGTTTGCAGTGCCACGAATGAAACATTAAAAAAAATGCCTGCCAACTGAGAGAATCTATTATCAGGGAGTTGTCAGTCAGAAGCAGAAAAGTAAGGAGAGAGGAAAGAATAAACAATTTTTAAAAGGGGCAGAAGTCACTTTATAATATCCTTTTTTTAAATAATGATTGCTGAATTCTTTGTGGGGTTTTTTTTCCTCAAGCTTGAGGAAAAAAATATTGGTTCTTTTTCTTCCCCTTGATTCTCAGTTCTGGAGCATGTTAACACTTTTAGTTAAGGGAGGAAAGGAGAGATGCACCTTGAAAGGATTAGCAGCTGTTTGGGATCCTGAAGCCATAGCAATTGTCATTACTCTCCAAAGTCAAACATGACTGCCCCCCAGCTAACGGACTGGTGGAGTTAAGTGGCTGGAAGGGAAGATAAATATTCAGGTCTTATCTTTAATACAAAAGTCTATGAACAGAGATGGCATTTCCTGTGTGTTCTCTGCACGTTCAGCTCTTCCTTGTATTAATGTAAATAGAAAAAGAGCCTGGATCTGGGAGAGAGCTTGACCTCACTGACTACACATCCTTTTTGTCAGTGCTTACTCCAGGTCCTGAAATTGCTTGGTTTGAGTATCAGGAGTGCAATAATACCCTTTGATATTAATCACCACAGGTGCATAGGAAACAAAAAGAGAAAAGGCATCAGATATTATCAGATTAATATTGATATTAATCACCACAGGCATAGGAAATAAAAAAGAGAAAAGTGTGTAAACTAAGTTTGCATACCTTTTGGCTTGTCTAAGGTTATTAGGTCCAACCTCCTGTGCTGTCCTGCATGTTCTCTTCATGCAACTCTTCACCTCATTTCCACTGCTTTCATGCTTTCCTGCCTTCACTAGGACATTTTGTGGTGGGTTTCTACATTCACTACTGCACTTCAACTGTTATTCTATGAGTTGTGTCCTCAGCTCCCAGTCTGCCCATGGGCCACTTAGAGACCAGTCTGGCTGTTTGCATGTTGCATCCCTTCCCCAAAACCAACAGAGAATGCCTTTTTTGTTTGTTTTTAACCAAAATCAGTCATTAGATTGCTCAGCTGATGTAAGGGGAGGAATCAGAATAGATTCAGGTGGCACAGAAAGGGAGGGAACATTCTTTTTCTCTGTATTTTTAATGTTCTTTCTTAAAATGCTAGCAATTTTTTCCAGATCCCTGGACAAACACTGAGTATTGATGGGTTTGTTGTTGACTTCAAGACCTTGTGTAATTTATCTCCTGTTAACCCTTGCTCTCTCATCCTTCCCTAGCCTGCGTAGGAAGGTCCTCTGACTGTCTCTACCTTCCTGCCTTTTTTCTAACAGCTCTTCCTTTAATTGTTTTCCAGGAGGTGATGCAACCATCTTGAAGATACAGGAAGCTGAATAAAAGACATCCTATGAAGGAAAAGGAGCAGAAAATATGATGCAAAATGAAGAGTATTCAGCATTACTCTGTTATGAGACTGCTGTAGATGGTGTCTGTTTTACAGCTGTGATAAAGCCTAAATCAGGTGGCTCTCATAGGCTGCTGATTGCCTTTGCTTTATTCAGATTGCTGGGCACAGAATATACCCTCAGTCAACAGTATCATCTGTGAAGCTCCAGGCACTTGGGGAATGGACAAGCAACACAGACTCCTGCACACTTGCATTCTGAAACATCAGTGGCAACAGCGAGGTCAGTTTTTCACCTTGTTCATTTATTGGTGGGATTTTGAGTCTGGAGATTCTTCTGATAAATTTGTTCTGAAAAATGCAATAAAGCAGAAAGTGTCTGGGGGAGAAGGTGGACAGAGGTGATTCCTATTTCATGTTCTTATCTTAAGATTGGGAAGGAATGCAGGAAATCTTGAAACAAAATGTTGTGATTACTTTTTCAAGTCTCTGTAAAGCTTCAGTTCCATGTAGGAGATCATGAGGAGGCTAGATTGGTTCTTTTATTTAATCCAATCAAATTCATTCTGGGTCCTGATTTTCTAGCGCAGTATGAAAAGATGACTCTGATACAAGTCTGTTATTATCTAATTGCTTTTCCACAAGGCTTTCACCTGATAATTCAGATATTGCTACAGCTACTGAAACCTGACAATTCTTCTATACTGAAATCTGCCTATATTTATTATTACTTATGCTATGGGAACAGCTTAATACTCAGAGGGAGGTTGGGTCCTCATTAATTACTGCTATTGGGTTTACACCATATAAGAAGGAAGGCACAAAGGGAGTGTGTTGAAGAGGAAGAAGATCAGGCCACTCAAACTCAAGCAGAGTCTGAGAGGACCCTGCTACCTACTGCAATCCCAAAAATCACAGCTAGTGTTTCATACTAAGCACTATGCAGTAAGCATGTTCAGTTTGGACTTTTTAAAGTCTCTTTACATGAGAATCTGTCCTGGGCTTTCCAGGTGTGGAGAATCCACTAGGGAAAACTTTCCTATCAGGGCAGTGCAAGACTGAAATGTGCTACCTTAAGGTGCACTTTTCTGGAGGTTTGAGAGATACAAAGCCACAGCTGGCCGGATCTTTTGATAGCAGTTGTCCTGCTCTGAGCAATAGGATGTCTGGGGGTCTTTTCCAACTTTAAGCGACTTGACGAAATGCAACAGTGGTTGCATTTAGCGGAAGTTAAAAATAACGTAATGCAAGACAAGACATCACCCGACCCAATCCTACTCCCTCAAAACCAGGAGATGTAAATCTCCATCCAGGTCCTAATAAAGACAATAAACTCACTTTCCCTCAGCTTCAGCACAGCAGCTGACAGGCACCATGGGTGTCTGCAGTAGTGCGAGGAGGAGGAGAGATGGGCACTCAGGGAGCTCCTTTGGTGATACAGTTATTATATGCTCGGTTACCAATCACAGATTTCTCTGAATCCCATGGCTTATCAGTAATTTCCACTTGCACTTCTAGTCTAACAGCCAGTGTCTCTTTATTCATGTCTCTGTGTCACTTCTCTCCACGAAGCGGTTAATCACCAATTTCTCTGGAAGATGGAGAGGGTTCAATCTGGCTGTGGCCTGTTGTGTGCTTTGCCTCCCTGCTGAGCTGCCATCCAGAAAACCATTAGGGCAAAATAGAAGTGCTCTAGGGAAGCTTTCTTACCCCTTCTCTGCAGGCCTGGCGTAGGTACCTAAAAAGATGAGGGTTTTGTCTTAAAATGACATCAGCAGAGGAAGGATGCTGCCAGGAGAGTTTCCTGAGGTTAGAGAAATGGCAACAGAAGACTCTTTCTATGTGGTGTCTGTGATCTCTGCAAGCCCTCATATCTGTCTTAGAAATCAAATGCAAAGCTGTCAACCCCCCTGTCTCTGTGTAGGTAATCCTGACAGATTTCCCATAGCATATTGGTAATTTCTACCCTCCTTCCATAGTGTCCTCCATAATATTCACCCCCAAAATGTCAGACTTTTCCCTACTACATAGTAAAGGTTTAGCAGCATAAGGCTGGAGGGGATGCTTCATGTTACTGAGATTTTAACAAATTATACTACAGAACATTAACTGCTATGCTATAAAGTATTACCATAATTAATTATAACTAAACTGCAGTTGTCAGATGAACAAAGTACATTTCACGATACACTATTCCTGCTCTTTTATTGTTTGTCTTCTTGCTTGTTAAGCTAAAAATAATCAGCCATTTGCACTTGGGCTTCTCATTGTTAGAGTGAAAGTCCCACTGCAGCCACGGAGTTGTAGGGAAGCTTGTGTGTGCCTGTATCCTAAACGAATGTAGTAATAAATATGAAATGATTAATGTGAAAAGCTCAAATGATGGTAACTTTGAGGTCAGGGCAACTTTCTTCTTTGGCCTTTATGCAATAACTGAGAACGACAAAGTGTTAAAATGCTGGTAAGACAGATTTGTACTATTTAATGTCTGCTTTTGTCAGAGGTAGAAAGAAGGAAAATTAAACAAAATGTAAGAAGCTTGTGGACAGTATGTAAGAAAGAGGAACAATAATATATCCCTTAGGATATGAGACCTTCTGCCAGAAAAGGAGACAGGATCTTTTCAAACAGTCTGTAGAATGACCTTCCCAAGGTCTCTGAGCCTGATCTTCAGCTTCCAAATATTGGCAAAGCTTCACTGAAGAGGCTGGGATTCATCTGATTTATTCCAGTTAGAGCTCATCCAACAATTGTAAATAGCTGAGGAGAAAGTTACACCTTGTTTTAGTCAATTTAGTGGAAATCATCAGGCAGTTAAGTCTCTTTCCATGGGTGTGATTAAGTTCATCTTGTTAAAAATGGCCTCATTAGCTTCTAAAGCAAAAATTGATTCTGAGCTCTAACGTGACAGAACAGGAGGCTGTTGTGTGCAGAAATCTTCAAGCTAGACACATGAAACACTTCTTTTTGAGAGTGTGTTGCCTATGTGAGTGTGCACACAACTAGTATGCATGCGCAAATAGTGGATGTGCTTTCACAAATAGTTGCCTAAGCATGTGATATGAGGCTATGCAGCTATATATGTACACACTTGACTAGAAATATCTGCTTGTGGCAGAAGGAATGGAGATTGTAACAAAAATACCAGTAAGGTTCACTGGAACTACTACCAGAATGAGATTCGTCTTTGCAGGCTGAAAAGCTGATCCCGAGTCTCAGGGCCTGCAAAGCCTGCTCCAGAACTTAGCCAGGGCCAGAGATGAGCCAGGGGTTGATGACTGATGCCTTGCCCCTCTTTAGGAAGGAGCAAAAAGACTTGTCTGGTTCTCTGTTGTGGCTTAATGTCGCTATGTGGGCACTGTAATTTCCTGCAAGGCAGATGCTCCTGTCAGTTGTGTTGTTTCCTTGCCAAGATGCGTGTTACCTCTGGGAGCCCTTAGGGGTCCCTTTACCGGAGATAATGAATTAAATTAGAAGCCTTTTGTAGGTGTGCTGGTGGAGGTGCATGTAACAAGTGTGTTTGGAAACAAGATGCTGGATTTCAACAGCCTTTGGTAAGCAATATGCAGGTTAAAACTCTTGGCCATGTCTTTCACTGCCATTAATCAGCAAACAGTCAAATTGTGCCAATCACCCAAGCAAGGACCCAGCTCCTTTTATCTTTTGTCGTTTCTTTCATATTTGCTCTCTCTCCACTAGGTGTTGAAAAATCTGGTTTTTTCATGCATACCAAAGACTAAAATCTTGAACCACTCCCTGTCAGCATGATTGCACATTGACTGTTCATCATCTTTCATGTAACAGAATTAGGTCTCATTAAAATAATCTCTTCCCCTGTGAGCCAGACTTGTTCAGTCTCCTATTGTCTCTCCAATTTGCCCCTTGTTCTAATTAGAGAAATCTGCCGTTTGCGTCCATTCCCTCCTCCTTGGAAGACAAGGAGGAGAAAGATGGAAAGGATCAGTTACTGTGAATATTGCTTGCCACTTTAAATAGGAAATCACCACCAGCTATGTGAAAACCCTCTTGTTTTAGCAACGATGGCCCTGTTGGGTTATAATTATCCATGGCCTTCCATGCCACTCCACCTCGGGGTCACGGATCATAGCTTTGGAGCAAGACAACCTATTCAGCAGAAAGGTCAATCAGCTAGTAGAAGCTATTTCCTTTTCTGTTCAGCTGAAGGTAAAAGAAAGTGGGTGAGTTGGTCTGCATTTCAATGAACTCCATGCTGAGAGCTGTTTCAGCAATTGTTACTGTGCTACAGAAAACTACCTTTTTCATTCTCAGAGATGTTGAGGTGCATATGGGAAAAACAAGAGAGAATAAATTAAGGACTTTGCAAAAACTTCTAGTGACAAAAGGGAAAAACTTCAGACAAATCATTACTTTTTGGGGTTTTGGGGAGCTACTTGTGTATTGTGTTAGGGCAGATTTTAATTCACCTTCATTCCTCTGAGTGACTAAAATGAGAGGGGAGAAAAGGAAGTAATATTGCATTTTTCTTTTTTACCATAATTATCCATGAAGAAATATGCTTATCTCATGGCATGGACTCAATTCTCTTATTCTTCTACCACTTCTATTTTGGGCTGCCTGCGCTCAGGCTCACAGCCTGAACAAGAGGATTATGGTATTATTCAGAGAACAGCAGCAGCTGACTGGGACTTGGTAGCTTTTAACCATTGACCAACTTCGCTGGGGACTCATGGCTATGTGATTGTCCCAGGCTAAACTGGAAAGGGTCCTATGTAGAGCCAAGTAAGTTGTGGAGTAGTTTGAATGATTTTTAGCATGTAATGTGGGGTTCTGCTGTGAAAAGGGTTCAAACATGTACTAGAACTGACTCTAACATAACAGAGTTTTATTTTAATGGAAGGGTGAAAGGCCTGAGGGAAATTCAAAACTTGCCAGAAGATCAAGAAACCAGTGGTCAGGGCATGTTGTCAATGTGGAAGTTAACCTTATAGAGGAGAGCTGTGTCTTGAGATAAGCAAATCACCGAGTTCAGGGCTTTCCCTAAAGTTAGTCTCTGAGCCGCAAATGTGTAGTAGCACAGTTGAAGCAGGATTTTGGTACTTCAAGGGCTGGGAGCCACAAGCTTTCTGTTATTCAGGATTACTGTTCAGTTCTCAGCAACTCTGTAAAGTCACCAAGCTTACATGCACCACAGCTGAGGACCTGAACTCCCTTTGACTTGGACTTTTAGCTAATAGCTGAAAGGTGCCCAGCAGTTAGACCTTCCTCTGCTAATATTAGCTAGGAAAATATGGGACTGAACTGTTTGAGCATGGGTTTGTCATTCTCTGTATACCTTCTTTCCCCACTTCCCTTGCCATTCTGCCATAAGGCTTGATGAAAGGGTAGAAAACGCATCTGGGTTCTGCCCACCACAAGGAGAGAACCCATTTATTTTCATAAAGGAGTCAAATTTTCATCTACAAACTATCAATATTTCAGGGCAATGGCAAAGCCCAGAGTGGGGGAGGAGAGCTCCCTCAGTCTCAATGCTCTTTTCATAGTTAAAAGTTCACCACAGAAAATTTGATGCTTAATAAATTGAAGCCTTCTCTGCTTTAAATCATTTTTACAGCAATTGCAGAAAAAAATATAATTATTACAAACCGGCCATTTGATACTGAGAAATCTCATTAAACTGACTTCATGCTGGAAGGTTTGGTGGGGGATGGGAGGGTAGAAGAGGCAAAGACCTGACAGAAGGGTGGGAGAGAAGTCTCTTAATTACAGATTGATAATTTCTTGTGATTGAATGTAGTACATAATCAGTTCATCCCTTCTAGTGGGCAGATGGGAGCTACAGGGACCTTTTTGTCTTCCTTGACTCACTAGTGTGGCATGCTAATGGCCTGGGGATGCATGGAATAGCCAGTACCACTGGAGAACTTGCAGAAGCACATTTAGCTGAAGTCATGGATCAGGGTTGCTTTTCTTCCCTGGGAGTCAGTCTGGGCCAGAAACTGAATTCAATGTTGGCTTGTCATCATAGCTTTATTTCTTACTGAATTAATCCCATAGCCCCTGTACACTACAACCAGTTTACTTTGCAGCTGAACAGGCAAGATGCTTGGGTAGCCATATCTAAACTAGCTTTGAATCAGCTGGCTCAGATACTGGAAAACATTGGTCTCGCTTGCTTGTGCCAAGCCCCTTCCCAACAAGGAACTTCTTAAATGTCACCTACTCTCTAATTTCAGCCACCCTCGCAGCAACAGGTATATACGTATGTGTGTATGCAGATTAAACAAATAGACAAGATGGCTGTACTCTGAAATTGGGGTTCGATTTAAGGTGGAGCCTCTCAAAAGGAAAGCAACTGCCATGTAAATTAAAGCTTCACTATCATTCCTGAGAAAGGTATCTGCAATTAAATGTGCAAAAATCACGGGGGGAAATGATTGCTGCTAAGGGTGATGAGATTTATTTTTTTTTAACCTTCTTTCAAAGGAGAGGAATATTGTGTGTTTTGACATCAAAATGGAGCAATTGTTTTTGTAAAATGATTTTTCTCTAGTTTTAGACCTTTTTAGCGATTTCTCATCTCGGATCCTTAAAGCAAAAAATTGCTGAAATATGACAAATTGATAGACCATAATGGTCTAATCATGTGTGATGTGTTTCTGAGAGAGAAGGAGAAAATAAGAGCAAGAATCTTTGCTAGAATAGGATTTTAAGACAATGATTCTTGGACATGTAGATTGTCTTTCACCAGCATTAAGAACAACACCAAGCACTTATCCAGCATATTTTCTCCCATGAAGATCATAAAACTTTTTGCCATCCTGGGTGAAGAAGGTTATTCAAATATTGGAGTATTTATTTAATGGTAAAACCAAATAGCAGGAAAATAAACTTTTTTTTTGTCCAATTACGAACACATGCTCAGGATCTTAGGCAACAAAGCCCTATTAAAAAATTAATAGAGGCTGAAGCACTCAGCAAGCCCTAAGGGAGCCATTATCTTTCATTCATGGGTTAACAATACATTTGCTTAACTATGAACACAGCAAGAAGAAATAATAATTTTAGGGGAGAAAAAAAAAAAAGTAATTGTAGTGACAAAAATAAAGGTTTGGCAGTTCTGAATTTTTTACAGATACTTCTGTTGACTGAAACTGTTCCCTTAACTCACCCTGATTTTTGCAGTTATTTCCTGCTGGTTTAGAACTGTTCCTTTTCTGTTTCTGGCTACATTTCACAAGAAAACTGAAATGCCATCCAGCTTTGAGGCTGAACTTTTTGCCCCATTTTACATCTGAAGTAACTGAAATAGAAAAGTGGTTTGCCCAACATCACACAGAAAGGAACATGTGAAATCAAGGAAAAAAAATCCCAACCAACCGAAAACAACTTCTGGATTCTGGTCAAAACCAAAAAGGATTATGTATTTCAAGGATTTGCATTAGCCAAGGGATGCATGCAGTGTTGCTGGAAGTTGCTTGAGAAATGCTTCTGCCTGTTTGAAATGTTCTTGTCAAACTAGAGATGATGATGAGCAGTGAGGTTTGAGTGGTCTTTTGTAGTGGTGGGCTACATTGTGCTGTTGTATGCTTCATGCTGTACGTATGTTGTGAATGTTGTACATAAAGCAGAGATGTGGAATTTATCCCTCTTATTTAGAAAGGGAAATAGGCCTTTCGGGTATCTGAAAATGTACCTTTTTTCTTTGTGAACCTGAGATTATAAACTTACCTAGTACCGTTACAGCTTTTCTAATGATGGCTCATTGACTCGGTGTTGAGATGCAGAGATCCTACAGATGGTGGAGGAAATGGGTCACGCATTTTCTTACCTATCCATCAGAGAACCAGTAATGGAAGAGTGGTAAATTTGATGCACATAACTACACATAGATGTGGCTATATCCTTTCAGCATCATTACTCTGTGCAACTGCATTCATGGAGACATGGGAAAGCTACTTCCCAAAGCAGTTAGGGCTGCAGTGAGCCAGGTCTTTCTCTGCACTGCCAAATCTTGCAAATCTCCTCCTGCCAAAATTAACAGCTTCCAGTTTTGGCCCAGTCTCATGCCAAGTGGATAGCTTGCAGGATCCTGTCTGATTTCATGCAGGACTCAACACAGGGCAATCTGTTGAATGAAAGGGGGGTCTGAATTACTTCCAAGCAACAGAATGTAGTTTGGATAAGCAACTCCTAAATGTTAAAACTATTTCAGTGATCAATTCAGGCCATGAAACCTAGATAGACACTCAGGGAACCACAAAATGAGCAAACCAAGAGCAAAAACCTTTCCTGGAAGAAAAAGTCTGGAGAGTACCAGCCTTCAAAAGAGTCCACGTAGAAATGGACACAGAAGGTCATCCGGATGGCAGAGTTCATACAGACTAATAGTGCAGTGTACCAAAAAGGAAATATAAAAGGTCCCACCTGCTCCCAACAAAAGTGACATGCACTTTGTGTTTCATGTACCAGCACTGATGCTACAGCCACCATAGCAGGGGGATAGGTGTCAAAGCGCTCATGTTTGTGTGCTCTGATCTGCGTGCTGCTCTGTTGTCTGATGTTCAGGTTTCATCTCAGCTGTGACAATCCTATCTGATCATTAATAATACAATAATGAAATAGCAACTGGAGAGACACTTGGATAATCATCTGAGCAAAGGCTCATTAGTGCTGCAGAACAATCACTGCCGTGTAATAACAGATCCCAGGAAATTTCAATTAAAGCTGGAACTCTGTTGCAATTTCATTTTATTTCCAGCCAGACAGCGGATGGTGTAATTGCAATCAGCCAAGGCAATGCAAGATCCTCTAACTCAAACCTTCCCATGGGGCAGGAGGTGGGCTGCCTGTCTGGATTCTGGTTTTTTTCTTCCTGCATTTCATTTCACTTCCACTTCTGTTTGCCCTATAAAGGTATTTGTTGTTCCCTGCAACATCATCCTCTTTTCTACTGACTGAGTGGGATGTTGCACTTGAGGAAAGCTCTTCCAATACTCTGATGCTCTATAAGGCAACATATGAAAGAACTCACAGATACATGTCATTGTATAAGGCTAGCATCAGGAAGCAGAGGCTGATGGAAGATTTTTAGTGAGACCCAGGTTTGCTGCACTCTGAAGTCCATAATTTGGCCCAAAATGTATTTTAACATTGTGTTTGGGGAGGAAAAAGTGAGATTTTTTTGCACTCTGTCTCTTCATTCTTTCCACCGTGCTCACCTGTGCTGGCTCCATCAGAGAGCTGCTCTTTCATTTGTCCTTGTATTGTTCTGACTTGCATTTTGCAGGGACAGATGTCAACCTGCCTGGCTGCTGCACAGTCCACCTAGACTTTGTACTTTGTCCTTCAGCAAGATAGCTGTGTCCTCACTGATATAAAGCAGAGGTCCCAAAACCTTATGCCCTTTCAGACCTATAGGTATTTTGCATGGATATTAGCTGGCAAAACTCCAATGTGAGTAATTGCGTCCTGCCGTCTAATTAAAATGTTGTCTGTGCTTTCATGTAGATGTTGTATTCTCCTTTACTTCCTGCCCTAATCCCTTTTGCTTTCTCTTTGTGTGCTGTCCTAACTAGCTGCTGAGCTCCACCCTGGGACATAGATGATGTGAGCTAGGTGTGTCTATGTGTTTATATACTGCCTGAAGAGTGGGTTTAGTGGTGAGGAACACAGTTATTGTCCACAGGCACCAGCGAGATAGAAGTTCATGAGTGTTCAATGCAAAGAACTGATGACTCCTGTGAAAGCACAGATTTCTCTCCCCTGTCATGATAGCCCATGAGACAGCTATGTTTCCCTCCAGGAATGGTCAGTACTGCCACGTTTACAGCAGTCCCTCTGCCTGCAGCTCAGGTCTCTGTGCCACAGGGGTGCTACTCTGAAAGGTCCATTGTCTTCATAGAAGAAATAAAGGAGCGTAAAGGCAGCCACATGAGAAACATTGGCTGTCTGACCCAGGGACTGAGGCCATGATTCACAGTTGAATCAGTAGCAGGAGGAGGTTCCCAGCAAACTTGGGGAGGAGAGGCAATCTCAGAAGTCATAAATATCTAGTTTTACTTGTAGACCTGATGATTTTATGCAAACAAAACGTGATCTCTTGCTTAGAGGTCTACTTAGTCACCTGTGGAGGCAGCTACTGTGAGCATTTGGAATAGAAAGTGGCTTTTGTTTTAATGCTTTATCAAAACCACGTGTTTTTAAACGCTCATTTTCCTGTAAGCAGAAAGATCTCTCGGTGGCACATAACAACAGGTCAATGTGCATGCAGCAGAAAGCAGTATTTAGCTTTGATCTTCTACACTTCGGCTTTTATCTGGAGATGCATGAAATCAAGTCTCTTGGCATCATTGCTCCCTGCTCTCCATAATCCATAGAATAATTGTTTACATCTCCTGTACTTCAGTATTTGCTGCCATCCCTTTTTGAGATGGGCAAGGGGCTAGATAGATGCACCCACAGCCTGACCCAACCCAATAATTTTCATGTTGTTATGGAACTGGTAGAGGGGTCAGCTAAAACACACTGAGGAAAGGCTCAGGGTTCTCCTGCGTGTCTATGTTTGAGATGGAGCTGAATCCTAGGTCTCCTGGACCTCAAAAGGCTAAGAGACAGCCACAGGGAGCACTCAAACCTGGTGTTTATAGGGACTTGAGGACTGTTAGAGAGGAATGTTTCCATAAAGGTGAGCAGCACATCCACTGAATTCCTGCCTTGTGCTCAAGAGGAAAATATTTTTTCCCCCTCCTTCCTCAACTTCAATCCTTGCCAAGGTCCCTTGGGGAAAATCCCTTCCCAACCACAACTATCTCCATCAGCTGCACCCTCATAACCTGGAGGTAAATTCCATTCTAACTGCAGATTTCTGCATGATTCATTTCTGAGGTGCTGGACCCTTCCCAGCTGTTTCCACCCACATCTCTTACAACCTGTAGCTTTGCAACTTAATTCTCGCTAATATTGGTCTGAACTGGTTGCAGACCTTTCAGTGCATGCAGAACCCACGGTGCCTTGTTTCCATCAGCTCTGCCAAGGTGTTGAGAGACTCTGGCTCACTCCCATACATTGCTGTCCGAAAAGCTTAGAGGTGTGAGGCAACAAGAGGAGACAGGATTATATGATAATTGACAAGGAAACATACTTCAGGGAAGGGAGGGAACAACCTGTGTTGGATGGAAGAAAGAGCATTCCAGAAACTGTGCTTGGCAATAAGAGAAGTTTCTGGCACAGCAGATTCATTGAGGCAGTGAGTGGGTGTCAGGGATGTGTTGCAGAGTGAGACTGCATTGGCTCAGGAGACCCAGACTCTGCCCCAGATCACCTTGGCACAGGTGGTGATGCAGGACTGCTTTCCCCACTCTTTATGCTGTATCTGTCCACTTCACATGCCAGGTGAAGTGGTGTATGTTCAACCTGGCTGCTGAATCATATCTCCATCGGACAGGTTTCTCCTCTTACGTTTTGGCAGTGCTTATAGTGCCTGTCATGTCAATAAAGTATTTTCCTAATTTGAATTTATATGAACATTTGTGCAGGTTTATCCATGTGTAAGGGCATCTGCATGTGAGATGTATTTATTTCAAGAGGGATGTGCAAGTGTTTACCAGCAGCTAGGAGCGATGAACAGGTTGGTACACCCCTGCCCCCCATCATTAGATCAACAGAACTAATCTTGTTCTGTTGATCCTCCTACTGATTTGTACAGCCCCCAGCATGCTGGTGTGACAGAATGTTTCTTGTCCTGATTTTTCCCATGTGATAGCAGCTCCTGTTAAGCTCCACAGGTTGCTTAGCACCTCTGAAAATCAAGCCTTAAACAAACGCACCAGTGACCATAAAAGCAAGAGTGTTGCACAACTTCCTTGCAATGAGATTCTCCTAGCACTGTACCTAAACTGAGGATGCTGCTGGATGTCCAAACTTCCCCAAAAGCTTGATGACTGAGCTAGGAAACAGTGGCTGATTAGAGCACTGAGATAAAGGGAGGCTGAGCCAGTGACATTGGTGAGCATTGGATCAGCCTCTTTAGATTTGGCGAATGGGAGCCATACAGGAATTTGTCACATTCTCTGCTTGATCCACACTGCAAGCATATGTTGTTTGGAACAGGCATTTAGATTGAGCTTAGTCTGTTGTCACCCTGTTGTGGCAAAGCTGTTTGCTCCCTGCAGTCTCCTGAATGCTGATGGCTTTGCAGTGGTGTGGTCTGGCTGTGCCTTCATCCCCATCTATGTCACGCTTTTGTGTTGCTTTCTGATATTTGTCTTGTACTCAGTTATTTCTCTAATTAGCTGCTGATTTTCCCTCTTTCGCTTTGATCTTGCTGTGGTCTGCTGAGACCGTCAATAAGCTTAATGGAGAAAATGTTCTTTTTGGGCTCTGAGATTTTTTCCTTCCTTTCTTTGAAAGGTTTTTTTGGGGTGGGTGGAGGAAAGAACTGAAGGGGAGAAGGCAAATTATCATAATTTTACCTGTCTTGCCACTTCCTTATCGAGATCTTGAGAACAAGGTTGAGAATGTGTTTCTTGATCTGTGCTTTCATCTCCCTATATTTCTGTCTGCAGATGACTGATCTTTGGTCATCAGCCTCATTGCAGGCTAATGGCATACCGATAGTGGGGCTTTGCTTTGCTCAGAACACAGCAATGAACTTGAAAGCTTGTATCCTGTGTGGAAATAGGTCAAATCCAGATTTGCTTCTAGAACACATGAGTGCATTGAGTTAGTGGAATTTACACCAGGGATAGATCTGTCTCAGCCATATGTCCCAGAGCTAACTCGCTTCCCTCCCACCTTTTGAGACTGCTAATGAAGCGATATCCCCTGCAGAGGAAAGCAGTATGCTAAAATAGGATTGTCGCATCCCAAGAGAATGGGCGTTAGCAGCAGAACAGAAGGAGAGAGAAGGATAATGGAAATCAATGTGCGTCAGGACCTGATCTATGCTTTTACAATCAATAGGAGTTTTTCAGGGCTGTGAAATTTGAAGTCCAGAATGCATTCAATCATGTTTTCAAAGTATCCAAGTCCAAGAGTTCTTGTGTTGCATGGCGTAGCTTCTAAATTTTCTCTGACATATCCTAATTTACTTCGAATAACCACTGCAGAAGCTGGGATAGCTCAGGAATTTCCCTCCCTTTGCTTACCACAGCACCCTGGCTGCCTGAATCCCATGAGCCTGCTGCGGAGAGGAGGGAGATCAGATCTGTCTTTAGACCTGACTGCAGGCTGGGGGGGCACAGTGAGGGGTAATGGAGAATAAGGAAGTTGACTGCTTCTTGAATGCAGGTACAATGCTTGTTAACTCCTAGATCATCCTGTCCTAAGTATTGTAATTATTATGGTGAGGATTTGTTGACATAATGTTCCTCAAGGGAGGGTAGTGAGGAAGTTTGCCCAAGCTATCAAGTTACTAAGTGGTCTGCTACAAACACGATATTCTCTATATCAAGTAGGGTAGGGCAAAGATATAGGCATGACTGATAATTGATAGCCTGGTGTGCCTGGACATTAGTGTCTGGTTACAGCTGGAAGAACTGCAGCATCTTACCAGCTTGCAAGCTGAATTTGCATTAAAATCTTAACAATGATGAGGGTGAAGGAGTTGCAGGTATCCTTACCCAGAGGTATCACTGCTGCAATCATTGCTGATGTGTGATGCAGTTTCTGTGATTTTAGAGTTTAACAGGAGCTTTACTATAGCTAAAATGAACATTGTGACTCTCAGCTCCTGATGTAATTCAATCAAAAAGGAACCAACAGGGAGGTGGGGGAAAAAAGACATAAATCCTTAAATTCCATATAAAAATAGATAAAAGCAACTAGCTTAAAGGATTTTACTGAGCCTTACTTAAGAACGCTTCTTTTTTTTTTAAAGGAGAAGAAAAGGAATTTAGCACACACAAACTCTCTTACTGTTCTCATCCAAGGGTCGTAAATTTCAGTTCAGGTCCAGATCAGAGCCAGATTCAAAGGTCACCAACAGGGGGGAAATAATCTGAATAGGAGAGGTGGGAAGGGAAGGTCAGCTATACAGTGTCCCCAGCATCCCCTAAGCACGTTTCCCTCTGCTTGCCAGATATTCAAACAGAAGGGAACATTTGAAATAATACATCCATTAAGATACCTTCAGTGCCTGTCAGATTTGCTCTAAGAGGATTGTGCTTATTACACAGTGGTAAGGTTTTTATATTCATAAAATTCCTTCAGAGCAAGCAAAATAAAAAGAGGTAGGAATAAAACATGCCTCTTTCATGCCCTGGAATGGGGCTGGGCAAGCAATTAAAATTTCTGCCCTGTGCTAGCCTTCAGCAAAGGATTCTATGATTCTATGACACAGGTGAGAACAAGTTGGTCTCGACCTCTTCAGTTCTGCTTCTACCTAGTTTGGGCATATCCAGGGAGCAAGAGACAAAATCTGGAATTGTAAGAAGAGATTGACAGTGTCAGGGATGTGTGAAGCTGCTCCTATTCCTTGTTGTGTAGGTAATGGACTAGTGAGAGCAGTAGCTTTGAGAAAACGGAGAAACAAGAACTGCTTTCTGGGAGGACAGCTGGATTGTCTGATGTCTATAGCCTGTTCCTTTTCTACTTCTCAGCTTGCTCCACTGCCATCTTCTGATCCGTCCCTCATTGATCCTTTCTTCATCCCCACGTCTTCGGTGACTACCTTGATTCTTGTTTGTAGTTTCAGATGCTCAGTCTTTATCTTGACTTCAGATGTTGGGCTCTAACTTCAAGGCTTGCCCACCTGCGCCCCTGTCCTGTACAATGGCATCTCTCTGATGCTAGATGAGACAAGTTATCCATATCACAGGTTAGGCAGATGTTCTCGCTGACATCCTGAGATCCTTCAAAGAAAGATCCTTACAGTGCTCTGTGTTTTTTGTTATGAGCATAATCGTGCAAATCAAAACCCTGAGCATGCACTAAAAAGATGAAAAGCGCTGACGATGAAAAGCATTCTAAACAGGGGCTAAGCATTTCTGCTATAGATCAATGAAGATCCTTTTTCTGTGCGAGTAACTGTTTCCCTGGGAGTCCCTGCCTCACACTTGCACCTCTGCCACTTTGGACCGAGACAGAAACAATCTCTTCCTCCCTTTTGCTTTTCTTATGTCAGTCTGAATCTGTCAACAGGCAAGTGTTAACAGCCTACATGGGCAGGAGTTTTAGTTAACATAATGCCTTTTTCCTCATCATCACCTTTTTCGTTTAATCTTTCAAAGTTGTAATTATCTAATATTAATGTTCTCATCATTATAACATTCACAGGAAGACAGCAGGTTTTTGTCCGCAGAGACAAAGATCTCTGAAATGAATATAATAGTTGTTCAGGATTGATTTCATCTCATAGTTGCCCTCAGCCAGAGGTACCCATCTGTTTAAAAATATCTGATACTAATTACCTAAAGAGCCATTATTCAGCTGGAGGATTGAGTGAAGTTGTCCTTCATACATCATATACACCTACCTATAATTTCAGGCTTTGTTGTTTTTACGTCTTAAAAACATGTTGTGGTTTAGCCCCAGCTGGTAAGTAAGCCCCACACTGCAACTCACTCACCCACTCCTCAGCAGGATGGGGGAGAGAATCAGAAGAGCTCTAAGAGAAGATGGTGGCCAGATTTGGAGATGGGTGACAATATATTAAAGAGAAAAGGCTATAGCCTGAGAAGCTTTGGATATGAAGTATGAAGCTGCCTACCTGGTGTAGATAGTTCACAACTACAGAGCCTTAGTTGTGGGTCTTAGTTTTAACTGCCCTGTACTCCAAGAGCTGTGGATAAGGATATCATGAGCTGACATAAGGAAATAAGCTAGTATAGGGAGGAGGAAGCAGAAAGCTAAAAATCCTGGCTAGAAAAAACCACACAACCAAAAACCATCAACAAACCCCAAACCCAAACAGCAAAACTTGACTCCTGGCTAAATTCAACTCCAAATAGATGTTTCGTATCTCCCTAAATTGCTCGCGTTACTCCATATGGTGTTCAGCCCACACACTTTCTATGCTAACTGGGTGTGACGCATTACTGGGGAATGTGAAACACGACAGTGGCAGGTATACAGGTCCATAAAGACCCAGTTCCATTGGTTTGCAGCTGAATGTAACGCTGCCGTTGCTGGGGAATAGCTAGCTTGCCTACAGTAGACATATTTGATAGGAATATAGATGTGCATCAATAGAGATATGACAAATCCTCTCTTCTCTGGGTTTGATTTATCAGATGACAAACACTTTCTATAAAATTTCATTGGATACTCCATAAAAATATAGGTAATAAACATCACCTCTTTTACATGAAATAGTGAATTATTTACTGGAAATAATGACTTGAAAGCTGGGTCTATTTAAAACCTCTTGACATACTTAGCTCATCCATCCTGAGCGTTTCAGTGTTTTCATTTGAAAAGAGCAGCATTAGGAAAGAGCCAGGTTTGTGCCACATATTAGAATAGGGCCCATGTACAGCTGTGGTCATGGACTGATGCAAGCTAAAGCAGTACAAGAACCTTGGCAGCTCCACAATTTAGGAATTCTGTGCTAGAATTAGCAGGAAAGTGAATTTTAACCTCTCTATAGTAATGAGTGGCAGAGGGGAGCGCTTTGGAGTATTTCTTTGTTTGGCTTTCTGCTGCTTCTATGAGAAATAGGTTGGTTGAAACTGTTCTGCAAACAAGCATGCACATACATGAGGCGAGATGTGCTCACAGCCATTTTTGGAACATGTGAAAACATGAGTTTAACTTTTTTTGCTGTCAAAACCAATTTGCGTTGTGAAAGTTTTCCTGTATTTTACTTGATTGCCCCAAATGTGCGAAACCTCTTTCCCTTATTTTTAATCTCTGTTCTTTTCTCTATGTTGATGTAGAAGCATTTTACTCCAGAAAAATATCTTTGATGGAAAAAAATATCAACTTCCATGTTCCTTCTTGCACATAATCTCTCCTCTCTCTCTCCCTCAAGGTCATGCAATAGCTTACATTCACCAAGTCAGTGGAGTTATGTAGGATTAAAGCAAAGGGGAGTGAAGTCACAAGTTGTACATGGAGAGGTGTGTCTGTGGATGCTCAGATACTCTGTTTTAGGACTGGGTTGTGTGAATGCTCAGCAGCGTGCATCACTAGTTGTCCCATGAACATCAGTAGCGCTGTTCATCGTGCTGCCCTGGCTCATTTGCCAGCACAGGTAAACCTGCAATTTCTGTAGGCTGCTGGAAGGCTCCACACTCAGAATTTATTTGCTCCTGACAACCTTTGCTGTATTCCCTTCCAAATGCTGCTGTCAGAATCCTGTGCTGATCATGTGATGAAGCCAAATATCCATCTTCTTGCCATTCCCCAGCACAGTAGGGTCAATTATTAAAATCCTTTATTCTCATCCCTGACACAGCCCAACAGTGGAAGTAATTGGAGGCTCCCAAAAGGCACATGGAAGCCTGAAATGCCTGCAGGTTCCATTAATTTTCTTCGTGTCATCAAGACAGGTGCAGGATGAGCCTAATTAAGCTCAGAGGTTCAGAAAATGGAAGGAGCTGATTTTTTTTCCCCTCTTCCAAAAGGAATTCGGTACCAGCAACATGTGTCTGATAGGTTTAAAGGGGAGAGGAAAAGAGAGAGGTGAGAAATGCTGGACAATTGGAAACTGCTTGCTAAGGATGAGAGGGAAGGAGGTTGAAAACAGCAGTGTCAAAGTCCCTCATGCCTGGAATTCCCACCAGGGTGACAGGGCTGCTTCTGAGTTTGCAGCCAGTTTTAATGCAGACAGGGTGGGAAAGCTGAAGACAGCTTATGTGGCCAAAATGGATTGCAATGAGCCATAGAATTTTGGAGATCTCTTTTCCTCTCCTGCCGCTGCAGAAAGGAAGGGAAAGATCAGTGGGTACCCAAAAGTTTCATCAAAAAGTTCCTTGTCCAGGTCTGATTTTCTGTGGCATTGCGTAAGAGGCTTAGGAGGGAAAAAAAAGAGCAAAACTGAGAGGAAACTCCAGGAGCGTCTAGACTTTCCCTCTGCTTGGAGTACTGACAGATGAAGATTTGTCTTGCTCCTGGGATCTGTGTATCTCTAAACCAGGACTGTAAATGCCCCAGCCTGATATTTAGGGACATTTTTGTACCTTAGTATATAATCTTAAGTGTAATATGATATGGAAGATGATGCTCTTTCATCTGAAATGATCTTTTAAAGGTCATTTTTCTGTCTTCCTTTTAGTCCTCCCTGCGGTTCTTATTTTCTGGGCTCCTTGTGAAAATATAATGGTGGTATCTTGTTCAGACTCTACCATGAAAGTAGCCAGGTTGTGCTGGTTTTTTGTTGCCCTTCCTGCCTCCCTCCCTCTTTCAAAGCTTCAGCACTCTGGTGAATAGAAACCTTTCAATCCTCAACATAAATATGTTCATGGAAACCCTATATGTACTTATTCTACCTTACATATAGCTATGCCTGTTTCAAATTATTTTGCATTTTGATCATAGTTACTACCTGTGCATGATTTGTGATTTTCACTTTTTAAATATACATACGCACACCCCGTTTCCTTGTTTGGCCCTTTTAGGGTGAATTGAATGGGCAGCGTTCTGAGTCTGCATGCAATGAATTTGGAGCAGGGGAAAGTGAATGGGGAAAAATTATGTTCTCAGTTAAGCAATCTTACTGTGGATGCAAGTGCTCTGCTGTCCTATTGCTGCTACTCCCATTTCTTTTGCTAGTTCAGAGTTCATGTGTGTGTCGCAGTAACAGCTCTGAAAGAACAGCAGCAGCATCTCTGTGAACAGCCTGGCCACCCTGGGAGAGAACTATGGGATTCTTTCATTCAAGTCCTTAATTAAGGAGCCCATACAGAGAAGTAGCAAGTTAAAGTGCTCTCCTAGCATTTTGTTTGTCAAGTCCCATAAAACTCTCTAGAAATCCAGTAATTCGATGTGAATTCTTCTCTTTCGTTGGAGAGTTTTTCAAGACATAGTTGATTCAAAATCATTTGTTAGCATAAAGATCCTTATGGTCCCTGTGCTGTTATCAAAGCAGAATATTATTCTGATCTGAAGAAGCCACTAGAATGTAATTTGAAATCCTGATGTATGAGGGCAGTCCCTAAAGCTGCAGCTAGACTTTGTTGTTGCGAGTATGCAACATGCATCCTCATGTCCCTTGGCATCCAAACTGCTGTTCTATTAAGATCAGTTCACAGGGATTGAAGGGAGCATGTATCCCTGCCACCCCATGGAGGTGGCTGGTACATGCTTGGACTGCACACTACAGTGGAAATTAGAAAACACCCTGAGATACCTCATCCTATAGTCACATTCTGGGAGTCTATAAAGCTGCGACAGCAGTACAGCGTTTCTCCTGTTTTTATACTCTTTCCCAGACATCTGCCAGTGATCACCATTAGAGACCAGGAGTGGGATAAATGGATATTTGTCTTTTCCACAAGAGCTTCTCTTATGTTATTTGTTGATGATATTAGCACAACTAGTCAACTGTAACCACTGGGCAGATAAAAACCTTGCTCAAGCAGCTGTCGGGGAGAAAGCAACCACTGAGGTGTTGTCAAAAGCTTTTATTTCCTTCCTCTTAGTTGTTTGAAGATTCTTGTCAACTGCAAGAATGAGGAAGGGGAAAAAGTGTAATATGCACCAAAATAATGTTCAGTATCTGGGCTCCAGTATATCTTACCAGCACAGATGTTTCGCTGTTGTTCTCTCTCTCTCGTGACTTTCAGAATTAAATTGGGAAGTGGGTGGTTCACAGCATTTAGAGCCTATTTTGTGCGGAAATGAGCAGGACTTTTCCAGGGCTGTGTGAGTTGTGAACTCACACCTTTGTCTTCACCACTGTTTCCTTAGCTGGTGTAGTGCCAAATGTCCCTCTTTTCAGCAGCGTCTCTTTGCTGTGCCTGGCTTGCAGCCTTCAAGTGACTTCTGCCAATCATCCCAATCCCTCACTGAGTCAAAGAATTCCCTCTCATAGGCATACACGCACACACACCCCCCTCAGTGGATGCTTTGCTTGATGAATGCCAAAGTTTTACTTTACTTTTGAAGTATTTAGCTCCATTGTTTTGTTTTGTTGCTCTCCAAATCTCACTGTGCACTGTGAGTTGTAGAATAGAGGCAGAAGGGGAGGAAACAAGAGGTCAGCTGGTTTGCTCTGTACACTACTTCTCCATGCCCCAAGCTTAGCAAGCAGGCTTAATCCAATAGAGCCTTCTCCGACTTACTTCAGGAGTGGAGAAGCTAAAACATGAGACTGGCATTTCACAGATGCTCTTGTTTCTATCAACACTCAGCCCAAATCTGCTTGTCAATCTCCCTTGGGTTTTGACATGACCTCAAAGTCCTAATACTTGAAGCCACATCTCCAGAGACCTCCTAGTAAATCTCTGGAACTTTTTTCACCCTTTGAGACTTTTCTCCTTTTGACTGTGGTACCCTTCTTATTTCTGCACAGGTTAAAGCAGTAAGTTGCTTGTGTAATAAACAGAGGGACATTCAGTACGAGAGACATCTGTTCTTAACACCTTCATCTCTTCCTTTCAATTCAAATGTTCAGGCTAAGCATAACAGGTTTTCCCTTCTGAGTTCATGCTATGGCTCAGTCTCTTAGGAATGTTTGCTGGCAGTGTGACACCTTCCAGACAGACATCATGTTCAAAGATGCCAGGTGAACTTTTGGTGGCCACAGATGGGATCAGAGACAAGAAATGTCATCAGGCACAGACCTTTTCCTTCTCCCACCCGTGTGCTACATTAAAAGTCCTGTTGTTCAAACCTGAAAGATAACAGCAGGCCGGTCCTGGTCTCTCCTGAGCCAGTGTCCTCTGAGCAAAGGAGGGGACTGGTTCTGCTGAGCTGACTTTAGTTTTGCCCTTTTCACATTGCATTTAGCTCAGCAGGGTTTTACATTTTTGTCACTTTCAGAGTGCCTTGTCTCAGAGACCTTTGTCAAAACCACCCTCCCTAGTCTCTAGAGGACAGTGCATCTGCAGATCATGTACAATGGCAGGAAATAGCCAGGAGGAATTGAGGGAGAAGCTCAGAAATAGGATTTAAAAAGAAGGTGGGAGAATGGGAGTTCTCAGCCAAAGCTACTTAATTCTAGAGATTGAGCCAAATCAGTTCCTCTCCATTATACTGAAAAGCCACCGAAGCGCTTCAGCCGCATGGGCGATCCAGCCAGAGAAAAGATCAGATTTCTTTAGTGCATGTCTTGAATGAGTAGGTAAAAGGCTCTGAACAGTTAGGAACAGTCCAGCACAAGCAAGGCAAGCATGCAACAAAGAGGTGCAAAGAATCACTTCAGTTTTGTTTCAGCGTTTCAAAATGGAGTAGAGGAAGGGAGAGATATATTTCAAAATCTTTGACTTTTCTAAGCAAATTCAGTTTGAAAACCGTTTGGATTCCCTCCTGCAGCCAGCTCTAGAGAGGTACTATTTGTTCTGAGGATGACTTTTTGTAGGTCTCAGCCCATGTCTTGTTGTTTCAGCTAAAAAAGGACCTAACAGATGGGTTCATGAATACATTTAGCTCAGACATGAGCAGGTTTTTTATAAGCAGTGATATAACAGGAGTGGATTAAAAAAAACACCAAACCGCATTTTTAGGTGGAACTTGGCCGGTTTTCAAAATGGAATTGGTTTGCTTCAGTGTTGATACTTGTATTGTATCAGGTGAAAAAGTGGAACTTAAATCATCTCACAAAGAAACATCAGAGACTATTATTCTAAAATGCCAAACCAAAACATATAATCATTTTTGATCTTCTTTTACATTTCCTGGCCCAAATTAACACAATTTCACAACATATTTTGATTTTGGTAGAATGACATTTTCAAATGGGAAACGGTTCCATTCAAGTTCTCATTCATTTTATTCGGAATGAATTTTGGTGGCAGTTTGATCCACTCTGCTTTCTGTGAATACTCTGTGATTGCAACTTTCTGAAACATGTTTATTGGCAACATGATATTCAAAAATAGTTTCTACTGATAAATCTTGGTCTAAAGCTTGTCAGTTCTGAGTGTCTTGGAAGTGTATTTGAAGCAGCTTTGGTTCTTGTCTGTGGTTACACGGAATAGTTTAAGTCCCTGATTGGATAAGCATAAATCACAGCATCAGATTTCCTGTATAAATGTTTATGATTATGAATCTCAGAATTTGTTTTTCAGTGATATATCCACTTCAAGCACTGTGTCTAAGACACTTTTTTCCCAACAATTCATTTACTGTGATTCTTAAAAAAGAACAACAAACATGAAGAGCCGCTGGGCACTTACCTTTAGAGCTTTTATCCATTTTCTTTCATTGTCTACATTTGTTTGTTACTTATACCTGTTGTGCTTAATTTAAATTGAGATCACAAGTGCTTTTTAGCAGCACTTATCTTACCATGTGTGTACACAATTCCTAGCATAATAGGAGCCTAATCTGGATAGTGTTTTTTGGTGTGCTAATAAATAATGACAATAGTGAAATAATATTGCGTCATTATTGTAGTGGATGTGTTGGGATATCAGATGAGCAGCCACCAAGACGAGGCACTAGCTTATTAACAGGGTCTTCTTCCAGTTACTTAACTTGAAGAAGGTACCTCCTTTAAAAAATGGTCCTTAATTTATTATAATTATTCATCTTTCTGACAGAAAGATATATAAGGTTCTATCACTTAACCGTAAGGCTGAGTTTTTTCATTCAAGAGTGGAATTAGGGATATTTTTTCCTCTGTCACTGTCACCACACTCAGATTGATGACTGCTTTAGTCTGGGACTTACCAATAACCGTTGCTGCAGTTGCTGAGGACAGAAAGTGTATCATTCCCATTAGGACCAGTAATAAAATTATGTGAGGGCATTCCCTTCAAGAACAAGGTGCCATAGATAGGAACAAATCTCTTTGAAATGAGAGTGTCTGGGCCAGCTTTTCTCAGCTTTGTACCAAGTCTCTTGTGCTTAATGTATAGCCAAAGGTATGAGTCTATATCCCTTTAAGCCTTTTCTACCAAAGATGTATATTCTGCCTCTGTGAACACTCCCTCTTTTGGGACAGTCCTAAATTCTCTATGTTTATAATACCTCATACTCATGAATTCTACTGCTTAATTGCACTGCATGTGAAAAGAGTATTTCCTCCTATCAGTTTTAAATGAATAGCCTTTTAATTTAATTGGATTCCTGTATTATGAAAAGTAAAACCAGGAGCCTCTAGCTGACCTTCTCTGTGCCATTTATTACCTTACATGCCTCTATCATGTTACCTTTTACTCATCTTCTTCCACAACTAATCTAGTCTTAATATTTTAAATCTCTTCTAATAGAGAAGCCTTTGCAATCTTCACATAATTTTCTGTATGGGATCCTCAGACCTGCAATAGGGCCCCGATGTCCTAAACAAGCTGTTAACATTGAAAACTGTGGCAAGCATCTAATGAAAATTATATAGTGATGCGATGAGTTATTCCAGCTTTCTGGATCACTATGATGCCGTAGATGGTCTTTCTGCTAGTCTTACCATCTAATACACTACATCTTATTAATAAGCATCTCCTCAATTGAAGTCAATGATGCATGGCATTACCTGACATAAATGAAGATTTGAGAGTGACCTATGGCCACAGATCAGCTAAGAGCGAGCTATCAAACTTATACTGCTTATGTATTAGAAATAAAGGCCTATATACGATTTTGCTCCAGTGCTTTCAAAGAACAATATTAGCCAAGTTTTTTACCATATCATAACCTAAAGGTCAGGCTTAATGTATCCAAAACCATTTCTTCTTTGGTGGATGCCTCACTGTTATTTCCAAAGTAAGAAATATAATTGCCCTTCTTTTTCCCCTCTGCACCCACGAATCCTTAATGATATCAGAAAATGCAGAGATTTATGGAACTAATTTGTGACTTGTTTTCCTGGCAGGAATGTTCTTGTCCCACTATCTCAAAACAGCATTTGATGCACTCCCTGTTCTCTCATTCTATTCCCAGTGGTCTTAGGTTAGAGGTCCTTCTAGTTGAGACTGAAATATATTGTCCTCAATGCACATTTTAGCCTGGATGAACCCACTGTATGAAAGTTATTCCAAATTTAACCATTCCCATTAAAGCCAATGGAGTTATTCCAGATTTCTAATGAGATAATTGGTATTCAAGCCTGGCTACTTTCCCAGAGAAATAGCCTCAGAGGATCAAGCCATTGGTCTACCAGAGCAGTATCTACCTCCCACAATAAATTGCTCCAGATGCTGGAGAGGAAGTCACCAGTGGATAATTAGAACTGTTTTCTCATAGGGAAAGCATGTTCCTGACATACACCAAGTAGAGGCTGGCCTGAATGCTGAAACTGAAGGGTTTTTAGCCTTTGAAAAAGTAGGAACAAAAAATGATTGCTGAGTTATACCCTTTGTCTTTCAGTCATCTTTCTTGAGGCTTAGTGCTAATTGCATAGCATTTAATTGCCTTGTATTTTCATTTGTAATCCATTTTTTCCTACCAATCAATACAGTAACTCAGATAAAAGATTGGGAATCAGATCCTGAGCTACAGAAAATTTATCATTATCCTATTGATTCCTGTGGCATCACACTTAGCTTTAGCAAATGGAACTCTTGTCCATATCATGAAAAAATATGCTGATACAAAATAGAATAAATGAAAAGAGTAGAAATTGCACAGTGAATTGAAGTAACAGTTAATAGATTTTTGTGTGGCCTTTCTGATCCAAACAGGAACTGTTGCACTGTAAGAGCAATCAGCTTTTGGCATCCCCTCAAAACTCCTAACACAACAGCAAACCAGAGCCTTCAGGACTGTTCATGGCTCTTATTCATCTAACCATGGGCATAACTATAAATATATGTGTGTGAAAATGGTATGTGTATGTCTCTATGATGTATGCATCGTTATTAGATCCCCGATGAAACACTAGGAGACTGCCCTTAATGCTTTGGTCACTAATTGCATATAAGTTGATTGCATCAATCATCTCCCTGTACATCCAGCTGAGGGCAGTTTGTAGCTATTTACATGGTGATGGAAAGAAGAATAGGAAAACAGTTAACTGAGAAAGCCTGTGATTACTTTGCTTAGCACTCTGCAAAGGTATACTTTGCTTATGTGCCTGTTCCATTGGTGACTCCATAGTTCTGGCATGTGGATGTATTCATATCCCCTCCAGGACCCTGTCCTTGCTCCTGCATGCCAATCTATACTGACTCAAAGACACGAATCAATGCTTGCACATGTGCCTAATATCTGTTCCAGGTTTGCAGGAATGACTCCTGAAAACAGTCATTTCATACAAGGAACCAACAGGAATTAATGGCGGAACTTGGACTTTAATACTGTCACGTGTACCCTCCCTACAGTCCACTGATGCGTGAGCACATCCGCACTCCTAGGCTTTTATAGAAAATATATGCACATAAACACAGTGCAGAAGCCTGATTTTACATTCACACTAAACTTGTGCCCAATCTGGTATCAGATCTTTGTACTGCCACAAATTGCCAATAAGGCCCTGGTCATGTCATCTTGCATCTTCAGGGCTTTGTTTCCCAGTGATAATACAATGTCCCGTTTTCTTAAGCTCCTTAAGGAAAAGGGTCCTTTCCTTATCCGTTTGTAATATGCTTCATTATAGAGAGGCCATAGTTTTAGCTGGATTTTGCAGGTGTTGAAAATGTGCACCAACCCTTATATTTGCCTGAATTCCTCTGCCCACTGCGCTCTCAAAGCTGTGCTCTCAACTACAGTGTAGGGACCCATCCCAATATCGAAATGCTCTGAGGTCCCATTGGCTCCTGCTCCCCTGTTGAAACGCTGAAAGAATTATTATGTTGTGATTTTAAAAGGAAATTGAAAATTCTCTCTTTACTGCCTTCTAAATGAACCTTATAATTCCTTCTCTGTCTGTTAGTGACACTATTCAATTCTCTCCCTGTCAAAATATACTGGTGAAGAGCAGGAGTGCAGTCAGTGGCAGAAAGGATTTATCACCCTGTCTCCTGTGATCGGCCAGACACCTGCCTGCAATCTCCTGTCATGCAGGGCTGGGAATAACCCATTTGACAGACTGAGGAGCAGCCTGGGATGTCTTGCTATTGCCTTCTGATTTGCTCTGTAATATTCCTTGCTTGGGGCTTGGCTTTGCTTGCTCCTTTCTCCTAGAAAAGACTTTATTTATTTAGATTTGGAAAACTCATTACAGTGTTCATCTGATTGTTGAATTACAGGATTAAGAAAGCATTTAGTAGTTTTCTGCCTTTCTCTGCTATAGAATGAGTTCCTCTTTCATATCCCTTGTACTCTCTGTGATAGTCTAATTACTCTTGTGTACAGAATGAGCATCAGATGAACACACCACCTGGATATGATCAATGTAAATTTTCAGTTTACACTAATATGACGCAGGACCCTGGATTAGAAGCAATCATCTGGCTTATCAGATACAGTCCCCTGCAAATATGCAGTCCCATAATAAATGTGTGTCCACAAGCATGGTGAAAATCTCCTCTGTACGCATGAGTCTTGGAAGCATTTCCCTAGGATATGCATACGCTAGGATAATACATTTAAAACAAACACAAAAGCTTCCAAGCTAAAGTAACCTGAGGGAAGAAAGCAAAACAGATCAAGGACATAAATTGCCTAAGTCATTGAAATAGCAGGGAATTTGTTAGGCAATAAATGATCCTATGAATCTTGCATGTGGGGTTGAACACTGGGGGGTTCTTGCCTTTCTCTGATGCCTTTATTACCATTCATTCATAAGAATGCAGCGTGGGACTGGCTGGAAAGCAAGTGTGTAGTGGCATTTTAGTTATTAAGGAATGCAGAAGTGAGTTCTGCAGCCCTGGCTGCCTTGACCTTGACTTTCCTTCTTATTTCTTCTGTGTTGCTTTTCCAAGGCATGAGCACAACTGAATTTGGTAGGAGACAAATGGGACCCAATTGGTCCCTGGGTCTCTGGCGTGATGTGCGCTGTGATGCATGAGCTGGGATAACTGGAGCTGCGTGTGCTGTGCGGAACACTGTCAGCGTGGTGTGTGCTGCAGGGCTTGGCTTCATCAGCTGAAGGCACAGTGGGAAGGGTGGCAGCCGCCTGTGTCTCTCAAGTCTGGAGGTTAACAGTATGATTAAAATATTAAGAAAGCAAGTGTCATCGAAGTGAAATATTGTGCCCCTGCCAGCATAAATCCCTGTGCAGCTCCTAGTAGTATTTGACAGTTTCCTCCAGAGATCACAGTCTATCTCTGCAGGGGAAGTCACTCGTCAGGGTAGCAAATGGAGCTAGTCAGACTCATTTGCTGCTCCCTCTGCCTGGTTATGCCCTGCTGTAGTTCACTTGGCATCTGCTGAGTGAGTCCTGGGAGAGGTGAGAGGTCTTCATCCATTTTCCTTGCAAGTGTCAAAGATGTGCAGGTCTGACTCTCACCAGAGGCTGGAGAGGAGGCTCCTCTGCCCTACATACCATACATTCTGCCATAAGCTCTCTGCTTCAGCATCACTCCACAGAAAAAAGATATCTAGAGGTAGTTATATGAAATCCCTGTTTGTGTCCCTGTGGCACTGTCTGTGAGGCTAAAGCTTTTCTCTCACCAAAAACCATGGGCTGGAGATGGTGAAGTAATCTAAATCATGAAGGATGGTCTCAGGACTCAGATTCCCTTCTCCTCCACTCACAGATCTGTGGGAAATCAGAACTTCCTTAGTTATTCACATGTCCCTTCTCTTTGTCACAAGCAGTTAATGTGTTAAAGCAGGCTTGAAATCTGGAGTAGTCCCCAAAGTACACTCCTAGCTTTGATGAGGCAAGGATTTAGAAAAGAAAGAGTGGAGAGGTAGGGAATACGTGAATACAGAGATTTTGGGCCAAATTAGATCTCAGTACTACTGGAGTTCATGATGTTTTTATAATGGGATTGCTGTTGTAAGTTAAATAAATAAACCACTTGTATAGTGGTTTTGTTTAGGAGCTTCAGGTGTAGTACAATCCCTCTGGTGCTGAGAGAAGAATAAGTACTCAGTAGGAAGGTGGTCTTCTCCTCAGTTTAAATTAAACATGCCAGGAAATAAAGAGTGAACACAGGCAGAAATGAGGCAAGGAGCAAGGGTAGTTTATCATGACGGGCTACAGATGCAGCCCCCAGGTAAAGCTGCTGTTTCACTGGTTTCTTCGCAAGGGTGTTTTTCAGGAGCTGTGAAGGGGAACAAGGATTTGGCTTTGTGCATGTTTGCAGGTTCCTTCTTTGTACCATGAGAAAGCTCCAAAATGCCAAACAAATGATATAATAAGCATCTTAAGGCTTGGCAGCCCTATGTCTTTGGAAGACACATCAATAACTCAGCAGCCAAGGGGTAAAGGGAGGACAGGAAATGAGTAAACCAAAACAGCTGCTCGTGTCAGCCTGGCTGGGGGACTAACTTCACACCAACACTCCTGATTTAATCTGTAATTAAAACTGCAATTGAAAACAGGGTTTCCTGAGGATGGGTGGATCCCATAGTGATCATCACATCCTCTTTGGAAGCAGCAGATTCAGTGCTCAACCTCTGCCAGTGCTTCACCAGAAAAGAGAAAATTGCAGGCAGCATCTTTTTTCCAAAGCCCCAAGCCAAACTGGCAGAGCCAAGCAGTGGTGTGGCTGGCCGTAGGAGTATGGAGCCCAAACAGGAGCAGGTGCTTGGATGAGCAGGATGGAGGTGGAGGTAATGCCAACACAGCTTTTGAGGTAGGGCTGCTGACCTCACCTGGCATAAGCTGGAGTCAAATCAGGCCTAGAGTTAATTTAAGCACTGCTGAGGTCCCATCTCCATGGCAAAGGCATTTGCTGAACCGAGCGGGAAATAGGGCTAGCAGGAGGATGCAGTGGAGGAAGGAGCAGGGCTGCCTGTCTGGCTTGTTAGTAGAGAAATGATGTTTAGTAGCTGGTCAGAGGGAGAAGTGCACTTCTGAGCTTCTACGTGCTGGTCAACAGTGTTGCTCTATTTAGCTGGGCTCTTCTGCTGGTCTTTCCCTCCTTCTTGGAATATTTCCTCTCCCTCTTTCTTTCCTTCTACCATTCCCTGCTTAGACAGCAGTGGCAGTCACTGAAAAGAAAGACAGGTTTAAGTGCCTGCGGCTCTGTGAAGCCTTTGAACATCCTAATGTCGTCAAGAGCGAGGAAGCGAGAGCTGACAGAGTCTGTCGTGGTGAGGTACATGCACTGTGACAGGCGGCGCCTCTAGTCCTCCTCTTTGGGAAAGCAGAGGGAGGGATTGGCAGGCTGACACAGTGCCTGACACGGCCAACCCATCAGCATCTCCTCTTCGGAGTGGTAGGAAACCAGGAATGGCCCCTTGGGGGTTGGAGGGAGGCAGAAGCCAGCAGCAAAGCCTCTGCCTGGCTGATTCCCTTGCTTACGCAGAACAGCAAGCACACAAGCCCCTGCATTTGCTGCCCCTTTCATCCCTCTGTCCAGGTGAGATCTCTAGAGGCAGCAGCTCCCTAACTGGTGAAGGCAACAGGTAAGGCCTGAGAGCTAGTGGTGAGGCCGAGTGGTCCATTCAGGTATAGAGCTGTGGTGCCTGCAGGTTGTGCACTGGCCTGAGAGCAGAGGGATACAAGCTTCTATTCTTGCACCTTTGGAAAGCAGCCCTGATTCCAGGGAGCTGATGGCATTAGTCATAAACTGGTCATTTTCTACCAGAAGAAAAGAATTATCCCTCCCAGGAAATTTTATCTCCTCTGTTTCTGTCTTCCCAGAAAAAAAAAAACAACCAACCAACAAAACTTGTAGCCTTCAACAGTTAATGCTGATACCAGTTTGAGAGCAGCGTGTGCAGGTGCTACTCTTAGCAGTAATGGTCAGCTGAGAGGATTTTTTTTAAGGACCTGGGACCTCTCTGGATTTAACTCAAGATTATGGGCTTTAAAAATGATATAATTTTGCTCATAGAGAAATTGCAGCCTATTCTGGGTAGAAAGTGGGTTTTCATGGTAAGTGTGGCCTCTTCAGATCTGTGAATCTACTGTTCTCATAGCCACTCTAATACTTGTCATCTAAGGATCTTAAAATGTCTACATTTCAGTTAATCAAAGCTTATTTTGCAAAGGCACAGTGAGAGGACTTGGCTGTGAGCTACCTTCAGCAAGACACTACCAGTCTGGAGAGGGCTCCTGTAACTTGGCTGAAAATGCTCTTAGCTAGATAGCACTCTAACTCAAGCAGGATCCAGAAGCTGGGGATACACATTGCATCACAGCAAATAAAGACAAAAATCACAGAGAACGTATTTCTTTGGTCCTCATGTGGTCTAATTGTAGCTGAATACTTATCCAGGGGCTTTTCTCCTCTGCCTTCCCCAGGTTCCAGCTGCAATCTCAGTTTAACAAACTGTGTCTCAGTATATAGTTATCCCCTCCTGTCTGAAAAAGCCTAATTGGTTGTGAATAATACTGTATTAACTCTGCTGGCTGGATCAAAAGGCTCTTGCATGCCTCTTCCCCCATCCCATCTCCATGGAAGGTTTTGTTATCTTGTGTATAAGCAGCAAACACAGGCAAGAAATTTGCATATAAATAACCTGCCAGCACAGAAAGGCAGCAAGAGGCACCTGGTAGCTGCTACTTTTATTACTCCAAAAACCAGGAAGGTACAGTCAGGCCACTGCCATAGGCAGCTCTGCTGCATCCCAGATTCACCCCACCCTGACCCCATAAACACAAGTATCAGTGTATAGACCAAGAATTTGGAGATAGCTGGTTGTAGCTTCCCAGCGAGAGGATGAGAGCACAGGCTATAGGAGCCAGAGTGACACTTCTCATTTGCAGCATTGAGATTAGCAGGAATATAGCAAGCTTTTGAAGGAGGGCTGATGGAGACCTGAACCCCATGACTGCAGTTTGCAGGGCTGATACTGAGGACTGGGAGGCTTTGATACAGGGAAGAGAAGGATGTGATACAAGAAGTGATTTGCCCACAATGTGGACACTGAGGAGGGTGCCCTTGGCAGGCCAGGGAGAAAAGGAGAAATCCAGAAGGGACTGGGGTGGAGGACAGAGAAGGAAATCAGTGAGGTCTTGGACAGTGATGATAACAGGGAGAGGCAAGAATCATCAGGTTTACCAGCTCAAAGGGGCTGTTGATGCTGGAACAGGCTGGTGAGGAATCAATGGGGAGATAAAACATGTTTGCAAGGCATATGAGGCTTTCTTCATTTCATGCACAACACCCCCCCCCCCACCCCCCTTGTAAATGGATAATGGAACAGAAACAACTAATATAATGTCAGCCAGGGCTAGAGTGCACGTCTCGGCAAGAATAAATAAAACCCAGGCTAATCTGGCTAAACGTTCAAACACATTCCTGCCCAGATTTAACAAGTGCACACACACATAAAAATCTATGACAAAAACAAAGGCATTAAAAGAGAATGTGCTGAACTGGTGAAGCAAATAGTGAACTGCCTGCAGATAGGAAAGAGGACAGAAGCACAACAGAAGCAGGGAGTATAGCACCATGCCTTGTCCAAAGCGAAACTCTGGGTGAGTCGGGCAAAGAGCTCATCTCAGGAGGAGATGAACCACACTTAAGTGTCTTTCTGCTGGTTTAAAAAGTCTGCTGGTTTAAAAAGCTGGATAAGGTTGCTGGGTGATGAGTGCACACATCTCTGTGCCATAGGTATCTCCATTTGCAGGGCTGAACCTTGTCCTTTAAGTTTCTAGTACTATTTAAGGGGCAACCCAAATTCTCCTGTTCACTTGAGTAGCTCTCCCTGTTTCTGAACTGTTTGAGTCCAGCCCTTCTTAAATGACACTGATTTCCCTGCTATGCTATAACCCTTCCTCCTCTCAGGAAGGCAAGGAGGCTTGGCCAGTGGTGCATGGGACTCTGTCATGTCCTGGAAGTGTGTCCAGGCTTTCTCAGTCCATGGCTCATACAGCCCCCAGAGCAGGGGCAGCTTTTGCCTGGCTAAAGCTCTGTGTCAGAGCTTTACGGCATATGGTCTCAAGGCTATTCCTCAATGCTAGGGAGAAGGGGTGAAAGTCAAAGAGGACATGAGATCTAGAGAAAGCTAGTATGTTGACTAACCTTCAGGGCTTGTTCTTGAACATTTCTTGCTGTTATCCAGATGGGACTCGTTCCAAGTGGATGTTAGTGTAATTCCTGAGGGGTATTAACAGCTCTGGATCAGCATTTTAATCTTCATTCAATTTCTATTTTCTTGTATGGCCTCTGGGGACCATCTCAGAGCTTTTAGAAGAAGTAGTAATGGGAGTTTTAAAGAGATGAAGTGAAGGCAAAGACTGAAGGGGCTGGTTATGCCAACTAGGAGATGCTGACCCCCAAAAGGGGAACTTAAACAGAAGTTTTCTCAGCAATGCAGCTGTGAGCAGGGTGGCTGATAGCTATTAGCAGAGCACGAATCATGCTGTAAGAACCTGCCTAGCAACCCTAAGTGCAGACACAGCTGTACTCATGGCAAAGCCCCCCTGCCAGCTCCTGCATTCTGCACTACTCAAGGAAGAAAACTCCATGCCTTCAAAAGCAAACCCCAGGTTCTCCCAGATTGGCAGGAAATGACTCATTCCATAAATGCAATCTCAGAGTATGAGTACAGCATTCAAGTTCTTACCCAGGTATGGCTGTGGGAGCACTAGAAAATCACTTGGAGTTTTGTGGGGTGGTGTTTTCAAGATCTCAGATACTCTTCTTGTTCTGTATTTGTTTCAAGCCCTTTCAAGTGTAAAGAAATACTAGTGCTTGCCATCTATAAGCGAGGCCTCTGTTTTGTGCTAATCACTCACAGTCCATGTAGAAAGGCTATCTCGGGACAGCAACACTCAGATTTTGCTCTGCCTGCACCGTGCAGCCAAGCAGCAATAGGCTCAGTTTGACAATCTCCCCTGTCAGAGTGGTACTATACAGATAATTACACAGCCAAACATTGACTGACAAGCAGCTTGGGCAGCACTTACCTGGGATTCAACGGGGAAGTCATAGCTTTGGGTATGTTTTTAAATTGCCAGAAGAGCAAATACTTAACGCTAGAGTCTCTCTAGTGTTTAGCCTTAACAAAAGGCTGGCTTTCTTTGGCAATGCCCAAGAATTCTGCTCTATCTCTTCCTATTTTACATAGTACAAAGAAAAAAAGCATAGAAAATGACAGAACAAAACAAATCCAAAAATAAGCTCCTGTCCTTGTTTTTGTTCTGTTACTGGATCCCTTTGGCTGTGTTGTTTTACAGTGGCTGACATTCTCTCACGGGCATAATCATATTGATTACATTAATATTATTCTGTAGGATTAGCAGTGTTGTTCTGGTGCTTGGGAAAAAAAAGGCAAAAAAAGCTCTGCTGGACCAGGAGTAACTGAATAGAAGGTTCTAGTAAATAAAAACCATGGGTCTGTGTATTGGTTTGGCTGTTTCTCTAGGGGGAAGCAAGGGGGTGATGGAAGTAAACAGACACTGCAAATGTCGAGGTCTGTGCAGTAGAGCAAGTCAACTTGATTCCCTTTTATTTCTCCACCTTTGCTCCCCTTCCTGTGTTCCTGCCTTCATTTTACTGGATATAAATTTTACTGTATCCCTAGCTCCCACTTTGGTGTTTCTATTCCACCAGGGAGTTTTCCCATCAGCATTGTAAAATGCCTCATTAGGAAGGAAGAAGCAGAGCAGGCTTTGCTCAGACAGAACCTGGGGGTGTGATATTGGCTTTTCTTTTGCTCTTCCTCAACTCAGATGCACTAGTTTCATCTGTGATATTTTGCTTGAATTGACCTAGTATATTAATCTTTCAGATACGGGGGGATTTGTATTATTAATACCCTATGCCCTGCACATTGAAGTGAATGACCCTAAAGGCAGGCTGTCCTGTTTCCCCAACACAGAAAGACTCACAAGACCCAGGCTAATAAGTACCTCTCAGTTTCTTCTTCCCCATTCAGTCTCCCTCTTTATTGATCTATCAGACACTGAGCTCATGTTTTCAAACACCCTGTTGCATGTAAAGGAGTTGCTCAAATTGCCATGTTATAGATGCACTAAAAAAAGCTTGATCTATTTGTCTAGTGGAAGTAAATGTTTCTCTTAAGAAGTTCCAAGCAAAACTTAGTCCACTTTTCTCCTTCTGTCTTTCCTCTCTACTGGACTGAAAGAGTTGATTTCATCACATTTAATTTCCTTGATTTTTCTTTTCTTAAAGCTTCATCTCCACAAATTACGTGTTTAGCTTCAAAATCAAGAAGAAACACTCTCTAGCTCCCCCCTTGCACTTCCATTAGAAATTCTAAAAGCTCTGTAGCCTTAGAGAATAGCCTTTTTAAAGACATGAAAAAGAATTGCTGATTTATTTATTATTTATAGATCTCATTATATTTTAACTCCAGGGGGTGGCAAATATAGGATAGACTCCTTCGAACAACATGTGGGCCCTCCAGTGGTGCTCACCATGTTTCTGCGCCAAAGAAGGGAGGAAAACAGCGGTCCAAGCAGCAATGTGAAGCAAGCACAGATAAGCTGGTGCTTCATAGAGTCCCCAGAAAGGTCCTTGGGAAGAGTCACCACAGAGAGAGCTCTCTTCCTGCCCCAACACAAGTTGATGGCGCTCCTGTTCCCAACTAACAGAGCTCTCTAGCCATTATACCTGTCAGTGGGGACCTGCCATGGACCTCTAGGGTGCTGATGTAGCAGAAAACACAAAAGCAGAAGGAACAAAGTGCTGAGACCAATGTTGCTGCTGTAAAGGTGCAATATTGACCTGTTATGGGACAGAGATATGTATATAATACAGTGATCAAGATGTGCTGCCTTATGGCTGTCTTCACTTCTAGGAAAACAAGCTGCGACTTTAAAGCAATGGGAGGGGAAAGATGTTTTAAAACTGCTGTGGCTTACCCCCCCCCACACACCTCTGCTCCCCAGCTATATCCTGGGGAGGGACATGACAGGCTTCAGTCTGTTTGCACCTCTCATTTTCTGCTATTGTCCTGCAGAGTGAGCAAGGACAGGGGAGCACATAAATGAAGCCATGGATTTAAGTCAGGACTGAAATCTTATTTGAAAGGATTTGCTCTCTATTTCATTTTTTGTTCAATGTATTTTTATTAACAAGTCTATTCAATCAGAACTGTGACTCGTTGCCTCCTGCGCCTGGAAGGATTTTTTCTCAATGTAATTGTCAGCTGGATTCCTTCCCAGTCATGCTCCTGGTTTTCCTCAGCACATTCCGAATCCCCAGTTTTTCATCAAAAGCAGATACTTCCTATTGTGGGGCACAGGGACACCAATCATCGTTTCTGTCCCAGAAACACACACAGACATACATATATATGTATACACATGTCCCCCTCTCCTTTCTTTCTTTTATTTTCTTTCTTCTGGTCTCAACTTTTAATTGAGTTTACTGTGACTCCCTGACAACAGAAGACATGAAATTACAATCCCATCATCTACTTCACAGCAATTGATTGTGAATGTTGTCTACATGGGCAATACCCTGCTATTACAGCTGTAGGAACAATGGCAGCAGGAGGATGCACTGGTAGTTTTTCTTTTATCACCCAGCCAGTTAGGACTGGGGAAGTCTCTGCCCCTCGACATGTAGAGGGGAGGAGACCACCCTGGCCTTGTGGGGCACCCATCCTTATTTAAACCTTTATAAGAGAAAATGGGAGCTGACCTGAAAAACAGAGCTTTTAGCAGGAGTGATGGATTGAAACCGAGCTCGTGTTTGGAGCTACAGGATAAGGGGGAAAAGCCCAAGCAAGGTGACTGCTGCTGTTCTTTACTGTGCAATGGGAAGGTTGTTAGGAGGAGGGCAGTATAAAACCACGTCTAGAATAGATGCCCAAACCTTGTTATCCTGTGCTTATCCCATCATTCCTAGGGTCCTGTTTAAGCAGCAGCAAGACATATGGTACTCCTGTCACGATGCTGATGGCAACATAAATAGAGTCCTGAAGATACATAGAGGAGACTAGCGCCTTGCTGATTTAATTTCCAACATCCAACCCTTGAAGCCTTCACTGTTTCCTGGTTTTAGGAGTTTTGTGATGACTGCAGACAGGGGAGCTTTAAGAACTGACAGTTTTCTGCTGATTGTGATTTTGTATCACAGTTTTGATTAAACTTTTTCAAAATCCTGCTTATTACCATAATTTGGGTGGATTTATTCTGTGTCTCAGCAATATATCTGATTATTTATGGGCGCTAACGGCCGATTACAATTAACTTTGATGAATGTAAAGCGTTCTGGAAGAAGGAGAAAAATATCCCCTCCCTTTGCTATAATTCATAATGCAGGTTAGTTTAGTTTGTGGGTGCAAATAAACAGAACTAGATCATAAAACATCCTGGCTCAAGGCAGTGGGAGAATCTTTGCATTACGCCATCAGGTGGTGTAAACCAGAGTAACTTCAACAGAATTCAAAGAATAGCACAGAATTGATGCAGTGTAGTCCTTTATCCTTAATCTGTTCTTTTCTGCCTATTAGAGCTTTACTGCATGGGGGTTAATTTATGTAGATTTATGTGCACTGACAATATTTAGGTAGGTGCTAGCACATGCACACCAAGAAGATGGGGAAAGAAACCTATCATCATCGGACATGTCCACAGCGAGTAGATGCTGTGGTCTCCGGAGGGGCTTTGCCTGGGGAAGCATCTCGCTATCCAGGCTAATGAGAAATCATCTTAACCCCAAAAGAGAGAAATCCTGTGCCTGAACACTGTACAGCCTTGAAACGCAATAATACCCGGAGAGGTTTGCTATTGAAATTCTGTGGCCAGGGGAAAGACAGCTTCTCCTGAAAGCTCAGTAAAGCACACCAGCAAACCCCTAGTGCCACTCATCTCTTCTGATAGGATGTGGTTATGCTTGTCTAACCAGCAACAAGCCTGCATGCGCTTTCAGGTTCAGCTGCCTTGTTCAACCCTAACCTAAACCTCACCACTGCCTTCTGAGCAGAGGGCTTATTTACCTGGGGGAGAGAATCTGGCCAGTTCTCCTGGTGCAGAGCTGCCTGCTGCAAGGTCTGTCTGCAAATCTGCAGCTGGCTTGCAAGGGGTAGGGCAGCAGGTCCCTTCCCCATATACGAGCTATAAGGGTGGGCAACTGCACTGAAGCCCAGCATTTGCACCAGATAGTTGCATGGCTCAAGTTTGATTACATGATGGAAACCAACTCTGTATCCTGGGCAGCTTCATAGTCTTTTGCCTTGTGAGAAACAAGGCATCATCTCTTGTTCGGCATAAAGGGGATGCCAAACAACCCCTGCATGTTATTGTCTTGTTTCTGCTGCTGTACTGAGGATAAAGATCTTGCATAGAACATTTTATCAGCTGTAGTAAATGTTCATTCTTTATTAATTCTATTTGGGATCAATAATTGATGATGCTGCCTCCTTTACAATTCCCCTACTACAGGTTTAGTACTGTGCAGCCTAAAACTTGCATGCCAATTACTAGGTTATCAGCCCCCTGTGACATCCTGCTGCTAACAAAGCAGGGCAGGTTTGCTGCTAACCTAAGGGTGGAAAGGCTTTGTGGTCTCTTATCTGCCCCTTGAGCCAGTGCACATCCCTGGAGCACCTCTTAAAAATCAAGGTAATTTGCATGCTGCATTTTAAAAACCAATCAGGTCAAGACTAGGGAGCCAGAATTTCCTTAGCTTCTAGCTAATGTCTTCAGCCATTAGCTCCTCCTGTGTTAGCCCATGGCACATCAGGGTTCTTTCTTGGCTGTTTTTTTTGCCTAATGCATTAAGCAACAGGAGAGAAACCCTAAGCTTGTAAGTTTATTTCTGTACCAGACACAATGCCAGGATGGGATCTTTGTGCCAGCAGCCCAGCCTTATCTCAGCCACGCTACTAGTGGCCGTTGACCCTGCTGTGGGTAAAAAGAGACTTTCAAAAGTTCGTAGGGTATCAGATAAAGGCTCAGTTAATACCACACATCTCAATAGCCCCTTTCATGCCAGAATGGCAAATGGATTTTGCACACATTGTTGAAGCACGCTTGATTCTATCCCTCAGATAGAGATGTTACCGTCCTTTCACATGGCAGGGAAACAGGCAAGGAGTTAGAAGAAAATTTTCTCAATTCATCTCTTTTCAGATCATTTAATTTTTGAGCTGTCTTCTCGCAGCTTCTTCCTCTCCCCTTCTCCTTTGCCCTTAATTAAAACCAAGTCATCTAATTTGACAGAATATGCTTTTACTTTCGAATCTGTAAAGATGCAACAGCAATAAGCCTGACCCTTGATACTGGGACAGATATTCAGTTGCCAGGAAGGTAGATGTAGCTGCTGAACTTTGTGGAGAAGAGAACTCGGTTATTCTAAGGGCTTGCTCAGGCATTTTTCTCTCTCTTATTTGTTATGTTTATATCATGTTTTGGGGAAAAGCTCCCAGTGCTCTTTGCTGAGCATTCATGTTAGTTGGTGTGGTCCTTGCTACTCAACCTGCTGCTGGGCTGGGAGCTTACTGATTTATGGCCACATCCCTGCTAACATGCTTGGAGCTATAATGATTGGCCAACACCCAGCTCACAAATCCAGCTGAGAAGCTGTCATGCCAAATGCTTTGCATTGATTACTGAACTGGTGATTCTGTGGCTGCATCCCAAAGACTGCTCCTCCCGAGCATGTCTTGGCTTCTCTGCAAGCCCATAATTCATCTGAGCCGTGAAGCAACAGCCACATTTGCTCCAGTTTTGCTTCAAGGTTGCTTGCTTCATGTTGCACAAACATAAGGGACAGCTCATGTATGATCTGATTCTCTTCCCCTCAGCTTTGTCCACATGTGGAGACAGCAGCTCACTGAAGTTCCTAACACATGGTTAATCCAAGTCCCTGTGTAACCTGCTGGAAACTCTTCCTGCCTCTGTTGTCCTTGTCATTTCCTACTGATGTTTCCACTTGAATCTACAGATTTTGCCAATAGTATTATTTCTTTTGGTACCCAGTAACTTCTCTTTGGATTGCGTTGTAATTGCCCAGTTCCTGGCTCATGTGATCCAACAGGTCTATAAATTGAATGAGATGGTCTGTCTTTGCCCCATATTTGAGTCCATAGCATCAATTGCATTAGAATTGCCTTGGCCATCCTCAGTCTTTGCAAATAGGCTCCTCACTTGGGCATTCAATTCTCTTTGGTTTTGCCTACCAGAAGCATAAATGGGATTATACTGTAGCTCTGCAGATAGTTACAGACCCAAAACATGAAAACAATGGAGCTATCTGTCAGTGTAAGTGAATATGGGATTCAGAGTCTAATTAGATGGGGAGGCTGGGAACAAATATGTAAATAACAAGATGACTATTGTAAAAAATATTTTTAGCTATTTGTACTGCAGGATTTCTTGGTTTGCTCTGGGACTGTGAGATTTGTCTCTGTGGTTTCTTAGGAAAGAAGGAAAAATACATGCAGAGCAAACCATTGTGCAAGTGCATTGAGTAGTTAAAACTAGAAATGCCTGACAAGAGCAGTTTAACAAGTGCTGCTTAATATAATGGAGGTAGGAATAATAGGCAAGATCCTCAGAATGCCATAGAAACACACAGCATTTTCTGGTGGAGACACGGCACCTGGTAAGACTTACAGGCTAGGCACACAAAGGTGCTTAGGCATGTTTTGAACAGTGGCCCCCTTAGTGAAGTGCTCAGAGTGACCCAGGACAAAGAGCATCCTGCTCTGCAGCCCTGAGCTGAGGCCAAACAGGCTTTTCTTTGAATTGCTGCACAAGGCTGCTATGAGGTGTGGTAGACAGCCTAGCTGGGGATCTGGCCATTGCATCAAGTTTACATGGGACTTGGGGGTTTAAAAGTTGCTGAAACAAAAGCCCCAGGCAGGAGCCTTGTGTTCTGTGGCAGGTAACAGAGTTTGTAACGTGCTGATTGGCAGAAATAAAGGAAACTGGTCTTACTGGTAATGCAATTGCCATTTAAGATCAACCCAAACAACCCATGAAAAAGAAGTTGCCTAAAGGAGAGTCTGGCCTTTGAGTAAAAGCTGAAGGAAATTGCTGTGGTACCTCAGGGGAGACTCCAAAGAACTGATTTAAAATGGGTCAGAACAGTTCTTGGTACAAATTGCCCTGTGTAATTTCTTCTCTGCCGGGTGCCGGCCTATCTCCACTCTCAACTCCCTACATCTTCAAGAACCTTTCCTCCCTCTTTCTTCATCCTCCTTTCCTGAACTCTTAACCCTTCTGCTTTAAATAGAAAGCATCTTTCCCTTCTGCTATGAAGTACAGACTTACAATTATCCTGAAAGAGGAAACAGCCACTTGCATGGAAGTGAGTTTCTGCATTGCTTGAGCTTCAGCTCTGTCTTTTCCAGGGACCTGCTTCCAGACTGGAAAATGCTTTAGCAGCTGAAAAAGCAAAATAATAAATGCTCTGAAAAGAAAAAAATAAGATAAAAGCAAATAACATCCTTTGAGCTGGAAATTCGTTTTGCCTCATGGTATACCAGACATTACCATGGTCTCTGGAGAATGAAGGATGTTCCCTTTCAGTGCGCAGGTATCACTAGGAAACACTTAGAAGTAGCTCACTCCCATTTGGAGTCGAAGTGGAGTTCATAACCTGTCCTGGATTAGTAGCCAGCAGGAGGGCAGCTTGCCATAGCTTGATATGACCTTTTCTTGGTCATCTTGAGATCCCTCTGCTCTTGGGGACAGGAGATTCAGCTTCCGCTTGTTAGAAAAATTCATGTGAGGTGAGTCAGGCAATTACTTCCTAGATGACTGCTAGTCTTGTTTCTAGTGAGCACAGTGAGAACGCAGCCAGCCCACACGAAGCCTTCGTTACTGGTTCTAAATGAGATCTGGCTATGGGGCAGAGCTAACCCAAACCATTTATAGCATTCACGTGTTTGTCTGCTTAGATACAATCCAGCTAGTGCCTGCTGTAATACTTTCTGCATCTCCTGGCCCACAGCCCCATAAACTCTGTGAAACTGATGCTGGGGCACTAGCCATGACAGCTACATTTTTCTTTAATTCTATATAGAGTTTTGGGATAACCAAGATAAATGAGATGCGCACAGGATGAAATTGAGGTATGGAGTCAGGAAGGCAATCCCTGTGCCTGAATTTCATTTTCAAATCACAGTCGTGATTGCAGCTGTATCATTTCCTATCTCCCTTCCACTATAGAGGCAGGGACCTCAACATGGGGAAACCAAGAGGTTGTCTTCATCTTTTTCAGTCTCAGGATCCCCTAGTTAGTGCCGGGGGGAGAAGGAACCTTGTGTCACACTGCCTCAGTGGCTTTTACTTTCAACTATGTAAAAATTACTCTAGCCTTTTGAACATACACTTCTTATTTTTAGTTCACCCCTGTTGCTGCAATGTGTGGAGGTTTTTCTCGCGGTGTTAAAGCCTGCTTCCTGTGGTTTGGGTGAACCACAGGCTCAGCACTGCACTGGGTAACTCTGGCATTAACTGGTTGGCAGCAGAGCCACAAAAGCCTCAGTATCTTGTGGTCTTAACCACAGAGCCATGCCCTCTCCCTTTGTAAGAGACCTTGCCATTACTACTGCTTCAAAAGCTAATCTCTTGACCCTTCAGCAGCTGTGACTCCAGGTCCATGAAGACCTGGCTCTCCTGCCCATTGCTCTAAGAACTGGGTGGTTGGGTTTCACCTCTAAGGTCTGCCTTACATTTGAACTAGTACCGCCCAAGGGCTAGAGGAGCAGGGATGCAGCTTCCCTTCCTTGCCATGGCTGCAGCAGAAGGTTAAAGGCAGTGGGTAGAGTGGGAGCCTTGAAGACATTTTGCCATTAAGTGGTGTAATTTAGTCTCTGCTCGGTGTTTTGATTTTGCCCAGCTGTGTCTGTGTGCATTTAGATTAATCCTGTTAGCTGGCAGGAGCAGGGCTGCCTGCTGTTTATCAAGAGTGCTTGTGTGATTTCTACTTGATATGCAGTTGTCTTGGAGAGGAACTTTGCAGCCTTGGTCCTTGCTGTGGCTGGGCTCTTTTAAACCTAGCTGGGTGTCAAAAAGGAGAGCTGCTGAGAGCAGGCTGCTATCTGCCTTGAGACTGTCTGAAATAGGAGGGAAAAGAGCCATTGTCTTGGTCACCCAGAGGGCATTGCTGTGTGGCCATCGTGTTTTGTCAGAGTAGAAACCAGCCAGTTTACATGTATCTGTGCTATCGCGTGGCTGATGGTGTAACTTCTCCACATTGTGTTTTAGTGGCTAGAAATGAGCAGAAAAAGAGAAATTCTTCCTCACCACAAGTGACAGGAGCATTGTAGAAACTGAAGCGTGGACTCTATCCTTCCCTTTGCTAGGGAAAGTATGGACTGCTTTCTGAAATTAATTGCTCCTTTAACAAATTACTGCTCATTAGCCAAGCCACAGTGACTCTGCACACACTTAGCCTGTCTTATCTAGGGAATGAAAAGACATTACCCTTAAAAGAACTCTTAACAATTAGCACAACTGAGTTGATTGGAGATAACTCTATCAGCTTATGATAAAAAGTGATGCCTTATGTTCCTAACAGCCATAATAATAAAGCACCATAATATAGTACACAGGTTCAAACTCCTGCCTGACTGGAGTATCTTGGCAAGTCTTAATGCAAGCTGAAGAGTTTGATCCTGTGGTAACAGAGATGGGTGCCCAGAACTGCTGTCCTAGGTCAGAGAGATGAGCTCTGCATTTTCATTTGTACTCAGAGATTTGTGACCTTGTTCATGTATTTCATTAGTCTAAGTCAGTCCTTTGGCCTAGACCTCTTTTTAACTGTACATATTTCAGTGAAACTTGCTGCGTTAGATGTGATGGAAGTGGAGCATCTCGAAAAGTTCACATAGGAATTAATCATCTCTCTGAGTAATGAAAACACAAAGTTGTTATGTTAGTTATGAAGGGCAAAAGTCCCTTATGCCTACTGAACATGAGAGTATGCTGGGATGGGATTTTTGTTCTTGATTATTTCCCTCTACTTCCTGTGCAGCTGTTCTTTCAGCAGAAGCGAATGGATTTGGGAATATTCAGTTATTACATCTCTCTGAAATGATTTTTCTTAAAAGTGTATCAAATAATAAATGTGTCAGATGGGAAATTTTTCTTTTCTCATATTAATTTTATTCCAGAAAAATTTTACTCTGTTTAGGTTCCTCTATTTCTTCGATCGTGTGTATTATTCCATCTTTCCACCATCTCCTAAGCATTGCACACAATTTCAGCCTGTGTGATTCTTGTCCCAGTAAATGCGCTACACTGGAGCAAAAAGGGTGGAGGAAATCCCTGCATCCATCATGTCCTCCTCCTTCTTTGGCAAGACCAAGGTTCCCAGTGATGTAGGCTCTTCAAATAGAGGGTGGAGCTGTGCTGTAATCCTGAGTTCCTTGCACTACTAACACCCTTCTTCTGCCGAGTGGTTTTCAAATGTGCTTATGATGTCTGCACAACAGTTGTTCTCAGAGAAGTATTTTTATGAGGCTAGACTGTAGAACTCTTTGCTATCACATTCTCCTGAGCTAAGGGACAAGTGGATTCAAAATGGGATTAGGTATGTTTGAGGAAAATAATCCTCTCCTGGCTGGAGATTAGACCTCAAGTTCCTGCCTTGCTACAAACTCCTTTTATGACCTTAAGCAAATCTCACCTTCTCTGTGCTCCTATTCCCTGTGGCCATAAAATGGGGATTCATACTTGCTGTAAGTGTTGGGATAATAAATGCACCGGAGGGAGCCTGATGCTGATGTTCAGCTATTATAGTAATAGGGAGCCACATCAGATATGTAGTTAATAGGATTTAAAAATACTAAAAGTGGTATTAATTAAGGACATAAGCTAAGTACTAACTGATGCGGTCATCAGGAAATAGCTCTCCCTAAACACAGTTTATCCCACATCTGTCTACTGGAATCTTCATCGAAGCATCTGGTACTGTCGGACTGGTTTCTGAACCAGATGGACTTGCTCTGCAATTCAGTGTAACGCTGTCTTTGTTCTTGCATCTCCTGACTGATTTCCCCCTAAAAGTTTCCATTTTTCATTTGCTGCACGTCCATGGGGATTGATTACCACAGAGCAGAATCTATACCCTATCCATGTGGAAACCCGATACACACAACAAGCTTGATCGGGTCTGAGACTTTCTTTTTTTCTTAATAAAATTGGAAATTGTAAATGAATATTGCTGCTTGGTGTTTATTCTGTGGTGATTTAGCCAAAATGTAGTATGATGAATGAGAGGGAGGAAGAACTACAGATAACGTGTTTCTTTATCTTGGAAGCCCATCACAAGTCTGTATCACTGGCCTTTTCTATCTGCATTAAATGTGTATTTCAGGTCCCTCTTGCCTATTTTCCTTCCCATGTCACCACTGCAAGCCCAGTTATGTGTGTTTGCTAGCCCAGCCAGGTACCATCTTTTGTTGTCAGCAGATGCCCTGGAAGTGAGTTGGGTGGAGGGTGCTTTTGTGGGCACTGATCAGTTCCCACCACTTACAGAACCAAACACAATGCTGAGCAGTGTCCTTGCTGATTACTGCTGCCAGGTTTTGGTAATGGAGTAGGACAAGGAATTGGATGCCCTCAGTGACAATCCTTGGCCCAAGAAGAGCCAAAACTTGACTGATCAGAGCCTCAACAAAACAGAGTGGAGAATTCAGCATATGCTGCTCCTGCTGTTGTGTGGGGAAACTGAATAGAGGCAGATCTGATAAAGCAGACTCAGGCTGGGAGACCCAGGGCACTGCTGCCTCACCCGCCAGTTCCTGATGTGCCTTCGACATTCACAGCATCAGCCAGCTGAGTATCTTGCCAGGAAGAGCTGAGTGGTGTATTTTAATTAGAGTGAGAGTAAATTACATCGGACTATGAGAACCCGACTTTTTCACAACTGCTTGGGGAAAATAGAAAGACTAGCATTTTCAATTTAAGGTTTAGTTAGATAATGCCTGTTGGTGCCAGTAGATTACAGAGTGGATATTAAATCCTCCAGGATTTGCAGTGGGAAAGTACTCACAGAATCCTTAAGTAGGCAGGAGAGCATGGCTATGGAGCTATCGTCCCCTGGAGGTCCTGAGCGGAAAGAGAAAATGTGAAGTAAATCTTTTCTTTGAAGGAGGCTCCACATAAAGAGCACACATATGCAGGCTGTGGCCTTTAAAGGTTTCCCTGTTAAGAAGCTTTCTTCCTTCTGACAGCAGCCAAATGGCATGTGAAAAGGTAATGGGGTCTGCCAAAATGCTGCAGAAGGGAAATGCAAGGCTGGGCTCCTGTGTGCTAATGCCCTTGCTGTGGGGTTTGAGAGAGGTCTCTCTCAAAGATCCCACAAAAAGACCTTCCATGCATGCTGTCCTGTGGCACCTGAGTTGCAGGGACCCAAAAGCAGTTCACAAGTAACTCTGGTGCTGAGCTATTTAATAAAACCAGTGCAAATGGATGCTGCTGATGCAAGGGTTGTTGGGCAGTTCCCGACAGCACCAAAGCAGACTCTCTTCCAGAGGCTCAGGATCTGTTGGCTCATTTAGCCCACTCCAACTTCAGCAGGGCTGGGGCCACCTAGGGCTTGTCAGGTTCTTCCTAGAGCTCGCCAAAGTCAGGCTAACCAGGTTTAGGGTGCCAGCTGTAGGAAGATTGCCCAACACTGCAACCCAAGGGAGACTGGCTAACGTTATTGTAAAGCAGCTTTTTCAGGCCTTATCAGAGTCAACAAACAGGTAAGGCAGAGTTTGACAAAGTCTGCTTTAAGTCCCCTTTGAAACACAGAGTTCAGCACCAGCAGCACTGGAGAAGCTGCTCCCTCTGGTCTGTGCCTGTGTCTCCTGGTGAGGGAACTACAGGCCATGTTTGCTTACCTTCCCAGGAAGAAAGTGTTGGTATTTACAAAGTATTTACAAACCATTGAAGATCTTGTAATGACAAGTGATAGAAAGGGCAAAACGTTTATCCTTCATTACTGTAACATGCAGGAAGCCTTGTCTAACAGTGCATAGCAACTATGCCAGCCAGGACTAAATATATGGTTGATGGAAGTGTGTAAGATTACTAGTTTAAGTGCGGTAAAATGTGCAAATTAATTGCCACAGCTATCCATGCGTGTTTTATCTGGCTTAAATGTGTTTTATTTCCCAACTTAAGGAAAATATTAACCTGAAAGGGGTTTCCTTACAATTCTTTCTATTTATAATTACATAAAAAATTCTTTCTATTGAGTTATTTAAGAGTTGTTTAAAAATCCAAGTAGATGATTTTGAGCTGGGATAAAAAAGAACATATTGAATCAGGTTTGTATTTATCATTGTTGTTTTATGGAGTACTGTCTGGATGGCTGTGCTGAGACACAAGCCTCACTTGTACTAAGCAACAGAGTGTTTTCTATCTGTCCACCTGTGAGCTATGGTGAACTGGTCCAGCGCACCATGGTCTGGAGGAAATGCTCTGTTAAGCTGCATCATTTCAAGGTTTGTAGCCTGAAAAGATGTAAGTTTAAAGATCAGATTCTTAGCAATGAAAATTCAAAAGCTATCGTAGTCTTTGGTTGAACATCCCAATAGTTTTATTAAGAACATGTCCCTGTATTTTACGCTTGCTAATTAGGAAATTCAAAACCTTTATTTCTGTGTTATCTTTGTGCAAGAGAGTGGCAAATTTATCTCATTAAAATATTGCAAAAACTTAAAGGTTCACAAGCAATTAGATTTTATTATTATTGTTTATGCCCCTGAAGACTTGTTCATTTAAAAACTTTATGGTTAATATGTACGAAGATAAAACAGTTGCCTGTCTTGCTGTGGTAACAGAAGTGATTGAGTGAGCTGAATGAATGATTAGTGAAGATCAGCTTTTGGAGCTACTTGCTTTGCTTTTCCACTGACTGTTGAAGCCAATTGACATCCAAGAAGGGGGTCCATCCGTGTGTTATCTGTGTTTCCCTTGGACTAGCACAGATCACGCATCGTTCTAGTTCAGAAGCCCACAGTTACAGATCTGCTAGTAAAATTCAGCATGAACTTGCTCTTATCTGCACGGCAGTCAGTGTCACTCCTTTTTGATTACCAGAAGGCTGTGATTACAGGCAGGTAGCCTGTTACACAGGAACATGCCCTGCATCTTCGCAGCACAGCAGCAGAGCCAGGCTCTGAAGCACTGCGGCTCAATGAGACCTGCTGCCCTGGCCCCTAATTGCTGGGGGTGAAAGAGAAGACCTCTCCTGATCTCATCAGTATCCAGACCCTCTAAAGAGGTGTCACAGCTGCTCACGTCTCCTGAGTCACACTGGCTGCACATTTTGTCACCGAGCCTTTGTCTGACAGCCCAGCTTCGGGTGTCCAAGTGTCCTCCATCCTTCTTCCCGGACCAGAGAGCCCCATCATCCCCACCCCTTCTCTCAGGGATCTCATTGGGATGGAGGGCTGATGTCTGACCCCAGAGCTGGGCGTGCAGCAGCACAGAGCTCAGGCCACACTTCCAGGCTGTGAAGTTCATTATGTGTGTCTGGGACTGCTCTGACTAGACTCCCTAAGCAGGCATCCAGCCCTGCAGCAGCAAGGTTCATTACTCCATCCCCATGCCACCGGCACGGCCAGTCCTGTTTATTGCCTCTGACTGCTCAGGTGATGAGCTCCATTATTTGTTCTAGGGTTGCAGAGTCCAGGAGTGCAGTGCGTGCTTGTAACTTGCTCTTCTCATGCTTAAATGGTGGAACTGAGACATTTGCAGCAATTTCAGGACAGGAAGAAGATTTCTCTTTGATTGCTTTTTAATCACAGTAATAACAGTAATGGAGGCAGTGAGTGGAATTGATGGGAAAGAGCTGAGCTCTGTTCCCTGGTAAGTCCCATGTGGGGTAAACAAGGAGGATTTACTGGCTTCTCAAGTGAATTGGTAGTATCCTTGCTCTTCATGAATGACTGTCAGCAATGTCTGGGGAAAAATAGCTGATACCTAGTACCTCGGAGAAGAAATATGCTAGGCATCCTCTGGAATGTGTATCGAGGGTATGTGAATAAACCTTGCCTGCCTCTGTTCTTATCCCCACAGATTCATGTGTACAGTTGTTCTTTTAAGTGGCTGTCAGGGCTACGTCTGTGCATGTCTGGCCCTGAACCCACGTCTTTAGTATCCCACAGTGGATTTATTCTTTTCTTCAGAGACTAGAGAAGCCATGATATAGGCAAGCAATGTGAGCTGTGCAGAGTCAGAGTTCTGTTTCCCCACAGGGGTTCAAGGGGATACAGGGTCCCAGTGGTGCCCATAACCAACCTCCCAGGGAGACTTGGGTCCAGGCTGGGGAAGAACAGTGTCTCAGCCCATCTCCTCAAAGCCTGGTCTTTCCCAGTTTGATTTTGGCCAGCACATAGGTGAGCAAGAGCTTTCCTCCAGTGTGAACTGATGAGGTTTAACTCTGGCAAGGGAGAGGCATTGAAAAATGAACAGCCACAGGCTTGAGGGGTTTCTGGAAATGCCCTTGCAGGGAAGGACTTGTTTGGGAACTGACCTAGCTGGGCATATCTGCAGGGTATTCTGAAGGTATTATACTACAATTGCATCCATCAGTCTGACTTTCATCTTCAAGGATGTGGGAATTTTCTCTGGTTTAACATGACCTTGGCTCATCCATACAGCTGTGAAAAGAAAGCCTCTAGGAAAATGGGTTCTCCAAACCCTTTACTCACCTAAAGAATATTTTGAAGGGGCTTAACCTCACTGAGACTCTCACAAGCATACAAACACCAAAGACAGACCTCAAACCCACTGTTTTTGGTCAGACATGGAGCTTTCTCCTTTATTTCTGCAGTATGTTGCACACGTGAAGGGCCTCACTTACATCAGCGCAGTCGTGTCCTGTCTGAGGAGGTGGAATTCCTCTTGCTTTGCTGATCAAGACAAACACGATAAAAACAGTTCATGCACAATACACCTCGAAGCCGCGCTGTTAGTTCCCTAGCGAGGTACAATGGGACTGGAAGGAGGGGTCCGGCATCCTCCTGGGCTAACACAAGTGGGGAGCAGCTCCGTTCCTGTTGCCGGAGTGTGCCAGTGTGGAAAGTCATGTGTGTGTGGTCTGAGTGAGGCCCTTGAAGTGAGGAGAGGACAAGGAGCAAACAGGCTGTAGGGATGGGACAGTGGGACGAAGGGACACTCTTCCATTTGTGTGCTAGGCGAGGGGCAGTGCAGCCCCCATCTGACACCGCAACAAGCCTTCTATAGGGCAGGAAAGAAGGGTTGGATTTTACTATCCAAGTTTTGGAAGAGGAGGGAGGGATCACACCCACATTTTGGAAAATCAAAGGAGGTGGTAGAAGGTTTTACTGGGACATAAGGGACACAAGTGCTTACTGGATGCCTGCTCAGGGGCAAAACAAACGGTGAGATCTGGGGAGGGCTTATTTTATCCTTTCACAAACATACTCAAACCCTTCAGTGTATTTCCTAGCAACTCTATCTCAGTTTCCTTTTCTTCACATCCTTCCCTGCCATGCTATCCCCTTCCCCGCTGGTCATTTGGGAAAAAAAGTAGTTATAACAAGTGCCATTTCAGGTATTCTGGAGCAACCAAGTTTTGTCTGAGGTGTCGCACTAAAAAGCACTATCTTTGCCCAGGAAGAAAGTCATCTTCAGGGAGTGAATAGGTGTGACCTCTCAGCAAGGTATCGCAAGCATTTGGGGGCAGGAAAGGTGGGGGGAAGCCATTCCAAAAACTGCTTGAACAGAGCAAACGGTGAAAAGTAGCTGTAAGGTCTTGTTTCTCTGGCAGCTGCTCATCACTGTTTGAGGGCTCTGATCCTGCAATGGGCCATCTGCTCCCAGCGACTGGCCTGGGGAGGTTTCTGCACAGCATGGACCGAACCTCTCAGCTTCATCCAAGGGGAAGGAAAATAATCTCAGTGAGATCATGGAAAGCTCAACCAGCCTTGCCTGGTTTGCAGGCTGGCTGCTGATGTGATTTGTCTATCCGGAGGACAAATAAAAAATGCTATCCTGAGCAAAAAGCTATGGTACTAATTCTCATTGCCCATTGCAAAAAACAAAACCAAAACCAACCCCTGAAACACAATGAATTAATCAATTTTGGTTTAGGGGAATTAAAAAAAAGCCAACACAAAATGAAAAAGCACCCACCACCTATGGCATCTAATCAATCTTATGTTAGTAGGATGGATTTTCTTTTTTTATTCCTTAATTTAAAAAGGTGGCTGGGGGGGTACTTTAATGGGATAGAAAGTCTTTCTGCCCTCCACCAGTAGCTGGCCTTGGGCTGTAGCAGCTCTGAATAGGTCCTCTTGGATGGCTTTTTGAAAGGCAGCAGGAGCAGAGCTGAGCTAAAGGAGGGCTCTAAGGAAGTGTGCTGCCACTGGCATAGGCTGGGGGGAGTGTGCAGGGGTCTTGGGGAGGTGGCAGCACTGGACCTGATGCCATTGATAGCTGTTTCCCTGTTTCCGAGTGACAGGCTAGAGCGGCAAGGGAAGAGCTTTAGCCTGTCCCAGTGGCTGGCTGGGGCCTCTTCATTCCAGGAAGACCTTTGGGCTCCCCCCCAGCTTGGGACCTTCATCAGAACTTAATGGCTATGGTCATATAAACACGCTTAGGACAAGGGGACAACTGGTACAGTAGAGGGGTTGCTACCCAAGCATGCATGCTTCCCGGGAGAAGCAGAGCAGCTTGCTCTGCAGAAGCAAAGGGAAGGGCATTGACAGAGAGGGAATTAGGAGGTGACAGCAGAGGATGGGGTTACGTTGTTAAGGCCTGCAGAGCTTTCAAGGCGATTAGGTGATTTGGAAAAAGTCTTTGTTTCCTCCAGTAAAGGCTATTCCCTTCTGCACCTTCCCTCTCCCTGGCAGAGATTAGAGCAGTAAGGTTAATATAGTAGCAGGTACATCCATGAAAATCCGCAGCTGAGTCTTCACTCCAAGTGCTGCCAGCTCTTCCCTAAATCTTCAGGAATCAAGGTGCCTCGTTGGAAGTGGCTCCATTGCCTTTGTTGACGTAAAAGGGGCGGTAATGTGACTGCAATGGAGAATTTGGGGCATGTGAGTTTGACCTACCTTCTTTTACTGATCACCTATACTTCACCCTCCTAGGTAGCCCAACCGTACATATCTTAACACCTTCAGTCTTTTCTCTTGCAGAGCATCACTGCCTCATTTCACTACTGGAGGTGCTGAAGTGATCATATGCAAATGGTGTTGCTTTTTGATTCATACACATGCTTTGCATGGACCTCATTCCTGAGCCAAATGAGTCTGTGCATCATATAAAATCTCAGACTATGACTCATGTTTTGATGAGAGGCTTCTCGGAGAAGAGGAATGTCACCTTTATTTTTATGCTTCTGTCACTGTCTTTTAATTGCTTACTAACCTGAGAACTCTTGAGAGGTTTCACATTTAAAGCCATGCACAGTTATGTGAGTGATCAACTAAGTCGCATGGTATTTATTTGTGCCAAAACTCTTGTGCATGGAAATTCTCACACAATGGTGTATTGTTTATTCACACCTGCACATGTTGCAGGGCCCAGTACTAAACGTCTGTGTAAACAGAAGTGTAAAGGTAGAGACAAGGGCAGAGCTTAAAGGAATTGCCATTGTCTATTGCTCTAGCTCTGTTTACTGCAGTCCTGAGTTGTACGTCTTCTCATCAGGACCTACCCCTGGAATTTCATTCTTATCTGCACCATTACAAATAAGCAAAGTTGTGTCGTGCAGCATGTCGTTGGCTTGGGATGATCGCAAAGCGCAAAAGCCAATTTATGGATTGTGATACCTGGTTGCTCTGTTCAAGGCAAAATCTCTAGCCCGGATGACAATATGCTTACACTAGTGAAATGGTGTCCAAGGTAATCAGGAACAACTGTGGTTTTGTAACGTCTTATCTGTCTCAGGTTTGATCTACCACCCCGATCTTGCTTGCAGAAGGTGGGAGAGACCTCACAGGAACATTCTGTGCAATGCTCTTGTTAATATTAGGCATGGCAGGAGGCTGGAAGCACGGACAGAGCAAAGCCAGCCCAACCCATCTTCCTGCTCAGTGCTGACTACCAATACCTCCCGCTCAATGTTCCTTTTTGTTGAAGCTCTTTTCATTTTATGGCCTTAATTTCCAATATAATTAAGATATGAAAGAGGGAGGCTTCATTTTAAAGAACTCCCTGTGGGTTAAAAAGACATTCCTCCTTAAACAGTAGAGTCCTTTGTGAAAATTCATATTTACAGAACTTTTAGGATGTGTATTACTTAAATACATATTTAAGACTCTTTAAAAGGTCGATTATTGGCCCAATAGACCATAAAAGCTCCTGCAGAGCTCCTGCAGTCCAGAGCATGTATTTCTATTTTGGGACTTTTTAATGCTTATATTTATCAAGTCAATTGTTTAGTTCAGGGCTATCTGGTGAATATAGACTGTAAAAATAAAATAACCACTACAAGTGTATGCATGAGAGAGAAGGGGAAAAAGAAAAAGCCTGATGACTTCATGTGGGAGAAGTTACCCAGGCTGTCTCTATGGGGATTAAGGAAAGAAAGCATGGGTTGTGTTCATGAAGCACAGCATGCTACCTGTCATGCAGCAGGATGCTTATTGCTAGGACCACCCTACTCGCATCCTCCAGTGCTAACAGAGACTCACTTTCCTGGCCAGACTTCCCCTGTATACCACCACCATTAGGAAGATATCTAAAATCACTGGGAAAAGCCTCCACCTGAGCGCACACGTGATGAAGTAGATGATCTTTTAGAAAGGCAGTGATCAAAACACAAGACAGAAGACACTACAAAACTTTGCTGTTCCTAGGAGATCCATTTTGCAGTAGCACATTCAGAGACTCAAGGCTGGGTTTTGTGAAACAGTCTACCCAGGTACATCCCTTTCACAGGCGTTCATATCCTGGTAGGGCCTTGAAAAGGTAGTAGAGACATAAAGCTGCAGTCCTTAGCCACTTTCTAACTGTTGTGTGTTTCCTTTGCTTTCTTCCTTCAATGTGGAAATGCTCTCAGTTCTTGACTCTCTGCTTCTTACAAGTCTTATTTCCAGGGAACAGTAAATAATCTTCCACAAATGTAGAATCAGAACTGAAAAAATAGGTTTCATCTGTGGAGATGGGGGCAAAAGCTTGTTGATCTTGATTCAGGTCATGCAAGATCTTAATGCAGCACAGTGTGAATGGATGTTAAGAAAAATAGATGAACTTAGTGTTTCTGTGGCTATGCATTAACTGCTTGTCAACCTTGTATGTTTGAGATTATAAGACCTAAAATAGCACTGTCTTCTGCCCCTTATAATGTATTGTTACCTGGTTTGTGCTAACAGTACAAAATGAATGACTTACTGATGTTCTAGTGATTTATGATAATAGTCTGACCCCTCAGTTTTGATATTGCCTCTGTGCACTCTAGGATGTAACTAGCAAGATACTCTTATATTTTTGTCTTTGGAGTCACTTTCACAATCTGTGCTTTCTAGATGTCACAGACTAAGAGTGTATGCTATCCCTGCAGGGAGGAAAAGTACTACAGATAGCAGCATGTGTGCTATAGTATTTCTATAGCTTCTAGAAGCCTGGATCAAGTTTTAGACCAGGACAAAATATTTTCAACATGTCATTTTGAAGTACAGATTATTCCTACAACCCAGAGCTGTGGTGGCAGCAGTGTTAACCTGCATCCCTCTGTGGATGCAGTTAACCACGGGGAAATAAAATAGAAGCTGTTGTCTTGAAGCTTGTACATTCCCATCTCCAAAGAACCCAAGCCCTGGTCTCTCAAGTCTCAGGTATCCCTAAAGCGGATAGTTCTCTTGCTGAAGCTGTGCACATGCTTTCACACCAAGGGTATATTTCTTACCAAGACAGACTGCTTAGAGGATTTCCATGTCTGTGGTGTCACCTTTGCAGACTGATGTCTCACTATTGAAGGATAAGCTGTGACAACATAAAACAACCTGTTATAGATCAGTCCCTGCCACCATCCCCATCTCCCCTTGCGAGCATCAAGATGAGCAGCAGGACTGGAAGTGCCACATAATTAGTATTGCATTACTTAACATTGAAATGCAGCCATTACTGGGGCGGGACACGATAGCCGTCAGACAGATCTCTATTCCACCACCCAATCAGTTTGGAAAAGGAAGTAAAGAAGGTCTGTCTAATTAAAAAGTCTGAGGAGTGCAGAGAGGTGGAATGCAATCAGTCCAGTTAAATTTAGGCCAAGTCCCGAACTAAGCATTCTGACTCTTGCAAAGAACACTATGGGCTATTTAATTACTGCAAAGAGCTGAGACCTGGGTTTCACGTCAGAAATTAATGACAGTACCTCTGGCAGTGTGATAAGCCCTAACCCCCTTCTACCACACCAGCTCCATTCTGATTCAAAAATAACACCAGCTCTGCTGAATCACAACCAGTTTTAGTGCTATCAGGCAATGGCCTTTCCCCATAATCTCCCATTCACAAATTAGTCAGATCTGGCTCTGCTTGGCAGGTGCTGATGCTCTTGGATTCCACCTCTGGTGCCCTTGAACTAGTGAGCAGTGAAAAGAGGATTATGAGACAGTGAACGGGGGTTCTGGTTCAGATGAAGGAGAACAGGCAGCTACGGCACATGGTTTTAAATGTTGTGCTTAGTGGCTATTATTCTTTCAGGATGATAGCTCTTTTAAAACACTCATGAAGCTAAAGGGGTAAATGGCCATGAACATCATTTCCCAGTATCTTTTCCTGCTCCCTGTGCCTCTATAACCATCAAAAATTCTCATTGCAAATGAAATTTAAGCCCATTTCAGCTAGTCACTAGATAAAACTTTTTAACACTTTTTAACACTCTTTAATAAACTCCTGTTGCCCTGGCTCAGCAGAGTAAGTTGCTCGTGTGAACATGTGTGTGTGTATTAGAGATTGACAGTCAGGATAGGAGACATGGGCTAGGTGTAGGACTGCTCCAGACCTTCTCTGGGGGAGCAAGAAGAGGATTGAAAGTCTTATCACCTAAAAAAGGGAAAGAAGGAAGGGATAAAATACCAACTGCCTAGTACCGGTCTTAGTGAAGAGGCTCCCATCAGACTGTTTGCTGAAGTCACCGGGCGGATTCTGTCCCACCGAGGAGAATTGAAAAGGCAGCTTAGTACCATTGCCAACTGGAAGATAGAAGAGGTTGTGTTATTCCATGGTGTTGCATGCTGCAGTGGGGAAGCCCTAAGCATTTCAAAACACACCCTGTAAAACTACCTTCAACTGGCTTGGGGGAAAATGGGAACTAACAGCTTTGTCCCTTTTCTCTTAGTAAGAAAAGGCAGATGAGTGCAGTCAGTTGTGGGGTCCCAGTGTACACAGTGTGCAAGTGTGAATTGATCCCAATGCTCCAGACAGGCAGGGAAGAGCCTTTCTCTTGGGAGACCCAGAGTGCAGGTGTGACTGAAGAGCAGCAGCTTCCTGGCAGGCAAACTGCATCTCCAGAGACAGGAGTAACAAGGCAAAACTACATAACTGCCAAAGCTCCCTTGCCTCCAAGCAGTTGAGGCTTTATTCAAAGCCCATAGAAATTAAAGCAAGGCTTCCCTTTCTGGCCTCGTTGGGGTCAGACCCTGGCTGCCAGAATGAATCTGAGAGCAGAGATGATGAGAGGGAGACAGCCCTGCCTGTGGCATGAAAAGCAGGAACAACTTAGGTGTGGCTGTGAGTCACCAGAGCTCCCCCAGGTAGAGTGGCCGTGGATGCTTGTAGGCTGCCTCTGAATGACAGGAAAGGCAGGACCCTCTGAGCATGAAGAAAGCAAAGAAAGAAAATATGGGTGAGAAAAAGGATTGTAGGCATCTGGGAAGAAAAGGCATGACTCACTGCTGCTGGGGTTCTTGGTACACTAGCTCAAAGCACCCCCTCCTCATTGTGCTGGATGTTGTACAGACAGTGAACAAGCGCAGGCTCTAATACGCTAAGTAAAAGGTGTATGTTTGATGGAGAAGAGCCGCCTTGTGCTTCTGAGATGGGCTGAGGGTACTTGGAGTCTACCACATCCTCCACTGATTGCCTTGGATGATGTTGGCACTCCTGTTGATTGCACTTGGTTAGGAATCTCAGGATCTTTACAAATTGGCACCTACATTTTCCATCTTCTTTCGCTGTCTGAACAGCGAGGACAGGGGTGCCTTTCCCTCCTGTATACATTGGATCTAGAGCAGTGAGATCCTGGGTTTGGGTCTATGCAGACAGTGCTGATAAGCCAGCTAAGAGATGGATGTGTGAGACAGTGATTGACAGGTCACAGGACAGCTGAGAAGGGAAGCAGAGGTTTGGTTAGCCAGCTCAAAAGCTGTGGCACGGGGGGTTAGATCCTTTCACACTGAAGTCGGAATTACCCGTACCAAGTGTTTCCTCAGTCGCTTGGAAGGAGGAAAATTCCCATGATCGTGGGTTGAAACTGGCTGTAAAACAAGAGCATCCAGTTCAGCAGTTGGCTCCTGATGAGCTGGCTCAAAGGCCTATGCCTGGCGCTGCTCTATGAAACAGTCCCCACCAATTTGGAAGCAGCCCCAAACCAGAAATCTGGGTCCATGGAGTAGAGAAAAGCCTGGTCTTTTTTATTCTGGGTTCTAGGGAATGGTGAATAGACTTCTCATTTACAGAACAAAGCACTCTAACTGCCACAGAACTGTCTTTAGCTGCATTAAATTGCCAACTCAGGTTTGTCTACTCAACGCGACTATTCTGCAAAGAGTCATGCAGGCAGAGGCTTGGATTTGGAGCTTAAAGAGACACAAGCAGAGGAACATTTCTTGTTCCAGCACACATTGTCTCAGCCACTGTGGCAGGCATGTGCTCCAGGGTTTCACTAGGACGTCTTACTGTGATGCAGACTAGTGCTGTTGTATCTCTTTTGTGAGACACTGGACTCCCAGAAGAGTGAAGAAGAGGTGAATACTTCGAGCTGTTATGCTGCCATCCTGTGGCCTGTTTTTCTATTTAAGCTGTGTTTCTATTTAAGCTATTGGTTCTCCCTTCCTGTGTGCCCGAGTCCCTTCTACTCTTCATTCAAAGACTTCCAAAGGCACAAGATGATCCTTCCAACCTCCTCCTGGCTCTGGCCAAACTGTTTGCCACATCAGGAGAAGAAAGCTCAGTGGAGAGGACAGAAAGGAGTGTTGAGAAGTGGAATAGATTGTTCCTCTATCTTTTAGGCAGCATTTGAAACTCTTTATGTCTCCCCTCTGCCTCATTATGACACCTCTGCAAGCAGATGCTCTGTGATACTGTTTTTAATTACTAGGGCAGTAGAAGTCTCCTTGAATTTAAGCAGGGCTTAAAAACAGGTTTCAGCTCAAATCCAAGCAGTTTCTTAGTGTGGGCCACTGCAGTTAGTGCAGAGCACAACTTGGGTAGCCTTCCTCAGTGCAGCCAACAGACTTGCCACTGTGGCTTCAGGCAGGATTTGCAGTGATCCGACCTAGCGAGAAAAAGGGTGTGTTACAAAACTATCATGAAATAATCAAGGGTATTGTGTATTATGCAATGCAAGGGGTGGTCCTCTGTTTTTTTAAATCCCATTTTATGGAATTCCTTAGAAAAGATGCAATGGGAGGCAGTGCTACATGACACAGAGCATAGAAATCTCTAGAGAGTTAAATGATTATGGGTACATTGCATTATTCATCAGATCATCCTTTGCTAGCCAGCATGCAAGCTAAATGGGTCATGTCTCCTGTTTGCCTACTGATTCTTTCCATTCCCAAACACCTCATCAGTGTGGTTTCAGCAGCTGGTTCCTTTCTATCATGCTTGAGTCCTCATCCTGGTAGAGAGGATTGAGTCCTCATTCTGTGCTATTCAAATCCCATTTCAGCAGAGATTGTGCTTAGGTTTTTCTGCATAAAGTGATTTTGTTGGTACAAAATGCAGAATGAGTAGTTTTGGAAGGCAACATGCCTGTGCTCTGAGGAAAAGGTAGACGTGTGTAGGCAGAAGAAATGCTCTCCCAGTATTTGTATATTCAAAAATCCATTGCAGGAACAGTAGCCCACTGAACTGCAAGCTGCTCTGCAGCCTTCACACTACTCTCCAGCTGACTGCATCCAGCAAGTGTCCCCACTGGCTCCAATAAAGAGCACTAAATAAGAAACCCTGTATCTAGCAGTCTCTGATGATCCCTCCTTTCTCTAGGCACATCCTTCAGGAGGTTGGGATGCTGGATCCCAGCTGGGAGCCAGCAAGCCCCTGTTCCCAGGCAATTGATTATCCAGAGAGGAGCAGAGGGAAGTCCAGGCACTACGGTCTGGAGCAGTGAGCAGCTAGGCTATGCCATGCAATGGCGCTGTCACTTATTACTTTTCCTTTTGCCACGTCAGGTTGCAGCCCTGTCCCTGACACACATAGGAGCAATGACAGCAGAATGGCATTGTCTACTGTGTTCCCATCACACCCCATCACACTCTTCTAAAGCATGTTGGGCTATTTCCAGTGAATTTGGACAGAGATGGGTTCGGACCACGCAATTTTAGAACTAACTTAGCACCATCCCATAAGATTGAAAACAGTTTTGGATGCAGGGCTGAGTCTGTGGTCTCTCCCGAGCATCTGCAGCTCCACTTAGCAGAACATGTGTTTCCCTGACAGCACGGGGCCTGTAAAGCTCTGAAGCAGCTGGGGCAGCACAGCAGCTATAACCATGCGGGCAGTGTTTGGAGACAGGCTCCATGCAAAACAAACCCACCACTGGCAAAATGCCCCCTGCAGCCTTTGATGAAGAGGATGTTCCCTAACTTGGGGGGCCTGCAGGAAACAGTCCTGTTGATGCTGAACTGGGAATGCCGCCTCTGCTCCAAAAGGCATCCTCACCCCCGCGGCGCCAGGCAGGGCTGCCAGCGAGCTGCCAGGCGTGGGCTGGGAACAGAGGAGAAGGGCAAAGGGGAAAATACAGACAAAGGGCTCAGTGTTGGGATCTGGGTTATCCCCATGGAACCCTAACGACAGAGCAGGCAACACTGCACTTCAAATGTGCCTTCAGGGGAGTGCCAGTGCTAATTGTTGGCATATCCCTTCAAGCTGCCCACCATCTGGCTTTGCAGAACAGCAGCTGCAAACACCTGGCAAATCCAGGTCTAGAGACCAGAGGAAATTTGGTTACTTGTTTTGTGTGCTACCCTTTCTGGTTTTCTGTTTCTAAAGGCATTGCCTTGCTTTGGTTTTTAGCAATTCCCTCTTCTCACTCTGGAGGAAGCCAGGCCACCATTAGGGTGCCATACCTTTGGGAGACAGGAACATGGAAAATCTCTTCAAGTTGTCGGGCTGGTTCCACTCATAGTTGTTCATCATGTACCGGTGGTCACCTGGAAAAGCAGAGCAGGGCATGAGCTGGAGGAGGCTGTTGAGTGGTCTTGAGAGGGGTGGAAATAGGGGGAAGGGGATAACAGACTGGAATTGTTTCTTCAAGTGCTGCAGGAGAGAAGGTTCTGCTCTTCGAAAACGAGTTTCTCTGTTTTTTCTTAATACCTCTGTGGGACTATTTGGCTGGGAGGTAAAGCAGTGCTGTAGCTGCCCAGAGGTTCAGCCTGGGATAAAGAAGAAAGCTCCCTCAGAGACATAGCACAGCATTTGGCCATTCAGTAGATACGCTATCTCCTGCAAATCCATAGGGAGATTTGAGGGTGAAGCATTTTCCTACCAATATCCTGCTGTGTGGCTAAAAACATATCCCACTTCAAAAGCAGTGGTTTGGCTTCTTTTGTGTGTTTAACCTGTGCTGGCTTCCAACTAGCAGATCTTGAACTGCAAGTATTACAAAGCTCAAGAAAATCAGTGTTGGGAGAGCTCAGTAGGTTGGTTTCTTCACTTCTTAAAGAAAAATGCTAAACCTGAGTTGCAAACAGCTCTAACATCCTGGGCTCTTGGACAAGGATGTTTGGTTCAGGCTGCATGCAAAGCAGATGAAACCTACCTTATTCCCAAGTATTACACAGCCTGGTTTTGATTTTCTGACACTGACCCACAGGAAATGGTGCTCTATCAGTACAGATGCCCATAAAAATACTTTCTTTTAAGGCCTCGAGTGTTCTATAAACCTATTATTCTCTGCAAGGATGTGAATTTGTTTCCCACGTTTAAATAGTTCCATTCTTTGATTCTTAAGTCATTGAACAAACTTTTATGTTATTTCTCCAATTTATCGCTGTGTTATTTAAAATCCCTGGATGCTCTCTGATTATTTTCCTCCTTGCCACACTACTAAGAAGGTACCTGTTATGACAACTAAAAGAAAGTGGATTCCCTTTGGAGTCTGCTATTAAGCTGGTTTCATTCCGTTAATGTAATATTTCTTCCTGGGAAGTTTTTTACACTAGAAGATCAAGCCAGTTGCAAATGAATTTGTTGCAGTGACTCGGGGAGTCTGAGTTAATTAAATCCATTAAGTAATTGTGAAGTTATTTCCTTGCAGTCACTAGATGCAGAGTGCTGTCCTCTTTCAAGTGTAACTGTGGTTTGAAAAACGGAGAGCTCTGAAGCTTCTGAGACTCACCTTAAATAACATTTCCCAACTGAGTGGATACCATTGTTCTTCTCATTAGGCAGACTCCAAGCTGTGCCCGTTAAATCCCTGGTAAAGTTTCTCAAAGTGCCCAGCTTTCTGGTAGTAGATAATTGTTGCCCCACTCATATTTTGGCACTTGAATCCCACAGATTTCAAGTACCATTGAGGACTTCTGACATCAGTAATATGGAAGGGGCCCAAATTATAAATGATCAAGAAGTAGTCAGTTTTTATCCAGAGCTACTAGAACTGAACGTATGCATACTCTCGTTGGGTTGTACAAATAGCCAAGTAAAGTATATTTGCTTCAGGGTTGGCAAAAAGAGAGTATTGAGAATCCGACCAGGTACATGGTGGTGTTTAATGCTGGAAGATAAGTAACGTTCAGTTTCTGGGACTACTTGAAGGGCAGGGAGAGTTAAAAAATCCAACTCTAGCTATGCATCATGAGCACTTTGAACTAAAAAGTTGGGTTCTCCAGACCAGAAGAATCTGGTCCATCTAATTCATGTCTAATGGAGATTGATGGCACTAGATAAACGTTAATGAACTGTTTGCAGTGCAGGCTCCTTGGGGCCAGGGGCTTACTCTTTCTCTTCATAATGTAGGGAGGCAGCAGGCTGTCACTTGATGAATACTAGTGATTCTCATTACAGATCTAAATGTATTCTGGTCCCATGTTACCTTCATTCTTACTGCTCTAGATTGTAAATGCAGGCAGGCTGATTCACAAAACCCAGGCACTGAAAAGCATTACCATGTTTACCAGTAGCTGAACCCATGTTGTTCTTACTGCTGTGCATCTTATCAACAGGCTGCTTTTTGTCTGGGTTTTTGTTTTGGAGGGGTTTTTTGGTTGTTTCTTTCCTTTCTCCTTTATCATATCATCTTGTAATGTGGATCTGTCTTTTCCAGAAGGAAGTTAGAGTGATTTGCATGGCTATTGCCCAGGAAAGAGGTGGTGTATTAATAAGGCAGGAATTAGTACTGTGAATTTGAATGAAACAACAGCGATCTTGCAGATTTGCAGCAAAGTTCCTCAGCTGCTTGTATTGTATGAACTGGATTTGAGATTATCCCTGCATCTTTTTGAGTCACACATCCTCCTGAACAGCAGAGTGCAATTTATCTTCATGTTACCTATCCAGCTTCTTGACCTTTATTGTTCTGTTATCTAGGTTCCACAATTATTAATAGGTTATATCCTTACAGCAGCCTGGTAAGATAATTATTAATTCCAATCCCTATTATTCTTAGTTCAGGAGGTCATCTTTTGGGAATAATTAACTTGCCCAAGGTTACAAAAGCTCTTTATGGGAGAGCTAGGAAATGAAACTCGGTTGTGGAGTCCCATTCTAGTTCCCCGTCCTCCTAAAATTATGTGTAAGCTTGATGCAAGATAAGTCCTTTCTGCAGAACTAATTGGGAGACACAGAAAGTAAGTGGGTTCTAAGACTTAGAAGACTCCCTGCAGTGCTGTGGCACTAACCAGCTACAGGTAGTGCTTCTCCCACTTTCCCTAGGTCTTTGCTTATTTTCTCCTCTGTGAGAGCACACTGATCACACTTCACCTCTGACTCTGTGCTAGGTGAGGGAGGGAGGGAAGGGGTAGATCTCAGATACTCTACCATTCTCCATGTGGTTCCTCTCTATGAAGTTGCGGCCAAGGTCTGCCTTGCAGATCTTCTCCACGTGCCTCATGCAAACATTTAGGAGGTCATCTCTGAGCAGTCCCATAGATGGGCTCATACTCTCCCCTTCGAGCAGCACACTGTATGTTGGAAGAGATGGAGGGGGGACGTAATTCCGCATCAAAGCCCCAAACTCCTGCCAAAAAGAAGGGAGGAGCGGTTACTGAGGAATATAAGAGATGGAGATTAGATCCTAGGGAACTGGCTAATGTGAGGCTCCAAATAGTATGGAGTGCAAAAGAGAACAGTGAAGATGACAAAGGAGGCAGACAAATGTTGTGTCTGTGAGCTGCAGCCATCTACAAAAAAACACAGGAGTTGGCATGCAGAAGTTCATTCTTCACCTACCAGAGCAGAGACAGCTTCAAATGTCAGGGTAGGTTCCTGCCACAAATGTGCATTGAACTGGAGGAGATTAACGCATCTTACACCAGCTTGGGATTTGTCTTTGGGACAAATACTGTCTTCATGGAAAGACAGTAAACCGAGATCTCGGTTACCTGCAGGAAGAGCACGGAGTCACTGATCTGGTGGATCTGCTCCCTGTGCTCCTTGTCTTCCCGCAGAAGCTTTGCCCTCTCTTCCAGCTCATCCACGATTTCTTTCACATTCTCTGATGCAATCTTTTCCCTCTGATCCAGGGCAGCCTTCACTTCATCCCTCTGTCTCTCCAGGTCACGGATCAGCTCTTTGAAATGCTGGTCCACTGTTGCTTTCTCATTGGTGGTGTAGTTCTGCAGAGGGAAGGGTCAGAGAGAGGAGGCAGCAGGAAAGAGGCAGGAGAAATAACATGTTACACTTCTCAGGGAGTCATCTAACAGAGGGAAACAGAGGGGTGTATGTCCAAGCATCCTCAGCATTTAGATTGTGACTGTGGAGGCTCTAGGTATGTAAGTCAGCACCAGAAACATTATGCCAAGAGAAGTAATACTTGTTCTTGCAGTAATTGTGTGTATGTAATCTAAAGGGCATGCTGTCTTCCTGATTATAAGAGCATATCTTTGAATTCACGAATTGCACTCTCGGGCGATATTTAAAAACACTGTTTCACTTTCTAAATCATGGTTCTGGCTCCTGAAGGATTTGAGGACCAAATTCCCACCATTTCAAAGGACGAAAGGTGCTGAATTGCTTCTTACAAACCTCACCTCTAGGTCCCTCTGAAACATTCCTCAGAAGGACTGTGGATGTAACTATTCAGAGTTAAAATTTCTAGGTCAGGTTTCCAATAATAATAATAGTAATAACAGTCATAATAGTCATAATCGTAATAATAGTAATAACGCAGACGAAAAGCAGAACTGGCAAGACAATGTACGTGTACCACATAAAAGGGAGAAGAATGGCTTTGCCTATTAATGTTATGCAGATTTTCTGGGGTGTCCTCAAATTGTGTTTTCACTGCTCTATTCAGTTAGGGTATAAATGAGAAAAATAACACCACGACTATGTTCTAACTCTTAGCGTGATGAAAGAATTATAATAGAGCCCTGTATCGGTATGGAAATAAGCTGTTCCACCATATACCAGGTGTCTGTTGGCATAACTGCGTCTTTTCTTGTTGCCTTATCTCTGTTTGGGCAATCCAGAGCCCTTCTGCAGTTTGTGTGTGTGGTCTAGCAGGAAAGAAAGCAGCAGCACACCTTTGTTTCCGAATCAGCCTGGCTACTAGTGATAGAAGAACTGTAAGGGACCCAAAGCAGGGAGGTGCCTTAGATCATTTTGTAACAAGGCTGTGCTGCCTCTTCTTGATCTCCTGCAGGGTATGTTGCAATGTTAATTTAGTAGGAGTTGTTGTTTCCAAGACTTGGCATGAGCGAGTTTTGGAGAGTGATGAGAGAGAGCCAGGATAAGGGATGGAGTGAATAAGAGCTGGCTATGTCAGACAAATAGAGGAAAGGAGGAGAGGGATGTGAGAGAGTGGAAAAGAAAATGACAAGTACAGGAAAAACAGAGAAGTGAACTGAAATGAATATCCCATACGCACCTTGATACGGTCTCTCTCCTTCTGCCACTTATCGATTTCATCTTCTACCTCAATGATCTTCAGCTGCAGTTGCTCTTTCTGCAGTGAAAGCTCAGCCTGTGAGGAGAGGACAGTCTCATGAACTGGGGCTGAGGGTGGCCTACTTCAAAGAGGCGCTATGCTCCCACTTATGCATTTGGCCTTGAACAATAACAGCTGGGAGGTACAGGTTCCTGGCACTGCTTGAAATGGGGATCATGTGCTGACACTGGACAAGATCCCAGAGCTTCTCGCTGGGTCAAGACATTCAGCTCCCTCAGCAAAGACAGCAGAAGCACCCACCTACTAGGCTACCGTCATGGTGCCGCTTTTAATCACATTAGAGTCATTAGCTGGAGGGGGAAGAGGCCTGTTTCAAAATTCAGCTGTGTATGCAGTGAAGGGCCCATCCCAGGGTGTGCCTCTGCAGCAATAACAGTTTTCATGTAATTACGGAATGACGTTTGACGAGTGTTGCAACAAGAGGACGATGCCTCCGGCAGGAATTCTGTTTAGACAGGATTGTGGATTAATTTGCTCTGAATTGAGAGCTTTCATGTTATGATGAAGCTGGGGAATGCTTGGAAAAAATAAAAAACAGAGAAGGAGGAGGGAGGAGGTGTAGTCAACCATTGCTTGGCTTAGATCAGCAACTTCACTGGGCTTCATTTGCATTTCATTTTGCACTGGCTTCGCAGAGAAGCTCAGAGCAGACAATTGCATGCAAGGCAGTTCATAGAACTGGAGGCCATGGAGGGCCGGGCAGCTATGCACTGGTGTAACACGCCGGGTGGTGTGCATGCCATGTCTCTGGATCAGACCAGGACCTGGCTGTTTAGTAACGCCTTGCGCCGTTAACTCTGGGCAACCCCTCCCTCAGTTGTTCATATTCACCACGTCCCTGCCCAACAGCTCATGACAAAACCTTTGTTTACGCATTTCAAGATCTTTGTGTGTTTCATGTGTGTACAGGCTGGTCACAGCACAACTATAACTACAGGCAATCTGGCTATGGGATATTCATCCCAAGAGCTATTTAGGAACTACGCAGTTTGCAGGAATTACCTGTACTCCACTGCGGCTGATATGTGTCGCGTTGGAAAAGTTCTGAAAACCTGCTGTTCATGTGGGATCCTTTGGCAAACGGTTGTATTACTCAAAAGCACTTACATTTAGGCCAACAGTTAGAGGCAGGGGAGATGAGGATAAAATCACTCCTGCAGCACCTAACACACTGAGGTCTCCCTGCTGTTAAAACACAAGTTGTAGTTCCCACTGCTTTGCTGCCATCCAAGAAGATAATACAACATGAAAACCTGGGTTTTCCCTGGTGATCATGGTTTCCCTTGAGGTGGAAGTTTTAAAGTTTTCAGTTCTCCGTTCACGGAGTAGAAAACAGCATCCCACGGTGAAGAAGAGTATGCAGTAAGCTGTCAAAGAGCTCAGACCAAGGAAATCAGCCCATCAGGACTCTTGTCTTGGTGCCAGTCACCATAGCATCTGAACATCCTCTTAAGCTTGAATCATGCACAGCTGCATCTGAGAGCCATTGACTTTAGCTGTTCCAATTTAGAAAAAATCTCTGTTTATAGAGGGAAAACAATTTGATGGTTGTTTCATTGCCTTATAAAACAGAAGAAAGGAGGAACAAAAAAGGGAAATGTACTCCAAGGTATCTCAATGCCAGCAAAGCTGCATCCTCACATTGTCATTGTAATTGTCCTTGTTTGTTGGGAGTTAAGAGAGCACTGGCCATCTAAATACTATCCATACACCCAGACAGCCTTCAAAAGTCAAGTAAATACCATCATGAGCTGAAGCTCATATTCTACAGGGGTTCAGAGCACATGGCATTAATTGTTAGCAAAGTAAAAAGCACACCTCCTGGGCAATGGGAGGTCTTGTTTCCTTCCTCATCCCTAAATATCAGGACATTCTTATGACAAGAATATGAGTGAAATCATACAGAGAAAGACTGGAGAAGAACAGACTTTTCACAGATACTCTCAAACACAGGGATTTGAAAAGAAAGGTAACAGGAAAAAGAATCAGGTGGTGCTTGGAAAGATATTGATAGCAATATTATGCTTTTATAGTACTTTTTAATTAAGATGGGTATCAAAGGAATTTTGTAAACTATTACTTGCTCAAAAGTGATACTAACTCCTAACAGCTTGCTGCAGTCATCATATCCCTTCACCCAGAAAGGTAGTTTGGGTGCCTCTGGGATGGGATGTAACAACTATTTAAGAGCAGACCCACACTACCATTTAGAGTGAGAATTATGATTTGCAAGTGGAAATTACAGAGATAGTTCCAATAGTCAGAATGCAAATGACCATAGTCATCCAGGTTCAGCATGGGTTAAAATGCCCATACTGAGGGCAAAAGAAAACACTAGCACAGACACCAGCAAGGAATAGTGGAATAGTACAAGAACTGGTGATGTGGGTACAAAGAGACTTATTCACTAGGGGTGCTCTGGAGATAGAACACGATGTAAGGGGTTAAGCAAAAGTGATGTTTTTAAGGCCTTGATCAGTCTTGGACTGGCTGAAAGATTGCTTTAGCTGTCCACGTACGTCCTGTGTTACATTTACAGTAGGCTGGCTACAGGTACTAGGTATTGTCAACTTCTCCACTTTATTCCCTATAAAGAAGCTTCTCTCCCAGCTTTCTTCATATTTCTCAGATTTTCCAGGGTCAGGAACTCCTGATCCTCTTATGTGATGGACCACCCAGAACAAATCCATTGAGTGAGACTTGGGGTTGAGAAGGGCCTCTTGAAAGATAATATAGCACCTCCATCCATTGTAAGGGGAGTCCCTACAGCGCAGAAATACTAACAGTGAAGAAGCTCTAGGAAATACAGGTTTAGACCATTTGGTTTGACTATAGCAAGCTGAGAAATGCTGGCACTGAGAGTCTTCGAGCTAAGAGAGGATCCCCTGTTAGAGTCTAAGTTTGCTACGACAGTCAAGAGGCCTAAGTGAAAGTTCAGAGTGTACATCCACAACTGAACCCAGCCCTTTTGCTGTAAAGGACCTAGAGATGTGAGATTATGAATCTTGCATCATGATGTGACTCATTTTTGCAAGGCAGCAATACAAGCATCATCATGTCTTAATGCTCTGGGAACCCAGTCCTTGAATCAGGGAACACCCCTGTGTCACCAGCCTGGGAGAGCTATGCTAATTACCCGACAGCAACAACCAAATGCAATAATGAAGCTAGAGAAGTGTTTAAACTAGTTGTTCCTCATACAGGGCTTGTATTAGAAATTACATGCTGAGAAATCAGCAAGTTGTTTGAGATGTTATTTCTGCTGCTTTTGCCATTACGTTTTTCTATCTAGGCTTTAGTTAAGCAGAGGTGGGTGTCAGTGGGCTACAATCTCTGTAGACTCTGCCAGCATCCTGCAATAATGCCACTTGTCACGACATGAGCTGAGGCCAGAAAAGGCTCTCTGCTTTGCACAGTTTGAAGAGAATTCCTTACTTACAAACTGGTGGATTTTCCCTGGGTTCTGCCCTCACTGCAGAGGCATTAATGCAGAATGCAGGCAAACAGGCAAATCACAGTTTGCAGCAGGTCAAAGCTTTCCCACTTTTTCTAGCTTCCAGCTAGGAAGAACGTCCTGCAGCTAACTTGCACCATCTCTGTGGAAAGAGCATCTATTTTAAGCTGTGTCTGCAGAGCAACCACAACTCGTGTAGATTAAGGTCCTACAGCCACATTGTGCCCTAACCTTGCATCAGTGAGAAGGGCCAAAAAATCCTTCCACTGGCATATTGCTACTCTCTTGTTTGCTCTCTATTCAGACAGTGAAAGCAATAGAGAGGGCTCAGATGGAAATCCCTCTGGATGCATGTCTGTGGATGGTTGACTTCAAAGCCCAGTTCAGCCTCTGTGAAGTCTCCCCTTTTAAAAGGGGCTTTGTTGAAACAAGGAACACCCAGGTCCCGTTTCTGCACAGCAGTTCTCTGCTGCCTCTTTAAACCTGCTGTGCAATGTGGACTTTTCTTTAAAGGTAAAGTATTAAAGAAAAGAATCAAAGTGCTTTTCAGTAGAACTGACCTGACGTGCTGAGTACTAAGGCTGGTGCTGGATAGTAACGACAGGTTATTTACAGCTCTCTGACTGGGAGGCATATGTGAAGTTGTCTCATTTTGAGCACAGGCCTGTAAAACAGGTTTTGAATAAAGGATCCCCTTTCAAAATGAAGGATGCTGTCTGAAAGGGGGACTCTAGTTCTGTTGATAAATCAAGCTGGCCAGAGGGTTTTATTTGGGTGTACAAGCTGCTATTGACAGTTTTCACTTTTCAGCTGTGTGTGGTTATTACCCAGCCTCACAGCCTTTTTCTTGGTTGTTTCTTGAGCGGTTTCTGGTGGGGGTGTTACTTTGCTTCTAAATCTGCAGCAGGAAACTAACGCAAAGTGGCTCTGGGGAAGGCATTAAAGGTTTGATGGGTAAAATACGCAAATATCACTGTGTGGAAAATCAGGAAAAGAGTCTCTGTCTGACCCCCTGTGCCTTTTGCTCTTGTCTGCTCAGCAGCACACCAGCAAAAGAGTGACTCTTACCCCAGGCTCCTGAAAAGTGGAAGATGCTGCTGTGTTCTTCCTCTGTCTCACAGACAGAGAAATATCAGTCTTTCCACTGCTCGCCTAAATGCCCTAACTAGTAGGTGTCTGTTTACTGGCTTGTTTGCATTCCTTTTCTCTTAAGCTGTACTGTCTCTGTCTGCACTGTGGAGCAAGCAGAGTTACCTAATTTTACAGAAGGATCTTAAACTATCCCTTGTTTTCCCAACACTGAAGTACAGCACCTCTCTTCCCTACAGGTCTATAGCAAAGGCAGACTCATGAAAGAGACTGTAACCGGCATTAATTCTGCCATATGAAAGGAATACATGTACCTAAAACAAGCATATTATGCCTTATTATGCGACAGGTTTGTGCCATCAAATTGCTGAACGCCCAGATTGACAGTCAGTGACACACACCAAGTTCTGCTGGAATCCTCTCCAGGTTTGGAGTCGCAGTACAGCCAAGGACTGGGAAACCTTTGCAGGTAAACCAGTTGTTCCTTGACAACCCACATTGTGTGAAAGGGTCTGGGAAGATATAGCTGTATTCTGGTCACCAGCCCAGCAGTATAGTTAGCAAATTTGGAGGTTCTAAAACTACCCCAATGCTGCTTGGATGCAAGCTTTAAAAATAGGGCAAGGATGAAGATGACCTGATGTGGGGTTTTTGCTTATTCTTTTCACACTTTGCCACTCTTCCGATTTGTGGTCACATCGCAGTTCAGCTGATTTGCAAGACTGGAAAAGAATAGGTGGTGCACACAAGGGACTTGGAAATGTTCATTCCTCTTTCTGGTTCTTGCTAAGGCTCCACCTTTGGTGAATAAATCGGCGCTAGGAACAAACATTTGCAAGCAGCAGCTATCCTGTTAATTGTTTTAGTCTGAGTGAATACTCACTCAAGTTACAACATGATCAAAACTTGTTGTCAGGAGAAGCTTGCACATGTGTATGATTCATGTTGATAAAGCCCTAAATCCTTTAGGCTTAGCAGCAGCAGAAACAGCTAAAGACAGTGTAGGAACTAAAGCATGGTGCTAACAAGAATGGCACGAGGATTCTGAGAAAGAAATCAAACATCATTTAAATCTGAGGTAAAGTCTCTTCTGCCCAGCCTCTTTAAAAGCAAGGTGTTCTAGGTCCATCCAACCACAGGAAGAGGGCTCTGCCTAAGTTTGGTTCTTCAGGGAGCAGCTGTTAACTTCTTTTCGGTAGAAATGGCTAAGAGGAATTGGACGACCTGGCAGACACCAGACACAGCTTTATGAGAGTTAGCATATGCTATGTTGAGAGCTGACATCAAAAACACAAGAATAAGCAATAATGAAACAAACAGCAGGCTAGCAAGCCCTGCAGGAATTTCTTTACGAAAAACTGGTTGAGACATGGAAGAAATGTTGTCTGGTTTCAGTAAGTCTGCAAGTTGGAGATGACATTGGAAGAAAAGGCAAAATATGTGCAGAGGAAGACAGAGAGAAGCTCTGCATAAGGTGCTCTTTCAGCCTTATGAGAGAAATATTCCTACCACCTTAGAAAGGCTTAAACTGTTCTTCCATGTTAAGGGTAACTCAGGAATTTCCAGCAGTGGCTAATTTTATTTGCCTGTTCACCACATCAGAGCACTGGCTTGGGCTGTGCCTAGGAGTTGGATTTAGCAGATCTTACTTAGTGCCCTTCCAGTTTCTGCCATGGCCTGGCTATGTGACTCTAGGCAAATTGGTTTACATTAGCATTTCATGGGTCTCCCTTCTGTAATCTCTCTTGTCCTGTCTGCTTAGAAGATTTCTAAGCCAGGACATGCTCTTACTATGAGGATGTATAGCACCAAACATGGTGAGACTCTGATCTTTACTGCACCTAGTGGAATAATCATATGTCCACCCAGAAAGCAAAAAACGTGAGACTTGAAGCAAACAAAGGTGGAAGACTTTTGATTAGTGAGCACTGCTCCACACACCAGCCTCATCTCTTAGATATCCATCTTCTAAACTTATTTTAGTAACACATCAGGGGAAATGATAATGTTTCGTGTTTGCACCAGGAATTTTTCTTCATCTAAGCTTCAAATTACTCTTCCCATAGGTGTGCTTGACACTACTATATCCGTGACAGAAGAGAAAAACAAAACCCCATAATCTCGCTCTAAATAGCTGACATGGCAAGAGTAGCCATTAGTAATTCTAGCAGCCACTCATCCGACTACCTGTATTCTGGAGATCCTGAACTTGAGCAGTGCTCACCTTTCTGGCTCTGGGGATCACTACACAAAACTTAGCATGTAGGGCTTTGATTCAGCTTCTGCTGAAAGTCAGTGGTGCAACCAGGGGTGGAAGCCAGGTTCTCCACACCCCCCCAATCAGGTCTGCTACACAAGACCAGTGCTATGCTGTTGTAACCAGCCATTAGAAGAAGAATGATCCCATGGCAGCAGAACTCAGGCAATATCCGTTCTCCACTAAATGCTTCCCATCCATCACCCCTGCATCCCAGAATTACATTGCAGACATGGTTTGAGGAGAAACTGTAGGCTGGAAAGCAAAAGCTGTGGTGTAATATTGAAATGCATTGGAAAGACTGATGAGAAAATGCAATAAAAAGAGCATTACCTCTTTTCCTGCTTTCTCGATCTCCACTGTCACTGTGCTGTGGTTCTTGTGCTCTTGGAACATGCAGAGGTAGCAGATGCACATCTGGTCTGTCTGACAGAACAGCTCCATGGTCTTCCCATGCACAGGGCATTTTCTTGCTTCAAAGTCCCTGATGGGGTCCAGGAGCTGGTGGTCCCGGAAAGCTGCTCCCTCCAGATGGGGCTTGAGGTGCAGCTCACAGAAGGAAGCCTGGCACACCAAACAAGACTTCACGGCCTTTTGCTTGTTATCAATGCAGGAATCACACAGAACATCCTCAAGCTTCACCCTGGGCCGTGACCCAGCTGCCCGGTCAGGCTTGTTGAAGGTGGATCTTCTCAGGTCCCCTGTCTCTACCAGAGGGAGGGAAGTTTTCTTCAGGTCCCCCATCTGCCCCCCAGAGAACAATGACTTCCTCCCTTCCCCTTCACTAGGCAGGAAGCTCTTTTTGGAATCCAAATTGAAGAGGGACTTCCTGAGATCGCCTTTCTCTGCAAAGGAGAGCGGTGGTCTCCTCATATCTCCTATCTGTCCGCTGGCATATTGCATCTTCTTTGAATCTGCCGAATCCATGCTGAAGTAGGTCGATCTCTTCTCGTCAGATGACTCCACAAACTGAATGATGGGCCTCTTCCAGTCACTGCCGGAAAAGAGAGAGCTCTTGATTTGCCCTGTCTCCAAAGATGCACTGCCAGTGCCCTTCAGAGCTTCCTTCTCGCCTCCACTAGAGTTTGTATTCTTCTTCACTTCTTCTTCCTTCTTGGGGGCAGATGGACTCTTCACATCCTCTGGCTTCCCAGTGGTACCATTTGTCCTTGCTGCACTCCCCGTTTCCATCGTCTGAACAGGGCAAATGGGCTTCACCACTTAATCTATCCTCCAGTTCCTGTCTCTCAGCCCAAAGTGGGTACGTCTGCCCAGTCGTTGTCTCAGCAAGGAATGACGGTGGAATGCTGGAAAGCTTCTGCCCAAGTGACGCACCTGGAGCTCCTGCAGGGAGGAGGAGAACGCCTGGATTATGCTAGGGAGACGCAGGGAGAAAGAAAGACGTTACCAGGGATCAGAAGCTACAGCTGTGCAGTTAATTATACAAGGCAGTCCACACCCAGGAACATTCTTGTCTAACCAGGTTTGGGAGGAAGGGCTGTTTATATACATAGAAATGTGTTGGGTTCTTTAAAAATCGTTTTCATTAAGATGCAGCAACCAGTTCGACCGCTTGTTTCAAAAATAAGTTTGCTCCTTGTTGCCAGGAGCTGAGGTTACCTCCTCGCAGAGATGGGCAGGGTCGGAGAGACCATGAGATGCAGAAGATGGGTTTGTTAACTGGGTCATACTCATGCACAGAAATAATTATAGTTGTAATTAAAATGAACGCCTAGAATAAAGCATTCTTAAACTCGATTTCCCTGAGGACTTACTGCATTCAGTAGGACAGGGAGGGGAAACATAGGGATAATACTGGGTTTAAAAGACTCTATTATCTTTATTTTTATTTTGATGTTGGGTTTGTGCAAGGTCCAGCCATCTAGACCTGGAAATAACCCAACCATGTAGCAGAACAACACAGCTGACCTGAAGTTAAAATGGGCTAGTCCTGTTTTTCCCACAGGCCATGTAATCTCCACTGATGTGACTAGTAGAATAAAACCCCCATTCCCTATTTCACTGCATGTTCTCGCTGAGGTAAGGGTTCAGGTGTATCTGATGTAGCTCTTCCCATAAACGTCTGCTGAACTGAGACATACCTGTAATGTACCTGGAAGAAGAAATGATTTACAGGTAGATGGGCAAAAATACGTCTTGCAGGAAAAAAGAACTGGAAAGGGGTTTTTAAAATAGATTTGTCTCCACTAGCTGTATTCCTGGGAAATGTTCAACTTGTTGGAATCACAGAAGATTTCAGAAGAAAAGGCTCTCTACAAGCACTGTGAGTTCCATCACCTTCAAAAGAAAGAGGTTGATCTTCCACTTGTATCGTATCAATTTAGCATAGACTATGTTCTGAATTTCAGTGAGATTGCTCTGAGATTAATGCCCTGGGTATAAATTAACCATGCCTAAGATTTGTGCTTAATCTAATTGTCACAGAATGCAATGGTGGCATTGCTGGATAATATGATTTTTAGGCTGTAATAATGTCTCATTAGAAATCTGTAACAAAAGCCGGTTGGAAGTGTCTGAAGTAGTGGAGGAAAAATCCAGGCTTACGTTTTGCAGTTCTTTTTGAGGTGTGGAGGAAATAGAGGTGTAGCCCAAACCAAGAACAGCATACATTTTGGATCTGACATGAGAAGGAGATAGCCAGGAAGCGCCTGTCTAACAGATCCAGTTTCTAAGGTCTTTGTGCAAAACGAGAGATAAGGAAAGAGAGAACATTCTTCTCTTCAACTGAAATGCAGTTGGGACCCCTGGCTCACAGATCCTGTCCCTCTTACAGCCTGTATGTCATTATAGCACTCTATATATGAGAAATGATTCAGTAGACAGTATTTTCTTGGATAATAGTTGTTGGAAAAGGCCACACCTTTTTCAGTAATTTCTAATGGACAGGTTTTTTATTAAGAGAACCATAGTCTTTTGTGAGTCATTCTTCATTCTGTGGCATAGGAAAGGGCAATGCTATTTTTTAAAAACAAATTTCATAAAAGAAAGACATTGACTGACATACATGCATTTCTTTTCCCCGGCTTCCTCGGCTGAGCTGATCTTTATAGCATTAACAGGCCTGTAGATCTCCAAGTGATTAAAAATACTGGAGGGTGGAGCTGCCTGTTCTCACATGTACAGAAGAGAATCAGCAGAGATTTTCCAAGCTAGCATTAATACTTAAGAAAGAAAAAACACCTAAGGTTTAACACCTTACAAAAGGTCTAACTTGGAAGAAGGAGGCCTTGATTTCTCTTGTTTTCCTGGCAAGAATGATTGTTAGGATTTTGGAATAGGCAGTCAAAAGATTAAGGACTGAATTTTTTCATCTTGATTTTACTGAGGCAAATCCAGAGTAAATGAGTTTAATCCTGTTACTTTAGGCAATCTTGGGAGTAACTGGGCTCAGAGGAGGTTTATGATTGATTCTTCTGTCCATGCAGAGGCACATACAGACTGTCACCCTCCAGTAAGTCAGGTTATGGCTGGGCTTTGCCTGGCCTACCCTGACGCCAGCCATGGCATTAGCTCTTCCATTTGTTGCTGGTGAAGTATGGCCATACTTGAGATGTAAGATGTTGTAATGTTTTTCATCTACTGCTCCAATCGGAATCAGATGGGCTGTAGTCAGCCCTTAAAACATTTGGTATGCTCCATAAAGTTGCAGTTTCTTCTTTGGCTTTTGAATGGGTGGCATCTGTCCTTGCTGTTTAGTTTTGGAGAATCCTCAGCTTAAATGCTGTGCCAGACAGAAAGAGGGAGGCTGTGCATATACACACACACAGAGATTAATGGAGCCAAGTGCAAACTGGACTTCTTGAAGGTCTCTCACCCCCTTTTGGCCTCCCATGGCATGTCAGTCTCCTTCCCTCTGTCATCCTCCCAAACCTGTTGACCTCATCCCCTATCAGTATCAGGGACACTTTCACTTGTCCCCTTTTACCTCAGCTCACTCTCAAGCATCCCGCATACCTGAAATTAGTGCCTTGGGCATGTCCTGCTTGCAAATACCTGTGACACCATGGCAGGCCCACATGTGACCAGCAAGAGCTAAATGCACCACCTCTGTTGTCACTCATCCTTCTACTTCGCTCCGTAGCCAAAGGCCAAGCCCACCTTTTCCCCAGCACCTCTCTGCACCTCATCACACCTCATCGTGTCTTTTTCATGCCAAAAGATTGTTTGCAGATGGGGCTCACCTCTCTCTTGTTATTTCTGGCCTCTCCTAGGAAATCTACTGTTCACGCCTGTCTGAAACTTGAGGAGCACATGGTCTTACTGGTGCTTGTAACCACAGCCACTGCTGGCTAATTCTGCTTGGGAATCACAGGAGGACTACAGGAGTTAAAGAGCAGTTTGTTAGTTAAAGGGTAGTTTCTCAGACAACCTGTGCTTCAGTTCCCAACCATATTTAGAAGACTTGCGCACACACGTGTATTTCAGGCAATTTAGAAGCCAAAGTAAAGTACAGACTGGATGTTTCGTTATTGTAGGCTTTATCTTTCTGCCTCCCAGAGGGAGGTTCCTGATTTCTGTAGCATGAGTTCACACTTGTGTAAGCATCTTCTGTGATTTTTGTGCTAGTTCTCCCTACATTTCCCGCAGAAGACAACTGTCTCCTATCTAGTGCACTGCGTCAAGCCGATCACACAATATGCCCATGTCTGTGCCTCTGACTCAGAGCATACACCCACGTTTGGCATCTGCAGTGCCTTTCATCTGAAAAACTCAGAGCGTTTTTCAAAGGTTCACAAATTAAACTTGACAACACCTTTGCAAAATAGGTCTGGGTTGCCAACCCCATGTGGCAATTAGAGAAACTGAGGCATGAACTGCCTGAAATTGTTCAGGAAAAAGTAAAACTTTTTTGCTATGCAGCCTTTTTGCCTGTTCATTCTCTTATTCTTCTTGATTGTGACCCCTTTAAATCCTTGCTATTTTTTTTATGATGCTTTTGATCTTGTTTTGAACTTGAGTTTTTTCACTGTATATGCACTAGTAAGTTTAAGTAGTTTATTGCTCTTACTAAAGTGTTTTCACTGTGTGATGTGCTCACAAAAATCTTTATGGCTAGAAAAAATTTCCCCAGGATGGAAAAAGCGATAAAATTGGGTCCATTTCAAACTAAATAGAATAGAAACAGTTAAGCCAAGCCTGGGGCACTCCTTTAGACAGGCTCCGGAGCAGAGTTTCAAATGCCAGTGACTGATGAAGTCATGGAGAGTCACAGAGAATTAGATCAACCAGCCCATGATTCACTAGCCCCGGTTCTCACAATAACTCCAACCAAACTAGGAGTGGGGAACCTTCCTACTAATTGCCTGCTCTGTGCTCTACCCACTAATCCACACTCCCTTTCACATCCTACATATTTTCAGTCCTTTCTCATTTCTTACACCTTTATATAACACACATCCACAGCCCAGAAAATGTTATGCTGAAATGCATGCAGGCTATTCCTGCCACAAGAAAGCACAGGAAATCAACCCATCAAGCATGTAGACACCATTGAGCAATGACCATGCATTAACCAGCTCCCAATGTAAGAGCAAAGCAGGCAAAACGAGTTCAAGGCTTCGTGTTGCTTTCACACGTATCACATTCAGTCAGCAATGCATCCAGGTAGATCAATAGAGCTACCCTGGTACAGAGCGCATAGGGAAAATAACAATGCTTCGGGTGTGCTTAAAGCAGATCTCCAGATACTCACAGGGCTTTATACAGGTGATTTATACAAGACAGACACAATTTATATAGCATAAACTTACATTCAGGTATTCGTGACAATGTGGGCTCACCGCCTCCATGTGATATTCAGCCGTGTGTTTCAGAGTAGGCGATAAAGGGAGGGCAAACAGAACCAAGTTATTTGGGGGATGCATTTTCATGTTAGGGAACATGCCGAATTGAGAGCTCAGTGAAGATGGTCAGGACCTGGCTTCAGATAGGAGGGCGGTTTTAGGGTAGCATGAGCATCTGAATAGCTCCTCCAGGGTACCATGGCAAGCCAAACACAAGCTTCCCAGGGCTTAAATCAGGCCTGCAGGCTATGAGCTGGACCATGGGGAATCTTAATTATTGGAACAAGTTACAGGCAGGATATAAGTGCCTGTTGTGTAACAACGATACTCAGTGAGCGTGCAGGAGGAGGGTGATTCACTGAAGGAGTGAGAGGGTGTGTGACAGGACAAGGGCATTAACTGGAGGATATGTGCTGCCTGGGGGAGGACCCCTTTCTAGTGGTTATGCTGAGTCTTCAACTTTGAAAAAGCTGAAGGGGAAAATGACTACTCAGCATTCATTTCATCGGTAGGACAGGAAAGGGAATACCAGCTAAGGAGGGAAATCTATTTGAATCAAAGGACACTGCAAGTGTAAGATCAAATAGGGTAAATCTGTTCATTTCAAAATATAGGCTAGAAATTAGAAGAAGGTTTCTAGACATCACAGGAGCATAGTTCAGGCATGGCCTTTGAAATAGTCTTGGGCACGAGGATCTGAACTGTATTCAAGATGAGCTTGCTACAGTCATCAGCACGTTGCCTAACTGTATGGATGATACTGCATGCCTTCAATGTGCTTACAATACTTGTTGCGCCATGTCCATTTTGGTTTTAATTAATTAATTAAGCCTGTATTTCAAGGCTTCTGCTGGTTGCCTGTAGAGGCCAAGAAGGATTTCCCGCTCCCACTCCCCCTTCTTTGATGATTAACTTGGTTTCTATGTCATTGGTTTTCAGTTTTTGTTTTCTTTTCCACCTCCTTTTCATGCACTGGAGATTGGCACAACCTGAGATGGGGAAGTTGGGTGGAGCTGGGTGCACCTCTCAGGGTGTCTGCTCAGCACAAAAACCCCATCTCCAAATTTGGGATGGGGAAGGAATATTCCTTAGTTGGATTGGCAATGACCAGTGGACCTTTTTTACCTTCTGCTGTAGGACAGCATATTCTTCTTGGCTTCTTGGCAGCATTGTCACAGTCAGCCTCAGTAACCACACGGTCGTGATTTCATGGATGGTTCCACAGGCGAACTTGGGAGATTGTGATTCAGTTCTCTGTTCTCTGTTCTGCTCCAACCTGTTCATAATCTTCTAAAGTGCTCTGGGATCTCTGGGAACAAAGCGTACTACAAGAGATAGATATTATTTATGTAAAATTGACAGTTCATATCATCTCAGGATTTTGGGGGCTGTAGAAGAAGTAATAAAACATTCCACTCTTTGCAGCTGGCAGAACTGATTTTATTGATGGCTGGATGGCTGCAACAGGCTGTACTCCTTCCAGAAAAAGATTTGGTCCTGTGATATAGGTGCTAACATATAGCCCCCAGGATCTCTTTGTGTACTCTTCTGTGAGGATGCTGGGTTTTGTTTCTGATGCTTGGAAATGATAACTTTTAACATAATTTGTTATTGTCCCCAGCAGCAGGAATTCCTCTGTCAGGTCTAGTTCTCTATAGGTTTGGATCTCAGCAAAAAATGCTGAAAGAAGAAGAAAAAGGGCAGAAAGCTATTAATAAAGTGTCCCTAACACTCAAACTGCTCTGAAATCACCTGTCTTTGGCAATATCAAGCCAAGCTTCCCTCCAGGCAGTGGTTGTTTCTAGCAAGGGTAGCACGGAGAGCTGTGCATGGAGAAGCACTCGTTGCCACGGCCTGCCCTGGAGACAGAAACTGTGCCTCTGTCCCTCCTGAGGTTTTCCAGGTCTGTGTGGCCACCAAGCAACCCAGCATGGTGGGAGAGCAGAAGTGAGAGTGCTGCAATGGACCTAAGGGGTCCTTCTTCCTGCCCTGTGCTTATTCACAGTCCAGGGGCTGGTGAGGGGCTACTGTGCTTGCGGGATCAGCTCTAGCCCTGGTCAGTGTCTTCCTTGCTAAGAGCAAGTGTCATCTCTCCCAAACGCTCCCTCACCTCTTGCAAGAGCCTCAGTGTCTCAGGTCGGATCTCTGCAGAAGGCTCAGAGATCCTTCCGCTTGGAGGGATGTTGCTTAGAGGGATGAGGAGCCATCACCCACCCAGGGCAGATGTGAAAGAGCCTTAGCAGGCAAGGTCTTGGCTGCCCGTGGCTTCTGCCCTGCACAGAAACCTCCATTGGAGGCTTTGCCTGTGCAAGAGCTGCTGCTCCATCACGCCAGGAGACAGCTCAGCACTTCGGGAGCTGCAGCCTGACCTCGCTGGGCTTCCCTGCCTGCCAGGGAGGCTTTAGGGCAGGAGGTGGGTGGGCCCCGCTCTGTGTCATCGTTGTGTTCCTGGAAACCAGGAGTGCAGGACGGAGGGAAGCCTGAGGAATGAGGCCACCGCGCAGAGCAAATGACTGAGAGCTCAGTTCTTGTGTCTGGTTGTTCAGAGGAATTCTCATTCTGAAAAGCCCCTGGGAAGTTAAATGGGAAAACATGTTAAAACAGGGACGCTTATTCACACTGTGACAGAGCAAGACAAATATCCAGTGCATGTGTGTCTTGATTTACGCCCCTCTTCCCTTCCTCTATAAATACTGAAGAAAAAAGTATGACAGCGAAAGAAAAATGAGACAAGGGTGAAGGGGGAGAGACAAAGAAGAGGGAAAACACTGGGAAAAGAAGGAATGAGGAAAATATCAGAACAAGTCTGGGAGAGGAATATAAAACCTAGGTAAGAGAGTGCACTTGGGGCCTGAGCCTCCCTTGCTCACTGCCATGAATACAGAATAATATGACAGAAGCCAAGGCAGGGCGAGGGTCAGGACCAGACCTCGAGGAGGGTTAGCATCCACCACTCTTACTCATCAGGAGCAGTGCTGCGCTGCATGCCTTGCCTGGACTTGCTTGTCCTTGGTCAGCATTATCCCTCTGTAGCTGAATCCCACCCTCTGGTTTTAGGGTGGTGGCAACTGCCCGGTAAATGGCTTTGTCATGCCACCCCCTTCTCCAGGTGAAAACAACAGGATCAGCAAGGTGCAGGGAAGGCCAGCAAGGCTGCTTTTGTTCCAGGTAGCAGTACAGAGACTGTGTTTTGGTTGCCGGCATTCAGATGGAGATGGGAGCAGAGGGAAGGCAGTCCTTGAACCAGCTTGTCTTCCTAAGTCCCTTATCTGCTTCTGTCAGCGGCCGCTCAGTGTTTGGGGCTTGGGAAGGGATCTGCAATTCAACAGGAGCATGTGGACACTGGCCCTGGCTTGCACAAATGGGAGTGAATTTTGGCACCCAAAGAAAGCAGCGTCTGATGGAAAATGTCTGATGTTTGCCTTGGAAAGGATCTGGGGACATGCTGATCACGGTAGCTCTCACGTCACTGGCACTGAGCTCACAGCCCTTCAGCACCTGTTTATACCTTCTTCCAAGCCCCACTGATACATGGCAGGAGCTCACCTCTCATCCTGCTATCCCAGCTCTCTCTCCTGGCTCCTGCCTCTCTCCAGATGCATCCTCACTGCTCTGAACAGCCCAGAAGGGCCACCTGCACCCTGAATTCCCCTCACAGCCACCCTGCAACCAGCCTCCATCTTCCTACCAACTAGGACCTCTTTGCTTCACTCCTATGTGGCCTGGTGACAGAAAAAGCTGTTCCTCTCTCTGTCTTCACCCAGCAAAGCAAACCTCTGCAGAGGTTCTTTAGCTCAAGAACCCTGGACCTGACTCAAAGTCAGGGGAGATCATCATCTTCTTGGTGGCGCACAGGCATGGCCACCCGCTGCATCCTTGCCCATGGCTGCCTGCCTGTCCATCCTATCCTCTCGCCTACCTCCCCAGGGCAGGGCTTTCTGTGTGGCTAGCACATGGAGCTCTCCTCCGGCCTTGGTGGCAGCTCTGTCACTGCGGTAGCAGCTCTATGTGGTGAGTTAAGTGCCCATAATAAGGTGCAGGGTAGCAGACTGGACATTGGCAGCAGCAGCAAGGGGCACAGCCTCAGGCCAGGCATCTGCCACACTGCCTTGCATGCCAGCCAGCACTGTCACAGCTGCTGGCCCCACAGAACAGGATGGGCAGTCAGGTTGGGGAACTCTTGCAGCTGCATGTGAGCTTTGGAAGGTGCCCAGCACCCAGAGGGCCCAAAGCTCGTGCATTCCTGACTCCCCACCTCGCTACCTCCTGGCAGAGCCTGCATCTCCAGCAGCAAGTGCTGGCGGAAAGGCAGGATTTGGCCTCCTCGTTGGTGGTATAGTTGTGAAAGAGGGTAAAATAACGGGGGAGATTCCCAGGCAGCTCTGAGCCATGTGCTGGCACTGCAGCTCTGCAGGCTGCAGGAACGCCAGGGAGTGGAGAAGGGATGTTGCTTGTGCATGGGCAGGGAACACCTGGAGCTTGGGCAACTTGGGGAGCTGTCCCTGCTGCTCCGGTTGGCTCCATGCATGCACTAGCTGCTTGCCTTTATTACATTAATTGCATTTAAGTTGGAGGCTCCATCAAGTCCAAACGCAGCCTAACGTAGCATCATGGGGCTGGCTGGCACCCAGGAAGGAAAGCCAAAGGGGTGGAGGAAGATGGGGTGAGAAAGCTGCAAGCCTAGGGGGGAGCTGCAGCTCTGTTCTGGTACAAGGAAGGGCGTGCTTGCCTTTGCCTCACACTCCCTGCCTGTCTCCCTGCACCCATGCAGCGATGATCCTGCCCTCTGAGCTGGCTGCCACAGCCTTTTGGGGTGAGTTCCCATGCCAGGGGGGCACACTGCCACCCAGGGCCACTTCTGTCTGAGAGGAGAGGGAGGAGAAAGCAGGGGACTGCCCTCACCTACTTGCTTGTACTTCTCCTGGAGATCCTGGCCCTATGGCAGCAGGGAGAGTGTGTACGTGTGGACGCACACAAAGTACACGTTGGCTCTCACTGAGGAGAGTGCATGCCACTCACCACCCTGAAGAGCTGCTAGCTTGTAAAAGGGTGTTTCTGATCGATGAAGGTCTCTTGGACATTGTGGAAGGTTCCCATGTCTCTTCCCTGGTGGGCTTTAGTGCTCAGCTTTTCCCAAACTCAGTGTTCACACCTCTGTGATGCAGCATCCTCTGATCTATCCCCATGCCCTGCACCATACTGGGGAAGACGTGGAAGTCCAGCTTAGGAGTGCACGGGAGGTGCTTATTCCTCCTCGCTGACCTTCTGCAGCCATATGCCCACACCATGTAGCATGCAAATAATCTCCTACACAGCCAGTTTGTGCGGGGATGCGGGCTTAGGAGGATGCCAGAGATGCTCAGTCCCACTCTCCCCTTCCTGCGTGATTTCCCTGGCTTGTGTGCGAGCACCGAAGATGGATAGGGCAGCTCAGGGCGGTGAAACGGAGGAGAGAGGAGCTCCCACCCTGGTGTGCGATGGGGTGAGCATCCTCGGGGCCCCCTGCCCGGCACGGCGGCCAGCCGCTAGGTGTCCCCCGTGACCCGCACACGGCTGTCGGGAGCGCCGCGGGGAACGGAGCCTCGGGAATGCGGGCACAGGGAAACCCGCTCCGTGTCCTGAATGGGTTGGTGCGAGGGAGGAGGAGGAAGAGCCTTCCCCGAGGCCAGGGGCAGAGGACAGGACCCGAGCTTTGCTGTATATGATTTCCAGGCTTTTCGATGCTTTGCTAGAGAGGTAAATCCACCGCCATTGAAACGCAGCCAGCCCTGGGGAGCAAGAAAGCTGCTGAGCCAGGTCCCGAACGACCTACCTGTGTTGGAGCCAGCCTCTCCTTGTGCTGCTCCCCTGGTCCATGCCTGTCCTGCCAAGGTCCCTGTTAGGGCGAGTGCTTTCGTGATTAATCTTCATGAAGTATCGAACTCCTTGGAGGTTTGACAGTACCTCTTCCTCTCCTCCTCCCTGCTGGAATACCTCAGATGCTGGAAAGGGATAATTGGATTTACAGCAGGGAAAACACCCTAGATTCCTTCCTGGGGGAGAAAAACACAATTCTGGAAACCCCAGCTTTCCCAGTCCTGCTTTTCTGTCCTAGAAAGACCTTCTCCCTAAGCGGCCTGAAATACACACTCAAGAGTAAATCCTATTGCCTCTGTAGGGTGTCAGCAGGGTATTTCTCAAACACCTTGCGGAATACAGCTTGCAGCTTGCCCATCAACACACTCCCCTCTCGTTCAAGTCAGCTAGTTCGTGCACTATCTTATCAGCACACTCATTATACCCTCAGAAACACAATGTAAACATCTCCAGCAAACTGCTCTTGATGACAATTTCTTTGCCAAATAAGCCACTTCCCTGCTTGAGTGATGGTTATGAGAGAGGGTTTTTGTAGCTGCTGCTGTTTGAACAAGTGAGAAGTAAATACAGCTCCCTTTCTGGGAGCACACACGTGCACCTGCTCTGCAGAGTTTCATCACAGGCAGGGGTAGGAAAGTGTCTGTGGGAACTGCTCATTAAAATACTGGCAACTCATCACTACTGCTTTGTTCGGTTTCTAACCTGGAATTTGGCTGAGGGAGGAAGATAACACTGGCAGAAGCTGCCAAGGGAACTTTTATAGTCCAGGCTGTCAGACAGTTGGGTTTACATCTTATTCCAAAGGATGGCACCTCCACTGGCACAGCATCTCTCGGCAAGCACATCAGGATACTGACACGGGCTCTGTTGGGAAGAGATTGGTTGTGCTGGGGATGACACAATTGCAATGCTGGTGCTGGGCACCACTCAAAGAGTAGAATACTGCTGTGCTAAGCAGCAGGAAGGCAACGGAGCACTCACCAACTTCAGCCCTTGCCTGTCTCTGCTTTCATTACCTGCCACGGCTGCTGTGGGATTTAGAGTAGTCCTCAGGCTGCTCTACCTCTCAACAGGTAACGCAGCTGGATGCAGACAGGCTGGGACCTGTTGGGGATTTCAAGTGCTTCCTGTGCTCTTCTTCAGCATTTTAGCTCAAGCACAGCCTAAGAAAGCCCCTTCAGCTTTCCCTGATGTTTACTCCTTCACTGAGTGACCCAGTCTGCCCGCTCTGAGCCTGCACAATCTGGCTGGAGCTGAGCCCTTGGCTGCGTTGCTCTCCTATTCAAAGAGAGAAAGAGGGAGGATGGGGACAAGGGGAAAAAAACAGAAACTAAATTAGTCTCCCAGCTGGTAGCTGAGCTTCCGTGCAGCAATTCCAGAAGTCTGTCCAATTCCTTCTCCCATTGCAAGGCTTCATTGCAGACCCTCGCAGCTCGCTTTAGGAGCAGCATTCCTCTCCATGAGCACTGGGCTAATTCTTCCCACAGACTGGGTTGGGATGGCTTTCTCAGATGGGCACATTCCCACCCCGCTCTGCCTGTGTCTCTCTTTTCTCTCAACCCATATTTCACAAAGATGGGTTTTTTTCTTCCCTTCCCCATGTAAATAACACCACATATGGCCACAAACGGTATGTTCAGCCAGCAGGGCTGCTTCTGACAGGAGCCAGTGCTAAACTAAGCAAACACTATCGTTCAGCAGCCTGGCCTGATGCCCACCTTAGCAGACTGAAGTAATCCATTAAAGAGCAGGGAAGGGGCAGAAACATCAGGAGGTGAAATGGAAGATTTTTAGACAGGAACTCAAATACAGATTAAAGAGAGAGAAAAGAAAATCCCTTTGGCGTTCTGCACTGATTATCTTTGTTTGTTTCTTGCAGTGATGTGATGACACTGAAGCAAACTTCTTTGTCACTTCATGAACCCTGCCAGACATTACAGCAAGGCACTGGTGCATGGCATGCTTTGTACTATTGCCCTGTGCCCGCATTGCCCCTTTGCACCTACGTATCTAGTAGTTGCTGTTATGGTAACTGAGAGGAAGAATGAACAGAAACTACACTCTAAGTCTAGACCCTTGGTTTTTAACTTTGCTTTTTGGAGCTGGAGGAATTAGAAGTGAGAGAGGAGGTAAAGCCTTGTCTATTCCACGCTGAATCCCAGCTTCAGTGAATCCCTACTTCAGGGAACTGCATTTCATCACCATCTGCAGTGTGCCCTGCTTTCCAGGCAGAGGATGTATTGCACCATGCCATGCAGTATCTGTCTGATGAGGTGCAGAAACAGCAGGCTAGCTGGAAACCTTGCTCCGAGATGAGATCTGAAATAATTACAGTTCCCTACGGGTACACATGGTAGAAGGGGCAATACAGAACCTTATAGCAAGAATTTCTATGTCTTGACATGCCATGAAAGGAATCTATTAGACTTACGATCAGTGGGGAAAGAACGATGGGCTGGTGCTGGCATTGTGACGGGGCTGTGCTGTAGATTTCCAGGGTCAGACTGGGACATGGACAGAGAGTCCATTGCCTGATACAGAGTGAGAAAGTGTGTTCTTACTCAGGAAGCGAAAGTTTCTCATTTAGCATGAAAAATCAGTATCACTAATAACAATAGGGAATATATTCTGGCACGTAATAGCAGGTGAATCTCTTCACCAGCGTTCGCTGAACTGTGAGCAAAGGTATTGCCCTGGACTGGATTTTGATAAGCAATGAGGGCACCGTACTGAGAAAGTTAGCCTTGGATGCAGAGATTAACTGCTGATTCAATTAAAATGAAATGGAAAGATAAACAAAGCTTGCAAATAAGGTTCTTGATTTCAAATAGGCAAATCCTTGTTGGCTAAAAGAAATCCACAGGAATGAAAATTGGACTCAGGAGCTCAGAGCAGGCTTGCAATATTTCTAAGTCAAAGAAAACCCAAAGTTCAAGATGTTTGAGAGGTGGGGGGTGGAGACACCTTCCAAGCGAGGTTTCCAGTTCCAGCTAGATGAATAACCACCTCAAAAGGATGCTAACAGTCATCAGAATGCCTGCAAGGGATGTAGAAACAAGCCAGATCAGCAGAGAAAGCAGCAGCTTCGAGGTTGGTGTGTGCAGGAATCAATGAGAGCCGTCAAAAGCCAAGCTGACTAGCCTCGCAATAGGCATTAAAATAACTAGCCCCGAATTCCCCAGTGCAGAACAAAAAGAGCAAGGAAAGAAGGAAGGAAGAAATGGGGATGCTCTGCAATCAGCATGGGGTAGAGGTTTAACCTTGCCTCCAGAGAACTTCATCATCAGTGGAGGAAAGGGGTAAATGTGGGGCAAGTGAAGGCAAAGGTATTCAAAGGGAAAATGCCAAGTTCCTGGTAGAAATAAAATTCAGAGTTCACTTTCTTTGGGGTAATACCTTCTCCTCTCTGGTTCTAGAAAAGTGGAGGAAATCATGGCTCTTTCATTGGGGTTTTCAACAACCCCATGTTATCACAGGACCAAAGCACCTAATTCAATACCTACAATTAAAAAGGGGACAGGGTTGGGAGAGATTACTGTAGCGGATTACAGAAATGCTACCTCACTCCTCAGCAGGATGCCAGAGCAAATTCTGCAGGGGAGAAGAGTTAAGGCTACATGTGAATGGAAAATGAAATCGATTATGGCTGCCTAGGAGGGCCGGTTATTTTTCTAACCAGATGTTTTTCTTTTCTAACATAATTCAATTTACAGATAGAACTGGGGGTGGGGAGGTGGGGATAACCATCCGCTCTAATTTGGTTTAGCACGAAGCTCAAGCTATTTCAAGGAAGGGAGTGTGTGATACATTTTCTCCTACGACTCCAGCAGATCCTTTCCTGTTACTGGAGGAGGAGATGGAGCTTCTGAGTACTGCTGCTGATCAGCTTACGTACATGCCTGTGCTGGTAGCAGTGGCCACGGAGGTGCTTTACCCTGTGGTTTAATTGCATTGGGCTCCCAGTTGAGTCACTGTGCTGCCCGTTCCTTCAGCGGTGCCTTGTCCAAGGCAGGGTGAGCAGGTTGGACTCACCGGAGGCAGCAATGCCCTTCAGTGTCTGGAGGTTTCCTAACTGCACAGTGAAGAGGCATTTCAGAGTCTGGTTTATGGGCGGGGGGGTCCTCTTGGCTCTCCTGCCACTGGGCTGTGCAGCCAGGAGCATTCTGTGACCCCATCTGAGTGCAAAGACGAGCGAGGCTAGAGGGATGCCAAGTATCACTGCTGTTATTTCCGACGCTAGCATATTGAGGTCTCCTTCTCCGCCTCACTGCACGCTCTCCCGCTGCCCTAATAGCTCACAGTAACCCGAGTCTGTCCCTCCCCTTTTCCTTACTTTCTCTCCTCTTGCTCAGGCACGTTGCTGAGCAGGCCAAAAGTCAGAGCTGCTTTGGGAGGGAGCCCCTCGTCCTCTCAGCATTGACATGGGAGGAGACGAGCCAGCTGGCAAGGAAAGGGGTCTGAGAGAGGGGAAGGGATGATGAGAGGAGGAGAGGAAAAGCTAAGAACCAGAGACAACGCTTCTTGCTATGATCTGTGGGAAATCTCTGTGCTGTTCGTTAGCAAATTCCTCCTGCATTTGCCTCAAGCTACAGCCTGGAAGCAGGGGAAGATGAAAGAGAAGGAAGAGGTGGGAGAGGGCCCAAGTCTTGCTAAACCAGCGGGATGTGAAACCTGCAGCACTAACTGGCTGTCAGCAGTTTCTTACTGCTCCCTGCCACGTCGTTCTGAGCCCGGCACCGGGGTGAGCTCGCAAGAGAGAGGAAGGGGATGCAAAGAGCAGCAAGGAAGGCACTGGAGATGGGAAGGAGGGAAAGGGAGATGAGGATTAGGGACCAAGGGGAGGGGATGCTATGGCCAATGGAGCTAGCAGTTTCCTGCAAGCCCTGAAGGCATCTCAGGGTCCAGCAGTGGCAGGGACTGCACAGCACTCCCTTAGGGCATTTCTTTGCCAGCCAGGAGTTTCTCCAGGGCTGCTTGATACAGACAAAAGCTTCCTCTCTTCCTGTTGCTGTCCTGGCTGGCAGGGAGCAGTTTGATTCCAGTGCTTGCTTTGCCTCTTGGCACTGGAGGAGCAGATGGGGAGATATTGTAGCTCAGTTGGAAGAGTCTGTTCTGAGTTTGGGGTTTTGTTCTTTTTTTTCCTAACCACAGTTAATGTCTCTAACGCTAAGCTAGGCTGCTCATGATTCTCCTCCAAATCTTGCACTAAGCAGGCCCACTCCTGCTCTGACTCAGGGTAGGAGATGTTCAAAGTGCTCCTGCAGGGCAGGGGAGGGGGTTGGCAGCTCTTTGCTTCATCATCTCTTTCAAAGCTCTTTACTGACCTTGCAGCTCTGCTCTCTCTTGTCCATTCCAGACTGTGGCCTCTGCCTGTCCTGCACCCCCATGAGTCACTTCCTCAGTTTAAAGGTGTTTTGTGTGGGAAAGCACACCTGCCTTCTCCCCAGATGCTCTATATGGACCCTTATGCTCTCCAGCAATGCCAAATAACGACAAGGTCAGTCCGGCCCACCCTTAGAAGGGCTGTGAACATTCACCACCAGCTACCAGAGACAAAGCATTCCCTAAACACCAGCACAAACACAAGATTTTATACCCTCCGACATGTCTCGCCTGCCAGGATTAATCATTATACCAAATGTGATACTTCCACTAACCCTGAAACTGCACTGTGAAAACCCGAATGACTTCAGTGCCGAGCTAAGCAAGAGCTGTCCTGCCCTTCACTATCCTGCCCTGGTTATCACATCGTGCATTTAATGCTTGCGTGGCAGCAAGACCTCTGCCACTGGTGTCAAGGGTTCCCTCTCTGCTTCCAGTGCTTTCTGGTGCATGGCAGGCAGGCAGCCAGCCTTGCCTGGGACCTGTGCTTGTTGTCACCATCACCGTGTACCATAGCAGAGTGACCTAAGCAGGGGAGACCCAAGCCATATAGCCTAAGTGCATGCCCATCACATCTGCCCTAGGTGGGAGAAGCTGCTCTGCTAGCTCCTCCATCCTCCTGGCCACTGTGCTGTAAGGATCCAGGCATGGGAAGACTGTCTGGCATCTTCTGTCTTGCTTCACAGCTGGTGGCTCTGGTGGTGGGGGAAGGTTTTGCTCAAAGGCAGGGAATAGGACTGCGTCTATTTGGAGCCTGTGTTTTGAATGGGGCCCCTCTTTCTGACCCCACCTCCTTTCCCCTTTTACGAGAAGCTGGCCTCTTTCAACTGACAGCGGGGCTTTCCTGCCAGGCTTGTTAGCTTTAGCTGGAACAAATTTCCTTTGAACTCAGCTTGAATTAACATCTCCATGGCAATAGGATCAGGGCTTTGTCTCTTGCAACCTGCCCTTCACCCTCAACAAGAGGTTCTACCAGGAGGTGGGAAGGGAACGGTATGCCACCCTGGCCAATGCCACCACCTTTTCCTGGGGAAAAGCAGAGGCGTTTGCTGGGAGGACAACACAAGGATGATTCTACTGTCAGTAACTTCCCTTGGGCAGGGGAGGATCGGGGAAGCTGCAGCAGATGCTGGCAGGTCGTCACTCAGTTTAGATTAGCTTGCTACATAAAGTGCCAGTGAGTGGATGTGTGTGTGTGTTGGGGGTAAAAGGAAAGCAGCTCGTTTCACTTCACCATCAACAGTCACAAGCAGAATTCCGCCTGGGACTGGGTTTCTCTGGTGCTGAGCCAATGCAGTGGAAGGAAAACAGTGCTCCCGCTTTATTCAAACTCAGCATTTTCCTTTCTGCCCCGTGCTCTCACCCCATCTCTCCTGCAGTCGCTCCATCTCTTCCCAGTCTGGCCCTTCATCTCCACGGCTTGGGAATCTGCTGCTGCTGCTGAAGGAGGTTGGCAGGGTCACTCTCCCGTCCCTTCACCAGGTTATGTGATGCACGCAGCACATCCTACCATAATACCTCTTTTCCCCTGCAGTATGAATAAGCCACATGTAAGTCAATGACCATCTGGCTGTTTGCTCATCAGATGCTCCTCCTTATTCCTCCCCTAGTTCCCCCAGAAGGAAGATCACCCTCTTCAGGCTGTTTCAAAACTTGACCTTTCCAGTTACGCTAACTATGCATCAGCCCCAGCCCAGGCAACCCAGGCACCAGATAAAGGGCCACTTTATTCCCTCCCTGTCTCACTCCTACTCCCAGCCCTGGCCCACGTGGGTCGGCCTGTTTGGCAGTAGTGGGCTCTCACTAACAATATGGGGTTTTTTCCTCTTGTAGAGCAAGAGGCTGGTTTTGCAGCCAAGTCTGTAGGTGGGAAAAAAAGAGGCCTTTTCCTTTGAATGCCGGGTAAATTCTTTGAGAGCTGCCTCAAGGAAACCAAATCTCAGTTTCTTCTTTTGGGGGGCATAACAGGGGGAGATGTAAACACTGCAGCAACCACTTCCCTTTCTCCTGCTCCTCCTCTTCATGCAGCTCCCTGCTCCTAATACCCTGGGAAGGCAATGCTCTTCATGCTCCCGACAGCCTGGGGTGGGCTGCAGGTGTCTGGGCAAGACAGGGAAGCCACAGACAGATGCTGTGTGTCCAGAGAGATTTTGCTGGGCGTTACACTGAAGTCAAGGTCATTGCAACTGGGGTCATTGCCCCCAAGAGGCTCAGGAAGCAGAACAAGGTCTTCTGCAGTCTGACATCCTGGCATCAGTGGGGTGCATGGGGAGAGGAGAGCAAGGGCAGCTCCTCAAGGCTCAGGCTTTGCAATGCAGTTGCTTGTTTGATTTCCTTTTCTACTTCTTTCTTCCCCCCCAGGCTGTTTCTTCCTCCTTAGCAGAGTTACTGCAGCTGGATCACAGCAGGCAGTTTTCATTCTCTGTTAATGAGAAACTCCTGCACTTTGTCCCTTGAAACGGAGCCATGTTCTCCACGTGATTGTGGGGAAGGGCTCCAGCTAAGGTTACTGCGAGAAAAGGAGGCGAACGGGTAAGCTAGCTTCCCTCGTACACGTGGTTCCTATGTAGGGGCTGAGCTAGATGGTGGGAAGGCACCAGCTGAAAGCCAGTTGCTGGGGGAATCAAAGCCTGTCTGGCCTTACCCTGCTGACCCTGCGCTGACTCAGCGGGCTGTCTGGATCTCTTCATACCAGGGATCAGGAATTCATCCCCCTACACTTCCCACCTCCCCCATCTCCATCCTCAGCTGCTATTAGCACGCAAGAGCCTACATGCACGTACCAGCCTCCACACTCCTGTAGCCGTGAATCATAAACCAGTGGGATGGCTTCCTGGTGCTGGGGAACAGGGGTCATTCCTCGTCCCCCTCTTCCCACGGGAGCAGCTTTTGGTCAGGGAGGGAAACACCAGCATTGGATAGCTGGGGCAGACCTCAGGTCGCTGGGGCAGCTAGCAGGAGTGTCACTGGGAAGGAAGAGATTTCTTTTCCACAACCCAGGTTTTGCTGCCAATGGTGCCACAAACCTGCTTGGCATCACCAGGGATGCAGCTTTCCTCCCTAATCCAGCCCCGTGTTGCAAGAGCATGTTTGCAGGGAGTGGGCCCCCTCTGCGCAGGGTACAGCACGTTCTTCATGAGCTTCTGCTCCCCTGCCTCTGCTCTGAAGTGGTAGAGCACAAAGTGCCAGGCTCTGCCTTCCTCCCGCTGCGGTTAGTGCCTTTTATCTCAAGCAAAAGGTATCTCTTTTCTTGTTAATACAGACAAGAGTGTCATGACCCTTTTGTGGCTCCATCCCAGCCAGGGATGCTTGTTCTCTTGCAATCCTGCCCCACGAGCTGTGAAGGGAATATAATGTGATTTCTCCTGCAGTGCCAAGAGCCGCTCAATTAATTTTGGGCTACAGGCTTCCCCGCAGCAGCGCCCCATGAACAGCGTGATGTATTCTCTCAGGCCTGGCACTCCTAGGGACTCGCATGCTGCCCAGCCTGGAAGTGGTTGGCAGGGCAGCTACAAGCAGGACCGTCTTGTTTTGTCCTTAGCCAAGCTCTGAGCTTCATGCCGCAGTGCCTTGCGCACACAAAGGGGACTTGCCAGTCTTCCCAGCAGTAGTTCTGTCTTACTCCAGCTCTCGTGCACCTTTTCTGTTCTCTTTCACGCTCCTCTGCTTCCGTGAATCGCTATCTAACAGCGGGCTCTGGTTTTACTCCACCACATGGCTGAAAAGACACATCCCAAACTCCAGAAGAACAGCTTGAGCCAAAACACTTCAGACTCTGGGGTATTTGAAATCCACAGCCCAGCTCTTTCATGAGGGAGAGTTGGGAGCTCCAGGATTTGGGTATAGGTAGTTTCTCAAAACATGCTGCTGATTTCTCTTGCATGCCACAGAATGGGAAGGCAGAAGCATCTTGCCTTTGATGCAATGGAGAGAAGAAAAAACTTCCCAGCTCCGAAGCTTGTGCATTCCTGCTTTCCCCACCTCCTAAATGGGGGAAGGCAGAGCAACAGGAAGCTCTCAGACAACTGTGATTTTTCACTGGAAACTGCCTGAGCTCTGCAGCTGCACTTGGAGCTGGGTCATTAAAATGGGCTGTGGGGAAGGAGAGCTTCCCATCATAAGGGAGCCTTTGGGAGCAGGGTTGGGGGAAGCCCCATCTCTGAAGTAACTGGGGGAGAGGCAGAACCAGAAAAAGACCTTGGAAAGACTGACTAGAGACATAGCAAATATTCCTCTAAGCCCTGGTACTGTGCCCAGCCAACGGGTTGCTACTGGTCTGAGAGCAGGATGGAGGGTGTAAAGGGTCACCTGGAAGAGTCTGGTTTCCTTTGCTGGCCTGGTGCTTCTCACACTTCCCAGTCCCCAGCAGCGCTGGAGCTGAGGCCAGGCGAGGAAGAGATCTTTTATTTCATAGTTATTTAGCTTCATCCCCCAAATGCCACATCAGCAGCAAGCTGCAGGATGACCTCAATGAGGAACAGATTGTCCCTTGGCCTGCCTCCATCTCGCTGCCTGCGGGGATATCAGGCAGCAGGACCTTGAGCAAGGAAGATAGGGATGAGGGAGGGTGGATTGTTTCCAGAAGCCACGCGTCGGGATAACAGCACCCAGGAGCCGGAGCCAAAGCAGCAGCAGGGTTTGGGAGCTGCAGGAGGGACTGCAGGAACTGGCACAGGGGGGGTTCTTTCCGTCATCTCTTTTGATGGCTTGTTGGCAGCCCCCAGCAAAGATTTACAGCACAAGTTAGTCCAGAGCTATGATCAACTCTCGCACTATAACCTGGACCTGAACCAGCTCTACCCCTCCTTTTCCCCCACTGAAGCCCACAGCATGGAGTGACTGCCGCCAGCTTCACTTCATGGTTAGACCCATGGCTGTGATGAGAAGAATATAATATAACAATAGTTTGCAAAACTATTTCCAATGAGCTTAAAGGCGCGCAAGATTAGGTGACACAGAATGCAATGCATCTGTCCGTGCATACAGTGAATAGACATTTTGGTTAACTTGGGGTTTTTATAAAGCTATTTGATTCAGTGGGCACGTCAGTCCAACAGGCTGCCTAAATCTGCATTAATGTTCCAGGAAAGCACAGGAAACATTTCCAGCTAAATCTGCAAGAAAAATACTTGCAGTTCCCTCCAGGCTGATTTCTAATCCAAACTGTTGGGATTGGGGGTTTTGGGAGGGGGTTGCTGCTTTTCTGTAAGTTTGCACAAAATAGATATTTTCCTTTATTTTGGAAAAATGAAATTCAAACCACTGCAGATCTCAAATGCCAAATTACTTTCAAGCACGAAAAAATGTTGAAATGGTAAGTATAAAACATATGGCACTTTGCTTTGGAATAAGATTGGAAGGGAAGAGCTCAGTTGTAAAGCTAAACCAAGAATGTTTTAGTATTCAGAATGAAAAGACAGAGCTTTCTTTTAGCTAAAGGGAGACAGGATTTTGAGCAGATCTGACTATTCTCAGAAACTGATTTTTTTTTTTTCCCAAAGACAAGCAACAGCCTTATTAATTATTTGTATTGGGGTCATATTAGTTCAATTATTAAATCACATAAGTGAAAAGCAAAAGATCCTTTATGTGAAAGTGGATGGAAATGGAAACTACCAATGAGATATTTTCAGTTTAAGAGAAAAATATGAACCACTGTCTCCCTCTGCAAACACAGAAGATTTGGGACAGTTCTGCCTTTAGTCATGGGAGATGAAGGGGGAAGGAGGGGCTTATTGTTCATAACTGAACAATTTTGCTTCAGGCTTAAATTGATTCCAATCTCTCTTGACTGTTTTGAGAGTCGACCCTCAACATGGGGCCGCTTCTCCCAGCCCACATTGCTGCGTCAGGTCCAATGGAGTCAGATGAGTGCATTCAACTGTGCAAGGGGATTATGCTTGTTCCCATGAACTCCTGCTTAACTAACTATCCCCCAAAGCTCCCAGGACCTTGGGCTGGAAGACTCCGGAGTTCCTGTGAACAGCGCTGTCATTATCTTTGCTATGTTACATTTACCCAAAGCAAAATGTCCCTATTTTCCTTTCATGCCATTCACATAATGTGGGTCAGAAGCGACTCAAGTGTTGTACTCAGAGAAGAGCAGCTTTCCTGACCCCTTCTGCAACTAGAGATTGCCCTGAAGCACAGCACCTAATTAACCTTGGTTTATTCTTTGTAGCTGCAGGTGTTTTTATGTCTCATGAACCTATCCTGGTCCCTCTATTCAGCTATTCTCATCTTCTGTATTCTTTTCAAAATGTCCATTTTATAAATCACTTTAATTAGGTTTATATCATTCTATTTATATCACTTGATTTAGGTTTCAGATTGCTTCCGTTACATCTTATATATTGCTTTGATTTTATTTATGGTGTTTCTGGTGCATTTGCATTGCTTTCCTTAGATGGATATCATTTTGGCTGAATTTAAAGCGTATTTCTCCAGTTAGATTTATATCACTTTAATTAGATTTATATCCCTTTAGAATTTGAGGACTTCACTTAGATTTATAGTATCTCTTTTACTAAGCTTGTCTTGCATAGAAGATTTGCACCCTTTTTGTTTTAAAGGATATTGCATAACTCAACACTGATGTTGCTTTATCTAGATTCTGGTCAGCAACCCAATTAGATATATGAAGCAAGAACTCACCACCTGTTTTTCCCCCCACTAATTTCCACTGGGATCATTCCAGCACAAACTGTGCTGATTTAAATTAACCTCTTCTAAGTCATCACAAGCAGCAATGTAATGGAGATCATCTCACTAACTGGATTTCTCAGAATACCCAGTGGAAGTCCAGTTAGTGAGATACCACTTTTATTCCGTTCTGTTCCGTGTACTAAATATCGCACCACCATAGGGAAGCTGAGCACACTCTCCTGGCAGGACAGGGGACCAGAACTGTGCTCTCCCAGGATGCAAGACTGTGGGATCAGTGTCCAGTTGGGTGACATAGGCTCCAAACTGGGTTTTCCTGTCCAGGCAAGTGCCCCCAAGACAGTAACTGTGCAAGAGAAACAGGCACCAGGATGAGGCCATGCCGCCTCACTCCTTGTTTTGAGCTGAGCTCTTGCAGGACATGAAGTTCCAGTGCAAGATCCTGTCCCTTAGCACCTAGGCCAAGATCACAGGAGGAAAGCCACTCTTCCATTTAACAGCCACAGAAGACCTGGCTTTGTATTTCTTACCCAGCTCTGATCATATCAGCGTAAGAAATCAGCTAGAAGGGATCTAAATCCACGTGCTTCAGGGTGAAAACCAACCTCTGAGTGAGATAATCACATCCTCCCCATCCCTGGAAATTGCAGGGAGGTTTTCCTTCTGCACACAGTGATTACTGCAGGGCAGCTTTCATGGGACAGGTTCAGAAGACTTTTGCAGTGGGTTTGAATAGGATTCCTGTATTTGTGCGGCATTTCGGAGCCCATGTCAAACAGGCCAAGAGCTGGGTTCAGGAAAGGAAAAGAAAAAAGCTTTCACCTACCAATGCCTTCATCCTGCTGTGTCTTCTTTGTCTCTCTCTGCCCTCCCCCTCTTCGTGTTTATTCCCCCTGTGAAAAGGACAAACCCTATGAGGCATGAAGCACTGAGGGAAGCAAGGAATGTGTTACTGAAAGCCTGTTGTTTGATAGTTGAATCCAGATGTTAAAGGAAGGAGCAGAGCTGTGTGAGTGGGACAGAAAAAGGCTGGAGCGGGAGAAAGTAAGGAGCACCAAGCCTGCCCTCCCCATTAGACCAGTTGAACACAAAAGGAGTGTGAACTCAGCTCTCCAGGTACAACTCCTATTCTGCCACCAGAAGCTGGACCAGTAGGGAAGCCTGCCCAAATCTTCAATGAAAGAGAAGGGTTGACCAGCAAAAACTACTCAATTCTGCATTCCTGATCCCAGAGGAGAAGGCATCCACAGCCAACGCATAGTCATGAGTCTGCTTCACAAAAGCAACTATTGCTCACATAAGGAGCTATAGAACAGTATTTGCCACGAGGGAGATTTTTCCAAGCATTTCCTAGTTGCTCCCAGATGTACACCATCAGCATGAACTCTGAAGTCTCTCCTTCAGACAGACCAGACTTTTCCATATGATCCTTCCAGCTCTCATGGCCTTTCCAAGGAAAGGCAGCCCAGATCTTGACTACTGTTAGTGGACAGTCCCCACTAGCTCCCACATTTGAGGATTGTCTCTTAGGGCCTCAGGTCCCCTGTGAGGGATCCTTATCTGTACTGTGGCTTCACGGGTATTATTTTGTGGCATTTTACTATCCTACTCTATCTATGAACCAGGTCACACAGACCACAGCAGGAGCAGGATCATGCTTTTGAGTCTCCTCCTGTGAATTTACCCAGGAGAAAAGGGGCAGAACCCCTCCTGTGCCTGCCAAGAACCACTCCAACTGCTCTCCTCCCCGCTCCCTCTGCCTTTCTCATCCTCCCTGCAGTTGCATCCAGCCTCTGAATAAATAAGCATGAGATCTCAATTAATGTGCATCTAATCAGGACATGAGCATCTCTGGAAGAGAGTCTGCATCGGCCGCGGAGGTTGAGGACTCAGTTAACTTCCCAGTGCTCTGCCACTGGGGCCTCTTCATTTAATTACACCCAGGCTGCCGTACTTCTCAACCTTTTAATTGCCCAAGACAGAGAATAGCGTCGTAAACAGGTCAGAAATAGAAGATGATAGACATTGCTTAAAGAGAGCAAAGCTGTTTTAAACACCATTCAGAAGCTTGTTTCATGTAATTGCCAAGAAAAGGAGGGCATTCAGGAGGGGCAGCAGGGAACACTCAAAAGGGACGCTGAATAGTTTTTAATTAATGAAAAATGACTTGAAGCCCGATTCCCTTCTGTAACAGTAAGATCTTTACTGAACAGCACAACACAAATACTTTCCCAGAGCTTCAGATCAAGCCATAGGTCCTCTGTAGTAATACTCCTGATAATAGCTGGGATTTAGTCAACAAGTTGGGGACTAAGAGAGTAAAAAACATCCAATTAACTCTCCCAGAGCTCTGTTAGTTCTGCAGTGCTGTGAACAATAGTAAAAAGCTGGGTTTTGTGTGCTCACATCCCAAAAATAGTTGCCCTGATTGAATCCTTCAGAAAGCACTGATGATTCTTTCATGTAGCTTTAAAAGTAGAGTTTGGCATGAAAATGAAGGACGGAAGATTAAAGAGATCAAGGCAGAACATTTGGGTCTGATCCCTGACCACAGTTACACCAACTTCAGTTGAGATTAACACCAGTGCAACCTCACTGGTGTGCCTGCCCTGACAGCCAGAGCTTCCGAGCTGCTTTGTGGCTTCTGCGCTGAATTTCTGTTCAACAGATTGCATGATGCCTCTAAAGGGAAAGGCAACCTGAAATGGCAAACAAGAGGCCTTTCTGAAGAAGCAGAGACAATTTGGAGTACCTAGAGCTTCTTGGGAACCACTGTGGTTGTTGATTCAGCATGCTGTCTGATGGGAACCACGCTGGCAGTGATGAAGCTTGTTTCTACAATAGCAGAGTTGTGTGGGACTAAGATCAGGTGCTCTTCCCCACTGCCGGGTTACCAGGATTGTTTCTTACAATAAGCAGCTCATTCACAACAAACATCCTCGCTCTTTGATGTATTGGTGGTACTGCTGTTGTGGCATTTTAAATACCTTGGTTTCAAGCTCATAATAAGAAAACTGGCCACAAAGCCTTACTGTAAGTTGATGAGAAAGTAGCAGTAATTATTACTCTCTCCTCCATGGGAGAGTAAACTTCAGATGCTAATGGCCTCTAGAGTATTGACTGATTACTCACATTGGGGTGAAACAGCAAGGGGAAAGGGCTTTTATTCTCTCTGGTCTTAAATGCTTCTGTATTCAGGGGGTTGGTTGGGCAGGAAGCATCCTAGACTGCATAAGAGAGAGTTGCAACAGTCTGATTTTGGATTTCTTTGGGGTGGTGAGGAACAGGACTGGTGTATTCCTGGAATGGATGAAGGAGAAGATGGTGCAGGTATTTATGCATCATCCAGCGTGACAGCATGGACGCAACAGTGGGTGGGTGGTAAGTGGTGAAGACAGGGTGGCTACAAACATTTTTGTTTGCCTGGTAAATTTGCATGCAGGAAAGGCAGGGCTCTTGCAAGCAGCTTACCCACAGTGTGGGATGCTGTAGGACTTCTCACGCTCTCTGTTTCTGTTTTCCTTTGCCTGCTAGGGCTCTACGCTTTTACAGCAAGGGCTGTCTTTGAGTCCAGGTCTTACTGGGCATTGATCCTTCCTGGTTTTCCAAGGTGCTGATGTGACACTGAGCTTCTGTAAATGAAGTTTTGAGGCAGAGGGAATGAAGGTCTGTAGCTTGGCCAAATATTAGTGGTTTTCCCCAGGGATGACAAAGAATCCATCTCAGGCACCAAGGCAAGCCCCATGTCAGATTGTAATCCCTGCTGCCACGCACTGCCCTGCTGGAACATCACAACAAAGCACAGCGGAGAGTGTTTTCTTTTAACAGCATATTTCTTCCCTTAACCTTGTTCTCAAACACAGCTGAGGTATTTTAATGGAATTTTCCTCCCAGTAAAAAGACTGCAGCGTGCACACATACCAGAAACTCTTGGCCCAGACCATTAACATTCAGTAAAACTAAATGTAACTCAGTAACTCATCCTGCAATGGGAACGTCAAACTGCAAGGCATGTTTCACTTTTCCTGCAGTTCAGAAAAGAGATTGTGTGCATGAAGAGTGTCCCACATTAGCAAACAGCAAAGATAAAGAGGCTGGCTGACACTAGTAAAGTATTGGTTTGGCCACTCACTTTGTCCCAAAGTCTTTGAGCTGCACTTGCCATTCAGTACTTCTCCACTCACCACTAACCTGGTCAATGCCTCTTGCAGGGATGCTGACCAGCAGTGTCTGTCCATTTCACTTGTCAGCTTTCAGTCTCTTTCAAATCTCAGCAAAGCTCTGCTTCCTGTGCTCCCTGATTACTTTTCTGTTCTCTGCTATCTGCCAAAGAGCGACTTGCTCTTTACTTCTGTTTGCCTGCCAGAGTTTGGAATCCCCTTCCCACCTTCCAATACTTCTTGCCTGTGTGTCCATTCATTTTGGGACTGGGCTCAAATCTACCATTCCCGGGTCAGATTCAAGGTTCAGTTGTAGTCCGCTCAAATTGCAATCTGCACGACTACGGCATTCCTGGCAAGATGCTGAGCCTCATTGAGACAGCCTGTTTTCTGGTTTCCTTTGCTCTAGGACGTACCAGGAGAAAAATTATATCACTTGCTCCAAGCCAACTTTGTTAGCTCGGCAACACAGAGAGGAACAGTCCTGAATTACCTCTTGCACCCCAGGATCCAGGTACGCAGTAGGCACTGCTGAAACCTGCAGCTGACAGAGTGTATTCCCACAAATGCATATTGCTACAGAGAATGCAGGCTTATCCCTCCTTGTGCTTCATCACATCGCATCCAGCACAGACAGGGGACCACACTGTGTTCTGGTGCTTGGGGGTCAGTTGCAAACTGAAGGACCTGAAGTAACCCTGGTGCCACAGGGAAGTGGATTCCAGATTTGGGCTGAGAAGCAAGTACGGCCCTATGGACTGGAAGTCTTCCAAGGGTTATTTGTGCCCACTGACCTCATGGCACTCCTCCTTCCAGCCCCCGCTGGGGTCCTCCTGTCTTTTTGCATAATCTTTTCTGAATAAATACACTGTGAGTGGGGCCTTCTCCTTTGTATGTTTCTACCTTGTGGGCCCTCCCTCTCTCGCATCCAAGCTGAGCCATTTCTTTTCTCCCCTGTTTGCACCCCTTAACTTTTTCCTTTCCTCAGCTCTCATTTTTAGCACTGGTATTGTCCTGAGAAGTGTTTCGAGGAGACAGTTTGTTTGAGGGAGGCTGTGAAAATTTAGGGTTACAACTTGCGCAAGGTCCCACAAAAAGCACTATTTGGAGAAGAGTGATCTCTCTGCCTGGAAGCATGGATTTAAATGGTCGTTTCCTTTTTATTTCTGTGCTTCTCCTTGCAAAGCTCTTGCTCTGAGACCCTGATCCTGCTGCCACAGTGACCTTTGTGTTTGCAGAGAGACCTTTTGAAATCAAAGGGGCCCTTCACGAGCATCTGCCCATCTGGAAGTGATTGCAGAACTGGGTGGGTGAAGGGTAGATCGGGAGCCTTTTGACTGTGACCTGCAGAGTCTGAAGTGACCCAGGCCCACATGCCTGTGAAAGAACATCTGAAGTGGCCCAGGTTACATGCTCCGGGGCAGGAATTCATCCAGCATGCCTCGTGACAGACCTGTAACGGTGCACTGGCTGGGCAATCATGTAAATGTCGTTTGATTCACAACAACCACACGTTTGGAGGACTCTATTTGCACAGGCAGGAGAGCCGGGCTTTGTTGTTAACGCTGCCTTCTCAACTGCAGTTTGTAGATAGTTATGTATCCCGTGGGAAAACACCCAAACCACCCAAAGCAAGCACAGGATTGCTCCGAAGCTGCCCGGAGAGGACGTCTATCTCCATCCTCCCGCTGCACCCAGCTGACGGGAGGGAGCGAAGCATGTGCGGGGCTGCTCCCCGGCCCGGAGATCCCTATCCCGGCCGTTCTGCGGACTCTGCCCGCTCTCCCTTCCCCGACCGGGCGCAGCCGCGGGCCGGCGCTGGCCCTTTAACGGCGGGGCGGTGCGCTGCCTCGGTGGGGCAGGTCCCTGGGCCTGGGGAAGGAAGTGACGGGCGGGGGGCCAGGGAAGAGCCCGCCGAGGGCTTGAATGAAAAGGGCGAGCGGGCGGCGCGCCGAGCCACCCCAGCGGGGCCGGGGCTGGGGCCGCGGCGGGGCTCCTTCCCACGCCGCCGCCCGCCCCATGCCGGCGCTGCCCTGAGCCCGCAGCGGCCGGCCCCGGCTCCGTGCCCCGACGGGGCGGGCGCGGGGGGATGCGCGGCCCGCGGCACCGGCTGCCGGCGCTGCCCGCGCTGCTGTGGCTGGCGCTGGCCCCGCTGCCCGGCACGCCCGGCCCCGCGGCGAGGGCTGAGCTGCGGGTGCGGGTGCGGCTGCCCGGCGGGCAGGTGACGGAGGAGAGCCTGCAGGCCGACAGCGGCTCCGACTGCATCACCCTGGAGCTGCGCACGGCTGACGGCGCCCTCGTCACCCTCACCGCCGACTTCAGACAGGTAGGGCTCGGGCTCCCGCCCCGCTGAGTCGTCCCAGCCCTGCGGGAGAGGCATCCCCGGCGAGCACGGGAAGGTGCCGGGAGGAGGGTTCCCCGGGGGGGATGTGTGCGCTGGGAGCCTGTCTCCATCCGTGGTCCCCCCAGCCCTGAGGAGGGCGGCGGGGGGATAACCCGCAGCGCGTTTTGCGGGTCTGGTCTCCCACGGTGGTTCCCCGAGGAGATCAAAGGCTGCGGCTTGGGAATGCTGGCGCATCACACCTCGCGGGTCGGCGAGAGGATCGGGTCAGGGCTCTGGCATGTTTTTTGTGGCATGAGCGCTATGATAGCGGTACACGAGGTCCTTCCGGACTTGGGACTGATTTGGAGCTGGGGAAAACCCTGGCTGAGGTTGGAGGGTCCTTTTGCTTGTGCAAGGAAAAGTCCATCCAGCACAGTTTGGGGTCTTTGTTTGCAGTCTCTACAGAGCAATTCACTCATGTTTAGCTCCAAGTCTTTTAGGCAAGCTACTGTCCCCAGTGGTGTTACACCTGTACCTTGCGCTGCTTCTGTACTCTGGACAGGAGTGTCTGTGCGGTGGGAAGACCCTTCTGGATAGGGTTTTTATGCTCTGCTCTATCTCCAGGACATCTCTCTCCATGATGCGTGTGGGGTACAGTTAGTTCCATAAGTGGACTCCTGCTGCCTTTAGGAGCACGTTTGTGGTGTGGGAAATGCTTGACTGATAGCTCTCTGCGGGACTGACAACAGCCCCCCTGGAAGGGGAGCCTTTCCCCCCAGCCCATTGTGCAAGAAGTGGCCTCTCTGCAGGGAGATGATACCTGCTGAGCTGAAGCCCAAGATCCCATAGTGAGAAGTAAATGGTAGCTTCTGGGCCAGCATGGCATGCTTCAGAGCACGCCAAGCCTGCCTAGATGCATTAAGCTTTGTATTGCACAGGGAAGAGCTGTTTGCCACCATGTGGGTGGTACGGATGTCCAGTGGCACAGAGGTGTTATCTCGTTCCAACCCTCTGTTCAGACTGTTTGCTCGGGTGGACTTTGGTTTGCAGCGGGAGGAAGCTCAAAGCCACGAGATAGGAAGGCATTGTGTCCCAACCTGTTGTGAACCTTGGAGCCTTTTGCCAGGGATGGTTCTAGTGCCTCTTCCGCTTTCAGCTACACTCTTCGGTCTCAGCCTCCTTGCAGGCATCTCAGATGGTCCTCTTCCATCTGGAAGGTGCAGGGGCAAGCCCACCTCTTTCTGATGGAAAAGCCATGGTGATTTTGGAGGTGATAGCATGCTCGCTGTACTCCAGCACACATGCAGGAAAGCAGACCTATGATTCCTGTTAAGACAAGGCAAGACATGGCACATCAGGGAAGTTAAGGGAGGGAGGAAGGGCTTCTAAGTCAAAACTTGCATACTGTAGTGTATTCTTAGCCAAGGGCAATTCAAACTCAGTACAGTTCCTCTAAGTAGGCCCTTAGGGATCAGTGGGATGTGACAGGGGGACTTCTGGTGTCCTGAGCTGTTGATCATTTCAGCATTTTTCACTTCTTTCAGCTCTTCTTGAGGGGAGCTTGCTCTCAAGTCTCATCTACAAACCCAACAGAGTGTATCTTGGCTCTTATCTCGCTTTCATCCTTGTTATAGTTGAGCTGCTTCTAGGTACTGCTTCTCTGAAGATATCTTGACTTGAGTGTGTTAAATCCTTAGCTCCATGCATCCCTCCAGCTCTTGCTGGCAGTACAGAGGAGATGGTTGCTGGAAGGCTTGGCAAGCATCAGGCTTGCAGAAGTCCATTGCTAATCCTCAGTTTTAGAGCGATTGTGTACAGACCCTCTCTGTTCCATGGCTTTGCTGGAAAGTAGCTGGAAAAGGCCAGAAAAACATAAAGGATTGAGGAGATGAGGTTGTGGTGCAGTGAGTAATGATGTGTGCAGGCAGCTGCCTGGCCAGGCTTCCCCTGCTGACCCGGCTGCATGCAGGCATTTCCCTGTTCTGCTCTGGTGCTCATCTCTCAAAGATTACACAACTTCTCCTCTCTAGAGAGAAGGTCTTGAGGCTCTTAGCCTTGGTAGAAGCAGCTGGGGTTGTTGATCTGGCTTCCCCGAGCTAGATTGTGTGGTCATGCTGTGGCCAGGATGCTGAGGTTTTGCACAAATGATTTTTCCACTTCTCTGGCTTAAACTGCGGGGGGTTAGTCCAAAGGCAGACCTTTTTTTCTCCTTTGCTGACAAGGAGTTGCTGCTAGACTGGAGAAGAAAGGACTTAGAATGAGATCACAGTACACTGCTCTGCTCTGACAGTGGTGGAAGCTGGGTGGACTTGAGTGGTGGTTAAGGCTCCCAGAGAGGTGGGATTTTAATTGCTCTTCCACCCCTGCCTCTCCTTCAGAGCTGAACCTGAAGGATTCGTGTCCTCAGAGCACCCCAGTTTCTTTCCTCATTCTATAATGCAGCGCAGACCAGTCAGTGGGAGTTCAAACTGGGACTTGATGTTTTCTGGGTAGTGCAGTAGTGAAGATCATTTCTTGTAGTCTAAAAGAATGTGATGAAAACACTTCTTTTCCTGCATAGTACTGTCAGGCATAAAGTGCATTGCAAAAATGAGGGAGGGAGACAGCACCCCTAAATGTTGTGTCTAATTTGAATAGCGTGATCTTGCCAGTTGTTAAACAGTGGCCTGAGAACTAAGTGGGTGGTTATATTCCAAGGTCAGCACGAAGATATAGAAACCTTTCTTTTTCCTCTTGATTGCTGGAAAAGTTGTGTTGGAAACACAAGGGAGAAAGCATGGGCAATGATGTTTTAACGCTTGCACTGCCAGTCTTTTCAGTTTCCTTGTTAATAAAGCTGATGTTATGTGATATTCTGGGTGCTGTTTTGAGAATTTCCTTGTGCCCCAAGGGCCCATCGTGTTAAATGCTAAATGACCAGATGATACGGGAAAGCATCTCTCCAAAGATAATGTCTGTGTACTTTGGAAAGCGGTCTCTTTTCTGTAGAGATACCAAAAGTGTAAAAGAGGGTCATAAGGAGGCTCTGACAGTTACTTTTAGTCATCGCTCAGGCTGTGGGTGCTGAGCATGAGGATGCTTAACTAGAGGATGTTCTTCCAAGCATCTTGGAGCAATGTGGGGATTTCCGGCTGCTCAGTGCTTGTAAGAATCAGGGTCAAACCTTATTGCTCCGGAAAATGTGGGTTCCCCCCAGCACATCCTTAATTCACCTTTATAGATACTGTGATATAAGAGGCAAGACACCAAAGTTTCTTCATTCTAGTAATTTCCAGTAGGAGAGGGGTTAAAAACATGACCCGACCTCTTCAGGGTAACTCAGCTGGCTGGACCCCCAGTGTGGATGCAGTAACACATTCTCTGTGTTGTACAAGCACAAGGACTTTCTGGCCAGCTGTAGCTGTTCCCCTGGGGCAGTGCAGCAGGGCCCTGACCACAGCAAAGGCCGCTGACCGGGTAAGGAATATGGCCCAGGAGTGCTGGTGTTACCCAGTGCCCCAAGCAGCACATTCCGCTTTGCATGTATCCCCCACTCTGAGCAGGAATGCAACAACAAAGACTAAAGTGGTCCCACAGCAGCGCTAATGTCCTTGGGGAGAGAAATTTGGCAGGAAAGCTGAATGGGTTGCAGGGAGGAAGGCATTGAAATAATTTATTTCCCTGGGAACTGGTTTGCTCCACTCAACATGAAGTCAAGATGCTGGGCTCAGATCTAGACCACACAAGCTTGTAAGTCTCTACTGGGTAATCTAGAAATGGACTAGAAAGGGAGGTTGAATTGTTCTTATACATCAGATGACAGTCCCTGGAGGGAAAGGAGGTAAGGAGTTCAATGATTTCCCTGCTGCTCCTTGCAGGCTGGTCTTTACTGGAAGTCCCTTTGGTAGGTGCAGGCAGCCTGAGCTGTTGGGAGTTCAGTACGCTGATTTCCTTTCTGCTATAAGGAAAGAGGAGCTGCTCTCTGCTCACTGTGAAGGCCAAGGCTGCGGTTACCTCCAGTGCCATGGTTAGAGCAGGGCTGCAGAACTGGTTGTTCTCTGTAACACCAAGTGTTTGTCATCCAAAGCTGAACAATAGCTGTAACTGTACCCGCCACGAGTGCGGGTCAGGGCCAAGGACTCTCATCGCCCCCGTGATGAGTTCATCTGGAGAGTCCCCACATTGCAAAGGCAATGTTCTGCTGGGGCTTGTTCCCTGCTGGGAAGTTTTGCAGAGACCCAGAATTAAAGGTGTCGTTTGTTGCCTTGGCCAGGTACCCACCCTGGCACTGATTCACGCTGCTCCTGCTGGTGGGGAAGAGGTGGGGAGGGAAAGGTGCTCTCTCTAAGTAGGAAGAACACAGTGGCTCTTTCCGTGTGAGAAGCGTGACATGTTTGTGGTGTGACAAGCTTCAGTTCTTGCTTCACCTGAGGTTGCATAGTCAGGGCAGGGAGAGCTGGGAAGCTAGGGAAAGCCAAACAAGTCTTTGCGACACAGGGGTGAAGCAGGGCTTCCTTCAGGTGTCATGGAGTAAGACACTGCTGAGAGAGGTACATGGGCCAGAAGCACTAGGGACACAGGGAGAAGCATCCTTCCATCCCCTACCAATGAGCTCTTCTAGTGATGAATTTTGCACGGTTTTTCCTATGTGCTGGGAATTCAGAAACAAATAATTGAAACCTTTGTCCAAATGCACCACTGAACAGTGTCACTAAATCCAGAAACCCTTTGTATACTCTGGAAGTGGCACTTCGGGACCTGAACCAACTTGGGAGGGACCTTATCATTGCCTGGACTGTGTGAGGACAAGTGAGGGAAGGCTGCAGAGGAATTTTGGGTCTGCTTGCCCTAAGTAATACAGGGAGATAATGGCTATGTGATATTTGGTTAACAAAACAAAATGAGACTCCTTGGAGGTTTGCCTCCCTCCTTGGTAAAGGACAGAAACCCCCAGCTGTTGTTTGAGGAAGCCATGGATGTGGGATGAGACCTGGCAGCAATTTGTCCTTGCCACAGTGGGATTGCGAAAACCCTTGCTTCTTTACAGGCACCAGTTATTTATGCTGCAGGCTTTTGGGTGGGATTGAACCTGGGAACTACACCCCTGTGCTCAGGTAGCAGAAGTATGAGACCTTTGACTTTGTTCTTTTGGCTGGAGCCTTTCTCTTTGACCCTGACTTCTCAGTTCACCCCAGTGATGCCAAAGATCGGTGATTCTCAGTCTCTTTATATATCTCTTTGTCAGGAGGTGAAGATCTTCCGTGCCTTAATCCTGGGGGAGCTGGAGAGGGGTCAGAGCCAGTTCCAAGCGCTCTGCTTCATCACACGGCTTCACCGCAACGAGATCATCCCCAGTGAGTCTATGGTAAAGCTGCGGCAGGTAAGAGGCAACCTGCAGCTGGTTTCAGTCCCAGCTCCACATCCCAGTCCATCCAGGGTTTCTGGATACTCTTCCCAGGCAGCTACGTGATTGTTCAGCTATTAGACCTACCTTTGACCACCCTTCCTGCTTGAGAGACTTGGTATTAAACTAAGTTCATCAACAGTATTGATTCTGTTCTATTAATACACTAGAAGGAGGCATGATTTAGTCAAGCCTAGTCTGTATCAAAGGGTGGGTGCATGGCTAGAGCAATGCCATGAAAACCTCTGCCCCACACTGCCCAGTGAAGTAAGAACTGATTCGTTGAGAAACAAATCAGAGCAGTGATAAACTATCGTAAGTTTCGGCATCAACAGAAGTTTAAGTGCCTTCCATCCAGATAGGATGCAGGTGCATTTACAGGGGAACATCCATTTGCCCGTCTTCTGTTGGCATGAAATCACAACGTGCTATAAGGAATAATTTGTTGCAGCCAAGATCCAAGTTTTCATTATTTCATCCTCTGCAGAAGAATCCCAGGGCAGTGCGGCAGGCTGAGGAGGTGCGGGGCCTGGAGCATCTCAGCATGGATGTAGCTGTCAACTTCAGCAAGGGGGCCCAGCTGAGCTCTCACATCCACAATGTCTGTGCAGAAGCCAAAGAAGCAATTTACACCCGAGAAGAAGATGTCAAATTTTGGCTGGAGAAAGGTAAGTTTCCTTCGGTTTCACTGGCCCTGCTCCTGTCAAGTTGGCACTCGGCTGTGATCTCTCCTGCCAGGTTTCTAGTGATCAGCGCAGATCACTTTGGCTTCTCTGTAACTCTTTAACAGTGAATAAGGCATGTGTATTGCTTGCTTGCATGTCCCATTGCACTAGTCTCTTTGTCAGTATATCTGACTTATTTTGGCGGTGCTCTCCTAGTGAACCTGATTAGGCAGGTATTTTCAAGGTAACCTTTCACCTGGTCCACCACCCAAAAGAAATATGTTCTTAATGCACTTTGTCTATTTTTTGGCTTACTTTCCCCAGTGCCCTTTCTTCTCCCATGGTTTCTCTTCAGACTTGTGTCCACTCAGCCCCTGTCTAACCTCATTCTACTCTGCTGTCTTGGACACTGTGCAGAGGGAGCAGCACTTGCTTTGGTGGCTCCCACCTTTGCCCTCCTGGCAGTGCCCTGAGCAGTCTCTCTGCTTTCTCCCGCAGGGGTGGATGGCTCCATGTTTGAAGTCCTGCCACAGACATCGGATCTGCCTGACCTGCAGCGCTGCAAGCTGTGTGCAGACCGCTGGAAGCCCTGCATTTGCAGCTACACACTGAGCATCGAGTGGTACCCATGCATGCTGAAGTACTGCAAGAGTCGTGATGCTGGGGGCAAGGTTTCTTCTTATAAATGTGGTATCCGCAGCTGTCAGAAGGGCTACACCTTTGATTACTATGTGCCACAGAAGCAGCTATGTCTCTGGGACGAGGAGACTTAGCAGAGCCAGGCCAGATCTTTCCAAGGGGCAGCTCATGTGCTTCCTGCCACCATTTGTGATGCTAAGGGCCTCCTGGAGCTGGCTGCTCCAAAGAAGGAATACAGTTCACAGCGGTGCCTTGTACCAGGGGAGCTCTGTGTGTGTGCCTTTCCTTCTGGCCCCCTGTGAATCCCTCCCCACCTCATACTGTGATAAGCAGGCTCAGCTCACTGCATGTTGAAGCTCTCCTGCCAGCTGCTGGGAGATGTGGCTTCCTGGAAGAAGCAGGAGATGAGGTGAAGCACTGGGAGGGGTGTGTATTGTCCTGCTCTGGAGTTAGCAGATGTGAAAGGGGGCAGCTCTGATCAGTTACTATGCTCGAGCATCCTAATGAGTGGTCAGGGCAGGGAGACAAATGGTCTTGATGACCTGGGTTGTCAAACACCTCTGACACCGAAGAAACCCGTTCACCACCTCTTGGTGACGCAACAGCATTTCCCAATGGGAAAACAGCTGATCTATGGGACCACATACGCTGAACAAGGAAGGTACGAAGCCTACCCAAAGCAAGAGCCTGCCTGTAGCTTTTTCTAGTGTCTGACTGGCTGATACATCCTTCCTCTGGCTGGAAGATGTAATGGGGGGATATATCCCAGCAATGACATTTGGCCCTAAAGGGCTGGTAATTAGGGCTTTAATTAATCCCTTTGTAGACTAGTGAAGGCCCAACTTTTTGTGTTGGTCTTGTGACTCTCCCACTAAGAAAGAAACATCTAGAGACTTGTGACTACCTTCACAACACTGTGGTTGCTGGGGGGGAGGATGATCCCAGGTGGGTTCACGCTGTTGCTTTGAAGAAGACAACATTCTAAATCTACATCCAGTTTTATGTCCTATTCTGCCAGCTATTCACAAGAAGCTCTTAGATAATTGTACTGCTTTGCTGTGCCTTGGTTTCCCTTATGTGTAAAACAGGGATGACACTGAAGCTGACCTTGGCCCTGGTGTATATACCTGTAGGGCATCAGACAAATAGCACTGCAGAAGTGCTGCCTGGTGCCTGTGTCCTTTTCCACTCAAGTTAGAACAAGCATGGAAGGGAGAGAAGCTGTTGGGGTCATTGTGAACCCCTGTACCTCCAGGTGAAAAGCCTTCACAATGTGCCTTTTTGCCTAAAACACAGAAATTTTTGATGAAAAGAAAAGATTTGGTCACAATTATTTTTGTATTGATCACTTAAGGGGGAGAAGGGAAAGGTATTTTAATATTGCTACATGAAGTAAAATACACTTGAAATGATTTTTTTTTTTTTTAAACAAATTATTTATCATTTGTAAGGTTAAATAAACTGATTTTTTTAAAAGGATCCCTGTAGTAAAAGTTTCTCTGTGCAGCGTAATCTGTGTGTGCTCCGGTTGCTTGGGTTCTTGGTCAAGAGTTATTCCCTTATGGGTAAGTCTCAAGCCTGCACCTAGGATATTGAAGACTCATGGATTGGGGGGGGGCATCCTGCTTGTTCAGCATGACCACAGCACTTGTCAGTGTGGTCGTGCATCTCACCCGTACGGTCAGTCCCTCAGAAGGGAGACAGCTTTGACTCATCTCAAGCAACTGCTGCAACTTTGAGCCCAAACGTTGGTGACTAGAAGACCAGCAGTAGAAGCAAGTCCTGGGGTTGCCCAAGCTGGTGCCTGCTCTTCTCTCTGAGTGATGGTGGGGTCCCATGAGGGGATATGATGCAGATGTGGCTTGATGCTTGTCTGGGTCCAGCAGTCTCAATAAAGTCTTGTCTCTTCCTCTGCAGCTATAGCTGAGGGGAGATGAGGGCAGCAGCTCCGGGCCAGCCCCGAGCTCTTAGCTCAGTGGCTGTTCAAGGGAGAAATGTGGAGTGCTGATTCCCCCTAGTGTGGTGAATGCAGAGATGGACAAGCACTGCTGCAGCCTCAGCCCTTCTCTGCATGAGCCACCAAGGCAACTGATCCCTTTACTGTGATTTCTGGGAAAGCCGAAATAGCTTCTTTTTCACTTTCATGGTCAGCACTTACAGGGGTGTGTTCTCTGCTGCCTCGGCCCTGCTGCAGCAGGACATGGTGTGACTTTGTCCCTGCTTTCTGGAGTTAAACCCAGCTGTGGGGTGAGGTGGGCTGTGAGCAGAGTGGGAGATGATTGCAGGCGCTGCGTGCCTTTCTCCTGGGAGCCCTGCGTAGCCCATTTCCGCTGTTGCCTCCTATACAGGGCTGCTGGGAGGGGATATGAGCTCCCTCTGGGAGCATTGGGTCATATCCTGGCGAGCTTGAATATGCTTACTTTATAGCAGTAAGGCTCTGGGGAGCCTGGAGTGCAGAAACATCTCGGCCCTTCCTCAGTTCTTTCGGCAGCGCCAAGCTGAAGTATATTCCCAGGCCACTTTGGGAAAGCAGCATGGTGCACAGCAGAACCAGACCATCACCTCAGCAATGTGGGGTGATGGAGGAGCCTTTTGCGAGCTGGACCCATATCAGCAGTGTAGGTTGGAGGGTGTTCTGAGCTTCTGCGTGCAGCAGCAGCCAGTGCTGTGTCGTGGCGGCTCTGGGAGCAGCAGATGAGCAAAGGACATGAACTCCAAATAACGATGGGCAGTACACGCTGTGCTGAACTCCATGGGGAGCCCTGCCCGGGGATGGGGAGCCCGGAGGTGCAGGTTTCCCGTCCGCCACAAGTGGGTGCTGGCGGAGCACGGCGCTGCGCTCCGCGGTGCGCGCTGCCCGCGGAGCCCTACCCGGGCCAGGGCGGGCAGGATCGGGTCCGCAGCGCCCGGGTGTAGGGGTGCGTGTGATCCGTGCCCCGCGACACAGCCCTGCAAGGTCTCCCTATCTCCCCCGCCTTGCTAGAACTGCACTGCGGTGCGTGTGCCTTTCCAAAGAGAAATCCCCCTTCTGAATGCACTTAAATAACACCCTGGAAACGCAGCTGCTGCGAGCAGAGACAGGAGACCTTCCTGGCACGGAGAGAAGGCGCGGTTGGCCAGGAGAACTGGTATAAATCCTTGCTGCTAGAAAGAGTGGGGGATTTTGTAACGTCTTTCTGCAGTTCATGCTTTCAGGGCCTGTCCAAAGGCTATACTCCATAAATCAAGTGCTGTCTGCAGAGCTTATCTTCCTCCAAGAAGGGCATAAACGTTGGCAGCACGAATGCAGGAAGACGTACATAAGGTGAGGATGACAGCGGATGGATGATTCATTGATGACCATGGAATAAAAAAAGAGCAGCGTATCTGCTGGCATCTAGGCGCGATCATTTCAGGGCAAAGCAAATCTGCCTTTGCCCTGAGAAGGTGGTCTTATTTCCACAGCAGAAAAGAGGATGTTATGATCCGCCCTCTATTTTTATTCTTCCTGGGTAGCAGAGGTGTTTGAGTAGCTTGATAAGGAGGGTGAATTGTCTATTGCCTGCATAGCATGCCACTGGAGCCAAGGGTACCCAGGTGAAGGGCTTTGCTCCCGCAGCTTTTGGGGAGAAAAGCTATGAAATACTTATTTTTTCCTGCTTGTTGCACTGACCACAAAATAACAGTAAGAAAAAGCAGATGATAGCACCAGCTATAGAGAGGGGACGGAGGCTTCGCGCCTATACCTGGCTGCGCCCCCGGACCAGGAGAGGGCACTGCGGCCCTGGCAGAGCATCCCGCCCGGAGGGTACCCGCGATTCCTGTGCGGCTGGAGGTGCCACCGGGCAGCACCAGCCATCCTGAGCTCCGGGACAGGCTGCTCCGCTCGGGAGCAAGGGAAAAGCGGCAGGGAGCAGGGAGAAAAGATGGGTGCCAAATGAAAATCCTGGTTGGCATACAAAAGGTGCTCTGATGTAGGGGGGAAGGAGAGAGATCTCGTGGCCATCAGCCTTTCCAAAGCCTTCCTCTCGTGCCCTAGAGGCCTTTCAAGCTGGCTGGAAGCCACCAGCAAATCCATGTTTGACGCAGTGAAGACACTTGATCACGTCAGTCTTCAATATGGGGAAAACCCAGACGTGGGGGTCATGCTGAAAATACTAGAAAACAGACCAGAGGCTGCCCAGAAAGGCCCCGAGGATCAGGATCTGAATGGCTGGGGCTCCACCACAGGCTGGGGATTGGTGGCAGGAGTCCAGCCCCTCCAAACAGCTTGAAACAAGCCACCCCATGTCACCTTTCTGCTTCCTGGAGCAGCGCTAAACACAGCCTCTAGCCCTGTCCTGCAAATGTTAGCCTGACCTGGGAACTTCCCTTCCTCCCTCTTTTCCCTCGTCTTCCCTCCACCTTTTCCTTGTCAGAGTTCTGTTTAACACAGCCACCCTTTCCTCCCGGCGCGTTGCCCTCTCCTGAGGATGTCCTCTCTGACCAGGCAAGCCGAGGGCAGGCACTCCAGCCCCATAACTGGGTCAGACTGGGTTGGAGGTGAGGCTGGAGAGCCTGCCCGCCCGCCCACCCATCTCTTCGGAGAAACCTGTCTTTCCAGGGAGGGAGAGCAGTATGTGGGAAAGCCGAGAGCCCTGGAACGTGAATTAGCCAGGGAGAGATGAATGTGTGATAGCTTGTACCTGGCAGCTACCAATGGAGTATGTTAACGCTTTCAGGAGGGGGCTGAGCAGCGCTGGAGCTCAGGCGTTCAACGCAGGCATCCTGCTACCCCTGGGAAGATTTGGGGTCATCAAGGTAGCACATGGCAGGGACGGTGCCTGGGTCAGTCAGGGTGACTGTTGGTCCCCATCGCAGCACATGGTGTAGGCTGAGGATCTGGCCCCTGGCAGCTTTCTCCAGAAGAAGCCAACGTTAGGGGATTTTTCCCCCTGGCTTCCCTGGAAGTCTGTTAAATACTGCAGCTTTAAACAACATGGAGGAGGAGGAAGAAGCTGCTACTCTCCTAAGGGTACCGACATACCACACAGAGCACAGATCAGGAAAGGGGAGTCTCCATGTGCTGATCTTAACCCTGCCATGTGTCTTTAGCCAAGCCAGGTTACCTTTTTGCTCTTACCTTTCCTTTTTGTGCTGACTGTTTCACATGGCATCATTCGGGTGCAGCCCAGACCTAGGGGATGCAAAGACTCAACCATACAGGCTTACTGCGAGCAGACCCCAGGGTTTATCAGTGGCCACGTTCTGCTTACTGGAGGGGCTGTTCCCACAGCTTGGACACCTTCCCTTCTGGGTGCTGCCCAGCCTGGCTTGATGCCTTGACCTCTCTTACCCATGCATTGCAAAGGGCAGAGCCCAAAGCCTATCCACGAGGGCACAACTGGGATGGTGGAAGCCCCCCGCTCGCAGCCCAGCAGGCAGGTGCTGCGGGGTGTATCTGTGCAGCTGAGGGCGGGCAAAACCACCTTCCTTCCTCCCTCCTTCCCACCCCACCCCACGCCCTGGTAGCGCTGCAGGGACTCATCTATTCCCGAGTTACTAATATGCAAATGGGTGCTTTTGCATGGGCCGGGCGCCAGGCTGCTGGGTGTCAGGGCACCCGAGGGAGCCGGAGGTGGGGCGAGGCGTGGCGCGGAGCCGCATGCTCACCTGGCCCTGCATGGCAACAGGCAATGGAGCTCTAGGTCCCTTCGGGAGCGGACCCACGCCCGGTTTGAGAGGCAGCGGGTGGCAGAGGAGGGAGGGCAAACTGGCAGCCCCTGGCAACCTGGGGCTGACGGCAGGAGGCTGGGCGCACCGCGGATTTCCCTCCGCCAGCAGGATGGTGAACCTGGAGTCTGTGCACGCAGGTAAAGAGCACTTGAGGAAGGATCGGGCTTGGAGCTCGCTGAGTAGCTGAGATCGTGGGCTTGGGCAGGAAATGGGGTTGCTCTGATCCCTGTGACCTTTCCTCTCTTCTTTTCCCTCCTCTCTTCTCCCACTGGAGTGCCTGGTTAAGTGCCCACATTCCTACCTGGGCATGGATGCTGCCCTGATCCTATTTAGGGGGCTGCCAAGCCATACCCACAATGTGGGCACATCGCTCACGCTGCCAGCCCTAACGTGGGTCAGGGAGCAGAGCGCAGAAGTCCCTTGGGTACCTGGAAAGTGAGCATTTAGTGCCTGACCTGTGGGTTCAGTCATTGAGATAAAGCTGGGAGGAGTGAGAGGGCATAAATTCATAGAGGGATGCGTCAAGGGTGGAGGGGTGTGTGTGTGTGAGTGAGGATGAGATCTGACATGGTTTGGAAGGGGAAAAGTCAATGATAAGAGGGAAAAGGAGGAAGAAATGAATGAGAAGGGAACTGTCGGAGACTGGGCTGACTGAGGAATGAATGAACAGGGATATTCAGGAGGAGAGAGTTTCTTTCTGGGGGGTCTGAACCAGAGATACGGCTTAGGTAGTCTCACATCTCCTCTGAGCAGACCTCCCTTCTACAATTAGCTGGGGAACCAGAGCCATCACTGCCAAATCACTTGGAGATGCACTGGGCTCTGGCTCACCCCAGCAGCGTGAATTTAGCTTCTGTCATCAGCTCAAGCCCCTGTGCTCGAGGGGAAGGACTGCATCCCTGGGCATACCAGGGCTGAGGATGATGCTGGCGCAGGATGACAGCAGTGGCAGCAATGAAGGCCAGATATTGACAACCCCTTCTGTGGCAGGGGCAGGCAGCGGTGTGTTGGGGGTACAGGAGCCATGTATCCTGCTAGTGACCCATGTCCAGTGCTTTTTGTAGCATAAAATACTGTGTCCCCCCAGGTTTGGAGGGGAGAGGGTGGATACATCCATCAGTCTGTCTCAGACTCATTCCCTTTGCATAGCTATTGGCATGCTGCAGTGAAGCTCAGGCATTTGGTGGTCCTGCTATGAAGGGGAGAGCCAGGGGTCCATGCTCAATGCTTGCAGCCCCTCAACAGGCTCTGCCTGCATGTGGGCTCCTAGACAGGCCTGCAGGGCAAGGCGGATGCTGCAGAAATGCCACCACCTAACATGGTGTCTGCCTGCAGAGATGGCCAAAACCTCTGCTCCATGGGTGAGTTGCAACCTCCCCCTGGCTCTGAGGTACCCGCAGCCCCTCCGAGGCTGGTTGGCACCCCTCTGTGCAGGCTGGCTCTCTGTGACAGCCATGGGGAAGGCAGCTGGGGAGCCCCATGGCTGGCCGCGAGCAGAGGCTACGGGAGGCGTGAGGCTCGTGGTCTTGGCTCGGCATGTGAGCCCGACTAGTCTGAGCACCTGCGCTGGGTGTGCTTGTGTGTGGTGTCTCTCGGGGACGCATCCCCCGCAGGCTCCTATCCACCCATCTGCTTTGCTTGTGGGCGACTCTTTCTTCATGAGAAGATTCCCCAAATCGATACTGTGCCCTCTGTCAAAGCCAGTGGCATCACTCCCAGGGTGGATTTGGCCAGGAGCTGCGCAGAGCTGGGTGCGTGCTGATCTTCCATTCTCCCAAATCATCCCACCCTGCTGCCTGTCAAAGGGGCATAAGTTATAAGCAGACTTTTCACAGGGAGGGACACCAGCCTGGGCCCAAATGCTTTCATGTGTGAGAGCCCAGTGCTGATGGGAGGGTGTTTCTTCACCCTTGTGCAAAGGCAGCTCAGTGTGTTCATTCTTGGGGTCCCTGAACTCAAGACCTTGCAGTAAGCTGCTTGCAAAGGTGTGCTCTGCTTCTTCCCTGGCTGTGAAGAGACAACATGCAAGCTGAAGGTGGGCTGCTTGGGCCCCGCACACTCTGCTCCCTACTGAGAAGGTTTCCTTGCAGCAGCGTATACCACTACCTCCTCCCCAGGCATTCGGATATGTCACCTTTAGGGGCTTGGGCACCTAAAGCAGAGAAAATTCAAATAGGCTTCAGGTCTTGGTCTCAGCCAAGCGGAGTTCCCACCACCACCAGCTTTCTCTTTTCCTTTTAAAGTCATCAGGCTGGTTTACCCTAGTGCCCATGTCTGAACAACTACTAGGAATAAGGGCTTGGGAAAGCTTTATTTGCTGACACCATTTGTTTCAGCAAAAATAGAGATGCAGATCCATCCCCAGAGAAGTGTCTGCACTGGTATAGTTTCTTTGGTCTGGGTGAACAAACCAGACTACCCCTACTCCAGGTCTGTTTGCTAGCTGAGGTATAGCAGCACATTTTTAATATGGCCCAGGCCGCAGTGGCGGCTCCTAATAGTTCTGTGGTTAGGACTTAGGCAGGCCTAAGTTGCATTATTTTTCCCAGAGATTTTTTTTTCCTAAGCCTGCTTATTCCCTGCATGTTGCCAACCTGGCAAAGCTGTATGGAAAGAGCCTGCTTTTAGTTGGACTCAAAGTCTCACAGCCTTGGGACAAGATGGAGGGGACAGTCAAATCCAGACACATCACTCTGTCCTTGTTTACAGTGGAAGACCCTTGGGTGCCAATAAAAAAGATGTTGCCTTTATATTGGCTACAGTTCTATCATATTAGAAAGTACTTCCTCTGCATGTCTGCTTCTTGCTCTTGAGGATCCCTTGGAAGATGACTGGTGCTGTACTGCTGTCCATAGGCGTACAGAAGGTGGCCAGCCCCAAACCACTCAGATCAGTAGGCTTTGATCAAAAGGGGTTTCTTTTGCTTCCTGTTGTTTTGCTTTTTCCCCCAAGATATTTAAACTGTAATAACTTGTGTTATTTGAATCTTTGTGAAAATAAACTTCTGCTCTACGTATGAGAGAATCGCAGGGTATCTTGTATCTTTTTTCTCCCAAACTTGCAGGCTTTCTCACTAAAGCAAGCACTGAACTTCTGCCTGGTTTGAGATTTTTCTTCCTCTATTTTATGAGAACTAGGCTTTTCCTTTTAAGATACTCTTTGGCAGCAAGTAAAACTTTGTGCTTTGTAGATTGCCTAAGTTAGGGTCCCTTGGCAGTATTACAAGACAAGAAGATGTTTATAGCTGATGATAATTACTCTTCCTGCAGTAGAAACGCTTAGAAGCCCCACTAAATTTTCATGTCTTAATTGCAGAGGGTTTATTTGAAAGGGGGGGGAAGGGAAATCCCACAAGTCTCTTCTCTCTCCTTTCCCACCTTGTTCCTTCATACAGTTTGAGGAAAAGAAGCTTCTGAAGCATGTGAATGTTTCTGCACTTTGTCCCTGGTATAAAATCTTACTTTTTTTATTGATTTGTTATTTTTTCCTTTATTCATTTGCTGAATAAAAAGTTTCAAACTTAAACCAAAGCAAAACTTTCCCATTTTGGCCAAAAAGCAGGTAATCTGCTATTTGCACACCGGAAGTTTGATTAGGGGAAAGGAAAACCTGAACAAACCAAAAAGGCCTGCCTGTTTTAGTGTAATAGAGGGAAATAGGTATAAAAACCTATAGGATTCTTCTCACCCTTTTGGCTGTTTGGAAGTAATACAAGCATATAGAGGAAAGAGGAAAAGGTTTGCATGATGCCTTTAAGAAGGCTTCCACCTGCCTTTCCTACCCCAGCAAAACCACAGCAAACACTGGCCCAGCTTCCACAGTGTTGTTATTACCCGATGCAAATCGGGTGACTTCTGTGGCCGGGACTGGCTGCAGGAAGCACATGCAAATCAGTTAGTTCTTTAGAAAAAAATTGTTATCTTTTGGGGGTTTATTCCCCAAATAGCCAGGAAAGAGTTAAAATTCCCATGCAAAGGGTAGAATAGGTGAGGGGGGTGTCAGTCTGAATTTGAATAGATATTCTTCCTTCTTTCGCTGGTGTGTACTTTGACTCTTTTAAGGAGGGGATGAGCAAGTTAGTGTGAAGTTGACTATTGCCACCTTTTCTTTCAGCTGTCCCCGAAGGAGAAAGTGGCCCTGGGTGTGGTGGCGGCCATCACTTCAAGGGTAAATGACAAATCTATTGGCACTGATAAGGATGGGGGGAAATACGCAGGAGCTTGATGGCAAAGCACTCTTCTGGCTCCTGGGCTGGGGACAGTGCTTTGAAGCAAGGCAGCTTCTTGGTGGTTTGCAAGGGCTGTGAGCATAGGCAAGTGGGAGAAAGCAGGGTAAATATTTTGCAAATAGGCATCAAATGTATTGAGAGAAACAAGCTGAGTTTGCAAAGGAGCAGAGGAGAAGAGAGACTTCACATCGCTCTCTGAGAGCATCTTTCTGAGGCTGGTCCTCCATGCATATGCTTCACACAGCAACAAACACTGGCCCAGCTGAGCCATCTTGAGGGTCAAGGAAAGGATGTAGGAGAAGAAGGGAATGCTGAGAAGGATCCCCTGCCTCCACAGGTGTGGTGGAGGACAGTGGTAAATTGGGAGCCACACAGCTGGCTTGGGAAGTCTATATGAAGCTCAGGGGAGAGGTCTGTGTGGCTGTGAGTGCTCCCAGTGCTTCAATGGTCCTTCATCCCCTGTGCAGGAGAAGGTTGAAGAAGAAGAGAAGGAGGAGGAAGAGGAGGAGGAGAAGGAATGTGAGAAGTGAGAACACAGCAGCAAGTTGGGGAGGGGGGAGAGGAACGAGAGGGATGCGAAGAGCAACAGGAGGGAAAGTGCATCCTCGGAGCTGATGAATATTCTAGTGACTGTATGTTGAGGAACCAGAAATTTGAAAGTCTGATGGTTTATTATAATTACACATTCATTTGTGCTGTTTAGTGGAAGCCACATGTGCCTGTTGCCTGGGACTGTGACCTGTTATTAAAATCAGTTGTGCCTCCTTTTCCAGAGATCAAGATGAGCGGTGATGCAGCAGATTCCACAGATACTCGGCATGAACCTGACCAGGTGGAGCCAGGTAAAGAGGGTCTGGGATGTGGGGGGCAAACAAGGGAGCATAAGAAGGGAGGGAAAAGCAAAGAAATGGGGGGCATGGGTGCTGGAAGTTTCTGCCTGTGCTTTGCTTGACTCCTGTTGCTGTTACATTGAGCTCTTCCAACCAGCCTGGGAGTTGATCACGAATGTGCTCTGGGCTGGGATTGCGTTTGTATCTTGATCAGCATGCAAGATCCTTCTGTAACAGCACCGAATGAGTTTGTGCCTCAGTAATGTCCTCTGTGGTTTTAGCATGGCAATATGCTCATTTCTTGGCAAAGGAATAATGCCATTGAAATAGTCTTGGTCCACTCAGTTTAGTACAAACACCTCTCCATTTTACACAGGGTTCATATCAGGGATGCTTCCTTAGACAAAACTCCCCGGGGACTAAGCCGGTTTTGGCCACATATATGTAGAAAAATGGGAGGGACTTCTGGAATAGTCAAATCTAGCCAGGTAGTTCCAGCAAAAATTTATTGCTCTTCACCTTGAAGCATGATGGGGTTTCTCATCTCCACTACTCCCACCTGACGGCTGCTCAGACTCTCACTGCTCCGAGGCTGGAAGCCCCAGTTTTCCTTGGATACGGAAAGCTGAGGAACAGGGTGATCCTTTGAAGATGATAGCGCTGGTGTTAGCGCTGATTTCTGCCAGGTTACCTACCAACTTCTGCATTGCCACAAGGTGTGATATACACCAGGAAAATCAGTTTTGCCTTTTCCGGCATCCCTTCTGACTGCCTCTACCTGTAATGTGTGAAATTACAGGAATGTAATTTCATAAAGGCTCATGGTCAGATTCCTTTTTAGGCAAATCAACATCAATAACAAGTATTTTTAGCACCCACTTGGTGTAACAAATGAAGATTATTAGAAACCATGAGGCTCATCATAGACTTGGAAATAAACATCTTTTAACACCAAAGCTGGGAGAGACAACGTAGAAGAATCATTGTTCTTTGAGTAATGAGGAGCCCTAAAGTTGGGGTGTGCAGGATGCGCAACAGCAGATTAAAACTTTGCATGGAATAATTTTACTGTTTCTCTTCTGTCATTTGAGATTACTTAAAAATAAAGAGACCTTGGTAAAGCCAGGGAACTCCAGGCATGTTTTAATGAGACTAAAACTACCCCTCATTTACACCTTACACTGAGGGCTAGAAACCCTCTGTGCTCTTAGCTATTAAGATGTTATTTGACATAATCTAAGGTAGAGATGAAATCTGGTTCTATTCACAGCCGTGAGCTCTGATTGCCTTTGGTCAGCTCAGCTTTTGCTCAGGGGTCTCAGATGCCCTCAAACTGTTTTTTGAGGAGACAGTTTCCAAGCTGCTTAGCAACAAACATGTCCTCAACATCCCAAACTCTTTCAAACAAATCCTGGTACAGGACCTGAAGTTGAGAACCCGTCTCCTGAAGTATTTCGTGCACTTTGGCACACCGAGGTGATGGATAGCAAAGTCGAATCAAGATTAGAGAAAGCTTTATTGAGAGACAGTATTTGGGGTTGACATTGGCTGTTACTAAATGCAGTGGAGACTCTGGCTGCTGATGTTGCAGTCAATAGTGTTAAATAGGTGAGTAGCTGGCACCCTGGTTGATTGGATAATGTGTTTTTCAGCTTAAGCTTCCCAGACAGCCATTAGTGTTAGCTGTTGCACCTCTTTCTAGTCGTAATCGAGAAAAGAAAGCAGAGAAGTGAAGTCAATTTGTTTTAAAATAACAAAAATGTTTGCAGCGGCATTAGCTTTGCTCCGGGAGCCTTCAAATCAAGCAGGGAAATCAGAACAAGTAAATCGCCTTCATTTGCAAAAGAGCAACACTTCCCTGCGGACTGATACAAGGAACCTGTTTAAATTACTTTGCCCCCACTCCAATGCAGTCCCTGTGAGTGGTTGATCTGTTCGGGATCTCCAGAGATCACCACATCAGCTTTAGCTGTGATGAGAAACTGCAGACAGTTAGGAGCTGCTTATGGGAGTCTGTGGCAAACAGCACAAGTCCTCCCATTCCACAACAGAACTCGGAGAATGGGGTGCCCAGGGCAGGATCACAAGCTCTTTCTCAGCTGTACTGATGTGCTCTAACCTGGCACATCAGCCCTACCAGCAATCACGACCAGCCAAGCCCACGGAGGGTCTGCCTTGATGCTTTACCTAGAGCTGCTGCGCATCTTTGTCAGGGTTTGGTGTTTTCTCTTCTCTTTCCGACCATTCTGTTTATAAACAACAAAGCTCTTTGTACTGCACTTCCCTGGAAGTTTTTATTTTCCCTTATACACATCGTTAGAGGAATATTTACTGCAACACCTCATAGTTCAGTGTTTTGTTTACTAGCTTCATGTGGGAACACCTCTTTTCCAATGACTCATTAATTGAAGACCCATTTCCTGATGAACTGGACCAATTCACACAGCTTCCCCGGGAATCTTGTGACCCCCAAAGGAGAGGGCAGTTACCAGCCTAACAATAGAGCTTATAAAGAATGGAAATCCTTCGAGGTGCATATTTACAAGGGCCTTTCATCACTAAAAGATGCAGACTGGCTCCAAGAAGAATTAAAAAAAATACTGAAGGGAGTTGGGTGCCAAAATGCTTTTGTAAACCAAGCCCTTGATCTAAACCTGATGCCTGAAGATCTGATGGGAAGTGTCAGTAGTCAAAAGCATAATCTCATCCTTTCATATCTCCGCCAGTTCTAGGCTTGGGGAGGGGAGAACGGGGGAAAGGGTAATTTGGGGCATTGTTTTACTTTGAAAGTGTTTAAAATAATAGCGGGGGAGGGGGTTCTTTTTAGAGAAAATTGGCAAAATGGTTCATCTTTCGTAGGGGATTAGGAAAGCTAAGCTTTTTTTTTCCTTTCCATCCACACCAATCTTACAGAAAAGGTTTCAAAGTTGTTTTGTTTCATAAGATGTTCTCCAAACCCCCATTTTGATTTCACCCACCCCTTCATGTCTACTGGTTATAGTGAATTTTGCCATTTCACACTAATCTGAGTGAAAAAGAATATATATAAATCTAAGGAATATCATGTACTCTGCCCAGTCCTGTAAATCTTAAGCATTCCTTAACTTTAACTCTGCCTTTTTTATCATGGTACACGTGTGAGGGGAAGAGGGGAATAGGCACGAGTTTCTTCCCATGAAGGCCATGGATTCGACTGCCTTCCCCCATGGCCCATGAGCTGTGTAGGTCAGCCCCAGCCCGAGCACTGGGTCATGTCTCCAGTCTGAGGGTTCCTTTTACCCTGTGTTGTGTGATGCCAACACAGTTTAACGCTTGGCTGTGGCTGGGCTCGCAGGCAGTTCCGCTGACTCCATGGGGGGTAATGACAAGCATGAGTTTTATGCTTGGCTCTAAGCTCTTTTCATCTTTTTAAACTGATGAAAGCCATGCCAGCAAGTTCTGGGTTGATTTTTTTATGGGAACTGTGGGGGCTTGGCACTGCAGAGTGTCGCCCCTGGTCTTCAAGCCGAGAGGCAGAGATCTCCCCCTTCTTGTGGTTTATCTAAGCGCTCTCTATCTGATGCAACAAAATGCTGAGGTGGGACTTGCCTCTGTCTGTCTGTTTGTTTGTGTCAGACACTTGTTCCCCGTTTATCTGCTTGATCAAAACAGGTTACACCAAGCAAAGCTACTTCCCTTTGATTTCATCTGTTGAGGCTATGGGGGGGAAGCCAAAAGGGCGATAGGGAAGCTCTTCAAACACAACCATCGGTAACTGAATAGCTGCAGGCGCTCTGAACATCTTCCCTCCCCACCCTGTAACACGGGGAACTGGCCAGCCTGCCAGGAGCCCAGGGCGGGGTGCGATGGGCACCCCAGCACTTGGGGTGTGTATGTGTGGGTGCAATATAGGGCAGCCCCACAGTGCTATCACTGCCTTGGGAGCAGTTGATATCACTCCCCAGGACAGTGGTGCTTGGCTGACCCCACAGCTTTGCCCAGCTCTGTGATCTCGAACAGCAGCAGCCAGGTAGAGGAGTGCGGTTTCCTGAGGAGGGCACATGGAGCCAGAAAGATGGGCTCTAGGCCTGATTCTGGCTCTGGTGGCCATGGTAGCAGGGTTATCAAACCCTGACGCCTTTGATAACCTATCTGAGTGCATTGGGAAGCAATAAGGCAGATATCTTCTCTCTGACAGTAAGAAAGACGCTTTCCTTTAGATACCAAGAAAATGAAAATGGTAAGGAGCTATGCATCTGCTCCTATGGTCTTGCAAAGTGTCCCTTTTGGACACCATGAATGTCATTCTTCTCACCCTGCATCCTCAACTTCAACTACCTTGTGCCTATGGAGGGGCGTCAGCATCAGTCACTTTGTTCCACTGCTGCTGTCAGACACTTAAGGTCCCCCGGCAGTGGAAGAGAGAACCCAAAGACAGCTCTTAAACTGGACACCAGAACTTCCACCCAAACAAAAACTCCTCCCAGTGCTCTGGCTTCTATGTCAGTGCTTTTTGCATTAAATTCATGCCAGGGCAGATGGAAAAACGGAGGCCATGTCTAAGTCTGCCTCTCTGCCGCACACTCCCTGCACAAACTTAAGTCTATGTCTGTTCCTCAGCTCCAGCGTGAGGGTCCTGATCTCTTCTCCCACCTTTTTGCCTGGGTGTATGCTCTCTGATGCAGGTGCTGCTCTCCCTAGGGATGGGTACAGCTCTGGGGAGAGTGGAACCTTGATTTGTGCTGGGGTCTGGGAAGGCTGTTTATGGTATTCCAGTTGCAGGTGTTGGGGTAGGGTCTCTCTAAATGCCATGGCTCATGCTGGAATAGGGCACGGTGGCTCTAATGTCTGTGTCAGCTTCTAATTCAGACAAAAGGAAATGTGCACAAGCAAGGGATGTCAGCCTGAGCAATGCAATGGCTTGTGTGAGATGATCTGGTGGGTGCTCGCGCTGTGCTGCTTGGTGCACAGGGGCATTCCTCACTGCAGACAAGCTTAAGGGCTGCACAGCCTGAGCTTTTTTCTCTTGCCTTTTGTTGTTACCTCTTCAGATGGGGCTGGAAGCACGTTGCCAGGCCTAAGTCTTTTGAGGAAACTTGGCCTTCCCCAGCCCCAAGCCGAGCCTAGTCCTTGGCTACGCCTTTGCTCTCTAAGGCGAGCTCTCCCTGGTGAAACTTCCCTCAAAGCCTCCAGGATTTCTCTTGTCTCTTCCCCCTGCAGCCATGCACAGCCCCAGGACAAGTCCCGGATAAATGAAAGCAGCAGCAGTTGGGCTGGAAACAGCTGGTTGCTATGGCAATTGGGCCTGCTTAGGATTTGCATAAGGCTGATGATTTTCATAGCACAGCCACATTTAAGGCGAGCAGGAGAAATTTCCATATTCCCAGCTCCGAGTCAGTTGGGGCGTGGGGGAGGCCAGGAGGGGGGTATTTGAAATTCAAATGAAGGTGATTAGGGTTTGAGGTTGGGTTATTTTATATTTTATTTTATTTTTTTTTTTTTCTTAAACATTCCATTATGGAAGAGGATAAAAAAGGATGGGGAGGGGAAAGGGGAACAAAAGGCTGGTTTGACTTGAATTAGAGGGGCAAAGGAAGAGCTGGTCTGATCTGCCTCTTGCCTCTGGTCTAAGAGAAGAGACTTGCCCTCTCCCAGCACCTGCAGGTGAAATGTTTTCCGTGGGAACAAATGCTGCCCTCGGGTTTCCTTCTGGAAACTGCCCCAGTCTCCCACACTTGCTGTCCTGCTTTCTCCCCTCCCTGCCCCACACGAAGGGTATATTGCACTTGGAGCTGCAATGGGACTAGAAGATGGGATTTCTTTGAGGTGTTGCTGACAAAGGAAAGGTGTTTTTATAACCCAGGGGTTTCCACCCAAATGAAACACTTGTCTTCAATGAAAGCTTCCCCTGGAGTCTGTAGCTGTCTGACTGAGTCAGCACAGATTCACTTTTCTTGCTAACCAGCTTTAACTTTCCCATGGAGATGCTCTTGATGCCCCGGTTTGGTCTGTTTTTGTCTTTAGAGAAAATGGTTAAGATGAAAGCTGCAGCTCTATCTGCCCGCCTCAAACTCCCCATCCTGTTCACACTTTCCCCTGCTCCCTTTCAAAAGCACTTAAGGTAAGCCTTGGGAGCAGCATCCCAGCAGGGAACTGACTGGTGTCTGCTCAGCTTCAGTTTCTGCTCCCCAGTGCCACTGGATGCAGCTGGAGGGAATTGGGGGCAGCCAGTAAAATGGAGAGAAGGCAATTTAAGTGAGCTCCTGCCAGCAAGGGCTTTCCCTGCTGGTTCTGGAGGAGTAGCTGGTCTGACTACTGGGAACAGTAGCATGAGGGCAATGACTCGGTATTTGCTTGAGAGTCCAAAGTGAATTGAAATTCTGAGTGTATATTTGATGCTGAATACCTTTTTTGCTTAATAGAACACATCCTTCTCAGTGCAGGTGAGCATTTTGCCTAACTTAGAATATGTGGGTCAAGTATTTTTTTTAGTTGTAGTAATCGTTGCCACTCTTTACCCACTCTTGGATAATCTTTTAACTTCTTATGTTGTTCGAGGTGAGAGATTTGATTTTTGTCCCAGTTTAACAACTGTATTTCTCGGCTCCTAGAAAATGTACGTTGAAAGGCACTCTACATCTGGCCTGCTTTGCCAGTCTCTAATGGAGTTGTGCTTTATCAGTTGGAGTGCTAAAATCTTCGGGATAGGTGAGATTAATCTTAATTTTAGATATTCAATACTTTGAGGCTGAAGTCTGACCTGCTCACCCCGGGCTTCTTGTACAGTCAATGATGAAAATGGGTATCTCCAGAAGGTGATTCATCTCTCTGCCGTCTGTCTCGGGGGCAAGATGAATTGCCCTCTGGAAGCGCCTGCTTCCTCTACATGGCTGTAAAGGCAGCCTAGAGCAATTGGCTCAGAATTAGACACCTAAAAGTTAGACATCTGAGCCCAGGCAGCTGAATCCCCTGACTGGTGTCTGCCTGGCACTGTTCCTCCATCGCCGTTCAGCTGTTCCGAATTTCCCTCCCGAATGCATGCGGCAGAAAACTGATTCCCTGTGGGAATTCCCCAACACCTGTTAAAGATTGAAATCACCTTTTAATTCCCTGTCCCTCTGTGCAGCTGAGATCAAACCGTGGGGTGAATTAAGTGTGGAGTTGGGTGGGAAGGGGTATAAGGTTAGCCCTCTGGTTGCAGCCCTGTTTTTGTCATGGAGTGAAAAGCCATGGGCGGTTGTCACTCCCTATATGTGACATCTGCATGTTGCTGCATGTGTTTGCCTGGCAAAGATGAAGGCACATTGCAATCTTGATTTTACTTTTCTCCCATTCTGGTGCTTTTATCCTCAAGCGCTGGACTGGCTCGGTGGCTTCCAGTGGGAATCGTGGCGGTTCTGATAGAGCGCTTGTCTTTGGTTTTTAGGGCAAGCACCGCATTCCAGGCAGGGGGAATGGCAGCGGGTGGGGGGGAGCTGTCCGGAACTGTTCTTCTGCTCCCATCCCCAGAGAAACCTCCCCAGGCAAACTCGCACCAGATCTGATGCCAGTGCTATGCAAAACAGCTGCCAGGTGAACCAAGGAGAGCAGCAGAGTCCTTGTCTGCCGTGCCGAGCTTATCGTTGCCTTTTCCCCCCTGTCCAGAACACATGTAAAGAGGGGAATGAAGGCTTGTTTGATGGGGAAGCTCCTGGGAACCATAGTGCAAGGGGCTCAGAGTGATCTTTCTCCATTTAAATGCCAGGGCTTCCCCAGCCTGATGGAATTTAAGGAGGGCAGGACCGCATCTAGCAGATATTTTGGATCCGTTGTGCCTGACTGGTGTATCAAGAGGCAAGTTGCTGGCTGGTGTGAAGCTCCATTAAAATTAGTGGAGTTCTGGCTGTTTACAGCAGCCGAGAATCTGCTGCCACTTACACTTTTCTTTCTTTTTATCTCCTGGAGCTAGAAAAGATTAAATCTTAAGTGCAGGTCCTCATTGTTTGAACAGCCCCGTTCCTTTAAGGAGAGAAATGACTACTTCAGTGTGAGTCCTGAGGTTGATAGAAATGGTGAGAAAATGGAGTCTATTTTGATAATATTTGTAGGAAAGTTACTGATTTAACTGAAAGAGAAGCGTTGTCATCCCTATTGTACCCAAACCTTGGCTTGCAGCTGGGATAATTTTAATTTTGTTCAAACACAAGCTTTTACTGAAATAGACAAAGGCAAGATTTGTTTGCAAATAAACCTGTGCACAAACACTCACTGGTCCTGCTGAAACATTGAAGAGATTTGTGTATCCAGCTTCCATTTACATAACCACTGGGAATAGAAATAACCTCGCCCAGTTTTAAATATCTCACTATTGGACATCTAAGTCTGAACTAGTTGCCCCTGGCTCCTTTGTAGTCAATAAAGAGAAATAGTCATCTCCAGAGGGCCGTTCATCTCAGCTTAAGATAGGCGTCTAAGATAGGTCAGATGAATGGCCTCTGGAGGTGCCTATTTCTCCTTGCTGTCTACCAAGACAGCCTGGGGCGGTTATCTCAGACTTAGACGCCCAAGCTACGGCTGAGTTAATGTCAGTCTCCATGCATATTTGCAATATGCTCCACTGTCGCAAAATACCTGGCTGTGGTGCTCCCAAACACCCCTGCTGATCTGCAGTGGGATGTGCAAGAGAAAAGAGGGTAGGACTTGGAGGAAGCTGTGTCTGGCCTTGTGAGAGAGGAAGGGAAAAAGAAAGGCAAAAGCCTGTCAGCTCTGTGTGCTTGTGATGGGAGGAAAAAGTAAGAGATGGGGAGCTTGGAAAAGAAGGAAACAATATGCAGGAGAACTTGGGCATGGTAGTAGCAATGCAGAGGGAAACTCTGTTCCAGCTGTGCATCTCAAGTTCCAAGTTTTGGAAGTGTTTGGAAGTTTGGGGGTGTAAGATAGTGACTCAGAGCCATCAGCACTGGCACCTAGGGATTTCCCTCAAGGTCTTTGAATCTTGCCTCATCCACTCGCTGCATTTGAACATGAGCAAAGCTCTTGCATCCAAGAAACCAGAAGATTACCTTTTCCTTCCTGTTCTATTTTAGCAGCTGGGAACTTTATTTCCTCCTTCTCTCCTCCTTGCCTTTCTTCCCTTTAGCTACTGCCTCTAGATTGCATCAACCCGCCAAGGGTTTCAAAGGTAGAAACTGCAGGCCTTGAAGATCCTCACACAGTCCTGCTCAGGTGTGTGGATGCTGATTGCGATCATCTATTAACACTATCAGCATTCCCATCGTTGTGTGTGCAGTTGTTGGCTCTTGGGGCGTAGAGCTGGAACGCAATGAATGAACGAATTCCCCATGCAGGAGCAGCTGGAGAGGGGTGGTCAGGGAGCAGATGGCTACAGCGAGAGGCACGGAAGAGTGTGGCAAGTTGGAGGTTGCAGTAGAGTAGGGAATTGCATGGAAGAAGATAAAGACTGAGACTGGGAAGAGAAAAAGCTTTGAGAAGAAGGTCGGGAGGAAGACAGGAAGGGAGGGCAGGCTCTAGCACAGCAGAAATACAGACAGGCTGGGGGAGAAGGTGCAGAGCTGGATCTAGGTTGAGTTGCAGATGATGAGAAGATAGGGATTTCAGAGCTGGGGGGCAACAGCTTGTTCTGCCATGACATAGTGCTGTGGTATTGCTTGAAAGAGAAGACCTACAGCTCAGCCTAACAAAAGCAACAAAGGCAGCTCAGTTTCCACAGTCAGTGCTGTTAAGATGATACAGATTAAGTCTCCAGAGCTGTTTCTAGATAGCAGAGAACAGGGTGTCATGAAATTGTTATGGTTTGACTCTAAAATATTTTGCCATCTATGAATAATTGTACCAAGCATGCTCCTCCTGAGGATCTCAAAGAACAATGCTGACTTATCTGGGAATACTGTGTATGGTGCAAGCTGAATAACTGTGTGCTAGCGTAGGATAGAGGCTTGTTCTCCTGAAGAAAGCAAGTCAGTGGGAGAGCTGGATTTGCACTCCTGCCTGCAGAACCTCTCTTAACCACTTTCCAACTTTTTGCAAGAGAGAAATGAACTCCTGAAAAACATGATGTGTTGAAGCTTGATCAGATCACAGGCATGGGCTATGCTTTATGGGGAACGTTATACTCAAAAAACAGAAGGAAGAGGCCCTGGGGGCTTGCGCCTGTGGGATGTGAGCAATTTAAGGCTGTTTATCACAAACTCAGTTGGACTAGAAGAGAATGACTTAGGGAATGGATTGCAAAGGGAAGGGGTTTCTTGGGGTTGCCTTTGCAACTAAAGAGGCTTCGTGGAATCCCTTAAAGCATTCATATCTATGGAGCATACAACCTTTCCTCTGTGATATTCTTGATGAATTTGGCAGGTGTGATGGAGGGGGGGGGGGGGAATGTTTATCATCAAAGGGGAATGAGTGAGGGCCTGTGCGGTACCTTCAGGCTGAAACCTGTCTGATTTTTCCCCCTGTGCCTGCCAATCTCTCTTGGAATCAAGGAGACGCCTCTTGAGCACAACCCCACGGCACCCTCTGTTCCTTTAGATATCCCGTAATTACTTGGTGCCACATGGGTTCCCGAAGATCCCTGGTTCACACACGGCCTTGGCCACCTGTTTGCTAGCTTCTCCCACAGTCGGTTCCTTTATGTACGGAGCCTTGGTCCTGGATTTCCCTGGATACTCGTAATGTCCTCCCGCTCACCTCTGCTGGAATCTCCCTTGCAGTCAGTGAGGTTTCCCCCACCCTCACTGCTTGGCCAGGTATCTCCGGGGCAGAAGCTCTTCTGTTTAACTTCAGCAAAAGCTGATACCTCCAAATGTTGCAAAAGCTGCCTTTGTATTTCTATTGCTGCCTTCGCATTGACTCCACCTTCCTCCTCCTCTCTTTGCTCTTACAATAAACCGAGCTGGGCCAGCAGTGTGTCTTAGGTTATGTGTGTTCTAAGTTCTGGGAAGTTTACATTGGTGTTGACTGTCATTAATACTGAGATATTTGTTTGTTTCATTGTAGGGAATGAACAGAATGGGCTGGACTTTAACAGGCAGGTAAGACGCTTCCTGGGTTACCAGGTATTCTCCTGCTTTCTTGACTTATTGTTTTTTAATTGCTCATCTTGCTGAGTCCCAGCAGCTATTGCGAAGAGATAAAACTGTTAGGTCAGAAGCTACCATTAAACAGACCACATAAATTCTTCACAATTCCCCTTGTGGGATAGGATGACAGATTAAACTTCTGGTTTCCAGGCCTTCCTATTTCATAGAAGTTCAGATAATTATAGAGTTTCTTTAAATCACCGTTTGCTTCAGGCTTTTTCTGGCTTTTTAATTTTTCCCATTGTCATTTAGAAACAAAAGGGACCTCAGTTACACTGGCAAATGTGCAAATCCTGCCTCAAAGCCCCATGCATTACTACTGTTGGTGACACTGGCTCTGAAAACACTGTGGTATGCAAGTCTAAGAGCACAGGGCTGACTCATAGGAGTATCAGCAAGGACTGAAGAGGAGGTGGTTTGAGGTCTTGGAGTGCACAGGTCAAGACCAGGCCTGCCTACAGTGACAGATTCCTCTTTGCAAGACAGTGGGGAAAGGGACAGCAGATAAAAGCAAGTGTTTCTTGCAGAGCAAGCAAGCCCTAATTGCAAGTAAACATGTGAGGGACCGTTGTCCTTGCTTTGATTGCTGTTGTCCTCCTGCTTCATACAGCTAAAAGCAACCCCTGCCTCCTTGAGTGCCCGCAAAGGCTTCCTACTCGCAGCAGATGGGCAGCTGAAGCTTCTCACCATGGCTTTTCTGTCCTTCCAGCTTGCCTTGGTGGCTCTTGCCTGACAGATGTCAGCAAGTTGCTGTTTGTTTGTTTGGTTTGGCTGCTCTGGCTTTGGGTGGGTCGTAACTTCCTATCAAAGGTGTCTTAACATGTTCAGCCATCTTCCAGGTTTTTGGAATACCCAGCTGAAAACAAAAAGTCTTGTGTCTCCAGCTCTGTGGATTGCAGAGCCCAAAGCACAGGCTTTCTGCACGCCAAGAGAAGAATCCAATCTGCTTATAAGTAGTGATAAAAGAAAATTCCCCCAAGATAGAAATAAGCCATGAAAGTACAAGATTGTTACATGCTGCAAACTTTTCCTATGGCAACACCACAAAGATGTTAGAACTGGAAGCTGGGCTGAGGTTAATCAAGGAAATGTTATTGACTCTGGTGAAGCAGCTCTGATTTACAGCCACTGATGATCTGACCCATTATCTTTAAGGTCCTAGTGCTCTGCATGCCACTGAATAAGCAGATGTTGGTAAAGTCGTGGAGACAGACAGCTTCGCACTCAGTAGGATTTGGGCCAGACTTTGCTTGATGGAAATGTCCTGCTTCCAAAAAGAGATGGTGGTTTTATGACAGTCTTTGGTAGCATTTGCTTCTTTTCCCCTTCCACCAAAAGGGTGCTACAAACTCCCTTTCATTTGTGCCTGCACCTCTGTTTGTGTCAATGAACAGCAAACCTGACTGGGGACCTATCGAGATTTACAAAGCAAAAGCCTGTGAGAAAGCTAATTTTAATGTGTTTTGTTTGGGGTTTTTCTTTAATCTGCTCTGATTCCCCACATGGTAGTGTCTGCAGATGTGTTTTTCTAGGTTGTAACAATCCATGTGAGTGGACACAGTGTGTGCAAATGGCTCTTTGTCTCCCTCTCTTGGCCCTCACAAGGCCATGTGCAGACTTGAGCCACTATTGTTATTATTATTACTATTTTAAATGAGCAGGAGCCTAAATGCACACGGGTTATACACTCACGTTTCAGGTTAACCTCAGCTATTGGTGAATTCATCTTCAATTCACCAAGTAGATTTCAAATGCCGAGAAAAAGGAAGAGGGGAGATATGGAAATCTCCAAGTGTTTTCATGTGAAATCAGGTGCTGCGCTCTTTCATTAGGGGTGGAGGTTGGTGGGGTTTTAATTTTGGTTTTGGGGTTTGAGGTTGGTTTTGGGTGGCTTTTCTTCTTTTTGTTACCTTGCAATTCAAGTTCTCAAACTGAAGCCAAGACGTATGGTTTGAAACCCAACTCCAACCTGAATGCAAGAGCTGCTGAGCTCTCTTTGACTTTATTTGGAGTGCTGGGCGCTAATCACTTTGAAGATCATAAATCTCACATCGTTTAAGCCTCTCCCGCAGTCTTTGTAGATGGCCTACATTTCAGGTCTGTTTCCCTCCCAAGTTACGCTCCAGGCGGGAAGAGAAGGGTGGAGTGACCTGGTTAGACCCCTTACTTGCCTACCAATTCCCTGCTGTGGCTGCTCTCACCCTGAAAACGGGGAGGAGGGAAACTCTTGTGGAGTTTGAGGTTTTCAGGCAGTTTGTGGGTCAGGCCTGTGCTTTATGAGAAAGCTGCCTTCTGATCCCTCAACCTAGTTGGCAAACATTTCTTTTCCCCCCTCTCCTCTTAAAACTCTCCTCCCACCTGGATGCAACAGTAATTTGTATGTGAATGAGAGGGAAAAGGGTGTGTATGAAAAAAGCAGCATCTTCTGCCTTGCCTATCTGGTTTGGCTTTTTATTTAGCGAGTCTAATGCTGTTTGTTTCCTGTTTATATCAAGGGAAATGCAAAGAGACAGTAATAAACTTTCACCTTCAGTGCAGGCAACCTGGATAGGGACATCTGCTGCTTGATGGTTTGGGCTCATGTCCAGAGCATGTCAGGGACAGAACTGAGGAACTCACGAAGTTACTCAGAGTCTTGCCATGAAAGGACATTGTGTGGGACCAGGGAAAGGTCTGACTGAAAGTGTTGAAACAAGAACTTTTCCCTCCTGTAATGTGGTGATCCTCAACAGGTGATGCTGATGCGGTCTTACCAGGTCTTGTTTGGTTTATTTCCCCATTGGTACAGGCAGCATTCAGCCTTTAAGGAAATAGTGCATTGTTTGTTTTTGTAGGCTGCTCTGAAGAGAGCTGTTCTAGACATCCAGGTAATTCACCTTCTGCCTGCAGTTAATATTGCCTTCTGGAATACCCAACAGAGCTAGGGTTGATGATTTTGGGAGATGACAGGGTTTGTGTGCATGGTAACCCAGCACATAGTGCTGTGCATCAATCTGCAGCTGGAGGAGGAAAATACACAGATGCTGAATCACTGATTTCTTTTCCATCAGGGAAGTGATGTGTAGGACCATGTCACCTGGTCCTTGCAGTCTCTGAGTGCTAGGAAGGAACAAAGGCTCTTATCTCCTCTACTTCCAGAGAAGGGAATGAGAGATGCTCTCCGAGCCCCTTCATGCTCTCAAACACAGAGCTGCACTCCATTGCTGGAAGAGAATGTCTTTCTTGAAATCAAGCTGAAAGGTTATGTCTTGCCAGTGCAGAAAAGGCTTAGCAGGATCTACATGTGCTCTGTATCCAAATATGTCGTGGAATTTCATTCCAGCAAAAGGCTAACCCTTGCAGACAGGCTGTCATTTGTTTAATGATAATGACAGGTTTGATAGTCGTATCAATGTAAAGGTGATGCTGCTGTGAGACTCTACCATATTCAAGATAGACAAGCAGGCATTAGTGTGCTTGAGCAGCCCAGGGCTGGGCTCAGCACAGCTTGAATTTTCCTGTTGGTTCTTTACTCCTATTACTTTATTGTCTTCAATTTGCACCAATCGGGGGATTTAAGGATACATATCTCTTTCCCACAGGCTTCCTAGAAATACGATCTTGGGATGGATTTACCTGGGAGAAGTAGGTAGCTTGGGGATGTATTGCTGGGGCAGGAGAGATCTTTAGAGCACAAACAGAAGCATCCAGAACGAAATAAGAAAATAGGACATGCAATTGAAGTGGCCTTGTATTGCATATGCACATTAGCTCAATACTTACTTTTGCACATCAGGTAATAGTGAGTTGTCTCAGGTCTTGATAGCTGATGTGCTGTAGAAACATGATATGAGAAATTAAAGTGGGCAAACTGCACCTGAGATCTAAGTTCACTGGTGGCTCTTTTTCAGTGCCATTAATAACACTCTGACCTTGTTTGGTACTTTCCACCCACATGTCTGAAGGTACTTTGCTAATGAATTTAGAATCCTGGTGCCTCTGGAAGGTAGGGAGGTGTTTAACCCTGTCTTACAGGTGAAGCAGACACAGACTCACTACCTGGCTTTTCCCAAAGATGTGATTGCAGCTGAAATCAGTGGATGCTTTAAAGGACAGTTGCCTGTGGACATTAAGGTGTATTGTAATCCAGGGACCTGCTCCCTAGCAGCGCTGGGATGTGGACTTTGCTTCTCTGATTCATAGTCTTGTGCTCAACCACAGACAAGTTCTTCCTCCCTTCCATCCTTTTGAAGGTGGAAAGAAGGGCCTAACTCGCTAGGTAGTTTGTTATTAATATCTGGGATGCAAAACTCCCTGCAGATTTAATTTTGCTCAATCAGGGCTTCCCTTCCCCCAGGGATCTCTCTCAGGTTTTCATTCCACTTTGTGTTCCCACCTCCCCCTAATCTCATTTGTTCCCTATATGTCATTTCTGTTCCTGCTTGGCTTTTCCCTGTGGGTAGTTCAGGTTTCAGTCTGCCCTCCAGATTTCCATCCCAGTCCTGTTTTGCCCTCCTCTCAAGGGGAGGTTCACATCCTGCTTCCTTCTCCCCTCTGGGGATCAATTCAGATTTCACTCTCTCTTCTCTGCATTGCCCCGGGGTATCAGCCTAAGTCTTGCATCTGCTTTTCATCTCTTGAGCCTTCACAAACTGGAAATCAGCCCAGCTGTCCGTATCTGCCTTGACTGACACTGCACCTAAGCTGAACACTACCTTGGCCTTTCCCTTTTGAAGTCTCCTTGCTCTGTCCTAGGGACAGACTGATTGCATAAATTTGTATGTGTGCTGGTTCTTCATTGAAATGCAGCCCTTTGGGAAAGCATCAGAGAAAGCCCTGGCTTGAGGGAAAGTCCTCTGTTTCTATATATGGCACTGTTTTGCTTAGGACAGATATGTAGAGGAACCTCTTCTTCAAGCTAGTTTTGTTCTGGCGCCTTGCAGAGGCCCTCAGATGAGATGGCTGGGAATGAACTCCAAAACAGGCCGCTGAATCTCTCTGGGGAAGCTTATGAGGGAAAAAGGGATGGAAGCAGGAGGAAGGATTTGGCCTTTTAAATCTTCTTCTCAAGAGGTGGACTGATACCACTGGTTATATTAGCCAATAACAGTTGACAACAACCCAGCAATGCTTCAGGCGTGTCAGGATTGTAGTTTCTTAAGATCCAGCTCACATGCAGTCAGTTCATAGTCCTGCTTTCCTGCTCCAGGCTCAAGAACAACCTATGTTTATAAGATATTTCCTACACTTGTGGCCGTGGTCTACTGGCAATATATGTTGTACAGCCGTTTCAAAGCTATCTTATAGATGAGGGAGAGACAGATAGATCTTCTCTTTGTGAAAATTCCCTGCTCCAACAGGGCTTCTATCACCCTTTGGGAAATGTTTTCTAGGCTCATGGGGGACAAGCCCTAGTTTCATGGGCCTGTCTAGAGGGACATAACAATTGCTTCCACAGTAGAAACTAAGCTCAAGGCATGGTTGTCACTGTCAAACCACTACTGAGGTTGCCCGGCACCTTTTTAAGCAGTGAGTTGCACGAACTACTGTGCATGGATATGACTCTTGTGCCTGCTGGAGAATGGCTCATCGGTAATAAGGAGAGAACTCTGAATTCTCGAAGGCCTTTCATCTGGTGAGCTCCAAGAATTCAATCAAAAGTCTGCACCACCCAGCAAGGGTGGAGCCCTACACCCATTTTGCAGAAGGGCAAGTCATAGCATAAGAAAGTAAAGGTGATGGGGTTTCAAGCAAGGCCTCTAATTTTGGAAGCCTGACATCAGAGTGCACTTTCTCTCTTCCCAGAGGTGCTGATCTGCTAGCACTCCATGTGAAATCAGTGGGCTGAACTGGGGCTGCTCAGCCCCTTAGGAGTCAGACATTGGGTTTATCCTAGCAAGAAACTCTCTTGCCTTGCTTCCCAACGCATGGAAATTGCCCAAAGCCACCAGGTTGGGAGCAGAACTGGCTCTGAGCTCCCTCTTCCCCTCACTAGCTAGACTTCATCCCCTCCACCCAAAATGAAAACCTGTGATGCTCCAGCAAAGTTGATCTTTCTCACTCTCCCTTTCTTTTTTAATTATATTACTTGTGTGCATTTAATGCAATCCCTCTAGCTGCTCTTCTTGTGCCCCAGTTCCCTGGGGCGCAAGAACCGGTGCCAAAACTACTGGGAACCAATGAGAGAAACCTGCAGAGCTGGGATGGAGCCAGCCCCAGTCACGGGAGCCGTCCTATTCCAAGCGAATCCCTTTCAAAGGCGGGATGTGGTGGAAGGCGCCTTGCTACTGAGGGCTACCTGCTCCATGAATCGTTAGGTGGACACTGCTCTGCCCTCCTCGTGGATGACTGAGCTGGGGACATCGGTACTGTACAGCAGGGAGGCAGTGCCAGGTATTTAGATGTTTTGTGACTGAGTGGAAGCCGGAGAGCACAGAGAACCCAGAACAATCACAGTTTCCTCCTCCTAGAGAAGAGATCCATGGAAAGGGGAGTTTTTTCATGCAGGAGAATGGTGAAGGGTCTGGTTCTGGCCCCAGAAAAGCCCAATAAGGCAACTTTGCTGCTGACTTCAACAGGAACGTGATTAGGCTCCGGGAAACCTGTGTGAGCATGCAAGAGGGCATGGGAGAAGCCGTGAAGGCTGGTGTGTGTGAAATCGGATTGATAAGGAAAGGGGCAGGGATGCAGCCCAGGGTGGGAGCAAAGAAGATAAGCACAAAGGTGTAGGCAGAGGTGGAGTTCTGGAGAGCTTTGGAAGTTGGGCAAGTGAAGTTGAGGGAAATGCAGGGAGCAGTGCTGCAACGCATGAGAAGCTCGGGGCAGAAGGGCAGGACCCCTGGGCTGAGGATGGCTAGGCTGGAAGGGGCAGGGAGAGTCCTGGAATAGGGATGTGAGAGAACTGACAGCCTTAATGGTGGTAAAATTGTTTTCTCTGCTTTTTTTGGAGGTTCTCACCATTTCAATCAAGAAAATGGCATATCCTCCTCCCCTTTTTAAAAGTATTTCCAGTTTGGCCTGTCCACAGGCTTTGGCAGAGAGGGTGCCACGTGCCTGAGTACAAGCAGTAAGAGCAAAGATGCTGTAAGGGGTTGCGTTTCAGTATCTTTCTGCTAGTTCTGTGCTCCCTGGGCATAGATCACCTTCCAAAAGCACTAGTTAGCCTCTGCGTTCCTGAGGCTCTTGCAGAGGCTGCAGTTTCTAATGTGGAGAGCAGCCCTTTGCCAGGATGTGCTTACCTGAGCAGGCACTGATAGGAGCATGGCCATTCAGGGCAGGTGCTCTTCCCACCTCTGGTTTTGGTTCTTCCCCTCCCTTGCCCAGCACCTGCTTTTGAAGCCTACTGTGCTACATATGGTCCTTTTGAGGTTTGTCATCAGCACAGGGGAGGGGGGCGGCTTATTTCTTTGCCCTGTTCTCTGTTTAAATGCAGAAGCACGGGGGAAATGCTGTATCAGAAAGCCTGTGAATGCAAAGCTGGCTGTGGTTCTCTTCATTTTCTATTGTGAAGCATGTGGCTTGCTTACTGTTAGTTTTGATTTCCACCCCCACTTTTACTACAGCTAAGGCACAACTACTAACATCCCAAGCTGAAGCTCGGAGGATAAAGCGTATCAGATCAGGCCTCAATTAATGAACTGAAAAGCCTCATATAGCTGTGGTGCAGGTGTGTTGAGGTTAGGGATTGCATTTTAATGTTCCAGTGTGCTGTCATTGCTGAGCTTTAGGATATAGTCTGTTAGACATCCAGCGTGAGATTAACTGCCTTTTTGTCATGCTGCCCGCTTCTGAATAATCCCCCCCTTCAGTGTGAAAGCATATCAAACGTTATAGGTTGAATACATAAGGGTTTTCTGCTTTCTTCCTGCGTGTCTGTTAAGCCTTGCTGTATGTGCAGGATAGTACATGTGGAAATAGTAATTGCAAGCCCATTATTATTATTGCTATAATTTATTGTTAGTGTATTTTTTATTTTATGGTGCCCACGTGTGCGAGTAATTCACAGAGAAGTACACTTACACCATTGGAAGGTGGGAAGGCTTAGTTAAGTGCAATAGCCTTGGATCCAGTTTTCATACCTGTTTCTATCTATCTTAAAACTTCCTCCCTTGACTCCAGGCGAATCAATTTGGGCAGCTTCAGACAACCCTGTTGTATTGAATAGTGCTTTGGGAGTGACTGAGCCCTGGAAGAACTGTGCTGGTTTTTTTCGGTGAGGGGCAATTGGTTCAGACTTTCTTAAATCTGTGTGTACCTGATCCTCTTCTACCTAGTAAAATAGCCTTAACATCCTGCAGCAGGGGGAGGGATGGGTATGAGTAAGTCAAACTCTTAAACAGTTGTGAGTTGCTGACTATGAGATAAGCCAGATATGAAGGCAGATAAATATCTGTTTCAGAGAGGTTACCATCTAAATAGAAACTACACAACAAATACGATTGTCTTCTATCTTAGAATGATGACCGTAGTTCCTGCCTACTAACTGGTGCTGGAGAAGGCTGACATGGCTTTAACGGCCTCACTCTGGCATGGCACAGAGATCTCTTACCTAGATTTGGGGCAAGCATCCGAGGCTCTGGGTGCTGAATCAGTCAGTGGGTCCCACCTTTGTGAAGAGGATGACAGAGCAATGCTTACCTTACATCAGAAGCACTCATCAAAAGGGGCTGCATTCATGCTGCCTGCTTTGGTATCCAACAGGTGAGGAAGACCAATTCAGATTAGCAGTGAGCAGTGTATAAGCTGGATTTATATAAGGTGGGCTGCAACCAGCGTCCTGCCCAACCAATGGGATCTGACCATCAATTCATTGAATCAAATGAGGGTCAGTCTGTCGGAAGGGTATGGCCTTCTATGCGGTGAAATCAGAGCTGCTAAGGTGAATCTTTCCAACTTCCTCGTGTAAGGCTGGCTTTTTACAGCTTTCAATATGTCTGCAGGATGTTTTCACGAACCGAATGTTTGCCAAAAGTTCCCAGATCAGTTACAAAACAGATGTACTTTTTTTTTTTTTTTCCTCTCCCCTTCTTCCTACTGGTAAGGAAGAGTTTGTGCAGTAATTGCAGGCAGGTTGGGAGATGTTTTCTTCATAATTCTCCTTCTTATGAAATGTTTATGAAACACCTTCCACAAATCGGTTACGCAAGGAAGCTGAAGAGCTTTGATCACTTTCCATCACCCTCAATATGTTTCTTAGTTTGTTTTGCTTTTTGTTTTTGTGTTTAGGCCAGCGACAGGTAAGAAACAACCCATCCTTGCCCAGGCCCAGCAGATGTGCTAGCCAACTAAGGAAAGGACTCTCTTTCCACATAGTCACCCTTCCTGTGTTTTTCACTCTGATAGCTCGAGGGCAGCTGACCCTATTTTAAGGCTGCGAAAACATCCACTTGAGATTTGCAAGTGTGATTCCTTTCCTATCCCAGAGCCCTCACTAGCTCTGCGTTCCAGTGCCGCCACCTGCCGTTACCTCCTCAGGAGGAGCTCGAAGTTGCTCCCAGCCCTGCCTGGAGTCTCCCCTCCAGCCCAATGGGAAGAAGATGCCTCTAGATTCGCAGCCAGCAGCCCAGGCTCCTCACCTCAGCTGCGAGCAGGATGTGCTTGCAGTGCGTTACCTGGTCCTGCTGTTCTATGTGTTTGGTTTTCCTTAGATAGTGTTACTTCCACAAATCAAATTCAATGGGAAGAAACTTCAACTTGCTCTCAATGACTTCTCACTCCCCGTTTATGTGGCCTGATCACCATATAAAGCCAAGGTCCTGAAGAACCACAGTGGGATCTAAATCACTAAATCACTGTTGCTCACTCACGGTGTTTTAGCAAGGTTCTCATCACATCCCTACGTGAGGTGAATCTGTGATAATTTCAACTGCTTTTGTTTCCTTAAAGAAAACTTTTCTCTCATTTGCAGCAAATGCCTGCAAATCTGAGTCAGATGCACTGGGAAACGAGAAGGCACCTCCTCTCCTTGTTTTATTAACTGGAAATTTACATTGTTTTAAGGGAGTCTCATGATATTGAGTGGCCTCGCCCACAATGTGTGTGGTTTTTTGGGGTTTTGGGTTTTGGTTTTTTTAATGTACAGTTGGTAATACTGCCGGTTTAGCCAGGGAAAAAATGAAGGTGCAGGATTTGTATAAACCATCCCAAAAGTTTTGGATATACCCTGAACTTTTGCTAATGAACAATTAGCCAGCTGCAGACCTGTTGGGGAGAGGAAGAGGAGGGAGAGGTAAATTTGAGCCTAAACCCAATGAAAATAGGTGCAGGGGAGAAGGATTTGTCAAGAACACCCAGGTTCCCGCCCACTGCGCAGGAGGGAGCCAGAGAATTCCAGGGACGGGGGAAGGAGCAGTGGGAGATGTTGTTGTTTTTGAATTGGGAACCGGTCCTTTGCCAAACCCACCTCCCGTTCTCATGTTGTGCGATGCCGGGATGCAGCTACACACCCCTTTCACCCTGGAACACTTCCAAATCATTCTGCTTGGCAGCTGTAAAAATTGATTTCACTTTGGAAATGGCTTGTGCTTCTTCAACGCTCCACTCCTATTGGGATCGTAACTTAGGCGGGATCAAGCGCCTTGTTCTCTAAGACGTGGATAACTCTTCTTTTTGGGACTGTTCAGACTCGGATGACTGCATTGTGTGAGGCAGATACACATGAATTGCAAGAAGGGGCAATTTATTTTTTGCTTTTTGGCTCGGATGACTCCTTTTTAATGCACCCTCAGAAAGAAAAACGTGCATAAACCCATTTGCCTGTGATGACTGGATGGCTCAGGGGTAACGGTGTATTCTCCTGAGCCTTTTGTCTAACGTTTAGTAGCTTTGACACTATCCGCATTGTTAGTGATCAAGAAGATCTTTCCATCTGATTTTTCCTTTTCACCAGCTAAGAGGGATGATCATGCCAACCTGAAAGGTAGGAAAGAACTGGAATTCATAGCATGTATAACTCTTGTTGCAAGGAGCTAGTATTATTGCAAAACTAGTTTCGGCAGTGTCCAGAGCTATAGTTGTAATGAAAGGAGATGTTGTAAGTCTCTTCCCTCTGCAAAGTACCTTCCAAAATGCGGAGGGTAATGTTACATGGCCAGCTTACTGCAGTGCAGCCGCCAGTCTCTTGCGATCGCGTTTTCTCCTTTGCTCCTGTGGAGATCTGTGCGTTTGTTTGCTTTAGTCAAACTGAAACAAAACCTCCCTCAACCAAAAGTATTTGCTTGGGCCATTCTTTTTTACAAGCTGAATTTCTCGTCCCCCTCTGCTGGTAGGAGGTTGTATGACCTAAAGTCCAAATCGGCACCGCAAAACCCTGCCAAACGTGACCCTCGTTGTGGGCTTGGAAGTAATTTGATGGGAGATGGTGAGTTTCAGCCGTAGTAATCAGAGTTAATCTAAGATGCTGAGCCCATGGAGAGGGTTTTCAAGACCTCTCCTTCCTGATGCCGTCCTGCTTTTTCCAGTTTGTGGAAACTGGAGCCTCCTCTTGCACTAGAAAGGCTCAGATAAGGAATGGAATTCAGGATGTTGGCCTTGTTCCATGCATTGTCATGTTCAGGAAAAAAATTAGCCCAATATTGGAAATTGTTTGCTTGATCTTTTCTTAAGGAAAATGTATTATAGGAGCTCTGTGTGACTTTTCTGTCTCCTGTGCATGTCATCTGTGCATAGACAATCCTCATACCACTTTCAGGAATTAACCTAAAAACCTCTAAAACCACCCCAACCATGTTCCCCTCTCTCCCGTCCCCGTTAGCCTTTCCAAAGGATTTCAACTAGTGCAAAAAGATGTAATTTCTTTTTTAATGTAGTAACAATGTTAGAAATTAACACAGAGACTATGAAATAAACGAGAAACCAAGATTCAGTTCTGGCCCCTGAGTAAATTCTTCTCTTAAGAATGTGGACTCAGAAGTGATTATTTTCTTGTAGACAGGAATCTTTGTTGTACATTAAAGTAGGTCAAGCTTTGACCACTGGACAAAGGGCTGACATCTATGAAGTTTTCTAGTTCTTTTTCTACAGCGTGTTCTAGCTAAGAAAGTAGATATTTTCCTTGCCAGATGAGTATAGGTTTTTGTCACTTTCTGATAGAAGCTGAGCACAAATGTTTGGTGCCTGGGGTGCTGCATTTTCAGGTCTGGAAGATTACACTGCTTTTAGAGGTCTTTTACTTCATGACCTTTTCTTTTCCAATGCCTTGTACCATTCTCTCCTACCTGCAGAACAAAATGAGAGGCTATCTATAGCCAGCCGCGCCATGAGGCTGTGAGTCGTGATCTATAAAGGAGAATTGCTTTGTGTCTTCCTTATAACTCTACAAAATACCTCACTCTTCCATTTGAGGAAAGCACTCGCATGCTTTAAATCTTGCTAAGCCGCTGGAACTTGGTTACTTCTTAAAGTGTTTTAATTCATGCATTTTGGTTGAGCAAACTGCAAACCTCCCCTTGGCTTGGTAGAGCAGAAAAGCTATGTCCATGTGATAAACTGGAGAGCAGAATTGGGGAACCACCATGCCTTACTGCAAAGCCAGGGATAGAAGCAGGGAGCCCTGACCTCTAACTTTTCTCCGAAAGGAGCCCCTTTCCAATCCCTTCCTGCCTCTCATCCTCCTAGGCACCCCACACCTTCTTCATCCCCTTGTCTCTGCTTCCTAATGCTACAATTCCATTGCTCTTTTTCAGATTAAAACTGAAGACCTCAGCGACTCCTTGCAATCTACAATCCCCCCTAGGTCAGGTCACCTTGTTCAGGGATCATCAATGATGCCCGGAAGCCAAATTGCAGGGGTAAGTGACTCCACTGCTTCATGGATCCCAAAGTCTGAACTGGCACTTTGAGGCACTTGCCAAGTTATGTATTTTGTCAATGGCAGGGAGAGACTTGAGGGTATGATGGACACTAAATTGGAAAAGAGAGTCTGTGTTGGCAAAAGTCAGTTTCCTCCTCAGCCTCTTTCATTCCATAGAAAGTTTTACATGGGTTCAAAGGCAGACTGGACACGTACTTGGAAGAGATTTCCTTTGAGAGTTTACTAAGCAGGCAAACTCAGGAAATCTCTTGAACTGAAATAATTGAAGGCTGAGACAACACCAAGGGGAAGTGTTAGATATGCTTGCTTTCTCTTTCATGAACATCTGGTTAATGCCATTGCTGGACATAGGATTCTCAGCTAGAGTAATGCTTGATCTGAACCAGTATATCCATCCTTGAGTACATTGTCTTAAATTGATTTACACCAGAGAAGAAATTCCTTGAGGGATTTTTTCCTAAGGTAAAAAAATAGGAGTTTAGCAGTTAACTCTTGTTAAAGTCTAGTGAGAGTTAGATGCCAGAAGGCCACACAGCTGCTCAGTGATCAGAGTATCTTCCCTATTCTTTTGCAGGGTATTCAGATCCTTTACACAATTCAGGCACTGTTCGATTTCCCCAAAGCTTCAAAACAGTTCTTGAGAAGCTCAAAGAGCTCATCTTATTGAGCAATAAGTTCCTTTAAAAATGTACCTCTAAAGAGAGTTGATTTTACTGGGGCATTTGTGTGCGTGTGTCTGTGTCTATCCCAAGCAAATGCAAACTCTTATCCACCAATTCCAAAGAATACAGGGCTGGGACCCCAGTAATGTGACAGAGTGTTAGCTTGTAATCCTCATATCTCAGTACCTATTGCCTGATCTGCTGGATGCAGCTAATTTCCTCCAGGCAAAGAACAGCAAACACTTTTAGATGTGGTTACTGTGTTCATTACAGCGTGTTTGCTGTAGGTGCAGAGAATCAGGCACTGTTGGGCATTGCTTCTTTCCCATCTCAGCACATGGCTGGCTGGGAAATCAGCCTTCCATGGAAAGCGGGCTCTCGGTGAGATGGGACAGTCAGTTGCGCTTCCCTGTGTCATTTAAGGGAGTTCCCTCTCTGAAAATAAATTATCTGGAAGAAACTGGAATCCCAGAGGTTTCGCTGTGATTTCTAACAACCAGGTTTTGATTGCCAGTGCCTCAAAAATGGAATTTTCAAGAATAAAAGTAGACAATTCTCCATGTGCACAGAATTCTTCTTACACAGCTGAAAGCTTCAGATCCTGGAGAACCTCTGGATCTGTAGCTCTCCAGTGCATGAATCAAACCTATTGTGTTGGCAGTTAAAGTGTAAATAGGGTCGAGGACAGTATAAAAGTGCAGGGAAGCTTTATAGGAGAGGTGATGCTGTATGAAGAGCAGATATCTGAGTTTTGTTCTTCCTTTGTTTTTCCCCCTGTAGGATATGAGCTCTCTTCACACCTTGCAGCAGCTTGTATTGCTTCCTGGTCATATGCAGTCAGTTCCCCAGTTTCTTCTGTCTCAGTCACAGGCCGGGCAACAAGGTAAGAGCAACAAAAGCTGAAAGGGGAGGTGTTATAAGCAGATACATATCCAGGAAAAACCTCTCTTCTCTTTACTGTTGTTTTTAATCTGGTCTGTTGCTTTATCCCAGCATGATGGTGTCTGTTCCCCTGTATGCTACCAGATGCTGTTTCCCACGCCTAGGATGATCCCGTACATATGTAGTCGCAGGAAGGGTCCAATTCCAGAGATTCTCCCGGCACCTGCGGCTTGTATGCGCCAAGAGTGCCACCTTGGGGCTGGTCTTTGCAGACCTGGTAGGGATCCCACCTCTGAAATCCCGGATGGCTATGAGGAAAAGAGCAAGGAGCCTGCTCCCTGGGGAGAGTGCTTGCAGCCTGCCTGGGCTCCCAGCATCGCTGGGTTAGCACGCCTCATTTCTTCCGGAAAACTGAGGAGAGATTGAGTTGATCTAAGTACATCAGAGAGAGTAAATCCAGGGAAGGAACTGAGCTGCTCTGGTGGAAGGATGGTGGTGGCACTCAAACAAACAGGTCTAACCTAGCCAGGAGCAACCCAGGGATGAGAGCTGGGAGGCTTGGAGTTGCCAGTGGTTGTTCCCAAATCTTGCTCCAAGCCACAGAGGAGGATAGGAGGTCTAACTACTTCTGAAACGCAGTGTAATCAATCAGCTCCATGAAAGGGATGAAAGTATTGAGGACTGAACTCAGTTACTTGAGAGTCTCTGTTTCTATTTTTACTGACAATTTTAATGGCATGTCTCCAACAACAGGGATACAAACATGCCGTTGATCAAGTTTAATGCTGCTTGCAGACAGACAAACATAGGCGTGGATCCGTAACCTGACAGATGCAAAGGGACTTTGGTCCTTTGCTCACATTCTTGATTTATTCCAGCACAAAGGTCCCTCCATATGACCCAAAATGCAGATTTAAAACCTTAAAATCTCTGCAGCTTGAATCTGCTGATACATAACCTCCAAAAGAAAATGTTTGTTGTAGGCAGATGGGAAACCTATTTGGTTTTGGCAGTACATAAACTCTTCTCTCTGCCAAATGATGCTGAGTGATGTATAAAGAAACCACTTGATATACATTTTCCAATAATCTAGAATTTAGTTTGTTTGAAATGGCAGGGTCAGGATAATCTATTGCTTACTGCCTGCTTTTTTTCATGTATAATAGGAAACACATTATACTGCAAAACAGAAGTTGTTTCCTTTTATAGAGTGAGTTTTTTCTGTTAAGTGGCTTCTTTTGATAGCTATAACCCCTCAAACACAGAGACACTTGTTTGGCCATGACCTCTTTTGGTTCCAGACTTATAAAGACTGTATATTCCAGCTTTTTGTGCAAGAGCACTTCCATTTGAACAGATGATTGCCAAGTTTTAATCATCCTTTGCCATGTGCATACACAGCCAGCGGAGAGTGAAAGTGAAGACATAGACTGTTTTTGTGGAATTAATTGTTTGCTGCAGATACAGTGGAGTATCCTTCATACCAAAGAGATGCATGAAATATTCCTGAAGTTGTCCCTCAGGCCATGATAGGAAAACCCTTGATGTTCCTGAGGTCTGACTGAGGGGTACGTCGGTTCACGGATTTCATGGCCAAAGGGACCTGGCTGTGAGCTTAACCTGTGTGGGCTTAAAATGTGTGAGAACACACATTTTGGTTTGGTTCTTTGTGTTTCAAAGCTGTTTTTAAGCCAGGTATGTTCCCCGATCTGATTCATTATGCTCTGATGTGATTATTGTGCAGCAATTCAAGCAGCTAATGCTGGCGCACCTAAATAAGGAGGTGAGAGCTCTGTACTATAAAGGTGGAAACAAGCAGCCAGGAAGATGCTGGGAATACTGTCAGCCAAAATATTGCTGCTGAAGTCTTCATCTTAGGAAAACACAGCCTTGGTTCCATCAGCTGTCAAACCGGTGATTCCTGAATCCAAGCCCATCATTTTCATTTGAGCTATACCTTTGCTTTTGCAAAGGTGTTCAATCATGATTTTAAAGACTCCAAATGACAGAGCATCTGCCATGTCCCTAGGCAAGCCATTCCAGTGATTAATTACCTTCACTGTTCAAAATGTGCACCTCATTACGAGCCTGCATTTGAAATTCAAAGTTGTTCCAGCAGTAGAGAAGGCTTATTGAAACACCAATCTAAATAAATAAATGGGACCCTGCACATTCAGATCTAAATTAAAAGAGGGAAGACAGAAAGGGGGGGCAGTGATTGATTCTGGAGATGATATTTTTTCCCAGTTTTTTTAGCAGAAGTCCATAAATTTGTATAGCTTCCCTGTGATTGTCTGTTGCAATCAATAGAATATATGACTGTTTCAAGACAGGTTATAAATCCTCCCTAAATTCTATAGGCTTCCTTCACAATAGACTTGAATCTAACTGAATTTCTAGGGAACTATGCTGCTTTGGTCACTACTTAATCCTTTAGGACATTGCTTGTAAGAGATATAGTCTTGCACTAGGCAGTTTGTCAACTAAACAATTATGCAGTCTCCATAAATACTAAGTTTTGTTAGTTTTATAGATTTCCCTTCTTCGTTCCTTTAATCATTTTCTGTCAGTTTATATATGCCAAAAGAAATTCAATTTATTTGAAATACAGTAGGGTAGAAAATCAAGGGTCAGATGGCTCCAAAATGACACTTCAAAATGAAATGTAGAGTAGAAAGAAAAGTGGGTAGGCTCATGAGATTAACTGTAGGATCAGGATGGGGTTTTTTTAACAAGATCAAGTGGCTGAAAGTTGGAGTCAGAAAAGCTTATATCGGAAAGAAGATGCACTCTTCTTCTAACAGCTACAATGATTAAGCATTGGGAGAGATTACTACTAAGGATGTAGTAACTTCTCTGCTGTTGGCATCTAAAATCAAAGTTAGGTGTCTATGTAAAATCTCTGTACCCTTGTTCAGCCTCAGATTAATGAACTACATGTAGGGATCAATAGATATCTTACCTATATCATTCTTGTAATAATCCCTTTCAGGCTAAAAAGCCGTGAAAAACACCTTTTCTTTCTCATAATCCAACTTGGAGCCATCTACATTTGTAACAGCCGAAACGCTCGTATTTTGAACAAGAGCTAACTAGTGTTTTCCATTCAGAGCTTCATGAGGCTTTCTGGTGCAGAGTCATGTTCAGCTGCCCAGATGCTGATGAAGGAGCTGATCTGATCTCAGATGTGTCTCTTTTTGTCTCATCAGCTTTGCAGCCAAACATCCTCTCCTTCCCTCAGCAACAGGGCAGCCTTCTCCTCTCCCAGCCAGGACCCAGCCTGGCATCACAGGTACCTTGCCCCAGTCCCACCCTAAGAAGCACCCATCTACAAAAGGTGCTGCTTCATTAAGGGCAAGTGGCAGAGAAAACTGTGTACTTTTGTCATTGTGACTCTCTGCATCTTGGTTTTAACAGGCCGTGGGTCGTTCTGGACTCCCTGGCTCATCAGTTGAACCCCACCTAGATGTACCCCAGCATTTGCAAGTGGCAAAGCACCTAACTCCACCGGGAGCATCTGAGGAGCCCAGTGACCTGGAGGAGCTGGAAAAGTTTGCTAAGACTTTCAAACAAAGGCGAATCAAATTGGGGTTCACGCAGGTGAGCAGCCTCATCAGTGGGAAGGGTGGTGCCACTTGTGATGTGGACGTGTTGGGTTGGGGGAGCTTGTGGCAGAGGCATGGGTGGAGGGAGGGCTGGATTAGATACAGTTTGGTTTTCTTTGGAGAATCCCTTTCTAAGCACATGAAGAGACAAACCCTTCCGGGTACTTCATTACTGTGATCTCATTATCTTCACCTTCTCCAATATAAAAAGGCTCAGGGATGTAGGGCAGATTCCCATGGGAAAAGAATTCACTTTCTCTGGAAGGCAGGCCTTGGAAACCAGACTGAACCTATTCTGGAAGCAAAGCGAGAGGAGCTTCCTGGCAGCGGGAAGCTGTGAAGGGGTTTTCTGAGCTCATATTGTGATTTGGATCTTCCCTGGCAGGGTGATGTGGGACTTGCCATGGGGAAGCTTTATGGCAATGATTTCAGCCAGACCACCATTTCCCGCTTTGAGGCTCTCAACCTGAGCTTTAAGAATATGTGCAAGCTCAAACCCCTGCTTGAGAAGTGGCTCAGTGATGCAGGTAAGTAACATCACATGCAGAAATGCCATCGGCCTTGGCCAGGATGAGAGGATCCATCCTGGAACCTCCAATAAAAGCCAGGAAAATCAAAGCTGGAGCTAAGACCTCTCATATCCATAGCTGAGCTGGTAATAGACTACTTTGTGGATCTCACAGCAGGCTGCGTAGCAGACTAGATATCAAACCACATCGGCCCTTTCCCCCTGAGATTCACATTGTGACTTGGTGTTTGGACCAGTCACTTCCTGCATCACCTCTTGCTCTGTTGCAAGGCCTGGGGTGAATCACTGGGCTAATCCATTCAATCCCTCCCTGTATAAACTGTAAGGAACAGGAAGGGACTCCTACTAAAGTGCTCAGAGATCAGCCTTTAGGCAGTAATTAAAAAAGGAAGGTATCACCGCAAGGGGAATCCCCAGTAGTAGCAGGATTAGGCTGATGTCCTCTGCTGGCTGCAAACCGGTCTAGGAATGGCTTTAGTCTCATGTGCTTCACCCAGCTCTTTAGGAGTTGTATGGCTGACCAATTTATCATGTCAGGAGGTGTCTCAGCTACATGAGACCTGATCAGTGTGGTTTAAGTCAGTATCTTTAACTGTGCGAAATTAAGGCACTGGAAAATGTGTGGTCCCTATCAGAGCAGGCTGGAAATCAAGCTGGGAAAGGAAAAATAGTGTGTTGGTTAAAATTTCTTCCCTGATTTGGACAAGATCATTGATGGATTTGAGATTCTTGGAGCCATCTTAATCATCAGCAGAGGAAAGACACAATGTAGGAACATTTTACTTGCTTTAAGAGGTGCTGTATTTCACAGAAAGGCTCTAGGAATGGAAATAACTCATTATCTTCTTGATGATCTCCTTCTTTCCCCAGAATCTGCTCCTTTGGATTCTTCCATGAGCACTCCCAATTCCTACCCCTCAGTGAATGAGATGTTTGGACGGAAAAGAAAGAAGCGAACCAGCATTGAGACCAACATTCGCTCCACACTGGAGAAGAGATTTCAAGATGTGAGGGGAAAATCTTTCAATGTGTTGTGAACTCTCTGAGTTTCACATTTGCTTAGGTCATAGTAGCACTGAACCCTCAAAAAGAGAGACCTTGTTTGTTTGCTTGCTTTAATAGCAGTTTAGAAAGGGGGTTAACAGGATAAGTGTCAAAACCAAAGAAATCAGACCCCATTATTTCTTTGATAAATGTAGCTTTAAGACCTTAAGCAGGTCTTGTGAGACAGCAGAACTAGCTGCTCCCGAAATTGCTGCTGAATCGCTTCACAAGTGGAGCCTTTTACTTTTTAAGCATCAAGATTTTAAAAGAAAAAATCACTACAGAGAGCAAACAGAGCTTTAAATCAGTAGGACTAAATTGGGCACTGAAAAATGCTTATCAAAACTGGTTTTGACCAGCCCTTGTTTTCCCTTGGTTTCTCCCTCAGATGTGATCATTACACAATTTCGTCCTAAGACTGTTAATGAGAACAAAAGACACTCATTGTCAGATCTTTATGTACCTCATTTTTTAGCTAGTCTGAGGCATTCTTTGTAATTGGAGAACTGTCTTGGCATCTCCGTGCTAGGTATTTTTGACCCTCGAGTCTCCAACTCAGATCAAAACCCACAGAGCTAAATGCTGTCAAATAGCATCAGACAATAAGTGGCTCAGAAGAAAGGATAAGGACTATTATTTCCCTTTATAAATGAGAGATGGAGGAAGAAAGAGAATAAAGTTGGGGCTCTTCAGCCTGGAGAAGAGAAGCTGCGTGTAGACCTCAGAGCAGCTTCCAGTATTTGAAGGAGGCTACAAGGATGCTGGAGAAGGACTCTTCATTAGGGACTGTAGTGGTAGGACAAGGGGTGATGGGATCAAACTTAAACAGGGGAAGTTTAGGTTAGATATAAGGAAGAAGTTCTTCCCTGTGAGGGTGGTGAGGTGCTGGAACAGGTTGCCCAAGGAAGTTGTGAGTGGTCCATCCCTGGCAGTGTTCAAGGCCAGGTTGGATGGAGCCTTGGGTGACGTGGTTTAGTGTGTGGTGTCCCTGCCCATAGCCAGGGGGTTGGAACTAGTTGATCTTAAAGTCCTTTCCAACCCAAACCATTCTATGAAATGGCTTTTTTGAGATGCTGCAGGTAGGCGAACAAACAGCACTCAGAGCTTGTACGTCCTGTGTAGTGATAAGACCACCAGCAGCCATAAGCTTCCCCCCAAGCAATGATTTAGGGTGCTGTTAAGATCAAAGAGCATGGTGCTTAATGCAATAACAGGTCCAGGTACTGTGACTCACCTCCTACTGCTTCCATGAGACTTGATGTTGAATCAAAGGCACTTTCTGGTTCACAGAACATAATCTCCCACCCAAATATTTACCCTTTGATTTAGAAGCAAATTTTGTCCCTTCCCCAGTTTACAGCCAACCCCACCCTGTTGTCCTCTGCCTTTCCAGCATTCATTGATGCTCGAAGTTACAGCTCTTCGGGACTTTCTTTAACCTCTTGCCCTTTCTCAGCAGAACCCCAAGCCCAGTTCAGAGGAGATATCCTTGATAGCAGAGCAGCTTTCCATGGAAAAGGAGGTGGTTCGGGTCTGGTTCTGCAACCGGCGCCAGAAGGAAAAACGGATTAGCTGCCCAATACCATCCCCCATTAAATCACCTATCTACAACTCCAGACTGGTGAGAGACTTTGGTATAAGGAGTTCTCAGACAAGAAGGGAAAAGGGATGGGGGAATGCAGCAGGGTTTGCTGGAAAACGAAACAGGACATTTCTTTGTACACACAAGTCCCTGAGTTATTGGCAAGACCACTCCACAGTCCAGTGGGTGACTATACCTCCAGGAATGTGCAGAGAGGCAAGTGGGCTAGCCACGGATTGCACATATACTCTGCATCACAGCTTGGATGGAATCTCATGCCCACACTTATAGAGCATTTACTTTTATTCTATTAATGAACAATAGAAAGAAAATGCAAGTTTCCTAGAAGGTCAGTTTAGTTGTAGGATAATTTCTCTGAATAGGGATACTATCCCAAAACTTTTAGTCCTGAGATGGGTAAGTAAAGCTTTCCAGTGCCAATGGAGGAAGAATCAGCATTCCCTAGAATGAGAATAACATCCACTCATTCCAATTTAGTTCTAAACTCTGCAACCTAATGGTAACAACTTACATACTTTTGTTGTTTTACATCTGTGCAGAAATGCAGAATGTACTCAAGTAGTGCTAATTGTCCTCTCACGTTGTACATTTTGGCAAGTGTGTTTTCATAGTCAGGAAGGATAAGAAAAGGAGAAACTATTGTGAGAGATGGTGGAAGCGTGTCCTTGTAGCCTACTGTCAGTGGCTACTGTGGATAACAAGCTACTATTGCATTTCTGCTACTTAATAGTTGCTTCCACATATAAAAGTGGCAGGAACCTCCCTACGGTGTTTAGTGCTGAAGCACATGTGAGTGGGAGGGAGAATACATATTTGCAAGCACTATTTTATCTTGAAATCTGCTGGGTTTTGGAGTTATCCATCAGAAGGCAGGAAAACATCACAAGGAGTTTGGTCGCTTGTTGCACAACACATTTGGTTTACAGTCACAAACACAAAACGCTGCTTGCAAGCCATGAATTTTTAAAGCAGTAGCTTTGGTGAATAATTTCCCTGTGAATGCATTGTACAAAGTATGCCTTTTGCTCATCAGTCATTCTGAACAGCACGGAGTTCAAGTATCACAGTTGAACAACGAATGCCCCAGGCTCGCTTTGATTGCAGACACCAAATTACTAATTGTCACCTGAGAATTCTCACCCATCAAGAACTCCTTGAAGGAAAAGGGATTATTTGTGCTCGAGACCAGACTGAGCTGGGAAGTTTCAACTGAGAATATCCAGTGTGAAACATCCAAAGGGCAGCAGCTCCTACCAACTGGATCTCAGGATTTCCAGAAAGTTTGAGTTGTGTTGGATAATTTCAGTGTTTTCCATAGCTGATCCACAAATTTAGACATATGTAGGGAGCTTCAGGCACATGTAATATTCTGGTTTCTTTCCATGGCCATGGATATGGGAATGGTGCCTTTACGCTAGCATGTGAATAGAAATATCAGATGTGGATAAGAAGTCTGCCTGGGAGCACACACACTCTAAAGGGAATGTGAAAGGAGCAGTGGTTTGAGATCTATACCCTCACAGTGCCAACTGCTTACTGTTTGCTTCTGTTTCTCTCTAGGTCTCTACCTCAGGGTCCTTGGGGCCCCTCTCCGTCAATCCAGTGCATAACACCATGCCTGGGACTGGTAAGCCTTGAGAAACCTGCCTCACTCACCATTCCTTCCCTCCTTCCTCTGCTCTAGCTCTCTGATAACTTGGTTTCTAGGTCACATTTGCAGGCCACTTATTAAGACCCTTGGGTTTGGCCGGGGAAAGTACCCCCACATAACTAGTGTACAAGGGACAAAAACAGCTGAGTCTGTCTCTTGGCTGGAACAAAGACATGGGAAGCTTCCCAGGCACGATAACATTCCCAGGATAATCCTAGGCAAATTTTATTGGGGTGTTTAGGTTTGGGAGCCAGGCACACCTAGAAGCCAAATAAGAGGAATGCTTGGGGGTAGGTTACTGTTTACTGTATTTCTTCAGCAGAACATTGTCAGATCTCCTTTGAGAAGTGTGATTCACACTAATAGAAATCAAATACTACAGAAACAGCAGTCCTGGAGCCCACCCTGTTTCTCTGTGGCTGGGGCACAGATTCTGCCTTGCTGCTGTGGGGCAGGCAGTGAATGAGATGAGCAACAGGATGGGTGCAAGATACGGTGGGAGCATTCGGGTTTGGGCTGTCCAAGGCAGGAAAAGGAGATCCCAGTTTTATTCTGCTTTCTCTGCTATGCAGTAACATCATCGTGTTCCCCAGGGAACTCCAGCAGGCCCTCATCCCCTGGCAGTGCACTCCATGCCAGCAGCCCCGGCACAGCTCAGAGCAACTCCAAAGCTGCAATGAATTCTACTGGTTTCAACTCTTCAGGGTAAGGCACTGGGGGGTCACAGCTTGGTCCTTGGCAAGGGAAACGGGGGGGCTTGGGAGAAAAGCAATGGGACCTTAGAGAAGAACCTGCAAGCCCTTAGAGACTCCAGCAACATGGAGCTTCATGGTGGCATCTTCTTACGTGAAGCTTCATACCGAACTTGAAGCTTCTTGGGATATGGCTATTTTTCTGCTTGAAGACAAAAAGTAAATCAAGTTTTTCCTAAAAAAAACCCTGTGCTGGTTAAAAAAGGACAGGGAAAGGATGGACTGAATAGAAACACTGTGCATGAGGACTATCCTAAACTAGCTCCTTGTGTGGAGGAAGCAGAGAAAGACTTATTTTGTTGTTTCTGCTTGGATAACCCCCTCCACAGCCAGTTTTCTCTCCTGCAGTGCCACCCAAGAGATCTGTACTGCAGAATAACTGTTCCACTGGCAGATGAAAAGAGAACAAAGATTTAACTCTACCCTGCCTTTAGATGCTACAAAAGCTTTCAGCCACACATATAGGCTCAGAGCATTTCTAGTTATTTCACTGAACATGCTTTTGCTACAGTCTGAGCTGCTCAGGCCCCTCTGCACTTCTAGTTCCTGCTACATCACATAAAAGGATGCTGTGTTAGTAGGAAGGCAGCATAAAGCAGAGGGCGTTTACCCATAGCTGCTGGGCTTTGAGTCATGGATCATCCTGTGCTGTGAATCAGACCTCCTCTTACATGGAGGAAGTCCAACAGCCAGGTAAAGTGTGAAATCATGAGCACAATGGGAGGTGTTGCTTTGAAAGGCAGGGGTTTTGCTATAAACTTCCGAAGGATCATTTGCTGGATGCCAAGTTGAAGTAAGGTTACAGAATAATAATGCTTTTTATTTCAAAGGGAAACTGTTAACAACATGGCAACTGTAGCTCTTATTCCCTGTGTTGCAAACAGATCTTGGTACCGATGGAATCAACCTACCTACCTCCACTGAGATGACTCCTCCTCCACCATGTGTAAAAGGAGCTCTGACTTCTAGCTATGGACCAGCTTCTCTAGGAACAATGCTTGGGGCAACATCTGGTGTTCCAGTGCCTTCAAAATGCTGCCAAATGAAGGTCTTGTTTAAGGGAACCCATAGCAGCAGAACTCTCCAGGGACTCAAACTGCAGCTGACCTTCCCCAAGGATTCTCAACGCCAACAGTGACATTATAATACTCTTCCAGGCATTCACTTCAAGAATGAGCCCTTGCTTAGCCCTATTAGCATGAAACACTGCCCTCTGCTTGCAAATCTCTGCATTCACACTGGATTGCCTGGCAATCTCTGATCTGGAAGGATTTCTATGTTAGGACCCTCTTTTTCCCTCTCGCTCACTTCAGAGCTTCCCATAAGAAGGGTCTATCATGCTGTTACTATCACGCACACATACCATAAACCCCCAAACTGAGCCGAGGTTACCCAGTTCATTTCACCAGAGACCTGTGTCTAGCTGTGAACCTTGGATTTCAATAGATTTCCAAGGTCAATGGCACTGTGCTTTATCCACTACCAAACTTGCTTTGCTTTGAGCCATTCTGTTCTCTTTCTAATGGGGCTTTTTTTCCCTCCCCAGTTTTCTTTCTCTCTCTCTTTTTTTTTTTTTTTTTTAATTAAGTATTTTAGAGCCTTCTTTTTTTTTTTTTTTTTTTTTTTCCTTTTAAAAAAATTGTTGTCTTTTGCAAAATCTGTGTCCAGGTCTTGTTATTGTTCACAACGGGCCTCATTGCCGCACTGGAGGATGTCACTGTTTGCAAACCTTGGGTTTCTGACTCCATTGCACACAAAAGCAGTTTGTGTTGATTTGATGGGACAAGGATTAGTCTTGACCTTCCCTTTTTCTTTCATTCATCCTTTGGGTTCTATCTGATATACCAAACAAAACCAAACTGGAGTAGAGGTGTGCATGTGTTCTGGTCTTTCCTGAATTGTAAGTAATGTAGCTTGCCTGTTCTCTGCAGCATGCTCTTCTGTTCCTGGGAGGACAAGTTGTATTGCTCAGGTGTGAATCTTGAGGTCTGTGTGTGCAAGTGTTTCTTAACTTCGTGAGATGCCAAAGTGTAGGAAACTTCACCTTTCACAGCACATCACCAGGGAAATTGTTGTTACTTTGCAACTCTCCATTTGAAAAGAGGTAGATATTTAAGTAGACTTTAAGTAATACAACTCCCTGGTCAAGTTGTTTATGGGTACAAGGAATGAATTCAGTGGAACTAGAGTAAATGAGTATCTGGTTCACAGATTGTAAATAGACATTTTTGAGGAGCCTTTTTTTGGATGACTCTTTTTTAGGTAAAATGTGAGCTTTTTTTAAAAGTAAATATTATCCTTTTTCACTGCTGGGGGGGGAAAAAACATTGATGTTTCTTATCCTACTCGTTCAGTCCTATGTGATGAATTATTGCTGTAGGGAGTCTGTGGACCTTAAGAGTTTTATCAGCTACCTTCACACGAAGTATTGAGCTCTATATGCACATTTATATAGGACCGCAGTTGCTTTAAAGTAAGGTTTTGTTATAGAAGCAGACACTGATAATAATGAGAACTGGATAAGGTAGCATTTTTTTTGAAAATAGAAATTAAGAAAAAAAAATCTTTTTTTAATACTAAACTAAGTTGGGATTTTTATTTTTTTTCTCCAAATGTTCTAACACAAAAACGAAGAGAAACTGTATTTATGTGTCCACCACTCATTTACCTCTAACTGAAACACTTTCATCGTATCTGTCTTTCAGTGGAAACATTAAAATTAAAGGAAACTTTTGTTTTGGGGCAACAAAATCTCTTGTGATTTAAAAAACATGTTGAGGAAAATAAGACATGCAGAGGGGAAGTATTAATCCAACTCTCCTGGTTGCTATGGCCCTTCTTTCTGCCTTTCTTTCCTTGCATGCTCAGAGGGTTGGTTTCAAGCCTTGTTCTCCATTGCTTTCCAACTACATCTAGAGATGTGTAATGAACTATTTGAATATAACCACTCTGAAGAGAAGCTGTGACAGGTTCGGTACAGCTGCGCGAGTGGATTTTCTTGGCAGAGTTCTTAAGGTTCCCATTACTGTCTCTATCAGGAACTTCCTTGTGAGAACTTCCTTGTCTTCTACAGCTAGAGCGGCAGGAATTAAACGTGACAGATTCCTCTATGGTCTGCCTCAATCACAGGGTTCTTGAAGAAAAACACATTCTCCTCAAGCCAACAGAATGATCCTACAAGAGGATTGTAGTGCTACGACAACTGCATTTAAACTCAGCTAGCTCTTTGCCATTTCAAAACAACCAGGGGCTGTACCAGTTTTTATTCACAGAAAAGACCTTTGTTAGTGGATAAAGAACTGAGGTTGATACTACAGTTAAGTATTTCCCCTGATTATTTTCACATGAGCATATGAATTAAACTGTCTGGGAGGGTGGTGGGTTTAAGACTAAGGGGATGTGTACTAAAGTGGTGGAGGGTAGGAGAAATAGGAATGAACAAATCGGCAGATAATTAGCTTTGCTTTAACAACAACGTGCCAGCCTGTTGGTTTTGTTGGAAAGAAACCTTTCCAGAGGTGTTTCTTTGTTACCTAGTCTAAAAGATTAGGAAAAAAGTATACATCCATTCAGAACACAAATCATTGACCTGTACTCATATGCAGGTAGAGGGTGGGGAATGGGAATTTTCCTCTCCTGTCTCTGGCTGGGATCTCATAAAACCCACGGTGGACTAAGGTGAGCCAATGCACATTGTCGACTCAATCATGCCTGCCCCTGCTGAACCTGCTCAGGGGCATTGCTATGGACCCTTGGAGAAGAGATGCTGTGAGTCCTATGGGAGAAGCGTAGGCGATAGCTGGCAATTCATAACCCGTCCCTCAAAGAGATGCCTTTACTCTCAGGCCTTTCTTTGAAACACCTCACTTGAGCTCCTGTGAGGGCTGGCCAACACTGAGAGAGGAGGATGGAGGATGAATTGAATGATGTCTTTTCATGCCAGCCTGGGAAGTGTTTTGCATGTGACTGTTCACTGTGTGCTACAACGCTATGAATAAAGTCAGCAGCACTTGGATTTTGACCAAACAACAGGCCTGGCCAGGGATGAAAAAGAGGGGTGGCTGGTGCTCTGTAATTATAAAGACCCCCTAAGAAGCTTCCAGCTTTTTAAGCAATGATTTTACCATCCTTATTCAAAGCTAGTTCCATATGAAAAAGATGTTCAAGTGGCAGGAAGAGATCTTGCTCCAGCCTCTTCCTCCTAAGATACAGAGCTTTCTAAAATTAATACTCTACATAACGGACACAAGTGCATCACAGGATGGCACACTGCTAAGACAATTACACTTCCTTTCCCCCTTCTTTCTCATCTTTTTGCTCCCTTTTCCTTTAAAGATTAGCAGACAGGAAGAACAGGTTTAAACCATCAATTTGTACCTTTGCACCACCCTATCTTATTTTACTTCCTGCATGATCTTGGACAAATTACTTAATCCCTATTAGATGATGGTGATGATAATCCATCCTTCCTCCCAGTGCTAAACAGCATAGCTCACGGATGATGAACATTACAGCTGATTCTACTGCCAGTTACAAAAGAAGACACTTACTACACTGACCCTTGGTAAAGCTCTAGTTGCCGGCTCCTTTCTGTTATGAAAAATCACAAGTTATTTCATAGATTACAAGCAATTGTTTAAAAGCTCAAAGTGGCCATTCCTACTGCCTTTATAGCCCTAGCCTGCAAATTCTTCTCAGGAATTCTTGCATCAATCCTATACGTGGTACCCGAGCTCTAACTTGGCTACTGATTTCAGAGTCAGTTGGTAGTCTGCTTCACCACTTTTAGTAAAGGCTCCCAGAGGTTTTGGAGCCTCTTTGTCAGAAGAGACCAAAAATAAAGTTGTGAAAGGCAAGTAACTATTTACAATGGTTGTTGTACATGTATACACTCTTATAGTATAGAGAAGATACATCAAATTCAAAATCTGGCTCTTAACAGACAAGGACTAATCAATCTAATTCTCAGAAATCCCTCCAAGTAATTTGCTTCCACCAAAGCAGCATTTCATACATTTTGGAATATTACTCCTGAGAGCTGGGAGGGAAATTGCAAACGTACTAAATGCTGAATAACAGTATCTGCACATTAGTATTGCAGCTGAGATTAAAGCCAAGCTGTGCCAGGTGTTGTGCAAACACATCATGAGAGTTGATCTCCACTGAAAAGTTTATAAACACAATAATGAGGTGCTCAGATTTATTGATAAACTGGTCCTGAATAGGAAAACAAACATTAGCAGCTTGTTTGTTTGACAAAAAGCTACAGTTGGAAGGGAAAGGCCTTCATTCCCCTGGCTTCTAGGAACACTTCCAGTCTCACAGGAGCATCTAAGGGAATAAAAACATACAGAGCAGGAAATTCCAGCTTTCCAAGACTAAGAGTCACCCTCCACAGCCACAGAGAAACAATGCTGGGAACAATTGCTCACAGCAGATGTGCCTCACAGTGGTTATAAGAACTCACACCATCTCCTGGCCAACCTGACCTGCTACCAAAGCAGCCCTTGTGCCTGAACAATCTCCATGCTCTCTGTCCCTGCTCTTCCCTTGAGAAGAGCTCCTTCACCATCAGGACTCAAGCATCAGTGACGTGAACCCCAGGAGCACGTGAAGAGAGAGCTGTCAGCTGAGTCCCTGTCTAAGACATCTCTGTGGGTCCCATCCCTATCGCTTGTGAGTATAAGGGGTGTGACCCCATCTGTCTTTTATTTTTATCTGTGGTCTGGTTATTCACAAGCTGCCTGGAGAAATGAGCCAGATCCCACCCAGCTCCGAAAGCAAATCAAGGACACAGTATATCTGTCTGTAGCTGGACCTCTCTCTAGTTCTTGGTCTTCTCAGCCAGAGACAACTGAACTGACATCCTCGGAATACATAAGGGACAAATACTCCTGGTTTTCTTCTCTGTTGACAGATGCTGGAGTGCATATAGGAGATGCACTCCTATTAATGACTGACATCAAGGGTAGCTTTTCCACTTGTCTGCTGTAGCAACTCCAGAGTTCTAAGCGAGTATGCAGATGAGGTAGGAGGTGGGATACCTGATACATCCATGATGCTTAGTAGTGCCCAAGTACAAGCAAGACTGGGAAGGGCTGGAAAATTAACAATTTGCTGTTGTATTTGATTTGTTTTATTGTTCTTTCCCCTTTCTTTCCTCCTTTGCTTTCCACCTGTGAGGAGAGTGAGCGCAAACTGGGAGAACAGGGCTCTGTTTCTTGCCCTTCCCAGTTTTTCCTGTGGCCTGAAGGGAGACTTAGAGTATTTCTAAGTGTCTTAAGTGATCCCATCAAGTGCTCTCATCATTCCTGATGCTCACAGCCTTGGGACTTACAGTCCTGGTATAATTAGCATAGATCCTAACACTCCAATACAATGCCTTTAGTAGCTGAGCTTAAATTCAGGCTTACTGTTACAGATGCCAGCAGGGACCATTGCCTGGGCTGCAGTGGGGTCCCTGCCTGCACAGCCCATGGACCTGCTTTGGAGTGGGGCTGAAATGCTGGCAAAGGAAAGAAAGGTCAGGAAGTTTTGGCTCAAATATAAGAGCAACCTATAATCTACAATCCAACTAGAAGCATATTTTTATAACACAGAGAAACCTCCTATGGAGTGCAGCACACACAACAGACTGAAGTGACCATAGATGAGGCTTCCCATGCTCTGAGTTATTGGTTTCACTCCCAGCACAGAGCTCTTTAGCTGCAGAGAAGGTTTGGATTGTTCGGGGCGCACAAACTGAATAAACAGAAGTTATGTGGTACCAAACCCAAGCTCGCTGTCAGGGTTTGGAGGAAGCACAGCCCTTCCCTGGTTACTCAGTCCTGCTTCTGCCCGCGCCAGCTCAGCTCCACGCTCACTCATCCTGTTCTGCGTGTTCTGTGTCACATTTCCCTGCACATCCCGCACCACTCCCCAGCTCCCAAGCAGTCCCAAACTGACCAACCTCAACCTCCCCTGGTTGCAGTTGGCACAGGACAATACAAAGGTGGTCACCGTATTTATTCCCACCCTCCCAGCCTCCTTTTTCCAAATCGGTACAAAATTCGGAAGAGGACTGCAGAACACTTCTTAAAACAGCAGCAGAACAAATGCACACATCGCCCCCCCCCCCCCCCTTGCCTGATCCAGCTTTATTGTCCACTTTATTCTCCTTCATCACAGAGAAGGACATTCACCCAAATTAAAGCCTGGGGACTCTTTGGGATGCTCACAGCTGGGCGGGCTGAGGCTGGGTGGAGGTACCAGCCCTGCTGACACACTCCGGACGCCTGTTTTTACTTCTCCTACCCCGTTTCCCCTCACCCTGCCCCGGGGAACGCAGCTCTGCCGCTCGGATCCCTTTCCGCCTCCGGGGCAGGTAAGCGGGGCACAGCGAACGGCGACGGGGAGCGGAGAGCAGCGGGGGGAGCCCTGCCCCGGCCGGGGCGGGGAGGGGAAGGTAAAAGCCTCCCGATGCGCGCTGGTACCGCCTCCTGCCCGGGCAGCGCTGGAGCCCGCGGCACGTCCCGGGTGCGCAGAGCCGGAGCGGGGCAGCGGTAACCCGGGGTGAGGAGCGGACAGGGCCCCGGGGCGTGCGGGGAAAGGGTGTCCCGGTCCCCCAGGGCGAGCGGCGCTTTGGCTTGGGGTTGCTGCGGTCTTGGTGTGCCCCAGACGCGTTAGAGGCTTGGTAATGAGAGAGGCTTGCAGGGGAATGGTGTTAGAGGAGAGCATCATGCTCATGGGAAGGGTGCAAAGCATGTTTTAGTGGCGTTGTTTGGGTTGGGTGGGTTGGTTGGTTGGTTTTGGTTTTGGTTTCCACCCCTGTGGTTTCCATGAATGGTGGGGATACAGAGGCAGATGGTCAGTCCTTGCTGAGAGGGCTGCAGTGCTGATAATGTCCTCGCTCTGTGTTCAGCAGGATGGTTTCCATCGCTCTCGAGGTGACCTGCAGCTTTGTTGCCTGGCTGTTTCTGTACGCCTGCTGCTGCTACTGGAACAGGCACCGTTCCTACGAGTGGAGCTGTCGCTTGGTCACCCTGCTGCATGGGCTGATTGTCACCGGCCTCTCTGGTTACACTGTGTTCTTGGATGGCCCCTGGCCTCTGACCCATGCAGGTATGTTTGGAGTCTTACCTGGACACGTCTTTGTCATGCAGTGTGGACACCTCTAGTTGTTACAAGTGAAGTGAGGGGCAGATTGCTTTTGCTGCCTGTTCTCTTATGTGTATGTTTTTGGGGTGTATTTGGGGCAGGATTTTGTTTAACTCCTCCTGCTTCTTCTCCTTATACTTCTCACTGTTAATCTTCTTTTTGTTTTACCTTTTGTGTGCATATGGAAAGTTTCGGGTTGGCAGCTTGAGTTTATTGCAGCAGTAGGCATAGCAGTGTGTTGAGAATAGACCAAGTGCTGTTCACATCTTTAAAGGTATAATAGCACCTAGCATTCGGCTGTGGGGTTTTGTTCGCTGTTTCCTATAATTAACACTCAAATGGTTCTGCTGATGGTGGTCAGGCTTTCCAACCCCCCTTTCTAAGAGACAAAAAGCAAAACAGAAGTGTGGAGGGATGGGTGGCCTGACTGGGTCTGCTGAGTGGGCTGAAGTGTGAAGGGAGAGCAAAATCAGACCTCCAAGCTTCCAGCCTGGCCCTTGGCCCATAGGAAAGGCTGGAAACTAAGGAGGAAAGAGGCATGCTCACCATCTGTAGTGCTCCATATTGTAGAAGAATGTCTTAAATCAGACCCCAGGCTTATGTACATCTTTCATTTCAGGTTCACCAAACACAGCTCTTCAGATCCATGTGCTGTCCCTGACCTTGGGTTACTTTATCTTTGACCTGGGCTGGTGCCTGTATTTCCAGACAGAGGGGGACCTCATGCTGCTCCACCACACACTGAGCATCTGTGGCATGATCATGGTGCTGGGGCTCGGGAAGTCTGCTACAGAAGTCAATGCTGTTGTGTTTGTGAGCGAGATCACCAACCCTCTGCTCCAGACCCGCTGGTTCCTGCGGGAAATGGGCTGTTACCACACGCTCCTGGGAGACATTGTGGATTTCTTCTTTGTTTCCCTCTTCCTGGTGCTTCGAATTGGGGGAGGAGCTTTGATCATGTACGCGATGGTGACATCCCCTGCTCCCAGCTGGCTCCTGAAGGCTGGAGGCTTGGCCATGTATGTTGTGTCTTTGGGCTTCATGGTTGAAATATGCCGCTTTGTCAGGAGGAAAATGATGAAGAAAAGTATTTCCTGGACAAGCCTGAGGAGTGTGAACGCACCTGTGCAAACTAACGGGCACTTGACAGCTCGTTAGTGGATTGAGGATAATCCCCTGGGATAGGGTCCTGGTTTACTGAAGCTTATTCCTATGAAAAGAACTCCTAAAAGCGACATGGAATTGACTTTCTGGCATTGGCTATGCCTGGAGGAGATGAACCGGCGCTAGGAACATGGGAAAGCTGACAGCAGAGGGGTTTGAGTGCAAATCTGAAGAGTCTGGCATGTCTACTGAACTCTGATTCCCTGGTTTCTCCAGTAATGGTACAGTCTCAAGGAGAGTGGCAATACCTGACCTATTCATTCTGCCACCAATAGTTGCACAGTCTGTATGTTCTGTCATCATTTTGGAGGTAGAATTGTTTTACAGTGTACAGCCAGAAAATCCCATCTTTATGCCAGTGGGACCAGGTAGGGATGTGATTTAGGGAAGACTTATTGAGCCTCATTCTCCCTTAATCCAGGAGTTGGACAACACACTTGACTAAGTACTTGGATGAAAGCCTCTGAACAAGATTCAAGTGCTTGCAGGGTATGGTAGAGCTGTCCTTTGCCTGTGAGAAGTGATGGTACTTGAAGTGAGGTAATGTTTTACCTCATTGTTTTTAATGATACATTTTTTTTTTTAATACTTGTATTCAAGCAGATACTGATCTCAGAGCAGTGTGACTTCACTGGGATTGACTCAAGCCTTTGCAAACAAGAGTCAAGTATTAGACTAGTGCCAATAAATTCCATAAGCAGGTATTCACCTAGTCTGGGATTGCTTCAAAAAAACCAAACAGGCATTTTGTGGGTGAGAGAGAGAGAAGAGCACTCTCTGGATGCTCTTTCTGTTCTGGGTTGGCTCATCTACAAGCCACGTAAGCTGAATGCATGGCTAATAAGCGTAATAAGTGACTATATTTTCAGGGGTGACAGTAATGTTTAGGCAGATCTCAATGCAACATCTGTTCCATACCAGCAGGTCTTGGAGTATGGACCAGTTCTCTTGTTTTACCTTTCAGAATGGTGTTCTGACATTTCCCCTGGGGTTTTAATGTGAATTTCCCTCTGTTTAAAGCTGCAGTTCAGATTTACTCTCCCGTAAAAGCCTCACTTACAGCTGAGAAACAAATGGCTTTGTGTTGCCCTTAGGCTTAGCAAGGCTGGTTGCCCTTCCTTCCTGATTTCAAAGATCTTGTTTAGAGAAGCTCCTGCACAGAGCTAAAGAGCCCCTGAAACAGCCTGTGTGGCTCTTGCTCAAGTTAAGTGTCACCCCTGCTGCAGAGGGGAAGGAGTGGGAATACAGTTGCTATGGGGACACAGCTTTACTAGCTCCTCCATGCCTCTTATCTCACTAACTTTGGCACTGTTCAGGGCAGGTATCTGCCTTGGCTGGGGGTTAGAATAAGGTGTGTGGAGAGATTAAGAAATGACATGAAATAACCTAACTTTTGACATGCCCTCTGGATGCATTGCAGCTGTGAATCCAGGGAATTGAGCAGGCTATTACCTTTAGAAAAGCAGAAGCCTTGCTCTAGGGGCCTGGGCTCATGAGCTATGAACTCTTGCCAGAGTCACTGTGCTCTTCTGAAAACTCCTATGAGTGATGGGACTTCTAATAAAGTTATGCTCTCTTTTTCAAAAGAAATGATTGCTGTAATGTTCTTTTGTTCTGGGTCTTAAGGAGAAAACTGAAGTTCATGAAGCCTGAGGAAGAAAGACTTGAGGGTAGCCTAAGCATGCTAAGGCTAGTAGTCACTGACAAAGCTCTGGCTCATGCCCTTAATGCAGTTCAGGAAGGAGTGAGCTAGTGGGGAAACAAGCACAGGACTGAGCCATATGCTCTGCAGCTCAGGCGTGAGGTGTGAAGAATAGATGAAGGTCAGCTGAAGCTTAGATTTGTGACTAATGTGCCCATAACCTGCCTTGGCAATGAGTCATGTATCATAGAGAACTCGAGAATAAACTATTAAACTGAGGTGTTTGCTCCAGATGGATGCAGGGTCACAGGGTAACTTAAATTCTCATTATGTCCTACATCCCAGGTTGCCTTTTTTTTTCCTGTGTAGCGCCAACGTCTCTCTGTTGCTGTGCTTCATTTTAGGAATGGCCAATTCAGAAGGCTGGGATTGCAAGGTGGTTTGTCTACACTGTATTTGAGGGTATAGCGGTGTGAGATATCCTAAGACACTGCTGAGTGGCTGTTTCCAGCTGAGAACCTGATGCTGGTGGGCCAGAACTCTGCTGTCTGGGGTGGAAGTGGGCCTGGGCTTGGCTTCCAACAAGAAACCTCTCTTCCTTCAGCTATGGAGACAGTAAACCAGTGCATGCAGCTTGCATGCAAAACTGAGCTGATGGAAGTTATCCTGTGAGATTTGAAGACAAGTGCCCTCAGGTGGTCATGCACCATGTTTCATCTAAGCTTAGTTTTAGCCTCAAATCCTCTAATGTGATGCTAGAAAAGCATTTGGTTCCGCCCTTGCTATCCCATTGGATTTCTTATTTGCTAACATGTCAGAGAATGTAATTTTTAATACAGGTGCCTGGTTTTTATCTGTCAAATATCCTCGAGGGCTTTTACAGTCACAAAAAGCGAGCCTCAGTCTTGGGAGCTCTTGTGTATTTCCAGCTCTTGTGTATTTCTTGCTTATTTTTGGACAAGAAGTTTCCCACTGTTGGCAAGCCAATAGGTTCAGTGTTTGTTGTAAGTGCTCCTTAGAATAAATACAGAAAGAAGGAATGTTCTGCTGAGAGAGGGTGTAGCTGTACTACACCATGTAGCAGTGTGCAAATAATTGTTAGCAGAGGCTCCTGTCCTGAGCTGTTTTGCTGAATGCTATTCATCTGCAGGCGAAACGAGCCAGTGCAACCCAGCCTGCCTATTTAAATGGCTGACTCTGCACAAAGCAAACAAGAAAATTAGTGTGCAAGCTCCTCCTAACTTCTGGTACAATCCACTGGGAGATGGTTTAACTTGCCACCTTGCATCTTACTACATGCACATTTTGCACATTGTACAATCCAGAACAAACCCCCCCACAACTCCTCTATATTCTACCTCAGGCATTAAATGGTCCTGGCTTTGTTAGGACTTTCAGAGTGATCTTCTGTGAGCATCTCTGTTGTTCTTCCTGACTGCTCAGTTTCTGTGCTATGCGTCAATGTTAGCCCTACAGCTATCTGTCAACCCTGTTCTTTATCCTAAGCTAAGAACAGCTCCATCTCGGTTGTTACTGAGGATGTTGTAGGGGACTGGTGCCTGGTCCAGCAAAGGTGGAGGAAAGCAAGATGAGACCTAAGATTTGTCAGAAAAGCAAATGCGCTGTTAATGCTAGTGAGGATGTCATGCTGAAATAGCTGAAGGATGAGCATCTTGTAGCACCAGAAACCTGTGCCTGGCCTGAACTGGAAAAGTAAGATCGAGAGATATCCAGTTGAAAACAGACTTATTACAGATGCTGTAAGAGGCAGGACAAGCTACTCTCACCATCTGTATTTCAAAGAGTAAAACTTGACAGGATGAGATAAAAAATCCCCAAACTATTGCTGGGTGTGAGAGATTGTTTTGATTGCGACTTAGGGAAGGAGTGTGTTGGTTGTGGAGGAACGTTTTTGCAATATACTTTAGGCTGCATAAGCCCTGGATTTTGCTACTCTGTGGATGTAGATGAAGTTGGGAGAGAGAAAAGATGCGGTTTAGCACTGAATGCTTGTAGTGAGAAGAAGTTGCTGGGCTTTGTAACTGCTGCACAAGCATTGGATGACGGGGTATACTCAGGGCAGGGCTGTGCGCTTTCACAGCCTGCTGAAGCTGCATGCTGTGCCTGCATGATAAACCCCGCGGGGTATGTTCGTTACCTGGAAGCTGGTGCTATAGTGATGCAGTGTTGCAAGCTCTATAGAAGAGTTGGTTCGCATCGGGCGCTGCCTGGCTGTGAGTAAAAGAAGCCCGCACGTACCATGTTATCTCTGGTACACGTGAGATGATTGAAGCGGGTCATGGGTGCGTGGGACTAATTTCCTGTGCCCTCAGGCTAAAGCGATGCTCTGCGTGTGTATGTGCCCGGTGGAAACATAACCTGCCTCTTGTTCTGAGAGCAACCGGGCACTGAACCGCGGTGCTCCCCGGCAGGCAGAGACCTGCAAACCTGCGCGTTACGGCACTCGGGGCCAGCCCTGATGGTCCCCAGCCTCTTGGCTGGGTTTAGGAGGGATGGATGGGCACGGAGCCGCTAAGGCCGGGCGGTGCGGTGCGCCCCTTCCCTCCGCTCCCGCGGTCGTTGCCGTCCCTCCTCCCCGCCAGCAGGTGCCCCTCGGCCGCCGCCGCTTCCTCTTCCCAAGCGGCGGAGGCGGCCCGAGCAGCCGCGTCCCTGCGGTGGGTGCGCGGGGAAGGGCCTGGCCCCGCAGCCTGCGCTGCGGTTTGTGGCGTGCGGGGTCCGGCGGCGTGCGGGGACCCAGCCTCGGCATCCCCGGGGACCCGCAGAGCCTTGGAGGCCGCTGGAGAAACGTGGGGCCGGAGGCGAGCGGCGGAGGCCGGTTGCAGGTGGGGCGAGTGGGGCGGGAGGCGCCGGGTGCGGGCAGCGCTGGGAGGGATGCGGGATGCGGGATGCGGGGTCGGGCGGTGGGCACCGTATCCGTGGTTTCGGACACGCTGTGCAGGCTCTCTGGGCTCCTCCGTTTTAGTTGTACCCCCCAAAATACAAAGGAATAACGGTGCTTTGCTGGATGTGCCCGTCTAGTTTTTAAGCGCTTTTGGGGAGACCAGGGCTGTTCCGGACTAGGATTTTAGACACGTGTAATTATTGTAGGGCCTGCTTTCACTCATGACCCCGTTGCTCCTGGTGGTACGAAGGATAATATGATTACTAAAGGATATTGTCCTTTCCGGTGTGCAGGGACAGGTGTAACTCACAGTTGCAATGCATACATGTAATGTATGTGTGCAATTGTATGTGCTAATGACAATGTCGAGCTTTGATGTGCAATTAGAAGATAGCCCCCTTTCTTTCCAGGGGATGGAGAAACATTTTTTGCACCTCTTTCTCCTTTTTGTCACATCAGAATTCTTCCTGCCTTATCTGCCCTGATTCTGAATGCATACAGACCTCAAGTACCAGGGTTGTCAATGGAATGCCTGATCAGAGCAGTTAATCACATCCTTAATTCATCTCCCCATGTTCCCAAGGCCCATTATAATATAATGGTTTTGTTTACCCAGCCTCCTAAGTCATTCCTGGGAAGACTTGCAGTGCCCAACCTTCCTGTTTGGCCTGTTGCAGCTCTGACTCCTCATTAAGCGTGGTCCTTTTAGTGTTCCCCAGCCCTGGGTGTGAATCCAGTGTGCCGGTCAGCAGGTACCAGCAGGACCAGTGGCACTTTTGCTATTACACAACTGGAAACTCGCGCATCCCAGAGCGTGACTCAACTGCTTTTGATGCGCTTCCCTGAATGCTCAGGAATAAAGAGACACATCTTACCTTTCATGGAAAGGTATTATAAATATGAATGAGATGTAGATATTAGAGTATTGTGTATTTGGGGGGCTTTTAGCAACTGGCTCCTGCGCTGCTCCTGAAGATGGTGGGCTGCTTTATCTGGTCACTGTCTGCTGGGGTGTGCTTTGTTCTAATCTGAGCTTTGACCTCAGATACTCATGAAGAAGCTTGAACTATATGTTTTTCTAATGGAAGTTTTCCTGGGGAGGACAAGGGGAATTAAGAGTGTTTTTTCTTCCCAAGTTGTCCTGGAGATGTGCTGGGGCTAGAAGGTTAAAATTCAGTAGCAGGAGGGGATGGCAATGCCTTTTGTGTTTCTCTTGAATTATTAGCAGTTGGTGTCGCCGCACTGGCAAAATTGATTAGCAGTGGACGTAGCAAGAGACTGTGGTTTTTGGGGTTTATTGGAGTTGTTTTGTTGTTTCAGGAGAGGAGGAACGAAGCTAGCAAACAGCATGACAGGATGAGTAGGTCAGGTGGGGCAGCACAAGCAGACCAGTCAAATGCAGATACAGGGCACGGAGCTAAAATGAAGAGGCAGGCATAGCTCTGGATCAAAGCTTTATTGCTGGATGTGGTGCTCCTCAGCCTGTCCCTCAGGCAGTGCACATGAGCACTAACATATCCCAGCAGATCCTGCATCACAGACTGGTTGGAGAAGTCCTCCAAGGTGCTTGACCAAGTTGTGGTGTGTTTTCTATTCAGCGAGGTAGGAACTCGCTGCCTCACAAGGTCATTGGCTTTCAGTGCATCTTCCCACAGCTGAGGTGACACTGGTGGAGGTCTGTGTGCTGGTGGCCACATGGTGAATCTGCCCTGATTCTCTAGGATACACTTCTTTGATGTAGGACTTTCCCCAGAGGAACTGCAGATCCTCTAGAGCTCCTTGTGAGGAGCAAGGAACAGCATCAGGAAACACTTTACACTCAGTGCTGGGGTGGTTACGGGTGAGATGCTGTACTGGGTTTTGCTAACACTGCTGATAGCTAGATCTTCTGATCCATTTTGTCTTTCTGTTCCTGTGGCAGGATGCTGTTCCCCCTGCCTCTGCGGGTAGCCTGCAGTCTGCTTGCCTGGTTCTCTCTCTACGCTTGGTTCTGCCATCGCTACAAGCACCGGAATTATGAATGGAGCTGCAGGCTGGTCACGCTGACCCATGGCATCCTTGCTACCTGCCTCTCTGCTTACGTTGGCTTTATTGATGGTCCCTGGCCTATGAGTCACCCAGGTAAGTAATGAAAGTTGTGGTCCCAAGTCCCCCAGTGGGTGATGGCACAAAGCGGGCTTCTCCTACCACCTCAGTATCCAGCTCACTTGAGGAATGATGATTGTGGTATCTGAGCTGCTTTGTGATGGCAAGTACTAGAGAAATGGAGAGGCTGGTACTGTATTTTGCTAGTGTAATGGTCTTTCCCAGCTGCAGTCTGGCAGAGTGTTTGATCATGTTGTGTGGCATTACGTGTGTGCAGCTGTTAGACTAACAGCTACAGTATTGTGATTTCTCTGACTTCTCCATCTGAGCTGTGATCAGTACAAGCTAATACCAGTCTGCCAGTACTGAAGGTGAATACCCCTTCCTTGTCTCAGATGCTGCCTGCTTGTTGCCTCCATGTTTTAAAGCTCTGTCTGGTGTCTTTATGTTTCAGGATCACCAAACACAACTCTTCAGGTACATGTGCTGTGCCTTAGCTTGGGCTACTTCCTCTTCGACCTCTGTTGGTGTGTGTACTTCCAAACAGAGGGTGCCCTGATGCTGGCCCACCATCTGGTGAGCATCTTGGGTATCACAGCATCACTGGCACTTGGGGAGTCAGCTGCGGAGGTCAATGCCGTCATCTTTGGTAGTGAGATCACTAACCCGCTGCTGCAGGCTCGCTGGTTCCTGAAGGAGATCGGGTGTTACCACAGTTTCACAGGTGACGTGGTGGATTTCTTCTTCGTGGTCCTCTTCACTGGGGTGCGGATTGGAGTGGGGGCCTGGCTGATGTACTGTGAGCTTGCTTCTCCCAAACCCAGGTGGTACATTAAGCTGGGTGGTGTCATCATGTACGCTGTCTCCTGGGTTTTCATGGTCAGCATCTGTCGCTTTGCTAGGAGGAAGAGCATGAAGAAGTACCACGCTTGGAGGAGTCGGAGGAGTGATGAGTTGTACTTGAAAACTAATGGACATCTGAAAAACCACTGACTGGATGCTGAGTAAAGACTTCCTCGAGTTCACAATCTGGCAAGGAGGGGATCGTGCCTGAAATGCCACTGTTGGGAGAGGAGCCAACACACGTTAGCAATTCTGGAGCCAAATTTATCCCTGGCATAACTCCACTGAAATCCATGGAGCTATGCCATGGATTCATTGGATCTGCAGTGTTTGGCCTGGCAGAGGCTGGCTCAGTGTCTACGTAAGCATACGCTAAATGATTTGAGTGAAAGAAGGGCTAATTTTACTGACTAAACATAAGTAGTCCAGCAGTGCAGGTGTAAATAGTAATTTTCACAGCTAACTCCTTCAGCACTGGTAGAATCTTGGCAAAGAGGAAGAAATAACACTAGATCTTCACGTTCAGTGTCCTGTACAGTCTAGCCAGCTAGATTGACTCTTCATACTGTTAGGAAGAAGCATCTTCTAGTGTTTTGTCAGAGTTGGGATTCCTGGCTCTTCCACCAACTTGTTATGTGACCTTGGGCAAGTCACGTAACTCTAACTCTGTGCCTAATTTCCCCATCTGTGAATTGGGGGTGATGGAGCTGATCCATCTGTATTATGCACTTTCAGATTTTTACTTGAGAGGTGCTATATAAATGCAAAATGAGGGTTGTTATCTGCACTTCGTTCATTATCCCTATGTTTCCTTTGGGAGAAACTTATTTTGGTGGTTGAGCTAGAGCGTGACTCTAGAGAGAATAGAATTTTAGGTAGGTGGTTGTTTCCTACCCTAATTCCTTTTAGTGACTTATTTAATAACATTGGTAACTTATTTTTCGGTAGTGTCCAGGAGCTCTAATCAGCACTGGCGCCTTGCAGGACTAGGTGCTCTCTGAATACACCCAAAGACACAGCCCCCAGTGCGAAATGCTTTTCCGACTCTTTCTCTCTTCTTCATCCCTGACTGTTAAAACTCAACCCAGCCCCTCCAAATACTGCTGTTAGCTCCTTGAGTGGCTAACACTGTCAGATCCAAATTGGAATTTCAGGTTGAAGAGTGGCCAATGCACATCTTCAAAACACAGTGGCTAAGACGGAAAAGCTACTCAGCTTCAAATGTGTCCTCTGCCCTGTTCAAGCCAGAGATCCATCCTTGGCTCTCCTTATCTGAATTGACGCCTTGACCCCTTGGCTTTGAATTCACTTCTGTCTCCCTGATTGGATCTGTGTCACTTTAGAAAAGTGAGCATTTATAGGGTAAGAGAGACTTATTTTACAGCCTAATAATTAAAGAAGTGAGAGGCACAGAATCTGGCCTTTTTTTAAGTAAAAAAGTGAACCTGGCTGGGAGGGAAAATAAGCGTTACTTTCATCCGGTCCCATTTGCAGGGAAAAACTGCCCCCCAGTTGACAGCTTCTAGTGTTTATTTCACTGTATGTTCTTAAGTGCTGTTCCTTTGTTCCTGCTGTCATCATTACGGTCATTTCTTTTGAGCCTCAGCACCAGGCCTCCAGTGCAGCTCAGGTGCCAGTTCTGCTGTGAGCCTTGCCTGTTGCAGCCAAAGACCTGAAAAGCCCAAAGCACTTCAGATTAAATAGAGCCAACTGATGGGTGAGTTGCTCCTGAAAAGGAAACTTGACTCATTTAGCACAGCACAGTGATATGACTATTGAGCCTTGAAGGGAGACAAGAAGGGCTAGTTGGGGCATGCTGGTTCTTTCCCAGCTCTGCTGCTGCTGTCGGGCATGTCAAGAGCCTTTTTGCCTCAGCTTACCCACTCTATTAAGTGGGTACAGCATTACCTACCTCGTGGGGTGTTTCCATTTGTTAACACTAAGCCAGCTTTGATGAATGCTTGGTGGTCTGTGTCAAGCTGTGCTGTATAAAGGCAAAACTGCTTTGAGCGAAGCACTTCTCGCTATGACCCATCATCAGTACTTTGCCACGTGAACATGGCACTTCCCAGCATCTGGCTTGCCTCACAAAAGCAGGAGTCCAAGCTGTTCTGCAGTGGTACTGATGGGTAGGAGTCTAAAGGAATAAGCTAGACACATGCACAAAGATCAGGCGTGCTGCTGGTTGTTCAGGTGGACTCCTGAGCTGAAGACAGGATGTCTGGTGGGTTTTCCCTAGTAAGGATTGCAGTAAATGGAGCCAAAATCGTTTCAGCAGCCAGTCTGACCAGGGAATAACAGCTTTCAGCAGCAAGTCCTGAAGAATTGTAGGTGAGAACAGCCTGTTCATTTTTCAATGCAGCTGCTGACTTGCCCACCAAGAAGAGTTTCCTGAGCAGTCCTGATGGTTTGGACTCTGACCTCTGCTGAGGTTTGCTGTGCAGCTCACTGCATGGTTACTCCCCTTCTGTGGGGGCTGTACAGGCCATACCTGCCCAAGTGAATAAGGATGCAGGTATCTATGAAACAACTTGTATGAAGATGTTCTGAAAGATAATGCCCTTAATGGCTGAGTTGTCCCCTTCTTTGAACTGGGGGGAAGCTTGGTTGGAAGAAGTAGAACACCGTGATCAGTGTTGAGGCTTTAGAAGTTAAACAAGGGCACCAGCAAACAAAAGAACAATTGGGAATGGCTTTATGAGGTAGAGCTAGCAAGGATATCTCAGAGTAAGGCCTCATAGTCTGTTAGTGGGCTCCAGCGTAGAATCACAGAAGAAGTGTATCTTTCAGGCGATGGAGCACATGATGGGACCTGTCCTCAGGCTAGTCCATAGGGGCTAGAGCAAATTGTAAAAGGAAACTGTGGAACTAGTGTGAAATAATAATTGTGTTTGAATTACTGTGTAATAGCAACTAATGTTCCACCAGTGAATGGTGTAGATGCTTTGTATTATGTTTTATAAAATAAAGATTATTTAATTATATGAGATATTTGTTTTTTCTCCCTGGATGCAGTTACTAAGTTGTATTGTGTATTTCTGGATTGGTGGCATTGACAGTGTATTTGAACAAAGTGATGGTTGGTGGGTGCTTTTTAGAGACTGAGCCAACAACTTGTACAGCTTTCACCATTATTGCTTCTTAGATGTGTTAACAGGCAGAGAAACCACTCTTCTTTGCAAGGTGGTCTCAGGAGTACTTAGGAGTTTGGTGTTTGCTAATAGGTGCTTTCAGGTTGTTGACTGGCTGAACAGAGTGCATTTCTTCAGTGAGATTTGTTCCCAGCCTTTTCATGCACCTATCCTCAGGCAACTCACAGGGGAAAAATGTTTCCTTTGTTTTCCATGCCCTGTATGCTAAAGGAGAAGATTCTCCTATGTTTCCACTTTTCTCTTTCCAAGTCAGATTCAATACGTGCTCTAGTAAATCCGCGTAAAAGAAGGTGTTAGCTTTTACTGCCTTTGTCCTGTTTCCCTCAAGTTCCAGGGGGAGTTTGGCAGCTGGTAAGTTGGCAACATAAGAAGTCTTTGGAAAATAACTTTAAGAAGGAACTGAGTAGATAAAGGTATATGGAAAAGCTTTTGCAAAGTAAAAACGGTTTATTGGTAGTTAATTTTGTATGGGAAGCAGGTGCTTTCTGTGGCTTCTCAAATGTTTGAAAGTAGAGGTTTTCAGCAATGCTTGTATTGTGGTGGTGTTTGAATGGTGTATTGTGTCAGAAGGTTCAGATCTGTTCAGTGTAACTGATAATCCTCAAATGTGATGAGAAATAATGTTATTCTCCATCTCTTCAGATTTTACCCTAATAACAAATATCTTTCTTTTTATAAAGTCCCCTCCAATCAGAGGACATTGATTCTAGCAGAGAGCAATAAGGAAACTCATGGCAGAATGTACAGCAGCTTCATTTGTCCTTACAAAGGTTGCTGCTTTAATTATGCTGATATGGAAAGAAAGCTTAGTGCTATAAAAATCCTTACTGCGATGTGGATTATCCAGGTTTAGGAACTGTAATAAGGCCTCACAGTAGAATCTCTGATAGATTAGGCTACCTGTGTCCTAACAAAGTCATCAAAGTTGCATTTGTGTCCCAGTCACTTAAAAGCATAGAACAAGCCTTGTACGTGTTTCCAGCATTGCCAGTGAACTGGATGCAGAATGAGCTGCCTGTCTGTATGTAGCAAATCATGTGCCTATTTTAAGGTGTGAGATGGCAGACATCCACTGGTGGCTATTGGATTGGTCATATTGGCTTCTGAAGCAGGTTGCATCCACATCACAGAGAAGCTGGTTAGTATCAGCCCAGCACCTGCAAAATGCAGTAGATAGCCAAGCAGATAGTCTGGATTTGATTCAGGGTATCATTACTAGCTTCAGCTCTCTCAAAGGTAGAATCTCAGCAAATAATGAAATCCCACTGATGTTCTCAGCTGGCTCAGAGGAATCTCATGCCAGAGCAGTTCCCTGAGTTCCCCAGGATCAAAGGATGCCAAACTAAGAGGCAGTCGTTAGTGCTTAGGTGAGTTTGATTGGATGGAACTGCAGGGCACTACACAAGATCACTAGGGCAAGGAAGGCTTAAGTTGTGCTAAGCTTGAGAGCAGAGCCAGGTTTACCCCAGTCCTGACACAAGATCAAGGTGCTATCCATTCTCCAGGAGTCACAAATTCATATGCACATCTGGGAAATGAACTGTCTGTTATCATTTCCCTTGTGCCTTTCCTCTCCAGCCGTGCAAGGCATAAAGATTGGCTGTTGCCTTCCAAAAGCAACTGACTTCTTTTTGCCAGAACAAAGTTGGCATAGCAATTTATGGTAAGTTTAAATAACAGTCCAAAATACTCGTGCATTCTGTCACTGGTTTTACATTGATTACTTGCAAGTAGCAAAAATTAAAAGACATCATCCATTTAGTTTTTATGAACAGCGAAACCCAGCTAGTAGCACATCATACTTGACTTAAAGCACACAGTTTTACAAAGCTCGCTGCTCTTTACTTGAGGTCTGCAGGAGATCTATTGCTCCCACAGGTAAATTGTTCCAATGGCTGCTTATCCTACCTGAAATGTTGTGAAGGGGCCGGGGTGTGAGCAGGACCTCGCTGAGAGGTGCCACACAAGGCTTTTCCAGCAGATGGCAACAGCTCCTCAGTGAGCACAGCTGGAAAACGGCAAGAAGCATCTCAGTGAAACCTTTCTCTCTAAGCCTGCCTTTACAGGAGTCCCATATAAGGCACCGCCAGGGATCTGCCCTTTTGGTGCCATCTTTTAAGGAAAAGCAAGAAGTTACACTTCACAGGAGTGGACCTTCTTTGCTTCAGGGTCCTCCTTACTTCAGCTGCTTGGTTCTGCTCTGGACAGTAAAGAACAGAGTGCTGGGGACATCGGTGCTTTCCCTGGTGACACAGACTGGTGAGGTTAATGCGCAGTTTCCACTTCTAGCACCTATGTCTATGTGACAGTACTACATATAAATTCAGGCAAAGTGACAACTTTAGAGCCTACACCCCCACCCCCAATTATCTATTTTAATTAGCACTGCAGAGTGTAATTGCTTATTGATTTCACCACCCGAGACTTCACATGGTAAAATGCCCAAGTAGAAGTATCATAAATAGACGTCTATATTAACAGCATTTGCAGAAAAGAGAAGCAGTTATTGTTCCAGAGTCTACTTTTGAATTGTTTTATTAGTGCCTTTTCTTTTTATTGTTGCATTAAACATTGAAATGCGAGTGCAGCCCATTATGAGCAAAAGTTAACCTATTGAACCATATGGCATAACGGTTTTATGCTTCCTTTTTGTCATTGCTGTAGTTTTGGGTGATGCTTCTTTTGACACGACTGAGCAAAGTTAAGTGAAATGTTAATCACTGCCACTCCACTGAATTTTATGTCAATTTACTACAGCAGGGCATAAGTTTCCTTCTTGCTCCTATATTTCATTTTATATTCTGTTAGGACTTCCTCCAGCTAATTGTTGTTGTCATTATGTTGTCATGCACAATAAAACATAATTAAAGTAATAAAAAAGCATCGAGGCCTAATACGCAAATGAAACCATGCCATGAAACAGAAGGTCTCCCAGGAGCCTTCCTTTCTCAAGGCACACTACTTGATGTTCCCCAAGTTAAAAGCAGGGAGGGATTTATTGCAGATAAGATGAAATAAAGAGATATATAATACATATAAATAGATAGGGGTATTCAGTCAGAATGAGAGGCAGTCATGGCTGCATGTCGTGCACTCCCAAGCCTCTATCTCCCTCAAAAGGAAACCAAAGGAGGAAGTATGCATGTCCTGTGTGTATATGTCAAGTATCATGTAGAAAATGATTTCATCCCACGCTTCCCCTCTTTGCACTGAAGTTCAGCAAACCAACAAATTCTTCAGACTATCAGTCAGCCTCCCGGCTTCCTGATTCACGCTCACTTCACTCCAAGGAGGAAAAAACTGTATGTTGTAGAGCGGTGGGGGGCTGAACATAGCTGCAAGCAAGATATGGTGCTGTATGCTTAATGATGTATCTGGTCCTGAGTTTCAGAAGCTTGTTTTCCAGACTCTTTCCAAGTCCAGTGTCCTGCCTTTGAAGAAGTATATCGAGGTAAGATTAATTAAAGGGAAGAAGGATGGGGTTCTGTGTGATTAGGATTAGCTAATAAGATTATTTTGGTCTGCTGGCATTTGGTAAGAAAGGCTGATGTTCCATAAGTTCCTCTGTCCAGGTATTAATGCTCATCCTCCAGCAGCAGAGCCGTCCTGCTCTCCATTCCACTTCTGGTACTTGTGAGCCCTTTAGTTCCTAGCAGTAGCGTGGAAGGTTCCTGAAGTTGCAGTATATACATGTTACTCCTGGGTGTTTCAGAACAAGAGTGCCTGATTGGAATCTTATTTATGCCCTTGTGTTGGCAACGAGATTTTGAGATTAGGTAATGTACCTAGAACGTGGCCTCTGAGCTGCTAAGATTTGCTTCCTGCCTTGTGTGCACTGCAGGAAGCAGGCTCTGGTGTTTAAATACATGTAGAGCTGGGACAGGCGCTTCTCTCCAAAGCTGTTGTATGTGGCATGAACAGCAGGGAGTTACAGCAGCGGAACAGCAAGGGCTGTGGCCGAGGGGAATCCACGCATTGAAATTTACATGTTTACATACTCTGTGTTTAGTAGGTATGGCAATGTAGTTTCATGTTTCCATATCGGAGGGAGGTTTTTATGTTTAGGGGAGCAGGAATAGCTCTTTCCGATCCCGGATTTCTGTTGACCTTCACGGGTGAGAAAAATTCCCGAAGAAATGTGTTGTGGGAATGCCGGGAACGCGAGATTTGGTACGGAGCTGTGAAAGGACTGGGAGTAAACAGTGCAGCCGGTGGCTATCCGACACTCCAGAGCTGCACAGCGCCTTACTGTTTTAACTTGATGCTTATTTTCTTCGTGTTCTAAGTTTCTTCGGTGCCGTATTTTCCGGGAGGCACAGGCATTCCCTGCCCTTAAGAGCTTGTGACAAAACAGGGGTGGATGGAGGCTGGAGATGGAGCTCCGGGAAGGAAGGGAAATGGGGAGGGAGGCTGTTCGGCAGGGTTACAGCAGGCCAGAGGAGGAGTAGCTATTCCTATGTCGTGATGGGAAGCGAGGGAAACATCCCGCTGGCCTGGAAAAGACTGAGCCTGTGCAGCGAAGGGGCTGGATGAGCAGGAAGGCGGCCTGCTGCCGGCGGAAGGATACGGCGGGCGGGGCGGTCTGAAGCTCGGCCCGGCTCGGCGCAGGCTCCGGGGGACGCGCCGCTCCCGCCTCGCAGCAGCGCAGCGCAGCTGGCCCGGAACCGGGCTGGGAGGAGCGGAGCGGAGCGGAGCGAAGCGAAGCGGAACAGCGGCAGGAACGGGCCGCGCCGCCAGCGCTCACCGCGGAACTTTGCTCCGAACCGGGCCGACACCGAGCCCCGCGGCCGAGCGCATCGAGCCCACCCGGGGCCTTGCCGGCAGGCCGGGCCGCCGCGCCCCGCTCTAGGTCGGGCCGAAGCGGGACAGGAGGAGCGGCGGGGCATGGACCTGCGGGCCTAAAGGCGGCGGCGGCGGGGCGGCTGCCCTTCCCGACCCCCCTACGGGCGAGCCGGGCGGGGGGTCGGGGCGGGCCGGCAGCGGGACATGGGCCCCTGCGCGGCGGCACTCAGGACACCGGCAGCCGGCGGGGCGAGCCGCCCGCCCCCCGCGGGCGAGAGGCTGTGAAGAGCGGCGGGGAGCGGGCACCCCGTCCTGCCGAGGGCGAACCGGGGAGCCCCCGCGAGCAGCCGGCCCCGCTCCGGTCCGCCCTGCGCGGATACCGGGAGTTCCCCTCCGCGTCGAGGCTCCGGAGCGGCGAGGATTGGCTGCTTCGGAAGACTTTCTTTCTGGGCACGCGTTACTTTCTCCCTCTCCTTGGGTTAAGGGAGCATCGAGGGGAGCAGCTTGTTGTTTTTCCTTTTGCTTTTTGCTCTTGAACATCCCCCACGCCCCACTTCCGTGGTCTGGATATTCTAAGTGACTGCAAGAAGAGTTTTGAAGTTGTTTTGGTTTGTTGTTTCTCGTTTCTTCTCCCTCCTGCCCTTGAACTGAGTTTGTCCTCTGTGCATGCCTCTTCTGGAGCAAGGCTGGATCCTGAACCTCAGTGCATGTGGGGGGCAAAGCCTCATTAAAACTCCTGCAGTAATAGTAAGATGTAAATTGGATAATACGACTTCTTGCCAAAGGCTCCAATGAGTGGCACACAGTCCACAATCACGGACAGGTCAGTATGAAATGAATTTTCTTCTTTTATTACTATTTTGTTTTCTGAAATCAAGGATCTTCCCAGAGCTCATGTACTTTGCGTTCTGCCTTCAGTGACAGCATAACAGATAGGATCAGAAAAGCAGGATTAAATCAGAGTTTCAGGGAATCAGGACATACCTAGGGTGGCTGACTGTCAAGGCAACTAGGTTAACTTTGAAACTGGAGTATTTCAAGTCCAACAGCTTTCAAGCCTGCTAGGCTTTGTAAGAACCAGGCACTGCAATTCAGCTTCCAGAACGGGTTGGTGCTGGGAGGAACACCAAAAGCAACTGTCTCTGCGAGAAGTTAAAGCAGTGAAATTGACAAGAGTTTAGGATACAGCCCGAGTCTGGTATTGAAGATGCATTTGCTTCTCGTTAGGTCAAGCATTATGGCCTGCCAAAGAGAGGTCACTTCAGGTGAGGGCAGGAGGGGATAGTTGATGAGCAGGAATGTCTGCTGGTGTCTACCTTTGCAGTAACCTGTTCCTTGCTTTAGATACCTGCTCAGGCCTCTGGGCTTCTCTGCAGGTGCTGCCATGTGCATTTTGTTAGCAGTTTGGGGTTCTCTTGCTTGTACTGGGGTGCTTCAGAGGCAGGCGAAAAAATGTATTTTTCTATCGTGAGGAGGAACAAATCAAGTGGGAAATCTCATATGCACTTTTGAGACAGAAGTATGGAATTAATGTCTTCAGGGTGGGTTTTTTTATGAGAGGAAAAGTTATGGGTTTTGACACTTGTAAGCTGTTTATTATGTATTTTATTATGTTCTCCATTATTGTGAATATTTGGTGGTTATGCTGTGAATGTGTGTGGCAAAGGCCTCCCTGCTTTGGCCTTTCATGACATACAAACATACAAACAGTCTTTCATGACATACATTCATAAAACAGTTCTGGCAGAGGAGAGAAGCCAAGGCTGGGGCAGAGTGATGGTGCTTTTGGGTGCCTGAAAGCACTTTTTAGACTCCAAGTGTAGGCAAGAAAGAGAGCAAGTGTAGTTCTTTCTTACACTTACTCATTTTCATGACTCTGCAGTTATTAACGGACAGCACAGTGCCTGAGTGGTGTGGAAGGGCTCTGGTACAGCTCAGAGTTGTATAGTCTGTATTTATGGCTGTGCTGCTCATAGAGTACTAAGTCTTTGAAATGAATTCTGTAGTATAATTGAATGAGCAGAGTAGGTGACAAAAGAAAACTCCTAACTTCTTCTGCAGTGCGTGTGCATGAGCTATTCTTGAGTCGCAGTACAGTTCTTCTGTACCAGACAAGACAGTGACAGTAAAAAGAAGGTGGCTTTTCAGTGGCTTTGTGAGAATTTTGTCATGTGCTTAAGGGTTAGTGTCTTATGGCAGGTTGCACGATATCGAAAGGAATGGCAAGATTTCCAAACCAAGAATCAGTTGGGTAATGCACGGGAGGGAAGAGCACGAGGACAGGGAATTTAATTTGCTTGTTAGTAATACAAAATGCTTTCCATTATTGAATTGGAACAGCCAAGTTGAAAATGTAGTAGAGACAAAAAAAATGTCTCATTTCCTTCAGCTTTCAGTCATGTCAAGAGGATGTTTCTCTTTTGTTCATTAAGGTTTTGGTTCAAAAGACCTGTCTCCACAGCCCTGGCAGTTGGAGAGAGTTGTGTGATGGTTGGCAGAGTGCAGGGAAGCAGGGCCTGGTCTTGCTGCTGCTCGTCACCTCTGGCCTGAAGGAACCCCAGCTCTGGGGTGTTAAGGGAATACAGTCATCATAGCCTGTATGTTCCCTGGCTGAACCTTTCAGCAGAGCGCCGGATGTGGTGGTGATGTGTACTCTCATCATGTGGACATCTGCTTACTAGTGTCTGGAGCAAGGCCGCTCCTTTTTATGTACAGCATTGTGCAGGATCTGCAGGGAGTGGCTTTTGGTCACTGCTGTCCTAGCAGTATGTTGGTCCAAAGCTTCCTTTCCCATTAGGCCCAAGAAGCCTCTCTGTTGCCTCTTTAAATCCAGCTCTTGAGCTTGGAATGTAAAGCAGGTGCAATATAAATAAACTTGGTGCTTCTAGTGTCGTTAGATCTACATGGTATCAATCATATGACATGTTCAATTCTGTCTGTATTTATCAGTGACCTTCCTTCGCGGGATTAAGTTGGGAACTGCCTTAAAACAGAAAAACCCATCTTACATCTCTGCCAAATGGTATTATGAACATAATAGGGCAGCATAGGCCTGCATTTTCTCCATATTAGCTTTACATATTTGCATTTTGCATATGTGTAGCTGCTTAAATCCCTGTTACAGACAGCGGATGTTTCTTTTTTTGTCCTTTCAGTTTAAGATGGAAATCATATCATGTGTTTTGATAGCTCTTTGACATTTCCTTTGACCAGGTTGCACTTGTCCCATCCTTTACATGTTTTGTCTTTTATGTTCTTGATGTTATCGTGTATGGCGTTGAAGTGTGTGTATATATATATAAGGAATGTATGAATGGCCATTCCTAGCGCTGTTCTGTAGCCTCTATGATGGCCAGTTCATATCTCATGTGCCTGGGATGATTTTCTCTGTGGACCAAACCTTAACCCAGTTAACTTTGATAATGGTTATGCTTCATCCCTGAGTTGGATTCTGTTACCCAGCTGACTCGTGTAGCTGAAGCAACATCATATTCTTGCATCTTTTTCCTCCAAAGATTGAATGAGGAAATACCAGGTATGAACAAAAGGGTGTAACAGATGTTAAGACTTTAAGAGTGTAATGAATGTTCAGCAACGGTACTGAAGAAACATCTGACGTGCCATTCCCTGTCAGCTACTTAGCACTAGGAGAAACTAGGAGAAAGATTATCCTGTATTGTAGTACTTGGGATTTAGAAATACATAAGCAAAAAGTGATCCAGGATAGCCATGGTGTCCTCCATGGCTTCTGATGGTATGAGAGACTCGGAACTTTAAGCGGTGAGATTTATTTCCCTTTCTTTCCTTCAGGATGTTCTTTTACTTTGTCAGCTGCTTCTTTTCATAATCCTGCTGCCCAGTGGACCATATCAAACAATTCATCTTCAGCCTTATTACTCTGCCACTTTATGTTTGTAAACATTTACACCCTCTTAATTTAATCCTCTCGTAGTTATGCTGTATTTGTTTAGGGGCCTCCTAAGGTGGCATTTATCTTGCTTAACTCGCTAAGTCTTTGAGGTAGACGTCTCTATCTGAGCTGTTTGTCTAGAATGCCTTTACAGTTAATGGAAGAAAATAGCACATTGGGGGGACCATTTATTATCCTAAAGTAGGCTATAATTGGTAAGGTGAATGACAGAATGCCTGCTTCAGCTCTGGATTTAGGTGAGATTTGCCATATCTTTTAGCCTGAAAATTTCTGGTGTAGTTCTGCCTCAAATTCCTGCTTAGTTACTAGTGCTGGGTTGGATAGTTGTTGCTGGATGCTGTCAGTGTGAGGATTTTGGAAGGGGGAGGTTGGACTACCGGGACCATCTGAGGCCCAGCTTTGGGGCCTCACTGGGTGGCTGGTATGGCAGAGGAGGTGTTTTCCTGTTTGTTCTGTGCGATTGCATGCGGGTGCCCACATTCGCTCCCCTCAGAGCTGTTCTGGCCCGGAGCACTCGGGCAGGCCGGCTGGCTTTGGGCGTTGCTCTGCTCTGCCGTTTGTGGCAGGCGACACATGGCTGAGCAAGATAAGGGGTTTATTCTTTGCAAGGACATGCTGGAGCTGGGATGAAATTCGGCCATTTGCAGGCTCTGGTTGGCCACTAAGGGATGATCAGAACCCTGCTGTGTCCTGTTATGACACTGAAGAAACATTTGTATACGATTAATTTTTTGTGTGTCTCAGAGTTAACTGTATTTTTCTTCCTGTAACCATTCCAAACACTCTGCAGAGTTGAGCAATTGCACGGCTACAGAACTAGCTTTATGCTTCTTTCTGTTTATTAAAGCACAAGAAAAGAATGGAGGCTCTTGCTGCTTTTGCAGTACCTTGTTGAGGAACTGATGACTCTTCCTATGCAGTTGCTTGCAAATGAGTTTTATTTATAACAGTGCTGTAGTTTCTGTTGCTATGACTAGAAAACAGGAGGGATAGAATTTACACATAATTGCCCTTGAGAGGCTTTAATTGCTGATTTGCTCCTGACTTGGTACTAAAATAGACCCTAACTGTTTCTTATCTGCTTAGATGCACTTTCCGTGTCTTTGGCTGTCTGTAAGTCCCCGTAGTAACTGGGGCTTCTTTAACTGTGTGCTGAGAAGAAAAGGTTTATTTTTTCCAGGAGGATAAGGGTAAGAACTTCATAGAAAGTCACACCTTAGTGCTACTAACTAGATGTTAATACCTTAGTGTTAATAACTAGATGTTATTATCACGCATGTATTTAATTAGTAGAGTTTGTAAGATCTAATATTTATGTGGGCTGCAGCACACTGTCTGTTTCAATGGACTGAAAAGTGTCATAGTCATCGAGGCAAGTCTTGTGCTTTCCAGTGCTGTGCCTTTACTATGTTTGCAAATTAGTAGTTGACAGAGTCTGTGCATAAATTCATTTTTGTATTTGGCTTTTATTGAAGCTGTCAGAAGAGAGCACTGTCTGTGATGTTTACTGTTGGCTAGGAAGCAAATGCTCCCGGTTCATGCTGCATAGTTTATTAGGGTTTTTACTGGAGACAGAAGTTGAGGTGAGCTTGATTTTCTAGTTTTGAATAGAGCTGTGGGCGTCATGATTATTTGGGTGGAGGCAGGAGTGATATTTCATCGGTTAGCCCAATTGTATAACTCTTCCTCTGCACAGAACTCCTATTATGGCATTTATTAGTGTTTCGAATGGATAGATTAGGAACGGTACTGGGACGTAGGCTACTTCAATTTTAGACTTGCAAAAATCTTGGCCACATCCACCCCTCCCCTTTCTTCCTGTGGATGACTGTTTGCACATTGGAGTGCTTTCAGATCACCGTTCTGTTTGGGTAGTGCTTGCTGCTGTCCTGTGTAGAGGTGCCTGAGAAGAAATGTGCATCTTACCCTTGGAGCAGAAGTTGCTGTGGTCACTGGTGAGCTTTGTGGGTGTTCATTTGTGATCTTCTCAGACCGATCTTTATAAAACTGACTTCTGTATCGATGACACAAGAAGTGTTTCTTCGTCCTTGAGGGGGGCAGCATTGGCCACAGTCTTTCTAATGGAAATCAAAGTAGTCTTCTGTTTAGTCTCAGAACTATTCTGTATCATGTTGTAAAAGTAGTGATTTGGGCACTGAAGATTATTTGTCAGTCCGTCTGAAGGTAGTATACAGCGTTCGTGTATTTGCCCAGGGAAAGCAATGCAGACACCTCTACCAGTTATTTTACATATTTAATGGCTATCTCCCAATATCTTTTGATTATTTCAGGAAGTGGGGTCTCCTATTGAATTTGTGTCTTAAGCGTTTTGTGTGAATCCTATGCAGTGAGTAGCTTCAATGCCTGCCTCCGTTACAACCATCGGCCCCCACTCTGGCCAGCCCAGTGCTATAGCTTCTAGTTATGCAAAGTGTCTCAAAGAGGAGCAGTGTTTGCTTTGGTCTGGAGACTGAATTCTCCACTTAAACCTCTAGGTGGTCCTTCTGGGTCACCGGGGAAGTATGTTGGCTGTGCTGCTTGAAAGATAAGCTTAGGCTCTTGCTTTCAAGGCTTTATCCTCCAGGTTTCTCATTGAATACCTCTTCCTTCCCTCTGAAAATTAGCAGTAGGAGACTTAATAACAAATCCCGTTTGTGTTATCCTTGAGTTTTTAGACTGAGTGATCTGAGATGCTAATAAAATGCTTCTTATAGCATTCCTAAGGCTCTGCAAATATTCCTCTGCCTAAACACTCTCCCTTCTTTCACTTTAGTCCTGAGATTTTATCTACTTTGAGATAACTAGATCTTCCTTGTGTAAGAGATGTCAGTAGCACTAAAAGAAAATAGACTTGCGTGCATACTTTCTGGTAGGTGATCCAATGTTCTGTTTTGTGGCCCTGTTCTGGATAATTACTAGGTTTAAAGAACAGAAGTCTTAGTTCATGTCTCAGCTTGATTAAACTAAGGGTCAGGAGCCTGGATGTAGATAATGTCTTAACATGACAAGAAAGGACTCAAAATAAGGACAGGGGAAACAGTAGCAAAGTAATTAGTAAAGTGAAAAGTGATGTAAAACATGCAGCGTTCGATTAAGAATGTACAGGGGATAAAATACAGGTCAGGATACATACAAAATAGGAACAGCACACTTAGAAAAAGACAGGAAGAAACAAAGTTTACTCATTTTTCTTTTGAAGGAAAACGTGTAAAAATAAATATATTGAAAATGACAGGAAAAAGCAGTGTCCTTATGTTTCAGATGTAAGCGTGAGTATAAATAGTAAAATCAAAACAAACAATGCTCAGGCTCTGACATTCACAAATTGTCTACTAGACATCACTTATGCTTTGTTATTCCTCTGCATCCTTTCCGTGAGTATTTTTGGTATTGTGTCTGTTTGACTTCTAAGACCAATGGGCAGGAACCCTTTCTTGCATAGTTGCACCTTTTAGCATAGTCTGATGGTAAATAAGCAGCATTGCTGTTTACATTTGTGGCAAACACTTAAATATTATCTTTGTGGCTATTTTAAGCTTTGTTTTGACAACACTGGAACTTCTGGGCTCTGTGATGTCAGTTGGTAAGGTACTTCAGTAAACTGCTCTAGCACTGGAAAAGCAAATGGATGGTGTCCTTCCTGAGCCATAGCATGCAAGTTACTGTACTTAAAGTAACTTGATTGTAAACTGTCTGGATCACTGTCATATTAGTTACTTGGCTACTGTCAAATGTCCTGCTGAAGATAGGCAGGGTCCCTTGCAGGACTGGCATGCTAACACTGTGTGCTGTCCTGGAAGTGGCACTTGGGTTTCAGTGCATTTATGGGTGCAGAAAAACTAAACCTTTTATAATCTGGGAATAGGGCTATGAACTGAACTGTGTGAATTGAGCAGAAGTACCTCTCGGTGGCTATAAAGAAGTATTGCGGTGTTGATGCTAGAAACCTAAGAGAGAATCTCCACATTATGGAAGTTCTTGATAGCTCTCAGTTGGCACAAGAAACGTGTGTGTAAGGGCAAGACTCAAACTGGTTTCCATCTGCTCCTGAGCTCTTGAAATATATATTGGAAGTCTTGAGAGAGATTGATGGAAATCTTAATTTTATCCAAGAACTGTTTCTCCTTGAAGCCATGAGTAGCAGCACAACTATTCTTGTTTATGTGAGAAGCTGATCTGCAATTTATGTGCAGACTGTGAATCCTGGTTTGTGGAGTCACAAGCAATCGTTTTACCAAGAGCTTGGGTGACTTCCCAAGAAGAACCAGTAACCTGCAGAGACTTAGATGCTCTGACATGGAGTCCTGAGTGAGCTGTAGTGCTGGAAGGGGGTTGGGAAGCCTAGGTGGGACCTGAATTGACCTGAGCAAGCATTTCCCAGTGTGGAGGGAAAGACCCATCTATTTAGTAAAGCACTAGACTGATCCGAGACAGGTACAGGATTCTGAGTCCACCACTCCCATAAACATACAAGCTTCAACCTGCAGGCTTACCTAAAGTATCTGATGGCTGCTTGAAAGTCTTTTTATGCTGTTATGATAGTGGCTGTTAGTGTAGCTTATTGGCAGCACATCAGACAAGGCGTCTCCTCTCAGTACTCCTGTGGCACAGAGGCACCATTGCATGCTCCTGTTGTGCCCAGATGCAAAAAGGATTCTGATGAGTAGACTGAGATCAAAGCTACCAGAAAAGTGTTGGAAAAGAGGAAAAGAAGAGAATTGAAGGAGGGAAGCTATAACGAGCGAGGGGAAAAAAAGGAAATAGGAAAAAGCTGCAATGTAAGACATGAAACAGTCAATAGGAAATGAGTGAGAGGGAGAGAAATGGGAGAGGTGGTGGCAACTGCCAGATAGGAGAGAGGTTTCCTGTCTGCCAGCGTGTTCTGAAGGCACACGTCAGCTGGGATGGACTAAAACCCTGACAAGCCAGGGTTACAACTGTCTGGAGTTTTCTGTGGAGGACTGAAGATACTTGTTTGGTGTCTGGGAGTAGCTATTTCTTGAAGAAGCTGCACAGATACTGTTTGGGACCAGCAAATTGTTTCAGCTGTTGTAATGCCTTCTAACATTTTGCTGTGGTTTGAGTGACAGCAAGTCCCATGCGACGGTATTGGAGCCAGGATGATAGCGGTTCCTGTTCTTTTGTTAGGTGGCTTTCAAAGTGGGTGCTTGCAAGTAAGAAAATAACGTGGTTTTCTGATCTGTGTCGATTGGATGGGTTTTTCCACCTTCTGAATAATTATTATGTGATGGCCCAAATCAGGCCATGACTTCAGCCAAAATTAAGCTGTTTTTTTCAGATCGTTTCTGGTTTTAAAAGAGTGGTTTTCCCCACTGCTGCAGACTGTTCTGTAGCCATCTAACGTAGCTTAGGCAGTGCCACAGCAAGTTCTAATAAATGTTCAGGGGCAGCTGTAATAGAGAGAAGGGGATGAATTTATATGATGTAAACTCCGTAAGTGTAAGGGAGGGGGGGAAGTGGTGGTTTATCAGAAATGCTTCTGTGTCAAGGCTGAAAGTTCTTAGCTGAGAGATCTCATAATGATGAACTGCAGCTCTCCAGTTGGCAATTTGTTCTTGTTGTCTGTTGAGAGACACAAAATGATAGGTTGTGGTTTGCCCTGCGTAGTCCCTGCGGTTTCACTAGCGGAAGTGGTTCATGTGGGTGCAGATCTCATCTTAGCAAACCAACAAGCTCAATCATTTGGGCTGGTGAAGGTGGTGTGGGGATACTGCAGAGAGAGCCGTTTGCAATTGTTGTGGGATTTTCTTTGTTGTAAGGATGCGTCAAAGTCTGTAGGGCACTGGTAAAATGAATACCTTTGTCACAGGCTTCTCTACCCTTGAGTTATAATAGAACCTTCAGCAGTAGACGAAAATGTCTTGCAATAGCTGAGAAATGGGTACATGAGCTAAAAAGAACTTTGCTCTGTTATCTGGTTTAGTCACTTCAGTAGCAAGTGCCTTGGTATATGGATTTGATGATACTTACTCAATGGTTGGTAAGTATAATGTTGCCAAGCACTTGGAGCCCTTTGAGCAATATTGAAAGCCCCGAGTTTTACACTTAGATATGTCAGGTCTGTGAAGTTATGTAAAATATTCAGCCCACTCACATTATGGAAATTGTGGTGAGAATAAAACCCTGTAATACTTGGGGGAAGAAGGAAAGGCGAGGAAAAAAACCCAAACAAAAGGCAAGCAGATTCCTCTGTTCTTCCAGCGTGGAAAGATGTAGGAATGTTGGTGATAGCTTTAAATGCTAGAGTGTTGTTTACTTTGGATGTTAACCAGTGCAACTTCAGCTCTATGTATTGCATAGCAAACCTTGACCTTCTCTCCCTTTTCCTTTTAGTAGACTTATTATCAGGTTTTACACTCATCAGTGAGACATTAACTGTGTTTTTCGGTGTCTGCACCTGCTCACCCATGCCTTTGGCTCGCCCTCCATAGACGGGGTATCTGGCTGGGTTCTGGCCCTTGTAATCCAGATACATGGTCCCTTGGTTTAGGCCAGAAAACCACTTCTTTGCTGGTAATGTGAAACATGCCTGCTGGTTGTGAGGTGCAGTGATGCTGCCTGGTGGGTGCCAAGCGAAGGGGAAGAGTCGCTGTGTGCTGATTGTGGCCTGTTTTGACAATTAACACCAGCCTTGCTGGAGGAGGCTCTTTTCTCAGCAGAGCTCCTGGGTCACCTGTGAAGCAGAAGCAGATAATTAAGTTTAGTTGGAAAGGGGAGAGAAAATAGCCTTGCAACAGGTTTGAGTTTTGGTCAGCCTGCAAATCCAAATCCTCTTGCTGGAATTCAGCCAGATGGAGAAAACCTGCCCCTTTCCCCTTCTTCCTTCCCTTTTCTTTCCTAATAATTTTTATATCATCATGGCTCTGCAGCTACTGGGAGGCTGCTTCACTGAGCCTGACTGCAGCGACAAGAACACCGCAGTAGCTCAGAGTGTGCTGAGAATCTTGCTCCATCTGTTGCTCCTCACATACTGAGAAAATGGCTCCTTCAGATCTATAACGTGCTTCTTGGTGTATTGATGGGGTTTGATCATTTGTTGGATCAGCAAATGGCTTCAGAAACTTGCTGAAGTTTACTCCACCAAAGTAAGTTGGTTCCTCTGCTTTTACTGGGAACTGGGAATATATTTTCCCCAAAATAAGTGTTAATTTAGAGTGTATGTGGGCAAAACTGCAATTGATGTCAGAAAAGCATTTCAGCAATGAGGTAAGGAGGAATAAAATAAGGAAGAACATACAAATAACGAGGTGGGGTTTGGGGTTTTTTTGTTTGTTTGAAAGAAAAGGTTTGCAATTGGTTGTGAGGACAGGCACACACTTCAAACAAGGACTGTTCTGTTCAGAGGCCTTGTTTGTTTAAATCCCCACGTGAAATCTCTTCAGCTTCTTCTCAAAGTTGTATTTGGATCAGTTTGCTGTGGTAGTAAATTTGAAATACAATGATTAGCTGTACGGCAATGGGAGGCCTACTCAAATATCTGGGACCTCCAAATGGAAAGCTTGTTTCCTGTGGGATCTGAAGAAATGCTTTCTCAGTCGTGGTAAAACTAGTAGCATTCCTGAAGGTGGTCGCATGTCCTGGGCGCTGCATCCTCCCTTTGTCTCTGGTACCTCTCCAGCTGCGTGTGCACTGGATATAGATGTCAGGCTGCATGCGTCTGGCACAGGAATAACAGATCTGGGGGGCAGCCCTTTGTCAGTGACAAATACTTCGGCTGTCACCGTGCCCCCAGGATCTGTTTCTCATTGGCAGTCAACCCAATTCAGTTGCGTGATAATGTGCAGGAAGAAATGCCCAGTAGCGAATGAATTTTGTCTTGTAAGATTGCAAGCCATCTGTACTCTCCCCCTCCTCTCTCTTTTCCATCACGTGGAGATGTTTGCTTTAGATTAAAGCACTTCTCTTGGTGGTTTCCATGCCGCAGTGGGTCTGATTACATATATTCCATTTCAGAACCGCAGAAGGCAGAAAATACCTTGGGAGAAATTGCCTTACTGCTTGCTGTTCACAAATATCAATACAACTATCTTTCCCTTACTGATTTAATGCAGAGTACTGATGTTTAGCCAGTGACCAGTACTTCATTTTTATGTTTGCAGGTTTCTTACACATCATTTGTTACTTAAATTCAGCTGTTGGTTATGGTGATAACACAACATTTTGTTTAAGCCTGTGAGGATGTTTGACTGTGAGCAACTGTTGATGGGTAGTGAACGTGTTCATTTAATACAGTGTAGTGGAAATTGGAGAGGGAGGTCTGTATGCTGGCATTTGGAGCATGTTTTGATACAACACTGAGTGGCTTCTTACGAGCATGGAGGACTCTCTGCTCCAGCTGATAAGAAGTAAATTAAAGTTTTTGTAGGTAAGCTGCATGCATTCTCTGTTTAAATGGAAATGAGAATACTTAGTTTTGCATATTTGATGATCAAATCTTACCTGAAAAGCAGCTGCAATTACCATGTAGTAGTTTGCCTGGTTTTAGCAATATTGCCCCTCCAGAGGCTAAAGCAGGAACTGTCTTTTGAGGCTCCAGCAATCCTCAGCTTGTGAGGAAATACACCACGATAATTACACAGGTACAACTAGCTGTGTGAATGCTCTTGCTTTGGATTTTTGAGGTAAGAGGCAGATGCACTGCTGTAGTTGCACTGTTAAAGCTTTATCTAAAACCTTCGGTTTCTTCCTGCCCACCTCCTGACCCTTTGCATGGCTTTGATAGTGTGCTTTAAAGCATCATGATTGCTGTGGAGGGGGAGATGGAGAGCCCTGGAAAAGATTGTTGATTATGCATTGGCTTGAGGGCAAAGGAGAAATGTCAATAGTACAGACTCCAAAATTAATTCTAGAGGAGATAACTCAAACGGGTATTTGACTCATAGACAATGTCTGGAAACACTGCGAACTCTAAAGATCAGTGGTCGCATGTTCCTTGTTGCGCTGAAGTGATGAGGGGCTGAAAGTATGTTCTAGTGCATTAAAGGAATGGATTTCTGCATTTTCAGAGGCTGGGGCTATGCTTACAGGTATTGCTACCTTGATGCTTTCAGAATATGGGACTGTAAGGCTACAGATGCTGAATACATCTGTATTCCACATCAGATCAGTATCCGTATCTGTATCAGTAATGATAAAGCTGGTGCTGATTTGCTTATGGGGTCAATATTTGATGCAGTTCATGTCCTTTAATTATTTTATATGTAATGTGCTGTAAAGCTGGAGCGGGATGAAGGCTACAGTGAGTTGAGAACGACCTGCAGAACCCTCGCAAAGGATAAGTGAAACTCTCCCTCTGCATCCCCAGTTCTCCATACCTAGTGAGCAGTTGGTAGAGTTTTTTTAAGCCTGAAAGTATTTATTGCTGAAAATTTCCAGCTCTAGAGCGTACTGTAACAAGATATTTAGTGCTGAAACAGTGTTACTGGTCTTGGGTTTTTATCTCTTTGAATTATGACACAATTTGAACAACTATGTTCAGCAGTTTGTTATGAATGAAGTAGATTTTGTCTTGGAAAATGGAGTATCCTTGCTCTCATTTTTCTCTCTTTTCGGATTGTCAGCTATACAGTAATTACTTGTCTCTCTCTCTTTAGTATGCTGTTTTGGCACTGTCTCAAGTTTGAATTTAGTGATTGGCATAAATACCATATTTTGGAGCTGGTTTGGGGGGACTGCCTTTTTCTTTCTTTCTTTTTTTTTTTTCCATAGCAGTCTTACTGGAATCGCTTGAACTTAATTCAATGACAGGATGAGCAAAAAATTTGTTTAGATAGGCTGTTCTGAAATATTTAATGCCTTCTAAAATTGTTCATGGTAAAAGATCAAGGAAGGAAACAGTATGACCTTTCAAATGAAGCTCCGTATATCCCATTTTCCTATGCCAGAAGTCAGACTGGACAATGAGAGACTGAAAGCGTTTGGGTTCTCTTTCATAAAGGATCTTTCACTTTTTGCTTTTACAGATAGGTGGTTGTTTTGATGGTGTCACAGATTGAGCAGACTTTACAGCTGGTTTTTAATCAGTGTCCACATTTGTACCAGAACTTACTTTAATTACTGTCTGTAGCAAACTGTCCAGTAGCATGTGGTGTGTCACAGCAGAAAATGGTGGGTCATGCTGTAATGTTTTCCTTTGGTTAGCACATCCTTTACTTCAGTATATATATACCATTAGTAAACGCTTGCAATTAACAATTGTGCTCAAAGTTTTAATGACTTCAGTATTTTCTTTTTTTTGAGGATTTTTTTTTTTAAGCACTGTGTTTTGCTTGGGGTTAATGCAGCCATGCATTAAAAACAGACAGATGTGGTTCAGTCTTGTAATGATTGACTCCCTAATGTAGGTTGCCAGCCTAATCCTAACTTGTGCTGATATGTGCTTTTTAGTCAGCTGGCTGGAGCCCGGAAGGTGGGTTTTCTTTGGAGGGGAGCTAGGGGATTTGTGTGGTGAATCGTTCAGTGAGGTGTATAAGGAATCTGGTTCTTTCTCAAGCAGTAGAGTTAGATTTTCTTATCCTCTACTTCCGGTTTTGTATTTTCTCCCACTGCTCAGTTCATCACTTTCTCTCATGTCTAAATCATCCTTGCTTTTTCCCTTGTGGGTAGTACTGCTCTGGAGCTTGTCCTACATTTGATTTGATGTCCTCTTGTTTTTTTTGTGGCAGTTTTGAGTTTGTATTTTACCTGACATTCTACAGATGCTGTCCCTTGAGTTTCACATACTGACTGCTGAAGCTGTGTCCAGTAATGTGCTCAGGAAATTAGGCATGTTTCTTAGGGGGTTCTTGTCTGGTATCCAGGATCCTAAAAGCAATAGGTTACCTCTTGTGTAGCAAAATGCTCTGAAACCAGAAAGCTTGCAGGTTTTGTGGCTTACATGTCCATTGCTAGCACTCAGTTTAACTTTCCTACCCAAATATGTTATATATGCCGAGTATCCGTACCTCGTGGAGTGCCACACAGGCTTCTCTTATTAGTCTTTTGAAAAGGAATTATGGTAGTGATTTATAATTGAGTGGCTGAATACTGGTCAAATAACCTGGATAATATTTCTATTTCAGCAATCGTTGATCTACTTTTTTACTGCAAAAATAATTTCCTGTTTCTGTTTCCTATTTCTCAAACTAAGTTCTAGTAACTTAAGGCACGTTTCTAAGGAGGTAAAATAATGAAGAGTTTGTGTATGTGAAGCAGTGTTTTAGTACAATTATTACTTTATCTGACGTAAGCTCTCTTTAAATTGTCTACTGTGACTTGCAGAAATTCCTAAGAGGAAGCTTCTGTATCTTTAACTTCCGCTGCCCATTATGTAATGCAACATACTTCAGATACTCAGATGAAATATTAACTCGTGTATTCATCGAGTTGTCTTCTGTTTGCCATAAAGCATGCCCAACGCAGACAAACAGAACATTTCTTAGTCGTATGCTGCTTGTGATTGCTGGTATTTCAGAGCAGTAGAAGTTTATGAAAGAAGGCAATCTGTGCTGTGAAGGCACAGAGGGTGAGTTACCCACTGCGCATGGCAGAAATGAATCGACTGTAGGTGATGGAACAAGTGTGGATCACAGCTGCAGGTCAGGCAGTGTTTGTGTGCTACTGCAGTCAGAAACTGTATTGGAGGGACAGTATCAGTTCTGTAAAGATGACAGGTCAAAGACCAAGATGTGTCTAGAGCAAAAATGTGCATGACTTGAAAATAAGGCACCATAGGCATAGAGATAAAAACCAGGTAGAGTTTATAGCGCTCTCGGTGATAAGGGAGAAGTGCTGTTGCTAACGAAGCATGAGAGTTCTGACCTTTTGGGGGGGGGGGGGAGGACATTCACCATACGTTCCTAAAGTGAAGTTCAGTGCCTATAACATCCTTGTGACTTCTCAGTAGGTATCTGTGTTCTAAATAGTGGCCTGCTATTTTTGTACTTGAAAACACCCGGATGTTTCTCAGATGTCTGAAAGGAACATCCAGTGGACTCTGAGTTCTTGCAGTATCTTGTTGAAATATATCTGATTTCTTGCATATCTTCTTCTCTGTACTTTTATATTAGCTTTCTCTCTCAAAAAGCATAGTAGTCTTTTGCTAGTTCCTGTTTATTTAAGATGCACTTTGTTGCTTTATGTAACATACAAGAAATTAACATCCTGAGCTCACTGAATGAAAGGGAGAGAATGAGAGTCAGTGCTTGTAACATATGGCTCTATAAAGTATGAAGATACTCTGATGGGGGAATAGGACAACCTTTCTGCCTTATCATTTATGATTTTAAGGGCTGAGGAAGTGCATTGGCAAGCTTTTTGTGTGTTGATGTAATGTGTTACAATGTTCGATACTCATTGACTAAAAATGCATGTATCCACCTATCCCACATCTTATTTCAGAATAGATTTCTTCATCCTTGCCGCTTAGAACTTCCCCAAAATTGTGAGATTTGGCTCTTCAGCTATGCTGCGAATGGGATGCCTGAGCATGTTTGGTGTGTTGAAGCCTTAGGTTTTGTTGTAGCAATTCAACCAGCAGTGGTAGCGATCAGATGCAGAACTCTTCTTGCTGCTCCGTGTATTTTTTTTCGCAGGGGTGTGGACTCCATTCCTTGGGGACCACTTTGCTTCCGCTGTATGGAGCTCTGGGAAGCTGTTCTTTTCCCATGCCTGGCTCCTTATTGGGGTAAAGGTCTGTGAATTCTGCATAAATATTTACCATATCCCAGCCTAACCAGCTGAGAGCTGCTAATGCTGTTACTGAACAAGGAGAAGTTGCTTGTGTTGCTTGCAGGGTGTGTGGTTTGTATATGGGCAAGAAGCAAAGCATTCCTGAATCAGTAGAGTGTAAGGGAGGGGACAGGGACCAGAATTGCTGTCACTTGATGAAGAATGATGGAACAAAGAGACTGGAAAATTCTGGAAAGTGAAACCTGAAATCCACAGGCTTGTAACTTGTAGTGTGGTATTTTAGAAGCACTGATTTAACTTAATTGTCTTATGTTTTCTGATGCTGCTTCTAAAAGGACAAATCTGGCTACATTAGAAGAAGTTATCTACTTACTTTTTTACCATCTTTCCGTGTTCTTTGGAGAGATTCCTTTTTTAATGATGTGGAAAGTGACATCTCTTTTCTGTGTTTTCTTTCCTGCTCTTGTCCAGGACTGTAGAAATCCCTGTAGATTTAAAATAGTGATACTACAGTCCTATTCATGCGTTTGCGACCTCTAATTTCTTCTACAAACCTGGTTGCACCAGACTCTCTTGCTTTTTTTGGTGAAAGATTTATTATTATTATTTTCCTCCAAATTGTTTTCTTCTTGTGTCCTGTGGCTGAGTGACTACTGAGGGAAGGAAATCTGGGAAATCAAAGTAGGAAGCAAGATATGAGCTTCCATTCCTGGATCTTTCTTGTTTTTACACTGTTTCCTGGCAGCTGCGTTGGTTGGTACTTGAAAGGAATGCATTGTGTTGCTTTTTCCCAAAAGCTGGAGAAAAAAAATATAAATAAAAATGAATACTGTAAAATTCTAAGTTAGTTATGTGCATAAGCAAAAAAACTGCCTGCAGAAGTTAAGTCTTACATGACTGGTCTGTGTAGCTCTGCAGTGATCACACTGGGTAATAATCCTGTTAAAAATCAGTTATTTGTATGCCCTTCCCCATCATAGGTCAGAAAGCTTTGTCTCAAGTCATGATGCATGGCACTTTTGTGATATTTTGAGTCTGGACATAATAGGCTTCAGAAGGTGGCTGGGGCTTCAGCAAGCAATGGTCTTTCAGCTATTCAGTACCTGAGGAAAGAAGCAGTCAGGATTGGCCCTGCTTACTCACACTGGACCCTTCTTTATGGCTTTTTGCAGTGGGAAAGAAATCTTAGAGCAAGAAATGCACAAATTAAGCAGGCTCCAGAGTTCATTCTCGTTACACTTTTCCAGAAGTTGCTGTTGCTGTGCCCTGTGCTTAAATCCTTTTTCTACTTGGTATTTTTCCCGATAGACTGAAATTTCATTTGGATTCTTCAGAGTGTTTTTGACTTTGTAATAATGACGAGCAGGCTGCAATATCTATTTCTGGAGCTTTAAGAGTGTTTCATGGTACAAATGCATTTCTTTTTCCAAGTGTTGATGCCAGTAAGAGATTTTTTAGTTGAAGGGGATTGAAAATGTCCCTTGTGGAGTAAAATCATAACACAGCCTTGAAGCTTATTCCTGTTGCAGTCCACCTTTTATTCACTGACCTCAGTGGTTTCAAATGAAGTATTTTACTTGCAAATTTCAAGAAAGGATTTTGAGTTTTGCAGGGATATGGTACACTCTACAATGTTATACATGTTTGCGCTTATGATTGAGAGCAGCTTACATATCATAAACTTGTGGTATTTCCCTACACAAGGGCAATATGCAGTTTTATTGAAGGGTAAACTGAGGCACACAGCTAGAGAATGTGGATTTCTGTGGAGGGGGGCAGATCTGCTTCTGACCATTCCTTCCCAGCACTGCTTGTTGGAGTGCACTGTTTGGACTGCTGAAGTTGGTAACATTTCTCTGTGCAGTGAAGGAAATGGGAAACAACAGTGTTTTAAGCAAGATGTAGTTCAGTAAAGTAAGGCATATTGGCCTGCTCATATTGTTTCATCTGTGTCTCACTTAATATAGAGGAGCATTAGGGAGAAGAATTAGGAAATACTTGATTTTAAAATGTGATCCAGGTTTAAAAATATCTCTGTTTTGACACCCTCTTTATGCCTTAGCAGTGGCTGCTTGGTGCACGTGATTCTCACTCGGGCATGAATAAACTGGGTATGAAGCTCTGCTCTGGGATTTGCAACGACTTTTCCCTTGCTTCCTTAACTCTTTGTGATTCCACGTTGGCTTAAAAAAAGTACTGTTCTTATTTCTTTTCTTGTTTTCCTCCTGTACTTTGGGTCATATATCAGGACTCTGAAAGGAAGGGGTGCTGGCCTGTGAGTATCTGAGTAGTACTTATGTACTGGGCTTTTTGCTTTCCTCTGGTTTCCATTTTCTTTCTGAGAGCTGACATTTTCTTTTCTGATTTGTGAAATTCCTAGAAAATGAGGAGCTGGGCAAACCAATATGTTTCAAAATATAAACCAATGAAATACAGCTTCCCACTATTTAGAAAATGATAATGCATGCCACTGGAAAAGATAGAAGCATGGAAAATACAAGCTCTAGCAGGGAAATTATTGCATGCTTAGAGCCATGGAGCGGATAGATGTAGGGGTAGGAGTTGATTTCTTTGGCTTCCTGTCTGCTGTGTAATTGTAGCCTTGATGCAGTTGTGGCTTGGAGATTATATTTGGGACCAGCACGCATTGGACTGGGCAGCACAGAAGTTGTGGTGAGCGTAAGTCTAAAGTATTTGGTCATGAGAACTGAGGAAATGCAAAAGAAAGTAACTGCTATTAATGCATTAAGTGGTTTGCTGCAGCTTTATCTTTTTAATAGGCCCCATGATTTGGGAAGAAAAGTGTAATTTTATTAAGAATGGTAATTCCAATCACCAAAAATTATATGGGTCGAGTTGGATAGTTTTATGGCAAAGGCTAAAATAGAGACCTTGCTTTCTCTCTCCTCCTGCTGTATGTGGAGGCTCGGATGCTTGTTAAGGGAGAGCCAGGCATCACACTGCCTGGGGCATGGTTAGAGCCCTGGGAAGATTTACATTAATCAAACACAAACAGACAGTGTAGCGTGAAGAAATTTCTATCCCGCTAGCAGTGCTCACCAACTTAATTAGGTTATTGGGGCAGAAAAAGAAAACAGCCCCTTCACCCTCCAATCCTTCTTCCCCAGGGCTTGACCAGTCATACAAGCTGTAAGAGCAGTAAGCTCATTGCCCCCCTGTTTTGACCTCCTAGTTTCTTTCCCCGGATGACAGAAAGAGGCATGCTTTCATTCTCACCCTCTTTCCTGCCCTCTTCTCTTCTAAAACAATACAGAGGCTCTGTTTTTCTGAGCCTGTGTGCTTTTCAGGTGCCGCGGTGGTCGAGTGTTCTCAGAATGCCTGAGAACAAAATACATTATGTGGCAGAGTGTGACCCTGTAACAGGCTGGAAGTGGATTGAAGGAAAAAATCTCTCTGCCCTAAGCCTCGCCTTTGTTCATGTGTCTTGTGTGCTACAATTTCTTTGATCAGTGATCCGATTTAATTACATGCATGCACGTATATGTATATAGACATATACGTGCACATACATAAATGCATACAGAACGTAGGTATCTATGTATTGTGTATGTGTAAATGCATATATAGGCATATATTGTTCTTTCCCTCAGAACAGTTGGAAAAGCTGAATTTTAAAATCCTAGCTCTCCTCTGCTTTCTTGTTGGATGCAGTCTCCCATATATGCATATGTGGGATGTACGTGGATGCTGTTATCCATGCGTCCATTAGCAGCGCAGCGTTGGGCCACAGCTGATGGTGGTTGGGAGGAGGTGGGAGAAAAGAGGTGGAGTTTCTTCCCTTCCCTCAAGTGGTCAGTGAAACAATCAGGCAGATGCCTCTCAAGGACATCGGATAAGCGTGAAAAAAAGAGAAAGCTTCCAAGAGGGGTAGCTTGAACTCCTTGGAGAGGACTTGATCTCGGTGTACTCCCCCTGGAAGTGGGCCTTTGGGATCTCCCTGTTCAGCTGACTCTGTCTTGTGAAACAGGTAATATCTGTCTTTGTTCCTATTCTGTGATATATAAATAGACTGAAAGATGAGAAAATAGCTTCCTTGAATGCAGAGGAGAGGAAAAGGATTTTTCCTTTAATATGTATTGGAAAAGGGCAGGAGGGGAGGGGTTTTATTTTTTTCTCTTTTAATAGCTGCTGTGTGAACCTTTGTTACTCTTATATTTTCATCGTGAAAATGGTTAATTAAATATGCTTTCTGTAGGAATCTGTGCCTTGGTATTTCAACTCAAGAACAAAGGTTTTGACAGCTAGAAAAGATGCCTCAGATGTAGGTGCTGGCAGCACTACCTTCTTTCCATTTCCCAATGCTGAATTGCATACCAGCATGTTAGCAGAATCTTCTCACCAGCTTTTGCGGTCTAAACGAATGTGATTTTCGATAAGCTGATATTTTATGCATGTTGATGCTAAATTAGCTATTGGTGTTCAAGAAACCATCTTGGAGTGTTTTCAGTGTTGGTTTTTTTTTCCTGGATGTGTTTTTCACTGATCAGACCTCCTCTCCTCCCTCCCCTCCCCACCTTTTATGCTTTATTTTCAAGTGTTCTAAAGATTAAGCAAATTGCATCAGTAGAGGATAGTCATAATGATGGTCTGCACAGTACTGTTGGTGCAGAATTGAGACAGCATAAATCCAGGGACAGCCATCAGAGCACTGAGAGACCTCTCCGTGTTTGCAGTAGTTTCCGCTAATGTGTGGGTATGAGGATTAGATGTAGAAGGGCTGCAAGATGCTGATTGCTGCTAGGGAATTTGGCTTTTACATATATATGCAGATCTGGTAAGTATATATGTAAAAAGCCTTTTTTTGAGTGGATATGCTATAAAGTGGACAGATGCTCATTCTCCAGGAAGACGGCGCTGTAGGTGGCTCTCACATGAAGAGGTAACTGTCTAAAATACTGAGTGACAAGTTATTGCAAGCTCTGCTCTCACCAAAGTCGGGGAGAGTTGGCAGTTCTCAGCATTGTGCCTGTATGAGGAGGAGGTACCAAGAACTGCTGTAAGTGAAGCAGGTGGGGAATCAAACCGGGTATTGATATTCCTGATAGCTTCGTTACCTCTATACTGCTGCCACGTGTCTTGAGGAATTTTGCTGCCATCACCTCATAGCAGCTGGTAGGTTTCCTGAGCCAATGTGGTTTTCTTGTATTTTTACTTGTATTTTTTATTTTAAGAGACCCAAGAGGAAAATACTAATACAAACATATTCAGAAGCCTATTAATAGCATTGTATTTGACTCACATGCTGTTCTCAGGATCTTGAGCCATTTTACAAGTACCATGGCTTTGCTACTGGTTTTCTTCCTCTTCCATTTTCCAGCAGAAGAAACAGGGCTAGATTTGCTGTGAAATCCTAATCCCGTGTTCTGCTCCAGTCCTTTACAGTTGGTCTTGCTGGATTTATCCTGTAATTTAGATGAAGGGGGAAGATGAAATGTGAAGGAGCAAAGCATGCCACGAATGCCTGTGTAAATTTTTTCACTTCTCATGCAATGTATGCTATGTGCATCTTTTGTCTTGTGTTTTACAGGCGAGACCTACATTTCGGGGAAGAAATAATAGGTTTACATATCACAGTAGACTCTTTATTTTTCTTAGACCATGTAAATAACTAAGACAGCGTTAACTTTAGTATGAAGTGTTGCTAATCCCTTTGTCATTCGGTTTACATCACATATTTCCTTTTTTGTAAACTCCGACAAACTCAGATGCATGGTTGAGAAACTTTCCATGGTTACTTTTAAAATATGAGTCAGTGCTGGGATAGAAACCCTCTTGGGAGGTACTTGAAGCAAGTAAGGTGAAATAGTCAATTAGCTGCATATTTTTCGTCTCAAATAGTCAAATAGATCTCAACTCAAATCAATAGATTTCTGTTGCCTTTGGTGTTTGCATCTACATGAGTAAAACTTCACCAGCAGAATTAGCTAGATTGGAAGCTGCGAAGGATTAAGAGCTAATAATACACTATACAGGTTAAGCAACAATGTGGTAATGATTTCTTGGTCCTCTCTCAGCTTTCGTCTGTAAAATCGTGTATTCAGTTTTTCCCTGGTGTAAATTAGGCCACTGGGAGCACTTTGCCTTTGGGTAGTTCGAGACATATTAGCTGTAAATTAGTTTATTGCAGCTGGCAAATATTTAGAAGCCTTGCAGAGGTCATAAGAGTGAATGTTGTCTGCATTCATGCAGAATGGGTGTAGTTTGACCAAAGGTTCAGGGCTGGGTGGGAGAAGGAAAGGCTGGGCTGAAAATGCTTTTTGGTTGAGTGTGTGCTTAGCTTTGAACTGATTAATTCCTGGTTCTGATGAGCAGGCAGGTCCTGGGTTTGAAGTGTTGGCATTAGATTTCTAGATCAGTGAATGTGCGTTAACCCTTAAAACAAGAGAATTGAAGGAAAAGTTAAATTAAGACAGGGTGTCTTTCTTGGAGGTAGGTATTTTAGTCATGCCAACTTTATCGTAGGAGTAACTCAATGGAATGTTGTGTTTTACAGTAGGTCAGACAAACTGATAATACCTTTTGAATATATAAACCCATGGGTGAGGGTGTTGCTGAGCAGTGTACTTCTGGGAATGTTTTCAAGCAGTAGTAACATCTATATTGAGGTGAATCTCCAGCGTTGCATTGTCAGACACGAGTTCATAATGCTGAGGAGCAGAACAACGCAGCCTTGTTGGTTCTTTAAAATACCTTTTGAAACACATGTTGGAGGAATAGTAAATACGTCTTAATGTGGGTACTTTCTGCGCCAGAGCTACATGTATTAGTTACAAGCTGTAGAGGTGTGGTGCTCCTGTGTCAGGCAACTGTACTCACTTACTCACCAGAAATGTTAACTCTGGGCCAAATATTCAAATGCGGCTCTGAACCTTGTACATATATTTGCAAAACTTAAAGCTGGATAATTGGAGTTAGTGTTACGGTGTTTTGAAAGCTACATTTCCAGTTTTATTACGTGCGCCGTGTTTTTTCTCCTCCCTTCCTAATTGCTGTCTTTTGCTGTTTTTAAGAACTGTTTCCACACTAGTCTCGTTGCTGGTTCATAACAACCACAAGCTAGGTATGGCATTAATAAGGAACTAGGCTGTGTGCCTAATGACATGCAAACATTGCTTGACACGCTGGGGCAACACGAGTGATCTCCAAGCCCTTATGCGTGCGTCGGGTGAAAGCAAATGCTGTGGCACTCGATGGCTTTAGGTTTCTATGGCTGGTTTAGGAAAATCAAATTGTCTGGCGCAGCGCTCTTGTTCCTTTGTTTCTTGCTTTGATTTTTGTGCATCTAACTCGAAAGCTTTTCCAGACGCTCGTGTAGGAGGAGTGGTGGTGGGGAGGCGGGGAGCAGGGCTGCTTCCATTGAGCCAGTTCTGTATTGCAGTTATTGGCAAGCAAAGCAAACATTTCATTTCCCCGTAATTAGCTCCAGTTTAGGGAGGCAGGTTAATTCTGACTGCCGCGCCCTGTCTGCGCAAGAAGCTTCCTTGCTTTAGTTGATTCTTTCGTAGAGGAGCAGTCTGTGGGCAAAGGGATTTAAAATGATTTTCAGAAAGGAAAACTGAATTGGAACACGCGTGTTCTGTGCTTTTTCCCCCGCCTCGAACAGCCGAAGCTAAGGTTGCCAAGATGATGTGAAAATGTGGAGAAAAGGGCTATCTCAGAGCTCCTCTAGTATGGCCGAACTGTGTATATTTCAGCTGCTTTTGTTTGCTATGAATATTTGTCCGTAACCTAGTAAAAATAAGTGGGAAAACTGGGTCATAACTTCTGAAATCACAAGGCTTGACCTTTCTCCTCTACCTGGTCAATTCTGCTGAGTGGGTCGTGCAATAGGAGCTTGCAGCAACTGTGGAGATTTCGTCTCTGCATGCATTAGAGTTTTGCTTCAATTTTGGTTATGATAAGATTTTCTGAAGTTCTTTTTCAGTCTTTCTGGTATTTCATTAATTTCATCTTTTTCCATTTCAAAGATGTCAGGTTTTCTTTCCCAGCGGTGGAAACCGACAGATGTAGTGACTTGCAACTAGTCATGTTTGGAAACGAGTAGGAAATCACCTGTGATTTGGCAACCTCTGTTCATCATTTTCTGAACAGAGTTTATTCCTGTTCACAATTACATTCTTTATTCCAGAATTACATTCTGTGGGCAAACAGCATCCCTATTGCTTGAATCTTGCTTTTAGGCTGAATGTAAAAGCAGCATCAGGGAAATGAGCAACGTGGTTTATTTATGTTCTCTTCTACTGTCCCCCTCCCCAGTTTTAGTTTGCTTGCATCTACCCCACTGTAGAGATACTAAACAATAGGTGTCCTTGTCTTAAAAGGCTGTAACTTCAGGCCCTGTAGATGGAAAGCTGATGGTTCTGAGCCTTGGAAGTCAGTCAGGAGTGGAGGAACAGCACTGGCTGCTGAAAATGTCTCTGTCCCCTCCCCTTTGTAGAGTTTCTGCGGGGACTAAAAGTTCTTGCAGGGTCCTGGCTTCAGCAGCAGAGCAGCACAAAGGCCACATTGAGAATAGCTGCTGGGGAAGCCCTCCTTCCTTGCCTGCCCTGTAAATGCAGTTCTTTCTCCATGAAAAGCCCTGACATCAGCTCTTGGAAAAATCCAAGTGCTTGTGTCATGGAAAATAGCTGAGGCACTTGCTTGGGCTGGGACTGAATGACTGAACTGTGGATGAAACTTCTCTAGAGATGCTTTTCTTCTAGCCTTTCCAGACGTTACTGTTCATAGAGAAATATAAACCCTTTCCATCTGGAAGTTTTACAGCGAAAGGATGCTAAGAACAGTTGGCTGTAGTATATTCAAAGTACCCTGCTTGTCGTTTTTCTTTCTTTATTTTCATTTTATCTATTTAACAGATACTGTTGCAAGCTCCTTTTAGTCACATCTACCTGGGAAGGAGTATTTTCCAGAGAGCAATGTTCATTTGGATGGAGATACTACGTGTATCATCAGGAAATTCCATGTACCTCTTGTCTGGAGGCAAAATCTCCGTGTTCTTGTAATCCATTTTATGAAGAAGCCTTATCTTTTCTTGCTCCCTTCTCATGTTGCTGCCTTCTCTTCACCCCTCTTGATGAATCCCTCACCTGGAATAGCTCTCCAGTTAACTGGAGAATGAAAGATTCATCTATATTTATATAGTTATATATATATTTTTAAAGCTCAAAGAGGAAACATCCGTATGGTGGAAAGGTGCTCTCACTAGTGCCACTGGAGTGGTCTTTCCCTATGGAAGTACCTTCCTCTTGGAGTCCTGACCTTGTCTTCTTAGGGACCATCAGAAACCTGTTAGATTTCCAGACTTGTGAAAAGGCTTAGTTATTTTTTCTCTTGATTTTTATCAAATTGATCTTCACATAGTTTGCATTAAGTGCTTAACTCAGCACTGTCGGTTGCTATAGCGCTGGTCCCTTGCATCGATCATTATACCGATCCATCAGGAAGTATGTTGACAGGCTGTACTGACTACTCTGCATTTTCTAACCTAAAAGGAAGATTTAATGGCATATTCTGGTTATGGATAGAAACATTGGTGGGCCAGAAAAGCAATGCAACATTGACCGAGTTGGAGGTATTTATTAGGCCAAATCCAACGCTGGAGGCACTGTGGATGTTTAGAAGGTGGAGAACTGTGTGGAGTTGACACAGAAGGTATTAGCTATATGGGCTCTCCAGTCACTTCACTAAACTTCCTGTGTTCCATCTCAGAAGGCAGTGACTAGGCCTGTTCACAAAGCTGTCAGTAATCTAAGGCTAATAATGCCATGAACGATTCTTCCATGAGTCATTGCGTCAGCTGCGGTTGCTGCCTTGGCCTCCTACAAAAATAACATGGAAACTTTTATTGCCTAGCTCGGTTTCGCCTCCTTGTGCACTTGCTGCGAGTTCATAGGATCTGTCCATAGGCTCTGACAGCTCCCAGGAATCCACGCCGTTTGGGTCTCGTCTTCAGCCTCGCTGTTTCTCCACACCTCACATTACAATCTGTTGTCATCGGTATGCAGTGGGGATTTTTTGAGGAAGAAAACTCTGTGGTTTCCCGAGCTTATGTACTTTGATATGAGGAAAAGATGACATTGCATAAAACTGCTCTTTAAGTGGGTTAATGCTAAGGTAAAATAGACTCGATGTGTTGAATCAGTGTTGTCCACAGAATAGCTGATGTGGTTCCAGCTGCAGTCTGTGGGCAGTACAGTGAAATGGCAGACTTCTGTCTGCGTTTTTTCTTGGTTGCTAATAGTTGCCCACTTGCTGCATCTGTGTTTCTCTCTATCCGCCTGTCATTTGCTATCTCATCAGTTCCTTTTACTCACCCGCTGTCCTATACAGAACATGTCTGCCACTTTTTGTTGTGACAGAAGACTGCCTTTAGCTCTATATTAAGGTCACGTTGGTACTGCTTTTGTTCAGGTCATGTCAGCACTCTCCCATAATACCTTTCTCGGGGCTTTTAAGCCCTGCAAAAAACACTCTGGTGGATATGTGCATCTGCAAACTGCGAAAACAGACCTTTTTTTTTCCCCCTTTCTTCCCATCTCTTTCAAGATGAAATTCTGGGAATTATCTGCAGAATGGCATTTAAGGCATCCATGCTTGCTGTACTTTCAAGGCACTTAGTTAAACCTGCTAAGTTTAGACATTTAGACAGAAAATGTAGCCTTTTTTCTGACTAGTGTCAGTGCAAGGTGTTGGAAATGCAGCTTAATAGGTAGTGAAGAAGTTCTAAGCACTAGATGCAATAGAAATAGTCATGAAATTTAACTGTCACCCAAGAGCAGACTTCAGTTCTTCAAGTTATAGGATTTGATTGGGTATGTATGAGCAAGAGGAGAGTACAATCCGGCTCAGCCTTCCAGAAGTGTGGCTGCAAGTTACACAACTTGCTTTTTCACCAAAATCCATGGAGGCGGTGCTGGCAAAAGGCTTCTCATTGACTAATTTACTTGGTGGAAACCTCCTGAAGCAGGATGATGTCATTTTAAGTAGACATAGTTTGGGGTTTTTGGTGGGGGGGGCAGATCAGACGTTGACTTAACCTTTGGTTTTCCTCTTGTCTTTCTAAATGTGTGAAAAAGAAGAGTGAGTGAACCTGTAATGTTTCTCATCTCTCCTGCATTCGGGGTGGTTGAGTGGTTTTGCTGCTTTCCTTTCAGACTTAGAATTCTGAAAGAGGGTTTGCCTGTAACAAGCGACGTCTTATTTAAATGAAACTAATAAAGCAATGAAGAAGCTTCTATTGCAACTGTTCATCTCCTAATTAAAGATTAGTTCTGTCAAGCAAGCACTTTTTGGCTGTTGTCTTTTGTATGGGTTTCACAATATTTCTTACTCATCTCGGCACAAGTTGTAGTAATTTATACTTGCATCGTGCAAACACATACAAGCTTCATTTCAGGCATGTGAGAAGTCTTGCTGAAGTAAATGGGACTAAAGTTAGGCACATGAATAAATATTTCCAAGGTTGGGGCCCTTGTCTGAATCTAAATATTTTTGTCTTTGATCAGTTTCTGAGATAGCAGATACTTGAGTTCTGGTAATATTTTAGTATGGGAGGAAAAAAACCCAACATGGTTATCTGAACGCTGTGCTATTTATGGTCAGATATATTTTCAACCTCCTGGGCTAGAATGGAATGCTTTGTACTGTTGGAAGCTGGGAATCCTTCCTTGCTCTGCTGTGTTTTGACACATTAGGTCTTAAAACTATCTTTTTCTGTCTTGGCTGCAGGCACTGGTCCCGTACTGAATGGTGCATGCATGTGTGAGCTAACTCAGAGAAGTATGATTTTTAATCCATGCTGTTACTAGTTGTAGGTGTATTTCTCTCACTTGGCTTTACGCTAAATAGGTTTTCCTAATGCAGCATGACTAACAAGACATACTTTTAGTAATTTGGTGCATTTAAATGACTTAAATTATTTGACCCAGTATTTTAAAAACAAAATGTGACTTGGCTTTTAATTGTTCCTGGTATTTGGGAGAGTGGAACAACTTGTTTGGAAATGTGCTGATGTTCATCAGTTATCAGACAAAATGTCTACAGGGTTTTATCGTATAGCCTAAACTTGCCAGCTAGATTTGGAAGTAAGTCTCCAGCTGTTAACCGCACCCTGCTGTGCCTTCAGCTTGCATGGTGTTTACAATGGTAGGTGAAATACGTTTTGCATGTTATATATATAGTGCCGAATACTGTAACACAGTGAGGGGATTTTCAGTACTACTTTCAAACTTAATACTTTTCAAAGTGAAGATGAGTTGCACTGAAATACAAATAGTTGCTGGGTAAACTCATGGGAGCTCTTCTGCGTTCTTTGATTATACTCCATCTAGTTCTACTCTGCTTTCTGGTGTAGTATACGAGTGGTACAGTGTTTGGGAGCTGAAGAACGTCTTCAGCAAATAAAGAAATACTGGGTACTCTTCAGGTAGGAGACTGGAAGAAGAGAAGGAACTTCTGTACGGAGTGCTCCCTGCTGGCTGACTAGCCAAGGATGTTCCATCGCAGTTGTAGTCTTAGCTCAGCTGACTCTTCCATCTCTGATTTCTGTGATTTCATAACTCGGTGGCCTGGAATGATTTCAGGTCTGGGAGGGGAGTTTTTTTCAGGTCTGGGAGGGACTGAGGAGCTTCATCTCCAGCCAAGCTGGACAAAGCCCATCCCTTCCTGCCCCATTGGCTTTACGGAATACTTCTGAAGGAAAGCATGTGCAGGAGGGGGCCTGGAGCTCCCTCAGCCTCACCACCTCTAGACAACGAACGCACTGCGTGCGCCCAAGAGGCTTTGCAGCAGTGGTGACCTGCTGCCTGCCCCGCTTCCCCACCATGTCCCTCCTCCCTCTCTGCTTCGCAGGAGAAAGAAACACAGGAAGCTGGCGGGCGGCCAAGGGGCTCCAGAGCTTCCGGGAGGCGCTCCCGGCGTGCTGTGCTCCACAGCAGCGGGCCCGAGGGCTTGGCGGGGATGGAGCACTGTGCTTCGGACACGCCGGGCCTGCGCTGGGGTGTCCCTTCCTATGGGTCTCAGCATCACCGCAGTGGGGAAGCTTCAGAGCGAGTTGGGTGCTGGCTGTGTGTACTGAGGTGCCATACCTAGCTGTGAGCACAGTTACAACCACAGACTGGGAAGCTGGGGGGTTTGGCTACCACTCAGTGGGACTTCTATGCTCACCATTAATGGCAAAGCACAGAAACAACTCAGTGCCTTTTTATATAAAAAAACTTTAGGGTTCTCTTTCTAAATAATTGTTGTCAGTAGTCTACTCATAATAAGTGGAAAGATTTTATACAACTTTCTAAACATCTAAAATAGAACATTTGCACTTCATCCTTGAACAGGTAACAAATAGCTCTGAACCAACCAAAATGGTACACCAGCGAACCGACTTTAATCAGCACCGGTTTCTTTTGCTGCAAGGAGCATAAGCTTGGAGTTCTGGGTGCTTGCTAAGAAACACTATGGAATGAAGGTTTTCACTTAAATGCTACATTAAAACATTTGTTAGTAGTGTTAGGACTCTTTATGCAGCTCAAAAGTTCAAGTGCATTAGATGAAATAAGTGGTATAATTAATCTTAAGCATCTTTTCCAGCCTTGGTGGAGGGACGATGGATTGTCTTTCCTGGATCCCTTTTTCTCCTTTTCTGCTTTTCAATGAAACACCTGATTACTACTGCATCTGTTCACCTTACAGTGTTCAGACAGGGTTAGGTTGGCCTGAGATGGCTTGTTTGCTTTGCTTTGGGATTCATGTTGTCTGTCTTGCATAAAGTAGTTTTTTACTGGCCGAAATTTGTAAATGAGAGGACTGAATGCTAAAGAGATCTGGCTTTGCAGGTAGAGCAGAATGAGGAGAGGTCTGAATTTGAATCAGCATGGATTTCCCAGGCTTCTAAGATTAAAATAGTGCTTTTTATGGGGAGGAGCAAAGAGGACTACTACTTCTTGTAGGGTCTGTATGCAATCTTTTTCTTCAATTAACTAACTTCTATACTGCTTTACCCATAGGTTGCTAAGGCTTATGTAATCAAAGGCCCTATTTATCCCCTTAATTTTGAAGCTGTTCCTGAACTTCGACTAAATTCAATGCTGTTATCTAAAAGATGGCAAGTGTCTTGATGTGTATAATCATTTTCAGTAATAGTCAGACAACATTTTAATTTCACTCGCCTAGTGTGTCATCAGATGTTCGTGTCAGAGTTGCCGTATTAGTGCATGTTTGCATAGGGGATTGGCATGTGTGAGCTGGCCAGCATTTTGGGTGTATACGCATTTCATGGACTACCTATTATTCAAAGTAAGGGATTAAGTTGAGTACTTCTGCTGTGTATCCAGTTATGTTTTTCAGGTAATGGGAAGGGACTTATTGTAGCTTTAAGACTGTGCTATTTCTGGCTGCACCACTCTATGTCTAGTTATCGAGGAAAAAAGAATAGGTGAATAGGTGACAAGGTGCCCCTCCTTTGGAGAAAGGAGCTTAAAACATGAGGTGTGCATTTTGGGCAGTCGTCTTGGTGGTACTCGAGGAATGTGCTGTTGTAATGCTCTGAAATGTTCTTGGAGAATGGGTTGGTTCTGCGTGTTGGACCAGTTGTTGGACAGGGCCGTTGCTTAAGCTCAGTTGAGTATTGAGATGGTGTGTTTGGAACTATCCTGCAGTGATGTTGTCTCATTCTAACAGACTTAACATGGGATTATTGATTTTGACCAAATAAGTCTGCTTAAACCAAGCTAAGTTAAAGAAAAAAAGTATTAGATTTTAGATTTCTTTTTATTTGAATTGTTTCTCTGCCTCCACACCATTACTTCTTGGAAAACCTGTATAAATAGCAGAAACTGAATGCAGCAAGGATAACTATTATGTATATAATGGGAAATTATCAGCTGTAATAACTGTAGAAGTCTTCATTTAGAATGAAAGTGACTTAAATTATCTATTCTTTTACACAGCACTAAATTTTTGCATAGCTTTCCAGCCGAAGGATCGAAAAACATTCAACAAATAGGAATGGAGCCAAACTTCTATAAAATTTGGGGAAAAAAAACTAGTTCTGCTCTATGAAAGCAGAAGTTGGTGCCTTAAGCTGCATGGCATACACCTTGCTCAGTCATTTTTCTGTGGAAATTCAAGGGCAATAAAATCCTGGTTTCAAAAGTCTCACATCTTTTCCTTGCTTAAACGCATATACACTTCCTCCTCCGTTTAACTGGATTTGTGTTACCTTTTTTATCTGTATGTCCCAGTAATCATATTCGGAATAGTTAATTTCAGCTTAACTTTACTCCGTTGTGCTGGTCTTGAAGATGGCAAGTTCATACAGTTTCATGTAAATACTAAGATCTTGTTAGGAGGAGGTGTCAGCATGAGCTCCTTTATACTGCAGAACCCACACAGGAGGAAGACAACCAGAATGTCTCAGCTATAGGAGAATTTTCAGTTAGAGTTTGGACCTTCAGTAAGTACCAGGTACTCAGTCCATCAGCAGGACACAGAATCAAGCTATGTGAATTTTAAGTGTATGAAACTAGTTGTCATGAGAGTAAGGTGACCCATGAGCTGCAGTTATGTATGAAGAAAGAGCGAGCTACTAGATGCTGAACATGAGCTCACAGGTTTCTGTTCTTAGTTCTGTTTGAAACCTTAAGCGTATTGATAATAATTCTTTACCTAGTTGAATCAGTTATAAATGGACTAATAATTAGCTGAAGTAGAAGAACAAAAAGAGGCTTGTTCTCTTGTGACAGTGTTACAGAAGTGTAATATAACTGTTTGTATATTTAAGCATTAGTGTTGATATCAAATGTAATCTCGAGGAACAAAAAGGGTCACTAAACTTATGTTCTTTCTTTCTTTTCAGGTTTCCTCTCAAAAAACCTACAAGGTGAGTTACTGAAGTTTGACTTTTTACCTGTATTGCAAGTTATGATACAGCCTTTTTGAAGGAGGAATGCTTTTAAAAGAAGAAAACCTAAAATGTACAAACACAGATAGCAGTACCCATTACGTATGCAGGAAATTAATATCCAGGTTGGGACAGGGTGCCAAAAATACACTTGGTGGTGCACTTAAAGTGCATGGCATAGTGTTACCACTTGCATTTCTGTTATGTACACTGGCAGGTTGTCTTACCTGAGATTTGAGATGGTCAGAGAAAGTGACACTGTGTTACTGAATGATACACAAACGCTTCCTTTGAGGGGATGTTCTAAATGTTTAATTTGTGCATACAAAGATCATTAAGGTTCGCTGGGAGAGGAGGTGGAGTGAAGATTTCAGGAGGTTTTCCAGGTTTATATAGCTTGCAATCATTTTGCTTTTAAAATAATATATGGCCTGGTGTTGAATGGGAAAGAGAATGCGCTTACTGTTACTAATATAAAAGGTTAATGAACCTGTTACCTGGATACACTCCCAAAGATGGTGAGGGAGATCATTTTTCCACTTGAATTCAGTCTGGGAATAAATTTTTTAAGTGAACTTAATGCATGCATTTTAATCTAAATTCCTTGTTAGCAAACAGAACTAGCTCAGGTTATTTCCAAGCTCCTCGCCACTTAGGCAGTGCTTCTGTGGTCCGGTAGTCAGGATCCTCTGCTTTGGTTTGACACAGACACGGCAGCATTCTGAGCAGAGAGTCTCCAGCTGACAAGAAGCAGAAGGTCGAACGCTGCAGTAGTACGCACGACTTTGATCCGACAGGTAAAGTCCTAAGATTTCACAGGTGAAAATCTGAACTTCAGCTGGAAAACTAGTAGGGGTTGGATTCAAATCATGTCAACAAATGTGGTTTTCAGAGTTGCCTCGTTCTGCGATTGCATAACGTTTTTGAAGCATGTGGGCATTGAAATGCATATGGGCTTGCTTTTCGACATGCTCATCTACACAGCAGCTGTTAACTGTGCGAGAATAAGCCTAGATTAGTGGTATCAGTGAAAAATTATAACTGCTTCCTTTTTCAGAGAAGTCAGTCTGAAATTTCAGTAGGCAAACACTGTAATTAGTTGTGAGGAGCTCTTTTGGCCATTTTAGTTGAAGTGTGAAATTGGTGATGTTACAGGCTCAACTAGCACTAGTATTCCTTGTTGGGGTTTTGTTGGTTTGGGTATTTTTTTTTTCCCCTTAGTGGATTTTGATCCATCTCTGTCACTTGTACGGTGACTTTGTACTTTCCAACATGATAACCATGTAATTTTAAAGGATATGCTCTCCTATGGTGTTTTTAACCTTCTAAAAGGTTAAATTAGGGTCAATTTGGTAAGCCTGTCCAGCGCTGGCTTGGAAATTAGAATGCATGCAGGGATTCTTCATTCTCTTTCTGAAACACTAACCCAGCGACTACTGTGTGTGTTCATGAAATGCATGACAGGCTCCTGTCTGAGCCTCCTGGCCCCATGCAATGTGCGTTTTTCATGTCTCTGCATTCTGCTTTCAGCCCAGTCTTTTCCCTGGGGCTTGCGGAAGACATGAGAGTTGAATGGAAGGGTGGTAGAACTCGTAGAATGTGTTTTTTGCACAAGACACTTGAAGCTCATGTTTATAAAACATCCTGTTCGTTAATGCTTTCTGCCACTAGCTGCATGCCTCCTTCCTAGTGTGCACAAAATAAATGGGCTTTTAATGTCGCTTTAAAAAAGAATCCTGTAAGGGAGAGCACCTGAATTAGTGCTTGTCTTCTTTTTCTTTATCCTTGGGAATAAGTAATGTAAAGCTATTTTGGGTTGGGATATGTCGGGGGAGGTCTTAGGCTCTGAATCTGTTTTGTAGAAGGAATTTGTTTTCTTCAAAACCAAACTTCAGGAATCCTCTAATTTTAATTTGATGGAAATCATTCCAGTTTTGAGAGCTGTTACCTGGCACCACTGTTACCTGTGCTTGTGATCTGGTCTGATAGATGAACTCTCTACATTTTATTTTTAAGGGGTGAATTCAGAATGCTGAACAAGTATGCATATGTCAATTACTTTGCAGATAAACAATTCCAGAGTTTCTATACTTAGACTGTTTTTTATCCAGGATACTTTTTGTAGTTCATTGCAGAGAACTTCTTTTATTGTGTCTTAGATTCTGTAGTAGATTCTTTGTGGTGTTACCTGTGTCTTCATGCTCGTATTATTCACCCCTTATTCCAAGTGTTTCACCTGTGTTTTGTTCACATCTTATTTGTGTTTTGCACGATTTAACCTAATAAATCAGTCTGTGTTTTTCATGAAGTTTTTTTTTTCTCATGTTTGGTCTCCATATTTTCTATATCTCTCTCTCCTTTTCTCCTGCTCTCGTGCAGATAGCTCCTCCAAGAAGACAAAGTCTAGTTCGGAGGAGAGTAGATCCGAGACGTATGGTAAGCTAAAGCAGCTGCTGCAGCCTTGCACCTTTGCAGTCTGCTCCATGCTTTCTGTCTGTGCACCCAAGGCTTTTATCCTTTACATGATCCGCATGGTTGGCTCTGCAGCAGGGAGTGGGAAACTGGGTTTAAATGTTGCTTCAGTGTATCAGCTTGTAGTTTTTGTAGTGGCTGGAAACTAACCTGTACCTGGTTCTGTTATCTGTTGATAGTTGGGAAAACTTGCTGAGGCTGCTCTTCTTGGAGATCTTGTGCCACTGGGTATTTTTGGCATTGTATGAAGACACAGCTCATGCCGGACTCCAGCAGAGTTTGTGGTTGTAGGAAAGTCTGTGGAGGTTAATCTGGATGAGCCAGCAATTCTTCTTTTTGCTTTATTTGTAGAGGATCTCATGTCATGTTTCACAGCAGTAGAAAAATGCATGTGTAAATCTCAAAAAATCTAAGAATATGAATTTCATTCACCATTCTTTATTCTGCAGAAGGGAGTAACTTCCCTGGCGGTCCTCTTGTTTGGTAGTGTTTTGGATCCTACCAGCTTCTTAGGAGCCCTGGACCTAGTCTGAATCTGGCCAGTACTGCTACATTTCAGGTTTCTAAGTGTAAATGTCCACCTCTGTCTTGACTCCAGCCATGGGTTACCTTTTCTTTTCATTTCCCGGGGTTTTTATTCCTTGATATTTAAAACAGTCTGTGATACTTCCTATTTTTATTCTGTTGAGAAAATCGCTTGCTGCGTAACCTGCTGTGGGCTTTTGGGCAGATGCAATGACTCTTCCAGTATCAGCTTTATCATTCCGCCAGAATAAATCTACCAGGTGTTGATGGCTGTGATCCAACTTCTTAAACCACCTATGTAATACACAATGATGCTGTCATAGCTCTGGTTGTGAGGAAGATTAAAAAATAAAAGCAAAAAAAAAAAACCCCCAAAAACCCAAAACCCACCAACCCTGAAGAGCTCCTTCTAAACCGACATAGGCATGTTGGTAAAACCCTTTTAGTTGGTGCAGTTTAGGGAGGTGTGATCTGTTCCTTGTGTGAAAATGAGATCTCTTAACTTTCCCTGGAATTTTGAATCACATGCTTTTCTTAAGGAAAAAGAAAACATGACAGTTACGTTCCTCAGGGTGTGAGGCTAGTCCTCAGAAACTGTAAACAGGTTTTGAGAGTGCATTGCTTTGCTTCAGTAGAGCTGGAAACCCGTCTTAGGGAGACCTGGCTTGCTGTAGCTTGGATCTCTTCCTCCCATGCTCAAGGAGAATGAACAGGGAAGTGGCCTGCTTGGAAAGCATATGTTTTGGGATGATGCTTCTGATGAGCTTGTATTGAAGCCTCGACCAGTTCTTCCCCTTGCCAGGTAGACGCTGGTTAGTGACAGCACAGTCAGGTTGACTGGATCCCTCTGTTTGGAACCTGATTAATTTTTGCCGAACGCTGCTTACCCATAATATACTGGAGGTGCTGTCAAGCTATTGTAGGTTAATTACAGGAAACATTTGGTATGCTTGATGGAATGTATCTGTGTTTATACTTCTCCCTCAGTCTGTACAGTGCCCTGGTTTTTCATGCATGGCAGAAAGAAACATGACTTCCTAACGTAAGCCTTTGCTTCCCCCAAAGTTTCCTGCAGATGCTCCATCCATGTCCAGTATCTATGGGAGCAGTTTCCACTCATCCTTCCTTTCCAGTGGCCTTTGCTGTGTTGGAACTTGCCCTGCCTTTTTTCTCTACCCTCTGCTTTCCCCAGGTTCTGTGGTATGTGTAGAGAAGTCTGCTGTTTGCTTTGGATGGGACCAAAGTATTTAAAACCCTACAAGTAGAAATACTGTACTGATAGTTTTCTCGCTGGTGACTGGATGTTAGCTGGCTCTTTCTTTGGCTAGCCATTGGACAGTGAATAGTAGAGAAGTCTTGAACGACAGCAGGAAAAGGAGGTGTGGCTTTGGTGTATGTGTTTGTTCTTACCTCTTGACATTCTTAATTAAGGAGCAAGAGACCAGAATTTCTTGAAGTATATGAGTGGCTTCGGGAGGGCGGAGTGGGTAGGTAGGGAAATTGTTCCAATATACAGAAGCTGATTTATAGTGCCATGAAACTTATTTCTTCCATACATCCAACCATCTCACGTCTGTGTATTTACAAAACTTAGATGATCAGGAGAGTGGGTATAGTTTCAGATATGCTATAATTTACTAATGAGTGCCATAATCTCTGACAGTACTTGATACCTTTTTCTTGAAGTAGAATTCTCGTCTCTTAAATGAATTTAAGATTGAAATTAGTGGTAGGTGAGAGATAACAGTTGCTCTTCCCTTTTCCCTTGCTTGCTCTCCAAGGATATCTTCCCTTACGTATAGTAATGATCAGTTTCTGGTCCAAATAATAGACTAGACTACTGTATACATACTCTTTCACACATTCTTGGCAATTTTGGGATAAGTTTTTAAACCTTTTTGTTTCGAAAGCCCAGATTTTACTCCTGTTGAGATGTTTTTGAATTGAATTTACTTTTCCTGGTTTGTTTCTTGCAGTTCTTGTCAGCCCTGTGTCTTTATGTTGTGGCCACCATTTTTGCCAGACTCTTAAAAGGGCTCTTGGGAGCCCCTCATCACTACCCTTATAATAGCCAGAAAGGGCTGGGAGTGCAAGGGGCACTCGACCACAGGGGTTGAATGTGTCGTTGCCATGGGAGCAGATAGTCCTATTTATCATGGGTAAAATACATGGTTCTCTTTTCGAGAAAGGTTACCAAGCCTTGTTTTATGAACAGTGTTCAGTGCCATTGTTATTAACAGTTTTAAATAGACACTGCACTGATTTCAAACAATACAGTTTTTGCACTGACTTTACATGTCTTCTATTACCAGGTTAGTGGAGGAATCTGAGGAATGCTGCCATTGTGGCATTTGGTATGAAGATCACTGTAATCACTACAATGAAGTGAAATTCAGAATTTCATCCTATGAGACATTTTCTGAATATAAGCTGATAGTTTTCTTTTCTTTGTGGAGCAGGGTTTCTGAAAATATTTTCTAGAAATAAAGCTTCCCAAATGAAGTGAACCATTTGGGCACTCTCGAAACCCCAAGGAGTTTGTTTTTGTTTCTTGAGTGATTCACGTCAAATCACTATATTAAATTGCATTTTCCCATTGTGGCCTCATGCCTCCAGGGAGGTTATAGTTCACAAGTCTCCTCCCATGCTCTGTCCCACACAGTTTGATCAGAGGAAAAGCTACTTTGTATTATGGGAGATGTAATTCATGTCTCTGTTCTCTCTAGTGAGTCAGGTTTCTAGAATGAACCCCTGCTCTGTTTGTTGTGTGCTGCTAGGGAAATTAACTTTCCTATTTGATTGAATAACTTCCAGACATTTGGGTTGTGTAGAAGTGAAGAAGGTAAATGATCCCTCCACTCGAGAAGCTCTTGGACAGTCGAAATGTATTTGGCAAGACTGTTTGAAACAATCATTTTTACCATGGTGTGTCAGTGACCTTGAGAAGTTTGGACTTTCCCCTTCCTATTAGCCAAAAGGCACCCTTGTAATGGGGCTGGAGAACTGAGCCATGGTGTCGCAGAGGGAATAGTGCCACCTATCGAAGAGCTGATCGTCTGGCTTTTCTTGCAGTTTCTTTTTCCTGAGACTGGTCATTTCTAACTGCTTTCATTTTTAATCTTAAACCTCTTGAACTACAGCACATGGTTAGCAGCTTTACTGTACTCTTGGCTTGAAGCTACACCAGTGAGTTTGGGGAATTACGATATCCATAAGGATGAAAAACAATTGTTAATATTTTCTCTACAGAATTTTATGAGTCCACTCAAGATAGGAACATGTAGTCTGATTTTGTGTACTTAGAACATAGTTACAGTGATGTCTCCTCACTTTATGCCATCGAGATACTGTCATGTCAAAGTGCATTTGGGAGTAAGATGATTATTGATTTGATTACTGTCAGTGATGAATCCTGTTGACCTTGTAATGTTAACTAAGTTTCAGGTGGAAAAAGTGAAGTATCATGGTAAGATACTTCAAAATGAATGACTCATTCATTCCATCTAGAGAACACTAAGAATTGGAACATGCAAGCAAAAAAGGTGAATGAAAAGCTGATTGCTGCTTGCTAACATGGGCTCTTCGCTATTGCCCCAAATTCATAGACTTTAATTAAAGTGGGTGAAGTTGGTGTAGTTAGTAATTTAATGTAAGAATTCCTGTATGTACTTGTGATATCCAGGCGTGACAGTAGCAGCTCTTGGAAACTTTGCATTGTGTGTCATTGGACTCTCAGTGGTTTGTGGCTTTCCTTTAAGTTCATTCCAGAGTGTCTGATGAGGTGTTCAAGGTACAAGATGTGGGTTATGAAAACATTGCTGCTCTGGTCTTAAAATTCCACTACTATAAGCAAATTTCGAATTGAATGTATTTTACTTAAGGAACAGAAGTGAACAAATGGCACATTTGGGGCAGTTATTGCTAATTTTGCCTCACAGCAGAGTAAAAGAGAGCACTTGAAGGCTGCTCTTTTTTTTCTATCTGGTTCAGACAGGGAGTGCTGTCAAAGCTGATCTAGTTCTGCAGGTAATAGTGTTATCTTCAGAAAACTTTCAGATAACTTCATTAAAATCACTATAAAGCTGCTTTGTATCTCCATCATGCATGATATCTCTCAGCCGATCTACCTGGACCTCATTCCAACCTTTTCTATTGTATTAGGAGAAGGGTTAAGTGCTTGCTTCTTGTCTGAAGGGAATAAATGAAGGGAAAAACCAATAACGGCCTAATTTGTGTTCAAGTCCTAATTTCAGTTGCCTCCCAATTCTGAAATTAAAAGGTGGTCTTGGGTGCAATTGAGATTTGTGGTGTGAAACAGTTTAACTTGATTCTATGAGTCTTCTTGGAACTTAAATTATACTCTGTAGGGTCAGTTTGTGTTGCACATCCTACTGCATTGCCACTGCTTTGGTATCAGGTTCATTCAAGGAGGAAGCTTATCAGTAGATTCAAGGGTTGTTGGTTCTGGAAGTGAAACATACTCAGTGGAAGAGCACTGACTATGCAGGGCTATACTGTGCCTTTAAACAAGGACAGTTCTTGTGAGTCAAAAGATTAGTTAGTGTCTTACTCATAAAACCTGTACGTCTGGCAGCAGGATTTAAAACGAGCTGTTTTTATGGAATAGCATATGTTCTCTTTCCCACACCCCACCCTGGGGCATCATTCTTGTGAAGTGAGACTTAAAGAAGCTTGGTCCTATAGAAAAATGGGAGGTACAAAAGGGAGAGGCATTTTCTTTCACTTACCTATATAAAGAGGGTGTGAAAGGTGCTAGGGTTTTTTCTTCGTCCGCTTTCACCTTGCATCCATTCCATCAACTTACTACAGATAGCTATGTATAGCATAATTTGCTTCTACTTTATTGGCAGAAGGGGAAGTTACTGGGATAGGATCCTGTGATCAGGCTGCTGCAGAAGTGCTGGAATGCAACCTTTTCCACTACTCCCACACCCCTTTTCATACATGCCACACTCAAGGAGAACAGGGCTGACTGGGCAGACAGTATTTTCACTTGAGGCTTCTCATTTCCATTAGGAGTTGCTCTAGAGAAATGAAAGGAGCTGTAGTGGTGCGAGAGTAATTTAAGACATGGCTATGACTCCACGCTGTTACAATTCGTTCCTTAAAAATGATTGCAGAAAAGACAGTCTTGCTGGGACAGCATCTTCACAATTCCCTTTGCTCCCTCTATACTAAATGAAACTGCTACAATTTTGGTGTCCGTGGAGAACTCCAGTTCTTTCTCAAGATACCGGTGTAAGAATTTTGCCTGATGAAGCAGCAAAGCAAGCTGATAGAAGTAAGGGTGATGTTTAGTAGTGAGTAGTTTCTGCTGTGTAAATAAAAGAACATCCGTGAAGCATTTTGCAGAGTTCCTTTTCAAGATAAGGGCTTCGTTGTGGTAGACATTTTGCAGATGCACCTAGGAAAGTGCTCTGTGGTGGATATGCCAGCACTGCTGCTTTGTTTTGGTTTTCTCTTCTTTCATTTTTGGGCAAACAATAGATATACACAACATTACACCTTTTCTAGATGCTGCACCTACTAGGTACATTTATCGCTGCAGCAGTATTTATGTTCACATTATATGGAGTAATCCTAACACAGGGAAACAAAACAAGTTACCTTTGATGTCACACAGCAAGTTAAAGGAGGAGCAGAATCAAACTCGCATCTCCTGGTGTTTTGGCTCCGTACTTCAGTAGCTCAGAGGGAAGCACGGTCTTGATTTCAGATGTGTTGTTCAGTGTAGAAAGCGTGGCTTGTACTTCTTTGCTGCTGCTGCTCTGGTTCTAAGCGATATTCTCATGTCTTACAGAAGATGCCTCAAGATGAGATTTTTGCTGAGAATTGGGAGAACTTTTCCTGATTAAATCTGTTCTAGTCCAACTTGCCGATGTTAGCCTGAGAGATTTGTGACTTCTTTAATAGAGTAGCTTGTAAAAGATGTTTGGTGTTTCGGTTAGTGTACTGGAACATGACAGCCCTCTGCTGTATTTTGGAGAACTATTAATCCAGACAAAGGGAAATCGTGCTCGTTGGTTCGTGTACGTAGTTGCTCTTCCTTAAAAGCTGCTTTTGCCTCAAGTTGTGTCTGATGTGCCAGAGCTGTCTGCATCTCTGCTGTTGTATATCTCTGTTTCATGTAACTGAAGCAATAAGCTTGACCTGTCTTGATATTCCTATCTGTTTCTGGACTGATGCCCTGTTTCTGTCTCTCATTTATTTTTTCCCTCTGTTGTATTATACCAGTTTCTTTCAGTACTCTGTGATTATCTAGGAGGATAAGGTTTTGGACTGATGCCTAGCTTGTGTCTCTTTGTATTTCTCTCCTTCTCTTTCTTCTGCCCTTTCCCACCTTTCTTATGCAGGTCTTGTTCAACGGTGTGTTGTTATCCAACGGGATGAAAACGGTTTTGGGCTGACAGTCAGTGGAGACAATCCAGTCTTCGTGCAGTCCGTCAAAGAAGGTGAGCAGGCTTGCTAGATGGTCTAGCCAGAGAGCAGCCTAGGGAGTTTTCATGTGAATTGAAGAAACGTGCACAAGCTGGAGGAGAAAACTCCAAATGCCCTCCTTAAAAGTGGGATGGCTGTAGCTTGAGGAATAGATAGATGTTCAAGGATAAATTGGGATGCAGTGAATTGATGTATTTGGAAACTGACTTCTTGTGTCTGAGAGGAAGTAAGCGTGGTGGGGTTGTGGCTTGACATATCCGCTGTAAAATGAGAACAGAACTGCTCTGGTCTAGGTACTCGGAGATCTTAATATGATAGAGCCAGGGGGAGTTTGGGTGAGCGTGGGAAGTAGCTTCGTGTGGACCTACAGAAGTGCTTAAACCTTCTTTGTTTTGAATGCTTCTATTGCAATTGAACTAAATGGTTTCTTGCCTCTCTAGATGGAGCAGCCATGCGGGCTGGAGTGCAAACAGGTGATAGAATTATCAAGGTAAGGGCAATCAAATCATCAAAGAAATGGATCCTTTGTATTAAATTATTTCTTTCCCTGTTCTCTTTTAGCCCCAAACTACTGAGAAATCAAGTCAGTAACTAAAAAGACTAAACTTTAGCTGCAAAGTGATGGTTGTGCTACAATAGCTACTGACACAGATAGAGCTGTGATTTCAACTAAGCATTTGAATTAATGAATTCGATTAGCTACCCTAATATTTTTCTTCTTCCTGGTCAGAGATGGATTACTGTTTTCACTTGGTTTTCTCTGGGGAGGGGGGTGTGTGTGTGTATAGTTTTCTTCCTGCAGAGCTCTGCTCACTGAGATAAACTATTAGAAGTTGGAAATTAATAGCTAAACACTGTTAACTTTCCCTTCCTCCCTACCCCAGGTGAATGGCACTCTTGTAACACACTCAAACCATTTGGAGGTGGTAAAGCTGATCAAGTGTAAGTAATGGCAGGTTACTGTTTTTGTCCCTGTGCTCCTTTAAAGCATGAAAAGCATAATTTTAAAGGACAAGTGACTGATTCAGATATCAAGTGGGAAGAACGAGGTCTAACCATGCCCCATGCTGAGAGATAAAAGATGTGTGTGAAACAGTGAAATGAAATGGGGGTAATTTTGACATCTCAAACTTGAGCTGCTATGTGCTTCTGCAGCTTCTCCTTAGACTGATGCTGGATGTTACCATCAAACCTTGCCTATGAGTCTTCCCATCTTTTGATTCCATCTTAAATACCATAGCTATTCAGGCACTCCTTATTGTATGATGCCTGCAAAGTACTAGTGTTTCTAAAGAGAAGTACCTTCTTGGTTGATATTCTTGTACAAGGAAGAAGGTGGTAGTGGTTCCTTCCACCCTAGCAAAGTTTATTCTGTGGCATGAGCATATGTATACTGTAAATGCAACCTGGTAGATGTAACCTGCTGGACTAGAAATTGGATTGTGTGCTTTTATGAAGTATGATGAGCATGAAAGTTTTTGCATTACCTGACATTTAAACAGAGCTCTCTAAAACAGAGCTGTCAGTGCTCTCAGGATCTCTGGTTTGAAGAACAGATGGGTGAAGAATGGTCTGAGTTTTGTCTCTGGGGCAAAATGACGAGCAGAGAAACAGCAACCGTGGAAATCTGCAAGTGTGTCTGACATGTGAATTGTTCTCCCTGCAGCGGGTTCCTATGTAGCTCTCACTGTTCAGGGGCGCCCACCGGGGTCGCCTCAGATTCCATTAGCTGATTCTGAAGTGGATCTGGCAGCGTTTGGTCATATGTCTCCCATCATGACATCTCCCCATTCGCCTGGCGCATCAGGAAATGCGGAAAGGATTACTAGCCCAGTGCTTGTGGGGGTAAGATTTAAAGCTCTTCTTCCAAAGAACAGCACAGCAGTGGCAGAAATGTAGTCATATATGTTTTTTTCCTGAATTGTTTTGCTGCTTGCAGAGCTTTTCAGAGCCTGTGTTTAGGAAGTAGATGAAAAGGGGGCATATCCATTTTCCTTGTCTTTCTTCCCAGCCCCACCAAAAAACCCATCTCTTAATCTCTCTGTGTCTTCTAGGAGGAGAATAATATTGTCCACAACCAGAAGGTGGAGATTCTGAGAAAGATGTTACAGAAAGAGCAGGAACGGCTGCAGGTACTGGAGTAGCACGAGTTGGAGAGGGGTGGAGGGAAGTATGATGCAAATACAAAGATCAGTTGTTGAATCACTACTTAGCAGCATCTTCAACATTCCCACGCATAGCTTGCGTTTCAGCTTAGCTTTTCTGTATACCAACCTAACACCAGAGATCTAGTCACTTTCTTAAGTGGAACTGTACATATCCCTCAGTCTGATCTAATCCTTGGCCAAGCAAGCATCTTCGACTCTTATTGAGAGATTTCAGTAAATCTCTAGAGTGTGGTTATTTTCATATGGCACAGGAGAGAGAGGAGAGCTATGGGCATTCTGCAGCATCCACTTAGTAGGTATGCAGTTTATTGTTTAAAATGTGTCAATGAACATTGTAAGTAGTAGTAGGTTGTAGTTCTGAGCTTTGATATTGACCAGATACTGAGTGAAAGCTCATAAAACTATCTTTCAGTCTCTGCAAGAAGAATATAACCGATCACCCACCACACGATTGTTCAAAGAGATACAGGAAGCGAAGAAGCACATTCCTCAGCTGCAAGAGCAGTTGTCTAAAGCCACAGGCTGTGCTCAGGTAACAGAACGTGTCAGGCTTCTCTGTGCTATGTTCTGGGTGAAAATTCTTAGGGGATGATGGTGGTGTGGGCAAGCAGGAGTTCCCTGCGTATGCTTGTACAGGCAAATTGCACCCTCTAGAGTTGAGACTTGTGATTAGGCTTGCAGTGGCTGACAATACATTGCAATGTCGGTATATGAAGTAGACTTTAAAATGGATTTTCAAATCGTCTGTGAAAAACTGCTTTTAAAACACTAAGTGCAATGTTTAAGGATTGACTCTTGAAATATTCTACTTGCTCTCTTTTGTTGTCTTCCAACTCACTTTGTCTTTTTAGGATGGAGTCTTATCCTCCAGGTCTGTGACGGAATCGCTGCAGATCAGTGAAGTGGAGGCAGAGAGTGGGGATTGTGTGAGCAAGCTCGATTACAGTGGTGACAGCCCCTCCCGACCAAACAGTGACATTACTGATGTGAGTCTTGAACAGCTCCATGACTTTGCCTCTATACGGCTTGGATTTAGTTTTCTAGTGCAGATTCTTTATTGTTGGGTTGTCCTGTGTGTCATGCATATGTACTCTGACTCAGTAATACTGTATTATAAGAATCGGATTCTCATTACACACCAAAATACGTTCCTGAGAAAGCATACTATATTGGACTTCTGTTAGGACTGGGAAAGAAATAGTGTGGGGTTTGGGTTTTTATCCAGGATTAGATTTTCCTGGCACAATCCCTGAAACCAGACAAAGAAAGATGGATGCCAGTATCTTTCTCAGAACTCAGAGATGCCAGTTAGAGCATCTTCTAAGAGTATGGTAATGTTCCAATTGTGGTAGCTGTGACTCAGATCTAGTCATTGGGCAAGTTGCCATGAAAGTGGGGAAGAGCCTTACTTGTACCAAATAAGCTTCAATTATTGCCAACAGTAAAGGCCCTTAATCTGTTCACTCGTTAGTTCTCAATCTGTGTGCTCGTATGGTTCCCCATTGGAGTGCCTTAGCACCTAATCCTTAATTAAAAGTCACTATCTGATCCGTGCAGAGCAATCGAGACTCTGTGCTTGGGTTTTGGCCTAATTTTGTGGTTTAACTTAAGTATGTGGGAGCTAAATTTGTACTTGCATTTGGAAGTGAAAGGAAGGTGGGTCAGATATACCTCTAAGATGTGAAGATGTGTGACTCTCTTGAAACATTCCCTCTCCAGCTCCAATCTGACTAGATATTGCCACGTTTGTGTATAATAAATGCAGAACAAAATTCATAGCTATCTTCCTAATCAAATTAATCCTGTTAGTATTGTGGATGGTATTTGCTCATTGGAGATGATTGACACATCAAACATTGAAACGTAGCTGAAAAGACCTGGGTAATACTGTGAACACACTGAAGATAAGCCAACAGCACATGCTTTTTGCATGTTTAACAGTTCACTCTGATAGAAAGGAGAAGTTTTGGTTGTTGTGGCTGGAAGACTTACTGTGCAGTTCTCATTTTCCTGGATTTGCTGGTACTTACCAGAATCGAACTTCCTTCTTTCCCAGAGTCCTCGCAGTGGCTTGAAGGAGCGGGTTTATCCAGATGAGAGCCCAGAAAAGACTGAGGTTCAAGATACTGTGAGTACAAAACATCAAGTGTCGCAACAGCATCTGCCGTAATGGGCCCATTAAAATCTTGCTGGGTTTCTCCACTGTCTAGATGAAGCATGCATAAACTTTGGTTTAGAAATTAAAATGCAATTAAAATTGTGCAGGGAAAATTAATTAGCTGAGTAAATGTTTATGGAGCTTAAGAGCAGGCACATTTAGAGCCGAGAAACATATCATGAGCAGTAAAACAGCTGGACCTAAAATAGGTAGAGCAGTTGTACATATTTTACTCCTTGAGTCCAGCAGTAAATGATAAAGTCTTTTCTTTAGGATATTTGGTCATTATGAGGCTGGCATTGTCAGGGGCAGCCTCAAAATCAGGTAAAAATGAAACACAGCAGAAAGTGCAGACCTATCTGAATGTGTTCTCTTCCTCAGGATGGCTTCTGAAATGTTTTTCCCCTCATTTGCTTGACTTTCGAAAGTCGTATTTCTCCATTTGTACTAAGATGGCATTTGTCATATGCCACTTGCTTAATGTGCTCATGTCTGCATATGATGCAGTTGGTTTTGAATCATCTGATTTAATGTTTCTGAGTGCTTGTAACTTGGGAGAAGCATTTGTAAGGGGATCTTGCAACTGCAAACTTGGGCAAGGTTGAGTAAAGACACGTGGATTTCCACTGGGGTTTGGTATCGGTATTTCCAACTTGGTAAAGAAGTTTTTCTGTGCCAAGAGTGTAATAGCACTGTACATTTCTTCCTTCGCTTCCCTACCCTTCTTTTCCCTTGCTCCTGACTCACCACAGGATTCCCAGTCCAGTGTTGGAAGTCCTTTATCCCGAGTGGTGCCTCAGATCATTGGAGCAGAGGATGATGACTTTGACACTGAACAGGAGCAGGTGGGAATGACTTCTAGCCACCCCTTTTCTCTCTTGACCAGAATTATTCTCCTCTGTGCCTAAACTGCAGGTGCTCCATGGCTTGTTTTTATTGAGCAGTTTTTGTGTGGTGAATTAAGAATTGGAGAATCCTGTTATTGCTGATCTTGCCCAATAAAAACATCTGGGGAGTTTATGACAATATGCCATCTTTGCTATTTTCTGTTACTGTCACAGCAGTATGGCTGCCATGGCTTTTGACATATTTATGTGGAGTTATTTTAGCTGTCCTTTTGCTCTGAATTATATTTCATTATACTGTACTCAGTGCTCAGCAGCTCTTTCTGGGATGTTAGAATGGCATCACAAAGGTTCTGGAATTGATCAGTTCTCACTTTAATTAAACAAATGAGGAGCTAAGCTGTTAGAACAAAGCTTCTTGGGTTTTCTAACAATAGCTTTCCTGAATAATTCAAATAGTTTCCATGTCTGTCTACAGATTAATGGACAGTGCAGCTGTTTCCAAAACATTGAGCTCCTGAAATCTCGCCCAGCTCACCTGGCTGTTCTTCTGCATCATGTGGTATCCCAGTTTGACCCTGCAGCGTTGGTAAGATGATCTGGAATTGTTGGCCTGGCCCAAATTGGTAGTCTTAACCAGTGTATTAGGATTTCCTTGTTCTTATATAGCATTGTCAGTGACATGGCTGTATCTGCAAGGAGAGAAATGCAGATCCTGTGCAGGCATGAGAGTTCATTTCACATAAATGAAGAGAAGCATGAAAGAACCTCCCTTATGTTTAGTTGTTTACAAATAAGTATTTAGCTCTTGAAAGCATTTAATTGCACTCTAGGGAGGTGAGATTAGTTTTCTATGGGGAGGATCTGATCCCCCTGAGTCTCTCTTTTCCTGCCCAACCTCACCCTTCCCTTCTCTGCTGATTACCAGGGCAGCCCAGCTGAGGTTACCTGAGCAATCTAGATGGCTGAAAGTAGTTAGGAAGAGTTTCCATCCAGCATCACTGAATTCCTTGAAATATTTGAAAGAAAACTTGGAGTTAGGGGTGTTAGAATCTGAGTTCTCATGATATTACTTAATAATTTCTTCCCCTCTGTTTCCCACAGTTGTGCTACCTTTACACAGACTTGTACAAGCAGACCAACTCCAAAGAGACTCGGCGTGTCTTCCTGGAGTTTTACCAGTTCTTCTTGGACCGAGCTGCAGTATGTTCCAGTCATTTCTCTCACTTTCAAGCATATCTAGCAAGTTGATTTTGACCTTTCTCCACTGTCCTGAACTGGAAAAACTAAGGATTTATATAAGTCTTCCAAAATAGAAAGGTTTTCTTGTTTAAGTGTTACCAGTGAATATGGCAAAATACAGTCTTAGGTGCCTGGTAACTCAATAAATCACAGCGATTGTGTTGTCTGATAGAAGAAACAATTTCGTAATACGTAAGCAAGCTCTAGCTGTTATACATTGTCTTTTAGTTGATAATTGCTGCATATATTGATGTGGCTATTACAAGGATTGGGAAATTTTATGTGTTTATTGGAAAGTCTGAGAAACTTCTATCCTGTTTTGAATTGATCTCCCAGATAGTGTAGCAGAGGCTAGTACCACATCTTTAGATTAAATAATCCTTGTGTAATATAATATACATTCAAGATGGGAGTCTTGAATATATTTATACCATCAGGTGTTCAGAGGTATGATTTCAGCTAGTGAAGGGATTTTCTTGTGTGTTTTGTACTGTGCGTTTTATTGGGGTGCTGTTTGTTGTGTATGTTCTCGCAGCTTTGCTTTTCTTTTGCAGAACCTGAAAGTTCCAGTTCCAGATGAAATCTCCTTAGAACTAGGTAGAGTGCTCTTGCCTTGGATATCTCTTTCTGTGTTTCTACTGTCTGAAGCAGTCCAAAAGAATAATCTATTATCTGTGAATTACAGACAGAAGAAGGCCAGAACTCCTTCCTGAAGAGCTTCATCGTCAGTTTATACAAACTATGCAAGATAAAGTCTGTCCAGAAGTTCAAAGGAATCTGGAAGATTTCAGGTAACAGCAGTTATCCATGTAGTTTTTGTTTAATTCATGCTTGCCTTCAATCAGCATGTTCAGTATAGGGGAAGTCCAACCTCAAGGGACATAGTGATTCATCTTGGACTGAATAGGAAGATGCCACTGAGAGGGCCTCCAGGGTCACCCTATGACCAATCCTTGAATGTTTTTTGACACTGTGTTGCAAGTAATTAATTGCAAGATCAATTTTAAAGCTTGGATTCTTCATTCCTTGAGGCTATTTGAGGCTATTTCAGAACATTGTTTCTTAGGTGGTACGATATAAATCCTTCCCACTAGTTGTGTTACTGTCAGCTTATATCTTCCTTCTTTTTCCCCCCCTTTATTTTCCTTTTTTACTTCTCTCTCCCCTTTGGGCACAGAATACTTCACTTCAGAAAGTTGTCATGGGCATGTAGTAGAATTTGATAATTAATATGCCCTTTCATCTGAAGTTGTAAGAGCTCAGCGCCAACATGAGATATTAGACCAAGACAAGCGTTCAATAATGGAGGTTTTTTTGTCCCTAAAAATGTCTCAATTCAAGTCTGTGCTTCAAATATACAACCTGGGATGCTGCAAAAAGAGTAACTACTTTCTCTTGACCCTTGCAATAGCTGCCTCTCTTTATAAATACCATACAACATAAGTTCTCCAAAGGCTATCTTAGCTGAGTTTTACAGTGAGCACAAATGTTATAGCGAAATGTCACGACTTCTCCATTTTCATACAGAAACCGCTAATAAAACCTGTTTGACATTCTGAATGTCAGGAGATTGCTTTTCCTTGTTACAGGTCAGTGTTCAATTTCAAGTGATGCTTCCCTCTCCTCATTTTTCAGACAGAAACGTAGCATGGGATTGACCCTGGCAGAAGGAGAGCTAACCAAGCTGGATGCAGAGAGAGTTCGTGACCGGTTTGCAGTGGAGAAGGAAAGAGCATGTGCAGAACAGATTATTGCTAAAATTGAGGAAGTCTTGTGAGTAACAGCAGGTTTAATTGTGGGGGTAGAAGAGGTTCTACCCTGAACCTAACAACAGTAAAGGAATTAGGAAATAGAAGCAATTTGACATCACTACATTTACATTGTTTCCTCTGATATCAATGTATGTTTGAGTAATGATAGCCAAAGTAAGCTAATAGGTAAAGTCCATATATCTTTTCAAGGAGGCTGCTGTTCAAATAGCAGAGGTAATGCTGTCATTGCCAGCTTCTGCAGTGTTAGATCAGAGTCCCTTTTTTGGGTGGTGGAAACCTATAGCTTCAGAACCAATTTTTTCCTTTTAATGTGAGCTGAATGAGTCTTCCTTTTGGTTGACCTTCCCCACACCCCCTCCCTGGGACTTTCTAGCATTCTGAAGGATGCTTTGAACACAGCAGCTGATGCTCTGAGTGGATGTGAATGGGTGTTAATTGGTTTTTGAGCTTCATTTTTAAATTCTTTCTTGTTTTTAGGATGACATCTCAGCCTTTGGAAGAAGACAAGAGGTAATAGAACTTGCGTAGTCTTGGTGTGTGAAGTAAGAACCCCACCGCTGGCTCTATGTTCTGCTGAGCAGCATAAGACAGCCCTCTGCTGGCTGTTGCCACAATCTCTGATTTTCTAAATCCTCTGGCATAATTAATTTGAATTCAGAGCATCAACCTCTTGCTCTCAACCTCTTCTGATTCTGAAGTTTGTTGCCTTTGTTTCAGAGCTGAAAAAGTTAACTGTCACTGAGAGTTTGTTTCATCTGGTTTTGTCTTGTAGCTGTTTCAGTCTGGTCTAACATTTACTTTCTCTATGTGCCTTGCCTTGTTCAGTTTGTATACAACTGTCTGGGTAGCTTTTACTATACTCTTTACAGCAACCATACCTTTTACTGTTACTTAGTTTTAACAACAACTCAGAACTATCATATGAATTCAAGCATATATTTGGTGTATCATTTTAAGACCTTCTGTGTCACGCTCAAAATTAATTTACCTCCTGTGCTGATATGCCTTTTATATACTCCATCTTTTGCTTACGAGAGGAACAAATGCTGATATTAGCCAAGTCTTTTCCATTGTCTGTGATGATAGTTTGTTTCATATTAAAACAAAACCCCCAAAAGATGCCAGCCTCTTTTAGTCTAAAAATAGTTAATTTCTCAACAGAACATTTGCATTTGACTTTTCTCCTTATTCTCCATCTTCTTTGTTTTTTATATATTGGGCAGTTCCACGATGCAGTATGTGATTCTTACTTACATGAAACACCTGGGAGTCAAAGTTAAAGAACCTCGGAACCTGGAGCAGAAGCGTGGCCGTATTGGTTTCTTGCCAAAGATCAAGGTAGTAGTGTTGTGGCCAGAGTGCATTTGTTTAAAGCTCCCCAGCATGTGTGCTGCGTTAGATTTCAGAATCCACTTTTGCATGACGCATCAGAAGGTGGTGTGATTTTGCAGTCTTCATTGCAGCATCAAAAGGACCTGGGATTACTGAGCTGCACAGAAAACCTAACAGCTGAAATTGGGTTCTACATATGTTTTCAGACACATGCATTAGAAATGAGTTGTCTTCTTCTTCCTTTACCTGTATGCCTGAATTCTAGCTGCTTGGTTTTCACATTTCTAGCCTTATTAAAACTTGGGGTGAGAAATGTTTCTTATAATTAATACAGCCTTGAATCACGTGAGTATCTCATTAAGGCTAAGCTGGCTGTTGGCCTGCATGCTTTAGTTTTCTTCTTGCCCAAAACCTCATGCTTCACCATGCAGGCAAGCTACTCTTCCTGCCACCCACACTTTCTAGTTATATAATGAATGTTTCCACTAAAACTGCATCTCTGTGGGTGTATTCAGTAGTCTCCCACAGTATGGGGGTGTCTCTGGTCACAGTAGCTACTTATTTTCACCAGCATTCCAGCTGCTTTTGAAATATTAAGACTGTTACGAGCAGTTCTGCACTGACAGTGCAAAAAGGTTAGTTCAGGCATTCACAACCTTTCTGAACTGGTAAGATAAGTTGCACTTCTGTCTCCCAGAATGCAGTCTGTATGCTTATGGAGGCTTGGAGCCACAAGATGCTGTGCCCTAGAGAAACAAAGTGCTAATGGTTGCTGTAAATTAGGCTCATACTCTAGGGAGGAGAGTGATCTCTAGTTCCTGCTAAGTTAAAAACAGGCTATGTGAGTTTTTTGCTTATAACAGACATATCTCTTAAGATACTGTGGCTCCCTGCTGCTAACCGTGTTACACACCATTCATAGGCTGTCTTTGCCTCTGGTGCTGCAGGATGTTGACCTCTCAATTACTTGTTAGAAATAAAACTCTCTTGTAACCAAACTCCTGCAGTTTTAAAGAATTAGTCAGTATCTCAGTTAATAATTACATTTGAAGACATAAGTGACCTGTTTGCTTTGCTTTTCTGCAGCAAAGTATCAAGAAAGAGAAAGAAGGAGAGGAAAAAGGAAAGAGAAGAGGCTTTCCTAATATTCTGGGCCCACCAAGAAGACCGAGCCGACATGATAGCAGTGCAAGTATGTAAAACAAGCAAATATATGTTCCCTAACTGTTAGTCTGAAAGCCAGGTAAAGTCTCTGCTGTCTTAAAAAGCTGTGCTAGGAAGACTCAGTAAACTTTTTGCTTTTAAACATGTTTTCGAAGACACACAAACCTAATTTTGTCCTGAAATTCTTCCTCTCTTCAACACTGAAAACAGGCAAAAGCTCTTTCAGCAGTGTAATGGCTCTGTGTTTGTTCAGTTGGCAGAGCCATGGAAATGCAAAAGCCCCGCCATCTAAAGCACGTACCTCCAGCATCTTCCGTTAGCCCAGAGCCAGCAGATTCTAGCAAGATGCGCCAGAGTGGGTCCTCCAGTGAAGGAACAGATGGGCCATACCCACCTGCCAACCCAATGTCTCCTTTGGCAATGGGTCCCTTTTCTTCTCCAGAGGGAAGCAAGGACAGCGAAACAGGTAGGGTGTTACTAGCAAAGAGGACTGATGAAAGATTGTGTTGTGAACAGGATATGCAAAGCACAGTTCTGATCATAGAATGATAGGATGGTTAGGGTTGGAAAGGACCTTGACTGATGCAACAAACTTGGCAAATTAGGAAATGATTTTATATCATTAGGCATGATCTTCCTTACTTTAGTCATCTTTTCTGATGTAGTATCTGGTTCAAATTAGGAAACCTTATCAAGGCCAGAAATTGCTGTTAGGTGAATCCTCTTAACTGTGGCATTGGATCATCTAACAGGAAGAGAACACAGTCTCAGGTGCCTGCTTTTGTAAGCACAAGTCAGTGTCGTCTGGAATCACTTGTCACTGAGATTCTTCTTACCAACCTAGGAATTCAGTTCCTCCAGCTCTAACCTGAAATGAAGCTGTGAATCCAGAGGCTATGGAAAGGCTATGGAGTTCTCTAATGTACTCTAATTTGTTATGGTTCTTGACATTTCATACTTACTTTCTGTTTAGGTTTGAAGCAGACAGGAGAAGCTCCACCTGCTAATGACTGTATGGATGGCACACCCCGCACACCTAATAATACCTTTGAATTTCCATCTCCTTTGGAAAACTTGCAGGAGGAGGAGGGAGAATCAGAGAGGTAACTATGGTACTCTGTTGCTTGAGCCTTGGAAGAGAATTGGTGTGGCTGTGGCTGTTGAAGCTTAGTCCAGTTGTTTGTATTAAACGTTGTAGAAGTAGGCAGTAGTGGTCTGTGACTGCTCCTATGGTAGTGCTAGAAAGCTATGCATCAGGGTGAAGCTGACAGATGGACAACATGTTCTACTTAGGAGGTTAGACCTTTATGATACTAAATGCCTGAGTGGGGTGAAATTCTTGCATAAGCTTCCCTAATAATTTCTTTTGTTCTTTGCAGAATGGTTGACATGGGAACACCAAAGCCTTTTCGCAAGTGAGTGTGCTTACAGATGTTTGAATTTCACTGGATTGTTTAGATGGTAATAGGTTATAAAGTAGAATGCAGTAGTGTTCATTGTTCTGAGCCACTACAGTTGTCTGAATGATCTTCCCTTTATCTAAATAATACATATATGAAATGAGACACTGGCATCCATATATAGGACAGGTGGAGTGAATCATATGCCAGTGAGCCCTGTGATCTATGAGTGAAGTGTAGTGATTGTTGTATCTACTGATTTGAATTGATGGATTAAGGAGATGAGATTTCCATATTTTCTTTTTAAGTCTCTGTATTGCTATTAGCTCTGTATCTGCAGTTAGATGGATGAAAGAAATTGTAACCTGTCCTTTCACCAACTCGATAATTGACTTCTTTTATCTGTATCATTAAAACCAGTGTTATGGAAATACTGCAAGAACAGATATTCACTCTTAGTTGTTCTGTAAAGGGCAAAATTAGAAAATATGCCTATAGGTTCAGACACGTGACAGCCTCCAGCTGTTATGGAGAGCATATTCATAATGCTGTACGACTGTTATATATGCTTAAGTTTTTCTCTTCTTTCTTCCTGACCTAACGTGGGAAGTACTGACATATTTTTTCGTGTTAGGATGGACAGTGTTGGTTTCACAGATGTACAAAGTGAAGATGAGCTGTATGATTTTGACATGGACATGGACCCTCCCAACTGGCAGCAACTCGTGAGCCGAGAAGTGTTGATGGGGCTGAAACCCTATGAAATCAAGCGCCAAGAAGTGATTAATGGTGAGATGGATATGGACTTTTTTTCCCCCTAGCTCACCAAGCACAAAGTTGAAACCTGTCCTTTGGAGCTCTGAAGTTCGTAACATTTGAAACTAGGTCTTTTCTTCACTGATCTGCTCAAAGTCATGGCCGTGGTTTGCAGAGTTCGTGTGTGAAACTTGGAATTGTTACTAAAAAGTATCCTGAGATGAGACTGATCTAGTCCTTAGAGAGGAAATAAACAATATTAAGTGGTTTGACACTGAAAGGCAAGTTTGCAGTATCATGTTCTGTAAAGGAAAGCAAGAGGCACTGCCTAGACTGTTGGAAAGCACATGATGCCAATGGAAAGCTGCTACCAAACTTCATCTTCAAAGCTTCATATTTGATTTTCAGGTCTTGCAATCCTGCAGAACACTCTGTGTGGCTATATGAGCTGCTAAAAGCTTACTGTTTGTTTGGGGAAGACTATGAGTCATGAATCAATGGGCTGCTTTGTTCTTTAAACATGGAAGTATAGCAGAGTGTGGCTCTATTCTGGAGCAGGCTGGATTATGGGCCAGCAAGTTGGTGAGGGAAGCTTTTCAAAGTTCATACTTCTGACTTCTATTTGCTTCACATTTGGACCCGTGTTGCCACACCTCTTTAAGTAGGTAATTACACTTGTGCTTTCCCTTCTCTCTTCAGAATTGTTTTACACCGAGAGAGCTCATGTCCGTACGCTGAAGGTTCTGCATAATGTCTTCTACCAGCGTGTCACCCGGGAAGGGATCCTGAACTCCAGTGACAAACGGAAGATCTTTTCAAATCTGGAGGATATCCTTGGGCTTCATGGTAAGAGCAGCTGAGGTGCCTTTCAGCTTTGTAGTATCAGCTGGAATTCTGGATACAAATACCTGAAAAATTGAAGCAAGTGACCCTCAAACAAGAGGCAACCTCATAAAGCACTACAGCTGAGAAAGAATACTACAGAAAGGTGGTTCTTCTTTTTGCACACAGTTTGTTTTTCCTTTTCTGATTTACAAAGATACCTTGATAAAGAATGCATGTGTCCAGTGTTTCAGATACTTGCTTTATCTGGGTACACACTCTCCTGTGCTGTTTCATGCTTTGATAAAAGGAGCAGTGCTTTGATGAATGGTCTTTATGGGTCAACATTCAAAACGTTACAACTGTTGTTGAACAGGATGTGAAAACAAATCTGGAAAGATTGATGTCTTGCAGGTAGTTTTGAAGGGTAACCCTTCCTAGTTGTGTAGAGAAAGGACTGTTCAGGATCAGGTTTGGCTCTGCCACTGAATAATCACTTGTATGATTTTATGCAGGTGGATTGAAGTGCGTTCTGCTTTATTCCTATGTTTTTAAAAGGGCAGAGATCCTCAGAAAACATAAGATTGGAAAGGTTCTTAAGGGTCATTTGAGGACAGGGGAGACAGAAGTGCAAAGGAGTTAGGCAACATCTTCTTAGATAATCTGCTAAATTTACTATGTCGTGAGACACTTTCTTTTTTAAATTTAATTGAAATCATTACAAATCTAGTCTTGTCCTAGAATAGCTTTTATTTTAAAATAAACACTGAAAATCAAGCAAACCATTTGAGCAATATTAATAAAATTAACTTTTCTTTTTTGAAGTTGCGTTGAATGATCAGATGAAGGCTGTCCGAAAAAGGAACGAGACATCTGTTATTGGCCAAATTGGGGAAGACTTGCTTTCCTGGGTAAAATCCTTTTTTGCTTTCTTGTTCTAGAAACATTGTTTTCAAGTCTGACAAGCAGAGCCAGAGGTTAATTATAACATATGTATTAACTGGAAAGGTTATTCCCAGTTAATAGGAACTAAAGGTCTTAGAGCTGTCATTTCTATGGAGCCAACACAGAACTAGAGAATGAGGGTTGAACGAAAGCAGGAGGAACTTGTAGGATTTTCATTTGACTAGAGACAAGAGTAATTTAAGGAAGAACAAATAGTTTTCTTATGCTGTGTGGGTAGAGTAGAAAGGTAATTTTGGAGACATAAAGGTGAGAGTAGGATTTGGAAAAATGTAATGACACGATTTATTTCAGTAACACTGAGATGTAAGTCTTGTGTTGCCTGTGGTGCAATTAAAAGATAGGTAAAAATACCCGTTTCCAATCCTAGAATTCATATAGCTGAACCTTTTATAGCTTGCTTTCTGAGCTCCAAATGACAGGAGAAGGAGTGATGTAGCTTGTTTAGGAAAAACCAAATTCTCTCTTGGGAATCTCCCAGTTTGCTGTTTGTTTTCAAGCCGACTTAATTTAGGATTGAAGATTGATTTGCTTATTCTTTTCAGCTTTTCATGCAGAAGTCTCTTGTGGTTTTTTATATCCCACTGTTTGTCTAGTATTCCAGAAAAAAGGAAGAAAATGAAAATCAGATGTGGCTGGTAAAGAAACGCCTCCAACCCTTTCACTTCTGCTGCATGTTAGATAAAAGCAAGGAAATACTTGCTGGAGCAAGCTAGGTCTTGAGCTAGTAGTTATATACCCTTGCATAGTGTTCTGGCCAAGTGGCTAAAACAAAAAGCCACAGGATCTCATTCTCTAGAGTATTTTCAGGAGTTACTACTCTGCATCACAGAGCGGGTAGCGGGAATGGGAAGAGTTGCAGTTTCAATAACAGATTAACCATCTGTTCCCTGCGGCACATTTCTCAGCCCTGCTTATGGCTATCGCTTCCCCTAGCCATGTTTTATTGCTTTTGTTCAGGAAATAACAAGATATGTTATATTCTGGTGTTTAAACATGGGTATCCCAGAGAAACAGGATGACCTTTGGTCTTGGCTTTTCTGCCCAATACTCTGGTAAATAATCCTTTGTCATTCGTCTGAGTGCAGTTTTTTCTGCTCTCCTTAAGGCTGACAGCAGAGACATGGCGCTGTATTCTCCCTCTGAATCAGCAGTGCGTTTATGGAAAGGTTTGGATGTGCTAGAGATGGAGACAGGAGAACTGTAGAGTTTGAGATGTAAAGAGGTTCCTCAGTACATTGGGAAGATGAGGCCTTAAAACCAGGGTGGAAATGACTTCTCATATCTTGCCAGCAATTCCTTTCTTTCCTGGCAAGACCAGTTGTGCTGCGTGGCTAAATGTCTGTTGCATGTGGCACATGCTGAACTTGAGACTGTCTAAATTTGGCTTTCTTTGCTTTCTGGCACAGTTTAGTGGACCAGCAGAGGAGAAGCTGAAACATGCAACTGCCACTTTCTGCAGTAACCAGCCCTTTGCTCTAGAGGTCATCAAGTCACGCCAGAAGAAGGACTCTCGCTTCCAGACTTTTGTACAGGTGAATTTAATGCAAGGGTTTAAGTTGCCTGAGGATGTGGCTGGTGGCCAGCGTAGCATAATGAATGGTTGTAGATAAAGTTGTTATAATTAATGACATCATGTCTGACATTGTCTTCAGATTGGGATCATTTCCAATACCGTATTTATCTCTGCTAATCATTTCTGGAGGGAGGAGCCTTTCATTCTGGGGAACACAGAATGTCCTGGTAGGATGCAGGAAAGCACATGCTGTCCCAGGCAGGAGATGGCATCTCATTTGAGGTAGCTGTTTCCTAAGGATATATACTTCTGTGGGGAAAAGTGCTTATTGTAGTGCAATTTTCATGCATGTCACGGGCAGAAGACAGATGATATACACCTATTCTGCCTGCCAGGAAAGGGGCTTGAATACATGTGGCATTTGGAGGAGAGAACATTATCTTCATTACCACAAGCTGGGAAAACTGGTAATACAGGGGTTGAGGTTACACTGAAAAATGTACTGTAGTTTTGCTATAGTATGAAAGCCTGCACTGATGTCTTCTCTGTATGGTGGTGATTGAGATTGATTCGAGATGGTACCAGGCCTCTGTGAAGTAATGAGGGAAGGAAGCTGCTGCTTTCGTGATGAGCCTTTCCTAGATGTAATTGCAAGTGGAGAGGGGATGTGTTGTCTGGATGATAGATCTTGGCATTTCTTGTCTTGTATTTAATTACTGGAAAGTGAAGTAATAGGTGTTTATGTGATGAATGGATGTTACACGTTCAGGTAGTTACTGCCTTAATAAAAATGACAAATGCAGATATTGTGCTGTTTAAATTTAGGATGCTGAGAGTAATCCCCTGTGTCGACGGTTGCAGCTGAAGGATATCATTCCCACAGAGATGCAAAGGTTGACTAAGTACCCCCTTCTGCTGGATAACATTGCTAAGTACACAGGTAAAGCCTTTCCTCTAGGGTTCATGCATGCATCTCAGCAGGTTTTGTAGACAAATGTGGTTTCAAAGCATATCATAGAATCCCAAGAGTGGTTTGGGTTGGAAGAGACTTTAAAGCTCATCCAGTTCCAACCCCCTGCCACAGGCAGGGACACCTTCCACTAGAGCAGGTTCCTCCAAGCCCCGTCCAACCTGTGAAGTTGCAATACAATAATTGAAATGTAGTTTCAAAATGTTAGAGGAGGGAGAATGCTAAAGTTCTGAAGATAAACCAAATCACTCTGCTTAGGAAAGTTACTGGCAAAACAACTTAATTTGCTATTAGTGTTTGAAGAAGGAAACCATGAGTTCCCAACTGTCTTCTCTCCACGCTCCAGTTCATAGCCCATTTCTTAGTTTTACACTATTATGGTTATTAATGAGGTTTAGTGATTACAACAACCAAATCAAAGTGAAGAAAATATTTTCTCTGCACCCTCATATTTCTGATTGTAGAAGAGTAGGTGATAATGTCAATAGCTGGAATTACATTCAGAAGAAAAAGAAATGGAGAAAAAAGAGCGGGTATCATGTAACTCTTCCTTATTACATGCTCTTAGCAACCAAATCTTTAGGAACTGGCTGAGAGGCAAGTTGCATTTGTGCTATTGTTTTGAATAGTCATTAGCATGCCTGTTCTTTCTGTACTTTTCTGGATATATTTATTCTGCAGTCTTGATGGAAATAACTAGAAAGAATTCAATCACAAAAGAGGATAATCTATTTGTTTCAATAAATTGGTTTTCAATAGTAAATATGCTCTGATAAACATTTTTCCTGAATTCAGGACATTAAGATAACTAAATCAAACTATTAAGAGAAAACACATTTAGGTGAATTCCAATTTCCATGTAGGTGCAATTGAGAGAGAAAAAGAATAAGATCTTCAGTAACAGAAATCCATAATCATCCATAACAAACATAAAAATGTGAAGAATGAAGAATCTAATAAAAACCTATCAAGTTATTCCATTGCTTAAACAAGCTTGACTAGACATAGGGCATGCTTCTGAGCAAGGAATTAAAGAAAAGGAAAGCATTATAGAATCTAAGCAAAAATCATGTACTGTTAAGGCTTATGGCAAATCAACATATTTCTTTAAGGAGAGAATAAAAGCAGGTGATACAGAACAAATTGATTCTTTTTCTTTAAGGTCAATACAATACAGTGTCAACTAAGAATTTGAAGCAGAGTGAACTTGGAAAGCAATGCTTTCTTGTACAAGACACCAACAGAATCTTAACGTAGCCCGCCTTCCTCATCTGCTGAATCTCTAAATCACTGCAGAATGTTTTAATGTTCTTGCAGAAGGTGAAGTCTAGCTAGGATGTGTTACTCTGAAAGATATTTCCACCATAACAGGAGAAAATAAGATTAATAATACCACAGAATAGCTTTTCAGGTTCACTAGCAGATACCTGCCGCAGTGTAATTTCATTACTCATAAAAACTATACTGCATTTACAAGTTGACTCTAATCGTAATTAGGAAAGCATGTGATACTCCATTATCCTTGATGTACTTGTTTATTTGCCTGTTAACTAAATCCTTAATGGGGCATATGGTGGTGAGAATGGATGCGGTTCACCTGTGTCTATCCGTGTATGAACAAGTGATGTTGGTAAGAAAGATACCTCTTGTTTGGTTTTGCTGTAAAGGAAGACTGGTTTTTACCATCAGGCTGTGTGAATATAGCCAGTGATACTTCTTTCCTAAGCTGTTAAAATAAATACAGGCAATCTAATTGGAAACTGTTACTGTGTAACACATTTTTTGGATGTTTTGCTTTATGTTTCTTTGTTTGTCTTTCTTCCAAAATAAATAAGAAGGACTGGGGGAAAAGCAGAAGCCAGTAGTCAGTTGCCAAATCCTGAGACTTTGGCTAGCTGGCTGTGTGTCATCTTAAATATCTACCCCAGGACTCTCTTTGTACCATGGTGGAGTCCTGGTGACCTTTATAGGTTCCTCAGAATACTTCTCAGATTGATGTTTGTGGAGTGAATAGTTGCCACAAGCTCCTCAAAAAGGGAGAGTGACAAGTCCTGTGCTTGTGCAATGGTACTAATCAGAGGCCAGTGCCTTGTGCAGGGCAGAATGAATTCTCTCCTGTCACATACGTGTTTTGTCATTTCGCCTTTGAAATGCAGTGCTTTTGTTGGTATCTATTTTGTGAATTGAAGTTCTTTCTCGAGTTTGAGGTCAGCAAACTGCACTAAATTTCTGTTTTTTATAACCTATATTGAAAAGCGTTCTTCATTTCCTTTTTCTCTTGCAGAACTGCCTGAAGAGAAAGAGAAGGTGAAGAAGGCAGCAGATCATTGTCGTCAGATCCTTAACCACGTGAACCAGGCTGTCAAAGAGTCTGAGAACAAGCAGGTAGGAGGTGAACAGAGTGAGCATCAAGGCTGGGGGAGAAGAGAGTTGAAGGGCAACAAGCTGTTGAAGACACCTAGAGTCTTTGTACTAGTGACTTTATATTGTGCTTGAAGATGTTTTGTGGCTCAAGTATTCCTGTGAGAGGAGGAACCTGGGCATTTGAGAATGAGTGGAAGTATTCATGACTGCCTGCATTCTGATGCCAGTGAGTTTCACTAATCCATCTTCATTAAATTTTCTGCAGCATTTGGAAGATTACCAGCGTCGTCTCGACTTGTCACCCTTGAAACAGTCTGAGGATCCCATGATGGATGAGTTCAGGGTGAGTGACAGCATTAAACCAATCTCTATGTACATCACGATTGCAACCCTATTGTTCAGCTTGTGGATCTTTCTGCTATAGTCTTCTGATGTACAATCAAATGGTCCTTGGAGATGAATGTTTCTGTACAAAACCTAAACAATTAGTCTCAGAAATTTGAGTTTTGTTACCTCCCTGAATGTCTCTGTGGATGTAACAACTTGGTTCTGCATAGAGTAGTGTCGATGAAGCTTGTAAACTCTCTGAAACAAACCTTAATGGTTCTTGAGCTAATGTACTCTATCGCATAAGAGAGATCCGATGGACCATAGGTTGTCTTATGGATATATTTCTCAAATGATTGCATGCCTTTGTTGTGCTGTTGGAACTGGGGAGGCCTCAGAGAGTCATGAGGTGTTGCAATGCAGTTAGCTTTGAAAGAGGAGCTTGCACACAGGCTGATTTGTATGCAAGAGCCACAGGTACAGCCCAATGAAGTCTTAAGTCCAGTGCTAAAAGTCCTGTGTTTCATGGCCCCTGCAAATTCTTGCAGTTACATTAGTGAAGCTGGTTACTTGCCCCTGGCTGCTGTTAAGTGGAATGCTCCACATCCTTGGAGCAGGACTAGCTTTGTGTCTTGTATAGATTGTCTGTTGTTTATTTATCACTCCCCTCTCTTCCCCAAAGTCAGTATGTAGCCAAAAAAATTTAATATGAAGACTTTTATGTAAAACTGTGTCATGGATCCTTCCACAAATAAACCTGCAAGCATTTTAGTTAGGAAATGAAGAACTTGCTGTCAGTTATGAAATCTTGCTGTCATTGATTGTAGACTCTGAGACTTGGAAGGAATGACTTGTGAAAATTGTCACTTCTACTTGCCTGCAGATCTAAATGTCACAAGCACTGAAATGACTGAAGAATCCATTGACATTATAAAGTCCACCAGATCATTGGAATGATTTGTATATCAGTATATCATTTGTAGGCACACTTGACTTGCAAATCAAGTGCTGAAGCATTAACCAGTTGCAGTACTAGAACTGCTAGCTTTATTGGGAAAACTCCTTCTAGCAGTCAGATAACATCCTGATGCCTTAGTATCTTGAGCTGGTAGCTAAATTCTCTACCCTATGACCCCCAGCATCTGCAAAAGAGCAGTGAAAGAGGAACAGTGATAGCATTTACATCTCTCAAGATTTTGGTTTACAAGCATACCCTACTCCTGATCCGCATTTCTTTTTCCGGGCTGGGTTTAGCTGCTCATCTCCAAACTGGAGTGCCTATCCTAGCTTTCCGTCTGACATTCCCATGCTTTACCATTGCTTGCTTCCACAGAAATTCCATAGTGATACTATTTTTTCTTTTCTCTGGTGACAGAACTTGGATCTAACAAAGAGAAAAATGCTTCACGAAGGACCTCTAACTTGGAAGGTTAATCGTGACAAAACTATTGGTGAGTCCTGTTCCATCAACTGACTGACTCTGGTTTATGTGGTTTTGGTGACAAGGAGAGAGAGAGAGAAAGCATTTCTGCAGTTTCCAGTTACGATTCTTGCTGCCACCTGTAATAATGCCTGTGTGTTGCTCAGAGCTGATTAAATTATTCTTGTCAATTCTGAAATGTGCTGGAGTGTCATTAAGGCCATGCAGGGACACAGCAGTCAGTCATGAGATGATCCAGTTCCATCTGTAGCTTTCTGATGTAGTTTTCATGAGGAAAATTTGCAAGCTTTGCCGAGAATGGCATAGCACTGATTACTGCCTCTGCATGAGTAATCGAAAATGCAGCCTTTTTCTTTCTGCAGGAGTGTGATACGAAACTATGAATTCTTTAACTCATTCTGGGTTCTTTTGCACCCCATGCAGATCTCTACACTCTGCTTCTGGAGGACATTCTGGTGCTGTTGCAGAAACAAGATGATAAACTGGTACTGAAGTGTCACAGTAAAATCTTGGCATCAACAGCTGACAGTAAACACACCTTCAGCCCTATCATCAAACTGAACACTGTTCTGGTTCGTCAGGTGGCAACAGGTCAGTATAAACCAATTGAGAAAGCAAGAGAGGAAGCCAAAAAAGAAGATGAGATCAGTTGAGGGTAGATGTTTTTGCCTAGAGTTTCAGAGTAGAACATGAGAAAATGTGTAGGCTTAATTCTTGGTTGTCCAACATCTTACTTAGTATGTATGAGCTGTTTAACTTCTTTGCGTCAGTAATAGGCATGGCTTGAGTTTTAAATAGACTTCTAAATTAAAGTACTCTGATTGTATTAGATGAAAGGTGCTCTAGAAATTATTAAGAAGGAAAAGAGGAGAATTAAATCTGTTTCAAAATGGTTTGGGCTGTAATGGCTCTTTTCTTTCAGGACTAATAGGCAAATTTCCTGGGTAAGGAGAGATTGATGTTTGTATATTACAGCATTGGAGGGTTATTTCATGAACTCTTCTTTCATTGCTGCTGGATGGGGGTATTGTCAGTTTCAGGAATTTTCAGGAAGCTATGTGGGACAAAGCATCTAGCTAAATTCTTTCTTCCCTGTGTTCCTTCAGATAACAAAGCTTTCTTCGTCATCTCCATGTCAGAAAATGGCGCTCACATTTATGAACTGGTGGCACAGACTGTGTCAGAAAAGAATGTGTAAGTAATTGGTTCGGTTCCATCTGCTGCTTCATTTGTTGTGCCTGGGAGATCTTTTACATCTGCTTGCCTGTAGTGACTGTGCAGGTGTCTGTGAATTACCTGAGTTCCTTCTCTCATAGCTGAAAACGCAGCTATGTTGGCCTATGTAGGAAGTATCCAAGGATAGTCTCTCCCAATTAGAAGCAGCAGGGGGACAGTGTGTACACATGCACTAGTGAGCATGTGTATGTGTGTGTACATATAAACACATATGTATTTAAAAACCACCCCATACATACACTCAATGCTTCTATTGTTGTTGCTTGCTGTCTGGCTCACTCCAGACCCTTTTCTGGCCTTAAAAACACTGTTATTTACCTTTGCAATTCTGGTCTTACGTGATTGACTGCCAGATCAGTAACTGAAATAATCCTGCATCTGTATCCTGGTGAGGTGAGCATTGTGCTGTGGTGCTTCACTTATGGCTGCAAGGTAATACTAGGAATTGAATGTACCAGGATTTAAAAAGAAAGAAAAAATATATTTGTGTTGATAAGAAAAGCAGTAAGAATGTTAGCTGGATTTAAGAGGTGTTCAATGGACAAGTATTCATTATGCTTCACATCTTGCATGTTTTTATTTGCTGCTTCTACTGCAGATGGCAGGACCTTATAGCTCAGATGGCAGGGACCGTAAAAATGGGGAGTACCAGAAGAGTAATTCGATTACCAGAGTCAGGACCTGGCGAGTAAGTAAAAGTAGCTGGAGGAGGAAGGGCTGGTTTTTGTTTCTCTGGTACCCCTTCTTCTGCTCAAAGATTGCGAGCCAAAGCATGGATTCTCATGCAGTGATTCAGATATATGTGACTAAAAGAACGTGTTCATTCTTTACTCCCCGCAGAGAAGAGCGTGAAGAAGAAGAACAGCAGAAGCTCAAAGAGCAGCATGATGTTCCTGCCAGTAGTCTACAAAGTCCAGGTAAAACTCTGGTCCAGATAAATCATATCAGTAGATTTGCACATGGAGTGCAAATGCACCAAGGTGTACTCCTTGTGGCTTGGGATCTTTTGGTAGCTTTGACATTTCAGGAAACGAATGATTTCTTTACAAGTCATGTGGAGAAGTGATACTGAGCCTCTTGGAAATGTACCTTTTAATATTTCTATCTGGTTTATAAATTACTGGTAAAGATTCTTTTTTCCCCTAGAAGGAATTAGCCTTTTATCAAGCCCATGCTCAAGGACTATATTTTTCAGTGTTTTCAGAGATTTCTGTGGGAAGCAGAAATTTCTACAGTTTATCATCGAATTTGACATAGTTGTTTAACCTGAATCTATTTGTTTTCTGTTTACTAGATAAAGATTCGGGCCTCGAATCTCCCTTAATACTGAATGCTCAGTCTTCTTCACTCATCATGTCTGAAAAGTCCAAGGTAGAAAGTCTTCTTGCATCAGAAGGACAGTTTGATAAAGTGCAGCAGGCAGACCTGACACTTAAAGATTCTTCTGCATGCTATGAACACACAACCACCAGTTTATCTTCCATATCAGAAGGGCAGTGGGCATTGGATGCGTTAAGGAACTGTAAGTATCTGTGGGCAGTGTCTGGTTGGGATGTGATGTGGAGATGGGCACTGCTAGGTCAACCATCTGAATCAATGAGCTAAAATAAAGCCCGTTTCTGTTAAATATCGATTCTCTCTGTGCTGTAGATCACAGCATAGCAAACCAAAGTGAATCTGACAGCAGGAAATTCTAAGTCCTGAATTCATATACTGGCCTTTTCTTTGGCTTTAATCATCTTGTTTTTCCGTGGATTTCCCATGTGTAAAATGATGGTGGTAATGAGTTGCTACTTACTGGCCGTGAAGTGCTTTGATGACAAAATTACATTGCAGAACTTTGTGCAGTGCTTTACAGTGCCGTTGCTGGATGTTAAAAGACAGTGTAGCAGCCTGTGGACTTATTTTCGTAGGACTGGAGCCAAATAGGAGAGGTTGCATGAGTTGCAGAACATGATTTTGCATGGTTTTCTGTACCCTGCAAACATATGGGATATACTAGAGCTTGACAAAGTCTAGGTTCGGATTTTCTGAGGACTTGGGATGTGGTTGGATATAATTAGCTCAACACTTGTATGTGTTGTAGAGAAATTCTCCGGATGGACAGATTCTGTATTAGAAGATTTTGAATCACTTCCTCTGTTCTCTGGCATACCTCCTTTCAGAGGAAGGATGCAGAGCCATGCAACCTACTTGATCAGATCTAGCAGTGCGATTCCTAAATATAACTTCCTAAAATTTGAATGAATTCATTAATCCATGTATCTCCTCTTGGCAATTCCGAAAGGGACACGAAGTCCCTCAGTTATGCGTGGAGGGAATAGTCTGTATTGCTTCTCTGTTATTTGCTTTTACCAACGTGCAGAAGATTCATCTCCTTGGCCCAAATTCTTTCTTCCATCTCTCTGTACAAGTAAACAACAGCTCTCTGCTATCTAATAGTTTATCTCAGATCTTTTGAGCCATTTATGTTTCTCCTTCTTAGAGGATTCAAAGTCCTTTTCTAATTGTGAATGCTGTATGAATGTTCTTGGTGCTTGTTTTCAGAGACCAGCGCTAAGATAATCTTAGTCTGTGGGGTGTGCAAAGGCAGTGCCCTAGCATCTCATGACTATTCAGACTTAAAAGAGCAGCCCTCTAACAGCAGCAACATGTCACTCACATTTTGACAAGAGCCTTCCACTCAGATGAGTGACTGGTATGCTGTATGACATCATAGCTTTTCCTGGGTGTTACATGAGCATTATATGGTGAGAATGAACAGTGTTCTGCTCTTGACAGCATCGCATTTTTGTTTTCAACAATATGTCCTTAATATGAAGTGTTGGGTTGGGATAACTTGAGAACTAAAGGAATGTGGGTTGAAGTTCAAACAAGCATAAATTTGCATGAAATTTTAGGGGGAAAAATATGTCTTCAATATTTTATTTTTTTTTTTGTTCTGTCATTTCTAAGTTGAGTGGAATATTTTCAATATGCTTCTTTCTCCGGTGGGAATCCCCTATTATGGCGATAGTTGGGGGGCATGGGAAGAACCTATGCACTCCCCTGCACTCCAGCTCGCTTGCTGGGTAATTTCACTAGATGATTTTTTTCCCTAAGCAAGATGGAACTTGTACTGACATGTTTGCTCTCGCTTGTAAAACGTGCAGGAAGGCTTCAGACCTAATATACGTATTTTTATCCCTGTTTTTCCTACCAAGAGCAATGAGAGGGCTGGCTGCTACGAGATACACCTTTTTCAAAGGGCAGCCTGGTTTAATCACCATTCGGGAGGTTCTGGTCTGTGAAGCCTTGTGAATATTATCTCTACTTGCAGTGGGCTTGCTGAAGCAGTTGTTGGTACAGCAGCTTGGCTTCTCTGAGAAGGGGACCCTCGAAGACCGGCAGCGCTTTCCCAGGTTTAGGACCGTTTCCCAAGAAGGCCAAACGGAGAGTGGAAATGAGCCTGGACTGCAGCACCCCGAGAATAACAAATTCCACCAGCCTGGGACAGACAGAGCGCTTCCAAGAACCGCAACTAATGAGTCTACAGCTAGTTATGGCCTCCGGACTTCAGCTGAATCGCCAGCTTCAGGAGATGCCATGCAGCTGATGGAGAGAGACCCCAGATCGAGTAGTAACTTAGCAATAGACCGCATGAGTATGAATCTGGAGATCTCAGCCACGGAGCTGGAAGGGGTGGGTGCTGATGAAAGCGGGGAGCATTTTTTTGATGCTCGAGAAGCTCACAGCGATGAAAATCCATCTGAAAGTGAACTAATGGAAAGGAAGGAGGAAGAGGATGTGCAAATACGGATCTCAGGTGAGCATATTTAACTCACTCATTGAATGTCGGTCTGTCCAGATTCAGTATTAGAGGCTTTCTCTCTTATATGGTATAGGACACTTAAAGTTAACTCTTGGACTTTGACAGTCATTTTAGCCCCGGAAAGGGCTGTGCAAACATGTTCCTAATTAATTCTCTATTTTATGAAAGCAGAAGCTGAAATACTGTGGGGTTAATACACTGTGACAGACTGTAATTACAGAGGCACTGGGCACAAAGCAAGCTCTTGATTGCGGTTGCCACTGGACCACTTTATCTCTCAACTGACTGTTAGGATCTGTAGGGAAAATGTGTTGCCTGAAGGCAAAGCACTTCCTTAGTCGGTACACACAGAGCCCTCATGACTCATGCTATTTCGTAGATACTGTGTTGGCTTCTCCTGATCAAGCTTCAGAAAAGGAACTTAAGAGTTTAGCTTTGCACTGTAATTGTCTTGCGACCTTACTTCTGCCTGAAGCTCTTAAAAGCTTATTGGTATTTTGTGTTTAGAAAGCCCTGTAAGTTTTAATCAGCCAACATGGTGACACTGCACTAAATTGAGCACACAAGTTGAGATTTATCTCCTGTGCATGTTGTAGTAGAAATAGCTGCTAGTAGGTAGATTCTATGTAACTCCTGGTCTTGAAATCTCTTATCGTAAATATGCTTGTGTTTTCAAATTGGATTCTGTCAATGTGCATAAGCCAATCTGTGACTGTCTGAATGCTGCCTTCCAACTCCATATTGAAAACAATTTTTCTTTCCCTGAATTACTGAGATATTTTAAATTATTAAAATCGAGCTAACAACGCAAAGCATCTAATTTATTTGTCATCTCTTATGCTGTTTACTTTCTTAACTGTGCAGGGACATCAAAATTAGATAGACCTGGGTTTTAGTCAGTTCTGCCTCGCTTTGCTGGAATACTGTAGAGAAATTGAACATAATCTCATTGTTACGTGCAGGTTGTGAAAACATTTCTATCTATAGTTGCTGTATCTTTTAACATGTCATCAGCAAGGCGAATTTTCAAGCTAACCAGTTTAAAAGCATCCTCAGCACCATAGCTGTCAAGTGGAAATCTAGCCGTCTGATTTGTCAGGTGCCATTAGTGTAAGTGCAGATTTTCCAGACATTGTAATAGAAATACACATTTAGGAACAACAGGAAGGGAGGTGATTAGCTCATCATATCATGTAATCCTCCAACTGCAGTCCAGAAACAAGCTACAATCTCTGAAGCTCAATTCAGAACCAAACCAGTCTGGTCCGAGACAATCCCTATTCTGTGTAGTGTTCACAAATGCATTTTCTTATCCATTTTAAAACGTCCTTGGAGGTGGGCCTCTCACCATTTATCTTTCTTAAAGTCTGCTTAAACAGTCTACTCTAGTTCAGTGGTTCTTGGTGATTATTGAGCTGGAGGTGTTAGTGAAAAGCTGTTCTCTTAACAGGAAATTATTTGATCCTCGATGGATATGGAACAGTGCAGGAGAGCTCCACAGACGAGGAGGTATCGTCTCTAGTTCTCCAGTGCACCGCAGGTGGCCGCGCCTCTTTGGACTCTGCACAGCAGCAGCCACTTTCCCCACGGGACACCCAGTCAGATGGAGGAAGCTCCCCGTTTGCTGAGGAGATGATGGCTTCACGCTGGGGAGCAGTGGAAGAGTCCTGCTCGTTTGTAGCAAGCCCTCACTTCTCTATAGAGTCGCGTGTGCAGATGATGCAGTATATTCAGAAGATAGAGGATGACCTTGAAAAGTTAAAGGTATACTGCGTTTCTATTCACAGTATTGGGGGTTTCATATTCCTTAGGTTTTGTTTCAGGAAAGAGCTCGAATACAATTTTTTGTCTTTGGCTCTTATCTCTGGAAACTTTTGAAGCAGAATCTTGGTGGTGGTTTGTTTGCATTAAGTTGTGGGTTACAAGAGGCGAGTAGCTCTGCTAGAGCTAGCGGGTATGTGTATTGCTTTGATTTGAACTTGGAGAGATTCCTGAGGGATAGGACAAACCTGATGTAAGTCTGTAACAGTGGAGTTTTGAAGGCACCACTGGCCTAAGGAATATGAATTCCTGACATGAAAAGACTTATCAAATCTGTCTCATACTGCTGCCAATGTCAGATGAAGGTGCTACGTTGCAGTAGACCAATAACAGTGTTTTCAGACTTAATAATTTTTTGTATGTGATGGGGATTCTGTATGCATAATAGCCATTGCTGTAGAACGTTTGTAGCATCTTGATGTATGAAGCATACCAACATGTTAAGTCAGTAGGCAGCCTTTAATTTAACTGAAATCTGAAAAGAAAATGGCATGTTGCATACAAATAGAAGGCCTGGTAAAGATGCTGATAAAGGAGTTGAGATCCATTGTGGGTCATTGTGCAACATGGGTGATTCCGGTCCCCTCACCTGCAGTGAAACTTCTCTTTTCCCATCTGAAGTCCTCTTTGCTCACTTGGTAAATAGAGGAAAAAGCCACTTGAGTTTTTGGGGTTTGTTTTTGTTTTTTAGGAGGTTGAGGAAGACTACACCATTCTCCGACGCCAAGGGCTGGCTGGATCAGCCTCCACAGGAGAACACTCAGGTACACAACCACAGTGTCTGTAATTGGTAGCATATAGCATGTTAGCTTCAGACATTAAACAAAGAGCACAAAGTCAATTAGTAATGTTTCTCACACACTCGAAAAAGGTTTCACCTACTTCAGCAGCTCTGCCAGGGCTGAGACCATGCCGATTCCAGGAAAGGTCAGTTGAATCCGTCGGGACTCATGTGCAGAGGAGCTTGTTCCTTCCTCTGAAAAGGAAGGAACAAGCTGTCTCACCCCTACCTGCCAAAGATCTACATCTCAGGATGTACAGCTTCTCTTTCAAAGAAGCCTAGATTGATGTAAAGACCCAAAGGAAGATTTCTGAATGTGTAAAATGATTAAAATCTGCCTTTTCTTTCTCTGGGGTCCCTGTGATGCTGTGTGAAGTGGTTGCCATGGGTCTCTTTAAATTGGCTTTAGGCATCCTAGAGAGGTAATCGCTGGAATTGCTGGCAAAGGTCTTAAGGTTAAATGGGTGCACTGTCTTTCATGTAACATGTGTTCTCTGCTAGTATTACTGTTCTAGGCATTCACCTCTCATTGCATCCCCCTTCTCTCACCACCCTTTTTCTCCCTTCTTTTGTATTTCCTCCTTCAGACAAAAGCTAGTCATGTTTTCAGGCATGGCTGAAGATTGGATGAAGAGCATCAGGACTCAGCACCCGCTGTCTTCTCTGTGGACTCTGAGACAAGAGGGTTTGGACCATCCAAACGTGAACCATACTCTAGCAAAGTGGGCATGGGGTGCTTTTCCTGTGGGGCATCTGCACTATCTTGTCAGTGAGGGAGTCTATTCTATTCTGCTCCGCTCCTTGCTCGCAGAAATTCATTTTTCAGAACAGAAAAACCAAACCAAATGTACAGAGCTTTGGGTGTAGGATATAAAAATGTATTTAGAACATTAAAAAAAGAAAATCAATGTATTTATTTGACTTCATTCCGTGTATCAAAAGCACATTTTAATTTTTTAATCTGCCTTTTTTTTTTTGTTCTATTTTAATTGGGTAGTGACAGTTCTAGCCCTCTGCATATAGTACACCCTGCCTGCCACTGCTCCTGAACCAAAGGTCAGGTCTGAGGGGAGAGGGTGTGCTTATGTGCAAGTATATCTTTACTTCACTGGACTGGACTCTGCACTCCCTGCTGGCAATCAAGCTGCCATGCGAAGAGCTACTTATGAAGGTGTTAGGATGACTTGTGGCTGGAACTATCTGTATTCACCAATTGCATGGGAACTGCTCGTGTCACCACATGTGTAACAAGAATTTTCCATGCACTAAATAGCCAGGCACTTCAGATGGGCAAATTTGCTTTATCCCCCTCTCCCATTGGGGGTCTCCTTTGTTGACACGCAAGATTAAACTGGGAGAGGAGAAAGATGGGTTTAATTTTTTCCTTGACTTTGTTGGCTTTGATCATTGTGTCCTTTGTAAAGTGATAGAAATACTTGGACCTGCAGCACTTTTGTAACTCTTCTCTGGATCAAAAAGAACAAATGCAAACCCAGAAGTGTTTCAAAGATGTGGGGCAGATCTGCCCCTGGTTCACTACTGAATGAATAAGGGCTGCCATTTGAGTTAGCCACAGGTACTGCTGATTATAGGGCCAGTAAGTTTTAGTACCTGAAAGTATGTCTTGCTGAGGGCTTGGGGTGGGGTTGGGGGTTTTTTGGGGGGTGGGGTTGGGTTTTGATTTTGGTTGTGGTTGTTTTTTTTCTTTCCTGAACTGATTTGTGCCAATGTGTTCTTACTGAAACAGAGATGTGCAAAACAGAGAAGGCTGAACCAGCTCTCTAGTATTTCCTTATGCCTGTTCTAATGGGTTTTGCTGTTGGAATTCCTTCCAGTCTGGGAATAAGATACAAATACAAGGCATCAGCAGAGCTAACGCTGGACAGCCTAAGCTGGTTGTGCCTCTGCTCTGAAGTTGGTCTGAGGGCAGGCAGTTCCTGCTTGGCATAGGGTGGTTCAAGCTGTCCCCAGTGTCAGACACAGTGAATAGGACTGCTAGTGGAAAGTGTGTAAGTCAGTCTCTTTTACGCCCTCTTTCTAAGGTTTAAACTACTTAATGAACCCAAACTGAGCTGCCTGCCAAACCTGTAAATCCTTTTAATGAATCAGAACTGCCATAGCGTTGTCTGCATCAGGAAGTGCTGAGAATCTGTCTTTGGCCAGCATAAAGATCATACCCCCTGCTCCTTTAAAACAAACATTTTCTCTTTAGCTACTGGCAAGAAATCAGTTCTGTCCTTTTTCTACTCACGTAGGAAAAAACCAGTTCTTTTTCTTCCCAGTAGAAATATGCATGGGATAAGTTTATGTAAAGATTGACAGAGGTTGAACAGAGATATTTTGAGCCTGATGTGAAAGTTGGAGCCATGAGCCCTTACAGAGTAGGGGGGAGTTTCTCTTGTTTCAAGAGCCAATTGCACAAAGTCTTGTTTTTCACCAGCAGAGCGTTACACTGCCAACACAAGCCAAAGTGTTCTCTTCCAGGCTGGCAGGAGCTTCCTCTTCCTTGGGACCCACCAAGGCCTGTCCTGTTGCACCTGTATGAGTATACTGTCAGTATTAGCCAAGCACTTCCATTCTTTCAAGGGTGGTATCTCCCCTCCTCACCTTCAGCCATACAGTTTCTTGGGTTATAATCATCTGAACTTCCCCTGATAAGCCCCCAGACTAGAAAACTGCCTCATGCTGATGTGGCATCTTTTACCTGGTCCTGCCAGAAAGAGAACTGGGCTATAGATGGTTTGTAAAGCCCTTCCCTCCCCTCCCAACTCCCTTTCATTAGCTGGATGATGCTTGCCTGGGTCTACACACTCCAGAAACAGGAGCAGTTATTATGACCTTAGCTGTCTAAAAGCTTTCCAGCAGGCTTCCATGGGTGATTGAAAATTACCCCTGAATTCTATTAGAGAAAGCTTAGTCTGGCTTTTGAAGAGTATGTTGAAGGACCAGCAAAAATGGGACCTGTTAAACCTGTAAAGGCCTGGTTGCTTAATGCTCTTGTAACTGAAGACAAAATCCTTGTTGCTCTGATGTTCTCCAAGTATTTCAAGGTTCATGGTGAGCAACATATTGCACAAGAAGCATATATAGCTGTTAGCATGTACACAGCATATAGATGAGCTATGGGGGAGCAGTCTGCCCATGCTGCCTCTGACTTTTCACCTTTGCATAAGCATTTTGTAGCATCATCCACCACTGCATTGTTTCATCTGTTACAGATGTAGCAGCAGTGAAAAACCTGGGAATGCAGAGTATTTGTGTTGCCATGTCAGCCTTACGTTTCTGTCTCCAGAGCTCCTGGAGTGGAATTTTCCCCACCATTCCCTAATGCTTCTTTGGACATAATCCAGTGGGAGGTCGGGTGCAATTCTGTCTCTGTCACCTCTCAAGATGTATGGGGGTAACATCCACGCTTTGTGCCAGGCTGGTGACAGTGGCAGAGAAGCCTTTCTACTAGATGAAATGGACAGTCTCCAGAGCAAGAGATTGCAGAGAGCTTTAAGGAGTGTTGGAGAAGACCAACCCATTTGAACCCAGTTTTATGGGCAATACAAATGACACATTGTGCTCTGTCCTGTTTGGTTTTTGTTTCAGCTGGCCGCCTTATGCTACATTGATCATCCTCACAAATGGGGCATTACTCCTCTAGAAAAATGCTGGTGGGATCAGGGAACCATTATCTTCTGAGAGCAGTAACCTGAAATAATGGGGGATTCCTTTTTCTTCTGTAGCACATCTACTGTATGGCAGACCTCAGGCCATGTCTCTGAGTGGAAGGAGCTGGAACTCAATGCACTATTCAGGATTCTCACTTTTGTTTCACCTTTAAGCCATAAGATTATCCTATTATAAATTCCAGTTTTCAGTGTAAGGAAGCATTTTACTTTGCCCCTGGTTGGTGGTTGAATGATTGTACATTCCCTTATTCAAACTGGATAGCAGAGCAGGACAATGTTCTCTGGTTTGTTTGCCCCAGCCGCTCCTCCCCATTGTTAGTTGTTTTTCTTTCTCCCCCAAATACAAGATGAGCAAGGGTTTCTTATCTTGGGAACAAAGATGTAGTATAGCAGCCATCCTTTGCATATCCTTCTGAGAAGTGATTTCTGCAGTTAGGGGTTGATGGACAAGTCGGATGGGTACTTTCTGGAATGGGGAATTTCCTTCTCCCATAGAAAGATAGAAGAGCAAATGCTAAGCTGGTGTTTGATCACTCTGGTTTCTCGAATATACCTTGTCTGTAGGGAGGGAAGATTTCTTTAACATCCTATAGGTGGGATCAGAAAGAAGGATGAGGAATGTAGCTCGGAAGTAGTTCAGATGGTTTTGGTCAGCTTTCAGACAGCATTATGCCTATTTCCAGTATTCTCATAAAACTTAGATATTCTGATTTACACATACTGTCCCTGTTATTAGAAGATGGGTCTGATGCTTCAGCACACAACCCTTAGTAATAATCTCAGTGCTTGATGGTATCTGGTGTTTTCTCCCTCTGTTCCCCAAAGAAATCCCTTCATTCCTTCCCCTCCCCAAAAGGTGCCAACTGACAAGCAGATGTACTGCAAAAGGGATACTGCAGCCAAAACACTGCTGTTTTCTTCTGAATTAAGTCTTGTGGAGCTCTCTTCATACTAGGATATTTTTATTTCCTTTGTACAACATACAATCATGTACTCGTAACAGAGATTTACTTTAAAGAGAAGAAAAAAATCTGGAAGTATTCTTTAAAAAGAAAAAAATACACAAATCTTTATTAATAATCCTGTATTTTTACTGATCATGTTTGAATGTCTAAAAAGACTTTATTGTTCTAATTATCCAGATGTATGTTTGTAAAATAGCTCTTTTATGACTTAGCTGATAAGGTTGTATGTTTCTGGAATTAAATATTGGTCACTTAAAAAAAAAATCTGTTTTCAGGCTCTGGGAAATAGAAAATTTAAGCGTTTCAAATATCATTAAATAAGCTTAAAGGAAATGAGTTTTGTCTGCTGGATTTTTGTGGGGTTGTTTTGCTTTAGTTGCGTGGAGCATTTTGCAGGGCAAACTGTCTTGGTGGGCAAAGGAAGCTTTCACTTGAGATGAATCTGTTGTTCCTGTTGCAAATGTGGGACCCCCAGTTCTCCCACTTAACACAGTTCCTATTGACCAGTCGCTCTTGCTTGTGGAGGGAGCAAGAGCCTCCTGCCCGCGGTGCTGGAGATGCCCCCCTGTGCTGAGCTGTCCCGGCTGACTGGCAAAGCAAGTGGCAATGCTGCTTTCCTCCTCTGGTCGAGGTAAAGGGGTCCTGTAGCTCCAAGCACTGACTGTTCCCCTTCCTGATGTGCTGTCTCCTCCTAATTCCAGAGGAAACGTTTGGGCCGCTTGAGCGACTTTGGTTCTAGCTGGTGAGTTCTCTCTAACCATCCGTGTTGCCTCCCCATCCTAACCTCATGAATAAACAGTGCAAGAAATGGGTGTCTCTGGACTCGGCAGACGCTGCTTGTAGCAGTGTATCTTGGTTTGTGTGTCTTCTCCAAAGCTTTGTGCCCAAAATGATCCACGGGGAAGGGGGGATATCTGAGTTTCAAGAGATTTCAATCAAGTCTTACAGATTGTGACATTGAAGGCACCAGGTTCAGGCTTTCACAGATGCGTAAGTAGCTCAGCCAGATTTCTGCTGGCCACAGTGAGTTAGTATCTGAAGTGCCTCCTGAAAGAATTCAAGTTCCAGATCAGTAATCAATGCTTCTGCGCTGATTATATTCTGGACTTGGACTTCTTGGCTTCTCAGTGGTGGTGTCAGCAGGAGTCTTACACAAAGGCTATCATCTAATATCTGCGTATGGGGTCTAATACAACGAGTATCATGCTAAACCAATGCAAAAGAAAGCTCACAAAATCAAACAACAGCAGAAGTGTGTTGTTTTGGGAGCTGCCTTTTAAAGGATAGTGGTGTTTGGTTCCTTGCCAAATGCAGTCTTTATTGTACAAGGAAGAATGTCCACATGTCTTCCCTTTAGCGGTGACCAGCGAAGAGCAATTAGCACAAAGCATCACTACAAGAAAACAAACAAATCTGCCACTTGATCTAAGCTGAGACTGATGCCTCGGGATGTTCTTCACGGTGAGTGATGCCTTGGTTGTGTTTTGCACAGCTCGTACTGCACCTGTGGCCATTCTGGTGGTTTCTGCAATTGCTGGGTTTATTTTGGAAGTGGAATTCTACTCCTTGTAGTGAATTTCCTACTTGAGTGCTACACGCACCATTTCATTCACGGGAATGCTTTCTGTTCACAGGTATTTCACTGTTTGTGTCACTAACGGCAATGTAATGAACACTTTAAGAAGTCCAATATAGCTGTCACGATTAATGCTTTGGCTCATCTGATCCTGTTTGACAATTAAATCTGAGCAATGTATTTCTATTTCAAGTCAGTTTCGTTCTCCCGTGCTCCAGCACTTTACCTGCTGTAGGGCTTGCTTTTAAGTTTCTCTGTTCAATCCAACCAGAACCATTATCCAATGACATTAAATAAGTTGATTTTATTAACTTACAAGTGTACAGTTATGTTTAAAAGGGAATCTGTTTTGATGGTTGGGAGCTGTCAGTACGTACCTTTTCAACATGATAATACAGCTTTAGTATCTCGCAAGTTTTTACCATTTAAGTCTTGCTGGACTAATTTTTCCCCTGAAGCATAACTGCAAGCGGTTGCTGTTCAACTAAAAGGCTGCAGCTCTGTACCAGATGCCAGCCAGAGTCCATTGGGCTTAAACGATGGTTTGCTTGTGTTCTGTAAAGTGAATCATCTTCGTTATACGTGTCTTTTGGTTTTAAACTTCATACCCTTGAATTGGTTTGGTTTCTTCCGGCAAGTTCTTTTTGAGACTGGAGTGTCCACAGAGATGGTGCATACACGTGAAATGATGTGTGCAGCAGAACGAGACGCTTGTTTTTCCCCTCTCGATTGCTCTGCTTTACCAAGATAGAGATTCTAGAAGGTGGAACTTCACCCTCGTGCTTGGCTGCCCTTGCCTCCTCTTCACTAGATATGAGCTGGGGGACAGGCACATCACAGGAGCTGTATTTGCGTATCAGGGGATGGGAGCACTTGGGGCTTTGCATTTCCCTTCTTTTCCTGGATAGTTTTCCCTCCACTAGGATCAAATAGGAATTTGAAAGAAATGAAATTGCAACTTGGCTGTTGAGGGAGCTTAGAGATTTTTTCAATAGGGAGCATCTCTGCTGGGAGTTTTGTGCCAAGGCCTCTGTTTGTTACATTATCTGCAGAGGACGCTTTATCCGAATCCCTATTATTTAGTGATATTCCCGTCTTTAGCTTTTGACTTCCCTGCAAAATGTTGCAGTCACATTTCTGATAGACAAGCTGATAAAAATAAATACCAAACCAGAAAGCAAACTAAATCAGGTCTGTGGAAGTTGAGAGTCCTCTTTTTTTTTTCCCCTTCTGCAGTATGTATGTGAAGCTCCTTGAGAGATTATTATAATTGCTAATCTGAGCGCTATTATGTTTTCCTAATGATGCTGTTTGTGTTTTGCCTATGTGAATGTTATTTTATACATTCTCTTTACTGTGCTGCTGTAAATAAGTGATTCAAAATAAACAGCTCAGAAAAATCTGAGCTTTGTGTCTTCTCCTGCAGCCTATGCCCTTGAATCCCAGCTAGGGATGAGAGAGAATGGGTTTGTGTCATTTCTGGGTTATTTCGTGCCAGGACACATCTCGGCAGGGCACAGCTCACACAAAACTAAAGCTTGGATGTGTTTGTTTTTAAGCGTGATCCATGTGAGCTCAGGAGTGTGGGATTGATACCTGGCACGTGTCTGCGTTAAGTAAGATGTTGGCTTAACAGATTTTCAACACTATTTTAGATACCTGTTATTTAAAGGGTAGCTTCTGAAGGCAGCCACAGGTTTTGGTGCTCCTTTCAGCTCTACATTGGAAAGGTTAGAGCGGACAACGAGAGATGCCACAAAAGCAGGAAGATATGGCTGTGGCCGTGTGAGGGATTTCAGAGCCATTATGCAGAGTTGGAAGTGTGGCAAATCAGTTTCCAGCCCCATGCACTGATTTGACCACTTCTGGGTTAATAGGTCTGGGGGAAGTGTGCTCCTTGCTTGAGATGGCTGTGCAGATCCCTTTCACAAACCAAAACACTGACAGGGCTCCCTTCTGCAAGCAGGGAACATCTATTTCTCCCCTCTTCAGATGGGAGTTTGCAGCTGCAAATCATCAGTTGGGCTTTTGGCAGAGTAAAGTGCCCAAAATATCTCTGCTGCTTTCTTGCACCAGTTTGTTTGTTTCCAGATGTCTGCAGCTTATTCAGCTGCAGACAGTGAAGTATTTTCCCTGATCAATATTTTAACCTTCTTGTTGATATTTACTCAGTGCTGCTGAATAAACTGTATTAAGTGGAGCTGCATGGATGGGAGAGTAAATCTACATTTCTGTCAGCTCTCTGGAGGTACCACAATAATTCATATTGTCTGGGGTTATTGTTAAACTAGGATATTAATGAGCACATCTTCCTCACGTCTCTTGGAGCTTCAATTCAGATCTCGCTTCTGGTGCTAAAACAACATCTCAGTTCTGAATTATCATGGAAAGGAAAAAGCTTTGTGTTTCCCTCTTGTCAGCTTCAGTTCGAAAGAACGCCTTTAGTTTTATAAAGATGTAGTTGATATAACTCCATCTGTTTCCCTTTGACCTTTATGGTGAGAAGGAGATTAAACCCTTCCCTGTGGGCCTTCATTTCAGTTTTAAATCCTGCCGTGGAGGTTTCTGCTCCTTCTCCTTTTACCATCCCCTTTTAGTCTAATTAGTCAGCAGTGAGCAGAAGAGATGCCCTCCCTTTTCTCCAGCAGTTCTGGTGTTTGTTTACTATGCAGCACAGGAACTTGATTTTAGAACTGCCTGTTCCATGTTCTGCTGTGCGTGTCCTTTACCCAGTATTTCACCTCCAAATACTGACTTTTTTTAGCTCTTTATTTTTCTTTGGGTAACTTCTGTCCTGGAAGAAACAGGTTCACAGTGTTTTGCAAGCCACTCTGACCGATTCATCATCATCATTTTAGTGGATGCGTGCAGCAGAAGTCAAATAGCCTCAATTGTGTCTTATATTGAGCTCATCTTTTCTCCTCTGCTATTTCTTTATTCTACTATAATAAAACTACCCCTGTCACTGCTGAGCTATTGCTCATCTGTCTCTCTCTATAAGATGGGCTCTGCATCTGGTCTGGAGTTGGCAAGAAGAAAATGCTTATGTGAGGTAGGACAGTATCAGGCCACCAGATCCCAGAAGTATTTCTTCCATGTTGCTAATGCTGTTGCAGCTGCAGTGACTGTAACTGTCCCCTGCCAGTCATATACGTAGGAAAGCTCATAGTAGCTTAGCCAGGATTAGTAAAGGAGCAGGGAAAGACCCCAGTTTTGGCTCCTCTTTCTTCTCAGTAAACCCTACCCTCTGATGGCACATGTTCTGCACCGACATCTGCATCAGAAGTGTGTGCCTGGGGAGGCTGCCTGCCTTCAGCTGCTCCTCTGGGACTCTGCTGTGTACTTGGAGTATGCTTAAGAGACCTGGGGTTGGATTCTCAGCAGATCTAAATCTTTCTGTTCAGGTGACCGTGCTGCTGCACACCATCCTAGGCTGAGCCTTTGTATTCTGTGCTTTGATTTCTTAACTCTCCATAGAAGTATTAGTGCTGGAAAATACTGTGCACTGTGCTGATGGGAAAAATTGGAATGGGATGCTCGGAGCTGAACTCACAAAAGCATCTCCCCCTCTCCAGGCTTGTCCTTGGACCAACCTGCTGATGAGATCTCTGAAGTCGGTTTCATTCTTCATTGCTCCCTTTTCTTATTTCTCACCTGAAAATCTCTTCATCTTTTGCTTTCACCACGTTTCAGAGAGATTGGTTTACTGGGGTTTTGGTGGTTGTTCTTGGTGGGAGGGTTTTGCCTTGCTTTTTAAATGACTGCTTTTGTTTTCCTTTGGCGTGTGAATGGAATACATACAGGAGAAAACATCCTTTGATGGCAGTAATTACAACGAAGAGAACACCAAAAAGCCAGGAAAATGAAGATGCAAGTGAAGATAAACACTGCAAATAATCAGTCCAACTTTTATATCATCTGAAGAGGATATATCTCCTTGTGAAAGGACAGGGCTGTGACTAAAGACGGTCTGGGTTTAGTTCTGACATCTGCTACATAAGCTTCTGTGACCTTACTGATGTCGTGTCATTGCTCCAGCCCTGTTTCCCATCTCTAAAATGGCAAGGCACTGCATATGCTTTTTTGGAACTCATTTCAATGCTTTGATCTTCCAGGATTGTGCCTCTATGCGTAGAGCACCTGAGAATGTAATCAATCTCTTTTGGAAGCGTTAGGCACTAACTACACACATATATATATATGTATATATTTATGAGATTGAATGGTAGCTAAGGGAATGTGTTGCTTTCAAAACTGGGAATAAGCAGAAGCGTAAGGATGGAGGCTGGTGAGAGGTAGGATACAGCCTAGAAAGGAACGAGTGAGTGCCCAGCTGTTTGTTGGAGCCAGGAATTTCAGTGAATGTGGGCATATCGCTGCATTTCAAGCTAAAAAAGATTGCTGTGATTGTGGCAGTCGCTGTTTCAATGTCTGTAGTGCCAGCGTGGTAGCAGGGCTCCCACATCTCTGGGCAGCGGGCCTGTAAGGCAAGTCATCTCTCGCCCAGCATTCCTGGCTGCAGAACCAACCAAGGAAGTGCCAGTGGTGGCCTCCACATTCCTTACTTCATTATAGCCTGTATCCTGCAACCACGTATGTGCCTGCTGCACCGGGGCGGGGGGAGTGAGACAACATAGTGTGTGGAGCATCCTCTTCAGATGGGACTACCAGCATCCACCCAGGTCTTACATCAGGACCGCAGACGCTGTTTCTGACTTGAGCTCTTCTTCAATTCACACACATTTTCCTTTGCATGAAAAAGAAAGCAAACAAACTGTTCCACAAAATGTTCCCTATTTATCTAAGTCATCCCACTAACTTCTTTGAGCCATCTAAATATATATATATAATTAGATGGGCTTTTTTATGTAACTACCACAAGATAGTTATTCCGCTAACCGGTTCCTTCAAAGCTGTTCTTATCTATAAAATTATCTAATTTGGACATGTTCTATTACCAATAGAAAGTGGTTATGAACCTTGAAGAAAAAATGTGGCACACGCATAATAGATTTATTTCTTTATATTTCAGTCAAATGAGAAATCTTGCCTTTTGCAGTGTCTTTTATCCCTAGAAATCTTTTAGTACTTCATGCATTTGACTAACTTTTTTTTACAGTGGTACTGTTGTTTACTGTTCTGCTGAAATATAGCCACCTATGAAGATAAATGCAGCAGTTGTTTAAATGATTCACGGCTCAACTTCACGTCAGTTTGAGATCAGAGCCCCTCTTAGTGCAACTGAGAGGGAAAAGATAATATAATTGCTCAGATATATCTAATGCCGTGAGGTAAGCAGTGTGATTACTGATGGTGGCTATTTTCCCCAGATGTTTGGATCTGGAGACACTAGATTATTCTGTGGAACAAACAGTCCGTTGTTAGTGAAAATGGGGGCAGACTGATCCATATGCATCACTGCAGGCTTTATTATACTCTGCATGGGCACAGCTAGTAAAGCTAGCGGTGGGGAAAGCGTGGTTTTGGTCTGGATTGAGCTGGACCTGCAATTGTGCAACAATTTGTTCTGAGCTCCTGCTTTGGACAATTAACTCCTTTCCTAGGACCATCTGATTTTCCCCTCAGGAAAGGCCTTGCCCGACCTTTAAGAGCATCTTTGCAGTGTCTCCCAGAGAATGAGCTTTCAGGACTGTCTGATGCAGTCCTGAACTCCCCAGAGGGACATATGTTGCCTCTCTGGCTTTCTGATGTATCAGTGTCTCTTCCCGCTCCTTCTGTTCCCCGGGGTGTAAGCAGGATCCCAAACCTTCTGTAATCTTTACATTTAGAGTCTTACAACAACAATAGCTCCTTCCACAAACAGGATTTTCTAGGTCATCAAATTCCCTTCCTTTTGCAGACAACTGGGTCAGATAACCTCTTTCATAAAATGACCAGACTCTATTTTAAAACCAGTTCGACGGCTTCCCTCTCCCTCCTCTCCCCACATAACACTTTGTGTCAGAAGGCAGTTTCAAACCTCTCTCTTATGGTTAGAATCCTTTTTATTTCCAAACCGGATTTATCTGCAGACAGTTTCTACCCCATTTGTTCCCTTGCTGAATTCTCTCAAACACAAAGATCCCAACAGGTTTTAAATAAAACACAACTGCTTCAGAAAGTGGGGAAGGCAAATGAAGCTGGAAATAATTGGAATCCAGCTATCTTCGCTCAGACTTAGCGGTGAGACTCGCAGGACAGCCTGAGCTTTTCAAGAGCAGAAGGAGAGGGGAAAGGAAACCTCTCCAAAGGCAGGAGATGGCAGAGCCATAAGGAGGATGCAGCATCCGTTGGGATCACTCCTGCCAGGGATGCACAGAGGAAGCCCCGCCTGGCTCAGGTAAGAGGCAGACTCTGTCTATCTCACACTGCTGGCGCTTGCACAGGAGTAGCTTTTTGTCCAGAAGCAATCCCAGCCCTGGCAGCCAAACCTGCATGTTCCTGTCTCACAGAACCCGCTGCTCTGCCCGTACTCAGACGTGAGCATAAAGCCCTGCTCCAGGCAGCACTGCGCTGCAGCCCAGACAGTTGTGAACCAGGACTTTGAGGGCCACAGTCATCAATCTAACAGCAAATGCAGCCCAGACTTATGGAAATGCTCTTCTATCCTGAGAATAATAAACGTTTGGAATGGCCTGCTGGGCAGGGTCACTGGTGCAAAGGCACAGGGATCATTCGCAAAGCAATTGACTTGTAGCTGTTGTCCTACGGGAAATGATGTGTAAAAGGGATGAGCTCAAAGCACCCTGTGCCTGTTACCTATGTATCTTATGAGTAATTTGTCTCTGAAGCAGAGGCGTTTTACTTTTTCTGCTGTGAAGCGGATTCTTTTCCTCCAGCTTATTTCTTCTCAGCAGGAGGGGAAGATGAATTCCTGTCAAAGAGTAGTTCATTGCTCCTAATGCAAGAGTCCAATTAATTGATGGTTTACAAGCTTTGCTTTGCTATTGAAAACAAACAAACAGGAAAACAAAACTGCAGTGTAGAAGAGAAGGCTGGAGCATTACAGCCTACAGGGACACCATGGCTTAGAAAACTAGCTGTCTGCTGCTGCATTTCTCAGCCTTGCACTAGAGGAATGATCCTGAGCATCCCACTCCTGCCAGTTTCCCGGTGCTAGATGGTGTCTCTTGCACAGCACTGAGTTACTGTTCAGGGCACAAGGAGGAGATTAACATTTAATATGAAGATTTTAGGAGCTGTGAGCAAAAGTGTCCTTCTCAAGCAGTGTAGAAGGAGAGGACACGGGGAGAGGCAGGGCTGTGGCTAATGGCAGGGAGTCCCAAAGCAGTTCAGGATTTGGGATGTGTGGGGAAAAGGCGCAGCTTTTCCCTCCCAGGAGTGCTCAGCCTTAGGAATACCGGTCACTTTGGAAGCAACAGTTCCAGTACCCCACTGCTCCCTGCCCTCTTTCCTTCCCTCCTCAGTCCCCTGCCCTTCCTGCACCCCTGTGCTCCCTCCATCCTGGTTTCTGCCCAGTCTCCTTCCATCCTCACCCTGCCCTCCTTCCCATCTCCATTCTCCAGCTTCTATATTCCCTCTATTCCCAGCCTCCTGCCCTCGCCGCATCCCTCCCTTCCTCCCTGTCCCCCTCCCATCCTCTCCTCCCTGCATCCAGTTCCCTCCATCCCGCCCCGATCCATCCCCTCGCTCCCCGCTCCGCACTGCCCCGCACGCCCGCGGGGGGGCCCCCGTGCCCGGCAGCCCCTTCCCGCGGCGCCGTGCCCCGGCAGCCGCCCCTGCAGTTCCCCCGCTCGCCGCCGGGGGCCCGACGCCGCCGCCGCCGCCGCGGTCGGAGCGGGGCCGGAGCAGCCGCGGGCAGAGCCGCGCCGCCCAGCCCAGGTAGGAGCCACCGCGGGGAGGGTCCGGGCGGAGGGAGGACCGGGATGGGGGGATGGAGGGGCGGCGGGGCCCCGCGGCACCGTTCCCCGCGGTGGAGGCGCCGGCCGCGGTCCCCCCACGGGATGCCCGGGCCCGGGATGTGCCGCTCGCCCGCCGCTGCGGAGCCGGGAGGCGCTGGGAGCCCCTGGCAAGGCTCGGTCCGCGGGAGCGAGGGGCGAACCGGAGCTGAACGCGCCCGCCGCGCCATGGTTGCCGGCAGCAGCAGCCCGGTTCGCCCCGGTTACGGCAGCACTTGGTGAAGGACTTTGCTTACCAGCCCTTTCGAGGGGGATGTTGGTGGCCGCAGTGTGTTTAGCGTAGCAAGAGTTGCAAAATGTCATGTTCCAGCTTTCGGGAGAGCTAAAGTTCAAGGAGTGCGGGGAAAGGGGGACTCTTTGTGGCTGCAACTCCTATGGATTACCTAGGAACGATCCCCGGGATGTCTACAGTGCGGGGAAGTGTGTGGTGGACATCTGTACAGGGGAACGGGAGCGGGGCTGGCTGGAATGGATGCTCCCCTCGTACTTGTGTGTTGCTGTATTCTCAGCATGCGTGCGACAGTCATAGGCAGTGGGGAAATGCTGTTGAACTGAAATTTTTCTCAGGCTCCGGATTGGAAAGAAAAGGTTCATTGTTCTGGAATGCGTTTCAGTGGAGTTGTGCTTGTGAATAATTTGCCTTAGAATATATGAGGTACTTGTATGCGCAGACGTGCAGGTTTGATGCTGACAGAGACTCCTTTAATGAACAAGCAGTGTTGATTCTGGGCAGTGGGGGAAAACTCCATGCAGCAGCCTCTTCTAGGCCCAACTTTATTCTGTGTTGTTTATGCATAAACTCTGGCATAGCCTGCAGCTCTGGGAGCTCCGCATACGTGAGAGATGCTGTGAGTGCTATTCAGCTCTCATCATCCATCAGGTTTTTTCCTTTCCCAGGTGTGAGACCCCAAGATTGTGACCCTCGGGGAGTTAATCTGGCACACATGAGGGTTACTTCATCTCCCACACATGTGTCCTATGCAGTGAGGTGCCGCTTTCTGGAGGAGCCAGAGCTGCTCCCTGCCTCCCTGGGGGCCCTCCGCTAGCGGGAGATGCTGAGGAATGGCTCGCTCTGCCACCGCATCCTGGGCAGCGTTCCTGCCGGAGCGCTGGTGGGCACTGGCTGCCCCACGCCGCGGCAGCGCGATGTTCCTCTGGTCGCCCCCAGCAGGAACCAGCCCCTCTGTCTGTCTGAAGCCAGACAGCCTTTCCTCCGAGGAGCCACATCCCGGCTGGATGTGACCGCCGCAGTTAGTCGGGAGCAGAGCCTTCCCTGCTTCCCTGTACAGGCAGCCGAGGCTCTACAGCATCGGAGAGCAAGCAAGCAAGCAAGCATCCCCATGGAGTCGCTGGTGCTCCCGTAGAGCTGCCGGCAGCAGCTCCTGCCACCAGTTCCTGGGCGTTAGGACGTGTGTGCTCACAGGTAGGAGATGATGTTATAACAGTACTCGGTGCTTTTCTGCCATGGCTTGCTTTAGTCTGCGTTTTGCATAGGGGTAGAAGTGTGCTCTCTGAAAGCAATCTGCAGTGAGGCTCGCACCGTGCCAAGGCATTTTAAAAGTGTCTTGGTGCAAGTCTGCTTTAGTATTTATGCATATTAGTATGTGTATTTGAAGGGAACCATCTGGGCAGAGAAATATATGGTAAGTGGCTGAACCTTTCCCCCTTGGTTTCCATTTTAGGAATGGGCCTGATTAGCTGAGCCAAAAGTTGGAAAGTTGCTGTGTGGCTCTTTGTGGTTTGCAGGTGCTTCCATCCCCACAGCTGGCACGAATTAACACCCTAAAATGAGACACCTGTACCTGGGGTGTGGGGAAGAGGGAGCTGACACCCTGTGCTGAGCAGAAAGAGAGCTTTGGAGTGTCAGCACAGCTGATGAGGATGCTCTTTAAATGGCAATTCTTCTTAACCCTTTGAGGGCTGGCTCCTGTGGAGATGGTTCATGTGCTCTTGGGGGTGGTAACAGGGTGCCCGAGGAGGGTGAACCCCAAATTGAGGGGTCGTGGGCAGGCCAGTGGGTCTCCCAGAGTGGGAAGAGGCTGATGGAGGTATCAATATCTCCATGAGAAGAGGCACCTGTGAAAGGTTGGCTCTGAATGAGGGTTTAGGGCAGCTGCCGGCAAGCGAGAGACACACAGAGATAGTGCTGATGCTGTCTGCAAGTTTCTTGCTGGAGATTTCTTTTGCAAGCTGTGCAAGGAGAATAAGCCAAGTAGTCATGTGGGCTGGCAAAGACCTAAATGCTCAGATGCCAAGGAGCATGCAGCAATCTGTGGGTGAATGGCAAACGATTCGAAGGAGCTGGTCTTCAGAGAACTCATCAAAGGAACAGCAAGGAGGTGCTGCCTCCAAACTATCTATCCTGAAAGCCAAAGCATGTCAGGAAATCTCATCTCCAGAGCATCTGTGTGTGCTCATGCTGATCTCTGTGCTTGATGGAAAGCAGAGAGGGAACTTCTATCTCACCCCAGACTTGGGGAAGATCCTCAGCTATATGCTGACTGATTGCATGAGTTCTGATGGGAAGGCATCTGACTGCAATGTAGGATCTGCTGCTTTCACCATGCTGGCTTAGGTAATTCTTTCTCTGGGAGCAGCAGCTGGTTTTCCATGTGAGATAGGGCAGAGGAGGCGCAGGAACGGCCTTGGGCCCCTTTGTTGGAAGAGAAGCTGTGTGGTTTTGCTGGGTGTGCATGGGGAGCACGAGCCTGCGTAGGTGTGTGAGAGGATGGGCTTCCATGTCAGAAGGAGGGAAAAGCAGGGGAAAGGAGGAGCATGGGGTGACACAAGTGATGAAGGAGCGGGTGCATGCTTAGAATCAGACCTTGTTGGGCCATATGGACAGAGGTACAGAGCAGTATGCAAGAAACTTTGATTTCTTTGACAATGGTTTAAGCTTTATTCTGTATTCAGTCTGCACTAAGCATCTGTAGATGTCTTGCCCTTTTTAAAGGCTTGCTGATGAGCGTGGGTTGTGGATATTGATTCCCCCTGACTTTTGGGGGAAGATCTTCATGCCCAGAACTTGTTAGGGCCAGATTTGATTTATTTTTCATGCTTCAGGCAGGCAGAAGGTGAGACAAAAGTTTTGCAAGTCTTCTCAGAAATGTTTTCTGCCCAGAACAAGAGGCTTCTAAGACAGCATACATAAGGCTGAAGTATCTTTCAATACAAGGAACATCTTGCTGTGTGTGAATAGGAGGAACACTCTGATAAGTCCCTGTAATAACTTTACATCTAATCTGTGGGACATGGCTTGGAAGGATTATCTGTGCTGTTAATATAACAGTGCTTTTTGTGTTGTTTGTTCTGATGCCTGTGAAAGACTTAGTGTGCTAAGGGGGATGGATGTTGCAATTAGTTTTAATGAAGGTGCAGGAAATGTAGTAAGGACCAGTTTGAACAGGGTCATTTCCATGTTGGTCAAGAGTGAATGGCCAATGGGTAGAGCAGAGCTGGCAAGCTTCAACCAGTTCGAAAGCTACCAAGGCAGTAAACTCAGAAATGTTTCCTGTACCTTAAAATGCTCAACTAGTGTCTATAGAAGCTCATGTAAATGAAGTGAGCATGGGCCTCCTTGGGTACTTTTCAGCCATGTGTCTGCAGGTGCCTTGCAAGAGAGAGGAGAAAGGAGGCTTGGTTGTGATTTATCACAGCTCTCTTGCCACCAGCTTCTCTATGACTAAGCCAAATAAGGTGAGCTAGACACAGGACCTCAATGTCTGCTCATTGCTCTGCCTCTGAGGGAGACCTTGCTGGAGCTGGGCAAAGTCTCCTCGTGTTCCTGGGAGCGTAAGCAGCGCTATGTAGGTGGTGTCCGGCACAGCCAAGCAGCTGCAGGATGCTGAAATGCCTCCAAGGGCAGCAGTAGTGAATTGAGGCAGGTATGAGAAGGTATGGCAGACAGAAACACTGGCTGGGGGATGAATGGAGTGATTTCCTTGCACCACGATGTTGAGGAAATCCCTCCCACCATTTGCAGTAAATTAGCAGTGATTGAATTGTTTAAAGAGCAAATAATGACCAAAGCAGAAAAGACTGGGTGTTGTAAATCAGTAGGACTGGGGATGGTTCATCTGAGGGCCCTGAAGTAAACAAAGTGTGAAATAGAACCAGCTGTTAACATCGAAGGGATGACTCCTCCTCCTCCTTCTCCTTGCTGGGAAGTTACCCCAGAGGAACTGAAGCGGTCAAAAGGAGCTGCGACATACAGCAGGAGTTTTACCATGCAATGCCTATACAGAAATCAAACGTGAGGAAGAACTAGGATATTGGGTAGGTGAGTTTTGCTTCTGTTCTGTGCCAGCTGGGGGGGGCTAATTATCGCAGATATTATCACAGGTGTGAGATGGATGGGGGTAAAATCACTATAGCTTATGTGGAGAGGATGAGTGTGTAGAAGGGAAGGCTACCTTCCTAATGCTGCTTGCAGCTTGGAAGGCTAGTAAAATAGATGCTGAAAATGTACCACTGTACCTCATTTATTTGGATTTTTCATTAGACTTACCTGAAACAGACTATTTTCAGAAATAAATGGCTGTAGGATAAGGGGCAGAGTTCAGTGCCAGCTTTCCTAGTTAAGCTGTAGAAAATAGAAGTGTAATGGAGGGGTGCTGATCAGAGCATAGATAGGTGATTATGTGAAGGTTCCTCACACTGAGGCTAGGCTTATTTATTCTCTTTAATGATTTGGAGGTGGAAACAGATCAGAGCTGGGTTAGGGAGAGTGAGAACAGAAAGGGTTTGCTTTAGCTGATAAACATTTGGAAGACTTAAGAGACAAAGCTGATGGATTTGAGCGTGCCACTGGTTCGGCCACTGTAGTCAGGGTGGCCTGAGCATTACAAGCACATGAAAAGGTAAAACCGGAGTGCATCTTTTCCTAATGATGTAGCCAAGGTGATTCTGTGGGATTCCACAGGAGAAGGTTCAAGAGTGTGATCTGTGTGCAGCTGATGAGGACACATGGCTGTGTGGGCAAAGGGGAGCCATGGGGGGTGCAAAAAGTGCTCTCCTGCATGGGCCCAGTGTGGTCCAGGGGGTCTCTGGAGAGGGGGTCTGCAGTGGTATAGCAGGGACAGTCAGCTCTTCCCAAACCCTCTTGTGTCAGGTCAGGGATTTGTTGCTGCTGGAGCCAGGGTGCTACTCCAGCTGGAGCAGCAGCTGTGGGCATCTGGATAGTGCTGGCATCCAGCTGGGCTTTAAAATTAATTGAAGGGAACTTTGCTGAGTCCTGGTGACCGTCTGATGGGACCTTCCCCTACGTTTTCCAAGGGGATAGAAACCATGTCACTGAAAGAAGGGAGCCAAGATACAAGCTGTCCACCTACATGATTTCCTACCCATACCCTCTGTGCCTTTTACCCAGAGACTTGGGAAGTGTTTGGAGTGTTGCAGTTTGATGTGGTCTCACAGTGGTGGGAGGGAGATTAGAGAGCCCAGAGGGTTCTTGTTTCTGTTTGATTGCAAAGCCCTGAGCCAGGTCTCGGTCGGGTGGCAGGGTACCTGTTCTGACCATCCTTTGCATGGAAGCAGCTGCATAATACAATGCCCAAGCAGTGTCTTAACTGAGCACCCAGTGAGCCATCCAGCACAAGGGGATTTTAATCTCTGCTGAGATCTCCTGCCTTCAAAGCTTGTGGAATTTATTTGCATCCTTCATGAGGGAGAGAGCCTGGCACACATTTCTTTTCCCTTATTCTCTCTGTTCCTCCCCCCCTTCCCCACTCGCATTTCAGTTTGTTTATTTGGTTAGCTCAGCATCAGCACAATGATGTGGAAATAAAGCAAAGGAGCTTCGTCTTGGCGTTATTGTGTATGCATAAATGAGAGAAATAGATCATACTGGCAATCCCGAGCTAAGCTACAGTTAATGGAAATTCTTCTGTGACCTTATAAACCCTGCTTTGCAAGGGTTTATAATGAGTCTGCAAAAACTCATTCTGGGCACAAACAAGTCATCTGAGGTCTTAGACCCCGTGAGCACACAGTAATAATAATACTAATTTCCCACCCACTCTGGCATGTGCTCAGCTCCTGAAAGATCTGGCTATTTTTAAAAAGCAGGTTTTTCCTTTCTGGGACTGCCATAGAGTGTGTGTGTTGGGGGGAGGATGATGGCTGGTGGGGAACAGCTCTGTCTGTGCAGTCTAACGCCAGTTCCCCTGCATCACCTCCCATGGGAGCATTACTGTGGGTCCTTCCCCTGGCTCTAGCTGGAGCCATTTACGTCATTAACATTGCAGATGGATGAACTGTGTGATCGCACCTCAGCTGCTTCAGCACAAAGTCAGCTCTTTCTACATGGTTGTGGCTCCTCACCATCGCTCCCCTTCCTACACGGACATCTGAATCAGAGAGCAAAGATAGCCTGGGCCTGGTCAGGAGAGGATGGATTGCTAAAAATCCCTGCAATATTTTCTTCTGCCTTCACATTTTCTTATAACTTTTTTTTCTGGAAACCAGAACTATTTGGTTCAATGACAGAAGTTGATGTTTTTCTGAAGGATGTGGTGCATTTTGAGAGGTTTTTTAATGCCTCTCTAGCCCTGCTCAGAGCGGTCATGAAGCTCGTTGCCACTGATGTTTGAGTCTGTAGTGGAATACATGTTGGGCATCAGCCCTGTGCTTCCTTCTTGTAGAATATGATGAAGCAGCAAATTCTTATGTCTGGTAGAGTTGCTCTTAATGTGGCCCATTTCGGGTGAAGTGGCAAGTAACTGAGCCACAGGCAGAGCCTGGCTGCAAACACACTAGTGCACTATGGTACTGCTAGTATGCTGAAACCAGTGCTCATCTGCAAACTGTTACGTATGCCAAAACTGATTTTTTTTACCCCCAAAAGCTTGATCAAAATAAGTTTCTCTCTACCCACACTCATTGTTTGCTCTTGTTTTCTTGTTTGGTCTCTGCTTGTTTTCCGGTTTTGCTCCACCTTGGTGTGATCTGGTAACATCTGGTGTTAAAAGATAGTAGGTGTGCATGGACAGCTTTGAAAGCAGGCTATCACATCTCTTTTTAAGCTGAAAAATGTTTGGGGCAGAGACTGTGCTAATGTTCGCAGAGCATCTGGTCCTCTCCAGGTCCAATTCATCACTGTCTTGCGGTTTGCGTTATTGTTCACACCAAGGGAAAGTGGGTGTGAAGCTGGAATAATAATGTTTCACACTTGCTTTGCATTGGTTTTGATATCCAGCAGCAATGCTAGCCGATCAGAGAGGGTGTAAGGAAGTAGAGTAGTTGGAAGCTGAAAACAGAGTCTACAAATAACATGTTAATTCCCCTCACTGAGTAAATGACCACTGTGATTGGTCCTCAATCAATGTAATCCTGTATCAATGACAAACTTCACAAGAAAGATGAGATTTTTAAGTTCTAACTTTAAGGGTTCAAATTATCACACAGAAAGCAGTAAGTGAGGGCAGAAGCAGAGGTCCGTGTCCATGATAATGGTAACTATCATGTAATGGTTCCTCATCTTCAATTTTATGCTGTATAGATCTTCCAAACACAACTCCTGGTTGGGCAACAGTGATATTCTCCTGAGTCTGAGAGAGCCCTGAACAGTATCTCTGTAGTGTAAAATGCCTTGCTCATTTAAAAAGGGGTTGGTGGGAACACTAGTTGTTAAATGTTGTAGTTTCTTTGATGAAACCTAATGGCATAAACATGGAAAGAATGTAATCTGAAGTTTTGTGTTTGGGAAATAGGGCCTTTTGGTATTATAGTAGTAGGACTTCTCAAGGGTCTTTAAAGGAGGCATATATTTCAGTGATTTGGACTGACACGCCTTTTGTTCTGTTCCTGCTGAGTGTTAAATAAGATTTAAGTCTCCTCAGTCACTATTTAGTTATTGAAGAACATCACAGCCAACACAAATGCAAACAAAACTGTCTGGATGTTTGTTTATGCAACAGATCATTAGAAAGTCTGTAGGAAAAAAAATGTTCTGGTCTGTTAGATAATTAATCTGCATTTTAAGAATTGTCTAAAGACATTTGCAAGCTAGTCCATTGAGCTGCTGCTCATCTAGTCAATAATCCCCAGATTTAATAGTCCCTGAGAATGTATTTCCATAATATGCTGTGAACAGTTGAGAAGTCTGCGTCTTTTTTGTCTTAAGATGTCAGTGCTTGCACATTTGCTGTGACAAATTTCTTTCTGACTGTTGGTGCGAAATCCAGTTGGTATTAGCTTCCGACTGGTAGGGCTGAGGATAGGGAGAGAGAAAGCTTCTTAACGCAAACCCCTGGGTCCAGATCCCTTCAAATGCTGGATGAGTTTGCAATTTCCATCTGGCAGCAGACGTGGTGTGAGTCTGCAACGTGCTGGCAACATTGCCCAAAACACACCTCGTGGCTGGCTCTGGCTCCTTGTCCTGTGTGTGTCAGAAGCAGGACCATGGCTCTAGAAGGAGGATCTGAGCTATTTCTTGAGTTGCATCTGAACCAGTGCTGTGTGGCAGGGGTAGCTCTGTTGGAAGGGGGTGTGAAATGCTGTAGTCCTTGTGTGGTAGGTTTATTGTGGCAGGAGCCTAGTGCGGGTATACTGGCACCGCTTGGCCTTGACTGATGGAGCTGGTTTGGCTCCCAGGACCTGGCTTTACTGCAATGGCACAAAGCGTGGTTTGGGACCTCGGCTGTGCCTGGGCAATGAATTCCCCGTTCTGCCTGGGATCCTGACAGCAGGCAACTTCACTCATGGGATGGTGAACCAGGCTCTGGTTTGGAGGTGACTGCAGCATAACCTGTACCATCTGAGCCAAAGTAACTCGTGTTCCTGTACTGTGACAAATGTGAAGGTTTGAGAAAGAGCACAAAGTGCAGTCAAGTTGTCTTGTATCTGTAGTGGGAAAAGGGTAAATGTACAGACAGCTCTTGCAGCATGGCTGGCATGTGATAACTTACTAATCCACATTAACGAGAGTAAGGAGTAAAACCACACTTTGAGAGAGGAACCCCTGGGAGCTGCGACATCAAGGTGAGAAGCTGGAGCTTAATTTCATTATCTTATCAATAACTAGCTGGTCTTGTGTTGTGAATTCTCAGGAGTGTTAATGCTATCTTTGGCTGTCTAAGCAAAGAAATAATGAATACAAGCAGGAAGAGCATTGTGTGCAGTTGTGGTATCTGTACCTTAAAAATGATGTTGGCGAACTGGCAAGAGATAAGAGCTACAGGGATGGTGTGAGGTCTCAAGCATGCTGGAGAGAGACACTGAAGCTCAATCTGTTCCTTTTAACTAAGCTAAGGTTAAGGGGTGATTGGGTTATTGTCTGTAAGCACTTCAGCAGGTGAAGGGACCTCTGCTAGCCAAAAGTATGAAGGCAGGATGTGGGTCTGTGTCTGGATGCTCCAGCTAGATAAATTCAGATGAGAAAAAAACCATGTTTTATTTTTGTACAGCCTTATATTTAAGTAGAGGAACAAATTACCCAGGAGTTGGTATTTTTGCTGTTTTTAAATTGGAATGATACATCTTGCAGTGTTCTTTTAGGTCAAGTGCAGGCTGTGGAGTTGCACAGAAACAAAGGATGTTGCAGCCACAAATCCCTAATGCCACCACCTGAGACTTGTTCAGCAAACTCGGAGAGAGAGATTAAGAGGCATCATTACCATTCAGGTTGTGGCTGGTGTGTTAATTAGGGCACACGGTATGCTTAGGAGGGTTACTTTCACCTAATACCTAGCTCCTCACCAAACTTAAAGCTGCAGAGCAAGGCAGGAGTGGAAAAGGAGCAATGGCAAAAAAATGTAGTGACACACATTGCACCTTAACCAGGTTGCTCCAAGTCCTGCCCAAAACCTGGCCTTGAACACTTCCAGGGATGGGACAGCTTCTCTGAGCAACCTGTCATCCTGCAGCCTTGTCTTGTCTCCTGTCCCTTTGACTTGGCTCTTTGCAGAATCAAAGGGGTATTTCCTTTCACGTGGTGGCATCTGAGTTTCTTTATTTGAATGCTTGATGTTGGTGCATTGAAGAAAACTAAATTAGGGTGGTATCAGTACAAGAGAGAGATTGCCATTTGCAAAAACACATTTTGCTTACATTAGTAATATTGTAACTGTTAATTGAGTGTTCATTGATTGTCTGTCACTACATTGATGTACCCTGTTATCCTCCATTCAGGCGGATGGCCTACCACTGATGAAGCAGTATAGCTGCTCTTGGCACCAGTTAACTGTCTTGACTGTTTGCTGTTTTTCCCCCAGTGATTCCATTTTAACAGCAGTATAATTAGCACTATCTCCTCCTTTTTGGAGTGATCTCAGCCTGCAATGCCGTTCTTGTTTTCTCCCAAGTACCTTTAATGCACCTATTCTTCAAGGGTTTTAAGTGGCCTCAAATAAGAATTTAAGCAGGGGATACATTTGAACTCTGCCCAAGAGCTGTTGTCTGCATGGATTTAGGGTCTGAGTTTCCCCAGAAATTGCTTCATTTGTTAGAGGTTCTTTGTTGCTGAAGGTTCAATTATGGAAGCGAATAGTGTTTCATGGGAATGGGGGGGAACCGAAACCTGCATTGCCTATGGCATCTTTCACTCAAATGGCTCCATAGTCAGGTAATCATGGACAAGTCGTTCGCGGTAACTGGTATGTAGCAGTGAGATTACGAGTGTGCTCATGTAATGCTTTTCACTGAGGACTTGTCAAAGCCTTTTCCAGCGCTCCTGCGAAGCTCTTTTCTGACAGATTTTGCAGGAAATCTTTAAGGTTTGTAGTGGCATAAAGCCATGGGCTGGTCTATAAGATCTTTCTGCTGTGTGTTTGGTGGACTCGAGCACCATTGAAAGATTGATTAACTCTAAGTGAGGGACCGTGATTTAACATTTATATAGGGGGGAGGGAAATTAATATTCTTTCTGCCATGCTGAGTATGTTTAAACTTCTGCTTTCAGCTTGTCTGACTTGGAATATCTCCTAACTTGTACAAATGATAGAACAATTTATTTTAGATCATGAGTTATGAGAATATTGCTCATACACCCAGAACATGACATTATCAATCACATCTTCATTGCACTGGTAAGGAAAAAAATGATTTTTGTATCTTGACATGCTTATCCTTTGGAGACCGAGTCAATTATCATATTGTATAAGAATTCACTCTATAGCCCTTAGGTCTCTGGGAATATCATCATGTCAAGAAGATAATCCTGCAGGTTTATTCCAGCTGTTACAAAGTTAGAAGGAATAGCATAAGTTTGTATCTGCAGGTGGCATTCAGGAATAGAAAAATGACTTAATAAAGGTGTCATGTTAAAATATGTGTTAGAGCCCATTAGGGTCTATGGAAGAGCTGTCAGAGAAGTAAATTTGTCCTCAAGTACTTTTTTGTTTAGCCTGCTGTGTATAGTCATACAGACAAAATCTTAGAGGGACAGGGGAAATATGCGGTCAGCCTCTTTGCTGACTTATTATTGCACTATTTATGTCAGCCCCCTGATAGCAGCGATGGCTCTGGCTGCCCTGGGCAGATATGGCAGTGTGTGTGTGCATGGTGAGCTTGGCAAGACTGAGAAGAAACCTGTGGCAGGGAATTTCAAGCTACAAAGAGAAAACAATTTTAGCATTCATTTTTGCCTATTTAGTTTTTGGCAGTTGCAGCTTTAAACTTTTCTTCAGGGGCACCAGAACCAGAAACTTGCTTTCCATCTGCCTTTTAAAATGAAGGTGGAGATTCTTTTGCAAACTCTAGAGCTGCAGATCCAGGCCTTTTAGCAATGTATCAGAAATCATGAGTTGAATGATTGAATCAGCTTTGTCTTAAAGCTCTTTATAGCCCTTAGCTGAGGTAATTGATAGAATTTGTGCAGTGGTCTGCAGGGTTCATCCTGCTGTGAATTAGAGCAGTTTGAGTTGTTCTCTTCTCTGGTTTGGTGGGGGGCATCATAGTGGGAAGCCTCTTCTCAATTCCCTCTGTGTGCAAAGCATGGGCAAGTCTGTACAATGTGGCAGATGACAGTGGATTCATGCTACAGGAGGTGCAAAAGCTGTTCTGAATGTACAAAGCAGTTTTCTTCTTGACTGTATGTTGAGCAAGTTTCCAGTCACAGTAACAAAAATGAGAGTCCCATTTGCAGGCACTGGTGTTAATACAGTGCAGCTGATACGCTCCATTTGCTTGCATAAATGCAGCTTTTAAAGCTGGCACATATGCTAGATAGAGCCGCTACCCCTCACCTGCTTCTTCTTGGAATGGCAATGTTTAGAAGGGATTCCCAAGATGATGGAGATGATGGTTGTATCTATGCATTTGTGCATATGTCAGGACTAGAAACCCACAATTTCCAAGCTGGTGTGTATAGCAAACACTTCAGATGAAATGCTCCAAATGCAGTTATACAGATGGAATATTTGAACTATATACCTTGGCTCAAGTGCTCCTGTTTCGGTGGCTTTGTTTATGTGGAGGGTTTTGTGCAGGGTTTTGATTTTCCCATTATTGAGGTTGTTACTTTTTTATAGTGTTGCATTACTCATTGGTTCCTTTTATTCCTTTCAAGCTTGCCAGCCATGACTAATGAGTTTTGCTGCAGCACTTCTATGGAGTGGAGACTTAAGCTGGGTTAAGGGGGCTTCCTCCCTTTCCCAGCAACAAGATTGGATACTGAAGAGTTGGTGCTTTCAGTGGGAAGGTGAGAAGTTGTGACTCCTTCCTCCCCCAACAGACACCCAGCCCAGGAAGGGATGATTCAAGTGTGGTGTCTCCAGTTTGGATGTGGCATGCTTTGGGCTGGTGTTTCTAGGCAGACTAATGCATCCCCTGGTAAAGTACCGTCCCAATGTTATATCCTGGGAGTCCCTGGCTCAGTAAGAGCTGTGTTCTACAGAACTGTTAGGACTCATGATGGATGGCACGGGGTTGAGAAAATGTGCTTCCTTTTCCTGGGGCAGTGGCAATAAGGTTTCTAGTTCATTTTATTTCCATTACTGGGGTGTTTGTGGTTTAATGAAGAGCTCCAATCGGGTAAAGACATCAGCCTCTTTCTTGGTAAAGGGATGAACTTTTGTTCAAGTGAAAGTTTGAACCTGTCAGCAATTGGCCTAGCTTACAGTGTGAGGGTCATTATCTCCCTGAGATAAAGAAGAGGAGGGAAATTAACAGTGCTTTAAATAGGAATAATTCTCCTCTGCTCCTAAAACACAGCTGCTTTCTCTGGACAGCTCTGCCTTGCCTGTCACGGGGATATTGTTTCTGTAGGAAACCCCTCTTGGTCTGATGAGAGCACTGGAGTAAAGGTGGTTCCCAGTGACCCAGAATCACAATGTATTGAGCTGGTTGAGCAGGAAGAAAGCAGCAGCAGCTGGTGTTTTGCTGGAGGTTTTGTATTCAGATGGCAGAGTAGAACATTTTGTACTAGAGGTACCTTGAGCAGTTGGCTCTGGACTAAAATGTGGGCATTTTCTCCCAGTGGAAGACAGTGAATTTACAACAGAGACATTGGAGAAGGAGAAAGATGGACTGTTGTCTGCTCAGTGTTGATGCCCGTGGGCTGGGGAAGATAAACAAGCAGAAAATGTAGAGGTTTGGAAAGTGGCTGGTGCCACAGCACTAACCACTGTGCAGCTCAGCAAACACATGTCCTGCCTTCAGATGAGGGGATTGTCCTTACCCCTTTTCTTCACAGTGGTGTGTTAAATGAATATGAAGTGATCTGCCTGGGACAAACTGCAAAACCCTGGGGCAGAACTGAGAGTAGAACCTACCTCCTGACCTGTCAGAATTAGCCCTGCCCATCCCATAGACCTGCATTGCTAACTCCCAGCTCCCTGCTGTAAACACGTAGTCACTGCTCTGAAATGAAATTCTTGTGCTTGTTTCTTCTGCCAGCCTTTGGCTAATTTTATTTCATTCTTTTCCCCCTGCACTTCTTTCTCTCTCTGTCTAACGAGAACTGCATAATAGACTTTTAAAGGCCACTTAATGATGCAAACATAAAAGCACAGAGGAGGCATGGTGAGACAAAGCAGGGGAGTATGCAAAGAGACAAGGAAGATACCAGGCTCATATTTTATCTCTAAGAGCCTCCTGTAGTGCAGGTGAGTGTAGGAAGACCCCATGAGAGCAGGTGATAAACTGTGCCTTGGAGGGCTGTGATTATGACTTTGCATGTAGCATGCTCCCCCTGCCCCGGGTGGCCCTGTGTGCATCCAATGCTATATTCCGGCTTTTTAAACTTGCTTGTAATTATGAGAGCTGTGGCTGTAACAGGCATCCCAGAGAGCAGGAGATCTGCTGCTCTTCAAGCCCAAGGCATGCTGATAAATGCGGAGCCAAATGTCCAAGGTGAAGAGGCTTGGGGGTGCAGAGATTGGGTGCTGGGCTTTGAATATCTTGTTTGAACAGGGAAGCTGTTGTGAACTGGGACATGCATCCGTGAGCTTTTTGGGCAGCAGCTGTCCTGTACCTGCAGAGCCCCTAAACCCAAATAGCTCTGAGCACCAGCAAGGGGTGCTGGGTGCATGGGATCCTGATATGAAGACTTAAATGGTTGGGAAAAACTGATTTCAGTTTTAAACAAACATCTATGAAGCTCATTTGTATAATGGTGGACGAGCTGGGTTCACTAACACTTGTGGTATGCTTTGGAATCATTGTGTTTTAGGATCATGACAGTGTTAGGAACAGCAAGTGTTGCAAGTGGGTATTATTTGAGTGGTCTTTCACTCCACCCTCAAAGAACAATGGGTATGCATATCTTCATAATGCTGAGAATTTGGATCTGTATGATCATATGTCACTTTTCTTAATGTGAATAAATTGGGATGTAGCAATAGGTAGCTTTGAACAGGCAGCCATTTACTTAATTTTTATTAAAATTTTCAAATGCATCTCTTCTCCCTCAAAGAAAAAGGCAGTAGGAAACAGATTGAGATGACTTCTTGTAATTAAATGAAGCTGTTGACTTGTGTACTCGGTACTCCCACTGAGATGACTGGCTTTTAATTCACTGCACAGTTTTTGTTCACTTTTCTCCAGATTCTCTGACTGAACTTTGCCCTGTGGGTGGAACTAGTGTTAGCCTTGTTACAGCATCTAAACCCTCTAATTACTGGAGAAATGGCTTGCAGTGGATGAGAATTACCAAGCCAGCTGCTGCGTATGTGTTGGCTTTTTTTCACTCCTAGGTGTGGTGTGAATGTGTCTAATTTAAACAACAGGGAGCATGTAAGTGTGGCTTGATTAGTCTGTCTGAATTACTGGTCTAGTCTACCAGAATGAGATGTACTTATGTGTGTGTATATGTTTTCACATTGTGTAGCCACTCCTGTCCAAGCGAGCTCAGAGTTTTGTATTTGGTGTATTGTTGTTTTGCAGCTGGAATGAAGTAATGTGGAATATCTTAAAAAGCACACAATAACATGGAGCCACCGGGAGCCCTTAGTCAGTGAGTAGAAAAAGGCACCAGCCCTAATGATGACAGGGAAAAATTCTTTGTGGGATCTGGGAGCAGGGAACAAATGGGTACATATGCAAAGGCACAGGATGACATTCATCAGGGAAGCAGGGCTTGAAAATAATTGCATGTGCAGTTCTTAGTATCTCAGGTGATTAGTTAGGGCCTGCTGTCCCATCCTTCTTGGGCAAAGTGCCTGCAAGAAGGAAAAAGAAGCTTGCATGGACTAGAGAGAGATAAAGAAGTGACTCAAAGGGTGTAACAGCATTATAGAATAGTCTGGAAGAATGAAAAGGCGAAAGAAAGTGTTGTAATGGAGGCATCTATCTGGATTCTGGCTATTTGCAGTCAAGCAGTTATTGGAGAGGTGTTTAGTGTATGTGTGTGTAAGCAAGCCTCAGGCACATAAAATGGGGAGGACAGTTCGCTGCCTGGTTGTCTTTTGCTGCCTGTCTGTGAAGATGATAAGCTTTTGAGTCCTGTGTTCTTGCTTGGAGGCAGAGCCAGCCGAGACATAGCAGAAAGAAGCTGGGTTCTGTGCAAGACCACAGTTAGAACTCTCAAAGTCAGCTCTGGCCATGGGGCTGGAGTACAGCCCACGTTGGCAGAGTTGTGTCCCTTACAGAGCTGAGTGCATGGAAGGAAGGGGGCATGGAGGGGATTAACAAGGAAAATCTCCGTGCATAAGGAGCGGTTGTGAGCAGAGAGGCTGCTCAACAATTCTGCTTCAGCTACAGGTGTGAGATTATGCCCGTCTCACTTGCAGTGTGATTACTCAGCTTTGCTTCTCTTTCACTTGCTTCCCAGCACGCTCCCATTTTTTCCCATCTATTACTTGGTTTAAAAACTAGCTTGTGTTGCCTTGGTCCTGATTGGTGGTTGCTAGGTCCCAGCTATCTGGCACGGTGCTGCTCTCCTCTCCTTCTGGTTTCCCAAGACTACAAGCCAATGTTTCAAAGTTGGGAGCTTAAGGCTCAACTCCAGCGTCCTCAGTTTAGGCACAAAAATAACCCTTCGAATGTTGTCTCTCTGAAGGTAATTAGCTTGTCTGGAACAGAAATTGTTTCTTTGGGTGCCCAGATCTGGGTACTGGGGTCCGCCTTCTCTGCAGTTGGTGCGTGAGGGGAAAATCAGGTTGATGCCTTTAGAGAGTGGTTGTTTCAATTTGGTTACCAATTTGAGACTTTAATACACAGAGCTCCTATTTGCGCTGCTGTCTTAGCTGTGCCATATGCATAGGCTTGGATGGCGATACAATGACAGCAAATTTCTGAGCCGGGCTTGCAGAGGGCAGTTCAAATAAGACAACCCATCAATTCTGTTCTGTAATGTTTGATTTATTAAAGGATGGCAACCTGCAGCCATCTCAGTCCAGAACACATGCCCACAGGAATCAAAGAGAAACAATCTCAAAGAAAGGGAATGAACTCTTCTGAACAGCATAAATTGTGGCAAGAAAAATTGAGGCTGGACATCAGGAAACATTGTTGAACAGTAGAAATAGTGAGGCCCTAAAATAGATTGCTAAGGGAGTTTGCAGAGTATCTGTCGCTGGAGATTTTGTAGAACAGATTAGACAAATGGCTTGGAAGGATAGACAGGGGGACTAGCAGAGCTCTTCATTTACTCCCTGTTTCCCACTGTTCCTTCATCAGTGTCAGGGCAGCCTGAACCACGCTGTGCCTGGCTGAGGCTCTGCAGAGAGTGCTTAACTTAAGCTTGGCTTGGCACCATCTGGTTCTGGGGTCTGCAGACCCCTGGAGGCAGGGAATTTGGGGCTACCTTGCTCCTTCTTCACAGGCACTCTCTGATCACTGAGAAGTCTGTGCCAGGTATTGACAGTAATACACAAGCAGCAGCCCTGAGCTACTACAAACTGCAGTTTAATTCATAGCTCTGCCAGAGACCTCCCATGTAACCGTGGGCAAGTCATATTAACCTTTTGAACATGGGTCAAACTTGAAGCAACACATAGAGGCATCCATTCTAGGGACTTGGGATGAGTTATGTCCTTTTACAGTCCATGAATGTTTGAGGTAGCGGTGATAAAGTGGAAAAGATCTTGACATATATCCCATGATTCCCGAGAGCAAAAGCAGGACCAAGCTTTACAGTAATTAACTGGTTTTGCACTGCATCAACACCTCTGTGCCCCTTCTTGTGCATGCTTGGGAGTGGTTCTGCTTCTTTCTTTTCAAGCAGTTTCTTATGTAGATTGGGATGGGTATTATATGACAATGTTATACTGCAAGACTTGCAGGGCCCTGGAAGAAGGAAGAATACACGTGGAAAATGAAATATTTCAGGCTAAAGCATGATAAATCTTTTGCTATTTAGGAAGCTGAGAAATTAAAATTGCAAAACAGGCAGCAAGGAAGCAAGCCAGGGTGCGTGGCAGGGTTGGCTGGGGCTCCTACCTTCAGAGCCTGTGTGAGGGAATCAGCAGAGAGACAGAGCTCGTGCATATTCAGACAAGTCTGAGCCCTGGTATGGCACGGCTGCGGTCTTCACTTGTGTGTGTAGGATAATGGCAAGCTCTTAGCATGCAATGCTGAGCCCGCTTGTGTCTATAGTTATTTGACTTACTTATGAGTGTTTTTCCTTGTCTTTGTCTATAATACAAGTGCTATGATATGAAGACTGGGGGGCATGTATTTATTTCCTTTCAGTGTCTGTTTTAATCTGCAAAATCTCTACAAAGATAAATTGCGGAGCGACTTGAATAGGCGATTACAGATGAAAAACCAATTTACAAATATATAAGCATGGGGAGAGGGGAAGGAGGGAAATGCATGTGTTGCCCGGTGATCTGCTGAGTGCTGGAGTGTACTTTAGAGCTTAAGGATCAGATGTGTGACGGGGTAACTTCTGACTTGGCCTCCCTTTAAAAGGAAAATCACAGGGTGTTTTATTTGATCTGGAGAGACTGCATTCTCTGTCTTAGCAGGCTGTGTTAGCACTCTCAATGTACAAAGCACAAATTATGTCCTCCCTGTCTAAGAAAACCACTCTGTTCAGCCTTTGCTGGTCTGCTGGATCCCTAAGGCCAGATTTTGCTATATAAAGCAGAAGACATCGTTGTGTTTTATTTCAGACTGAAGTACATTCTCGGAGAGATAGCTGATGCGTTAACCCGTCAAGCATACTTATTGCCATCATGTTCAGTTGTATGCCTAGGCCCTCAAATGGGGAAAAGCCTTTGGAAAACCTGGGTTATAAGCTCTGGGACTGCTGTGAGGGGTGAATAGATGATTTGATCAGGTCAGAGGCTCTGATCTGAGACATGAAGCTCTGTCTGGCTCCTAAGGGTGGTCTTAGAGCAGGGTGGCAAAGTCACACCACAGTATCCCCATTTCACATGGGGATGGAGTTGCAGGTCCTGAGTCACCTGGGGACATCTGCAGCAGATGCCAGGACTGATTCTGCATCTCCCAGTGCCTCTTTCCTTTTCCTGCTTGGCAGGAGCTCTGGGGGCCAAGCTCACCCCATGGAGGGACTGAGGACCCCTTACCCATGTCTCCAGCCCTCTGTAGTTTGGTGGCAAGTGGGGTGCCAGGCAGCAGTCCCTTCCTTCCCATGAAGCATGGCCTGGCAGCTCCAATGCCTCCGTTACTCTGGCAACAAACTGCAATCAGACAGCACCAAGCAGCTGAATTCAGCCCCTTGTTCCAGGAAAAATGCTCTCATTGAAGCCGAGCCGGAGCAAAACCCTCCTGCCTTTATTCTGCTGAATGACACCGACACCCATTCGTGCACTTATCAGTTAGTGAGTGTGTGGCGGGGAGCAGGGGACGAGGTCCCCCTCAGAGGGGAACAGTGGGCACAGTCGCATCCTAATCAGGGCCACTGAGTCACTCTCCCCATGCCATGTCCCTGGCATTTGGAGTTGGCCCTAGGGGACAGGGAATGGTGGTAAGAGCGCAAGAGAGACTGGGAATGGATAGAAGGGGAAGAGATAAGAGCAGGGAGACCCACTAGCAATGCTGGGAACTGTTACTGGGGGTTCGGCGTCAGTGGGAAATGGTATTTCTGCCCTTATCCTGCCAGCATAAAGAAAGTCTTGCAAAGCACTTTTCTCTCTGTCTGCCTGTTTGTCAATTAACAACAGTAACAAAGGCACTTGTGGCACTGGGGATGTGCTGCTTCTCTGCGATCCAGGGAGCTGCCCAGAATGATAATTGGGTCCTTTTTCATTTGTTTTAAGAAGCTAACAGGCTACTGCACAAAGTAATTAACTGGACAGATGGGTACAGCAGAATCTGTAAACGTCAACAGCAACAATAATACAGTTTTGGGTTTTTTAAGGCCTTGTGTCAGCAGAAGGGCTCCAAGTTGGGGTTAGCTTTCAGGAAAGCAGCTAAATAAATGAGACTTAAAAAATAATCATCTTGATAGTTGCATGTGGTGCAGGTGTTTGATGATGGCTGCAAGGATGGCCCTAAGATGGAGGGGAAAGCAAAAAGGCCAGGGTTTTAGTATACCTCCTTGCTTGTATGCATATTTCATTTTGTCTCTGCAGAACGTCTCCTTTTTGTGCACCATAAAGGGTAGTCTCTCACCAAACATGTGAGAGGACTAAAAAAATATGATTGTTGCAGTAGTAAATCCCACCAATGGGTTTTTTAGGTTGTTACCTATACTCTGGGACTGTCAGATCTCTTTCAAGTTGTCTGTAATGGGTGATGAAAATGATGATTTTTGGTAGAGTTTGGTTCGAGGGGGAAGGCATGCGTTTCTCCCACATTTACTAACTAGTCCTTTCAAAAGTCTGTGCACTGCATGTCTTTTCAATTCTTGCCATTTGCTGGTTTAGTTACATGTGGGGTGTTCTTTCTTGGTGTTGAAGAAATGCTGGTCACAGCAGTAGCCTTCCAGTTGATGGCCTGTCAAACATGATACCAAAGGCAAATCAAATACAAAGTAGAGGGCATGGCTGTAGGCAAGCAGCTCATGCAGAGCTTGCTTGGGCGCCTCTGGATCATGCTGCATTGTGCAAGTAGTCTGACCTAAACAAGAGCAAAGTACCAGTGTTGATTTATAACAGGCTTTTTGTTCTGTGTTGCGATCCGTCTGTCCAACAAGACACAGAGGATGTTGTCCTCCAGCATCAGCATCCCAGGAGACGTGTTAAAACTTAGGCGAGAAGCCCATTTTCCCTGACAGCTCAGCGTATATCACCAGAACATCTATCCTCCAGATGAAATATTGTAGACATGGGGAAGGAAACTTGTTACAAATGTGTTCCTGCGCTTCCAGCCAGCAAACAGGACTTTGGGCTTGTTGGCAGTTCCAGGCCTGTTCCCACCTGTGGAGGGTTGTAGCTATGTCTGTGATGCTGAGTGGGAATCCCGGTGCTGGGGGCACTTTGCCATAGAGGGAATGGTTTGGTTTTGGGGTTTGTTTGCTTATTTGTTTGCTTTTAGCAGCATAAATGTGTTATGGTTATGTCACTAGGGCTGGACTAGTGTGGTTTATGGCATGGGGGTTATGGTAATGTCACAGTAAGCACAAAGTCACTGCAAAGATTCGGATACTGCATCCCAGGAGAACATCTTCCTCATCATCTACAGGCTCTTCCTTTAATTAGCAGGCAGGAACTGGGACAAATTGTACCAACTGAGTAAGTGGGGGCATATGGGGAAGGAAATGGCTAAAAACTGGTGTTGCATTAGCGTGGCAATCTTTATTAGGGAGAGAGGGTGAGTAAAACATGAGTTGACTGGTGTGCAGTGTCTCCTGAATTTGTAACGACCCTTCCCTGGCTGAAACACCCGCTCCCTGGCAAAGGCAGTGTAAAGCATTCGACAGATCAAACCCTGTCAGGGAAACAAGGACCAACAGCGGGATAACCTTGTCTAAATCATGTTTGGCAGTTAACTGTTTTATGGGATTATGATTAGGGCTTTCAATACATTGATGCCAGAAGCACCTTTCCTATGGTTTGTGCTTTTGGTTTCTTTTTTCTTGTAGAGGTACCTTGTTTTCCCTCCCCTCAGAATGATTTCTTCTTTCTTTTTTTAAATGTTGCATTGAAATAGGTGGTTTTCAGGGTTTTTTTTTTAATAGAAAAAGAAAAGTCCTGTCTTTCTCCCCTAAAAAAGAGGAGATGTGTTGGGCTGTTGTGCCAGGGATTACACATCCTCTGCAGAAGCAGGGCAGGGTGAGTAGTGCTAGCATCCCCCTCTCGTCCTGTCAGCCGGTTTTGGCTGGGGTCCTCTGCTCTGTTGCTGAGTCTCCATGTGAGCAATGGATTCATCATCTTCCATGTAACGCAACATCTGCCTGCAGACCTGGTTGCTACAAGATACCCTTGAGTTCAAAGTCGTCCAGATTGGGTACTCTCAGGGCTAACAGGCGAATCAAAGCTGAGAAGAGCAAAGGCTAGGCATAATTCTCCCTTAGGACAGGTTAATCTGTTTTTCCTTGCAACTTATTCAAAATCTTGTGGTTTGATCAGAGACCAGGTCTAGGACTGGGCATGCCAGCGCTCTAATCGTGTGGAGAGATTTCTACAGTTTGATGGTGATGTTTTAGCTTCTAGAATCTGAGATCCAGCAAACTCATGGGCTACTAGACTTCATATAAGCAGCAGGCCAAGGAAACAAACTTGAAATCCTTTCCAGCTTTGGTACCTGTAAAACCAGCTTTACAACGAACTGTGTGTTGTGGATGAATTGCCTCCAATTAATCTAACTGCTTGTTCTCCTTTCATGCAAAAAGCCTCCAGCCATTTGTGAGTGGCTTTACTGTTAAAAACAAGGTGATGTTAACAGGTGAAGTCCCATTTAGCTGAAGGCTCTTTCATAGGCAGATGGACTGCTGGCAGCACAGTACTAGTGCTGCATCCCTTGGATTTTTGTGCTCTGAGTCAAAATGTTCAGGTCACTGATTCATAAGATAAAAGACTCCCGACTTCAACATAACAGTTCTGCTACAAAGTGCTTTAGTTCATTATGGAAGGGTAATTAGTAGATACTCTTTCAAATCTGCTGAAGCTCAGGGCTATCAGGCAGGGAGCAGGGGTAGGTTGTGAGGCTTTCTGCATAACACAGGACACAAATCAAAGTGAAAAGCCCGTCCATATTCATTCAGAGGCCAGGCATGGCTGATCAGGAGGCAGGCTGTGCTTGTGGCGCTGCCTTGGTCCTGGCGATGCCAGCATGAGTTGAAAGTGGTCCTGGAGCTGAAGGAAGTGTACGTCTGCTTGGGATCCGCTCCAGAGCACCTGGAGCAGGGGGAGGGTGATGGGCAGTGCAAGCATTGGGTTAGAGGAGGGAAGCAGTGGTCAGAGACATGAGTGTATGCACGTAGCACTCTTGATGGGCTGCTTCTTGCGCACAGCACTGAGCTTTTTCTTACTATTCTGAATAGAAAACAACTAGTGAATAGATAACAAATGAATGGTAATATCCTAAGGAAGACATAGTACATCATGACAGTGTCTGGAATAAACCTGGGTCTGTCCACTGACACCTTTTCTGGGTGAAAATGTGGAGGAGTGTAGCCCAGTAGCAAAAAAGGGTCAGGCTGGGCATCAGCATCCAGGCAGAGGAGAGAGATTCTAAGCAGTTATTACAGGAAACTTCTTGAAGCTATTCAAGTGGAAAGGAAAGCAGTAAATTTTTATATGTAAAAATATATGAATAGTATAATCAACTGGAGCATTAGCTCGCAGGCTGGAAGCACTGCTGTGTCCCTGAATTGAGGCGCTTGCCTTCTAGGTCATGGGAACAATTACACTGGGGAGAGGAGGCAAATGCAGGTCATGTCCCCGCTGCTTGTCAGCCCTCTCTGTCTGCTCTGTCAGTTGGTGTGCAAACATAGGGCAGGGATAGCTGCTGACCATGAGCGTATTTGGCATCTTCCTCAGATGGGGTTCTCTTGTCTTGTCATGCTGGGAATGTATGTCTCTCTCACCCTGCAGCCTCGTCCCTGTGGGCAGAGGAACATCTTTTGTCTCAGCCTGGGGCTGACCCAGTGGGAGAGCACATATGACACAGAGCAACCTGAATTATCCCATCTGCCTCCTGCTCTGTGTGGGCTTGAGTAAACCCAAGAGAGTTGGAGGAAGCTCCAAAGCGGCAAAAATATATACATGGCTTAATAATTGCAGTTTTGGAGATGAAAAATGAAGTCACGTTCCTCCATCTCATGGCCTCTTTTTCCCTTCTGTGCTTTTTTCTTCTTGTTCTTTTTTCCCTTTTGTAGGAGCTTGTTTTCTATTGTACCTAATAAAGGCAATAGAAACTAAGTGTGTTACTTGAGGGGCTTGTGGGCAAAACTGGAAACTTCTTGGTGAGGGGGCTGAATTACAAAAATGATGAATTTTTGGAAGAAGGCCATTCTTTTGACACAAAGACTATTTGAGAAATTCTCCCCGGCTTTAGCTCTAATGTGTTTTGGCCACCATCCTGTGTAATCACAGTTCATTATTTCTGAAGCACGGATGCTGCCTAATCTGGAATATTCCTCACGTGAGAATGATGATGCCTCAGTCAGGTGGCAGCAGAGACCTGTTCTCCCCTTCTGACCCAGCTAGCAAGATGGGATGGCTCCCCTCTAAGCAGACATCTCAGCTCTGCAGGCATCTGGGAGCAATCTGATGGCTCAATGAAACACGGTGTGCTATGCTTGTCCTTCAGTACCCCAAACCTGACACAAGGTGCCTCTGCCTGGCTGGGAGTGCAGCTTGCCCAACCTCTGCCTCTGCAGCAGGGCCAGAGCAGAGTGAGAATGTGGTTTTCCTTTGACTCGTGGTGATGGGTTGATTATGCAATTTTAAAGCCCCTTCTAATTCTTCTTCCTGAAGCAGACATGAGCATTTTGCAAATGTTGTGAAGTACCAATGACAGCAGTACAATGCCAGTACTGTTCTATTTAGTTGCTTACTCTACCTCTCCTGCCTTCCCCCTCCCCTCAGCCTCCACTCCTCCCTGAACACCTGCCTTTTATCCAATTTGATTTTCACACCTCCTCCTGCTGCTGCTGTCCATGCCAGTTATCTCTCTGGTTATGCAATGGGTGTCTCTTTCCTTTATTGGTGTGATTGCTTTGAAGACTCCCATCCCAAACTGGCTTCAATAAGCCAGGCAGATCTTAGCCCAGAGCTAGCTCTGCCACAGCTTTCTTCTGTCTTGGAGGAAAACACCTCAGATCACCACAAGTACTGAGGTTAACTTCAAATTTGTGCTGAAGCCCTGTTGATTTTGATACAAACAAGTCCGTTCATCAGTTTGGGTGTGTGCTATCACCATACTAGTACAGTAGAGACAATGGCATACTGCTCCTCTGCAGAATTCTCTAGTGGTTGCTGTTGCGTGCAGCTGCTGTTGCAAAGGCTTTTAGTCAGACCTCTCGTATTTATTCTCCTCCTTACTCTGGCTAGGCCTGCAGAGACAGCACAGCAGCTGGAGAAGTCATCATCTGCTCTGTCTCAGGCATCACCAGAAGTGCTAATGAAGTTTCAGCTGAAGAACGAGGCAATTGCACTCGTACGTTCCCAAAACCAGAGCCAGATTCTCTTGGGCCCAGTGGCCTCATGGGCTGCATTTGGCTTGTGTGATCTTTATGACTCATAATGGCAAAAAAGGGAAGGACCCAGCATGAATCTACAGCTCCCATATGAGTTTGCATGATTGAAAGTTAAGAGAGGAGACAGAGAGAGTGATGTGCTCTTAACAGAGAAACCTGGGCTCGTTTGATCAGAGTAATTAATGTGCCAGTAGAGATGCCTGCTCAACCATCCAGTTTTTCAGAGTGCTGTTACCTTTTAAGCAGGGCTGGGAAGGCAGAGTCTGAATAGGAAAGGCCCCAAAGGGCAGTGGGTTGTGTACAACCTCTTCTGTGGAGACAAGGCAGAGTTCTGCACAAGTTACTGCATCCTTTCTAGTGTGGCACTGGACACTAAACTGAAAGGGAATAGGTCCCTCATCTATTGAGGAGAATCCCGTTTCTTATTAACCTTGAGGTGCTCAGAATCCTCAGCCAGAGATTTCCAAGTATTGTTTTTGCTGTGAGTGTAATATTTAGCACTTACATGAAATAATGTGATCCAGTCATCACTTTGATGTACTAATCTGGACAGGACAGCAAGGATTTGTAATCTGCTGCTGAGAACAGTGGTAGAGGAGGTGACACCTCCAGGGATGGAGAGGCACCCTGGGTGAGCATCCAGGACTGCTGTGTCTCCAGTCTGTTGTCACTGTATTAGTGATCTCTGTCACTGCATTGCCTCGTCTCTTCTGAGATCTGAGCTAGAGCAGCTAGCATGTGTGTTCTGCATCCCTCCAGTAACACCGGGTATCTCTGTGTGAATGTGTCTGCAGCCCCATGCTGATTTATTCAATAAAGGATGCAGTCCGAGATGATTATGAGGGACCTTGATCAAAAAGACAGAGGTTATCTGCACTGGGAGGAAGAGAAGATGGTGCCTGCGCAGCAGGGCTGTCTGCAGTGGGTAACCTGCCTTGCATTGCCACAGCGCCCTTTCTAACTGAGGAAGCGTGGAAGGGGGAGAATTGCCATCTTTTTGCTAGGATGAAAAGACAACAAAGTATGAACTGTCATAATTTAGTGGGCTCCTGGGTGAACTTGTATTTCATTTCGATTATTGAGTGCATTCCTTAATTGCAGCAATAAAACGGCACAGTCCGTCTTCTAAACGCACACGGTAGTGATGATTGTTATTTAATTAGTTGATTCTAGCGGTCGAGGGGTGAGCTTGGAATTACAATTGCAGCTTGTATTATTTCACTGAGATTGCCGAATTAATTAGGAGAACAATGGGATTCTTCATTGTTGGCATCTTAAGAACTCGTGACAATAACTTTAAAAGTGAAGGAAGAATAAAAGGCCATAATGGATTCTTCTCCTGACACCTGGAGCACTGCAGAGAGGCACGAGGGAACTGTAGTCCTTCCATTCCCTCTTTCCTCCTCTGCTGCCCTTCCCTGTTCTAGAAGATGAGATGTTTACAGTGAAGTTTCTAGCCTTGCTACAGAGAGAGCATGTTGTAGGAGAGAAGGGGCAGCTCCACCACCCTGCAGACACATGTATTTGGAATAACAACAGCAGCAGTGGGCTCAGCATCAGGTGCCGGAGCAGAGCTTGCCATTGGGATGACATGAGAGAGAGGAGTCCTACAGCATGGAGGGAGGAGCAGTGTGTACCTCTTCCTGATGTGCAGGGCTTGTCTTCACTTTGTTGTGTTTCCCCTTTGCTCCATGGCTGTGTGGACGTAGGGAAGGTCAGGCTCTGGGCAAGGAAATCTAGTGCAGGAGAGTGTTGCTGTGATGGATGTTGCTGGTGCAGGAGCTCCTGCCTGCTGTGGACTGAACTGCCCTGGGCTTGCTATCGCATCTGCAGTTTGCTTTGAAACAGCGTGCAGCGGCGTAGCAGTTGTAGTTCTTGTGCAGGGTGATTGTGTTCGCATCTGAGGAGGTTTGCTAATGGGATCTGGAGACCAAACCTTACATTATAAGACAAGTTCTCAAATTCCTTTGGCTGTATTTGATGTGCGAGGTTTTCACTATGACGAGCAGACAAAAGTGTGTGGATGGATCATTCAGGCAAAACCATCAGGAAAGACAAGGTAATTTAAAGTCAAACTTGAGTTGCTGACGTGGGTTAATTCCCAAGTATCATGAAAAAATAGCCCGTGGTGTTCATTGTCACACAGTATAATTGAAGCTGAGAGTAGATATTTATGTAGCTTATCAGAGTTTTTACAGAGTTGTAAATGTAAAAGCATAAATGAATAGAAAGTTCTATATTCTCGTGCTTCAGGATATGACCTAACTTAGGCTTAATGAGATTTGAGTGTGGGAACTTGACCTCAGGGCAAGCTGTGTCTGCTCTGCCTTTGCACTTTCTTCTCAAGTACTCAGTGCTGGCTGCTGTCAGACCCTGACAGCCAGACCAAAGAGACCACTAGTGCGTCCGAAGGGAGGCTGTGTTATGTTCAGCTTAATGATCTACTGGCTCTCCACCCTGGAAGGTGCTACCTTTAAAGGCAACCCACTGTGATGGCTTTGTGCCACTGAGATAAAATCAAGACAACCACATGCCCCATTTTCATTGCTGTGCTGGTTGAGGGCGATTTGCATCCATGTCACAATATTGGTTAAGGAAACAAGGTCTTGTTCTCTCCTGCCATCATCCAGATGCACTGGTTGGGAATGCAGGCTTGTGGGAAAGTGCCTTTCCCTTTGGGCTGCTAACGACCTGCAGAAAACTGTTCCTGAAGTGAGAAACAGAGAAGCCTTGAAGAACTGAAGCAATTTGCAGGTGTGCCATGAGTAATGGGCAAGAGGCATTGAGGTTTTGCTCTGAAAATGTTGGCTTTATTGTTTTCCTCTTTCTTTTTTTATTTTATTTTATTGAAAATGTGTTTCATATAATGGCCTTCTGGCTGGTTTGTTGCGATGTGGCTTTTATTGTAGCTGACTGAGTATTTGTGGGGTTATTACAGCCTTGCAGTAGAAGAAAACACAAAAGAGGTTTGCTCAAAATACATGGGGGGACATTATTATGTTAAAGTAATCATCTTTCCTGACCGAACTTGCCTTCCTCTTTCATGGGTGCTCTGCAGAGAGTTGTTCCTTTCTTGTGTATGTCTTTGTATTGTCAGGATTAATTTTTCAGAGGAAGAAGTCTTCATAAGCTGTTATCTAGTCCTTCCTTTTTAGAGGTAGAAGTTAGAATTTTTTTCTCTCCCCTGCAGAAATAGTGTCTTGAATCTACTATGTTGCTCGCTTTCTTCCCTTCCAGTGCCTGCTATCAAGTCTCTGTTTTCCTCTCTCCTTCTAGATGAGTGTTCTGTGTTGATTAGAAGTATTTTGAAGTAGGCTTCTTTCCTCTCTGAATATGCCTTTGTGGGAATTTGCAAGGCCATCTTAGTTGGGGAGAGCTCATGTAAGGCTGGTGCACTCAGAGCGAAGCAGCTGGTGTGGCTGCAGTGTTCCTGGGGCTGTTTGCCCATCCACAGCAGCAGCATCAGGGCTTTCATGACTTCCTGCCCTTCTTTCCCTCCTCTCTTCAGCTCCCGCATCCCCATACCCCTCTCTTTGGCGTGGCTTGGATCTCTCGCTCCTGACTCATCCCAGGGCTGTATGTAACCTGCCAGCAAGACCTCTTCACTCTGGCTGTGCTTCAGCTGAGCTTGTAGCCAGGCATGAGTAACTGCCTGTACTTCAGCATAGCCAGGAGCTTAGCGAAGGGGAGCTGCACCAGAGCAGGGCCTGAGCCACTGGGAAATGGGGCAGTGTGTGTAGCGCTGGCCCCCGAGGCCATCTTCCAGGTACCTTGATCTGCAGCAGTGAGCATCCCTTGTGGTAAGGCTGGCTGTCTTTTGGGGTATGGGAACTTGGAGGAGATGAGTCCATGGGCTGAGGAGGAGGGGAAAATGTGGGCAAGAATGTGGTAGAAATCTCTGTGTGTCCCTGCAGGTTTCTTGGGAGGGGAGAGAGAAGAGCTGAGTCAATAGCCGGACACTGGGGGAGCCTTTGGGAAGGGCAGCATGGAGAGGAGACTGCTGAAGAGCTGGCTGGGTGGGTTTGGGCAGACCTGTCCCTGTCAGGTCTGTCACTTTGACAACATCTTGGCAAGCTGCAAAATCTCATGAGCCTAAACTGTGGCCCAGGAGCCAGGGAGAAAATGTGTGCTCGTGTGTGCGTATGCAGGGAGAGGGAGGTGGGCTGTGGTGTGAGGGCATGGCAATGTGGAGTGCAAAGGATGGAGAGAACACAATTCTCCCTCCCCCAGTTTTGATGTTAGAGTGATTCAAGCTCTGTTTACTTGCATTTGAAGAAAGAAGCTTGTGGCATCAGCTGCTTCACTCAAAATCGGTTTGAAGTACAGGGCAGAAGAGTTTGCACTATCTTCTCTTTGCAGTCCAGCTTCCCCCTTCTCCTGTCCCTTCTTCACTTCTCAACCCATTTTCTCCCCTTAGCTTCTGCTTGTACCTGACAAGCAAATGTGTCTTCTCCCTCTCTGCAAGTACCTTTTCTTTTCCAATTCACTGATTTTTCTCTTTAGACTCCAGAACATCTCTAATCTCTCTTCCTACACTGATAAGTAAAATGAGTTCTTTTCCCCAGCCAGCAACAACTCAACTTGGACAAGGCTGAAGGGCAGTTTTGCTCAGGCTGTGATTGACAGGGGATCTTTGGGAAACTGTGGGCTGTGTTGATATATTTCCCTCTTTCCCCCTCCTTTCCTCTGGGAGTTTGCCACTTGCAGAAGAAAGGGCAACCGAGCTCCATTCCCAGAGTGCAAAGAACAAGGGGAAAGAGACACTGACCCGGCAGGGGCATGGGTGAGATCAGCCTTGCTGGGCGTTGGTGGTCATAACTCCATTGGCCGGGAGCTATGGAGATAAAGGAAGCTCATGGGAGAGTGAGGTGAAGAAATGAGAGCAAAAAGGAGGAGAAATAAAGAATGGCACCCTGGAGATGTGGAAAAAAGCCAAACAGAACAGAGTACAAGATACCAGGGAACTGACAGTTAATATACAGTCTCCAGGGGAGGAAAGGGAAAAGAAAAGGGGAAAAAAATATCTGTTTCAAAGAAGTAAGTGATACAGAAGAGAGTCAATGGTGCTGTGGAAATATGTGCGTCTTCCTGACCCCTAGGTTTTCTGCTCTTTCTGCTGCAGTAGTCCTAGGAGTCCTAGTCAATGCAAATTGCATCTTGCTGAGGACCTGAGGGAAACCCTGGTCCAGGAACTCTTCCTTGCCACCGTGGGGAGGTGCTAGGTTACACAAAAAAGGTGGAAGAAACACAAGAGCTGAAGCTGGACCCCGAACCAGGAGGCTGTTTGTGGTTACAGAGTGAAGCTGGGATTTGGGATATCTGTTTTTGCTGCAGGTTGGATTTGAACAGGGTCATCCTTTCCCCCCAGTAGGCACTGGCCCCCTGAGATCAAATGTGTACATGTTTCTGTGTCTGCTACTGCCCCCAGGAGGGACATCACTTTGCCCTTTTGTCTGGCTTCAAGCTTTACCTGGCACATTTTCTCCTACTGTCTTCCCGTACAACAGAGTTTCTGGATTTGCTGAGGCTTTGCCCTAATGCACTCCAGGGTCTGTTCCTCAAGGAACCACTGGGAGTTGTGCTTGCTAACTAGAGCTAAGAATGGCTTTCAATCTGTGCATTAAGTTCAGGTTTTGAGGAATAAAATGGATCTTGTGTATCCACTGATGGAAAACCTTGCGTTCTTCCTGAAGGCAGCCTCTATCCCCAGAAGCAAGAAGCCTAAAGACAAGATGTGCCAAAGGGGAAGAGGAGAGTAACCTACAAGACATGTTATTTCTTTGTCCTTTCAGTTGAGAGTTCCCTACAGCTCTAAACTAGAGCTGTTGGAGTGAGCAAGTTGTGAGGCATATGGTGACATACCTCACATCATTCTGGTCCCTGCTGTTCCTACCAGAAAAGCATTGCTGGCAATTACGAACAACTGCTGCAGCACTGCCTGCCTCTTGGAGGCTTCCTGGCAGCTGGATCTGTGGTCTCTGCTGCAGGAGCAGTGCTCCCTGCTGGAATGGCACCTGTTCCAGCCTCCCTCTTCCCAGACCTTCTTGCATGTGCAGAATTGCTTCCTGCCTCCTTAGCTTCCCATCTCCCAGCTCTCTGGGACTAGTAGTTGCTCTTCTCTTGATGTCAACGTACATGGCCCCTTCATTGTAATTGCCGTCTGCTGAATAATTTAGAGATTGTGTATTTTCAGCTATCCTTTCTTGGAAGAATCACCATTTAGGTTAATGGAATGCTTTAAAGTGGATGAAGCCATGGTACTAGGGAGAGACTGGGATGCAGTGGAGGTTCAGCTTGCTTAGTGCTAGAATTCGGGAGTCTAAGAGTTGGACAGAGGATATGTCCAGGTAGTTCATTCAGTGACAGATCAGCCACTGTCTCTTTTGACGGGGATATAGATGCAATGGTTCTTTTTCACTCTGTCTGAAATAGCTTTGTAATAACAGTAGGAGTTGGAGAGGCATTTTTATTGATTAAACAATTGAAGCTATTTGTCTTTACAAAACTAAAAAAATAGAGGTGTCTTTTGCTTCCTACATACACATTATCCACATTCATTATATGCAGCAGTCTCTGTAATCAGGCTGATGGTTATGATGGACTGGTTTATAACTCTGGATTGAGATGGTGTAATGTGAGCTGAAGTGCAGAGGAAACCTGATATAAATGCACTGAATAACAAGGATTGAAGTCGAGGCAGCTCATGAAGGAAGGGAGGGAGGCAGGCCATGTGCTGGCTTCTTGTAGGAGATGCGTGATGTGAGCAAAGAATTACTTTTGAAACGCCTGCTCCTATGCTCTCTCCCAGCGATGCACCAGTGATTTCTAAGACATTCCTTTGATCAGTCACTATTTCAGCTATTGGAAAATTTGTAGCTGAATCTGTCTCTTGACCCTTCCTGCTGATGGTAGTGCATGATTGCAGAGCGTCAGTGTTTCTCTGAGGCTAAGACAGGAGACATCTCTGGTATGTCTGTGAAGAAGAGGGGCATCTCTGACGCACACAGTTTATGCTGCTCTGCCTTTGGCATATAAGTCATCTTGTTTTGTGGCTTTCTCTGCTCTGCCTCTTGCTTGGTGCTATCAGTTTCTAGGTGGTACCCATGATGCGCCAGACCCAGAGCATTGATACAGATCTCATCTTTTGATGTGTGTGTTTGTACTACCTTGTTGGCAACTGACTGCTTGGGAATTATCTCTGAGTGCATTTACTCTTATAGATTTTCTTTTTTTTCCTTTTTCTTTCTCTTTTATTTCTTTTTCTTTTTTCCTCTTCTCCACGTGGGCACATGAGCATTTCTCTGCAAACAGGAGCATGTGTGTGATGGAGCTCAGATGCCTTTAGGCACATATGGACTTCCTGAAGTCAGCCACTGAATGATCTGGTTTGTGTATCTCAGATATGAGCGCTCTCTTACCTGTGCATCTGACTCAATTCCTAGCTTTGGGCTGACAAAAGGGGCTTATTTTGGCAGGCCTGCATTGCATTGGCAATAGCAAGGGCCCTTCAGGGGCTATGTTTCTCCTTTGTTTCACACTTGCACACTCCCTTACTAGGCTTCTCAGGTAATGACATGCAGTCCAAGAAGGGACTTGAGCCTTAACAAGAGTGAGGAAACAAGTGGTCTGTCCAGACAGAAGGGAAGCAAATTGATTTTTAGTGAATTATTAAGTGATAATTTAAATATCAACACTCGAGGCTGGCTTGTTTGTTCCAGTTCTTTAGGGCTTCTTTGTGAAGCTGTGGCATACAGATTGGAGAGAAACCAGTTCAGCATGAAATGTCTTTGTAGGTGTGTTTGTTTATATGGTTTATATGGTATATTAGGTGCACAATATGTCTGTGTATGCCACAGCCACCTTCATCTTGAAGAAGTGGAGGGCTTGGCTGAAAACACTGTGTGTGTGGCACATATGTACGCGTTGCTCTGTTCTCTCTGTGTGATGTGTTGAAGGATTATTGGATGTAAGCCCGGACTGGGACCTTATGAGACATGCAGTCCCTGCAATCACCTGCCTTGGTAGAACTTAGCAAGCACCATCTCAGAGCTGCTATTGGTTTTTTCCCCTTGTTAGTTTTTGGGAAGGCTGTTCTAGATCCTTGCTGCTCTACTGGATGGGAACGCCTTCAGAATGCCAGTCTAAATTAACTCTGAACTTGCTTAGCCCCATTAGTTTTCATGTCATTATTATCCTTGGACACAAATAGTCATATAGAGGAGTTGACCACTGAATTAATCTTAGCTGATAATTGTGCAGTACTGAGCACATCACAGTAACATGTATATGCAAGCTTACTTTGGCTGGGTTTTGCTTCAGACTCCTTTTCAGTGTGAAGGTAAAAAGGTGCCCTTGCCACTGCAGCTTTGTAGGGGGTGATTTACATTTCCACAGAGCCTCCCTTCAGAAGAACAAGGCAAACTTTCCCGGGTTAAGACGATAATGAAGAAAACCAAAAACAATTGATAAGAAAGAGGTATCTTGTGAAAATGTTCTTTAATGGAAAATGTCTTTTTTGATGTGAAAAGCTTGTATGTGTGTGAAGTAATATCACAGCTTTGATTTTTGCATGATTTAAAAACAATCAACTTTGTCATGTCCTAGATGGGAGGAAAGGAGTTTATTAGTAGAACAAAGTGGAATGCCTGCTGCTTTGGGTGGAAGCTGTCTAGCTTCTCTCAGAGGGCTAGAGGAGGGACTGTCAGTCATGTACTTCATGCACCTGAGGCCTGAGAAAAGATGGCTGGAAAAATGTCACCTTCCTATATCTGATACTTGAGAATCTTTTTTCATGTGAATGCTTTCATAAACCATGCTCTGCAAGCAACAAGTATGGTCAGGCCCTTAGCGCATGGTAAAGGGTGGCCAGAGAGACCATCTGTCCTGGGTGTGCTATGTTCAGCATGGAGACAGAATGACTTTGGTGATTGGGGTTTTTTATGTCATAGTTGTATGAGGACTTTTATATAGTTAGTTTAACTCTGCATGATTAATGCCAGTATAGGCATTTGCTCAGTAATGGGTGAAAAAAGTCCCTTGCCACAACAAAATTGTGAGCACTTTTGTCCCTCAGTTTCTTCCGAGCTGAGCCAGTCCTTGTGCTGTTTCCTCATCTCCTATACGGGAAGAAGAAACAGGGTGGTTTAAGTGGCATATGTTTCCGTGAGGTCAAGGACCAGCTATAGAAATCAGCTGGTGGAGGGCTGAGCAGGGGTACCAGCAGCCACTTTGTGTGGAGGGGTGAAGCAGAAACTGCCATTTGGCTTAATGTGGCTGCTTGCAGAGATGAGAGCGCTTGGCTGCCTTCCTCCTGCAGTGGTTTAGGGTTCATCGAGTTGTCTTTATTCTGCCACTGTGTCCCTTGATTCTAGTTTTGCTACCTCTGCCTTAATTGGGTACTGCAACAGTTCTATATGTTAAAATAAATGAACTTTTTACTGCAAAAGAGGAAAAGAAGGAAGACAGATGATCCCTCAGCAACAGCTGTTTGGAGAAAGAATCCCACAGAAGCTGCTTCCTTCACTAATTAGAAATCTGCTTTCCTTTAGGAAGGGTAACGTCTACATTCTTGACTCCTGTTCTTGCTTCTAATTACTTCTTGGAGAAATGAATAAAGACGCTGTTAAATATGTTTTATTTAGAGTTGCTGAGGCAGAGAATGTTGGGTGGAAATGTCTTCTGGAGATGGGAAGGAAGAAAAGGGAATGAAATAAAGATGTCAGATGGCACTCTGAATTTGAGGAAAGGGGGGTTGTGTTTATGCTGGCAAGAGCTGCAGGAGCACTGGATTAGAAGCATTGGTAGAGCTGATATGTGGGATCTTCTGGGTCTCTGGGGACAGGATGCTGTTCCTTAGAGAGGACAAATCTGTGAGGAACTGGTACTTGTGGAAGATCACACTGAGAGATTGCAGACAGCTGAATGGTCTTCTGCAAAGCCAGGCAGCAGACAGTTCCCTCTCCCCCTGCAAATGACAGCTCTCTTACACAGTGGCTTCTCTCCATAATTTAGGTAAAATACAGCAGTGGTTGTTGCAAATAACTGTGTCCAGCTAGTAGGGATTGAGTGATACTGGGCAGAGGAGCCTGTTGCTGTCAGGACGGATGCAGGCAGGCATTTAAGGATGTCGAACCTATCTATGTATGAAGTTGGGTTTAGGGTTACAGAGGTGTTACTGAAATGAGGAAACTGCAAGGAGGTTTAACACAGTTGCTGAGAGGAGCCTGTTGCAGGCTGTGGTGGGTGGCAGTGAAGGGAAGGTGCAGCCATTCTGCAGAACAGCCACTGTGGGAGGGGAGGAAGGTGAATCACAGAGAAGGCACCAGAACCTGCGTGGTGTGTGCTGCCGAGGGGCTCGCTGCTTCGCCTCGCATCCTGGCCTTCTCCTGTCTAGCTCAAGGCTTGTTTCTGAGGAAGAAAGCAAATAGAAATAAGCCCAGATACATCCATTCTAAATTGTCGTTGCTTACAGTGGGAATTAAGTATGTAAACCACTGTGGGATTCCAGCTTAGTGATTACAAGACAGAGGAGGCTCCTCAAGTGCTGTTTGTACCTGGTGAATAGAGCAACTTGTTGTCAGAAAGTAAATGTATCACAAAAGTGCTTAGAAAAATGGAACGGTAGAGATAAAATTCTAGAAAAGAGTAGATATATCAGTTTGGAATCTTGTAAAAAACATGCTTTGATTGTGTTCCATTAAGAAATAATTCTGTTTTGAAATGGATTTAATCTTTTTGGTATTATAAATACCGAAATTGGAGCAAAGCATTCAACCTGAAACCATCAATTCTGTGTTTTCCCTAGCAGCTGGAGAGTGCTCTATGAGGTGGAGGGTGGAGGGAGCTTGCTTGTGCTTTTTTCCGGTGGGTAAGGCACACAGGAGGTTTGTCAGTGTCCAGTGGCGGTGATTTGAGCAAAGCCTCTCTTTTGCTTAAACCATGACGCTGTCTTTTCTGAACTTTTAGAGCCTTGAGCAGGTGTTGGTTTGCAGTCCAGCAATTCAATTACTCTGGGCAATAAATTTCCAGGTGAGTGTTGGGAACTCCGTCACTTGAAGTACCAATGTTTTTCTTTTTTTCTCTCAGTCTTCGCAGTAGGATCATCAGCACTAGAAGTAATGAAGCCTGGTTTCTTATGGATTTCTTTGTCATGGTTGGATTCTTTGATAACTAAATAAGTGTGAGCTTTGCGTGAATGCCCCGGCTACAGAAAAAGCTTCAGAAAAGCTGTATTGTGTGTAAATTCTCTAATAAGAGGCAAGCCTGCTGTCCGTGAGGATGCTGAGAGACTGGCTATTGCCTGTCAGCTATTATGGTGAAACTTGAAGTATTTGAGGGAGCTGGCTCTGTCAAATGTAGCTGCAGGTGGCTAGCGGGTTCATTTATGGTTGTGGCAGGCTGACAGACACCTGCTTGGGGGAGCATGTTTCCATAGGGAAACAGGGTTAGAAGATATATAACTGGGTAAAGAACAGTTTGGAAGATGTGCCTTTGATGTGACCCTGATAGATTTGGTGGCATCATTTCTGGACTCTGAGAGGATGAAGGAGCTTTTTTTTCCCCTTAGGAGTTGGTTTCTTCTGGGAATGTGTGAATAAACATGTCCATTAGCATGGTGACAAACAGGACTTGGCATGCAGGGTGAATAAGCGTGGTACTTAAATTAAAACTGTTAGTTTACCATGACCAGTGGATAGGATTTAAACCCGTTGGTTCTTGTGTTTCGTGAGTACCATATCCGCAGTTACCAGAGGGTTAGTTAAATGGCATGCAGTGTATTCAACAAATTATGTCTTTTACCACTGTAGCTGCAATCTTCCTAAAATCACTTTGTCTTTTCAGTGTTAGTCATTTTCAGGAGAGTGCTTAAACAAAAGCAGTAATGAAAAGTGTATGTGTGTCTGGGCAATAAGATGGAAAAGGAGTGAAATATGCAGTTTATCTCTTACCCAGGAGCCACACAGAAGAGTTCCTGTCTGCAGAACCTGTGGTTTACCAGATGAATTCCCCCAGCTCTAAGAAGAAATAAGAATCAGGGGACAAAATCAATACGGGAGAGCTGAGTGACAAATCTTTCGGTACAAATAACAAGTGATAAGATGATAACTGGTAGCCCAGACAGGCAATTAACATGATTGGTTAAATTAACTGATGGCAGGGATCTCTCTTCTGTAGAGGTTTGCCTCTACAGAGACTTTGTGCCCTTTCTGAAGGCATGCAGGGAATAGCTGTGGAGGATAGACATCACCAGAAATTAGCGTGACATTCAAGCAGCATGGATGATTAATGAGAGTTTATTGCTTTTGATGGACAAATGAAGCACCTCCAGTTTTCTTGTGAGTGATGTTCAACTTTCTTTTCTCCAGTAAATGATTCAGCTGCTCAAACTTTTCTGAGAACAATTAGAGGTAAAGAGAGGGGAGAGAAGGGAAGAACTGGCCCCTCTCAGCTTGATTTATGATCCAACTCTTTTGTAACAAGATTTCCAGTGTTGTAAAATATTAAATACATCCTTATATTCAATATCACATTTTGATACATTTCATGCCTCATTTGCTACTGGAGTCAAGGACAACTTCACATTTTTCATGGCACAAGGCCCAGATTTGTCTATTTATTTATTTTTAATCACTACATTTTTCTTTTTTTACCTGTATCAATTTGGATTAAATCTTGGCAACCATAGCAACCTATTCCACTGGGTGGTTTCAGGTCTCCAGCACGTGGGAACTTTTTGGCTTGGCTTATCCCTGATGGGCTGCTGTGCAGTAACCACCTATAGAGGATCATGGTTAGCAGTGAATGGGGGAGAGAGATGGGTTTGCGATGAATTTTACATTGAAGCAGGCAGCTCTTTCCATCACTGGCAGTGTCACTGTTAAACAAAAGGCTATTTTGTTTAACATCACATGTGATACAAGGAGGGGGATTAAGTGGAATTTGCTGCCACAGTTAAAGAAAGATGCACACAACTCCTGTTGGTTAGGAAGGGCTCAGTATTTGTCTTTGCCTTGATCTGTGTGGGAGGTTTTTTGATTGTCGCTTCTCACATGGGGAACAACAGCTGAATCCTGTTGCTTTCTGTATCGAGCTACCAGTACACAGTGACTCTGCTTCTGCAGGTAGGAATGGCAGCTTGGGATGTGTCAGAGCTAGCGCTGCACCTCTGTACCTGGAACATGCACTACATCCTCTTTTAGTTATCAGGCCATGGGTGCATCCTTTTGAATTTTCATGTTAATCCAAGGAATTTTCATGGGACTACTTTAACAGCTGGGCTCTGTGGAGGCTGAGTGGTGATATGCCTGTGTTGGATAGGGGTTAGACTTCTTGAGGGAGAGATCAATTCTCTCTACCCTGAGTCCATCCCACTTAGCTTCACTGAGGTGTCTTAGCTCCTCCTTAAGTCGACATAGAGGAATTGGACTGTGTTCCCTCTGGAGGTGATATCTCAGATATGAGTCATCCTTCTGGGCTCTGGGTGTCTGTCTTTCTCTTTACCAAATCCTATTTTTATTTCCTAGTGGCAAGGTGAGTCCACTTTTTTTGTCTGAGAAAGTACAGTAAGAGCCATTTGCAAGTAACCGGAGCTCAAGAAGCTCTGCCTAGAAATAAGACAGACATTTTGAACAGTGAGAGTAATTAGAAACTGTAATATCTCCCCTAAGGCTTGTGGTCAATTATCCATGAATGGCAACTTTACATTGCCATTGGATGCTTTTCCTGAAAGATGTGCTTTAGCTGAAGTTGGAACGCGCTCAAGAAAGCCCATGGCTGGTTGTTTTGGAAGGGGGCCTGGACAACCACAGGGGTCCTGGCTGATCTGTAAGTGGGAGCTGGTTTACCAAAAGAGTTCGGTGTTCACAGATATTTTTCAATAAGCTCTTTTGAACTGCTCCAGCTTTGTCACAGAAGCCAAATTCCCAAGAGAACGGCCGTAAGACTTGGAAGAGTTTGGCTGGATAAAGATTTCAGAACTAACCTATTGGTGGTGTTGCCCTTCCAGTTCTCAAGAGTGCACATCTCCTTTCAGAAGTGGTCAGCACCCAGAAACTAAATCCTTTCAGGTTTAAGTGATAACATCTCCTAATGGGCAGGACCTTGGCTGCTTTTAGAGATCAGTCATTGCCAAGGCATGGCTCCCTGAAGGCCATTTGGCTTTGAACCTTTGTCTCATTGGCAAAGGAATCTGTGGAAGATGAGAGTTTCACAAATGATAAACAGGTTTTCTCTCTCATGAATCTGTACTGGAGAACTAAGACGTCGGATCAAAAAAGCTTCAAAGCCCTTCTTTTTAAATGAAAGTATCAATAGGAGTCAGGGGCCTTATTAGTTTAGGGGCTTTTAAAAATCCCACTAGGTGCTTATCTGCCTCTTTTGGTGGTTGATATGCTTTGAAAATCTGTCCCAAAAAATTTGAATCACTCCTGAAAGTAGAACTTACACTTCTAAATTACCTGGTTGCCTGAAAACACTATCCATAACATTGCCTTTTTCTAATAGCCGCATAAATTAAAAGCTTTTCCACATCTTGCTGTCAGCAGGCCCTTGTGTATGATAGGGAGTGCAGGAGTTTCACCCAGGCTGATTTTCTTATGATCCCCATGCTTTGCAAGTGAAACAAAATTTAGTGAGAGAACCTGCCTTTGTTCCCCTCCTTCCCATACAGCAAACTAATTGAAAACAACATGAATGTTAATGATGCATTTCGCATTTGGAAGTTAGAGGGGTGATTAATACATTGTACGTTGTATATTAACACCTTCTCAGGGGCATAATGAAGACAAAATATATGCTCTGAGCCAAGGTTGTTTATTTCGCGGTGTGTTTCCTGTGTTCCACCATCCCTTTGCGCATTGAAATACAGGCTTTCCAATCCAGAGGGTTTTGTTTCACAGCATAATTTTAAATCAATCAATAAACTTTTATGTCTTAATCCTTTTTTCCTTCCCCTTTCGATTGGATAGCTGAGACAAAATGCATGAAGTGAGTGGAGATGGGAGGAAGGCAGGAAGGGGAAAGAAAAGCTCAGAGGATGATGTGAAAGGCCAGTGGTGTGGCTGGTTCCTGAAGCTGTCACCTCTTGATGTTGGTGGAAATGATCTGTTATTGGAGAGAAGGGTAACAAAGTATAACCTGTTAGAGTCCAGGCAAAGATTTTTTTCCCCTCCTCTGCTCCTTGACCGATGGCCACCTCCAGAATCCTTGCAATGCTTTTTATAATTTCTGTGATAAATTGCTCTTGTGAAGGCTGTGGCATGGCTGGAGGCTGAGGCTTTTGATTAATCTGTAAGGCAGCTGGATGCACTGAATACATCCATGTGACAAGCAGGGATCACTCTCTTCTGCCCCCGCTTGGTTCTGGAATGGCAAGTGCTGTCATAATTGGGCTGTGGGGACCCGTGACTTCTGAAGCACCCATGCACATGCTTCCTTGTGCTTGCTTGTACTTTCAAAGGCATGTCTCCTTCCAGAGTTAGGCTGGGACTTGGGCACTGTTGTGGCTCCAGCCTTGCTGTCTGACTGTTCCAGCTTCTCACCTGTGCCACATGGCAAAACCTCTTTGCCTCCAGGAGGGCTTTAAACAGGATCCCAGGCCAGGTAACGTGTCTTTGGTAATGACTGGTGTCGATGTAGCTGATGCTGAGCACCTGCCTTAGAACCTGCTTGCAGCCTTGGTGGGGATTTCAGCTGATCTATGGATGAGCATAGATCTAGATGAGCATAGATCATAGATATTGCTCTATGGATGAGCAATATCCTGCTTACTTGGCAACTTTGCATTCTAGGGGAGTTCAATAGTTGCCAAGTTCCTCAGACACAAGAAGCATGGTCAGAAAACAGGAAGACATGAAGACTGCCAGGTGTATTGGTATTCATATGTTACTTCATGTGATAATATGGGTTTGGAGGACTGTTACTGTTAGTGTGATTTGTGTAGTGACATTGGAATTGATTACTTTGCTTGAGGTTTTGGCTAGGGTTGTTTATGATGTGTTTATGCATGTGCTTTTTGTAATTAAGTGTCTAGTTCAGTGCTTAGATGGAAACGTGGCTTCTATTGAACTTCTCATATATCTGCAGGGACGGTGAAGTTATAACAGGAGAAAACGCCTTCAGCCCTTTAGGTAGGAAGGCAGGACATTGTTGTTGCATGGCTTAAGTATCGGACATTGCAAGAGAAGGCAGTGGGTCTGCAAGCATATGATGGATAAAAACCTTAACACCAGCGGGCAGCTGAAGCTGTGTCTGAAATCTCTTAGCCCAGGGAGCAGAGCCTCACAGCTCACGCAGATCACCACTGTCTATGAGCAGGCATGGTGTTTACCTCTTCCCGTAGCCTCATGGGCTTCCTGAGGACCCTAAAAGGTGATGAGCATCTGCAGATCTGCACCCCTCAGACTGCTAGCAGTGATAAGCTCTGGGAAATGACTATTTAGCACGATCTGGCCCCTAAACTGTAATATTGTCGTAGGTGGAAGCATGTGGTGGTGGCTGATTATGTAACTCCAGGAAAAAAAGATGATCACACGAGCTCTAACACGTCTATAATTAAGCACAATGAATGGTTATAAAACAACAAACACTTTAAAATGCTGTTCTTGGCCACAACTGAATTATTTTCCTCCATTGGCAAAGTCATTAAAGGGGAAGGTGGGGGGTGGGAGGAGGGAAGTGTGTTTGTATCAATCCACTCTGCGTGTTTGAAACCTTTCTCTGTTATTTTTTGATGAATGAAAATTAAAGCCTAAGAATGGGTAGAAAGTCCTGGCGAGAATGGCTGAGTTTCTCTTGCAGCCTCTTACTAATACCTGGCACTGCTCTTGCCACTGGTGTGGTGAGAAAGAATCCCAATTCTGATGTGTTTTTCAATGTGGAAAGGATCAACACAAAGTAGTTACTACGTTGCAAATTCAGTGTTTATAAACTTTCAGAACAGTAATGAATGGAAATGTGCTTGATTTATTAAAACAAGCAAAATGTCTTCAGAAATTAACTTACTTTTCCTGTTCTTGATGCCCTTAACCCTTTTTATCTGCCATTAAGCCACATGTTAGCATGAAACTAGCTTTGTCTCTGTTCTGTCTGAAATGATGGTAGGCTCAAATTAACGGCCTCAAGCTTTTTGATGGCACGTTCTACCTGATTTGCTTGGCTCTGTCTCCTTGCCTTAGGAGCAGTATCCTGTGGCTGTGTATATGATCTTAACATGCTGTGGCTTGGCTATATCTTAAATGGCTTCCTTGTTTGGGTCTAATTAATCTTCCACTAGTAAAACAGCTCAGAAGATGCAGCTACAGATTTCAGTAGCCCCAGATAGAAAGATCTGAAGTTTAGAGTGATGGTACCAAGAAAAAACATGTCATCTTTCGGGATTGTGTAATAGAACAATTTTATCCTCCTTGTATAATTTTCAGGCCAGCTGTGGTAGGAGGCAGGATTTACTGCTGCTCCTCTCTGGCAGGCAGGGTCGTTCCCCTGACCTTCTGCTCTAGCAGACATTCGAACCTGGACATAAATCTGAGGCTATTGCTTCTCCCAGGCATCTTGGTGATCTCACTGCTGCCTTGTGCTCACTGTTGCATATCTGTCTGTCTGCCTGCCTCTCCTCTTGTGCTCAGATCCCAGTTTTGGGGGAGTCATGGAGCTGTGTCCTTGCTTACCTGCAGTTTGCAAAGTGCTGGAGAGACACAGGGGGAAGGGTTATGCTTTCACAGTTTGGGAAGCATATCTGGTGTGTAACCTCATGTGGCCTGAACGGGTAACTGGCTGGGACTGGGTTACAGTGGACTGGAAAAAGGAGATGGTGCAGAAAACTCCTGGAGATGGTGCAGCGGCTGCCAAGGCTTAGGTACCATCTATATCCTTGAAGTTAATGATTATTTCTTATAAGGGGAACCATTTTAAAGGTGGAGGTGTAAGGTCCTGAATTGCTCAGCTGCTCAGAGATTTCCTAACCCTCCTTTTTTGGGCACAATTGGTGTTTAATCCTTCTGTGCTCTGGAACAAGTGTCTGAGTTGTGCTGCACTGGTTGCCAGTGCTCAAAAGCCTGTAAGAAATGCTGATGGAATTGCTCAGTGATCTTGAGATCAAATGGGTTGATCTGATGACCACATCAGCAGTTCAAGTGTGCTGTAATGGTCAGCCAGGAGCCATAAGTGACTGTTCTTACAACTGTTCATGTGCAGAAGTTTCTGTTTTACACCTTGATGCAGCAGCGCAGAGTAAATCCAAACTGTCATAATCCGTAAGCGTAAGTCCTCATGTACAGCCTCTTTAGCAGGCTGCAAGAGCTGCTTCCAGAACAATTACTCAGGCAATAAGGAGTCCCTAGGTTCAGCTTAGTAATAGCTTGTAATGACTCCCAGGGAGTGATTTCAGCCTCTATTATGCTCCTGGCCATACCCACCTTCTACAGTAGTGTCTGTGGGGAACCACATCTGTATCATGAGCAACCTTGTCCCTTGTTGAAAAGCTGAATGCAGTGCTGTTGGTGGGGAGCACAGGTATAAATCTGGGGAGAAGGGTGGTTGCGGAGGTAGAGAAGTATGTGTCTTATGTCATGGAGTTGGGCACAGCATGTGGAAAACAGCACTGGGGTGAGGAAGAGGCAAAAGGCAAAGTGCTGGCTGACTGAGCAAATAAGGGCACAGATCTGTTTAGAAACCTTGATCAAAAACTTCGGGCTCAGAGACTCTTAAGACCAGGATGGAGGCTCAGATCAATAGGCTTTGAATGAATTCCTATAAAAAAGAAGAATTTGGTTTTGACTTTATAGGCACACTGCAGGAGAATTGAATCCATTGTCCCCAAAGGAGTCGTTCCAGCCCTCCTCCCATCAAGATACGCAGGCATTTAAAAACCTGCCAGGTTTAGTGGGGTTGGAAAAGCAAAAAATGTGGGGGAGAGGCAGAAATTAAACCACAAATGTTCATAATAAAATGATAATAGAAATTGAGGTGGACAGGGAAGACGAGATCATCTGAATTGACTCTCAGGAGACCAGTAACTTCCTAGGGCATTTTAGGCTCTTCTCAAGTCTTCACCTGTGTGCTGCAAAGGCCGGTGCATGCTGAAATCAATCCATTGTTGGGGTTTTGGCGTATTTTGGTGTCAAGCCCTGTGATTCCCACCCAGGCAAATGCTTGAACGCCTCCCACCTTTTGAAATAAGGGTCGTCCAAGCCTAAAAGCCAGGCACAGAAGTGAACTTTCTGATGGCAAGCACGTGCCCAAACGTCCTGCTGGAGCAGGGCCATAGTACCTTGCCTTTTGTCAAATCAACCTTCTACAAGCTGATGTTCTTGCAAATAAGTAGGTTTTCCACCTTGAAGCTGAGCTCTCTGTGTGTGTGTGTATGAGAAGGTTACTTTTTTAATAGTTGTATTTCATTTTTCTGTGGTGCTTCTTGTCTCTAGCTCTCAAATCCTCTTCAAAGAGGGGTATGACCTTGTCAGCATATGCATACCTTGCTATGTGCTCCGAGAAAGAGTTGAAGGCATCATCTCTCCATGTAAGGAGTCATTAAAAACAACCTTTGAATCCATGTTGGGACTTCCAGGCAAGCATAACTGGAAATGACAGTTTCCAGTTATGGAATATGTTATATGGCATAACTGAAATGGCAGTTTTGAAGCTGATTTGGATAGATCCATGCAGTACCAAAGCAAGAAAACCTAGTGGGGAACATTTCCAGTTTTATAGAGGGGGAATTAGTGGGAAGAAGAGGCAGTTATTTCAGGATAAGGAACAGGGCAGTTGCAGAGCTAAAAATGGATTTCTGGAGTCCCAATTCAATAGACCAAACTATCACGCTGTGTGTGTTATCTTTTACAGGCTCACTAGCAGGCACAAACATGTACCCACCCACACAGTTATAATCTCAGTTTGTGTCAGACATTGCTGATGGGTGAACCCTGAAAACTCCACAAGGCAATTGTAGAGGCATTGCCAAAATTTCCCTGGCTGTTAGTCTAAGAATGTCCGCCCTTTGGGTCTACCAAACTGAGCTGGGAACCCTTGGAGAAGCATCTGTTACTTCTAGCAGCGGATTTCCTGGGAAGTGGATTCCCCCACAGACTGTTGAGCTGTGATTTTGTCCCTTCCGGTCCCACACAGAGCTGAAAGTGGGAATGAAACCATGAAACTTGTGCTTCTTCCCCATGAGCATGCATAAATCTGGGTCGCATTTTGATGGGGGCATCTAGAGCATGCAGGGAAGACTAGATCCTCTTTATACTTGTCCAAACATGCCTTGTTGGCCAGTGGATCAGGTACTGCCCAACTGAAACTATGTCTGAATGCACTGGCAACGCTTTGATTGGGGTTTTTTTCCTCTTGGACCTGCTGGACTCCTTCAGAGTCAACCACAGGCTCCCTTTGAAATTCTAGACAAGTTATTTTGTCTTTGAATCCTGGTTTTCCCTTCTGCAAAGTAAGGATGGATAATGGTACCGAGGGGGTGTGAGGAGAAACAGGATGTGAAGCTGCGCTAAGGAGGGGTCCTTGCATCTGTTGTCTTCTGACTCTTGCTGGTGGCAAGGATCAGATTTATTTGGACATGGCTGTTTAGAGAGGGCTACTTAGGCTCCTCTGTAAACCCCAGCAAATCTGCTGTGGGATGGAAGGCTACTTGACAGCCATTACTGCCAAGCTTTGATACTCTATTTACACATGACAGAAATGAATTGTAGACACAGCGGATGACTAAACAGATTAGTTACCACATCGTTAATTACCTTCATCCCAGCACTGTTCTGGACAATGCTCTGAGGCAGAACAGTGACCTGATGATACCAGCGCTGTGTTGCCTGTCCTGAGCTGTCAGTGGGAGAGTTATTAGAATCGCTTGAACTGGTAAATCACTGGCGACTGCTTTTGTTTGGTGTGAGAGAGAGCATCTCTGTAGAAGAAAGTTGCCTTTCATAGCCCATTTGGTTTGTGTTTACAGTGAACGATCGGAGTGACTTTCATATGTCCTGTCCCACTGTGGAGGCGAAGAGGAACGGCTGAGCTGACTGCAGCACAGGACAAAAAACCCCAATGAATTCAATGGAGATGAGGGTGTTGTTAAAAGATGCTGTCTTGTTGTTTTACTAAATATTAGTCTTTGAGCACTGGCTAAAAACTTAAGGTGTGACATGTTAATGGAAGCATCTTCTAGTGAGCACAGCACTGCATTGTGAGACCTGGGTTCTGTTTCAGGTTCCCCTCCTGACTTTGGCTTGCTGTGTGGAGCAGGGATTGTCTTGGTTTGGATGACAGGAGCGTAGTATTTGGGGACAAGGATTTTATCTGGAGCCTTGAAGATTTCATTTGGAGTGCTGTTGTAGTTCAAATAAATGACAAAGTCCAGCTAGGCAGAGGACCAGGGTGTGGGTTTACTGGGGCTAGAGGGAGGGAAACCTTCCAAATGCAACTGGAAGAATGCTGCTCCAGGTTTCCAGCCTCTGGGTTATTCCTGGACAGAGCTAATGATGATATATGAGTCTTGCAGAACACTCTTCATGCTGACACCTCAAAGCCCTTTACTGAAGAGGTTTGCAACATTATTCTCGCTAGGTACAGGTGGTAAAATTAATGCATTAAGAGAGCAAATAGTTTAGCCAAGCAGCAGAGCTGGGGATGAAATCTTGGTGTCTTGAAACAGTGTCATGCTTTGCCTCATAGGAGCTATTAGCTTTTCCAGCTCTTGGACTTTGCTGGTGCTTTGACTACTAAGTTAAGCCCTGCTGTTCTGCGAGGTCAGCAAACTTATACCTCTTGTTCATGCATACTTGCTTGCTTGTCTGTTAGCTTCCGTGAGACCCCATAAAGTGCTCCTAACCCTATCTGCCAGCATCTGCTGTGTGCTCACAATGACAAAATCAAACACAGGCTTATCATCTTCTTCCTTCTGCTGAGCAGCTGCTGTGAATACCACATGCCAGTGCTTTAACTCTCCTAAATTGCTCACAAAGCCTGGGCAGATGTGTTGAAAACATTTTAGGGCTTTTTTCTGGGCATGTTAGGGCTGCTGCAGCATCTCTTAAAAGCCCTGGTAAAGAGTGAGCCCTGTGGCTGTTTTGGGACATGGCCTCATGCTCCCTGTAGGGTCACATCTCTGCATGCAGTGTAGCCTGGTTCCATTGTTTGCTAGGGAGTGACTGCAGGCACACAGGCATCTCTTTTCTTATTCATGGCTCTAGGGTAATCTGGGATATAATCCTCAGATTAGTATGGTCAAACCAAGCTTAAGGGCTGAATTATATCAGTGGGAGAGTCCAACACATTGGCTGCTCCTGAAATGCATCTGTATTTCTTTTTCCCTTTCTGGTTTCTCTCCCAGGGCGCAGAGCAGCTTTATGTCCCTCTGCCTTTCTCTGTTCCCTGCCCTGTCTCTCTCTACTGTCAGCAGTTGAAGCCTGTTTCTTGCAGCTTGTATTTTTATTCCCATTTTCCCCTGCATGGATGCTGGTAAGCCATTTCACACCAACCCAGGTACCTGTCAAGTGCATACCTGGCGCTCTCCCTCCTCTTTGGCTGCAGCTAAAACTGTGCCACCCTCACTCAAGCACATGTGTTGTCTGCGGGCATTTTTCTCATCCCCCAGGCTGGGTTTGGTTCTCTTGCTGTTGGCTCAGCTCCCTCAGCTTCTTCCTCACCCCAGGAAGAGTTGGGTCTGCCACCAATGCAGAGAGCCCGGGCTGTGTAGGTGGTTGCCTCTTGCCTCTGCCGGAGCGCGGAGCCGGAGGTGTGTGGGAGAGTGCGGGCTCCGCATCCCTCCTGTGCGCTCTGTGTTGAGCTCTCCCTCCCGAGATGTTACCGTGCAGCACACAGATGGCCTGAACAGTTTGGGGAGCAGACTCTCTTCATTTGTGTAAAGGCAAATAGGCTTTGAAGTGACTAAACTGCTACAGCAATAGTGACAGGGGAATTCAGATCTTTCTGCGGGGTTTGTTCTTAGGCTTCGTTCCTTTACTTGCAGCTACAGGCTTTGGCACATGCAAGGAAACCTTCGGGATGCACTTCTCCAGTGGCATCCCGAGCTGCCTCTGACTGCAACAGCTCTTGCAGCTTTGCTCTGGACTGTGGCATTGTGGCACAATTTGTCCAGCGTCTGCTGATGGTCACTTGGAAGGGGATACCAGCTCTCTTTTGGGAAGCTTTGTTTTTATTAAGGAGCTTAAAAAGTCACTGGGGTGGAAAGAGCTATTTCTGCCCTGTGGAAAATCCCTGCCATTTATTCTGTGAGCTAACGGTCAACTTGGCAATCTCCCCTGTTTAGATAAAATATGAAGCCTTCCCTTTTCTGCTGTAAACCTATCCTTGCTGGACCACTTCTTGGTGGTTCAGCATGCTTGTAGGAGGGAGTAATGGATTGAGGAGGCTCTGGTGCGCTTTAGGTTTCTTGCTAACTTGGAGGTTTTGCTTACATGCCTACTGTACGTGCAGAGATTGCTGCTGCCGACCACGAGCTGATTAAATGCGACGCATAGGAGTTAAAGAGAGCTTGAGATTACCACTGCAGCTGTGATGGGCTGACAGGATGTGGCACAGCCCAAAATTCTAGTCAGGCTAAAATCAAATTAAAGTTTCCCAGCATGATATTTTAGGAAACGGGGGAGCGGGGGGAAGAGAAGGAAAAAGAAAAACCCAAAACAAAAAGGCCCCCCACAGAGTTCATCTGGTGGATGAAGTTGCATTAAGCGAATGGAAATTAAAGGCTTTTCATAGAGATCTTCAGTATAATTTGATGGAAGACTTTAATTATTTCCAAGTGCCTAAGAAAAGGAGCTTGGAAAGATTTTGGAGGGGTGAGCTCTCATAAAGATATCTCTCTTCACAAACGTTTTGAGCTGTTGTTGGACTGAAAAGCTGCTGTCAGCTCCAAAAGAGGGATTTGAAAATCCTGTGCCCCCATCCTCCCCAGAGACCAATTCCTGCATAAGTGGCAGTCAGTCTCATAAAAGAAGGCCAGGGAGCTGCGAGGAGGCGGGTGAAGAAAGAGCAAAGACTTCAGTGCTTCCAAGCAGCTCTCTTTATCAGCCTTCACAGGGCACGTAGGATGAAGAGGGCTCCTGGCCATTAACATGAAGACAGCAGGATGTGGTTGATTTGGTTCTCTCTTGGCATTTGGACAGCAGAGCCAGAAAGAGCATCTTCTCCCTGGCACCCCGGGGAGATGGTCCATTAAAGACATAATGCGAAAGTTGTCATTCATCCAATTCTTGCTTGGACAGCCCAGGAATTAATGGTTCTTTGTCTAGTCTCCAGATTGACATAAATTCAAGTATCTGGAGACCGTCCATTCTTTCCCTGGGACTTGGATGCTCTTCTCCTGTCTCCAGCCTGTTCACTTTTAGGCAGAAATGTGGCCTCTACACGCTCTAAATGTTCAGTGTCTTCAACTCCTTTCCTTCCCCAGTCATGCTGTTTTGAGAAACCCCTCTCTTCTTCCACATGCACCTCTCTAGAAGGTGGCCTGATGGTGTTGCAAGAAGCTGCAGGAGGGCAGGACCATGCCTTTTGCGGATGCAAAAATGGTCCTGATGTTGATTTGTCCATGTGAGGCTTTGGAGGGGTGTATGTGCCCTACTAGAGACTCACTGTGTCCCCTCTGCTGTGTTGGATCTCCTCTGCAGGGGTGCTCTGATGATTAACATGGCCAAGGAAGTTCATAGCAAAAGAATGGGAAAAACATAACCAACATAGCTAAAATAGGTGAGATGTGGGATCCATTCCTAAGGCCCACACTATATAGCAGAAGGGGGCAGGTGCTCATTTCTCCTGCCTGTGAGGATGGGTGTTTGGCAGATAGCTGGCAAAAAGGCAGTGTTGGTAGCCATGGGGATGAGAGAAGGGGAATGCTCAGTTGCAGCTAGGAGCCAGGGCAAAAGAGATAGACACATATCTAACAGGCTGCACCAGGCAGATGAGCTGCCTCCCTTTTCAGCAGCCTGCAATCCCAGCTTATGGGTGAAACGGTCCCAGAGAGGGAGCCGCAGGGATAAACATCCACACCAACTATCTAGAGACATTAACTCCGTTCTTAGGAGGCTCGAGTGACTGCAGAGTGAGGAGAGGGAGAAGGCACTGCAACTTCAGAGAGAAGTTTGATCTGAAGGAGCACTATGTTTGTTCAGCCCTTCATGAGCAGCTTCCTGGATGTGCTCTCAGGTGGGGTCCTGTAGGGATAGTATATCTGAGGCTGTTCAGGGCCAGAGTTAAACCAGCACTTCAGTGATAGGAAATGATGCCCTCTTTATTACTGAGAACGTTTTGGGTTTTTCCCCCTTGGTGTATCTGAGGCTTTCTGCACTGATCATTCTTTGCTGCATTTTCTCCCTAAAGCTGCTTTTGAAGGCAAAGGAGTTAGTGTATTGCACTTGGCCAGGCTCATGCATTGTGTCACTGCAGAAGTTTGGGCTGTGCGTTTAACCATTTCTGTCTGGTGCCGGTATCTAACCACCTTCCTCCCACATCGCATCTCCTGCGCTCTGCAGGCGCTCGTGCTGACGCACGCTGGCGTCACTGGGTGAAATCAGAGCCCCTCATGAACCCCGTGGGCCCCCGCAGACGACATTCAGATCAGTGGCTGAAATCCAGGTGTGAAATAGCCTTCCAGATTGGTGTGTCATCTCAGCACAAGAGTTGCTTCGGTAGAATAGCTGTTTGAGAGCAGACAGCTTCCTAAGCGATATGTCTTTACCACTGCAGCTGTGATGGGCTGACAGGATGTGGCACAGCCCAAAATTCTAGTCAGGGACTATTTGTATAACAGGAAGCAACTGAGGTGATGGCAGTTGGTTTGGCTTTTAATTTAAGGGTTTATTTGCACACACCAGGCTGTCCTTGTTCTGTTAATAACGGCATCTGCACGCTGGGGTCACCATCTCCCTGCACTCTTGGAGGATTCATTGTTTAAGCAACAGTATTTGTTAGGGGTGGCAGAGAGAAAATGGCCCCCTAATGTTAGTGATTTACCTTCTGGCAAAGCAGACTGAGACATGGAGGGGAGCAAGAACTGCTCCTCGTGGTGTTGGGGAAAAAGCTCAGGCTGGATGTCTGATGAGTGACTGCCTTCATTCACCTTCAAAATACTGAGCGTTATCTGTCCCTCTGGGTGTTCTGTCCCTCTCCCACCAGCAGTGTCTAAGCTACTTTTGGAAAGGACTAATGTGGAGTTTAGCATTAATAGCTTTCCTTTTGGAGGCAGGAGAAGATGCAGAGGCTGCCAGGCTGCCATTTGACAGCAGTTAGTAACGATCAGCTGGGCTGATGGTTACTGGGCAGCTGGAGTAGTTGGAAGCCTGCTGGGCTCAAAACTGGTTCAAAATGAGTTGCGCTGGATCACAACCGCTCAAAACTTGCTTTGCTTGGAGTGTATCTGAGCTGAAGTGAATCCCAGGGGGTGAAGGGAGAAAACCCAAGTGGTTCCTGTGAGCTGGGGAGTTAAGGCAGTCTGGTGCACAGTTTATGCTGCATGAGTTCAGTCAACTCTAATTGATGATTTTCCCTATATTTGGAGCATGTATAACAACTTTCCTTTGTGGATTCCTGGCTGTCTAGTGGGAGTTGAGCTAAGATTCTATGATTCTTAAATGTGCAGTCCTTTCCTCTGTGGGGAAATCTCTCTCCTCTACTAGACTATTATTTTGTTAAACTTATATAAACTGACAGTTTTGTGCATCTGCATCCCCATGAAATTGGGTTGGATACTGGACATCATATTCCAGGTTGATTACAGATGGTCACATCAATGGGTATTAAAAGCCTAACTGTGTAAGCTTTGCTTTCTTTGGTATTGAGAACAAACCAGAAGTGTCTGGATCAGAAAGCAAATTCAGGATGTCAGATGTCTGAGTCCTGTTGGCTCATCTGGCCAGACAGGCTGTGTGAATATGGGCTTAAGGATAAGAGCTGCATTAGAGTATGGTGCTGGAGTTTGGATGGCTTATAGGTCAAGATGCAAACATTAAACTTGGGCTAAGGCTGGTTAATGAGGACAAATTATGCTTATAGCTTGAAGAGAATGATGCGATCAGGGTTTTCAGAGTGCACAGTGTGGGCATAAGTTAGTCCCTTTGTACTTTCCTCATTTAACTGGAATTGATGTTAAGGCAGTGATGAAAACAACTGAAAAGCCAACTCTGGAAAGAGTTGTTCCTTGCTCGGTTTGGAAATTGGATATTGCTGATGAGGATGAGTGTTCTGGGAGCAGTTTTGAGAATGCTGTTAAGTCGGGAGCACAGACAGACTGATTATAGCTAACTTGGAGCAAGAGAAAGGCAAGGTGGTCAGAATGGATTTGTTCTGTGGACAAATTTGTTTTTCACACTGAGACAATGTCCTGTGCCTTTGTGGGCTTGCGTCTTATGCTTTGTTAATGAAGTCAAGTGATCTTTGCTTGCCGCACATTGAACCCCTGGATAAAGTCTGCAACTGTGGTGTCATTCTTCTGCTTATACCACACTGCAGATAGGAAGGGACTTCTTGTGCTCAAGTAAGAATGGGGTAAAGGCCTGTTAAGTATCTGCGAGATTTATCCCATGCTCAATTCTTCACAGTGATGGCAAAATGCAGGCTCCATTTGAATCTGCCGTGACATTCTTTGCAGAGTGTGGGGTTTTACTCAGGGCTTTCCTCAGGTTAGTCTTCATGGCAATTCAGAAGTGCAAGTCCCAGCAGCACTTTTAGATATCTCTGCCCTCCTATAACATAGAAGAGTTTGGATCTCTTGCAGGAGTGACTCTGTCTGGACAAGGTCTCTGCATGTGAGCAGGCTGATGGCATTTGGCTTGCTGAAGGAGGAAATGGTAAATAACTTAGGCAAAATGGTATGTGAAGTCTGGAGCTGTCCAGGAATTGTGTATGTTATGGCCATATCTGAAACAAAGTAGGCAGGTATTTGAGAAACAAACGATAAACCAGACGTAGGGCAGTTATCTTGAGGCTTATGAAACTTGAGTGGTGCTTTGTTTAAAAGTACTTCTTGTCTCATCAGGCAAGCTGCTCTGTGCCCATATTCTGTTACGCAAAAGGCTCTCCAAGCCTTAGAATAAATACATTAAAGGCCATGAGACAGAGAGAAGAGGATGGTGAGAAATTGAGAGGTGCCAGAGCCAAGACTGTGGAGAGCAGCCATGTCTCTTAGTGAATTCTCTGTGCTGTCACGAGGGGAAAAGCTGAGCAGCTTTTTGCCAAGGAGATGTGTGTATGATTTCTCTGGGTTTGTTGTTTTGGTTTTTTTTTTTTTTGCCCAGTAATACATCAACAGGCCTCATAATAAATTTCCTTTTGTGGGCAAACATTGCTTCCCTTCTGCCCCTTCCATCATCACTGCTGCAAAGGAGCTCCTCCTGCTGAAACGGAAAGGTCGAGGGCTCATTTCCCAGTGAGGGAGGTTAGCAAACTCTGCCCCCTCCTGAAACATCGTATGCTTGCACTTGGTATGGGTATTTCCCATGTGACCAGGACCTCCCACCCTTCCCTACTGCTCCTTGATGTGGGATTTGGCGTGTTGTTTCAACAGCAGGGGAATAACGCCAGAGCTGCCCGTTCTCCATCCCTGTGGGACCTGGATGTTTCATCTTGGTAACACAGTAGCACTGTAGCTCTAATTGGATGATCGTTCTTGTTAAACTGTTAATCAAACACATAGGTTTCTGGTTTGAAATCTTTCTTCGTCACTTATGCCACAAGCAGGATTAAAAGCTTCTCTCATGCAAATTAATGCCTTTTCAATGCGACATCACTTACTAGTTTGGACTTTGGTTCTGCTTTCCTATGCAAGGCTATTTATTGCTATGAGCCACCACATTACTGCAGCAGCTCTCTTGTTGCATGCAGTTCTATTGTTGCATGTAAGCGCACCCCCTGACTCCTGTGTTTTCCTTTAATTCTGTAGGTTTCCTTGCTCTCTTGTGCAGACTTTTCTCCTCTGCCCCTCCTCTGTCTGCTCCCGAGCCTATCACCCCTATGCTTTCTCATGCATATTTTTAGCTTGGCATCTGTCCTCTTTCCCACCTCCTTTGAAATGCATATGCTTACTGTCTTCCAAATGCACACCCGAAAATTCTCGCTCCATTAAAATACACAAACCAAGCCTTACAAACACCATCTTCAGCCATTCACAAATTACCTCCTCCTTGCCTCAAAGTACAGGCTTTTTGAGCTTGTGTGTATCAAAATGTTCTTTAGGTGATAGATGGGAAAGTAATCTATTTGTTTCACTTACAGTTTTGGCAGCTATAGAAAGAAGCAAAACTAGCTTTTTGGCTATAAACCACTTCTTGCAGGTTGATTTGGTAGAGGCTTCTTTGTTTTCTTTCTTTTCCCTCTTGAATCTGCCTGAGACTTTAAGTGAAATAAATAGATTAATCTTCTTCCTGTAGCCCAGAGATCAGGTTGATGTATTTAAGAGCTTTTTCTCCCCCTAGACTTCTGGTATGTTCACAGATCCGATTCATATTTTAGAACTTCCTTCATGTGTAAAGAGCCTCAGTGGTAGCAGTAATTCTTCACTAACAGCAAATAGGGGTTAGTGCTTGTTGAATTTCTTTCCTTCTGAGAGAGCTGAAAATTTTCCATCAAAGTGTTTTTGATAAAAGGAAGTTTTGTGGCAAAAAATATCAGTCGTGAGGAGGGGAGAAACCACCTAAAACCTCAAGATCTCCTTCAAAGGAAAAAGCTGGTATTTTGCAAGACTGTGTGTTCAAGAAGGTTCGATTGCTGCAAGCCAAATGTCTGAAAGCAGATTCCCAAAAGCGTGCATGCTTATCAAAACAGAGCTGTGAAAAGTGTGGCAGAACTGGAAAAAACAGTTTTGAGGAGGGGAAAATGGTTTTCTGCACAGCTCTGTTTGCTGCAGTGAAAGGGTATATACACTGTCAGAACGTCTCACGGAAAGGGTACTTTAAAGCAGTTCGTTCTGAGCACAGTCCTTGGCACATTATAAAGCTGGGATCCTGGTGACTATTTTTTTTCTTGCAGTGTGTGCACTTGCATCACAGCTTAGTGAGAAATAGTCAAACAAGTTTGAAGAGCTGCAGGTTTAATGCCATCCGGGTACTTGTGTCTTACACTGTGCAGGGGAAGATACAGTATGGCTAAAATGATGCTGTGAGCCTGTGTTCTTTCCTGGCATAGCACAAGGGAAATGTAGGTGCCTGGCTGCCCTTTCTGCTACCCAGCTGCCTAGAGATCTCCAACCATTTCCTAGATGAAGCCTGTGTCTCTGTGTCTATCATGACATACAGCTCTTAGATCGGAGGAGCAGTGCTGGTGTGGACATCTCTGGCCCCTGTTTAATGGCAGTTTGATATCCTCATCTGGAGAAAAAAAATGCCTTTTTCCTTCCACCTACAGACACATCCCCCCCTTTCCCCTAGCCTTGTCGTGATTTTTTCCTGTAAGATAACAGCTTCAAGGCAATTAAGAGTGTCTGAAGTGGATAGAGCAGACGTCGTCGCTGTGTGAGGCCACAGTGCTTTTAGCTGCTATTGTTTGTTAATAAAAATAAATCGTGGGCACCAGGGAGGGAGAAAATCCCACATGATCTTAGTTTTCTCTTCATTGGTTTTCTTTTTTCCCAGTGAGAAGTGAATTGTCAAAGCCAGGGGAAGCTTTTGGTAGATGGTTTCAGGAAGGTCGTGCTGGGATGGTTTGGAAGGGTACTGGTCTTGTAATCCCCTCATCTTGAAGGCTTTGCTGTGCCTCGCAGCGTGCTGTGGCGCAGGGCAGAAAGACAGGGGACAGCAGCACACAGACTGAATCCTCTCGTGTGCCCAAAGGAGTTTGCCATTATGGTTGTAGTGTCAAAATTTCCTAGTAGAGAAGCAGCTTAAACCTGTTCCTAGAATAAAATACGCTGCCCCAACAAATGAGTTTTAATGCTGTCAGGTCAATGTCTGTAACGGGACTTCTGTAAGCATGACTCTGAGGGGGTAAGTGGGGTTTTCACACTCGTAATTCATTTTGCTGTGCCAATACAGCTTCCAAGTATTGACCAGCCCTGAGGGGCCTGATGGGTCCTGTGACAAGCCTGTGGAGGAGCGAGTAATTGAATAAAGACATCCTGTGACTCAGTCTGAAGCTGTAACTGCTGAAGTCTCCTCCTGTTCACAGGTCTGTGGTTGATAGTGCTGTGGAAAATCTTCCTTCGAGATAGCTGAGTCTATATGCAGCTTGTATGAGGAATTAAGATGGGTACATATTGCTTTTATCTCTAAGCAATGATAGGAAAAGTTGATCAAGCTTTGCTAATGCAGGGGAGGATTGAGAAGGGTGAGACAAGAGAGAACTCAGGATTGCAGAGAGAGGAAGTTAAGGAAATAATCCTAAGGAATGAGAAATGTCAGAAATACATTCGTCCTTCTGCTTCACTGCCTCCAGAATTCTTTTCTCCTTGAAGTTTCTTGCTTCTTTTTCTGGAAGTCACGAAGGGTGGAGGGAAAAAAATAGAAAAAGAGAGAGATAAAAGAACACAGTTAAGAGAATTTAAAAAAAAAATCCATTTTATGTATCAGCTGAGCAGGTATTTATCACCAACATCACCTTCTCTTGAATATCACCCTCCTCTGGTGCTAAATGAATGACCCTCTGGGAGCTGTGCTGTCACTGTGGTGTGATGGAGAGCCAGAGGTCCTTTTGTCCCCCCAATACCTGGGCAAGAGAGATACCACCGGTCTGTCTCTCACCTCAGATGAGTTCATCCCTGGCAAGCCACAGTGTGAATATCGTGAGGGCAATGCGAGAAGAGGAGAGGCATGGTGGCTGAAAGGAAAGCAGGCTCTTTAATGGTGATGAAATCTCAAAGGAGACATAGTTTTTATAGGAACATAGAAATTGCTAGACTGGAACAGAGCTGTGGTTCATATTGTTATGTATCCTTTTTCAATACTAGCTGCTTTCAGAAGCAGTGTATAGAGGCTTGCCCCGAGGGGTGATTCTTCTAACCCTCAGACACAGAGAGTTAGCCAGTGCCTTGCAGCATGAAGGGTTTTACATGCCTTCCAAAATCTTATTTTCTCTCTAAAAAGCCCAGAACTTTACTATTGTAATTCCAGCTATTCATTCTCTTTATAAACGCCTGATCCTTCTCTCAATCTTACTGAGGTTTTGACTGCAACCATACCTGGTGGTAATGATTTACCCATGCTAATTATGCATTTTGCAGCGGAAAACATATTGTCGGTAGCTTTAAATGGAGTGATTTTTTTCAGTTTAATTGAACATAGCTCTTTGTATCCCTGGGGCAGGCTTGCAATTTAGTTTCTCCCCTCCCCCTGAGATGCATAGGCACTTTCTCAAGCCCAGCAACAGCCACTTGTTGAAATGTTTTTCAGTTGCTTTCCCTCTTGTCTGTTCCATTTAAATTTGAGCCTCTCTGCAGATGAAGCTTTGCAAAAGGAAATAGCTTTCTTTGCTTGTCGAAAGAATGAAAAAGGCTCTGTTAAGTTGTTTGTTGATATTTCCTGACAGTTCTTCAGAGTTCCTTGCTGCTCTGCAGCTGTTAAATTTGTTGTCTCAGCTGTGAGGATTACTCTAGCTTTGCTTGAGCTGCATTTTCTCACCATTCATCAAGCTTCTGGTGATGCACAGAAAGATCCATCAACACCAAAGCCACCTCCAAAGTAGCGTTTGAGTAAAAGTCTGCTTCCCGATTGCCTGGATAAGATTGAAGTTGCTGCCAATTTTAAAGGGTGTTTGTGGTTTCTCTGTGAGCTTGCAGACACTGGTGTAGGGGGTTTGCAGTAGAAGAAAATGGAGGTTACATCAGGATATAAAGCACATGTTGGGGTTTTTGAAAGCCTCTTCCCAGGACCATGGAGTGAAGCGCAGCTGGAGATGCTGTGCCCTATCTTGATGGGATGCAGCACATCACCAGGGCTCTCCAGCATGCTCGATACAGATGCGACAGGACAAATGTGTCGGGCAGGTGGCAAGCAGGTTTTTCAGTGTGGTAGTATCTTTGCAAGTGTGAACAGAAATAGCAATGCGCCTGGGTTTCTTAAGTGTCCTTGGCAGAGGGAACAAGAGGGAGAGGAAAGAGGTGGCTGGTGTTCAGGCGTATCTTCACCACTGGTGTGGCAGCTTCAGGAGGGTTTTATTCCACGATTTAACATTTTATTCAGCCTTTTGGCTTTTGCTGTATTGTCTAGGAATTTGCTTGCAAAAATCTCATAATACCAGGACGGTGTGGTGATGATCCTCTTCTTCATTGCTATCTCATGATCATTAAAAATGCATAAGTAGTTTCAGAAGCAAGTTGCTTCCTCTGAGGAGCAAATTGTCCATAATTCTGCTTGGTATTTAGAGACTTTTATCTCCAGAGAGAACTCAAAACTATTCAGTACAGTCTTGATTTATTTTATTCTCTTGAATTTTCAGAGCTACAGATGAAAAAGAGCTTAAGAGGAAATAAATTATAGACTTGTGCTGTGCAGAGAGAAGCCAGGGGCCAGCTTGTGATCCACCACCTATTCAGCAACTCATGTACCACCCTGAAGGACCTATGAAAGTCTTTTCTAGCCAGCCTACCCCTTTTGGAGGTAGCAGATTCAGGCTGCTTTATAAACAGCTGTCCATCAACCAGGCTTGCTTGCTGTCATAGCACGCTGCCAGTATAATAAAGAGAAACCATTAATGCAAGAGCTGTGAATGTACAAACAGGCTGGCGTGTTCTTGGTGCAAACTTCAGTAAAAGAAGTTGATTTGATTTATTTCCAGCAAACTGTGGTGAGAATGAGCCTGGGATAAGCCGTCTCCGCATGCACAAGAATTAGTGCAGCAAGTTGCTAACTACCCTTGATCTCTTAAGTGTTTTCTTGGCTTCTAAGGCTTTCTGCTTTGTGTTGCATGAAAGAGGGTTATCTTCCTGCCCTCTCTGTGTGGAATTTCAGGCTGCACTGGTCTTGATACCTACGATTCATTGCTGCATCTGGGCAGAAAGCGTGTTTTATGGCTACTCGTGGGGAGATAAGAGAGAGAGAAAGGTGCACCTTGCAGCTGTAAGGAAGCAAAACGGCTGTTGGGAGGACAGCTAACTCAGCAAGGCAAACATTGCTTTACAAAGAAGGGGTTTTGAACTGTGTTTACCACCCTTTCATGCCTGAATTTAGAGAGTAGGAGATAGGAGCAACTTGGGGATTGGGGAGATGAAGAGAATCGCAGGGACTGAAATGTCACTTTGTTCTTCTAAGAGTAGATACCTTGATGTTAGGCTAGGAGGAAAAATCCTCCCTCTCCTTTCCCTCTCATCCTGAGTCTTGAATTCCCATGTCTGTTCCCACTGCTCAGTGGCACAGGCGTGATGATGGCAAAGTGTCCTGTTGCAATCCTTGGGTATTTTGCAAGCACCTTCATCAGCCAGATGGTCAATGGGTATGGGTTGCAGGAGCCTGTGTAGTTCTGCTCTTTGGCGAACCCCAAGGTGTATTTCTATTGCTGACAGCTGTTCTTTGGGTTCGTGCTCAAAAATCCAAGCACTGGGAAGCTGTTCTTAGCAGTGGGTAATGTGTTAGGTGATCGCAGCATCCCTCTGTGCTCCATGTTCTAGGTAATTACAACCCTGCTGCTCACGTAGAACAGCACAGCGGGTGCCCTGTATTTATTATTTAGCTTTGCTATTAACACTAAGCTGGTGATGCAAAGGCAGCTGCTTCCCTGGGAATCTTGTAATTTGCCTCTTACCAAACCAGGCTGCAAACAGGAGAACTGGCCTTGTGGTCCATCCCTCGGATGTTCAAAAGGAAGGGGTGAGAAGGTGGAATGGGCTGTGGGGGGTGCAGATACCCTGCTAAAGGTGATGGTGCAATGCGAAGTGCTAAAGGTTTCTGCTAGTTTTTGGTACAAATCCCTTTTGATGAGTTGCTCTTTTGAACAAAGAGGTGATGCTGTGGTGAGGAAACAGCAGGGACAAGCATTTGCCAGGTTTATAGACATGTGTCAAGATGCGTTTGAAGCCTTTCTCTGCCTCTCTTTCTCTAATGGCTCTTGTAGTCTCTTCTAGACTCTCTTGGCCAGGCAGGAGGGGACAGTAGAGGAGAAAGAAGGCAAAACACATCTGAGATCCTTTATCAGATGCTTTGCTAGTTGACATGTAGTTAATCACCACTGGCTGGCTGCTCAGGACATTGTTTGCCCTGAAAGCATGCCTAGGGCGGCGGTGCAGGTCCTAAAGGAAGAGAAAAGACTATTAGTCTGGGGCAGCAGCTTTGGAGCTGATCCTGAGCATGATGCAGCTCTTTGGGATGCAGAACTCAAGCTCCTCTTGAGGTTCCACTGGCTCCTTCTATGGCTCTGCAGGGAAAGGCTGAGGTGGGATTTGTGTGTGTGCCTGTGTGCAACTTCAGTGTTGGTTCCCTAGCCTGTGCTGTGATACTGGTGTGAATAAATCTGATGTGATCCTGCTGTTCTGTCAGTAACTCGGAAAGTTTGGAAATAACTGCTTCAAAGTGCTCAAATGATATGTTGCTCCACAATCTGTCTGTGCTGCTGCCAACACTTCCATGTAACCAATTTACCATGCGCTTAACCTGTTAGGGTTTTTTACTCCCTAGGAATTAATCTGTATCTCCCACTAAAAACAAGGTAAAATTGTCATTGCCCTTCTCAGAGGGGGCTAATGATATCCTGGTGGTTTTTGGCAGCTTTTGCTGCTTAAAAATGCATTGAGCTCACAACTTCTGCCATCAGGATGCTCTTCAAATGCCCAACTGACATTTGAGCATGGAGTCCCTCGATTTTTCTCCAATGGAGAGAATTGGGACTTAGAATGCAAGGGAGACATTGATCCAGAGAGAGATCAAGCCTCAGGGAATGGAGATGTGCTCCCTCCTCAGCCCCTGTGTTCTCTCTGCTTCTATGGGCACATCTAAATGTTTCTTTCCCTGTGAAAAGCGGTGAGCTCCTCTGAGGAGTGCTGAGATGAGATGGAGGAAATCTGAATGTAATCTAAAATTAGACAAATAGAAAAATTCCAAGTAAAAAGCTATGTCTTTCTTGAACAAAACTACTGGTAACTTCAAAGGCAGATTAAAGACTCTGCCTGTATCAGGACTGGAGTATTTAGCTGAAGAATTAGACAAATGGAATAGTATGAGAATGTTTGCCAGATAATTGGACAAGGGAGAGATAAAATAACAGATTAAATGGTGAGCATTTAAGGACATTGCTGCCTTGGAGATGATTTTATCAACTTGAGGTTAAACCATTTCTTCTATAAAGTAAAATCTCCTCTCTATGTAGCTGTTTAAAATGGTATTTGTTAAAAATTTGTCTAACTGTGCTGCAGGAGTCTGCTGTGGGACAACCAGTGCCAATAATTGTACTAATGATAGGTTTGTGGATTGTCCACCTACTGCTCTTCATTCCGATGGTGTTTCAGCTTTGAAAGTTAAACCTCTGTGTGTTGGGCGGTCCTGCTCTTGGTGTTGTCCTGAATCCTCTTCCATCTTAAAGGGAGGGAAGGAGGTGGTGAGTGGCATTGGGGCAGGAGCAGTACAAATAATGGGTTCCTAGTTTGGTGGCCAAAGTGACACTCTTCAACCACAACCCCTCAAGTCATATTTTGGTATGAAAATGTTTTGTCCTATCCTAAAACCAGAAGTCAGTATTATATTTTAAGTTGTAGGTTGTTTTGAGTGGAAATAAAGGGGGGGGGAAGGTGGAAAGAGAAATTAGAGATCTGACTCCGTATTGATTTCCACTTGTTTTTGTGGAAATGCTAAAAATGCCAAGATGAAATATTTGGACTTTTCCTCATTTTTCTACCATTTTTTGTTGCTGTTGTGGGAAGCTCTTTGCCCAGTTTGACTCCAATTCCTGAATAATTCATAGTCTGTAAATAGCTTCCTCCTCCTCCTCCTCCTTTGGTAAATAGACTCTTTGTCCCAAGTGCTTGGCAAGCTCGAAGCAGTGTCATCCTGCTGAGAATCTGGTTCAAGAGCAGAGGTGCTCATGGTGCCTTGTGTTCTCTCTCTGCAGAGAGTTATGTCATGCCCAGACCACCAAAGGGCTCCATGAGGATTTATGGAAGATGCCCCGTGTCTTGGCGCCTCTGGTGCTCCTTCTGCTGTGGCTGATGAGGATCGCTGCCAGCCCCCATTCCCTGAGGATTGGTGAGTACAAAGTTTGCTCTGACCTGTGCTTAACCATCCTTCTGCTCATTGGTTGGACCACTCTGTGTAGAAATGCTCGGATCAGGGATGCCAAGCCTTGCCTGTGGTGGCTGGGCTCCTTGCCTTGGTGGTGTGCTCACTGTTCAGGTGGGGCTGAGGTATGGAGTCCCACCTGCAGTTTGGAAACGTTCTTGGTCTTGTAAATGAAACGCGGTTTGTGGTGGGTGTATGTATTTTCGTTGATTTTTATGGTGGTGATTCTACCTGACTGGGAACCTCTTCCTGTATAATTTGAAGTGAAAGCCAGTCCTCAAAGACGCACTGAGGAATGAAACTTTCCCCAGGCTCTGCTTGATGCTCTCCTAAGCTCCGCACAAAAGGAAGTAGTTTTCTATCACAAGTTTATTTGTCCTCACATGGATGAGCAAGGAGCGTTAGAGCCCAAACCAAACCTAGTGAAGCGGTGCCGCAAGACCATTAATAACTCCAAAATGCTTCCTTTGAAAGAAAGTCCTATGCATTTGGTCTCCTTTTGGCTTTATCAAAGAGTGTTCAAGAAGAGGAATCATCATCTTTGCTTGCTGCCTGGGCGGATTAGGGAAAAGAAATGCATCCAGAAACCTTGTAATGACACTTGCTTTGCATTTTTGACACTTGACTCTGTTGTTTAGAAAGGAAACTGCTCTTCCTGACTGTTCTCTCTAGAGCTACTAGCTGGTTTTATTAACTATTTGTTGCAGATAAGCTAATCTATTCCTGTTTCCACTTGCAACTTTCAGAGGTGACACTTGAAGTAAAATTACTTCTCCCCTCTGCTAGTGTAGCATGGAGCAGCTCAGAAATATAGCAAGGGAGGGTCGGTGCTGGCAGGAGTCCGGGAAGGGCGGCTAGGTGTTTTATATCCCCAGCAACTGTGATTCACGTGGAGCGCTCATGCTGCATAGCCTCAGCTCTGCAGGCTGCATTTCATGTTGATGGGCAGATCCCCCACTTGAGCCAGCAGACAGGGTTGGGGATGGACAGTGTGTTATCAGGATGCTGAGGGTGAAAGATCCTTCATTGTACCTTGTGCCCCAGCCATCTTCTGTGGGGTGAGAGCTGTGGGTGCTTGGGAATGTGAGGGGAAGGGGAGCTCCCCCAGCAGCACACGTAGTAGCACTTGGATGCAAATGAGTCTGGGAGCAGTGCAACCCAAATGGTGTTTGTGAGAGGTGGGACTGTGCTTTTGTGTTCCTGCTTGAGGGCTGGAAATGACAATCTGTTCTGCACTGCACTGGGGACAGATACTAGGCAGGATTAGCTGCTCCCTTCCAGGTCTCAGCTTGGTGCATGCTTAGGGTTCCCCAATGGAGTTAATGGTGGCTGCTGTGAGGCCATGTCAGTGCAGATCTCTAAGGGCAGGCAAGAACAAGCCGGAGTGTCTGTATGTTCAGGGGACAGATAGTGTTCAATGTAAGAGTGGCCCGAGGTCCTGCAGTCAAGTGTCTTCAGTCACCTCCTGCCTTCTAAGAATGGGACATCTGGAGTCCTGACCATGGACCTACCTGGTTGATTCCCACATGTGGATTTCCTAAGGGAGGGGAAGCTGGGGTGGGTATGTCAGTACATATCTACTGCTTTTGTTTTACTCATGGCCACAGAGCTAACTGCGCTGAAAACTGTGTCTGAAGCAGATGGGCAAAGGGCTGAGGAGGGGTTTGGGGTTTTATCTTTGTTTCTTCAAGACACACTTTTATTTTAACAATCTATCCAGCAAAAAAGTTAATAAAAATAAAGGACAGAATAAAAGGGCAGAAAAAATATTACTAGCAGCCCTGAAATCCTTCCCCAATGCATGCTTTTGGCAAGGCAAGGAGATATGGTTCTAGCAACATAAATCAACGCGCTGCATAAGAAAGGAAAACAGGCCAGCATGAACATTTAAATATTCAAACAAAATGCAAGCTAACATTTAAAATCATTCTGAGGCCCATCTGGTAATAGACCGCTCAAATGCACAGTTGTATGATTAGTAATGTGAAGTGAACATAGGCCATGTCGTGTTTGGGTACTTCACCAAGTTGCTAGAAGAGATTACTGCCTGCTGCGCTTGGCTTCCAGGGTAGAAAGAGGCATGTTGGTGCTGAGTCAGGAGCACTTGGCTTTTAAACTAAGCACTGAGCTTCAATGCTGCTGCTTTCTTGGGGTTTCGGGTGGATCTTCGCCCAGATATTTCTCAGTGGAGTTTCTAGGCAGCAGATTGCTTAATCTTTGAGTACATAGTGACAGGAAATGTTGCTAGCCTGGCCAGGACCAACAATGAGTGTTGCATTGCGGTGAGCTTTAGAGGCACAATCTATGCAAGAAAGTGAGCAGAATATAGCCTACAGGGCGACCTTCCCTGTGATGTTGGAATGCATAGGAACAATCTGTAGACTATCGTATACTCTATTTCTTCATACACAAGGAAAAACACTGGTGAAAACCTTTGAGATTTTTCAGTCTTAAACTCTGTGTGTTCCCTTCTGATCCAATCCTGGAGAAAGTCCCCTAGTTCATTGTGTGGGGAAAAACACTAAGCCACATGTTTTATCAAAATAGTGTCTTTTTCCTTAAGAGTGTCTTTTGTTTATCAGTCAGCTTACCTGCTCTGTCTTGGTGAAATATTATTCAATAGATGCTCAAAAGCTGATTGCGATCAGGGTATGAAAATGCAGGCAGGAATGGGCATGTTCTCAGAAGTTTTCAAGAGTTCCAGGAGGTATGTACAGAATTGCCTCAAGACACGCTGTAGCCCTTGAGAAGAGACAATAAATGTCCTACCAAAATATCCTGAGAGCAAATCCCAACAGTTGGTGTTTGCCCAGTGTGTGCCCTTGTATCCAACCATGCCAAAAGCAGCAAAGACATAGCATCCTCCTGCACACCCCAGTGGCAGGCAAGGAGGATGGCTGGTGCAGCACGCTCTGGGCCAGCATCTCCCCTAGCTCTGGTTTCCTGCAGCATGTAGTGGCTGCAAAAGTAATTCTGGGGTTTTCTGTTTGTTTGTTCATTCATGCTCAATAAAGTGTCAGGAAACTTACTTGAGTTATTTACGGAGTTATTTACTTGATCTTGTAGAGCAGACTGTCAGCGCTCTAAATTGGTGGTGTTTTGCTGGATTCATTGGGTTTACTAACAGCTCATTGAAAATTCATATACAAGCCAAAGTTGTAGTTTATACATGGCATTGCCCTAACTAGCAGTACGTTCAGTAGCACTGATATACAATCTAGTGATAAACTCCTAGCAAGGCCTCCTTCAGCCCTGCAGCTCTTTTAAGTGCTCTCTTCTGTAATTGCCTCTATCTGTCCAAACATCTTCCCTTCCTCTTCCTTCCAGCTCTGCAAACTTTATACAAAACGCAAGATGCAGCTCTAGCATTAAGGGTATTTTGTTTGGTGAAACTTGGGTGTTCTTCTGTCCCATACCCACTGAACAGCCTGCACTGCTGTCCCAGGGCTTGTGGTAGGGTTTTGTCCACCAGGGAAGCAATATGTGGTCGAAGACTCCATGGAGTCTAAACTGACGGTGGGACTTGAAGTGCCAGCCTGGGATATTTGTCCTTGTTTCTAGGCACGTTTCCAAAAATCTGGAATAACTAAAGGGCTTTGAATCTCCTATATCTATTCTGATCATGGAACTACAATGTCAAGAAAATGTTCTTGGGATTCCCCAGAGCATGTGGAGTCATGGGAAAGGGCTGGCATATAGCTGTGCATGCTGCAGTATGTGGAAGAGACAGACTGGAGACACGCATCCAGCTTTTTCTGCATCACTGTGATTGTATAGTGCCCCTCTATTTCCTACCTGTCACAGACCAGTGTAGCAGAGCATCATTTCTGTGGCCTTGCAGCCCTGCATAATTACTCTCCTGAGGCACTTACGTGTTTAGTGAGCTGAGGTCCACATAGCTGCACAGCGTGCTTCTTCCCTGTCCAGCGCACTTCGTACATTGGTGTGTGAGGGCTGGTAGCAGGGAAGAAGTGCTGAACATTAAAAATGTGTAAGGCAAAAATGAACGATAACGGCAATGAAGAGAATTGTGGACCGTTTAGTTCAGCTTCCCCAGCTCCCAGAGGATATACATAATTCTCCTAAAGGCATTGCAGAGAAGATCCCACAAGGCAGCACGCTATTAAACATTAACATTTAGAAGGGTGATGGTGCCACTGATGAGGAGGGTGCAGCCAGTCCCCTGGATGCAGTAACAGGAAAGTGTTGAAGTTAGCCACAGCGGACAGGTACAAATGCGTTCTGAGATGGGGAGAAACATGACTGTGCCCTTTATGGCAGGCAGAGCTGTGGCTTTGTGGCAGGTTGGCTTGTGCCACCCCTACTACCCCTGTATCCCGATTGCAGTTAGCTGATATGGCCTGAAACTCCACTTCTCTCACCTGCCTGGAAGCAGAGGAGCACATTTAGCACAGGCAAAGCATAAACTCCTTTCAGTATGCATTGTTGCTTTCTGGCATATCCAAGGCCTTTGTGGATGATATCAATGCAATTGCATTAAACTGCTGTCCACCAATTTGCTATTCCCCAGCAGACAAGTGGCCTTACCCTGGCTTTGAACCCAGCAAGGCTGCAGCGATCAGCTTAGAGCAAAGAAACAATCTCTGAGCCTCACATGGTGGTGCTGTTGCTGGAAAACCTTTCCTCTTGTAATCACGAATAGTGTTAAAGAAAACAAAGCCTCTGGTAGGGGTTAGGTGATGCTGTCTGTGGCCAGCTCTCCCACCAGCGGTGGGAGCAGAGGCATTAGGTACTGTCTATGCAGGTCACGGCTCAGCTGATGACTCCTTGCCAGAAGGCAGCAGGCTGGAGGGGAAGAACTGGGCTAGAAAACAAAGCACAACGCTGAGACACGTGAGATTAGCTGGCTTCTCTGTGTGTGGACCTAACTGCTTTTAAAGGATTAAAAATAATCCTTAAATTTCCTTAAAAATAAGCCATTGTGAGCTACAGGATGCCAGGGCCCGAGGCTGTACCTGAGCAGCAGCAGCACTCCTGGGATGTTTGACACATACTCTCAAGTCCCATCATGTTTGGACTGTGATAATAGCAGCCTGGCTTGAGGAGTGGGGTGGGAGGGGGGTGTAGTTGCTCTGGGGGGGCGGGTTGAGGGGTACCTGTTGGGCACAAGGGATAGTAGAGGAGTTAAATGTTTGCAAAATGTTTGCTAAGTTGCATCTGGAGAAAGAAGGCATGAATGGAGGGCTGTCTTCATGCAGTGGTGACAGAGGCAGGTATGGACTGCAGCTAGGTTCATGTTAAATGGATAGATGCTTCCCGTGGGTACATTACGGTCCTAGTCCTGGAGACCTAAGCTAGAGGCTTGCCTAGGGCACCCCGTTGTTCCCCTCAAGCCCACACAGTAGTTGCCTGTGTCCTGAGAGACTTGCCCTGGGATGTAGCCCAGCAGCACACCCAGCCCTTGGAGCTGGGAAGCGCTACTGGGTGCCTGAGTTACAGTTCTTCCCTCTGCTCGATTCATACCTCACTGGGCTCATTTCAGCCCTCAAAAGTAGGGTTTGGCTTACATTGATTTGATTATTTTTAAAAGGCTTTCCCATTTTGCTCAGGACTTTCCTAGGCTCTGAAACTCTAAAGAAATAGAGAACTGTGCAGGAGGAAGAGAGGTATCCACATCTTTGTTAATGCATGATGTAGTAAATTCGTCTGGCTGAAACAATATCAGTTTCCCCCAGTATTAAAAAAGCTCAGTTTAAGTTCATTAAGGTAAAGTAGATTCATAGTTATTCGCCACTTGCTGCTGAAGAGTGATGAAAGGTAGAGAAAAATACAATATTCATTTAACTGTTTGCCCTTTTAATTTTGTTTTCATTATTCTTCTAGGAGTGTGATATTTTATGTATGTTTTCTGAGTTCTGTGCGTAAATATTTATTTTCACAAGTTACTCATAGAGATGCAGGCCCTTTCAGCAATGCCTTGCCTGGACTTGCCTTTGATTCTTCACACTTCTGCCCAGGTACTGCTGTGCTACAGCGCTAGGAAGGGTGGCTAACAGTGCTCCTCTCCTAGCCATAGCTTCCCTTCCCTGAGTGAGCAAAGGCAACTCATCCATGGAAGCTACTTCCAGGATAAAAGGAGGTGGTGTTTTCAGGTAAAGGCAACTGAAGCTCTTCAAAGAGGGGCTGGATGCTGCTGGTGACTGCTGCGGTCTCTTATCTAGCCTGTTCTTTTCTGAGATCCAGTGAAAAGGGGTTTTCCTGGATGCTTTTGATGCTGGGCACTAGGGCAGCATGTTCTAGCTGTTGGTATGTGAGGAGAAGGCAGCCGCTGGGTGGTCATTGTGTGCAGGCAGGGGCTTGCATGCTGCTCCCTCTGGCTCTGCAAATGTGAGTTTTCCTGGGGATAGGCTGGGTGGTTTCTCTGCCTGCAGAGGCAGGAGGCTCATTAGCACCATGGAAGTGCGAGGGAAAACTGCGGGAGGAAAGCGAGCGCTTCCCAGCAAGGAGCCCTGGAAGAAAGAGTGGGAATCTGGTTGAGCTGCGAGTGAGTACTTGAGGGATGGAGGAGTCCTGCATCTCTGCTTCATTTTGCTTGGATTTTAAACAGCGAGGGGCCTATTTGGCATGCCGACTGAGGATTGGATACCAAAGAGGGAGGGATCGATGGTTTCCTCCACCGTGGAAGTTTCTACATGAATTGCCTGCGATCAAGGTTGACTGCATTTGGCTTAAAATGGACTGAGCTGCATGTTCCAGGGATCCTTCATGAAAGAAAGAGGGGGTTTGGTGCAAAGTGGGGTGACCTGCCCTGCTGTTCATGGCTCTGCAGGAGAAAGGTGGCTATGGCAGCATTGCCCGCAAGGCAGCACACCGTGCCTTATGTAGGAGATTGGTGTGGAAGGGATGTGTGTCTCTCAAGGCTGTGGTTTTGCTACATAAAACATAATAAGCTCCTGGTCTACAGCTAAGGAATCTGGCACTATAATAATATGAATAATAAATATTGAGCAGATTCATATCTTGGATCAGTGCTGCAGGGCATGGGGTGAGGAGAGGCACGGATTCAGTGAGACAAAGCATCTCTTTACATGCTTTGCACCCCTGTGACAGAGTTATTTTTACTGATCTGTTCTGCTCATTAATGTCTGAAAGGCAGGCTACACTATACATCCCAAGAGGCCTTAACCTTTGTTTTAATCCATTATATACCCACATATATAGTATATAGGTATAGATCTCAGCGTGCAGAGCATCTGCATGGGCAAGTCAGCTGGTAGTTCAGGAAAAGAGCCATGTCGCTCAAGTAGCAAATCAGCACAGAGCTCTATTTTTATATTTGCTTGTTTGATGAAAGCTGTTTGCTCACCAGCACAGGTAAAGCTGGGGTGTGCCAGGGCACAGCAGCCAACTGCTGCCCTGTGCTGTACTGCCTTAGAGATCTGGAAGGTGACTGGGTGTGAAGTAGGTGCTAATTCAGCAGGAAGAGGATAATGTGCTATAAGGAGAGGAGCTAGGAAGAGAGGGGCTAGTCACTGGAAAGGTCATATATAGATGTCTGTCTCACAGGCACATACCTGTGTAGTCGTGGGGCAAGAGGCAGAGGGTGGATGTGGGTAGGTGCATATACAGGTTTTGCTTCAGAGGTCTGATTCTTTACTTTGGTTCCTGAACATTGACTCTCCCAGAGCCAAGGATCAGGATCTGAAAGCCATATAACTTGGTTTATATCTAAATACTGTTCCTGGCCCTGGGCAGCACTTTGTGTAGGTAGCTGCTGAGCCATTCTTAATACAGATCTTTTTGTTTCATAGAGCGAAAGCCAGTAGCAGGAGCTACTCTGCAATTTCTTTCATTATTTTTTCATATGTATATATGAATAAAAAAAGTCAATTACATGAATGAAAGATGCTTGGTTCTCTGCCTAAACAGCTGCCAAAATGAATTCCAACTCTGAGCCAAATTCAGCAAAACTGGATTTTCTGCAGAAAGCTCCAGTGCGGCATGAGATAGGTTTGTGCCTTAGTCTGCATTACAGATTACTGCTGCTCAGCCCCTTGCCCTTGGCTATCTGTGTGGGCAGTTGAGGAAGGATGGATTTCACACACACCGTTCTGAGCTTGATTTCATTGCAGAATAAGCCTGAATTCAATATCCTTAGCAGCCCCTTGCTGGAGTGAGTGCCATCAAACTGCAAAGCAATGCTTGCTTGATAGAGAGCAATGCTTGCTTGATAGAAAGCAGCTGTCTTGGCAGCTCAGAGCACCTGAAAACTTGGTGACAGCATCAGCAATACTTTGAGCTTCAGTTTTGTTCCTCCCCGTGGACCAATCAACTTCCAGTTAAAGAACCATCTGAATTGAACAGGAGATTTACTCTGGATGTGCACAGGAGCTGGGTTGAGTTATAAAATGTGATTAAGCACACAGGAGAAGCAAGCCCTCCATCCAGGCAGCAGCTGTGGGAGGGCAGGGAGCAGTTATAAGGCTGACTACTGAGGATGGGGCACCTGTGGGTACAGGGCTGAAAAACATGGTTTCTTGCTTTTAGGGAAGTGCATCTCTCTATTGACCATGATGTGATTTGAAGGTTGGTTTTTGGAAACTGAGATAGATGATAGCCTTGCAGATTAAGGTAGCAACCCTAGCGTCTAAACATGGGTTGAGATAAAGCTGAAGTAGTTACCTGCAAGCTACTATAACCTTTCTGAGAAGGCAAGCTGGAGGGTGGCAGATGGGAGGAGGAAGGCAGCAAGGCAACTCTAGCTTGTAACAGTCTGTTGGAGCAGAGCTGAGATCCTCACACTGAATATAAGGTAGGGTTTCTTTCTGTTTGGAGCAATATGCCTTGTCCTCAGATGTTTATTCCTCATTCTCCTGCCGCGTAACTCTTGGCAAGCTCACTTGTCCTTATTCTTAGGTGGGTGGACTGCAAGCTCGGGGACCAGCTCTCCTGGATGCAATGTGTGCAGCACTCAGCTCAGTGAGGTGTTAAAGACCTCTTGCAAGCATTAGGCACTGCAGGACTGTTGGGCAACCTTCCCAGAAAAGGCGCTTTTGACCTGAAAGGGCACTTACCTCAATAGTCCCCTCTGCAGCTAATTGCTTGTGGCTCAGTTTAAGATAAACATACCCCTGTAAAGCTAAAAGCCCAAATTGTCCTGGCTTGGATTCAGAAGCTCTAGTTCTTGATATCCAGGTGTTTTGAACCTACAGCATCTGAAAAAGTCCCAGTCCCTGAAGTAAAGAACACCCTGCTGACAAAGCAAGTGAGACAGACCCCTGTGTGCTGCTGCTGCTGTGCCCTGCACAGGGCTCCAGACTCTGCAAGGGGTAGGTCCTGCCCTTCCTGCAAAGCCTTGCTTCTTCCTTGGTGCTCCTCTTCTCCCTCACAGAGACCTCGTTGTGGGGAGATTGAAGCTACTGTCTGAGATTGCTGAGGAAAAAGGGAAGGATGGAAGAACTTGAAAGAAGGAGTTTTGCTTTTCTATAGGATGTCAGCTATGGCAAGCACAGAGCTGTAGGTTGTGCTGACGGGCAGCGGAAGAAGCAGTGTGCATGTGGGAGAGAAAGGACAACACCCAGCGCACAATCCATATCGAAAGTAGCTGTGAGCAGGCAGGACAAATGGGTGCCTTCAGCCTGGATGCTGGGAAAGCCATCCAAGAGGATGCAGCCAGAGAAGCAAAGGTGGCAGATACTTGTGTGTCAGCACAAAGGTGGACTTGAGCATGGAGTAAAACGGGAGCCACAGGGGGGATCTGCAGTGGAGGAGCAGCTTAGCCCAGTGATTGCTGGCTCTGACTTGACCTCTGCCAAATGAGGACTGTGAATGTAAGGAGGCTGCAGGGAGAGATGGCTCATTTTCCCAAAGACACCGCTAATGAATTCTTCTTGCACCTCCAGACGCTGTAGGGGTTTGGAGAGACTAAATGGAACTTTATGTGGAAGTGATGGCTGAATGTCAATTCTGCTGTCGAAGCCAATTTGGGAGCCGGAAAGTGCTAAAAGAATTAAGGTTGTTAAATGGAAATAAGTCTACTTGGTTGAGATAAAATAGGGTTTAAATGAGTGAAATTATCGGTGGATTACCCTTGTTAGACTACTGCCTTATTTAATAAACTGAGTTTTAATCTACTGCAGGGATTCCTGGAGGAAAAGTTTAGCCTATGGGGGTACATGTATGTGATGAAGGGGAAGGACCGGCTGTGCTGTCATCCTTAAGAAATTGAAGCCACAAGAGTGAAGGGGAAGTAATAGTTTGCCCATGAGTGCTTTGTACTTTCATGAGCATCTCATTTGCAGCTTTGTAAATGGTTTGATATTTGTTCAAGTTTCTTGGGTAGTTTCTTTTGCTGGCAGAATAGGAAGCCACTTCTTCTGCTTAGTGATACCTGTTCTGGATGCCATGTGTCCCTGGGAAGCATTTCTAGCACAGGGCCATGCAGCACTTGATGCTTCCTGGGGTATGTGTAGTCAGACCTCCCCCTGAGCATCGGAAAGGGCTGTGCTGCAAGGGAATGAACTCTTCCCGTATTTCGGAGGCAAAGAGAGAGAGCTGGAATCTTGAAGGCTGCAATTTCATTGCGAAGACAGAGCCTAGTAATTATTAATGGGCACTGATTATCTGCTTCTGCAAGAACAAATCTGTGGCAGAAGAGCCACCAGGCACTTGTAGCTAACTTTAGCCAGCCACCTGACTTAATGCAGATGTCACCTGTCATCTTGCATGTGTTTCTGGCCCATCTCTCTTTAGTGACAGTCACGAAGGCATAACTGCTCCAGATGCTTCAGAAATTGTCTGTAAGGGAAGGACCTGATCTTAGTGTTGAGCACATCTTTCAGCACTGTAGGACTCTGCTCTGGGCTGCTGGAGCCAGAACTTGAGCCTGGGAGCTTAGGGCATATGGGAAGGGTGCATGGCTTAGAGGAGAGGGTCTGAATGCGGGGTAAAAAAGGCTAATGCACAAGAAGGGATGAGGCTGGATTTTCCTCTTGGTCATGTAACTCTGAGATTTCAGGATAACTCATGTCCTGTATTTGCAGGATTCAAGAATTTTCAAGCTGTTTTCAGACAGTTTCCAGAAAGAAATCAGCTTCAAACTCATCGGTAGGTTACAAGTCTTAGATGGGATGCAGGAGATCCAGGGTCAAACTCCAGACACTGTAGAGATTTGTGGGTAACCTGTCTGGGTTATGCTCCTATCTGTTCAAAGGAGACTGGCTTCTGTAGATACCATGTCTCTGGTAGCCCTTGTTGTTGTCGGGGGAGCTAATAGTGCTGGATAGCAGGCAGAGCTGAGCCATTACCTGCCAGAGCCTTCCTATCCTGGATTTGTGCCTCTTTTCCTGGGCTGTCCTGACAACCTGATCTCCATAAATACTGCAGTTTCTTGCATCTCATGCTGCTAAATTTGTGTTCAAGGAAGAAGTTAGAGCTGGGATAGCAGGAAAAAGGCAAGGAAGGGACTCTATTTGCCCACATATTTTCCTCTTGTGAAGGGAATTGCTGTTCACAACCCTGTGTTGTAGCACAGCGCAGAATCACTGGAGCTGGTCTGTATGTGCTATGTCCTCTGGAATTATTTCTGGTTTCCTATCATAGAGGTGCAGGCCAGGATGAATGCCTAAGATCTAGCCTGAGGCTCATCCCACATGATCTTAAGGCTTCTGTGATCTTCTTGCCAAGCCCAAGGGATAATGAAGTCTGAAAAGTCATAATGTGGTGTCATCTTAGGTTTGTTTGAGGATCTTCACGTTCCTTACAGATTCCACCCCCTTCCCAATCCTAATTTGTGGTTCTGATTGGCAAGAAGAAACCATTAACCTGTACCTGACAGGACCACATCTCGCTGCTAGAGGGTTTTGTAGTCTCAGCATCTTGCAGAACTGGTGCTTATGCCTGCACATGTGTGCACACCACAGTGTTTGACAGCACATTTAACCTCCCCCTTGCACCAGATCTGATTCACAGGTGTCTAATTTTACCATAGCAGGATGTGCCTAATCATAGTTCTTCAATTACCCTGCAGAGTGGTTTTCCAGTCACGTTCAGCTGCCCCACACACCTCCCTTTTGACCAGCGGTGGAAGTTCTTTCTGCCGTTTGGTTTTGGAACATTTGGTTCCACATCCCTTGCACTGCAAGGCAATTTGCAGACCTTTAGCATTTATTATCTGCTATGTTCCTGTCCATTTCAGTGGCACGTGGAATTTCTGGCATGCTTGTTTCATTGGGGGCCCTGGTACAGCGGGAAGAAGTGCTTTGTTATTCCAGGCATGCTTAGAAATAGCATGATCATTAGCAATCACGCAAGACAAAGCCAAAGAACGGTTGAGTTGGCAATGAAAAACCTTGCCGGACTTGTGCAGAGTCTTGGGTATCCCATACAATAACCACCCCAGATACCTCACCAGCCCCATTTGTGCTGCTTCTCTGCAGAAGCTGGTGATGGGCTTTTGGGGCCAGATGAGGCTGCAGTGGCTTTCGCAGGCAAAAAGCAGTGGTCTCCAAGTCCCCAGCATGACCAGTCTATGTGGAGGAATGCTATGAGATAGCTGCCTACCAGGTCTGGCAGAAAGAAAGCACTGTGGTGGTCCAGCTTGGCATGGCTGAGGAGCATTAGCAGGGTAGGATGTGTCTGAGCAGAGTGACTTGGGTTTTGGAGCAGTAAGCTTGTTTTCATTGTAATGGCTGTGGTTGAAAAGGCCATTCTTCTCTTATGCGTTTAAATCCCATGAAGCATCTCATTAGGAACAAATGATGCCTCAGGCAAGTAGAGCTATAGAAAAGTAATCTTTATTAAGCACCCTCAGTGGTCAGAGTTACTTGATGAGCTCCGGAGTTTTATTTGTGGGCAGCTTGGGTTGTTGTTTAGCAGTAAAATGCTTTGAACTCCCTCTGTTCCCTGTCTCTAGGTTACTGTTTTCTATTTTTGTGTGGTTTTAGTCCCTACAGCCCTGCAAATACTGATGGTAAAATCATTGACACTGGGAACAAAAAGAATGTAGAAGACTGGGTAAGGAACACGCAGCCAGCCATGCCTGGAGAAGGTGCCTGCAGCGTGTGCTTGCAGCGCATCATGAGTTGCCCTGAACAGGATGCAGGCACAGCTGTTTCCATGGGAAATGGTGTACAGAACCCACAGATTGATGTGGGAATAGGAAGTTCTGTCTCTGAATGCTTCATTGCTGCATATTTGGGGCAGGAATGTCCACTGAGAGAGCAGCAAGGCCTCATGGAGCCATCGTCTCTGCCTCTCTGTGCTGGCACCTATAATAAGCTGGATGGCTGGTTGTCTTTCACCTCTGGACTCCGCAAGTTCTCCCCAGGTGATAGAAAATGGGCTGTAAACTGTAAGAAAAAGGGAGAGAGAGAAATGAATCCATGGTCACTATACTTGGCTTTATGAAAAGAAATGAAGTGAAGGCAGGAGACTTGAAAGTTCGCCTGCATCTGTCTTGTAATGTGTGTGAGGCTGACACAAGGATGGAGTCCTTACAGGCTCCTGTGTGCTCTTCATTTTTGGTTTGGTTGGTTGGTTGTTCCCCCCCACCCCATTTAACAGCCTGTATTTGCCCTGGAGGAGCGGTCACTGTTTGTCAAGTAAGAGCCTCTTGGTCATGTCAGCCAGCTCTAGCATTCATAGTCCATAGGAGTCCATAGAGAAAGTGCAGCAGTAAGGAGGGCTCAGTAACCCCCTTGCACAGATGCTTTCAGTCCCCAAAGCTCTGCATTGTGATGAGGACCTTTTAGGAGGAAGACATTTTCCATGGGGCAGCCATGCATTGCTAGAGATGGCTTTGAGCTGGTTGTGGTCCCTCTGCTGCCTTTACTTCTCTTTCTCCTCATTGCCCGGCTCCTGCCATTTCAGATGGAAAAGGGCAAGAGATTGGTGGGTGTTTGTTGTCCTGGAACTGCTGAATTGATTGCATGAAAATGGGAAGTATTTGCAGGCATCGACTGGCAGCACAGAGTCTTTGAGCAGGAGTTTGTGCCACTAAGCATGCTTTTGGAAGATGCGTCCTGATGCTTAGTGAATCAATTAACTTTGAACAAATGTGGTGGCTTTGTTTAGAAGAACACTGGTTTTGAGAGTCTCCTTTCCTGCTACTGAAACAAGCCATCTCTAGCATGAAGCACGGATGCTTTCTAACACCGAAAGGTGAAGAGAGAACAAAAATCCATAGCAAAACTCCATAAGATATGCAAGAAAGAGCATCTGTGTGACTAACACCTGAAGCCCTTACACAGACTATTTGCTGAATATATAGCTGTACATTTGTGTTTTAAACGTCCTGGTGCTATTCTTTGCTTTCCCTCAACCCTCTCTGCAAACATTCCAGCGTTATTCCTGCTTGAAAAGGCACAACTGGCTCTCTGTGCTGAGCCACAGCCAGCACCTGCAGGGAGCTGTGCAACAGGTTACTGTCTGCTTGCTATTTTTGCAGCCTTTCTAAGGGAGAGCAGAGCAATCTGTGTATAGGAGTGCATGCTGTGCGATGTGCATCCTCGCCTCCCTGCTTGTGCAGGTCAGTGCAACCTTTCAGGGCTAAAGCTCGTTGCCAAAAGTGCAGGCTCTGCTGCGAAACGTGATAGTTCATGGTTCTTCACTCTTGACACTTGGAATGTCGTTGCTTCTCTGCTGGTTTTCTAGATCTCTGCTAGAGCTGGATCGAGCATGTTCTCCAGTTCCATGCTGAGAAGCATCATTAGCTTCCTGACCGGAAGTTTCTTAACCACCAGGAACACCCTTTCCAGTTTTAGTTTGAGGAGGTGAATTTTGCTTTCAGGTGCAGAAATGGAAAGCACAGTGAAATTAAATGCAGGAATTACTTTTTTCTTGCACCTCTCCCTTCTTTCCCTGCTAATTCAACAGACAAGTGTATTCCTCGATTCTGAGACAACTGAGTTGTCTGTAAAATATAGCCATTTCCAGGAGAAATACAAACCTCTGGCTTTGCCTTCTCAGAAGATCTCTCCCCAGGTAGTAAATCTGAATGTGTTCAGTTAAAAGCTGAGACTCTGGAAATGTAAAAATATTAGCATTGGTTTTATCTATTTTTATAGCCAGGATATCAACGCCTGAGTGGTGAGACCAAGTGGATTTCCCGTTGCACAGAAAAGCCTTTCTCCTGGAGAGCAACAAGGTCTGATAGCTGGGATTGTGGTACAGGGTTCTGGCTTTTTTCCTTCTTTTTGTAAGCCTGGGCATGACACACACATGCTTTAGGTTTCAGTCTCAGCTAGCTAGTCTGCTTGATGACCTAGAGGAGAAAACAGCCAGTAATTATTAGTTTACCTTGTGCAAGTCAACTGCACAAGCACTTCCTTAAAAGAGCCAGGCTAGGTGACTACAAGAAGTTAATTTTGTTCTTTCTATCACACTGTCTTTCAATTTGGTAGGACTGAATTTCTTGGTTTTGCCATTTGTAGGAGGCCTGAACCCCATTACTCCATTAAATCTGTAACACGGCAAAATCCCTCAGTCTGAAGCAGAGAGGGGTTGTAAGGGAACACAAAGTCCATGTGTTAGTGCTGTAGCACAGGGACACAGGAGCTGGCCAGCCCTAGCTGAGGTTGGATGGATTTGGATGGGACTGTAAGGCACAGCGTTTGCTGAATCCAAGTTCCTCTTTCCCCATATTGTTCCCCAAAGTCAATCTGAGCCTGCTTTGCACTGTATTTCCATGAAAGCGCGAGGGTGCTGAGCATCTTGCAGATGACAAAACCTCTCTTTTAGGCTGGGATTATCCAACTAATCTTGTGATTATGGCGATAATCCCCTTTGCATTGGTGCCCCTCTCTGAGAGCTCTTCCCTCGGGGACTTTCAAGTCCCAAATCATATTTTCTCCTAATGCTTAAGTACTCTATATTAAAGTAAGGCACTCTCAAGGACCAGAGGTGTGCAAGTCCTCTGGTATTTATAGCTTTGGAGTCTCTGGTGTGTCATCTGTTGCCTTATTGATCCTCTTAGGGCTCCTGTTAGGGATGGAGCCTGAGGGGCTCTACTATTGGAGAGGAGATGCCTTTTCTGGCATGTGCCCATGTGCTTGTGGCAGAGGGAGTGAGCTGGAGCTGACCCACCAGCCTGGTCAGTGATGCCTGAGCCTGCCAGCTTGCTGCTTCAGGGGTCGGAAGCAGCCAAAGAGGGCAGGCACCTGATGTTCTGCTGCCTCCGAGGCAGTGGAAGCGGTGCTGCTCTCCGAGCTGTAATCCCTTCCCAGTCCTGCTGCCAGGTACTTGGCGGCAAGTAAATATTTTGCTCACAACTCATTGGAGGTGGCATCTAACCAGATGTGCTCTCACTTGGTACAGCAGGAGATTTATTTGGTTGTCCATTTATAGCTTATTATTTTCTTCTGTCTCTCCCCCCCCCCAAACTTAATAGCAGTTTGCTATCCACGAGGGTATACATTTTCTTCTGATTAAGTGCCATTTAGCCGTTGGCTGCTTGCTCATTTTACTTTTATAGACACATTTACAGCAGCACAGACAGAGGCACAAGCGCCTGGGAGCAAGGGTAAGGAGAATGGAGAGCCGCAGCAGCTTGATTAGATTGGATTTTAATAAAGTTTCCAGCTAAGCTGCATCACAACTATTCCTCACAGCGGAGATGCTGGAGGTGCACAGCTTCTCACCTGGTGGGACAGCCACTGGGACCTGCGCTGGAGCCAGCAGGAGACTTGTCATTGCATCCTTGACCATCAGGATGTTTGAATTCCATGTAGCTCAGAGCTTGTCTCTCTAGGGTGAGGAGCAATTTCCCAGCTTTCAGCAGCTGCTAATTAGTTGCAGATGATGAGATAATTTATAAGAATTACGAGTGATTTTCTCCATTGTGCTAATATCACTTGGCAATAAACCCGCTCTTTTACAAGGGTGACTTTTCTCTAATGTAGGGATCAAGGCTAAAAATATATATGTGTGTATATCAGTAGAGCGAGAGAACGTGCTGCTTAACCACATGCGAGTGGGTATTCGAGTCTTTCATTTGAACCATAAGAATGGATTCAAATTGAAATGCAAATTTGACTGTAGCTTAGAGCAGTGTATGGAGAAAATGCTTGATCGTGTCACCTTGGTGGCACGGCAATAGAAAACCCTCTCCAGCACGTCGTGGAAGGAAGTTTGAAAATGGAGCAGACGGCTTGCCTTACGTGGCAGTTTTGGCAGTGAATCAGCAAAACGAAGGTGGCTTTTCCCTCCCTTCCTCAGGAGTGACAGTGACTCATTGCCAGTTCGCAGACATGCAGGAGTAGCAGCTCCCAGGGAGCTGTGGGGAGAGTTACAAGAGGAGTGTTTTGTCTCTTGCGAAGAGTGCCTGGGGGAAGCAGGATGCATGAATGAGAGGAAGAGGGGGAAGAGAGTGTCAGGGAAAGGCTCAGCACCAGGCGCTGCTTATCCAGGGGCTTCCGGTGGCAGTGGAGTTGAGATGCAACTCATGATCATTGGGTTGCATGTTCCACCTATCACTGGGTGGGACCCATTCCCCATGGAAGTGGGGCTAAGGCAAAGTGGCGGGATTTGTTCCCCATTCCGCATGAGTGTTTGAAGGGGAATCCTGTGCTGTGGCATTGCTGCTGGACTTCTACACCTCTCATGAGCCTCCGGCATTGCTTCTTCCTTTAGCCAACCTAAAAGTAAACCGAGCCCTCAAGTGTGTGCATGTTTCTTGCTGGTCTAGTGAGAACTGAGAAAAGGAGTGTTGTTGCCGTCGTTTAGAAAAAGACATTCATTAGCCTGAAGAATGAATTTTCCATGAACTCAAAAGGCTTCCAGTGCTCCATCACATTCCTAATGATTTTGTCACAGTGTTAATCCCTCAGGTGAGTGGCAGCGTTCTGATATCAGCAAACAAATCATGTTTCCGCATAGATAACCCAATGCAAAGTCAAGCATGAGAGCAGAAAACAATTCATCAGCTTCCAATGGGGCCTGCAGATTTCAGGCAAGGCTGGATTCAGCTGGGTTGCAGAAGGGAGCCTGTGCCTGAAGCAGCCTCTGTGAGGCCTGGGTGTACAGATGAGTGTGATTCTGCATGGGACAGTTGTGCAAGTGCTCACAGGTAACCTGGTTTGGCTTGGGGTGATGCCCAGGATTGCTGTTCAACGTTACTTATAGTGAGAGGCAGTGTCTGTATTAGAGAGTTTCCAGAAAGGCAAATCATGAGCAGAATGGAGAAGGTGGAGAGGATCAGTTGCTTTGCGACTCTCCTGGTAGGAAAACCAGAGAATGCTCATAGGAGCCAAGTTGAGAACAAAGAGCAGGATGTTGGTTTTGAGCAACGGGTGATTGATATGTTGAGCTCAAAGGATGTTGCGAGTACAGAAAGTTTTCATAGATTTAAGGGGAAACTGGGCAAGCGCAGGGCAGAGAGAGGCACTTAAGAGTTATTAAATATATAAACAACATCAGTTTTAGAAGTTTTCTAACCTGAGAGTAGCTGAAGGCTGGGAGGCTATTAGTAGGAATTATTGGATGGACTTTGTGTTTGACAGTAACATTTGTCCTTGCGATCTAGATCTGAAGCAGAGGCACAGAGAAAATGGAAAGAGTTGCCTGTAGCAAGCTCTCAAATTAGCACCTATATCTCCCAAGACCCGGTCTAGTGTACTGTCCATCAAGACTGAAAGGTGTGGAAGTCATGTGGGCTGTTGCAGACTGATCTGTGAAGCTGGAGGAGGTATTTGCACAAGCCAAGCGCTGGAAACTGCTGCTGGAAATTATTCCCTAGTTTTGTGGAAGCAGAATTAGTCTAACCCTAGGTTTGTTTTATCTTACGTGAAACTGAACATCCTTCTCGCATTTCCACAGCTGTACATTCATTTCTTCTTTTTAATGCCATCTTTAAATATCTGCTTCATCAATAAGTGATTCTCTCTTGCACTTTGTGGTAGAGTTATCTTGCTCTCCCAATCTCTCCTACCCTCTCCATGCATCAGTTTTAGTTGCCACTTTTCATGGAAAAGCATGTTGTGTTCCTTCAACCTCTGTGTAGATGTTGATCCATAATTCTTTCCAGCATTTTATTAGCCTCTCTTGGATCCCTTCTAATTTAAACATCTTTGGTTTTATAGTTTTGAGCATCTTGCTTTATCTCTTTTTATATACACAGATCTGTAAGCGCAGCCTCATTGAGACTCCATTAGGAGGATTTATATCCTGGCCTAATCTTATCTATAATATGTCTTTGAATCTTTCCTTACTGCCAAGTCCTTTTTTTATTCAGTTTCTCCTACATCATCATGCAAAAATCCTGGATAATGCCTGTCTCTGGCCTCGTTGAAATGAGGTGGATCTGAGAGACTACTAATGTGCTTAAAGGAACAAAACGTGGGGCAGGGGGAAACAACTGATGCTTGCATAGTGCCACCTTTCCAAAGAGGGATTTTGCATCAGGCTTCTGGAGGGAGGCAAGTCCATCTAATCCAGAGAGGGAGATCTGCTGCGAGTGGATTAGGAAACCTTCTGCGGCAACAGAAACGTGTGAATCATAGAATCATAGAATGGTTTGGGTTGGAAAGGACCTCAAGATCATCTAGTTCCAACCCCTTGCCATGGGTGGCTCTGTCCAACCTGGCATTGAACGCTGCCAGGGACGGAGCATCGACCACTTCTCTGGGCAACCTGTTCCAGGGACTCACCAACTTCACAGGGAAGAGCTTCTTCCTTAAATCTAACCTGAACTTCTCCTGTTTCAGTTTGAACCCATCACCCCTTGTCCTACTGCTACAGTCCCTGATGAAGAGTCCCTCTCTAGCATCCTTGTAGGTCCGCTTCAGATACTGGAAGGCTGCTATGAGGTCTCCACTCAGCCTTCTCTTCTCCAATCTAGAGTGTGTGTGACTAGTGTTTCAGGGTAAAACAGGTCAAGCTGCTGCCTGTGGGCTTCAGATGTGGCTGGACAAAGCAGAGGAGAGAAAGGTGAAGTGGAGAGCTAATGAGGAAGAAACCAGGCCATTTCTCATTAGCAAATGATGTTTGCAGAACATCTCGGTCCTCTTGCCCTTGAGGTCAATAAAATGAACACCACCTATAGCTGAATCAGAGACTCAACAACTTCGTTACACGTGTAAAATCAATCGCCGTTATCTAGCTCTCTTTCTATTGATCCATGCTTCAGTATGTCAACATGTTCTGGCAGATGGGTATGAGCAAACAGTGGTCTGCTTAATATGTTGGTGTACCATTTTGCTGAGGTCCATTAGAAGACACCCTGAACGGACTGGTCTCTTTCAGATAGGTCAGATCTTCCTTTGGTCTTCCATCTGGGCTCCCTGCAGATGACTTTCCCATGTCAGCACACTAGTGAGCTGCTGGTCAGAAGGTGTATTGGAGCAAAGAGGCCACAAGCTATGCAGAAGGGTCAGCTTGCGACGTAAAAGGCAATGCAGCCTTGTGAGAAGGGCTACTGAGGGGAATTTGTAGCTTCCGGACTGCTGCTGGGAGCCTTGGATGTAAATGACAACGCAGCTAATAAGGTCTAATTGGCTATTAAAGGAGGAAGTGGCCCCGGAGATGCTAAGGGCCAATTAACCCCGGGAGCTGGGAGCGTGACACTGTATTGCTGTGCAGTGATGTGTGCATGAGGCTTTCATAAATGGATATAGTAAAGGAACAGTGGAGGTCCTAACAAAAAACCTTTTGAAATAGCTCGGGATACTTCAGCCATGCAGCAAGCCAAGTGTTCACTTGCTTTTGTAGCGGACTGGAGGCTGGATTCATGGCTGACTTGCATGGGTACACCCAGTGCAGATCTTACAGAAACCCTATGGGGATCAAAAGGGCCCTAGTGAGATGAAACATCTCAGGCGGCTTTTTGTTTAACTGTCTGCTTAGCTCTCAGGAACTAAAAGCTGTATCAGGTGGGACAGATCCACGGGGAAGCCTTATTCCTGTCTTTTGGAGTTTGTAACTGGTAGTAGGAGGATGTGGCAGGCTGTAATTGAGGCTGGTGCTCAGTTAAACCAGGTACACAGTGACCAGGCTCAGCCATAGAGCAGTTGGAGGATAGCCACAGCAGATGGGCCTTGGGAAGCTGAGACTGTTTCTTGAGCAACTCAGTCCAAAGCCTGTTGAAGGCAACAGAGGACTATGGGCAGCTCAATCAATCATTCTGCATCAAAACCTCTTCTGAGATCAGGGCTGGTGTTTTGACACAGACTTGTCACTGATTTGAATAAACAGATTTTGCCTAATGGCTTTGTCCTCTAATTAATGCCAGCACCTTCTTATTAAAGGCAATTTGAGATATTTAATGTTGCAAAACAAGCTACCTATTTTCAGAGTCTGTTTCTCTGCTAGAAGTGTGCAGACAAAAAATGGGATTAGGTGGATTTGACTAGGAATTGGGACCAGACACTCTCTGCATAATGTGGGCTGTGTGGCATACGTTGGAGTCTCTTGCTTTCCAAATCTTTGTTGCACGAGGCTGGTTTTATGTGTTGCTGTTGTGCTGGTGGTCTTATTCTTGTTTCTCTTCCTCCCACTGATTTTATTGTTTCTGATATCTGCATTTTTGCTGCTCTGAACTTTGGTTATTCTGTGCTTCCGGGAGTTCAGTTGAGTAGGAGATGAGTTTGACCTCATGAGGTCTCAGCTCATGGATTTGGAGGAATGGCAAGATTGATACTGTTTGTCTTCTGCTTGGCTTTTTGCAGAGTAGAAAGAAGAGGATTGTGACTTTAGGGTCTGTCCTACAGTAGCACAGTCATGGTTTGCCGTGTTTCAGTTGAAGAGCTAAGATTGATATACTGCCAACAGCACAGTTCTCACTGTAGTTTTCCATGAAAAGCAGAGCTGAGTGTAAGAAAAGAGTAGTTGTCCTCATTTCCTGATGATCCCCAAGGACATTTCTCTCTTGAGTTCAGGAAGCAGAAGTAAAGAAGATCTAGTGCTGGCCTCAGCAGATAGACCAAACTGGTTAGCTTCTTTAAACCTATCTAAGCATCTTTTAGTCTCTGTCTGGGTGATGAGACTCCTATTGACAATCTTGCTGATTGGGAAGTGAGCTGACCTGAGCTGTAATTCATGTTCAGAAGAGCCAGTGAGACCCACTGTAACCATTGTGGACAGGGACCAGCCCTACAAGGCGGGAGTCTGCTGAGCCCTGCCATAACCCTGAGGCTTTGGGGAGGCAGAGAGGGGTTTTGAAGCCTGCTTTCTATCTTGACTCAGGTTCAAAGGAGACAAAAGCTTCTTGTAGCCACATAGCCGGAAGCGCTATGCTGAAATAATTTGTTACCTTTTATCTGCCTCAAAGGAGCACTTAAAAAAATAATCCTGCCCATAGCAAGTAACCTGATGAGTCTAATTTGGTGGTATGAAAACACAGCCACTTGGAGCTTTCCGATCCATGTTCTGGCTAATTAGATATACTTCCCCTGCTAGCTTCTGCCCGCTGTGCAGTGTTGCGTGCACTCAAACACCCTAGCAAGAGCAGGAGGTGTCTATATGTGTACCTTTTGGTTAATATGTTTGCGGAGGTAGGAGTTGATGTTCTTAATTGCCAAGCCAACAGAAAATAGGATGTACCATCTCCAGCTGCAGAGGTAGCATGTCTCTCGCTGGTTCCGCAGTCTTTAACAGCCCACAAACAACAGTGTGCAGGGTAACATCATGGTCTGCTTCTCTCTTTCAGCTTGCTCTTGTATTTATTTTGGTAACCTGTGTTTGCAGGCAACACTGGAGAGGCTTTTGGGGGAGGAAGGATAATGTTCTCCAAGGGGAGCTCACTGTGGGTGGTAGGAGCCTGCGGGGACACAGTGAGGATGTGAGAGTGGCAGGACTCCAGGGCTTGTGCCTGAGCAGCAGACATTGAGCAGCTCTGGGTCACTGCCACTTCCAATGAGTAGGCAGAGGGGATGATGGCATTCCATCTGCAGGAGAGGAGGCTGCGCACTTGAGGGGACCACACTGGAAGAGGGGCCGTAATTGTGCAGCCATTGCCTCTGACCCTCCCAGCATCTGCATTTACAGTTGTCTTGGTGCATTGTATACAGCAGAGATGGAATTGACTGAACAGTTTGTATGTGTGGATGCGGCATGGGCTAAAAGAGAGCTGGATGCTAGGAAGAGCTTGCAGGTCCGGGCATCTAAGTAACGCTTCCATGCCTAGGGCTGACGCTTTGGTGCCTTTCCACCAGCACTGAATTGCTTTTGAAAATAGACTTTGTTAGAGGCTTGCTTGTGGAGAAAAGAGGACCAATTTTTCTTAGGAGATGAGAAAGCTGCTGGTTTCCTCGAGGATGGAAAATGTTCTCTGTGGCTCAATGCTAGAGGGATAAGACAGGACCTCCAAGCACCAAGGAAAGTTTACCCCCCTACAATGGATTGTTTCATGTCCACTTACAGATGCCACCCCCAACGTGTGTCCTGTCTGCACATGCACCTTCTAGCACAGACATCAGCCATGGGGAAAAGGCACAGCAATTCAACAGGGTCTGGCTGAGGTTTTCACCCAGGCAGAAAATAAATTGACCGCTGCTGCTGTTCTCTTTTCTAAATTGGCAGTACCTGGAATAAGGCCAGCTTTCTCTGGGAGACACCTATTGCTTCTCCAGGGAAATCTCTGAGGGGACCTGAGGAACAAGATTGGCTTGTGGTTGTAGTAAGCAGCGGGATCTCGCAAAGGTTAATTGCAGCCAGCTGATGTGCTACTGAAAACCAGCACTTTGGAATGAAAAAACACTGTAAAACTGAATCCCTGGTGTTGCAATAGGCTCTGCCCTAGATGTGCCCACATTCCTGCCTCTCCCTCTCTGTTGGGGTGAGTGTGCACATCATTTAGGTGCCTAGGCAACAGTTTATAACAACAGTCTCATACATGTTCATACCCAAACTCTCCTAGGGGTAAGCACTCATATTCTGATAAGCCTAAGAATATCATCAGTTGTGCCTCTAATGGCCAAGCACATGTTACAAATTTTGGCTTAAATGAAATGTGATGCGTTCAAAAGCTGCACAAATCTCTTAAAGAAAATGAGATCTTAGCAGGAAGTCTGAAACCAAACAGAAGGCTCTTTATTGACTATCGGATGCTGTTTTCGAAAGGCTACTGCAGGTGGCTGTTTCTATGTAGTAAAACACGTAGGGTTGGTCTGTATGTATTTTTTCAGACCGTTAAGAAACCAATAAAGTTAAATTGGTAGAACTGTCTAATATGATTACTGCAAGATGGGGATAAATGTGGTTTCATTAGATCTTGTTTTGAAGTGGGAGACTGTCATTTTCTGATGGAAAACTAAGATGACAGGGAGTATTTGTATTTGAAGTGCCTTTTTAAAGAATGACCTGCTCTGTCTTTTTGACATCAAACATATGTACGCAGAAAGAGAGCAATAGTTTATATTTTTTCTGGCACAGCAAAAAATGGAAAACTCCATTTTTAATCTGAAGTTTTCTACCTAAGAATTTCACAAGGGAAGGAAAAATAACCTTGGATAAAAATGCTTGAACATGGTGTTTATACCAGGTCATGTTTGTAAAACCTGGACTTGAGCCGAGACCTCAGTTATGTGCAGGCATTTCCCGCATAGTGGCCCCTGTGACCCCAGGTATAGCCTGCAAATTCCAGCTGTGGAAGAATAAGCCGTGTAGTGCTGTAGTGGTCTTTGAGCTCCTTAAGGAGAGTGAGTCCACTAGTGAAGGAGGCTTCTAGCTGCAAGCTTGTGCATACAGGGTATCCCAAGTCACATAATCTTAGTTTTGGTGAAAGCTTCTGCATTGGTGTCATGTGCAGGACAAGTATCTGATGTTCCTATCTTTGAGGTTTCAGTTTTGGGGAGGTAGGGGCTATGTCCTGGGTTAACTCCAGCCCTTGACCACCATGGAACAAGGAGTCTGAGTTGTAAAGATGGTTTCCTCTAGTGCAGATGGTCTCCTTGCCAGTGAGAGAGATCCAGAACTTGCCCCTTTGGTGCCACCTGTACCTGCCTTTTCTCTACTAGAGAGAGGGCTCAAAGCTGATGCTTGGCTCCAGTCTGGTTTCTTTGCCTCCTGGCTCTAATCTCGCTGTTGGTTATTAAATGATTCACAGGAACTTCCCACTGTCACTGGGATGTTAATTAAAAGATTTCCAGCCTTAAAAATTCCTTTGCGCTGTTGGTCTTCTGCAAGAAGCTACAAAGTAGATTGGTGTTTAGGCTATTAATCCCCTGGTATCTCCAGGAGACCAGCACTGGAGCCATGCACAGATTGATTTTTCCTGGTGGTCGGGAAGAAGAAATGCAATGTTTGATGCCTTCTGGCCAGGAGATAAAATCTGGGAGGGTGTGGATGGAAAAGCACCAAGGAGGATAGGAGAGAAAAAGGATGGTTCAGATCCCATTATAGCAAAGATGATATGCCATCGAATGAGTAACGCTGATGGAAAATGTAGCAAATGACTAATGCTGCAGCCAGGGTAATTGTTTGGAGGACTGGCATTTCTGGTATGAAAAGATTTAGAGTGAGCTTTCAGTAAATAAAGGAGAAATTGGCCCTGAACTTCAGGGCCAAGATTTAGCAGCTGAGATTGAAATAAAGAGGGGGGAAGGATGTTGGTTTATGTACTTTAAGGCAAGAAAATAATTTTTCAAGCTGCATTTCACTTAATTGAATACCAACAGGAAGGGCTGGACTGAAACTCCTTGTTCCATAGAGCAAAGAGAACAAGCGCCACCTCACCGAGGCTGCTTGTGGCACCCAGCCCTGGCCATCAAACTGTGCCCTGTAGAGATAACAGGGACCTTCCGCATCCCTGTGGATGTAATCCCATATAATTGTAATTTCAGTCCCCCTTTTTGTGCTGTTACAAACATTAAGGAATTCACTTCTTGGGCAATCTCTGGCATAACTGCTGGTGTGAGACTGCTTATGCAAGGTTGTCTGGAGTTTGCTCTGTGTGTGGTGGTAGCAGCCACAGCTTTCCTGAGCAGTGGATGCTTCTATGTGAGCTGGGATTAGTTCATTTCCTTCACGGATGTTGGGTACCCAGGGCAATAGAATCCCTCTGTGATGGGCTGACGTCATTGCAGTCCATAACTGGGATTTGAGGCCGTCAGAAGAGCATGTTTGTGTAAACTAATGATCCTATTTCTTTCTATCCATCTCATGATCTTTCTGCTCTTTTCTTCAGCAGTACCTTTTCCACTTCGTTAAATCAAAGTGCAAAGCTCTGGTTATTTCAGTTAGTGACCCTCAAGATAATTAAGACCAGGGCAAATGGGATGCCATCAAGCATCAGCTTTTGATGTTCTTCAAGGGTTTACCCATGAGGTGTGTGGATGGGTGCAGAAGACTGGATTCATTAATGGGAGCAGAGCAAAGGCAAGCCATGTTCTAATCTGCTGTTTGGAGCTTTTATAATGGTCTCTGAGCTGCTTGTGGCTTCTAGGGTGTGGGAGGGGTCATCATTTTCTTCCTCATTTCTACCCAGACTCCTCTGGACGGGATCAAGAAAGCAGTTTGATGTTCAGGACAAAGGTCGGGAAATGGACCCACAGGTTAAGGTCCCACCTGTGCCTCAGGCTTGTGTTGGGACCAGGCTGGGAATGGGGCTGTCTCCTCCCAGCCATGCGAAGATCAGAGCCATTGGGGGCCTGATACCAGGAGCTCAGGGGGTACCTTGGGTATGCAGAAGCTGGCAGGACAAGAGGGGAAGCAAATGATCATTTCCATTCAAGGCACACTCTGTTTGCACCCTCTGTCCCTCTCTGCCCGCAGTGGGAAGGACAACATTTCCAGTGCAGAGGAGCTGGCAGGGTGCCTGTTCCCCTCTGCCTTTGGCAGCCCACAGGTTAGGAGTGTGTCATGGGAACCCATGAGTGTGGAGCTGAGCTCTGGGCTGCTGACGCTCTGATGAATACTGCAGCAGGGCTTATTATGCTGGAGAGGAACCTTTACTCCAGAGACATTAAATATTAATAGCAGCAATAGAGACGCAGGTAAACAAGAGCAAGTTATAAACTGTTCATTCTGAGGGCATCGGTGTTAACTCTGGCGAGCTCATGTTACAGCCAGCTTGGGAACATGGGCCGAAGGCTGGTACCACATTTAAATCCCTGGATTTCTATCTGTCTTTAGAGTTCCTGAGTACTTGCCCAGCTCTGCCCTGCAGAAAAAACCTTCCTACCCACAACCAGGCCCCTGCTGCAGAGTGGTAAGGTCTTTAACCTGACACTAACGCTCTTACTTGGTCTGAGCTTCCCTAGAGGCTGCCATCGGCACATCATGTTTTCTAATTCTGCATTAGCGCATCTGCTCTATTCAGGAGTTTGTTCTACAAGTTCCTACATAGCTGAAAACTTACCTTCAGAAATCAGACGGGTATTTTCAGGCTTGTAGCTTGCCAAGATTATAAACTACGCAGGCAGGACCCTCTCAGTGCATCAGGATGGGGCAGGACAGCTCAGTGCTGTTGGAGATTGCAGGGATGCTTTGGTAGGATGAGACCTGCCATGGGTTGGTCTCAGCTGGTGCTGAGAAATGCTGTGTTGGTGGAGCTGTAGGTGTTCAAATCTCTCTATGGGGTATCTATGACCAATGAATGTTTGTAGTAGTTCACAAATCTGACAGGGTTTTGTATGTTTAAAACTTAGTGTTTAATGGTGGAAATGTCTAAGGCTTTTGTGATAATATAAATGGTGTGGGCTGGATGGTCATCACAATTCCAGGAGCTGGGCATATAGGAAAAGCACTAAATATTTCCAGTGCAAACTGAGAATCAGTAACAAGCATCGTGTTTGCTACTTAGATTAAACAGCTTTCAGGTGAGGAATGATTGTAAACCTGTATTTGAGTAATGCAAAGTATTATTGACTGAATTCAAAGTGCAATCATTTATAACGTGTCATGTCAACTTTTCTGCTGTAATTTATAATGAATTCTTCTTCCCAAGGGATGGGAACATGAGATTGCTGGTTGATGTATCACACTGAAAGCAACTGTGTTTTCGCATTTTGTATGGTTTTGGGTGCACTTTTGACTACACCCCATTTAGGGAGGACCACTGGGACCTGGAATCTGTAGGGCTATCAGAAGTGCATGAGCCTTTGCGTCAGCCTGCCAGTCTGTAAAATGCTTAAGATGCTGCTTTGAACAAGCAGGTCTAGAAACTTCTTGTTGAAGAACACAAGGTTGGAGGGAGAGTTCCAGCTCCTCCTCCAAAATAAGATGATGAAGCACTAATTGTGGGGAAAACGCATGGGGAATGATGTGATCATCTCCCTAGGGGACTTGGGAAACTCCAGTGAAGCAGAACTGTGGAGCTGACCAGCTGTTGGCATGCAGAGCAATGATAATGATAACTAATGTACGAGAAAACAAGACCCAGCCAATGGATGCAGAATGGAAAGAGCAATAAAATGAGCACTGCTCTGCCATCCAAAAGCTGACCAGTGGGGTTTAAAATCCCCTCTTAATAATGTATGCAGCAGCAAGGAAAATCGGATTGGGAATCTCAAGGTTTAATATTAAGAAAAAAAAACCAGGCAAATAAATCTTTGTTTCAAAATTTGCTCCCCTTGTACAGGAATCATATTAAGTTTCCTTTTTAATACCATAGGGACAAATGCATACTTTAATAATCGGATTTTTAGCATGACCAGGCTCAATATATGAAGGTGGTGTTTGTTCAGACCTTTTCAAACATTAACAGATGGTGAAGAGAAGATACGAAGCTTCTTGGTTCAAGATTTAATCAGTCCTTATATACACAGTCCTTATACTGCTCAGCTGGGTGTCACCACATGCTAAAGCCCTGGCAAAATTTCTACACCCCACTGGGGAATAGATCAATGGTACTAGTTACCTACCTGGGTAGTCTATACAGTAAGTATATAATAAACATTTTGCTAATCAAACTATGCTTAAAACTAACCTGCAGAACTCTGTCATTATAGACCACCTATCTTCAAAGCCTGTATCTATTGACCTTAGTATTTTCACAGAATATGAAGTGTACTTTCTAACTCTTTTTTACACATGGTTGGTAATTCACATTGATGAATCTTACCCTGTGCATCTAGCCTTTTTAGAAGAGCTTCAGTAATTAGTTCAGTAAAGCTTCATCTTCTGTTTGATGGAGCTAGTAGCTGGAATGAAATTGAGCCACTCTGCATGCTTGGGCCTTGCTGAAGACAGCTTTGGCCATTGGGACAAAGCTTGGTTGCGTTAGGTGATGGCAACACAAAGCTGGGAGGCAGTGAGCTCCCCAGCTTCATGCACTGCTGTTGCCCTGGTTGTGTGGCAATTGTCTGACCATCCTTCCTGCATGAGCTATTCTTGCCCTCTGGTAGCTTCCTGCTCATTTCCATTGTGTTCCACTACAGGTCATGGAGCCCCACTTCATAACTGACGAAGACAGAAGAGTGTTTTACAGAATTGGATGGCACACTTAGAGAATGGCCCTTGTCGCTTCTATTTATGTTATTAATTCACTCTTCTCTGATAATTGGCGATTGTACAAGCTCCCTCTCATCTTTTCTGGTTAGAACACTTGAATGAAGTTTGTCTTAACATGGTTTATGGCAGTGGCACTTTAAATGTAATTGAGATTGCTGCAGCAGTTTCTTGAAGAAATCCTGAAGGATATTTTGGGGGGTGGTGGAGGATAAAGGGTACAAACAGGCTGCGGTTAAGTACCTGACTCGTTTTCCCCCTTGCTCCCTGTGATGCTGGCAGAAACATCCAGAGGTCGCCTGCGTAGCATCTGTGCCTCCCCTCCAGAGAGACACATAACCACCACCTCCAGCACATATGAAACTTACTGTCTTTTCTTCAATGAGACAGCTTAAAAGGGGAAGAAATATATGGAGCAAAGTATTTGGTTAATGCTCACTTCGAGTGCACCAAGACTTGCTATCATTATTTGTTCCAAGATGGCTTTTGGTGGCATGGCTGGGAGATCGATGGAGCTATTGTGAACATCGGGATGGGAGTTCAGCAGTGTGGAGTCGGAAGGAGAGGGCTGTGAATCTCTTGGAAGTGTATTTCAGCCAAGATCCTACATAGGCAACAGATGTTGTACTGGTTTAACGATGGATTTTTATAAGTTCATTTCACCCTTGTTTGAATCTGTTGGTAAATTGCTGCTCTTTATAGCCACTGTGGTAACATGTGATTAGCCCCATTTACTGGTAGGTGCTGCACAAATCCAGGCAGGAAGGGAAACAGAAGTTTTTATTGTCAAACTGTGAGGCACCAAAATAAACCAACCCAGTTAGAGTCAGGTGGGGTAGAGCATTCGTGCCAGCTCATGTCTCGAGCTTTTCGTTTTGACTCTGGCCATTACAGCAGAGTTACAGGGACAGACCTCTCTGCCCACAGAGCCGAAGAAGTCTTTGACATTTCCAGGCTCCCTTGAGAGCTCTGGTATCACCTTTTTGTGTACTCGGTGTTAGCTGGCTAAAGTTATTTGTGCTTTAGTTGACCTTTCTAGAAGCTTAATCTTCCCAGCCTTTTCTATTGGAGCTCAGCTATTGATGCCCCCCTACATCATGTCCATCCGATCTGTGACTGGGGTGCCCCATGCTGCCCAGGAGCTGCAAAAGCTGGGGTGGGGCCTGCTCTGCTTTGCCTTCGGAATGTAGTGGGACAGCTACTCTGGCTTCTGTGCTTTCTCCCTCTTTTTCCTCCTGACAGGCTGGTGGCGATGCCACTGAGTAATACATTTGAGCACAGAAAACGCACAAGATTTTTTTTGTGGCACGGAAGACTCAAAGGAGAAAGTAGTAGTCCAGAGTGAAAATGTGTAAGCTGAGGAAATTGATGAAAAAATTAGATTCAAGAGACCAGAAACACTCTCTGGGTGTTTTGTGATCAATCCACATATAATTGAGGCAGCGGAACAAAGAGAAAGCTGAGCTAGAAAAACCTGTCGTTCTCCCCTTTCCCTCTCAGGGAAAAGAGTCAAGAAGACTCCATCAGCCAACAGAACAGGCTTGTTAAAAATCATGGTGTGAATGTTACGAGCTTCCAGTGAAAACAAGAACATTAACAATAGCCATGCCTGGAGTCTGAATTAGAGTAGTACCATTTCTCTTGGTTATTGCAAAATATAACCTGGTACAGAGATTTGCTGAAGGGATCGTAAAGTTTGTGTAAAAAGAGCTGGAAACAAAACAGAAAAGGGTTTTAATAACTAAATTGGCCCCGGCTGGGAAGGAGGGATGCTGTGTTTGTCAGATCTGTAGCAATGCTGATGCTTTGGCTTCTTCCACCGCTCCTTCTCCATGCAGCTGAAACAACTTGTCGGTGCCCACTGGGAGGCCACGGTCCCCTCTGCCCTTCCAGGCTGAGCTGCATCCCTGCATGCTTGGAGCCGTTGGTAAACAGCCTGTTCAATGCATCTGGCTTCCAGAGCATGGGGGAAATGGCAGTGATGCCTCTGTCCTTGAGCAGCCAGGACAAGTCCTCATGCTCATCCTGTGCCCCACAGTTGTGTGCCCAAATCACGTTGCTGTCACTCAGCGTCTGAGGTCACTGTCTAGTTCCTGTAGGGTGCAAAGAGCTGCTGGAGCTGTTCTGAAAGGCAGCAGGCGAGGTGTGGAGGATGAGGGGACCTAGAGACAGGGTTAAGCATTGGCATCTGCGAAGCAGCTTCATTCAGTTGGTGATACCAAGAGGTAGGGTCACTGCTGCCGAGCCCCTCTTGCCCTGATGCTTGCTGGGCTGACTGTGCCGTGCCAGGTGGGGGAGATGGAGGAGCAGGTTTTCAATGAGGGCATCAGTGAAATGGAGAGCTGGAAGCCCCAGTCATCCTCCCCTCTCTGCTTTGCAGCAGGTCAGGGAGCAGTGAGCACTATCAGAAAGCTGCCTGCAAACAGGCTGTTACTGTGCCAGAGCATATGGAGGAGCAGTCAAACGCTATCCAGCAGCAGAGGCAGAGGAAATTAAAAATGTGGCATGCAGTCAAGGAGCAATGGCTCTGGCGTCGGGGACAGCCAAGCCTGTACTGATGCTTCCTGATCTCCTGTTCCAAAGCATCGCCTTCGGGGCTGTGCCAGTCCTGCTGCCCTGCCCTGGCAGTGCCATGGCACAGGACACAGGGAGGTGACACTGTGAGAACATTACTCTGGTGCCTGGGCTAGCCATCTATCTCAGCTGGCAGTGATGCAGGAGGATGCTCTGGTTTGTGCTGGGGGTTTGCCCTGTGTGAGCATCCAGCCTTCTGCTGCTCATCACTGGTGAGCTGCCCAAAACTCCTGTCATGCAGGTAGACAGGCAGCCTGTCCGCATCCTTCTGAGCAGTTTGGTCAGTGGTACCATGCTCTTGCAGCACCTTAGGGGACTGCATTTCCCCAGCACCTTTTTGCTTTTTAGTATTTCTCTTAACCCATCTCTAAGACGCACTTTGAACTCCCACTTTTTATGGTTAGACCACTGGCAGACCTGCTGCAATGGAGTTATTTTAAATGGCAAATAATTTCCTTGTTTGGAGCGTTCTTTTGTACACGAAGTTGCTGCATAAAAGCATGGTTTGATTGATGTTGAGTGAGAGTCAAGCTTTGCTCCAGAGTTTCTGCATCTTGGTCTGCCTCCAGTGGAAACTAAAGGCAGTGTAAGCAGCTGGTCCAGGTTCAATGCAAGAGATGACTTAGGGTGAAGGTGGTGCATTTGTTAAGAGGAGTGGCCTTAAGGAAAAAGCATCAGTTTAAATTCACTGCCTGTCCTCCCCATCATCTCTGCTTTCAAGAGTTGTTTTTAATGGAAGCCAGGGTGGCTTTTGACAGTGAGAAAAAGATTTCAGCGGTGGCAAGAGTGGATGTGAGGACAAGGGCAGCATTAATCCTCTAGTAACAGCACCTCCAGCTAGGGTGTTAGTCCCATGTAAGTCCTAATATGTGCATAAGCCTGAGACCACTTCCCTAGTGAAGCCCTAGGCACCATGCTTTGGCTGGTTGGGATTCAAAGGTGGAGATCTGGTCCAGTTCAGAGCAGAGTCTAACTGCGCCTATAAGGAAAAGTATTTTCATTTCATCATTGTTTGGCTAATTACATTTGTCAGTTGTAGTTCTGCTCCAGAAATCAATAAGGAATGAAACTTTGTTTGGCTGTACTTGAGAGGAGGTGCATTTCTAGTCTTCCCTTGCCCCTGCAGCAAATGATAGTAATAACAGATCTATATTTCTGCTCCTCATGTTTTCTGTTATATAGATCTCTTTACCATGATTACATGAGGAGCAAACAATGTCGTGTTGTTTCTTTTTTTTTTCCTCTGTCTTTTTTAAATTAACCTTATTGACTCCAGTATTGCAAACATTGCTCTGGATGCTGGGTTGTGCGGGAGGCTGAGAGGCTGCCCTAGTCTCACAAGGGGGAGCAGAGCTGTAGTGGCAGCTAATAGTGCTCTGCTGTGCCTGCTGCCTTCTTTGTGGGTGGATTTTTGTGCCTATAACCACCAGCCAGCTCGGTGCATTGTCACATACGGGAGCAAAGTCTACTCACCACCATCATGAAGATTTTTTGCCCTCTTAGAACACCCGACTAGGTCATTACTGGCTGATAGTGAGTGGCTGTGCCTGTTCCCCAGGGCCACTGCTGTCTGTGGTGCAGAGCTGAAGCTGTGCTAAAGCTTTGTAAGGCATGTGATTTGTCTTTTTTCCTCCCATTTAAGCAAGCAATATATATTCAAGACTAAAATTAAAGATGCGCAGGAAATGAAATTGCTCACATTGCTTCTGCTTGGTGGGGAAATGATTTCCGTCCCTGCTAGGGGAGGGAAGGGGTCCTGCTCTTGGGTCTGAGGTGGGGGCACAGAATGAGCAGCAGCCACAGAAATGAGAGAGGAGAAAAGATAACTAAAACCAGGCCAGGGAAAGCCTCTGAAGGTGTTTGCATGTTGTCTGTGTTCAGGCTCTGTTCCATCCCCCAAGGTTTTCGTAACATCTGGAACAGCTGAACACATGCTCGCTGCTGAACGTAGGATTATTACCAGGAAAAGTACTGAGGAGAGGAAGCCCCCAGCACCCAGCCAAAGGCTCTGTGTGGCCAATGGATTAACTGCAGCAGGGGATAAACCTCCTCCAAAGCCTATCTTAATAGAGGGATATCCCTGTCTTTACCCTGATACTGAGTCAATGTGCTTCAGCTGCCAGAGAAGGGCCAGCTCACAGAGGAAAGAGATGAAATCCCAAACAAGCTATGAGTCCTCCAGCGTCTCCTCAGGAGAGCTGTGCGTTTTGCTGGCAAACAGACTACTGGGGCCCTGGCAAATCTGAGCCAGAGCTGTGCAAATCTCTGACTTTGTCTCCTGGGGTGGAAGGAATTAAGACCATCAGGTTAAATAAGCTTTTTGGGAAAGGAAAATCATAAGAGTGAATGAGCACAGAAACTTAAAGGCAGGGATTCCAATTTCTGTTGCTGTTGATTAATTTAATGTGAAACACAGAGAGCGGGGATGGGAGGGAATTCTGGAGTGATTTCAGGATTGTCTCTAAAGAAAGCCCACTGCAATAGCCTAAAGGCAACCTGGAGATGAGCAAGCTCTGTGAGGTCTATATATGAGTGGAAAACAGGCAGGTTTTGGGCCAGCTACTGAAAAAACACCTCAGGCAGCTGATGCTACATGAGAAAGGAAAAACAATGAAGGACCCCAAAATACCTGCTGGCTGCAGGCTGTCTTGGCAGCAGTTGGGTTGATTTTCAGCCCCTGCTTTTGCTCATCTCCTAAAGACTCTGACCCCTGGGCTCATTGCTCAACTGTACCCACAGTGGGACCCTGGGGCACTGCAGAAACCCCTGCTCCCAAGGGAGAGCTGTGGAGATGTCCTGATCTCATGGAGAGTGGGTAAACCCCTGGCAGTGGCTGGGAAGATTGCTTTATTGGTGCAAATCATCAGAGCACAGAGATGGGAAATGCAGAATTGCTTGATGTTTTTTCTCGAAAACTAGGTTAATGTCACAGTTATAAACAAAATAAAGGGAAAAGGCTGGAGGTGAGAGAAAGCACATATATAATTTCTCAGTTACCGCTCCCATAGTTTTTTCAATTTGACTGTTTGGCTCTCGTGTGTGAAAGCTGAATCTGAATCCAGGCTTTCTCTGCTCCCTCCCTGTTGACCTCGTCAGAAACACTGAATGCAAGAGGAAAAAGGAACAATAAATTGCTTTCTCCAGACAGGAAAACCCTGTACTTACCCTCACAGGCAGTCTTTCCCGTCTGCTACCTTGCTGTGCTGCCTCTGGGTTACCTCAACAAGAAAACTTAATTGAGGCAATGTTGTGTCAGGAGAGAATGATACACCCATTTTTGCAGGCTCACTTTTATAACCTGTTTTACTCTTACCAGCAGAACCACACTGGGATTCGTGTCTTGCAAGATTTGGCCTGGTGTCTTTCTAATAATAAGCTCCCTTCATAACATCTTTCATTCATACACAGACAAACATGTCTGTGTTGTTACTCCTTTTGGTTTCAATAGCTGTGTTGCAGTAATTGTCCTCTGCATAACCATGTGTGTGTAATGCGTAGATGCATAATGAGGGAAAATCTCTGCTGCTCGCAGGTTGGACTAGATCAAGTGTGCGAGAACAGAAGGATTATCCCCCTGCTTTTTCAGACAGGCAGATGACAGGAGGAGACTAATGGGAGGTTTTTAACAGTAGTTAGAGACTTAACGGGCTGTGAGCGTTCCCTTCCTGTCATTATAATCCGAGGTAGGGAGCTGGTGTGGATTCAGAAGCTGTGGCTGAGCCTGTCCTGCATGTGTTCTGCTCACTTGATGGCCGGGGCTGGGCATCCGTCGTTAAGCACCTTTGTAGCACAGGAAGCATAGCATAATTTAGCTTCCTTAGATGTTCCTATTCACTTGGTCCCTTATCTAGGGAACAGCATTACAGACAGGCAGCCAGGAGCTCAGCAGCCTGTCTCCTGCCTCACACCTTTGAAAAACAACGTTTTTGAACTTGCCTGAAGAACAGACCAGAGATGGTGGTGGTGTGCATATGAAACCCTCCTGGCTTCTCAGTACTTACAGGCTCATGATGAGGAGCAGAAGATGGGTGGATTTGGGGCTAGGGTTTTGGCCAGGGTCCCCTCCATATCTTGCCCCAGAGGGCAGCAAGGAGTGGGAAGCTGGCCCTGCAACACAGAGCCTGCCTCTGTTGTGCAGCACAGCCTGGTCCAGCACCTTCTTGGGAAATCCTTCTGTGCCAAGAGGTTTCTTATAAGCTACTTTTCAGTGAGTAGTCTGTTCCTGTCACTGCCACCCTTTTTCAGAGTCAATATTAATAAATGGCAGTTGAGTGAGTGGGGGAGCTGTGTTTATCCCATGGATGCCAGGCAGACAATGAACCTCGTCTGGCCCAGATGGCACAGGCTCTCCTCCAAGCAGATAAACAGGGCTGGTGCTATTGAAACGGGCCCAAACACGTGGAGTTACAGTGGTAGTATAGTAATTACAGCGCCTCCAGTGACCATCTGGACACACAAACTGATTTTCTATTTGGATAATAAAACCTCTCCTATGTCTCCAATATTAGCCATGTATGGGGATGCTAATTGATTTAATTGAAGCTCTCAATGTTGAGCCGTGGGTATTGCCAACCTTTTCAGTCTAGGTACGTGGTGGATGTTAATGTCTGTTTGAGGCAAAGCAATAAGGGGGTACGCGCTCTGCTGTTGATGTAGTTGCAAAAGCAATGTCTGTTAGAGGTCCATAGTCTGGGGCTTGCACAGTCCTGCTCCAGAGGGAAGGGAGGTGGGATAGCTGCTTTCGAGCTCCCATAAGCAAAGGGACAGAACTTTGCTGCTCCTGGTAGAGCTGGAGTCTTGTTAGCTAGTCAATTGATTTTAAACAGAAGTTGTCTTTCCATGGTAAACACAGAAACACATATTGGTTATATGAAAAATAAAGTCATGGCCAAGTGTTTAATCATCTTTATTTTGTACTTTAGTAGCATCTTCCAACTCTGGTCATGAGCTATGAGCCAGGTCCTGCGCAAATACTGCAGCACTAAAGCAAACATGCATTCAGAGACTTCCAATGTAATGAGTGCCCTCTCTGTGCCTTTGGAAAAACTGTTTACTTGGCTTCTTTTCACAAGAAATCTTAATGTTTTTCATCGTTTCAAAAATCCCCAGGTTTGGCCTAAAAGACATTGTCAGGGGTTCTCATGCCAAAAAATTATCCAAGTATTTTTTTTCTTTATATGGCCACCTGCTAGTTAATGAACAAAAATAATAACAAAAAGAGAAAACCCACAACCTTGCGGCAAAGTTACCCACCTAAAGAAACAGCCAAAGGTGACCTCTTGCAGAACTGACATAGTCAGAACCAGTTGTATTAGAAACTATTCCCAGCTAACCTCAGACTGTTACTTAGCACTGGGTAATAGTCCTGATCATTAATGCGCTTCATTGTGTTACGGATCTGTAGTAGTGTAACATCTGCAGTATGTGATCCCCAGGATAAGTGGTGTCCGTAGCACTTTACCTCTTCTCCTGGAGCTTTTTGCCACTCTTCTTGGGGGAAATATTTGATATTTTTATCCTATGCTTTCTCTTGCTTAAAATGGGAGGGATGTAGTGGCTCATGTTAATGCCTTAGCCTCCTGTTGGTTTTGCTCTATCCAGGTTCCTTATTAGCTGTTTAATCAGGAACATGGGAAACATGGACAAGCCTTTTGTGTGAAAGGCATATTGAGTTTGGAGGAGTTTGGAGCTAAAATAGCTCAGAGGAGGCACCTTCAAACAACCAATTACTGGGAAAAGGGGGATGGCTTTGTGGGTGCTGCATCTTCAAGTGCAGAGCTTGTAAGCAGAATGTAGCACTGTCCCCTGGAACTGTGGTCCTGTGCCCATGTGCCTCATGGCTAATGTGTAATTAGCCTGAAGTAGCTTAATTAGTCTGGGAAACAATTGTTCTTCTCTTTGCTAGAAGGTCAGCATGTCCTCCCCTTGTTGGATGGATGCTTGGCAGAGTGAGCAGGACCCTGGCGATGCCAGCAGAGCCATGCTGGCTGGGGCATGGTGTACCAGGTGGTGCTGCGGCATCAAGGGATGTTCTGGGATTTAGATCCTCCTGCGATTTAGAAGGTGCATGTTCAATTCCTTCTCCCAGATGACAGGCAAGTCCTTTAGACCCTTTTGGCTCTTCAAGTGCATGGATCCCATTATGATAAAATTCCTGCAGAGACTAGCTCCTTGAATAGGTGGGATTTTACCCCCTCAGGGGTAGGGTTGGCATCTAAATGCCACTGCAGAATGTGGCTGTATCTGTTCTCTGCCTCTGCTCCCTGTGAAATGGAGGTGACAGCACTTCTCCTCTCAGTGCTGACAAATGGCAGCAGAGGGGCTTGCCTGGAGCACTGCAGGCAGGGATACAAGCTGTTTCACAGAGTCCTGTGCAAACAGTTGACAGTGCAGGCTCAGTTGCCCCATGATTGTGTACTGAAAAGAACAGCCTTGTTTATCGTCATCAAATCAGATGAAAGTGGCATCTGGCAATTGCATTTGTAGTGTGCTCAAAAGAGGATGCTCTGTGCCAGAGGCAACATTTTGCCAGTGCTAAGAGCCTGCACAAGGACCCGGCTCTGCTGAGGTGACTGCTACCATAAGATTAGTTTAGAATAACCTCTTCAGCAAAGTCATCCTGTGATCCTTACTGCAAGGTTTCAGGGAGGACAGAAATCCTCCCATCACAGCTCCTTCTGATGTGTGTTTCCTGATTGTTTCCTGATTATTTTTCTTGTAATTGCCAACAAACTGCTTGAACAAGAGCTGAAATGCTTCTCCCTGACTGGCAGGAGCACAACACCCACTGATGAGTCAGGGGAAGAAGGGTGCTGGGGATAAGGGAGGGGAGAAGATGGGGAAGAATAGCTGCCAGAGAGATGGGGAGTAAATGACGTTTGTTTAAAGACACATTAGAAGATTAATGATGGGAGTCAAAGTATGAAAGCAACAGGGACTAAGTATGGTATTAATGGAAGCCATTTTCTTTGCCATCTCCTGCAGGAAGTCTTCAGAATTACAGAAGGGAGAAAATCACTTTACAGTAATAACTGTTATTTATCTAAGAGAACAACCTTGGATGTATCAAAATGTGAGGTTTGAAGGTAATATCTGGATCCTTACAATCATTGTTATCCATTTAAAAGGCAATTTCTGTGATGGTGAATAGATGGAGAAAATAGTCCCAATACTGCAACTGATTGTAAGCAAGGTTTATTTTATTATTATTCTTGTTATTAGTCAGTTCCAAATCTGGTAAGATTGTGTTAAGAAAAAGGGGAAAGACTGGAAGAGATGAAGGAGCTGATATCCATCCCTGCAGAATTTGTTGGGACCATTTGATGGGCTTATTAGTGACTTAAGGCCTCTTCTTGGCTCCCTCCAGAGTCAATGTCAAATGTCCTGTTGCAGCTTCATTGATTCACATCCCATAAAGAGCAGCAAGCAAATAGATGACATGATCTTGTAGCCTCAGAGAAGTGCTCCTGTTCTCTACCTGTAATTCATGCTGGTGGAAGTTGACTACAGTGTTGTTGCAAATACAGGGTGAATTAATAGGGGAAGCTCAGAGGATAATGGCTGCACTCAGTGACTCTTTCCTGATGTTAGCTGCATGCACATTGTATAAATAAATCACATATATTCCCATCCCAGAATGTGCAAGTGGCCTCTGGCAGAAGTAGCCACTCCACCCATATGGCTGTGGTCATGCGAGAGGGTAATGGGCCATGCACCACGAGGATTGTCCTGGCACATCAGCTCAAGCCAAGAGGCTGTTTCTGCGTTTGAGTATAGCTAAGGTGAACAGGCTGGGCTCCACAGGCAGAAAATCTGTTTAGCACAAAGCATGAGCCCAGCTCTTTTGCAGGAGTCACGACAGATTCATGAATGATTGACGAGGAGAGGTTGGGGGTAGCAGGGAAGGATGATGATAATATTCTCCATGTGGTCAAAATATAACAGTAATTTGACCAGCTCTAATTTTTAATAACCACTGAGTTTGTGAGCAGATGTGATAGATGAACCTGAGCAAACCACAGCCTCCCAAGCTGGCTTTTCACTTCAGAGCAACTAGGCCACTCTCTGAAATACTAGAGCTGTGTAAATCTTCCTGGGCTGTGGGAAGAAGGAGCAGAAAGTTGGAAAACGGGAGAAAGGATCTGCCCTGTTTTCATAAGACTTCAATTAGAATAACTGTTAGACATGAGCTTCAATACATCCTGCTTCAGAGAAGTGCTTGAATGGGAATTCTACCTTTAAACCTCAAGCCTCACGGAGTGAACTCTCTCATAAGGGCCAGAGGTTTTCCTCTTTAACTTGGCATGCATGGCATTAGCTCGAGCATGGAAACTTGGATTGTGACGCACAAAGTGGCAAGTAGTGCGTGATGGGGAGGGAAGGTCTGGGTGTTTGATGGTGAGATAGAAGTTTGCTGAGCCTGGACATCTCACATGGGAAGAGGCTGGGGAGGATGATAAAGCAGCCTTGTTTCTCCAGGCAAGTTCTGCTAGCTGGGATAATGAAAAAGTATTGCGTCTGCGAGGGCAGCTGGCACAGCTCACTGTCTCCAAGATGTTTTCAGTGTTGTGTTAAGACACCTTTTACAGACTTTGAGAACTAGAGGAATGTGGTGCTGCCTGCGGCTAGCAAACCCTAACTCTTGATGTGACAGCAGCAAGAGCAGAACCCCAGCAGAGAAGCCTGGGCCACCCACTGAAATGCAAGCTGGTCCCAGCCTTCTCACAGTGGGAGGGTGCCTTGGCAAGATTCCCCCTCCTCCTGCCCTCCCCTCCAGTGTGTACTTGGGCTCACAAGTGTGGCTGGATCGAGCTCTTGCAGGTATCCTCATTAAGGTTGTTGGAAGTAGGAGGATTTAATGATATGAACCATGACTTTAATTAATCAGCATAAATGTTGCTTATTTATTTAATTAAGCTTATCACTGTGAACCTGATCCAGTTCCTTGCTGCATTAATGTAGCTAATTCAGTAACCTCTCCGAGAAGCATCATAACAAACTACAGGGGATGTAATTCACTCCACTCATCCTCTGCTTTACAAGCGTGGCTGGTTCTGGTATGTCTCATTCGTGACCCAGTGTTGGTATCAACTCCTCTCCGATCCCACCAGCTGCTCCTGTGTTAGCGCGCTGCTTCTTCCATCACGCCTAGCGTCTGGGAGTCTGGAACAGCTTTTCCTTTGGGTTTCTTTGACCTTGTTCACTAAGAATGTTTGTGTCTGATTTAATCTAGTCTTATGCAGCTGAGCTTTTTCTTTATCCTTGCCTTTTGCTATTTTTTCATTCCTTTTCACTTGCCTGTTCCTGTTTTTGTGTAGCATGTGTAAAACTTTTCCACACTGCACAGATCTAGGGGAATCTCTAATGAGCTCCCAAGCTGAAAGCTTTTGCTGTTTGCCTAATAATTGTTCTTTACCTACATTGAAGAGCATTGTATGAGAAACCTCAGAGATTCTTTGGGAAGAGTTTGAATAACTTTTAAGGATTTTGTCATTGTTTTCTGTTGTGCCAAGGATTCTCCAGACACTGTTGTTCACCCCACGCAGGGATGGTCTGCAGATGATGCTAAGACAAATTGCCTTGAGCGGGGATGTTACTGTGCATTGCTTCAGTCACTTAGGTCTCTGTAGATCCATTCTCTCAAAGTAATCTAACAACAAAGTGGGGCTGCTTTTTTTTCCAAACGAGAGCATGCACATGAAAGCTTAATGTATTCTAATGGGTGCACGTTACCTTCAGGTCTTAATTCATTTCAGCTTTCCTGAGTATCTGCATGTTTCTTGACCTTTTCAAAATGGACATGGTGGTGTTTCTTTGCTTTGTGGAGGTCTTGTGAGGATGAATATCTGAGAAACTCACAGGTTGTATTAGAGATAGTAGAGTTTGCAAGAGGTGCCAGAAGGCTCAGTGCTCAGGGCAGAAGATGAGCCTGTAGAAACCTCAGTGGTGTGGCTGAGCTGGTTCAGCTCTGTCTCAGACCCAAGCACTGGGCTTGGGCACTGAAATTCTGCGGTCATAGATGCAGTGCAAGGCAAGTGGGCACAGATGCTAATTTGGGGTTGAACAGGAGCCACTCAGTACACAAGCAAAGGAAGAAAAAGCAACTCTTTTCAGGTAACGCATCATCGTTTTCTTAGCAATTGAGTTTATAAATTGGGATTAGATGAATTAGCAGTTTGCTGCTAAGATGGATGGAAAGGGAGGGAAAACCATGTTGGAGTCCAGGGAAAACAAAATACCTGTTTTGTTTTTCCATCCAGAAGCCAGGGGAAGAAGTCATCAGGGGGGGAAAAATGCAGTGAGCAGAGCAGGCTAAAGAGGAAAGGCAGGAAGATGTTAAAGTAACCTATTAAACGGCTGAAGGCTGAGTGGCAAAAAATAAATAAATAGAGGCTGTGTAGATTGATGGATATTGGATCTGAAGGGCTGCCACATCTGGTGTGGCAGCTCTTTAGCATCTCATTTCAATGTGACTCAGCAGGAAAAGTTGTTTGTTCTAACACTAAAGCAAAGAGATGAAAACAATCCCGAGGCACATCAGCAAAGGGCTCGGGTGTCATTGTTTTATAATTGGATCAAACTCTTCTGTGTAGTTTAATACATCTGGATCTTCTGCAATAGGGGTGAGGTTTCCAGCGTCACCTTTTCCTGCCCTTGTTCATCACTCAGCTTCTCTGTGATCACCTCCTACTCTTAGGCCATACTCTCTTCACTTGCACATCTGGGCGCCGCATCTGGGCAGTGTAGGCATAGGGAGGCGCTTATAGATAGGCAGTGAGATTGTCTATGGAGCAGGTGCATAGAGAGCAGGGACTCTAAAGGCCAGCTGGTTAGGGACAAATTATTACCTGATTTAGGTGCTCTGAATTGCCCTCTGTAGGTCCTGACTCTCTCCACTGGCTATAAAAGCTCCAAACATAGTTTGAATTCCACCCAGGCTGTGCTCAGCCTTGTAGCATTGACCCTGACTTTCTTTCATCTTCATACATGTTTCTTTTAATTCGCTGCTCTTTCTAGAGATGCTCTCTTAATAGTGCTCACTTAGTGATGCACCTGGATGCCTGTAGATTGAAGCAGAAGTGTCACCTTTCAGTGACAGGAAATAAAAAGGCTGAGGTGCCAAACAACAGTTTCTGAAGTCCGCTGGCATATTAACTCTGTTTATTTGCCATGTGGTCTTGCAAAACCTTGAGGAGTCACTTTATCTCTTTGTGCCTCTGTTCTTCATCCATCATAAGAGAATGAAATTCATTCCACCTATCATTTACCTGTCTCATATCTTTAAAGGAATTGTCATATCTGGTATCTACATCAGTATGTGGTAAGTCCTTGTCCTTGGATCCATCTTTTAGGGGTTTGTAATAGTAGCAATGGCTAATGATTTGTAGCAGGAACAGAACTGGTGCAAATTGTCTGCAGGCTCTTCATATTAGTGAAAGCAAAGCCTTAGACCTCTTTGCTACAGCAGATTTTTTCCCCTTCTCTCCTTGACATTGGGGATACGTCCTATTTGCTATCTCTGGGTATGCAATTAATCAGCTGGCTGGGGGAAGCCTGGAGCAGGGGCCTGGCACTGATGTACTCCATCATTTGGTCTAAGCTGTGCAACCTCTGCAATGAACTGGTGTTTGCCAACCTGAGAAGAATCAGCAAGTGATGCCAAAGCCCTCACATCCTTGAAATAAGGAGATGCTTGAAGAAGAGCAAATGCACTGTAAATACAAAGATCCCAGGAAAGGTTAAGAGGAAAATGGTCACTAGAGGCTCCACATGGATAAATGGAAATCCACTGGCTTTAGAGGAGCACCAAATTCCTTTAATCCTGAAGCATGTTGGAGGTTCAAGGAATGGATCCGTCTGCAAAAGGCAAAGTGTCAGCTTTGGAAATGTTTCTCTCCTTACATCACAGTCAGTAAATCCCAAAGGATTTCAGAAAGTTGTGTGTATGCTGAAACAGCCTTGGCTGCCACTGAAATACAGCCGCCTCTGGAGATGGAGCTCCGGGCTTTGTGGTCATCTGTCTTATAGGTACAGAACATGCTTGTTGTGGGGTGCGATAAGGAAAGCATCCTGTGTCATCTGGGGCTCTGCAGTGGCTTCCTTCCCTGCCTGCCCATCCTGTGGCAGGCTCTTTCCCACTCCAGTGGCTGCTGCCTGCTCTCAAATGCACAGTCCCTCAGCTGCATTATGCATTGCCATCTCTCAAATCTATGATTATAACTATAAATCCTAGCGGACTTCCCCCATTTGTTTTTTGCCTTTTTGTTTTTTCCTCAACTTAGGATTTTACACATTGTGTCTTCCTTCCTCATTCTTTTTGTTTGCCTGGAAATGGCACTTGGGGTTTGTGTGGTTATTTTTCTTGTATTCATACTCTCCACTGACTTAATTAAGTTCTTGCTTGTTTCCTGGTCCTGCCAAATTTATTGGTCCCCCTAGGGCTTCCCAGTGCTCTCCTCCTCAAAAAAGCAGCTGCTGCCAGTCACCTGAGACCATGAAAACTTACTTTCAAAACTCAACTTGACATTATTGAAACAAAAGATAGACAGGAAAATGATGTTCCTGAATTCAGCCAGGGTTTTTAGGCTGGTTTCTTAAGAAAATAAGATTTAGGAACTTAGACTGACCTTGTGTGAATGTGGGTAAGTATCTATTCAGTAGCTTGAATTTTATGGCAAACTGCAGTCCAGTTTGACAGAGAGGCTTTTCAGAGATGCAGAGAGCATTTGTTATGAATACCTTTGCTATGAGCAAAGCAGGGAAACAAGACGACATCCCACCACACCATGTACACACACGCAGAAACAGGATCTTGGTGGCTGGAATTGCCTGTTTTCTTGCTGGAAGATTCCTGACAACCCTAAGAGGCTCTTCCCTCATGGTCCCCATTTGCTTCCGTGTGCTTTTGATAGTGACATCCCTATCTGGATGATGGTGTCGGGTGCTCATGGGATGCCTCGAGTGAAAGGTGTCCCACCATGCCTTGCTGTTGTTCCATTTTTATCATTAGACCTTCACCTCCTTCCCTTTCTTTCTGCAAATCCCTGCCCTAATGAGATGGAGAGCCCTTCTTGTTCTGTCTTCCAGCCTGACCTGCTGGAGGCACATTTCCTTCTTTCAGAGCCACAATCATTTATTCCCTGCTGCAGCCCTGACCATACACCTCAGGAAGGTTAAATCAGTCGTTCCTCCTTCTCGCTGCTTTTTTCTCTTCATTTTTGATAGGCTTTTCAGCGGATTAAGTAGGATTTATCTGGTTACAAACACAGTATTTGAATTCACAGATCAGGACTTTTATTCATAGCTGTAGCGTGCCTCAAGTCTGTGGCTGTGGACACCTGTAGGAGTTTCTCTGTTGGCTTTAAAACACCTCAGTTTACTGCCTTGCTTTTGTACAAGAGGATGCCTTCAGGTGGCATTAACCAGCTCTGGACAGGATATTTCCATTTCAGACACCTTTCTTATCCTCCTTTGTGCTCTTCTGCTTCTGTCTTCATGCGAAGGGTGTTTGCTGGCTGCCTGGTAGTGAGATTTGTATTCAGAAAAGCAGGTGATCTTATCAGAAGAGCAGGACCTTGTCTCATTACTGGGTTTTCCTCCTGCATGTGAAGCAGAAGAGTGAGAGGAGAGATGAGAACTGTCCTGCAGATGCCTGCTTTCAGAATGGCTGCTGAAGTGTCCCCCCTCTTCCACCCCTTTTGGGATACAAACAGCCATCTCTGCTTCATGTAGGTGAGGGAAGAGGAGTCTGGCAGTGCTTTTACCTTCCTGGACAATATTTGCTTGGGGCACAAGGATGAGCTGCCAAATCCGAGGCGTTGCATCCCAGCACTGTGACAGCACAATTGCAGGCTCAGGGAGGACAGCAGAGAAGTGTGATGGCGTTCTCTATCTTCCTGGAAACTTGGAGAATGTTATTCTGATTTTATGTACACGAAGTGATTATTGAAGAGGAGAAAAGAGAGGTTGTTTCAAGCAATAGAAACTAAACCCCTCAGCTGTTTTTATCATGTTTCCCCTTCTCTCTCTCTCTTGAGTTCACTCTCTCTGGATAGCACAAATGAAAGGGAAGCTCCATTTAAATGCAGATTTCAAACGCTGGCCAAAAGCAATAAATAGCCCTCTGCTACAGTGATCAGGCAAACATTATCAAGTCTCTTTGTGAACGAGATTTTATGTTTTGAGATTTTCTTTTTCCTTGATGAGATCCTCTTTCCTCTCAGAGCAATAGCATATTGATGACTTTGTATTTTATTTTTAAGCAGCACTTCAGAGATTAGAATGGAAACACAATACCACCTGTTTCTCCACTGGAGCTATACTTGACAGCCCTGTAATGAGGAAGTCTCCAAATTTCTTATCTTTCCTGTATTGACATCCTGAAGGGTTGATATTGTGCTCAACAGAGGGGAAATGTGCAAAATAAGGCAATCCTGCAACCATATTTAATCAACTGACCTTCAAATGATCTGAAACCTTGTGATTTTGGGGCTGGTTTGGGGTTCATGAAGTCAGGAGCAGCTCCAGGTGGGTCTCTGATGATAAGAGATAGTGTGTGTGGTTGGGGAGCAGCAGGAAGGGGAGATATGGAGGTCTGAGGTGATTCCCCCATGGCCCAGGGCATCTCTTGAGGCTGGTGTCCCTGAGCTGGACATTGATGCTTGAAGAAGAGTATGTTTTCTGTTATGTCTTGGATCCGAAGGGTTCCTGGTTTTAAGACTGAGGGACTGATAAGCTCCAGTGGCAAGTGTTGGATCTTCTAGGTGTCTAAACCTGGTCGAACTGAGGTTCCAGCTCTTAATTTGAAAGTCCATTCACAGTGGGAACATAGGGGATTTGAGGACTGTGTTTACAGAATAAATCACAAGAGGTTCTAAGTGTGATCATCATCTGTCAGAGGAGACACCTGAGAAATATTGCATATAGCTCTATGTCTTTTTGACTTGGAGGCAGGTCACGAACAGAGAAATATCATGTTTACTAAGCCAGTGTTTTGCTAAATCTACATCTTCAAGAGATGACTTGAGATGGCACTTGTGTTTCCGAGTATGGCTTTACATCTCAATGGTATGATAAGCAGATGAGAAAATGTAGCAATACTTAATAAAGTTAACAGGAAAAGGTCAGCAGAACACTGTTGTAGCAGTGTATAAACCTCCCGGTGACATCTGTTCCCTGTTATTGTTAGAAAAATGCTACTTCATTAGATCTTGGTTGGATCTGGCGTTAAGTAGTGCCACGTAGTAAAGCTTGCAGTCGTATTAGGCTTGTCAGAGTGCATATGTTGTGAATCTGGCTGGTGGCGGGTAGCACTCTAGGGAGCCACATGGCTTGGGGGAATGGGAGAGCAGAGGCTTTCTGCTTTTTTAGCACTGGTTGAAACCCAGCTGTGGGTGGAAAGGATTACATTTCAGTGCTGTCTGCAAGGGGCTGGTGCACTTATTAGGATGAGTTGCTGTGTCTCATCCCAGCTCTGGGAAGACAGCTGTCTCCAGCACTGAAAACACACAAGCTGACAGCACTGCCTATCCCCCTGTTTGCCGATTTTGGTGTAAAGGAATAGGACTGGATTGTTTGGGCTGAGAAATCGATGTCCCTCTTCCTCCTGGAGAAGTTTCTCCAGGGTAAGAGGTGAAAAGGCAGGAGAGTTTGAGCATCTGTCTTTTGTACTGTGGCTGTGCTCAGCTTGAGTGGAGGATGACGTATAAGAAAGTTATTGAAATCTGTTTTTCTCAGAGGGCACTGTCGCGTCATCTTGCATTTCTTTGGCTGCCAGTAATAGCCTTTTTCTGGTTCTTACTGTTAAATCATTAACTTTGAGGGTTGCATTTGTAATATGTGTTTGATGGAAATTAGCAGTTCAAGTCACTTGTTGCTTGAATGTCGAGGAAGTGTAACCCACCTATTTTCAGCGCATATTCAGAGTGATAAACTCTTCTGCTTTGTGGGTTGTGTGTTAAGTGTAAGGAAAACCTGGGCATATGGAATAAAAGAAGAATTATTACTACATACAGGATGTTTATCTATGGCTGGAAAAGATGTTTACAGCCAGTTCTTCCCGAGAAAAGCTCAGCCTCTGCCAGTCCTTCCTGACTTCACTTGAAGCTGTTTGACTCTCAGTCCTTGGGAAATCCTAAGCAGCCCTGAATCAGGCATCACAGACTCAGGTGTTCCTGGCTCCCTCTGAAATACTTTTCTCATAATTCATAGAGAAGGCAGTCGAGATTGGAGACATTTATTATGATGGGGAAGATAGAAGTGATTTTTGAGGCCAACAAAGTTCAAAGACTTTGCTATAAGCCTTCAGGATTAAAGATTTACTTGATGCATCTTCCCATATTTAATAGACAGGAATAGATGAAAGGGAATTTCTATACAGATTTTCGTTCATACTTAATGATGCCACTATTAGATGAGCTTTGGCACAGTGTCCCGAGACATGAAGTTTTAAAACCAACCTTTTTTAAACATTCAATGACCTTTTTCATCTGCTAGCTTTAATAAATAAAGATTAGTTCAACCTCATTGCCTAGTCTGTTCTGGAGGCTCTTTGAATGGCTGGTAAAACGAACTAGTCTCCCAAAATGCAAGTGAACAAATTTTGCTGGTTTTCTATCAGAAGCCCTGCAGGGAGATAGGAAGCAGTAATATGGTTTGATTAGTGCCTGGCCTCTAGGAGCGCCACCACCACCTCCATCCTGGGATTCAGGCTGTTTGTCTGCATTCCTTTCTTCTCCAAAACCTACCACTTGTGAGCATTTCACCCTTCCTTATGTATTTGCTGCCAAGGTAGGAGGCAAAGTTCAAATTCAATCAGAGCATGGAAGAGGATTTGTTCGGGTTTGGTTGGTTTATTTGTAGGGAGGTTTTCAAGATTTACAACGAGAGTGGAAAATCCCACCCTGAATGGAGACAAAAAAATCTTTGTGCAAACATTTTTGCCTCCTTGGCCTGAGGAAACTATTTGAAATGCTTCGGTTTGGACTCTTTTATATTTAGAATGTATTTAACTATACATTAGTGGAAGTCAATTTATTTGAAAATGGACATTCGAAGACTATACTGGAAAACATTTTCCACTGTAGTGATTTTGAAGCTTTAAATGAGAAAATAATGAATCAAAGAATGCTGACATACACTCCCCCACCACTGATCTTTAATTTCGCTATGTCAGCACCTGGAATGTAAGCAGCATTTTGTGATGTTCATCGGACCCAGTACATTACCCTTTCCTGGAAACAGGGCTGTAGTGCAAAGTTTACACATATCAGGCAGTTCTGTGTATGAGGACTTGCTTCTCTGCCTGCAGCTGATGGGGAGTTGGGCAAGCTGCTTGCTGGGGCACTTTGGTCTCCCAGCTTCTTTGTCATTAAGAGCCATATTGATGCTTAGAAAACCTGTGATCCATGCCCGTGGCCTTAGAGGAGAGCACAACCTCTTTTCTTGCATAATGAGATTAACTGCCTTAGCTTTGCAGATAATGATGGTGCTTGTGTGTTAGTGGAGCAGAGGAGATGGCGTCACCTGAAGGACTGGGAATGTTCACCAAGACATCTGTGCATATCGTACAAGAAGTATGGCTGTGTGTTTCTTTATCAGTACTTCAGTTTAGCTCCCATAAAACTGGGAAAAAGTGGGAAGAGGAGGAGTTCTTGAGTGAGTACCATTGAGATACAAGTAACTCAGACTAGCTTGGACCACATCTGCTTCACCAGTGGATTTGGTATCTAGTTACCTTCCACAGCTGGAGTCAGGGCAGGATGAGGAAGCAGAGGTGCTCTGCAGCTTTGTAATGAGAGGAGGGGTCCCACTGGGATGAGCATAGCAAAGCTGAGAAAAGAGCCCTAAAATGCGATGCAAGTTGGTTGTTGACATTGGGCTATGCTTTGAGGTTTGGGGTGGTTCAAAGCAAGTCTCAGAGGCAGGAAAGCCAAAGTAACGGGACTCTGAACCTGGGACAGGTTTCTTCACTGGGCTGGGCTGTGTTGACGGCTCCTTATGTTGGTGGCAACAAGGATGATCAGTGCCCATGCACCTGGGGAGCAGTAAGTACCTTCAAGGCACAAACCAGCCCCCTGAGGAGCATGTTCTCAGTCCCATCTATAGCACACCACTGTGCTTCTCTAACAGTAGTCCCAGTTGGCTCTGTCTTCAAAATATGTGTATCCCTGGACTCTGCTCCCTGCCCTTGCTCTAGGGAGACAGGATACCTCCTGTTTATAGCTGATGTGCTTTACTTCAGCTTCCAGCTGATTCGTTTCACTCTGGATTTCCCTATCTAAAAGAAACCCCAAAACTGAACCTGCCACAGCACAATGGTGCGTTTCAAAGCTTCAGCAAAGCACCTAGCTGCTATAGTTAGTTCCCCATTTCTATGACACACAAACCAGCAGAGCCCCACTAATCTCTGCTTTCCTAACATTGTGCGGGCCATGATTTGGTGCTGAGCTGTGACTCCATCTACACCCGAACAGTTCTGAATGGCATCGCTCTCCTTGGAGTGATTTTGGGGAAGGGAAGATAAGCACTGGTTCCTTTCCAATACACACAACAAAAACCAGCGTTGCTCTTCCCCAGGTACAAGTGAATAGCTGCATTCTGGGAGGAGACCTCCTATTAGCAAGGATAAACCCACGGGGGTGCAGAAGTTGTGCCAGCTCATAATGAAACACTGTGATGAATGCTCGATTCCAATCTCATTTTGCCTTCCGTCAAGGAAATAAAAATAATACCCCACACTATCTCCTTGTGCCTAACACAGATTTGAGTGGGCAGGCCCAGGAGCTGAGTTCAAGAGTCAAGTGCTTTATGTTTGACAAATATTTGTCCCTTCCCACCCACTGCTGCCCACGTGCTTCCTGAAATATTCCAGCTATTAGCATCGTACGAACACGCTCTCAAACGAACAAACCAAGGCTATCTGGGGACGTTTTCCTTTTGTTGGAATGTGAGGCAACGCCTGGGTCTGGGCTGCTTGGGGCTGCATGGGTGGACGTCCCTTTTCAGAGCTCCCAAGGCTGCGCTGCAGTGGGTGTTAGGCACCACCAGGTCCCCAGCAGTGTAGGTGGATGTGTGGTGCTGCAGTGCACCAGCAGGTAACACAGCCACTGCTGCAGAGATTTCAACACCCACATGTCTGGCAAGACCTGGGAGGTGGGCGAAGCGGCGGGAAAGGCCGCACGAGGGAGGGAGGATGCGCTAACAATAGCCTAAGTACTGACGCGGCGGCTGCTTGCGTGGCACTGGAGATCCCAAAGGGGTGCTGGGAAGGGAATGGTGGGGACTGGGAGGTGTGTGGAGCTGAGCTGGGTCCCTGCCAAGCCTGATCTCTGCCGTTGCCTTTGCTCCCCCAGCTGCCATCCTGGATGACCCCATGGAGTGCAGCAGAGGGGAGAGGCTCTCCATCACGCTGGCCAAGAACCGCATCAACCGTGCGCCCGAGCGGGCGGGGAAAGCCAAAGTGGAGGTGGACATCTTTGAGCTGCTGCGAGACAGCGAGTATGAGACAGCGGAAACCAGTAAGTACCCTTCCATGGAGCTGGTCCTTCCCCAGTTCTGCTTTCTGCTGGCTCACAGGAGGTGCCTGGCACACTGCGCTTGCTGCAGAGGATAATTGTGCCATAGTCAAGAGAGACACATAGGGAAAAAGCACCTCTCTGCTCCTCTATAAGGACTTGAAGGATCAATGTGTGTTGATTGATCAACACATCAATCTCTGCAAAGTCCCAGACCTGCCCTGGCTGCCTGAGCACAGTCAGGTTTGGTGCAGGGGTTTGGTACACTCTGGATGTGGGTGCAGCATCCCCTTGGGAGCTGCATGGGACCATTAGCAGCACTCATGCTGAGCTCAGCACCAGCCACGTGTTTGGAAGGGCTGGCCCTGCCTGGGTGCATCCACTGTGGGATACAGTGGCACAATAACAGGAGGTTAGACTCGGAGGATGAATGCTGAGACCTGTTTTAGCATGGTGTTGTGAGGTGAGCCCTGGCATGGGCTGAGGATCTGGGTCTCAAGTAACTTTGCCACCATTCAGCTCAGTGGCTTGGGACAAATTATTTTCTTTAATGTGTGTGTCAATAAACAGAGGTAATGGTACAGGAGGCGATGTTCCTTTGTGAAGCACTTTATAGCATGCAAATAACAGACTCTGGGCAAGTTTAGTGCAATTAAGTTCTTTTTAAAACCCCACAGAATGCTGTGTGTCAGCAAACACGAGAGCTCTTTCAGTGCTTTAGATTGGCAGTGGATTTGTTTACACAAAGGGAAGTTTTCAAGTGATGTTTAAAATCATGTGGATTAAAAAGAGCTGGTTTTCAAAGAGCAGTGTACTTCCCATATTGCTTTCCTCTTAATGCAAATGGGTCTCTGCTATAGTTGTTCCTCTCCATGGCCAACATGCCAGCTCTATGCTGATGAATAAAAAGAGAAATTGGTGGTCAGTGTCCCTCAGACCTCTCAGGAGACAGAGTGAAAGAAACAAAAAAGGTCTATAATAGTTTCTTCCTGTAAGAGGGAAAATGCTTTGGAACAGGACATTGTCCCTTTAGAACCATTTTTAAGATGACCTTTAGAGTTCAATGGAGGACTATAATTTTTTATTACAAGTTAGCTTGAAAAAGCTGGAGAAATTGTTTTAAATACTAGGGATTTTTAGACTCGTTTCGTAATGGTTCCCTGTTCCAAGCCTTTGTTATCTGCAGGGTATCCCCCAAAGGTATAGCAGTGTGTTATGGTCTAGAGCAAACTGGTGTTTCCACACAGCTTTGGTGTTCTGTACAGGACTGAGCATCCCTGTGCCTGGGAGGCCCCATGGAGCGCATACCAAGCACTGCTCAGGAGCAGGTCTCTGGGTATGTGGCAGAACGGGCTCGATAGGCCTGTGAGATCAGCAGATTGCTCCTTCATTTCCTGAATTAGTGTTTGCATTATTTATAGAAGTGTTCAGTTAATAAAAGTGCATTTCAGCAAGTACCTGTAGGTCTATTTTTAGAGCCTGTCACCCATGAGGCAGTCTAGATTAAGATCATCACATGCAGCATCACGGGGACTGTTCAAAACAGCAGTTCTCCATCTTTTGGAGCTCTCATCCCTTTTACCAACTTCTTGGTCTTTCCCATCTGTTCAGGATTGTACACACCCTGCTTTACCCTCGTGTGGCAGAACCATAGGGTGAATCCAGTCTTACCGGCCAGACCATGCAGAAGGGATGGGGACTGCCTGGGTTTCCATTTCTCAAGCAGAGGAATATTAATTTGCTGAGAATGAAGTATTAGGCAAGAAATTGTTGATTTCAGCAAACGTGGTCTTTGGGGAGAATGTGGAAATGGGATAAGTGAGGAAGAGGCAATCTTCTATTTTGAATTTTCACCTCAGGGTGATTTTCTTTGTTTTCTTTACTTGAACTTGTAAAGTGTAAAAGGTAGAAATTGGAGCAAACTGATTTGATTTTGGTCAAGTAAATATTCACACAATTTTGCAGTATGTTATTTGCCTTTTCTTCACAGAGAAAAGTATCTTAGAGCATTTTGTATGAAAGAAGAAATCCGGATTCTGCATGGCTTTTCTAGTAATGTTATTGAAGTTATTCTTGATTTATAGTGGTAGCGGAGGAGAATCAGATACTTTAACTTAAATTTCAAGGCTTTCATGGCTTTCAAATGTCTGACTTCTCAGCTTTAATACAGCGCTGATATTTGTCATCACACGTAATATTAATAAAAGCAGTTTAGATGTTTTAACCTATGACTGCAAAGCTGTTATACATCTGTTTAATACTGATCTCAAATTTCACACCCTGTGAATCACCCTTAAATATCACAGCTAGCATGCTTAGCCGACTGATGTAGGAATGTTGCAATTCCTCCCCATCAGTGACATTCATGTGCAACTAGTGCTTCAAGAGAAAAGAATTCTTGAGAGTTAGTTGTTATTTTCTTGTTGAGGTATTATCTATCTTTTTTCCTCCTGACTGACTCAGGCATCTTCCTGTTAGGGGCCCATAAAATCACAATTTGGATAGCAGGTAAAATATGAGTCAGTCTGAATCACACCCAAGCATGGTTTGCTGTTTCTGCTTTGTATATGAATGGAGACAAACACTGACTGTTCCTGTATGCAACATCTGTAAAGTCCTGTGTTTTGAAATGATTTTGCAGTGAAAGGTTATGGATAGAGGGTTTTTTGCTGTTGCAAGTGAAGCCTGTTCTCTCTTTGTGTTTGATGTTTCTACTCCTTTTATGGAGATCCAAAATGACTTGTTTAATCATGTCTATATCTGAAACACCTCATTCCTTTTGATGTCCAGGGAAGGACAGATTTTCTACTTGTCACCCTGTCCCCTATCATTTCATCAGTCTTTTAAGCATCTTTTTGATGTTAATCCAGACATCTCAGGGCAGGTCAGCAGTCAGAGTGAGCAGGCAACTAGAGGATTTTAAACTTTTATTTATTCACACTAATACTTCAAAGTGCCCGATACATCCTTACGGTGGGTAACATTGCCTCAAATGCGCTATTAACTGTCCCACCATCTTTGTGATCCTGTTGGATTTCATGTTTAAGCCTGCTTTGGTTGTGGGTTCCTGTTAAGAAGCATAGAGGGTGCTGCACAGAGCAGTCTTGGAGCCATGGCGCAAGATGCACTCCATATAACCCCGTCTGTTTATGCACTTGATGTTTTCTGTATGAGAATCCCGTCCTGACCAGTCCTGTCATTCAAGATCCTCTGATATGTTTGGCAATCATGGAAATATTGAGGTAATTGCATACCTTCCCTGGTAATTTATTTTCAATTAGAGGCAGGAATCTTCTTTGCATGCTGTTTGAAACCCTTGTATCAGGTGTCTGTATGCAGTGAAAGAGATGCTGTGTTCTGCACTGTCGGTGGATGCTCTCACCTGAGCACTTTCAGCCATGATTTGAACAGGCAGAGTTCATGGAAATGCTTGCCAAATGCCCTGGCACCCCAGGAGGTGAAAGGCACTATCCAACCATGACAAAGTGGATGTACGTGCATGTATAATGTGATAGCTACTCATTAGTTGTGCCTTTTCATGTTCAAAAGTAAGCACGTGTTTCCATTTGCCATTAGAGGGTTTTAGTATGATGTCACTTCAATGTCCAGTATTTCTTGAGGTGTTGAATTCTAAAAACCATAAAAATGGGACACAATCTTGGGCAGGGGTATCTGGCTGTGCAGCAATCGAAAGTGCTTCCTGTGCAGTATATGTACACATGCATTGAAGTATGAAGAGACTTGAGGGGCTACACCAGTATCTTATGGTTATGCACGGTTATCGTCCAGGCAGTTATTGGGGGTGAATTTTTGGTACAGGGCCAACAGTTCTACATCCCTCAAGTGCTTGTCTGAATCCACAGATGCCTCTGACTGCCTCAACCTCTAGGTTGAGCCTTTTCTCCCTGTGGAGACTAACAGCAACAGGTAGCGTCCTAAAATAGGAAATGTGCTTTGATTACAAAAGCAGCTTTCCAAACACGGTCAAAACCTTTGCCTAGGGCACCTCCACTTTGTTTCCATTCATTTCCCTTAATTTTGCTGGATGTTTCACCCTGGGAGTGGTAAGCCAGGTCTTTTTCTTCTGACAGTTGTTACAATTCTGTTGCTATGACTACTTAACTCACTTTTAGTTCTCAATACCAGAGATGAGAAGAAAAGCACTCACCAAACTTTTCCCTGCATGCACAACAAAATTCCCCTCAGGACTTTCACCCTAATGACCTGTGGATAAGAGGACTTGGAACGGCTTCTTTCCTCCTAGGTGCTGAATTGCAGAGCACCCAAAGGGCCTACTTGGAGCTGAGAGAGACTAATGAGTGCCACTGAGATAGCAGGCAGGGGTTTCAAATTGCTGGTGCTCTTGTTTAAAAGGATCTTCTGAAGAGGTATAAGTGCCTGTAAATTTTTAAGCAGAGAGGAAAAGCAAGTACTGGATCCTTTGAAGATGCTGCAGAAATATATTTCTCGTTCTGTAGCAGGCTGACGTGGTGGAGGGGCATGGAAGGAAGGAAAACCCAAGAGAAGACGTTTGCATATCACTGGCGCTTTCTGTAAGAAGTCGGAGCAATCAGTATGTACAGGGACCTAGCAGTATGTGGAGTTTAGCCTTCAAGAGGCTCGGAAAGAACTAAAACCACTTCCCCAAAGTGACAAAGTCTTCAGCTTTTGGCATCATATTCCAGCCACGAGGCTATGGAGACTTGTGTAGTCTAAAGCCAGAGACGACCACCTTCATTAGCTGATCTTCTGCAGAAGATGGACTGTAGATGTTCACATGCTGAACACAACACTCAGCCCCAAGCATAGCATAGGCTCTTGTTTCATACCCAGTATTGATTTAAAGACTTGAAGTTGATAGAGAACCTGCTCTGATCTGTAGCACAGCAGTTCTGATGATGAATTCCCTTCGCTACAAAAAGTACATCCTGGTTTGAATTGGTCTAGCTCCTTTTTCCAGCCACTGAATCTAGATAACTTTCCACAACCACCAGAAAAGCTTGTCTTGTATGTAAGCCAGGGAACTGCAGTGAGGATGGCGCTCTGAAACAGACTGGTCATTTGATACTGAAGAGGCACTATCTTTTAAACCTCAGCTTTGTGATACAGTGGTTTAGTTTTTACATAGGAAAATGCTGTGAGCTTGCTTTTGCCAGAACTGATAAGTAGTTGTGGTGCCTCTTTTCTCCCTGGTGGTATCCCTTGTCTTCATTTGATGCCGGTTGAGCAAATGTGGCTTTGTCTGGGGAGGAAGGAGCTGAGTGCGTGGGGATGCTGAGGCAGGTCTGGTATCTCAGAATAGGCTGTGGCCAGCACATGTTCAGACGAGCCTTTTGGAGCCCGGGGATTCAGGCGGAGGGGCTCTCGCCTTCTGTTCGGGAGGCTTTGCCTGCACAAGCTGCTGCAGGAATGTTTCTGAGTGTCGTGGTTGATTGGGATGGCAGCGGGGAGGTGACACCAGCTGGGCTAGTCCTTGGAGTGCCATTTGGCTAAATTTGTGCTGTGAATTAAAAGGACAAAAGGTTGCAGTTTAACCCGGGAAGCTTATGGGGAGAGATTTAACTTCTTCATTTTGTCAGAGTCATTTTATTGTTCTGCTAACCTTGGTGGCATTGAGACAGGAGATTAAATACTGCCGGGAAAAAAACACAAATGAAAAACAGTAATGTGATCCTTCTTATTACCACTGAGCTCTGCAGAGGGTGAGGGAAGGAATTCATACAAGTTTGTTTGCTGCTAGATGATGCTTTAAAGCCAGGCGACTGCTGTGCTTTGCATCTTCCATAAACTTTAGTTACTGTTTTCTCTTGGAGAATAGCAGATGGGGCCAAAAAGGGGTGTTAGAAGAACAAACCCCAGTTCTGACTCAGAGAAGAGATACTGGGGCTTTGGGGAGAGTTCAGGTGGGATTTAGAAAGGCTGGGAAAAGATGGAGAAGAGGGTGTCACAGACAGGGTGGCAGTGCTTCAGAGGGAATAGTAGGATTTCAGGGGGGTGTAAATAGCAGGGAGTATGTTTTGTGGAGGAGATGATACCGTATCCTTAGTAAGGTGCAGCAGGTACTGTAAGCATGGAAATTGAGAATGAAATCTAATGCATGTTTGCTCTCTCTGGTACCCACAGTGTGCCAGATTCTCCCCAAAGGAGTGGTAGGCGTCCTGGGACCTTCCTCAAGCCCAGCCTCAAGCTCTATTATCAGCAATATCTGTGGGGAGAAAGAGGTAAGTGGAAGAGTTGCACGCTGGAGTAAGTCTGTGCCATTATGCTGACTGACTTGACCCCCGTGCCCAGTGGAGGTAATGCAGGAGCCCTGGCTCCTTCCTCCCAGTGTTTCACAGCAGCCTGGGGTGAGAGTAGAGTCACCCACCGTGGGTAAGGGACACTGCAGAGATCCTGACCCATTCCCTAGCCCCGTGTTCTTCAAACTGAAGATGCTCTCGGTGGGCTCTGATCGCAGCAATGCTTCCTGCTGGCTGCTGCCTGGTCCTCAGATTCCCTGAGAACACAGCATTTTGCTGGTGATTTAGTAAGTATGGATGAGGTTTTTAATTTACCACTATACTGAGCAGCAATGCCATCTGTACAGATCCCATGCAGAAAGACTTTCTGCAGCCTTGAAAGGTTTCATTTGAGACTCTGGTGCCTATGCCAAGCCCCAGCCAGAGCTGCACAGCTTGCTGCAGCTTCCAGCTCTGCCTGCCCCTGCCTTCTCCCTTGCCTGGGTCTGCCTCTTGCAGTTCTTGTTCTGTCATTTCTGTATATGCACACATCCCCTTTCCACCCTTCTCCAGCTAATGTCCACCTGCCTCATCATCCCAGAGCATTCTGTCCTCATGTCCCAGCTACAAGGCAGAGTAGGGACATTGCCTCTGCTAGACAGGGGTAGCAAGGTACATCCCTATGACATTCCAGGTCATCCTTGGCAAAGATGACTTGCTATAATCACCTTATCTGCTATATCATACTTCTCATGATCTGCCATAGTCTCTAATGATCTGAGCTGACCCCTTGGTTCATCGCCCCTTCTCCTAAGTCGTATGTTCTTGCAGCACCTTCCTTTTGCATTTCCTCTCTCTTTTCTGCTTCCCTTGTTTTCATCTATATCTCTATTTGCTTCAGCTTCCCTTACATGCCACACCATGCAAACCACATGGGCTGCGAAAACCAAAGCTTGCCCTGGCAGATGCATATCTAGGCCCAAGTTCCTGGATGTGACCTGACTGTGCGCATACTTGGAAAGCTGCACCCCTTCCAGTTTGCTGCTATTCCATCAATGCAAACCCTTTTTATCTGTGTCCAGACTATGTGCCTGATTTAATATTTTATAAGCCATGAACCATCCTACACTCATCTGGCTTTGCTCACGGGAAAAGAAATTGAGTTCTCTTCACATGGTTCATCCCTTTAAAGCCAGATAACATCTCTCAGCCTTTTAGTGGCCTCCCTCTGGAGCACAGGAGGGAGTGCCTGGAACTGAGCACTGTAAATAATTTGCATTCACAAATGACTGCTGTTCTTTGTTCCCTGAGAATCAGAGGTGCTGAAGAGGAGGAAGAGATCTTTTAGACGTAGTGCTTTTGGCTGCAGCAGGATGGGTCTCTTGAGAGCATTTTGTAGTGCTTTTTCCAGCTAAACGTCCCAGACGTGAGCCATCCCAGGTAAAGGCAACTCTGCAGTAACAGATTGCAAGTGTTTTTCCCCTGAAATCCATATTCAATCTGAGTCTCTGATCTAAGTCTCTTCATTTATTTTTTCTTTCCAGCAATGAAAAGTGAGTGCTAGTGCACTTCTAAAGTATTTGATTCTCAAGCTTGATCTCAGCTGCCCTCCTAGAGATGTAAAACCTGCAGTAACTCCCTGTGATTTATATCACAGTAGCTTCAGTTGGTGCTGCTGTGTTAAATGGGATATAGCAACCCAGCCAGAGCCATTATACTTACAGCCATCCATCAAGTAATGGAAAGTGTCCTCATTTTACCACCGAGGCCCCAAATGGTGGAGTGACTGGCCTGATGTTCACCAGGAGCCTGTGGTATGGCTAGGGATGAATTGTGTCTCCTGTGTTAGCTCTCTAGTGCCTTTTGGCCCCAAGATGTCTTTCCCTCCTGTCCAGAAAGGGGTGTTGCACTGGGGCAGAGCTCTTGGAAAGGAGAGGAGGGCTCAGGGACTGAAGGTGAGGTCTGAAACCTGGCCATGGATGCTTGCAGAAGTTGCCAAGGTGCTGGCTGCCTGCACCTCTCTTCCCTGGTAGTGGTTGTTGCTGGAAGTCTCAGGCTCCATCTGGCTCCCAAGAACAGTGTTCTTGTACTGGAACTGCCCTGTCTGCTCTGGTTAAAGGAATTTGCCTTTTGCTTACAGTTTTCTTCTCTCCCTGTTAACGGAATCTGGGATGAGGTCTGCAGACTGAAATTAAGGCAGATAGTAGCTTATTACTCTTTAACTTTCCTATTGCTAACCAAACAGCTTATGCTGTCAATAAAGCAGCTATCACGAAGTACTAATAGCCTTTCCCTTGAGGAGAGGGATGGGAGGCATAGGACAATAGCTTCTGGGAGGACTAATAATGGAGGAAAAGAGGACTTGACTCTCCTGTAATGAAGCCGAAGCAGATGTTTCCCTTTCTCTGTCTTCTATTTCTTCCAAAGAATTCACTAGCAAAAGGAAAACAATATTCCTTTTCCTTATTTGGCTGAACCCCCAGTGTCTGAGCTTGGTCTGTCTGCCCACCTTCTATGTAAAGCTGTGAGGTGTACAGCAGAGCTGCCTTGGAGGGAGCCCTGAGGCTGTTCCCTGCTCCCCTTCCCCAAATTCCCTGGGTATCCCACTCCCAGCTCCTGCTCTGCTGTATTAATGACAAACACAACACTATTAGGACTTGTGGTTAAGTCCCATTGGAGCTTGCCCACCGTATGGCCACCAGTTACCTCTCTGCTGATCAAAACAGTCCAAAGCTTCTGGCTGCTGCATCTGTTCCTCTCCCTCCTGAGCCTTGCCAGTGCAGGGTCATCTTGTTCTTCCCTTCATCTCTCCTAATTACCTGATGACACATCGGTACTGAAGGCAGAGGTGGATTTGCAGCACTTCATCTATCTAGCACACAGCAAAGGTCTGGGGGTTTCCAGCATGGGCTGTGTAACTCCCTGCCTGCAAAGCTTCCTCTGAATTTACCCAGGCAACAAGCCCAAAATGAAGTGGGGGCCCAGCTACAATTAGTACCCAAGCTAATTAGGTTGAACTCATCCGGTATGGTTTCCTGCGCTGTAATCACAGCTCCCATTGCCTTTCTCTGAGTGGCTCAGCAAGACTTTTCCTGATCCACTCCTTCCCGTGGCTTCTTGTTGCTGTGATAATTATTTTCCTCTGCTATTGCACAAATCCCACCCTCCTCTCTTCACTCTGGTGATGCTTCTGCAGTTTTATTGGGATATTTCACTTTCTGCCCGCTGTGCCTTTCACACCAAAGGTCCTTTTTGGGTAGATTTACTTGATTTTATTTCTTTTTCCTCTGTAATTATGTTTTCTTCCCCCTCCTCTCCATTTAGGTTCCTCACTTCAAAGTGGCACCAGAGGAGTTCCTGAAGCTGCAGCTCCAGCGGTTCACCACCCTCAACCTCCATCCCAGCAACACCGATATCAGCGTGGCCGTGGCAGGAATCCTGAATTTCTTTAACTGCACTACTGCCTGCCTCATCTGTGCCAAAGCTGAATGTAAGTCATTGCCAGGCTGGGTTCGGCTGCCCTTCTGCTCCCAGCGTGTTCTGTTCTATCTCCTTCTGCATGTCTGGTGCCTGCTGGAGCAGGTCCCACAGGCAGCGTGTGTGAGCATCCCAGGGTGTTTGTCTCGCCTGGTTGCGGTGGCAGGGTCTCTTCTGTTCGCAGCAGGTCAGCACTCAATGGGAGCAGCCTGAAACAGCGGTGCCCTGCGGGGCACGTTTCCCACCTGGTTGCCCCATGGAGGTGTTTGTGAGAGGAGGAAAGGGGATGGGGAGAGACTTGCCTGCCTTCTGTTTGACAATCTGAAGGGTGTTTTGCTTGCACAGATGGGTTTATATGCAAAAAAAGTAAAAGGCTTAGGCTTGTTTCTGGAGATTATTTTAGGCAAGTAAAGCTTTTTGAAATATGCCTTTCCCAAACCCACATGCCATTTGTAGCCTAAAAGCAGGACTTGATTGATAGTCAGTACACTGCATACCCTCTCGGGCTCTGCAGCCATACATCTGCTGGTAATTGTGCATCTGGATGCTGAGGCATTCACCTCAGCAGGACCGTATTTGTCTTGGCATAACTTTCCTAAGATGGCAGGAGCAGGGTCTACGTCGCAGTGGTGATAGCGTGCTGTGTGCTTTTTAAGGTCAGTGTGTAGGTAGGTAGCTGCTGTGTAGTACCCACACCAATTGTGCTTTTATTATCCTGTAGCCAGATTTGTCAGTGCTCGAGTTTACCATACAAACAAGCCTAGAACAGGGGCTTTGGAAAGGCACGTAGATCCAGGGAGAGCTTTGGGATACTGGCAAGAGCTTAGCAGTCCCTGACTGTGGGGCCAGGATCCTTTCCAGTTAGCCCTGGGCAAACTTCACAGCACCAGCTGTGTGAGTAACGCAGTGTTGTGGCAGACTCCTGCACAGGGACAGGCAGAATAAGAGTGTCTTTGCCTTTTTGCTTTATGTACCCTGAGGAGACCACATCCTCAGCTGGTGTAAGTCGGTAAATTGCCTTCAGTAAGCATGTTCAGATTTACCCTAGCAGAGGACCTGACCCAGAATGATACCATTAAAATCATGTAAATGGTCTTCTACATTGCTTCTGGTGCTGGAATTTTTCATTGTCTAAGCTTAATTTAAGCGAAATGGAAGGAAAACAGAAAGGAAGAGAAGATAATGAGGTTTTCTCACCTGCGTGTTCACAGCTCTGTCCTTGCGCTGCTGCCGGGCACAGAGCACACATAGACATCAGCACACCACTGTACTCCCCTGCCCTAATCCTCAGGTACGTGCCAAAACATGCAGGTGCCTTCCATGGAATACAGCCTGGTGCTATCATGGTTCTTCATTTAACTGGAGCAAAACCTTGGGAACAAAATAGCTCACATTAAAATAACACTCTTTTAATTGAATCAATTCCATTTATTTTACTCTGGTATTGCTGGATAACTCAGTATTTAGGATGTGCTGCACAACCCGAGTGCTTCCCAGACCCAGGGAAGCAGTGGGATGGGTATTTTTCATACATTCTGCTGTTCGTGCCCAGTAAGGATCCTGTATGAGCTAGGCTTAAAGCACAATATGCTCTTACTATAATGGAGTGCAGAAAAGGTATAACCCAGCTTCACGTAGGAGCGCAAGCCCTCATTTTCCCTTAGGACAGGTAGTGCTCCTAATCACAGTCCTTAGACAAGTAACTTAAGGCACTTTGAGCTTTTGGAAGGTTCCCAGCAGGCAAATAGGGGAGCATATGAGCTGTCTGCTCATCAGTGAGGAAATGCTGGTTTGAGGGATGTTGTTATTTAGCTCCCAGGAGGGAAAGTCATAGCTGTTTTGGTTTAAGTACAAGGCTATGTGATGGGTCTCCTGGGTCCCATTCCGTCACGCTCATACTGTCACTGTAAGGAGTCACATCCTTTCTCTGGGGACCGATTGTAATTTCTTCTGGCAGAAGCAGAAAATGACCCTCGAAGTCAATTGAACTTGGGTCAGCCTAATGGTAATGAATGATGAATAGAATAGGATTATGTGACTCAGTTTCTCTGTAGTGTGAAATAAATCAGCTAGTTTGTGAATTGCTCTGAAGTGGCTACAAGGTAGGATCTAATATGCTGGAAATGATCATTTCCTTGAACCAGAGGAGATCAAATGCTTCCTTTTTATCCTGGTCCTACTTCTCTGTGCCTGACATGCTTTAGAAACCTTGCAGCTGGGCTCTGCCTTCCTCACTTCCTCACCACAGAGGCCAGGGTGGCTTTTATACCTGGGTTTGTGCCCCAGTGAGCTGTGGGCTGGAGGAGAAGGCAGCAACAGAAGTGCAGATGAAGTCAGCAAAGAGAAAAATGAAGAGGAAGCTGAGGGTCTGCCGTGAATCGCAAGCTCATAGCTGTTGGCAGAGGGATGCCCTCCAGTTTGCAGGATTAACTTAGAGTTGAGATATACAACCACCAGTGTTAAGGAACAGGATCTGATTTTATTTCTGCAGGAAATTAAATAGAAAAGGTGCATTTCCATGGGGGATGCCTGAAGGTTTCCCTGCAGATGCCCATGCCTTTCCATGGATTTATGTCCCCTTGAAAGTCATGTCGTGGCATAAATCTGGGTGTGCAGAGTAGTGCAGCTTTCCCTTCACCTTCTGGTGAATGAGCAGTTTCAAGCAGTCCAAGTGTGGTTAGGTTAAGAGTACAGCTCTGACTTGAGGATTGGGTTTGCCTCTGGGACATGATTCTTCTGATAGTCCTGTTCTTCTCAGTTTTCTTCAGTGCAGCTTTCCCCCTTCTTTTTTGACTATCTTTCTGTAGGGATGGGATGTCTGGCCACACAAGCTGCCTGTGTCTTGCTGATGATTACATCTGGTGGACGCTCTGGTCCATCAAACTTGACAGTAGGTTATTTCCTGATGAAATTCAGCAGCTGGATAGAAGAGACAGACTACCAAATATTCTTTCTTGACTAAGAAAAGCTGCAGCAAGAGCTTTGATGTCTTAGTAGACAACAAGAAAGCAGTGTTGGAAGAGCCCTTGCAATGACCTAGCTGCAGGAAGAAACTTCAGTGAGAAGTGTTGAAGGCAATAGGGCACAAGTCCAGGGAACCTGGGACTCATCCACATGGGTTCTCACTAATTACTTATTTCCTTCAGCTCCCATTTGAAGGGAGAGCCTGGTCCTGCACTCAAACGGCTCAGTGTGGACATGGGGGAGGCAGAAATGTAGATGGCAAGGCAGAAAGAAGGAGGAGGGCTTTGTCCTTGCCTTGTGGTGGAGGCACTGGACTGCGAACACTGGCCTACTTTAATCTCAGATTTCTCTATAAAGCACCAAATATGCTGGTTTGTCTTATTACTGGCTTCTGTGTTGCTTTAGGAATCCCCAGCCTACAGGTAATTCTGTGCTGTGCTAGGACCATACTCCCAGTTTTTGTCACATATTTGTATGTAGACCTAATGTTGTATTTTTGCAATGATCTCTGCTTTTCTGGCTCTCAGCAGAGCTCTCCATCCCCAGGGATGCATGCCCTTGGAAGACAGCAACTCACATCAGAGTGCTCTAAGATCTCCAAGCTGTATCAAGTCGTGCCTTGCAGGGCACTTCATTTGGGAGCTAGTAATGGCTTAGGAGGAGGAATCATCCTCCAGCAATCAGCGACAATCAGAGCAATCCTGCATGCAGGAAAATAGTGGGGAGATTGTGTGGACTCTGGGGTCCTGACCAAATTTGTATCAGCAATCTTATCTCTTCCCAAGAGGTTTTGGGGGCCACTTTTTGTCTGGAATAACTCCATCATTTCCCATTCCCTGGGGATGGACACTTGCCCAAGCAGTGAGCCTGTGCCGCAACCCCAAATCCTTTCCTTTGCACAGAACTGCAGGACTGCTTCCTAGGGGTGACTATGGGCCATGGAGAAGTACTTCATGAACCAAGCAGAAAATTAAAGGTATCTGCTTTTTTCCCCTTCCCTTTTATTCAAGGCCTTTTAAACCTAGAGAAGTTGCTTCGGCAGTTCCTCATTTCCAAGGACACTCTCTCAGTCCGGATGCTGGATGACAGCCGGGATCCTACCCCTCTCCTAAAAGAGATCCGAGATGACAAAACAGCGACCATCATTGTACATGCCAACGCTTCCATGTCTCATACCATTCTGCAGAAGGTAAGTGTCTCTTAAGCATCACAGTTGTAAATGCTGCTGCTTCCATTGCATGCAGGATGTAAGCATGCATGTGCAGGCATTGTACGATAATGGAGTGCAAAAATTCCTGCAGCAATGCTGGAAATGGGGAATTGCCACTGGTGGAGTTTCTGAGGAAAATAATTTGCTCTCTCTTTCCCGACTGTATCTATAGAAGCAATGGTTCAATCGCTCTGAGCTGATGTGTTTGCTTTCTAGAAGTGGTGTGTGCTTTGTGGCTCCTGATGCCATCAAACAGCCGTGGAGGACTGCTATAGGCACTCTGAAATCAGTCAATCACTGCCATAGTTTTTGCCTTTTTTTTCCTCCAAGTACATTTATAAGTTTTTGCTTCCTTTTTTATTGTCTTATTAACTGAGATTTCATTTTAATCATGTTTATTTTTAAATGGTCTCTTGCTGCAGTTTTTAGCATTTGTTTTGATAGACTACTTCAAAATTGAACAGTGGCTCCAGATGGAACTACAAAGTCGTGTAGAGTTTCCCACATCCTGGAAGGAACAAGAAGGACTTTCCTGAATGGAGGCAGGATCGAGGCGGTGGCGTCCTCCCTGTTGGGGCAGGCTTTACACAAAGTGTCCTGGCTTGATACCAAGGACTCAGTCATTCAAAGGCATTGGCTGTACCAGATTTATTCCTGATGACAGCCAGCAGAAACCATTAGAGCTGTTTTAATTATTCCCTACCCACCCTTCCTAAGATCTTTATTCCCCTGCTTGCATTTCTAAATAGGCAGGTTTGGGGTTTTTTTGGGTCCCTCCTATGCAGGAGGAAGGTGGTGTGGTTCTTTACTTCTTTCTTCCCTCCTGGTCCTTTATGCTGCCTGGCTGCTGAGGGCTGTCCCCCTCCTCTGTTGCTATAGTGACTTCCCACCAGCACACAGCAGTGCTCTTCATGCACCCTCTGTCTCCCTTCCCAGCTTGAGCATCCTTCTGCCACGACTGATAAAGATGTCAGAGATTGCCATGATTTTTCAGCAGTTCAGTAAAACCTAATGCAGTCTTCCCGGCTAGAGGATTGCAGGAATGGAAGGTAATAAATAATGAGCTTCTGATCTGGCAACTTCCTGCGCCTTGGGAGGCTGAAAAGTGTTTTCTTTATAGAGGTGCAAGCAGAGTAAGGAGTGAGGTTGTGGTGAGCACATAGGTACATGATTGGCCTCTGCCCACAGGTCACCCACAGCAAGAAAAATGCGCTATTGCTCTGCAAGTGCCTTGTGTCAGACGTGTCTCAGGAGACCAGTCCTGGCCTCGCACAAGGAGAGAAATTGCAATTTCCCCATCTCTTACCCTCCACATATGGTCTGGAGACACATGGCTGCTTCCTCGATTACCAGCCTCTCCCAGCTGCCCACCTGCCAGCGGGCACGTTAAATGGATGGGAGCGATGCTCGCAGGAAGCGCTTTGTTCCTCGCTTTGATTTTCTGCCCTTGAAATCAAATGCACTGACTTCAAAGGGGGTCAGAGGGAGAGCTGACGTTATCAGTGTCCCCAGGAAGGGAAAAGGGAGGGAAGTGGGTGCCAGGGTTTATTGTGTAGGGCTTAGAAATGAGGCAGCTCTTTGGAAAGCTGGTTGAAAGGCAAGGCTGCAGCCGCCTCTGGAGTCATGTTGCTCTTGTGGTTAAATAACTTTGCTGTGTCCATTTTGCCACCCATGCGAAGGACAGGGCGACAATGTGCAACCAGGAGGCTGGGCACAGCCAGACCTAACCATGGTCAGTCCTCTGTGGGCATCCAAAGCTCCCTGCTGTCCATGCCAGCTCCCACTGCAATGGTGGTGGCCTTGGTTTTGCACATAAATAAGTGAAGAATAGGGACGAATAGGGAAGGATGCAATCTAAGCATACACCTTTTTGTATCTCTCCTTTACTCAATTTCTATTGTAACCATCCTCCAGCTTCTGGGGGAGATGGAAAGGGACTAAAACCAATCTGCCTTTGGTCCTTCCTTCCCTGCCTCCAGCTCCTCTGTGCGATCTGGGGTGATGGGAAAACCTCTTTGCCAAGGTCCGGAAGCATGATTTGAGACCAGCTGTTCTTGGCAGTGAAACACAAGCTTTCAGGAGGATCTGCAGATTAATCCCCCACTTTCCTGAGCATCTGTTCCCACATCAACTCCTTGTTTACTGGGAGTTCTGAAGTTTGGAAAAAGACCTCGGTGATCTGGTCTGTGATCTCTAGAACGGATCACCACATGGAAAAATCTGTGTCCTTCACTCTGCATCTCCATATTCTTTTACCCTTCTTTTTTCCTATTTCTGTGGCCATCACAACCATATCTAAATTCTAGAGAACAGCTTGAGTTACTAGATTTCATTCTTGCTCATTAATTTACAGGACTGGAGCCCAAATCTGACCGATACATGTGGGAAAACCACCAGTGGCATGACTGTCCTTTTTCTGTAACTCCAGAAGAGCTTTTTCTGCCTTGCTGTCAGCATCACGGTGTCTGTGGTGAAAGGAGACAAGCCCTGAGCTCTCCCACCTGCAGCTTTCCCTCATGTTCAAAAAGATGTTAGTACTTGAACAGCAGAAGAGCAGCAACTTCCAAACACACAGTATGCCCAAGGAACTCCTCATTCCAAGGGCTCTGAGGCCTCAGGCTGGGGCTGCAGGATCCCACCTCACCTTGCTGGGTCTACATTGCTGTTGGGATGCAAAAGCTTTTGCTTCCAATGGGCATCTTCCTCCCATCTTGGCTGCAGTGGGGCCACATGCAGAAATCCCCATGTGTGATGTTGCAGAGGGAACAGGGATGGTCACAGGGGACCAAAGCCGTGGTCCACGCAACACTGAGTGGTTTCTCTCTGCCGGCAAGTCCCTGTGCAGGTGCTTTGTCAATGCTGTTGCAGAGAGGAGACCTCAGGGGTAGGCTCAGTCCTGTTGAAAAATTGGTTCCCCAGCCTTTAATTTCACAGGTCAAATCGTGCTGCTGTGTCCCACCTTTTCCCTGCTGCAGGAAGACAGCAGCGCTTGCACGGCGCGATAAGGAGGAAGAAGCAATAGTGGCCCAGTCTCTGCCTTGCCGGAGTGGAGATTGAAGATTGTCAGGCTCTGGTCTAATCTCCTTTCCTCTCCTTCACAGGCAGCTGAACTGGGAATGGCGTCTGCCTATTACACGTATATCTTCACTAATCTGGTAAGACATTTCTCTCAGCTTTTCGCCCATGCGCGTGTAGAGTCATGTTAATGGGAGCTGATCTCCCTGGCCCATGGGAGCATTGGGAAGAGCTACGTGCTTGCAGAGAAGGAGTTTTGCAGCAGTAAGGGGGACGGAAGCAAAGAGAGGTGTCCCCTCGCAAACCTAGTCATCAGTCAGGGGAAGTCTTGCCCTGGCCTTTAGGAGGTGAAAGCTGATGTGTGCCCGGCAGCACTGATCGATTTCATGTAGCTGCGAAAGCATTTGTAGACATGGAGATGGTGCAATGAGATGTGTGGGTCCTTGGGATGCCCCAGCAGATGGGTGATTCCCATTTTCTGTTTTACCTCTGAGAGCAGCTGTGTAAGACAAAGGAAGGATAATACCATAAACATCGAGAGGCAGAGCAGGGTATATATTCAGCATGGCCCCTGGTGATTTGGCTTTATAGCTACTAATAACATTAATGGGGGGATCGTGTGGTTAAATCCCTGAGTACTGTGCTAAACAAGGAGTAATGGGCTTAGGCAGCAGCAGGGGGAAATCCAAAATAAACATGAGAGAAACTTCTCTTGCTGCAGTGGCTACAAGTCTCTTGAACAAGCTGCCAAGTGTGAGGGAATGCTGCCGCTGGGGAGAGCAGATACCTACCTATTAATGCTGGTGTGGGGATGATGGAAACTGGAGTGCGGCAGGATGGGCCGGATGATTAAGTGGAGGTGCCTTCCAACCCCAAATGATACTCATCTTCTCTAATTTCTATTAATATTTATGCCAGGGTGTGCGTGTGCCAGGAAAGCCGGGAGCTGAATCACGCTTTGTGTTTGGGTGGGAGACAGACGGGAATGGATGGAGCCAAACATGTAGGCAGGAGAGCTGGAGCGGAGAGGAGGAGGGGGGAAGGAGTGAAATGGGGGGGGTTGAAAGCCAAAGAGAGCAGTTGGGACAGAGAAGAAAAAAGGGATAGGGAAAGGAGATGTCAGGAAAGGAGAAAAAGACAAAAAATAGACAAAGCCACAAGCTTCCTACCCGAACTAATAGCATTCTGATTCCTGCTTAGTGCTCAATCCATAGGTCCTAATGTTGCTCAATATCAGTCCTGCAAGAACAAGCTTCACTGCTCCTGTTTATCCCCGTGCAAATGGAACTGGGCAGGAAAGCAAAAGGAAGGGATGAACCTGGGGGCGATAGAGACTGGAGGAAGAGCTGTGCCCTCGGGAGGTCACTTGTTTCAAGGCAGTGGCTGCTGCTTTGTGGCTTCTCGCCCCCAGAGCCAGCCCCGAGCTGGAGCGTAGCTGTGCTGGTGCTGCTGGTGGAGCTGGTAAGGGACAGTGGCCATCCCCATCTGATCCTGCCCATGATGCTAACCCACTCCAGTCACTTCCCAGTCCCAGCAAGTAGTTATCGTGTTGCCTTCTGGTTGCAACAACTCTTTCTTCTTCCACTTGCCTTTCCTGGTCCCAGCAGTTGCTGTGCACCCCATGGGCCGGGACTATGCACGATAAGGGATTTCTAATTGCACATCACCAGTATAGTGGACTCCGTGTTTTCAGATGGTGCTCAACAACAGAAATAACGACAAAAATGAAGGTCCCCACCGCTGCCACCACAGTAGTTTCAAGCGTGGGTGTGATTAAATGTTTGCTTGAAGTCAGAAGGTGATGTTTGTCTTTTGAAACCTGTGCATCTAGTGTAATGCAGTTATGGCAGGTGAGAAAGAAATGAGTTTTGTTGCTATTCCCTCTCACAGGGTATTAAGCTGTTTACTCAGGTTCTTTTACCACTTCTTCCAAAAGATCAGCCCTCAGCAAAACTGCATTTTTGTCAGGGACTGTTACAGGTGACATCGGGCAAAACCTGGGCAGATGGAAGAGATGTTTAAGGAAATTAGTAATATTTAAATGGGGATGAGAGATGGGAACGAGCAATTTAGGCTAATAAATCTGGAGGGATTACCAAGATCCTAATGAACCCTCTGAGGTTTTGCAGTCGCTGCCTAATAGAAAAGATAAAATCACAGTGAACTGCTGTCAAGGGGGCAAGCAAAAAGATGGCTTTAAATGGAGGGGGAGAACCTATCAGAAAGGGAATAGACAGTCTGCGTAGCATTAAGCTACTTGGAGATGGAAAAATATTTCAGGCAAAAAAAAGAAAAGGGGATAAAATGCTGAATTAAACACCTGCCCTGCAGCACTGAAGGGGAATTCTGTTTCTGTCTTCCAGCATTAATTTCACTTAATAAGTACATCCCAGCTGACAGCTAGTTGTATGTCGCAGCTCTTCCCTCTGCGGAGCATTAGATGGAGGCAAGTTGCTGCAACTCCCCTGGCACGGACCCACAGGAGAGCGATTTGGGGGTGACAGCTCCTCTATAGCCAGCCTGATGACTGCAGAGAGCAGTCAATGGGGAGGCAGAGCAGCACGGGAAAGCAGATGCCAGCCTTTGGCAGGAGATTGTGGGAGCAAATGAGGAGGAAGTCCTCAGCCCCCGATGCATTTCCATCGGAGCCGAGGCAAGCAGACTGATGTAAAAATATCCACAGGCTAATTTACTGTGTGCAAATTCATTATCAGCCTCCTCCAGCCAGCTCAAGGGACCCTTTCTGTCAGTAACACAAGCTCCAGGAGTCCTAATGAAACTCACAAAACAGGTCTGGTGCATTTTTCTTTCCCATGTCCATCATCTATGTGCACAGTACTCATAGCAACTGAGCACCCTTCTGTCCTCAGTCCCCTGGCAGAAAATCTCAGCCTCTCAGTTTCTTCCTGGCACCTCCACATGGTGACAAACTCCCTTTCTCTGGGACTTACCCTTCTGGGAGGGCTGAAATGTCCTCAACTAATGGCAAATGCTGCCCCAGTGACTAGCTGCTCATCCTCCCTTCCCCACTCCCCAGCAGCTTATGACCATGTAAAGGGGTGATGGTGTGCTCCGTAATAATAGTAGTAGAAATACAATAATAATAATAACAATAATTAATAATGATGATGATGCCAGTGCATAAGTAGAGCATTGAAAAAAAGAATGTTCCTCCTAGTGCTGGAAATCCTTGAAATCAGCAGCACAGAGCAGGAGGGGTGTTGGATGCCTCCAAAATCCTGTGCTACAATTAATTCTTGTAGCTTATTAATCCTGTGTAGCTTGTTATTTTTGCCTTCTTTTTCCTCTCTTATTTTTCACTATAACTTATGGACCTCAGGCTGGGTTTAAATTTCAAAACATTTATCAAGGAGATTAGATGGAATTAATTGAAACAATTAAAATTATTGCTGTAAGAAGGAAGGTGTAAAGGAATTTTACTAGTGCCTTAAGTCAGATGGTCTATTCATGGGAAGCACTTTTGCTCCCTGGCAATATTGTATGCAGGTGGTGTTGCTGATAAAAGAGCTGCTATATTCCATTTCAGAGACCAGATACATCAGTTTTGGTTTGGGTTTTTTTTGTTTCCTGTTTTTCTTTCTTTGTTTAGTGATTTATAAAGAGGTAGGTCTTTATACAGGATGAAGTTTTCAAAGCCCAATTGTTGTTTTGGATGACCCATTGGAACTGAAGGGGAAATTAGTGTCCAAATCACCCAGAAAACATCACACGTTTCAGTGGTAGCTTGTCATTACGGTAACATCTTTTGGAAGGAAGGAAGGATGTAAAGCAGAGGACTAGTACTTGAGCAGGGCTGTGGCTCTTAAGTTTTTAGTCCTGCCTTGTGAAATTACCTTCTCATGGTGAAATGACCTTCTCTTTCTGTGCCTGCTATCATGGCGTGAACTCCAGCACGGGTTGTGTTGTTTGCCCTCACTGCACCAGGCCTGCTGGCCGCAAACCCTCTTGCTCTCCTTATGTGAGTGAGAAGGTGGACTCTCTTGTTATGCTTTGACAAATTTTACCTTGCAGTCCAGCCAGCCTTCCTGTTGTCAGGAGCTGATGCAAACCTTTTTGTAGAGCCCCGATCATTCCCTGGATTTATGGTTCATATTTTCCATGGCATGTGGTAGCAGGGCAAACAAATCAGGTTTTTGCAAGCATGCCAAAGCAATTTCTCCTCGTTCTAGTTAGCATGAGAAAAGGAAGATTTAGATGAAGCAATAACTGTACCTCCCTGCATTTTGCTGCCTGTGCTACCTTACCTGTCTGAGTCTTCCTTATTTGTTGTTCAGAGTCCATCCTGTGCTTGATTTCCAGTTGTTGAGTAAATCATTCTCTCATATAGAGCCCAGGCCCTCAGACGTGAGAGCAAACCTCTCTCTTTTCCTCTGTCCCCTTGCTGTCTTGTCCTATTTGCCTTTCAGACTTCCTACCCCTTGTTTTCCAAGAGCTGTGCTTTTCAGGTCCCAACCTTAGCGCTTGACCCTCTTTTGCTCTTTGAGGATTTGTCACTTTTCAAACCTCAGGCTCCCTGCAGAGAAGTTGCAGTAAATTGCTTTCACTAAGGATGTGGGCAATGTATTTTCCTAAAGTGCTCTAGTTTGAAGAACAGCCTCCAAAATTTAACAGCTCTCCTTGCATGAGGAGGTAAAAGACCCATCATTACTAGCATATGGCACGATGTTGTGATGCATCAACTTTCCAAGAGTAATCGGATTATATATGGATGGTTCTCCTAAACTGTCCTTGAGTTCATTGAGATCACAGTTCATCTTTAACTACATGAATGGCTCCATAACAGTGCCTTGGGTAGGTCTCTCACGTCCACTTACCTATTTAAAAGGCCGCAATTTGTTGCTTTCCTCTTCCAGAGAAATTGATTTTTACATGTGGCCCATTAGAAACTTATTGACTCTGTTAATAGTTTATAAACAAGCTGAACCTTTCAGGAAAACCATAAAGCACTTAACATAATATTGTCCACTTGAGTAAAGACATAAATGTGTTCTTAAAGGAGCTTAGCAATGATTAACTGACTCAGCAGCTCAGCCCTGGCAACAGGGTCCAGAGAGGTGAAGACAGTTTCTCCACTACTACATCTAACAGAGGAAGTTTGATGATCTCAGGGGAGAAATTGGTAGTGATGGCAGCCCCTGGGATGCCTCTTATGGAGGAGGATGGAAGGTACCACCCATCCCGTGGGAAACTCATTGACTTTCATAGAATAGTTAGGATTGGAAAGGACCTGAAGACCATCTAGTTCCAACCATGGGCAGGGACACTTGGCACTAAACCATGCCACCCAAGACTCCATCCAACCTGGCCTTGAACACTGCCAGGGATGGAGCATTCACAACTTCCTTGGGTACTTTAATCTGTGTTCTGTTGATATGCACGTTGTTTTTCCTTCTGGTACTCTTGCTGCTGTTAATGATCTCCATCAGTACGAGAGCATTGTAGGGGACTTGAGTGACAAAGGAGCTTAAAGTCTTTTCAAGCTCCTTGTGAGGAATTTATGTTTTAGCCATATGTTTGGGTGTCTCTGGAGGAAGAGTAATCATTCTGCTCACATCTCTGTCAGCGAGTCTTGCTCTGGAGTCAAGATGTTGTTTGTGCCTGAACTATAAAAACCTGGAGTAACTACAGAGCAGTTGCACCATGTCTGTTCCATGTAAATAGGACCAGGATGGTACCTCCTGCCCCTTTGGACTGAGCTTACTAGTTCTGCCACCTGTGGCCTGGGGAGAGACTCCCTGGAAAGAGCTTTGTTTGCCCAAAGAACAAAGAGCTGAGATACTTCAGCTCCTCTGGATAACCCTAAACCTGTGACTAATGAACCACATTGGCACCCGGTGATGTCAGCAGTGAAGTCAGTAGAGCTGTGCTGACTTTGCATTAGCTGAAGATTTGGCTCTTGTATAAAAGCTGCCAGGCAATCTCAGTATGGGAATTGAAAGGCTGTGTTTGGAGGGTGACAGCTTTTCTAAGCACCAAGTACTCTTGAAATGGAAGTTTTGCCAGAGTGAGGGTTTAATAGAGAAATGGAAGCCTTGGCCCAGTATTCTCCTTCCCATCCCACATAAAAATAGAGAAGGAACAGTACAGTGTGTTCTGGACCCACGGCGAGCTGAGCCTGGTGTAAATCAGCCTTCGCTGCCATCAGAGGGCCAGATCCTTGGCTGGGACTGAGGGGAATGAGGTCAGTGCAGTATGCTGAGCTTACAGCACCAGGAGTTTCTGCTACTGAGCAATGACAGTGACAGAGGTGGGGTTGGAGGTTGCTAATCAGCAGATCCAAAAATCCAATAAAGTCCTTGCAATGATTAAGAGAGGAAAATAACCACATGCATGTGTGTGTGAGCAAGAGAGAGGAGGGAGATGGACGTCTTACAGTCAGTGTAGGCTGAATTGAACAAATCCTGTTCTTTCCAGGGCTTTGGGATGGGGTAAGGCCGAGCAGGGTGTGGGAAGGTCTTGGGGTCACTATAAATGAAACAAGCCCATCTTTACATCTTTATCCTTGTCTCCAGTGTGCAGGCAGCACTCGCTGTCTCCCTGCTTCCCGGGTGATCCAGGTTATTAAAAATGTGATAAGAATCGAGTCAGGAGCAAGGTTCTGCGCACACAAATGGGACGCAGAACAATATCACCAGCAAAATCAATAAAGCTGGAAGGAGCTCAACAGCTGATGCAGAGTGCTGAATAGCAAAGCGGCAGTCTGCCACTGCGGGGTGAGCAATTACTGGGAGCCACTCGCTGAAGTGAGACCGCAGCACAGCAGGGCAGGGGAGTCTCGAGGGTTCACAGCTCCACACATTAAACAACATTTGCTTATCAGGCAGGCTGCTATGATACTAATAATCATAGAATCATAGACTGGTTTGGGTTGGAAAGGACCATAAGATCATCCAGTTCCAACCCCCTGCCATGGGTAGGGATGCCTCACGCTAGACCATGTCGCCCAAGGCTCTGTCCAACATGGCCTTGAACACTGCAAGAGATGGGGCATTTACAACTTCTTTGGGCAACCTGTTCCGGTGCCTCAGCACCCTCACAGTGAAGAACTTCTTCCTTATATCTAACCTGAACTTCCCCTGTTTTAGTTTAAACCCATCACCCCTTGTCCTATCACTATAATACCTGAAATGATCCCTGCCTGGCTCGCCCTTTCCATGCAGAAGTCTCCAACCTCTTTCCAGATTTGGGAGGGAGGGTGTGATGGATAGCAGTAGTGAGGGAAGACCCTGGCCATCATTTGTGGGGTCTACTTTAGTCTGGGAATGGATCACTTAGGTGCGGATTTGAGAGGATACTTCATTAATGATATGCTTAGATATGAATGCTGACTTTGATGCTTTGCCTTGTAAGGCACGTTGTTAACCCACGTCTCTTCTAGGCTGAATTGTGCTGTCAGGTTTTTAATTGCTTGCTGGTGTTCGCTCTGCGCCTCAGTTTCCTGCTCTGTATTCAGGGCATAGTAATTTCCTGGCAGGAGTCCCCATGAGGCAAGGCAGCACCCTCTGATGCTGGTTTTGTATGCTGACGCGCACTGTGCTGTGACAGTGTGAGGAGCAGTGTGCTGCTGCTGTGTTACAGAGAGCGAAACAGGGCAGGATGGGATCTCCATCAGAGGCCCAGCAGCACATTGCAGGAGCCCCATCGCCAGTGGGGGCTGAGGTTGGAAAGGGCTTGTGGGTGTCAAGTCCCAGTTGGGATCAGCTGGCCTGTGATCCGAATGTGCAAGTCAAGAGAGTAATATGCTTGTACCTTATGGGTTTATGTTCCTAATGGAACAGAGAGTATAGCCTGTAAATCTCCTGATCCATAACTAGCAGCTGGTGATGCCAGAAAATCCAAGCTCATGGCTTTAAAATCGTGAATTACAGGGCTTGGTTGTGTGGCTTTTATGAGCCAGGTTCTCCCAATGATCTAAATGTTCTGGTCACTTCATAGGTTTTGTCTGCTGCTATAAAGTGAGAGTGCAGGTCGAGTGCTGCATGAAGCACAGAAATCCAAGAGTGATTTCATCCTCTAATAGCTCCTCCAGTACTGTCTCCCAGGGAACCCCTTTGTATTCAATTAGCTAATGTGTGCCTAGCACTTGGAAAATACAGAGTACTATAGAATTGCTAAGTGTTGTTATTTAACAGCACATATTTAGTGGTTGCAGCCCTGTATAGAAGTCAGAAAATCTACACTGTAATTGCCTGGTGCTGCTGCAGAATTTGCTGTGATTTGAGCAAAGCCTGGGGATTTTTCTTCTCTAAAAGTTGATTAATTTTGGCTGCAGACCCTCTGGGCCTGCTTTCCCTGAGATCTCCTCACACAGAATGTTGACTTTTGGTGGGTGCTTTAAAACAACAGACTGAAAAGAAGGGTAAGAATTCAGACAGCCAGGATTTGTGTATCTGGAATTCCCCTTGGCGTGATGTTTAATGATGTTCTCTGTGCCTCAGGCTGGACTGGTTGGCATAAAGGAGCTGGGCTGAGATGGAGGGCAAAGTGCTGGTCAACTATTGCAATCCTTCCACTGTAGGGAGGGAGAAAAAGGCATTGGCAATGGAATAGGAGGTAATGATGGAGAAGCTGTTTGCACCCGTCTCTGTGATTGACACCTTCTTGGGTGCACCAGGTATTTGTGCAGGCAGAGGAGGCTATAACAAGGTGCACCAGGCCTTGGAGTCTCCCTCTAACAAGAACCTGCTGATAGGTGTGAGTTATTTTCCTTATGGCTCCTTGTTTGTATTGCATTGGAAAGCTGTCTTCCAGCCTGCAAAAGCATCAGCCAGCACTGCAGGTAAGGAAGAGTAACTACACGAGCTGAGGAGAAGAGAGGAAAGGCAGCTGTGAAACTCCTCTGTGTAAGCAGTAGGCCCACCAGCTTTGTTTAGCAGTCAAGGCAAGGTCAGATATGTATGCCACAGTTGTACATAGCTTAGGCAAAAGTCACCTTCCGTCTCAGTGAGAAATCCTTGGGTCTAACACCGAATTCCTGTGTACCCATTACAGAGCCTTTCATGTGTCTTCTCAAATCTGAACAGTATTCCTCTACTTCAGTCTGATCTTTGAAAAGGTGAATGCTTTAACACTTGCACATAAATACATGGTGAGAGGAGCCATCTGGGATCATTTCCAGGAGCAGGGTTTTCCACCCCTTTTCCTGACTGTGATCACCTCTTGCGAGGCAGCAGCAGAAGCTCAGCCATTGGGAGGGCAGGGTGGGAGGTAGGACCAGGGCTGATGGATGGGGCATCAAGCTCTGGAAATCAGCTGAGTGGTGCAAGCCTTGAATGGGAAATGAGTTTGTGTTTGCAAAATGTGGGTTTGGAAATGTCAGATGTAGTGAATGACTGTGTAAGAAAGGGAAAAACAAATAAGGACAGAAGATGAGCCGGCAGCTACTGGAGAATCCAGATGCTCTCACTCCTTTGCCCTCCGTAGCAAGCCTGACCTTACCAAATCTCTCATATCCCATTGCAAACGAAGTGTGTCTCCCAAGGATGGTTTATCTCTGTTTCACTGCACAGGCAGCTCATGGCTCATTTCCTTGTTTCTGACCTGGGTCAACAGAATGCTCTTGTGTGTGTCTGATGGAAAAGCATTTAAAAGCAGAGGGCTGGAGCCAGGGCAGAGGGAAGGGATAGGGAGTAGTGTAGGGAAAGGGTTGTTTAGCAGCCATGTGATCCCCCTGTGTTAGAGGTGAATGCTTTATGAGCATAACAGCAACAGAAATGGGATTTTCTGCAGCTGGAGGCTTGCCTGGAAAAAGAGAGTGTTGTCTGTAGAAAAAGAGGCTTGCCTGGAAAAAGAGAGTGTTGTCTGCAGAAAAAGACAAAAACTTGCAAGGGAGCTAATGGGAGCTGGGAAAAAGCTGCGCTTAACACCTGAACCAGAGCAAATTGTTGACTCTGGATTTGCCTGTGGTTGTTGTGTCAGGCAAGCCCTGGTGGCTGTCTCCATCCTTGGCAGGGCACAGGAATTTCCCTAGGCGAATGAGGCTGATGTGTGTGTGTGTACCTCTGGAATACTGTGCAGTTGCCTGAGGCAGGGGCTGGGACTGATCCAGCCAGCCGAAGCAGACTGGACCTGAGGGTCAATGCCGTGTGACCAGGGCAAAGCGCACCTCTGCCTCAGTTTCCACCGTGTGAAGTGGGGCTCATTCCCTCACCCAGGAATTGCTAATATAAGGAGCAGAGTGTAACAAACCTGCCAGCACCTGAGCAACCTCAAAGGCTTAGGAATGTTTTCAGGGGAGAAAAGGCACTAGTAAATAAAGGCACTAATAAATAAAGGCACTGATTTCAGCTGCCTTGAGATTGGGGCGGTCTGGCCTGAGATGGAAGCTTTGGACTGTGTGTTTTGATATACAACATCTCATTTCCTTCTGCATCTAATGAAGCCAAGAGGGCAGTCGGGCAGCTGCTCACATTGTCCCACACACAATCTGCCTCCCAGCTCTGGCATGGGGGGAAGTGGTATTTTGCAGTGGCTCAAAGCATCTCCTGCTCCTTTGCTTGCATCCAGGATCTCCTCAGGCCCAGGTTCTCATTAGCCATCTGCCCTCATTGTGCAGGTTGACAGGATGCTGTGGGTGAATGGATAACCTGTCAGGAAGGCAGGAGGATAATATCATTCAAATGAATCAATAGTTCTCAGGCAATTTCATGTTACCTAACATTAATGCGGTTGTGTCCAAAATGCACTCAATCCTGTCTGATCACATCCTCATGGGACATTGCTGTGCTGGAATAGTCTTGTAAGTCCATGTTTCAGAGATTTACAGGCATTGTTCCTACGTGCACCCGTACACAGGAAAGATAAAAAATGACTTGACTTGCTGAAATCTCCTAGTCCACAAAGCCAAGACATTCGTATTAGTGATGGAAGAGAATGGGTATCCAGCAGTTTCTGAAACTATTACTCCCACCTTCTCACTCCATTTTAGCAATTAGCAAAAGAGAAATTTGTGAGGAAGGCACCATTATTTCCCACTAATAGGACAAGAAGGGCTGGGCTTTTCTTCAGGAAACAGGCTTTGTCGTGTAACTGCTTCCATTGATGTGAGTAGCAAAATAGAGCTTGTTTGGGGATTTTTTTGGCCTTTTTTATACAGTCATTTTTATATATCTTACCACTTTGCTCTTCAGAAATGCAAGACAATGGGCTGCACTCCAGAGCCCACAGTCAAAGCAACTTCCTACAGGGCATTAGGATGTCCCATGAGTGGCATCTCCTCCCTGTACCTGATGGCAGAAGGGAGCAGTGTGGGATTGCCCTGTGGGGAGGAACTGATTTGATTTAGCGCTTTAAACTTGGTGTCATTGAATTGGATATGGTGATGGTAGAGCTCACTGCTTCACTAATGTTTGCTGCCCAGGCTGGGGTTCATTTCATTGTGCTCTTGGTGGAGATAAATAATAGTAAAGGACATTAGTTTCTCTCCAGACATGGGTCTCCACTGTCTTGGTGGCCTGGGGATCCCGCCTGCCCCAGGTGTGGTTGGACAACCGTTGCCTGTGTCCTCACACTGTCTGGGGCTCTCAGCCATAGCAGTACTTGGGCACAGCAGTGTTTTCATGGTGAACACAGCAGGGATTATTTTCTGGGAGTGCCTTGGAGAAAGCATTGCTTGGGAAGTATAAATCTGCTAAGGAGCTTTGTGCTCTGGATCTTCCACAATAGAGCTGACCACCTCTGGCCAGATATAGCAGGTTTCTGGCTTCATTTGCAAAATATCATCCACCTCCCTGCCTCTGTTGTAACCTCTGTATTGCAGGGAACCTCCTGTCAGAAGAGATGGTTAATAAAGAATAGCCCCAAACCTAGGAATGCTTAGCAGGAATCATGGTATTCAGGGGTTTTGAAGCTTTTGGTGCCTTATTTCTTCCCTAATCCCGTTTTCTGTTTGGGGTGGTTTTAGGAGTTTTCCCTCCAGCGCCTGGACAACCTGCTTGACGACCGAGTCAACATCCTGGGATTTTCCATTTTCAACCAGTCTCATGCTTTCTTCCAAGAGTTTGTCCAGAGCCTCAACCAGTCCTGGCAGGAGAACTGCGATCACGCTCCTTTCACTGGACCAGCAGTAAGTAATGTGCATTCCCATTGCCCACAGCCTTCCTGAGCTGGAAGTTGCTGTAGACCAACAGGAAAACCTTGTGCTAAGAGCTGCAGGCTGGTTCAGAGCAGACAACGCAGTGTGAAGACCACGCAGAGACAGAAGCTCTGGTCTTAAATATATGGTATCAACTAATTATTCAGTCCAGGTAACCCCTGTGCTAAAGAGCTTGGGCATGTCACCAGGCTGCTGTTATGTACCTTGTGTTGGCTTTTGTGATTATTAGTTTTGGGGAGATGATGGTCCAGGATTGGGAAGGATGAAGTGGACAGAACAGCTTAGTTAAGTAGGTAGGAGAGGACTTCAAGTGTAGAGTGTACTTATCTGGAGAATACTAAAATGATCCTGAAAATCTGCAGCCACCCAAAGGAACCCTGGGGAGACATGTGGGTGTACAGCATTAGAGGGCTTGTCTGCACTTGAGTGGCTGTTCAGCCTTAAATTAAAGCCTCATGTTAATTTGAATTATATTTAAATGAGAATGCAGGGGGTGATGCAGCCCTGTTTCAGTGTTTCCCTTGTGAAATTTGTCCCTGCGTATTTCATCTCCAGCAAAAGGGCTTGTGGAGAGGGAGTCTGGATGCAAATAGAATAAGCAGATGCTAAGGGCTTGTGTTAAGTTGCATGCTTTAACATCTCCCTGATGAGCGTGCAGATCAGCACCGAGATCTTCCCTAGGAACTCTTTATAACTGGGAAGGTTTGCAAAGCAGATTTGCTAACTCTGGGGTGCAGGGGGTCATGGCTGGAGCTGGGGGAGGGCAGAGAGAGAAAATGCCATCAGCAGAACCATTTGCATTGCTTTTAATGACTTCATAGTTCCCTTAACAAGCTGAGGGAGCTGTGTGCTGCTGAAAACCTCCTTATCACCACAGTGATATTAAACAGGCAAAATAAGGAGCTTTTTGCCCTTTGTGTCCGCATACTGCTGCCTTGCCATGGAGCTCAGATCACAGTTGATATGTGCCTGGGACCGTCCTGCTTTCCCTCCTCCCAGCCCTGCTGTGCAGACATGACTGCAGTGAGCTTGCTGTCTGCCCTGCTAAATCTCTATAGGGTTGCTACCAGGAAGCCTCCTATTTGGATGACAGTTGCAGGGACTGTTTGGAGTCATTAAAAATAAATTTCCTTTTATTAGTACAAACAGAAGACAGTAGGAGCTGGAGCGATGGGGGAATAACTGATCTCATTGTGCCTACTTACCCTGTGTTGTCTTGAACAGCCAGCGAAATTAGGTGGAAGGATGCAGGAGTATGCCCCATTGCAGCACTTTTCTGTAAGAGTGGAGCAGTTCAGAGCTGAATGGAGCTGTCTGGTTTGTGAGTCTGAGCCTAAATCACCCATCAGTGTAATATTAAGTCAGCTGGATGCTCCTCTCAGTCATTCATAAAGCGTAATCAGCCATACAACAGGCTTCCTCCTGGGCCAGGGAGGACATGGCTGGAGGCAGGGGGCTTGGCCACGCTGCGTTGCCCTGATCTAAACGCTTCCAGCCCTGCTGTCATTAGGGGACTTGCCTGGGGGCTGTAGTGGCTTCCCAAGCGCTGCTGTGTGGCTGCTCTTGGCTGTGCTGCGTAGCTCCCCTTGTGCTACTGGTGCTCAGCTGCTTGGGAGGGACTGTAATCCTTGTTGTATAAATGGGGAATTGAGTCATAGAAGTGACTTTTCCCATTATCTCAGAGCCAGGCCACCTACAGCACAACGGGTTCAGTTCTCCTCAACCCTAGTGTAGGGTCTTAACCAAAAGGTGATGTCTTTCTGATGATGTGAAGGTTCACTCCGTGTTTGTGGCAAAGCCCCATCACCAATATGCCGTGTCCCAGGTAATGAGAAAGGGGCATTGCCCTGGGTGTTGAAGATACGGATCAGAGGTGAAGTGAAATATTCCCAGGCAAGGGAATATGTGTTTCCTCTCCTGTGCTGCAAGGGAAATCCAGTACCATTTTCCCATGCACTGTCTCTGCTGTTGGAAATCTGGCAGGTCGTGTCTCCCTGTGTAAGAACATCCACTTTTAGTCCTGGGAAGCAGATATCTTGTGGGATAGCTCATAGTAAAAGGAAAAAAGGAAGCTCAACAGCTGGAAGTGACAGGAGGGAGGTTTCCTGTGAGCTGCAAAATCCCAGGGCTTTCTTGCTAAAGCGGAGAAAGCATCTGAGGAAGGAGGAGGGAGCTGCTTGCTCTAATGCTATTCTCATTAATCACACTGCAAAGAAAGGAAATCAGAGAAAATCATTCAAATTACAGATGGCTAGATTAGGTAATTAGAATTTAGGCTAAAACAGATGTTTGTAATTAAGTGTTTATGTCATTGAATAAAATCCAGATTGTAAAGTATTTCACAGGATTTTAATGGTTTCAATTCTCTGTGTTATGTTTGGGGGCAAAGATACAGATGATAACATTTCAGGAAGACAGGGACAAAAACCCCGCATGGCAAAACCGAGGCTAGCCAAACCTGTTCATGTTTCCCTGGAGATCAGTTTACTTTTAAACATGGCCTTTACATGGGAGATTTCCATCAATATAAAGTGGGATCTTCCAATTCACCATGTCATACCTGCTGTTAGTTTAAAGAGGGGCAGATTTGGTGTAGTTTACCCAGGTAGAGCTCAGGCACCACCCCTGCTGGTGCAGGGCATCTGATCGCATTGGTTGTCTTACAGACACTGGTCAGAATGGTCCTGCCAGCTGATGTGTGCAGGGGCCGGAGATGGGTTTCTTGACCCTTTCCAGTTGGTGAGTTGTTCCCAGGGCTTTGTGCCACTGTTGTACCACAGTTATACCTCCTTAGCTCTTGGGTACAGCCTCTCTCTGTGCAGCTGACCGAGGGGAACGGAGCAGCAAGCCTGTCTGCCCAGCCCACCATCTGCTCCCTTTGCTGGAGCCTTGTTCTGATGAGGCATCCATCAGTTGGCAGTTTTTATCAGCAACATTCATTGTCAAGAAATAGGCTTAAAGGATAGAGAGAAGTCTCTCGAGACCCATGAATCTTTGAGTGGAGGACCACTGCTGATCTTACCAAGTCTTTCACATGCAGCCTGTCACAGAGCTCTTACATAGCAGAGATGGCACAAACCCAGCAGGGACCTGTGCAAATCAGACCATGCACACAAGGAAGAGAATCAATCTGTTAACAGGCAAATTGGCTTTTTGTGACAGTGTGACAAAGCTGTGGTTTAAAATGAGAACATAAAAGTAGTGAGAGATTTTATAGGTGACATGAAGAACAATGTGCACAAGAGCAGTGACAGATCCATTTGCTCAATCTGCACAGAAGCAGTTAAAAAGGTGTTGCCTCCAGCCCTCTCTCCACTCCTCTGCTGAAGGTTATGGCCCCAAAACACAAGAGACCATGTGGTTAAAATGCCCCAGTCCTCATCTGAACTTTCTGGGCTGCAGGAGATAGCTGGAAGCAGTGAGCTTGTGTTCACCTTGTTAACCCCAGTTAACCTTGTGATAAGACGCTTGCCTACCTACAAAAGCCAGAGAGACCTCTTCTGAGCTGCTGCACTCCAATGCTATCCAATTGTGAATGGTTTCCTCCACACAGCCTGCATCCCAAGTTACCTTGCTGTGTTGAATATGATTTATGTGAGTTACTGAGTGAATAGTGGCAGAGGTAGATGGCCATTAGGTGGGTGGTGCAGGGCAACAGAGCAAATGCTGCATTGGGTTGAGATGAGAGACAAATGGGAGAGAGGCCGCACTTGTGATGGGGTTGCAGGTGGCAGTGGAGCAGGATGATCCCACACCAGTGACCATGGGAAGATATGGAGAGCCTTAGGGGATTTTGATACCAGGGGAAAGAGGAGGGAATGAACCTTCTCCCGAGGTCTGAGTCCTGGTGGCTGTTCAAGAGATATTGAAGGGGGAATCAAGGTAGGTGCATGGGTCTGTCTTGCATGTTGCTGTGCTGCCAGGCTCCCATGCATCCAGGTGTCTTGTTCAGGGCCCACAGAACTGAGAAGCTGGTATAGAAGCCTGGTTTTGAGCCTAATGGGGCAGGGAATGGCTGGCAAAAATGATAAGCAGCATTAGGAATGGAAATGTGGTGCTTCTGAGGGAAGTTGTGATTTTTCTTTAAGAAAGGAAAGAAGTATGCTGAGGTTGTGGGAGTGATTCCCATTCCCAACCCAGAGAACTTGATCCTGTGTATTACAACCCTCTCCCTAATCCCTATACTGTTTGAAATCATAAGAGGGCTGCCAGAAATCCTAACAAATCGTTTAACACTAAGGAGTAAAATATTCTAATCAATAATGTCAAATGCTTCACTAAGATATACAAGTCTCTTGCTCACCAGCTAATACAAGATCATTAACTGCTCATGGCAAATGGAAATGAAAACCCAACAGGAGACAATTAAAAATGCTGGGCCAATGTTCTCATTTGGTATGAGATGATGAAACTTTGGGGTCACAGGGATTGCATTTGCTCTCATAACAGTGTTGTTTGGCCAACCGATATTAACATGGTTCCTGATTCAGGAAAGCAATTGCTAATTGTGTATGGTATCCTGTAAGCTGAATGGGATTCAGCCCACGCTTTAAGTATATGCTGAAGAGCTTCATGGAGCAGGGCCTGAAGACAGGACAAGCTGAAAAGGTCCTATTAGAAAAAGAACCTGTATTAAAGGTAAAAAAGAAAGGTAGGGAGAAGAATAAATCAGCTCCTTTAAGAAGCTCAGGGAAACGTTTCCCAGGAGGGGAATGTTTAGGGCAGATGTGAATAGTAAACAAAAAACCTTAGCAGACTTACCTGTGGAAGTAGGGAAGAAGTGCAGGAGAGTGGTTTTTCCTGTTGCAAGGGGACCTGTAGTGTTTCACAGCTGAAGCAGGATAAGAAACAGGATGCCCAAACTGGGGCACTGGGTTCCCACTCTGCCATTAAGCCATTGTGTGTCCTCAGGCTGCTCAGCTCTTCTGGTTTTACGGGTTTACCTCCTGCAAAATAGCTGTGATAAAACTTCATAGCTCTGGAGCCAGTCAATCCTTGTTATGAGCAGCAAGTTTTTGACATACATGACCAAAGGTGCTGCCTGTTGCATGGGAGACAGGTCAGATGCAAGATTGGCAGATGCCAGCCAAGTTGTTCAGTGCTCACTGAGGAGTCCCCCAAATGCCATTTCTGTAAAACAGACTAAAATGCTACATGTAGGAAGAATGTGATAGAGCAAATGCAAGTCTATACCAGGGTTGAAAAAGTGAAAGGTTACTGATGCCTTTAGAGTTGGTGTTTGGGGTTTTGCTGGCATTTGGCTGGAATCATGCCTATTAACTCACGCAGTTTGCACATTTCAAGGCTTCACGCTGCTTGTTAGCTGCCTAATCCTGGGCCATTGTGGTCAATGAGGTCTTACCACTACTTGAGTAAGATCAAGCAGGGTTACGTCTGGCTCACTCTGTTCAAATAAGTAACGCAATCAAAGCCAAAAGTTCATTGGGGTGAATGAACTGGGTGAGATTGTTCCTTCAGGGCCACTGGCAGAAGTGAATAAACCTAATCAGGCTTTGGGAGGAATAGAAGACACCGATACCACTGAAGAGCTGCAACTCACAAACAGGGAAAGGCGGGGGAAAGGAGCCCCAGGCTAGAGATTGAACCTATTGCCAGGAGCTGGGATGGTAAGAGGATGCTCTTGGAAAATGTAGCCTTGATAGTAATGAGCTGCAATGACTTAATTCCAGCAAAGTCTGGAGGTGACAATAATTAGAAGTGAAATCTTAGTCACAACAGTGAACATGAGAGAGCAAATGGCTGATTAGTAACTAGATCAAAAACATCAAAACAGTTGTGCATGGGCGAAAAACACAGCTTGTGAGGCTTGATGGACAAAGAAATCTGACTGAAGGCAAACAAAGCAAAAATGAGATGGAGAGGGAATGAACTCTGTGATTCTGAGCATCCCTTCAGCAGAGTCATTACAGAGCAGGTAACAGACAGCAGGAAACTGGAGGCTGTTTCAAAGGACTAGATGGTCTCTACAGGGTCTGAAAGCCAGGCGTCTGTTGCCTAAGAAGTAAATCTAGCAAAATCTCATTTCTTGTGGATCTGCCTTTCAAAGCAGGGGTCAGAGGAGGACTCTTTGGTGCCTAATGAAGGCTGAAGCAGCACTGTCATCTTTCCTTCTGTAGATGCAGGCCTAGAATCTTTATTCTGTCCAGCTGCCTATTCATGAACTTCATAAACCTGACACTCTCAGTGTTCCCCCTGGCCAGCAGTTTGATCAGTGGTCACCAAAGCAGCAGAAAACACGCCTTGATTAGGGGGAGGGTTAGTTGCTTGAGGAAACTGAGATAGAAAAGAATGGGAAGGGATAGGTACAAGTAGAGATAGAAAGGTGGTGTAGTGATGGAAGAAAGGCTGAGGAACAAGCAAGCAGAGACAGAAAGGGCAAGGAAGCAAGCAAGAAGAGAAGGAGAAATATAATAGACTGGGAGTGGGACTGGCAAATGGATTATTCTTGTCCCAATGATGCCCACACAGGCACAGCAGTTCAGGGATACCATGGCTTTTGTTCTCTTTGTCCTCAGATGGGTGCAAAGGGGGTTCAGGGTGTTTCTGGAGCAGAATGATGGGCAAGCAGCGCTTGCTGTCCTCGTACGAGAGGACAAGCATTTTGTCCCTTTCTGTTCCTAGAGGAGATTGTGGGTGGAGCTACAAGGTCCTGAAGGTGCAGTGGGAGGCTTGATTTATGTTTTCCCATCTCAATTTCTTTCCTTCCCTTTGCCCACAGCTCTCTTCTGCCCTGTTGTTCGATGCTGTGTATGCTGTGGTGACTGCCGTGCAGGAGCTGAACCGGAGCCAGGAGATCGGGGTGAAGCCCCTGTCCTGTGGGTCTGCCCAGATCTGGCAGCACGGCACCAGCCTGATGAACTACCTGAGAATGGTGAGAAGGGACTGACGTTTGGTGTGTCAGGAGCTAGTGCTCATCACTACCAGAAGGAAAGACCATGTACACACTGGTGTTGGCACAGTTCTCAAGCGCAGTGCCGGTCTGTTTGAAGATAGCTCTGGGAATGAAAAGAGAGATCTGAGGGCTGGTTTGTCACTGGCCTTGGAACGACATGAAACGTGCCATTTTCCAGGTTTTGCTGCAGAAAAACTGGAATTCAATGAGGGTTTTTGCAAAGCATAGATGTTTCGAAGTTATTTGAGCTCTGTTTTGAGTGAACTTGGATTGATATAAGGTTACACGGTACAATTGCTCAGAGCTCAGTGGTATGATGTGAGTTTCTCTGTAATGGGGTTTGGGCTCCTTTGAACCCAAAAGTGTGGTTGCTGGAGCTGATCAAGCCTAGTCCTGTCACAAGAACAGATAATGATATTTCAGCCTTCTGAAATTGTTGGAGTTTCTCAATGTCGTTCCTTGGAGCTTAGCTGGACCATGCAGAAGGAGCGTGTTTCCTGAGTCTGTTTGGGATGCAACTGAAATGTCATGAGAGGAGGAAATTTAATGAGACATTTCTTTCCTCCAAAGGAAAGCTCAGCTGAACTTTATCCTTGCACCCCTCTGGTCCATGCCCATGAACTCTGCTTCAAATCTCATCCTTAGTCCAAAACAACTAAAGCCTCCAGCTTCCCTCGGCTCTGTATCTTGCTCTTGTTAGTGAAGAGGTGCTCCAGCAGCAAGCAGGAGGTGGTCGATCTGCACAGTGAGGCTAGACACTCATCCGGGCTCTGTTGCAACGTGTTCTTGTGTTAAATGCCATCCTGATGCTGTGAACTGATTGTTCCAAAGCAAAGAGATTTGGGGAGCCCTGTACCTTATGCTGCTGATGCTCCTGCTCCCCTCCATCTCTCTGCTACCCTTGCCAGACTCCAAAAGCAATTAGGATTGAGACACGAGGGTTGCATTGCTGTAGGTGTTAGGAGGGTGGATGGCTGGTACATGGGGCAAGTGACTGCCTGCTCTGTCTCTGCTGCAGGCGGTGGGGTGAGCCGCCTCGATGGGCGCTGTAACTCATTCTCTCTTGGACAGGTAGAATTGGAAGGTCTCACCGGCCACATCGAATTCAACAGCAAAGGCCAGCGATCCAACTATGCCCTGAAGATCCTGCAGCACACACGCAGCGGCTTCCGGCAGGTAAGAGCTGCCCGGGGGATGGTCTGTGTATAGCTCGGTGTGTGGATGTTACAGCAGCTCTCTCTGGGCCTGGGTTGGCAAACAAACCATGTTTCACTTCATCGAGAATGTGGCTTGATAGAATTCAGATTTGTCTTCATGCATCAGGCCCCTGAGGTGGTGATTTTCGAGCCAATATCTGTCCTGTCACAGTAACTCTTCTGTGCAGGAGATAATTCACAGCAGAAAGTGTGTACCAGATAGAAGCTCACACTCAAGGCACTTTAGTTCTTAAGTTTGTGGAGACACACATACCCAGAATTATTTGAATAAGGAAAAATGAGAGAATTTGCCATTAAACGGGCAATAAAGGGTACTATGAACCTTTCCAAACAACTGTTTCTGGGAAGGAAAGTGAAGGGGGCAGTCCCATGTCAGGAGCTCCCAACCATCTCTCCCCAGCGTGCAGGAGGAAGTGTGAGATAATTTACCTCTTGGTTTATGATGCGTGTTCCTCTGTAATGGGTTTGCTTAGCACAGACTCTCATTTGATTTTGTCTCAGTGCTCATAAATTCCTTACAGCATTGGTCCTTTTTCTGCTTATTAACTTTTTTCTGTCCAAGGAATACTTTCTGGCTCCAGCTAAGGTTAAGAATAACCTTGTGGAGCCACAGATATCAAACTGGTGAGATAGCATCACACAAGTCCAAGAAATTGGGCTTTTACTCGTAAATAAGAACCTCATTCAGGAAAGAAACGGAAGTCCCAGGAAAAGGGTTTTCATCTGTTTTATTTCCCTGCTGCCAGTTCCACACCTGCCCTTTTCTCAGAGATTGCCACTTCTCCCACATGCTGACAGAGAACAAAAGCTGTTGTATCTTACCCCACACCGACAGCATTTTGGCATTAGGAAATCTCTCCTGGTCTGGCAGAAGCGAATTGTAGCCTTGGCAAGGATGTTGCCTGCCAGTTCTTACCTGCCAAGTGACAGCTCAGCTTTGATGCTGCCTTTAGCTGAGTGAGCAGGGGATCAGGATGGCATTTTCCCCACAGTAAGATAGCACCAATGCCCTTTTAATCATTTCCCAAACCCATCATACTCTGAGCAAAAGTGACAGATCCAAGCCCATCTGCATTAATAACAGCACGCACTCAACTGGAGCAAAGCAAGCAAATGCTGTAAGATTCATATGACAGCTATGTTTTTGATGTGTTTAAATGTGGCAGGGTGTTCACGTTAAACACACATGTCCTCTTGTAGCAGTGCTTCTCCCAGAGCTTCACAGAGACTGCAGCCTAATGTGCCCTGAGACACAAGTCTCGGCTCTGCTCCCCAAACCCAGTCTGACAAGAGAAAACCTTTTCAGACCTGTTGCAACAGCTCGGTAAATGAACAGCTTTATGTTTCAGAGGTACCCAGGGGGCTTGTCTGACTGATAGTGATGTCAGGAGGGGTGTTAGGGCCCCAAGCGGCTGCAAGTTCATTATGATGTGCCCAACTGGGAAAGAAGTCCCTGGACAGAGCTCTGAAACCCAGGCAGGCCCCTCTTTGCCACCACAAAGGGAAGCCAAAGGCCACTCTGCTGTGCCATAGATGGTTATTTTCTTCTCACCAGCCTGGCTTCTTGTAATAAAAATGACTAAATAAATTGCAAGAAATCATTTAATTAAACCAGCTATGAGGGGACCAGGGTAAGGAACAGACATTCACATCCTGGAGACAGTTTCGTTCCCAAGGGTTATGATATTAACTCATTTGCTCAGGGTCTTTTTTGAAACACTTCTATTCCCTCCTTAGTTTTAATCAAGCTCACGCTCTCTGCCCATTTCTCTCTTACCCTCTCTCTCTTTCTTTCTCCTTCCATCTATCGAAGCCACAGGGACTTCCAGCTCATCAGCGTTGATACAGAATTCAGTGCATTTGGAAGCTGATCCAGCCAGCAAACAAATTAGAGGCACTTAGATTTTCTAACTTGCTGTTACTTTTGGGCAAGGAGAGACAGGGCTTTTTGACATCCAATTTTTAATACATTTATGTAACGCACCAAACGTGTCTTTTCCTGATTTAGCTTAACTAGTGGAAATTTTTCCACAGCCATATGAGAGCTGCTCTCTGTTCATAGGATGTGCAATAAAGCATGGGCTCATTAATGTGCTGGTGATCCATAGATCTGACAAGGACTGAGTTTGGAAATGTCATCTTTTTATTTTCTGCCTTTCTTTGCCCCTTTAAAAAACACTTCAGCACACCCCTCCGGTTTCAGTGCGGTTATGTGCAGTAAACCAGGAGCTAAGGTTTGGCAGCTTAATAGAAGGGAATAAAGAGAGGCTGTGATTTACATGGCCCAAGGGAAGGCATCTGTTCAGAGGGGAGGCAGGGAACGCTGCTGACAGGGCTGGAGCCCCACCATGGGCACATTGTCCTCAGCTCTGCCTGTGACCCCTGGCTCTTGCCTGGTCCTTGGTACAGCCAATTAGTTGCCTTTTAGCTCAAGGCTCTGCTGGTGTCCCAAGACAGAGCAGTGGGAGTGATGGGGGTGTCTAATCGCTATGTTGATGACATGCAGATGAGTTACCAGCCGATAGCTCTGAGACCATCCACAGTCCTCATCACATCAAACCTTTTTAACTTAGAAGCGGCTAATCAGCCTCCATGGGACTTGTTTCTCTTTAGCTGTAACCCTCAGCAAGAGTTCAGGGAAAGATCCTGCCAAGGGTCAAGTATCTTTTGCCCCCCAGGACCTGACGAACCCGGCGTATGGCACCATCAGTCCTGCCTGGACTATGTCAGGTGTCAATCATGTTGTCTGAAGGCAATGTCTGGGGAGATAGAGGATCACGGGGGTTGCTGCGTGGTCTCCAGCGGGGTGTGTGCGTGTCTCGTGGTTGTACAGTTGGTGCTCTCTGTGTCCCATGCTAACTCCTGTAGACGAAGCTTTTGCCTGGTTGCCTTGCTGGCAGCAGTGTCCTTCAGGAGTGCCAACCGCTGTGCAGTGTCCTCTGAGAGCTTTCCTTCGTTTGTTTTATTCCCTTTTCCCTCCCCAGAACTCCCAAATTCCTCCCTCTTCAGACCAGCAAAGGCACCATGTACCTACTTAGCTATATCTTCTCCTGGCACAGTGGCTTTCCTGTTAGTGTTGACAAGGTTCTCCAGATTTGATGAGAGATGATAGCGTTTTGAACTCCTGCCTTTTCCTGCAGACAGGGAGGAAGGAGAGGTGAGGAATGTTAGCTTTAGGAGAGTGCTTGCTAATCAGAGCCCAAAAGGTAGCTGGGTTTGTTGTAGTGGAGGTCCCCTGCCTATTTGAAGACATCTGTATTCAGAGCTGGCTTTACCTTAATTTTTAGCTGGGGAGCGAGGATGGTAAGTACCTGTGGTGCCTCTGAAGCTTACAGAGAGCTCTTGCTATGTCATCGCTCCCTGCCACCAGCAGCCATTCAGGCCTGCAGGGCACCGAGCTGAAGACTTCATTAAAATCATTAGTTTGAGCGGTATTTTGTCACCTCACGCCAGAAGGAACTTGAAAGCTCAGGCATTAGCGTGGCTGTGTCTGAACGGGGGAGCTGAAGGATTGAAGGAGTGAGTCAGGAATGCCCCGTTTGCATCGTGTTAGCTGCTGGTGATGAGGAATCTTTTAAGTGTCACTGATCAGAATAACACCTTTTGCAGAGCAACTAAATTGAGGCACCTTGCATGCCCGTGGGGATGGAGCAGTGTTATGAGCAATGGCGCTTCCTTGCGTTTTCCGGGCTCGAGGCTTTTTGGGCTGGGTCACATTGGAGCTCTGTTTGCTCCCTGTCTATGACAAGGACATATAACAAGACAGACCTCCTGCCTTGAGATGCTGGCAGGCATTGCATGGCAGGACAGGCAGAGGGGGCTGGATCTCCTTATGGCCCTGTAAGGACATAGAGGGAACATTCTCCATCCAAGCCACAAGCTGTCATCTGTCACCAGGTTGGATAATCTCTCTCACAAAGGTATGGAGCTCCAGCTTGCAGCAAGGTGGCTGTGTTGCCCTCGTTGCTCTTCTGGGAAAGGTATGCCACCACTGAAACTCCTCTGATCATTAGAAACCCTCTTCCAATTTTCAGCCTGCTTATTTCTGGCTGGTTTATATCTATTTATTTTTGTGCCAGTGCTATCATTTTAGCTTCAAAAGCTGTTCTACCTCTTTGCTATGGGCCTCCTCCACCTGGTGTATTTATACAGACCAATCATATCTGCTACTAAAAAATCCCGAGTCCTAAAAATTCTGAAGTCCTAGTCCAGAGCCTTAACAACAGGATCATCTTTTCCTTGTCCATGTAGAGCATTTGATTGTTTTCTAACACATTTTGCAGGTGAATGTGTTTTCTGTTTTTCAGAGGCTCTTTACATGTAGATAGAGATGATTAAAATCACCTTGACATCCATCTTGCAAGAGAGGAAGAAATCTGATGATCCCAGACATCCTGAAACATTACACTTCAGAAAAAGCAAACAGCATGAGGAGTCAATTAGTGGCTTTATCATACTGTGAGGGGGACAGTGGTGAGCTGGGAAAAGCCAGGATGGGCTTGAAGTACCCCAGTACATGAGAGTGTTTGGCTTTGGTGCTGTATTAAAAGCAAGGTCAAACCCACTGCACTGTCAGAGGGGGAGGCAGTCAATTAGTCTCAGTGTGCCAGCAGGGGAGGGACAAATTTGAGAACAGTGAGGGCTGTTAAAATTAAAGTTAATCTGTCACTAATCTCTGGTTGTGAAATCTGGGGGAAAAAAATTAGGCAATGTTTATGACTGATCACTCAGAGAGGCAATTGCTGCAGAGGGTCCGTTGTTTAGCAATCACAGCAAGAGGAAAGCGTTGGGGAATACAGCCAGGATAAATTCATCCTGTCACACTGATGCAGACCCTGCTCAGGCCACTTAAACCTGTGCTTCAAGGACTCCCTGGCCATGAAGCGCATGGTAAATCTCCCAGTTTGGGACAGTTGCTCCTAGAGATGAGTCCTGCACTACAGCGCAACTGTGGTGCTATGAGCTTGGTGGTAGTAAGGTCACAACAAGCTGTCAAGAGAGCAGGATGCTCAAGATCTGCTCCCAGACATGCTGTCACTGTGCCTCCATGTTCCCATCTGTCACGTAAGGCTAATAACCCCCCAGTGCCTCTCCTGGTGGTTGTGAGCCATGAGGGTTAATGCTTCCAACGCATTCAGAGGTCCTTGCCATGGCTGGTGCTTTTAGCAGAGCATTATTAACGGTGGTGAAGGGGCTGGGCTGACAGCTCAGAGGAATAATCTCTGTTGTGTTATCTGCAGAGTAAACAAGCCCCTCCTGGGGTCTCAGCCAGCTCTGCCTGTGCTGCTGCATCCCAGTGCCTCAACTCCAGCCAGGGAGGAGAGCAGACATGGACATGCACATGACTGTCCTTTGCTTTCCCTGCCTGCTTTCCTTCTGCAGAGCCATTGAGTATAAGCTGCCCTGTTTGAGCTTCCCACCGCTCCTTATGCCTAGGGCTGAGGGGACTGGATTTGGGATTCCTCACAGATGGCAACTTTTGTAACGGCCTGTCTGTCGTTTGGGCTGGGTTTGTACTGACAGCCAGGAGAAGAAAGGAATTGGCCCTTTCCTCAATGTCCAGACCAATCCAGGCTGCTGACAGCGCAGCAGAAAGGCTGCAGTTTCAGGTTGTGTTTGGCTGGGAAGTGACTCTGAAGTCCTCGAGCCATCAGTCATGCCAGAGGCAAAGCGCTGCCAAGAAAAGAGACTGAGTGCGTGGAGTCAATCCTGGGGCGGTGTAAATCAGCGTGCCTCCCATGCATTTCCATGGCAGTGCCTCCGTCTGGCCGGTGGCTCTGCTGTCGCCTTCCACCCAACTCTTTGAACATAATAAGATTACTCTTTGACGGAAGAGAAATCGATTTGTTCCTACCACCCTGACAACCGTGGCACAGCGAAAGGATAACCTGCCTGAGACCAACAGCGCCCGAGACAGCTCGTGTCAGTGCAAGGGAACAGGGAATGGATTTGCTCTGGCAGCATGGCTACAGAGGAGCTGTGAAGACACCCCTGCACACTGGGGTCACCCTCTACCTCTTAGGGGTGCAGCAAATCTCTTAAGTAGTGTCAGCAGACTTAGGCTGTGGCCAGCAATACAGCATGCAGAGGGTTTGAACCTGATAGAGGGAGAGAGGCTTTGCAGGAGAATAAGGAGAGAGAAGGGGTCTCAGAGAGAGCTGGCCTCCCTCAGCCACTGGTCTATCCATGAGAAAAAAACCGAGGCTCTTTTAGGAAGCATAAAGAGAGAGAAAGCCTGATTTGCATGCTCAGAACAAGCTGCTGGAGGTGCTGATCTCCCTGCCCAGAGCTCTGAGGGAGGGAGATTAGGCTCTTGAAGTTAAAATTAGGTTTTGTTGAATATTCCTCCCCCTGGCTGAAGGCAGCGGTTGGTTGCCTTGCGTCACAGCTGAGTCACAATGTCCTCCCAAGCACTGGAGGACCGGTCCGTGCCACTGGTGGTGGGTATCAGGTTTGCTGCAGCAATGCTGATGCCTGGATGGGTGAAGCTGTCCATGGAGCTGTCGGGTGTGATGAGCCTGAGTCAAGGAGTTTGGACGCACTTAATCATAGTAGTTGGCATCGGTTATAGCAGATAGAGGAGATGAGTCATGGTGCAGCACCACTGAGAACATGGCTTCATTTCACCAACTGTCACCAAGGTGGAGCTGCTGGTCAGGGCTGGAAGGCATCTGCCCTGTGTTGGCACTGACTGCTGCTCTGGGATTGCAGGGGAAGCCGTGATGCTGTGATACTCCCTGTCAAGTGGTGTTTTCCTCCGAGGAACAAACAATGCCTATAGCAGCCATCAGCTAATGACAGTGACACTCACAGGAGGACAGTGGAAGGTTTTGCTTGCTTTCAGGCAGGTGAAACCTTTGTTCAGAGTTACACAAAGTGCATAAGGCAGGACAGGAATTGGTGGCAGGAACCCTGTCTCCCCATTTTTGGGCTTTCACTGTGAAATCAGACTTCCAGAGCTTCCTGAAGTTCTTCCAAGCTGTGTCCTTAACACACAGTGCACGTGTGAGTGTGAGGGATGGCAGAGACTACCAGTTGCACTGCACTGGGAGGGATGAGCTTGCAGGTTTGGCTGTGTGGGGACTGCTGGGTAAGGTGGGCCTGTGTTGGTGGCATCTGGGTACAATGCAGAAGGCTGCTTGGCTGCCATGAACTGCCCATTACACGGCTTGTTCCTGGTGCAGGGCTTTCCCACTGCTGCACAAGGACATGTGCGAAGGCTGTGAGCAGGGACAGGATTTTGGCATTGTATTTAGGTGGGGGTGTGCTGGGGCCATGTACCAGTGTGTTAATCTCTCTGCAGGCCCTTTATAGGGGTGCACTGTAAAGCTAATGGAGCATTCATAAACACCTCTTCCAGGCCAGCTTTGATGGTTGTCTATCACCAGAGCCATATGGTGGGAGCATATAGTAATTCGCCCTGTAAATTCCCTTATTGTGCTGTTTTATCTCTCCAGATTGGCCACTGGCACGTTTCTGAAGGACTCAGCATGGACAACAGGATCTTTGCCTCCAACATATCAGACAGTCTGTTCAACACCACACTCATTGTCACCACCATCCTGGTAAGTGAGGGGGTCACCTACAGTTCCCATTAGCTCTTCACCATCCCAATGCTTAGGGTTGTCAATCAGCTAAAATATCATCCCCTCTTCCTGCCCCTGTTGGCCCCCAGCATGCAGCATTGAACACTGATTTCATAAAGAACAGACAATCCAATCTCTAATTACAGCACTGAGGACAATTCATGACAGTGTAATTAAACTCGAGTTGATGTTTCATATGGAAATGATATTTGATGAGTTCAGAAGCAGCTGGGGAGAGGACTGGGATGGGGATAAGTTGCCATTTTACATTCATCTTGGAATGATGTTCTTGTTTTGTGTTCAGCTGGTAAGTTGGAAGGGACAGTTGTCCCTTCTACCCATAAAATTACTGAAATTGGCCAAGATGGGTGCAACTTTCATGAACCAAGACTTCACATCTGCAGGCACCACTGTCCTTATTCCAGGTGCTGCCCGTCCCATGATTTTTCCCAGTGCTCCTTCAAAAAGACACTCAGAATCCTTAAGAACTCTGTGGGATGTGAGAAAATAGTGCCCAAACTTTGCTGATAAGAGGGACAAACTGGAGTAGTGGCTGTATGCCAAGAGAGGCTAGGATCTCTCTGTCCTGCCATAACTTGGAGCAGTCACTGGGCTGCTCTGGCATATCCCATTTGGAAACAGCCCCCAAAGCGTGATCCCTTAGCTCTGCTTCATATCCTAAACTGGGATAAATCTGCTGTGCCTCCATCCCATCTCTGACACAGCAGGGGCCAGTGAGTACCAGTGTAGAAACAGCTCTGCTAGCTTTACACCTTGGGTTCCCAAGTGGTCAAACCAGCTCTCCACATCTCTTATACCCTGATTGAGAGGGATTGGAGATTGGCCTGGGTGCCCCTGCTCTTTCTGCCCTGTGCTCGGCGCCGTGCTGGTGGGATATCTCGGCTAAGATGGGAATGACAGCTGCCCAGTTTCAATGCAGGAAAACCCTTACTTAATGCTGAAGTGGAACCATCAAGAGCTGGAAGGCAACGACCGCTACGAGGGCTTCTGCGTGGACATGCTGAAGGAGCTGGCAGAGATCCTGCGTTTCAACTATAAGATCCACCTCGTTGGTGATGGTGTGTATGGAGTCCCTGAGGCAAACGGCACGTGGACAGGAATGGTCGGGGAGCTGATTGCTCGGGTAAGTGAATTAGCTGCTCTTTTTAACTGTGCTCTAGTGGGACTTGGCAATGAAAAACCCTGGTGCTTTTTTATTAAGTGCTCCAGGATGATAAGGATGGACGAGGGTTTTAAGTGCATTTGTGAGACTTCGACCAGAGGATCTCCACTTAATGTGTTCTCCCAATGGCAAATGTATTTGTTGTGTTGATGTGACAGCGTGTAAAGTACTCAGAGGGAAGAAAGTAAGAAGTGCATTTCTATGCAGAAAAGTTTGGGCAGGTTCATTTCACCCCATTAATTTTGAGTATTGTTTTCGGAGAACGCTTTTTGTCTGCTTGAAGTGGGTGGATGGAGATCCTTTCACAGCTCTGCTTTGCAGTGCTGCTGCACAGCAGCTAGGCTGAAACCTGAATGCTTTGGCTGGGTTAGACAATACTTCGGAGTTCATGTGTGCTCAGCCTGTACTCGTCTCCCTGCTCTTTGTTTTCCTCTGCAGTCAAAGGTAGTCCTTCCCCAGGGATCCTGAAGCTTAAATACAGCTCACAAAATGCTCCAAGATCCTTAGTAAAATAGGCTTAGCCAAAGCTAACATTAAGATTGATGTTATTTAAACTAATACTCCCTTGCTCACCGATTTCTACCCTGCCTTGTTATTAGCGAAGCACCTGTGAGAACCCAGTGACAGCTTCTCAGCTGGTGGCAAATCCACAGTGAAGTGTATTCATGATAATCCACTGTGTGAGAGGAGCCTCTGAGCCACCCCATCATTATCCTCACAACAGTGGCACATCCTCCTGCAAAGTGGAGGAATAAGGGCCCCAATCCATCCCCTGTGGCTCCAGGCAGCGGTCTGGGGCTCCTGCTTTGCTCCCTGCTGTGGGACATCAGTGAGCATCTCTAGGAGATGCCCACCAGCATCTGTCTGCTTCTTCCTGGATGGCCAAAGAGACCAGGTTGACACTCATCCTACCTTAGGATCTTCATCTAAAGTCAGGTGGGACAGCTGAAGGTCTAAAAGACTTTCTGAGGGCCAGGGTCAGGGCATGGTATGGGCTGGAGATCCCTCCTAAACTGGCGCCCTGCCTCCTGGGTCGCCTTTCCCCGATGGAGCTATAGTTCTCAACGCCAACTGAGATCCCACCTCCGTCTGCTTCTACTAAAAAGCCTTCTGCATGGTTGTTTGAAAATGCTGGGGGCTATTGGCATAGTTTTTATACATATCTCTGTGTGTGTATATACACACACTCACAATTACGGCTCTGCAATGCTGCTTTTGGGAGGCAAGGTGGAAGGCACAGAGAGCAGCGTGTGATCTGTGCAAACAAAGGAAGGGAACAGCCATCAGATTTTTGGCCTACTAACCTTGGCAGTGCCTCTCCATTAAATGGGAGCTTCTGGAGGGTTGTTTTTCTTTAGTGCTAAGTGTTTTAACTTCATCTTCGCATGGAAACCATTTGTTTCTTCTGCAGCTCGAGCCTTATTTAGGAGGATTTTTATTTCTGCTTCAGCAGCGCGGAGCTAGCAAAGCCTATGTGAGGCTGAATCAAAAACTGGAGAACAGAAAAAGCTTTCTCTGCTTTGTTCTTCCTAGGGCCTTTAGAGTCTTTATAACGGCTTCAGCAAGTTTTTGATCAGTCCCGGGGACTGACACTTTGGATCAGGTCAGCTGGGGCAGAGCTGGCCATGTGCGTGCTGTTGTGTTTATTCAGGGCTGCCTGGGACATTGCTTTCTGAGGCCATTTCACTGCCCAATGGGCTCCTCTCCTTCCTTGACAGTCAGCCCCCAAAGGGGTTTGTTCCAGCCCCTTGTTCATCCCCTATCCCACTTCAGGACCACTCGAAGCATAAGAGCCAGCACATCCTATGCTGGGCACACACATTCGTCTTTCAGTGGATTTATCCCCTGGCCACTTTTCTCCATGCATTCTTTAGCACAGAGAGGGGACATCAATTGGGACACAAGCTTCCCAAATCCTCCACAAAATAAAAGCTCTGCACCTGCATCTTTGTGCAATGCTGTATTACTATAGGCAAGTGATTCCTCTTTTGCACTGATCAGAAAATAAGGCTTGTCTCACAGGCACTTAGGACCAGAAGGTCAGACAATTACCCAACTCCATGCAATACCTTTCCAGTATTATTTTTAGCTCTGTAACCCCCCTGTGGCACTGAATCTCCTCAGAGCCATAGGGCTATACGGGGAAAGTGTTTCATTTTATTGCTTCTAAATGAACAAGCTATTGATTCATTATTAAGTGCTGAAAATTGTATTACAGCTAATTGTGCGCTATGATGTGATTGAGAAGGATGCTATATAAGCATAAATCTGTTGTTGACCCAAATTCACCAATACATATCTTATTGACCTGCTCACAAAGCTAATTAAGAGCTAAGGAAGAGGGGGACTGGGATGGCTTGGGCGATTAGTGGAAGAGCTGTGGAGTCTCCTGCGTCTGGGTCTGCAGTCTTGATCCAAGATCTTTTTAGAGGGAGGGAGGGAGATGAAGCTGTCCATCTCATGGAAGGGTCCTGCCTCAGGAGCAGCAACACTAACAACTGAAAGGACCTTAAAGCTTTTGGGTGATGGTTTTTCCAGCTTCCTTGCTGGTGACCAGGTTTTACAATCAGAGGTGCTCTCCCTTCAACTGCTACAAAGATGGGGAATGGCAGGAAGGGGAAAGGAGGGAGAAGATAGCTCACAGTTGGCAGACCCGCTCTCCACTTGGCAGTGGGTGATCAGAGAGAAAAGCTGTGTGTGGGTGAAGGGAGGGGGGAGTCTGTTTGCACACTATTGTGCTGGCAAATGTGACATCGGGGGGCTTGACAGGGTGGCAAGCGGGGAGGTGTGGGAGCTGGTTAGGTCTTGCTGCTGCTCCCCATTCCTTGTGCTTCACCTTAACTGGCTTTTGCCATGGGCATGGTGACCACCTGGCACAGATGCTTTCCACCTATAGAGATCCAGGTGAAGAAAGGTGGGTAAAGGCAGACCTGAGGCTGACATCTGCACTGATTGCTGGCTCTCATCCCTGACTGTGGCTTAAACGGAGGACTGCGGCCTCCAGGGTTTTCAGGCTGTCACTTGTCATGTGGCAGAAATCATGCATGTCCTTAAGAAAAATTCAGACACTGGTTTTGAGCGACCCTTGTCTGGCCCTGCTTTTAAATGCAAGAACATGCATCTGAGTGCACAACCTGGCTGCTGCTCCCTCCATCAGTAGGAGCCGCAGAACCCAAAATAGCTCCTGTCAAATCAGATGGGCAGTTGGAGCGGAAGCAATCAGTACATTGATCCAGTGGCAGAGCTGTACTCGTCGTGCCATGGGACAGATCTGCAGATGCAGAGAGACTGCTCTGTCATTGCTGCGGTGGTGCAGGAGCTGCTGCTCAGGTGAACAGGCTGCAGCCGAGCCGCTGTGCCATGTGCTCAGGTGGGTCCTGATTTGAGCTTTCTAGAAGGCCCTCTAAGCATGGAGACAGCATTAAGAAATAGCTTTCCCTAACCTTGGTCATGCTGTCATGGGCAGCACTGGCGAGACTGATGCTCTCGTGTGTACCCAGGGGATGTAGCATCCAATGTGCTGTTCAAGTCAGGGACTCCTGCTCCTGGAAGAGCCTTATGCTCCCAGAGCTGCCCTTCAGGCTTGTTTTCCATGTTTCTGACACAGAGATGTCCCAAAGGCTTTCGCCAGTGGGACTTTCTCACTGTGCTTTGTGTCTGTAGCCTGACAGGAGGTTGGGAATCGCTGTGGGGCTGGAACAGGGCTGGTCTCCCGGGTGGTAGCCCATGCCTTGGGATGCTTTGGCGGGATCCTCTCTGCCCGGGCTGACATCCGCCCCATTCATCACCATTAGTACCGAGATGAGCCTTGTCAGCACCCGCAGCGAGCAGGCGGCTGCCTCCTCTGGACTGGCAGTCCCTGCAGTTTGCTTCTTAAGGCTGCTTAATTGCCGTTCCTCTCCAGGAGCCCAGCTCAGCCCCGTGTTTAGCATCCTTTACAGCAGCAGCATGAGCCTGATCCCATGGTTAGTGCCAGGCGTGGAGGTGGCACTTCATGGTTTTATCTCAAACACCAGCCCACCTGGGCTTCCTCTTACCTAGTGAGAGTTTGGCCTTGTTTAAGCAGTGTCTTGTTAAGGAAGTGTCTATCTCTACTCCCAAAATGCTCTGGGTCTTTTTCTAAGCCTATTTCACACTGACATTTATAGCTGCAACTGTGCTCAAGGATGAAAATCAAGCAGTGTTTGCCCCTTCTTCCCCCCATCCTTTTCCTCCTGTTCTCTTTTCCCGCAGGGCTCAGCTGTGGACAGAACGCAGAAGCACAAAGCAAAATCCATTTCTCCCTCAATGCATTGTTCAGCCTATAAAATGCCAACTCCTACCCATGCTCAGGTGGGGAGGGCTGGAGAGCACTCAGGTTGGCAGAGCTCCTCTGTAACTAAGATACAATGACCTCAGTGAATCACACGAAGTTTGGTTAACATCAGGAAGCAAAGTCGAAAGCATGAAATGGATAATATTCAGGCAGAGAACACACTGCATGTCATTCCCAGATCAAAGTTTAGTGCTGTCAGAAATTGGCTCTTAACTTGCGTGACTTCTGAGCCTGCAGAGAGGGTGAGTGAGTCTTTAACAGAACACAGCTAAAGCCACAAGGAGCCAGGTCCCTGCCGCAGGGCACAGGAGAAGGAAGATGTGCATGTGCACAGGTTAGAGCAGGCTGTAAGCTCTGATGCTGATATAAGTCCCAAAAGGATGAAAGTTGACCAAGCAGGGAATGGCCATAAGGAAATTGGCTCTGATGGTATGGCAGGACCCTCTGGAAAGAAGAGAAGGGACCTGGGCACAAAACCTGTGTGCCCAGGGAAGGTAGCCTTTCTGCGCTGCTTCTGCTCCATAGGCAAAGGATTTGGGATGGATTTGCACTATATTTTGCATAGGGAATAGCAGCTTTCAAGATGTTGCTGCCTACTTGATCTGGAAGGGTCCCAAAGAACAAATAGTAGGGGGGATAACTGGAGCGCAGAAAGTTCCCTGACCACGTCCCACCCATGAGAAAGTAGGGGATGGTGATTTAGCTGGGTAGACCTGGGGGCCACACTGCTTTTTTCAGCAGCACCTTTTATTAGCCTCTGGATGGGAATAGAAATGTCCTTAGAGGTTTTGCATGACACACCTTTGATGCTGGCATATTTACCATCTATTTGCCGGTAGAATTGTATTCTGTTTGGAGAAGAAATCTGTTAGAATAAGCCGTGTCTTCACAAGGGGCTTTCCTGGGAGAGCTCTCCCCAGGACAATACTACCTGCAAACCCTTTGAAGTATAGACAAGAGTGGTTTAGGAAGCTTTAGGCTCTCCTGGTGGATTAAAATCCCTCACCTGCCATGTTCCACAGGTGAACTGGTTACCTTTTAGTAATCTGCTGGTGTTTACACAGCGCTCAACTGCTCACACACCATGTTATGATTATTGGTGCCTTTTAAAAACCCTGTGGGTAAATGTCTGCCTAGGCAGAAATTCTCCCTAGCTCATAATTCATTCCAGCCTGAACCTCCTAGGAATCTGTAATAGCTACTTGGAAACAATTGCAGAGATCTGGCACTGAGCTTGTCCAATAAAGCAGTCCTGCACAGACTGTGAAACCCATGACCCCCTTGCTGGGCAGGCTTGCAGAAGACCTTGCCTTTCTTTGCCCTTTCCTTCATCCTGCAGGCTCCAACAGTGCTGCTCTTCCCTTTTGCAACTCCAGCCTTTCACCAGCCCTGCCTCCCTGCCTGCCTTTATGTCTGTTGAGGGCAAAGGGGGGGAAAGCAAATCTCTGCTGAGAGTTGATTAGTCCTCTTAAGGAAAGTAATGCAAGAGCAGCAGGGTCAGAGAGCATGGTGAGAGTGATGTATCTGCAAATGTGCCTTTGTGTGGAGCATGGATCCAGGGAGATAAGCCCCTTATTTTACTGGGTTTTTAGTCCTGATGGTGCCCTGGCTGCTGTACAGACCATATGAAACTTAGGGACAACAAGTGCAAATAATTGTTCTTTTCCTCCCCTTCTCTTTTTCCACTTGTATAACCATCATCCTGCAAAGCAGGCAAACAAATGTCTAAGGGAATGGAGAAGGTTAAATTTTGACAGAAAGCAATTACAGACATTAAAAGAGCTACAGTAATAAAAATAATATTTAAAATTCAAATCCCTTATCTATATTACAAGGGTATTAACATTGGAAGAAATTCTTTCTAATTTTTTCCCCTAATCTCATTTGCTTTGCAAGTCATTCTGGAAAATGTTATGCCAGTCGTCTAAATTTTTTGGAGGCTGATCTGCAATTATGGAAGTCTGGGGATGGCAGGCTTGTAAACTCACGGTATGGGGGGTGATGATGCTGCTTTGCTATGCTTTCCTACCTATGGTGCTTGCAAGTAACACTCTTGGCTGGAAGGGAGCAGCTGTGTTCAACGGGGGCTTTGGAAGGGGGAGGTTGTATCTTCTTTAGATTAGTACCCCGTTAATTGTCTTGATGGCTCCTGTTTTGCCAGGTCTTAAAGCATTCAAGTAATTGAAATGGCAATCAGGCTGCGAGCACTTGGGGAACGGGTTACCACTCTGTTTGCTTTAAGCACAGTGAGCTCCCCACTGGTTGCTTGGTGCTTTTCCAACCTGCAAGTATAGAGATAAAAGCACCCATGTGAGGAAAGGGAAAATGAGAATGGTCTGGAGCACAAGGGGGGTTAAACTTTGGAATGTGTTGGAGCAGGGTTTATGCAAAACCCACCCAGGGAAAGGGATGCAGGAGCACAGTCTGAACTAGTGAGCATCACCAACCACACGCTGTTTCCACGGAGCCTGAGGTTTGCCCCACAGCAAAAGCACCCCCAGAAGGATGGGACATCCATCCTCTAGGAGCGGGTGTTGTGTGTGGCCCTGGCACAGCTCTGCTGCTTTCCCAGGCTCAGGATCCTGAACCTCTCTGCTCTCCTTTCCCTCCAGAAAGCCGACCTGGCCGTGGCGGGGCTGACCATTACCGCAGAGCGGGAGAAGGTGATTGATTTCTCGAAGCCATTCATGACTTTGGGAATTAGTATTCTCTACCGAGTTCATATGGTAAGAGGTTTATTTTATAACCATTTATGTCCTTCCATTATTTGCATGCAAGCGTGCCGAGATATAGAAGAAAAATGAATGACTCATAAAAATGTGTTGGTTTCTTAATTAAGCGCAAATGTGTTTGACCTTTATTGCCTTCTTTCCTCTGTCTTTCTGCCTTGTGTCAGCCTGGTGGATTGGATTCCTGTTGTTCAAACCCCCATCCTTGCTGGCTCTGCTTCCTCTTATCCTTCCATATAACACTTCCTGGGGGGCCATGAGCAAAGCCCTGGTCCAAATGTCCTAATCTCAGATGTGTTCCCAGCCTCTGTGATTGCAGCCTTGCTGCCTTCTCTCATCTGAGAGTAAGATCAGGCCAGGCAGATATCTAGGATCGCTTTCGTGGCTGTGACCTCCTGTAAATGCTCTACACACAGATTGGTGCTCTGCTTTCTTAATCACAAGCAGGAAGGGGAAAAATGGGCACTCCTGAGTGGCCCAGGGCACTGCCTGGAGAAGGCACACAACAGGCTGAACTCTGCCACATGCAATTAGCTCCTTGCCCTGCAAGGGCTCTGTTTCTCTGCCCTCAATCCTTCTTATTCACCTCCTCACAGTTGTTCACGCTAAAGATCAGCAGGTCCTGCAGCCCAGGGAAAGCTCCTTGCAATTAGGATGCTCCCTGCTTTGCATGGGTGCTCTCAGACCATTTGCTTCTGGCTAGGAAGGAGTGAGAAGGGAGCTTGCCGTTGTTTAGCAACTAGCTCTGGTTGTTGCTCCACTGCATTCAATAATGTCTTGCTATCCAGCAGCAGCAGTGGCATAGTTAGATGCTGTCACCCAAAAGGCAGGTCAGGCATTACGTGGTGGCTGTGGCTTGGAGCAGAATCTGCCCAGGGGATTCACTTGTGCAAGCTCATACATGATGTTGTGCCTTGTCTTTGCTTAGACAACACTTGTTGTTTTAAATTCTCATAGATTTTCTTGCACTCCCATTTTCTGTTGTTCTTGCTTCTTCCTGAAGCTCAGGAAAGGACAGATTGCCCCCATAAGGGCCACACAAAGACCCTGGTTCCCTGGTACCCCAGGAGGTGAACGCGGGCAGCCAGGTCCTTTGTAACAGGATGTCTTATTATTCCCAATCTGCAGTCTGGAAATGTGCTCTGTACAGTGCTGAGTGTGATGCAAAATAGAGCCTTGGTTTCCCATCAGCTCAATAATAGCAGCCAAAAGGGTAAAACAATTAAAGCTGCCTCTCCCAGCCACCCCCTCCATTCGGAAGGCTGTTAAGGATGCAATATTTGGTATAGGCATAAACAAACTTGTGCATATATCTCCGTGCCGAGGGGCTGCTGACAGGAATAAACACGTAATTAAAACCTAGTTAAAATTGTTCCCTCTTGTAAGTGCACAATTTAGGATCAATGACTTAATAGATCAAAAAGGGTCAGACTCTTCAGCCTCCAGGAAATCAAATCTAACTGTCCCTTTTCTTTTACACTCGCCTTTTCACACCACGAGCTTCCCTGTGGATCCAGGAAGTCTCTTGGCTGGATAATACTGGAGTTTCTTGCTTTCTCACATACATTTGTAAAGTTTGGGGATTGAGTACTATGCGCGCTCTGCCTCTGCTTTACACCATAACCTTCAGCGCCTTCCTTAATGAGGCATCATTCCCTGAACAGTGTGAAGCTGATGTTGCTCCCTCCAGAGGAAACACAGGAGTGTTGGTGCAGGGTTTGCATGTGATCTGCTCTGTAAGTGCAAAGCATTTGCTGCTGCCTCTGTGCAAGCTCAGTATAAATGTGTATGATGTGTCTGCTCGTAGTGTATGTTCTTCAGGGCAGGGACCATCTGCTGCTCGCACTGGTACCAGAGTAAAGCATCACAGCCATGTTCCATCCTGCCCTTCAGGCGTTCACCAAACCGAACAGGATTAATAATTACTCTTCAAAAGTGTAGGCAAATAGTTCCCTGCTGTTGGCCAGGACTTGGTTTTCAGCTGCATGATGAAGGACCCGGATAGCGCTTTGACTACGGTTGCTGCCCGGTGACCCAGGCAGGCTTCTAAAAGACATGCAGGGCATCTCCCGGGTCGGGTCACCCTGCATGAGCCCTGCTTTACTGCATGAAGGCCATGAGGAGTGATGGCAGGGGCAGCAGGGAGATCTCCCCTTCCCTCTCCAGCACTTCACCAGGTCTTTGTCCAGACTTTTTGGCCTTTGAGGAAGAGTATCTGAGAGCTGTGTGGCAATTAACTTGTGAAATTGATTTATTTAACAAGGAAAGGCAAGATAGCCAATTGCTCTGGTTTTCCTTTAAGGATGTGGTTTGGAGAGCAGAGGAAGGCAGCCCCATCTGCTCCCATCTCCTCCCCTCCCTTTCCCAACCCAACAAACATGTCTTCAATGTCAGAAATTGCAGCTGACATACGTTAATCATGGCGCAGCTCAGGCGCAGCCTAACGAATAACCACAAATACATCTCTTATCTCCACACCCTGGTCTCCTACCAGTGTGATGACATTTACTTTAATTTCCATGTTACTTCAGTGGCAAGTCATTTCTCCCCCCTTTCTCCTCCTCAGCCACCACGGGTGCCTGTGTCTCTTATCACACGTAACCAAATATGGCAGCTTTAAATGGGGCTGTCATTTTTCTCAATTTCACTTGTTGTGATATAATCAAGTATGGATTTCGAACATGGGGACTCTAACAGGCTTTCTGACTTGCAGGCTGCTAAGAGAAAAGGTTTGCTTGCTTTTATTATGTCCCCGTTCTGACCAGCTGGTGGGACCTATGGAAAGCAGGAGATAGATGAGTCCTCTGCTTGGCAGAGGGCTCTAATCAGGTGCCCAGTGCCATTTCTGCACAAAGGGATGTTGCAAGTGAGGTTTATTTGTAGCATACACATGCTTTTACTCACATACCTGCCTCTTTGGCAGGGAACAAGGGACTGGCTCGCACATGATTCTGGCTCATCAGCCCTTAAAGTCCTTATGAGCAATTTTAGGTTTGGTGAGTACACTGGAAGAGCTGAGTTTAGGCCAAGTGAACTGAGGCTTAAAGTGTTTCTACTTGATAGCTGCAGAAGATGCAAAATGGGAAGGACTGGATGAACAGCTCCTTCAGTTCAGCCAGAGGAGGCTTGACAGCCAAGGCAGAGGAGCTGAGCACCTCTCCTGATAACACATGCTGCTCTGCCAGCAAGTCTCCCGCCGCACTGAAGCAGGGATGGGAGCAACTGCTGGCCCCAGGCACGCCCTGGACCATGGCACACGTTGGCCTGTCGGTTGTGAACCATCTGGCAGGCAGGGAGTCCATAAAGTCTCTTACAGACCTGAACACAAACAAATCCAGGACCATGCTGTATAGCTCACTCCTCCTCCTCTTCCTGGATGTCCTGCAAATTCAGGCTTTTCGGTCACCTGTGTCTGCCCAGAAAACTGGTTCTCTCTGGCTGAAAATTAAGATCTCCAATGACTGAGGACGGTAAATAAATCTCTCCTGCTTTCATCTGAGGATCTGCAGGAGGCCTTCATCAATTACTGGACATTTTGAACATTTCTATTCCAGGAAAAATAGCTCTTCCAATTAACAAAGCTGTATTGGGACCAGCTAAAAATATCTGACAGGCTCCAGATATTGTCATTCCCATCTTCAAAACAGACAGATAAGAGAGAGTTTGTGCCCTCCATGGGAACGGAATATCTTTATTCTTATCCACAACTGTGAATGAAAAGAATATGTAGCAGCAGCCTGAAAATGACTGTAGCTGAAGAGAACCAGAACTACTACTACTGTACAGTCACAGGAGAGAGTAATTGCCAAGCCTGAAAATTAAAGCTTCCAACACAATTTCCTTAATGAGTGTAATTTATTGACAAACTGCCCCAGAAACATAAAGAAGACATCGAGGCCTTAATTACAGAGAAGAACTTTGTTACAGGAGCATCTCAGAAGGGAGCCTCAGCCAAGGCATTGCCAGTGCCTGGAAGTTTCCTGCCAGCTTTGGGATGCTGGAGAGGGATAAGCCACCTGGAATCATCTTCTGCTCGAGAAGGTCCAGTTTGCTCGGCTGAGGGCAGATGGTGCCCTTGACACCTTGCAGGTTCCCATTGCCTCATGTCATTCTTGAGTGTGTAAACACCCATAGAAGAGAAGAGGCAGCTCAGCCTTAACTTATCTATTTGTTAGAAGACTTAATAAGCCAGATGCTGTAAAATATGCTAACATAGATCTCAAACTCATCTTGTCCTTAAGGATAGGATGTTATGGTATGGTTGGTCTTTACTGTAGAAGCTTTCTGAGATGTTACAGTCCCAGCTGGTGGCTGCAGCTGAGAATATCACTGTATCCTAGATATTTTTTCATAAAAGGAAGATTTCTGTGCAACAACTGTTGCCTTTTTTAGCAACAACTTCGCCTTTAGAGGAACTACCAAGACCTTGTGAAATTCAGGTTTTGCATAAGATTAGGAATGCTTCAGTAGTAGAACTGTTTTAATGGGAATGGGATTTAAAGTGCTGGTCTGGGGGGAATTGCTAATTCTGGGGAAGGAAAAAAGGGCGGAAAGAAAAAAGCAGCTGTGTTTCCTGGGGACTTTAGTGAAAACAAAATTATTCACTGCTTTTGGATTAAGCACAGCTCTAAAGTATCAAGGCTCTGGTCTTTGATGGCTCTGGGTTTGCTATGGCAATTGAGGTTAGGTGTTATTTATTAGGTGCTACTTATTTTATTAGTTGATTGTGCCAGAGCCAGGCAAGGTAATGCAGTGGATAAGGAAAAATGAGGCCTCAGTTTGCCAGAGATGATCCCCTGCAGCAGCTTTTGCGTGAAGCAAGCAACCTACAGTGAAGCTGCTGCGATGGAAGTGGCTGCTGGAGCGAGCTGCAAGGAGCAAACAGTGGCAGGCGTTCTCAGCACATAGGTACCAGTGAGAAACACGCTGACAGCCTGGCCGAGATGTGATAAAAGGCTGTTTCTGCTCTGATTTTACAGTTAAAACCTTTGCAAGAGCTCTGACTCGTGGGCAGCTCCCAGGTTACAGGTGCTTGGGGAAACTGTAGAGCTTGAGGTTCTGGGATGCCAGGAGTGACTCCGTGGTTTGGGGCAGAAGATACAGGCTCCTGTGAATTAAGGGCTCATATTTTCTCAGGGTTAATGCAAGCCTTTAGGCCTATGCTGGGATGTATATGCTGTTGCTTTCAGAGGAGACCGTAAGGGAAGAAGATGCCTGAGGTACATGAGCATTGCCCGAACACTTGCAGCGTTCAGGGTGGGAGAGCTGTGTCAGGAGTGCACAGTGAAACAAAGTACTTTGTGCTCCACAAAGATAACATAAATTGCACTGCACAGAGAGCAAAAAAGCACTTCTTTAGACCTGTGGCTCCATTTTACCTCTCCCCTCGTCCTTTACAGTGGTGTTGAGTGTGCTCTGAGGTAAGTTACCGCCTGCTCTTTCCACCCTGCAGGAGGCTGTGTTGTATGTGCAAAGCTGGTGGTGATGGGAGAAACACACTCACCAGCATGGAAGGTGTTCGGCTTTTAAGAAACTTGGAGAAATTATCCTCCATTTGCCCAAATTGTGCTATACTTGACAAGATTTCAGCGGTGGCAGGCAGTGTCCTTGTGCAAATTTAAGGTGCTTTGAGAGAAGATCAACTTGCTTTTTCTGGCACTGAAGCCTTACTTTTCAAGGAAAGGTGGTTCGCTGAGAAGAACCAGGAAACTGACGCATCCTAGAGATAAAAATACCGCGTTCCCTGAGATAAAAGTAATAATTTTATTGAGTTTCGTAGCGAAGAAACATTTCGAGGCTGAAAAAAGAGAACCAGAAATATTGCAAGCGCTTCTTTTTATATTTTTTTCCTGCCCAAAAATATTTTCTCCCCACTCTGCTTCGTGCAAAGGATCCCTCCCACCTCTGAGTCCAGTCGTGCTCTCCCAAGGGAGGCAGCGCAGCCTGCTTGGGTGAACAAGGGCTCTGGATGGCGTCCAGCACATCCAGCAGAACCACGAGCAGGGCAAAGCGCTACGATTGTCCTGATTTATCTATCAATTCACCTTTTTTCTTTGCCTGGAGGAATAGAAGTAGTTGAGGTTGGGAGAAAAATAGTCTCAGCAGATGAATCCCAACAGGGAGATGCTGCAGGACTCAGTTGTTTGATGCGTTCACTGTGACCTGTTTGCATTTGCAAAGCCCTGTTTATTTCCCCTCTGTTGCTCCCATCCATCTTCAGCACGGGGGCAGGTGTGTTTCTTTCTGTTGTTTCCAGAATAGACTATAGGATTTGTAGAAATACAATACAAACTCCTTTCTGTTTCCCTCCCAGGGCCGCAAACCTGGCTACTTCTCATTCCTGGATCCCTTTTCCCCTGGCGTCTGGCTCTTCATGCTGCTCGCCTACCTGGCCGTCAGCTGTGTCCTATTCTTGGTTGCTCGGTAATGTGCCTGGTGGTGCCTTTTCCTTCCTCACGGTGCCATCTAGCGTCATGCTCCCAGACCCGGGGGGGGGGGTGTGTGGATCATAGTGAGGGGATGGTCAGGGGGACATGGGGACATCCCCCAGGCCACCGGGATGGCCGCTGGTCTGGCTATGACAGGAGCAGCATACCACAGTTCAGGAGCATTCTTGGCCACAGCAGTGGGTGCCGGTGCTGAGAGCTGCATGGGAAGGGTGGGAGGAGGTTTGGGAGTAAGGCTGGTGCTGTGCAAATGGTGCTGCTCCCTGTAGATGCTTCATCTGTGACAGCTAAACCAACCATTTGCCTTGAACAGGAAAGGTGGAGGCTGGCAGGTACAGGCAAAGGCAGTCAGAGATATTAACTCAGATTCCAGTAATGATGTTTGGTTCCTGTGGCCCTGTAAAACCCCGTGTGTATAGAAAAAGAGAGTTCATTAATATCTTTCAGCAGCCTCTTGGTTGATGTGCAGAGCCTCACTTGACAGCTCTCAGTTCCACTTCTCTATGACTAATTTAAATCAGCCTTAAAATAAACCACTGAGTGCTTGTCTGCAGCGTGTCTCCCATCAGGGCCCAGGGTCTACACTCCATTGCTGTTTTCCCTGTCCTCCTAACAAACTGCTTATGGTTGGTGGCATAGATGGGTGACCCTTTTTCAGGCAGAATTGAACTGTGTCCTGGCTATGTGTACCAAAGACATGCTCAGGACTTGACGGCTCTTTTGGGACACGGTTAATATCCAATTCTCATTACAGAAATTGGAACTGTGCTGTCACACAGTCCCTTAGCGTGGCTAAAGTTGTCATCCTGACAGGGCTTTAATAGTTTCTTCGAATGCCGTTACAGCCCAGAAACATAGTTCTGAAGAAACCATTGAATAATGCAGTCCAGCACTCTCTGCAGACTGAGATTTGATGCCTCTTTAACCCCCTCCATTTGGTTTAAACATGATCCTCCAAAAAGGTGCTTTTACACAGCTTCCTGCTGGAGGTGGAGGTTTGGACACTGCTCTCTGCCTTACTCAGCAGTAAGGAGCTTTTGACTCTGTGAATTGCAGAAGACCCTCCTTAGAGCAGTGGTTTTTACTGCCGCTGCTTGATCCAACCTTAGAGAGTCTTCAAGAAATAACCTGGCATCACAGTGAGGTAGGAGATGCAGAAATGAAAATAACCATCACATTTTGGTTAAACAGCGTGTAAGCTGGCAGAGCCCTGCAGCTGTGTTGGCAGTATCCCCAAAATGACCCTCCCAGGCACCAGCTTTGTTAACCACTAGCAATATAACGAAATGCAACTTAGGAATTAGAAGTCTTTCTTAGCAACCGGGCATCTGAGGATTGGAAACAGCACAAAAAGAGAGCTAGGCTGCCACCACTTCAGTGACAGGTTGTCAGTTATTTCAGATTGCCATCTCTGTCCTGTCCCTGTGAGCACTGAAAGCATGTGATGCTTTGAAACACTAGCACTTGGCTTCAAACTGGGACCTAGACCTTGCTGGGGCAATCAGACCTTCTCAGAGCAACCAATACAGTTCTTGATGGTGTCATGCATTCAGGTCTCACACACTTCCCTTTTGAACTTCCCATTGATGCTCATTCTCCAGCAGGGAGCACAGCCGAAGATATTTGATTTCAATTCCACACCAAGTCTGTGCACACCTGGAATGATGGTTGTGGATCTGTGGTATGAATTTGCACACAGGGCTCCAGCCTCCCCACAGCCCATGCACAGGTTTTCAGCAGAGCCTTTAGAAACTCTTGCAAATCTTAACAAGAAAGCCTCTGGCTTCTGAGTCTTAAAGTAAGCATTTCACACAGCTCTGAGCCCTGGGCATCAGTTGACAGCAAAGAGTTTCCTCCTCAGAAAAATCTGCCTCCAGGAGAGTTAGGGTTTTTCACAGCTCTTCTTTCTTGGTTTTGCTTCTTTTCTCCAAAGTGCCCCATTTCCCAGTGAATTACCTGAGCTACTCATTTCTTGTCATTCCAGATTGACACCGTATGAGTGGTACAGCCCCCACCCCTGCTCGCAAGGTAGATGCAATCTTCTCGTGAATCAGTACTCGCTTGGCAACAGCTTGTGGTTTCCAGTCGGGGGATTCATGCAGCAAGGCTCCACCATTGCCCCCCAAGCGTTATCCACGCGCTGTGTCAGTGGAGTGTGGTAAGATCAGCCGTCCTCTCAAAGAAGGCTTCTCTGTGTGGGTCTCTTGTGGGCAGATGGAGAGGTGGAAGGTGGGGATGGGGATCAGTCCATGGGGAATCTCAGTTCACTGTCTTTGCTTCCGCTTTCCCTAGGTGGGCATTCACCTTGATCATCATCTCCTCCTACACGGCCAATCTGGCAGCTTTCCTCACCGTGCAGCGGATGGATGTCCCCATCGAATCTGTGGACGACCTGGCTGACCAGACAGCCATCGAGTACGGCACCATTCACGGTGGCTCCAGCATGACCTTCTTCCAAGTAAACCCCATTCTTTTGCTAACCGGGGCAGGGGGTGCAGAGGGCACCCTTTAATCACATTTGGATGTACCCCCATCCTGTCATTCCTGTTTCATTCCTGTTTCTGGTGCAGGATGGATTTCTGGCTGCTTGGTTGCACGGGACTGGGCTAGATCCACAGTGGGTGGTGATGGGATGAATGGTGGGGGAGGCATGGCAGAGGATAGGGAAAGCAGGATGTTGTAACAGAGCAGCTGGTGTGCTCTTGGGATGCTGGTTGACTAGGATCAGGACCTCTGCTGAGACCTGGACTTCGTGCTTGGACTTACAAAGCAACTTAACTGTTGGAGTGTTACCAAGTGGGGGAGAAAGTGGTACACATCCCTGTGTCACAGTATGGTACAACAGGGTCTTCAGCAGATGGGCATTTGCAGTCGAATTTCCATGTGCTTCTGATGTAATCTTAGCTTTTGTATGAGAGTACTTCAAGTTAGGTAAGCAAAGCAATGTTTGCGCACCCCAGGTAGTGTCTGTCAGAGTGCTGGAAGTCTGCATGTGGTCAGTGACACTGAAAAAAGTCAAGTGTATGCAAACTTAAGCGAGCCATTTAGCCCAATTTAATTTTTGTCTTCCCTGCTCTATTCAGAAGGGAAATAAAGGAGTGAATCCTTTCTGCTGTGCTCTGAATGCACAAAGAGCTGCTTGAGGATTATTTATTTATTACTGGTTGAAATTCTGAGAGGAGGGAAAGCTTTTCTCGCTTTTTTTCCCCCCTCTCGAGTCTGAACTGTATTTGGAAGCCTGAGAAATCTCTCGAGTGAGCCTGAGCTTTTCAACCCAGCTTTACACCCTCCAAGGCTTTGGCAAAAAGCTACTTTTAAGCAGAACATTATATCTAAAATGAGCTGAACAGAGCCCAAGTGACTACGGTGGTTGTCTACGAGGCACTCACTTAGTTCTTTTCAGGAAGGCTTTCAGGTTTAAATCCTGTCTGTGGCTCTGTGCTGCCTGGCGGGTGCTGGAGTTGCTGGTATCAGAGAAGGAATTAGCAAAAGGTATTCTTGTACCATTTGCAGTGCTTTAAACTATGTTGAGTTCCATTTACTTCTGGTGTAAGAATGGTGGGTGATGGATTAAGCCAGCATGGCTGAGGCTGTCTTCACCAGCCTTCCTGCTTGCATGAGATGTATGTCCACTGCTGAAGCACCTTGTCTTGTAACCTGTCCTGGCAGCCGTTTCCCCTGACACTAACACACAGGATTAAGGTTTAAAAGTGCAGTGAATCGGGAGCAAACACAGTCCCAGTTCGTCTGTCCCTTGCCCAAGTGACTGCACCCAGGGGACGGAGCTGGACAGATAAGGACGGTAACTGGGTCAGCAGCAGATTCCCTGAGGCTCTCCAGCATCATTCAGCAGCCACAGAAAATGAGCCTTTGAAAGTGCAATGGCAGGGGGTGCCCGGCAGCATGTCACGTACCTGCTGCCTTGGCTGGAAGGGGAGGTGGTGTAAGGGGTTCTGTGTGCTGCAGGAATGCAGGGGGAAGGGAGCGAATTCAGAAGCTCCTTATGTAGACCAGAGCGTGTTTATCTTCAGTGTCTGTGCCAGCAAGTTTCACTCTTTGTTCACCACAGGCAAGAGAGATTAAAAATCATCAGCTTTTCTCTCAATCAAACCAAGGTGGGTTCAACCACCAGCCAGGTCTGAGGATTTGGGACTGATTGAGCTTTAGTTTACTGTAGTCAATGAAAAGGCTCCAGTTGTCTAAAGCAGACACTTTGATTTGCCTTACGAGGGGGTGAATCAAAAGCTGGATTCAGGGAGCAACAACTCCAAAGAGCTCTGGTGCTGCCCCCACTCTCAGAGCTCTTCTCAGGGTGATGGTATCTGGCTCTGATGCTGGTGAAATGTTAAGCACAAAGTTCCAGTGACAGACAATAGGGTGTGAGCTCTCCAGGGAGCATTTGATGGTTTAAGTCAACAAAGCACAAGCTATTTCATATGGCTTTTTTGTGTGTGTTTTTGATATACTGTTTTGGAAACTATGTATTTTTCTAAAACTGAAATTATGCAGAGAGCTTTGCTGGAACGTATCGGAATTAGGTATGCATTTCATACCTAATGAAATTTCATACCAAATGCTCAGCTTTGCCAACGAAAGTCTCAAATCCACTAAGATATTTGGGCCTCTAAATCTCATTGAAATTAATGGAGGTTAGGCATCTAAAACCTGCTGGAAACCTGGCACCAAGTCTGCTTTGACTCCTTTCCCCATTGTGGCCTTTCTAAGTGGGGTTTATGCTGCAGCAAGATGCTCCTACCTGAGCTGCTCCCTTTGTCCTGCAGAACTCCCGCTACCAGACGTACCAGCGGATGTGGAACTACATGTACTCCAAGCAGCCCAGTGTCTTTGTGAAGAGCACGGAGGAAGGGATCGCGCGCGTGCTGAACTCCAATTACGCCTTCCTGCTGGAGTCCACCATGAACGAGTATTATCGTCAGCGCAATTGCAACCTCACGCAGGTCGGGGGCCTTCTGGACACCAAGGGCTACGGGATTGGCATGCCCGTCGGTAGGCAGTGAAGACAAATTCTAGTCCTTCTCAGCTGTCGGCAGAGGACCGGAGCATTTGAAAGGCTGAACCGGCTCTAAAGCCAATGTCACGTTTCACAGCTCTGCCCAGGGTCGTTTTCTATCTCAGGAGGAAAATCAAATACGTTGCAATTGCCCAAGGTGCACGTTCAGAGCCAGATGTATAAGACCCTGCTCTGATCCAGAGCCATGTGACACGCGACTGCGGCTCTTTAAATAATTCATGTGAAAGATGTTTCAAAATTGCTGCTTATTTTCTGCGTATATGCTCTTTTCTGACTGTTTCCCCTTTGAACCAATGTTTTTGAATCCTTCTGTTCTCCTTGTATCTCAGAAGTGCCGTAAAAGCAATGCTGCTGTCACTGTTGTTTTTAGCATAAGTTTCTTAACAGCTGGTGGTTCTTAAAACCCCAGGACAGAGAATTGCGCAATTGAGTGACTATTTCAGCTAATAATCAGGTTTAACAAATGCAGGGGTTTTGTCTTTTAAATGTGAGAGATAGCAAGAGAACATCATCTCCCAGGGCAGCACAAAGAAAGGATGTAGTGGTTGTTATTCCAAGCGATAGGCTGTTCTTTCAGCCACTCACAGGCTTGGGAAACCTTGCTCCTGACCTTTAAGCACCTGCACTTAGCAATACAAAGTTAAGGTGAACTGCATCAGAACTGTCACACAAGCAATCACTATAGTTTAGCTAACATGCGTAAGCTTGTAAAGTCACAGTAACCTGACTGTGAGTACAAATCTTTACTTTCAGGACTAAATTTGTTCTCACATTGTCTTGTTAAACAGTGAAACTGTAGCAGATAAGAAAAGCAGAAAAGCTGCTCGCTGGGACAATAGTGCCGAGTTACTGGGAGAACTGAGGTCTTTCCCACGGCCCTTCTTTGGGATCATCATCCTGGCTGCTGTACAGCTCATTACTGAGCACAGAAGTGAGCCTCCTCTACCATGAACCTTTGGGCTTGCGTGTAGGGTGAACCTGCTGCCATTGCAGTGCAGCAGTTTGAGGGAAGGGGTGTTAGAGCAAGGTTAAACTGAAGGCAGAATGACAGGAGAGGGACCTCAGTGGTGTGCAGGAGCAGCAGTGCGATACTGAGCTGCCTGTTCAGACCCTGCCCCTGAAGCCAAAGCTCTCCCTGGTAATGGACCAATGTAATTGGTGGACAGGTGAAATTGCCATCTGAAAATGAGATTAACCAGTTGACAGTCCCAGCAGGGAGGCTGAAGGTTTTAAGGGCTTATATGGACTGAAGTCACTTCCAAACCATTCAGAGACGAGCTTTTGTACCAATGCACACTGGCAGGGCATTGTGGCAGGGATGAGTGGGGAGGAAGGCTGGCTGAGGCGGTGCCTTACCACCTACCTCTTGGTGTTGCAGGCTCTGTGTTTCGTGATGAGTTTGACCTGGCCATTCTCCAGTTGCAAGAGAACAACCGCCTGGAAATCCTCAAGAGGAAGTGGTGGGAAGGAGGCAAGTGCCCCAAAGAGGAGGACCACAGAGCCAAAGGTAAGCCACGCGCGTGCTGAAAGGACAAAGCAGTCGAAGCATCCTTGCCAGCAGCGCAAGGATGAATGTCCATCTGCACATGAGTGCTGCCAGGTTTTCTGCCTGAGAAGTACTCTTTCCCCTTCTGCTGACCTGAGATTCCGTCACAATTCAAGGAGAAAGCCAAACAGCTCTGCTGCGCCTCACGCTGTGTGTTTTTGCCTGGGGCAGAGAGAGCGAGAACAACCAAATGACAAATATTGGAGGCATATGGAGGGTAAATTAGTTTCTAATGAATGTCTGGGAAAATGGATGGCTAAAGGGATCAGACCGAAATCCTGGGTTCCTTCAAGGGAGATGGATCTCCACCACAGGCCCGCTGGTTAATGGCTCCAAGTGAAAGCGCCTTTTAAACAGCCAGGGGAAGGGACGCAAGGACTTCATTAGTACATCTGTAAACTGAAGAGCAAACTCTTTTGCAATGCTATGCAAATTTCCATCAAAGCTCCCACATTAGGCTGATGTCCCAGCGTGAGAGCAGTTGCCAGCTTAATGCAGTTGCTGCATGTTTTAGTTTTGGCAGTCACCCTTTCCTCAGCAAGTGTTTTCTGGGAGGCCTGCAGGTCCCCCCATTGCAAGGGCAGTCTTCTGACCTTTCTGAGCACAGTGATGGAGAGCCAAGCCGGGTCCATGGTAGCTCTTGTCTTTGCTTGACATTGCAGCAGGTGGAGGTGTTTCAACTCTCAAGTGGAATCTAGTCTGTTCTGAGATAGCTTTGAAAGGGGGTAGCTGGGAAGCAGGGTCCTGGGCTGTTTCTGGTACTACCCATTATGCTCTGTGACCCTGGACGAGTTTTCCTGCTGTACTGTGTTACGGCTCACTTCCTCGGTCTGGGAAATGAGGAAGGCTGTAGCCTGCTACTAGGTGTATATGGAAGAAGGAAATACCTTTCGGTGAGCTTGTGAAGGGGTGTCTGAGGTGGCACTCAGTTAAAATTATAGAAGGATGTAGAGAGAGGTACTGGCCCTAAATTCAAATTTAATAGCTGCTGGGTGGGGAGGATGGTCTTTATCTTAGGTCTAAACTGTGAATAAGGGCTATGTTTTCTGCCCTGCAATTGCTGTCTTATTGGAAACAGCTCTGCAAAGGGCTGATTTACAGAGTCACTAGATTGCTCTGGAGGCAGTGCCAGAAGAGTGACAGACGAGAAGGGAGAAATGTGGCCTCCTAAGTTTTAGAACAAAACAGGTCAGCGATTTACAAGGATTTTGGTGAGATTCTATGTCTAAAAGCCACACAGAGATTAAGTCAATAAATCATTGATTCTTACACTTTGATTTAATGCTACAGAGGGGAGACAAAGACTTTTGTAGATGTTTTTGTTGAGTAATGGCCTCATACAGCCACCTCACTGCAAAGCACCACATACTTTTCAGTAATGAAATCAGGGGGCCAGACCACTTGAGACCCAAACCCAATAAGCACAGGAGAGAACAGCCATTTCTCTGGAGCTGCATCACCCCAGCCCCATGAATGGCTCTGTTTCCCCATTATAGGGCAGAGAGAACACAACCAGGTATCCTTGTGTGCCAGGGACCCCATTTGGTCACCATACAGTGTGAAACAATGTTGGAACCTCTCCTTGCTACTGCGATACAAGCAGCTGTAATCATTTTTCACTAGCACTTTGTAATGCAATCAAAGGAGCTTTTCTTGATGCCAGCTTCCTTTAGAGCCCTTTCTTGTCTTCTTCATCTCTGCTTCTTTAACAACACTGCTCATCTTCCTTTGCGAAGTTCAAAGCAACTAGAGCTGGGTGAATAATTGCACCCGATTGATCTTTCATTTTTCCTCTTGTTTTCAGTTTGTCCACAAATTGCTTTGTACTTCCCACCAATGTACTTGCTGTTTATCTGCAAAATCATCATTTCTGAGAACACATCTTCGATCGTGCAGCTATTGCAAGTCATTCAGTTTGCCATCTGAGTCATGCGGTTAGCTATTAATAGGACAGTGCTGGCTATGTGGTTTTGGTCCCTGGCTGGGGATATGCAATGCCAGTAAAGATGCTTGCAATTTATGTTGTGTTTGCCTCTCCACAGCATTGTCCCTCTGCTTTATTTTAGGCCTGGGAATGGAGAATATCGGTGGAATCTTCGTGGTGCTCATCTGTGGCTTAATCGTAGCAATTTTTATGGCAATGCTGGAATTTTTGTGGAGCCTTCGTCACTCTGAACAATCAGAGGTAGGGCCTGAAAGTGTCCCGATGGGATAGTGCGTGTATACTGTTACCTGGGGGGTGCTCAGCAGTGCAGTGCTCTGGAGCTAGTAAGGCTGATATGAATGTTCCTAGTAATGAGACCTCAAACACAGGGTAAGGCTAGGCCCGTTGGCCAGGGTCTAAAATGCATGAGCCTCTCCTGAATTCCTACAAAGATCGAGGCTGTAGGGATGCTCCGAGGGCTTTTGAAGGGATCAAAGATGTGTACAAGGTCCAGGTACCTTTCCTGGCAACAGGATTACCTGAGGATTTCTACCTCTGGAAAGAGGCGGAACCTATTGGGCTAAATCAAGCATAAATGTCCGAGCATTGATGTTGAAAGCCAGTGGCCAGATGAACGCCCGAGTCCATAGTGCTTTGGCATCAGAATCCAGAGCAGATGCAGCACTGCTGGGCTTGCAGCTTACTTATGTGAGCAGTATGTCTCGGGTCTGCCTTCCAGGTGTCGGTGTGCCAAGAAATGGTGACGGAGCTGCGCAACATCATTCTCTGCAAGGACAGTTTCCACCCTCGTCGGAGGCGAGGGGGAATGATACGGACTCGCCCCGTTCTCCCGGAGGAGCGCCGAGCCCGCAGCACAACCACGCTCAGCAATGGGAAGCTGTGCAGTGGGGGAGAGCCAGATCCCCTGGCACAAAGACTGGCTCAAGAAGCCGCCCTGGTCGCCCGAGGGTGCACGCACATCCGCGTGTGCCCCGAGTGCCGCAGGTTTCAGGGTCTCCGGGCACGGCCGTCTGCGGGCTCACCCGCACAGAGCGAGGAGAGCTTGGAGTGGGAGAAGACCACCAACAGCAGCGAGCCTGAGTAACGCTGGGGCAGGGGGCGTTGGGGTGGGACGAGAGGGTCCTGTTCCATTTTACAGAACATGGACTTGTACAATGTCAACTCGTTTTTAAATTCAAAGCAGTTACCCAGCTTCTCCAGAGCAAGGTGGACCTTTGGGCTGATGCACAGGCCTGTCCAGAGGGTCAGCTTTGGTTTTGGTGTCCGAGAGGACCCGTGTACCGCTGAAGGGCTGATGCAGCAGGAGCGAGGTCCTCTGCCTGGCCTGTCCCCAGCAGTTGTCTCCGTGCCACCGTGCGGCTCCAAGGTGGGAAGGATGGACGCGGTGGGTAACTGGTGTAGCAGATATTGCCCATGCAGGGGCAAGAGTGGTTCCTTAAGCTTCTCCACCCCAGGCTGGGAAAAAGGATGCTGGCGCTGTCTCCCCATCACATAGACTTACCAGGGGATGTTCTCAAAGGGCAGGGAGGGGGGTGTCTTTTTATTTGTTGTGGATAAGGGATGGGAAGAGACAAGTGATTCTTTTGTTTTGGTTTATTTTGGGTACGTCAGGACCTAGTCTCCAAGGCACCAGGTTTCAGGTGCTGAAATCTTCTTCCTTTTCAGAGTTTGTCGGATGGGCTGAGGGAGGAAGGGAAGGATGGGATGGGACAAGCTCCCCATGAGAAGCAGCTTTTACTGAAAGTCCATCTGAGGAGTTGTTTAAAATACATAAATATATATATTAAATATATATATACATAGATATATATATATTAAGATGCCAAAAACCAACCAACAAACACAGTGAACTTAAAGAGGCCTTGAAACGCCTGGAATTTCAGGGGTTCTGTGTCTTTTGTTTAGTTCTGGGGTTATCTTTTCCTTTCTGTTTTTGGGTTGTGGGTGGGGGAGCCTTTTGAGGAAGGTAAGGTGGGAGCAAGCAGGAGTGGGGAGTGCTATCCCCAGGCTGGACCTTCCTACCAGCGAGGGAGGTGGTATTTGCTGCCCATTATCGCTCCCCAAAGCATCCATAGCCCCAAACAAGTGACTGAGCTCTGCCCCCGGCTCACGAGCTCCCCTCGTCCATGACCCACGGAGCACCCTCAGCTTGGAGGGTGACTTGCAGCCCATGTCTAGCAGCAACAATGCCTCACAGCATTTGAGAAAACCATTAGCCTGGGATGTAATGTAAGGAAAAATATTTACTTCCCTAGCAACAGCAGCAGCTCACCCTCTGCTTGGTACAGACGTGGGTTTTACATTGACAAATTTAATTTTCTGATTGAAAAACAAATTCTATGCAATTTCTGATTGTAGAAGGAAAGAGACGACAATGGAGAGAGGCAGGGGAGATAAAGCCTTGAGTGAAGGTACATCCTGTTCTTGAATTGTTTTCTTTTCTTTTTGTCTTGAATGTACTGAAATAAAAGATGTCCTTGTATAATCACGCCTTTTTTTCCTCTTTCCTTCCCTGTCCACACTCACAAAAGTCATGAGACAGTTTGAGGCCCGTCTGCTCAGGAAGAAACCCAGCAACTGCCCAGAAACCCAGCTGATGAAAGGGAATAGATGCTTTGGCTGTTGCAGGTTTCTGCTGCCTGAGTGTGTCCACATCCGTGGTGTTGCCGTTATCTGTAGCTGAATGGAAACAGGAGATTAAAAAGAAAAGGCAAAAAGAAGGAAAGCTCAAGATGTGTGGTGGTAAAGGGTGAAAGAACCCCTAACTAACAGCAGTGCAGTCTGTTCAGGGAGCCCAGGTTTCCATGCGATGTGGACCACATCAATTACAGCCTTCCCAGACCTGCTGGTTGGATCCCAGTTGACCAGGGTCTGAGGCTTGGGTACAGCAAGTCAAATCCACCACATTATCACAGGCAGGAGCCTGACTCCAGCAGATGTTTCTGAAGAGGATGTGCAGGGAACAGGATGTCATGGTGATGGGCATGTTAGAGTTGTTCTGTTGTTTCCAGCAGCATGTGAAAAGAAGTGTCTGCCGCAGAGTGACAGTAAAATGTGCATGCTCAGAGAGCGCTCGTGTAACAAGGAGGAGAGGATTTAGAGCTTGTTATGCAGGATGTCATGAGAGATGTTCGTAGAAGTCCTTTCTGGCCTTAGTACCTGTAAATCTGTGGTGAAGGTGCAAGCATGAGACGAGGTAAGGCTTTGCCAGAGCTTGGGAATCCAGTGCCATGGGACCGGAGGGGCAGATCCTCAGCTGAGGTAAGTCAGCAAACCCTCCATCCCTACACTCTGCAAGGAGCCGCACTTGGGCTCTCAAAGTACTGACAGCAACAGCAGAGACATCACAGTGTGCCTGTGTTGTCTTTAAATGCTGACATGTTTTTACGAGCAGCAGAATATATTCATCAAAAAGAAGCTTCTATTTAAAATTTATTTACAGATTAGCAGAAGAAAAGGCTCCATGAATCATTTATCAGACCTGATGTTTTCTCACCCCTTCACCGCAGTGAATAAAGCGGGATCTTGACTGAGCCAGACATTATTCTTCTGCTTCTCCAAAGATCTTGCAGTCATCTGCTCAGACAGATTACATCAGGAAAGAAATTATGAGGGACCACCTGGTTTCTCACTGTCTTGTCTTTTTAGCTCTCCTGGTAGCTTGTGCCACCAATCTGGTATTTTATATCTGGGTCTGTGCTTTAAGGAGATGTTTTTCATGCCCCTCTTGCCCTCTTCTGTCATCTTTAATGTTCAGAATGTTTGCGCTCAGGGCAGAAATGGACCTCAGAAGAGGAGTGGATGTATAGAAGCTGCTGTCATTTGGATGCCTCTTGTAGTGTCTCTGTAGGTCGTGTATTTTCTGCCCCCTGGTAGATGCCTACAGGTTTTAGACAGGAGGGACCCAGAGCAGACAGCATTATGCATATGCCTGGGTTTGTGCTCACATACATTTGCGTGCCCAGATGGGTTTACATCTCACATGTTCTCTCTCTCTCTCCAGTTTTTGCTCTCATCTTTGGAACTGTTGTGGGAGCTTTTTTGCTCAGCCGGTCCCAATGCTAATGCAGTTCAAGATCTAGAGTGGTTTACTGTCCAAAAGGCACTTTCCCAGTATCGTCATCTCCTGATAAAACTCGAGTAATTCTAGTAAGATATCTCTGCAAATTCCACCGGGAGCCAAAGATTAGATCAATTAAAATGTAATACTTTGCTTTATCCCCTGTAACTGTTTTGTTTGATCCTCTTGCTTCCCCCTCTCTTCGGGAGCTGAGGGCTCACGTTCGTCCCCTCAATGGCAGCCAATTCTGGGTCGACAGCGTTTTGGCAGGTTCCAAACTAAAAGGCCTGAGGTCTCTCCTTGTGCACTAAAACCTGCGTTCGTGGTGGTGTTTCAGGCAGTTCCATTTCCAGCTAATGATAAAAACCTATTTTCTCCCTGGAGGTCGCATGGGTGAAGGTATTAACAAGTTTTGGACTATTTACTGGGAGCATTTACTGAACTGAGTGGCATACATAAAATAGAAAAGGGTAGCTCTGTGAAGCATGAGAGCCCGCAGGACTTAGAGGAGAAAGATGGTGAGCTATAAAATAGATTTAACCCTTTGTATAAAATAGATTTAACCCTTTGGACCTTAGTGGTCCTGAGGCAGGAATCTTTTTAACCATTTCAGATCCACAGAAATCTTCCCTGCTTCTGCCCTACCATGTCTGCTTCTCTCCTTGAGCCCTAAGTGCCTCACCAGGTAAGTGAACCAAAAGGTGGAGGCAAAGGGAATAGTTATTATTTTGCTTTGCTTCTTTTGCAGTGATCCTGAGTTACACAAAGGGTCTGGAAGGGGTGTGTATCCCAGCAGTCATATGTAAGCTGGTGCAGATACCTACAACACTGATAACGTCAGCTGTGGGCAGGGGGTGACTGGGCTCGAGACAGGAATGTGGTTAACTTGTTTTGATAGGTGACAACTCTGAGTGATAAAGACATCCATTGGGAAAAGGCAAGGTCTGCTTGGTGGAGGCTGGATGGTGACTGCTTTCTAAGCTTCTGAAAGACTAAAGAAGCAAAGGTGGGCTGCTTTGTTGTTAGGTTTGGGGTGAAGCTGTCACGATTTGGCTGTGAAAAGCGATAAATGAGTTCCATTTAGTTCTGAGATTAAGTACTTGCAAGATACACATTTCTTTCTTCTACATCACTTGTGTAGCCAATGAAGGTGATGAAATTTCCCATAGTGGCTTTGACTATATGGCTCTGACTAGAGCCTGCCAGTGAGGCACCTCTCCAAAGCAAGGGAAACAGCCCCAGTGGCTTAGAAGCATAAGCGGAGGCAGAATCAGGCCAGTGATCTGCAAAAGGAACTGCAAAGTGTCATCAGAAATGGTAAAAAGTCAGTCTGGGCTCACACTTGACACCTGCAAGTGTGCTGAGTTTTGTCCCTGCTATGAGGGTATAGCACGTCTGCCTGAAATGAGGAGCTGCAACTTGAACGGAGCGAGCAGAGCGACGGCTCAGCGTGCCGAAACGCCTGCTGAACAGAGGATAAAGCACCCACAGTTCCAGAAACCCCATTAGAGTTTGATGGCCGCTAACTGATTGAAAATAGAGACCTGAACTCTTCTGGGTACAAAGTAGCACTGATGAATTCAGTATAAATAGGCTCCTCTGGAAGTTGATACCACACTGGGAAAATAGCCCTGTATCAGCTGGATCGGACAACGGGCAGGTTTATGCATCCTTCAGTGAGGGGGTTTTTCCCCTCCAAGGGGGAATCTGCTGTGCTCCAGCCGAGTTAATAGTCTGATTTGTGGCAGGACTGCAACATTTCATCCCAGAAAGCATTCCAGCCAGCAGATGAGGATCGCCTGCCTTGCAACCAGTGTGCAGATGCCTGGGGGAGGTGGTGTCGCAGCCCATCACTAGCACAAAGGGCCACAAAACGGCGGCTCTCCGAAAGCTCTGCTGAGGCCAGATCAGTAAGAAAATGAAGAGAGCTAGCTTAATTAACAAAGGCTTTCTCCTCTGCTGTGTTTAGGTCTGCAGCTATCAGTGTAGCTGGCAGTTTGCAAAGGCTGAAATGACAGTAGTTGGTTGTAAAAGAGATAACTGTCAGATTAGCCGGTACATATCTTCTGCCTAGGTTTTCTATGTCATACCTATCTTGAAGCATCTCCATGTATCAAAGGGGCTAGTTGGACATTTGCCTTTAAAAAGTACCCTTTCCAGTGTGATAAATGAGGGTCTATTACAGCAGAAAGACCTAACATTTCTTGTTTCTTGACTTAGGCTGTTTCGGAACAGTATTTTTTGTGCTTTAGTCAATTTGTACAGAGTAATCCTTTCTGGTGTATTTATTGTGGTGCTTGTGTTTTTGGTGTCTCAGGGGTTGACCTTAGGGTACAAGGGAGAGAAAATGTCTGTCGGAGTGTAAAGAAGGGCTGCTCCAGGCAGACAGAGGTTCTTAGAGCCAGTCAGGACTCTTGTGTGAGTTGCATCCTCAGCTCCAAGTCAGCTGGGAGCTGTGCTGGGCTATACCTGCTGGGGAGCGGGTCCAAAGGGGCTGCTAGAAATCCCAATTGGTGTGCAGCATGGAGAACAGAGAGGACTTGCTGCTTTGTTCGGGACAAAGTGTCAACTGAAGTAAGGGGGAATTTACTGACGGTGAGGAGAAGGCAATTTAGATCAGCATGGGTGAGGCACATGCTTTTTCAAACCTGTACTCTTTGGTCTTTTCCTCTGTCTCTGCTTTCAGAATGCCTTTCTCTTTCCTGTTCATCCCCCAAATACCCCTCCTTATGCTGCTCAGTCTCAGAAAAAAGCTCTTGGTTTGGCTTTTGCCTGGACTCCCAGGAAATGCTCATGAATATAGTCTTCTGGCTTTTCAGGCCTAGCTCTTGCTGAGCTCAGATTTAAAGCCATTTATTTCGAAGCCAACAGTGAATGCAGTTGAGGGGAAAGAACTAGGGAAGGAAATGAAAAAAGACCTCTTATTCTCAGGTGAGCACTAAGATGTCTGAGCTGCCTGCCTAAAACTGACTGTTCTTCCAGAGTCTATGGTAAATACCTTTGCGTGTTAGCTGTAGAGAATGCTCTGATTATTGCTTGCTGAACTAAACTGGGACAAGGAGGTGAACGCACAGCCTCTGGTTTTATTCCGAACCCATTGATCCACCACAACATTTTTAGCCCTTAGACAGCTCAAATGGAGGTCACAACGTGGTAGGGAGCCAGACATTAGCAGGAAGATAGCAAGTGTCTGCGCTCTGAGGTCCTGTGGACCAGATTGCTTTCTTCTGCGAGGAAGGTTGGTTTGCTGGCTGTTTCAAATGGCCCCCGCACACTGCTGGCCATGTGAGTGGGTCAAATGGATGGGTATTCCTTTTTGAAGCTAGACCTCAAATGTAAAAACAGAGTTTTCTGAGTGTCTTTGTGGGAGAAGTCTGCTGGTTTAGCAGATATAATAGTTACTCTGACCAAGCTGCTTCATTTTAACTCCCCTATATACACGCTACGTTTCAAGGAGGCATCATTATTCTGGAATGAAGCCCCCTTTTTTCAGTTCATTTTTAGACAAATTCGTGTCCACGAAGAGCTGTTAGAAAGCTGCAGCAAGGATGGCAAAAATGCCACCAAGCCATAGCAAGCACAATGGGAGATGGTCTCATAGAGGGTGCTATGCTCTGGCAGGGCCACACTGCTCACAGTTATTTCTGTCTGTGGTGGCTGTTGCATCCCAGCAGCAAGAACAACAGTAGAGCTATCGCTCTACCAGCTTGCTGATCCACGACAGGCTTTGGGCTAAGCCTGCATCCCTTTCCTGCTTGCACTGTCTTGACAGTGAGATATGGATGAAGACCTGCCAAGTGGAGGAAGGATGGTGCAGGGTTTGAGGTGCTGACTGCAGGATGGGAAGCCACAGTGGGAATGTCACTTTAGCACCTTGGGCTTCTCCTCTGCATTGTAAAATGGGGATGACCCGAGTGCTTCCCAGCCTCGCCGTGTTTACTAAGTACCCTGTCAGAGAATAGAAGTGGAGGAAATTCTTTGGATTAATGTGTAGGACTCGAGGGGGTCTGGCAAGGTTTAATCTGTTCATGTTTGCAAAGGACTCTGAGAGCTCTGGATGAAAGCAGGTGGAGATTTGCCAAGTGTTTGCTAACATTAATAGTTAATTATTATGAATGCTGGCAGCCTACATACTCAGCCAGCATCGTTCTCCAAATGAGATCCAGACCTGTAATGGAGTTGTTGCACACACAAGACTGGAAGAGACATTTCTCACTCTGTTTTGCCCTGTTCTCCCAGCCAAAGTCCCATTCCAAAGTCAGACAGCAGTGGCACTTCTGTCTGATCATAGCAACTAGTTATGAATCCAGAGCATTTGGCAGAGGAAGACCTAGCCATTTTCACGTCTGGACACATTTCTGTCTGTTAGTATCCTTTTTGTTGTCAGAACAGACTGGAGATCATGGTCCAAAATGAGATGTGCCCCAAATGGTGCAGCAGATGGGTGCCATGCTGTGCTGCATAGCAGGGATAGATCCGGAGTCAACAGGAGAAGGGCACTGGGCATAACCAATGCCCAGGATTGCCCTTCTTGCTGCTCAGGCTGGGTCAGGGAGCAGCTTGCCATGCTGCTGCACTTCCTAACATGCGAGATGGGAGAGAATCCACATTGTGATGGAGAGGGTGAGACAGCAGCCAGCTTAGTCTAGCCCTGAGTGTGCAAGATTTGATTTGCAGCCATAATTTGATGGCCAGTACCATTGCAGCCGTACCTGAGAAAGCTGCCTTTATCTAATAGTAGTCATCCAGAAAATGAAATCAAATGAATAAAAGGCTCAAAGGTCCATTTGGTCCTAGGCGCATGCCTAGCAATTGCCAAATTATGAAAATCCAGCAGATCTTCAGGCTGAACCAGCATCCTGATTTACTTTTTATTTCTGCATTTGAACATGCAGTCTGAATTTCTGAAGTTGAAAGCTGCATCGTTCCTATCTTTTGGCTCCTGATAATATTTTAGAGTTATGACCATGGAGTAATGTTTGCTCTAAAAGGTAACTTCAAGGTGCATTAGTCTCAGATAATTGACGGACACTGAAGAAATGATTTGGGAAGCGCTTGTGTGGAACCAAAGATCCTGGTGAATTGTTACCTTAAATTAATGGTGTGGTGAGAAGCTGCTCGGAGTTGATCGGCTGGCAGTAGCGTAAAATGAATGTCAGGCTTTAAAGTTATTAGCAAAACATCTATGAGACAGCGCTGCCATAGATTTATGCACTGTCATTGCGTTTTAAGGGGCCCAAATCTGCAATGTGCTCTGAGTTCACAGGGCTTCAATGGGAGCAGAGAGCACTCAGTATCTCTCAGGATTGGGCTCTTTAGTGTGCTGGAGCTTAGGTTAGGCCAGCATGGCTAACAGGATCCACACCTTTAACTCCCTTCTTAATCCGCAGATGAAATGAAAGGTCTTCTCTCGACACTTAGTAAATCTCCAATTTTATTTCTCATTATTAAATCATGAAATTGGCCATAAATGTTTAAATTAAGTGAAAGGAAGAGAGATTTGTGAGAAAATTGAAGTCTCTTTGAGGAATGGAAGTATAATCTCCAAGGATGAAGAAAGTTGCAGTTGCCAAACCCAGAAGCGAAAGGATCAAAAAGCTACAGAAAAGAAGTAGAAAATTGTGTGTGTTTCTAATCCTCTCCCTCCTCCTCCCCCTTAAACCTCTGGTGATTTAAATATAGGGAAAATTACACTGATAAGCAGAAGAGTCTGCTAGATGCTCCTTCCTCTGCTGCTGCCATTATCTCCATGTACAACTTGGAGAAAATCTGTGATCTCAGTGGGCTTGTGTACCCATATGTGACATGATGCTGCTTCCCTGCGCACAGTGAGACCTGTTGAACGTTATAAGTATAGGTTGGGAAGTAATTGCGTTTAGGAGGCTCATTCCGACTAGAATTATGCCTTTTTATTATCATTATTTATTTTCCTCATTAAGATAGTAACTAATTGATTTTTCATAGACTGTGTTTGATTCTCCATCTCAGGTAATTATTCAAGAGTGCATGCATATTCTTGTGCCCGAAAGATCTGCTCCAGATCACACGGGAATGAAATTAGGGGAGTCTGTGGCTTATGTTCTGGACGTTAACAGTACTTCCTTTCTGGCCTCAGTATGTACGAACCCATGAAGCTGCTTGGACCCTGGTAAATGCCCCCCTTGAGAGTGGGTGACATGTGACACATCAGAAGCTTGAGTAATGAGCTTGAGTAATGACATTTTCAGATATTGAGGATGTTTTTTCTTGCTGAAGTTGATCAGATCCAGCTCGAAAAGAATGAATTTGGGGTTGGGTTGCTCTGCCACCCAAAATGGACACATCCCTTGGGTGAATGCCTCTTAACTGACACCTTATATGTGTGCACGAACTAGCTCCAGCATTGCTGAATACCACCATTGGCATCTCCTGCACAACCACACAGGGAGGAAGCAAGTAAAGAGGTAACTCTGGTTCCCGTGGCCTCTTTAATCCTGAGGGAGGTTGTGGTGGGAAAGAGTGGAGCCTGCCAGGGAAGGGTCACCCCGGATGAGCAATGGTAGAAAAAGCTTCAGCAAGTGGATACTTGTCTGATGGGGAGATGTAGTTTGAGACCCATCAAACTTACTTCACTCAAACAATGGGACAGCCAGCAGACGATACGCACATTCAAGCAGCCCTAGCTTGGGCTGAATTCAAACTGGCCTCTAGAGGTGAAAGGCTGTATTGTGTTAACAATTCCTGGCTTGTCCAGTCCCTGCTGGAATGGTCTTTAATGTAGGCCAGGGGATACACCGGTCACTTTCTCACACTTGCAGCACTGACCTAGCGGAGGTTAACACGGACATCTGCTATATCCAGTTGATCTGTAACTATAGAAAGCAGCAATTGAAATGTATTTCAAACCAAAATGTAGCTTGCTGGTGCCGGTTACCAGCTAAAGTATGCTCTGTCTGCCTTCTAGCAACTAAATAGCACTCGTAAGCTGTGCAAAAACCACGAGGATTGTTAGCAAAAGAGCGTAGCCTCTGAATGCAATGGAGTTCTTTATCTCACTGAAACAGATACGAGAAGTAGCGGGGGAAGGAAAACCAAATGGAGACAAAGATCTCTCCGGAATGTATTAAAAGAACCAAATAAGCCATTCAGAGCATGCAGGTAGATGTTTTTTTATGGAGCATTAGCAAGGCAGTGTTCATCTGAGCTGGCCCACATAGGAACAGAATAAAACCAATGTTGTGTCAACAGGGTAATAAGAAAGAACACCAAAGTGTTTTTCTCTCTGCTAAAGGGAAGTCAGACCTGTGAAAGCCATGCATATATTTCAGCACTTGACAGCTTGGGCTGCCCGTGCTCTACTGCAAGGAGTCCGGGGATGACATGGTGCCACACAGCAGAATTACAAGGAGATAGTGAATGCAATTTGGACTGTGCCACCTGAAAACCCTGAACCCTTTCACTTAGTGGCAATGGTAGAACTTGCCCCAGGATGAACAGCAGTAATGTGTATCTTTCATAATCCTGCATCAGGCAAGGGAACTCAGACTTTCTCCACCAGTGTCTTGAAGATACATACTCAATATTTAACTTAAAAAGCTGCTGTGTGTGAACCAAGTCCCAGCACCAAGGAGCAGCAGGGAATGGGAAACAGTTGCTGAATGTTAGGCGCGGTAATATGTTGGGGCGCTTCTGATTAAGCCTGATGCAGCTTTTAACCTTGCAGTTGGAGCTAATGTGTTAATGTGCTGATGGCTCCAATGGCAGTGGTCTGCCAGAGGCTCGCTTTGCTTCTTGGGGTGGATGGTTTTTGCTGGTTTAGCTGTGGGGTTCCCAGAAGAATTGCCTCCTTGATGTAGTATGAGCTGTCTGTCTCCTGCTTTAGCCTCCTGACTGCAAATCTATGCATGTGAGTCAGTGTGAAGTGAGGCAGAATGGCAGAGCAGGAGTTAAACCAGTCTCGCACACATACACACCCCGGGAGCTGGTTCTGAGCACATTCTGGGTAGCACCCACAATGCTGCCATTGTATTCTGCTGCCTCGGTGGGTTGTGCATAAATCAGGGTGTGTAAGTAACAGAATGAAGTTGTCCTGATGATGTTACAGGCTGGGGAGAGCGTGTAGATGTGCTGCAGCTATTCATCCATGACTAATGCAGCTCTCTTCCAAAATGCAGGAAAGGCGAGGCCACGTTTCGGGCAGTTCCTGATGCTTATAAGGATGGAGATGGGGAACCTGGCGGGTTCCTTGTCTTGGAAGCACAAGTTCCTTGAGGAACCTGCCTTGTTGCTAGGCAGATTTGTCCTTACTCCCTGGCCGATTTATCCTCCTGATGTCACGATATCCTCCCTCCTCCTCCTGAGGTCACGACCAGCCACCGCAGGAAAGATGCCACCACAGAGGAGGGAACAGGGCAGATAAGGAACGAGCTCTGCCTGCATAGGGGCGCTCAAAGGCTGGCATCACATCGAGAACAGGCATCATGTACCATGGGCACCCTTAGGGTGGGTTGGGAGCCATAAGGGGCTGCGGGCATCTTGTCGTGTCCCCCCTGCCTCCCTCTCTGACGTCATGATGCGGTTAGGTGACGTCAGAGGACGCGGTCCTTCTGAGGGGATGGAGGGATGTGTCCCCGTCTCCATAGCAACCGCGACGCCTCCGCCGTGCCCGTCTCCATGTGACCGCGCTCCCTCACGTGATGTTTGGCTGCCGCCGAGCTGCTTCCGGGTCGATGCGGGACGCGGCCGGCCGGGCCTGGGTGAGCGGGGCCGGGGGTGCTGGAGGGGGGGAACCGGGGCTGCCACCGGGCTCCCCCCGCCCGGCCCCTCTCAGGGCGGTGGGGACCGCTCAACATCCGTGTCCGAGGCGGCCGGGCCGGCCCAGCGGCTCTCGGGGGCTCGGGGATGGGGACCCCCGGGGTGCGGGCCCACAGAGGGGCTGCACGGCGAGTGGTGCGTGGAGCTTGTGTCTGCAGCAGCCCCCAAGGGGGGTGCTGGCTCAGTGGTGGCGTGTCGGAGGGTGGTGTGTGGTTTGGGTGGCTCAGGGGGTCGGTGGCTGCTGACAGCTTTGTCATCTGGCGGTGGCATTGGCGTGCCAAAGTGTAGCTTAAGAAAATGTTTGTGGTTCAAAGTTGTGGCTTGTAAATGTCATTAGGGTGGGTTTTTTCACTGTGAATTGCTTGCATAGTGTAGCTGAAAACACAATTTTTTGCCTCTTTTCTGATGTTAAGGTGACTTTCTCATTTGGGGTTTCCAGCTGATGGTTGCTCAGCAGATAAAGGGGAATGGAGTTGATAAATACCCTGATACTGTTCATCTATCTATCTGTCAAGATCACTTCATATATAATTCCCCTGAATCATGTCTTAGGAGAAGGATGCAGCAGCTTCTCGTAGACAGATGTTGGTTCTGTGGCATCTATTCCTTACGCTTTGCTTTCCATGTGTCCAAACATGTCAGAGTGTGTTTGGTGCGTGGCTGGTCAGGACGTGCTCTGTGGGCATTCGAGTGGCACTGGGGTTCATTGGAATGGTGTTAGTGATGTAATTCTCCTGGAGGGTCTCTTGTTCTCCTCTTAGGCTTTTATAGCACGGGGATGGAGACGTTTTTCATGTCATTTCTGCTGTTCTCCTGTCACTTCACTCATCGGCTGACTTAAGCTGCCGTGGATCTTAAGTCAGGCTCGTGCTCTTTGTAGACACTTGCCATGTTGTATGTCACTGGAGCCACAGCCTTCCGGCAGCGCATTTAAACACGGACAACAAAAACTACTCCTTGACACCTTTCAAAGACTCGAGCGCTGCTTTTGCAGCGTACGTTTGTCATTTAGAAACCACAAAGTTATTTCGGGATATGAGTCGTGCCTTCTGCAGTCAGCAGGAAAGCACTCGGAAATGGGCACCTTGCAAATCGCCCCGTCCTGCCCTTGGACAGACAACATGCACTTGAAATGTGTCATGCTTTCTTTGTATACTCTGGTAATCCGTGCTCTCGAGCAATTGTTGTGATTCAGAGGAGCCACGTGCGTGACAGATGATTACAGTGAATGTGAAATGTGAAGGGAAGTGGGAAAGGTGACTGCCCCCACTGCCTGACAGCTTTGTCATCTGGCAATGGCATTGGCATGCAAAAGTATAGCTTGAGAAAGAAAATGTTTGTGATTCAAGGTTGTTGCATGTAAATGTCATTAGGGTGGTTTTTTCACTATGGATTGCTCTCAGAGTGTAGCTGAAAACACAATCTTTTGCCTCTTTTCTGATGTAAAGGTGACTTTCTCAGTTGGGATTTCCAGCTGATGTTTGCTCAGCAGATAAAGGGGAATGGAGTTGATGAAAAAAGCAATGTGAAGGACAAACGGCTTTATGCATGGGGGAGTTCCAGAATTTCCAGACCAGGATGTCTGAATGTGCATTTAGAGAGCAGTGTCTGTCTGTCCTGCAGTACTGAGCTCCAAAACCTCTCTGAAATGAGGCCTTTCAGCCTAAAGCCTTGGCTGTCAATGCAGACTGTTCCTGTAGCATGCGGAATGATGTGGCATAAAACTAAATGCCTTGTTCCTAACACAAACTTCCATTTGAGGATTTGGTTTTCATTCTAGATAGAGAGTACAAGAAGTTAAGTTTGAGATATGAATCAGCCAAGTTGAGGGCTGAAAAAGGTGTGGTGTTTTGTTGGGTTTTTTTAAGTAAGACCTATACTTTAAGTCCCTCTTAATGACATGTAAACTTTTTATTTAATACAACAATTATAACGGGCTTCAGTCAGCTTGCTTCATGTTTTACTGAAGTCCTTTGTGATAGAAGTGTCTTAGTCTGTTTATGAAGAAGTAGAGTTTGTTAAACAGCTGATTCACAGCAAAGGGAACCTGAACCTTAGTTAAATCACTTTTGCTCAGGATTTGATATCTATCCTTGCCTGTAATAAATCTAAAGGAAAGTTTATGGCAGCAGGCAGGAACTTTAATTAGGTATTGGTTAGCAACATGGCTTTCAACCTGCATGTGGCCCCACCACGAACTCAGAAGTAAGGATTCCCACCAGGAGTACCGGAGGTGCAGGTTTAGGTGCAGAATGTGCGTATCTGTGTGAGCTGGGTTTTGCTAGCATACTAGAACTGTAATTATTGCAGTTCTTAGTGAAAATGCTGCTCCATGACTAATGGTACCCTGTAGGAAATCTGCAGTTGGATCCGTGCCTTGTGTTAGAACCCGTGGATGTGGATCTCTCCTTCGTGGCCATGGCTGGTAGCAGGCCCTGCTTTGGCCTACACAACCTCCGTGAAGCCTGGGAGCAATGTGGTGCCCTTTTTTTATGCATGTATCAAGCTAAATTCCTTTATTATCCAGAAAACTATAAAATGTCAAGTTCAGACCATGTGCAGGAAAGTAGGACAGATAAGCTTAGTTTCACCTAGGGTACAGCAGAATGCCGACCAGCACGGTATCTTTGTGCCAAATATACTTCCAGCTGACACTTGGTATCTTTCTAGGCAGGTCAGCAGCCCGCAGTGTGGTGAGTCCTTTTTCCTGTGCTGTCTGTTCTGTGGCAGGCGTAGATATGAAGGGCATTTTTATCTTCCAGATACATTAAGCAGCTGCAAAATTGAATTGGCAAAACTGGCTTTTTGGACTGGCCAAATGATGTGCTCATATGTGCTTGAGAGTGTTGCGTGACACAGCAATTGGGATCTAATTAGAAGAACAGGTTTGCAAGCAGGATGGAAGATGTGTAGTTCATTGCTAATGTCAGAGAAGAAATGATGATGCTTCTTTTGAGGCAAAACTTGCTTTGAATGAGCCACTGTCAGGGAAGGTGAGAGCACTGAGGTATCCTGATTAAGCTTACTATCAAACTCAAGTATTTCCATGACACCCATTGAGCCAGCTGATCTAAGTCTTGCTAGCAGAGGATGTTAGGCTGATATTGCAAAAGCAAACCATAACCTGCTTTGCAGAGTGTTTCTTTATAAACAGAGAGCTGTGGATCCTTTGTCCTTTTCTTTTTTTCTCCATCCAAAAAGCTGATCCTAACTGAAAGTCCTGAGTTAAAGAAAAGGGGAGTTACAGGGCGAACACACCTGTTTGAGCAATAAACAGCTTCTTGCTCTTTCCCCTCCTTGCTGCCCTGGAAACATGCTTGAAAATACCTGTGAGTAACTCACAGTCCTCTTGGGAGGTACAGAAATCCTGTTTTGCAGCCCGGGGCACCTTGGCAATTGGCCTGTAAGAACATGTGGGACAAGGAGGTCTCATACTTGGCTTGTTGGGATATGACTGAAAGCACATTTGTGTAGCTCAGGCCCTCTGTTCGGTTTTGGTTTCTTTTCAGGTAGTAATGTTTTACTGTAATTCTGGATTGGAAATAGGACCTATTAGACTCATCTGTAGTTCAGAAGTCAAACCTATGACCCATCTGGTCTCTTTTTGTCCTGTGTTCCCAAGGACCGCTACTGGAGATGATTATTAGTCGCTGACTGTTTATGTGCTCTGTTTTTTTCGGTGCTAACCAGAAGTCCAAGAAGAGAGCATGGACCAGCCCAGCGGAAGGAGTTTCATGCAAGTTCTTTGTGAGAAATACAGCCCTGAGAACTTCCCATATCGTCGTGGACCTGGTATGGGGGTGCATGTCCCAGCAACTCCCCAGGGCTCCCCTATGAAAGGTAGGCTTGTGGTCTTCCTGAGCGTCTGTGGGGTTCTGGGTGCAATCAGTTTCTTGGTTGTTCTTAGGTTGAAAGAAGAATTGTTCTGAATTAACCAGAAGAAGAAACATCACGATGTATTATAATGTGTTCCTTAGTGAAGAGCTGAAAGACTGGAATCTAACAAAGACAGAAAGTTGATCTAGTGACTAAACCAGTTGGTGTAAAAAGTAAGTTTCCCTACAGCATGACAGAATCGGACTCTGTCTATGAAAGATAGAAATAAGGCCCCTTGCAGTGCTGACTTTTGAGGGCTCAGCAGTCCCTGGAGTTCATTACCTTCAGACTAGTGATGCCAGCTATTTTATTATTAGCTGCAACTGTGGGTATTTTGGCAGAGATCACTTAAACACATAACACTTGATCTGAATTTGAGGTCGGTGCCACATGCTAGTGGAACTGCCTCTTCTTTGTGTAACCGCTTGCCCCATCTCGATCTCTAAGAGTAGTTTAAATTCCGTCAGGTCAATTTGTATCATAGCCAGCCCCAAAGGGGAAAAGAGCCACGGAAGTCAGCTGGATGAAGTTCACAGTTACTGGGTTTGACAGGGGAGAAAAAAGGGCCTGAGTTCAGCTGAGGATAAAACGAACAGCGTGTAGCTCAAAATTAACATGAACAGGAAATTGGCCTGATGGACTATTCAGTCAGTGCCCTCTCTCCGGTGTGTGAGCACCCACTTAACTGAGCCATTTAGATGCTGGGAAAAGGGCATGTTTGGAAGTCTAAAATGTGACTGAGATGTGACTTGCAAGCGTATCATAACTAATTCCCAAAGTACAACACTATCCTTTAAAGAAGCCGAATGCTAATATACAAGTTTGCAGGAAACATGCAAACTCTGATCACACCAGATAATTGCCTGCTGCTAGAATTGCTTTCTAGTTGTGTAACTATCAAGTATGAGGGAGAGAGAAAAAGAGCCACCTTTTAAGGAAAAACCTTGCTGTTAAATTTTGATGCTCCACAGAGGTGGGAGAGCCATATTATATGCAAAAGAGTGTAAGACCAATGGCTTGCCTTGCCTAAATGTGGATTTCTTGTGTTGAAGTGGTTTCCTGTTACAAATCTACAGCTTTAAACTTTGTCAGGTTTTGGCCTTACCAAATGAGGTTGTGATTGTGATCCAAGTCCTTGCCTGCGAAATAGCTGCCAGAACATTTACCTGCATGAGCAGGAACTAGAGCAAAACAGAAATGTTGAAGGCAGAGCAGAGACATAAGATTTTCCAGGCTGTAAGAACGTTGAATGTATTACATTGTTGAAAAGGGAAAGCTTAGAAAAGAAATGTTAAAATACATCCTTGCTGTTAGTAACCACAAGTGGGCTAAGTACTAGAGCATAAGGGAGTCTGACTGTGCAACTAACAGTCCACCTAGTCCTGTATCCTATCTGCAGTAGCAGATGCCTGGGGAAGAGCATAAGTTCTGGCAAGAACTGATATGAGCCATCCTGCAAACTATGGAAGACTGGCCCATCCTTGCTGCCATGTGAACAGAAATACATGTGGTAACTGAAGAGCACTGATACTGAGTGGTACTACATGTTTAGACAAAAGAAGACTTCCTGATTGTTGTTGGTCACTTGTTATAAAAATCCATGTTTATCCTGAGATCCTTAAATATGTGCAAATTGTGGCATTACTGGTAGAGCTTTTCTCTTGCTGAATGTCCTGTTTGTGCTTGTTGTTACCTTCTAAAAGCAAGCAATGCCATGGTGACCGGAGGGCATCTTTTCCCCTGTTTCAGATCGCCTCAACCTTCCGAGCGTGCTAGTGCTGAACAGCTGTGGCATAACGTGTGCAGGGGATGAGAATGAAATCGCTGCCTTCTGTGCTCATGTGTCTGAGCTAGATCTTTCTGACAATAAACTGGAAGACTGGCATGAGGTAAAATGGTTACATGTGCATCTTTCTGAGTAACTTTGAGAGCTATTACTATGACTGCAAATGCAGGTTAGAAGAGTGCTTTGTTCATTTAAATGAGAGGGATTTCCATTTTCTCTGGCTTCTTTCTCATCTTTGAAGCTGATGCTTATTTACTTTGACGTTGACTAAGCAATGCATGTGATGAATTTAATCCATTTGGGCACTTCAATCCATTTACCTCGTGACTTACAATCTTGGCCTGGGTGTGACAAATACATGTACACATATATATCTTCATCATGCAAAGCACTTGTACTGGCATTTCTAATGTCAGGAGGTCAATGAGCAGTGCAGTTTTTAACAGAGCAAGAACAAGGTCCGAGTAATGGCAGCTGATTCCCAGCTTTGCTACCAATTCTGTATTGATTCTCTCTCCTCTTTCGTTTCCCTGTCTGCAAACCAGGATATTTCTGAGGACTCACTGATTAATGCTAAATGCTATTGTAAAATCCTCTGAAGTGCTTGGGTGAAATATGCTAGATGAATGCAGTGTAATATGAGTAAACCAGTTGCAGTGTGTTCAGGCATTGTTAACAGTTCCTCACCGGCTTATGCTCTGCTTTTATGTTAGTGATTATTGTTGGAAATACATGGAAAAGAGCAGGATCTGCAAGATAATAATTTTAATGTGTTTCTTCTTTACGTGCATCAAACTTCTATGCCTTTAAACAGGTAGTGAACTCAGTGTTTGCAGAAGCATCCCAGCTCTGGCACAGGGGTTGAAAAGCCAGAAGCAGGATAGGTTTCCCTGTTCCTGTTATTTCCTTGTTAGCCTAGAAGGTATTAGCGAGTAGGAGAGAGACGTTAGGCTTGTCTGTTGGGATTAGAGCCAGGGAAGATGGTTTTTAATGAGGGGTATATCTGCTAAGAGCTGGGATGGTGTCTCCTGACTTGTCTTAATTCTGAGGCAGACTAACTACCTCCAGCATCACGTACGCAACACTTGATTTCAACCTCTGCATGAGAAAACTGCCCTTTGCTAGCAACTGGGTCCTGTTATTGACCTGTGTATGTCATAGTCTGCCCCATCTCCTCCCATCCAAATGGGATTGATTGCAAGAAAGCTGCTGTTTTCAGAATGATGGAGTAAGAAATTCATTGTATGTGTACAGAAGTGAGCTTCTGTCTTTTAGGTTGGGCAAAATGGAGGGGTCTGTGGCTAGTGGGAAGCAAGTTGAGCAAGTGATCGGAGTGTTGGTCATAAACCCAAGAGATGTGCCTATTCCCTTCCTGCTAAAAGAGGGGTCCAGTATGCTGGCTCCTGTAGCGTGCTGCTGCTTAATCTTGGTGTTGAGGTGGATTTTACGACCTCTCACAAGAGACCGGCTTTCTCTTATCAAGCTGCTTGGAGAGTGTAATTAAATGAACTGTTGAGGTGAATGAGCAATTAACCAATCGATTTAGATCAGTGAATAGCTGGAGTATGAATTACAGGTGGTAGTGATCCAGAAGCCTTATTTCTTTCCCCCCATATAATTTCTTTGGCTTGTGGTGATTCCGAAGGCCCCGCTTTTAGGAGACGGGATATTATTGCATGAGGTTTGATTACTGCCTGAAACACATTTCTTTCTCTTTTTCCCTCCCCACTTAGGTCAGTAAAATTGTGTCCAACGTTCCCCACTTGGAGTTTCTAAACTTGAGTTCCAACCCTCTCAGTTTGTCCGTTTTAGAGAGAAGGTGTGCTGGCTCCTTCGCTGGTGTCCGCAAACTTGTGCTCAACAACAGCAAAGCTTCCTGGGAGACAGTCCACACAATCCTGCAGGAATTGCCAGAGTAAGCGTGGGGAGTTGGGCATAGAAAGGGGTCCTTTCTGCACGCAGGTCAAATCACATGGTGAGGGATGAGAGGAGTGTGAGGATATAAACATGATAACTAAGGAAAAAGGGATTTTTTTTCTTTGGGAGCTTAGGAACCAGCCAGGTAAATACTTTACATTGTCCTAAAAGCTGAACTTCTGTGGCATTGCAAAGCCTTGAGCTTCTTGTCCAAATCTGAATACCAGAGAGGGATAATGACCCAACAATGTAGGAGGTGACATGCTTTCCTCTGAGTCACTGCAGAATGAATGGTGCAGTGCATACCTGTACTAATAGCTTTTGAATGAGATGTAAGTCTGAGGATCTGGCCCTTTGTCAAGTAATATTTCATCATGCTTTTCTGTGCAAAAGTGTTGATTTGTGTGGCTTGGCTACAGTCCACCTTGGCAAAGGCATTGTGCTTCTGCAGATGTCCTCAGTGGCTTCGATTTGATAACAGATCCCTCTTTATATGGCTTTGTGAGCAGAGATGATGACAGCGGTATAACCTGCATGGTCAATGTTCACTTCGCTGGGATTAGGAGAGCTGGTTTAGTTGGCTGAAAACTTAGTGGGACCTGGTTTTATTTTAATGGGGATCTTTGTCAAAACCAGTGATGGGGGGGGAAAAACATCACCCGTGTTGTATAAAAACACCTTTCTAAATTAAGTGGTGAGCATTGAGAGCAGGTACCAATCACCACTGGAGCTGGGTTGGTGGCTTGGTGGGCACGAATGTGGGACACCACCCAGAGCAGTGTGTTACACGATTAGTACTGGGGGCTAGGGGAATGCTTGGAGGTGGTTTTCATCTGTGGAGGAAGCTTATAAATGGAAGCAGAGATGTAGTCCAAGTGCTCCATTCGGAGTGCTCAAAGGTCTTCTCTACACCAACTTCTGAAATCACATAAGAGCTGTTGTAGAAAGTCATGTTAAAATCACATGTGCTTGTCCTTGTACCTGAGATCTCGATGCATGTTGAGATGGTGATCTGATCTTTCTTCCCCTGTGCAGCTTGGAGGAGCTTTTTCTGTGCCTTAATGACTATGAAACAGTGTCTTGTTCTCCAGTTTGCTGTCAGTCTCTCAAATTGCTCCACATAACTGACAATAATCTTCAAGACTGGACTGAAATTCGAAAACTGGGCATTATGTTTCCATCACTGGACACACTTATCCTGGCTAACAACAACCTCACGACCATTGAAGAGTCAGAGGATTCCCTAGCAAGGCTGTTCCCCAACCTGCGATCCATCAATTTGCACAAGTCAGGTGAGAGCCTGGAAGCACTACGCTTTTTGTTCTCTGCGTAAGTGGCAGCAGCTGATTTGAGTCTCTTGTCCTCAGTAGGTGCAAAACCACCCTTGCTTTGTGCTCTTTGAAACTTTGGCCTCGAGGTGGTTGCTTCTCAGGCTGTGTTGGCACGCAGTAGCCTGCAGTCAGCACTGCTTCCTGCAAAGTATGAGAGAGGGCAGGTGAAGGCCGAAGTGCTGAGCAAGAGTCTGAACCATTGGGATAGTTCTGTTGCTGTAGTAGAGATGAAAATGCCCAGTGACCTCTGAGAAGTCTGTCCTGCTTCTCTGCAGAATCGAAAAGCTGTTGATAAATGTAATCCCAACAGACCTAGCATGGTGAAGTCCAGTTTTCTAATGGTGCTAATGCAGGGCTGCGCAAGCAGATGTGCTAAAGTGTCCTGACTGGAAGAATGTAGCATTAGGAGAGGAAAACAGGCAAGAAATCAACTTGCCTGTCTCTGTGGGCTTCACCTGCTGCTTTTTGAGGTTAGTCGTTATCTAAAAGATGAGTCAGAGGAGCATGGACCAGCAGTTACTCAAAATGAGCTACCACAGGTTTTTTACATTAGTAGTTTCCCCTCTGTTTCCTGTCCCTGCCTCAGATGCTCCTGGCTGGAGAAGGATAAATGTCTGGCTGTGGAGGGGATGAAAGCATCCCATTTGCCTTTAATCCCTGTTTTATTCTGGGTAAAAATGAGCGTCTGTGTAGGTATGTGGCATGTGAGGGCTGAACATTCACCAGCAGAAGCTGTCTATCATGTGTGCTCAGTTATTAGAAGCTCACAAGTTATACTTGAGGCTGCTTTTACATTTCAGCCCCAGAGAATTTCCAGCCAACGCTCCAGAAAGAGAAGCAGCATTTGGCATGTCAGGAAGAACACCCCATGCTCAGGGAGCAGGAGCTGCAGGGCAGCTCCTTGTGAGTGCTTGTGAGCTGCCATGTATGCCAGAAGTTCTTCTGCAGGAGTACTTAATGCATCGTAATCTTCTGTTCTTTACAGCTTTATATGCTGTGCAAGTGATAGTTAAGTGTTAGCCAAGGTAGAAGGTAATTTATTAACATGCTCTGCAACGTAAGCATCAAGGAATCCATATAATAAAAGCTTAAAGCTAACTAGGAGAAGAAAAGCCTGTTAAGCTGGATTTGAAAGCACTGTCTCACAGAGAGGCAAGTGCTCCTGTGGTAAGTAGTTTTGCAATTTGGATGCCAGGTGTTCAAGAACTCTGGATTCTGTATTGCATTTTGATGTTTTGGGAGCTGAAAGTCAAATAGAAATCCCAAGGAGCATCTTAAACACTTGGCAGAGGTGGTTTGAGTGCTATGGGGAAAGGAAACTCTCTCTGCCTGCCATGATACTCAGGAGTTTTGTTTCTGCTCTATAAAGAGCCCCTTCTTCTGAATTGAGGCTGTGACACATGGTTTTGGCTTGCAACTGGCATTTCCTTAGCTCAAATGAGACCCTGATTTTATTGAAACCAATAATTTTTCTGGTTTTTTCTCATTTTCTGTACTGTGTGGGTGAAGCTGTTGGATGTTGTTCAGAGAAACCAGTCTTCTAACTCACATTGCCAGTGTAAGCTTTTGGAACAGTCATCAGAAAAGCATCGCAGAAGATGTTTCTGCAGTCACAGCAAGGGGAAGAGAAGATGAGAAGTGTTGATCTCAGCACATAATGAGGGCTGAACTGCTGCTCAATCCTATTTTATTTTACCCTCTCTGCCTGCTTTGTTATCCCAAATGTCAGGTCTTCAGGGGACTGAAATTGAGTTAAAGTCTTTTTCATTAAATGGCTGGATGGCTTCTGGGACTGTTTTACTGTTGGGTCAGGAATGGAAATGGGACTCAAGGTGGTCATGTGTGCGAGGTAAAGCTATTTGATGGCTATTTAGTGATGTCTAGAATGACCAAAGTCCTGACAACTTTAATACTACGTAAGGCAGCATCTCTTTATAGATGCAGCCGTCACAACTGATGCTAGTCTGTTGTCAGCAGCGAGGCCAAAGACTCCATGAAACTAAGCTCCTTAATCAGCCGTGGAGATCATCCTTCTAGACTTCCAAACCATCATGAGTGAATTGAAACTGTTTTGTCTTCTAGCAAATGAAAGAGACTTTTTGCAGTGCATCATGATCAAAAAGCTGACTTCTCCCACAAACAGCAGCTGACGCTCGCCTGTCATGTATATTCTTTGGCTTTGTCTTGTTATCTTGGATACACGATGTATTATCTGTGTTTGTTTAAGCAAGTCTTTTCTTCTGAGCAGGTCTGCATTGCTGGGAAGACATTGACAAGTTAAATTCTTTTCCCAAGCTCGAGGAAGTGAAATTGCTAGGAATCCCTTTGCTGCAGTCCTACACCACTGAGGAACGCAGGAAGCTGCTAATAGCCAGGTCTGTTCCTTGTTCATTCTGCTCATTAGAAGAGTTCCATGGCAGTGAATGGCTGGGAGTGAGTAATTGGAGGAAGAGGCTGTTAGGAGACAGGGTTTGGTATGAATCCACCTCTTGGGAAGATTTGAGCTTTGTTTTTTTGTTGTCGTGTTGGAAAATGGGAGTAGTGGCAATGTTAAGTCTTATTTCTCTGCTTCTCAGTGAATTTTGAGCCTGATACGTACCCGTGCACACGATGCACATACGTGGTGAAGTGAAAATGCCTTGATTTGAGTGTGGTGGTGACTGTCTTGTCAGTCACCCTGTGGGTTTCTCTTCCTGCTGCATGCAGGTTGCCATCTATCGTCAAGCTTAATGGAAGCATCGTTGCCGATGGGGAGCGAGAGGACTCGGAGCGATTCTTCATCCGATATTACATGGAATTCCCAGAGGAGGAAGTCCCATTCAGGTACGCATTCTTTGTCATGGAGTGGAGAGCAGGGGCAGAAGGGCAGCAAGGCAAAAGGCGAGGTGACAGAACAGAGGATGTTACATCAGGTTAGCTGTTCCATGAAAAAGCCATCCTTCGCCTTCCTCCTGTCTTGCCTTCCTCAACCTGTTTTAGTTAGTGTCGTTATATTAGAATGTTGTCTGATGACTTGTAGAATCACTTCTGAGTCAATTTTAGCCTTAAAGTGTCTGTGTCAAGTGCCATTAAACAACATGACTGTTCAGTTCACGATCTTCATTGCTTCCTGGCCTCCCTGACGGCTAGCTTCATAACCCACCTCTGTTTGGGAGTCCCCACAAGCCAGTACAGACCGTGTTCTCTGGTGCCAGGCCGGGGCGTCTAATTCTCTTGACCATCTGGTGTGTGGAATGTGACTGGTGATGGGAAGCTGTCCCCTCACTTTCAGGCCCACAAATCGCAAATCTGATGGTTTTTCTTTGCCAAAAAAGTATGCCCAATGATCCGTTTATCTTGGTAAACTAATGAACTTTGACAGATGCTGTTCAGTTGGTATCTTCTCTGTGCCAGCATCTACTTACTGCTTCTTAATGGGCTGCGGAAGGATCATGGAACATCAAGCCACTGCATTTACGTGCCTTTTTGCCCTGGAATCCTCATGTGCTTTACAGACAACAAAGCTTCAGAGCTTGCTCTTTACAGAAAGAAAGTAGGACAAGAGTGTGTGTGTTTCCATAGGGGACAGGCAGAGGTAGGGACAAACTGAGGTAGAGAAGGTCCAAGGTATGGCTTGGTATGGATGACAAAGGTGCAAATGGAATCTGGTTGGTGTTTACATTGGCTGGCCAGTGTTTCCTCCAGCTTGACTCTTGTCTTTTGAAAGCACTGTGTATGCGACCTGCCAATACAATAAGGGCAAGGGAAGGCTGGAATGGGGAATGAGGGCATGGCATTCTGTATGAATACTAATAGGTCCAGCGATTACTGTATTTGTTGAAGGCATAGTGGGGTCACTTCAGAGGCAAGTGGTACTAATGTAGTCAGGGAAGCAAGACAGCTGGTGATCCCTCTGGTGCCTTTCTCTGAGGACAAGTCCTGCTTGCAATTTTAAAAGTCCTTGAAGCAGAAAAATGGCAAGAAATATTGGCAGGAATTGCAGCAGAGGCGGAGAATGCAGGGGAGAGGAATGGGGGACAGGGGCCGCGAGCTCATGGTGCTGCTCCCGAAATGGATTATTTTCCGTAACATTTGATTTCTCCCAAAACTGTTTTGTGTCTCTGTGTCTGTGGCTCTAGAAGAGGAGAATAACGATATATTCAGCTGCAGACTGAGAGGGGAACTAAGGTACGAGTAGCCCTTTGATCCTGGTGGAACGCGTGTGCAGCCCCGAGCTCGGCAGGAAGGGTTTGTGCACAAAAGGGAAACTAAATGAACCGATGCCAGGCTCTGAATCTTTTCATGCTGGGCTTGTGTCTCTGGGTATTGTGGTGACAGGTCCCTTGCGTGTCCAGGACCCATATGTTGTTAAGGACACAGTGGGGTTTAGCTCGATGATACTGTTAGGACATGGACTTTGGGAGCAGGCTCTGTGCACACAGTACTACACACAACTGGGGTTGGTTTCCAGATGGGAGCTCATGTAAGAAATAACTTAATATCTCACCCCATCCAAAAAAGCTGGATATGACCAACATGTAGCTTTATGCTATTTCGCTAAGATACAGGAGAATTACCTCCCCCTTTGATTTCTTAACCTTTAAACACTGTTACTGCCCTTTTCTTGGTCAATGGGCTCTTTGTCTGAATCCCTTCATCTGTGAAGCATTTCCAAGGGACTTATGCACCTGCTAAAGAGGGTTGTTCTGTTCTGGAGGAGTTGTGTGCCACTACAGACTATTTTCTAACAAGGCTGCAGATGGCTGAGAGTGTCCCTAGTGCCTAGGGCTGGTTTTCAGTTCCTGGACCCATGCAGCAGCCCTTGTAGGAAGGGAAACCTGGCATTCGCTGCAGTGATTCTGTGTGTATTTATTGCTAAAGCTTCCTCTTATTTGTTCCCAAATCTGGTGTGGTCGCTCTGAAGGTGATTCATAATTAGAATCTAGTCAGGACACATGCATGTTCTTGCTGGGGTATGGCATCTGCATTGCAGTGCTGCCTCAAGCAGAGGAAGGAGACACACTTGGGCATGGAAACCTCACGAGTGTAAGCAGCCCCCCTCAAGACTGTCGAGGTGCAGCATGCGATAAGTGAACAGCACACAGCAAACCCCTCTGCTTGCATTGCCTGTCTTCATGGGCTGCAGCTCAAAGGGATCAGAAAGGAGGGAAATGGAAAGAATAGTATCTCTCTTTCTCTCTGGATGTTGTGGGTTAGAAAGGAACGCTGAGTGTACAGTCCAATATTGGCTGTCTTCTTGATTGACATCTTTGTGTCTGTGGGTTTTTAATGAGTCCTCCGCTTGTCTGGTCTGCTGTTTATCTGCAGAGTATCAGAGACACTTTCAGCCACGCTCAGTTCTTCAGCATCCTCTGCTCTAGCAGCCAGCGACTGCCAGCCTGCAAGGGGTGATTATGAAAGTCTCCAGGGTGCCTATTATCGGGGTACAAAAGAACCATATGAGCAGTGTGCCTTCATTCTTACTAATTTGAGGGAAGCCAGTCATTCAGGCTCCTAAGTTTGTTTGCAGGCTGCAGCTAGTGTACAAGGAGCAGGCTGCAAAGCTTGTTCTGCCTTTCCTCATCATGAGAAAATTGAAGACAACATCGCCTGACCCTCTGCATACTTACAGCATGCATTTGGGTAATCCTAGCCCACTCATGGTACTTCTCTCTGTCAGCAGGCTTGAAATTTGTCCCCCTCTTTATACTCTTCCCACCATCAGCCCTCTTCACTGCAGTTTCCCCAGCGCATGCACTGCTTCTAGTTGGCATGTAAGAAATGCTTGCTGGTCTGCAGCATGTGGAGATGGTGAGAGCTGAAGGGATAACCCAAAGTGGTCCAAGAGCCTGAGGCAGCAAAGGGCAGGTTTGCTCTTTGCCCCTCTCCTGTCAGGCATTGCTGCTGACCACATCCTTCCAGAGGTGTCGGAAACTGTGCTGCAAAGATCTCCTCTCCGCTGGCGACACGTTGGCTAGCACTTGCTCTTACTGCAGGCAGTAGCCCAGTGGGTAAAATATGGGGAGTGTGTTGTCTCCTTTCAGCACTAATGGTTTTTCCAAAGCAATAGGCCTGATCCTATCATTGCCCAGGTGACTGTGAGAGCAGGGCACCAGCCTGCCTTTGGGCGCTCTGCCCTGGTGAAGGCTCGTTTTGTCTGTGAGACTGGGGAAATCCTAGTGCGTTGTGGCCCTTACCTCATTTCCCGGCAGACAGAGGGCCTGCTGTTCTCCAGGAACATTCCTGCCTTCAGCAGGACTCCCTGGGGTCACCCAGCCTGCCAGGTCCCATCATCTCTCACCAGGGGCCGTGACACAGCACCGATCGCATTCAGCTCAGGCTCGGATTGGGAACAAAAAGAGCTTTCAGGAGGCCCCCTGAAACGTTACCTTTCTCAGCAGCTCTTGGTCTTTGTCATTTCAATCACATTGTGTTTTGTGTGGCCAATTTCGCCTCTTTCCCAGCCAGGCAGGGGAGATGCAGACTTGGAGTGATACCTGCTGAAGGGAGTGGGAGGGTGAGATGGGCTTTCCATTGCAGGAGATGGCTTCCCAGGATGGGCCTTGCAAGGAACAGTCAGAGAACTTGGCTCCGAGGAGAAAGGAATGTATGGCTTTGCTAGGAAAATTCAGTTGGAAAGAAGTCCCTTGTTTGTTTTCAGCTTCCAATCCATGTGGCAGCTTGCCTTGATTCAGTGACCTTGGTGATGCCATGCTCAGTGGAGAGAAAGGGAGACTTGTATGGAGAGAGGGATGCACTTATGCTTTGAATGCTACCTCAGCGATATTCTTGACTCATAAGAGCCTCATCCATCCTTCCCACCTTGACTGAAGTGCCAGTTAAACTGCAAGATGTTTCAGAAGAGCCATATGCCAGCTATGGAGGATGAGGACAGCTCGTTTCTGTCTGGGTTCTGCTTTTAGCTCTCATCAGAGTTCTGGGCTTTAAACGAATCACACCCTGGGATCTGTGCTCGCCCTCTTGTCATCCGCTCACTGTACTTTCCGTGCCAAGGTTTGCAACCTAATAGCATCTTTGCATCAAATGGCAGCTCAAGTGAGGTAGAATCATAATGTCAAACAGAAACTGACTTGTGAAACCGTATGAGCAGCTCTGCTGTAACTCTGGACACGTTTAATTTTACAGGTATCACGAGCTGGTCACGAAGTATGGGAAGCTGGAGCCCTTGGCGGTGGTGGACCTTCGGCCACAGAGCAGCGTGAAGGTGGAGGTTCACTTCCAGGATAAGGTGGAAGAGATGTCGATCCGTCTGGATCAGACTGTGGCAGAATTGAAGAAGCACTTAAAAACTGTTGTGCAGTTGTCGACAAGCAACATGCTGCTCTTCTACTTGGACCAGGAAGCTCCCTTTGGTCCCGAGGAGATGAAATACAGCTCGCGAGCACTGCATTCCTACGGCATTCGGGATGGAGATAAAATTTACGTGGAGCCCAGAATGAAATAGCCTCTTTTGACCTTGTGGGTGCACGCACGTGCACACCCATACCCCCCCACACCCACACACATGCATTAAGGAGTTTTGGCAAGGTTTTTGTTTCGGTTGGTTGGTTGAGGTTTGGTTGTGTTGCTGTAGCAGGTGATTTCTTAGCCCGGAGGAAGTGCCCTGATCTGAGAACCATGCCTGCCATCCACTGCAGGTGACCTTGAGGTGACAGTTGACTTCAGTGCGTGTGTTTCAGTGTGTGCAATACCTTGATGTTTCCTTTGATGCTCCGGTATACTCGTGATTTGGCATGAATGGTCACTTGTTCAAGCTATAAAGGGTGCTAGGGTCCATAAGGGAGACGGTAGCTCGGTGCAGAATTTGACCTCTTGTTTTCTTTGTCTAAATTGGTAGGGTTTGGGCTCCACCAGAGCACCCTTTGGCCTAGCTATCCAACTGTGGCTCGAGCTTGCTCAAGTATTTGTTTGCAGCTAGGTGCTGTCTCAACCTTTTGTTACGCTCGAGTTCAGTGACACGATCTAAAACAGTATTCCGCTTGATTCAGAGCTCAGGTACTTAGTGCATCCACTTAATTCCACTGGTTTGGGTTAGATGAGTGCACGAAATGGGGGAAAGAAAGAGACCCTTATTAGAAAGAAACAATTTATTTTCAAAATGCAGGCTTTATATCCACACTGTCCTGATTTGGGGGGGGAGGGGGGGGGGGGGAGAAGAAGTGTTGATTTCTCTCCTGGGAGAGAGTAAGGGTAAAGTTGAAGTTTGTGTTTGTTGCTGTTGCACCAGAAATGAAACCTAGCACTTTCCCCAGGGGCCCCTGGCTGCGGGGTCCCAGCTTAGAGTCTGAACTAGGAGAATGTGTTGGCTCAGATCAGCTTCTAGAAGATGAATAACAAAGCAACTAGACTTCTGTTTATTGTAAAGCAGGTTTTCACTCTCTGTGTTGGCTTCCCCCCTGCACGCACCTCGTAGGCATCGCAGGCTGCTGCTTAAATTAGCCTCCATTTTCTACTGCAGAGCAGATTCCTTTTCTTGTGCAATGAGATCCTCCTTCCTTTATCTCTCTTATGGCCCTTGTTCCTCTGTCCCCCTGACAAGTCGAAGACCTTTCAAATTACCTACTCATAAGCAGCTGCGTACAAGGTTTTGAAGCTGTGCAGTGAGGGCTTTAGTTACACGTGAACTTCTGCCGTGAGTTTTGAAATGCTCCTTTATCCCCATATGCACTTTCTTTCCCATAATGCTTTTGCCCATATCACCGAGCTCCTTTTGTATTCTTGGAGTTGTGTATTCCTCTTCATGTTTTACTTAGATCGTGGGGTGGGGTAGGATGGGGAGGGGAACAAGTATTATCTCATAGTCTTCAGGTTGGGGATGTGGGGACCATTCAGAGGGGAGTAGTTCTGCATCCAGAGTAATGATTAAAAACGGGAGGATTTAAGATAAGGTAATAATTTGTGCCTCGTCCCCCTGCCAAAAATGTCAATTTCCTGGCCCTGTTGAGATGAGCAATAGGAAATGGAGCAAGACTCCCCATAAGTAGCGTAGAGGCTGCGACGCGTACCCGCGGAGCTGTGGTACCCATGAAACAAAAGAGCAGGGAGATGGTGGCAGTGTAACATAAGATGATGCTTTTCTAAGCTAGAGCTTTACTGAAGATGTATTTTCCATTTGGGCAGTGCAAGGCATTTGCTGCCTTATAGCAGAACTCTTAAGCCAACACTTCTGTATGATATATACATACATAGGCATAGGAAAAGTTGTGTTTAATAAGATATTTTGTTATAAAACAAAGTTTTATGAAGATATGGTTGTTTAATATTAGAAGCCTATTTCTCCCCTTGACCTCCAGTTTAAGTAAGTTATCTCTCAGCTGCTGCAGTGTCAGAGGTAAGCGATGGGGATGCAAAAGTGTCTCTGACCTAATTCTATAGAGCAGTCATTACCTATATGGGTATGTTTATGGTATTGTAACTGGTATTAACGAGATGCTGTAACTATTGACCAACATCCTCAGCACAATTGAATGTCTCGGTTTCAGAAAAGGAAGTAAACACCATTAAAGAGTGGAATGGGATGTTAAAGAAGTTCCAAGTATGTCCTTTTAAGTTTGTTCACCCACAGAAGTTTAGCCCGTCCATGGAGGGAACAGTGCTGTCACTGTGCCAGCTCGGAACTGGTAGTACATCGTGCTTTTAGTTATGGTGGACCTGATGGCAGCTGGAAGGTGGAAAAGAGAACACCTACTGGCATACAAGGTGACAAGTGCCATGGAGCTGGCAGGGATTTGGTGCTAAGGCCCAAACCGGTTGCCCTGGTCTGTTCAGGTCAGTAAAAGTCACGGTGTGAATACCACTGCCTTGTCACTTTGTCAGGGGAAGGTTGTTTCTGGATGACGTTCTCAAGCCATTCACATTCTGTGTGGCCAGCAGAGCACTCGTGGGCTGGAAACCAAATATCTTGGGTTGCTTCCTGCAAAGAAAGAGTCATGTCCAAATCCAGGGACAGTTTATGCGTCCAGATGGGTGCCTTTGAAAAGTGGGGCCAAATGGCATGTAAGTGATGTGGCAAAATACCCCAAGTTTGATCACTTTCCTTTAGTAATATCTTCAGGGAAAAGGTCTTGTATGTGTGCCATGTTACTGCTTAAGAGGGGACCGTGTCATTGGGAGAGAGGGAGGCCTCTGAGTGAGAGAGGAGGTTTAGGGCTGAGGGTGGGTGCCAACAATCTGGGACGGTCCTGAGCTGGCAGGAGGCTTGATTTAAATCAGTGCGATGTCCTGAGGGGCTGTGACCTGGTGGTGTTGGCATATACCTGCTTTAGCAAAAGGTCCCTGGGTCTGTCCCGTTCCTTTGAGAACACACAATAGATTTGCAGGCTTCTCTAGCTTTTGTTTCCTTCTATCCGAGGGCTACTTCTGTCAAGAACTGTTCTGTTGTTTGTGCTAGTTCATGCATAGCAGTGGGCAAAGCACCTGGTTCGGAAGGAATTAGGTGACAGCTATATACCAAAGTGTCGCACGGCTCCTTGTGTCGAGAGTAGATGCTGTGCTGTTGTGTTTTTGGATACGTTCCTATTGACTATCCATGTTTTGACCAGATGTTTCAGGCGCGATCGCTTAACTGGCGATGTGATGAATATGCATGGCGCGACGACTGTCCTCTGCTTCCTCGGTGGGATTTGTAACCCCCATTACTGGGAGTTGCACACATTCCGGTGGCAGATAATTGTGTGGCCCGTGGTGGCTCGGAGGAACTGAGCCGAATGGTGCTCGTTGCTTCTGGGGATAGGCTCTTGGTTTGCCCTCGCCTACTCGGGTCTGTAATCTGACGAAGGCGACTTGGCGGCTCTGCCTCCGTCGGTTGCTGTTCTTGCTTGTAAATGAGATTCTGTAGGTTCTGTTCGTGTGTGGAGTTGAAAATGCAAACGAGGTGCTGAAAGCAGCCCAGAGGCTGAAATATGTATTCCTGGCAGCTGTGCCTCCCTCATTTGAATGTGGCACTTCTGTAGGTGGTAGAGAGACGCCTTCCCCAGAGCAGCGTTCGAAGGGCTTTAGCCATCGCGGGCCTTTGCCTCTGTGATTGCTTTTCTGCAGTTACTGGAAACTTCAGATGTAATTTAAACATGAAGGTCTATCCCTGCTCCCTATTAATGATGCATCCATATGTAATTTTAAAGACAAAAGGAAGAACTGTAAGTCCAGCTCGTTTTTTATTCTGGTTTCTCTCACAGGGGATATACTTCCTGCTCCCACAGTTTGCCTTTGGTTTGCTCGCAGACTTAGCAGTGGAATTCAGGCCAAATAGGGAATTGGTTTGGATCAGTTCAATAAACTTATGTAAGTTTTTACACAAAACCAAGTGTCCCAAGTTTTGCACTTCTGTGTTCCTTGAAGCAAAACCTTTCCTTCCCTCTCACCTGTATGTTTAACACACACCTTTGGCAGGCTGAAAGCTGCTGACATCTCTTTGTTCTGCTGACTGTTTGTGCCTCCTGTCTGCTCGGTGAGCTTGGGCAGAGCCACCTCATTGTGCAACGTGTGCTTCTTGAATGGAGAAGTCACGATGTTGGAAGACCTAGTCCTCTTCTGGACTGTATTCCTCCATGGCAGTTGCTCATCTTCACTCCAGGTGATGAAGAAGGCTTGAGCTTGCTCTCTCTTACCTGCTCCATGTCCTGGGTGGAACTGGCCTTAGGGTTAAAACAAGCTTCACCCTCAAGAAAAGGTTTATGGGTGCTGATGGGGAGGGCAGCATGGCCCACTAAAGCAGGGGTCATCAGCTAAGCCCATGCTGGCCTGCACCAGCAGACCCTGGGGATTCTGGATGGGATGCAGTCTTCCCTGGATTGGGCCGTGTCCCTCGGAATGGGAATGCAACAAGGCTCTTCCTGCAGTTGTTCTGCCAAGGTCAAGCAGCCAGAGATCCCCTTATCTTTTAATGCTGAGTTTTCCTTGAGGTTGGGCAGAGGAAGGAGGTTTTCTGGTAAAAGGATGAAATAAGAGAGAAAGCAGTTGTTTGCTCAGCTCTGATGCTCAGCACTGCGTGATGGGAGCATCCCCTGCCAAAATGAAATAGCCTAGAAGACAAAGTCTTCCCCAAAGAGACAGTGAAACCTAATCAAAATTCATCAGTGTAGACTTGCCCAGGATGAACAGGACCAGAATATTAAGTTGCCAAAGGAGCAGAGGGAAACCTATTTTCACTGGTTTTCTCTGTGTTACAAAACAGGCTGAGAAGAGTCAATTGATTTTTGTGTGGCTGGTAACATTTACATTTTGTATGGGATGGAAAGGAAGAACCAGGGTATGTGGAATGGCAGGCTGGAAGTAATCTGCCCCTGAAATACTAGTCAATGCTTTACAATGCCCCGGCCCTCCTAAAGGAGTTGTTGGTTGAGAAATGGGGGAAAATACATTAAAAAAGGAAGCTTCCTACTAGCAAGGCCATGCTGGAGTGTACAGAGCAAGCAAGCTCCGGGATGTGCTGTGGAGGCGGTGCGCTGCCTGGTGCCCTGGTGTACTAAAAGAAACTGCTGAGGTAAGATGCAGCACTTTGGGGTTGAACTTGTTAAACACACTTCTAGGAGCACCCAGGGTCCTGGGAAAGACTCATGGGCTTCTACATGCTTCCTGTTTGGCTGCTGGCATTCCTGTCCCCTCTCTGTTCCTCATGGAAGGGCAGGGAGTGGGTGTATGGGGAGCGCAGGGCTCTGCTGGCTGCATCCATCACCCCTCGGCTGCTGTTCTGCCTCTCTCATCTGAGATCAATGGGCATCAAATTAAAGCAGTTGGGATCTTTTCTTAGGCTACAGATGAAGAGCTTTGGTCTCTGTAACACAGTTTGAGGCTTACAGCCTGCAAACCTTTGGCAGGTACCACTCTCTGGGGCTTATGGTGTTACCAAGGCTGTGAGGGAGCCAGCCCATCAGCATGGGTGGAAACGTTCACCAAGCAGCAGCCACCACCAAGCACTGAGGAATGATAAGCATCCTTGGTAGCTGCTCAGCTCAGGTGACCACGGGCATGGAGAGCATCCTCACTCAGCCCATTATGTCCCCGTCCTGCAAGCATGTAATGCACACTTATGGACAGCGTCCTCAGTGCAGCCCTCAGTTTTGGCTCTCAAGGTAGTTGTGTATCTACCATCCCAGACACCAGAGGCAGGGAATATCCCTGTGGAATTGCAGGCTGCATGGGTGAAAATGGTAATAACACTTGCAGCAGCCCCCCAGTGAAGCTTCTCACTGGCTCGAGTAGAAACACCAATCAGTCCTTCCAGAAAGGGTGGAAACAGGACCAGCAAGGAAGCCCTCTCTAGCAGATTAGGAGCGAGCACACTGCACTGGGTAAGTGTTCCCTTTTCCACCTGTAAAAGCAGAAGTAAATTACAGAAAGTAAAGCAAGACTTGGATGGAAAAGTAACTCCATTGAAACTCTGGGGCACTGCCTTTGAACGCAGCTTTAAGCCTCGCACTCTTTAATGCTAATCCTGTAACATTATATAGATGGGTGGTTTTTTTCGCTTACACAAAGGAGGAAGGGGCTCAATTCTTCTGAGTTGGTTTCTTTTTTCCCTTCAGCAAAAAGCGATGCTGAGCGGCACAGCCACAAGCCCAGCTCCGGCTCGCTGACATTTCCATCTGAATCCACCTGAGGGGGGTGAGTTTTCGGGGAAGAAAGAGGCTTCTTTCCCTCTCCAGGCCAGAATCTGATCTCCAGATTAGCTTGCTGGTTATCAATAGAGGCAACAGTTGTGATTGCAACTCAACACTCCTCCAGCCCTGGGACAGCATTGAAGGAAACAGACTTTTCAATTGCGAGAGCGAGGGGACTGAGACACCGTTTCAGTCATCAGCAATAATTGGCAAAGGAGGACCGGGATGCATTCTCCATTGACATAGGATTTCTCCCTGGTCTACCAAGATCTGTCTAAAATTTCAGCTTTAGATTGCTCCTCTATCTACAAAACAGGTTGGTAATTTTCTTTTCCATACCTAAAAAATTGTAGTTTTGAGTGTGATATGTTAAGTAACGTATTCTTTATCGTCTGTCATGTTTCCCAAGCTCTTGTTCTTTGACTGCCAGAGCTTCCTCTAGTCATTGTCTGCCCAGTCTCTGCTAGTGAATCCACAGTGACTCAGATTTAGGATTTATATACAATTCTGTCTCTCTCCTTTTGCCTTTCCAAGATAGGGAAAGTGGTAAAACTTTTCCTTGGTGGATTGAATACTTCTCAGTGCAGAACACACTTGCTGTGGCCAGCGTTGATGCGAGCGGCATGCTGAGGAGCAGCAAAGCAGGGAGGAACTTTCCTTCCACTGTGTTTCATGCTTTCTGAGCTCCTGGTAGTGGGAGACAAGTGGAAGGGATGTGGAACAGATGATGACATGTTCCCTACTGTAGTCCTGTGCTCTATGCATTATGTATGTATGTGGGTATACTCGGAAGGAGTTGGATCTGTCCGATCCGCATATACTATTGAAGCAGATCTATAAGGAGAACACAAAGAGATGCTAGGTTTAGTAGGCAGTGTGTCCGTGCAACTGAAATGCATGAGATACAGAAAGGGAGAAGGCAAAGGTATTGAAACTAAGGCTGTACGTAATGCATAGATGAGTTTGTGTTGAAGCTGATCACGTACTTAATCCGGCGGGCGCGCACACGCTGGGAGCACACGATACCTTCCTGGGAGCTCTACGTGAGCTGTGCCTGCATGTAATGAAGGGAAAGCGACAGGCAAAGTAATCAAAGCAGGTGTTTTAGCGATGGTTTCTATTGAATTAATAATGAGTAACAAATTGCATTAGGCGCAGAAGGAATTAGAGCTGGCACAGGATTACGCTTGCATTTTCCCAGCCCTGTATGTGCTTCTCTCTCTATCATTGATTCCTGTACAGCAAGGAGTTGCCCAGCTGTGTAAATGTTTGTGCTTCTTCCACACTTGTCAAAAATGGTAAGTGATTGTTGTGTTAGCAGCCAGCACAAAGCATTAGTTGAAGCGGTGCCTGAAGCCCCTTACCCATGAGAGCACGCTTCAGCTCTGTATCAGCTCTCATGTTTGGAGCAGTGCAAAGCTGTTCCCCTTGAAGTGTCCATCCTCACACTAGGCAGATTGGAAAGGAATTGCTTTTGAACTATCAGAACAGACAGCCCATGGAGAGCTGGGGCTATCTACAACTTCCAAACGCTGCATGCAATTAGCAGGGGCTCTTCCCTGTGGTTATGGGCTTACTTTGCCAATACCTGCAGGGCGATCTGCTGTTATCACCAGGGAAGTCTCATTACACCACTGAATGGAGCAGGCATTTCTCCAGGGTCTGCCTGGCGGGTGAGGGACCTCAATCTCTGAAGCATCCTCATGTCAGTGGTTTCGGGAAGCGATGGCACTCGGCATCACCCGGGGCTTGCTCGAGGATGCAGTTTCCTATTGATGTGATACGTCTGGGTTTCTTTCCTTCTTGTAGGATGAACAAGCGATCATTTCTTGGGACCTGGATGGCCCTTTTGGTGATAACTGCACGGCAGCGAGGTGAGTATCTCCTGCTCGGGAGGCTGATACTGGTCAGCTCTGCTGGGAAGTACAGAGAGCTTGGAAAACACACCCAGCCCCTTGGCTGGAGCAAGGGCAAGACCCATGGTGAACTTAGTGCTTTCTGTGGGGAAGGACCATCAATTTTAAGGGTGGGTGCTAAGCAGGGAGCTTGGTGTGCCTTTTTGGGTAAGCACAGGTGCCAGTTTTGCATGAGTGACAGCTTGTGCCGTGGGAGATGGCTCGGGAGCTGACACAAATGGCCCTCACTTCATTGAAAGCAATGAAGCAGCGATGGTTTACGTCGCATGAGGAGCTGGCATGCTGTGCTGAATACAAAGCTGGCAAAGCCAGCAGGATGTACAGGACACTGATGTTCTTGAGCTCAGTGAGCACAGACGTTGTTTATATGGTTGTGTGTGTGCACATGGGGCATTCAGAGGTGGTGATGGTCTGGAGTTTGAAAGATTCCTGGTGTTAAGAGGTGGAAGTGCCTCTCCCTGTGCTCGCACCCCATTTCTCTTAGTGCATTTTGTTTTGTGAAGAGGTGATGTGCACATATGGGCTGAATGAGGCCCCTGCTTGGCGTCAGCCCTGCTTTGGGCAGGAGGTGAGACCAGCCGGGGAGCCCTTCCGAGCCGTGGTTCTCTGTGATGTTGAAAAGCACCGGAGCTGCTCAGCAGTCTCGTGGGATACTTAATCTTTGCCATGTTTCAATTTGAAGAATGGCAAACGGAGCTGGTATGGGCAGGAAAAGCCTCTATAGTCTGGTAATGTGGCAGACGTGCACTGCCTGGCATGTGTGACCAGCTTGAGAAATGCCACCAGAGCAAGGATCACAATCACTGCTGGGCTGCTTGGCTGGATGAGGCGATGCATACTAAAGCATGATAGTGTCACACTAGTAAGTGCTAAAGAAACTGGCATCGAGAAGTTTCTGCTGAGTTGCCAGTTTAAAGAAGTAAATCCCTGTCTCACTGCTAAGCCTCAGCTGTAATAACTCATCGGGTGCATAACGGCTGTGAAGTGACTTGTTTTATTACCTAGCAGCCTGGAGTTTTGCTGTGGCCCTCTGGACATACCCTGTGAAACCAGGCTTGCAGCTTGGACACCATCACATGCCACCTCCCTTTGTGTCCGGTGGGGCACATGTGTGGCTTAGGAAGGCAGGATGCCAGTGGGTTAGGCCAGGCTTCCCTTTGTCTCCTTTCCCCAAGGGAAGCTGGACCAGTTGAACCTGTGAAGAAGGGTTGGATGGCGACTCTCCCTATTCCCAGGCAGGAGCATCCTCAGGGTGACTGGGAGAGAGCTTGGACAACACCGAGAGCTCCTCCTGCATCCATAACAGGGCACAGAGCAGGCTGTCCTAAGCTGCAGGCCCCTGAATGGTGCAGGGTATGGGCTAGGAAATCAAAGCATGTCCTGAATCCAGGAGAACAGAGCCGGGATTGTTCACAGCCTGTCGGCCAAGATTGAATGTCACGAGGACAGGGTGCTGCTTTTCGACATCAAAGAGGGGAGGGAAGGGAGGGAAACGCAGCAGAATCCCCATTTGCTCTGTGATGAGCCACACCAGTCGCTAACTGGAAGAAACAGGGTGTGAGATGACAGAAGAGATCTAGTAGGGGCTTCAATGGGAAAGGACATGTGCCCTAGGGCCAGAAGTGCACGCTTGCAACTCAAGCCAATGGCTTTTATTCTGGTAGAAAGTGTCAGGCTTGTACTGAAACACATCAAAGCTGTCTTCTGAAATACATTGAGGAGAGACAATTATGGTCACTCACAGTGCCTTTTAGCAGGAAACCTAATTTTGCCAGCAAACTATGGAGCTGTTGTGGCACCTCAGGCACACCCACACCGGGGAAGGAGGTGAGGGCAAGGCAGCTATTTTGCTGTTCACAGGAGGTCACCATGTGGGGATAGGCAACCCCAGAACCTTCCTGGCATTGCCATAAGGACTCTCTTCTCCCTCTCCTTCCAGCTCACGCCATGGAGAGTCTGTATCCGTTCTGGCAGAACGACACCAAAACGCCCAAAGTGGATGATGGAAGCTCTCCTGAGATCAAGATCTCCGTCCCGTTCATCTTCTTTGGAGCCCCGTACAGGAGCGTTTATGTAAGTGAAGAAGCAGACCATCCCTTTATTCTTTTTCTTGCCATTAGCAGCTGCATTTTAAACGCGTTCTCCCCATCGTCAGCAATTGGAAGATTTATTAGCACCTACCTGACAAGTTCTTAGATTTCATGAACTCATAGGTTTTATGATTAAGAATGTCAAAGGTATATTTAATGGGCTAATGTTCATGGGGAAGGAATATAAAAGGCAATAAATTTTTTGTAGGTGATTAAATAGTACAGCAAAGCTAAAGCCTTGACACAAGGAACATTATTGCTGTTACATGACAAGAAATAAGAACATGCAGAGACCTGTAGGGGGAAAAATAAGTGCAATGGTTTGGACCTGTATGTAGGTACCTGAGTCAAGGACAGGCTGCTGCTGTTCTGAGGTGAAAGCACAGCAAAAGCATGGCAAAGGGGCCTTGTGAACCCTCAGGCTGTGCAGCTACCCCTGTCATAGGACTGGGTCTCTCAGTGCTGCAGAGCTGCTCTCCAAAGGCTGGGTAAACCCAGAGCTCTCAGTACATAAGACACCTTCTGCCCGAAGTCACTCACCTGATGTTTCCTGATAAAGCAGCAGCTCTCTGCTCCCTGCAGAGGCTTGCTCCAACGCAAGCGGGTCTCTGTGCAGGTCAACAACAACGGGGTGATCTCCTTCAACGCACTCGTCAGCCAGTTCACACCAGAAGCCTTCCCCTTGACGGACGGACGGGCCTTCGTCGCGCCCTTCTGGGCTGATGTGCACAATGGCATCCGGGGGGAAATCTACTACAGAGAGAGCACGGACCCCGAGCTGCTGAGGAGAGCCTCCAAAGACATCCGCAAGCACTTCAAGGACATGTCCTCTTTCTCTGCCACCTGGATCTTCATCGTCACCTGGGAGGAAGTCACTTTCTATGGAGGAAGCAGCACGACTCCGGTAAGAGCGGTCAGCCGTGCTCCTTGAGGAGTAATGTTTGATGGTTGAGTAGATACCTGTGTATGTATAAAGCTGTCCTGGCCTTTGTGCATAAACTGAGCCACTTTGTGTTCCTGCTCCTCAGTTCCCTCTTCTCTGTACTGTGATACGCCACCTTCACTTTGCCTGTGCTTCTGCAGTGATAGAACAGAGCTATTTGTGCAGGGGGCTACAGGGACCTTTGACCAAAGTCTTTTATAAAGGAGCCAAAGTTTTGGCCTGGAACAGTAGCTATATGGTGATATAAACCATTAGAGGCTCCCACTTGCTCCCATGCTGGATCGAGTCTGTCAACTACAGGAGTCCAGGATAAACTGGTGATGGAAAGAACGGGCTATGGAGGTGGATGGGAAGCCCTTCCTTGTCTGGCTGGCCAGCCAGAATCTTCTCTGTGCTCCCTTTTTCTCCTTGGTCATTCTCTTGAGGCTGGATTTTGTAACTTGCCCTTCCCTCCCCACTTCTAACCGGGATTCAACAAGGGTTTGCTCACTTTTGCACCCCAAGCTCACCTTGCAGGGCCCCAGCAGCTCTGAAACAAAGCTTTGCTCCTTGCCTCTGCGAGGAGGGAGGGCTGCTCCAGCAGAAAAGGAGCAGGAATCTGTGGTAAATTAAGTTTTGGAAGTAATGCAGTTTCCAAGGAGCTGGAGAAAGGAAAGAGAAAACGGGAGCTTTAATATGTATTTATTTGGCAAAAAACCCTTTTTCTTTCAAATCATGATGTCTTTTTCTGTGGCAGAGGCTGCAATGCTCTCTCCACAGCACTAATCCAAGAGGGTGGCGAGAGCATCTCCTAGAAAAGGGTGGAATGGCTGTTGTATGCAGATGTTGAGATAGGAAGGGGAAAACCAAAGGGAATACCGATGGCATTTTTGTGATGACAAGTGGTGACCAGAGAGTCACACTAGCAACTCAGCTATGGTACCTCTTATATTTCCATACATGTGCAAGTTGTATCTCAGAGTTTGGAGACAGCAGCGTGATGCTTCAAGGCTTGAACAGCTTTTAAGAACCTGGTTAATACGTGAGCAGCAACCACAGCTGATGTTAGGAGGTCTGTGCTGGACCACTGATGTGTTGCTCATAGAGCCCACGTGGAAGCTTGGGGCACAGATAGCGAGCGAAGGATCATTGCTACTGTTTGTGTTGTTTAGGATTAGCCTGTGTGCTGTGAGTGCCAAAAGCTGTCGTCTTCTGTCTCAAGGAGCTGGCTCTGATAATCAGTTCTTTTCCATTTGTTAGAGAGGCTCAAGATTTAATGCATGTTTTTTGCCAGTCCTGGCAGCGCTTGCAGAAGAAAATAATACAAATATATATATATTTGCAGACAGCAAGCAATATAGAGATTCGTGTATTGCCTGAAGAATTACATTTGCAACACAATGCAATTTATTTTGTTATAGAGCAGCCTTCCCCATTCAATAGCAGCCAGGGTTGGCACGTGGAGCAGCACGATGCAACTTAAGCAGGGAATTCATCACAGTGCAGAAAAGCTGCAGGAAACAATTGTGTGAATGTGGCCTCAGGGACACTGCAGGTACTGTCCCTCAATGACACCTGAGCAAACAGGTTCAGTTCTTGAGAGTCCTGTTGGATGTTCGGGGTGCTCAGTGTGTGTTTATGAACATCATAAACCTCCAGGTACCAGGTCAACTCCACCACCCCTAAGAGGCACCTGACTGGAGCACGTTTTGTTGCTCCGTTGAAGAGCTGTTGTACTATCAAAGTGATCTTGCTTTCTGTTAGTGCCTTCTGAGCTCACGGCCATGGAGAAAGGCTTGGCAAGAGTGCCAAGGTGCTGAAGTGGAAACCAGGCATAGGAGGCAGGATCCCAGGGAAAGGATGCAGGAGTGGAAATGGTGGCTTCCCCTTAGCTTGCTCTCTGCTTGCCCCAGTGTGAAATGCACCGTTTGCAGCTCCATGAAGCAGCTCTTCCCACACCTCTCACTCTCTCTGACAGCTCCTACAGGCTGCTTTGCCTCCCTTTTCAAGAGCCTAATGTGCTTTGGAAGTGACATCCCTTGTGGCATGCAAGTAGTGAGTGCAGGTCTCTGTGCTCACCTTCTAAAGCTCTCTCTGCTTGTGGTGCTTGGGGGCTGCTGACAGAGTAAGCCTCAATGCTTCCTAGCATGAGATGGTTCCATCAATGTGCCCTCCCATATCACCTGATAATTGTTTCTGTGGCTGTATTTCCTTCACAGTTTGCAGTGCCCAGGTAGCTAGGCTCCTACTGTTGCTCTTAAATACTTGAAAGTGGGCAGCCCACACTTTGTCCTCTGCTAAAATCCTGCTCACTCAGAGGCAGGAGGAACAGCGTGGTCCCAGTGCAGAGTGGTCTAGGCTGGGCAGGGATGGGAAGGACAGGAAAATGCAGAAAGCTGAGAGAAGTATCCCAGCTGGGTCTGCACGGATAGAGGAGATATCTCAAGGGGAGAGGCCTCTTTTCTCCTGTGCAGCTGTAAAAGGGAAGAGCTTGGGGCTATGCCACCCTTTTTGGCTGGCAAAGCACATCCTTCCAGCCTGGGGCCCGGGCTGGCAGTGATGTGAATGTATCTGGAGTTTGTGGGGCTGGAAATGCAGAGTCATTTCAAGGGAGAGGAAGAATGTGAGCAGCAGCTTTAGCAGGTAGCAAGGGCATCTGTCAGCCAAGCAAAGCAGCTCATCATATACATGGCTGACTTGGATGTAATGCACCGTTAACATTATTGTAGGGTACGAATGCAGAAGGGAAGTGGGTGAGATAGCGTGGCGAGGAATAAAGCTAAGATAGGGTAATGGAAGATAACAGGTCACAACAACCCGAATCCTGCCGACTGCTTTTTCCCGACGAGCTTGTTCTCATGCTGCCATCTATTGGCGTTAAATTGGATCTGAGGAGGTCTTGTCCTCCCACGTCTCGCCCGGATGATGCTGGAGATGAAGGTGGCGGAAGGGCAGGTGAGCAGTGTGAGAAAAGCAGCATCACCCTGTCAATGTGCTCATGTTTTTCAACAGGTGAACACTTTCCAAGCTGTCCTCATCACAGACGGACTGTCGTCTTTTGCCTTATTTAACTACCATGAAATCAGCTGGACCACGGGGACAGCCAGTGGAGGGGACCCCCTAACTGGTCTTGGCGGGGTGATGGCCCAGGTGAGGCTCTCACTCCCATACTCACATCTCTGTTGAGCTCTCAGATGGCTGCCTGTAACTTTCCCAGTGTATTTGAGCTTGTTTATGCCACTCAGTCCAGCACTGGCCTTGCAAGCTCACTGCTGGGCACAGGTGATGAGTGCTCCATGTATATATACATGTGTAAATGTGTAAATATACATCCATACAGCTTGTAGTACCTGTTAAGCTTTTCACTCACGTCTGAACTACCTGAAAACCGAAATCTCTGAAAAGAGACTTTAAAAGTCAGGAGTTACTGTGGGGGACAGAGGAGCGTGGAAATGCAGCATCACTTTCACATAGCAAAGATGTATAACAACATCTGCTCTTCTACTTGTTCTAGGCTGGCTTTAATGGTGGAAATATCACCAACTTCTTCAGCATCCCAGGCTCCAGAACCCCAGACATAGTCAATATTGAAGAAACAACCAACGTTAACATCCCCGGACGCTGGGCTTTCAAAATAGATGGCAGAGAAATAGATCCAGCCAATGGCTGCAGCCTGAGAGGTAAGGGGGAAATGGCATTGCCTTTTGTTCAGGTTTGGGGGGGCTGTGTAGCAAAAGGTAACACTGTTGGGGTGCTGGTGGAGAGGTGCCTGACTGCTCAGGGACGCTGTGCAGTGTGGTTTTGCCAAGGCATCCCCTCAAGCTGTAGCTGTTGGGACAGAAACATGAGAGCAGGGTCTGAGTTGCTGCATGCAGCACATTGTCACCTGACAAAACTATCCTTGGTGCTAGCTTGTTTTCCTTCCTGGGATTCAGTAACATGGGGTTGCTGTAAGCCTCTCTTTCTGGGGCCCAAAAGACCCTAACCCAAAGTCAAGGGCAGATGGAGCCTGAGTGTGTTGCCGGAATGCAATGCCACTGAGCCATCGTCTCGATTCTTTTCTGTGATGCTGATGGCAGCAATGGGAAAGACCTGGGCACAGCAATTTCCTCTTGTCCCCAGGGTAGCAAAGCTCATGGTCTGGTCCCATTTTCCTTGTTTCTGCAGGAGCAGGAAGAATATCAGGTTTTCAGGGCAGGATAAATGCCATGTCCCTGCACCAGTTACAGTGTCTGTGCATGTGTCACTGACAGCGTGGGGATATAAAGGGATTTAGAGATGCCCACAGCGACTGCATAGGGACTCCGCTGCAGAGAGATTATTGCATTACCATTCGACAAATAAAACTGTCAGGAGCATTGACTTTGCTCCAGGACTCTTTCTAGCAAGAGAGGATTGTCACTTGCCAAAGAACGCTAGAGATGTCACCAACCTGAGACATTTGGCCTCTTTATGTCCCGGTTAAGGACCATACTAAAGAAGGCCCGTGAGGCTTTGAGGCTCTTGGAGCCCATGGAAGTTTCAGGTCCCACTGTTGCAGCTGCTGACCCCAGGAATAAAGGTAAAGGGGCTGAAAGCCAGTCTTAGCTATGCAGGTGATGAGGGCAGCATGGATAGACCCACCACTGGATCTGCGTTTCACAGTCCCTCCCAAGAGGTGATGCAATGTGTGGCATTGGAGGGGAGGAGGCCCACTGTGCCTAGTGGTACTCATGTACCCAAACCCACACCAGGAAGGTTGGCACAGGAGCCCTCACAAGTGGGTCTTGCTACGAGGAGATGCTGTTTGTTGCAGGGAAGTAGAAAATAGTGCTTTTTTTTGTAGGAGGAGGCAGGGAAGAGAACAAAAAGTTTAGGAGAGGTAAATTCAGGCAATGCGCACAGTGGAAGCCATGCACATAAGAAGTGTGAACGGCAACCATATGGAAGAGAGGGGAACTCTCACGGGTATTTGCCACCCTTGTTCTCCCGTCTTCTCTCTGCCTCTCATGTCTCTCACCAGACAAACCTGCCTCCCTTTATAGTACCGCTGTGTAACAAGTCTGCTCAGTCTATTGCTGTGTGATCACTCATCGTTTCCTGTCGTCACTGGTGTATGGTGTGGAAATTACTTATCAACAGCTCTTTGGTTTCATAACTACTATGAGCGCTTTCTGAATGGGAATAAATTGCTTCTGGGCAGCTGATGGCAGAGTCACACTTCGACTGGCAAAGTTGTGTGAATGGAGGAATTATGCGGATGGCAACAAAGCTGAAGGAAGGCACAAGTACAGCAACAGTGCTGGAAATGGCCTCCGTAAGGCACAAGCTTTACCAGTGGACTCTCCCTTTGAGCAAATAGCACAAATGGCTCGTGTCCTGCGATACTGAAGCACAAGAAGAGTGGTAGGTGTTGAAAGCAGGAGGAATAGCTTTCAAGTTAACCAGTCGGCTCAATGCAGCACTGACACCAGATTCATGACAGCGCTCACACCATCACATGGACTTGCAGCATGGATAGGACTTGAAGGGGACATACTGTACATTGAAAAAGAAGCTTATGATCATAGTGCTTTGCTGAGTGGCTCTTGCTGGGAGTCTGCACAAAGAAAGCAGCCAAGAAGCTCAGTAGCATGATGCTTTGGAGGGCTGGCAGACCCCTCCGAGGACTGATGCGGTGCAATTAGAGTCTGTTCTTTTTAGCATGGGTTTTTCCCTCTCTGTCTTTCTAGGACAGTTTCTCCGTCAAGGGGAGATATTCTGGGACAACGCCAACTGCACCACCAAGTGCCGCTGCCTGGACTTCAACAATGAGATCTTCTGCCAGGAGATGGCTTGCGGCCCCTATGAAGCATGCGAGCCGAAGACCAAGTTCTTCCAGTGCGTGCCGGTGGAGAGCAGCACCTGCGTGGTGTTCGGAGATCCACATTACCACACCTTCGATGGCTTCCTCTTTCACTTCCAGGGTTCCTGCTCCTACCTCCTCACCAGGCAGTGCTGGCCAGGCTCCCAGCTGCCCTACTTCAACGTGGAGGCCAAGAACGAGAATCGAGGCGGCTCCTCCGTCTCCTGGCTGAGGGATATATTTGTGGAGGTCTACTCGCACAAGATCGTCCTCCCCAAGGGCAGCTTTGGGAAAGCAAAGGTAAGAGCCCTACCGAAAGGGGGAGAACTTGCAGAGTCAGCTCCTCCGAGGTGGTGGTGAGACCGCATGGCAGCCTGGAGAGCATGGGACAGCACTTCTGCACCCTGTGCATCCCTTGGGGACTGGGCAGGTGGAAAATGCCTGTGGCTTACTGATGGCTGTCCTTCTACACACATCCCTACATCAAGACCCTGTAACAGGGATGTACAGCTCCTGTCTGTGTCCCAGTATGAGGGCTCTGCTATTTCATGTGCAGCTCAGATGTCTGGTGTTATTCCCGCAGGTGGATGACTTGGTGGTGTCCCTGCCTATCTCTTTGGAACTGGGTGCAATAAAAGTCTACCAAAGCGGCTTGTCCACAGCCTTGGAGACTGACTTTGGTTTGCTGGTAACCTATGATGGACAACATTATGCCTCCGTCTCCGTTCCGGGCTCATATATCAACGCCACGTGCGGTCTGTGTGGCAATTACAATAAAGACCCCGAGGATGATGCCCTGCGCTCAGACGGGAGGTTGGCCACATCCGTGCCGGAGTTGGGCGAGAGCTGGCAAGTGCCACATCCCGAGCGGAAGTGCTCATCCGGGTGCTTGGAGAACTGCAGCCTGTGCGATGCTGCTGCTGAATCGCTCTATTTCACCTCCGAATACTGTGGATTCATCAACAAGAGTGGTGGGCCTCTGTGGGAGTGCAGCGCTGTTGTGGACCCCACTGCCTTCGTCCACAGCTGCGTCTATGACCTCTGCGGTGCTCGGGATAACGGCACTGGCCTGTGCCAAGCCATCCAGGCATATGCCGCCGTGTGCCAGGGACTGGGAATCTCGGTGGGAGAGTGGCGCACCCAGACGGGATGCAGTAAGTGTTTGCGTGCTTGTGCTGGGAGTCTTGCCCTCTGGAGCAGTCTACCCAGCAGCGTGTGAGATGAGGGGGCAGAAATCCAGGGGACGGACTCATCTAAGGTGGAAGGAGTCAGATGAGAGCCAGTTGGTCCCTTCTCTCCACAGCATCAGACTCTTGCACCAGTGAAAGCTGGCCCAAGTCAGGCATGATGAGAGATGGAGGCTGGACCAGAACAGGGACACTTGAGGCATTAAATAGCTGTGGGTGACTTGATTGTTCTGGGACTGTTGCATGAGAGGAATGGCCAGGGAGGCACAGGAGGGAAATGGAGGGGGCAATTCTACCATCAAGCTAGGCGCCCGGGTTACTCTGCATTGTCTTTGCTGTGGATCAACAGGAAAGAGGTAACTAGCCCTGAGCCATGCTGTAATGTGGTCCTCCCATTGTTTGTCTCCCTTTTGCACCCACAGTGACGGCTGTGCAGTGCCCGGAGCTCAGCCACTACTCGGTGTGTGCCAGTAGCTGCCCTGCCACGTGTTCAGACCTCACTGCCCCGCTGGCCTGTGCTTCCCCATGTGCCGAGGGCTGCGAGTGCAATGAGGGCCACGTCCTCAGCACCGACCGCTGCGTCCCCATACACAAGTGCGGCTGCGACGTGGACGGCCGGTACTACGCCATCGGGGAGTCTTTCTGGGCAGTGGCAGACTGCACCGTGGAGTGCCAATGCGAGGACGGCGGCGAGGCCAAGTGCTTTAACAGGACCTGTCCTGAAGGAGAGGTCTGCGCCATTGAGAACGGCTACCGGGGCTGCTATCCCAAGCGGGAGACCCTGTGCTTGGTGGGGCAGAACCAAGTGCTGCAGACATTTGATGGCGTTGCTTTTCCCTATCCACTGGAGAACTCCTACACGCTGCTCAAAACCTGCGCGGAGAAACCGGACTTCATCGAGGTGGACATCAGCCAGAAGAAGCCTGGATCTGCTCCCAATGGGCCACGTGTTGTGCGGGTCCAGGTGGTCGGTCAAGAGGTGAAGATTGGAGGCACCAGCCTGTCGGAGATCAAGGTAAAGGTGCTGCCATCAGGGCAGCATACCCCAGGGCCGGGGCGGGAGGTGGTGACCCACAGTGTGGTCCATGTCCCTTTGGAGATGGGCTTGTGAGTCTGTGGCCCTGGACTGTTCCTCCAGGTTGGCACCATGGTGGCACTTGGAGGAGCCCTGTGTTGGTCCTGTGGGAAGGTGCAAAGTTGTCACAGCACTGTTAATCTGTTTGCTTGCTGAGTCAACCCTGGAGACTTTCCTGACGTTGCAGCTGACTCCTGCAACTTGTTTTTCCCCTGGAAGAACATTCACTATGGGGCAAAAAGCAAGGAAGCAGCTGTATGCTCTCACTCAAAGGAGGTTTTGGGTCTTGGAGGGTGGCTACAGATCATGAAGTGTGTATTCAGTGTGTTGTGGCCAGCAGACAGGAGCAGCCATGCAAAGTCACATCACTCTCCCTCATGCATCGTGATCTGCTTGTTACTTGTAGGTAAATGGTTATGACATGGAGCTGCCTTATTTCCACCCCTCTGGCCGCCTGGAAATCTACCGTAGTGACAACGGCACCGTGATGGAGTCGGAGGGGCTCCTGGCCATTGCCTACTATGATTCAGGCCTCCTGGAGATCCGCCTCTCCACCACCTACTTCAACTGCACTGGAGGCCTGTGCGGCTTCTTCAATGGCAACGCCAGCGATGAATTCTGCCTGCCCAAGGGCAAGTGCACGGACAACCTGGAGCTCTTCCTGGAGAGCTGGACCACGTTTGATGAGATCTGCAATGGGGAGTGCGGGGACCTCCTCAAGGCTTGCAACAACGACTCGGAGCTGCTCAAGTCCTACAGGAGCCGCTCCAACTGCGGCATCATCAACGACCCCACCAACAGCTCCTTCCTGGAGTGTCACAGTGTGGTCAACGTCTCGGCCTACTACAGGACGTGCCTCTTCCGTCTGTGCCAGAGCGGGGGCAACCTGTCGGAGCTGTGTGACTCGGTGGCACGCTATGCCAGCGCCTGCAAGAACGCCGAGGTGGATGTTGGCCAGTGGAGGAGCCACAGCTTTTGCCGTGAGTCCATCCACCAAAGCTTTTAAGTACCAGGGTGGGAAGAAGGGGATGTAGACCCCACCGACCTCAAGTGAAGTGTTTTAGTCAGGAGCTTGCGGGTGTACGGAGGTAGAGCAGCTTTTCTTATGGGATGCTGAGAAGTTTGGGCTCTCCCCTGCTTCCTTTCTGTTGGGTACCCCAGACCCACAGTGTGCTCCTCTGTGGCTGAGCTGGAAGACACTCAATAGAAGAGCTATTTGAGGGGTAGGACCTGACAGCACTAATAGCAGCATGAAATGTCCAAAGTCATATGAAGGGGTAGGGGCAATCTCGGGCGATTTTCCTATTCTCTGTCAGTCAACCAAAGATTGGCTTTGCTGGAGAAAGAGCTGTGCCCAATAGAGCTTTCTGCTGTCAGGGGGACTGGCACATACAGAGCATGTTCTCATGTAGTGTATGGAGAAGAACTGCAGTAGGAATGAGTATGTGTCACGAGCCTGAAGGCAAAGCAGCACCACCCCATGTACTAACAATAGCTTCTAAGCTGTGCTCGTGCTGGCAGAGACACATTTCCCAGTGAAGCGGTTTCAGGGTGGCGTTTCAGGAGGCATCACAAGTTTCATGCTGTGGTGTAGGAGCATTCCAGAGCTGCAGATGGTGTCTGACAGTGCTGTACGCCACCACCAGAGGGTAATTTGAATAACGCTTCATTTCAGCTGTTGCTATAAACTTGCCGTTGATGGGAAAACATTCATAATTCAGAAGTGAATGTGAAAAATCCCCAGCCTGGAATTACACGGTGGGGAGGCAGCCCCTGTCTCACTGTGGAGGTTTGTGGAGGCATCTGTTCAGGAGTCCTGGCCTTGTACCCTCTGAAATAGCGAGAGAAGGTGTTGGTCAGCATGTGGTGGCACAGGGATGTGATGTGAGGAGCGTGATGGCTGAGATGAGAAGGGGCTGCAAAGGGGATGGGACGAGCTGGTGGCCAGCAAGGTGCTGGGACTGTTTCCCTTCTTGCTTTTTCCTCCCTGAATTGGTCACCACTCAATTTGTTCCCACCTTTAGCCTGTTCCACCCCATCCTGCATGAGCTGGGAACTCACATTCCATGTCTGTTGGCCCTGCAGCTCTCACCTGCCCGGAGAACAGCCATTTCGAGGAGTGCATGAGCTGTGTGGAGACCTGTGAGACCCTGGCCACGGGCCCTGTGTGCACGGAGACCTGCGCAGAGGGCTGCCAGTGCAACGAGGGCTTCGCCCTGCGCAACAACCGCTGCGTTCCCCGTGGTGAGTGTGGCTGCAACTTCGAGGGGCGCCAGCTGGCCACCAACCAGACCTTCTGGATGGACATCGCCTGCCACTTCCTCTGCTACTGCAATGGCTCCGACAACAGCGTCTACTGCGAGAACGTCTCCTGCAAGGACGATGAGTATTGCCTGGAGGAGAATGGCCTCTACTACTGCCACGTCCGCACTGACGCCTCCTGCATCATCTCCGGCTACGGACACTACCTGACTTTTGATGGCTACTCCTTCGACTTCCAGAGCAGTTGTGCGTTGGTCCTGTGCACCACCATTGCCTGGCCAAGGGCAGAGCGCTCGGACACATTCCCAGCGTTCACTGTCACAGCCAAGAATGAGGATCGGGACACGTCTCTGGCTCTGTGGGTGAAACAAGTCGAAGTGGAGGTCTTCAATTACAACATCGTCATCCACCGTGCCTACAAATATACTGTGCTGGTGAGTATAAGGCCACGAGGGCTGTGATTATTTCTCCCTGCCATAACTCCCAAACTGTGGAGTGATTCCCTAGGCACAAGGCACTGTATGGCTTGTAAGGTTTTCTAGGGGTAGGAAAATGTGTACGCTTGGGCTCGTCCCTAGGATGCTGCCAGGCACAGCTTTTGGAGGGGGCTTACATTTTGGCTGCCTTGTTTGATGTATAGGCAAGGCCAGCAGGGACCTTGCTCTGGGAGTGCTGAGCTGCCCTCATTTGTGTCCCCCTGCACGAAGCAGGGGGGGCTCCCTGCAGGAAGCTCTGACCATCATTCCCACTCATGGTGCATCTTGTTTCCTTCCCCTCAGGTCAATGATGAACGTCTCTACCTGCCCCTGAAGCTGGGCCAGGGCAAAGTAAACATCTTTGCCTTTGGTTTTCATATCGTGGTCGAGACTGACTTCGGGCTGAAGGTGGTGTACGACTGGAAGACCTTCCTTTCTGTTACCATCCCACGTGGCTTCCAGAACCTCACCTATGGCCTCTGTGGCCGCTACAATGGCAATCCCGAGGATGACCTGGTGGCTGCAGGAGGTGCACCAGCTGCCAGCATCACTGACTTCGTCCAGAGCTGGGTGAAGCGGGACGCATTCTGCCGTGTGGGCTGTGGTGACCGTTGTCCTGCCTGCGGGAAGGTGGAAGGCTTCTGGAAACCCCAGCAGCTCTGCAGCCTCATCCCGAGCCAAAGCGGTGTCTTCGCCAAATGCCACAGCAAGATCAGCCCCAGCTTCTTCTACAAGAACTGTCTCTTTGACACTTGTGTCGATGGGGGAGCCATGCAAACAGCCTGCAGCTGGCTGCAGAATTACGCCAGCACGTGCCAAACACAGGGCATTGCCATCACTGGCTGGAGGAACTTCACCTCATGCTGTAAGTGTCACCCTGTGCCCGGATCCTCCTTCACTAGAGGTGCTTCCTGGGGTTGTCCACTGTAGCTCACACTGTAGAGAGGTAGCGGAGCACCACATGGAGCACCAGCAGGCACCCATTCCCTCTAGGTCATCGACCCACACACATCCAGGATCCCCACGGTCACTGCCCGGGGGTGGCCTTGGGGATCCTCTTTTACTGCCAGATAAGGGGGCAGTCAATAGAGTGGTGAGTTATGAAGTAGGGCTGGCAGCTTTTCCCTCCCGTGCTTGCCAGTTGAGGCAGGGGTGTGGGATCATGTCTGGGGCACTATCTTCTCTTGGAGTTGTTACACGCTGCATGCAGTATAGAAGGAGGAGGGACGGAAAGGGAGAAGCCTCAGGTTCAGAAGGTGTCAGCCCCCCCTCCATTGTTAAATTACATTAGTCGGTTTCAAAGCCAGGAGTACGTGTTTGCTCTAATGAAGCCACATGCTCTTGTCAATAAGATTACGATGTGATGTTCAATTAGGCTCCTGAGGACAAGGGCCACAAGCCTCTCTGGCAGCCAATCTGTCTGGCAAATCTGATGGGAAGCAATTGTCTTTGCTAACAAGACTGAAAATTAAATTCATGTCATTGTGCCTTCTAACAAGCTAACTCGTGGCTCAGAAGGCGCTGCTCTCACTGGGCAGGGTGGTGAGGCTGCCCACCAGCACCCTGCATGCCGAATCTGGAATTGGCCCCGCTGAAGCATGGGGAGAAGTGGCCTGCTCAGGCATGGGCAGCATCCCTTACAGGCTTCACACTGACAGCCCAGTGAAACGTGTCCTGAAACGTGTCCCTGTATGGAGAGCACAGAGACTCTGAACACTGCCTGAAAGGGATGCATGAGCATCCCTCCTGCAGGGAGATGTTAGTCTGGTGTCAGTGAGCAGGCTTGTTTGGGGGAGAGCAGGGAGCCAGCACGCAGGAGCTCAGAGACAGTGGTGAGTAACAGAGAAGTGTTGCTCAGCTTGGACTGTGCAGCTGGCAAGCAGCATAGAGCAGAGGGATGAAGGCTGCCTTCTCCCTTCAGTTGCATCCCTCTCTGGGTAGCGTTGTCCATGTTAACCACTTTAGCAGGGAAGTTAAATGCCCAGGGACACTGGCAGCAGGGACGTGAGGCTGGCTGCCAGGTTGGTTTTATCTGGGGAGCTAATCTGCCTGTATTGTCCTGTGGTAACGTTGCAGCCGTCAGCTGTCCCCCCAACAGCCACTACGAGAGCTGTGTGTCCCTGTGCCAGCCCCGGTGCGCTGCCATCCGGCTGAAGAGTGACTGCAGCCACTACTGCGTGGAGGGATGCCAGTGTGACCCCGGGTACGTCCTCAATGGCAAGAGCTGCATCCTTCCCCACAACTGTGGCTGCTACTCTGATGGCAAATACTATGAGGTACGTCACTCACATCCTTCTCTCGGGGCTTTCTCCCACCTTCTTCGTGATATTTCTGAGCGCTGAGCAGGGATGAGGGTCAGGCCAGGCTGGTATGAGTGTCATACTGGGTCTGTTTGCCAGGGTCATGGCCTCGGTGCTCTGCAGGGCCAGGAGGAACAGGTCCTCTCCTTCACCAGCATCGTGCATCCATGGCCGTGTCGGGAGTTGTTCTGAAGTCTGGTGCTTTTGCACTGAGCAAGAGTGGGCAGAGAACAAGGGCAGAACAGGTAGATGTGCATCTAGCGGAGGCAGAAAGAGGCAAAGTGGGATCTGTAGTGAAATCCCAGCAATGGAATTTGGGATGTTTGCTGGGGCCAAGCTGTCCTGCAGTGTCCCAAGTCCTGCTCTGAGCAGCAGAGCATAATCCCTGTGTCAAGGCTGGGCTTGCATGGGCACTCTTTTAGAGCTCTGGTGTGAGGAGGGCCAGTGTGGGAAGCCTTGATTAGAGGGCTTATGGGAATTGTATCTTCTAGAGGAGTGGGAAAAGTGGTGCCAGTAACTCCACAAGGCAAGAGCCTGGTACCATGCTGGTGATAGAAACTGAGGTTGTCAGTGAGGGAGGGGATGATGCAGTGGCAGCACGGGGCTCTCACAGCTCTAGGGTGCACTGGGGGCATAGAGAGGAGAGGGATGCCTTTCCACAGCATGCTCCATAGTGAGTCTTTCTGTCTGGCAAAATCATCCATAAGGAGCCAGTATTTGGGTACTGTCATATGGGGACCTTTGCAGATGGGTTGGCAGCCAGCAAGGTGCAAGAAAGAGGTCAAGGAGGTATTTAAAGGAGGTATTTAGCATGCTGTGGTTTTGTGCGTGTACGAGAGGCGAGGGAAGTGGCAGGGGAAACACGTCGTTGCCTCATGCCTGTGGGTAGCAGAGATGTTGCAAGGTAGGTGCAAGCTGCCAGCGTGTTCTTTGCACCTTTTCCTCTGTCCTCGTTGCCAGCTCTTGCTTGCCCAAGTGTCCGCAGAGGGTAGGGCAGAGATCCCCAGCCCTGCCGGCCTGTGATGGGTCCCTCTTTCAGCCCAAGCAGCTCTTCTGGAACGGGGACTGCACCCGCCGGTGCCGCTGCTTCCGACGCAACCTCATCCAGTGCGACCCGCGGCACTGCAAGTCTGACGAGGAGTGCGGGCTGCGCAACGGCGTGCGCGGCTGCTTCAGCACCCGCAGCTCCTTCTGCCTGGCTGCGGGAGGGGGTGTCTTCCGCACCTTCGACGGGGCCTTCCTGCGCTTCCCCGCCAACTGCGCCTTCGTCCTCTCCACCATCTGCCAGAAGCTGCCCGACTTCTCCTTCCAGCTCATCATCAACTTTGACAAGTGGTCCTCGCCCAACCTCACCATCATCTCGCCTGTGTACTTCTACATCAACGAGGAGCAGATCCTCATCAGTGACAGGAATACGGTCAAGGTAAGGTCTTGGCAGGGCAATCTGCTCCCTCCAGAGCAGGGACATGAGATGGGGGGAGCGGGATGGCACACGGGGCCACACGACAGCCCTGGAAGGCTCTGTCAGTGGTTTTGTGTCCCAGTTGAGGCAGCTGTGGGAGTTTGTAGTTGTGCGCCCATCCACTTCTTGGTGGCATGGATGAAGCTGTCCTTTCGACCAAAGGGTATGGAGGACTGGCTATCGCTGCGGTGTCACTGTGTCTCTGAAGAGCACCATCTGTGGCCTTTCCTTGTGAGTGATGAGTCCCAGGCTAGAACCTCTGCATATGAGTAGGCTTCCCTTAGTGGCACAGCCTTGTGTGGGCATTTAAGGGAGGCAGCATGCTCAGAGTGATCCATCAGGCTGGAAGAAGGAGGAGGAGGATATGCCAGCCCCTGCCAAAGACAAGATGGTGTGTTTTCACAGCTGGGATAGTGGGAGGTAGTTATGGAGCCATCTGTGGGCAGCCCATGTTTGTGGGCAGAAGGGATGGCAGGGTCACCAGTGCTGTTTCCCACATCAGGTGAACGGCAGCCAAGTGAGCATCCCTTTCATCACGGGGCTTTCCACCAAGATCTTTAGCCAGGAGGGCTTCCTGGTCATCGACTCCAGCCCCGACATCCAGATCCGCTACAACGGCTTCAACGTCATCAAAATCACCATCGGGGAGCGGCTGCAGAACAAGGTGTGCGGCCTCTGCGGCAACTTCAACGGCGACCGGACGGACGACTACGCGACGCTGCGGGGGAAGCCGGCGGTCAGCAGCGTGGTGCTGGCGCAGAGCTGGAAAACCAACGGCATGCAGAAGAGGTGAGCGCTCGGAAGGCCCTTCCCCGCTGGGCGGGAGCGGGAGCGGGGCGGCTGCGACGGGATCCTCCGCGATGTGTCCGGTGCCCACAGCTGCAACGAGCTGCAGTACTCGCAGTACACCGCCTCCTGCGACAACGTCCAGATCCAGGAGCTGCAGAGCGACAGCTACTGCCTGAAGCTGACCGACATGAAAGGCTTCTTCCAGCCCTGCTACGGCCTCCTGGACCCCTTGCCCTTTTACGAGTCCTGCTTTCTGGATGGCTGCTACAACCACAAGAAGGTCCAGCTATGCGGCTCGCTGGCTGCTTACGGCGAGGCGTGCCGCACCTTCGGCATCCTGGGCACCGAGTGGATCGAGAAGGAGAATTGCTGTAAGAGAGCCGGGGGCCATCTGGGTTGAGGGAGCTGGGTGCCATTGGGACTGCAACCAGCAGAAGGGGGGTGGTCTCTGCTGGTTGGAGGCACCCGCCTTGCGGTCTGAGAGTAAAGATCCTGTTTGTGCTGTGTCTTGTGCTGTTTAGCAGGAGTGGTGGAAGATCCCTGTGTAGGTGCTGACTGCCCCAACCGCAGCTGTGAGCTGGACAACGGCGGGGAGCTGTGTGGCTGCATCGAGCCCCCTCCCTATGGAAACAGTGAGTCTTTTGGTCCCGGCTGCAGGGTTGGCACCAAGCAGAGCGGGTGTGTGTTTGGCTGTCGTAATGCTGGGGCTGTGGGAAGGGGGATGCTGAGGGCCAGGACCTCTGCTGAGATGGGGTTTGTGACCATTCAAGATGGGAGCAAGGAGCAGATTTTCTGGAGTGCATGTTATGGGCATCTCTGGCTCAGGAGCACTTTGAGTAGCAGGGATGTCAGACAGGCAGGAGATGATCCCAGCCTGTTGCTGGTGGTGGAGGTGGATGATCCCAGCCCGTTTCTGGTGGTTGTGGAGAGGCTCCACAAATGGAGCCTATGGTGCCATTTGTGGTGATGCGAAGCTGTCTTGTCTGCTCCTCTAGCCACCCATGATATCATTGATGCGGAGGTGACCTGCAAAGCTGCCCAAATGGAGGTGTCCATTTCGAAGTGCAAGCTGTTCCAGCTGGGCTTTGAGCGTGAGGGCGTGCGGGTCAATGACCGCCACTGCCCTGGCATCGAAGGGGAGGACTTCATCTCCTTCCAGATCAACAACACCAAAGGCAACTGTGGCAACCTGGTGCAGGTGAGCCAGGCACAAGGCACATAGGGCTAGGAGCTCAATGCCAGGGTTAGGGGCAGGGGTGTGCATTGTGTGTGATGCTCAGGAGGCACTTTCATGGGGTGAGGGTCAGGAATAAGGACTAGCCTAGCAGTTCTTAGCCCCACCATACCATACCCTTTCTGGCTAGAGAGAGCAGAGGGGTGGGGGACCCTCAGTGTCACACAGCTTGTTTCGGGGCTGAGGTGTTCATTAGGAGCAGGGGAGCAGAGACAGGCAATCTCTAGTGATGCCCTGCGTTCCTTCTGCAGTCTAACAGCACACACATAGTGTACAAGAACACGGTGTGGATCGAGAGTGCAAACAACACGGGCAACATCATCACCCGGGACCGGACCATCAACGTGGAGTTTTCCTGTGCCTATGAGCTGGACATCAAGATCTCCCTGGATTCAGTCGTGCGGCCGATGCTCAGGTAGGAGCCGGGACGAGCCGTGTAGCCTCTCCTGTTGCAGAGGCACAGGAGCAGACAGGCAGAGGGAGACATGGTGAGGATCCAAAGCAAGGCACCAAGTCGGGGGTTCGTAGCCTTTCCTCTATCCAGGCTGATATGTTTTTATTGGTCATTAGTGTGATTAACCTGACGGTGCCGACGCAAGAAGGGAGCTTCACGACAAAGATGGCCCTGTACAAGAACTCATCCTACAAGCACCCTTACCGGCAGGGTGAGGTGGTGCTCACCACCCGGGACGTGCTCTACGTGGGGGTCTTTGTCGTCGGGGCCGATTCCAACCACTTGATACTGATGCTGAACAAGTGCTACGCGACCCCCTCACGGGACAGCAATGACAAGCTGCGTTACTTCATCATCGAGGGGGGGTGAGTGACCGTGGGCCAGGCAGCCCAGCATGCACTGTAGGGTTTTGGTGTGGTGTTTTTCACTGGGGAAGGTGCTTGAAGGGCTATCATTGCGTGATGGAGAAGCAGCCTTCCTTGCATGGCCAATGCCATGGGCATCGGAGCATCTCTGTGTGACAGGGGACTGTGAGTTATGGTGGAGGCATCTTAGGAAGCAGGAGAACAATGAAGTCAGAAGTGCCTGAGAGATGTCATGCTACAGAGGCAGGGCACAAGGCTCTTGTCCAGTGGAGGCAGGCACAGCAGGACATGGGGCCTTACAGGGACAAGGGCATCCCTCGAGAGAGGGTCCTGGTCATAGGAGGGCTGAGATGAGCATTGGTGCTTTGCACAGGTGCCAAAACATGAAGGACAACACCATTGGCATAGAGGAGAATGGGGTGTCATTGACGTGTCGCTTCCACGTCACCGTCTTCAAGTTCATCGGGGATTATGATGAAGTCCATCTCCACTGCGCCGTCTCGCTCTGCGACTCGGAGAAATACTCCTGCAAAATAGTAAGTGGGGCAAGAGCCGAGGGATGGGTGGCTTGCTTTGCAGTGTCACAGAGGTAGATGGAGATGGTGGGAGCAGGAGGGTTGCGTGTTCCTCTAGGCATTGGGAAGAACGTGTGCTCTCTGAGCCTGGTCCCAGGGAGCCAAGCTGGCTGGAGTGGGATGGAGAGGGCCGGGACATGAGCAGAGAGTGATGGAGGCAGCGTTTATCCCCACACAGAACTGCCCTCAGCACACAAGGATGGCCAGTGCGTTCGCCGAGGAGACCAAGGAGCAGATCATCTCGGTGGGGCCTATCAGGAGGAAGCGTAAGTGTGTGTAACCCCAAGGAAGGCTGCAGGGGTTTGTCTGCCATAGTGCAGAGCCTGGTGGTGTGCCACAGGGAGCGGCAGGATTCTGGGGCACTGGGGCAAGGGAAGGATGCAGGTCGAATGGATGCAGGTGTGGGCCATATTAGGGGTCTTCATTGCTTGCACCACCTTCCTAGGAGTCTATGGACCATCACACAGGAGATGGCGTGACAGCAGGGTGGGTAGTGGGGGCACAGAGTGTCCTGTTTCTGCCCATGTGGCACCATGCTGTGGGTGCTCCTCTTTGTATTCCCAGAAGGCCTCTGGAGGGTTGTTAGCATTAGATTAGGTGTTGCTTTGGAGTCATGAGAGATGATGGGAGCCTAGCTACGTCCTAGCATCATCCCCATGCCATGTGTGATGTGAAGGTGTACCCAGCAGGTGATGGGCCTGTTCTTGTGGGCCCCATTATTATAGGAGCAAGTGTGGGAGTGGGGTGTTAAGCAGTCAAGGATTGGGGCTTAGGGTTTTGGAGCATCGCTCAGGTGCTCTCCTTTGCTCTTTCTGCCCAGGATCAGACTGGTGCGAGGACAACGGAGGCTGTGAGCAGATCTGCACGAGCCGAGCGGATGGACCCCTGTGCAGCTGTGTGACGGGGACACTGCAAGGGGATGGCAAGAGCTGCAGGGGCAAGTACTGGGGACAGTGCAAAAGAAGTCGGGCAAGTGTAGCCCCCTTTGCTTGAGGGGCTGTAGGGATCAGTGGGGTGGGAAAGGTGGCTGGAATGTGCAGTGTGTCACAGATGGGGGGGCAGAGGGCAGGGAGGCGGATTCTCACTGTTCCCATGGAAAAGAGGTGCTTGGTAGTGCATGACCAGTGCAGTTTGCAGGGCAAGTGTGGTGTCTGAGGGAGGGAGGGATTGTGCACGTGCCAGGATACCAGCTCATACAGGTGGTGGTGGTGTGTTGGCAGCCTCCAGCTCTTCAGGGGAGCACCGTGCCCGAGCAACCCTTCTGGTGGCAGCCCAGCTCTGGCTGCACGCAGCTCTGCGGGACCTGACCTCGTAGGCATGGCTCTGCCACCCAGCCAAGGACTGTTCTCACGTCAGCCTGAGTCTTTGTAGGGTAGGAGACAGCACCCCCACAGCGGCCAACTGCTGCTGACCCGTCCTGCTGCATGGAAGCAACAGAGGACTTGACCTGGAGAGAGTGGACACAGACATGAAGATGGCATGTGGCAGGAGCAGCAACAACATCAAGGCAAAGCTGCATGTTTGCCAGCATCAATATAGGGCTTGGAGGGGGTTTTTTTTGCAGGTTTCTGGTATCAGTATGGGACTTGGGGTTTTTTTTGCAGGTTTCTGACATCAATATGGGACTTGAGGGGGAGGGTTTTTTCCAGGCTTTCCCTATAGCATGCACTGTAGGTGGCCCACACCCCTGTTGGTAGCGTGGGGTGGGCTGAAATGTGGGCTGTCCCCTTGTACATACAGTGTGTGTGGGGGGGGTGGTCTCCACCATCCTCCAGAGCTGCTGTTGGTGCCTTGTGAGTGCATGGACTCAACCAGAGGTAGGTGTTGCGGCACGAGTCGCGGGCCGGAGCAGCACAGCGTCGTTGTTGGATGTCATGATGTGTTGGGAGCGTGTCACCCTTTGGCTCTCCAGAGCAGAGGTGGTGTTGAGGATGCAGTGGAGAGCTGAGCTTGTCCCTGCGGGTCTGGGAAGCTTGTTACTGCACTGTGGTGGTGAAAAGCCAGTCCCAATGTTTTCAAAGAGGTGCTTTCTGGTGGGCAGGAGTGAGAGCCAGAGGAATAAGGGATGGAATTCCCTCCTGTGTTTGTGTGGTGCGCCGTGTCAGGTATTTGAGGGCAAGAGCAGTGTTGGGATCACTGGCATAGGGTGGAGAATGGCCTTGTGGGGGGGCTGTCTGTCTGTGTTGTTGGTGTTGTGTCTTGTGTTTGTACTCAGTGAAACGGCTGCGTGGGAATAAAATGTGTTGTAATCCTTCTTCGTAACTGGTGTGGTCCTGTGCGTGATGGTGGTGAGGATGGGGAGAGGCTCCCCACAAGGAGTGGGGAGCAGTGGTTAGGTGGTGATGGTCAGTCTTTAAGAGCCACCTTTGAGAAGCACAGGAGCAGGCAATACTACTGTGTTCTAAGTCAAGTGAATGGAGCAGAATAGCAGCTGTGCTGAAGTGGGAACTCCTTGTGGAGCTCAAGAGTAGAAAGGAATTGTGTGAGCTCTCTGGAAGTGAGGTCAGGAAGATTATAGAGCCATGGCTTGTATATGCAGGGACAAAGAAATTACATTTAATTGGTCAAAAGTTAGCCAATATATGATTAATCATCAGTAGACTATCTTCTATGGGGTAAATTGCTCTTGCTTGCCATGTAAATTAGCACGTGTGCTCCATGATGGTGTTTTTGGGAGCAAGCTTTTTTTGGTCCTCAATTGAGTCAATGATCACAATCTTATCCCTGCCACTGTTCACTTTCACCCAGTTACTGCCTTTTCTTGTTAACTAACTAACTAACTACTTTATTCTGTAGTACTTGTACTTCTGTAGTACTATTAACAAATCTTAATGATAAGCTAGTACTCTTTTGTCTTCAGCACTTTCTGGTGCAGATGTTCTCCTTTTATGAGTCCTTCAGCTCTTTTTCTAAGGTTAGTTAGCAAGGAATGTATTGCTTATACAAAGTCTTGCTTTTCTAGGTGATGTTTTCAATCTAGCCAGACACCATTTTCACCATGGCAACTTCCATTCCTCCTCTTTGAGACTATGAGACAATTGAGGAGTCTCTTATATTTTACTATTTATTTCTTTTTATTGAACTGCATAGGTTTAAACACAGAAAAACAGTTAATCATAGGTGCCTCAGCCTCTACATAAGCAAGTCCTGTTTCCCAAGAGCAGTCCATCAATGGCTTCTTGTCAATCAGGACATCTTGTGTTCATCAGATTCAGGTGCTGCCTTTACTTGTGTGTAGTGGATCCAGGAGTGGATTCCTTCCACATTTTCTGCAGTGTAAGTTTTGAGCAATACAGTGTACAGGTCTTCCCACTTCTTTCAGGGCATCACCCTTCCATGTGTGCAGAAAGACTGTCTCCCAGTTGGAATGGGTGCACTGGTGCGTCCAAGCCAAGCCTGTTGATTTAGGTACCTGTGTAGTGAGAAAAAGTCTATGAAATAGCAATCGACTATTATCTAATTAATTGTAGTCTCTCCATTTATATGCATTTGGCCCCCCTTAACATTCAAAGAGTTAGTAGGATATGCTTTGCCACATACAAATCCAAAGGGGCTAAGTCCTTCAAAGGGGCTGTCTGAATTTGCAGAAGGGCTATGGGTAATTTCTGTCCACTTGAGGTGTGTTTCTTAGCAAAGTTTAGCAATGCGTCTTCAGACATCCTGATTCATTCTTTCTTCTTTTGTGCTGGGTATGTAGTTTCCTTTTAATTTGTAAAAACTTGGACAACCCTTGTACTATTATTTCCTCAATAAAATGAGTCCCATTATTGTAAGAGAGAGATTCTGGAAGACCAAATCAGGGTATAATTTCTTTTAACAAGGTTTTTAACTACCTCTCTAGCTTTGTAGGTATTCATTAACATCAGAAAATACTTCTATTGATTACAAAAGGCAATCCTGACAGGTGTATTTGCAAATATTCCCCAGGACTTACTTACTTATTCCTTCTTTTACAACTCCTTCGATGATGCTCATGAGCTTCTTGTCAATGTTTGGGTTACTAGCACACCAAATGGTACATTTAGCTCTTTTTCCAAGGTTAAAATAGCTAGTACAGACTGTATGGACATACAAAGCCTGGTGGTTAAAAGAGCACATACCAGAGCATCCAAAACTGTTTATTACTTGAACTATTAACAAATGTTCTTAAGGATAAACTACTACCAATGTACTGAGGATGTGATATGATTTTTACAGAGAGGGTGGTCAAACAGGGCAACAGGCTTCCTAAAATGTTTGTTTCCTGCACTAACTAACTATGAACAAATGTTCTTAAGGATAAGATACAATAAATGCATTTAAAGTATGGGATATGATTTTTACAGCATGATAATCAGTGAGACAGGCTCCTTGAAATACTTAGATCTTGCAATATATACATAATATTAAAATAATATATGTATATAAAACAGTATACACTTATATATAAATACCTATTCTATTATAAATATATACACATGCATATATGTAACAGTATATATCTATATATAAATACATATATAGCAATATATACCTATATATCCTACTATATATAAATACATAAATATGATAGGATACATCTCTATATAAACAAATATGTATTCTATTATGTATAAAAATACATATATATAAAAGTATATCTCATATAAATGACTATATACCCTATTATATATAAATACAAATAAATCATTATATAAGCTATTATATAAAAATATATAAATAATTACAAATAAATGAAGATATACCCTGTTATATAAGAGTGTATATAAATACAAATAATATATACCCTATTATAAATACATATACACACCCCCACATATAAATGAATATATACCCTATTATATATGAATATATAAATACAAATAAACGTGTGTGTGTGTATATATATATACACACACTATTATATATGAACATATATAAATACAAATAAATGTATACCCTATTATATACAAGTATATATAAGTAAATACAAATAAATGAATATGTACCCTATTACATATAAATACAAATGAATACACACCCTATTATATATCAATAAATGAATATATAGCCTGTTATATATATATATACATACACCCACATATAAATGAATATATACCCTATTAAATATATATATATAAGTAAATACAAATAAAGGAACATAAACCCTATTATACATGAATACACATAAATAAATACAAATAAAAAGGAATATATACCCTATTATATACAAGTGTATATAAAGAAATATGAATAAATGAATATATACCGTTATATATAAACAAATATATAACCTATTATATATGAATATAGAAATACAAATCACTGAATATATTCCCTATTATTTATCCGTAAATGAATATATAACCTATTATATATAAATACAGCTATATACACCTACATATAAATGAATATATACCCTGTTATATACAAGTATATATAAATACAAATAAATGAATATTTATTATATGTAACTATAAGTACATACATATACAGCCATATATAAATGAATATCCTGTTACAGATAAATATAAATAAATATAAAATATATATCCTAACATAAAGATATATAACTACATATATATAGCCATATGTGAACGAATATATACCCTATTATACGTAAATATGTATAAATAAAAATAAATGGCTATATAGAATGAATATATACCCTCTTCTATATCAATACATATAAATACACATATACACACACACCCACATATATATTTATATAGAATAGGGTATATATTCATTTATATAACTGCATATGTATATACACACACCCATATATAAATTAACATATACCCTATTCTGAATAAATATATATAACTACATATATATACATTTTTTTATATATATATACACACACACAACAGTATATACCCATGTAAGTATAAGCTGAAAATGCATTTGTTTTTATGAAGTATTTGATATGATTTTTACCAGCGCAACACGTTTCCTAAATTCTTATTACCTGGACTACCTGTTGACAGAAAGTAAAGATAATCTAACAAAAATTCATTTAATTTTAATATCACAGGGTGCAAGAAGCTTCCTCAAATGCTTATTTCCTGCACTCCCTCTTCCCAGATCTCCTTAAGGATAAGCTACTATCAATGCAGTTAATTTTATTAACTAACTCTTTCATCTGATTTTTACAGAGGGGTTAGTCAAATGATGCAACAGGCTTCTTGAAGTGCTTATTACCTCCACTATCTATTAACAAATATTCTTTAGGATAAGCTACTACCACTGTATTTAATTTTATGAAGTATTTGATTTCATTTATACTGACAACTGTCACCAGTTAACCTGAACTATCTCTCACTGTCACCAATTGCCCCATCCTATCCCAGACTGTATTGCAGGCTAGCCCCTGACCGTGCGACTATGGATTCCAAGATCCATCACTTTCGTCTCTGAACCAGGAGACCCACATATGAGCCATTCCCCGTACACAGCATCACTATCTCCTTTCCTTTCCTGACAATCCTGCCTCTTTCCCAAGTGATCACTCCAACGCAGAGTCCTCACACTTGAAGAACCTTAAGTCTGACAATAAAACAACCCCCAGCACTTGATGATAGAAACCTCGTGTAATTGTGGCACACACACCCCCCCCTTTACAGACGTTGTTTGGAGCTTACAATGGGCCACGTACAGCCCAATGCTTGTGTCCTGTACACCACCTCTACAATAACTAACTCATGCATGAGAAACGCTTTTTTCTTCTAATTTTAGAACCCAGCTATTACAGAGCACTTGAAAACATCTGTCTTCCTATTCCCTTCATCACACAAACTGCCTGTGCTACCCCAGCAAGGGATTTAAAGTCTGCCAAAAGCTGGGTCTCCCACACAAACACATATATCAACCTAAAGTTATTCCTCTAGCCTATTACAAGTGGTGAATCCAAAAGGGAAAAGGTTCCTGTTATGAACCACATGCAGACTCTCTCCCTGGGGTTCCTATAAGACACGTGGCAGCAAACCTGCCCTTCTTCCTACATCACCATTGAATGCCAGCTTTTTTATCAGAGGATAATTAATTAATCTCCATAGGAAAAAAATGGAATCACAAACTAAAACATGACAAATAAGCTGCAGATGACTGAAAGGTCAAGCTAATATACCAGCCTCCCATGACTGAAAACAGGCATTAACACACCCATGCTTCTCCTCTACATCAAACTTTGTAAAGGGAAGAGAAACGACACTGCAGCTATCATGTCAACACAAACAGTGTAATGGAAATGATTACAAACTGTCCCATCTTGTTTATATGCCCTGCATGCCTCAGTTCAAATCACTGCCATCTCACTTCCATACCTGGTCCTCAATCTCTGCTCACATGGACAGAAACGGGACACTGAGAACAGGATATTGTTCTGCAAGAAACCTGGGAATATGGGGTGGTTTTTAAGCCTCTGCACTGAATTTGGCTCACCATCTACAGAACTACCCATTTCAAACCATGCCTTGGGAAATTCCTTCATTTTGAGTGGGTTTAATGCACACTCCAAAGCTTACACTGTATTTATCCCTACTGTCAGGGCAGAGTGCAGGGAAACAAACTGGTTTCTTAGCACACAACCCATCACCCCACAGCCTCTCTAAGGGTTGACCTCACAGGGCACACACATGTTGGGTAACATGAAATAAACCACATGAAATAAACATGAAATCGACCCTCCACATGAGAAGAAGGAGCACGAAGCGCACTGCAGAGCAGCAAACCCCCCTCTGCTCACCCAAAGCAGACAAAACAGACTTGGTTTTACACAAACAGTGCATTCCCGACCTTTGGAAATCAATACAGTGTACACAACTTCCATAAACCACCTGTTTTGGTTATCATAGGGTTGGAAGGGACTTCAAAGCTCATCTAGTTCCAGAGGGCAGGGACAACTTCCACTAGATCAGGTTGCTCCAAGCCCCGTCCACCCTGGCCTTGAACACTGCCACCCCCATAGGGAAGAGCATCCCAATATCCCACCTCCCGCGTCCTGTTGCTCGCACCGATCGCTTTCGCTCTACACATCATCGCCGTATCCCCGCCCCGCCGCGACGTCGCCGCCCCCCCGGTGGCGAGAGCCGCTCCCGGCGGTGACGTTGCGTGGCGCTACCGGGCGGCTCCGCCCCGCTGCGTCCCGTCCCCCCCGTTCGCCGCCGCCGCCGCGCCGGGACGGACCCGCAGCAGGTACCGGGGGGCCGGGGCATGGGGAAGGGGCGCGGTGGGGGGGGGGTCACGGCGGGGAGGGCGCGCACGGAGCGGAGCTCCCGGCACTGACACCCCCCTCCCCCGGACGCGTTTCCGCCTCCAAACACACCGACACCCCCCTGCGCCGTGCGCTGAACAGAAACGCGGGTATTGCCCCTCTCGCACCATCTCCCTGCCCGCATCGGGACCACCGAGAGGCGGTGCTGAAATCGCGCTGAAACCGACAGGCGCTGCTATGGGCCCCCTGCGCATCATACGCTGCCCAAAAAGGACCCTTTGCTACCCAAAACCTACACCCCGCTGTCACCCTTTCCCCGGGATGGGACCCTATCGTACATGCCGTCTTCCCAGAGCAGGAGGACACAGAAACACTGGAGCCCAGACCTCTTGTGGGGTTTAAAGCATCTTCCATGGTCCATGCTTTATACCCCACAACCTACATCTCACTGACATGCCTCGTGCACCTGGCTAAGGTGATCTGGACCTCCCTGCCACCACGACCCAGCCTGCACCGCTTGGACCTGGCCCCTATAGCCCCATGGTTGGACAGGGGCTGCAGAGGTGGGACATCTACTGCAATCAGTAACACTGACCCTCTCTCTTTCCCGCAGGAGCCACCATGGACCTGGTCCTGGATGTTGCCGACCAGCACATCCTCACACCCTACGTGTACCCCTCCAGCTGGCCTGAAAATGAGCCTTTCCGCCAGCTCCTCAGCCTCTTCGTCATCACCAATCTGGGGGCCCTCACCCTCTACCTGCTCTTCGGTACCCTCAGCTACTACTTCATCTTTGACCATGAACTCAAGAAGCATCCTCACTTCCTAGAGGTGGGTGTGCCCTATGTCACCCCCCCAGATTTTCTCCCATGTGTCAACCCCTGCCCTGAACCACTCATGAGATCGTAGAATCACAGAATAGTTTGGGTTGGAAGAGACCTTAAAACTCATCTTGTTCCAACCCCCTGCCAGGAAGGGCAGGGACATGTTCGACTAGACGAGGTTGTTCCAAGCCATGTCCAACCTGCCCTTGAACACTGCCAGCTTCTCTGGGTCACCTGTTCCAGCATTTCACCACCCCCATAGTCAAGAATTTCTTCCTAATATCTAATCTAAATCTCCCCTCTGTCAGTTTAAAACTATTCCCCCTTGTCCTGTCACTACGTGCCATGATTTCTTGTGTATTTCTTACAGATTTCTTGTAGGCCCCCTTTAGGTATTGGAAGACTGTTATAGGGTCTCCCCTGAGCCTTCTCTTCTCTAGGCTGAACAAACTCAACTTGATTCCCCCCCTTGACCACCAAACGGAGCCTCCTGCCCACTAAACACTGGGCCCTACAGATACACCCGTCACATCCCGCTTTCCACTTCCAGCTGCCACAAACTGCCTCACTCACCCCTCTGGTCCCCATCCATGCCCTCATTCATCCCTGACCAGAAACAAGTACCACTTACACAGCGCACTAGACCCAGCACCCTGTCCTGCTGTCGGCACGGCTCTCTCCAAACAAGCAGCACCCTGTGCCCCACACCATGGCACAGACATTGCAAGGGGCTGGGACATCAGGGCTCTGGGGTCTCTGCCCAGCTCCTGGTGTGCCCTGTCCCCCTGACCTGCTGCATCCTCACAGAACCAAGTGCGTCGGGAGATCACCTACGCGCTGCAGTCCCTCCCCTGGATCAGCGTGCCCACCGTCGCCCTGTTCTTTGCTGAGGTGCGGGGCTACAGCAAGCTCTATGACAACATCCAGGACTCCCCATATGGTGAGCTGCTCCCCGGTGTCCCCCGGCCAGGCCAATGCCTTCTCCCCACCATCCGAGGCTAGGGACATGCCCCCATTTCTCCTAATGATGATGCACCTTGTATGAGTCCAAAAAAAGTCCACCCAGGTGCCTCCTGCCTCGAGCTGGTCCCATCTAGTAGTCACAATCCCAAGTTCTCTTTAGGACAACATGAGGATCCCATTACCCCCGGCTTGGGGACAGCCTGATCAATACATGTCCCCCTCCACAAGAGAAGGCCTTCCCTTCCCTGGGTGCTGGTCCCAACAAACCGGTGCCTGACTCACTTTCCCCAACTCATAGGGGACTGTCTGACCCTCTCATCACACCTCCTTGATGAGACAGACCCCAATGTGACTCACATTTGCCTCCCTGGCCCTTGCAGACCCTAGCTCCTTGCTGTCTTCTAGCACCCACGAATGCCACCCCTAACATTCCTGTTCCCCCAGGCTGGTCAGGTGTCTTCCTCAGCATGCTGTCCTTCCTCTTCTTCACTGACATGGGCATCTACTGGATACACCGTGGTCTCCACCACAAACTGTTCTATAAGGTACGAGATGGGTCTGGGATGGTCTAGACAAGAGCCCTCACCCCTTGGGGCCATGACCAAGATGTTCCTCCTTGGGAACGTGTGCCCTGGAGGGGACAGTGGGGTCAGTGTGACCATAGGAGGCATCGCCTCACCTTGGTCCACAATGGGAGCCAAAAGCCCATTAAGGTGTGTGTCCCTCTCCTGCCCTTTGGGTGGTGACAGCCTTGGCCCTTTGCCCCCTCAGCCCCTGGTCAATGAGTCATCCCTAAACCCCCTAAAAGAGGGCATTATCACCATCAGCCTTGAGCACTCACAGCGCACCATCTCCCTGCAGCGCTTCCACAAGCCCCACCACCTCTGGAAGATCGCGACGCCCTTCGCCAGCCATGCCTTCCACCCCGTCGACGGCTTCATGCAGAGCTTGCCCTACCACATCTACCCCTTCCTCTTCCCTCTACACAAAGTCACCTACTTGGGCCTCTACATCTTCGTCAACGTCTGGACCATCTCCATTCACGATGGCGACTACCGCGTCCCTCGCCTCCTGCAGCACATCATCAATGGCTCGGCCCACCACACCGACCACCACTTGTATTTCGACTACAACTACGGGCAGTATTTCACCCTCTGGGACAAGATCGGTGGCTCCTACAAGAGCCCCACGGCCTTTGAGGGCAAAGGCCCCCACGATTACTTGCGCAAGCTCCGAGAGAAAGACGCAGGGGAACCCAATGGTGTCCCGGCTTCCAAAACTGAGTAGGCTTTCCCAGCCTATTCCCTCTCTGGGATGAGATTCCCCGGCCAGATCTCATCCCATTCGTCCCTGGCCTTGAGACTACTTTCCTACGGACAAAGAGCCCCTGTCCCTGGATGGCATAACTGACACAGGATGATTCTCAGCGACCGCTCTGGCCTTCCCCTGCTCCCAAAACGGCGGAGTCCAGCCTCACTCTACATTACAGACCTGCCTGCTGCTCCTATTCCAATTCAGCTGCCTTTGGATCTCTGCTAAGATCCCTGTGCTGCTGCTTTACAGAAAGAACAATGGCACAAACAGAACAATAACATGGCACAAGCAGTACAATAACGTGCTCGCAGCAGGGTCTCCATTCGTGTGTGCTCCATGCCTTTGTCGCCGATTCGACACTGCCAACACGGAGTCCATTGGGATGAGTCCAGTCGAATCCAGATGAGTCAAGAGGCTGAAGATGCTGCTTTTTCTTTTCCTTCTCTTTCTTTTTGAGCTGTATTTCGCGAAAAAAAAAAGCCGCAAACACCAACCTTTTGGAGCAACGTGGGTCCTCCTGATGGCTCCTCAGCTTGGTGGCGGCCCAGCCTCAAGACGCAGCGGGATTCCTCAGTGCTCAATACACTCTCATCCTCCTTCTCTCCCAGGGATGTCCTGCGGTGTGCTGATGGGATGCATCCTGGAAACAGCATCCTGTAGGACAAAGATACGCTTTGAGTCCTGTGGGTCCCCTTGAGCTCCCTGAGGACATTGGGTGGGGGGAAGAAAAGGAATAGGTGCACGAAAGGAAGGGATGGGGGCTGCTCCTTTCTTGAGGGTTTGTGGCTGGTTTCTCCTTTTAATGCCTGATGTGCTTCCTGCTGAAACCCGGTCGTCTTCCCTTTGGGCGCGACCTGCATTCAATAAATCTTACTTGCCAACTTGGCTGCTGTTTGGTCCCTTTTCTCTTGAAGCCATTCATGTCCCCTGAAAAACAGAACCAGAAAATACATCCGGACTCACGCAAAGCTGTGAGGATGGGCTGGAACTTCACCAGAGGCTGTTCACATGCAGCACATGGACAGTGTTGGAGTATAGGGCGCATGTATGTTTCCCTAGCATGGTACAGCCAGGCTCCTCTGCCTGGTGAGCTCCCTCCAGGGTTGCAGTGACAAAAAACCCCTTAGAGCAAAGTATTCTGCTGCTCCCTGCATAACTATGCTCTATCTCAGCCATCCCACAGGCAAGATAGGGCTTGAGGTCACACCACTACACCACGTAGCTCCCGACAGCATGAGGGAACGCCTTTCCCACAAGGGAAAGCCAGTGGTATCCCCTGTGCTGACTGCCCTGGGGTGTCCTGTTCTGCTGCTGGTACAGTCTCCTGCCTGGGCCATGCTATGCTTTCTCCTCCCCACACAGCTTCTTCTCCCCGACGTGCACAGGGAACCCTGACCCCTGTTTGCTGATTAACTTGGAGCCAGAGAACTGCTAAGGGTCAAGGCAAAGCCCACATCAACCACAGCAAACCACCACACTAACCTTTCCCTAATATTCCCTAACGACATTAGACCCTAGGGAAAAGCCCCAGGCTTTCTCATCATATTGTCTCTCCGCCTTCACTGAGCCTAATGCACAGCAGTGGGCTTGCCAACACCTAAACCGTGCACAAAACCATTGCCAGGGTGGTCAGGCATATGCCTTGGAGCAGAAAATCCCTGGGAAGGCACTTGGGGAGTGAGAAGCAGCCAACAGCCAAATGCGGTTGTGTATTTGGGACCCTGACGCTGCTGTTACCACAAGATGGAGATGTTGCTCACAGCACACCAGCGGCAGGAGCTGCACCTGCATGGGCAGCATTCCTCCTCCTCCTCACTGCCCCGGAAGCGTGGGGCCCAGAGGCAGGAATGGTTTTGCTGTGCCAGCTCTGCTGCAGGATGCACGGGGGGCAGCCCGGAGCTTATGCCAGTGTAAGGAATGGCTGGTTTGGGCTCACAAGACAGCATGCTGCTGGCTTTTAATAACTTATTCTGGTGGTTTCCTGGGACTGAGGTTTTATAGGCTGTTAGTGCCGAGGGTGTGCTAATGCCTTTGGATGTTTGTCAAGCAGAAAGACAAGGGAAGGCACAGGGAAATGAACTGCACTGGATTGAGAGTGTGTGCTGAGAATGCAGCTCCTTGTGCCAAGGTCGCCGGGACTGTTAGACCCGTCAGACAGCACGCTAAAGGGCCCTTCTGCTGCCATAATTCCCTGGGCTGAGGAGAAAAACCTATCACACAAACCATAATAAGCAGTTTAGTTGCAGAGCAGCTCTGCAAATGCCCTAGGCATCCCCATTGCTTTAGCAAATGTCCCTTTCATACAGCCTCTTCTATACAAAAAGCTCCTCAGGCCACTGCTCTCTCAGCAGACACCAGATCGCAAAAACACGATGTGTGGAAACCCTAAGGGGAGCAGGAGGGCTCAGAGGTCCCATCCCCTGAGAACTTTGGTTCAGACCTGGTGCCTTCCTCTCTGAAAGCTCCCTGCATCCTATGACCCCACAACAAGGGCTCACTTTCCCAGAGAGATGCTTCCCAGATAAACCAGAACAAAAGCAAATTGCCGGCCCTGCTCAGAGACCTGCCCACTGAACACACACCTTGGTTTGCTCATGGGATCTCATCCCCAGCATCCCCACGCACCAAGCTCTCTTGTTGGGGCTGAGATCAGGCTGTTTTACTCGCAGACTTGGCTCCAGCAACATGCAATGCATCCTTTAAACAACTCTATCCACACAGGCCCTGCAGCGGTGGCTGTTCTAGCCCCTGCGTCCCTTTAAACCTCCCAAAACCTGTAGGGCTGCACCAGGGAAAGATGAGGGAGAGAAGGGAAGGAAAGCTGGGGGGCCAGGGGCTGCTCGCCTTGCTCTTCGAGTTCACAGTATTTGCTGCTGATGAAATCCAGATGGACCTTAAAATAAACTCTGCTCTGTTCCCCCTCCCCTGTACAGCAGGAGACGGGTTCTTTTTTTTTTTCAAGAAACAAAAAAATACCTTGGCAAAGGAAACGTGTGTTTCCCTGCACACAGAAAGAGCTATTCATCTGTTAGCATTTACCGGCGCTACACTCACCCAAGCACTCCTTGCTACTGCTCTCTCCCCTGTGCCCACCACAGTGACCTGGCAGGAGGGAGCCCCATGGCAGGGACAGGAATCCTTCTCAGCTCCAGAGTGCTCTGTGAGGAGTGCTCAAGAGAGGCCAGGAGGAGGATGGAGAACCCTCCACTTACCAACTGTCTCCATTTAGAAAGTGCTATAAAGCCAGTTACTAATTTTTTACTATTTCTTGTCCTATTCTCCCTCTATTCCTATTTTTTGGGGAGGATTTGGCAAAGAACAGTCATTTCATATGCAATGGGATGGACACTTGGACATGGCAGTGCTTTCGGGAAAGATGCCATGGCTTTTTTGGGTGCCTCTCACCTCACTCCAGAGTGCAACTGGGATTCCTGCACAATAAAACTCCCTTATTGACTCTGCCCTTACCCACGGTGACCTCCAGTCCTCTGGAGGGACGTTACACTGAGTGAAGACCGCTAAAAGCTTTATTAGGAGGGCTTATAATTGTATTGACTCGGTAATTGAAATACACTAACTAGGTTTCTAGGTGAAAGCACCTCAGGGAAAGCTCTGGACAATGTTTCTGCTACTAAAGCAAGTGAAAGAAGGGAGAACAAGACTGCCTTGGGACTGTCCATAGGACTTACAGGCTCCCATTCCTTCACTGCTGGGTCACATCCATTTTCTTTGAAGCTTTCCCCACAGTGTTTGAAATCCCAGAACAGCAGCGCTCACCTTCCCAGCTCTGCCCAGGAAGATGGCAGAAATTGGGTTGGAGAGCTCTGAGGACTACCAGAACCATACAGGGGGAAGTCTATCACCATAACCTAGGAAATCATTTGTGCTTTTCCTCTCTCCCTTTGACATCCACCTATGCCGTTATCTTCCCATCCAGAGGCAGGCACAGCCCTTCATCACACCCAAACCACCATTCCCAACACCAAGGGCTCAAGCTTATGTTACTGCCTACCAAGCTGTCCCACCAATAGGTCCCTCTTCTTCTTGCACCCTAGGTGAGGAGCCTGACACTGTGACACTGCTAAACAAAAACTAGACATGAAGCATTACTGTTGACCTACAGGATAATCTCCCCAATGCATTTATACCACACAGACCTTTGGCTATAGGAAACAGATCTCTACTGGCTGCTCTTCTTTCCCGTGACACATAAGGCATAGCAAGGAGCCTCAAATCAATGCACAGAAAACCATCGCTGCCCCAGTTGCGTGACTGCACAAGGCTGGTAGTTTAAAGCCAAGGGGGGCTTCCTGGGAACAGTTCTGCATCAGAAACTAAACTACCAGAGAAACCGATTAGAAACTGACCTGGAGAAAGAAGCAGGACCAGGCACAGTGCTGTGAGCAGGACCTGTGGGAACGAGCCGCAGGGCGCTTCCAGGAGGCTGGAAAAGGTTCCAAACCACAAGCCAAGCAGATCCTGGACACTATTAAACCTCAGCCTGGGTGCTTCCACAGACAATCACACCACTTCCCACCGATACCGGGGTGCTTTAGGCCTATGGCTGAGGAGCGCACACTGCTGGGGAGGGAAAGCGCAGCTTGGCTTTTTTTTAGGGAGGGTGGCAGGAAAACCTCATGCATCCCCATAGCAGGAAGGTGCTGCAATGCTTTTGATGCGTTTCATTTGAGTTTATTCCATTTACTCTCATTCAATTTACCTCCATCTCTCGTCATTCCGTTTGGCTTCATTCCAACCCCTTTCCTTCCCTGTACCTCGCTCGGGTCCCGAGCATCCCCGAGGAGGGCGCAGCGCCCTGTTCCGGGGAGGGGACCCCGCGGCGGCGGGGTGTGGGGGGGGGGAGCGGCTCCGCTGCCCATTGCACATTCTCTCCGGGCGGCGGCGCGGCGGCTCCGCTCCGCTCCACCCGGCCCCGGCCGCGGCCCCCGGCGGCTCGAACATGGCGACGCGGAGCAGCGGCGGGGAGCGCCGGGCCGGCCCGTTCCCCCGCCGCCTCCTGCCGCCGCTGCTGCTGCTGCTGGCGGCGGGCGGGCACCCCGCGCTGCTGCCGCCGCCGCACGCCGACACCGCGCCGCAGCCCATCCAGGTGTACGGGCAGGTGAGACGCGAAGGGGATGGGGGCACCGGGCGCGGTACCACCGCGGTACCCACGGGGCTGGCGGCGGGGAACCGGGGGTCGCGGCGGCGGGGGATGGAGCGGGTCCCCCATAGGGATGCCCGGCGGGCCCTGGGTACGGCTCGCTGCCCCGTTGGAAGCGCACTGCTGATCCCTGCCCACCTCTCTTCCCGTTTCTCCCAGAGCCATCCCAAAGTAGTGGCACTGCTCAGGTTTGCGGTTTCTATTCCGGGGTTCATTCGCAGCGGTAGCTGCCGGGTGGCCAAGGGCATGCGCTAGGGAGATGGGCCAGGTTGTCCCCTCTGCTAGTTCTCCGGATGGGAGGTGATTCCCTGCGGCTGGGAGCAGGCAGGCGGTGGGCAGCAGCTCCTCGCCTAGGGGATGCTCCTGGTGAACATCTCTATGCTCAGGAGCTGGGCAGAGGGAGGTGGCTGGTGGAAGAGGCACCGTGACCTTCTCCATAAGAAGGGCTCCTCCACTGCGTTTCTAATCCATCTTCCAGTGCTCCTTGAGAAAGAGGGAGAGAGGACTTGCTCATCGCAAAAAACCCCATAGAAACTGCTATTTCTAAAAGTATCCCTTCTTGGGCTTGATTCATTGGCAAGTTTTGCTGGCAGGACCATGAAGGCTCCCCCTCACCCTCCCTTCTATACACAACCATCACTTTAGGGGTGATGAGGAATTATACTTGAGTTGCCTGGTTGCCTGCTATGGAAAGCTTCAGCCTAAAAGATCCTGCTTTAACTATCCACTGCTCTGCTTGACCCTCCTTGCTTATGCTGACTGTGTCCTATCATACATCTGAAAGGCTGCTGGAGGGGGGACACGGGGACACCAGCCCACGGAGGGACCATCTGCATTTGCCCCCTTGGCTTGCACTTTCCCTTCTGGGTGCCCTATAATTTCCCCTTTTTGTTACATGTAGGATGAGAAAGAGCCGACCATGAGAGGCAGGGCTGGATCTGGAGCTGCTGGAGGGGCACACAAGGGGCTGGTGCTGCTCCTAAAGCCCTGCTCTTGTTCCCCTGTTTAGAGGACAGAAAAAGCTGTTCCTCCTTCCCTTGAAAATCTGCTTCGCCTCCTCTTCTACCTCCTCAACATTTGGCTGGTTTTAGCATAACACAGCTACCCCATTTTAGAACAAACATGGCACTTGTCTCTCATCTACAGCGAGACATTTGTGGCCCTTCCTTTTCTGTCTCCCCATGGCTTTTCATCTAACTCACCTGCCCGGATCAGGTAGGGAGCTGCTTTGGCAGGAGCAGCCCCTATTGCTTGGTCATGGAGCTGCAGATCTAAGACTTTGCAGTAACCCTGGCGCTACCCACAACAGAACTAATAGGCAGCAATGGGAGTTCAACAGTTTGCCACTGTTTGGTCTTTCCATATTGCTTTGAGCTTTCAGAGGGAATTTGCCCAGAGAATGGAATCACTCTCCCCGGTGGCATAGCACAGGGCTTCAGGCTGGTTTACAAAACCTGCTGCTTCTGCTGCTTCAGGGATGTACAAGTTTTAATGCTCAGGTACTACATATCACCAGGAAGAGTTTATTGGCACTAAACAACAGTTCTCTCGAGTGCTACAGTGCTTTAGATTAGGGTCTGCTTTAATAAAAAGGGACAAGAGCGAGCTTGTGTGTTCTAGCCCCTGTATAGATCTGACCGTATGGAATAGCTAATAACTCAGAAGCCAGAAAGCTGTGCACGTGATGCTCAGGAGTCTCACGACTTGTCACAGGCACCTAATGATCCCCAAGTCCTCCCTTCCCCAGATCTTTGGCACCAGAAAATCATGCAGTCAAAAAGCGGTCCTTTATCAGGAACATCATTATAAGGAGCAGTGCTTGGACCGAGCATCCTAAGTGCCTTGCCACTGCAGTCGCTTATCTGGGACACATCCTGCTCCTGTGCATTTGGCAGGTTGGTTGGCCATATGCTACACGTTGGCTCGTGCCCTGAAGTTCCCTGCCCTTCCCTAGCTCTCGACTGTGGTCTCGACACAGCCTCATAGGACACCTCAGAGCCCAGGCTGGCTCTGAGGTGAAGGAAAGCACAGCGCGAGAGGTCGGTGCTGCCTGTCGCTACTATGGGTGATGATGGCAGGGGACCAGAGCAAGAAGGAAGGATGCATCACACCAGCCAGAGACAAGGAGGGGAAGGAAGTCCAAACCCTTGCGGCTCCTCAGGAGCCAAACACACTGTCAGTAACAGGCTCAGAGCCCTCTTGCCCTAGACACCAAAGACACAAGATTCCTCATCCAGATCCTCACCACCAATCACATCCTTGCTGGGCAGGCTCCCACAGCTTGCATGTGTGGCAAAACTTTTTGGGAACTTCAGTGAATTACGATGACCAGCAGCCTAAAACCCTGTACCTTTGTGGCTTTTCCTCTGCTTTTCTCGCTCCAAAAGCGCCAGCAACCAAGAGACCAAACACATGATTCCAGATACCATCAGCTTTGAGACAGAGGGGGTTTTGTTCCCTTGCACAGCCCTCACCTCTGTGGGACTCTTGGCGAGCGTTACAATGGACAGACCGGTACAAAGCAGGCACTGACAAAAGACAGGGCTTTTCTAGGCTGCCACTGGCAGCAGAGAAGCATCCCCAGGGCAAGACAACTGCTTCCTGCACCCACCAGATTCAGCAGCGCTCCCCAAACCCCTTCTAGCAACTGCAGCACCACACATTGCCCTCCTGCTGTCACAAGCCCCTGACTACCAAGGCTGCAGCTTACCCTCCAGTCCCTTAACAGTCTCCATGCTCTTGCCTACACAATCCTACTCAGACCTGGATAAAGGTACTCGGCTCCAGGATCTTATATTTCCCAGGCACGTCCCCACCATCCCATGTAAATCCTGTCCCCTCTTGGGGAAAACCCAGCCACGAACCACATCATCTTCAAGGATTTCGCTTAGTGCAACAGAGAAGGAGAAAAAAAGCAGCCACTTTGGCTGCCTACCTGTGTGCTGGGTTGAAGCATCTTTGGTGCCCATGAGGCTGGTGTCTAGCGAGTGTCATGTCATAGCCACAGCAGGCACGAGGAGAAGTGCTGGGGCAGGAGGCCAGCCTCTGTCTGCCATTCCTGAGGGGCAAGAGAGAGGATCACAGTTACAGAGAGCATTTACGCTGCTGGGCTGCTAATACACACAGACAGGTCTAAGCTTTATCTGCAGACATCCCTTTCCCTTCTTCGGAAAGGGCTTATCTAAGCCTCCCCCAAAAGCACGCAGCTCACAAGAAACCTTTGCCTTAAACCATGCTGAGACAAAAGATATCTCATCTAACTGCAGGCCACTCCTGCAGCAGCCATATCACCCTCTGCATGGCTGCTTTGAGGCCTTGAGACTCTCCCCGCACGCCTAATCTGTGCCTGGCCATCACCTCTGTGCCTCCTCATCCCCTGAACCAGCATTATTGCCTGCTCTAACATCAGCTCATCTTCCCTTCTGGGGCAATCTACTTCATTGCTCTCAAGCTTCCTGTTTCCCGGTGACATCCAAACCTGCCTTTGAGGGAAAGGACAAGGGTGGCCTGGGTCATGTTGGCAAACTACCCTAAAATACTGTGAGCACATGGTCAAGATAGTGCCTGAACAGAGGGAGAGCTGAAGCTTCTCTTCTTCTGAGGCCATTAGTACATCCCAGGTAGGGAGCCCACCTTAGCTCCCTTCCCTCACAACCTGCAAACTGGCAAAGAGCCTTTCTTCTTTCAGAGGAGGAAAGTGCAGGGCAAATGCCATCCAGCGATGTGAATGGATGCATCAATCACTGCATTGGAATTGACCTGTGCTTAATTTTGACCTAGTTTGCCAGCCTGGCAGAGACCTTCCCAGGTTAGACTTTAGATTATGGGGATATGCTGGATGGTGATGGCATGGTCCTAGCAGAGGGCTGGTGACCAGCCTTTTCATCCTTCCTCATATTGACAGATACCCCTCTCCATCACTGCATCTTCCCCTTTCTCAGCCACTCTGGGAAGGTTCCTGCCTCCTGGTACTTGCTTTTATGCCTGAGCTTGCCAGGAGAGACAGGACTTTGGAAGCTATACAGTCCCTGCTCCTGGCAGGGTAGCAGCCAGGAGAGGTATTTGTGTTTTTTATTCATTGTTTTCCCTCCAGCAGGTTCCTCGCAGATCCTGCTGTTGGACTAAGCAAGCGTTGCAGCGTCCCAGGGGCACCGCTTAAGCTTTCTGTAGCTGTAATAACTGGCTCATGGCACGCTTCGCCGGCAGTGCTTTAGACCTTTTCTGCTGCCTTCCTCCGTGCCTTAGTTATGGGGGAGTGACTTTCATCAGCACTTACCCAAATTTGCCAGGGCAGCCTCAATTCTCTGTCATCCCCCAATCTCTGGGACCCTCTCACCGAGGGACCTGCTCATTTCTGGGGTAAACAGGGCTCGTGCCTCAACCCCATCTTCCCCCTCCTTCCTCCTAGAAACAACAGCTAACCGAGAGCTCTATTGCTGCTAGCAGAGAGAAAACAGCCCTGCAAAGCAGATGATTTCAGTATTAACAAAATTAACATGGGCCTGGCACTCTGTGAAATGAGTCACCCGTGTTTCATATCAATGATTTCAGACCCTGGCATTTTCAGTCCAAGCCACAAGCAGCGCTACGGCAGGCACAGACTGTGTTTTAAAATACCACGGCAGGGCTAGAAGCAGATGCTCGGGAGCAGAGCAGAAGGTGCAGTAATGAAGCTTTAGTGGGAGCGCACGGGGAACGCGGCATGCCGCGAGTGCAGCAGCCACCCATGGCACTCGACTATCCGTGATGCCAGGCTATTGCGTAAGCCTTGCCGGGGGGAGGCAGAGGAAACCGGGATGCAAAGGCCCGGCACTTGTCCACTGCAGCTTCCAGCGAGGCGGAATGATGAGGAGCCTGGGGAGAGCACCTTTCCTTTTAAAGCCTAGGGCTAACCGAGCTGTGGCTTTGCTTCTGACCCCTTTCGGTAATAGCTTTCTTCAGCCCCATCTTCATTCCCCCGGCTACTGGGTGCAAAATGTTTAACTGATTCCCCTTCCACAAGCATCTCCTGACAGCCTTCAAGCCAAGATGAGAGCTGCTGGCAAAACTTTGTTGCAGCAGACGCTCGCTGCCACACAGACCCATTGCTCTTCAATACCCTCACTTATCAAGCCATAATAATAACCTATTAACTACTCAGAAATGTCCTAGGCATTTGTTTGCAGGCATCCCATCTCCAGTTGCATTACCAGGACAAAAGAACACATAAATGATCCTTAGGCCTCCTTTTTCTGCACACCCCCAATTTTACAGCATTGAGCCTCACCCCCTGAGCAGTCGCACTGCATCACCTCCTGATTAATAGCGAGCGCCTGGGTTGAGCTGTGGTCCAAGTCCTATAGCTAGAGCATTAATCCTCAACAGAGCAAACCCATCGACACACACAGTTAGCTTCCAAGCCCACTCGGCACCAAGAATAGCCTCTAATGCCGTCCCGACACTTGGCACCATGCACGGGTGCTAGGCACTGTTGTAAGTCACTAATATATCTGCTTGCAGTTCATCACAGCTAATGGTGTGATTTCTGCATGGGGAAGTTATACTTCCCATGCAGAGCAGCTAAAAGGCGTGGATTTAGAGTCCTCCAGTGACAGAAAGGCCTGAGATGCAGCCATAAGAGCAGCTACAGTGAGGTACCCACAGCACAGTCACTCATCCTCTGGCCTGCTAACACCGGAGTTCATCATGTGCAAGGGGTGCGCCACCCCCAGTGAGCACTAGCCTCTCTAATTCTGGGTATAACCAACTGGAAGGGATGTCAAGGGAAGAAGAGCTGGCACTTAGGAATTGCAGGTGCTGAGGAACATGGGATCAAGGCACTTCCCCCAGCACTGGGCGCTTGAGGAGCTTGGCACCTCACACTGTGCACCCAGTTCCCCTCATCTACCCACTGTCATCCCCTTGGTAGGCTGGGCAAGGCAATACTATTGTCTCAGCACAGCAGCACACACCCAGACAACATTCCCCCTCCCAGACCAGGCTGGGCGCACTCCCCTTGAGCCACAGGGGAGCTCTTACCTGCTCTGGGGTGTGCTCCATGGCTATTTTCTCACCTCATCTCACCCAGCAGCTCCAGGGGCTATTTTCTCACCTCATTTCTGCAGGGGATTCATTTATGGGAAGATTCTGTTAACAAGAAATAAATATATAGTGTGAGCAAAGCTAGCAGCATTAACTACATTAACTAGACCTACAAACAGCCTCTGCTATGTCTTGGCTCCAGTTCTCCCCTCCTGGACTTCATTTGGCACCTTGCATATTAGGAGGACAAATTAGAATTTCATGCATATTTCATATACACTTAAGCACTTGGCAAAGACCAAAGCACTTCCCCATTAAGAGGAATTTATGCTAAATGATGTTTCTGTTAGGTACCAGCCGTTGCCCTTTCATAGGTTAAACCAGTTCTCAAGGAAGGTTTCCCCTGTTAGGGGAGTCTTTGACAGTGGGCTCCTGCCAAACAAGCCTTATCCCAGCAAGCAGGGCAGGGTTACTCATGCTGGGGATAACCACAGCCTTATTGCTAAGCTATATCACAAGAAACATCCTGGTCAATGGGACATCAAGTGCTTTTCACTTGGAGCACAATGCCTCAAGTGTCCTTTACAGGACAGCAAAGACTTGGGGTCCTGTTTGTGGCTCCCGTGAGCCATTTGGGTCCCCACAAAGCTCCAAAGGGCCATAGCAGGGCTGCTGGCTGTGGTGTCCTGCACCAGGAACAGGCAGACACTAATGTGTGAAGCTCCTAAACCTGACAAACTGCTGCATGAGCCCTTCATGGGAGACTTACAGCATAAGACATCCTTCTGTTGTCTTCTCTGCTCCAGCAGTTTTCAGCTACTCCTGAACTTTCTGCTGAGCACAGTCCCTAGGTACTCAGCACCTCTCATTCTTCCTCGCTCCTACCAGAGAACCAAACCTTGCTCAAACTCAATTTGGCCTTTATACAGGGGGTCTACCCTAATTGGGCTGCCTAAAGTCATACAGCTAATGAGTAAGGCAGCTCAACTGGCTCCTCCAAGCCCAAACAGGTGCCCCTGGCCTTTGGGATTGACACAAGTGTCCCTGCTCTGAGAAGGCATCTCTCTGGGGCTTACCATGTCTTTTAGGTCATGGGGGAAAATGCTGTAGAGCTTTATTGCAGAGCTTAAAAGCAAAGATGCAGGCAGGAGTCTCCTGTGGTTTTTGGGTTTTGAAGCTGTCCTAATGTTGGATTTCCTGGAGAGAAAAAACATGCAAAGTGCTGCTGAAAGAGAGATGTAGGAGATAATAGATGGGGTTATTCTGCTTTTAAAGGAGGGGAGGGTGATTGGAGCTGGGAGCTGCTCTGGATTTCAGACCCGGAGCTATCTCAGTGGGCATCAGCAATTCCTTCTCCGCCCTGTTTCCCTGCATCCTCAAACAGCATCGCTGCTTTATTTTCCAGCGGGCATGCAAGGCTACTGCTGGCTTGCTTTGTAGCTGCTGCTGCCTGACCTAAATCTCTGCTGTGTTTGCTCTCTCTGATTGTGGGTACTACAGCGTGGTTTGCATGGTCGGGGGGGTCTCTGTCCAGGCAGGCAGAATATAACTGAGGGCCCTGGGGGCTGCTTGCTGCCATTCTGTGAGGTTTTGATTATTTCCACCCCCCTTATATGAGCATATTGCATAAGAGGGATTTGAGGGCTTCTGCTTCACTTGCCCCCCCCGCTCTTCCAGAATAAAGACCTTGTTTTTCCCAAGCATTTTACTTGCCTGTCACTGGTGGAGGTTAAACCAGCCTCTTACCTCGTTGATCCCGGGGTCAGCAGGAGCCACAGGATACCAGGCCTAAGAAAGGCTTAGCCCTGTATTTTTACAGCTTCCCATGAGCTTAGGAGCCACCAGCCATCGGCTGAGCTGCAGCTATAGTGATGCATAGTGGCTCAGGCATGCACATCCATGGCTGAGCTATAGCCACTGCTTCCCTACAGTGTTGGTCATCCTTGCTCGCTGGTAGTGGTTGCTACAGGTTTGCGCAGAGGCTGTTGCACCTTCAGCTCCTGCCACAGTGATGGCTGAGATAGCTTCCCTGTAGAAAAAGGTCCTTCATGACTGGTGCTGATACAGCACTGTCAGATGCAGTGCACGCAGAGGGAATAATGGGATCATGTATGGCTGCATTTGTGTTAGAAGCCAGCATGTCCTTCAGGATACAGAAGAAGTCACTGCAGAACTTTTCTGTTCTGGAAACAGTGTCTGTTTCCCTGTGGCCCTTCACCTAGTTAGCCTGGATTTGAAATCACATCTCCGTCCTTGGTTTTAGTTTTCCTGCTCACATCTCCCAAATCCTATTTCTATAAAGGGAAAAAACAGGCATGCATTTTGCCAACATGTTCGTGAAAGATGCTGCTTTACATGAGGCCATGCTTGAACACCACTCCCACAGGGAAACCTTCTCTTTACCTCCCACTGGGAGCTGGAAGTAGGATTAAGGCCCTCTGGGTTGAATAAGTTTCCCCAAAGGCTGTGTATTTCAAGGAGGGATGGTACAAGCGGTTGTTTGCTCTCTGACTGTCCGCACGGGCAAAGCTGTGGCTTAGGGTGTCCTTTTCCTTGGTGTTACAGGTCAGCCTCAATGATTCCCACAATCAGATGGTGGTTCACTGGGCGGGAGAGAAAAGCAACGTGATTGTGGCCTTGGCCAGAGACAGCTTGTCTTTGCTGGGTCCCAAAAACAGCGATGTAAGTAATGCAACCTGGTGCTGTCCTGGGGTGCCTGCTCTTCTGAACCAGGCACAGTGTCACTCTGGGGCTTCTCCTTTGCAGGTTTACGTATCTTATGACTATGGGAAGAGTTTTAAGAAGATTTCGGAGAGATTCAGCTTCAGCAAGGGGAACAGCAGCGAGGTGGCCATGGCCCAGTTCTACCACAGCCCGGCCGACAACAAGAGGGTGAGGAGGCTGCAGGGCAGGGCCACTTTATTGCCACCAACAGCACAAACACACGTGGCCCTTGGTGCCAGGGCAGTTATACCTTGGTGACGGTGCCCATAGCAATATAGCTGCTCCTTGGTATGGGAGGAGTAACTGTAAAGGTATCACAGAGTGACTGCATCCTTAGCAGCACATCCCAATACAGTGACAAGCTGCGTGGCCATCACTAACATGGTTATAGAGCTACAGATGCAAACGTTAATTCAGGCTTTATCTACCCACACCAAGGTCACCTTTCTCCTGGCAGGCAAATTCCTTTCCTTCAGAGTTTGTCCTCCCAAAGGCTCCCCCGGGATGTGTGCCCTTGTTACTGCTAGCCTGAGCTCTGCTCTGACCTCCTGGAGCCTGACTGCCTGCTCTCCTTCTTCCTTGTTGGTCCCTCTCTTCCCAGTACATCTTCGTGGATGCCTTTGTCCCGTACCTCTGGATCACCACCGACTTCTGCAACACTATCCAGGGCTTCTCGATTCCCTTCAGAGCAGCAGACCTCCTCCTGCACAGCAGGAACCCCAACCTCCTCTTGGGCTTCGACAGGTCTCATCCTAAAAAACAGGTGAGCACTTCTGCTTAGATGGGAGGGCCAGCATCCTGCCTCTACTGTGGTATTCTCCCAGGCCTGTTACATGCCCCATAGACCTTACAGCGAGCCAAGAACCACCCTGCCTCATGCCAGCACCGTGTGGGTTCATGCTTTGACTGTGCAGGGTGTCTGATCTCGGACTGCTGCATGCAGAGCTGTCCCAGATTGGCCAAGACGCTCATTTCCTACACATCAGTCTGGTTTCTGAGCTCTGGAGCAGTGAGTTGGTAGTACCTGTAGCATGGCTTCCTTAAAGATTTCCTCTCCCTTTTCCTTCATTTATTCTGGTCCATCCACGCTGCTCCTGACTGTATTGATCTCCCCAACTATTGCAGTTGTAACTTGCCACGGAGCGCTGGCACTGAGGCAGGACTGACCTCTGCAGTATTTCATGTGGGCATGTGGTTTGGCTTTGGGTCTTGCATAACAAATTGCTTCTTGAAAACAAACACATTCTTTTTGCTTCCTTTTTTCCCTGGAGCTATTGGGTAAAGATTGTAAATAATTACAGCATCTCAGATAGACCCAGGCAGCTTAAGCAAAACAAGCATCTCCCAACATGTGAATGGGGACAGCTGAGAGGGATACATACAGTCTGTGCTGTTTGCAGTCTGGTGGTAGCAGGGTGCCACTGATGCTTTCCCAGGGGGATGGAGCTGGCCACAAGCAATATCTTCCCTGGGCAGGCTGCTGGACTGGCTGTGGAGGCTGGAATCTGACTGGCCATATCCATGTACCTGCAAAACAATAGCAAAAATCACAGCTTGGGTGCCACCATAGTGCTTGGTTTCAGCGACACAGACCCTTTGAGGGACAGGATCCGCAGGGGAGCTGATGTGCCTGCGGGCAGGTGTGTTTATTGCTGCTGCTTTCCTTGGTGCAATGAAAGATTCTATCTCTCCTCCTGACCTTTGCCTTACTGATGTTCACAACAACAGCCATCCGCAACAACAGTGTGTCGCTGTGCTTGCAGCCTCCGAGGGATAGGCGGCTCTGCCCACATATTTACCCTTGCTATTGCCCTCCACCAGTACGTCACAACAAGTTATTGTTATTTCTGAGTTGCTGTAAAACCAGGTGGACAGATTTTGCCTCTTTAGGTTATTCCCCTGAAGCCAGAACAATTGCTGTTGCTCCAGGCAATACCACTTAAAGACGAGTCATCAAAGTAGCTAATGGTTTTGCGATGGACGCATGTCCATCCTGATTTTGCTGCCTGAGATGGGGTCTCCTTAAAGGATTGGGTCTCTTTTGGTTGCCCAGTCCCACTGGCATTTCTTCTTTGTGTCATTGCAGCTCTGGAAATCAGATGATTTTGGCCAGACCTGGATAATGATTCAGGAACACGTGAAGTCCTTTTCTTGGTATGTGTCACACCTGTGTATGTATTGATACCTGCCCAGCTCCTGTCTTCTCTCACTCCTCACCTCTTGCCTCATTTGCTGCTCTGTGCAAACCAAGGACCTGGGTACCAAACCCAGCAGAGACCCTGCACCATGGGGCCAAGAGACAGCCAACAACACAGGCACCCGGGAATGCTCCACATTTACCCTGGTTCTTGTCTGCTCCCCACCCCATCTCTTAAAAGCATTCCTGCTGCTTGTTAACCACTGCCTTCTGCATTGCTTTGAGTGCAGAGATACCACCACCACCTTTTTTCTGCCCTTTCCAGGGGGGTTGAGCCCTATGACAAGCCAAATACAGTGTACATTGAGCGACACGAGCCTTCTGGGGCTTCCACTGTCATTCGCAGCACTGATTTCTTTCAAAGTCGAGAAAATAAAGAGATAATCCTGGAAGATGTTGAAGACTTCCAGCTCAGGGACAAATACATGTTTGCAACAAAGTCTGTGGTGAGTATCGTGTGAGGAACTTACCACTGAGGGTGACGGTCGGTGCTTTTCTGCAGCCTGGGCAGAAGTAGGTCAGCTTGGGAAGTGCTGGGATCCAGGAAAAACCACAGGATGCCTGGGAAAGCCGGTGAGGAGAAGGGGGATGTGGTTCAGCAGCTTGGTGGTTAGGAGGCCGCTTGTCAGGGAGGATTACCGTCAAACGTGGACTAGGTCCAAGTAGCCTAATGCGCTCCAGCCTGGAAAGAAAGCTGGGTTTTCAGTTTGCTTTCCTAAGAAAAGGGGATAGGTGAAAGCTGCTTTTTGGTCCCCCTGCAGCCAGGGCCCCCCTATACCTTTTGCAGCTGTTGGCCAGTTTCAGACCAACCTGAAAGCAAGCTAGAAAGCATCTGTGCTTTCTCTGAGGACAAGTCCTTTCTAGACAATCAGAGACATGACACCAGAGGAGTAAAGCCCTATTCCTTCCAGAAATAAAGGGCTGGTTTCCTTCTTAGAACATGCTAGCATTGCTTTCCTCTCCTGCTGCTGCCATCAAGCTTGTTTTAATGAGCAACCTTTGCCATTTAGGAGTGACTCCTTGCAGAACCATGTAGGGTTTCCTACGTTTGCAGGGGATATGTTTGCAGAGCGCTTTCTGTTTCTCGGAAGTCTCTCTTGCAGGTAATACAGCCTGCAACTCTTGGGGCCCATCCCCTTGGCGCTATGCCTGATCTGAAACCTGCTGTGGTTTGCAGGAGATGTTATCTAGGCTTGCTGTTGGTGTTTGGTGAAACACAGGGGGTGGTTATGTCTGTGGAGACGCCACCAGCCTCACAGGGCAACATCCTGAAAGCGTGAGGCGGGTTTGTGCAGGGGCCTTTCCAAGCACGAACTCCATTTGGGGTTTTTTTCAGCTTCTGGAGGGCTCAAAGTCACCGTCATGCTTCCTCGTGCAGCTCTAATCGCTGGTGTTACATTAAACAACATTAAAATCACTCGTATTCCGTGCCGAGGAAAAGACTGATGGGAAACATAGGGACTGGGAGGGAGGCCAGCCTGGCTGCAAACCCCTGCCTTGGAAATTACATCCCCAGGTCTGGAACCAGGCACACGCAACAAAGCTTGGCTGCAATGGGAGCGGCGCAATGGGGAGAGGCCAGGCTGGGTGGCAGAGGCACCCAGGACTCTGACTTGTGCTCCTTTCCGTGGGAGTCGCGGTTGCTTAGCAATACGGAGCCTGGGAAAATCAGGCCACTTATTTTTGGAGCCTAAATCTGGGTTTAGGTTCTTACCATTGGCATCCCATACGAAACAGGTTGCCCCCAGCTTGTTACTTTTTTGGCTTCCCGCTGGTGCCTTTCGTTTTGTGCGAATTGCTAAAAATAGGAAGGAAAGGACAAACTGCTCTGCAGAGAGAGGAGGAATTAAAACCATAAACCCAGCCTCCTTACCTCCACCTGTAGACCTTGAGTGGGGAGCGCTGCTCTCCATCAGTCACAGGCCACGCTTTGCCTGCATGCAGAAAGGGTTGAGACCCATGACGCAGCGTGTGGGTCTGCCCCAGTCTGCCTTTTGGCTGCCGCTGGTGATGAAGGTGATTTGGGGGGTGAGAGCTGCTCCTAACACATCCCTCTGCTCTGCCGCAGCGTTTGCCAGGCAGCTCGCAGCCACCTTCGGTCCAGCTCTGGGTTTCCTTCAACCGCAAGCCGATGCGTGTGGCACAGTTTGTAACCAAGCATCCAATTAAGGTAAGTGATGCTTTCCAAGACATCCTCCTCTTTCCCTCTTTTACCAAGGATGCCCTCAGATGTCACCAGAAGTTCTCTGCCTTTCACTAGACTCTGCAGGAGTGGGACCCCATATGACCCTGCTTGGGGAGAGGATGGGCTGAGCAGAAATTCAAATGGGTGGAGGGAAGAATAACATTAAGCCAGCTAAAAGGAAATGCTAAACCAATCTGTGTGTATACTCTGCTTATATGCCCATATGTATGAAGCCTGCTCACCTGTCATTTACATCCCAAAGGAATATTATGTTGCCGATGCCTCGGAGGACCAGGTGTTTGTGTGTGTCAGCCACGATAACAACCGTACCAACCTCTACATCTCGGAAGCAGAGGGCCTGAAGTTCTCCTTGTCTTTAGAAAACGTGCTCTACTACAGCCCGGGAGGAGCTGGAAGTGACACCTTAGTCAGGTAATGCGGGATGCACCTAATGGGATTATCAGACAGTCATTGAGTGTTTAATCAAAGCATTGCCCTGATCTCCAGGCTTGATATTCTTCCGCTTCCCAGACCAGGGAGGCTGCGATTCACTGATCCCACCTTTGCATTCCCTCCCAGGTATTTTGCCAACGAGCCCTTTGCAGACTTCCATCGTGTCGAAGGCGTGCGAGGTGTCTACATCGCCACCCTGATCAACGGCTCCTTCAGCGAGGAGAACATGCGCTCCGTCATCACCTTCGACAAGGGGGGCACCTGGGAGCTGCTGCAGCCCCCGGCGCAGACACGCTATGGGGAGCAGATAGACTGCGAGGTAGGGCAGGCTGGGAAGGGGTAGGGAGAAGCCTCCTCCAAAAGAGACCAGAACACAGTCCCGCTGGGAGAGCATCCCTCCAAGCAGAGATAGCCAGACTCGGAGGGACGAGGGCATGGGATGGAGGGTTAATGCACTGTGTTTTGCCTTTCCAGCTCTCCCAAGGCTGCTCTCTCCACCTAGCCCAGCGCCTGAGCCAGCTGCTGAATTTCCAGCTGCGCAGGATGCCCATTCTCTCCAAGGAGTCAGCACCAGGACTGATCATTGCCACCGGTACTGCAGCCATGCAAGGGCTTGGGGCACGTTGTTGTCAGGACATGAGGAACTTGGCAGCGTCTAGTTTGTATCTGCAGGTTACCAAAATGCAGTTACATTGTACATTTTGCTGTCCTTTCTCTGCTGCAGTCCCTGTGCAGCAATTACAGCATGTGCGTTATACTGCAGCATGGTGATGTAAGGAACCTTGTCTGCTTCCTTCTGATCCTCTTTCCTGCCACTATCCACGTGAAGGGTTTCTTGAACATACAGAACTTCCTGTTTGTCTCACTCTTTTACTGAAGAAGACAAACATTTTGTTCGATCGTATTTATAGCCATGGGGTTTTCCCTAGATGCTTTTAAAACTTGTAATAGTCTTCAAAAGATTTGCTTTTTGAAGGGATTAGTTTATAGTGTGAAAAATCAGCTCTTCAATCAGATAAAAATAGTTTAGAGGTGTCTGGCTTCATTTTAAGCAATCACTTTGCATGCCTCAAGAAGAACGATTTCTCCCATTCTCCTAGGCTCCGTTGGCAAGAACATGGCAAAGAAAACCAATGTCTATGTCTCAAGCAGTGCTGGAGCAAGGTGGAGAGAGGTGAGGATGCTCTTTTACTTGCTGGCTCAGCCAAGGCGGTGGTGTAGCAGGTAGGATGTTGGCAGCAATATACATAAGTGATGTGCAGCTCTTGGGCATTAAAGGTGACCTCACATACGTGTCCAAGAGCTGTAGCTGGAAGGTGCTGAATGTCCTTTGAGACCAAGGCAAAAAGGTCTTTACATGAAGGACCACTCATGGGTTGGCATGGAGATGGACCTCTCAGTTCTCTTGATGAAGACGATGGGTTCAAACACAGGAGATCTCTCTCTTCTATTTCTTCTTTTCAAGTGGCAGGACTTGCCCTCAGCACGGGTCATCTGGCCCCTTTTAGGCAGGACTGACAGCCAGGACTTTATATGTGAGAGTGTCTGGAGACATCTTCCAGAAAAATGGGATGTTGCTGTCGGTTTATGGGGAGTTTTCTGTTTACTAAGTGGGTGTTCTGGTCTGCGGCAGTACTTGTGGTCTGCCTGTGCATTCTCCAGCCAGTGTAACGTGGTATTCCAACATCTGCAAGCTATTTAAATCTGTGAATTAAGCGGCCTCCTTTTCCTCCTCCAAGTGCTGCGCGGTCTGGGATGAGGTCTGGGCAGCTGCAGCAGTGGTGGGGACACGCCACAGCTCTTGACTGCTGCCAAAGCCAACTATGGGTCAGAGGCTAGCCCTGGCTGAGAGCGGGTACCTCCGAAAGCAGGGGGACCTGCTGCTTATCCCTGTAGGAGCCTTGAGGCAACACAGGAGCGCTCACGGCCAGGGAAGGGGATCGGGAAGCTGAGACTTTTGAGGTGCTGCAAAGCAGGTTTGTGCTGGAGTGCAATTAAAACATGCCAAGGAAGCGCTGACCCATGGTTAACAGCTCCCAAGTTACTCAGGCCCTTTGTATCGTGAGCAGAGGTGCAGAATGACACTCAGCAGTGGTGTTCCTCAGCTGAGAAGCAGTAACACAACTCCCCCCTCTCGGCTTTGGCAAGCAGCAGGCTGGAAGGCTCATTGCTCTCCAGATCACTGCTATGATCTCACAGCACAGCAAAGAAAGAAACAATACATTCCGTGCCCTGCCTAAGAACGTCCCCAAGTGCGTTAGCGCGTTCTGTGAGCAGAGTCAGGCACGTACGTGCTTCCTATTTTCACCCTAAACTGCACTGAGCTCCCCAGATAGGAAAGCAAAGGTGATTTTTGTGTTGGTGGTCACTAAATAAAGCTGGAGGTGAGCGTGAAGTACAGGTTTCTTTCTGTGGAGTGGATGTATGAGCTATGTCCAGAGCCTGTTTCTGCATGCCATGGCTCCACTTCTCTTAGAGCATTCAAAACACCTTATAGCCTGAGAACCAACGCTTATCTGCAGCCCTAGGAAGGTGGCAAGTCCTTGCTGTGTGTTGGGAAAGCCTGGCAGACATAGAGGGGAGCGATGGACTCTGGTTTCATGTAATGGCACTTTTTCCAGTGATTCTTTCCCTGCACATGGTGCAGGAGGAGCAGAGTGCAGTGCTGCTCTTAAACACAGCTATACATTTAGGGAAATGGGGCTGGCTGCTCTTGTCTACAAATGTCAGCCCATAAACACTCGAATCTCTGGCTCTACCCAGGCGACCTGTAACATTAGCTCTGGTCAGGCAGCACTCCTGTCAAAACGTGCTTTCCATCCAAGCTTCTCCCTTAGTTCAGCACAGCTCTAATGTACCCCTTGGCTCCGTTTCTCTTCCAGGCGCTGTCTGGACCCCACTATTACACCTGGGGTGACCATGGTGGCATTCTGGTGGCCATCGCACAAGGCACCGAGACCAACCAGCTCAAGTGAGTGGCAGGGCAGGGGGATTGCCTCTGGTGCTCGGCCTGGGAGAGAGCACCCTGTGACCAGCAGAACCTGCTCCTGATGGCATTCCCAATCCTCTTTCTCCAGGTACAGCACGAATGAAGGGGAAACCTGGAAAGTGTTCACTTTCTCAGAGAAGCCAGTGTTTGTGTATGGATTGCTTACCGAGCCCGGGGAGAAAAGCACCATATTCACCATCTTTGGCTCGTACAAAGAGAATGGCCACAGCTGGCTGATACTGCAGATCAACACCACTGACGTGCTGGGTAAGGGGACAGGTGACAGAGCCATCACTGGCTCTGGTTCTGTCAGTGTCCACACTGTAGCTTTGCAGGTTACACACTTTAATAAGCCCTCACCTGAAACCAGCCAGTCCCAGACTGCACAGCCTGTGCCCAGCACCCCTGTGGGTGCAAGGGAGATCTTCACATACCCTTTCCAGGGGGGCTGAGAGCGAGGAGGGGGCGCAGGAGAGGTTTTTGGATGTCCAAAGCTACCTAGAGACGTCAGGCTATGAACCAAACTATTTAGTCATCTAAGGCTCATACATTCCCACTGATGGGTGCCGAAATGCGAATCGGGTGCAGAAACACCTTTTTTGCTCTTGCCCTCTATCCTGTTTCCCAAAAAAGATCTCAGAGAGGTGCCCTAAAGTCCCATTAGCAGCAGACCAACCCCACTTTCCTGGCTGTCCCATGGGAACCGGGGTACAAAGGGCATCTCCTATGGAGGCCACAGTATGCCATCCATGTTTGGGTGCCCTGTCGCTTATGTCCGCATGGACACGGCTGCTGAAGGCACTCATGTCCCATGTGCTCTCCCTGTATCCTCTCCATCTGCACTGAGCACTTTGTTGAAAAGAAAAGGGGATGAAAAAAAAAGAAGGAATCCTTCTGAAGGCTTGTAGCTATGAATGTTTTATAACCCATTTCAGCTTTGATTGCAAGGCAGCGTTTTAATCAAAGAGCAGTTAAACCCAGCAGAGGAATTTCCCTGACTAAAATTTATAACCAATTCCCTTGACGTTTTGTTAGAAATGGATCTGTTTGGTAACCAGAACGACTCCGTTTAAATGAGGCATCACAAATTCACTGTCACCGCGACGGAGCTGCTTGTTGCCTCCTGTCACTGAGTGCTGCTGCACGCTCTGAGCTGAAATGCTTCCTGCTTTGCCTTTGCTTTTGGGCCAGGGCTAGAGCCATGCAGTCGGAAGGACGCCACTTGTTTTGTGCCAGGAGGGCAGCGGGAGGGAAGGGACAATGGGCATTATTGCTCTGCATGGCCGGGTGCCTACTCTCACTCCCAGCATCCTCACCAGGCACACACCAACAGCAGTGCCGAGGGGTATCTGCTGTTCCCTTGCCTTTAAACCCTTGTTCTGGGGTGCCACAAGGACTGTTGCTCTCTTTACCCTAACCTTGTTGCTTCTCTTAGGGGTCCCTTGCACTGAGAATGACTACAAACTATGGTCGCCCTCTGATGAGCGAGGCAATGAATGCTTACTGGGGCATAAAACTATCTTCAAAAGGAGGACTCCTCATGCGACCTGTTTCAATGGGGAAGATTTTGACAGGCCTGTCATGGTCTCCAACTGCTCTTGTACAAGGGAAGACTTTGAATGGTAAATACCAATTAATTTCTTCTAGTTTGGATTGTAGGTTTGAGATAAATACCTTTGACCAATCGCTCAAAGTGCACAAACATCCAATTTACTTCACTCTATGTATCACTGCTTGATTTTACAGCAGAGAGGAAACTAAATAGACTGAAAACATCCTTTCATTAATAACAGGGCATAAGACTTAATTAATGTCTTTAGAACCTTTCAGGAGCCTCTGAAAGGCTCCATAGAAGAGGAAAGCATTGTTAATCCATCACCTTTCAAATGATGGCAGACGATTTCCCATCACATAGAGAGATTCTTCACCAAAAAGCTTAGGGACCCTTTAGCCACAGGGATGCAACTGGCCCTGCTGTATCATTGTATCTGCTACTTGCACATTATTGGCCCTGCACAGCTCTCAGGATGAAGAACCATGCTCTAGCTATCTGATGCAAAGGTTTGGGGTTAGAAAGCGAACTGCTGTTCAGGGACTGGACTGCTCATGGCCAGACTGCTCCAGTGCCTGGAACACACAGTTAAGGGCAGGGTCCAGATGTGCCTGCCTGATGCTGAGACAGAGACTGAGTCCAGCTCATCATGAGCAGGCTGAGAACAGGGCTTGTGGGATCAGATTGCTGCCTCAGAATCACAGCCCTGGACTCCCTTTACAATGAGGTTGACATAACCTCTTCCACAGCATTTTCCAAAGAACAGACCGCACTGTAACTCCCATTCTACCAACAGGAAAAGCCAAGAGACAGATCAGTGAGCTAAGCCAGCTAGCAGAACTGGGGCTTGCAGCCAGGCTTTCAGGGCACACTGGCTCAGCTGTGCCTTGCTGCCTCACCTACCTAGTCTGCTCGGCCACTGGCAAGCTTAGTTCCAAAATGCTCTTGAAACACCCTGGACACAGAAGCTGTATGATATTATTGTGCAGCTAAATACTGATAATAACAGACTTCTGAGATGCTTTGGGTCCTTAAAACTTCTATGCAAAAATAGAGCAGAGCAATAGTGTAGCACAGCTGAGTTTTTTCCTTCTCCCCCATCCTTTCTCACATCTTTCCTCTTGCAGTGATTTTGGCTTTAAACTGAGCGACGACTTATCGCTAGAAGTTTGTGTCCCTGACCCTGAATTTGCTGGTAAACCATATGACCCGCCAGTCCCTTGCCCTGTTGGCTCAACTTACAAGAGGACTCGAGGGTATGTTTTTGACTTGGGAGAGGATTTATCTTATTGGTGATTAGAAAACCCCAAACGACCACAAAATCCACACACAAATGCCCCGTAAGTGGCAGTAAACAAATTGCATGTTTGGACATACATTGCAACTAAGCACCGCTGCTTATTCTAGCTGCACATGATGGCATGTTAATAGTTTCCATGAAATAAACTGCCTGGTTCTGTATGTTGCAGCTACCGAAAGATCTCTGGAGACACTTGTACGGGTGGAGACATCGAGTCGCGGCTCGAAGGGGAGCTGGTACCGTGCCCACTGGCTGGTGAGTACGTACAGGACTGCATTGTGCCCACCAGACTTCACCTCTGTCCTTATTTTCTCCTCTCAAAGCACTGAAACAGCCTCCTGCCCCTGTTCTGCCAACAGTATTTGCATTCTGCTCATTACAGCTTTAATTTAATCTGCCGTCATGAGCTGCGTGATTAGCATGCTGCAGCGCAGCAGCTCCAAAGCGAGCCTGACACGGGGAAGAGGCTTGTGTAAGGGATGGGGTGGCTGAGCTGGCACTGCCTGCTCACAGACCCACCAGCGTGAGCTTTCCCTGTGTCATCCTAAGACGTTTCAGGGTGCAGAAGATATTCCAGGTGCAAAATAGCACAGCAGGTGCCTGGGGAAACATTCCCTCTGCTGGGATTCATGCCAATGCCATGCTTAGTTTTCTTCCTCGTGCAGAGCATGACACGTTATTCACCCCTCCGAGCCCTCTTGAGCTATTTGAAGAGCTGTGTTAGTCATGCTGAGAAGGGCCCTGCTGACTGAAAAGTAAACCTGCAGTCCCTATTGGGCTGGGCTTTGAAGTGCCGTGTTCCCAGAGTATTTGCTGATCGTCTTCAGATACGTGTTGGCTCGCACCATGGTAACACTTTCATGTACCGTATCTGTTTCGTATCTCTGTATTATCTCATTAGGGATGCACAGCCGGAGTTACTTACTGACATTAGCCTTACTCATTAATAGCATTATTGGACTTTACCAGTAGTGTGCTAATGCCCGGGAGACTTTGTCCTAGACCAGGATCCCATTACACTGGATTTGGCACAATTCAGAAACAAAACCCATTGTGGGATATTGACTGCAGTGCCCGTGTCCCCCAGGACTCATAGATTTACATCACTCCCACCTTCTTTATGAGATTTCTGGGGAACAGGAGATCAGTATTTAGTTTCCAATTGGCAGCACACTAACGTGGGAAGGAAGGGTCATGCCCCATTTTGCCATGCTCACCTCCTCCTGGAACAAACAATGGCTGCAGTGTGTTCCTGGGCACACACAGGACCTGCACAAGGCTATTAGTGTGTTCTCATTAACCTAATCCCACTGAGACAAAGGGCCTTTGCCTCCCTTACACTCAGGTGCTAAAACATGCACCAGGGGTAAGACAAAATACCTGTTTGCCCCTTGAGTAGCCTAAAACGGCCTCTAAATAAGGCACCCTGTGTTCTTGCAGAGGAGAACGAGTTCATTCTCTACGCCACCCGCTACTCCATCCACCGCTACGACCTCGCCTCTGGCGTCAGCGAGGAGCTGCCCCTGGCTGGGCTGCGAGGGGCGGTCGCTCTGGACTTTGACTATGACCACAACTGCTTGTACTGGGCTGATGTCACTCTTGACATTATACAGGTGAGACAGGGAGCAGAGAGGATGCTGTACTCCCAGCCACCCATGGCATCGCCTCCTTGCACCCGGGGCAAGGGTTGTATACACGCCCCGCAATACAAATGTTTACCTTGGGTACTCCTCCCTCCAAGCTGTCTGTTATTGACTGTGCTCATGAGCAACTTCCTCATCTGCTTTCCTGATTTAATTATTTCTTTTCAGCGTCTTTGTCTCAACGGCAGCTCTGGGCAAGAAATAATCATAAGCACCGGGCTGGAAACAGTGGAAGCTTTGGCCTTTGAACCTCTCAGTCAATTGCTGTACTGGGTCAATGCCGGGATTCCCAAAATTGAGGTACAGCTATGCTCACTGTGCTCCACAGAGGTGATTGTGTCAACACATCTTTGAGGTGCCTGAGCCCTAAGTTAGCTGCTGCGCTGAAATCTTATTGCTGATGGGACATTACTGAACACTGACCCACATGCCACTTCATTGGATCTAAACGCAAACAAGCTATGACAACATTCAGCCCTCCGTACTTAAATGAGGTCAGTTTGTGAGACTGAATCGCACAGCAGAAATGGGGGAGAAAAACCATCATCCCTGTGCAGCATGCACAGCCACCACAGGGTACACAGAGCGCTCGGTCACGTAGAAACATCAATAAATACACGGATCTACCCTCTTTTATCACCTGCCTCTCAGGAACTGCTCCCTGTACCCACAGCAGCTGTTTTATTAGGTAGCAGTAATTACCTGCCATCGATTTCATGTAACTTTAACCAGCACAACTGCTCCTCATACTGCCTGCAATAAAGACACCCCTTCTGGTTTTTGGTTACCACTCTAGGTTGCCAATCCAGATGGAGACCTGCGGCTCACCGTCCTCAATTCCTCAATCCTTGAACGACCCAGAGCCCTCGCTCTAGTTCCCCAAGATGGGTAAGAAAGAAAGCATCGCGAGTAGCCAAGTGCCTTGGTATTCCCCAGGGGAATCATGCTGGTCCTTCACCACTACCCTCGTAAGAGGCAAATATGAAGGGAGAGTGCTGCATGGAAAGCTTTTAAGACTTGGTCCCAAAGGGTGTGATGGTGGGGACGGGAACAATGGGAGGCAGCATAGCAGTCCTGCCCCATGCAGCCCACTCCTGCCATCCCATGCACCAGCAGATATTACAAACTGTTTTGTTTCTTCTTTCAATTTAACTGCTGTTTTCCTATCCGTACGTATCTACTAGTAAATAACTCTTCCTGCCAGTAAAACTGGTCTGGTCAGTGAGGAAAGTACTGCAGTAATGCGTGAGAAACTGAGCTGCACTTAATTTCAAGAGCCAAATGCAAGTTAAACCTTTCTGAGTACAGTTTTGCTGCGCTGCAAATATAGCACTGACAAACCTGAGCTGTATTTAGGCATATGTGCTAAAGCAAAGCAGTTCAACACAAGCTAACCTACAGCTGCACTCACACCACAGAACCTGCAGCTAAAGAAGCCTCTGTGCTGCTTGTAGATCTGCTGGTAGCGTTCATTTGAATTGCAAAGAGCTCCCTTTTTCCAAAGCATGTCTTGCAAGAGGTGTGGAATGTAAAGTATTCCAACTTCTGCTTCATACCCTGTTTCCTTTTGATGAGCTGTTTTGTTATTATGTCGAGTAATCTCTCTGCCTGTTGTCAGGCTGATGTTCTGGACAGACTGGGGAGACTCCAGAGCTGGCATCTACCGAAGCGACATGGATGGGTCATCGGCCGGGTGCATCGTTTCGGAGGGCGTGCGGTGGCCAAATGGCATCTCTGTGGATGACCGCTGGATCTACTGGACCGAAGCCTATATGGACAGGATCGAGAGGGTGGATTTCAATGGGATGCAGAGATCTGTGATCCTGGACAGCCTCCCTCACCCTTATGCTATTGCTGTGTTTAAGGTATGTAGGTAGCGGCTTGTTTCCCGTCGACACACGTTTCCATAGCATGCATGCTAAGAGCAAAGCCTGTGTTTCAGAATGAAATCTACTGGAACGACTGGTCACAGCTGAGTATTTTCAGAGCATCCAAAAACAGTGGCTCAAGAATGGAGATCTTAGTCGGCCGATTGAATGGCATCATGGATATGAAAATCTTTTACAGAGGAAAGACAACAGGTAACTACATGAGTGTGTAGACTATACTTTCTGTGATTTAGAGATGCGATTTAGCAGAGCTAGCTCTCAGTGGGAATATGAACCCAAAACCTGGGATAGCAGGTGAAATTGGGCTTCCCACTGCATCTCCAGCCCTCTGTCCTCACCCCAGGAGAGAACGCCTGCATCACCAAGCCCTGCAGCCTGCTCTGCCTGCCCAAGTCGAACAACGGCAGGAGCTGCAAGTGCCCCGAGGGGGTGTCCAGCACTGTGCTGCCCACAGGGGAGGTCAGGTGCGACTGTCCTCATGGCTACGTCATGAAGAACAACACTTGCATAAAGGAAGGTAAAACCACGCTTGGTTCTTGCTGCTGCTTAAATGTTGAAGGGTGGCTTCTGCCATTGCAAGAAGTCGGCATGACCTTTCCGCTGCCCCTTGGGCAAGGAGGAGTATGGCCTGTCCTCTGAAAGCGCAGCGTCATGCCTCATGCCAGCTTGGTTTTGTTTTCCCTCTTGCACCAGAAAACACGTGTCTGCCGAATCAGTACAGATGCTTCAATGGGAACTGCATCAACAGCATTTGGCAGTGTGACAACGATAATGACTGCGGGGACATGAGCGATGAGAAGAACTGCCGTAAGTGTCCTGAGGTGGCATTTGCCTGTCCAAATTTAGATGTCTGCTGTGTTGGCAGCGCACCTGAGCCGATGGTATACGCTCCCTTAACACTCATGGAGAGCAAGAGGTGCTCCTTTGGTAGGCATCCAAAGCTGGTCAGATGAGTTGTGTCCTGCAAGGGCCAGTATTTCCCCCTTGACCAGCTCAGGTGTAAATGTCTCAAATTCAGTGCGACTGGTGCCAGCTCTTATGGGAGGGTTGTCCTTGCAGTAATTATCTTCTGAGCCTAATTGAGGGCACAGCCAATGATGAGGAAAAGAGTGCAGATAGAAAGTGACTTTCTGTCTGCATCATGCGGACATGGGCTTCTTGAGCTAATAAATCAAGTTCACACATTAAAGATGGAGGTCACATTCTGGGTAAAATTAGGGACTGCCAATGCGTGCAGGAGGGGCAGATGTTCCATAGCTTTGCAGAGCCTGAAGGGTTTGGAATAGTGCACCGTGGAACAAGGGCTGGGTTTAAAGGTAGGAACAGCATTGAGTAAAGCTTGTAGGATGCTGTTCTGCTCGCTTCACTTCCCTGCATCAAGTACACACACTTGGGCAACAGAAACTGTTTCCCAACCACCACCTTAACCTCCTTCTCCTCCTCCTCTCCTTCCTTGCTGTGTTAGCTACCACTGTGTGTGACTCTGAAACCCAGTTCCGCTGCCAGGGCTCAGGGACCTGCATCCCGCTGTCCTACAAATGTGACCTGGAGGATGACTGCGGGGATAACAGCGATGAAAGTCACTGTGGTGAGTGCCCTCGCTCAAACCTCCTTCCCTGTCCCTGTGTGAGGGCACAGTGGTTTGAGACAGGGAATTACCCATTTACTGGGTACTGGGAAATGAGGAACAGGAGAACAAAGTGATGCCATAGCGCTGGTTCTTCTCCTCACTGGGGTCTGGCAGGGAGACTTCTGCACTGCTATCATCCAGCTCTCCTCCTCTGCTCCTTGGGTATTCCTGGACCCGAAGCCAAATATTTGATAGAGATTACAAGCTGACTTTGGGCAGCTGCCCAGCAAGGCACGGGTTGCCAGTGGTGCCATGTTTGTGGCATCCACATCCAGCTTATCCATTCGGAGAGATACGGTGCTGAATTGAGAGAGAAGAGGCTGGTAAACAGCAATGGGGTAGCTCTTGGTTGTTCAGGGCTAGGCAAGGCAGGAGAACATGCTTTCAAGATGAGTCTGCTATGCAGGGCTTTCTAGTCTGTTGCCTCTGAGATACCAGCCTCCTCTCCTTGGTCAAGATCTCCTCCTCCTCCTCTCCCCTGTTCCTGACATCATCTGAACTGCGTGTGCTTGTTTGCAGAGGCCCATCAGTGTAAAAATGATGAATTCAGCTGCAGCTCAGGGATGTGCATTCGTCTCTCCTGGATGTGTGATGGTGACAACGATTGCAGGGACTGGTCCGATGAAGCAAACTGCACCGGTAAGCGCTTTGATGTGACCAATAACCTTCTGTTACAAACACTCCTTACTTGCAGCCTAAGGTGCTATAAGATAGCAGCTAACATCTTGTGCCTCAGTTTTCCCTCTTGTTAGCTGTGCCACACAGACAGGCAGCCTGCAGCTCAGCTTGGGGTGGATCTAGGAGATGCCTTTCAGGCCTCCAAGCTCCTGTGTGCTCACCTCCTGCGGCATTTACTGTGCCTGAAGCCTACAGGGTTTATAGCATGACGCTGGGGATCTTGGTTGTTAGTATTCCGAGTGCATGGCTATATAAGAAGGTTTAATTTATATTGGTATCACTTATCTCTCATATGAGTTTCTCCAAAGAGAATTGCTACAGGAAAGGAACCTACTTCAAAAAGCGTATCAGGTTTGTAAAGCCTGAAGTTGAAATTATCTAAGAGGATCACAATTATTGGAGAAACATTTCATCTGACTTCAACAGCGGCAATTATTGCTCTTATCTAAAATAATTACATTTCACACTGAATACCTAATAGAATATTACTGCCACAAGATTGCAGTATTTTGAAATGTCTGCAAGTGCATGTCACTCGCTAACCTAAAATTCACTATCATGCAATTTAATTAAGTTGAACACTGCTTTTCTTCTCAATAACGATGAGTGCTCTCCTGGTTGAAGAGCAGTATTTGTCTCTTAAGCGACAACATAGACTAGGCTTCAACCAAGATACGCCACAGGCAGATATTCTTGTGACAGGAGCCTGAGGAAAGCCAGGGCCCTCCTCCCTTGGAAACCCAAGGAGAATTGTCTAATCTGGTTTGGCAACACGGAACAGCCTTGCCTGCCTTAATTAAAGGCTGTCTCTGATCTGTCCTGCCCTGCATGGGGGACCGCGCTGCTCCGCCAAGGCTTGCTTATAGCTGTGATGTTTCTTGCCATCTCTGGCAAGATGCCACCACTGCCACCTTTTCCCACTCACTCCAAGAACTGAGATCAAAGGGAAGGAGATCTTTGAGAGGCTTTGCTAGCCTCCAAAAGCCATCCCCAATGCACAGCAGGCTTGTGAGCAAGCACAGCATGGAGAGGAAAAGACCACAGCGTGACCCAGGAATCTCTTGCCTGGGGCTTGGTGGTGGGGCCTGACACAACATGTACCACAGCTCAGTGGGGTCATGGCAGTGCCCCACACTCAGGCCTCCCCCCTGGCTCTGGTTTCAGCAGTATATCACACCTGCGAGGCCTCCAGCTTCCAGTGCCACAATGGACACTGCATCCCGCAGCGCTGGGCATGCGACGGGGATGCTGACTGCCAGGATGGCTCCGATGAGGACCCTGCCAACTGCGGTAACTGCAGATGGGGCTCTGCCATGGGGAGGGAAAAGACAACTGGGGTTGTGCCATGGCTTTTTGTAACTACTTAAAGGCAGCCTTAAAAACCCCCACACAGCATCCACCCAATTCTGCATTTCAGAAAAGAAGTGCAACGGCTTCCAGTGCCCCAACGGCACTTGCATCCCAACCAGCAAACACTGTGATGGCATCAATGACTGCTCCGATGCCTCGGATGAGCAGCACTGTGGTGAGTACCGGGGCTGCGGGGAGCTGGCGGGGCTCTGGCAGCGAGAGCTGACAGCCTGCACGGTCTGCCAAAGCCTGTCTCACTGGGAAAAAAGCCCTGGTGAGATAATGGGAAAGCCTTAGTTAGCATTCACGAGCCCCCTGGGAAATCAGCTGGTCTGTGAGTGTCAGCAAAAGGCACTGGCAGGGCTGTCACACATAGGAAGGATGCGCTGTCAGGAGCTGTATTCAAGGAGTGACCAAACCCTTCCTGGTGCCTGTACCAACCTGCATGCACCCCAGTGCGTTACAGGGTGAGGGCAGCCTGCACAGGGACAGAGCTCGAGCAATCTGCCTTGGAAACTTTCTGTAACTAGCTGAAATCTGGCTGCTGCACTCAGGTCTGTGCAGACCACAGTGGGTGGCATTCCTGCTGCCAAGGACAGCAGGGGTGCCATCCCCTCTCCTCCTGACCTCCCATTTTTCTAGAACCCCTGTGCACCCGCTACATGGATTTCGTGTGCAAGAACCGGCAGCAATGCTTGTTCCACTCCATGGTGTGTGATGGCATCATCCAGTGTCGAGATGGATCAGATGAAGATGCCAACTATGCTGGCTGCTGTAAGTGCGATATTGTGCATCTTTGCAAAAGGAGGTTGGATAGAGAATGAAACCAGAGGCATGGAGAAGAGAGTGTATCCCCCAGGGTACCAGAAAGCTGCCACATCTGCTGAGAGGTGGCTCTGGTAATGCTCTGCTTATAAATCCATGATTGTCTCTGAGTGTGCTCCTTCCTTCCTCCTCAATGATGAGCTTCCCTCAAGCCCTTGGTCTTTACAATAAACCTCTCATGTCTCTCCATGCTGCCCTGCAGCCCAGGACCCTGAGTTCCACCGGACCTGCGACCAGTTCAGCTTCCAGTGCCAGAACGGCGTGTGCATCAGCCTGGTGTGGAAATGTGATGGGATGGATGACTGTGGCGATTACTCTGATGAAGCAAACTGTGGTGAGCAGTACCTCAGGGTCTCTTGTCACCACAGCTCCAGCCTCCTTTGAATTTCAGGAGCATTCTTCATGTTTTACATAAGCACTCGTGTATAACCTGATATGGCTGGCACATCTTGTGGTTGACTAAGTCACATGTGACCATATTTACTCCACAGATTCCCAGCCCAAAGCAGACAGGCAGTTTTCAGCCAAACTCAATATTTACACCACTGTTCCCTGGGTAGCTGTAGGAGCTGTACCCAGCCAGACGATGCAGCTGCGTCTTCATTTCAGAGTTGCAGGGTTTGCTTCTCCCTTTCTGCCAAGCTCTATCTGAATCTTGCTGTCACCTCTGGTGCTGAGATCATAGGTGGTGTCTGGCCATGAAGCACCCGGCACACAGAGGGCTGTGAGGAATGGGGATGCGGGGAATGAAGAGAAAGGACTCTGCCCATGCTACCCAAGCAAATAGATAGTGTGATGCTCGCTGGGTCAGCCTCTGAGATGCTCCCATGCCTCAGCTCTGCTGAAGATTAGTGAGATAACACTGGAGCTCACAGGACTTTCCCTCTTGTTGTCAGAAAACCCAACAGAGGCCCCGAACTGCTCCCGATACTACCAGTTCCAGTGCGGGAACGGGCACTGCATCCCCAACCGGTGGAAGTGCGATGAGGAGAATGACTGCGGGGACTGGTCCGATGAGAAGGACTGTGAGGGTAAGGGCACGCAGCACGCTGCTCACAGGAGCCCTGGCCGAGGCTGGGCTGTGGCATGCTGAAGGACTACTCTTAGCATCAGCTGCCTTCCTGTAGGGGTGCTCAGGACAGCCTGTGCCAGCCCCCATGGCTCCAAAAATCCCCTATGAATGGCCAAGTGTGCACTCTCATGCATCTTTTTACTGTGTGTTTTTGGAAATCCTGATTAGCAGCTGTGCAGATACGATACGGATGAAAATTGGGCTTGTAACACTTTGCCTGCAGCCCAGCTTACAGCCCATATGCAGGAGCAGGGATCTCAGATCAGCTCTCCACGGTGTATTTTCAGGTTCTCCAGTTCATCCCATCACTACATCCATCCCACCAACGTGTTTACCAAACCACTTCCGTTGCAACAGTGGTACCTGCATCATGAACAGTTGGGTCTGCGACGGCTACAAGGACTGCACCGATGGCTCCGATGAGGAAGCTTGTCCTACCTCACGTAAGCTTTCCTCTTCCTCTGTAGGATCATGTCCCCAAGGGCTGTTGGCCTTTTAGTCTCAGAGCCTTACCAGATTACAGGGTTGAATTACAGCAGGTCCCTGCTGAAATTACATGTCTTAGACTGTGTAGGGACATGGAAAGCAGGGCTGCAGAGTGGGTTTTCCAGCTCACTCCTACGCTGAAGGTAAAAGAGGGTTTTTTCCTCACTGTGGTTCTTGCTGAGCATCTTGCTGAGATGTGCTGTGTTTGCAGCACATCTCCTGCAAACCAGTTGCTTTTCCAGCCCTCTGCAGTCAGAAGAGAGGATGGCTTAGGACCTCCCAGCAGAAGCCAGCTACCTGATAGATGGGAAGAGATTGCCATCTAGTGGAGTCGAGACCTGGGGACAGGTTTTGGTGCTTCTGGGTGGCTGTGGCAGCCTGGTGCCTTGGGTGGTTTCCTCACTGGCTGCTGTGTGCAGGACCCAACGTGACGGCCACCTCCCCGGCGCTGCAGGGACGCTGCAGCAGGTTCGAGTTCGAGTGCCAGCAGCTGCACAAGTGCATTCCCAACTGGAAGCGGTGCGACGGCGTGCGGGACTGCCAGGATGGCACGGACGAGAGGAGCTGCCGTAAGTGTGGGGAGGGGACAACATCTCACTTGCCCTTTCCCTTGGGAACCTCTTTGTAAGGACAGTGGAGCCACTGAGGAATGTTATTGCTGGTGAAATCCTTGCAGTAAATGCAGCATTACAGTAAAAAAAGGAATAAAAGACCCAAACAACCAGAGACATTCCCATTAGAAATCCAGTGGTTGTTTTCCATGGGATAAGCTCCAGGTTCTTTTGATGCTGCCATGCCAGGAGATGCAGCCAGAATGAGATAGCCCGATGACTGACACACTGTGCCTGACATGCAGCTGCCCCAGCATCATGCCAGCTTTGAAACAGCACTGGCACTGAAAATAGCCCAGTGCTGGTGAGGAAACTTTCCTGCCTTGAGTCCTGAAACCATTCTGCCTCTTTCAGCTACTCAGAGCACCGTGTCATGCCCTAATGGTTATAAATGCGAGGATGGAGAGACCTGCATTATGTTGACAGAGCGGTGTGATGGATTTCTGGACTGCTCAGACAGCAGTGATGAGAAGAACTGTACCGGTAAGCAGCAGCCCTCTCCCATTTCTCATGCCCTGCTCTGTGTTAGCATGCAGAGGTGCTCTCCTGGATACATGACCTTTCATTCGTAACATTCTAGACACATCTGCCTGTGTTCAGCTGTCCAACCTCCCTCCTCACCCATTTATACCAAACTTCCAAGCCAGCTTCTGCACTGACTATTTGCCTTCCAGCAGCCTTACGCACAGAAAAACAACTTTAGGACGGGTAGGAGCAAAGCTGTCTATTTTACATGGCCCACAGGTGAAGCAATGGTCTCCAGCTCCATCCTCCTCTGCAGGGTGACCCTGTGAACAATGGCATGTCCCCTGCTGCCATCACTGGTCCTCCCACACTGGCCTTTGGCAGCCCTGTGGAGGCACATGGGATGCAGGCAGCAGCCAGCCCTGGGCAGATAGCAGCGATCAATTGCTGTCTCTGGACAGCCATGAGGTTGAGCTGCTTTTCTAGTGACCTGCTTGGGGGTTTGAGCATCAATCAGGTTTTAGTTCTTTAATTAAATATTGATTGGGAGAGGCTAGCAGATTCAGGGGAGGGGGAAGGAGCTGCTGAGATTCATGGCTTGGCTGCTACACCAAGAGGAAACCATCTCTTTTCCCTTGGATAGCTTGTCTCGCTGTGCCTGTCTGCAGACCCACATCCCTGCTGGGTTTCATTTCCAGTTGGTTAGGGAAAATGAAGTAGCAGCAGTTTGACTCTGCTCCACTTGGTTTCCCTACAGCACTGGGAATGAAGCTGAGCACCCGAGCGGGGCCAGGCCATGGCATTTGAATGTGGGCTCTGACACATGGTCCCTGGAGGGAGAAAGCAGGGAATGGCCTAGCGGGAGCAGGGCATGGATTGGAGCCATTTCAGATAAGCACCACCAGTCTCCACCACTGGATTTCACAGTGCTGTTATCCCCTAAATGCCTCTCCCAAGGTCAGGTGGTGATTCAGCTGCAGAGCTTGCATCAAGGCAATCCCCAGACTACTGCCTTAATTACCAGCTTTTGCTTGGGTCCTTCTGCTGAACACGAGGTGTGATAAGGAAAACCACAAAAAGAAAGGCCCTGGATAGCTTACAGTGACAGCACAGATCCATTGCAGGAGTAGAAGAGTGACTTAGCTTGCACTGATCAGTTTGCACTCATAAACTTCCAAAATGATGTTGAGTATTTCATGCAGCATAAAGACAGACAAGACATTGTGGGGAGAGCTAAGAGCACTAGGGGTATGGTTCCTGCTATGAACTGCCTTCTGACAAGCATGCTCTTCTCCACTGATAACACCCACCCAAATTACACATCTAATTTGAATGGTGCAGACACTCCCTTCAGTCATACTACTGTTTCTACCTCCACATGGTTGTGCTACAAACATAACTCCTGTTTCTGCTGCGGGCAAAGAGCTTGTCTCCGTGCGATAGACTAACTTTTCCCATTGCCTGCTTAGATGAGACGATCGTGTACAAAGTCCAGAACCTCCAATGGACGGCTGATTTCTCTGGCGACGTCACTCTGACCTGGGCTCGGCCAAAAAGAATGTCCTCGACCTCCTGTGTCTACAACATCTATTACAGGTACACCACCCATTGCACTGCATGACCCTGTGCTATCCGTATATCAAATAAAAGCTAGGAGAAGCACGAGCAAAGGTATCAATGTGCCTATGCTTAGAGCAAAGTACTGTGCAGAATCAGGCCTGAAAGACGGAGCTATGCAATCTAGTTCTACTTGGAAAATCTTCTAATTTCTGAAAAGCTATGTTTGTTTCTCCCATGACTATTTACTCAAAGAGTAATGGAGCTTTATTCAGGGTAGGGGGGGGTCTTTGTGGGACCACTAGCAGTGAGAATGAAGTCAAGAAATGAGAGCACAGAAGTTATAGAAAACCTCAGAGGACGGTGCTTCTAAGTCACTAAGCTATGTTTAGTTCAGGCTTTCAAAGAGCATCTTTTCAAGCCAGTGGTGTGGCTTTCCTGAAAAGAAAACTAAGCAGCAAGCTGTTAACATGCAGATAGATGGCTTCACTCTTTGAGACAAGCTGTGCCCCCTGTGTAACTAAACACCATCCTGACTGGAGAGGTGTGACTCTCTCATGCAGGACGGTCGGTGAAAGCATTTGGAAGATCTTGGAAACCCACAGCAACAAAACCAACAGCGTCTTGAAAGTCCTCAAGCCTGACTGTACCTATCAGGTGAAAGTCCAAGTGCAGTGTCTCAGCCGAGTCTACAACACCAATGACTTCATCACCCTCCGGGCACCAGAAGGACGTAAGCAGACCTGCATGGCTCATGTCAGTGACCTGATGCATGCTGCTTTGGCTTAGAAAGTATTTACTGCAGAGGTATCCCTGTTATAAACAAAAGGAGTTTTTCCGCAGGCCTGGGAATTGTGCTGGACTGGGAAATGGGCTGTGGGTTCCCAGCCTAGTCAGTCCTGCACCAAGTCACCAACCTGCCCTCTTTCTTCCCCATGGCTTAGTGGTTTGGTATCCCTGGGATGTTCATCCCTTCTCACAGTGCTGAGCCTGTGGGACTGTTCAGTATTGCAAGGAGCAGGAGCCTTCTAGCTGCAGAGTGGAGATCAGGTGAAGGAAGGGATGCAAAAGAAAGCAAAGAGCTTAGTGAAATCCTAGCTTCGCTCCAGTTGTGAACAAGGCTCCACTGCTCCAGAGGGAGGTGACGGGGATTTGGGACACGACTGCAGGAATAAGACATCTCGCATGAGCCAGAACTGCTTTTCCCCATGTGATCTGGATACACAACTGCGACAGTCACTAACACCTTTGTTTCTCTCCCTAGTACCAGATGCTCCCTTCAACCTTCAGCTGTCCCTGAATAAAGAAGCTGAGGGGGTGGTGATGAGCTGCTGGAGTCCCCCCGTGAATGCCCATGGTCTCATACGGGAATTCATCGTGAGTCTATGGTGGGATGGGAAAGACTGCTGGAGGCTCACAGCAGCACGGGCTGGCCTGTCTTAACACAGTTATCTGTGCAGAGGAGGGTGGGCCAGGAATAGGGCATTTTGTAGAGGTAATCTGCTGAGAGCATCATGGCAAGTTGGGAGAAGAAATGCTGCAGGGCTGTAGATAGCGCTGCCACCCTCAAGTTCATAATCTCATTTCTGGCTCCCTTTCTAAGCTTTCATACTTCTTTCTGCTGACATTTTGACACAGAGGGACCTATCACCCTGCAGTGAAACTCTCATCCTTTGTTTTGGTGCTCCTAGGTGGAATACAGCAGCAGTGGATCCAAGGAGTGGTCATCCCTTAGAACCACCAAGAACTACACTGAGATCAAGAACTTACAGGTCAACACATTATACACAGTTAGAGTGAGTATTTTCAAAGCTCTATCTATGCATGCTCTCATTACTTTTCACTACATGGTTTAAGTTCTGCACAGTCAAGTACTTGCTAAAAAGGTATGTTGTTAAAATCCTGCCCTTTAATGTCAACCCACAATGGGGGCTTGGCATTTGCACTGCTAATGTATATAGTTTCAAGGCCTGAATTAAGGCCCTTCATTTGGCCATCCCAGGCGGCCAGGCTGTATTACGAAATCTGCACTAATTGCCCATTCCAATGTCACTGCAGTTGCAGTGGATCTGGGCCAGAGACAAATTTGGTCCTTACTATATCACTAGGAAAAGCAGCAGATTGACCTGTGGGGAATATATGCACATGGGAGAACCTGGGTAATTATAGACAGAAGTAATAAGAATAAGAAATAAAAGTCTGCACTGTGAACCCTGGGAAATGTATGCTCTGCCACTGTCCATCCCTCCCTGTGCAGAATGATCATGGGTTCCTGGGGGAGCTCACTTGGAGGTGGGATAAACAAAACCCCACTCCCATGAATCACTGTTATTCTTACAGCAGGCTGGAGCAAATCTTTCCTTCCAGGGTGTTCCTTCCCATATTAATCTGTTCCCAAATAAGCCTTTGGAACTAGATTCAGAGCTTGCATGGGCTTCACCAGTGTGATTCTTTGGACCAATAGAGTCCAAAGCTCCTTATCTTGATGGATTCCTCATAAAGATCCTGTAAAAGAAGAGTTATCTGCAAAGAGGATGCACCTCCCTCCTCTTAGATTCCTTTAATTGACTTAAAGTAGTCTGCTTTATCTCTGTAACAAGCATTTTATTGCCAAGTAATTAAGCTATTGTTTGCTTCAAAGTCCTTTTCCCATGAGCTCTGCCATGTCCGTAACCTTGCTTTAACCTCATTCTCTGTTTGCATTATACAATGTTGGCATTATACATTTGTTCATATTAACCAACCCTCTTCTTTGAAAAGGTTGCTGCAGTAACTAGTCGAGGAGTGGGAAACTGGAGTGATTCCAAATCCATAACCACCGTAAAAGGCAAAGGTAAATGTTGTTGTTTCAATAAACTTGGACAACATAACAAAAAGGCAGAAGATAAACCTGAAGTGTTAGCATCAGCATACCACTACCAGCATAACCACCTCCTTGTCCTTTATTCTCCCCTATGGAGCATTTTACACTATTAAACGCTTTGCTGTACCATTTTGCTTAACTTCAGCTGCCTCAAAGTTCAGTGGCAAGTCTGAACGTGTCTCTGACTCTCCCTCTGAACTCTGTGGCATGTAGATTGGATCTACTGGCCTGGAAGTGGGCAAGAAGCCTATCCAGAAGGTGCCCCTCTCTCCTAGACTGCAGATGGATTCCCTCCAGCTTGTGTAGGCTAGATCCTACCTTCAGATAGGCAAGACACATTACCACCAACTCCTTCTGAAAGGATGCTTGCTTGTTCTTCTCCCTCTTAGGTTATGATTAATGATGGTTTCTGCATCTCATGTAGGTTAGACCACTGACAGGCCACTAAGGCTCCCAGCAACTACCACAACATTGCAGTCTGACAGTAGATAAATTCAAACACCACAGTAGATAATTTCCCTCCAAACTCTTTTTAGAAAAACCTTTTGAAATCACTTGTATTGATGCCAAGTTTTTCTTTCAAACCCATATTCTGATGTCTGTTAATTTGTTAAATTGTCTGTTAATTTGTTAGATAAAAGTGTATCCTCACTATGTTAACAAAGGAAGGAAAGGAAACACCATGCTACTAAACTTGCAGGATCCAGATAAAAAACAGAGGTAGAAAGAACTGTAACTATTTTCACTTCTGGTTTTGCATGAGTGTTTGGCAGCTGTCCCCACCAACAGCTCCTGACCTCCCTCACCAGTTACTCAGAAGGCCAGAAGCCATTAAGTGGGATATGAACTTGTCCCACTGAGTTCAGAAGTAAAATACCTGAGCCCAGACCTCTCTGCTTCCAGCCTGTGCTGAGCAAGGCACAGATAAGACAGCTTTTGAGTGGGTGACAGAAAATGATGGAAGTATAGCATGTCTTCTCTGAATGGTGGATGGTGGATGTCTTAGAGACAAGCAAGGATTCCTGGTCTGAGAGCTGGTTGTCATACTGAAAGCCTGTATTTTACCTGTCCCCTCGCAATAACTATTTGTATTTCTTTGTGTTTCTCTTTCCTTCCAGTCATTCCACCTCCTGTGATACACATTGAGAGCTACAGTGAGGACTCCATAAGCTTCAGCCTGAAAATGACTACTAATATCAAGGTAACATTTTCACCTTTACTTCTGAAACTGAAATAAAGGCATGCATTGGGTAAATGGTAAATACTAGATGGGATAAGCTGTCACTATGTAAGTGTTGAAATTACTTAGTTATTTTATGTTAAATCATTTCTTACTACTGATAAACTGCCCCAGCTCTTCATTAGGATGGAAAATACAATGCAGACACTTTCAGCAGTGACTCTTTCACTGCATGCAAAACCAGCTGAGCTGATAGTTCCTATTGTGTGCCCTTGCTGCTTGACAGGTCAGCGGTTACGTTGTGAACATCTACTGGACATTTGATACACACAGGCAGGAAAAAAGGACTCTGATCATAGAAGGAGAAAAGTCCATCCAAAAAGGTAAATTCTGTGCTAAGTATAAAATTCTGCTTTCGTCAACAGCAAACGGAAGGTTTTATAGAAGGATGTGTTCTTTCTTTGCAACTAGTAGTTTCTGTTTAGTATAGAGGACATCTGGAAAGGACAAACCAGCAAATCCTTGGCCTCTGTTGTCAGGACTTGGAGATTTCAAGCAGATTTGGGATTTATCCCCCAGAACTGCACTAGCCTTTTCTCAACACATTTTGTTTATGGTTCCTTATCTGCTCTGCAAAAGGTCAACAATTTCTTGGGCTTATATACACTACATGCCCCTGTTAATCTAATCGCTGGTTTGGAGTGTGTAGCAAAGATGTGGAAAAGCATCCCAATACGGAAAAGCACTGGCTAAGTTAGATACCAGAGTCCCAGGTGCTTCTGTGCAAAGGAAATGACTCAAAATTGGTGAAAACACAAGCCAAGGGAGGCAGGCTCCTGTCCAAGACAGTTTGATGATGCTGACCATTTCCTAGTGCTCTCACCCTGCCATCACAGTACTTTGCCTCACCTAATAGTGCATGTTTCTCTTCTTGCTCAGTGGCAAATTTGACAGCACATACCCCCTATGAAATTTCTGCTTGGGCTAAGACGGAGCTGGGTGACAGCCCTCTGTCTTTTGTACATGTCGTGACCAGTGGGACAAGACCTGCATCACCAAGTCTCAAGGCCAAGGCCATCAACCAGACTGCGGTGGAGTGCAGCTGGACCGGACCAAGGAATGTTGTAAGGCACCAACTCTTTTCTCCCCATCCAGGAGGGGGTCTAGCTCAGAACCTCAAAACACAAGCAAAATCTTAAGTCAGGATTATTTGTGGGATAGAATTCCAAGGCCCTGAAAACTTTATGCTCAAAAAGAAAATAGGGAAAGCACCTGCTGCCCTTAAACAGAAGCACAGAAAGCTGCATCTTGTCAATTTGTTCAGCCACTGATGCAGTGAAGTGGCTGGAATACAGATAGCATGATGCTCCAGTGGTCTTTCAATTAACTGCTGTTATCAGAGCTAAGCCCTGGATTTTAGGGTGGGAGGACGTAATCAGATTGAACCTGAACTTGGGCAAAACAGAGTGCCCAAACCAAGAAGGGTCTTTGCTTCGTGTCCCTCAAAAGTGACAGCCAGTAAAAGTTTGGGTGGATGCTCTTGGCCATGCCAAACTGTTACCATCCCTGTTGTGCTCTTCCTTCACAGGTCTATGGCATCTTCTATGCTACATCCTTCCTAGAGCTGTACAGGAGCCCTCACAACACCACCACGACCTCCCATAACATCACTGTGCTTGTGCAGCGGGACGAGCAGTACCTGTTTCTGGTAGGCTCCTTTCCTGTTCCCACTTCTACCCACACTGTAGGCTGTAGCTTGCTACTGGAGCTTAAAGGCACAGTATTAACCACTGTGTCATCCCTTCAAGGTCCGTGTGATGTCTCCTTACCAAGGGCCACCTTCTGACTACGTTGTGGTGAAGATGATCCCTGACAACCGGCTGCCCCCTCGCCACCTCCACTCTGTGCACACTGGAAAGACGTTTGCGGTCATTAAGTGGGAATCTCCCTATGATTCACCTGACCAGGACATGGTAATACCTCACAGCACCTTCTCCTGTCCCTTTGCACGCAAAACCCGGCTCAAAGATGGATCCCTGCCCTGCTGCTGATGGAGAACTGAGTCTGAGATAGGTTTACACCCGATTCAGATAGTCATCATCAAGATGCTGACACCTCAGAGACCTGCGTTCCCTCTCTTTGCATTGCAGGTCTATAACATTCCTGCTGCGTTTAAACAGAGTCAGGTCTGGGATAGCTGTTGCTGAGTCTGAAAGCAAACTTGGGCATGTGCTGAACACCTTTCTGGGCTTCCGCGTTGCCCTGGAGTCAAGGCTGGCCAGTGCCTGAGTCCAGCACACAGGTCAGGCATCGGGCCAGCCGTGCTGCAGGCTCTGCCTCCTGCTCTAGCCCCAGCAAAGCCTGGTTCTGTTTTCTGGCACACTGGCGTACAGTCAGGTCTCACTCCACTGAAGGCGAGTTATTTTCTCAGCAAGCATTCCGCTCCTATTCTGGTCCAGAGACTTTAACAACAAAGGTTGAGAGGTATAAATCTTCCTGACAAAGTTGGAAACTTTGGCAGGGCAGGAGGTTGCATTGTGTCCTTTAATTCATTAAGAAATACAACCTGATGTTTTCCTCCTGCCCTCATCTGTTCCAGTAACTGCATTTTCTGTATCTGTAAATACTCATCTCAAGCAGGGATCCAGTGGGTCAAGCAAGAAGCTTGAAATCTTACTTCCCAGGCTTTCTGTGCAGCACACGCATGCTTTAATGCAAATTTTACCCCCCTGCTTAATGTCCTACCATTGTACAAGATTGCTAGCAAGTCTGCAGGAAGCTAAGGCCTTTAACTGTGTGCCTTTCCTCCCCCTCCAGTTATATGCTGTGGCAGTTAAAGATTTAGTAAGAAAAACAGATAAAATCTACAAAGTGAAAACCCGGAACAGTACAGTGGAGTACACCATTAAGAAACTTGAACCAGGAGGCAAATACCATGTGATTGTTCAACTGGGAAACATGAGCAAGGAATCCAGCATGAAGATCAACACAGGTAAAGAGTACTACTGGGTGGGTGCCAGGGCGAGTCCTTGCAGCACTGTCCATGGAGGGTACACAAAGCCTGCCCTGCACACCATCCATCCCACCCCTGTGCTGGTTGGAAGCTGCAGGAGTGTTTCTGCATTGCTTAGTCCTCTCCCACAGCCAAAGCCTAGTTCTGAGAGGCCTCCCTGCAGTTCCTATGGAAGGCAATTAAATCCCTGAACAGCAGCAGTGGAGAGGAAGCCTCTCAGACAACGCCTGGGGAGTTTTTCTCCTGCCTGGATGGAGATGGGAAAGACACCTGTTTGGCTGGCTGTGTAGACAGCATGAAGTACCATTATAGTCCTTGCATAAAACCCACTGAAACCCTCCTTCCAGATTACATGCTACAGCATCCTCTCTTCCAGTACAGCCCTTTTCTAAGCAGAGTATTGTGCTGAGCCCTGAATACACTAAGTTTTAGAAGTGACCCCAGTGCTGTTTTTCAGCCAAAAGCAAAGTGTTACCACTGTTAAAACCTAACCTGCCATTTTTTCTCTGCAGTTCCACTGTCTGCACCCGATGCCTTAAAAATTATAACAGAAAAGGACCATATTCTGCTTTTTTGGAAGAGTTTGGCATTAAAGGAAAGTAATTTCAATGAAAGCCGGGTAAGTTGTGATATATCCCCTGTCCTACAGGCAGTGTTTCAGCAAAACCTAGAGCAGAGTTCCTGCAAGGCTCCTTTCACAAGCTCTTTGTAATACACCAATATGCTCTTATCCTCTAAGTGTCTTTGATGAGCCCTCTAGATAGAGCTCACTTTAATTCCTATCACAACTAAGGCACTAAAGCTGATAGATCCAATCGGTCACCTTTTAAGAATATAAATATCCTCTTGGAAAAGGTCATCTGTCACATGTGTGAAAGGACTAGGGAATAGGACACTGCCCAGCCAAGCTGAGAAGCACATCAGTAGTGTCTGACAATTGTCATTATTGAGAGTTTGATAGCAAATCTGTAACATGTTCTCTGTCAGCAAACAAGCCATCACCCTTACTGGACCCTGTCTTTTGAGTGGTCTCGGGTAGATGCTAAGAACAGAGTGAACCAGACAGACCAAGATCTTCTCTCCACCCTGAACTGGCCAAGCTCAATGCATGGACAGAGACTCCACATTGCTCTCTCCCAACCGACAGCCCAATACATTTCATCAAAGCTAGATACAGAAGGGAAAACAAGCTTCAAAGCTCTGCCAAGAGGAGCAAACCTGACCTCAGCAGCTGAGTAATTTGGGGTTCGTATCTTTGTTTTCACAAATATTAGGGTTACGAGATTCACATGTTTGACAGCTTGATGAACATCACAGCTTATCTCGGGAACACCACAGAAAACTTCTTCAAAGTTTCCAACCTGAAGATAGGTCACAACTATTCCTTCACCGTGCAGGCCAGGTGCCTGTATAGCGGGCAGATGTGTGGTGAGCCGGCCACGCTTCTCTATGATGAGCTAGGAACTGGTAAGTCCCTGTCACTTTCCCCATCCTCCTTAACAAAGAGCAATGAAAGCCTCACAAACTCACTAGAGAAATGCGCTATCAGTTGCAAATAGCACTTCTCTCCCTCCCTCATCTTAGGTGAGGACTCCTCTGCAGCAAAAGCCGGTAGGTCCACAGACGTGGCTGCCATTGTGGTACCGGTGCTGTTCCTGCTGCTGGTGACCCTCGGGATTGGCTTCGTGGTGCTGTACATGAGGCACAGACGGCTGCAGAACAGCTTCACTGCCTTTGCAAACAGCCACTACAGCTCCCGCCTGGGCTCGGCCATATTCTCCTCAGGAGATGATTTAGGTATGTAGCCCTTGGTTTCATGCAATGGCATTTCGGGATATGATGAAATCAGTGCAAGAACTAACTTCTCTATCATGCTTTAGGACACCTTTGGCATAAATATCTCTATAGATTTGATTTTGACCTAAGAGTACAAAGGTGTTCTAGCAACTTCACTTAAACTGCTCCCTCTAATGCAAATCCGAATATAACAGATAGAACAACCAGGTAGGAGTATGAATAAGGCCACAATCTACTGGTTTTGAGGGCAGTTTTAGTAGCCTGTCTAGTAGCCCTAAGACATGCTGAGAGCAGCATAACAGCACTGTGGGTTTGTTTTTCAGGAGATGAGGATGACGAAGCCCCAATGATAACTGGATTTTCAGATGATGTCCCCATGGTCATCGCATGAAGCGCGTTTCTGACTGTAAAAACCAAATGGTGTAAATATTTTATTTGATAAAAATAGTTGATTGTTTATTTTAAAAATGCACTTTGAGTTGCAATATGTTATTTTTATATGGGCCAAAAAAGAAAAGAAATTTAAAAATACACTTTGTAGTAATCAACTGTGAATTGCAGACTAGGTCGGATGAGTAACAAATTGCTTTGATTTAACCTTAATTTAGTCTTACAAGGCTATGCTTGCTGGGCATGCTTTTAAGTCTGTGAGATGTTTTCCGTTCACTAAATTGGCTACTCATTTTATTTTTCTAAGACAAGAATAAATTTATTTAAACATAAAATTCAGGAGATTATATATGTAGAGAGAGAGATAAGTAATATAGTCCCTGAAGGTTCTGCTTTTACTTTACAAAATTCCTTTGGACTTTGTTTTATATGAAAGTATTTTTTGTTGTCTTAATTTATTGGGAAATCTGCTTGAGAACAGATTTCCAAAGTTGTCAGACATTGTACACATTCTTGTGTACAACATGTGCCACTTTATCTTGCAAGGCAGTAGTATCCCGGCATCCCCATCATTGTTCTTGCCAAGGTAATAAAAATCCTGATTTTCACATTTTTTCCCCTTTTTGAAAGACCCAATCTTTCAGCAATCTCAGAGCCCAAGTCAAGATACTGCCGTACATACTTTATGTATGAGCTTAGTTTCTTGCTGCCATACCTACCAACCATTGGGCTGCCCATGCCCATCACACATGGCCTAATTAATCTATACTTTACATCAGTAACATCACTGAAAAAAAGATTTGCCACTACCTGAAGTTAAAGTGCAGCCTTACACCACACTTCCCAGGTAATGAGAACACCTCTCTTGCATGGAGCTTCTCCAAGATGCTAATATATTGGTGGGACAGAAGGGGGAGCCTCCACTGTACACAACTAGGAAACAGCTTCGCGTACAGATTTTTCCACAGTCACACAGAGCAGCAAATACTAAACATCTGAATTCATTTGGTTTAGAGCAGGGATTCGATCCTCCTCCATTAGCATTTCCTAAAAGCAGCTGTGGTTATACCTTCAAGTACCTTCCAAATAACATACATATGCGTATGTATTATTTTCCCATCACTAGTCATCTCACGTTTCCAGTAGACATAATACTGGCTACAGAGCTAAGCAGTAGAAATGTCTGGTTACCACTGCACTGTCAAGCTTTTCTTTGTGATAGCAAATTGTGAACTCACCACAAATCCAACTACTTGCCAACCCAAGAGCATCGACACGAGCGGACGTTCCCAGGTCACGCCTGTCCGTGCTCTATATATGCAAAACTTGGCACCCATGAAATAGAGCACATTGTCTTGTCACGCTGTTTTCTTTGTGGAAACCCAAAGTATTTTTGCTGTGTAGATTAAGTTATAATTGCAGTCTTCCTACAGATGAAATGAGAGAGGCCAACTATGTTTTGATATGCAACTGATCCATTTAATTTCACATACAGAAGATGTATAAGAAGTCAAAGTTCTGTATGGTTTGATACTCTATAGAAATACTAACTTTATTTTCAATTACTCATATTACCATTCCCAGTGAAAGGGTTTTTTTCCCCAAAGCTGGGACCAAACTATAATGGATTTTTCTAAGTAACAGCAAGCTTGCAGAGTTACAATATTTTTACCTTGTTAGTGGGTCAGGTGCTGAGTAAATCAACCCAGCATGTATAGCTCAATTTGCCTAGAATTACAGCTAAAGAGACCAGAATCTGATCCAGACGCTAAATAATTCTAAAGATATAAAACAGATTTTGTACAGGAAAAGAAGAAAAAAGCCTAAAAGCAGAGAGAGAGTACTGAACCCATTCCTTGTAAAGCAAAAGATTCTGGCACAGGTAACTGAAAACTACAGTATAGTATCCCAGAAGCTGGTACCTGGCTGGTGAGAATTACTATTCTCCTACTTCTCCTTTACCCCTTACCCCCAGGGTAAATCCTGCTCCAGTAAGGGGAGTAGAATTTAGCCCATCTCTATCTGGCAGACAGATGCCAAGGGGAACCCTGGTAACCACTTTATATTCCACTGAAATCCCTTAGTTGGATGCTTTCAAGCATCAGCTGGGGGACAGGTCACTTCTGGCCGCTCTGAAAGACTTCTTTGTACCCATGGCTCAGCAACACTCGTATAGAGCTCAGTCTATTGCCAGCAAAGCATTTTGATGTAATACTCAAAAGCAACACTCTTGGTTACCTGTGCTTCACTCTCTTATGTTACACAGGGGTTTGGGGGTACTGCAGCAGCCAGGCATTGTGCCAAGCCAAATTCACCTTATGTGGACAGTACTGTAATGCAGAGGCATTCCCTACCCTCTGAGACTTTCTCTTCAGTGCAAAAATCACTGCTGTGCTCTCAGCAAAGCAACTTCACAGGGCTAGTGTATTTTATATATACAGATAGAGAAGCCTGAGCCCCAGGTGGGGAGCGAGCAGGATAGATGCAGTTCTGGGTAAATTTATTTTTATGAACTTTTGAAGCACGGAATCTTGTTCACAGAGACGATATAGGGGGTGGGAGGGTTCTGGTGTAAATACGGTACGTGGATGTGGATGCACATTTTGTCCTGGTTTTGTTTCAATAGCCTTATGCAACGTGACATAACTTGTTACCCTAACTTTTGGGAAGTGACTTGGGTTTGCCTCATAGGAACCCAGTGTAATGTTTGGATCCATAAGGAAAAAAAGGACTATGGGAAGTACCCTGGTTAGGAGGAACTTCTTCCAGTTCATTTGTGTTTGTATCCATTTCACTGCAGACGTGCGCTGGTACTCTAAAGTCCATTTGAACTACAGACTAAGGTTGAACACTAAAATCTAGTGGGGTTTCAGACTGTGAGGTGTGTTTTGCTTTGGCAAAGGTTTTGTACACGCTTTTTGGGAGTGGAGATTTTGGTTTTTACGAGAAAGTCAAGGAGGTACCATTTTCTGTGCTTGAGACCTGAACATCTATTCAAGGTCAAAAAAGCTGATAAATGTGATTTATCAGCCTCAATAAATCACTTCCCTCCATCTGTCATCTGCCTCCTCCTGTGTAAAATGACCCCAGCTCCAGCAGTGCCTGCACAGGCCACCACCTCCATGGAGCACCCGCTCCAGGCACACACAGGAGCTTACAGCTCCTCTGCTGCTTGCCATCAGCCTGTACCCCAGGTAAACCCTCGGAGGGATTTCAGAGAGGGGTGAAGCCTGTCGTGTTGACCGCAGGGGAAAAGGGTGCATGCAGACATTTAATCTGCAGAATAGCTGGTCTGCTGCAAGTTCACGCTCTGGCTCACCCTGCCATAACTTGTTCCATGTGCTCCTACCTTGACACAGCACTAGCGGGAGACAGATGCAGATTCAGTACAGGGAAAAGACTGTTTTCCTTGGACGAAGATCAAGTTACACATAGATGTAAATGAGCACATACCCAACCAGAAACGGGATGAGAGATCATACAAGCGTGAGGGAGCATGTGCCGTGCAATGCTAGCCACCACCATCCACGCCATCATCTTTTGGCTTCATGACCAAAGGACCTTTGTGTTTGCAGGTCACGTTGGTGGTCCTAAACAGTGTTGCTTCCTGCTGGTTTCTAGGAACCCTGAGAGAAGTGACTTGAAAGCTCCTGTCTGGGTAGAGAGGGATCTGCCTTTCTAGAGTCACCAAAAGCAGCCCCAAACTCACGTTAGCCACCAAGGAAACCTCCCCTGAGCCAGTGACTCTCACTGAGCAGCACACCCTTGGGATCTGCATGCCTCAAATCTCTTTGGAGGGACAGAGTAGTATTTAATGACAAACTTAACTAATTTGCTGGTGAAAATGCAAAACTGTGTTCAGGAAAGACCAAAATAACATTTTTCCAAAACAACTTTCAAGTCTCTTTCAAATGGACTTCAGAAGGGGAAATGGTGCAATTGACTTAGTTACTCTTGGACCCAGAGAGCATCTTCATTACTGGAACTAGCTGTAACATCTATAAGTAATCCTTCAAAACGTGCAGCAGTCTACAAGCAGCCAGTCTCTAATGAGTTTTTTAGAGGTAGTGTCAACTTCTAATCTGTTTCCTTAAGTGAAGTTTAATGCTATACCATTTGAATTGCTTCTGTGTCTTTTTTTTTCTCCATTCATTGATTTCTGCTACGTGTTATTGCACAATTTTAAAGGAATTTTTGTCTGTCAAGTTTTTTTTCTCCCACTTAATGATAATAAATAAAAATGGACTGGGTAAACAAAACTGTTTCTGGTTTCCAGGATTATTATCTAGTCTCCGTGTGTCTAGTGCAATAAAAGGGACGTGCAGTATAACCTAACAGGATGAGCTGAAACAGGAAAATGGAGCTTTCTGCAGAAGGAGCAGCAGAGTCCTACTAAAAAGGTACCAGTAACATTCATAATGCAAGCACGTATCTGGCTAGTTCTCGGTCCCTTCCCTCAAGGTCAGCACCAGTCAGTGAGCAACACCTTCAGACAGCAGACAACATTTGAACCTTTCCAAGCATCGCCTCCCTGTTTGCAGAACAACATCTCCAGTGCTAAGCCCACATAATTTTGCTGGTTAAAATCCATTTCCACAATGCCATGTGATGTGTTTGCACTCTTTGGTTGTTGCTGTTTGAAACCCTGTGTATGCAACTACACCTGACATGCAAGCATCTGAAAGCAAGCACAATTACTACTGCAGAGAGAGGTAATGAGCAGGCAGCAGTCTCTTCACACGTACCTCATTTTTTAGCCTACATAATTGGAAAGGCAACGTGAGCTGGTGGACATAATTGAGGCATGCAAGCATCTTAAGTGTTGCACTTCATTAATGTTTAGCTTAAGGCAACATTAACAAACAGTCATTCCTTCCTCCTTGTTGCCCCCTTCTTCATGAATGAAGCTGACTTTTCCTATTGTTGCTGAAATAGATTGCTTCCCCCCAGGAGGTACAAGAAGTTACACCTCATTCCCATGCACCTATTTTAAAGTAATCAGCATGACTCAAGCTTCAGCGCTAAGTGTCACTGAGAAAACCTTGACAGAGTAAAAGCTCGACAGAAGAGAGATCTGTTCCTGCTTCCCCTTGTAACAAAACTTGCAGATTTTTATGGATAGGGAAGATTTTCCCCCTAATCCTTTACTGCCTTCACCATTTATCAAGTTACTTCATGATGAACTGAAGAAACACTGCTCTGAGAGCCTGAGCAATCCAGCCGCTTCTGCACACAGCACCACTTAAACCTTTCCCTGGGCTGCCTATGGACTCTTTATACCAAGACCCCACTGGCCCTCACCCTTTGGACCTCTCACTGGAGAGCAGCCAGAAATTCCAGTTGCAAACTACACCTACCTGCCCTGGAAGCCTGCACTGGATGTTTTTCCCAGCTCTTTTCTTTGTCTCTTCTCCCTTCTTATCATTCTTATGACCTTCTTTTATTATCTAGCATCTAAACACAACAAGCTCTTGAAAGATACGAGACTCTCGTAGAGTCTCTGTAGTACCCGTGGGAGTAGGTACACCCTGCTCTCAAACGCTTTAGGTCATCATACTAAGCAATGGCTCCTAACAAATAATGGTATCTTAAATATCACTGAGCACATTGACAGTTCCCAAAGAAACCTCCCAGCTTTCTGCATTATGTGACTTCATTTTCTCTTTGAGACCGCAGTTGTCTCTTGGTTTACAACTGAACCCCAGTGTGCCACAGGAAGCATCCAGCTTTGGTATTATTTCTATTACTGTTATGTTTTACTTCAATTATTAAACTGTTCTTATCACAAAAAAAGAGAAGCAAGTGAGCATTCCCACTGCAAAACGCTTTTCCCCACTACGATACGCAGAAGAACCCATCAAGGAGGAAGATTCCAACCGCCGGAGCAGTTTCAGTTGGAGCACATGGCATAAACCCAGCCTGGAGGCCCGGATCCAAGCTCCCTTCACTCTACTGCTCCTGAAACTACATCTCTCTTTCCCACAAATAACATCAGGGACTGCTTCCAGTGTACAGCCCGCAACCACAAGGAGGGGGAGGATGCAGATACGCTGATTTAGGACTTAGGGAGCTGCCTGCAGGAGCGAGGAAGCCAGGCTGGAAATACAACAAGGCTGAAACTGCAAAAGCACTTCCCAGCATGGGTTAAGCATTTCAATGCTCTGATCTTGAGAGAGAGCAGCTGAAGTTCTGGCTCGCTGCTCCTCTTTTGAGTAAGCAACCCGAGTTTCTGGTGCCAGACTCCTGAACGTTTGTGTTTAGCCTTTCTCGGCAGGAAAGATGAAATAACTGAGGTTATTTCACAGCAGAACTTGAGCTGGAATTTGGGCTGGAGGAGCCAAGAGCTCCCAGATAGCCCAGCCCCTGCTCGAAGGAGGGAAAAGAGGGTCTGTGGGAAGGAAAGATTCATGCTAACCATCAACATCTTGGCTCCTGCCACAAATCTCCGAACCTGCCAAATGTGGGATGCAAGAAAAATGGTAGTCCAGGCCTCTTCCAGGATGTGTGGTTTATTTCTTTCCTCTAAATTACAGGCATCCAGAAGCCCACATCCCCCAAATCTTCATAGCTGGGCTCACATGATGCCCCGCAGATGTGCTGTCTCCAGGCCCTGCAGAGCAAAGCAGGGTGAGGACCAGACTTCATATTGGGCAGGAGCACCTGTGTGGGGTTGGGCTGGAAAAAATCCCATGGCTTTAGGGAATGATGGAGGGTGATGAAAAAGGAACTAGACAGATACATGGGAAGGAAGCCTGGGAAGACAGTGAATGGGGGTGTGAGCTCAGCAGAGTTAATGAAATACATCCTGAAGCTGGTTACAACCTGACACTGACTGTACAGGAGGGGAGTGTTTATTAGAGATGGAGGATCTGAGGCAGAGATGGACAAGATGTGGCATTCGCATCACCAAGCCCCACATCTCCAGGGTTGCTTATTTTCCCTGGATCTTTTTGTAGCCAGCGGAGGGAAGCAGACACCCTCCAAGGAGAAATTCAGGACCTGGATAAGCCATTCTCAAACTCCAATTTCCACACTTTTTCATTCCCCTCCCACTGCAAGAATGGCAACCTGCGCCCTTCGTATTTTCCTAAGCCTGAGATCCCAAAGGACAATGGCAAGAAGATAGAGCAGAGGCTGGAGGTTCCTCCTGGACCGGGCTCTATGTAGCCTTAGGCAGGATTCAGCTTTGCCCAAGTTAAGAGGGTCACTCCAGGTCTCTTCCGTAGCCAAGGATGAGACACAGCAGTTCAGAGAGTGCTTCCCCTAAGTCTTAAAAATAGGTCAGGTACTCTTTGCTATAAAGGGAACTCAAGGTGACTACCTCACACTGAGGCTTGTGATTGTAAAACATTACAGCCTACGTGAAACGAATCCAAAACCCCACAAATTGAGGTTAGAACATCCCCTGGCTGGAAACAGCCCCTTTCTGCTCCTGAAGCACACGTGCTGCCTTCAGAGCTGTGCACCAGCTCTGCAGGCTGGAGAGGAGACCTCATCAAGCATCTCTGCTTTTTTAGCAGCCCTTCCCAAGCAGCTTCCCAGCTGAGAGCAGCTTGGCAGGCCCTCTCCTAACATCCTCCATGCTCTCTCTTCGAGGGCTGCTGGCCCGGCATTGGGGTTAGGCTGGCGTTCCAAAATTGCACAGCTTTCCTTTCCCCCTGCCACAGCTTTCTTGAGATCCCTCAGCAAGCCAGAAACAGAAGCCCAGGGGCCAATTCCCAGTTGTGTGTTCAGTCACAAGACCAGCTCCATTTTCGATCCGGTTCCACATTCAGTAGCTATATGTAACTCCTAGCCAACATGTCTCCGTACCCAGGAAATTACCACGGCGGACTCAGAGCTGGTAAGGACAATAGCGTGTTTGGCTCATTCGTTTGGATCAGCACCATTTCAAATGTACTTTTCCTCCTCAACTTATTTAACCTCGCAACCAAGAGCCACAACGATGGTGAGCTATTTGTTTCGAGACCAGATCCCCTGGGAGAATAGGCACAAAGAATAGAAAGCAGCCTGGAGAGATGGAAGAGAGAAAGGGATTCGAATGCATCGCCCTTGGAGACCATGCCAACGACCTGCTAGAGTCCAGCCATCATAAATAAATAGACTCCGTTTATTGTCTAGCCAGGCCAGCAAGCACGGTAATGCTTGAGCCGGTTCCAGCGGGTGGGGCGACTGAGCAGCACCGCGCTTTCGTGCTGCGCTTTCTGAGACAAAACAGATGTCGGTCACCGAGCGCTGGTTTTTGTCGCGTGATTTGCGATGCAGCCACTTGCGTGCAATTGATGAGGGGCTTTGTTAACGGCCCCCCAAATCGGAGCCAAAAAGACTTCTTCCGTGGCGGTGAATCCTTAAGCGAGTGGCAACAATGCAAAGCGAGCGTGGCTCGAAACCTGCGGCAATGGAAGCGCCACGTTCCAATCCCTCTGTAACAGACCCGCCAGATGCTCCGCAGTGCTTAGAGTAAAGCCCAAGACAGACCCCACTATGCTCATGCAAAGGGCTGAGCGGGGTGTGCTGAGCTTCTCCGTCCATCCCAGGTTCACCCTTTAACCTGTTTCGTGGCTGATTCGGTCCAAATCGAGCTGTTCCCAGCTGGTCCTACTGCCACCCATGTGCAGTAGATGGCAGCAGAAGCTTTAGTCACCGGCCACCAAACTCATTGGGATCCTTCCTCCCCCCATCCTTCTTTTTTTTTCACTTTTTACTTTTGGTGGCCTCAAAAATTATTAGTTCCAGATGAGCTCCTGCCATTGTAATAGTCCATTTAACCCGATCCACTCTGAGCAGAGTCAGTACAAGTTCAAATGCAGCATTTTCACATGTAAACTATACATCAGAGACATATTTCTGCACGGCTTTGGGCATTCCTTGTGCAGCCAAAAAAGGGGAAATGCAGAAGGTTAAACCTCACATACACACACATGCATGGCCCCGGCCATGGGCAACAATGGCACTTTGTCAAGCGAGCGCTGCCAGAGCGGAGCTGAACTTATGAATTGAACCAGGAACCTCAGGACTGCTTCTCCCTTTGAAGATTAGCACTAATAAGCCAAACCAGTGGGTATTTTGTTTTATAAGGAAAGAGCATTTCAAGTCACGTACGCTGCTATTGTTGGACACAAAACATGTACTGTCTCTGCCTGCGGTGACTCTAGTAACTGCTCCGTGCTTGTCTTTTGCTGGGATTACCTTTATCTTTATACTATATTAAATTTACCTCCCACCATCTCTCAGGCCTATTAAAACTGGTGACGTTTCCCATGGTTAATTACACACACACATATATAGTTAAAAAACCTATTTGTACTATTTTATTATCATATTCAAATCTTATGCCTTATGTGGATTATGTATTCAGAAATAATAACCAAAAGTGCCAGATTTCCCTCCCACTGGAATAATAAGCACATCCTATATAAACAAGTTACATATAAGAGGTACATGAAATGATTTGTTTCTGGTAAATGAAGACAGCTCTAGCACAACACATGGAAAATTTCATGTTGTTTGCTTTTATAATTCACTGTACACACAGCCTTTAATCTGAGGATCTCCGAGCACTCTGCACAGTTTAATTAAGCCCCACAACTGCCATGTTGGGGAAGTATATTAAGTGTTGTTACGCTGATTCTTTACAGATGGGGAGACTCAGGGACTGAGCTGTGCACGCCAAACTCCCCTCTCCCCACTCGGGATCAGTCCTTAAAGCTCTTCCATGTGTCCTTCCCAATGACAGCCAGAGAAAATATATGAGCTCAAAACCCCAACCAAACAAGAAAACCCTGCCTTCATCGGAAACTGAGCCTTCCAATGACATGTTGTACCTGCAAAGCATCTGACTGTGCTCCCAGTCCATCAATGTTGGTGGAAACCTGTGCATCTGTCATGCACATCAGCATGGTGCTCTGAGCTTGGCTATCTTGAACAACCCTCTCACGAGCAATGGGTTAAACCCTAAACCTATGTACCGATATGACCTCAATATCAGGTCAGGAGCCAGACCCTCTCCCAGACTTAAACCTGCTGGGCCTCAGATGTGCTGCTTCGCTGCAGAGCTAGGAAGAAGAAAGTCCCAGCACTTTGGCTCCCAAACCCCCATTTTTCCATGGTATTCTCTCTTGCAGGATCTGTATGGCAACTACTCGCACTGTCGAAGCCACAGGACAAATGAATGGGAATTCACCCTGCCGGTGATATCCATCATGAGACACAACTTTTTACAGGGGAGGGGCACGCTCAGCCTTAACCAGCTGCACATGTACAGCGTCTGCCTCATCCAGCCCCTCGGCTTGGGGATTAAACAGTTGCTAAACCTTGGGAGCGAATTGCGCTCCCAGCGAGCAGCCCGGGGCTACTGAGCACAGAAGCAGCCAAGCCACCCTGTGCTCCTGGCTTGCACCCTCACACTTCATCCGAGGCCACTGGCTTCCTCGATGGCCTTGGGAATGGGCGAGCAACCAGCTTTGGCCAGGGTATGAGTAGGTGCTGAAGTAATTCAGCTTTTTCCCAATATTGTTTTAGCTTCGGCTGCGTAGCAGATCTCTTTTTCCTTGTTCCTTCCCCCTCTCCTCTGCGAGCTCCTTTGTTCTCGTGTTTACAGCATCATCGATTTGCTGTCAGAAAGCAACATGGCCTTGGAGTTTCTGTACACACAGTCAAAACCCAGCCAAGTGGAACCTGCCCCTCTCACATCCCAACTCCCCGTGATGGGCTGCACTCAGTGCTTCAAGTGTCAGTGCCCTTTCCTGCTCCCCTCAAACTGCCACAGCACTGCAGGGGAAACACTGCTCCACAGAGCTACGTACCCTGCAGGAAAGCACATCCTCTCCTCCTTCCTTCCCAGGGCTGAGTCCTGACACCCCAAAACATTGTTCAATGCAGCAGTGAGCTCTGCCCTTCTCAGTTTGGAAAGCAGCCCCAGCTTTCCAAACCATCCAACCACATGCAATCCGTCTCTGGACCTTGAAGCACTTCACAAAACCCAATGCATCTGAGATGTCCTGGGAGGTAGGGCTCTGTCTGCTCACTGGCAGAGAAACTGAGGCAGAGATTAAATGTCCTGGCCAAGGTCACAATAAATCACAAGAGAGTGAGCAACTACACGGAAATGTGCTTCTGCTCCTTCTTCCACTGGTTGAGACACCTCAAAGTTTTCAGTCACATTTTCCTATTATGACTTGATAAAATTACCTCCCTGCTGCCTAAAAAGTATGGACTATGTTTTGCAGAGTGAGCTGATTTCTCCTCAATTGCTTCAGATACCCAAGCAGTTGCTTGCAGACACACAGCCCCTAATAAAGAGAATCCAGACACAACTCTACGTACTTATGTTGCTTTTGAAACCTTTAGTGGGGATTTTAGCAGTGGGGAAGGATGTAAATTTAGGAGCCCCAGGAATGCAATCCTCTGTGTATTTGCAGAACAGATGTAATACACGTGAGGACAGGGCAATGCTCCCCTTCTGAACCTGCCTCCCTCCTGGTCTACCAGGATGTGATCCAGCTTTTGGGTCTCTTCTGTCCACGAGAAGAGGGCAATCACTGCCAGCCCTGCTAATGCTCTAAATGGACCCGCAGGCTCCATTTCACTTCCTAACCTCCCCAGTGAGGGCAGCTGGTAGAAAAAATTGCCAGTGGTTCCTATGCTGGATGCTGTGGCAACTTCTGTGGTCTGTTAACAAGTCCCTGCCCCACTCAGCTCCCAGCAAGCACTGGACCCAAACAGGATTGAGAGCCCTAGGCCTCTGCTCAGCTCAATTAATTGCCAAGCACACACCTCCAGCCTGCATGAGCTCCCCTGATGTGTGGCAACTCAAGCCCCTTTAACAGCTTCCAGAAGAGCTGAAGCCATTTTCACTTGGTTCCAGTTTCCAGATCCCCTCTCTTTTCCCAGCTCCATTGCTTTCACCTGCTTTTGTTCAGCTCTTCTGTGAAAGGAGGGGTTTGAAGGGGTGACAGGTCTGTAAATATATCGTATTGTCTACTAAAAAAAAGAGTAGAGCAGAACGAGTGATGGATATACTCTTCCCCTCCCTGCACTTGGGACAGATGAGGGAAGATGGCAGGTAATTGCTCTTTATTGTGCCCCAGGTTCACCTTAAGATGAAGGAAGTGATAAGATTTCAATTAATGTCATTTAAGATTCCCTGCAAGCTGTCCTACTCCTTTCTTGGCTTCCTTCCTTCTCTGAAATTGTGGTCCTCAATGCTGCTTTTGTAACCCCACGAGAGCTCCCTAAATGGGCCACATCCTCACCTGGTGAGCACTGTCAAGGCGCCATCAACATCAGTGGAGCAATGTTAATTTAGACCAGATGACAATCCCCCTCCAACCCCACTCTCGATTTATTATAGCGCAGGATAGATAACATACTTCATTATACAAAGCAGGGATCATTTTCCAGCTTGCCCAAGAATGAACCGAGAAGCTTCTCTAATCAGCTTAAACTGATCAAGATATCCAGGCAGAGAAACCACGATATCCAGGTTTCTGTGTAAGACACCTTACGCTGAGCTTTCTTACTTTCCTGAGTAATTGCATCAGATTCCTTGGGATTGCTTTCTTGAAAAGAGAGAATACAGTGAGCTGCAGACCATGGAGCTGGCTGAATAACACACACACACACTGGGGTGGGGTGAAGTCTTCAGTATATATTTTTTCCTCTAAATATATCAGAAAAATATAGGAAAAGAAAGAAATGGTCAAAGCTGCTTGTGAGGTTTTTTGCGTACTAGAGACATTCTCTTTCCAATCTCATTGTATCTAAACGCAGGAGAAAGCACTGAATTACCAAGGTATTCCAGAACAAGCCCTAATGTCTTGAAAATGTTCACACTGATCACTTCAGATCCTCAAAATGTCTCCTTTCAAATATCTGCTGGCATGCAGTCCTAGCATCTTTCCTTCCGACTGTGCCATTTTGGAATTAACCAGGAGTTCCGCGTGAAGAACTACTCCTGGGTTTCACAGATTTACTAATTCCAATGAATTATATATGTATTTATAAACAGTAGTGAAAAACCCACTGACAAAAATCCACAAAACCAGCGCAAATAGCTGAAATTCTTCTCCCCCCTCCCCCTGCAGATACACTAATGTTTATTGTCCCCAAGAGCATCCATTTTCGCTCCTCTTCTATATATACGCGCATGACGTTTCCATATGTTCTTTAGCTTAGCTCCCTGGTAACATACCACCCTTCAGGGGAGGGAGGGAAGCCTGGAATCAGGGGGTTCAGCGAGTGGCCCTGGGTCACTCACACAGGACATGGGAGCAGGGTAGGGAAGCACAGTGTGAGCCAGTGTTGTGCCTCCTCCTCCTCCCCATGCACCTGAACCGCGCCAGCCCGCGTCCTCCTGGTAATGACAGACTCTGCGGCGAGGACCTGACATAGATGCCACAGTAAACAGTGATTTTCCTGCCGCATGTGCATCCACTCCCCCCTGCCCGTCCCCTGCAGCAGGCTGCCTGCACTGCAAACCTTTGCCTGCCTGGGATCGGCAGCTCCTTTTTACAATAGCCATTACCAAGGTGTGAAATCTGCGGGAGGGGGGAAGGTTGGGAAGAGGGTATGCATCTGTGAATATGATTACAGGCTTAAAATGTGTGAAGTCTTTTCAGATTTAATGAACCAGAATGTGGCTTTCATTTTGGCTGTGCATATTTTGAACCCTAATGTATGTTTATTTAGTCTAATTAATTGCCTTTTTTTTCCCCCCCCTTTAAAAGATACCTGCTCAGCTCTCCCAAGTATTTTGCAGTACCCACACATTGTGTTTAACAAAGACTGCTCCTCTGCAATATGTGGACTAAGACCTCATCTATCCTGGGTACTGCACTGCATGATGGTAGGAGGAGGGGACGGGCTGATTTGAGAAGAAAACACCGTCTTCAACAGATTAGAAAGTCGTTTTCTCCTCCTAGGTCAATACTGAGGCGTTACATTTACCTGATCTGGTTTTAGCAGATACTGTCGTTTGAGATGGGAAAGTCAGATGGGGGTGTGGAGCTATGCAGAAACATGCGATTACTGAGACGCAGTGATTGTGTGAAGGCTGCGTGCATGACCTCGTCGGTGAGAGGCAGGCTACTATTTGGTATTTACATTTGTCCTCTATGATTTAAGCCCTCCAGCTAAATATAGGAAAATAATATGGCAAAATAAACCAGGAGGAAGTCCTTGAATATCAGCAACAGGTACCTCAGCACACAACAACCAACCGAGCCGCCAGTCTTTGAGGAACAGGTAGTACAGACTGGCAATTTGGAGACGGAAAAGCTGGTGCAGCTATAAGGGCAATCCTTCCCAGTAGCCATGCTTGTGAGCAAAGACTAAGGTCAAGGCCAGCCAGAGCCTGGAAGGGGATGGGGAGCATTCAACCAAGCCATCTTCCTATGCAGAGGATGAAAATAGGTGACACGGTACACATACAGCGTCTACACGGTAGATATATAGCATATAGCCTTTCATCTTGAGACCTCTTTTTGCTTTTAAATGCCTTTGACCTAATATTATTATTATTGTTTTCACCTTTTCCACCATGCTCTGGACATGATGTAGTAGACAAACCCACAAGTACTGAGGATGGATTGATGCTGCTCAAGCGATCATCATTGATCACGGACAGCAGAAATCCCCGACTGCACTGGCAACCAGGAAGATCCATAAGCCCCCAACCAGGAGAAAACCATTGAGAGCAAGGAGGAATTTGCAAGGGCACATCCTTCGCCTGCTCCCTGCAGACCAAGGGCTCAAATCTGGATCTCACATCGGGCAGTTACTGATTGCATTTTCCTGCCCTTGAAACTCTTCACCCAAATGTCAAACAGGGGTTTTTTTTTCCTACTATGAAAAGGTTTTCAGGACAGGAAAACCGTTTCCTGTCCAGACCAGACACTGGCTTCCTGCAAGCTCTCCAGCAGATCGTGTAATCCTACGCCCCTATTTGTAAAATGAAGATGATCAACTGCCTTTGTCTCCTTTACTTAAACGTACAAGCTGTAGCCCTTAACACACACACGTGACCAGGCATAACTCTGCCCTGATCTCATATAGCACTGCGGTAATACTCATAAATAATGACAAAGTTACGAAAGTAGGATTTACAGTAATGCGTCAGAGTGGAGAATGACAAAACTGCCTGGGTTGGCTCTTGATTTACATCAGAATAAACAAGGCCAGACTTTTGCCCTAATTTTGCAGCAGGGCTCTGGTCTGCGTGTCTGCATTCCCTCTTCTCACCCCTCCCCAGCCTCTTACTTTATTTTAATGTGGTGAACTTGCGAACCAAAGTTTCCTGAAGCCAGAGGCTCTACGGGCTCAGGCTGCGGGTGATGGATGGGATGGAATGAGAGGGCACTGCTGCATGCACAGCGGGCACGGTGCAGGGGAGCTAGGCAGAGCAAGCTGCTCATATGCATCCACATGCACACCAGTATGGATGGGACATTCAGTATGTCTCACCCTCTGGGGAAACCAATATAAACCCATCTCAAATAGCTTCTGGGAAGACAGAGGAACTGAAATGGTTAACTGGCTGCTTTAAGGATGGGCTCTAGTTACACAGAGAAAATTTCTTTTCTTTTACATTTTGGACATGGGCCACAAACGCAAATGCTCTGAAACTGGAATTGGCGTAGGTTAGACCTGGTATAAATAAAGTGGCTGGGTTTACAGGCAGTCCTAGGGCTGGTGGGGTTTCTGACGGGGCTGCAGAGCAAGAAGCAGTACTGGGGACAGGAGCACTCGCTCCTTCCATGCTACAACCACAAGGTCTTCTCAGCAACCAGAGGTTTCAAACACAAGCCAGTGCCGGCACGCATAGTACCTGCTGCCATTTGAGTGGGTGAGACCAGAGCACAGAGTCCCCAGGGAGCCTGTCTGACCCTGCACCCCATGGGGATTCACCAGAGCAACAACTGACCTTCACCCCATACATGACACTCAATTTTGTTAATGGGGCTGCTGACCTCCCCGTGGGCCACCCCAGACACACATAGTTCTGCTAAAGCATCCCTGCGTTGGCCATGCAAGAGGACTGTGTGCCGCTGCAGAGCCATGGGAGGCAATAGCTATGTCCCAGTGGTGGGTCTGAGCACCTAACAGAGAAGGGATGGCTGGGATGACTCTCTGGGAAAAGTAAGGAGCAGTGAGAAAAGAGGCACCAGCTCCATCCCTCTCCGCAATGGACGTGCTGCGCATAGTGGCTGCAGGCAAGCAAGGGACTGGATTCCATGACCCAGGAGGTGCCTCGCTCCCATAGGAAGGGGGGTGGCTGCAGAAAAGCCGGGTGGTTATGTAAGAAAACCACCTCTGCTATGGCAGCATCGCAGCGATAGCAAACAGTTAAGGATGACAGGCAGGCAAATCTGCTTAGTTGGCTATTCTTCTGTCAGGCAGGCACTACTAACAGCTTAAATAGGAAAGCTTTTTATAGCCGGGGTCTGAAATAACAGAATCATACTCAATTACACTTTATAAAGCGATACTTTCTGCTCAAAGACCTTTACAGAGAGCAGGCTTTTTGCTGTCGCTGCTGCAGTGTTTATACCCGGACTGCGCAGGGTAGGAAACCAACCTTTCCCATCAGCTGCTTTCCCCTCTCTCCTTCCTCTGACATGGAGTCGCTGCAGCATACTGGCCTTTTTTTTTCCTCTTTGCATGATGGGCTTAAATGACAATAATTACAAAACCGAGAGGAAATTCATTCTACTTATTCTATTTCTGCAGGCTAAAGGTAATACAAACGCTATAGAGTCTTCTGCACCGTGCAAGTGATAAATGTCCTCTTTCCGCGCTAGCTGCTCTGAGCTGCCAACTCAAACAGAAGGCAGCATGGCTGCTAATTGCCTCAGACCCAAGGCTGGTCCATTAGGGCAGCATCACCAGCCTACACAGGGGAAGATTTGGGGTTTAATTGTACCCGCACAGTACTTTGCGCCACAATTTGCTCTGACACTGCAAACACATTAATTGTCCCAGCCAGCAGCTTTTCTGCTTCTCATTTCTATGCCGACTGCTCCCGCACGATAGGCTGGCCGGGAAACCCTCGCCAACCAATGTGCAGCCACTTCTCCATTCATGTCCTAGCAACAAGGCCTGTTCCAATCTTGCTCCGGCAAACTGACACCTGAAAAATGACATCATGAAGAAGCGGGGCGGCAGCAGGGCCAGGGCGCTTTTTTCAGCTGTCTGCTGCAGAGTTCATTTAAGGTGTTTCAGTCTCGGTTCTTAAAGCCACACCACGCCGAATGGCGGCTGCGCTTTCCCCTGCTTCCCAGCCCCATATGTAGGTTAATAGTTTGCAGAACACGCGGTGAAATCCTCTCCCCGGCACGCTCCCCCCCGAGCCAAGCGCAATGCCATCGAATCGCCTTTCCCGCTGCGTGCTGCCTTGGAGAGGCAAACCCAAGCTCATCCAGCCAAAACCCACCCCTTAAGCGACTGCTTAAGCACTAAAGGACTGCTTCTCACTTTGCTCTCCAGGTAAAATAAACCAGTGGGAATACCTAAGGCGGCACCTACAAAAACCCAGTGAGGTTTTACTATGGGTTTACCCTGAATCTGATTGACTGCATCACGTCCCACTGCGCTGCTGGGGAAGGGAGGCAACGTTTTAAGATACAAACAGCCCGCTGAGGTTGCAACGTGTGAAAGGAGCGCTGAAATCTGTCGCTAAAAGGTTTGAGCGAAGGCTGCACACTGGGTTTTCGATGTAAAGATCAAAACCTTTTGCTTGCCTTCCTTGCTATCATTGTTAATTAATGAAGGCAGAAATGCCTGCAGATACGGAATCGGAGAGAACGCCCTCACCATCTTTGTACTGTGTTTCCTTTATGGGGGAATAAAAATGGCAGGGAAAAAACTCGCGGTCAGCAAAGATTGTAATCGTTCCACAGATCCAGGTGATTAACCACAGCATGTCATATATGTTGGAGGCATTGTGGAGCACGGGGATGAGGGGGTTACATCCTAGGACTGGTCTACAATTTATGTAAAACATTTTAGCACACCGGAAAATATACAGCAGAGAAAATCCAATTCCAGATGATTCAAAAGGCACAAAGACAATGGAAGAAAAGGACCAAGTTCAGCTCATTTAAATGTTGTTAATTGTTCATTCCCATAGTGAGACAGTTTCTTCTGCAAATGAGAGAAGAAACCCTTTAACGTGGTTTTTTTCTATTAGCAGCATGCCAGGACTGATGTGAACCCAAATAATCTTAATCACTGAATAGTACTTGCTGTTTTATGGCTTTTTAAAGAAAGCAGGAGAAGAAAAAGAAGAAAAGCCGCAGATAATGCCATACTGGCACAAAGAGCAGGAGCCGAGGTTGGAAGTCACTGCAATCCGCACCCAGACCTCTTGGAGGTCTCGAACACCGCTAGAGACCAGCAAATGGGTAAAAAAACCCACATGCCTTGCAGGGGGAACAGAGTTCTATTTATTGCTCACCGGTGAGGGCTGCAGGGGGGTGACTGCACCTCCAGCCACAGCTTCACATTATGCTCGAGGTGTCCACCACTTTATATATTTATTTTCCTGGGCGTTTACACAACCAACATCTCATGATGCAGCGAATAGTTACACGAGAGCCGCAGCTCTGACTGAGTTTCAGCTCTTGAGAGCAATCGGCGTTGGCAGGGGAGGTTGGAGGCTCTGGCAAGCTGCCCCGGCTCCTTGAAGCCATGCCTCGCATGACTATATAAGGCGAGAGGAGGAAGAAGAGGGGCAGAAGAAGGAGAAATGATGCACATATAAATATGAACATTTAGCAAGGGCAGGAGCCCATCTAAATCCAGCTCGCCACAGGCAGCAGGGATGGCCGGGTGGGTCGCACACCTGGCTGTCCCCACATATCACTAGCATCCCTGCCTGGACCCTGGGTCCCATCAGTGGATCCCTCCCTTCCCTGTTTAGCTGCTTCCCTCGGTTTTGGGCTGCAGGTACTAAAGCGAAATGAGGTGGTCATGGGAGTAAAGACTCTCTTCCTAACTTGGCAACAGTGCCCCTGTGTCTGTCCCATCCATGAGTTTGAGATCCACGCAAAACGTGACTAATTCCTCTTCCCTCCTGGCTGTCTGTCCCTTCTTCTCTCTTGGTTTAGGTTCTGCAGAGTAGGAGCAGCAGCAGCATGCAGCCTGGTTCAGATGGCACTGCTTTCCCTATCACCAGCAATCAATAAATACAAGTGAGGGAAAGCAATTCCTCGAAGGAAACCAGAAAAACTCTCAGATGTAACTGGAAAACACAGAGTAAAATAAACTCAGCTTTGCAATTCCTTGCCCTCACACCTCCTAACTGGGTCCAGGAGGAATTCCTGGGTCCCGGACCCGCTCTCGGACCAGCTGAGGGTGCAGCAGCAGGCTGGGACTGTTCCTGCCATGGCACGTCTGCTACTGAAAAGACCTGGAAAATGCCAACACTTCATTTTTCCTGCTCTGTTCCTGGAGCACACTGCTCTTTGGTGTGGCCTGAGGACTTCCCGACCACAGCCTTTACTGGACTAACACCAACCCGGCCGGACTCAGGCAGTGGATGCATAAAGAGCATCCATTTCCCTAGCAGGAATGATGTTAGAAGCAAGGAACACAATCACACCCATATTCTCCCCACAACGCTGCTGGGGTAAGGATCCCTGTGTATTTACACTACAGCAGATGTCAAGGCTCTAGCTCTTCTCTAAGGACCTGGCCATCTCCTTTAATCTTCCCTACTTCAGTTTCCACCCCTCCCCTGCAAAATGGAAATTTATTCAATATTTGCAAATCATCGGGCTCTCCAAGGAATTACTGTCATTAATAGCTCCATACATCATGGGCAAAACATTTGGTTTTGTCATTAGAAGAGACAGTTGCTGCAAGCAGAAACACAACATCTCTGTTGTCTGCCTGACAGTGGTTTTGCCCTGATCCAAAGCACACAGAGGGAAACAGGAATTTTTCAGTTCATTTCAATGGACTCTGCAACAGGCCCCTCATGCAATATGCATTTAGTTATATAGTGCTCACAGAAAAGGATGCTGAATGAGACAAAATATCTAATCAACTGCATTTACCCCATGCTTCAGTCACCCACCTGCACCAGGATTATATTTGATAGCATTCAAACTGTACCAGAGTTTTCTCTATAGCATCAATCATGATATTAAGCTGCTGTAGTTTGCATTGGTTAGAGAAGCAATTTATAATTTGAGATGACTTCAAGTTAGGAAGCAACTGATTACAGAACAAGAACTTTGGAACTCCACAGAATTATAAACCCACTACTGGAGTGAATCATGTGCAGATTTAAATTGTACATCATTAAAATGGCTGCTACACCCCACTCTGGAGGTAGTAAAATATGCTAGTGAGAGGTGTGGTTGAGCCCAAAATCTTTATGAATGAAAATGGCATCTTAAGTACTTCTGCAGTCCCATTACTTGCAAATGGAAAGGTGCTATTTAAACATCTCAAAATACTTCAGTCGTATGAGGGAGGTCTATTTCTTTTTGAGGTGAAACACACATCTGACAACAAAGCAGAATGGGAAGTATTTGGGAGAGCTGTTACAGCTTGTGATTTTTTAGGCAGAAGTTACATTGCCCTGATGCTAAACCAGCATGATTTGGGGAAATTTGTGCATGGTGGGTGTCAAACTTGAGCTGTTGTCATGCTCCTGTTTCTATTCAACGTTTTCCATAATGACCTTGACAGAGACTATGTTTATTAAATCTGTGGACAGCACAGAGCTGGGAGAGACTGCCAGTATGTTAAGGGCAGAATTAGCCTTCAAAATGATCTGGATAAATTGAGAAATCATCTGAAATAACTGGATGAAATCCAATAGGGATATAAGTACAAGACATTGGGCATAGGCAGGAATATTCAAGCCCATAAATAAACCCCAGGCTGATTAGGAGGTCTGCAGAAAAGGACCCAGCAGGCAGAGTGGATAACAAGCTGAATGTGAGCCAATAATACAATGTTGGGATGGACAAGCCTGGTGGGTACACAAAGGAGTATTTCTGCCCTCCTCCTAACTGGTGAGGATCCAGCTACAGCACTAGCTCTAGCTTAAGGCACTGAGCTTGTAGAAAGGTGGAGACCCTCCAGAGGAGCTCAGAAAAGATGCTCACATCCTAGGATAATTATGTACAAGGAAATCTGGGATACTTTTCAGATACTGAAAAGCCAAGATTGTTACAAACTCCAGAGTAATACTGCTTCCATGTCAAGACAGAGGGGTCTAATAGCTGTGTCCTCACTTTGACTTCAATACCCTGAGTTTAGATCCTTGTGTGCCTCCTACAATCCCCACATCTGGCCTTGGTCAGGCCACCCTAGTTATAACGAGATCTGGTGTGTGAGTGCTGGAGCCCATCTTGCTCCAGAGGCACCTCAAGACAGTGCCTCATCCCCTCTTCCAGTACTCAGAGGTGATGATTTTGTTTCCTACAATGCCACTAACTACAGATGACCTTGACCACCTCCCTCGCCCCTATTTCCTTCAGCCACAGAGAAGATGCAACACCACCAGTGCAGTGCTGAGAAGAGCCTAATGTGAAAAGTATTCTGCAATCACAGTGTTATCCTTCTTCATCAGTAATTACCCTCATTTACTGGCAGATCATCTTGTTATTTCTGCTTCCTCCTATGGAGGGTAAAACCCTACTTGCAAACATAGACAATGTGATGAAGGTTTTATTTTCTTTGGCATGTTCAGACAGTATCCTAGATTTTCATGTAATGGACAAATCCTTCAGGGATGTTACTTCCAGGAGGGTAAAAAGTGCTTCACTCCCCCTTTATTTCTAAAGAAAACACACTCAATGCCAACATTAAGCCTTTGCATATATTGGTACTGCAGATATAAAGCACAAAACAGCAAATTCCTGACAAAGACAGCCACGTATCCAAGAACTGCACTCATGTTTCCCTGTTCCACAAGCACTTTACTGGCTTTGGGGGCCAAATTAATCTGAGATCTGTTTTTTCTCAAGTCATCACCATCACCTCAAAAGTAAAATACCATGAGGAGATCATAAATGTGTCCTTGAGGTGTAAAAGAAAGGCAATGAAAAATATGAGCGCAAATAAAAACACTGGCTTTGGCTGCACACCCTGAATATTAATATTTTTCCAAGATAGCACCTTCCTTTCATGCTTAAGGATATACTGCTTTATAGACAACTGTTAACCTGACACCGACTGATAAAAGTAATCACAACTTGGGGGCTAGTCTCTTCCAGAGGATGTTTAGATAATAACAATAAGAATAAAGACAAATCATTGGGAGTTTTCCCAGGGGAAACGCTACCGCTTTGGCAGATAGTTGGGTTCACATTCAGGTTCTGCACCTCAATTTTCCAGGCACTCTGAGACCCAGCAGTTCTGCCGTTGGGAGCCATGACACCCTGCCCTGCAGTAGACATAGCTGAGTTGGAGTTCAGGTTCTCCAAGCCAAAAGACTCAAGGTCAATCCTGTTGGCATACTCGAAGAGCCATTGTTCCCTCCCAGACCAAAGCCCAAGCGAGAGGCAGCTTATCAGAGGTGCAAGAGATCCTAAGCAAACACGGTGTGTTAGCGCTGGGTTAGTCTGTCACCTCGGTGCTGCCTACAAGTCAAGAGGGCTTAAATCATTTGATCCAAAGACTATGTCTCTGAGAGTCAGAAAATAAACCGGAGTGACTTCCCCTCTTTTGCTGAGTTGTTGTGTTAGATCAGTTATAGTGGAAGCATCAGAAAATTACAGAGATTTTCCCCTTTTAAACTATACCCTGCTTGGGGTTGGTTTGAATTTATTTTATTTTTCCACATGTGACACAGAACTTTGTTAAGAGCACGTTACTTGGCTACAAAGCCAAGCATTTGGAAGCCCTGCGTGCCAAAATTCGAACTGCCTGTGCAACTCAATCCATCTCCCTTTGTGCCTATGTATTACCACGCAAGCTTTTATGATCGTCCTAGGGTTGTAGAAGAGGAAGTATCAGACAGGCTTAATGGCAAATTAATCATCATTATCATAATAGGCCCCATCCACAACACACACATTCCAAATTATACCGAGGACTGCACTCGTCCTGCAGTCCCTGTTCCTGACTTGTTTTATGCATGAGCCCTGGCACTAAGAGAGCAAGGAGCATAAAGCGCAACATCCCGAGCCAAATCCTAAAGACCAGCTCCTGCAAACTCCACGTTTATGGGAGCACTGCCTGCTCCAGCAGCTCAGGATTTCCACAGGCAGTAGCTTCCTGAGGGAGGCAAAGCATTAATAAAAAGTGTGTTCATCCCTATGGCCAGATTTACATCTGTGTCGGTACAAATGGAGCGGGTAACTAGCTAACCCAGGAGAGGTTGGGAGAGCCCTCCGCAGTCAAGTATGCAAAGGGAGCAGGGGAAAGGCACTGTACTTTTTCCCCTCTTTCTCACAGAATGAAAAAAGCCTGGCCTAGCTCCCTGTGCCAGAGCCTGCCTCGAGTTTCTATGTCTCCCTACTATTCATTAGTGATTACATGCCCCCCGAACACCTGCGAGAGCAGCTCATAAAGCACGCATTCATGGGCCCTGGCAGCACCAGCATGGGAACTGCAGGCTACAGGGCGACAGTCATTGTATCTCCAGATAAAAACATTCTCTTACCGAGGCCTCTGAAAATAGAAGCTGGCTGCAATTTCAGTTCGGCACCACAGGGTATTTAAAAAAAATAAAGAAAGAAGGGTTACTTCACCTCGGTCCCTTTTAAAGTCAGTTAAGTGCATGGCTGTGGTGCTGTTGGGAGCCCTCTGTACAGCAGCAGCCTCTGCTATACAGCAGTGGGAAATCACAGGGCTCCAAAACTGTTTGCTCTCTGGAGCATCTGTCAACAGTGCCATTTCTTCCCTTGCACAGCCGTCCCCCTGAAAGCTGCTCCTACTCACTGCAGTTTTGACAGGGGCTACTGTGTAGGGGTGGTCAGCAGAGCAAGGTGAAAAAGAAAGGCGCTGGCCTCAATAGTCCCATTGGAAATATCAGAAAACTTAAGGAAAATATAAAGATCATTCAAAAGAAAAAAAAAAGGCATCTACAACAAATAAATGCGCGTCTAAGAGGTAGAAATACAGGCAATGAAACATTAGATCACAATGGTGCCTCACATAGATCCATGTTGCTGGGGAGGGTGTGTTGAGATGGGCTGCAGTGGCTGTGAGTCAGCTGCTGTCAAAGACCGGCTCACAGCACCCAGGTGTGGGCTGTGGGATACAGGGATGCTGCTGATACTTAGAGGTGCTCACTGCCTGCCTCCAGCAGGTCCATGTCCCACCTACACCCATGCAGACACATTGATACACCGCATGTTGATGACACCCATAAAGCTACTGCCATGGGGAGAGGGAGCCCCGTATTTTAATGCTAAGATGCCATAAAGGAGCCTGATTTTGAGGAACTGATGAGTCTGCTTCAAAAAGCAGGTCTTGTTCGTGCCTCACCTTTGGGAGTCCAGAAAGCAGGATGGCAAAATGAACCACCGAGACATGAAGCTTTCTCAAAGGTGACACAGCACAAAGTCAGAGAGGATTCCTGCTGGTGCAGAGATCTGTGATAAATGCAGGCACCCTGACCACTGGGACATGCTTCTGTTCAACACCGTCATCTCCTGCAGAGGTTTGGGGTGGTGGCTGTGGTGCTGCAAGCACTGTAATGCAGGTGAAAGCACTTTTATCTACCACACAGGGATCTGAATGCACTGTGTTGCAGAGCATATACACATGATCCAGCCCCAGAGTTCAAACTCTGTATGAAAATTCCCTGCTTAGTCTCCTGCATTGGGCCCCTGAAGAGCAATGAAGATGAAAAATGCTTCACTGCAGTCTTTGCCATTAGCGCTACTGAGCTGCTCACTGCTCCAATTCATACAGGGCAAAGCACTCTAGAAAATGAGAGATAAACTCTTTAGAAGGCTTTCATTTGCTGTTGATAGACAGGTAACTCAGGGAGGGTGGGAAGGCTGCCAGATGAGCTTGTGGCACTGCTCAAAGCTGCAAAAAGAGCAGCAAAAAGCAGCAAAAAACACCCAGAGCCTCACTGCCGTCAATCGGATGGACATCTTGTGTAGTGAGAACTGCATTCATTGCTTATACTGGAGCATCACAACACAAGGAAGAGACTAAATAAAGGGGATAACGTCTTTTGCGTGGGAAGACACCTGGGTTATCCAGCCTAAGGCCTCTGGTGATGACAGGGCTTAATAGATGATCTCCTGCCCAAGGTAAACCCTAGACCTACCCTAGTTCTGAGGTCAATGCACACATGCCCAGATCCTCTCCATTTATTAACATATACCCTCGTTTCCCACCACAAAGATGCCACCTATACAAATGCAGTGCCAAAAACCAAGGAGACACAATCAAGAAGTCCTTGTACACAGAGTCCCAGGCTGACGGTGGGTATTTTAACTTCCATCATTCTTGAAGACACATTGAAAACAACTGCATTTTTAAAATCAGTTCAAAGATTTGCTTGACACTGATTTCCCAAGCAGCCAACCTAGGCTTCACCTCATCTCATTTTTATTCTCCTAAAAAATTCAACATCTAGTTTGAAGTAGCTATTTAAAAATCCCTCTTTAGTCAGTGGAGAGGCACTGCTGCCTCCAGAGGGTTATTTCTCCCACCCTAAGACCTCCTAGTCATGGATTATAGCAGGAAGCAGCAAACGGTTACACAGTAGAAACATGTCAGGACCATCACAGTTAAACGACAATTTGAGAGGAGCACCAGAGGGATCCTTAATGGTAACACAAGGGCAGAAAGTGAATTTTGCATGTCACAAGGGAGAGGAGAAAAAAGCTCTGGCAGTATTTTGCTGGAGCAGTCACTAGTGGAAAGAAAGCCAGCCAAATTAAGCCACCCATACCTTGCTGGAAGCTACCGCTCTGAGCTACACAACCTCTGAGGAGCTGCTGTTGGAGTCAGGGTGGTGCTGCAATGTGAATTCCCAGGGATGATCTGGGGCCACCCTATCTGTTCAAGGCTGCTGTGCTTGCTCCACATTTAGGAGCCCACAGGATCTGGGGGGCACATTCACAGCAAGAAACACTAGCCTTTGGGGTCACCTTTGAGGTCCCCAAGGGTTGCTTTTGACCATTTGGATTGCCCTTATTAGCACTGTGACTTTTAGGACTTCAGGAAGAGGCACCGCACGAATAGGAAGCTGTAGGAGGATGCCAGGCACAGTGACCTGCATTTCAGAGCAGGATTCTGGGGTCCTTTTGCAGAGGGGAGGAAGAATCTATGAGCTACAGCCACAGAGCTGGAGAAAGATGTCTCCAAAATCAGTAGATTATATCCTACATCTCGAGCTGTCTCACAATTCTGCCATTTCAATTTGCTTGCCATTCAATCGAGTGAAGAAAATAATGTCTTCTTTCAAAGAAGGAAAAATAAGAAAGGAAAATATGCAGCAAACTCTCCTGTGTTTTTGACTTAGTAATATCTGTAGCCAGTTTTCCCAAGAGACACAAACAAACACATGCCGAACCAGAATATCAATGAGGTCTTTTTTAGAGCAGGCACATTAAAATGCAAAACAGGAGATAATGAGATAAAGCAGCAAGTTACAGGTTTCTTAATTCCAGATTTTTTAAGCCCATGAACTAACTTTAGGAAGAGAACTGGGTTAAATCTAGTGCAGGGCTGGGCTGGAGGGCAGCCTCCTCAAGCTCGTGAGGCTGAAAGAATGGATGACTAAGGGTAGAAAAGAGGAGCAGAGAGGGAGGAGGGGGTATCAGGGACCCCAAGAGATGCAGGTAAGAGCATTTCTTAGCTATGAGGTTGAATCCTCCTCTAAGGGATGCTATTCTGCACCTGAACACCCTGGATTCGGAGGGACAGATGCTGGCACACGTACAACCAGCAGCACAGGGACCTGGGAAGGGAGAACAGGGCTGGCTCAGTGCCTGGCCATGCACAGCTCTGGCTTGGAGCGATGCTGCTCATGGCAGAGCCAGCAGCCGAACCCTCACATCCTGCACCTCCCTGTGATGCTTCAGCCTCAGACCACTGGTCCGCACTGTTAGAGCTGTTTAACACAAGCCGTAACACAGAGACACTAAAAAGCCTGCATATCTACATTGGCACTGCTGGCATCTGAGAGGATGTAAGCTCTGCCCCTCGAGAAGGGCGTTGCAGTATCCTCCTGCATGTACACTCCAGGGATGGTGGGTGAATTTGGGCTCTGATAGAGTAGCTGCAGCCTCGGAGGCTTTTCTGGACTCAGCGTGGCCACGCTGAGAGGCAGAAAGGTGGTTTTGTTTCTCCTTTCAGAGCTCCATCCCCGCTGAATAACAACTACATTTTTTCCCATACGCTCGCCTGCCCCTGCTCCCGCAGCCCTGTAGGTGACACTGTAAAATTCAGGGTCACTTTGAGGAGGTGACATTTCGGATACTGGTGCCAAAAAGATCATGAAAGGAAAATTAAAAGAAGAATGAATGAGAGGAAATGGAGAGAGGGGGGAAAGTATAAGAAAGAGCCATTATTTAACCAGACCTGGCCAAGGGTAAAGGTTTTAATTCTTTCCAAGTGCCATATGTGGTTGCCTGTGGGGGAAAGGCAAAGCCATATTTATCTGACTGAACCAATAATTCATATCTGTTTCAGAAGCCGACTTTGGTGGATTGTAGATCTACAGCTGTTCCTAGTCTAGGTCCAGACTTTCCCGGTGGGAATCACTGTAGCAACACGTCTGACTTATAGGATTCATATGGAGGGGGATAGGAGACCCAGAACTGTAAATTCAAACCGTGTGTACATTACTTCGATGTATTCAATTCAAAAGCATTTAGGGCTTTTCAAAACAGTCCTTTCACTACAGGAAAACTCCCCCACACTCACAATTTAAAGGAAACAGATCTTTCATGTTTACCCTTCCTGTTTCTTGTAGGAGGTCTTGAAATAAAGGTAAGAATGCAAAGCCGGTTTATATTTTTCCAATAAAATTCCAAGCAGTTGCCCTGGTGCATGCGTGTGTGTAGGGGGATGGTGGATGTGTCACATGCTGCTAGGGGGAAAAAATCACCATGTACTGATTAAACAAAGAAGAAATACTTTGACTTCCCTCATTTTGCTCAACGCCCTTTCAAGATTCTTATTTCTTCTCCAGTTTGTTTTCCAAGACACACGTCCTTTCATACAACCCAAAAGCGACAAGAGTATTCGGTAGGGACTCAGTTCATTAAAGTCAAAGGAGCTCTAGTATCTTTTAGAAGCTTTGGCATATTCTTTTACCTGGATTGCTTAAGGAAGACCCACCTTTCTCTCTAGGGATGCTCAGAGCCCATGACAATGATGGTTACATGATGCTTACCAGGCCTCCATCACTCATTGCCTCTTGGTAAACTGACCCAGGACAAGAAGAGGCACCAATCCAAACTCAGAGGCAGGGAAAAAGAGATCCTTGTCCAAACCACACTGAGGACAAGTCTGGCTTAAACCCAACTTCTGTGACAGTTTTTCTCTCTTTATTGTATAAGGTATTGTATAGCTTATACAATATATCTGTATTGTATAGAGAGTATTTCTCTCTCTATTTATATTAGAGAAGCCAACTAGGTGCCTCACAGCTACTGTAGGAGTCCGAATTAGGCAGTATGGACAGTGTCTTCCCATGCCTGGCTTTAACACCCATCCAGCCCTGCTTTGTGGGGTTACACAGCATCTGTCTTTCCCCCTAGGGATGGTGGCTTTGCTCCTTGCAGAGGTGAACATTTCCCCCTCCCTTCCACTTTCAAACAGGCACTGGGATGCTCATTGAGTTAGTTTTGCTTTCTACAACGTACTTGGGGATCCTATGTTGAAAGGGGCAGGAGGAGAGCTGCTGTTATTGCTGTTAGCAGCAGCACACAAGTGGTGGGTTGCCCTGTACTGCTGTGTATCCTGTGCATTTGATCACATTTTTATTTGCTTTCTGCCTTTTCGCTTGTTTCATGTATTATGTATGATCACCATGTTAGGTCTCATTTCTCACTATGCCAAGGAAAACAAAGAATTTTGAACTCTGAGTTAATATGTGCGCTGTGTGTTAGAAAATAATCACTGCTGTGCTGTTCACCAGGCCAGATTCTCCACATGAGACCTCTCCCCATTGCAGGAATGCCTTGCTCCTTTTACATTCAGCCTGCCTTCTCATTCACTCCCGCCCTTGCTGAACCCACTCTGCTTATGGGCTCTCCCCCACCTCACTATATACCAAAAAAAGAGAAGATTAAAAAGGATGCAGACAACTCCATGGATTCCATAATGCAAATCTAATGTTAGACACCTTGCACACTGCAGAACAACAGAGAAAAATGATTTTTCTCCTTCTCGCACCATGTAAGTTTTTCCCACCACATTCTGGAGCACGGAAACAATCAGCCAGGAAGTTATATTTACAGCCCTGTTCAGACAGGTAGGAGAGAGGCAAGATGGTAACTATCAAGGGTGAGGTTAATGCTAGGGGAGTTTTTAAACCTGAAGGTAACTGGACTGCAGTTTTAATCCAGATGTCAAATCTCTGCTTCCTGTAATATTGGTTGCCTACAGTCTTTGGTCTGGAGAAGCATGGGCTTACTTGAAACCATATGACAGTGCTGTTGTAGTTCTGGAACCAAATGTTTGAAAACTTAACATATCGGAGGCGATACAGATGCATTTTAACAGAGGCATGGAACTGCAACACGCTTATTACCAGCCCAAACCTCCACTTTGGCTGAGTGGTACCAACTTCAGCAATTCATAGGAATACCAGGACACGCAGTACTTGGAAGGATCTGTATGAATTTAGCTGCAAGAGTCCTAGCTGTGGATGAAATTGTCTTTCACTGATCCTAGGTCCTCCCCTTGAAAGTAGCAATGAAGAGCTGTTGCTTAATACTAATAACTTGTCCTTTGTATCTCATCAAGGGCAAGGGGAGTTTAAGCAGGACTGCTCAGATGCTTGGACTTAAATGAATGCTGGGTCACATCCCTAGGTGAGGGGCTCTGCCTTGACGCTTAGAGCCAAATCTGATGGTATTATTGGCCTGACGGGGAGGGTGGATGGTGTTAGAGAAAGGAGGAAAATACTCCTCCAAGAGAACTGTCCCGTTACATTTTATAAGAGAGATTTTCATCGAGAACATAGTCATTTAAAGCCCTGTTTTCAAAGCCTTTCTCACTCGTTATTGGTAAATTGAAGCCGACAGAAAACTGCTTCTTTCTGAATTTCCCTGGCTGAGGTGTCATGTTGTGCTGGGTGATAGATGGGATGGGGAATGACAAGTCATAGCAATTACTAGATCAGTGCTGGCTGATTCCAAAGGAGGCAGCTCTCTGCAAGAGTAGGATTTTACTGTGTGTTGTTGCAAGGCTGGATTAAGGAAGACTAAACCAAGACAGAGTTGTTAACAGTAGCTCTTAGCACCGACATCAGGCTAAGGGTCTTGGTGGGCAGCACACACTGAACAATACCTTGGGGAGAAGCAAAGTTACTGCAGTCAACTCTGCTTCACGGAATCATACCTAGACATGAAGGTAGGGCCAGGTTTCAGTACCATCACTAGCACCAGTGGATTGCATTCAGCTTACACACTACCTGAGCCATGAGCAGGGAACACCCACAGAAGCATTCAGACAATGCCTCTGCTTTCTGGATAGAAATCCTCAATAGCTTCGCTAGATACATCTTTCCATCATTCCCTCTCCTTCCCCATCATTCCATTTCTCTGTGTTCAACATCATCTTCGCTAAAAGTATTCTGGAATTAGTTTATTTGGGGTCTAGGGCTTGGAGACCTCCAGGGGTCTCCTCCTTCTCCAGAAATATTACAAACAAAACCCTGGCAGAGATCTAGGAAAACATGTTTATGTTCTTCATATGCGAGGCGATTTCCTTCAGATCCTGGGCTGTGCATATGCTCTCCATCACACAGATCACAGGAGGATTTGCTCCCAGTATCTCAACAACTGCAGCTGGTGCCAGTCCTCCCTGTGGGAGCTCCAACGTAGGGGGCAACCGTGATGGATTCAATGACACAGCAGTTGTACCACCTTGAATAGGAAAGGTGTCCAGATGCGCACCCACTGTTAAAGCAGCCTCCCTGAGCTCTTCAAAACATGAACCTCGTTGGAGTGAATTCTCTCTCTTCTGGCTATGCTTGCAGAGACTTGCAGGCACCAGGTTCACATACTCAGCAGCAATCCCAGATAGCCTACCTCCATTTCCACCTTGGCACTACATCGGTACTGCTTATGCCTTGCTATGCAAAACCCCTGGCCGAGAAGTGTTAAATAATACTTCTACAGAGTAGAGAATCAAATCACATCACCCAGCATCTGTCCCTCATATTTAACCTCCCCCCTGAGGTCACCACGAGGGGTTTCAGACTGGTCCCTCAGGACACTGGGCATACTGGACCCATCAAGCACCAGCCCAGACTGCGCTCCCGGGTGCTGACATTCAGCACAGCAGCTCACAGCCAGGCTGTGCCAGCACTGCATTAATACCATCTGCTTTCTGGTTTGTAGGGACCCACTTCTCACTTTTCCCATGTCTGGAAGCTGCAGGGCACAGCACGGGATCTGGCCCAGAGTGCCTACAGTCTGCTAGGAACCATGCCGCAAACTAAAAGAGAAAGGATTAAATGGTTTCCTTTCCCTCTCCGGGCTCAGCTATTCCCCACCCCCTGCCAGGACTGGCCCTGGAAGTGGTTTTTGCCTTTGCCTTTTCTCAGGTGATGGGGGAGGGATCCGGCGGTGGACCCGGAGGCCCCAAACCCTTCCCTGACTTTGCTGCCTGAAGCACAGACCTCTTAGAAAACACAGATGAAAGGGAAGCTGGGGGAGGGCTTCAGACTGGGAGAAACAACCCTCGTGGCAGGTCCTTTGGCAGGGGTCAGACTGCAGGACACAGAGGAGATATATTAAAAGGGGAAACTGGAGGAATCTAAATAATCAGGCTCCCCACCGGATAATGCCTTGACAGGAGGAGATGCTGCAAGAGCCAACGAAAACCAACTCGCACAGAAGGGCAGAGAAGTGAAACGCCTTCTCCGAGGCGATGGGGCTGGCGATGGAGCAGGAGACATGGGAGGTAAAGGGGGAAGGGCTGAAGTCTGGAAGGAAATTAAATAATAGCCTGAAATTCCCAGGTGAGGGAACAATGGAATTCAAAACAGAAAGGCCCCCAAGAGATAAACAAATCAGGAGTGAGAGGGAAAGCGCAGAGAGCGAGACCTGCGGGCTGCGGGGCAATTTCTGTGCCCCTTCCCTGTCCTGCAATCACGCCACATGGAGCTGGTACTCTGCCTTGCCAGGCATCCAAAGACATCAAGAGGGATGCTAGGTGCCTACTCTGAAAGTCCTTATAACCTGGACCAGCAAAGCCCCATGAAAAATACCAGTTATCCCCATTTTACAGCCGCACAGCTGAGGCATGGGGAGATTAAACCTATTTCTCGCACACTGTAAGGCTGTTTTACCCTATGGCATTATTCTAAAAGGACTCTTCAGATGGTGTAAAGTGTCCCTACATACTGCTTTCACTGGGGGCTCAGACACACAACCAAACCCCCCTGTTATCACACCAGCCTGAACCCCTGTATGGTTATTTCATGTGTCTTAACCCAGTCACAGCAACAGTTAAGCTAGAAACGATGCATATGAGTCCCAGGTAAAAGTGTAAATGCTGTTTCTGTGCACAGACCTAGGGTAAGTTTGCAGCAAGATAAGGAATTAAATCTATGCTTGGGAATCCCAGGAAAGAGCCGCCCTGGACATGCATGCCATTCAAGAGGCATATTTCATGGAATATCCATTAGGAAACAAGTTGAGAAACAGAGATAAAGTTCTGCCATAGGTGTTAAAAACTGATGGAGCCTCGCTGACTGCAACAGATGTGTTTTGATTGAGGACATGGTCCTTAGGGGTTGGGAAATTATTGACTTGGAACCAAACCACAGATTTTTTTGGCAATTCTGTCGTGTTTTAAAAATTCATGGACAAGCCCTGAAAGCACTTTACCAATAAGCATTAATATTCCCAGAGGAGAAACTGAGGCTTAGGGAGTGGGAGTTACTGCACCACCAAGTGACACGATGCAAGAACAAGGCAAAGAACCCAGAAGAGCTTCCACAGCATTTTCTTGCTCTTAGTACCCACAATACCCAACATAGTTCCCTGCTGGACGCTACCCAAGGAACCTCACCATGTTAGTATTGAGCCCGCTTTGGTAACATTCTACAAATCGAATAAATCACTGGCCCACATTCTTCAGAAAGCAAAGATGCAGATCTCTGTGTTTCTGACTTCAACAGCTCCCCGATATTTAATCATCTTTCTTCCTGAAAGGGAGCAGGACTGTCCGCAAACCCCTGCATTCTTCTAATGCTAGTCCAGTTTGTGTTCAAAAGCCTTTTCTATTTCCTTTTCCAGTGCCACATGCTGCTGTGTCAACATAATACAGGGTCTTCCTAAACAAAGGAATGTGTGTCTAGAAACCATCCACAGAGAATGATAGCCAGAACCCTGCTAGCAGCAAAAAAAGGAGGTCCCACACTCCTTTTTACAGCACAGCTTAAAAAGGGAGAGTAGCACAGGGAGACAGAGCAAATTGAGTGTCCCTTAATCACCAGCACAGAACACTAGGCGACTGTAGCCAAAACCATATCACATTAAGTTACAGGGTCTCAAGAACATTGGCTGCTTAAAGCCTGTCCTCCCTCCATCTCTGGATCAACGTAAAACAAAAGATACGGTTCCCAGATACAGGATGGATACTTGACCGCATGGCTGGCAATATGCATAAAGGAGTTCTCTTCCTTCTCTCTGCTCATCAGAAACGCATGAGCAGATGAAGGTGTGCATGGCACTAATAGGATGGGTTGGCAATCATACTGTGCTCATCGACCACAGCTATAAAGAACCACCCTTGAGTCCAGAGACCCCATTCCAGTCCCAGCTCTGCTATCGACTTGCCATTTTCTCTTGGCCAAGTCATCTCCTCTGTCTTGTTGACTTAAGTCAAGCTGGTTATGAGGCTGCAGCCAAAAAGGTTTTCATCAGAAAATGTGGTTCAGAGGGGAACATATGACCTGCAGCTGAGCTGTGTTGGGGTGTGAGACCATTGGATTGCACAGTGGCATGCCAGACCTCATCATTACCATGTAGGAGACACTCAAAGGGCTGCCAAGGAACTGCAGGAAGCATATGCATTTGTTTAACATGGTGGTAGCACTAGAAGGAAGTTCTGGAAACGTCAAGCCTTGCTGCAAGAGAAACTGCCCCCACAAGCTTAGGCAGAAGTATGAAAATGACCCAGTCTGAGCCAGGATGGAATTTTGACCCAGGGTGGCACATTGTAAAGGAAACGTGAAGTCAAAGTCAGCATCCCTGGTAACTGGATAACATCTACATTTTACACCTTGCCTATCTCTATGAGATCTAAGTCAAGCAGAAGGGAGAGGATGTGCCTTCTACCCTGGAGCACAGCCAGCATGCTTTCCCTCTGGACTTTTAGAGTTCCTATAGTCCTTTCTATTTTCTGTCTAGGTCCAGTGTGATTGTTTTAATGACATATATGACCTCTGTACTCCTTGAATGCTCTTTGCATCTGTCATGAGAGCAAGGGAAGCCTCTTTATCCCATTCAGATCCACCAGACTTTGCTTCCAAGGACTTGGCCACTTCATTTAGAAAAAATCCTAAATATTTGTTTTAATTGCGAAATGGATTCTCATAAACCAGCAGGCCTGTGTGCTATCACGCTTTGGATTGCATCAACCCTGGCATGTGGGCTCATAAGGCAGATGGTCAGGGAAAAGCACCTTGGCACAGTCTTCACTGGCATCTTTGAGACAAAGGGCTGCACCAGGGACTTTGCTGCCATCGAGGCGCAGAGGATTGTGTCTTTCATCACAGATTTAAAATGCTGGATCCAGCAGGGTGCTAAGCTTCTGTCAGTCTCTGTCAGCCCTTCACTCCCAATGTCTTTCTCCCCACAGTCTGGCTGGTGGGGGAGTGAGGTCTCTTGGCAAAGGCCGGAGCCATGGTTCTGTTTTCCAAGCCACCTGCGTGGCCACAGGCAAAGCACCATCTCTGTCTGCATCCCCCCATCCCTTTCCTATCTCCCTTTCCTGAAGGTTCTGACTGGCTCCATCCAGAGAATGGCCAAGCTCATCCTTAAAAGTGTAAGATGTTCACAAGTATTTAGCTCTGGCTAAATCTGATCACAAATTCAGTCTTTTATTGCTGGGGACAGCAACACTGTTCATCAGTCAGGCACCTCTGGGGAAAGGGGAATGCACCCCCAGTAGTTACAGATGTTTTCCTTTCCCTTAAACCAGCAGAAATGAGCTTCTGCCATCTTCTATGTGAAGCAGTGGCCTCCCACAGAAGCAGGAACCCAGAAGAAGGTTTTTACTTGCAAACTGGGTGAGAAACACTAATGGAGGCTGACTTTCTGCGCAACACAGTCTGGACAACCTGCGCATCAGTCTTGCAGATGACAATTTTGTCTCTATTTAAAGTCTTTGAGGGATGAAGGCTGCACAGTTATGTTGAGGAGAGAGTAGATTCCTGTGGGTGCAAATGATATTCCTCCCTGTCTTTCCTGATAGCTGGTCAGATGAACCTCAATCTAAAATGACATAAGAAACCTTTTTATGCTTCCTTACATCCAGCATGGCCAATTTAGGCCATTTTAGAAGATGCAGCACAGGCAATGTCACAAACACAGGCAGTTTAAATGCAAGCATTTAAAGTATTAATTTAGCCCTGCACATTAAGTCCACAGATCTTTCTCCCAATTATTTTAGATAATTGTAACTACCACCACAAACAGTTTGAGATGTACAGGATCTGCAATTATCTCTGTTTCCCCCCCACTGTAAATGAAAGGGATAAGAAGTAAAACTGTCGGGGAACAACTTCAAGCTTCTATTTGCTGGGGGGAATGTCTGAACAATTTCTCCAACAGCTTCAGAAAATTTATTGTCTGAGGAAAAGGGGGATGGACAGTGGCAAAATTATTTGCAAACAGACTGAAAAAGGGGCCCTTGAAATGGAGAAAGCGCTGATGGAGAAAGTGTGAAGAATGAAATCAGGGGAACAAGAAAAACTCTAGAAATAGTGTTTACTGTTTTATGAAACAGCAGGGATGTTTCCTTTGCTTACATGGGTTCCCACCAGCAAGCTTGGACAAGAAAAGTCATATTGGAAGTGACAGGAAAAACTACATAGAAAAGAGCCACCTCTCCGTCCTCAAGACCTCTTTCCAGTGAGCCAACATAGCAGCCAACACAGCGACCTAGTCACTAAGAGAGCATGGAAGGTGGATGGCTCACCTGGCATGTAAAGACCTGAGGAGGCTACGGCTATTCCCAGCACCTTGCGGACAAGGAAAGCTGTCGCCAACTCACAGCTCCTAACTGGCCCCATCCCTGCATCGTGCCAGGGTTCAATCCTGCACCCTGGAGTAGAAGCCCCACTGAGCTGCAGTACGGGTGGAGACCACATCTACCTCCTCGCAGGAAGAAATAACACTGCCATGGGAAATGCTGTTGCAGCATTTGAAGCATATTGAAGGATATTGAAGCATAAAGCAGTGATGCGGGCAATTTAGATACATCAGCTACAGAGAGGGAAATACCTTTTGGAAGGAAGGGCTGGCACAGGGGGTGTAAAGAGGGGTACAGGGCAGGCAGGGAGGGTGCTGCTGTACCTTCAAACCCAGTAACCGAGCAGGCTTCTGAGAAGCCTGCAGTGATTTCAGCCTTATTCACATCATCCTTGTTGTTCGGAAGAGCACCGGGGGAGGATGCAGCAGTATGTGTCAGGCACCCTGCTCTCTGGATGGCGGGTGGCTGGCTTCCAATTCACCCGCATCGAGGGACATCGCCCCAGTTGCGGCACCCGAGGAGGAGAAGCGCTGAGCACATCCAGCCGGGAAAGCCACTAGAGGGCCCCTGGGCCAGCAGAATGCGATTGATGTGGGCTTTGGGACCTGGCCAAAGCATCGGGGTTAAACACCCTTCATTTTCTGCAGAGACAGACAGGTGACCTTTTGGCAAGCATAAAGACACAAGGTTCAGCCGCAACCCTTCCAGCGGCTCTGCCATCGGTGTGTGACCCTGCCCCTTACTGCAGCAGTGCTGACAGCGATTCAAGGAGGAGCAGCACTCCTTACAGCAGCTCCAGTGCTGCTCTGGAGGTCTTCCATCCAGCCCCACATCAAAACTGAGCCTACTTAACATCTATTAAGTCAAGCACAGCCTGGAGAAGTCTGATTTTCCAGCCAGAGTAGCATCTTGCACCCATTTGAAATGTCCATTTGGAAATTCAGTGTGAATAACACAAACATAAGACAGATGCTGCCACTTACCCAAATGTCTTGGAGGAACAAATGGGAACCGAATTTGAAAGCAAATGAAGCAACCAGATTGTAGCTCTTAAGTGGACTATGTACTATAGTGAGTGAAAAACTTGGCAGGAAGGAACTAAATGTTCACCACTTTGCTTGATCTACATAAACCATAAATGCACGTGTATCTGTTAGCTCTAAATCTGAAGACATAATCAAAAGCAGGTGAAAACCCCTTTCCTTGGACCAGTTTGTGCCTCCATGAGGACAGCTTGCCCCAGAAAGCCACGTGCAACCGAAGGGGATGTGCTGCACCACTGCAGGTCCAGGGAACTCAGTGGCAGCTGCTTTGGTACATGCAACAGCAGGTGCACAGGGAATGCATCAAGCACAATGGATGTGTTTTCACCACTGCTGCCTCCTCTTCCATCACGATCCTGCTTGGAGATACTCCACACAGGAGCAACACTGACATTTGCCAAGGCGGCAAAAGTAGCACCACAATGCTTAAGGTTCTGCTGCGCGGGAGGCAAATGAGCTAGAAATGGGACCGAGGGAAAAGCACTGGTTTTGTATGAGAGCTATCAGCCACCCAGACACTGAGCATTCACTCCGAGAGCACATTTAGTGCAGCTGGCATTGTGTCAGACTAGACTTGCTTCGTGCAGGAAATACTGAGCACTTGGACGCTCGGAGCGAGGGCTGGGAAAGCGTCCAAGATTATGCTTCACATCTGCTCCTGCGAAGCCAGTGCAAGCCCTGTTTTAGCATGTAGTGTAAACAACAGCATCACTAGTGAAACACAAGCACAAGCAAACGTGCATATGCTATGGGGGCCATCTTGAGCCCAGCACCTTTGGAAATGGAGAGGTGCCTTGTCTGGCAACAGCAGGGGAGGAAAAAACACTGTACTGGGCTGCAGAGCAGTTCTGCAGGTGAAGGTTTACGTAAGGGGATGTAACAAACTGAGCCCTCACAAAGGCACCGGTTGTTGGGATCCTGCCCGCACACAACCCTCATGCGCGTGAGGTTGGATCTGCGTCCTTTCTCTGCCAAAAAGCCTGCCGCAGGGGTTAGATGCCCACTTCAACTTGGTGTGCGAGCTATATTGCCCTTCCCTGCACTCTGAATGAGGGGACACAGCATTTTGGTCCCTGAACGAGGCCAGTTCCTCAACAGAAGAACTCTGGTTATTCCGTAAACGCACTGCAGTAAAGATGGAGCAGTTCATGCTGCCCAGCCACTAGAGAAGAGTCAAAACTGTGGTTTATGGAATGGCAGTGTCTGAATGGCTGTGATTCAGGCTGACTGGTCACAGCAAACTGCTATGTTAGCAGTCAGACAGGGAAAGGTGTGACTTTAAGTTCAAATGTAATGTTTGTCAGGAATTTGAAGTCATTACATCAATTCCCAGATGAAACGCTGGGATCCTGACCAGTGGTGCCTATAGCATATCCAGCATCATCTTGCATATTTCTGAGAATCATCTTTCAGCAATCAGAGTTTATTCTTTAATAAAAGAAGAGCCACTGATGCACAATTCCAGCCACCCTTGCAGCCACCTCCTGACTTTGCTCTGCTTTTCCTCTTCACTTCCATAGAGCACAAGCCCATTAAATGCTTCCATTCCTATTTCTGGCACCAATAAATCTAAATTTTCAAGCTTGGCAAACCCAGCCAAACAACTGGGCATAGAGATAAATGATTCCTCCAACATAACATACAACTCTCATTACCCAAGGACTTTTTTTCCAACATCCCCCCCAAATACTGGTTTTAAAACCCTGGATAACCACAGCTTTCTCACCCAGAAATAAAGGTACCAGCTTAATATAACAGAGTGTTCCCTGCAGCATGGTGATGGATTCTTAGTCCTTGCCATAGAAAATGACTTGTGATATAGCAGTTCTCATCCAAACTCAGTTTGAAAAATGCAGCCTCCCAAAACAGCCTACAGAAGAAAATCTTTGCAATGAGACTTAGCAGCCAGCACACCCTCTAACAACCTAATAAATAGCATTCAGCTCAAACTCTCCAACACTGCAAGGGAACAGGAGAACAAAGGGATTTGAAGCATGGATTAGATCATTCCAAATGGTCTCAACATTGGTGGTACAGGGGTTTCCTTCCCCCACCCCCAGCCTTGTGGCAAAGGCTGGATTTGAACCTTTGAGGACAATGTTTTGACACAAATATTTAAGCTATTTAAAATAAGTAATAACCTTCAGTTCCCTTCAAGAGTATTATATTAAAAACAGAGAATGGGATTAAAACAGATTAGCTTCCGACGTTTCTTAATGTGGCAAACAGCATCAATCAGATCACATCAATGAGAGCTGACAGCTCAGGGAAATTCAGAGGAACAAATTCTCTTAGAAAAATGAGATATTTGATCAATTTTTTCCAATTCTTTTTTCTAAGCTGTTGGAAACTGCATTGACTTCATAAAAATGTAATGACAGCTCAGCCTTTGCTTAGCATAACATCCTGAAAGTGCATGAGAACATTAAATTAACACAACTTGGTGCAATATAGAAGTAAATACTATTGTCAGTTTACAGTCCAAATACTATTGCCCATTGATTTTCTACTGGGTGAAATAACAAAAATGCCTTGCTTGCACTCCAGACTCCCATCCTGCAGTTTAATGCCTGGAGACAAACTGGTGTGGAGCCCTAGCGAAATCCATCAAGCCACAAGGTATGAACTGAAAGATGAGTCCCAAGGCAATGATGCCAGCACGAGAGCCAAAGTTTAAGTAGCAGAAATACCCTTCCACCTTTCTCACACTACCTGCAGCCAATCCCAGTGCTTTTCTCAGGTATCCTGTTCCCTGCTGGATGTATCTGTTAGTGCTTAACCATCTGTCTTAGAAAAAGCCGGGTAAGTACAGTGATGGGGTTTTCTTATGGATATTTGTTGGACTTCCATAAATGGTTTCAGGCAGACTTCCAGACAGTTTGGTTTCTCTTCCTCATGTACTGAACTCATCTATGCACACAGATACAGTTGCTAATAAAGGAAAAGTTTCAGACTTGTGTGTTATTTGTAAGTTAGCCACCTAAATTTTGCGCATAGGCAGCATATACCTTTAATCCACGAGGAACAACTCAAGAAAGGATGGGTGAAAAGGGAGCAGCATGGCAGTGCCACTGTTACCCGAGGGACCCATATCATATTTGTGCTACGGATAAATCCAAGCTATAACTCGCTAGTGCAATCAAATCAAGCATGACTATAGTAGAGCCCGATGCTTAAAATGGCATTATCAGTGTGCTCTGTGGGAACCAGAAATCCAAATCCCCTTGCATTCACTTGGCATAATCTTTGAGAAATCTCTTCCCAACTGTTTTTTAACTAAATCCTGTTAAATTCTGCAGTGAATTCTGCTTATCTCTCCACACCTGTGTGCCAGCCCTGGTTTCTTCTGCCTTTTTTCCCCCATGCCTGGACAAAAGAGAATGTATCTCTGTGTGTCAGTGTGTATATACGTCTGAGATGAACTAAAGAGACAATTATCTTCAGCTGAAAATAAACATCATGAAACTATAGATGCCTAATTTTTGCACCTGGAAGATCCTCTTACAGCTATTCACTACTAATCACTCTTAGCTAATAAATGAATAGAATAACTAATGTGATTAGAGTAATTTGCCTATTCATCAGGAATATTAAATGAATTGAATATTTTGTATTTGACTAGTCTCTCAGAATTTCCCTGATACTGTAATTAGCCCTATGCCTATTCCTGTGGTGGTGACAGAGAAGCTGGTTCTCCGCTGTCACGAACACCAGTTAGGAAGGTGTCCAGGAAATTCTTGGCCACCGTGACTCTCTTCCTTATTTTCTACTTGTCTCAAAAGACATGTAGGTGAACTTCTAGACAGGTAATAGTCCTGTTAATACATGCCAAGAGGTTGGCTGTTACATTTTAATCTCGCAGAGGAACCAGGCTCAAGTTCAACTGTATGATAATATAAAATAACCAGTGGGCAGATATTCAAATAAGGATTTCTGATACATACACAAAGGGGAAAGATCTGGGATGCACTTTGCCAAACCCATACAAGATTCTTTGAGAGAAGAAAGGAAATATTTCAGAAAAATAATGCTAGTCTTTGTCCATCTCTAGAAAATAATGGGGATATATAGAACAATACAGGAAAGGTGCATTAATGAAATTGCCAAAGATGATCTGACACTTCCTCTTGGTAAGAGGCCAAGGCATTTGATAAAGTGCATTTGCACTTAACCAGAATGATATCATAATCTTCCTTAGTCATATCTTTTCATGCCTTCCCGATGCTCCACAAAGCAGACATCAAGGTTTTCAGGAGACATCCTCAAAATGCTGCATTAAAATTAAAAAGGGGAAGAGGCTGCCTCTAAAAGCTGCACAAAGAATCACCTTCAGCAAAACCTTGAGCATGAAATACATGGCACAGTGCATGTTCATAGCAGGAAAGAAAATTAAGAGGAGAAAACCATGAATTATTGAAGGCTTCAGGGTTCTCTAGTCTGGATAGATCTAAAATCAAGTTGTCACCACAATTTCCTTCAGGGTCTCTTGCTGTCTTTGATTGGAGCGATGCAGATGTGAGACATTCTCACTCTTTGAGAAGGGACCAGGGTGTAATTAAGGTTTCACCTCCATCCTTTAACAGCCATTTACACTGACCTCACACGGTTCCAATTCATTTCTTGTTCATCTGTGTCTCTGTTCCTGTTTTGGGGTTGTAGTTCTGTTGGTTTTGTTTGGTTGGAGTTTTTCTTAGATAACTGCAGAGAAAAGCCCAGACCTGCAGAATTCAACTGTGTCACTGGCACTCTGCTGAGGCATCAGCCCTGATCCTTATTAATCATGTCTAGCTATATCTATACCTTAGCTCCTACATGTCCAAATGCCAAAGCAAGAACTGGGTTTCTGTTTTAGGGATGAGGTATTGTGCTACCTGAAGACCATCCTTCAAGCTAGAGATGAGGCAAAGTCTCTTGTAAATTCTCTTTCATCTAACATTCTACGACACAACGGTTTCCTTCTCAGCTACCCACAGCTCCTCTCATTATTTAGCTTTCTACTTAGACCTGGAGTTTTCACTGTGAACCTCAAATCAGTTTCACAGATTTACTTAGGTATTCTTAACCCCCCCCCCCCCCCCGATTTCTTCTTTCAGATAGCTTTCAAACTGCAAAGTGTAAAACACTTTGATTCCTAGGTTGTTGTGGGAAAATGCTATATGAATGAATAAGTTATAATAATAATAATACATTACAGTGATAATGATGGATGTGTTTTAAACAAAGCCTCTGGCTGCCAGTGTGGAGGAGCTATGGAAAAATCAAAGGTAATCTTGCATGAGGAGAATTGTAATGAGAAAGACCTGGAATATGTTATCTCTCTGATTTGCTCCTATCTGCTTGCCCAGGAAAGAGGATTGTCCCAGTCTGACTTGAAGACTGTCAGGTCTTCAGTTAAATTTAGGACCAGGTGTTTGTCTGGTGTCAGCTCCTGTGTCTCCACTGACGGAGAGTTGCCTGAATGCATTCTGGGCTCGTTTCTACGACAGTGGGGCACAGTACATTGGTCCCAGCATGGAGCAGGACCCTGTTGTGCTCAGCACTGTACATGCCTGCTTCATCCTCAAAGCCCTTGAGATCTAACTAGATGAAAGCAAAGAGAAACAGATTAAAAGACGCATGCCAGCCACCCAACAGGTCAATGGCAGAGCCAGGAATTGCTCTTGCACTCTCTGGCTGTCACACCAGTATCCCATCCACCACACCAAGCTGTCTCCAGTAGAAACCTGTTCTGACAATCGTGGTTTGCTAGGTACAGGCAGGCTGAGCTGTAGTTTAATACAGCTTCTTTTCTATATAGACAAAACATGGACATAAGCTCAAACTGTCTGCAGAACCTTACAGATTAAATCAACAGGATTCTTAGGAATGCAATAACCAAACCCACTAGTTTTGAGAAAGAAAGAGATTTTTATAATAGGGCTTCATGGATTATCCTAGTGTGCATACATACTTTTCAGTTTTATTGCATCAGCTGTTTATCAGAATACCATCTCAAATATAAGCATATATTTGGATGGAATTACACCCACAATTTATTTACGTTTGTGCACTGGAGTAGCAGCTAAGTAGCTCCTCAGTCACAGGGAATTTGAAAGTACAATGGACACACTGAGTCCAATACAGAAACAGGACAACAAGCTTTTCTTCTCCAGCTTCAGTCCTGAGGGCTGTCAGACCCATTGATATTAAAAAACTGAGGAATAGCCTTTATAAAATATAATGCAGAATACAGTACAGGGTGCATGTGCTTAAATTACAGAAGCATCACAGGATCTGGGTGACTGCAAAGCAAAGCCTCTTCAGCAACAGAAGATGGAAGAGCCCTGCAAGCTCCCTCCGTGCTTTCTAGGCTTCCCAAGCCTTCCTTCCCACCAGAAATCCCCACATCCCTCAAGTACAAGCCATGCCATTCAGGGTTTGGGATAGGGAGCTCTCAAGGGGAGGTTTATTTGCACCCATGGATTTGAACATGTGCTGAGCCAACATCCTGATTCCATCTGCTATCTAAATCTCTCCACCCGCAGGATAGCTTCTAGGACCCTGAGAAAGTAATCTCATGATTTATTAGGTTTTATAACAATGGCAATAAGCAAGGCAGCTTTTTAAGCAGCTAGCTGAATTGTGATGTGGTGGTGTTTCTTTTTCACAGCACAATGTGGATCTATTTAGCCTTATAGCTTTAATTTCAGCCTTTCTTTGCCCATGAGAAAGCTTGGTAAATGGGATTTGTGCTAGAAGCTATAAGGGAGAATATCTTTTAATTAACCAGGAGGGCGGCTCAGGGAAGATCCAGCACTGTCTCTTAGCAGAGTTTCCAGCTTCATTGTGAGAAAAACATTCAAATTAAGGTAGAGCAGTTGTTGCAAATTGAATTCCCAGTGACTGGGATTCCTCTCTCCTGATTTAACTGGGCTCATACAGTAGCTGAGATGAGACTAGTGCAGGTGGAGCTTTGCAGACACAGGCACTGGCCCATCTCCCTTGGGGTGCAGTGGGAACAGAGCACACACTTCGCACTCCCTAGCACCCAATGCTCAGGTGATATAAATCTGTGTGGTTTCACAGGCTGGGAAAGCAGCACTACTTACAGGCAGGGGAAAACAGCCTTTTCATTTTCGAGGCAAAGCAATCCAAACCTCTCAGTACTCTGCCGGTAGAGAAATATTTTCTCTAAGAACACACCGAGTTCCTCTGCCCAGAAAGCACAAACTCGGCACAGATCCGGCCCTATCTGCATCATCAGTTTTGCTGGGTTTGGCACGGGTTCTTGCAGAGAAGAGGCTGGGCGGTCACGCTGACCATGTCTCCATCCCTAGCTGCTTTGTCACCTGCTAGACAACTTCACCAAAGGCAGAGGAATTATATGCCCACGATATTCACGACTGTAGGCGGCAGGTCAGAGCAGAGGCAAACCCTCTGGTTTGTGGAAAAGCTGAAAGGATACACCGTGTGAAAGAAAGGCCAGGGAACCTACAGCAAAGAGTACTTCACAAACAGCACTGCCACTGCAAAAGCCTTGGTGGGAACTCTCCCCTTCCTAAAGCCTGAGAGAAGCAAAAACGAGGCACAACTCCAACAGAAACCCAACTTCATCAGTGCCAGGACTCAGGGAAGGGATACACATGCTTCCAGCATGGACATTAGGGATGGAGCTGAGCCCAAAGCCTGTATACTGATACCCCCACTACTTCAGTTCATTTAGTTCTGGACCACAACCAGGTCCGTCCCCCCTGTGGCCCCGTCTAGCTCTCCATATTGCACCATGTTATTCCTCGCCAAGTCTCACAGTGTTTTACTGGACAAGGCATGCAAGTTAAATTTACATTTGATTTGAACAATGTTTCATCTTGTTCCTGTGTGTCTCTGCCGGTGATGAGGCACTAAGAACCTGATGAAATTTATTCCTGGTCTTTCTGCCACGCTGTATAAATAAAGGCAAAGAAATAAAATACTTCTCCAACAGGAAGTGTGAATGCTTTAATGCTTTGTTTAAATATGCAGTTGAGAGACTGTATTTATCACACAGCATCTGTATGCTTTTACAGCTGAAATTTGCTCTCCAAAATTAAAAGATCTCATTTACATGCATTTTATACCTGTGCCACACCACTGAATTTGGTGGATTTACTCTTAAATCTATGCTGGTTAGGACTCACACCCAGAGCTTTACAGAAACAGCATAGACCCCTGTATGCATGTTTCTCAGGTACGGCAAATTCTAGCTGGCAGGCTGCATTTCCTAAGAATAATTGGTATATAAATACACCATGTGAGATTTATATTCCCCGAATCTTTAGCTATATACAATATGACATCAATGGCACAGACACTAGAGAAAGTGGACAGTAAAGCGGTACAGGATTGGAAAATAAACATAAAGCAAAATGGTTTGACATCCGATTTCACTTAAAATGTAAATGGTGAGCATTCAGAGCATGATTTACAACCTCTTTAAAAGCACAAATATTTTTCTTTTTGGCCCCCTAACTCAGATGCCACAAATCAGGAGAAATCTCTGCAGCATCAGGAGATGCCCCTTGCTGCTTTTCTCCAATCTTTCTGTTGCTACCCAAGGAAATGGACATGGATCCCCTCAATCAGTTTTCCTGACTTTTTTCCCACCTGGTGTCTTGGATTGAGATTTGGCTGTGTTGTGAACTTTATGCTGTAGGCTCAGGAACAGAGAGAAGGCAGAGGAAGGAAATGCAATAGGTGAGCCTGTTGCTCATTAGCTCACTATCGCAACCTCTTGCCCAGGTTTAACACCTTTTCATACCCATAAATCTGGCTGTATCACTGCTCTCATCACAAGGGCAGCGTGCGCTAATGCTGTGAGACATTTCTCACTTCACTGACTCCTGCTGCTGCCTGGAGCCACTGACCCGGGATGCTGTCCCACTAGCTTTAGTCCCATCACTTTTTAGTGTCTGGCTTAACCTGTCTCTCCAGCCTGTCACGAAAATGGCATCACTCTGCTCTGGTACCATTCCTACGACACCTTCCTCCTCCTCACCTACCACTAGCACAGAGTAAACGACTGCAGGAGAGAAACCCCTGACAGACACCAGACAGGACACTGGTTTGGGACAGATACTTGAGGGGTTATTCAGGACCGAGCCACTCAGCTGCATGGGTGCAAGAACTGACCAGGGTTCAAGCTCCAACACACAGAGACCAACAAATCAACAGTGTCTTTTGCCCCAGACTGCAGCACATATGGCAGTCATTTATCTACCAACTACCTGCCCCAACAAGGTAGTCTGAAGTTAGATCCCTGTGCATGGAGAGGAGAAGGAGACAGTCCCACCAAAGCAGTCCTTGTGCAACAGCCTTGGCAGCTCTGTGGCATCAGCACATTTGGGTTCAAACCATGGCATTAAGGCTACAAAGGGATGAATCAAATGTTTCTCAGCATCTACTTTCCCCTTGCCAAGGTATAACAGAAGCAGGACAGTGTTGTGAACAGCTCGAAGGCTGCTCCGGCTGCAGGTGTGGGTCACTGAGGACTCTGCATGGCCTAAGCATAGGAAGACAAACCCTGGAGCTGCTGCCCTCCTGCCTGTCCTACAGCAGCCCAGCAGCAGAAGCAAGCCCTGAGTTTCCAGCCGAAACATCCAACCCTTAAATCTTTAATAACCTTTCTTTCCTTTACTCGGAGCACAGAAGGACGAGCGCACATCTTACGAGATCAAACCGAATCCTTAATTTAACCAGCTATTAATAAGGGTTAAATCTGCAGGCTGCGGTGGCCCCTCTGCCCGTCTCTCCTTATCCGTGCACGCAGCCGATGGAGCGGGAAGCCTGAAGGGCGTCCATTTTGGAAAGCTGTAATGAATCATTTTTCCTTCACAAATCTGGCAAACTTCAATCCCGGTTCCTGCAGCCTCCCTTTCACATGTCCAAGCCCTCTGTGACACATCAAATTTAATGAGACTGCACAGACCTCAAATAAGGCACTGTAGCACTGCTGGGATACTTTATTAAGGAGGATCAGACAGAATGTGTTTGCTGTTTAAGAGACTTTAAAGGCAAATTACGTTTCTTTTTTGGGGGGATCGGGGGAAGCCTTCCATTTTCCTTCTGTCTCTCACCCTTTTCAATAGTTATCCTGCAGGCCAATTCAAACAGAGCATTAAGGTTTCTGCAAACAGGGAGAGCAGCAAAATTGGCAGCGAGGGCTGAGACCAGCGATGCTCTATTGAAGGTTGAGGGGTAGGACACAGACAAAGAACCGTGTTATTTTACTAAATAATAATCATCATAATCTGCCTCTGACAAGCTGTGCAAGGGAACACCCCACCCTGCTAGCAGGTGCTGCCCTCCTAGGTCCAGGGAAAGGCCAAATTAACCCAAATTTCTGGTTGGAAAAGAGGTGGGAACAACTGTCCAGAAAGATGGATGATGTGAGATATGTGCTGAGCCATCCCTGGGGCAGCCATTCCAGGGAAGAAAGGGGAGAATCAAATACTACTTTTAATATTATATCTATGTAAATAAATACAAGCACCAGAAGAAGACAGAGTTCATTTCTGTATACTCAAGGATTTTGGAGAAGGAAGACTCTATAGCTTTCCTTGGGGGGAAGTAAAAAATCCTTGGAGGTATGAGATGAAATCCTAGATGACTTCAAGGGTTCTTTTACAACCACAGCCAGCTAAGGGTATGTCTCTGTAGATTCTTTTGCTTGGAAAACCTCATTCTGCATCAAGACTGTAACTTTAGATAGAGTACAGCACTCCTGGCATGGCAACTTCCTGCTTAATTCATCATGTTCACCTCTGCGTCCACCTCTGGCTACATCTACATCTAAAAAGATACCACAAGCCATCAGTGTAAGAGGTTGCTATGAGCAGGAGCATGCCCTGACTGTCTCAGCACGTTTGCTGATGGAGATGTTTGAATCTGAATGAAATACACAGAGAAATAGGCCAAAGTGAATCTTAAAGAAAACAATTTCTTCAATTCAACTTCAAGCAAGTGCCCAGGCTGCTGGGCAAGGCAGCGCACAACAGGGCTACAGAAAGCTCAAAGGTCTATCTTAACCTATGGACTCCAACCTCGTTGGGTTTTACAGGAAGATTTAAAGATTGGACTAGCTTTCAGAGAGCTCTTAAGGGTATTTTGTTAAAAGCAAAGTGAATACAGTTAGGAAATTCCATATACCAATCCTGGCTCCCTGGTTTCATGTCCTACTGTCTCAGAAACCAGAGCCCCTGGAGTTAGCACAGGTTAACACATCCAGGCTGAGACACTGGTTGGAAAGAGAACACAGCAGGACTGCTTGGTCCTGCCAGGCTCAGCTTCCCTGCTTTATTCTAAGCAGTGTGCCAGAGCATGCACAGTGACTGACCCTTACTCAGAGACAGCTGGAGATGTGGGAAGAATACACAGCTCAGGGGACGTGTGTTCGCTCTTAGTAAGTCTATGCTAAAAGAAGAAAGTCTGTGCCTCAGAAGGTTTTTATGCAAACAGAGGAAAATGACAGCATCTTTATTTTGCCAAAGTAAGGACCTGGCCTTCCAAAAAGTGCAATGAGAAGAAATGAAATCATTTATACATCAGAAATGCTTTGGTCGCATTTCTGTGATGTTTCCTGTGTCAGGGCCACTGTGAAACCATGGGCATGACTGGCTTCATTTAACTTTTATTCTTCACCTTTGGCAGTCTAAAGAGGTTTGGGGCTTTGCACGATGATTCAAAGGTGATTTGGATCCAGGCTGCATTTTGTCTGAACCACCTGCATTTGGAGTCACAGGAAGAGTGTGGTTAATGGATCAGTTTAATGGCATCAGTTCTGATCCATCTCTAATTAAGGGCTCTGCCAGGAATACAGTCAAGCAATTCTAATGGCCCAGAGGAAAAATTGTCAAGTCAGGTAATGAAATTTGCTTATTAGACAAAATGGGAAGAAGGAGTGCAGGGGCACAGAAATCAATATGGTAAGCAGGACACTAACATTTAGAAAGCACTGCACATGGAAAAAGCATAGCTAATGAAGTTCACTGCTGAGAAGTGTAATAATGCCAATAACAAATCCTGCACTGATAACAGCCTTGAAGATGGTCACCTGGAAAAGGTCCAGATTTATGTGAACTTCTAAACAATTTATTCCATGCTCCAGCTTACACGGCTGGAGAACGTGATCGACTCTTTTTGTCTCTCACAGAGCTTTTATAGGCAACTCCTGCCGCGTCTCCTTGAGCAAGTCTCCTTCTAGTGTTGTCTATAGCAGAATATGCCTAGCATTTATAAACAGCATAGTGACATGATGCGATGATGCTGGCGAAGATGGAGAACGGCAAGGTCACCCGAAGCATGGAAGCTAGTTGGACAGATGCTATAATAGCCCCTGTTAGACACCAAGTAGATGTATGACACAAGTACCCCCTAGAATTACTAACCTTTCATCCAAGGACCATTTAGATCTGTTCCACACACAAAAGTACAGAGAAGATGCACATTAAAAAAGCCAGAGAGAAACACTGTTATTGACAATAATAAGTATGTATTCTGTAGCGATCTACAGAGTGCTAGTCAGGGAAATACTCCTTAATGGGATAGTTAGAGCTCAAAAGCCTTCACTCGTAGGCTGGTAGGAAAGGAGGGAACAAATCTGACCCTTGTTGGCAACCTCTTCCCTCCCCCCTTTATTTTTTCCTTATTTTTTAAGGGAAAAAGTTAACTCAAGTTTATAAGCTTTAGCTCCGGAGCGGAGCCTTTTGTGTCTCGCTAGCCCACATAATTGCACTCCCCCCTCCTCTCACCCGGTGGCAAAGGAATGTAGGTGGAATGTCTTTACATAGAGACCAGCTCACGCAGGGACTACACAATAAGGGGAAGAAACAGGAGCCAATCTAAGTAAAGGATCAGGCAAGCACTGGAAGGAAAATAATATTGGGCTGTCTGCTACTACATCTAACCCTGTGAAATGCCTCCATGAATCCCTTTGCTTCCTTCTGTCTTAAAATGTCCTCCTTCTTCCCAAAGGTTCAAGGGACATATCTGGTTACAGTCTCCTTTTTAACACTTAACTTTTCCCCTCCCCTCTAATGCTACTTCTTTCATTCTGCTGCTGCATATATATTTACTGGCAACGGAAAAAATCAATAAAGGAGAAGGAAATGACTTGGCAGCCTTCCGAAGTGTTAAAATAATTCTCATCTAATTGAGCTCCATTGTTTTTAAACAATATTGCCAGCAGTGCAGCTAAGTAGCTTGGCCTCAGTTTTCAAAAGCAACTAGTGATTTGGGGTGGTTCTGATTTTCCGGGTCCTGCTTGAAATCTCCCTAAAGGGCCCCAGTTTGGTGCACACATTCATACATTCACACGTGAGACACCCTCTGCTTCATGCAGCTCCCTTCATCGCCTAAATTCAGCTGTCCCTCAGAGATTTATCCCTGGGACCCCACAGCATGACTCTAATTTGAGGGCATATTAAAGTGCAGCAGCCCTAGCTATGACTGTATGTACCCATAAAGTCTCCTTGCTGGCTTTCACCAGAGAAAACTTGGAATGATACTAGTACCAAACAGCTTGAACCAGGTGCATTCCAATCTGTCAATTCTTTGTGTAAATTATTGCTACTTAAATACGGACTTTCAGTCCCAACTGTAAAATATTCTGGGACGTCCTGTGCAAGAGCATATCCAGCTAACCTTTACACTGAACTGCTTATTGGGGCTGGCTGTAATCTGGAAAATCTTGTGTGGGTTATTCGGATTTTGTTGATATTAGTGCTTCTTAACAAAATCAGGACTCCAGCACTGAGAATGCCTAAAGATCCCCAACACGAAATACTCCCTCCACAGCTCAAACTGGTTTCACTTTAATAAAACCCGAAATACTTCAATTTTCACTTAAAAACCCAAAACCAAACAGAACTCCCCCAACCCCCATTTGTATTCTATTTGTATGCTACAAAAATGGAAATGAAAAGTTGTTTCCGAATGGAAAACTGGAGCGTTTAATTGTGAAGAGGATGGGAAGCATGTCTCAGCTTCACTGGAACGCTTCATCTTGATTTGAAACAGAGTAAATAACTATTTATTTTCAAAGCAAAAGCTTTTCTCGGGAAGGTAACAGCTTAAATGAAAAATGTCCCATCACAGACATTTCAGTAGCGTCATATTTAGAGACTAAGCGTTCTTTTTCCTGCTTCCACACAGGGTGAAGGAGGACACTTCGCTGCAATCTTGCAGAAGATCACGATCCCGTTTCTCACACCTACACTGCTGTCTGAGCAGAGCACAAGCTTCCATTTAAGCACGGCAAAATAACAGGCTCTCTTTTGTCCAAGATGTCTCCCTCTAACACCCAAAGAAGTAACTATCAGTGTTGCCATTGTTATGGCTTTCTGAGTTAAACACCCATCATCACCCTCGTACCCTGAGGCTGCACCTCATTCATACAAGAAGCGACCAACATGTGTGGTGCCTAATGTGTGTCTTCGACTTGTTTGTGCCTGAGTGAGTCGAGGTTTATGTTGGAAAGAGCTACCCATGGAAAGACAAACCACATGACTATGTTTTGCAGCAGCACTTGCTGATTCTGAGTTAAATCTCTCCCAGTCCTTGAGCTTCGCTTCTGAAGGGCTCAGCTTGAGACACTGAGATCTTGGTCTTCCCTTACCCTTGCAGCATGTGCCCATTCTGGGTATCAGTCTAAAGCTAAACATGCTTTCTTAAAACTTTAGGCATAAGACCTCATCCCATCCCAAAGTGTTTTTATTGAAGATGCATCAACACAAGCACAAACTATGTGTGAATTATTCTGATAATGCTGCAAAAAAACTGCACCTAAAGTACAGGTGTGTTCATGCTACATGTTCCACAGTCCAGCTGAGAGCAGCCGTTCTCTGACATCCCTCAGCCTGCAAGCATTATTCCTGCTGGGAATGTGAGCAAACTGCACAGGAAGGGAAATATCTGCTGCTACCAAAGAGACAAATGTGAGCAAGTGAGCAGAAATGTGCACCTCTGCGCCTTCTGTCCTGGGGAGCAGCCTCTCCCCTCTCACCCTTAGAGGAATGAGCATTCGGGTGGGAAACATCTGCCCTCCAGCTCACTCACAGGGGATTTCTGGGTTTATTGGCAGGAGCACAGATCCACATGGCACTCATAATGTAGCCCATTGTGCGTGTACAACCGCAAATAGGTTAAATCAATAAAACAGAGAAACCTCAGTTCTTGTATCAAATACCATCCATATCTAATGCCTCCAGGATGCCTTCTGAGCCCAGAAGGTCCTGCTCATTCGATGTCTTCGCTTCCTGGGTATCCCACAACACTTCCCAAAGGAAAGAGCCAAGATATTAGCTTTCCTCTACAAAAACTGCTTGTGAGAATGTAGGGCTGGTGAGAAGTTTCAGCTTGACCAACCACAGCTTCTGCTGTATGGCAGAGAAGAGATCGGGCATGCTTCAGCCCTGACCTCATGGGAGCACTGGAGGGGTGGGAGCCCCATATCCCCCCTCCCTGATGGCTCTGCCAACACTCGAGGAGGCTGCTGCCCCATTGCCCTCAGATGGAAACTGAATTCATCTAAATTCTCCACTGTGGAAACTACATCCATCATCTCTACAGCTAGCATAAAATGGGTGTATTTCCAGCTAATTGAAAAGCAGCCTGATTCAGAGGAGGGATTTAAACCATCTAGGGACCTGTGAAAGCCCTGTCATTGTATTACCAGCTCTGGCCAGTTACCCAGTACCCAGGTCAGCCTTTTATTTAATGCAAGCTGGCACCAAGAGACTTAGCTGTATCACAAATCAATACCAAACGCTAGCATTTGGCAAAGGCCTTACAACAGAATAATGATGATGGGATTAAGAAAAAGAATTCATAAAAACTAAATTAAAAATCACACCTCGCTTCACATTGGAAATTGGACTCAACCACCACACTCTGTTTGGAGCAAGCCTCTTTAAATGCAACCCATTGTGTAGGGAAATTCTCCCTGGAATCCGGATTTCCAGCACAGCATTACTCTAACTCCCCACGTCCATGAAATCCCCAGCACGGCAGAAAAGGCAACCTCCTGGCAGGTATTGCTGTGGTATGTGTGCATTTCGGAACAAGTCTCTGCAAGACCTGCTGAACTGGGGAGAGAAAGCTACTGGCAGAGGGTGGCAAAGGCAATTCGATTCACAGCTCCTCTCAAGTGATGCCTGATAAGGGATAATCAACTGTCTAGGGATAATTTTTTACTTCCCCTCTCCCCCAAACCACATGTACAAGTTCTGAGTGATAGACAAAGGGAAACAAGTGCTTTTTTTGCTCTTGTTTCCCTCCTTTCCCTTTATTTCTTCATCCCAGTAAACAAGGGCAAATCAAGGGGAGACACACAACCTGGGTTGTACCGAAATGGGAACAATAATAACCTTCCAATATGCAATAACAATCCTCCACCACTCCTAGATATCCCCAAACTACCAGAAATAAAGACACTAGAAAATGCTTATTTTTGCCCGCCCATCATAAGATGCAGTTTTCCTCCTCACAGATTTATAGTTGAGGAAAAGTAGGAGGGAAGATGACAAACTTCTGCACCTTCTGCTCTGACTGCAAATGCTCCTGAGCAAGAGACTCTCCCTCAACCCTAATCTGTGCATCATCGAGCAAACTTCAGGTATTCTCTAAAATAAACTGCTGTCCATTATTTATTCTTCCTCCCTTTAGGACATTTATTGCGAAGTATCTACATCAAAGGTGAAAAGGGAAGATCTATTCTGTGCTTATAGCTTGTGTTACAGATCTAGGGACCCTGCCATAGTCACGACTGCACTCGGTGCTGTAGAGTGACAAACAAGCACTCCTCCCTCCCACAGGAGAGTTTCGCTGCAGGTGCTCAAGAGAAGACAGCCCTTGGGGCTATGGTCTGATTTGTATACTTGACCTTTAAGGGCTTTACATCACAATCCTTCAAGAAAGGAAGGACGGTGGGGTTAGTTTTCTGTATTCCTTAGACAGAGCTGAAGCTAGGATGAGGCATTTCTAAAGGGGAAGGGGGAGACAGAAGCCCTCCTTGTGAAGCACTCAGGTGAAAAAGAAAAACCACACTGCTGAGCTATTTGGCAATAGCTCTTCTCATCTAGGGGTATAAAAAGACTCCAAAAAAAGACCACACAATAAAAAGGAAAGCCTGTCTGAAGTACCATGTTTTACACATTGTTAGACTGAAGCAATCTGTTTGAGTGAACCCTTTTAAAAGGGGCCATTTCTGTGTGAAAAGCCAGTTGTGTGGAGCTGGGAGGCATACAGCTGTAGACAGCTGTGGGGCTGGTACTGTAACTGAATCATTTTAAGAGTGAACTCTGGCATGTCGACAGGAGGCCCGAGAAAGGGTAGTGCAGCCGGAAAGTACAGTTTGCTTCTGTATGAGCTGGGACACAGTCACCTTCTTGCACAGCTCAAGTTAACCAACGTGGAGCTGGTTGGAACTAAACTCATGCAGAGCTGCTCTTCTATTTCAATTCCTTCCTCTCTCTTTTTGTTGGTTTTATGTTTAAGAAACTGAACTCTGGACACACAAGAAAACCTTCCCTTTTGACCCCTGCCTTCTGGCAAGTTTCCCAACACTCCAAGGGTCTGACGAGACTGCCTGTATCATCCTGGGCTGAGAAGGATAAGCCCACAGCTCCCAGGCTCAGGGGGAGAATGCTGCTGCTCTCCCCTGCACCTAAATCTTTCCACACTTCCCTGTAAGGACAAACCAATACCAGAAGAGCGCATCTGTTCTATCTTGCTGACATTACACAATGTACATGGACTCACAGATATTTGGAATTAACAACTATTTGGAGGATTCTGTATTTCTACACGAAACAGGGTCCCAGCAGAGCAGTGAAATAAGGGTAAAGTTGGATTAGGATCCAGCCTGCCATGTCAAAACAGGCATGCTTGTCCACAAGGAAGCAGCTAACCCTCAGGAGTAGGCATCTTGTGTGTGTTTACTCGTGAATAGGAGGTACACAGGATGACCAGTGGTTGTTGAAGAGGTGACACTAATTGTGACAAACATCAACACAAATCAGCTTTCCTTCATTATGAGCAACCATCAGACACTTCAAAGTACCAATGTACCTGATGTCCAGGAAATCGCTAACAGAGAGGGGTCAAAATTAGACCCGAACTTGCTCTCAAAATGGTTCTACTGGCCAACAAAGGGAGTCTTATTCAGCCATTCGCCAGCGGGGTACGTGGTGCCACAGGGAACAGTGAAAAAAAAATGAAATCATTTTAGTTCTGGCTTCCATCCAGATCTCCAAGTTAGTAAAATGGGAAACCAATGTGGGATGGATAACCGTCTGTTTGAACTCTACCCACTTACAAGGTGGCGCTTCCGTAGAAATGCCAGTGGGGGAGACAAGTGAAGCACTGACTGCGTTCAGAGGAGGAGGAGAAGGATCAGATGTAGGCAAAGAGTTTGGTTCATGTTAAAGAGAGTCTTAGAAGCCCAGAGGTAAAGAAATGAGTTCACTAGACTGACATTTGAAGGGTTAACGGCATTTAAGCTTTGATCTTCCAAGAAAACATGCTGAAAATGTAGCCCAAGGCATGTTCACCATTTTGTTTGCTAGTAAAACAATGCAATTTGATTTTTGTTGGCTTGTTGTTTTTAAGTGGAACCTCATGGGTGTTCTGTTAAATTCAGCCCACAGAAGCAATTTGTGTCATTTTAATGTAGCTCCTGTGTTAGAAATGTTTGTTTTTAAAAGCAAGTTTTATTGTTTTCATTGTTTGCACATTAAAAGCGAGATCAATAAGAAAAGCAAATCACGATGTCGTTCTTCAAAATTCAAGCCGCATCTACCCCATAAATTGGGGCAAATATGAAAGTGTGAGAAATAACAAAGGCTCATTCTTTTGGAATATGAAAAGAATAATTCCACATCTCTGCTTTGACCTATCACTATCTATCATGTGTCTTAATATTTACAGGCAAGTCGAGATACAGCCCTATGACTGATAGGATGGAGCAGAGAATTCTGTGATTTGTTATAATGGTAGTTGGTTATATTCTAGTTTGCTGATATGTAGGCAACTCTAAAATGGAAGAGAAGCCTTCTTTCTGCAAGAAACACATATCAGAATCAGACATTACCAGATATTAAGTGGTTGTGTATGAATTTCTATTAAAAAACTATCCCAATACAGAAGGCAAGATGGGGACATCTGCAACAAGGGTCAGATTTAAGGGCCAGATTTGGGTTCTATCTCCTGATCTGCTACTGGCTTCATATTTAGCACTGTACAGTTCTTTCTACCTCTTAGGACCTTTATTTCTCACCTATACCCAGGGGACAATACTACAGTGGGTTTCTTGCTCTTCGATACTTGAAACATACTTCGAGATTCCTTAGTTGAAGGTGCTAGAAAGAAATCATTATTGTTATAATTTTATAGCCCATTTCTTCCTGCAGGGTCCCAAAGGTATTTTAAAGCCTCAATAGTCTTGGGTAGGAGGTACGAAAGAACGCTGTAGCATATCATACTGAGTGCAAGGTGGCACCCTTGTAAGAGTACACGGTCACTGGATACGCATCGAAGTAACAATTTTGTATGGCAGAGCAAAGGAGAAAGATCTATGTAATTGGACAAGTGAAATTTGAGCAATCTTCCAAACTGTTAGGTGACAAGTACACTGAACTTGACTTACTCTGAGAGGCATTGACAGATAAGAGCTTGTTTTCACCTTTCAGTGAAAGAATGGCCCTTCCTATGATTGTGTCAATGGCAGTTATACCACATACAAAGCCATAACTCTTCATTCTGCTGTAAAGTGTATTTTAATGATAACATGCCCTTTAAATCATCTCCAAGTGGACTGGCAGATTACACTTCAGTCATTGATAGACTGATACAAACCAATCAATGTAACAATGCAGACCAAGAGCAGAAGTCACCACATCACTGGGTGCTACACAAGAGCCACTACTTTCACCATGCACCAAGCTTCTTTCTCCATCCTCGCTAAAATATCCCTTCCCTGTTTCAGTGTGTTTTTCCTTACAAGGCTGGTGTTACAAGCAGGATCAAGGATAGTATAAGGTATGACTGCATGCCTTCATACCTCACGAAATCTCATCTATAATGGTGAAATTAATGAGGAAAATTGCCTACTGCAACAGTTTCTGAAATTAGCTGTACATGTTTTATTTCTCAAGCGTATGCAGCAGCAACTTCAGCAAACACACTCCATCGAGTCTGGTAGAGAAAGGACATGCACAGGATCTTTTGGAATAGCAGACAGCCATTGCCAGACTAGATTTCTAAATAAATCAGCATTAATTAGCTCATGACTGCACAGCATACTGTAGCAAACCATGCTCAAAGACACATTCCTGCACAAGGCCAGTATGGCATATCTCCTTGGTTTCCTAATGCCACCCTATTTCTCAGGAAGCAGAGTGATGGTTTCCAAAACCTAAACAAGCTGAGAATATGCCACAGGGGCTGCTCATTGTCTCAAAGACACAGCTAGATTAGGTTTGGGTTGGTACCCCAGTAGGTACCATAAAGTCTACAGTGAAATGAGCACCTGCCTGGAGTTGCCTCCACCACCACCCACAATGAAATGATTACACTTGGGTCAAAGATCATCTCTGCTTGAAAAATTAGAGAGAACTGACCGCACACTAAATCTAGAGAGCAATTCTGCCACCACCCCACACTGAGGAGATGCATATGATGGTTGCAAAAGTAGAGCCATTGGCCCACCCTGTCTATCCATGACCACTTCACCTGGGCAGGGGAGCAGAACGCTAGTATTTAGGGCAGTGCTCACTTTACAAATCATTCACAAGTTCACTGCCAGTGACTGGTAGATGACCTGTACCAGGGTAGCACAGAAGATCTGCACTGCAGATCCACAGGAAGGACGTGTTGCAGTTCAGATAGGGGTGAGAGACTAAAAGGTTGTGACCTGCTGGCACCTGGCCTCAGGCTATACCTTCTTGTCCATCACCTTTCACTGCCACACCACGTGCCGCCAGCCCACGAGGCCGTACAGCAGGGTTTGCAGACAGCAAGAAATTGCCAGGGCTACTCTATTTGCCTGAGCACTCAGGGCAGAAGCATTCACGTGAATGATTTGAAAGGCCCTTGAGAGTCACTCAGTTAGGTAGCAGAAAGAAAACCACATGATTTAAGTGGCCACTCCACACCATGCAAATAGGATTTGAACCCAAGAGGCACAGCACACCATGAACTCCCATTTACTCAGACCACAGCCGGGGTGTTCAAAAAGCTTTTGGTGTCTTGCGAGTTCAGCTCAGAAGAGCAGAACTTATCCAAGAACAGCAAATAGCTGGTGATAACTAATCTATATGTTGCAAGTTGCTCTTATAAAACATTCGCTAAATAATTTGGGAACAAAACCCAGTAATAATAAAAAAAAAGAAAAAATAAACAAGAAAACCCAGAGTCTACTCCCAGATGAGCTGCAAACACAAAATAGCAATAAGTCGATCAAATAAACTCACCTAGTGCTACTCTCATATTCCCTACCATCCTCCCAATCCTGATTTGCTTTTGATTCAGCAGCTTTCCTCCTTTTGGCATTTCTGGCTGGCAGGGCTGTATGTACTTGGTTAGAATTCAATACCACGAGGGGGTTTAGTAGCTGAAAGCTGCTTTTCCCCCCCCCCCTCCTCTCTTCAGTAGCTCAATAGGAGGTAAACAAAAGTTCTAGAAGGGTGACCTGCATGATTCAGGTCGATCGAGTTTAAACTGCTTCAGTCCTTATCAGGACCCACCAGTAAAACTCAGAACCTTCCTTTACTTTCTTCAACTCAATTACAAATGGAAAACAATGAAACTGGTATTTGAAATTTCTGGATCAGCTGAAAAATATATCGAAACATGATAGTAAAGCACTAGCCAGAGTTCACTAACATTCAGTATGTGTCTGTCCCAACTGCTCCATGGTGCTAGGTGCTGTATAAATGTAGATCGGTCAAGACAAGCCTGGACTGTCACAAACTGGCTTTAAATGAAATAATGCAAGGAAGAAGAGAATGAGAAATAGGAGTAGTGAGAGAAATGATTTGCATGAGGCTTACACTGAGACCTAGGAAGAGCAATAAATTGGAATTCTTGGCCCTGATCCAAGCAAAAACTCAGTTCTGTGTGTTACTTTAAAGATCAATGTCATCCAGTTGACTTCAATGAAACATCTGCTTTCTGCTGTAGCAGATGGACAGCTATTACCATGGCTTAGGTCTCCCTTCTGAAGCCATCCCTCGATAGCAGCAGCAAAGTTCTGAACAGCAACACCCATCCTTAAATCCAATTTTCAAAATCATTGCAAAAAGTTGAGAAAAATATTAACAGCAAGGAGACAGATGGTGCCATAATAAAATCCCCTCTCTATTCTTACTTATTTCCACTGCTTTTACTTATCAAGACAGCCCCCCCCAAGCATATTATGTTTGCACTCCACATGTTAGTTCCCTGCCTGCTAGATGATCCAAAGAAACAACTAAAAACCTTTTAGAGCTGATGGCACTAATCTGATGACCTGACGAAGCTCAAACCAAGAACCAGTTACTAGGAAATAAAGACAAACCATGGCTGCTATCCAAAAGAACTCATAAATCAAAACATCTCCTGCTTGCTCTCTTGTAACAGCTCTAATATTTCTTCTACTTTTACTTTGTAAAGATTGTTCATTATTACTTTCACCTCTTAGCCTCTCCAAGGATGTCAGCTCCATCTGCCACAACATACCCTAAGTGAACCTTAGAAAGTACAGTTCAGGTACTCACTTTTACCTTCCTTCTGAATTCTTATACTTGACATAAGGCTTAAGAATATATGTAACTTTTTTTGCAATCCAAATGCTGCATCTCTTGACTTTTTTTGTTTGCCTCTCAATTCTCAACCACTCTCTTCTCATCCCTCATTTCATTCTTACCTTGGCATTACTGAAAGTGATACAGAAGATGATACACTGTCTTAGTAGCTCAGCCACCGCTTTAGTTTGCACATTAGCAACCAGAGAATCAACTCTAATTGTTTTGACACTTTACCATTTGGCAACCCTTAGCACAGCTAGGACTGTAGGTTTCAGCATTCAACTCTGCTTCTAGGAGAAAAGAATTTCAGTCTTTATTGACTTGTACTTGGCTTCTCCCATATGAATTTTTTCTGAACTTCCTCCATCTTTACCTTACTGCTGCTAAGCATGTCATTTCCCGTTCTTTCTTATTCAACAGCCTTTACATTCACATGCAGCCCAATTTTCTGCCAGTATCATCTTTTCATTTCTGTCAACTGGATTACATGTTGCTCCTACCTGCCTCCAAGTTACCGCTCATTTTCTGTGTCAGATAAAGTTATTGCACAGTAGACCGAACAGGTTTTATTCCTCAATTGTATTCCTTTATATTTTCAAATTGCTCGCCATAGTGGGCTGCAATTCTCCTACACTGTAAAGCGTTCATCAAGACAAAAGAGCAATATTGGAGCTGGCACTAAGGGTTATGGTCATCCATTTCTCCAGCGCAACAGTCTCTTCCCGAGAATTACAAGAACCGACATACAGCACTGAAGAGAAATCTAACATTTGTGGGATGAATAACCTGTCAGTAGGTGAGGCTTTCTCTTTTGTCAGATTAATTAGCAGTCATCTCCTTCCTTTACACAGAACACTATAATCCTTCCAAGACTCCCAGCCTCAGTTATTTATTTCATTACTGTAATTGGGTATTCTTCGGGTACTGTTGTGACTGGCGTCAGTAGATGGCACTGTGACATACACTCTTCCAGGTTCTTTTTTTGTGTTAGCCTGCAAGCAAAGGTTTAGTTTTAGGAAATTTTTGTGTGTGTTATAATTAGTTTTGTTTATGCAAGGTTCTGGAGTCCTTCGGGAGCAAACTGTGGAAGCAGCGAGATAATTTGCTTTCTGCATTTGCCCTGCTCTCTGATTGAGGTCACTTCTTGAGCCAGAATCAGTCTCTGGGTACCAGTCACAGAGGTTAGGTTGAGATTCCTATAAGAAGGGATTATCCTGCATATTATTTGACCACTCTTGCTCCAAGACTGGTACACCAGTCTAAATAGGGCAATTAAACTGACAATGTATGATTATTCCCCTCCAGCAGAAAAGCCATCTGCAATGCCCAAGCTATCTTTTTGCCCTGTGACAACAGATATGTGTTGCTATATTTAGAGGAAGGCTCTGTTCTCCAAAGAATGGCACATGCAATGTTTCTAGTCCTTTGGTTTCTCAAGTTAAATGCCTAACGTTGGGAACCCAAACTACAAATTCGGGAACCTGCATGATCAAGTGCCATCATTAACAAACATCATGCCCTGAAAGACAATTCAAAACCTGACTGATTTTCAAAGACCTTGACTACGGCTGGTCTAAGACATCAAAAACCTGTGGAATGTCAAGACAAAAAAGTAATAAAATTCAGCGCCAAAATATGAAATTAAATGTTTTTGAGTTGGCTTAATGGCCAACACCTTCAGTCTTGGATGCCTTAACTTCTTTGCCTTCTTTTTTGAGGGAGAGAATAACAAATAGTCTTATCTTCTAACTGCGCTTAAGTTAGGATGCTTGATATAATGATACCTTGAAACCTCACTGAAGTAACAGAGCCCTATTGAGCTAAGTGCTTTTCAAATATGAGATAATAAATGGATTTTGATGAAAATGTCATCAACTGATTTCACAAACACCCTTCCTTTTTTAAGGAAAAAAAAAGAAAAGAGAAAGATTGTTTATCAAGTTTTTTCACAAAAGCACCTTTAAAGCTTCATTGCATTTTCTTCCTGTTTTAAGCAGCAAATTCACCTCTACCTTAAAAATTTTGCATTTTCTTCCTGTTTTAAGCAGCAAATTCACCTCTACCTTAAAAATTTTGTCAATGATTTAGCAATAAGCAGCATTTGATAAATGAAAACAAATGAGAAGGAAGAGAAATATCAGAAGTATACAAAATCCAGTAGTGTTAACATAAACATCTTTTATATATATATAAACATGTGCACAGATTCATACACACCTATGCACACAGAGTATTTAGGTGTATAAAGTGTCTTTATGACCTCACAGGATGAAGCGTCCTTCACTTCATGACAATTATCATCAATGCTTGATTAGCAAGCATCAAATTGACAAAGAGTCATCAGCAAATATAAATATACATCCTATAAAGTATAGGAAACAGTTATGAAAAGGCACCACTGAACTAATAGCTTCTTACAGCACTGAAGCTTGATATTCTGCTCCTACATGACTTTTTAAATTGAAGAATGTCAAAGAAAGAACAATAGACTTTCCTATCTGACCATAAAACATACTCTTCAAACTGCAACTGACCAGTTGTAGTGCCCATGAGACAAGGACAACTTCGGAAGAGTTGTGAGTTACAGGAAGGATTTTTGACATCAGAGACCCTACATATGTAGCAGAGAATTATTTTCCTTTACCATGCTTACAGCTAAAGCATTGGCTTCCATTCAACTAATAGAAATGTTAGTGCTTAGAGCCTGCATGCCTTGCATTCTTGCAGTAATACAATTCTGTATTAAAATCTATTCCAGTTGCTTGATTTATGAAAATTGCTAAAATGTGCTGCATTCGTACCAAGCTTATTGGATCAAAAAGGAAGAAAAAGGAAAAAGAAGAAAGATAATCAATTTTTAAGCAGAAAGAGAAAGCGAGAGGGCACATGCTGATGTCCCTATCTAATATGGGAAGCTTTAGTCCTTATAAAAGTTGCCTGTATCCAAAATGTACGAGTTTTAGTTCAGAAGGTGACGACGTTTTAAGGATTTGTTGCAACTTGTGGACAAAGTCGTGGTTGATTTGCTCTCCAGCATTCCTTGGATTTTGTAATATGTCAATACATCATGTTAATGCAGGTTTTTAAAAAAGGAGAAGAGAAAGCAAGAGCTCCCTTCCTTTTTAAGTATGAGTAATCTATCCAAATCCTACTGAGACACACAAAGGAACGCCGGCAATTTTCCCTTTCATAAAATGCGGACTTTCTTTAAATACTTCCTCCCTACATTTTCAAAGCACAGTTGTATGAAATGAAGGGGAAATGACACCCTTACCCATTGAAAAGGAGATTATGTAAAACTGGTTGGAGAAGCCAGCCGTGTTAATGCAAATACAAGTATGATCTTATTCATAAGTTGCTATTGTGCTAGAAGAACATGCGTTTCCTAGATGCGTCTACCTAAAACTCTGCGCAAGGAGAAAAATGTTTTTTTCCAGGGTATGTTACCCTGTTTTGCAAATAAATATGAAATCTAAAAGATCACTTTAAAGAAGTGAAGGGCTTGTTTTTCCATTGTGCTGAGCACTCAATTCCACTTGAAGTTAATGAGAGCAGTCAGCAGCCTTGACAATAAGACACTACAAGGATTTTGCATGCCCAAAGGTGCTGGAGACACTCTGTGAGGAGCCAGGGCTCAGCTCCATTTCCACTCATGAACTATGTTTTCTTTGAGCAGATAGCAACCGCCTGTTGTTTCTAAAGTAGCAACTGGGGACAGCCTGTACCTAAATAAGTATTTTATAAAGTCAACCCCCTACTCGGCCTTTGCAGTGGCCAATGCTACTGATTGCATTAGACATAGCCACTCATTTTGCTAACTACTTGCATGCATCCTTCAGCTGGAAAAACACAAGCAAGTCATTCCCATCCTCTTCCAACATCCTCAATTTGAGTACATGCTGCATTGGTGACTTACTCCCCATAGATGCCATTTGAAAGGAGATTAAGTAAACTGTAGGATTCAAGAACCAGATTGCTCCAGACTGCATTTGAGCCTAGACCAAGCGATGCTTCATAGGAACACAGATCAGAAAGAAAAGCAACTCTTGTAGCACTCTAAAGTCAAATCAAAACGTAGCTCACAGTGTAGACTTGAGTTGAAAAAATGAAGATGTAGGTACATAATTTTGTCTTTTTTCTAGGAAAGAGAATGTTGCATCTATTTCAATATGGTATGCACGAAATAGAGGTAATGTGGAATGTGGTTGGAGAAGCCAGCTGCATTAGTGCAAACAGATGCATAATCTTATTCCTATATTGCTTTATGCTGGAAGTACATGTTACGACATTTTGTATTTGTATTTGAATAAGCAAAGTCAATCTTGGTACATTTGTAAAGTCACTTTACAGGGGAGTTGATCCTTTTTTCTTCTGTTTACAAATTTTTATTCTTCTTGGCTTTCCATGGAAACTCTTTGGCGGAGCGAGGAAGCCCAAGGCCTTGGGTATGTGTATTTAACTTTTGATCGGTAAGGAAGGTCTAATTAATCTTCATTATGTGGAGTCTTTTGAAATAGATGCCTATATTGAGTGCCCTTCCTGTTCAGTGCTGGTTCAGATGAGTTTCTGGCTCGCTCGTAGGACCCTGGGGTCTTATCATACGAAAGGCCGTTCAGCATTCGATGAGGAAATGATTATACAGTCTTTCTACCCTTTTCTACTTACACACATGACAGCTGTTACCAGTCAAAACTGTCTTTTGTTTGTTTGCTAGCTAAGGGTAGCCTAATGGCCAGCCTAAAACAAAAATCCTCTGTTAATTTTTAGGAATCAGTACTTCTTCAAAGGAGAGAGGTTTGATTCCCCCCAAACATCTTTTCCTGCAACAGAGATAATTTCCTTATTTTAAAAAGGATAGCACCAGGCCCTTTAATAGAAAAATTTACCCATTTTACATTCCTGGGGGTTTGTGGTTTGTTGTTTGGGGTTTCTCTTAAGCAATACCTCCAAAAATTTAACAGTAATTTACTTTTCGCATCAGAGCATCATGAATCCGAGTTAGCTGTAAGAATAGGATCTGAGAAGCAAAGCTTTTCAAGCTAAAAGAAACAAAAAGATATTCTGAGATATAGTTTAGTAGTATTAGTGCAGACACTTTCAGAGGTTGGCTTAATCAGTTGGATGCCAATCGAAGATGCTTGCCAAGGACAATCCTGTATCACTCAGCTACCTAAAAGCCTTAGCAAGTTATAGAATATATGGGTAAAGCAGGGAAAAAAAAACAAAAATTAATCAACAATATTGCGCTTGAAGGTCTGCCTTTTTGGAGACTCATTGGACAAATCCCTACATAGTGGAAATACTGATTTCCAAGTGTTCCATTACTTTGCTTTTTAGATCAGTTTCCATTGGCTGTAAGCACATTAGACCATCGTCCACAATCTTCACCTAAAGGGTCATATTTCCAAGTGTTTATATAATGCTTGGACTATAATGTGACATGCATCCAACACCTAAAAAAGAGGTAGTGTAAGGAGAAGCTTACTAAATTTAGGGATTTGCTCTTTTTATTTACTGTTTTGACAGAATCAGGGAAAGAAAGTTAACTTCCTCTCCTCCTCCCACCCGGTTTATTCTTTAATCTATCAAAAGAATTATTAAATCTTTTAAAAGATCAAACACTCAGATTCCTCACAAAGGTTGTCACAATGAATTCATTTGCAGAGCTTTCATCCCTTCTTCCCCACTGTGCTGAAATAATGTTGACTATTTTTCGCTGTCTCTCTTGCTTGCTGTAAAGATCCAGTTGCAAAGGTTGTTGCAAGGACTCGATCTCCCACTCTTTTCCCACCTGGCACCAATATATCCTAGAAACTAAGGACACAGGTGGTGATACCTTACTGCTGCTGTGTTGTCCAAAAATGATGTCATAAAAGAAGTCCTTCAAAAGGCAGTTTATGATACTGCAGAGCAGAGAAAAAGGAACAACAGCAGCGAGGGAGATTCCCAAAAATTCCATCCTTATAAGAGTGCTACTTCTGGTTTAAGAGAGCAGATCTCTTTTATTGTTTGGCAGTCTGACTAGTACCAATCAACACTACATAGAACACCAAATTCCTTTGGCTAATTAGGAGATCTTGACACTAACAAAACCACACACCTTACAAGTAACACATGCGGAGACACATCGACAGTATTTGTCATTCTGCTCAGTTTCTTATAGAACCAGAGAGTCTTCCCCTCCAGAACTTTGCTTTGTAAAGCAAAGAAGGAATGTTTTAGATGCAGGATGTTCATTATCTTAAAGACTGGTTGTCTTCAAATGAGAAGGGTTTTTAAATAAACTACTTATTTGCTGTGAAAACAAGCAAGCAAACAAACAAAAACCAAACCAAACCCCCCTGGTTTTCCAAACTCTTCCTAAGTTTTGCCACATGTCAAATGAACTTTAATTTTTTTTTTTTTTTTTTTTTTTTATTAGTATTTGTTTTTTCTTTTATTAGGCTGTGGAGTCACAGTGGGAGCAAAGCCAGAGGAGTTGCGTATCCAGTTTGCTAGGCCTACTGCCTAATGGGTCACATTGCCCCCCGTGATATTGCATATGGCCTACGATTAAAAGCAGGGAAGATGATCAGTGAGACAAGCAGAGGAGGAATGCAGGAAAGTGTGATGCCAGTGATAAAGGAGAGGTACAGATTGTTTAGTCTCTCACATCATAAATCCACCTCTTACTGATTACAAAACACAATTTTTAAAGGACTCAAAGAAGGGATAATTCTGTGGTGAAAACCCTGCTCTTTGATCTAGGAGTATCACATCTCTCTTCAAGCTGAGTCCTAAACTTCCTGTATGACATGGGGAACTACTCTGAGACCACATTTGGGACCACAGTGTTATCTGGAATGACTGAAGATGCAGAGAAAGCCACATATTACAATAATGCCATTAGAAAATGGAATTTTCTGTCATAGGCATCTAACTCCATCAGTTCCTTTCTGTCAGCTCCCCAGCTGTAAAAAGAGAAGTAACCAACACACATGATTTCAGTTCTTAAGTTTTCACAAAGTCATCCATGTTCTGACAAACCTGAAGTAAGACATTTTCACAATCCCATCACAGTGGATGCTCTACACTCTCAAAACTATAAGTATACCAACATAATAAGAAAACAAATGCACACCTCCAAAACCTACTTGAGAAAAACAGGACACACACACAGAGTGGCTAAACAAGACCATGTGACCCTTGCACATGTGGAATGGAGCTGTTCTGTGTTTGCTGGAACTAAGGATACTTGCACAAGCCCATTGCTTTCCCAAAAGCACTCAAAGCTTTTGAGGAAAAACAAGTAACTTCCTTCCCATGTAAAGAGCACAGCAAGACAAGGAGATTCAAATATCTATCAAATAGGCAAGAAGAAGGGGATCCAGTCTCCAAAAGTTTTGAAGAAGCTGCATTTTACAAGCCTTTGGCCCAAAATTGCAGTTATTGCCTAATCTCTGCCCCCCAAACAAACCCCAACATATTCTGTTTCAGTTTGCAGAAAAGACATTGCTTTCTTAGAAAGAAAGCATATGTGGGGTTTTTTGTTACCAATGGACAAACTTACCCATGCCTGCTTGGTAGACCAAAGTAATATGAATTCCAAATTACCAAGTCAGGGTTCAGTGCAGCACCCATAATGAAAAATCTATCATATCTGACCTGTGCATTAATTGAGTTTCCCCATGTGGTGACCTTTTCATCTTTATAAACACAAATGAGAAACCTTTGGAACAGCTTCTATGATACAACAGGAATTCTATAGATCTTCCTCTTTCCCCAGCATTCTTGAGAAGTTCCCATCTTCATTGGCCATGATCACTTGTCTAAGGATCTACTCATTTTATGTGATTTAATTCAATTAAAGTCTTGCGATAGATTGCAAGAAGATAGCTTTAAAAACAATTCAAGAAAAGAAATAACCTTATTGTCCAGTAAGCACCCTATGTTCACCAATAAATCCTTCCATTACTGGCTTTATTATTATTAGATTTCATGGAATGATTCCATAGGGGTCTTGATTTCATGTGTCTCTACACCCGGAAAACATTGATTATATCATAACCGCAGGCTTTGTTTTCTAAAAGGTTAATGTGCTCAAGGACTACGCAATAGGTGGGCGCTGGAGAAATGTGAGCAAGTATGCTTTCTACCGTACCTCTGCAGAGAGATTCAGGTTCAAGCTCATTTGTTTCCAAATCTTTCTTGACAACAGCTCTGTTGATAGTGAAGAACAGAGTTGTTCTGCTCTGGATGAGAGTCAACAGCTCATACCAAATCCTGGAGACACAGAAACACTTCTTAGGAATCAATCTTGTTTAGCTGGTTAGAGGAATAAGGTCTAAGTCAACTTATTCTGTCAAAATTTAGAACATAGTTCATAGTTGCTAATTTGTTGCTGATTTTCTATGAGACACAGTGCAGAGAGATAATAAAAATCAAAAAGATGATACTTCAGCTCATGGACAGACCTGTCATTGACCAAATGTTGAAACTGAACTTGTTCCCACCTATCACTCTCTTGCCCAGACTCCAGGTCTCTGCTTTCCTTGTTCCATAGCTGGATGTTCCTATGTTTTGGCTGCTACTACTTTGTTATTTGCTGCTCCCAGCAGCTGTAGGCAACTATTTTCTCCATACCATCTGCCCATCCTGGATTGCTTTACTCTCTCACGCTGTGCATTAAGAAAGGTCTTGCACAAAGCTGGGGTAAATTAGCATATGCAGTACTTCTACCTTTGGAGGACAGAGTGGTTCCTAGTTCTGCCCATGCAGGCAGATTCTCTATGCCAATATCCTAAAGTTTTTGGAGCCATACTACTTTCTACAACCCTCCTTCACCTGAACATAAGCCACTAGGCTTTTGTGGTCCAGTGTACTTACAGGTTTCTCAAATCTAATCACCAAGGTGAACTCCATAAGCTAATACAGACACATGAGCTCAATATTTTTACTGGGGTGCTAATAGCCAGCATTGTGCTGCCAAGCGGATGATAGACTGTTGTGCTCCTTCCAGTCCTGCTTTGTCATCAACATCTGTCTGCTTCCCTGGCATTCAAATTGCATTCATCTTTCATACCCAGAATGAACTCTTCTTGCATTTTCACCTAAGCATGCAGAGAAAACTCACCAAGGACAATAGCTGAGTTATAACATTTTGATGCCATACCAAGACGTCGTATTCCTTTGACTTATCAGTACTGAATATTGAAAGAGATAGCTGATCTAAAGCATGAAGAAACTGAAACAATCAAATATGGCAAGGAAATAAAAAACAAAAGGAGAAAAGGGTAATGGCAGTGTCAAGGAAAAAGAAAACAACTAAACACCTTCTTTGCTTTAGATAAAACAGCCATCAGTCTGGGTAAATACATAAGATTGCACTAGCTAGCAACACAAAACCATTTTTTAATACAAATTCTTAAATGTTAGTATCAAATGAAACTCCTTCTCGGCATGTAAGTTCTGTGATGCCTTTAGAAGTTTACTTGACTTACACATACTACGTTTCTGCAAAGGGAAAGACTTCCGGCACTGTGGTTGCCAGTCAAAGCTCTTGAGATTCGATCCTCTAGCTATGTACCTGATCCAGGAAATAACTTGTCCTTTTAAAGAATGATGAGAAGTTTCTCCATCCTCTCAAGTTGAGCAGAGATACCTCTCCCCACAGTGCCAGTAAGGATCTTTATAATTTTACACATGCACCTAATACTGATTTTGGGAGCTGGAAGAGTTGAAATGCAACGCAAAGCAGCAGAAGCCTAGGGAATTCTAAGTTCAGCTACAAATTCACCATAACAGAGTCACAGGCCAGAAAGAGCAGCCATGGGAATGATTTACCTCACTTAAAGTCAAGCACATGCCAAAACATTTCCAGGATTTGAGACCCTAATATAAAGCAACTGCAGACACCCAGCAAATTGGATGCGATGCTATAGAACTGTAATGTCACGTTGCAATTCCTATCCATTTAAGGGCTGGTTCCAATTTTGTTGCATTAGTTTTAGCTTCTCTCTCTCACACACACACATCCCCCCCTTTTCCCTCCCCCTAATCCCGGTGCTGTAATGAGGCTGGAATAGTATGTTTATGTATTATATAATGTATGCTGATGTTTGAGGTCCCATACATCATCTAGACAGTATCACAGTTAATAAAGTGAATGCAAAAGAGGGAAGAAAGGTAAGTGACAGGACTTTAAATGACTAAAACCCATATCATGCGACAGATACTGGAAATCACATTGTCATTACTAGGTTCAGTCCTCAGTTCCCTTAAAACAGTGATTTTACTATTGACCTAACCAATGGAGGAATTAAGGCTCAGAGCTTTCTCCATTCTCCTTGCCAGTGAGAAGAGTTTTGTTCTATATCCCATTGCCCTTCCCACATGCAGGAGCAGCTGTAAACCCGATGCCATGAAATCCAGGCCAGTGTCCCTGCCTCCCCCACAACTCACTTCAACAGAGCCAAGATTTCACTCAACATACGGTCTAGAATTTACTCTCATAAATCATTTTGACTGTCAACTCCCTCCGCGATTGGGTCAGACCCAGAAAAGACTTAGGGGGTCTTCAAGTACCAAAGTCTCTAACAGCGATCCAAAATGGCCTTGATTGGTAGCCAGCAATTCTGGGAGAGGAGCCTCAATCCCCTTTTTCTATCTGAAAGTTCCTCTGTTTCAGTTCTGCTGTGAGCCAGTGTCCAGAATGGACCCAAATGGGTCCAGTAAGCTCAAGATCTGTTGTAGGATCCAGGAATTAGATGCACTGATACTAATTTCCTTGGATATATTCAGAATGTACCAATCCTACAGTAACTGGCTAGGCTGGTCAAAGGAAAAAAGCAGATATAACTATTCTCTTGGGGTAAAAACCAGCTGTCAGAGGGGTGGATAGTGACACCTACATCTTATCAGTGACACAGCGGATAGAGCATTCACCCAGAAGTTTGTTATGATCTGTCCTTACCCTAGAAAGGGTTTAAACAACTCCAGAGCTTTCCAGGAAAGCCTGTCCATGCTGTAGGAACAATAGAGGTTTTAGGAACCAAGGAACTCTGGAGCAAGTTCAGGAGGAGGAGAACAAGTGCAACAGGGAAGGAGGAGCAACCCTGGGCGCTGGTCCCTGCTTTCTGGGTGTTTATTCAGGGGCTGCTTAATGTAAAATGCATAAGCTGTCCTGAATCCATGCATTTATTGTTAATGACACTTGAAGTCAAAAGCATACTGATTCCTTTACTGGGGAATAATCATTTACCATATTAGCTAATCTGTTTATCAATATCAAGTCAATTATTATGAAACATCAAGTGTGGCTAGTAATTGTACGATGTAAACATAAAGAATAGAATCAGTAAATAATTATATTTATTCATAATTTGAAGTATTGGGAAACATTTTTAATAGCTGCATAATGCAAAGTCCACTTTAAAGAAATAGGAACATCTTATTCTCCAAATAAGATTTTGTGATACAGACATTTTACTTGGTCACTAACTATTAAAATGCCTACACTTGTCACTAATTTCTTCAATATTACTGTATGCATGAGCCATGTAAACATATGAAGTATTTATACATATGAAATAGGATATGTCGCAACAAGGATTCCGCGTATCCCACAGCCTCTAGTTTAAATCCTCCTGATATGCACTTCATCAGACCCACTGAACTCAAAAGAGCTATTCACATGTATTAAGATTTTCACACACATATTTACAAGGATGACCAAGCAAAAAGCATCTTTCTGAAGAGCCAGAGATCCAAACACCAAAATAACGTATCAGTAGGCTAGGCATTCACAATGACCATAAATAACTGCCACTGTCCAAGTAAACAAGTGGAATAAATCTAACCAGTTTTAATTATTCTTTTAGATTTAATAATTTCATCTATTAGTAACCTGGGAAAGAAAGTTCTGCTGTGAAATATTTTTTACTGTATTGCAAAAATTATAGCCACAATAATTGCTACAGTCTCTCAGAGAAGCACATCTATAATGCCTGGCTAATACAGTATGTAAGAAAAAACCCTTAAGTACAATATGGTAATCTCATCTTCCACTTTCACATTTGTTTATAAGCACCCAATCAACCCAACTGAGCTGTGTTGCTTTTTTTCCTTAATAAACATCTGAACCTGATCAGTTCACTTATTAATTCAGCTCAATGTATACCTTTCAAATTAGATTGCCATTTAACAGATGATTTACTTAAGCAATCAATATTAAAGGTTCCAAGAATTGCAATTGTCTTATTTCCAATAATTTGTAGCATCATATTGAGGTCACCTACTCCATTCCATGCTCGAATTAGGAGCTCTGCAACAGCGAGTGCATTTATTGGTCTTAACCTTTTTAAAAGTTATCTGTACTAAGAATAGCACAACATTACTGTGCACTCAATTTTTAATGGAGTTATAGCAGAAGAACCTAATCTATTCATAGTCTATATTGCTTCAGCACTCACATCCCTCCTCCCTTACACTCTCTGCCATACATAATATATAATTATGCCATATTGTACATCTATGGCATACAAGAAAATATTGGCACATATGGTCCTGATTTAGGGACTCAGGTTGCAAGGGTTGTCTAAGCTCCATTTCCCACTAATCAAAGCCCAACACCCACAATGCCAGGACTTCTTTATTGGCCACTCTACTAGCAAAAAACCCAAACCAACGCCACCAAAAGCTTTGTGAATATCACAAGAGGCAGAGAAGTCACCTCAACGCATCTTTCAAAGTGCTGCAGGGATTAACCAGCAGCTCCTGTTAACTCTCAAACCAACATATCACCTCAGTAAGTTTCTAGCAATATCTGAATGCACTGGGAGGGGGGCACAAAAGGACAAGTATCTTTTGCCTACGAGCTTTAAGTTCATGATTTCTAACATTGTCATTTCCAATGGTCTCTCAACAGGAAAGCGAAGCAGAAATCAGAAGCTAAGATGCTTTGCAAACTGTGGGAGAAACAAGACTTTCTGTCTGACTTCTCCATCCCCTAATCCTTGTCACCCACCCGGCAGGGCTTATCTGAAATTGTACCATGCAGTGATCTCATCAAAAGAGAAAGTAGCAGAAGATGCTGAAAACCACAACTCGCTCCCTCCTCCACCCCCCACACTCACTGAATGAAGGGGAAACAGTGGGGTTAAGAAAATAAAGTTCTCTCCCAGTAACACTGCCACATAATGAATACAACATTATTATGCAGAAGGCCTCTTGAGACATCGGCCTAAAAAATTCCACTGAAAAAGGAAACACCTGTTGGAATATTAACTAGGACAAAGTCAAGCAAGGAGAAAGAGGATAGGTGGCCAAGAGGTTGGAAAAACTCAGAGGAAATGTTGAAGGGATTTTTCTCTATGTTTTCAGAAGTGTGACATTCCTAATATTCACGTTCCTAAACCAGCAAGCTGCATTTTCTTCATACAAGTATCTAGAGCTAATGCAAAAGACAAAAGAAAGCCACCATTAGGTAAATGATCTACATAAGAGGAGAGCTTAGAAGACATCTAAGGACTATTACAGTTATGATCGCAAGGCTGCAACCCAATACATCAAATGAAGTATGCTGTGACCTCTGCTATACTTCCCACATATTCCCCATTTTGTTTTTCACAGGATGAGTGGAGAAAGGAAACCAAAGCTCACCCGTTTTGCAGTGTTTGCTGCCTAACTGGGAGATCAGCCGGACCCTATCGTCAACTGAATATCCAATTCAGACTGAATTCAGCAGGACTTAGCACAGGTTCGAGAGCACTATAAAGAGCAGAAGCTTGCCTGCAAGAGCACTTACGCTGTGCTAGGAAACACGATACTTAGCCATAGTGCACTTGTAAGCATTTTTTTTTCCTCCAATACTTTTATTTTAAAGGGAATAATGTTTCTTTCCCTATAATACACCAGAGAAGTATCTTAATCCTCTTGTAAAATTCCCTGCAGAGCATGAAAGTAACATGTTTTAAAGGTTTAAACTTGACATATCAAGGGGAGGGCTGAGCAGCCCCATGATTTGCAGGGCAGATATGTTTAGATATACAGCACAGGTCGATAGCCTTCCTATAGACAGACACGCTCAGCCTCCCTGCATCACAGAGACGATGCCCATTTCTAGAATCAAACCCTTTTGAATAGGCTGGATGTGGAAAATAGCCACGATAGATGTAAAGAACAAAGCTTCACCGAGACTCTTTCAGCAAGGCAGCCATTTCCCACTGCCTGCCTCAGGGAGAAGAAAGAGAAGGGAAAAACTAAACCCCCAGCCACTTACAGGGCTCTGCCTTGGCAGCTGAGCAAAAAACCACCGCAGCTCCAGAGCAGAGCTTGCAGATCAGCCCATAAACCACACCCAGGATGTAGGAATGCTCTCAAAGCCTCCTCTGCAGCATATTGATTATCCACTATAGCCTCGCTAAGGAAATAATAAATGAGCAAGCAGCCATCCTCAGCCCTATTGACTGGGAGGAATAAAACCTTCAGCTTTCCTTCCTGCCTCTGCTCTCCAAGAAAGCAGCCCCACCCTCCTCTAAGGTGCTTGTATTTTACACACAGCTCAAGCTCATCCCTTTTATAATGAGCTGCAGTTTATCCCGATTACCTGGAAAGCACATCAGCCTCTCATATCCAGCCCCGTTAATCTTTAACCCTTTGCACACTGACTCTATCCCACACTAGTGCTATGAAAAGGACTGGACAACTAATTCCCTTTGGGCATTTCTTATAGCAAATATCAGTGGCTACTGGTATCATTGTGCTGAAGCCTAAACTACTTGGAACACTTTCTTAATAACATGCAAGGTTGTTTCTGTATAAAAGCAGCTGCTTTCACACTCCCAGTGAATATTTTAGCATAAGCATGTGTGTGAAGGAGAGACCAGGTGTGTGACTATGGGTGAATGAAGGTGAAGACATACCTATGGGGAGGGTATTCTAGAACAGAGGTTGAAGCACTACCTTAAACATAGTGAGATTCATATCAGCCTCTGAGCCCTGCCACTAATTGTGTGTTACCTTGCTTTGCCAATGCCCGTTTCCCCTTCTATGCTTTGTTTATTCAGACTATATGTACTCCAGCAGGGACTATCTCCCTCTACGTAGTTATCAACGACATAGCCAGAGGGGATGGGGAAATGATCTTTGCTGCTTCCTATGGGCCAGTAGTTCTTACATGAAAACTCACAACCAGACAAAATACAACTTCATCTTGTACTTATGGAAGTAATTGGAGTTTTACTGTGATTTCAATTAGGGGTTGTATGAGAAAATAAAGGGGAGAGGGAGGTGGGGGAAGAAACCTAAGGAAACACAACCAGGAAAAATTTTGGTGATTACTATTATATACACAGCCGCAAAAAGATACATTATTGCTACAATAGTAACCAAAAAAGAGATACATTTGGGTTGTTTAGCATTTAGCACTCCTTTTTTAAACAAACATCAAAATTAAAAGCAAAACACTCCACAAATTGCAGCAGCAAAGCAATCAAAGAACAACCAGTGCAAAAGGTGACTGTTTTTTCAGCCCCCAAAAGACACATGATGGTTTCTGCTACCTCCTCCCAAGTTTTCAGCTTCCCGGCTACTTTCAAACAAACCAAGCGCACCCAGTAAAGGCCTGAAAGACCTTTAATTCCATGCAAATTTCAATAAAGCAGGGAACAGATTAAGGCAAACAACCCTACAAGTGCCACCATTGAGAGAAAGACTAAGTTCACTCTTAAATCAACATTAGCAAATCCACATAGAAATGGTGCTGCAAGTCAGGCTCCTGTAGTTCTGAACCACTACCAATCCCAAAGCTTCACTTTGTCGCAAAAAGGGAGCAGCAAGAGGAACACTTTCACATCCCATCAGCATGGGACACACATTCCAAGCATCAGCCTAAGGACTGCTGTGACAAACCTGTTCAGTGAGGTGCTGGCGCAATTCAGACTTTAAAGATTTGAAACAAATAACAATTGATTTGATTTAAACAGATCCCAAGTGCCCCAAATCTGTCCATGAAGCAAGTCTGTCTTCTGAAAATTACAAGATAGCATCCAAAAATCACAGAAACACACAAATCCACAGGTCCACGGGTACAAATCAACTTCCAGAATGTTCATTTAAACACATTTTACAGTCAACACCATCAAAATTTCCTTTGAAAAAAACAGAATGTCTTACCTTGGTACGGGGAGAACAAGTTCTGCAGAAGGGTGCTGGAGCTGTGCTGGTGGAACAGCTTTCTTCATCCCACAATCACTGCTCTCCACACCCAGGGTTCCCAATTTGAAAGCTAATTGCAGTCAAAAGGCTTTGCTTCCAGGTGTTGTTTGTTTGGCTTTTATATATGTACTGCCTGAAAGAAAAAGACAATAGGAATGTCAGCATTGTTGTTCTGTTGAATGTGTCTTTGTTTAATGAAATTTCCTCCTTTTTTTCATCCTTAGAACATCACCACACCCAAACATACCCATCACCTGCGGGATATAGAAGCTGTAACGACTTACATACTTGAAACGTCACTTTAAATCCACAGTGTCTTGGGAAATTAGGCCTGGGAGATCAGAAACTGTGACTAGAAGCAGTACTGCAGAGGAAACTTTTGGAGGCATGTCCACACATATCTGACATTTCAGCCACAAAAAGTCCAATTATCATCATGCTGAATAACACACAGAATCAAAAATACAAAAGGAATGTGAATTAGAGTCACATTAAAACAACTGTTAACTGGTGTGTGATTTTCTATTTAAAACTCAACACTTAAATAATCCATTTTATATGTTGGTTTTACTCTTTCTGCATCTTTCTCTGAAAATAAATCACATGTGGCATTGATCGCACTCCCTCCCACTGCACAAGTGAATCCCTGTCCATTTTCTACCCAAATGGTGCCAATTTCTTTGTGCCAATATTCTCGGGCAGGCAGCCATGCACAGTGACCTCACCGGGTTTCGATTCTTCAGGGTCTGCTTAAGCAATGTCCAGATGTCCTAAAAGGAGCTGCAAGAAATCCTCTTTGCTCAGTAATATCATTTCAGTGGCTCGATGTTCTCTGGAGGATCTCAGTGTGTCTCTCAACCTGTGATTTAAAAGGGGAATCTTAACTTTTACAAAGCAAGAAATTCAACAACGGAATGCTATAGCCTTTTAAAACACACAATATTAAGGCTAACTTGAGTCTAGCGGGAAGAAATACCTAGTGCACAACCAGACCATAGGTCTAGGAACACCAAAAATAATGTGGGAAGTTGATTTTTAGCCAGAGTACAAGCACAACTTGGTGAAACAGAACAAATAGGACCATGAGCTCTCAAAAGAGGTCCAAATCTTTACCTTCTACCTTTTGCAAATTCCAGGTATCTAAACCTTTAGATTCCCTGTACCACGTTGAGTACGTAGAAGAGGAATAGGAAAGGCACATGGCTTGAATGCGGAACAATCTATTCTTCTCCTCTGTGACTACGAGCACATTATTTAGTCACTTGGTGACTGTTTTCCCCATCTGTGGAAGAGAATAATGTTGAATACTCACTTTGCCCACACAGCATTACATGAAAACTGTTTTCAAAGGTACATTTTCAAGCACGGTAGCATTATCAGAAGTTCCATCCTGGGAGTCATTCTGCCCAGATATTCACGCAACGCATTAGTTCAAGAGTCAGGGGTTCTTTTTCCAGCTTTGACAGATTTGCATTATGGGGTAATTAATTTTTATCAAGGTCTTTCAGAATGTCGTAGAAAAAGGCACTGCATAAATGGAAACCCATTTTTAATCCTGCTGAGATGAGGCCAAGGAAAACAGATTTGGATCGGAACCTGCATAGCTCTAAGCCTTGGGTTGCTCGAATCTCTCATGATAGTAATTAATGAACGAAAGTGCAAACATTTGTTTTTCAGGCAGAATTATTACCTTGATATGAAATGCCTGAAATCACTTCAAAGCAAAATATTTAAGTTGTAAATATGTCAGAGCACACTGAAAAGCATTTGAATTTAATCTCCAGAGTTGTGCTCTGCACTTCGCTCTTCTTGTACTTGCTTTTATTATTATAATCCTGATAAAGGCACTCTGAGGTGAGAAACAGAGCTTAATAATTCACACCCAGTTGCAAAAGGCAGTACTCGGGCAAAGCTCTAGTTGTGAATTATTACACCTGAAGTCACGTCCTGGAGCACGTCAGTCACAAAATCTCATCTAGGTGGTGGGAGAGGAGGAAATGGATAGGGAAAAGGATGCTGCAAGGATGTAAATACATTTTAAGAAGCAACCTAGCACTTAACCATGCCTGTTCAGGTGCCCTCTGGCAGAAAACAACCCAGAGGGTGGGAGAGAGGGGAGAGTGCAGGTGTAAATCATACAGGGAGATTTCAGCATCAAACCGCTGTTGGTTACATCAGCCTAGCAACTGTTTATGCAAACAATCCGGCTGACTCATTAAAGTACCGCTCTGATCAGCTATTAACTGTAACTGACAGATTAAGAGGAGAACAGCATGAGACAGATACTTCAGAAGTGAGAGCAAAACATACTGGGAGCTTAATCTATGTTTTAATTCCAGCACCCTGCTTCCCCGCCCCCATCGCTCTCCTTTGTCGCAGCGGCTCCGCGTGGCATGGTTCATATTGTGTAGTGCATATCTCGGCGCCCACCTAGGCAGTTCTGCATTCTCAGCAGCACCCAGTGGCACCCACATGTTCGCTTGGCATTCCAGGGAACCCATTGCAACAGCCACACATTCTTCCTCGCCTTTCTGAGGGCTTCTTAGATCACAGATGCTCCTGGTATCACCCACTGTGCTTCAATACTTCTCATGTCCCATGCACATTCTTCAGGGTCTAATCCTTTCAGATAATAGTGCTTTCCTTCAGATGCTGCCTGATACTGATGAAAAAAGGGCTGAGATAGATGCTTGCTCTTTTTCATTTCCCTAAGCTGATAGACAGGGCTTGTCAAATGCAATCAAGAAAAAATAGCTCAAAACCTGCTACTGTTCTATTACATATTTCATGTTCCCCGTGTAGCAGGGAAGCCCCAGTCCTAAAGAACTCCCACTTTGAATTAGAAAAACCTTATAAAAGCCACACCTGGTTCTCACACAGCCCACAATGAATTTGGGGAACTCTTTGCCACCGAAGGTTACAAAGACCATTGATAAAAAGGGGTTTTAAGTGCATGTAGACTAATAAATAGAAGAAAAGCCCACCTGAGCTAGCAAACACAAAAGCTGTAGGTTGCTGGAAGTTAACACCTCGTTCTGGGAATCTGTGAAGGCATTACTGACATTGTTCTTGAACTCTGAGCATCAACTACTGGCCTCTGCTAGAGGCTGCAAGCTGGCTGAGAAGGACCTTGAAGTGAGCACAACACAGCTGGCCTTATGGACAAACTCTGTACAAATAGTATACTGTGCTAAAACCTGCAAGGCTTTTCATTCTGCTCTCATAAAGGTTTGGAGGACAGTGGGCATGGGATAAATCCAACACCCAGGACTGCCTTAAATACTGACTGAATCTTTGGCCTTTTCCTCCCCTTTCTCTACCCCACTAGGCTTGATTTCAAAAATGGAATCATCTCAGTCCTCTCTTTTTGGGGCAGCTTGGGTCCCGAAAGAGAAGCAAACCTTAAGTAAATGCACCTTTGTGCTACAGAAGCCAAGCTCAGTGATAAGAATTTCATTTCCTTTTCATACAGGCCACATCTTTCAAGCACACCACGTGGAGCCCAGGTACGCTACATGGCATCATCTGTGGCTGCCTTATACCCTGAAGCTTTCCAAGTGGTGGCTGGCTCCCCATCAAACCCAGACCTCAGAAATCCTTGCCAGCCTCTCACAGTGGCAGGCTGGCTTCAGCCATCACCCCCTTAAACCTCTTCCCTCTCCTGTGTCATGGAGGAGGCACCACTAATAGGGCTACGAAGCAATTAGGCATTAAGCCTGATATCCCATTAATAGTTGCCAACAGCGTATGCCTGCTGAAGGGTGGGAGAGGAGGGTGAGTGTACGCTGCTATTTCCACAACATACTCCTCTGGTTTCGAGTGGTCTGCAATGACTTTGGGGCAGGGGTGGGATCTTTGTACTTAGACTGTAATTTCCTTTCTTGCTAGCAGTTAGCCCCCAGTGTACCTCCCCTGACTTAAATAAGAAGCTCCGTGAATGATGGGGTGCATAAGATGGTCACCATCTTGCCCATAAATATTACCCAAAACACTTTATTTCCTGCAGAGATAAGAATATCTCCCATCTTTATAAGTTCCACATTGAAATCAATATGGTCTGCATTTAAAATGCACACACAAACATGCATCTATCTATATATATATACACTGTATGTTTCAATACATACCATATATATAGTATGTATTTCCACATTGTGCAGGATTAAGTGCATGTTTCCACTGAGAAATAAATAAACAACCAGCAATTTCTCAATTTCTCCCTGCTGTGTGGCAGTGGTGAAAATTGCTTAGAAATGGGACTATTATAAATATTCTATATATAACAACACAATATATATAACAATCGTAGAGGAGTAGGGGGAAAAAAGGGGAGAAGGTTTGTATGCTTGAAAAATGTGAATACAAAGGAAGGTATAGAAACACATCCAGCCATTTCCACCTCGGTGCTATTTATAGCTATAGTGTTACGAGGTGTTTGTTTAAAGGGGCACCAGCGGAGTATGGAAGGACCTAGCCCTCCTTCAAGGAGGCATGCAAACAATATTAACTTGGCAAAAGAAAGGCATACTAATCCAGCCTGAAAAATTGTGGCTGTTCTTGCCTTTTATTCCTGTGTCTGTAAGAATTGAAGTTTTATACTGCATTTGCTTCTTCATTAACACTTTTATTCCTGTAGCCTGAGGAGGTGGCTCACTGGGTTTGGGGTCGGGCCCCAAACCCAAGCGAGAAGAAAGAGGGGAAATTAGCAACCATTTCTGCCACCACCCTTCCCAAACTCCCCTTCTTTCCAGCAGGCACTGGCAAAGGAGTCAAGTTGCAAAATGTTCTGGTTAGCTCCGCAGTTGGTCGAAAGTAAAAATGAGAAATATTCACTCGAATGCTGCCAATTCTTCTGTGAATGTTTTTAGTTTTGAAATTCAGGAGAAATATTGAAATAATTGGGATTAAAAAAAATAAAAATCCAACCCTCCCCTTAGAGAATACTTCGCTTCTGAAGAGTTATAGTACAAACCCCTGAAGAGATCTCTATTGTTCCCTTGTGAGATGCCATATGGAGTAGGAGGGGTGGGAACTCAAGGGAAGAGTTATGACAATGAAAACAAAAACATAAATAAAATAAAGGAAGTTCTGTGTTCTCTGCAGGGACATGACTAAGGACTCACCAGTCCAGCCACAAGACATTGCTGCTCCTTGAGCAGTGCAGGGCTAAGATGGCAACAGCACTGGAGGGTTCTTTCAGCCCTGAGTTTTCATAGCTAATGTGGAGGCCAGCAAGTGAATGAGGCCCTCCAGCTGGATTTGCCATGCTCTAGTCAGCACTTTGCTAGCTCAGCCCCACTGGCCAGACAAGTTCTGTATGTTTTTATTCAGCATAGGGAATTGTGGCTGCCCTGTGACAAGAATAAGATGTTCTCCCACACTCTTGCTTTGGGAAGATGTTGAATCAGGGATCCTGTGGCCATAACTGGAGTTAAAAGCTGTCGCAGTGTGCCCTGTGCTGCTCAGTGTAAAGGGAAGACCTGTTTCTTGCTCTCCTGGAAAGCTGCAGAGGCAGTGACAGCCAAGGAGCCCCCTTGTAAGGCTGCTCGGTTGGAGCCCATCAAGTATTTCCAGTTGTAACGTGCTCTTCCCATGTTAGCTGAAGTGCAGGTCCTTACACAGCACTCCAGCCCATTAACTCCTAGCTCACAGGCATGAAATTTGCTTACAGTCCTATTGACGCTAAGAGAAAACCACGTTAGTAATAAGAACACCCACTCCTCCAACAAGAACTGCAATATGGTAATGAATATCTCAATTCACTTTTAAGAGCTTATTCTTTTTGTTATTGCAACTGATAGCTTTTATAATAAGCTTATAAAACCCATCTGAAAGAAAATCAGTTCTCAGTCTCTTCTCAATCCAATGCAAAGCAGGAAGGAATACAGTGAGGCTTGTGGGCTTTGCTCACACCAGGTTAATTTGGGATAGCAATATCAGGAGATGAAAAGGACGCCGTGCCTGGCAGCAAACAACGATTGCAGGAGCCGGGTACCATTAGGACAGGGTTTTGCTGCTGCATAAACAGGTCTGGGGTGGCAGCAGACAGCAATAGCTCTGCAACACACCTCCATCTCCTCCTCCCTCCTAAAGCTTCAGATTCACCCATGAGTTTATTAAGGCTACTGGGTCGCTAATCCTAACAGCCTTGCTTTCCATCTCCCAACGGGCTTGTTGACACACAAAAACTGTCCTGCTTTGGCTCCGCAATATAGCCTGGAAATAGAGTGCAGGCATATGGGTTGGGGAAAGAGTCACAGCAGTATAAATTACTTTTACACTGGGACACACTGTGCACTGTGCTGTGCCACTGTTGCTGTTTTTGTAACAACAATGCTTATGTCTATATAAAAACCGTATAGAAATCTAGCCATAAAACAACAGCTATCAGATTCTGTGCTTAATTACATGCTTTAATTGTTTAACTGCAGGGGCATTTGGCAGTCATAAATACACACTTAAAAAAGAAAAGACTTGAAAGAAGTTGAATCAACCTGAGAAAATAAAATATCATCCTACGAAATGCTTGATATATTGTTACTTTGATAAGTTCAAACAAGTGTGACTCACTATACAACCATTCTATCAATTCTGAACAAAAAACTGCATGGGATTATTATGCTTTTAATCCAAAGAGCTGGGTATTTGGAATTCCTCAAGCCCTTTGTGGTGTCATATTAGCTAGGCCAGTCTCTCATGAAAAGAATGTATTGTTGAATAGAGTTGAGTCCGGATCTCTGCTCCATTGGGTTGATAAAATGGCAGTTGATTTAAAAAGAACCAGCTTGTCTGGAGAAAGGATTAGCAGATTAAGAGACTGCATGTAATTTTTTTTTATGTAATGTAAAGTTACATTTCATAACTAAAAGGGATTAATTAAAACATTAATAGAAGAAGAGATGTTATTTTTCCAGGGACAAATGCCCCACCACACATATGAACATTCACTTTAGTTGCTGCTGCCTCAACAGTAGGAAATGAAATGCTATTCTCTGCAAGTAAGAGTTGACACAGAAGAGAGAGACAAGAGGTTTGTGTGGTGGCTCAGCATTTTATTTTCCTGCTGCACCGATCTGGATTTCAAACTAGAAAAGATTTCCCTGTGCAAGGATACAAACACACAAACATTTTCCCCCAATCCTTTTTACTTGAACAACAGAGTAAAACTATTTTGCCCAATATATTTTCTAGTCTAATATGATGCTTTTCTTTGTGCTTTGTTTCTGCTTTTACGGATCTGATTCTGTTTCCCTGCATGTAGATTTCCAGCAAGTTAATAGCAGTTTTGAGGTAGAGAAAGGACAGGAATGTTAGTGTCCTGCTCTGCAATTTGCAACAAAGTTGCAAACCTTGGCCATAAAAGCCCTACCTGAGTACGGTTTTAGCGCTGTTTGTATGGAAAAGTTCTAAGTAAACCACACCGGGAGGAGGTGGCAAGAAGCTGACAAATTTACTGCCTGTACCACCAAAAAAAATCCTGTATCATCTGAAAATCCCCGTTTGGGGCTTTGCTGTTTTGTTCTGGTTTCTTTTCTTTGCTAGGAATCAAGTTTTGGCTCTTGCATTTTGGACTCCCCAGGTTTCTTTTGTGAAGGGATCCAGGGACACTAAGCAAATCTGGGCTGGGAGGAGGCACCCAGTGGTGCACAACAGGCAGCCCCCAGCGCTGCACCTCCTGGCCATCCCATGAACCCGCAGGGCACCTATTCTCTCACCCTGCCCTCTGTCTCAGCTGAGGGTGGGTTTCTTCTCAAACTGGACAAATTCTGCTTGTCTGCTTAATTTAAAATAGTAATAAATCAAGATTCATCATCACTTTCAGTCCTTTCCCAACAGGGCAAATAATTTGGGAATTGTGCAGGAAGACTCCCCCCTATTAAGAACAACCACAAATAATCTCCCTCAGTCTGTCATTTATTGCTAGCACTTAAATATACCTGTGCAGTTAATTTTAATTGAGTGTTATAAACTTGTGCAATTACCGCCTTAAGCATCTGTGTACAGATGCGCATTGATGATGCCATATTGCAACTATGAGAAATCTCAGTTCACTCTTAAACTACCCTCTCTTTCACAAGAATTTGGACAATATGCTATAATAAAAACTGTGTGTTGCTATATTTACTTAAACCAAATAGCTAATCTATTACAATGATAATCAGATTTTTCAGGAGAAAGTACATATCTCCTCCTGGATCACAAGAGAAAAAACTTAATGAGAAAGTTTCTTCCCTATCCTTTCCTCAGTCACTATTTAAACTATGCCCCAAAGTAGGAGCGTTGGTGCCGGTTCTTTTCTAAGAATAGCATCTCACCATTTTACTGCAGATGTTTCCATTCACTGTACAAATGTTCAATGAATTTTTCAATCCCACCAGATTCCTGGCCTCAACCATGTCAAGAGACAAAGAACTCTGCAGGTTTTTGTCAACTGTACAAAACCCAGTTCTTTTTAACCATTTTGAATGTACTACCATTCACCTTCTCTGCTCCTTTTATTATTTACTTCTATGTTCTCTCATCTGAACAATCTCTTTCAAGAAATTATTCTTTTGAGAACTTCTGCAGGCGTCTAATTATTTCTGCTGTCCATCTCCCAGCTGTTTCTATTTATTCTGTACCCGACTTGCATAGCAGTGACCAGTATCATGGGACACCGATATAATATCTTTATATTTTCAATATCATGTTCCATGCTAGTTGGGTTTTTTCCCTACCACTTCACTGGTGTTTTTCTTAGCCACCACTGTAGACTGAACAGTGATACCATTGAACTGTTCAGTTACAGACCTCTTTTTTTCCCTTCAGTGATAACTTAGATATGGGCTGTCCAAATACTCTTTTGAAGAGTCCCTTGGAGTTGTCAGCCAGGAATTTCCACCCTGCCCCTCAGGTTTCCCTTTTACTATGCAGGGTTCCATTAAAACCATTCAGCCACCTCCAGCTTAGCCCAAATCAGCTTTTCCTGCCTTACTTTTCACTTTTCCAACTCAACAGTAAATATATTTAAGCAATTACAAAACCCTAGGCACTGCACTGATTTTTTGCTACGTTAAGAACAGACTCTTTACTTTCCATCTCAGGGGTGTGTATGGGGGGAGCTTTTTACTCACATCAAATCCACAGCAGTGTTTTACCAGTCAGCCCTTGGGTACTTGGCTTCCTTAGTAGACTCCTGCTAGGGACTTTGTCCAAAGACTTTCTGCATGTCTATATACATTATGTCAACCAGTTCTCTTTTATTCACTAGTTTGTTGACCTCTTCTGAAGTGCGTTATTTCCTTTACAGGAACTGCATTGATTCATCTTTATCATATCAAGTAGTTCTTACCAAATTCTATTTTAAATAATCTCTTCATTCAGCCTGCCCAGTGTTTTAATTAAGCCTTGTTGATTTGCAATATGCAGGATGAACATTTCCAAAGAGGCAACCTTTGCAGGCTTCCCATAGAGCAGCTGATTTGAGCAGAATTATCACTTTTTTTCCCCCCAATAGTTCAGTCACGTCTTTCACAAATCACAGGTATGTGCTTTTTAGTCCTTGGAGCTTCTTGCTCTTCTACTGTTACAGAAGCAGACAGGAGCCATAAACCAGGCCTCCACAGTGTTGAAAGCTGCACAAAAGCTAACTAAAAGGTATCATCTATCTCAAATCTCCATCCCTGTCTCAGTGCTTCCTTCTCTGTCACTGCGTTGCATCTTCCCCTACTACCCACTGCCACAAGAGTTAATAGGTAAGGCATTTATTTGTCTGCAGTACTGTTACTTTCCATAAGTGTTCTCCTAACCTTCAAGTGTAGCAAGTATTTCCTTTGCAGTCCCCACTGTTTCTAGCAAATCAATAAATTCTCTGCAAATTGTTTGCGTCTTTATGTGCTCTTCAAATTCCCCATTAAGCCCCCCTAATTTCCATCTTGTATTTTAGCCAGTATTGTTTATATCCTATTACTGCTAACGTCATTGGGGTTGTTTTTCCATTTTCTGGTGATATTTGTACTGTGAAAAGCACAGTCTGACGGGATTATTACCCCTTTTTAAAGTGCTGCTGAAGTCTAAGGGATGAATGGCTGACAGTATTAACACTACATTCAAATTGTCTAGCACAATCCATTGCAGAGAGCTGTTGGAGAAGTGCAAAAGAACAGTAAAATTTGTGGATTTGTATTAATTAGATCAGGCCTCCCTTTATCACATAACATGTAGGAGTTAGATTCTTCCATCTTGGAGCCAGAATAACAGCAGTAACCTTAGGGTTAAAGCTTTCTACAGCCCTACAGAGCACCACGATAAGGCTTCAGCATATCCTTATATCATTTTATGCAAGCCAGACAAGGCGATTTATAAGTTATTCTCCCCAAGCTTCAATTAATTTCACTTAGGACATTTTCACAGTTGTACAATAAATGTTTAAATTAAGACATTTCCTTGCTCCCCACCCTGCCATGGAATGGAACTGAATATTAACTGGTTATTGGGTGCCATTCATGGTTTGTGCAATTACAGATAAGAACATCGATCTGGCAGGAAAACAAATTGGCTCTTAAAAGAGGGTGGTTTGGATCTGACAGGTTAAGATGATTAGGCATCTCTCTAATGGATTCTGTATATTACTCCTGGACGCACACAGGAAGCAGACATCCACCCCGCTCCTGGGTACCAGAAAATTACCTGCCCTCATGCAGGAAACCCAACCTGCAAACTACCTACTAGTTTTCAGGCCAGTTGTTTGCTCCCTAAATGAACCTTCTTGGTTATCTTCTTGCAATAGGAGTTCATAGTACCGGATAGATAAGGCAATATTTTAAGGGAAATTTAAAGCAAGTGACACTATCTAATGACTGGTGTTAGGAATACCCTATGCCACACTGACATTATCATCTAGTTGGATTCTCAAGAAGAGAGAGGGCTTCACAACACTTTTTAAGCATACAGACAGGTCTGACAGGGTCTGGAGGATCTGTCACTACATTAGAATTTACAGAAGGACATTGCTGCGCTTGTGAGAGGAAAATCAGAAGTATTACACTTCCTCTATCTCTTCCTTGAGCTGCAGCAAATCATGTATCCTTTCTTTGTCCTATTTGTCTTCACAGAGCAATAAAACACAGGAGATGCAGGCATCTACTAGGAAAGATGGACATTGTCAAGAAAATCAGTCTCGTCAAAAATGCTTGCTTGCAAAATCAAAGTATTTTCCAGGAAGGGTTTGGGTTTTCTGCGGATGGAACATGACCCAGGAAATCCTGTCTGGTTTCTAAGTATAACACTGGAGAGCTGCTAAAACCCGACTATCAGGCTGGAGAAACCCACCAGTTACGCTGACCTAGCAGAGTGTCTTAGATCTGGGACCTCTGGGTTTTTGCAGCAGTAAACCATGGACCTACCCTTAGGATTAATTCCAACTAAGGGAGGACAGTAGACTCTGGAATTTTTATTCCCTAATAAAATATGAAGTTACCAAAACACCAAAAGCTTCAGGGGATCTGAATTACCAGCATCCTCCCAGATCATAACAAAAATCAAGCCTGTATGTATATATATGCATATACACCCTAGAAATGTGAGATTCTGAAGCCTTCCAAGCAACAGAGTTAACTTCGTTTTAGGAGAAACTCCAATGTACAAGCTCCAGCATGGTCACCAGCAGCTGTACCTTTGGCAGCCATACCACAGCATTGTTCTCGTTACTCAGCTGTATTTGGATTTAACCAGCCTAAACTATACCCACACTGAGTTTGCACTGGCCAAAGATGAGACCACAACAAAGACTGGTCTGGCAATAACTGATCTATAGTTCTGCACAACTCTTGAGTAGGACAATCAATTCTACCCATTCCTTGTCTGCAGAAAGGTCACTAGTCATGTTATTAATGTGTTCCAAATATAGGCTACAGATTGCCTTTTCAATTGCTGGCTGGTCTAGCCTTTAATTTTCCCCACAAAGAGAAGTCTTCTCCCTGGTAAGTATTCTATCATGGAGGTATGATTCTTACTGCAAGGGTTTGAGAAATTAAATGAAAATCACCTTAGACATGACTAATATTATTCACAACACTCAAGAATGGTGCTTACACACAGATATCTTAGTCCCTGTTGCTGGTGGTGGTCCCATTACTGTCAAGGGTCCCACTTCAACCTGGACAGAATTATACACACAGATGGCTTTCTATCAAGGATAAATTTGGCCCAGACTGGCAATTATATCATATGGAGAATTGAGTTTCTTGATCACGGCACTAGGCTTTAATTTGATAACTTAATCTTATACAGGAAGATATCCTGTTCCCAACTAAGTGACATTATCACTGCTATGTTTTCTCTCTGCCTGCCCACCCACCTCTCTTTCCATTGGGTTAACAATACAGTCAGCAAAAAAAAAAAAGGCTGCTGTTTTGATTTTGACAATAGTCATAATGAAGCATGACTTGTCAGAGGGGAGTGTGAATTCCTATGACACCAGATATTCAGCAATCTCACTACAGTGCATCAGGAATCAAATTCCTCATAGGGAGAAGCCTCATGGAGAAAAACAAAGCAAATCAGAAATCAAATGTCATCAGATTGCTACTTTCGATTGCTTCAAATTCAGATCTGGGTTTATTACATGTTCACATGATCTGCAAGGTGGCTTGCTAGATTTCCTTCAAGTATTAACTTCTCCTATAGAGTAAAAACCACACAGGGCTTGAACATTTTTTCCACATTCATGTTTACTGTTTTCTGCTAGGGAAAAGAGTAATATGATGAAAAAGAATGAGGAAACATGATAAAAATAATTCTCCATTTCTCCTCATTTTATGCGCAAATCTTGCTCAGAGTTTTGGAAAACGTAATGAAGTTGCAAAGACTTCATTTGCAAAGGCTCCAATTGTTAACTCCAGATTCCTCCCCTGTGTTGTGGGCCATCTGTAGCTACAATGAAAGACATTTTCCACTCAGTTAATCCGGAGACTAAACCTTCCCAAACTCTCTACATGTTTTGTGTTAAGAATACATTCTGAGATTCTGTTATCAGTGCAGCTTGAGATACTGCAGTGACATAAAATCTTGCAGATAATACAAACTGAGCTGCGTTCAGAAAGCACCTGATAAAACCGGCAGAAATTCAGAAAATCCACTTTTTTAACCAAATAACCTCCTTGTCCCTCCCCAAGTCTATGTCTTCTTGACTTTTTATGAGCAGTTTGGCTTTAGACTTGATCTGAAGACCTTGAAATCATTTGAAAGATTCCTACTGACCTCAACAAGCCTACCATCAATCCCAAAGACTACAAAGGAGCTGTTACATCTTTAAAATACAGAGATGAAGATGTGTGCCAAAAACATTTCCCATTTCATAGGTACATCTGCCTCTTGTCCCTTGATATTTCCATGGTGTCCTGGAAACCGATTGCAGCGTTTGACCATAAATCTCTATCTTGTTCTCAGTGGTAAACTCAGTATCTGATTCTGCTCTAGTAAAACCAGTGGCAGATTTGCCAAAGAGGTAAAGGGGAGGAGGGTCAAACCCTTAAACACCAATTGTTAAGTCTTTTAGTGATGCAGCATGTACCATTCTAAAAAGTCTGCTCATTCTATAGCCAAACATATGAAGTAGTTTTAGTGCAGAATAATCACAAGCATAGACATTGTAAATTCTAGCAGTGAAATGTGATCATGATAAAAACCACAAATGGACCCAAATGGCACTGTGGCAGTTTAAGGCAGATTCATTAAAATACATGCACAATATTACAAGTTTGGTATTGTGCTGAGCTGGGCTTTAACCGTGTAAATCATCACCCCATAGAGCTCCACGAGCTTGACTTTTCATGGCAATACGGATAGAGTTTGAAATATCCACCTGGGTACCCCATGACATCAGTCAGGAACCTCTCGGATGAGCATCACCTTCACTGAGCTTCCTCACAGCACTCACACAACTTCAGCATTGCTGCCAGGAACACAGTTATTCCTTCTTTAGATTAAGTTCAAATTGGGCCCGATAGTTACCTAATTTATTTTTCTTTTTAATTGAGCCGGTCCATTTATATAAGTACATTCAGTACTCATGAAAACAGGTCTATTGATCAAACCTGACCTATTTTCTTGGTCCACCCACCGATAATGTACCACGCAGCAGCAGCAGCAGCAGCAGCAGAACCCTCTACCGCCTGCTCCATCAATATCTCTCATTTGCTCCAGCAATGACAAGATGCATGTTCAGTGTCTGGGACCTGTTCAGTCATTGATCTTATTAATAAAATTGTCAATGGGAATAGATGGGTAAATTATTATCAGTTGCAGAGACAGCTTTTGTAACAGACACACATCCTCGACTACGCTGTCAGGGCTGAAAGCAGCAACTCATTTTTCATAGGCCATAGAGCGGGCAGCTGGTGATAGCTCCCTTAGGTTGCAATTCTGCATATTCAAATGAAGACTGTAGAAATTACATGTAGTAACTGAATTTACCTATAGAGACCCCTGCACTGCTTAACCCCATAGTACTTGAGCATTTCAATAAAGCTAAAAAAAACCCTATGCCCAACATATTAATGAGGAAAAAGATCATTAACTCTTCCTTTAACAGAACTGGGAATGAACACACCAAGAGACTCAATAAGGCCACAGAAAAGCCAGGGTCTGAATTCAGATCTCTTAAACCAAAGACTAGAGTTTCAATGCTTTGCTCCTTATCCCTTTTTTGAAGGGAAATATTGGGAAAAACCACATCTGTTCAGTGGAAAAGCTTCATAGCCCTGTTCCAGGCCCCATGGTCAGCCAAGCTTTCTTTAATATATTTCTTTATTGAAAACCAGCACCCATATTCCCAGGACTTGAAGTCAGCATTCTCTGTGACTTTCCCAAATAATATTGCAGAAATTTGGTATTTATCAGAAGAGATTAATTGAATCCCAACAGTACTGGACATCAAATGAAGGAACAGGGCCCCTATTTATCTCTTAAAGTTCTGAAAATGAAAAACATCTAATCGCTAGTTCCCTTTGATGAATGCCTCATTGTTCGCCTCTACGGAGAGGCATTTCATATGGCACTGGCAATACCGTGTTGCTGGGGAGGGGAGGGTTGCAGGATTGCTTGGAGAATTTAAGTATAACTACATTTACATCCAACCAGAAAGTAGAAGTTTCCATGATACAGTATTTTCTTCCTCCCCTCCCAAGGAAAGAAACCCCCACTTTCTTAAGGCGGAGCAAGCGGAAACTAATACAATTAAATACTTTGCTTTGCCTGCCAAGGACATTTGACTGCTACTGTGCTACATCAGGTATGTAATGAAAGGCAAATGACAACGAATCTTAATGTGGTGGGGAGCTTGGGTAACTGTAGTTTTATGTCAGGGATAGCTTGCTAGAGAAAAGCTGTATTGTATCTAGGATTAGCAGAACTGCAGGATTTCATTAATGACCAACCAGCTTTTTAGCAAAACAAAGATAGTTAGGGAGTAAAAAGGGAACATGACTAGAATGTGTACCACTAATTGGAAATGTATATTATCTTCACTTTGTCAGGGAGGAGGCAGCAGGCTGCTCTACGTTGTCATCTGGAGATTGTCAGTTTGTACCCAAGTTTTCCCAGGTTGGACTATGAGGCAGCAACAGTTGGAAGTGACTGGGTATAAAGTAGACACATTTAACAGGAAACATCCTGGAGTCAGATGGGAAATGGGTTCCCATCCTGCCTGCACTGGAGATTGCAAGCCTCCACCTCCTCTCCCTCCTGAACCAAGCGGAAAGGGGCAACCTCAGCAGGTTGTGCACACGGATTGGATTTCTGCCTTTTAAAAAGCCATTCCTCTTCTCAAACTATAAATTACATATGCAAAATGGAGTGGCCTTTCAGACCAGAAAGTAGACATCCTCTTGGACAGCTATGCTTTTTTCAGACCTATCAGCAACACTTTCTCACAGGCAGCTTCACTTGCAGTAAGTCATAGTTTTCATTTGCAAAACAAACGTCACTGGAAAACTACAACTCTTATTCTACATGTATAGTACCTGGCAACACCCATTAAAACCAGCAGGAATTTCTGCACTGCTCATTCTGTACTGGGCTCAATATTGGCCTATGTTTCTCAGTCTTTAATTCAGTCGGGCTGCCACTGAACTCAGAGCTATATTTTAGCTTGTGGAAAATACAAGATGTTTATGGTTGTATCCAGCAACTGTTTACTCAGAGCAGTGAGAAAAATAAATGTGGACGAATAACAAACCTCCCCTCCCCTTATTTTGTACAACCTGGAATTATTCAGGGCCAGATCCTCCCTGCGCACTGAGCTCCCTTTGCAGGGCTTGCGGGTGTGAAATTTACACCCACTCAAATGCTTTTCTACATGGTCAAAGTGGTGTAAAATAGCTCAAGTCAAATGACAATTAAGCTTATTACTTGAGACAGCTTTTTTTTTTTTTTCCCCTTAAACTCCTTGCCCTTGACCACTAGGCATAAGGGAGGGGGGGGAAGGGAGGAAGAGAGACTCCTTAAGACAATTTTGAAACAGTCCAGTACTTTCCTGATCACTTTGCAAAGTTGAAATATGATTACAACCTTTTTGCATAGAGAAAGAACCCATTTAAATGAAAAATTAGCTGCCTTAACAGGTCAAGCACATAGTTACATTAATGTTGTGTAGAACAATAAATCAACTTCGATCTCCAATTGAAAAAATGCTAATTTAGTGCAGTGATTCACTGATTGTACTTCCCGTGCGCCCCAGCGATAGAAATCTTTTCTTTTTATTTAATGCGAGACAGTGATTTGACGGCCCTCCTAATGGTGCTTGCAGACTATCAGCATTTCAGTGGAATTCTGATCATGGTTTTAATATTCCATGCAGCTTTGCCCCCTCTGATTTCATGCTGAAACATTAACAAGAGCTGACACTGGAGATTAGAAGCAGACAGCTGGAATGCCAGGTCTTTGTTGCAGCATGGACATGAGCCAACATCGTTCAACCGCAGCCAAGAGGGACCTGGGAAAGTCTTCTTAAGAAGGGGAGGTAGAAAGGGGGAGACAAGGTAGTTTACTGAAGGGCATATACAAGTAGATAATTGCAGAGTCCTTTCATCTCTTAAAGCCAAATTCTAATCAATCCTGGTTTATTAAGGGGAAAGAGGGTCATTAAAGGTAAATTTTGCACTAAGAAAAAAAAATAAATCACCATTTAAACTCGATAAGCATAAAAGTTTGCATAGAAAGCAACTGCATGTCCATAGCCACCTCCAATTTCTCTAACACTCGTGATTATTTGCAGTGCTGCTATTTGAAAATGCAGTGCTGGTCTCCTTAAAAAAAAAAAAAAAAAAAAAAAAATTAAACCAAAAAAAAGATTTAATCCACTTAGTTCCAGGTGAATAAATTGAGAAATAAAACTGGATTTATGTGCTGGTGCAGTGTGTGAACTGTAAATTCCCAGGCAAAAAGGAGGAGGTAGTATAACATAACATTCTTGTGTCTGATAAATTGTTTCCCCGAGAAGAGAAACCTAATAAAGACACATAATTTCATTGAAACCATAAAGCAACTCTTATTCTTCATACATTCTTCAGAAAGAAACTTGGGGAGAAGACAAGGGATGCCCTATGGCAACACTGTGTGTTTCTGTGGGCTATTTTATGTTGTTCCAGGGGTGTGTGAGTGTTCTTTTATATATGAGTTGTAGAGAATGATCACTCCGGATATTCAGGCAAGCCCTGGCTGTGATAAATTCAAATTAATAGACCAAGAAAGAAATACCAAATGAAGGCAGGACTGGCAAAGGCTTATCACTGAAAATTATATACCTGGAAAAGTGCAGTAGCCCAGGGAGCCGGGCTCCCTCAGGCTGGGCATGAGCAAGTGCCTTATGCTGTCTTGACCAAACATGTAACCTTGGGCAAGTCACTTAATTTCTGCATCTCCCCTTCAAGCTTTCATCTCTCAAGTGCATGAACATTCTTATTTTCTACAGTAAGCCTAGACGGGCTGGCTTCTCTCAGCTCGAGCACACAGTAACACTGATTATTTCCCAAAACAACATTCTCTCACTGCAGTTATCAGTTATTATGATACAAAGTCAGGTCAACTACCATGCTCAGCACTACACAAACACTTGCAGCCTAAAAGACAGGGACAGATGCAGGAGTGCAAGATGAAGAGCTTGGTCTCAGTCCTGCAGCTGCTCCTACGAGAGGAGCAAATATGTCCAGGCACGGACCCTCCCAACTCCAGTGACTTTGAGCTTGGGGAGGTAGTTCACCAACATGGGAGTCTTCACAGAGGGGAGACTGGAGGGATTAATGTGATGACTGACCTTTTATTTACTTATTTAATAATTCCCATCTGCCCCTCTCACCAACCATTCCTTGCTCCCTTCCTTTTCAATCTTAAAAGGACACAGAATAATAAACAAAGAGCAAATATTTGTACTAATAACCAAAAGGTGATCTACAGGCTCAAAATATTAGTAAAGAATGTGTGAATGGAAAGCACTCTGCTTAGTATGTCTCCCTTATATATTTTCCTATCAAAGGTATAAAACCACATTCTGAAAAAGACTTACAATTACCTCCTGCCTCCTTTGATTTCTCTACAAGCCTGGAACAACACTCTGAGCTCTGCAGAGGCAGCCTCAATGTACAAACCCCATTGTTAATTATTAATCCTCATAGCAGCCCCTATCAGGTCAGTAATACAAGCATAACTGGGCCTGCTGAACACATGGGTAAACTAAGGCACAGGGAGAAATGTAGGCAGCCTTACCAGCAAGGACACATCTCATGCTCCAGTTATCATCCATCTAGTGAAGATGAGGTATTAGAGAAGCTCCAACACTAAACCAGGAAAACCAGTCTCCACATCAGGAACTGCAAGACACCTCCACACAGCAAAGCTTAAATGAAGCTAAGGAGCTCAAATCTGAGCTTAAATAGAGTGAATGGCTTCACCTGGAAGCCACAGGTGAGGAAAGGCAAGGCCACTAACACCAGCTGGAGCTCCCAACTCCCTGCCTAATTGCAAGAAGCAGTTTAGTGACTTACTAACGAGTTTTTCTTCCCCAGCTGAGAACCCTCATGTTAAAAAATAGACCAAAAAACCCCCCAAAGCCCCCAACCAAACAACAACCCAAACCAAAATGTGTATAAATGTGTTTACATGATTTCCATTTTGAATTTGCCTGGCTTGGTAACAGGTTTTTATCTCTAGTAGATTAAATGGCCTTTCGATGTCTAGCATTTTCTTTTCATGAATGTACCACTAGAGTGCCAGCATGGAGTAATCAGGTCATCTCTCTCTATTCTTTTTCCTAAATAGACAGCTCTTTCAGTCTATCACTGAGAGACACTTCCATTACCCCTTAAACTACTTCTGAGGCTCTTTATAAAAACAATGTTTGTATCAGAATTCTATACAAGGCCAATTCCTCTAATGGCTCTGTGTAAGGGTGGAAATACCCTTCTTCTTGCTACACTCTGCCTTCGCATCTGTCTCCTTAAAGGACAGCATGAGACGTTTAGCCAGAATCTCATGTGACATCCTGCAGTGAAGCAGTGCCCAGTCTGACCCCATAGCCTTCTCATGCTCCCTTCCAGCATTCTGTACCCCTTTGGAAGGCCTGCTTTGCTCTCCTACCCAAAGTTAGTGTTGCACAGGCTTCTGTGGGCTGTGGATTAGGGCCATGATCCCTGACCAGGGACAGGGATAAACTAGAAATCTGTCAGCACTGATATATTAGTGATATTCCTCTGCCAGCAAATGCCTATTTAATACCAGTACAAATAGTTCCTACAGCTCTAGACCTTGCTGTCATACCTGAACTTTGCATTCCAGCTCTGGCAAAGAAGCTCCATTTCTTGCCTTCCTGTAGGACCCTTTTATGTCTTTCTGTTTGATCTCACTTCCCTCTGCCACTGTCCTTTCCACAGCCACACAATGCTCCCTGTGATGTCCAGACGCCTGTTTTGGGATCTTCTGGGGAAGTGTTTTGCTATGTAAATGCAAAACGTTGTCACTGTTGTAGTGCCTCCTGTTGTATCTGCCTTCCTTCTGTTAATTGATTTGTTGTTGTCTAGACTTGAGGTCATTACAAGGAGTGCTAAGGCTCAGCATCATTTACTTCATAGCTAAGCCAATCTGTGAACCAAGAGGTAGGGCTCTAGATTAGATAAGGAACATGTTCTTTCAGATGTAAATGGCCTGGGAAGAGAAAATAAAAGCTGAACTAGGCAATGAACGGAAATGGAATGGCCATCATTGAATCCACGAATACCATTGACCTTTCTCAGATTTATATCATTATCTAAAGTTCACCAGAGACCTTCCATGCTTGTTATCATTATCCCTCATTAGAAGTCACTCTAGAAACATTAACAAGCTTCTGAAATGCTTGGCTAATTGCTTTAATAAGACAATATCAATACTAAGCGATAGTTCCCATGATTAGATATAAGGCAGGGGCCCTTCAGGCTGTGTCTTCTTGGGTTTTACATGCTGTGTTGGGGGGCCTAAGGGAATTAAAAGAAAGACTTTACTTTCAGAGTAAAGCACTCACACCGGACATAAAACGCTCTGATGTTGCAGATTGCAGCTGTATTTTAAATAACTGGGGCTACACCATTCTAATCAGTAGAGGATATGAACATTGTCTGGAAGATGACTGCATGGTCCTTCATCTAGAAATGGTTTGGTGCATGTAAGCAATCCAAATTTAGAATGGGAAGGTTGGTGAGCTTCCAAAGCAAGCCATTTCTCATACAATTTTATGAAATAGGTAGAACAAATACATATATTTATCTGGGCTTGAATCTCAGCTAGCACAAACCAGCGCAGCTCAGTTTTACTCCAGCAGCAAGGCCCTGATTCATACCAGGTAAGCATCTGGCCCATAAGGAGTCTGAGCATTAACCATTTTTTTTAAAGATGGAGTACATTACTGGAGAGCAAAGGTGGACCACATCTGCAAACACACATGTCAACACAGGCGTATCGAACTGCTGTCACCCCCGAAATCACTTAGCAGCCGTGCTCAGAGCCCATGAGTAAACGAAAACACAGAACCTGAAATGCATTGTTCCCCATAACCAGTGCTGGACATAAGCAGATGAGCCAGCCGAAGTTTCCTCCTATATTTTGCTGCTATTACGTTGGTTGCATCTGGGAACATGTTGTGCTTCCCATGTGTTTGTTAGTCCTCCTTTCACCTGCACTGAGTATAGACATAACCATTTTATAACAGATACTTCTTTCCGTATGCTGCACCTCCATTCTCCCCATCGTGTGTCCCTAATTTCCATCAGTGCTCACAGTATTCTTCCAGGGGAGGGCACAGGACTTCTGTGCTACCTGTTGCTTATTCTGTCTTCTAAAATGGAAGAAACAAGTACCAGGAACCAGTGCACCAACTTCATTTGTCTGCAAACTCCTCATCAGCTCTCGTTTGCTGATTTGCATTCAATACACAAACTTGGAATTGTTTTAAATGGGGGAAAAGGGAAAAAAATACACATACGACTAACATCAATACATATTTAATGGGGTTTGATAGCTCTAAATTTACTCAGATCCATCTCAGCAGAGAAAGGCTGACTGGTCAAACTTAAAGGAACTTAGTAAGATTGTGTGAGGATGCACAAATACAGTTTATGTGGTCTAGGAAAGGCTTGGGCCTCGGACTGCTCCCAGCTCTGCTGTGAACTTCTGGAACTGTGAACACAAGCAAGGAGCCCGGGTCCAAAATAGTGGAAGGTCTTTCTTCTGTGGAACCATGACTAAGCATAAAAGGCCTCATGTCTGCATAGCCTCATTTCTGCAAGCCTCAGTCCACTTGTCAATCTGACTCCGAGTCCCCAGTTTTGGAAAGGATATCTCTATAAGCATATGGGGATCTTAGAAAAGCCAGTAATTATTTAGAAATATAAAAACCAAGAAAGAAAATAAAAAGAAAGCTGAAGAGAGGAGTCAATTAGACCTTTTTCTTTTAGTCATGTTCATAGGCACAAATAAATCTTCAACTTCTGATGATGATCTTCTGGGGTTGAATATTAGTGTCTCTTTTTTTAAAGTCTCAGAAATAGAGGCAAAGAACAGCAGAAATGAAGTGACTAGTCCAGTGCCTCATCATGAGTCAGAACGTTAATGAATGTCTGAAATATTAACATCAGTCCCCTTCATCAACCACAGGACACCACAGCTCACTAATCAAACCAGGCAGGGGAAATACCCTTTTTTCTCTTGATATTCTCTACTTCTCATAACCCTACAAAATTCTTGTCAGTTTTGTTTTCTCTCTAAAACAGGCCAGGGCTAGGATTACCTTACATACAACTGACTGCATCATTAGATCATTGATTTACATGGAATTATTGAATTAAGCAATGCTACAATGCCACAGTGAGAACCAGCATTTTGGAAAGAATGAAAAGCGATCTGTGGAGTTGATGCAGCTGCAGACTCAGGCAATGGGTCTACACAGAGACAAGAGCCACGGGCATTTTAGGGCATAAGTAGGGGTATGGACACACTTAGGAACAGGGGCCTCTTGCAGCAACTGCCCGACAAGCTCTTTTTGTAATAGCATTTGATTTGGCATTGCACTCACTTCTTGCTAAGCATCCTACTTTCCCTGGTGAAAATCAGAGAAGTGAACCAGTGCACGTGAGAGAAAGGGGTGAAGACACAATCAGCTCATGTTGCTCTCACTTCTATATGCATCGTGTTATTAACTTTAATGGCACGACCTTGTCTTTTGTGAGAGAAAGGAGAGCAGGATCAGGCCGTTAGAGAGAAGAATAGATAAAGCAATGCCTCCTATTTAACGGCAGCAATGAGTCAGCTTCATCATGGGGACAAAACACCTTATTTCAGGAAAAGAAAAGTTCTTAAAGCTAGATATTTACATTTAGCGTTTTATATCCTCCTTCAGGGGCTGGTGCTAAGATGAGATACTCCTCTGAGAAGTATCAAAGGTGAGATACCTCGAGGACAGGCATTGGTACTTCGAGAAATTATTACAAAACAGAGTGCTTGGTAGCTCTCACTGCTGATCCTTCCCTCAGGCGTCGACAAACGTGTGTGCAGTCCTGCAGGGCCAAGCTGCCTCTGAGTCTCAGGCTGGCAGGAAGACACTTCTCCACTCTCAGTGGGACAAAACCTTCAGCTTTTTCAGCAACAGTGACAACTTCTGCAACTGGTTCTGTGTTTTCCGAGACTCAAGTCTGCAGCGCATATAAAATGGAAACAATAGGGCCCTCCCAAAATAGACTGGATTTCATAACAAACTAAATACTGAGCTATTGTCAAAGAGTGCTATTGTATAGGGCCATGGCTGAACATTTGGCTCCAATACTCAGTAGTGAGGGCCGTGCCTATTGCATTATAAAAAATGCTATGGCATCAGTTTTCACTTTGTGATCGTGTTTACTCGGCAGATAATAGCAGATAATTCCTCCAGCCATTCTGACAGCTTCAGCTGACCAGCATATCCAAATTCAGGTTTCTGTACTAATAAAGAGAGGGTTTTTCTTTCCTCTGTTTGTTTGTATTTGTCAAACCTCTGTTAATAATTTTAGGGGAAAAAGAAGCCATAAATAAGATCATAGACTGAGGGGCATTTTTAATATTGGTGAACTTCACAACAATGGAAAAGAAGTTGGCTTTTAAAAACTAAATCTAGAAGATAAAGTCTTCTTTTTTGGTTTTGGCAGGAGATCCTCTATTAATAGCTTCATTTCAACTTCTACAACTTATATTAGCATTCTTGAGATCGAGCCAAATAGCAATTCCCTTCTAGACAACATATCTGCTTTGTATTCAGCCTGGCAGTAAGTATTTTAAAGGTACACTTGGAGGAAGTGCATCAATTTTAAGGGAAGCCTGCTGGAATGAGATGAGCTCTGAGGATAAGGTGTTGCTGAATGTGATTATACACAAAACCTGGAACTGCATCCAAAGCCAGTAGAAGTCCATCAAAAGACTCCGCAACTGCTCATTTTAGTGACTATGGGATTAACCCCTATGTTTGCAAATTACCAGAAGCAAAAGAACACAACTGCACAACCTCCTCAATAATCCTGAATCTTGCTTGCACTTATCCTAGCCCACGCTCCATGAAGTGGATTATTGTGTTGCTGATCTTGTTTGTGCAGCTACGTTCTGGAAGTGAAATAGTTACCAAACTACTTAAACTGTTGTGTGTGGGGAGGATCAAACCAGCATTTTTGTTCATCAATTCAGATTAAAAATTTAATTTCATGCTACAATGAACCCATACAGAGTTATATCTATTAAGGTCACCTATTTCTTGTACTTTAGCTTTCTATAGGTATTGATGACTGCAAAACTCTTTAGAAGATAAAAATCACAGCTTCAGACTTCTCAGCTCTTAGAGTTTTAACATTAGACACAGTTTTTCTGACTCTCAAATACCTTGGACTTTATGTTTGCAAGTGAGGGGGGGAAAAAATGAAACTCTCTCTCTCAGTTGCTGCCTGGAATTTCTAAATAACAGAGATCTGGCTTTAATTGAGGCTTTCATTGTTTGAAAAGGAGCTACAAGTATTTCTAAACTAAAATATTTGCATAGTTTCTTGCTCACTCTGCTAAATCCTGAGAGGTGCTGGACGTTTCCCTGAACTGTCCCTTCTAGAGAACACAATTACTATCCTGTTACTGTAAGAGAAAAGATTTGAAGAAAGGTCTTCTGAATACATATTTAACATCTAAATGTTTTCCTTGCTGTCTTTGGGCCAAGTCCTTATTCGATTGTTACTCAAACAAAACTCCCATTCATGTCAAAGCAAGCCAGCCTTTCATTAGCTCAGGAATTTAGCAAATTTGTGGTTAGTGCATCCAGAAATTGGTAGCATTTAATTGATCAAATAAAATCATTTTTAAAAGGGATTTTCACCACCGAAACAAAGAGCTGTGGCCATTTGGAAACACTTCAGAATAAACTCACTGGTTTAAGCCAATCTTTTGGGGAGGTTTTTGTGTTCTTTGGGTTTTTTTAATCTCTGGCTCTTCAGTGCTTATTCCTGGGTACTGTCAAACACATTGCTTTGGAGAAGTGGTCACAGAGATCTGTGACTCGGGAAGTGATTTTTGATATAGCTGTCCCAAACTCACAGAGGGCATTGAAGAACAGATCTTTGCAATGTCCTGATAGTGAAATGGAAACAAGCACAGGACAGTCTGTTTTTGGAGACAGATATTACTATCATCTTTGCTCTGTGCCATAAGGAGCACAAAGTATCGTGCATCACCTGCCTGCAAATTTGTCTCTGACACCCAATTTCATTTGGATTTAGTTTTGGGTATCCCAGAACAGAAGCACAGTCTGCTTGGGCACAATATTCTTGACAAATCAATGCTGTCTTATTCTCCAACTTGTTTCCTCTAGGTGTGAATAAGTACCTGGTTCAATTATTTTTTCCAATAATTTTCCAGGGGCTGGCACTGAAATGACTAGTCTGTGATTCTCCACTTCCTGGAGTTCACACCTCCCCTTCACAACTTTTTTTGGAGCTAAGCATCACACGTGTCCTTTCATAGTTGTTTCTTCCCTCATCCTCCACATGCTCTTGGAGATAGGTGTTAACAGCACAGAGATTGCACCAAGCAGTCTGTAACCATTAGAGGATGAAGTTCATCATGCCAATTGCATTTCAGATGTCTAACTTCCCAACACCATCCAAAAACAAACAAAAAGAGGCACTGTGTTCAGGTTTTTCACCTTCACTGTACAGGGGAGAACAACTTTTCCCTTGGTCTTTCTCTTGTTTCTAATGAGTTTACAGCCAAATGCTGAGCTGTGTTTAACTGCAAACAGCTCACTGAAATTAAGGAGGAATAAAAGGATTACATGACTAGACAGTCAGAAGTACCTTAGTTGCTTAGCAGCAACTGGAGTAGAGAAAGCAAGTCATTAACTGGACAGGACTGGTCCAGCCACTTACCTTCAGCTACCAGGGTCTGAAACACTGAGACTTTTATCTATGGGATTGTCAGCATCCCACAATGAAGTTAGTCAGGTACCAGCAGTGGAAATGGGAGGGGAGAATAACCTGATCCAAAGCCCACTTTAAATAATAACCCAGGTTTGCAAACTGCCAGTACCAACCAATATCATGGGGAGAAAAAAAAAGCTCTCTTTGTTTCATCCTTTTATTTGAAAAATGAATAAATAAATACTTGACTATTTAGAAAATGTTTAATCTCTACTGCAAGGCATACAAAAAGTAGTGTTTTACATGGACTTAGATGAAATTTAAAACATACCCTCTTTTTGAAATGCTGTGCTGAAATTGTATGTCTATGTAATGCATGTACATATGTGTCTTGTACTGTTTAGTTATGGCAGGAGAGAAAATATGAAGCAGACCTCAGCAAGGTTGTGGAGCTGCTGAACCTGCATTTTCTCTTGTAAATCAGAAATGACTCCACTGAAATTATGTTCTCAGACCCAGGAGCGTTAATCTCCATCTCTAATTGCTGTCATTCCACCCTGTCTGTGATTCAGTGCTCCAAAGCAGGGTAAATCTTTTGACTCTGAGTACCTATGCACTCCCCTCCCTGTACATATGCCAGGACCCTGTCCTGTGACCAGATACACCAGCAAACTTGATTCTGCAGTTGATTCAGTGCAGAAACATGTGCTTGTTTCATATCTAATCTGTGACAGCATATGTGTCTTTTATCCACTGGCCTCAGGAACTGGAGTGTGTTTGTGCCATGAACAGCACTATTAGGTATTTTGTTCAAGAATGTCTCTGAAAGAGCTCTCTTGTCTACAAATTGGGGAGATATTTTCACTGCTGAACTAGAGCAATCTCCATACTCCTCTTCCTGACCAAAGGGGAATCTACAAAGATAGCATTTTCAAGCAGCTGGAATGACTCACGGCAAGGGGATGGAGCCATGTTGTCTCGGCATGGGCAGCTATTAATGGTCCTCCCCTGGATTCAGTAACATGATTATCCATGCTACTATATATCAAGTTCATCATGTGAATGGGTAACCCAAAGATGAGTTCATGCAGGGATGCCAAAGGGAACAATCAAAGCCCCTTTGGGGGCAAAAGGTACAAACTGTCTGGGATTTGCAACAAGGATGAATTCATCTGCCTGGGGGAGAAATGTTAATTTTCTTTTTAATTGTACTGTAGCCACGTAAACCAAGAAGAATCATAGAATCATACATTAGTTAGGGTTGGAAAGGACCTTAAGATCGTCTAGTTCCAACCCCTCTGCCATGGGCAGGGGCACCAAGTAGGACAACAACGTGTGCAGGAAGGACATTAGACAGGAGCAGGAGGGTTTCATTTTTAAGGAAGTTTGGAAAAAGGAAAGGAACATCGTCCTCTTATATACTCTGCTTTATTATGTGAAAGAAGCTCATCATAACCTTACCATTCTCTTACCTGGCTGTTACACAAGCAGTTTGGTTCATTGTAATTGCTTCCCGAGACTCAATTGTTTTCAAACAATGAAAGCAGTCACAGAAAGTACACTGCATTTTCATTTTGGTGGCTTTAAGTACTATATTTTGACTTCAATTATAGTTAAATGGCAGTAGAGGCAAAATTCAAGCTGTTTATTTAATTATCTGCCATATTTATCTTATTAATAACTAGCGTGCCATGCCTGTTCTGCTTAAATTCGGCTTATTGCTTTGGAAGAGCGGAAAAAGTAATGACAGTCATGGTGTAGCATTCAAAGGAAGATGTCAAGGCAAATCCTGTGTCAGGCAGCCAGGCTGTTCTTTAGGCGCGAGCTCCAGCTCATAGCAAAAGTACAGATTTTGGGGCACTCCCATTCAGAGCACTGATGTGAAGCCGAGTTTTGTGGCTGTTCTTTCCCTGCTGAGTGAGCCAAGGTGGAGCTCCACAGGCACAACACATGAGGAAGAAGCGATGGAGGACTCTCAGGAGACAGATCTGCCCTTACTGCTGCTGCAGATTCCCTGTCCAACATGGATTAGCATTAGAGCTCCACTTTTCAGTTTTCTTACCTCTAAAATGAGTCAGGGGGGAGCAGGATATTCCCTGTCTCCCAAATCGTGTCCTTTAACTACACCCATCCCTCGCCCCCTCACTCATAAAGCAGTTCTGTGCTGATACTTCCCACCATCCGGTGGATGTTGCAGGATAAAATGTGGTAATACAAGACACTGGCAGTCAAAGACAGCAGAGAGCTCTGGAAACTTGCTTTGCAATTGGTTCTGAGCACTGGTTGCTGGAAGGATGGAGCAGTGCCCCTAAAATTTAAAGAGTACATCGAAGAGTAAGAACCAATAAGTTTACAGCTACCAATCCCAGTGTTGTTAAATATAGGGGCTGTATAACATGATCAGCAATGACTAAGATAGAAGTTAGGTTTTGCAGAGAAATAAGTCAGCCTCTACTATGCCTTTGCCTACTGTTCATTGCCTCAGCCCAATCTGTCTAGGACTACAATGGATTTACAGCAGGGATTAATTTAGGTCCCATCTCACAAAGTTCTCACTCCCTAAAGCTGCTTTGCTTTCCTTTGAGTTTTGAACTCATAAGCCGTTCTCCCTTAGTGTTTGAAATATAGGTAGGAAGAGCCAGTAGAACTAAGAGAAACTATAGATTTAACCTGGATCTAATCACAGCAATTTGACATCCTGTCTTAGCAATAAATCTCTCCTGTATTGTCTCCTGAAGTCAGAGGAGACACAGGAAGAAATTGCAGCAGAAAAGAAATGAAACAAAGCAGGACCAGCCTCCCTTTCCTCAGTGCTCTCACACACAAACATCACCCTGGCTAACTGAGATTGTAAAATACACATATATCTACCTACATCTTCTGTCATCAAGCAATGAAAGAAAAGATGGTACCAAACTGCAATTCATCCCACTACTCTTAAGCACCCCTATTAGGACAGGATAAATCATTCTCTGGAATTGCTCATATCTCTGCACTGAGACAGACAGCTCACCACTGAATAGGTGGTTAACTGAAACAAGGTCCAGAGCTATTAGACAGACCAACCTCTCTGAGATTTACCCCACTCTGGCTGACACTGTCAGGTTGTTCAGGCAACACTGCCTGAAGCTTCACCCTCTTCAGGTAGACTATACAGCTTTACCTCTGCTAAATGCTTAGCGGGTATTTAGTTACACAGAAAGAAAGAAGTGAACAGGCATCAATCTTCATGAAAAAGGTAGCAGAAGGTGACATCTTCCCTCCTACTGCAGGAGGCTGTGGTGGTGTATCTGCCTGTAGGGAAAGAGACAAGAACATGAATATTTCAACCCTTGCTACCCACATGGAAAAATGACTCTGAGGGAAAAGGAAGATTAAGTTGCATTCTAACAGCAAATCAGTATGGAAAGCCATACATAGTGCTGTAGCAATAGTAAAAGGAATAAAACCAGTTACCTGTGGCTGGCTAGTGAACTTCTGATCAGCCAGCCTTTGTAACTACTAGCCAGATGTAAGACTGCAGTATGGTTCCAGCCTGAAGTCATCTAGAAATGACTGGTCCCATCCATCGAGATGCAACTACTGGGCACACAGGAATTCCTATGAGCAACAGCCATGTTTCACTACGGCACAGGATGGGTTAAAGCACAAGCACTGGACAATGACCGTGGAAATACCAAGTATTGGGTTGTTTTGTCACGAACTGTCCAGGCCTGAAGCGAAACATCTTAAGATGCCAGTCAAGAGAGAGCTGGGTTTTTTTCAGTGCTCAAGTGGGTAGCAAATGCCTCCAACCTGCTTCAAAAACATCACTGTTGAGGGCAGCTGATTAGGGACAGGACATCACAGCCTCGGGGCACAATTAACACAGACCCTTCCACCTGCTCTCCTGAGAATACATAGGGATAATTAGTAAACCAGTACCTGAGCATCACAAGGTGCAGCCAAAAAAGAATCAAACCAGATAACTGAGGATCTGGCCTCAGACACCCTGCAGGCTGAGAAAAAAGGGTTGGATTCGAACCAGAGATGGCATTTGGCACCTAAACTAGGACATAAAGAGGTTCTGCTTTAATGTGTGCTATTCCAGAGGGTAAAGACCTCCTCCAATCAGCAGGAGGTCCAGATTCAGTCCTGTCCTTTGCATCAGTGTTTCCCAAGAAATGTTTCATCAGGGAGAGAAATGGTGTAGAGGGTCCTGAAATCCAGAGGAAAACTGAAGGGCACAGGGGCTTATCTGGGTCCAGGTATATATAAGGTCCTATTTTTCCCCTTCCTTCATGCAGGAACTGGGAAGATACTTGCATTTCTTGCTACTGCTTGGGCAGGATGGAACACAGACATCTGACCTTGCACAGCTCTTAAAAAGGAGCTGTGCACAGAACATCTGAAGGACTAACTCATAAAGCAAACTGGAGCAATCAGTACAGGAAAATGATGAAGACCTGAGCAAGGCAAATGGTGTTGACAGGACTAGGAGGGAGGGATTATTTCTTAGGTCTTAAAAAGAAGCGCTAATGCCAGAACCCAAGGCAGCTTCCAGTAGCAGAAATGGGACAGAGACAGCCAATATCATGGCAAACAAGCCATGAATAAATCAGCACCAGCAACAGAACCTTGCTCTCGGGTTTTATACCCTGCTCAGCCAGGTATGTGAAGCGAACAATCTGCAGGGGTTTTAGTTCAATAAACTTTGCTGTGACTAAAAATCATCCCTGTGACTCTTACCCTTGCCAGGGATGACAATAGGAATATATCCTTCTTTGCTGTACAAGGTTCAGTTTCTCTCAGACAACAAAATAAAGAAGGTCAGGTTTTTTGTTAGCCTACTCTCAACCTGCCTTAAAGTGGCTAATGAAAGACCCCCAGAGCTTCACCTTGGCCTTGGCTTCTGCTGCATATTCTTTAATTGTAGGTAATTATTTTCTACCCTTTGGGTTACACTGAATCTTGGGAAGGAAATGTCTAAGAAAGGAGAGGATTGATTTCTAGATTGATTAAGGAAGATAACCAAACTGATTTATAATAACATGGAGCTTTCTCCTACATATTATTTTGATTTTAGTCTTCAGTTATGTCTCTCTGACGCTGTTAAGATGTGAATTAGAGCTAGTACAGCCAAGTCTTGTGATAAATTCAGGTGTCTTGACTTTGGTACAGTGATATTATACGTTAGTGTCTCCTTGAAGCTGAGTAATTTGTACTATCCTGAAGAAGGCATAATAATAAGTAATATTAGATATTTGGCCATGAAATTTTCACAAGAAAAACAGTAATTTGTCATTGTTTCAAACAGTCTTATAGTTCAGAGAATAGAACAAACCACCACTTTTTAAAATCTCTCCCATTTTCTCTTCTCTCTTGTTGATACTATATCACCAGTGGAAAAAGGAATTGAGAATACTCTATATGCAACTTTTAATAAGCTCCCTCTTGAAATAATAATTTTAATGCCTTTGGGCTTTTTTAAGGAAAAGAGGAAAATACTGAGCAGAAATAAGGTGTTTGAAATGGTTTTTGAAAGAAAAAATTACTAAAATATTTCTAGTATTTTCCCCTGAACCTTGTCACTTGTGTCCTGCAGACAGCCAGGCAGGAAATGCATTTTGTCTGCAGTATATGAAAACTGAAAAAACTATACGCATTTAGAAATAACAAATAACAAGTCTGTGGGCTTCTTTGGGCAGAGAGGGAATAGGAGAAAGAATACAACTTTCTTTGAAGGTTAGAAAACACATTATCTAGTCCTCAAGTTCTGCTTGTGCGTTACCTATCTGTGCATCCATCTCTTATGTATACCAGATTATCCTGACCTTTTCGGCATTCTGTATGCTGATTATCTAGCAGCTCCATTTCTCTGATGATTACAGCTTCCTCAAATTGTGGGAAAGGGCTGGGGTAGCCAGTCAGTCAAACTGCAGAATAATGAAAAGGTCAGACCAGTATAGCATACAGCCATACTTCGGAGGCTACATCAGGCGTTACATTTTGGTACCTCATCTTCCTAAGAGAGGCTGTAATGAGGTCAGAAATCAGCACGATGGTTGCCAGACCAAAGGAAGGAAACCAGAAACCCAAGATATGCTACAGTCCTGAAATCTTACGGAGCTTTGATCCCAAGAGCAGAGAATGTCGTTCATATCCCCACTTTGTGCTGAAGATGTGATTCCTAGGTAATAAAATGAGAGACAGAACCAAGGAAATTCTGCTAGGTGTGTTAGGAAATATAAATTGGATGTGGCTGTTCATTTTAATTATGAGCTGTAGTGTAGGATTTGCAGGACCCCACAACAAGGAAGCAGCATCACAAAACAGTTCATAACTTAAATATGTGCATCTTCCAAGGCATCCCAGGAAATACATACCAATGTGGCCACTGGGAACCAGCCATCCACCGTTCAGCACCTTCAAATCTGATGCATCAGCTGAAAAGAACTTGACAAAAGCAAGCCCCTGGGTGACACACAGGTATCAGTTGAGCATGTGTCTATAATTTGGCTATATTCCACATTACACCCATGCCTTTCTCATCCTCTGTGCCTGAGCTGTAATGCTGCCTTGTCCCCCACCATGGCTGCCTCTACTCCATCCTCTCGCCTTCCTCTTGCAAAGCATCACACTTCTGTCTCCTGCTTTCCTCTTCCTTATCTATCTAGCAATGGCATAGGCAAGTCTGGGAAACCATCCTGTTCTTTGTTTCTTCCCTTCAGCACTTCTGTCCCAGAGCAGAGGTGCTGTTTGAGGGAACACTTCTGATCTACTTCTGTGCAAATTCAGCCAGGATGACAGAAAAATATTGCTTTGAAAAGAATCATCACCCATTGGGAGCTAATAAACAGCCTGGGAAGCTGGTGTGTTAACTACTGAACCTGGCTCCACAACTGCACATCCATCTGCAGGCACCACATCCTCAGAGAAAGAACTGTTACTTTGTCTGCTACGAGGGCTCTGAACTTGCTTTAATCCTAGATGCTGATCCTAAACATCATGTAATAAACCACACTAACAAAATGCACCAGGCCTTTCCCATGTCAAAGAAAAATAAATTAAAAGAAAAGAAAAAGAAGTGAAAAGTATAAAGGGGATTTCATGGGATTTGAGTGCCAAACTCCAACAGGCTCTTCTGAAAATCCCAGCTTAAAGCGATAGACTTGTATTCTTGCATTTCTTTCTCCTGATGTCAGTAATAATGACTGCTGAATTAGCTTAAAGATCTCACATACTGTACTGTTCCAAGTTTTGTTTGTTCATTTATTTTCTGCATTTTAGGCTTGAAAAGTTAATATAAGGAAAATTCCCGTGCAAAAGAAAGAAGAAAAGATAAAATCCGAAAGAGAAGACTGAATTTTCATCTTATTTCAATGCACAGCTGATAATTGAAGAGGAAAGCTGTTTTAAATGAAGGACCTATTTGAAAGATTTTGTTTCTGTGTTCCCAATTACGTACTTTATATTCCAGAAACAGGTTCAAGCGCAAGACTCTGGCAAAGTCCATGCTTAAAATTCAGCACAGGCTTAAAGTCCAGTGACTACAATGAGACTTTCTTATTTGCTAGAATTTAAGCCTGAGCTATGCTCAGCAGAGTTGAAATTAAGTGTGTAGCTAAGCATCTGCTTAAGTGCTTTGCCTGGTCAGTGAAGGCTGGGGAAGATGGTAAATGGGCTGTGAGACCAGAATTTTCCCCACAAAAAGTCCTGCAGACCTCCTTAACTTATGAAGTCAAATTATCACTAGGTCCATCCAAGAAAGGACTATGAGCTGTACTCTGAAATACATCTGAATGAGACATCCAGGAACTGAAAACTCCCTGCTTTGTCTAAAGAACCTGATTCATCATGAGGTGTCCATCTCACACTTTGTCCATCATTGCAGCATCTGGGCTGCATTCAGGATTGCAAGCAGGATGAAAACAAACTATGCCATAAAACCACACAAGAGGCTTTGAGTTTGAGATGTCAGGCTTTGATGCAAAGGAAGAGTTTCCAGAAAACCAGCAAGGAATTTCCCTGTGGGATTATTTTAGTCCACTCTGAGAGAACCAAGACCTCAGGAGGAAGAGCATAATCCATCAGTTAAACCACAGAACTGGCCATCATCTTGGCCCTAACCTTGCCCTTCCCGAATTACTCCCTGTGACCCTAAGCAAATCGCCTCCAGTCAGACCTTTCAAGTTCAAGGGCCTCCATTTGGCACCCAAATCCCTATTAACTGGTTCACAAAGTGCCAGCACAGCACTAGCAATGTCCAGGCGGGCTGTGAGAGTGCCAGCAGCACCCATTTACCTGAAGCTTTCGAGGGAGATGCAGGCCCTTTGTACTGTGAACGCTCAAAAATGCAGACAGTGGTCCGAATAACATAAAAACCCAGTGTGTTATTAGTGCTGTCAATTTAGCCAAGAATGTTATGGCATGTGTGTCACTAAGAGAGACAGAAGCTATTATTGAAATGAGATTAGAATCGTTTTGAAACATCAACAGTGGCATTATAGTTGGTAACATTTCCATCTAAAATAGATGACATTGATGCTATACAATCAACAATGCCACTGGGAATACGATATAGAACAGAAGACTAGATTGTTTTACTCTATATTGATTTTCCCTTAGTAGTTTTTGATTAACTGTCAAATCAATTAGCTTACCCTACCCAAACATCATATCACATTGCTATATTTTTTGATGTCCCCCTCACAAACTCCCTGGTCAATAGCAAGCAAACAAGAGAAGCCTGGTCTCAAGTGCTCAAAAGCACTCTGAAACAGAGGTTTTACAGGCAGAGATAAGTTCCCACAGATAGCCTGCCTCTCCTCATAATGCTGGAGTCCAGCCATGTTTTTATTGAATCAGGTTCTGAAGCTAAGGCACTAAGAGATCTGATTATAGCCTTGCCATAATGTCCTTTTAAAATAAAATGCGTGGCATTTTCACGGTGACATAATGTTCCTTTGGCTCAAAAGAGACAGTGTGTCGAGTGTGTTTTGACCAGCTTGGCCTTCCCATATTACAAAGGGAACACATCTATCTACCTAATCTATCTATCTACCTATCTATCTACCTGTCAATCAATCAATCTATCTATCTATCTATCTATCCGTCTATCTACCTATCTACCTGTCAGTCTGTCTATTTATCTATCTAGCTATCTATCTATCTAATCTATCTCACTGCCTGCCTGCCTTTCTGCCTGTCTATCTGCCTGTCTGTCTAGCCATCCCTCATAATTTCACAGTCCCTGTACAGCCAAATACCTTACTAATTTTCTTATCTTTATCCCACAATAGCCCTACAAAAGCTGTAGCAAAATGCTATTATTACAGATGGGGCATTAAGGGGAATCAGTGAGGGACCAGGGAACTTGGCCAAAGTCATAAGCAGTCCCAAAACCCATCTGGTTAATTGTGGGCTTCCCAACTACAAGGCTCCCCCTCTCTCCCAACTATTCCAGTCCGGGTGAAGGGACACATGCAGCAAGGAAAAGAGGGTTTCAATCTGCAGAATAGAAGTTGAGAACTCATTCAGCTCCCGCAATTGCTTCTCACCTATGTAGTAATGACTAGTAGTACAGAATCAGAAAGCTCAGATCCAGACTGAGTCTAGATGGGAACTTTTCACAAGTGCAGAAACTTGCTGGACCATATATTTTGTTACACTCCTTATTCATTAACCACCATCTCTCTTCTACACCTTCTCTTTGTTTTTCTAATTCAAACTGTGTTCATTTTAGGCATTAAAACCCTCCCGGGGATGCCGTACTATCTACTGTATCTACCAGGACTGATAAATTGGACAATATATATTACTATTTGCATTGCACCGATGCTTAAAGGGCCCAGCTGGGACCAGGCGCCTTTTATCTTAGTTTGTGCAGGCGCACAACAGAAGCCAGCTCCAGCTGTGAAGTTCTGGCAGCCTGAATGGGGACGGCAAGGCAAGGCAGGGAAAACTCAAAGTCACACAGCAGGTGAGTGTCTGGGACAGATCCTGGGTGTCTCAGTTCCCAGTTCTGTGCCCTATCCATTCGACCCTGCTCTTTCTCGTGATGAATGCCTTGGGAGAACGCACAATAAATAAACACCTCTAATAAAGACCTCCCCTGTTCCTCTAAAAACAAGATCAGCTGAACAACTTTACAGGACGTCATTTCCCTCCTGCCTGCTCCCCAGCACTTCCCAGTCTCCTAATGAGGGAAAGGGATCTTTATCTAAGTCAAAGCTGCCCCAGTGTTAGGTGTAGGGAGCCATAGTGAAACCAGCTGCTGCTACCACGCCGGCAGCCAAGACTCTCATTTGTTTTGGCTAGCGCTGAAGAATCAGCTTAGGCATCTTTGAGAACAAAATGGTGCATGGAATCGGTCCAAGCTGCAAAAGATAAGAAGCAATAAGAGTCGCAACAGATTATTTGTCTGGTAAAACAGAAGGAGAATTCTATCGGAAAACCAAGAGGATCCTGGTCCAGTCCTGTGAACATAAGTTCTGTTTGTGTAGCGCCTCTCGGGCTGCACAACAGGTGCTAAGCTGCAGCTATTTCTGGCAAATAACAAATCGTTGCTGCCGAAAAGGAATGACAGAGGAAAGCGATTTCTGCACAACTGCTGTAAAGAGGAAGGCTCTTCAGCAACACGGCCATGCTCACAGCCACCACGGCAGAGTTGGAGGGGAGGGATGTAAGTATTCGACTGGAATCAATGTAAATAACAACTTAAAATAATCAGTTTGCTCTCCTGTGATGCGGGAAACTGAGATTTGGTTGAAGATTAGCCAAAGCCTTCCCTCACTGATTCTCAGTGAGGCAATTAATCTCTCCGAAACTGGACCCAGAATAAATCTTGCCACCTCCTCACTCGTTTCAGATATATTGGGCCCATTTTCTCCATGTCTTTTACATAGAAGGGGAGGAGAGAGGGGAGTATAAGTGAAAGGGACCCAAAACGGATCTGACCAAACATATCTGAATGAAAAGAAGAAAAAATAGGGGAACTCAGTAACTAAATATAAGCTTAATAAGCAATAAGTAAAGACTGGCATAAATTCTAGGATTAAGTTTTCACTTGACATACCCCAGCCTTGCTGAAATAGCCTTGAAGGACCTAAAGTAATTTTTATTACATGAGGGTCTATCTCCCTTCCTTAGCCAAGCTTAAACTTAACAGTACTTCAAAGTAGTGGTTTCTTTCCCAAGAAACTCTTTTTCAAATATTAAGATTTAACACCACTTTCATTACAAGTCAGGTAATAATCTTCTGAAGTTCCCTTTCAGGCCTTGGTTCATTCAAACCCAACCCTGAACCAGGAAATGAAACCCAGAGAGGAGGTTCTGAACATGCACTGAACAACACTCACCTTCAGCCTAAACAACTGAACTTTCACATATCTTGTGCTAAAAAAAGGAGCATACGATAGCAGTATCTGAAGGGATGTCACAATGAAACACAGTGTGCACAGGCACGGTTCTCACAGCTGAAGGTTTCTGAAAGGAAAGTGGTACTGGGCACAGCACAAGTGAAGCCAGATCCAAACCTCTGCAACGAAATCACACAGACAACTGGACTCATTTCACCTCCAAACTGGGTTTACAGTAAGGGTTTAATTCCTGTGTGATTTCATATGTGCTCATTCCTGTCCAGAGAAAGGGATGGTGTGCCTGAAAATTTGTTCTTTCTTATGTTCTTTCATTCTTTATCTCCATGAGAGGATGCAATAAAAGAGGCTGCTCCTCCCCATGAACCCTGACTCCCTTAGCAGTCTATAGCATTTCTCCAAATTCAGGATGTTAAAGTCTTTATGATAAGCACATCTCTGCAGCCAAAGGGATTTTCAATCTCACTCGAGTTACAAGCATTTCATTGCATTTGACTAAAACATATTTTAATAGCATGGTGGAAATTGCAGCAGGGGCTAATTAGGGCAACTAAGTTAGTTAGATTTCTGTGTATTTGGAAAACAGGCTGCATCCATTTAATAGGATAATCTAAATGGATCACCCCAACTTGCAGAGTTTCTCTATAAATACCAGGAGTACTTCTGCAGCTAGTCCAAATGGAGGTAACTCCACTGAAGTTAATGGGACAAAGATGATTTATCCCTGTGAGCATGCAGCCCATGCTTAGATCCTAAGCAAAGGTGGTGGGCACCTTTACTTGCCACAGAATTAGTGGGAGATCTGGGGAGCTCAAAACCTGGTAGGACTGAGCCCTGATGATAAAACCCTTTGCTTTCACTGCCACATTATTAGTAGACGCTCAACTTGCCAGCAAGACCCACTGTTTGGGTTTTTTAAGACTCACAGTCATGGTCTGAAACTAAATTACAAACCATTTGGCCTCACCCAAATTTGACTTGCTTCAATACCATCAGGCTGGTTTGAATTTTTCTCAACTTTCAGTCTTCGCCTACAACTAATTTGAAACACATTGTGAAGGTCAAAAACCCCTGTGCATGGCTCTCCCTCTTGTCTTGTTTCTCAAGGTTAAGTTCTTTACTCTTAGACCTAGTCATCCTCAGTTCCTACAACAGCCAAAGGAGAAAAACAGACATATTTAGGGTACAACTCATGCACTTTAGGGTAAGATGAATCACATCCTACAAGTAGCATCTATTTCCTCTGTGGAGCAACAGTGAGTCTAGACAGACTCTGTGCAGGTGTCACAGCCACAGGCTACAAGACCTGCCACATCCACTCACTCCTGCAAGCATCCATACAATGAGAAGAGATGAGCAAACACAGAGAAAATTAGATGTCAGTGCACGCTGATCGTAAGTCGCAACTAACACCACTCTCTATCAATGAGGGATGATGAATGTGTCATACCCAATGTTAGAAGGATACTTCAAGCCGGTTAGGTTGGCTGGGATTTTCACATATGTGCTCAAGGCATTGACTTAACACCATTCCTCCTGTCCTCTGCCACTGTCCACACAGCCTCAGTGACCTTCCTAAGCCTCGGTGGACCCAATTCTATTCTCATTTTTATTAAGTAAATTATCTGATTTCCAACAGTTACTTGATTTAAGACAAAGAAGGAAAAGGAAAATGATACCTGCTTTCTGCAGACATGCTTTTCCAGGGTTTCCTTACCTTGCATTTGAACCAGGAAATGTTCCACCTGGGCTCAAGAAAAAGCTGGGGAGCATCTTTGATCCCCTTTGAAATTTCCACAGAAGGATTTCATTTAATTTTCCAGGCTTCTTTGCCTTTCTCGTGTAATAATAGCTGATATCATTTAGTGCAAAGCACAACAGTGGCCATTAAAAATGGTTATTAGTCTGGAACTGCTTTCTTAATAGGAAACACACATGCCACACTCTGGGAGTTCAATGTTTTTTTAATAGACTTCAAGGTAAATGCCACTGTGACCCTTATTTTTAAGGAGGGAAGGAGGGAGAGGGAATATGTTTCTTGGGCCGAGATTTTGCCCTTAGGCAGAGCCTTGGGCAAGAGGTGGAGCAGCTCCACCTCCCCTCCACTCCTCCCCTCAGGAGGGACCCTGTCTCTGAAACACTCCTCTGAGGATCTGCTCCTCTGCAGCGACTCGTTTCTGCTGGAGGGAAGGAAGATGCGTTAGCACTTCAGCATCCTTCCTCCCCGGCATCCAGCTGGTGCAGAGGAGCAGAACCATGGCTCAGCATACTGACAGCCTTCTCCTCCCTCTGCCCACCCTCTCCCTGCCTTCTCCTTCCCACAGGCAGAACAAGGCCTTTGCAGAAGTGGGGTGCCCTTCAAACCTCAGGGGTAACCCTGACAAACCTCAGATAGGCACGTTCTTGTACAGTGGCATTAAGACTGGCCGCAGTCTTGCCTTAATGCTCCCTGTGACTGGCCACATGCCCCTTCTAGAGCAAGAGATACTAAAAATTCCTGCCTTGGGGAAAAGTAGAAGAATGTATGCCAACCTTCAGCAGACTGAAGCCATTCAGTATGATGTGGGACTACACAGCTAACATTTAGAAGCAACATTGGTACTTAAGACCTTGAAGAGCTTTCTTTAATTACCTTCCCTCCTCCCATGCCTGAACCTGATGTTTAAAAGCAGAACCTGGGACCTCCTAAATGCAAACAATAACAGCACCGTACCCACTGCAGAATAAGGACACAGGGGAGCTGGAAGGCACTTGACCTAGTGGAGAAACACTGCATCCACAGAACGTCCACTCTTTTCAGTTCTTTATATTACCTAATAAAAGATATCCCCCTTCCTTCCAAGTGTATTTCACTAACAGGGTATTTTATTTGCACTGGCAGAGAACATCTATTTCCTATCTGATGTTTGCATTGGGGTTTGTTGTTGTTTTTGCTCCTTTCATCACCTTATAAAGGCCACATGATGATTGCGTGATGTTGAGACTTTTGACAGATGTAACATATGTGCAACAATATTTATCATTTATTTAGCATGCTGGGTATAGCGGCTGGCAAGACGCTGCCATGCCTGACTTAAAGGCTGCTGGCATTTCCATTAGATACAATCCCATCATGCAGGGGGTTAAGAATTCAGGCATTTCAAATCGCATCAGGCTGAATCATGATTCAAATCAGAAAAGCCAGTTTTTGGTTCACTAAGGGCTGACAAAGTGGAGATAGGGGGAGGGTCAGGAGGAGCAGGAATTGATGGCAGGTCACGAATATGTTCCTCTTTTTGAACGGATGATGAGGCTAATGCAGTATAGCTTATGTTTTTCAATAACTGGGTAAGAGGGGGGTTCCGCACTATTCAGATTTAGCTCTCAGATACAGTATTTCACGGTGGGATTTTCAAAGGCATTCATATCTTGGCCTAGCTGTCTTGCTGCTACAGACAATTTCAGTAGAAGCAGATATAAGCCAGTAGTCATCCACTTTGAAAATCCCACTGCAGAGTGTCTGACAGTTGCATTTTAAGGACCACATGCCTGCCAGACACAGAAAGCCTCCTGCTACGTACTGAGGTCCTGCAGCTCTCAAGAACAGTGAGAAATGTCTGTGCTGACCTATGCCGATGGCAAAACGCAGCAAGACCAGAACAGCCAGAGCCCCAGGTCAAGCTCAGGACCTCAGCATCCAAATCTTCTGTGCTGTCTCAGTGTCTGTCAGGTGTGACAAACAAATGGACAAACACTTCCGACCTGTATGTAGTGTTGGAAAGGTTAGCTCAGAGCAAACAACCTTCCTTAAGCCACCCTTATAAACAAGATACAGCTTCTGGGTTTAGTGATCATTTCAGTATTTTTGTTTCCATTCTCAAGGAAAAAGGCATAAAAACCCCCTCAAACCACCAAGGATTGACAGTTTACCCTGAATATGGCTTGCCTGAAAAGCAAGAAGAAGAGTCCTTTAACTTCTGCCTCATTGCAGCTGTCTCTGTTCTCATGGAGCAGCAACATACCACACATTTCATAATTAGGGTGCGAGTGAGAGATAAGGCCATCGGACTGTGCACATGAAAGGAATGTGCTGGGTGTGGGGAGATGGTGCTGAAAGGAAGAAGAGTTTTATATGGGCTGGAAAAGGCTCTGGGAGAGCAGGGTTATGGAAGGGGGAGCTGCACGTGTCAGTGGGAAAGTGCATGAGTGTTAGGAAAATGCACAGTTTCCCTCCAAGTCCTGTCTTACAAGGATTAAAAAGAGGCTAGTAAAAAATACTTAAGTTAGATTACGTATAAGCACACACATTTGTGAGGGGGGTTTGGCATTCAGGTAAAAGGAACAAGTGCTTTGTAGCGCTGCTCACTCCAGGAGGGCCACAGCTAAGGGAGAACCTCTGACTGTGGCTGTCACTGAGGTCCTGCAAACCTGCCAGCTCGGGGTAAAGAGAAAGGGCTGTCTTTTCCCTGGGAGCGTTTTGCACAAATCCACCTCAAGATAATATTTATAAAGGCCCACTCTGCATTTTGGAGGGCTTTTGTGTTTGTTTGTTTTGAATAGCCTTGGGTTTGGCATCAGAGTCTAGGAAACCGCACATTTTTACAAGCTCCCAAAGCAAAAAAAGACCTTAGCGCCGAACACAACAGCTCTCTACTGTTGCAGAGGTAGAAGACATCAGTATTTGCTGAATAAAACCAGAGAAAAGTCAAGAAAAATGGAATTGCAGCAAATACAGAACCTACAAAATCTGCTATTTATTCTGGTCTCTGCTACCAACGAATTACGTGACCTTTGGCGAGTCACTTGATGTCTTTGTGCCAGTCTTGCTCCTCGGACCTTGGGCTTGCTTCCTCCAATTAAAACTCTGGGCTCTGAGCCCACAGCACTGGGCCTGCTGCACTTCTGACCTTTCTGAGGACTTAGAGCTGAAAACACCAATAAATGCCCGATATTTCACTTCCAGCCCATAACCTTCTCTGACCAAATAGGAGACGGAGATACATCTGAATACTGGAGCCTGGTATTAATCATGTTAAAATGCCTAGGTATGAGTAAATATATGAACTATCGGCCTAAAAACCTCCTCACTTGATTTTTTTCCCCCCATTTCACTCTTAATATTAACATTCAGGTCTTATTGAGAGGGTATTTTTTGCTGTGCTGCTGTGTGAGAAGGCTGGCCCAGAGCATCAGGTGCGGGAACGGCGAGGAGCTCCTTTGTCTCAGATAAAAGAAACTCTCCTGATTTCCACCACTGCAGCATCCAAGGCTTCGTTCCAAAGAGCCTTACATAGATTTCTGTCAGTGATAAACTGCTAAGAAATGACCTAAAAGTAGTACGCCGTTCTCTTACTTTTAATATGTGTTTAAATGCTGTGTTTCTACCTGACAGCCGTTCTTCTGGGTGTTTTCTCCTCTGGGCAATGTAATAGTGGAAGCAATACTTAAGCAGCAGGCTGACTACAAAGACGCTTGTACCAAAGCCTCGCATTTTACTAACAAAAGCAGCACATGAACCCCCTATATAAATGGTGTGGGGCATTTTCCTAAAATCAATCAAGCTCTATTCTTCGGTTTAAGCCCAATCTCATTGTCTACTTCTTCCTCCGGAGGCCGATTTCTGCCAGGTAGAAAATTAAGTTTCCTTTACTTTTCTTCCCCTACACAATTTTGCAGTGTTTCGGCACCGTTGTTCGGTGTGGGAAACCGACTTCCTGTCTCAATAAACAAGTGCACACAAGGCTTTTCTGGACACATAATGGGGTCTTTTTTTTTTCTTTTTTCTTTCTTTTTTTCTCTTTTTTTTTCCTTTTTTCCTTTTTTTTTTTTATTTTATACAAAAATCATTCCACACTTAACACATCAATGAAGCCACTTAAGCTCTACTGCATCTGAATTAAAGGGGGAATTGTGTGATCAAAGAGTGTGAAGGAACCACACATGGAGTTCTTCAGACACTTTACTTTTGTTACATTTGATACATAACAAACCCAATAAATATGCTTATCCCAGTAGCCCATTTCATTATCTCATATCCTTATGTTCAAGAGCATTTCCTTTAAGAGCTTTTTTTTCCCCCTTTGTTTTACACCATCATAGTTTTGAGGCAGTTTATTTTAAATTAAGATGCTAAAAAGACATAAAAAAGCATTTTTTTCTTCCTGGGTATGCTCAAACAAGACCAAAAATCCCTCTACCCTCTGAGTTTTTTCGCTGAGCTGAATGTATCTATTCCATGGCAGAATAGATATATTCATGGCAGATACATGTGCAGTAACCTCCAAAAGGGGTTATTAGAGAAGGACACAGGGAAGGAGAGGAATGTCTCCTAAAACTCTTTGCAATAATTCTTTGCATATTCAGCAGTCTTCCCTACACTATACATCAAATTGCTTAGAGAAATAAAGATTTCATGTACCTTCCCCGATGCTTTCAGTTCTGGGAATAATGGCAGATTTACAGCTAACGGAATTTCTCCAGAATTACATCAAAAGAATGAAGATTAAAGTTTGCCCATTTTTTAACCTGTGGTTGTTTCACATAGAAGTGACCAGTTTCTCCAGCCAAAAAAGAAGCTGCAAGGTCTGATTTTTGGAAGTGGACAACCCTGATTTCTGGCTGGTCAAAGGGTCTGTTGCCAGAATAGCTCTGGCTGAGCCAAAGTGGGTCCTTGTTCAGTCCCTACAGTGAGCAGGTTTGGGATGGTATGATTTATACCCCTGCAGAGTAGATGGCCAAATCCACTGCTCCTGTGATGTACCTATATTTACACAAGGAGTTTCAATAGGATTTCTGTTGGAAACTGTGTGCTCAGAACTATACATAATACAGTCTACTGCAAATGACCATTGTAAAGCATCCACCACACCTTCAAGATAACTTATTTGGAAGTAAATGACGGATGCTTTTAGCAGAGCTGCTCATTAAAAAGCATTTTAAAATGTAATTTTTAAAATTGCCTTTGCAGCTTTTTGGTTTTCCTGTCTTCCCCCCACTTTCCCCAAGGGGTCCTGGCAGAAATGGTTGAGACAAGATCTCATACCCATTGCAACACTGAGATCAGAACCCACTTTGGTAAACCCACTTTCTGCCACACAAGATTGCTTTTCTTCCTTTTCTAAAACTGGATGAGGAATTGTCCTGCCCTAAAATCATGGATTGAATTGAACACATCTAAATGTTTCTCATTCGTGTGCAGCAAAGGCAGTGGGGAAAAAGCACCTGAAGTACCAGGAAAAAAATGTATTTTCTGCTCTGTTTAATTCTTATCATTAAATATCATGCTGTTGTAACAAGCACAGCCTGGTTATAACTCCCTTTGTTTTGCCGAGCAGTGTTTATGTCTTGTTGCTTCTCAAACCAAAACAACTAAACAAAACAACCCTCTGCCAACAAGACAGGGTCTCAACTTCTAAGCAGGACACATCTTCATCTCTTCGCTCCAGCTGAGCTCCCACTGAAGTTGGTAGGGACTCAGCTAAGCAGAGATGAAGTAAGACTTGCAATATTTGACCCCGGCTCCCTCAGTCACAATCTATAAATGCCTTTTACAGCCCAGAGAAATCTAACACTCTGGTAACAGAGTTTTCCTGCCACCACGTTCTTACCACAAGTTTAACAATGTTTTTACGGTGTCTGCCATGAAACACAGTTCCTGAAATCATGGAAACCTGTGACAATGCCAGTTCTCATTAAAAAGGGGCTAGAAACAAAAAAGAAGATGCCCTTAACACTCCTGGTTGAGGAGGAAGATCTTGTAAAACGGAACCCAAAGAGAACCGACAATTTCAAAAGCTAGAAGGCAATGAGAATAAATCCCACGTATTGCTTTCCTAATCTCATTGCTTTAAGACTCATGATGTTAGGCACCTGACACTTGAGTCTTGAATGCTTCAGTTAGCAATACTACACCAACACCTCATTGCTGCGAAGTGTAAAAAGAAAGTGCTTGGCAAGGACAAAAAGGAGGATCAAAACCAGCAGCCTGGATGATACTAAAAAGTAATAGTGATATATCAACCAAAACAGCCACCCTAGCCCTTTGTTTGTGGTGCATGGAGATTCATTTCCAGCATTTTTCCTTCCTCCATTGCTTTTTGGAATGCAAATCCATAGTGGTCATTAAATCAAAATTGAAGAAGTATTTAGCAGCCAGCAGCTGGGTGGCAAAAGCCTGCTCTAACTCCTTTAAGCTCCTGCATCCAGTTTATTGGTGGTGTGAAATATCTATCCTATGCACGTCCATGTTATCATGTCTGAAATGGTCCAGTTGAAACAAACAGGAAGAACAGGAGAAAATTAAAGGCATTTTTATAATCTCAGGTATTTCCACAATTGAAATCCTCATCCAATGTTGGACTTTTGTCTCATTTTCTAAACAGGAGCTTTTTAAAGGAGACTATACTGGGTGTGGTAATCCAGCAGCATTAGTGGTTCTAATCACCTTTTGCTTCTGAGAAGATATGCTTTGGGGGAAACTAACAGAGGAATAATCAGATACCAGCTTTTAAAACAGCCTGATTACAGGAATTTGAGGGAAAAGGTGGAAAGGCTGTAAAATCTGACTCAAGTCCTTACCAAAACACTTAAATGACAATGAAACAAAGCAGCATTTAGTTTTTTATAGATTAAATAGAGAAAAGAGACCACAAAGACCCACTGCTCCTCACTAAAACACTGAAGATACTGAGTCTGGCAATACGCCTCATGGTTAGGCCAATTTCCCATTCAGAATTTCTTAATCTTGATCTAAATTGTGAAGCAAATTTCAAAAAGAAAGAAGAGGATATTTGAGTGGGGCTGCTTGGTTTGTCCTGCTGTAAAGAAATAAGGTTTCCCTAGTTGGATTAATTTAATGAAGCTTAATGACTGCTATACCTACTAGATGCACAACTTAGAAAAGGTGGCATCTGGGTCCCTTCCTAAGATCTAGACCTTAATCTTCACTGAAACAGCAATTCTACATACAAAAATAGTACAGAAATGTATATACTTAACATACATGTGGAGCAAGGAGACTAATAGTATGAGCCTTCCTATTTCTGTCCCATAACCGCATCTCGCTTTGAGAATAGAATCAGGCTCTGCAAAGGAAGATTTGTAGCACAGGATATAACTCATCATGAGCAAAAGTGGGAATCTGAGCCATGACATTTTCATTTCAGACATATTCAAAGGTAGGAGAGTCACTCTGTTCTGACTGAACTTTAGATAAGCACGCACTGTGCCATGGTTTTGGTCTACTCACAGCATTCCTCAAATTTTCACTGCAGTAGGAGGAAAGAGAGAAGGAGATTAAAAAAAGAAAGAAAGAAAGAAAGAAAGGAAAAAAGAAAATAAAGAAAGAATAAAAGGCAAAAAGAGAAAGAAAGAGTTTGTTTTACAGGAGGTGTTTTATTGTGTCGATACCCAAAGGCTGGATTCAATAAAGTCTCCATCTGGCTCTCACACAGAGCAACCTCCTCTAAGACCTCGCAGCAGCCCTCCTCACCTCCAGAGTCAGTTTTTGGAGGCTTGTGAGCTTTTGCATGGGCTTCCCTCCTGCCACAGCAGGAAAGGGCTTTTTACTGAGTAAGACCCATAGAAAGCATCTCTCTGACTTACACTTATTTTGGAGATTGAGGGTGACTTCAAACCCAGAGGATGTGCCAAGTGTGCTTCAAAAACTTGGCCTCAGAGAATCAACTACTCCCTATGTGCCAAAGTACAAATAAAGCTAAAGTTGCTGCTGAAACACTGCGTGTAGAGTTTACTGAGCGAGGTTGCCTGGCTTCGTTTACAGAGGGGGCCAGACAAGCTGTTTATGAGGGCCTCTTATGGCCTTACCGTCTACAAATACATTTCCATCACCCAACTGAAACTTCAGTCAACAATTGGTTGTTTTCTGTGGCTGAATCAGAACATAGGGTTAAAAATGCTCAGAAATACATGAAGCCCTGTCCCGCTGCCCTTATTTTCTAATCTATCACATACTCAGGTACCAGGATTATAAGCACAAAATAAGAGCCTGGAAAGACAGTGAGATAAATGATACACACATCAGTAGACAGAACCAATTAATTAGATAGATCTGATAGATGTTTAGTCCTTTCTCAAGTAAAACAAATATCAACTCCCAGGGACTTGGCTTTTTCCTTATATTGTAAGATTTGATCAATAAATCTTGGTTAACATAATTTTTTTCCCACCATCAGCATTTTGGTTTCTGAGTAAGTTAATTCCTTCTCTGTTAATTCCCATGTAGCCTTTCCTTCTCCTGAAAGTTCATTTTATAGCTGGCATTTTGGCTCCCATTTTGTTTCGCAGCAAAGGCACAGAGACAGACAATAACAGCAAAACCTATTCCTTTCTTCACAGATAACACTCGTGTCTTGTTACAGAATTTTCAGGCTGTAAATCAACTTGAAAAGCTAATTTAAGGATATTCACTTGCACTATTCAGGGCCGTATAAACATTCCAAATTCCAATTTTTCATAAAGACATATGCAAACATTTAAAAGGGATTTAAAGAGCCATTTTGGCAGTTAAGAAGATCTAGATCGAGCATTTTATTTTGCTTCGATGAGATTATCATGTAATATTAATATAGAGAAAAAAAAATACTTCCAGTGCCTCTATGTATTTATGAGGTCCTAAGGGATAGCAGAATTCCTTTAGCCGAGAGGGAGGCTGCAAGAAACTGCAAGAATAAGACCGACTGTTGAAACATCAAATACACGACAGAATCCGTCCATCCACTGCCATTTCTGCGAAAGTGCTGTGGTGTTGGTTTTCACTGTATCTGCTGGTTTAATTGTTTCTGCCTGTTCATTTCTTTGTCCGCTGAAACCACTAGCCTAAGGGAGATTTAAAAATCAAAAGGTAGGGCCGAGGTTGAACAGGAAATGAACACTGGTGTTGCGGCGTTATTAAAGTAAAAAGTTCAGAAGTGGCTCTAGGAACCAGTGTAGTAATACACGCTTTAAGTGCCATCTCCCTCTCCCTCCCTGCTCTTTTTGTTGGTGGGTTGCTGCTCCAAATAAACCCGAGATCCGTGTGGCAAAGCGCCCTGGGTTTGTGAATCTGAAACGGGAAGGCTGCATCCTGGAAGCCTTTCCCAAGGACCCCTCTAATGAAAAGATCTGCATTTGATTTGGTGCCATCGCAACCGTCTATTTTCCCCGTGTATCCCTTACCCATGTGGGAGTTTGTGTAGACAGAAAGCTTGAGCGGGGAAAGAGAGCAACACGCCGATTTCTATTTTCGGGTGGGGGAGCGCAAAGTGAACTCCCAAAGTTCAGAGCTCCTCACCCCTGCAGGCTGGGTATAACGCCAATGACACACTTAATGAAAATAAACAGAGCTGGCATTAGGATCTCTGTGAGGAATTCTTTTCCCCCCTTTTTTAAGTGCACTCTATCTTTCTCCTCCACTATCTCCCTTTGCTTTTTCTCTGATCTCCAGGACAAAAGATTCAACAATCAGAGATTCAAACGCCAAGCAAGGAGGATATGTACTTAAAATACCACATGGCCAATAAAACCTATTTTACAACATATCTCACCTTTAACAAGCAAATTGACCAATGTAAGCAAAAACTGACCCCAAATCCTTTTATAAAATTGCCAAAGCAAACCTTCCCTCGATTACAGCTATTGAAACAGGCATACGATTAGCAGAAAAATACTCAGGTTTTAAGAAATCACAGTACTGGGTGTTTCACTGCATAAACGTGCTCCCTAACCAAAAGGTATGAGGCCACAGATTTCAGGAATTAATTTGGGTTAATTCAAATGGCAAAGATGAGGTAGGCAAAATAACAAGCAATTACCTTTTCCTGCCTTTGAAGAACAATGAATTTGGGACTGGTCCAACTTCAGAAAGAGTGATTACAGATTTTATGCTCAGACAAACCTCTACCTTTTTAACACATGCAACATATATATGCGTACACGCACGCTATATACGTACTTTCTATGTCCATACACTTATCTGTATTCCATAACACTCTGCACTTGAAGGATTAATTAAAGATAAAATTCAATTATTTATTACATACCCTGCTAATTATTTTTGAAGCTCTATAAAGAGAGCAGGAAAGCTAACCAACACAAGCCATAATTAAGCAGAAAGGCAGCATTTGTGTGGTCACTTGGCGAATTCACCGTGCAAAACGTTTATCATTTAACCATTTCCTTTATATTGTGCATCGGGGTGGAAAGGTTTGAAAGCAAGGCAGAATTCCAAATTTGACTTCAATATATTTTGGAGGAGGGAAATATCTATTTCTACGAGTATCGACAATCACTTTAGTGGATAATAAGCAACGTTAAATAAAACATGTAGCTAAATAGGCATTAAAGGCCTTTTACATACTTGGAAGAAAAGAAAACAGTTTTTTCCCTTTCTTTTTTTTCTCTCCATGCTGCAGACTGCAGGCATTTTGGTCTATCTCTGTCAAGTGCAATTCTTTCTTGATGAATGACAAGGTACGATAATAGGCTGCCGTTACCAGGGCAACCAGACAGCAGAGCTGTGTGCCTTGAATTTTGTCATCTGAAAATGAAACCAGAAGCAAAAGAAAAGCTGAGAATCTAGCGACAGATTAACTCGTGGAGGGGGGAACCGGCGGGGGGAGAGAGCGCAGGAGGAGGAAGGAGAGAGCAAGGGGGGGAGAGGGGGCTACATTACAAGCAATTAAAATTACTGTAATATGTGGTATGTGTGTATCTGCGTTTGTCTGTGTTGCAATTTCAGATATCATTTGTCAATAGGCTTTTATCCCTCTTCTCTCCGCCACTCTCTTTGTTCCAGAAATACACAGAAAGCTTTAAAAAGTACCTTTCAGAGAGGCCTCTCCAGCGCATCCACCTTTACAATAGGTGTCTTTGCAATGCTGCTCTCCACCCTACTTCGAGCAGCACCCTACCCAATTCCTCCCAGTCCCACTCAGCCCCTAAGAGCCCCTGAGAGTTGATGGTGGGGAACCAATACTTGTTTCTGTAGTTTATGCTGGGTACCTGGTATGGGACCTTACTTTGCGTGGAGTTGTTCAACCCATGGCTAAATAACGCCCCCTCAACCCAAGGATTCATCAAATGCCTTCACCTTCGGCTGGGAAAATCTCTGCTACGGTCTCTGTGAAGTCCTCCTGGGTCAGACTCAGCCACACAGGGACTGGTTTTGGTTCACACTGAGGTTCACGGATGCAAAGTTAAGGGGGCATTCAGCAAAAGGTTGAAAGCAGAAAGACTAAAGAGGAGCCAGTGGCCAAACTCCAACCTGTGATCAACAGGATGTCTGGATTCGGACTTGGTTTGGGCTTGGACCTTTTGGAGATGAGCTATAACTGTAGCAGTTTATGTGCTTATTTGTACCCCAAAACCTGGATAAAATAGAATCAAAACACACTTCTAATAAAAATACCTACCCTGCAAAGCTTAAACTGTTGATGCACAGCATAATGTAGCCACTGGCTTTCACAAACACACCTTTATATTCACAGCCAAAAAAACCCCTCTGCCTGCTCAAGCCATATTAACTAAACCTGTAGCACATATCCTCAGCAACATAACCTGAGATCTTGTAATATTCATGTTTCAGAGCCACCATCTTCCATACCCTTCACAGATTCTACAATCATCTTTTACTAACCTCTTGGGTGATCAGATAAAACTTTGCTCCTACCATTCTCTGGAAGAACTGTTGATAAAATAAGCCTTCTGTAATTTCCTTGCTGTCCCTCAGGCAAAACTCCCCGTGATCCTTGCACAGTGTGGGTGAATCATTAGGCTCCCATGCCCAAGAAGGAGGCTTTTCTGCCAACTTCAGAGATGAGGAAACCGGCATGGAGAAAAGCTGCCTGAGTCAGACCCTTTGAAGAGTCAGTGGGACTCTTTCGCTGTGCTTCAGCTGGTTTTGGACCAGGCTTTACCAGCCTCCCACGGCACTGGAAATAGGACCTAGTACTCCTGGCTCACAGCTTCAGGCTTCCATAAGCCAGATTTCTTCCCAACAAGCTTTCTCTCAACGTACTGGTTTAAAATGTAGTTAATTCAATTAAATAAGAATGCAAGGCAATAAATGTTGCTTAACCAAAATTACTCCACCTTTGCACAGGAAAATTATACTCTAAGCATGTCAGTCATAAAGATGACATGTTCTTGAAATAAAAATTCATAACCTATGCATGTCTTTACATGGGGAAATCAGTTACCTGATTTTTAAGGTATCTAAAGGAAGAGATCATCCCTAGTGTTTCTCCATAGACACCCAGTATAATGGGTTATAGAAGAATGACTTAATTTTTTGGCATCTTGACTGCCTTTGAATATTTTCCATGGAAAAATGAAGTTATTTTTCTTAATATCATCACTTGCATGATTGACTTTTTTGCCATGACAAGTCAAGGACATTTCAGTTATCCTGATTTATTTTTTGCTTGACTAGTATTCTATGACTGTGTCTACATGGCATTGAGGAGAGGAACCCCTGCTAGCTCTGGCATCAGTAGCAGTCTAGTTGCATCAGCAGCTTCGTTCCACTTAGACTAATTAGCTTGGTTTTCAGGCAAGAATCTTGCATTAAGTACAGTTATGCTGTTTTGAAGCCAGATTAATATCATTTATATGTTACATGTACCTTTAGCTGACATCCTTCACATGTACCAGGAAGCCAGTGACTGCTTTTCAGGCTGAAGGAGTAATCTGGCTACTTCATTTGCCAGTCTCCATTCAAGCAAGGTCAATAGGGCAATGACAAACTTGTCTTTATGGGAAGTTGCTTTCCAAACCCTTCATTTGAAAGCTGGCTTATTCCTTCCGCACATCTTTTCCATTCAGTTTTCAAGGGGTAACAGGAATCTTCATTAGAATTTGTCTATTACCAACTGGATTTATAAAATGTGAATGTCTTACTGTTAGTGATGTTACCTTGTAACTGCCAAATCAATCTGTCCAATTGCAAAAAGCAGTATTTACATTTCTTGTTTTCCTGCTTTTTCCATCCTTTCTGCATTCTCCTGGTTTTGTACTGTAAGAAAGGAAGGAAAGAAGTTTTGCTTTATCTGACTCACTAATTCCCCAAAATCAGGAGATTTGGAGAACACAGTAAAATACAGCACTTCTCCAGCTACTACATGTCAATTCTATTAGACCCTTATCACATATCATATATCATGGGTATCTTTTTTGGGGATCCCATGGCCGAATGTCAGAACCATGAAACCAAACTTCGGGGAATGCTCCTTTAAGCCTTGGGGGCTCCTTATACCTGCTTTGGCCAAATGGAAAAGCAATCATTTTAAAAGAAAATATCTACATATTAATCATATTGACTAATTCTAAACTGGTTTTGCTAGCTCTGCCTAAGCCCACACTTGGATGAAGAAATACAGAGTATAGCCATCACGACTATGTCTTATTTTAAAGACGAGATTGGATTAAGGCCTCCTCAGTTTCAGAGCCGTGTCTTAAACACTGGACCATCTTACTGCTGCTTTACAATCTTCCTTCTGTGCACCTCTGTGTTAACTCAAGCTGAAGCTGAATTATGGCTCTTCTTATCCTTGATAAGCCCAGGGAGCAGTAGAAGAGCAAGCTGGAGTTTACTTGGCCTCGTGCATCCATCAGCAACATGTCAGCTAGTTTCCAGTTGTAGAATCCTTATTAGCAGTGATGATGGAAGAGACACATGGAAAAGGGCGGGGTTTTCAAAGCCCTTGTGGAGCATGGAGAGGTGACAGCTCAACAAATCACCTTTAGATTTGTGAACTCAGCAGATAGTTTCTGGAAGTTGTTGAGAGAAAATAAATATGGAAAACCACAATGTCATTTCTAAGAGTCACTTTTCAGAGCCTGACCACATTTTAAGTATCTGTTAAGTGATGTCCTTTCTCCTACCATGCTTCTGGCCAAAACCAATGTTGTATCAATCCCCTGACAAAGACAAGTTTGATGTTGGAATTCCAGACACCAAAACAAATAATACCACCTACAGCCCTCGTGAGTCACAGAACTCATGTGATTTAAAAAGGAAAAAGAAAGCAAAAACTAAACCCCAACTAATTCTTTCTGTAAGAGGCTCAAAAAAGGAAATAACTCAGTTAGCAAGGCTTTCCCCTTTGTGAACCTTGTGTTCAAAGGGGAGAGAATGATTTATAAGTATTCTGAAAAACACCTAAAAGAGATTTTTGTATACTTAGTGAATTTAATATCACCCTGCATGGTTTGACCTCATGGACAGCCTCTGTAAGAACTATCTGCTTGTGGCAAGGTGCATAGCTTCTTTTAATTTCTATGGAGTTTGACAGTCCTACATTTCTATACTGCAGATGTGATCCAGCTCCACCCCTAGTTTATATATGTTAACATGGCTGCATGGCTTCCAGACCACAGTCAGCTCAGTTTGGCCAGCTCTGGACACAGGCAAGAGAAGCTTTGGTCTCTGCACCTGCCTGTGTAGATAAGCCCTTTGCTTGCTGTTTGTGGAGTACTTGGCTAGGCAGGCCCTCAGCAAGCTTCTCCAACAGTCCTTCCTGAACACTCTCTCAGGGACAAACGCAGCATTTATAAAAGACAACTGGTGAAAATGATTCTTCTGGGGAGACACGATGCTACACTTACATAGATGGAATCTGCATGCTCTGGTTATGGGTACGTTAAAATGTATTTAAATGCTGGTATTAAATGAGAGCTTTCCTAGTGCCTCTTACTCCGACCGCAGTTGTCCAATAAATGGCTTTTGACTTTTACAATAATAGGTTTTTGGCAAGCAACAGGACTCTTAAAAGAACCACTTTATCATTATGAGAAGATCATTAATGAGAATTAACTCGTAGATATGGCCGTTTGCTAATCAGCAGAGGTAATAACAAAATAGGAGCCACTTTCAAATGGACTGACAAGGAGGAAGCTAGGGAAAAGAAACTGTCACCAATCCACAGTAGACCAGCAAATGCAGGCAAATGTATCACACCCTGCAGTCCAGCATATCCTCTTTCTGTCAGACTGTATTGGCACAGTATATTTATTTGCTTCGAGAAGAATCACAGAACTGTCTTGTGGGTCTCATCTCCAATGGACATGGAGAACAATGTGTTCCCTTCTCTGCTTCTTTCTTTCATGTATTTGAAGGCAATTTGCGAACTTCACTTTCAGCCTTCTCTTGAAGAAAAAACCACAGTTCTCTCAGATTTTTTTCCCCACAAAAAAGTCTTTACTCATGAACCTCAAATTACTTTTGTTCTTTTTCCTACTGAGCAATTGGTTCATGTCATTACTGAAGCACAACCCAAGAGAAGATATTGTCCTACACCCAAGGCTCTGCTTGGTAGAGGGGTATGTTTATTACTCACACACAGCCCAATATGATGACATTGCTGACTCATGCTGAGACAGCTGGTACTACGTATGCGTGTTAAGAATAAAGTAATTGTTAGTCTTCGCACGTGATAAGGTGGCTCTTCAAGAATAAATAAGTGTCCAGCAAAGTGGTGAGCAAAAATGATTCAGTTATTCATGGAAAGATGCTACTCCAAAAGAATAACTCTGGGATGCTCTGGAGATGGGGACTGTATTGATAGAGAATTGAGGGACTTAGCTGTAGTGACAAAAGAGACCAAATATTTGGAGTATGACAAGAAACAGCCAGTCAATTAACTTCTCTGTTTTCATAACAGTTGGAGAGTCTCCTACATCTACATTGGCAAGTGGGTGGGGGGCTAAGATAGCTGTCACACTTTGATAAGTAGGCCACTCAGTTATGAAAGATTAAGGCCAGAGATGCGGATGCAGCTGAGTGTAAATGAGACTCCCAAGAGTGAAGATCAAAGTTTGTAGGGAAACCATAGTAAAGCATGAAAACCAAACTTCCTACCAGGAATTTCAGCATCAAAGGGCCATGGTGACTTTCAGCTTCAAGGCCAGAGGCTGAAGACCTTATTGAAAGCTGTTGGAGGGCCTCTGTGCCAAGCTTAGATAGCCCTCACTGGAAAAAGACAGGGAAAGAGGGGTTTCTTCATGTCCAATGAAAAGAATCAACTTTGCAGGCTGGGGAATCATGCTAACAAACTAAGACAAGATACAGCTTTGATATTTCTTGGCATTTTTCTCCTATAAATATGAAGACCACAAGACTTTCAAAAAAGCCCAGAGGGTTCTTGTCTGTTTGTAGTCATGTAAACCGCTGCTCATCAGAGAGTCTTTCTGGCCAAAGAATTAAAGCTGTTTCCTTCCTGGCCCCATTTGTTAAAGATTTTGTCTCTGCTGCTTCACTACATTACAACTGGCTTGGACTTTGCAGGATGTGAGAGGTATTGGAAATCTCTTCTACAACAGCGTGACATTTATGTGCTCTCATCTGGTGCAGGAGAACAAGGTGCATTGGTCTAAATCTCATGTTCTTTTTATGGCAGCAACTTTGCGCACTCACTGCCTGACTGCCAGAGCCTACAGCTGCCTGATGAAATCCTGGAAGGTTTTTTCACTGCTATCAATATAGCCATATTATTACCTTAGCCATTTCCCCTCACTCTGTGAATGACTTAGTGTGAAAATTAGGGTAAATAATTCAATTTTCCTGTGCCTGTAAAATGGGGGGGGGGGGGGGGGGCGGGGCGGGCCTTAATAATTATTGTATTTACCCTACAAACTGCAACACAGCCGTTAGATACATCTTATCTGAACATCTGATAATCTATTGCTCATTACCACATTGTAACCATTAAGTTTGTGGAAATATGGTATGTAACTAGTAGGAATGAAGTCTGTGCTGATGTTCTGGTCAGAGGGAACAATAAAGGGAACACTGAAGAGCTGGTTTGGCAACGGTACTTCTCACTTTTCAAATCCCAGCCTCCTTTAATTAACTTTTCTAAAATATGCAAAGAAAGAATGGTGGAACATTAAGCTCTGCTCATGGATGTTCATGTGCTGTGATTGCAGCAGTGCTGCTCCCAAAGGCTGTTTCCAGCAGCTGCTTTCATTGCAGCTTTCAGTGCAGGGGGAATAAATGAAGTATCTCTCACTACAAATGCCAGCACAGTTGCACTATCACTTCTTCGCCTGCCTTTTTAAATCCTGTTTAAAAAGAACAGCTTAAAGTGCAGTGGAGCATTTGGAGCAGGCTAAGGGAAGGCACAGCTGCATTCTGCACCAGTGCTGCTGGGTTGATCAATGAGAGGTGAGGAAAGCAAATTCTGCTCTCCTTTGTAGATGCACTACAGTGAACTTTTTCTATCCCTATGGACAAACACTTCATGGTGGGGACACTTCAAGGGCCTCATCAGTGACCCTGTGCTGTGAGAATGAGCAGAACACAACTGATACTGTCCAGCACCTTCCCTTTCAAAGTTGCGGTCAGAGTTTATAATGGGAGACATATCCCTTGTTGGTTTATTTTACCCCTTTCCCACATTCTTCTCCTCTGGTTTCCCATTTCATTCTCATCTTTGTTATCAAGTCACTACCTCTCTTGATCTCCTATTATATCTCTCTGGGGAAAATGAGTCAGGTGTAATATTTCCCCCTTCTTACACATCTATCCACTGCATGTGTGCACCAGCCTCACCCCACGAGGGCTTTCGGTTTTATCATTGTAGCTCTGCAGCAATAAATGACATGTAGCTATGCCTGAACTATCTAACCTTGGTAACATTTCAGCCAAAACACATAGCATGCACTTCACCATGCTCTGCACCCTTATCAGGTAACTAGGTCGGCCTGATATCTGTGCCATTCATTGCATTTCCACCCACCATTACCTGTTAGCAGTGACATTGGTTCTGGTAGCCCAAGCCATAATCTCATCACACCTTCACCTCTGGCAGCAGACCCAAACTCTGCGATGAACTTCCAGCATAAGGGGCATCCCCAGACATCATCATAGGTGACACGACTTTGTTCCCATCAGTTTTATTCAACGTTCTCCCTCCTCCCATCCCTGCAGAAAGCAATCTTTAACTGGGTGCACAAAAAGATTTCATCAGCAACTTTCAGGAGAGCTAGAATTGATTTACATTCACTGGGGACTGAACCAGATTACGTTTAGCTTTAGTCCCTTGTTTCAGAAACAACAATGTTATGAATAATCCTTTTATGTTCATACATCTTGTATAAATATCTGAAACGTATAAAACCAAGGAGAGGAGGGAATTCATTAAGGTGGTCCAGGGGAATATTGCTCTCAGAAAAAAGGGATTGCTTTTGAGAGTTAAAATTACTTTATCCCATTACTTTTACATAAGAAAGGAGGCAGAGAGAAACTAAATGTAAGGAATTTTCCCAAGAAATACTAGGTATTAGTTTGTGGAAACATATTCCTGAGGAACTCATGGGAGCATTAGTGTGTCAGTCTGTCTTACAAAATGCATGACAGTGATTCTTCTATATTTTACTGCCCATACTTCTTATACTTCTTATACTTACTACTTCTATATTTATTCCCAATCAGCCAGGTCCAAAGTCTGGAATCAATAGTAATCTTTCATAGAGTTCCACAGACTTAAGGGCAGGCCCCATATGCGCAATATTTAAAGTAAATGAAGGGCAGAAATAGTGAGTCAAAGTGTGACATGGGCAGTGATTTTAAGACAAACCCCCTAATTTTTAAGGGGCCTATTTAAGCCAACTTTTTAAGAAAAAACAGTGCATGCATGGAATTTCCAGTTCAATTACATGAAGTCACACTGATTTCATCTGGTTACCGTATGTTATTGGTGGGAATGTAACTTGATGCAGCTCCATACAGCTTGTGGCATACTGATTTATTACAGTTTAAATGATAAAGCACCCAAGAATGTTCAAGCAATTGGATTACTCCATTGACTGAATGTTCAGACATCTATTTTTAGAAAAGATGTCAGTTTGTGCAATATTAGATGGACCGGTCCATTGTTACTGAAGGGGCAGGGGAATTTCCCTTGTCACATAGTGCTGCTTAATGGTACCTCTGTATTTTATCCATTTTAAGTGGTTTATGTAGACCTGGATGTGACAGGACTTTATTCACCAAAGGTGAGACTTTTGCTGGGTCTTGTTCTGGATCAATGAAGTCCAAGTCCAGATTTTCCTGCAGCTATAGGAGACTCAGGACACTGCTTCTGGTTTTCCTACATTTTCTAGGGATGGGTCAGTAATGATAACTTCTGAGGAGCAGGAACAGGACTAGAAGTTGCCTAGAACACACACAAGTTTACAGATGCCAAGTTCTTGGTCTGCATCATCCCATACTCTCATAAATTATCAGCTAGATTCTTGAAGCTGGAAACTGTTTGGACCCACAGCTCTAGACAGACAGACAGGAAGTGGAAAAACTACGTTCCTTTCTTTTGTTTTACAAATGTTTTGAAAGAGGCTATCTGCCAAAGCAAAAATAACCATGAAGCTGGAATAACTCATGAATAACATGGCACAACATTAAAGGTTGGGCATCACCACAGTGGATTCTTTCATTCAGCCAAGAAGAGAAAGTGCTAAAATCAACACAAAGGGATCCCATTAGATCGTTAGGAGATGAAAGGCTACTTCCAATCACTTTGGTTTACTCAGCTGGATGTCTTTAGGAATACCGAATGGTCAGGTGTGGTGGCCTAATTCTCCACTTTTTGTGTTCCTAAGCATAGGACAGAGGCTGTGGGTGTGTGAAGGTAGGAAAGGAATTGATGTGCGTGTTTGGAGACACAGTAATAACTATCATGGCCATCATATATCATAATAGTCCATCTCTTTGATACACAGTCAGTTTTGTGTGGCTCCAAAGATTTGTTCCTGTCTTGACAACAAACTCCTCATTTTACATGAAAGCATCAGCAACTTCTGGGAAATAGATTAAATCTAGTTCCAGGCTTCCTCTTGATATGGATAAAAAATGTCCAGGAAAATGGGCTTGACTAATCTCAGCAGGAACAAGACCTCCTGCTGATGAGCTCTTGGTTCAGTGTTTTAACATCTGATCTTGCTGTGTCTAGGTCAAAATGGCGCCTGGTGCAATTTTGACAATTACATTAGAGTCAGCTTAAGAAGGAATTTCTCCCACTGCATGTGTGGCAACTTAAATCCAGCTCTTAGGAAAGAGACAAGGCTCTGAAAGTAGCAGATACAGAGAAAAAACGAACCCAAACCAAACTCAGAAATAAGCTCATTAAAAGAAAAAAACTGATAAAGTGTTCATTCTTTTAAACATCTCTACTTTGGCATCTCTTCTAGCAGTGACAATGCTTGGTTTCACAGAAGAAACACAGATGCACCAACAATACTGAAGATTCAAGAACTAATTGCTTAGACATAGTCAGGAGAAGGGTCACTAGAAAGCCTATTACCTTTGCCTTCTGTTTTAGCAGCAAGCAGGGAAAAGCTGAAGTCCATATGAAGGGATATTCTGGCCCAGTAGCTGCAGAAAATAGGCACAGGCTGCTGCCAAAATCCCAAGCTATATTCCCTCCTGGAACACCTCCTCCCACTTAATCTCCCAATCACAGCCTCTAAACCTCTCCGGGTTAGGCTATATTGGACCACATGGTAAGATTCATGCTACTGCAACTCTGCAGTCACTCCGTTGACTACTCTGCTATAGTGATGGAGCTATGAAGTGCAAGTCATCCTAGCATCCCATCCAAGTTACTTGTTTCACATGGCAAAAACCATTTTCAACTACCATTTAGCCAGGGTATTCCCTGATGCTGCACACTTCTCCCAGATTTATCTTGTTGTTGTTATAATGGGAGCTAATTGGCATTACTTAAACCCAAGCTTGAGTTCAGATGCTGAAGGTGATGAAGATGGAATCTGTAAGAGGTAGTCTCAGAGGCTGCGAGTCCCCATCCTATGCCTGAACTTCTTACTATGGAGAGCAGATTTTTTTGTGCCAAGACACAAAATTGTGTTGAAATTAGCCTAACATGACCCAATAAATGTAAGAAAGTAGCTTCCCTGACTAGGATGTTAAATCCTTACAGGTGTAAAAGCTATTGAAGCTGCCAAATGTAGCACATTCAAACCTGAGCATCCAAAACTGCTTTATGGAGAGAGAATGCTGGGTAGGAGTCAACAAGTTACAGTGCACTGCACTAAGAGCTGCTGGAGGCACAGCTTTATGCCTCTGCTGCTGTATTACCTATATTTGAGGTGTCTTCATGGGCACAGATGGAAAAGGCTGTAAAGGAAACATTTTAAAACTAAGGGTGCATTAGATGGCAGGCACTGTGATTTATAGCTGTGGTAATGGGCTGGATCTCAGCAAAGTGAAATCCAATTATCAGCTCTGCCATCTCAGGCAAAATGCTTAAGCCAAACTTTCTAATCAGTGCCTTAGGTTGGATTGATTTTCAGAGGTACTGAGCATCTCCCCACCCCATAAGCTCTGTATAGAGTAACAGACCAACACAAATCAGATTATATTTGATTCTACTGTACTTGATATATTCTCTCTACAGTAGGGTTGAAAATGAATAGTTTTCCTCCATGTTATCAGGAAAAAGAAACTGTGGGAAGGAGGACACAGAGGTTAAAAATCTGAAAAATAAGGGATTTGATGCTCTGCCTGTGGTTTTTCTCCCTCATGTGAATAAGGACCAGGAACACTTCCATACCCACCTCACAAAGGGGCTTGTGAGCGTTAATTCAGCTCCCTGCAGAAAGTGCCTTGAGATCCACAGATGGAACTTGCTGTAGAGGTGATGCATTACTGAATAATGACGTAAGATCATATGTGAACAAAACACATTCATATATCGCTCCATATGTTTTATAACATTAAGCCCTGTGTTGTTTTCCAACAGACAGCTACATTCCAACCTGGAGAGGATCAAACACATCCCAGAATATTTTGTCTTTTTATTTCTGAGCTGAGGAGATGGTTCCAACAACATCGTTGTCTCTTTTTATGTGTTGAAACCAAAATAGGATTTTATTTCTTTTAAAGAAGGGGGAAGAAGGAAAAGTTTCACACAGCATGTGCCAAAGGAACATAACTTCCCCCTGGATATCCGTCCTTGAACAACAGGGGAGACCTTGGGGTTTACATCTCAGCTGAAAAGATACATGTGGAAATACACTTCTCCCACCATCCCACTGCAGTTTCATGTTTGGACTTGGAGAGATCCCTCAGGAGAAATACTACTTTAAGCTTTGGTTCTGCCACTGGAGTCTCCTTTTGCCTATCTCCAGCTCCCAGTGAACTCATACAGCTACACATGCTCTAATATAGAGTCCTCCATGCAAGCATAGCAGATAGAGGTGTGTGCTTTTGGGGGCTGGAATTTGGGGAAGTTCTTCCTAAAATAGGGAGTGAGGGGAAAAAAATGGACCAGTTTTATTTGCCTCCACAATGCCAGTTTGTATGCCATGTTTGTACGACAAGGAAGCATTTGGCTGCCTGAGGAATATGGGGACTTTAGCTTCTTATTGAATACTTTTGGCAATTGTACCAAAATGTCATGTTTTTACTGGGTTTTGATCACTCTTTTTAATGCTTCTATTCATATATTCCGAGAGGAACTGAATGCTGACGTAAAGACAGCAAGCAGAATGCCACTAATTCAAAACCAGGGCTTCCCTCCTCTTCCAATTATTTTCAGCATCTTTCAAAATCCACATTATACCCCAAAACTACACATGGCTGTTAGGTCACATGAAAAAAAGATCAGAGGGGGATGAAGGAGAACAGGAATTATGCCAAAGCTGTACTGTTATTTCTGAATCACCTATGAAACATAGGAGAGAGAAATAGAGATTTCATGTGTATTTGGGCTCTCTACAGTGAGATGCAAGACATCTTCCAAATCACCTTACCCTGCTAGATAGTCTTGAAGTGAGAACACAATTAACCAAAGATTTGAAGGCAAATTTTGATCAAAGTGTGCAAGGTGCTCCATGAGCCCACCACCCCTCTTCCCAAGGTGGTATTCTCCCCCCATCCGAGCCCCAGGATGAACCCAGCAACTCCATCCTCTTCTCAAGGGAACCAGGTGCTCTAAAAGCAAGGAATACCCTGGGGGGAAAGGGAGAAAGGGGTGGTCAAATGAGACAAACACACTTGAAGTAACTGATTTACAGATTTGCCATTTACTGGATTCCTTGTGAATAACCAAGGATATTCTTTGCAAGTTCAGACATGATACAAGCACACATGCACAGGAAAACCAAAGTCCACCGGTTACTTTTTGATCCTTTCCATTTTTTGTCCTTTCTGAAGAAGCTGGAATCCGTGTGAGTCTCAGACTTTATCCAGAAATGAGTTCATACACTGTGAGAGGACTCTTCACAATCCTCAGCTCCTGAATGTCTGATGCTTCACAGCATTTCTTGCATAATTCATATTAAAAGCAGAGTTACCAGCAGGGCAGTCAAGTGAGAAGCATATAATGGCCTGTGATCATCAGACACAGCTTCCAGGGAACGGAAGCCATAGGTTCAGCTTCTTGTAGTAGTAGCCAGAGGGAGCTGTTTGGAGACTTCTCCCAGGAGCTGACTTAGCGTATCCTTCTTTTTGCCACACAGGACACCAAAGGGCACCCCTTCTGTCCCGTCTTCCAAAGGTATACAGCAGCAAATAGCAGCAAGTTTCGGTCAGCATGTTGGCTGTTTGACATGAGTAGCCATGGTCTGAGAGTCAGCAGCAAGAAATAGATTATGCCAGAGCAAATCTCTCCTTGTGTCCCAGAAGCCCAAGCCATCCTTCAACAGTTGCTGCTGAAGGCTACCCTTTACTTAAAGGATAGCATGAGAAGCACATATTGCACAGCAAAACCTATGTTCATCCTTTTATGTCTCCCCACCCCTTAAAGAACATACAATATATATTCAGCGTACCATCAACCCACTGCTGTAGGTGGAGCCCTGTGAGCATAACACAGTTGACCATGGATACAAAGGCCAGCAAATAAATGATTCTATAAGCGTCAGACATTTCAGTCCAGGACATTAGAGATTCATTGACTACATTGCGGGAAGAGCTGTTAAATAAAACCAATTTCAGTAGTCTCAGCCTTCCAGAGTCACTTTGAGTACCATGTATATCAGAGACTCATCTAGCATCTTGAAAAATAGCTTTTTCTTTAATTGGTTATAATGTCCCTGTATATCAAATACAGTTGCCAGAGCATTGGGTGAATGACAAAAAAGAGTAAAAACAGCTTACAGAAGTGACATGTTCTTTTATGGTTACATCTGGGGGTACACGAGAGAGTCTCCTGACATGCCAGTAACCTTATTCACAGTCTGGAAAGTTCCACAGAGGAAGAATGTATACTATTAAGTACAGCAGCCCTGTAAACCAGGAGACATCAATTATTGCTTTGCAAATGATGTGCTGCGCTTCCTCGGGCAAATCACTTTTAGGTGCTTTTTCCCCTCATATTCCCTCCATCTACCTTGTATAAATCAGCCTCCATCTCTTCTGAGCAGGGGAAAGTCTCCTTCCATGGTCTAAGGACACTGACTGTGCAAATTCAGAATGAGCCTGTAAGTTCCACCTTACATGCATAACAAATAATTACAAACCATAGCATCTTACCCCACTGCATTACTTGTCTGGGTAGTCCATGGAGTCAATATGCACCATAACTGTAACACAGGAGTAAAGTTCAGTTTGGGCCCAGAGTAAAAGAAGAACTAATGCTGTATCTAAAAGACTGATACACATCCCCTTCCATTACTGAAAGGGTGAGCTTCATGCTGATATTTTACTTAAAGGATAAAGTAACCCTAAATATTATCAAAGATAGAGGCAGTAAATTAGTTTGTAAATGCATCACATGAGCTTGTGGATACATTTAGGTCAAAGGAGTATAATGAGATATTCCGAATAATATTTGATATGCGTAATTACTGAGAAGATGCCTAACAGAGTTTTCCAGTAGTAGTATCAATGCCCTGCAGGTACTTGTCCATGCAGCCTGTTCCCCTGTATAGGATGGACAACCTCACATTGTGCTCATGAACATGTACACTCACTGAAACCAGCTCAAAACCTCATGGAGGAAAAGTGTTTGCACGGCGTGATGGTTATAGTCATCCTATTGAAGACTTAAAACAAGACCCTGAATTCCTACTGAAGACCCAAAAAATGGCGCTCTTCCCACATGCACCACTGGAAAATGAGAGGATGCTTTGGCCTTGAAATGAGAGCCCACACTAAATCAGAGGTGCCAGACCTCTCCTAGACTCTGCCATGCATTTCTCAACGTTGAGGAAAGCTGAAAACAGGCAATCTAGGTCCCCAGTTAACTCTATAAAAAGATCTTGGACTCCAGCATTCATTCACCAACTTCAAATCAAAATGAGTCAGCCACATCACAAGCAGCCCAAGAATGGCTCCTACCTCATAATTCAACCTTTGTAATGGATCACTTATAATAAATAGATCTGGCTTTCCTGAAGCTATGATCTTTTCCTCTATTATTGACTAATACTGAAAATTCCAGCTATACATATTCACTTCATCTGAATATCTCATCACCTTATGCAGAAAACATTATGTTGAGAAATAGCCCAATTAAATGTGCAACTATCTGTAACCTTTTGTGTTACTGTATCAGGTGGTGAAGCAGTAGCAACATTGGAAAATATAGGATCTTTGGGAAATGTAGCATATTATTAGATTTGATGAGATCCATTTTCTTGATGGCTTCTGAAAGATCTTTGTGCTAATTAGCTAAGAATACCACTGAATTATTTAATTATCTCTACTTTTGTGCAATAAATATGTTGTCATATCACACACTCTATCTTGCTGTTGCTGTTCAGACTTAATGATGCCTTTATAGTTAGCGATTTCCTTTGTTCTCCCTCTGCAAGTGGGTTTTGGTGGTGCTGGGAAAAGGGGGTGAAGCAGAGAAGGAAAAATATCAGCTTTAAAATAAATTCTTATGGGTGGGAAAAATCTTTACATGAGTTTCTCTCTAGCTCCAGTTCCCCATGAAATAGACAAAACATGTTTCGATGCCACAGCAGACCCATATACTTCTTGCTAATGCAACAAGGAATGCTTTCCAGAGGAAGAGGAAAGAAACTATGGCTTCAAAAAATTCTAAATCAGCAAGGAATGTTTTTAACAAGGAAGAGGTAAATTATGATAATTACTCTGACTGGTAGGGTCCTTAAGCATTACTAATTAGCATTTATTGCCTGGATTATTGAAACAATGTGTGTGTTCCCAAGAGCGAAGAAGAACTGGGATGCTCTTTCCTTCTGAGTCCTGGGAACAAGCAAGAATGCGGTACAGTTGGCAGAGAGGCTCCTCTTCCAAGCATGGTGAGCACCAGCCTTGTGCAGAGCTGCACAGAGGCGCTGGGAAACTTGCACCTTTTGTAAGCCCACGTTTTGAACTTCTTAACTGTACGTCTGCATTCCACCTCATAGGAAAGTGAACAGAATCAGGGCAGCACGAAAGGAAAGTGGCCTTTAAAATAGAATCATTTGACAATGGTTCAAGCTGAAGATTAACGTTTACCTTAAACTCTGCGTACTACAGTGTCTTCTATTACTATTAGGGGTATGTGCAAACATATTATGAATAAAGATTTCATTACTTTAAAGTACAGAAGTACGGCCAAAGAGGATTCATGACAGACAAAGAGTTAACAAATTCAACAGAAAAAAAATGAGGTTATATTATGCCATTTCCAGCTAGCATTTTGACTGGGTTAATGTGACTTTGTGAAGAGGCTTGCAAGCAGATTTCAGCACAAGCTACATTTTAATATCAAGGATTTATCATGTGAATGAAGTTTTGACTTAGAAATCGATTAGAAATAAATCAATATTCTAATCTGCACTAGCCACTACATACGTATTTCAACTATAACTTGGTACCTGGCCCAATAAATCTTTGAGTGCTTTGGAAATGATTCAGGAAAAAGAGACAGTGAAAGTATTCTCCATTTTCTGAGCTGCAGTGCTATGCAACTTTAGGTGCTGTTAAACCCCATCGGAATAAAAGAGCAACAATAGTAAACTGCAGAATGCCTTGGACCTTTTTTACCTTTTACTGCCACCAAACCCCATGCCTTTCAACTTGGGAAAGCAAGTTCCAGCTAAGCTACAACGGGGTCAAAGTCACAGAGCTAAACGCTACAGTTGCTGCTCAGACAGAACTCCTGGATGCCAGAGTTTTGCAGAATTAGTGTTATTTTTTTTTCAAGCAATACTTAAAAAGTCATGTTTGGTTTGTCTTTCCCCTTTTTAATTATTTGCAGCACATATTGCACGGCATACTTGGAATGTGTTATATTAAATGCATATTAGACACAGTTTTAATTGAAACTAGTCCCAGTCTGCTAATTGTTTTTAGTGCTGAATAAGATCTTCAATCCTTACTAAGGCTGACTTATTTATTCTATTTATTAATTAAATTAATGCCTAATATTTATTTTCACTACCATTTTCCTCTTAAGATAAAAATAAAGGTATTTCTCTCTGCAGCTTCCTTTTATTCCAGTGAAAACGTACAACTGCAAAGCCTGATGAAATGATCATTGAAGGAACTATGTAACGCTAAGACAAGAAAGCCTCGTAGCTATATGTAATAAAGCAAAAAATAAAACCAGAACGCAATATCCATTCTTTTGTCTGCCAGGAGGTAAAAACGTTGCAGGAGTAGCTCTGGATTGATTTACGTTTGCTTACAAAGAAATTATTCCAACTGGATATTTATAATGCAATTAAGTTTCAATAACGCTGACATTTCTTCAGATCACACGCACAAATGTGGCTGAGCAGCCCCACTGAACCTGCCTGCCCTGTGCTCTGAGTTCGCGGTAGGCTGGGGAGACGGGGGGGGGGGGGGAATGCGATATTCCAGTTATTATTCCCTCCTTTTCTTCTTGCGAGAACCTCGCCTTCCCCACTAGGAAAGGCGGGTGGGGGGGGTGTGTGCAGTTTGTGCTTTCCCTCCTTATTTTAATCCCTGCCAATTGTTGGGTTGGGTGGGTTCCCCCCCCCCCCCCTTCGATTCCATTTCATCCGCTCGGCGTGTCCCCAGGCCCCGGCTCCCTCCAGCCGCGCTGTCCCTTTAAGCCGCCAGCCCCCCTAATTGATGTGTCTGGGCGAGTCTAGACTGGCAGTGATTGAACCAGCTCCCAATTATGCTCCTCACTGCGCCGGAGCGGAGCGGGGCGCGGAGCGGGCCCTGCCCCCGCCCATTGTTTTGCCGCAGCCCCGCGCAACCCCCCCCCCCTTTTCCTCCGCACCGCTCCGCACCGCACCGCGCAGCAGACAATAGCGGTTCTGCAGGGAGGGAGGAAGGAAAAGAGGTCGGGAAGAGCGGTGGCGGGGGGGAGTGTGTTCCGCGGATGCGGAAGGGGGGTGCGGGAACGGCCGCGGCAGCGCAGGGCTCTGCCTCCAGGAAAGGCAGAGGGAAAAGCATCGCGGGGTGCAGCCAGTCCCTTGCAGACAAAGCGCTCCCCCCTTCTCTTCCCTTCATGGAGGGGGGAAACAGCGATTAAAAGCAGCTTCAGGAGGCAAAAAAAGGGAGAAAAATTAGTTTTTGCCTGTCTCCGAGGTGGAGATACCGGCTGGACAAAGGTGGTCGGGTTCTCACGTACTGTGTTCTGATTTCTCATGCCAAATAGGTAACAGAAAATAAAGGCAATGCAGAATAAGTTTCTCCCTTTGGAATTAGAGGTCGTGCAGAATAATGTACAACTTCAGAAGTAAAAGGCGTTGCTGGCTTTTTTTTTTTTTTCATAGAGGTAAAATAGTCAATGAAATTACAGTGTCAATAAAAAAGCTAAAATCAAAATCAAACAAGCAACCTTTTCCAGTTCAATAACTATTAAACAACGGGAACCTTCAAACGCATCCTAAGCTCTTAAATCCCAAATGTTACACCATTTTTGGTGCATTGTGGTTTAAGTTCAAGCATTTGCATTCAAATATCAAACAGTAATTCAGTGCCATAACAAGGTACAGTAACTCCATTATAAATTGCCTTTGCAGAACAGAGATAAGAAATACAGTTCCAACCATAATTCATTTTACAGCAATATAAAAATCTAATAAAGAAAAACAGCAGCAGGAAAACAGTTTGAACATTTCTGATTTGCCATTTACATAGAACGTTGAGTGGAAAAGCAGGAAAGGTTGAAGCTTTAGAGAAGGACTGAAACAAAACTTCAGCATTCACTCAGCGTTTCTTTTCAGCAGTTTCCAACCATTAGTACATGCAACCATTTTATTTCTGTAGTTTATTTTGGACCTATCGATCCATAAAATCCAACCTGGCTCCTGCCTTTTTTGTCTTTTATTTCTTTTTTTCCCCATTTTTTTTCTCTTTTTTTTTTTTTTTTTTTTTTTTTTTGGCATGTGTGTGTCCATAGAGCACATTTCTAAGATTAATCGTTCAGTTTTAAACTTGGAAGCACGAGGCATGCTGGGATTTCAGCTGAGGTCAAGCACCAATGTACCGAGCTGTTACTGTTACGCTCTCAGGGTACTCTGTGTTGCTCTCAAGAAGGAGGGGGGGAAGCAAAAAAGAGGAGAGAGATGCTCTATGCAGTGGCCTGCAGGCAAGGCAAATCTCTCTCCGTATGAAAACAGAGGCATGTATATTAATATACCTACATATGTAAATAGATATACATATCTAGGGTTTTATTTACCTACATACATATTCATACACACGTATCATCCATATGTGTAGCTATACACACACCTCAATAGCTGTATTTCCATGCGTCCGTATCGCGTATATCTTATCTACACACGCATATATAATAATCACTATATGTGTACACACATACACCCCCATATCTGTATCAGCTGTAAAATTATCGCTTGACTATACACACACACACAAAATCTCTGTCATGCAAACGCTAGTTTGAATTTGAGATGAGATTTTTACAGTAAATGGCCACAACCACCGCCCTACCATTAGCCGATCAGCCCTAAGGAGGAGAGATACACTTCTTTTTTCCCTTAAAAGGTCTACTAAACACTATTATATGTGTGTGTATAGGTCTATATATACACACACGCGCGCACACACATAGACATATATATAGTGAGCGAGGATATATTTATAAAATAAAATAAAGATGTCAAAGCACAACTCACAGCTCCCAAGAGCCTAACCCGTGGATTTAAAAGCTAAACATCACAAGTTAGGGTCTCAGGGATTGAGAGGGGCGCAACAAACTATTCCTTGCAAAGAAAAAAAAAAAAAAAAATTAAAATAAAAAATGATAAAAAAGCCCCACAGGGATCCAAAAATCAAAAGATAAAAAGGAGAAAGAGGAAAAGAAGAGCAGGCAAGTTCAATTCCTGGCTCAAGATTACAAAACAGGACACACAGGTGGATGGAAAGAGCTTCTCTAAGGACCCTCTGTTGAGAGAATACATTCCATTTTTAATCGTTTATACAAAAAATGACAAGGCGCGGCAGGTTCCTTACAGCTTCCAACAAGGTCGCTTGCGACAAATACATGAAAAGTCTCCGCATTGGAATAACGAAGAGGAAGAGAAAGAAAAGGGAAGTTTGGGGCAGTGACGGAATTATTTTCATTGTTTCAACGAAAAGGAATGCAGAAATAAGAGCAGGAATATGCAGGCTCTCCCTCCAGCCGCCTGGCACAAAGCATGCAGCAGCATAAAGGCGCTGCCTCCCCGCCCCCTCCGCCAGCCCCGCGGCCGGCAGGGATGGAGGAAAAAAAAAACCCCGAGTTGCAAGAAAATCAGGTAGAAACTCACCATTTGGAAGCGGGGGAAGCTCCGATCTTCAGCGCCAAGAGCAGGGAGGAAAAGCGCGGCGGTGGGGAGGCGGAAGAAGAAGGGGGGGGGGGGTGTTGGTAGTGGGAAGCGGCGGCCCCCAGGCGGGCTCGGGGCAGGGGAAGGGCCAGGGGCAGTGCCCGCACCAGGCTGGGTGCCCGCCGGGTTTTGACACCCGAGCGAGCGCGGTCGAGCGAGCGAGTGCGAGCGTGCGGTGTGCGCAAGCCGGGGGAGGGAGGCGAGGGTGGGTGTGTGCAGCTGGGCAAGCCGCTTGCATTTTTAAAACATCTTCCTTCTTTTTTTTTTTTTCCCTTTTTTTTTTTTTAAGGGAATATATCAAGGAAAAAAAAAAAAAAAAGAGGGGGAAAAAAGGAAAAGGACCCAAATTCCTCCGCAGCCCCTTCGCCTCCTCCCTCCGCGCTCCCACCAATGCTGCTGCTGCTGTTATTATTATTATGATGATGATGATGAAGAGACGGGGTTGGGGGGGGGGCTGGAGCCGCGGCCCGCTCCTGCCCCGGTAGCAGCGGGGGGCAGCCCGGAGCCGGTGGCGGAGCGCGGCGGGCGGGCGGCGCAGCGCGGTCACCAGCTCCTGGCAGCCGCTCCTGGGCCGGGGCTGCCGAGGAAAACCTGGAGGAAAAACCCGCTTCCCCGGGAGAGGAGGGTCCCCGAGCACCGTGCACACACACAGACACACGTACACACACACACACACACACAAAAGGGACTCCATCCTGCACCGACTCCTCTCCAAAGCACCTTGTGCAACCCCAGCCAATGGAAATTTACGCCGGCCATAACCGAGAGCAGGATTTCGTCCCCAGCTTGCCACCTCCTTCTCCGCTCTTCTCTCCCCTTCCCTCCCTCCCTTTCCTCCCTCTTTCCACCCCCCCCCCCCCACCCCCCGCCCAAATAAATAATACGGATCCGCACCCTCCACCCATCTCTGGAACCGCTTTAGGCCCAGCGGCATAAGCGGGGAGAAGCCGAAACGTACCGGAGGGCCCGAGTTTAAAAATGCAAAATATCCGCCGCTCCTCGCCCGGCGCTGCCAAAGCAGGTCCCGCTCCCGGCCCCGTCCCGTGTCCCCCCCCCTCCCGGCCCCGCACCCGACGCTCCCCGCCACCGCACGGCCGGGGGAGCAGCGGTAACAGGCACCATTACGGAACCATCATCATCATCATCATCATCATCATCATCATTCACTCCGTCCTTTTCTCACCTCAGGAGTCTGAGCCCATTCACCAAAGTCCTTCCTCGTCCGGGATCTCAAATCTTTTCCTTTTTTTTTTTTTCCTTTTATTTTTTTTCCCCTTTCTCTTTCCTCCTTGTGGATCAGCCAGTCCCGACATCATTAAACTATAGTCCTCCTCTTCCTCCTCCTTCCTTCTCCCCCTCGCTGTCTCCCCCCTCTTTTCTTTCTATTTTTTTTTATTTCAAAAAGGGGGAGCTGGGGAGGGGGGGTGTAGACATAGCTGCATGAAGTGGCTGCCTTTTAGAAAGCACATTTAATCTTTACTGGCTCCCCTAGGCTTCGATGAAGTAGAAGGGAAAGGAGAGGAGAGGGGGAAAGAAAAAATACAGGCAAGGGAGGCTGTTGAGGGACAGCAAGCATCAGGCTCAAATCAACGACCAGATGAAAATGTACTAGACCACACTGCCCCCTCTCTTCCTCTCGCTCTGTCTCCGTCTCTCTCACACACTCTCACTCCTGGAAAGCTTCAGTGTCTGGTTACAGACTCTTTTGGATCCTTCCCCCCCCCTCCCCACCCTCGCCCTTTGCCAACTATCCTAGAGATTCCTTGCATGCCTACTTAAATCTTTAACAGAATAAGGACTCGGCTCCCCCCGCCGCCGCCGCCAGCCTCGCACACACACACACACCAGCCCCAGCCACCCCTCCCCAATAATCTCTTAAGCTCCAGGGAGAAACCCGTCGCGGCGGCCGCATCCCGGTTCCCATCCCCGCGGCCCCGGGACCCTCCCGGGCAGCCGGGCACCCGCTCCCGCCTTCCTAAAGACGTCCGGGAGGGGAGGAAAGGAAGGAGGGGGAAGTGTCGGGGCTGCAGCCCTTCGCCTGGCATCCCTCTGGCTGGATCTGGGCTTTAAAACAATAAAATCCACCGCTGCTATATCTCGGTTCCCCCCCCCTGACCCCCCCCTCCGCCACACTGCAGCCCGCAGCCGCCCGTGGAAATCGCACGCCCCACGTCTGCATTGAGGCAGGCAGACTGCCTGGCTCATGCCCGTGATGACTTTAGAGCTGACAATCTCCTCTCCTCGACCCCCCCCCCCCCACCCCGGCACACACACACCCACCCCTCTGCTCAATGGCAGCACTGCTGCCTCTCACACCAGACTATATTTGCAATATGTGCTAATTTACCAGCTATATGCCCTTGGATTTTAAAATGAACTCATCAGTCAATGTTTCTAGTACCGATGCTCCCTCTCTCCCTCACACACACCCTCCACTGCAGACATGTTACTCATTCTCCAAGCATTTCCTCTCCGAATGTCCGTCAGACGCATATACACTTCATTGATCAAACCAAATCCCTTGATAACAATAAATAATAATACAGACAGTTAACATCAGCAGGGAGCAGAGCGAGGCGGGGGGGGGGGGAGAGACAAAGATGACGACTAAATCTGCATTGTGCTTTATGAGGCTGATCCCTGCATTTTCCAGAGATGCGCTACACAATGCGGAGCGCAGGTACGGCTCTGAAGACCCAGCACACACCTCGCCATGCGGGGCCTTACCTGGGACCCATTCTTGTCCCCTCAGTGGGGTTGGTGATGCCTAATACCTGACTCCGCACAGGTTTCAAAAGGTGCTCGTGGGAACAGAAGGTGGTACTCGCTGCGAAGGAGAGGAAGCACCTAGCGCAAAATACAGACATAAGTAAAGAAGGCAGTTTCTTTGTTATCCTGGGCACTGCAAAGGTGCTTAGAGCTTAAAGGTATCCGGGTATCCAAAGACCCTGATGGGTGCATAGTGGGATTTTCAGAAACACCTTCTTAGCTCCCACTGAAATCTGTTTCCTTTGTATGAAGGCAGAGAGCACCTATGCAAGAAACCAGGTTAGGAAGACAATCTATTAAATATCCCTCTGTTACACGTGCCTGCTATTTCAGGGGCTTTAGGGCTTTATTCCCCAGTTTTCTGGGGCTAAAATGGGGATGCAGGAGAAGCTGCCTCTTGGGATTTTGGCTAGTTAGACTTCTTGTGTGGGTCTGGCAAAGAGAAAGGGACTGCAGCCGAAATGTTCGGGAAGTTGGGGAGGGTGGGGCTATCTAGCAATCTTTGACTCACTGGGGTAACTCCCTGAACACAGGAATTAAATTATTACTCAAAGCAAGCTATGTTTTATGAGCAGCAGCCTTAGGATGGAATTCTGCATGCATATGGAGTATGGAACAACTGAAATGTATGGAAATACATATACAAGACAATGAAATTATTGGGTGCAATGCAGAAGTCCCTGGGTGATAGAAGAGGTGGGATTATGCAGTGAAGCCAGTCCAGGAATCCATGGACAAATTTTCTTATTTCTACCGATATAATCCTGACTGACATCAGCTCAGATAGGGGAAGAATCGAACCCCATGGATCTAATCTTTGGGAAAAGTAGGCTGGATTAGAGAGACTGTATCTGCCAAGCATCCTTTCACTCCCTCGCCATCACAGCAGTGTGCAAGATTTTGCCATCACACAGACCAATTTATGTCTGCTGTCTTTTTGTGTTCCCTTTTTTTGCTTCCCAAAAATGTTTGAATTTTCTTTTTTTATAAAGTTTTGTTGCAAACACATAATTTCTTTACACAATTTCACCAAGTCTTTAGAGGATACTTATTTCAAGCAGTTAACACCTGACCCCAATTTTTGTGGGTAATTAGTGAGCTAGATAACCACACAAAGTGGGTAATTATTTAGCACCCAAGGGTACTGTACAAGAGGGTAGAGGCTTGCTATGTTAACAAAAGCACATCTCTAATTATTGTATCTATACTGGTGATGTTTTAAGAATAGTTACTCCATCTAATGATCCATGATAAATCAGTAAACTACTTTGCTTCCCTTAGCATACATGTGTGGGCTAACCAGGGGCAGGACGTGAGGGCAAAGCAAATTGAAGCCCCAACTTTGGAATACGCACAAGAGAAGCGAGAGGCATCCCCCTTGGAGAAGGTAGTAAGACTGGAAGTGTCTGCTCCACAACAGCAGCAGCAGAGCCTAAGAGCCATCACTAAATGCTAACAGGTTGGTTGAGACGACTTGAAAAGCCATGTAGGAAGAAGCCTGTAGAGTGTGCCTCAGGGTCTACTTCTTGCTTAGGTAATGTGGCTGGGCTGATGCATCTTTGTATACAACAATAACCCTAATCATGTTTTAACCGAGTTCAGTCTTGCTCATTGAAAATCGCTTTGAAAGCTGTACAAATGAGGTGGTTCGTGTTTGTGGAAGGTCAGGGCTGAAATGCAAGAGAGTAGCACTGGGGGGAAAAGAATGAATGAATTTCAATTATCTGCCATCTCCAATATTCATGTTGCAAAAAACACATTTCTCCCATGGAAAACATTACATCCTCAGTAGATCCTCCCCCCCTCCCCCCAAATTTAAGAAGGAAGAGATGGGAACTATTTTGAAATAGAAACTAAATGAAAAAGATTCAACTACCAAAAACCAGTTTTGGTCATCGGAACCATGTGAAAAGAAGGGTTGCGCTGGAAACAGAGCCATAATCTTAAACACAGCGGTCACTATCCACTGACCAGTATTTGCAGCATTACACACACACTTTAAGGACATCTCCAAACCAAGACATTACACCCAGCGGAAAAGCACTTTCCTTTTTTAATTGCTTTTATGAATCATCACTAACATCCGGACACTTCATTTACTAGCGTCCAGTAACCTTGTTTTTCAAAGACTCAAATTCCAAACCTAAGGGCCTCCAGGATGGCACAAAAAAATAGAGGTGTCATCCTCTTTTGATCACAGGCATGTATTTTAACTTAGCTCACTGCTTTGGGATCCTTCGTGCCAGGAACGACAGAAGAAAACACCAATGGCAGCATCACAAGGCACTGTGACCACCAGGAATCTAAATCTCGACAGAGAAAGTTTGAGGGGTTTCCACAACTCCTCATATTTCTCTTTTGTTCTGTTCTTTTCAGTTGGAGTGAAATAAGCACAACTGAAAGAAGCCTGAAAATTGTTCTCATATTTAAAAAGGGGCCAAGTCTCTGCAGTCCTTTTAGTCCTGAGCATGCCTGTTCATATTACCAATGTGAACAGATTAAGAAGGAATAATAGTAACACCAGCATTCGGGATCAGTTCAGAGCAGCTGTAAGGTACACACTTGTCCACTCTGAACCGCACCAGTTCTTTCGTGTGCTACAGGCTATTTAACCAGTAACTTATAATGTTTAGCTGCTACCATGCTGAGGTGGGTATAAATTGGTATCCCCTTCACTAATCCTTTTAGAGACCTGTTTTGCAGGAAAAGTTCTTGCAGAAATGGAGTGAGAGGAAGTTTGCAAAGTAAAGCTGGAAAACAGAAAGGAAGAATAAATTTAATCATGGAGACAGGTTTGAAGGAAGAGGAGATCTTGGTAGGTGCACAGTTTTAGCAGAAAGCAGAGTAAAGACACACTGGTTTTTCTGACACCAATTGGAATTTGCTATTCAAAGAAGACGACACATAGGAGAAGGGATCCTCAGCCAGAGAGGATGCTTTAGGGACTTAAGTATTACCTATAAAACCTTAAGGCCTTTTTGAGACAAGTTAATAACTTCACTCTAAACAAACTATACAGAAGATCATTTAGGAAGTATCTTTAAAGTAACAGTAATGTCTCTGCTGTAGGGACAGCATATATGATAATATGTGACAATAGTTTGCAAATGAATAAAATGTCTTCAGTGGAGTAAAAAGTATTTACTGATACAAATGAAGAATTCAAACAATGTGAGGAAAAGCACAAATTCATAGTGTGGGGCACACCCACGGAAAGCAAAGTTGGACAAAGGTGTCGTGACTTGAGTGTTACCAGGACAATGTTCTATCAAACGAGGAGTTTGACAACGAAAAGCTCCTAATTTAAACCTCACTGGTTTGTATACTATTGTCCAATTGCACATCAAGTCAGTGATAAAATCACTTCACCTCTTCCTACCTTGCTTCTCCATAATATAGAACCGTCATGACAATGCTTACCATGTCCTTGGAGTGTTTGGAGGTCCTTGGAAGCAAGTTGCTATGTCCAGATTACTTTTGTTATCCTCATCTGCTACCCTGTTAGTCAACAGAGAGGATGGAGTGTAGTTGAAGATCACGTAAATTCCGTTTCATCACCAGCAATTCCTTTTAACCTGACTTACCCACCAACTTTCACCTCCCAACCCAACAGGGCATACGTTAAGCAAATTACTTCACCCAAGCACTACCCTGACAGCACCACAGCTTAAATAGTGGCTATTGTATTTTCTCTCCATCCCCCAATTCTGCTAGCAGGTTTCTCAGAGATCTTTGAGCTCCAACTATATCAATCCCTGGATAATGGTGAACACTTAAAATAATAAGGTGAGAAAGCCATAAACCAATTCAATCCCAAGGTGAGTAAAGCCAGCAAAAAGCAAAATGAGGCAGTGCTGTTCAACTCCTGGTGAGCAGGGCCTGGTGAAAAGCCCTGGAATACTGCACCATTCCATGCCCTTACTGCAAACTAAGTTTAGGGAAATGGGAAGAGTTCAACAAAAGGACAGCTGATATAACAGAGGGATTTGAAAAGAAAGGTTACAGGGATGAATTCATCCCATATCAAAGAAACAGTATGAGAAGTGGGAACACAGTAGCGAGAGTTATGTGTGTTTTGCCTATGGGGAGTTAACAATCTGCCCTTATCCGTGAGCTCTCCTATACAGACCGGATTTAACCGAACTCAGAAACTCAAGGTGAAACTCGAAGTTATGTGGATGAAGTCACGCAAAAAAGTATTACATCTGCTCTTGCATGATTTTCCATTTCCATATCACATAAAGCACCTGAAACCCCTCATATTTCACATGGTTTCATGTTCACCAAAAGTTTCAAATAAGACTCGATTCACTTAAAACATAACGAAAGCTCCAGGAACCTCACTAAAATTTCAGATAAATCTAACCTGGTTTTAGCTAGTGACATAATTTCTTAAGATCTGAGGCTTCATGCTCTGACAAACTTTGAATTATTTCAATTACTGAGTGATGGAGCTATGTTAATATGTTAACCTACAAGGTTGCTACAGAAACTTTCTGGCTGGTCAACATTTAATGCTTTCTTAAAATTGACTTGAAATTTCAATAGAATCATTGTATGAAAAAGACGGTTTGTCTCAATCAAGGGGATTTTTCCTATTCTGAAAAAAGCCAGTAAAAATAATACACATTGAGGCTGGTCAATTAGAATCTCAACTGCTGAACCTAGACTCGACTTCAGAAACATGCATAAAGCTCAGGGGCATTTTGGGAACCTGACCTGGCAGGAAAAGTAGAAAATTAAATTAAAACTAGAAATCCATGCAACTAAGAGCTAGAATGAATTCAATTTCAATAGGAAAGAAGTGGTAGGGTCAATCTGTAAAAGAGAGATTGTAATTTAGAGATTGGAGGGCTGGCTGCCTGCAGTCCACAGATCTCATCTCCTCCATGAATTCACTGCGGATTCTTAGTCCTGCAGTCTATTTCCAATTCTCTCCTGCATAAACCCAACACAAGCAGGTAACGGAACTATTGCACATGAGAAAGGAATTGTGATTCTGAGTCTTAATATCGGTAAAGAGCCCCGAGAGCTTACAGGAACTTGAAGAACCTCGAAGAACAGTCACCCTGAAATATCCTCCCCAACTCCTGTCACTCTTTAGCCCTTCTCATCAGCACTGACTTTCTATTTAAAGAGAGGTTAGAATTATTCAAAAAATAAAACAAAGAGATGCCTTGGGTTTTTAGGTTTTCTAATACTCCAGCTACAGCCTGCACTTGGCACTTTGCACTATTTGTTTGTTATTACAAATAAGTAATTAAACAACACATGAGGGCATATTTCTCTCAAGAAAAAGATACTTGTCTCAGCCACTGCTGAAGAATTAAACCAAAAGGTAGGACACCAAAATGCTTTCTACAGCTGGTTGGTGGGCCCAAACCACCGATCCCTACAGAGAGACAGACAGAAGCTGGTGCAGAGCCAGCCAGAGGAATCCCAGATCAGTGGTGATGACAGTGGCGAGAACCCAAAAGACCTGTCCCTGTTCCCAGTCCTGCCGCTCGACGTGATAAGTGGCTTGGGCAAGTCTCTCCATCTCTTTGTGTTTCCTCTTCTGTCTGCCTTATCTGTTTAGACTGCAAGCTCCTGCGGACAGGGAGTCTCTTCTCAGAGGGTGTCTACAGGATGCCAAGCCATTTAGGTATTGCTGTCAAAGAAGTAACAGGCTTGGGCGCTGTAACACGGGTGAAGCCTGAACGCAAGCCTAGTCACCCTTCCCTCTTGTGAAACCAGACACAGAGGTCTGAGCATACAGTAACTTGTTTTCAGTTGCTTCACTGGTGATGAGAGCGTATTAAAAATTAGAAAGCCACATATCAGGAGGCATGTGACAGACAGAATGAATGTCAGAATGCAAGGAAGACACGGCAACCTCTGAGGACTTACGTTTGACCCATCAGACACTGCTCAGCCTCTGCATGCCAGAAATAGCAGCGGGACGCAAGCGCAGCAGCCAGTCTCCCCACTCCTGGTGCCAGTCCATACTGCTGCATCATTAACGTTGCACTGCAGGCTCTAGCACACACTAAACTTAGATTTAGTTCGGTTTATAATGCAAAAAGACCTTTTGATGAGCTACAAAATGAAGAAAACAAACAGAACAATCTGAATATCAGATTATTTCACTTATAACAAATGACATTAATTAGGATTTTTAAAGTGTAATAACATTTTCAAGTTGATTTTGAGTAAAAAGAGTATTAGATTGTAAATACTGTCAGCTTTAACTCTGTACATCTAATGAATGTGTATGTCAGCATGGAGGCAGTCCATATGAAACATTTCTTCATAGACATATACAGTATGCTCAGTTGTAATTCCAGTATGACATGCAACATGACTGCCTCTGCACAATTCACATAGGATTAGTTCCTCTGTCTTTAAGAGGAACAAGGACCTCTATTTTATATACAGTGAATAAACACAAAGACTTATCCAAGATCCCGTAGGAAGTCTGTTAACAGAACTTCAGGGTCTGCACCAATGGCTTAATAAATAATAATAGTTTCACTGTAACGGTGGAGGGTGCGCATGGTCCTCACCCCATTAATAATAAAACAATACAGGCCCCAGGAGCTGAATACAAACAAGAATCTCTTAGAGCGAAGACAACTTGAAAATTACAAAGCTAATTCACCTGGTGTCTCCGAGAAATCTGGACTCGTGTTTCCTGGGAACAACTCAAAGTAAACACCTATTCCCCAGGTACATGTGGCCACAGAGAACCATGATCCTGACCCTAGTGCACAGAGAAACACCTCCCAAATGAGCCTATACCCGAGATGATTCAGTAGCAGCACTTAATTCTTATGATTAGACCCACACAGGCAGCCTCCTGCTTCATGTTAGAACCAACTGTCCACATGGAAGCAAATGCAGCAGCAGGTCCCAAGTCATTACTTGATCACTTTCCTGCTTAATTACTATTTTTAATTACTTGCATGGCAACAACAAAAAGTCAATCTAGGAACGGAAATCCATTCTTTGAACAACTTCTGCCTTTTTTCTTAGACGCAAACTATTGCTATATAAGCGATTCCTGATTAATATGGGGCCCTCATGGGAAAGCCACTGCCTGTCTACTGATTTCATTTCCTACTTCTTCTCCTCTTCGACTGACAATTCAAGTCCCTAAAAAGTAAGGGCAAAAGATCTCTTATTTTATCGTTACAAGATGACAGTGTTTTTTCCCCTTGCTATTTTCCTTCAGGAAGATATATTAGCACTACATTTGCTCCTCCGTGTGGTGGGATTTCTTAAATAAAAACGTATGTTATATATATGTATGGACTTGGAACCAGAGCTCCTTTAGCCTATTAACTATCCACATTTGCTTCAGACTTGGCCAGCCACCTAGAAAACCTGCCAAGACCTTTCTGGCAGCCTTTTCCCAACAGTTCCAGGAAAACATGGGATATTCAAAGAATTTTAGGGCCTCCCAGCTTCGTTTGTCACCGCTCCTCTTGCCCACTTAAAACTAAATCACAGGCAAATTGCTCTAATGCCCTATTAAAGATTTAAAAATGGCCTTCTCGACAGTAGGGTATCTGAGGACAAATCTGCGTTAATATATAATGCAAAGCCTGCGTTAATCTGTAATGCAATGTGGCGTGAGGCAGACCAAGGGCTTCACGACAAGTAAGGGAGCTGCTTTGCAAACGTGGAACTTCCCAAGTGGAGTTTTTAAACCTCCCTCAGATATCCAGGCAAAGGAGAGATTCATTTTATCCTCATCATTAGCAAATGACTGTTGAGGTTGCAGCCTGTGCCATAAAAGAAGCAAACAAAAATGTGAACAGTTATATCAGAATTCGCTGGCTCTATGGGTCTCAAAGCACTGTTTGAGCAATGCTGTTACAGACAGAATTGAGTCCCATTGCCTAGAGCTTGTCTGTAAGTCAACTTACAGATTTCAAAATGACCAAATGACATAATTCTCGGAGAACTTTGCAATTAAAAATTACCCCTCTATTGGAATATAATTTTTGAAATATATATGTTGGAATATAAACAAAACAGAGCACCATAGCATCTCTTTCACTAGCAATTCCACCGGCAGAGTATGGATATCCTCCTCTTTTATTGAAGAAGGGAGAAATGACAGTTCTTTAATTCTGACACAAAGTCCTAAGTAGTCACTTTATGAAATGCAGCCACCAACATAAGGATTTATTACAGCACCATGGTTACAGACTGCAGACCAGTGACTTCTCTCCTAGAACCCTACGTGATTCATGACATGATTCAGCAGTCTTAACTACATCATTGCTAACACAGTAAGCAGTGGACACTGATTTCAGTTTTTCCACTAAGACCCACACTGTTTAACTTCTCATTCAATAATTATTCTCACATACAAATGAAGGGAAACACGTGACTGAACTATCTTAGGGCTCTTACAAATTAAGTTCTCCTTTCACATTTCAAAAGCTCTTGGAAGGGCAATTTCCAAAATCAACTCAAACCACAAGACGTGTAGCAGAGAGCAATCGAGTCTCGCCTTCTTCCTTTCCCATTTCCTTCCTGGTTTTCCTTCTCTTCCTCTTTTTTTCGTAAATCCTGCCCTCCAAATCTAACAACCTCATTTATTAAAGGAAATAGAAAGCCAAAAGGAAGCTGTGGCATCTGACAGACTGCAAACACTGCTACTGCAAACCACTCTCATGCCACAACTGCTATTCCTTGTCAGAAGAGATGAGAGGCCACTTCAAACACAAGAAAAACAAACTTTAAAATAAACCCACATCAGTGGCATTAATCTGGGAATGGGTTTGACCTGCTATTTACAATTCCTTAAATCTCATTTTAAACTAAGGAATAAGAAGGATCTGCCTACACTCTTCAGGGGACTGACTGTAGGGACCCCAAAACCAGCACCAACGTGAGCTGCTGCAACCACAGATCTCCAGTACCAATGTGGAAGTGCCAGCAGGGTTATTGCCAGTGCAGCACCACACCTAACCTCATCACATCCCACAGCAGTCACTGACAGCTAGAGCATATCTGCATGACATGCTCTTGCATGGTGGAGACCAGCTCCATCCTCATACTGAAAAGTGGGTGTGAAAGCAGAACCACGTGTAACCCTCCCACTGTTTCTGAAACTTTAATTACTTCTGGGTAATACAAGGGTTCCAAGAAACATATTTAATGAGGAAGAAAAAGGACAGAACATATGTTTAGATGCAGATCTGCAGTCCAAGTGACCTGGCTTCTGTACACAGCCCTCCAATGGTACGCTGCCTGGCCTTGGATAAGTCATTCACCTTCCTCTGCTTTCATTTCTGGACAGTGGTCATGCAATCTTCTCCTACTGCATATGGTAGCCATATGGAATGGTAAGTGGTCCATGCCATTGGAAAATTGTTACTAACACTGCTGTATTGCAGTTATTCAGTATGCGAACCCAAGTGAAGGCCAAACATCTGTCAACCCTTCACTTTTGTTTGTCAGTGACAAACTGAGTGCTTAATCCTCTGCAGAAGACAGACTGGGTCAGAATCCTGGCTCCTCTAACATCAAGAGCTGCCCTTCACACTGGTTCTTCCCTGATGTTGAATCACTGCACTTCACTGAAACCCTGAAACATGAAGTCTAAACTCAGTTCTAAAGTTATCATAACGACTTGCTGTAATTCTATGTATGGTTATTAAAAACATAAGTATCTAATCCATTCTAGACTTGCAAACTTCCCATTAACTTCTAAAAGCAATTAGCTTCATCTTTTAATGAAACTGGTGGAAAAGAACTGTTTTTTAAAACATTTTTTGGTACAGCTCCTACGCTGCATGCTTTCCTGTCTTTGGTCCCAATAATACAGACAGTGCTCATACGAATTTCACATCAGTATCATGCAGGGATTTATCCATCTGTATTTATATCGGGATCAAGCCCTAAAATGTTCATAAAAGCTTCCAGTCATGGTTTGAGCTTTATACATGCGCTGGATCTAGGAACAACAGGCAACAAGGTCTAGTTGCCTATCAAGAATTCAGTGAGGAGTAAACAAAAGGGAAAGAAATATCTGTCTTTACCAACCATTTGCCTGACTGGTGATGGCTTTTTTGGACATTGACAGTTGCATGCGTAAAAAACGGTCCATTCACAAAACAATACTCTTACACTACAATTGTTAGAAGTGACATTTACATGTCACTGTTAATTATAAATTACTTGATCCTGACATTTCCTTAATACATTATGAAAGCCCTAATGAAACCCTACGAGCTGCATGTCACACCTGTAACAAAGACAAGCTTAGAGAAATCACAGCCTTGTCATCAGACCTTGGCAAAGGGTGGAAGGAAAAATGGCAGCACACGTGAAGCAGACCCAGGAGGGGCAAGGGAAAACCCTGCACCACAAAATGTGCTCCTCTGGGCCAGTAGCGTGGCTACCTAAATGCAAGAACCTACAAGAATGTAGATGGAAAACAGAAATGAAGGACTTCTGTAGTGGCCTATAGTACCTACACTGCTCTTGAGCAGTACTTTTGGATGGGGTCTTGAGTGTGGTGGGCTTCCACATTAGAGGTGGCTGGTGGGAGGCAGAAAATGGGTCCAGGTGCTGGTGCGGCCCCTGCCTGCAGGATGACAGCTCTTTCCCATAGGCAAGTGGCTTCATCCTTAGCAGTGGTAGCGGCTTCCTCCCATCTTTGAAGGAAATAATTGCTTGGAGTATGTCTAGCCAGTGGTATTTCATTTGCAGTACACCTCAGACAATCGTGGATCACCTAACTGGGGAGGAATTTGAGAAGGAAGCAGGGAGAGGTGTTGGTAAGAAGTCGCTGCATATAACATGGAATGCAGCATTTCAATTCCTCTCCATATCTGCCCCAGAAACCTGATTCTTATTTAACCAAGAAACAGGGCCATGACATTGCACAAAGAGGCTAATTTCACCCTATTGCATGTAAGACATTATTTGCTCAGGGAGAATACGTTTTATATTTTGAATATATAAATCTAAGTATATGCAACTGGGACCGCCTGGAGCAGAGTCAGGGCAAGTAGAAGTCTTGTCTTGTTTAAAGAAAGAAAGACAGGGGGTGGGTGTTCCCAAATAAAACATTTTGGATCTTCCTCTGCTATGGGAAATTTCCAGATGTCAGATTTCCTTTCTGTTCCTGTTTAGACTGAAAGCTTTTCTCACAAGGTTAAATCCAACACCACACCTGGAAGAGTTCATCTCTGGCTGAAGTCTGAATGGATATAGAACTCATCTCAAAAACTCATGCTGGAAATGCTGAACTTCACCTGGTTTCATATCTAAGCCACCAAGCTATGAAAAGGGAAAAGTAAGAATGAGAAGGGAAAAGTCAGAGAGATGTGTGTTCAGATCTCTGCTCTGGCCTCAGACTAGTCATTTTCAATACAAGAGTTCCAGATATTGAGCTGGTCTCTGCCAGCTAATTCTTTCATTTTCCAGTTGCACTGTGCATTGCAATCGATATCTACATCTAATTAAAGGACATCTGTTTTCCTGCATAGGTTATACTTTTTGACTCTAACACACACACAAAAAAGAACTTCCTTCTTCAGTAATTTATAATTTTCAAAGGAGAGAGTAGCAGCATTTCTGAGGTCTGGGCTTTCAATCTGTATAATGAAATTGTCTTATTTTTAACTGTCTGAGCAGCTTTCAAGCAGAAGCGTGTTAGAATTCATATTAATTTGTGCAGTACCCTATCATCATCATAATTTAGCTCACAAGGTTGCTGTGCTTGGAATTCCAGTTATGACATGAATTCTATACATTTTATACAAATTTATAAATGGCATCAATAGAACACTTAGGGCCTTATTCATTAAACAATGAGTCATTCTGGCATTCCATTCTATTTCATCCCAGTTCTTACAAAACTTTTATGTACAAATTTGACTGTACTTAATGCATCTGATTTAGCAGCAGAAGTGTTGCAGCATAGTTTCAGCTGGGTGTGGAAATTGATGAAAGCCATTGTTTAAGGAAAAAAAATCCCTGTAACGGTGAAAGTCTCTGAGTTCCAGTCTCCTTTCCAAAGGGACCACATTCAGGTCCCAGGAACAGCCCTTGCCTCATAGCCAGGTGAAAACACAGGAGTGAAAGATAATCTGCAATGGTGCAAATATTTTCCTGCTGCCCAGCAAACCAGAAAAGAACTATTTATGAATACAACACTTCAGTAGTTATTCTTGACAGATAATTTCAGTGGTACACTACAAGAGGCTTAAAGGCTTCCCTTAGTTCGCAGTTTATGATTGTGGCACCAATAAACTAATGATGGTGCAGCGCCACAACATGAATTTTTCTCTTCCTAGAGCTTCCAGATGGACTGGTTATATTTTGGATATGTGCACATTTTAAATGAAAACTGAGCTGAAACTAAAAAGATTAAGCCAAAACTAAGACCTTTCACCTATTTTTCAGGAATGCATCTGTATTACAAATAGTGGCTAATGCAGCAAAATATAGGACCCATTGTTTGGTAAATTCTATCTTAATCTAGGCAGAGCACATATAAATAGCAGTGAAGTCATGATGGTATGGGTTTTAGCATGCTCTAGCAACTAGAGTATAAAGTCTTCAGGGACACGCTGGTTACTAGCCAGTGGGAATCTGTTTGAACTGTTCTCATTACTTCATTCAATCCAGTTAATCCAGGTAAACTGGCATATGCTGCAAACCACTCTCCATTTTATAGTTTGGATACCTCAGCACATATGACTGTTTTACCTTCTCTTTGTCCTTTCAACCTTTTTCCTGACTGCTGGATATATGGCTGTGATTTCTATCATTTCTGTAAAGCTTGCTGGAGCAGAATAGTCTTGGAAGTCCCCATTCCTCTATCAAATCTGGCTGGGATTGGAAAATAGTCTCAGAAGTTGTTGGGAAGAAAAAAGGCACAGATACACAAGTGTACATAAGGCAAACGAGCATGCTAGCTGTCTTTTCATTGGAAACCATTCCAAGACCTCATCATTCCTCGGATGCTTGCAGTTTTCTTCATTACGTATATAAGCATCAGTGCCTATTTTGGGTTTTTATCCTTAATAAGTCAGAGTAAATTTGGGATCCATTTCACTACATATCCTTGTACATTAGGACACTATCTACCAAGCAATCACCATGCCAAGAAAAGCACAATACTATCTGTACCCATTGTCCATAAGGGAGAACAGGGATGTGTGCTTAAGTGTACTATCTCAGTTTCATTAATTCTTTCACCATGAGATTTCTAGTACTTCACTTTATGTTACAGACTTAAAGGATCAAAAACAAGATCAAAGTTTACATTTCATTATCATAGGACACACAGTTTTTCTGGGAGGTGGATGGTTTCTTTTTCATTTTACATTCCAATGGAAATGTTCTCTGACAAACAGTTGCTATCTCCCCAGCTATTCACAGACTTCACTGAATAAAAAGTGGGAATGGAACAGTAATGGAAAATAAGGAAAATAAACCACTTTTGTCTGTTCGTTGCCCAAGCTGAGAGAAACAAAACTGCCAATTAAAGAAACTGTTTAGGGTGAGCCACCTTCCTTTTGCTTCCTCCTCTTTCAAGCTACAGCTCATGAGTTGTTCCTTTACTCATTACAAAAGGTCCGTAATTGTAACACTGCCACATTCTCCTGGAAATCTATTTAAATGGCATATGATAGAAGCCATATGATAGAAGCTTAATTACATAGAGGGCATATGGAAGGCATATGACATAAGGACATATGGAAGGCATATGATAGAAGGGCATCCGAGGACATATGATGGAAGTCTAATTAATTGACAATACATTCCTCTCATCAGGGGGAGAGCTGGAATGCTATTTTATTCAGAAGAAAAATATGCACATCGAATTATGTTTACCACTGACCATTCTCCTTTTTAATTATGATTCCTTGTTCTTTGGAACAAGATAGATCATTCGAGTTACATACTGTATGATTGACATACTTAAAGTTGATAGCCACAAGTGTGTGTGTTAGTATAGACAACTGCTATTTTTGGACCTTATGAAGTTCCCTTATACCTGTGCAAAGCAGACTCAAAATGTTACCACCAAAAATGAAGAGAAACTGTTCTCATTTGAAGTTATTACCACCCGTTTATAAAGCTATTCCTATCCAAACAGGTTAAAAATAATAAATCAACTCTTATGGAACAGCTCTAAATTGGATGGGAATCAATGCAGCTTGTGGATTTACAGCTGAAAATTTGCACTTCCATCTGCAAAAAGATTTATTGGGGGGGGTGGGGGGGGCGGGAAATAAGGTACTGCCTAAAATGTGCTAAAAAGATTCCTCTTTTTTAACCACCTGCATGTGTTTAGTGCATGTGCCTCTGTGGAACACAGAAGCTGCGTTGTGTTAGCCCGGATACTTGCCTTGTCCTAAGGAACTGCAGAGTTATAAACCATGGTATTGATATCTATAACCTCTTTGAAAACAAGATGAAATAAAATCCCACTAATCCACTCTTTGAATAACTAATAATCGAGCACTGGGTAACACTCAAGAAACCAACAGCTTCTCTTTGCATTCAGTAAACAAGGATTTGCAGATATTAAAGCACCATTTTACTAGAAGAATATTTCTCTGGGTTACTTAGATACCTTGAAATATTGTTATCATTTTCACACTTTTAGATTAGCCTAATGAAAGAAATCCTGTGCCCCCCCTTTTACTTTTATTCACTAACTTAGAAAGTTTACCCACTAGCAGTCTTTCTTATTTCTGGGAACTCAAAAACTCTTGCCAGAATTAGTCATATATATATATAGTCGAAAGACATAACAGAGCTCATGTTCTGGGCCCTGATCAAGCATTACAGCCACCATCTTAATCCAGGCAGCCAGGGGACCTGAACCCTGAACACTGACAACATGAAGATCTTGACTCTTGTGTTCAGACTTCGCTAGATAAATGCCAGAGTTTCAGAGGGGTTTTTAGGCATCAAATACTTTGGTAAATAAGACTGTAGATTTCAATAGCAGCTAGGTATATTTGGTATATTCCCTGCGTTTTAGGCTTGTAAGATATATTAAGAATGTGGTCTTTTGCCCAGAATTGCTGGCTCAGCATGTGCCTATTCTCCATACAGCTCCTCCACAAAATATAAGGTGATTCCACAGCTCCTTAATCCAAACTGCTGTGAGGGAGAAGCAAACCACCTCTATTGGATGTGTCCAGAGCCACAGCCTTTGAAACACCTAATGTAACTGTACAAGCCTAGAAATAAAACCCTTACAAATCATTTTAACTGACTGTAATCACTAATGGATATTCCCTAAGAACAGCTCTCCCAAGGACTGTAGATTTAGGTACTTTCACAGAAACCCTTACAGGCTTTATCTGGAAGCATCAGCACCAGCCTCCTACGCTTCCTGAGAGACAATGAGTGTGCCAGGTCTCGTACTGCTACAGGGCACAGCCTTGTTTAACTCCTGGTGTAGAACTAACCAAACCAGTCCAAGACTAGTGGAAAGAGAAACCTGCTTACACATCTCAATAGCAGATACAACACAGGACACTTTTCATGTTACCTTTGGAGGCTTCTGATTGCTGACCGTGAAGGCAATAACACTGATAAGTTGCCATGGTGCTTTTTAGGAATGTTACACATTGCGCTGCTCAAATGCTAATAAAGGAAGACAAGCATTACTAGTCCACTGAATGTGCTAAAAACTCAATAATACAGCACCCATAGGTAAAAAATGCTGAGAGAATGAACATTTCTGAAGTTCTAGAGAGGCAGAAGAAAAGAAAAGGCTTTCCAGCTCATCTTACCTGCTCTTTCCTGTTCCATGTGTCCAGAGCAAAGATTGCTGAGGAATTATGGTCGCTCATCACGCCGTTCTGTGCAAGACCCAAGGAAAGCTAGGAGGTTGTACAGTTATCTCCCTTGGTGTAATTCTAAACTATACAACCTACTACCTCAACCTGGATGCATGCAGTCAAAAATGCTGAAAGCTACCCACCACTCCACAGCCGACATAAATGTCAGGGTTTCTAGTTAAAAAAAGTCCTTGGAATTCTCAGTGTACTAATTTAGAAGCAATAAATGCTTTGCTGGTGAAAAGACACCAAACCCAAACGCAGCTCCCCACACTGCATATGTTAATAGATAAGACACAACGAGCTGTGGTTATTACTGCTAGAGAGAGACAAGATCGTGGTCACTTCTTTTCACACAAGAAGGAATTTTGTCCCTGGCCAAAAAAAGTACTTTTCCCCCTCCGCAGCAGATGTATCTGCACTACACCTCAGAGCATATACATACATTATTTTAAAGCACTTAAAGAAGGCTTAATATGAAATTTGTCCTAACATGTCTTTTCCTTTTTGAACACATATAACGTTGACCTTGGAACATGCACCTTGGCTCCTGAATGCTTATAAAGGATGACTGCAGAAGTGGGATTAAGAGAAGAACTGCAGAAAGGCTAGAAAGTTTTAAGTAAACTTTACCCTTGCACCAATGCCTTGTTAAGATTAGTGAGGTTAGAAATGCAACACTGAGCCTCTCTCAGAGTCAGAATAAGACGGTGTTCCCTTAACAAGGAACACATTACGTTTTTAACTTGTATTAGTTCACAGTCAAACAACCAGGATGTTATCATTGTGAGTCATTCCCATTACCAACCAAGGTATTACTTAAAGCAGTATGCTGCCTATTTATTATGACTTACAAACAAGGATTAGCATCTTAAAATATGCTAGTGCAGACAGTGGAGCTGAATCGGTCCTGAGATCTTGCCTCTCAGGTGAATGCATCCTCAGGCACAACAGCTCTGTGCTGGAAGTGGATTACAAGGGAATCAAACCCTGTGAACGAATGCTGAGCTGTGCTGAATAGATGGCATCTTGATTGTTTCTCTTTTCTTAGGATAAGGTAGTACTGCTGATCACAAAAAAGCTAGTGCCCTACCTTTACATTCAAAGCCTGACTAAAAATAAAGGAGGAAGGGGAGAAATAATACCACTCTCCAGATTATTCCATAAAAACCCAATCTTTCTGCATGGTTTGAATGTATATAATGTTGATAGTATCAGTGGAATTTCTAATGACTCCAGATTCAGTAAATGACCTGATAGGCTCTGCAGAAATGCACTGTGAGCAGCATGGTACAGTACCCTAACAGCAGAGTCACTGTTAACCATTTTATTAGAACAGTGATCCAACCACAAATCTGGATAAGGAAGCCATGGCTCTCTGGTCCTGTATTCTCACCAGGAGCTTTATTACTCTCTAAAAGCATCCTGAAATCATCCCAATTCCTTGACGCAACATCATAATTTCTGTGCACTGAACATCTGCCCTCTGACATGCAATCCAATGATGTAACTCCTTTAGCTCTATGGAAGCCAATGAACCTGTGTTCTCATTCAGGGTGATGGAAAATCTCAAATCCCACCCAATTCGTATGTGACATAGGAGATGTAACTCCCTTTTAGACTTTTGAAAACATCCTATTCTGCAGCTATAAACTGCAAAATGTAAACTAGATCATTTCATGGCTAAGCTACTCATTTTTAATACAACTTATCCTTGCAAGTATTTTCTTGTATCTCAATCTTGTCATGAATGTTACCCACTGCATAATATAAAACAAAAATTATTATCAATACATGATCAGTTTAATGAAGGAAAGTACTGTTAACATCACCACTGCACTGAGACTAACACAATCAAAATTCCTTATGAAAAGATCCCTTACTCTCAACTTGCACCTAAATAACCTAAATTCAGGTTAGCAAATGCCACTGCGACTGTTTTGTTCCTGACTCGCCACCTCTCCTTGCTGCTCTTCCATCACAACTTCAACTTCCTCTTCATCACCACACTGACAAATCCTTGAGCTGTCAGCTCTGTGCTGGCTCTTATTCAAAGATCATTCTCGCTCCCTCCCCCGTCACTATATTGAGCTGGGGAGCTGTGCCCTGCTTGGCACATGGGCTTCCACTGCAAGTACCATGACCTGTTACATGGTGCCATGGCTGTGTCCAAGCACAAACTGATGGGAGAAGGTCCTCACTGAGGAAACATTCTCATCCAAGTTCCCACATATGCCAAAACCTGTCTGCACAAATGTGAGAGTAATAAGCAAGTCTTTATGTGGACCTGTATCTAAGCTAGGCTCACTTTACAGAGCAGTACAAAGAGACTTTAAGATAAAGTATTTCTGTCCCAGGGTCTGATACCTAACTCACTCTCTGGTCAAATTTTAGACACCTCTGCAGCCTGATGCATAGATTATCCTGGCAAATTTTCCCCTTTTATGAGAGCTTGGCTTCAGAATTACTGGTACTTTGTTCACACCACTTTAAGCTCAGATGAAGCTTGGACAGATGAAAGTGTATTTGCATCCCAGAGGAAGTGTAATTTCAAGCAGAAAAAAAGTGTCTTGCGTCTAGTCATTTCATCAGTTAGAATATCTGCTGCTACTACTGACATGAAGTATTGAGTGTAGGAAATGAGATCAAACATTAAAACAGAAGTCATTTAATTGCCATTACTTCTGCACCTTCACATCTGTCAATGCCTGGCTCCTCAGTAACTTCCTATGTACTATAAACATCCTTCTTCTGGGAGGAGAGCAGGAGATTCGCAGCGCTAGTCCTATTAAGACACTTTCTTTTGGTGGCATGAATCTCCATGTTTGTTTTCTGGTGATTTTTGTCAATTATGTCTTTATCCAATTAGCACAATCATACCTAATTATGTAATTACAGTAAATATGTAATCTAATGACAATGTTCAATTACGATACGTATCGATGTCGTGGAAGTTCCTATTAAATACTGTGGCAGGGAAAACTGCGTTCCATATAGAGCTGTGCATTCCTATATCAGTTCATGTACCCCAGCGCCTATTGTTTGGGAACCCTTTTAGGCCTCTTGCTTTTTCAGAATCACAGAAATGATTTCACACTTGTGTGGACAAAAGGAAATCTCTGTCCCAGCCCAGCAAGTTGTATTTTAAAGCAACAGTGTAATCAAAAAATGGTGTCCCTTTACTTAGTGTAACCCCCTGATTTCTGAAATACAGTACCTGAAGTAAACATGGCAAAGACTGTGTCTTATCACAGAGAAGGCAGAATTCACGTGCAGTGAATGCTTATTTTCAAATGAAGAGGAAATGTCATTGCAGCAGTTCTTCCCAAACAGATCAAGTGTTTCTACCTCTGAAGTTAACAACAGCCCATGCCACTGACCTCAGGATACATCAGATCAAGGTGCAAGCTTTAGTCTGGACTAGGAAGTTGTGCAGAAGTATCACTTATTTTACTGTCTGTTCCTTTCATGGACTTTGGGTGAAAGAAGAATTAAGAAACGTGTGTCCCCTACTTTATACTACCTGAACCCAAATTTTATATTTCCCCAAGAATTCAAATACAGAACTGATTTCTGAGGATTGAAAGGCTGGAATATGTAATTCTTTTAAAACATGCTTCAATGCAAAGCAACAATTTAGTCACAGAAAAGCAGGGTTTCAAAGGGCACAGTATTCCTAGATAATGACACAGAGAACAGTGCCTCATATATTAATCCCCTGCAGCTATACCACACTTCGTGCGCATTTACAGACCACTCCTATTGACTTTACAAACATGAACGAAGTATACCAGCAATGGAAATTCAGTACAGATGGGTTCAGGAAAGCTGAATTGTATTTTGTTATTATTATCTGCAAAATCGTCAGCTGAGATTTGGCTTTGAATCTTTATGGATGTGAATGATGTAGAAGAAGGAAGAATCCACCTTCACTTTCAGATCCCAGGCAGGCTATTGCAGTGCTAGCCAAGGAAGGAGTGGAAAGCAGAAAATACTCCTGAAGCAAACATATTTCCTTAAGTCATTGAGAAAAAAAGTAAATACCAAAACCCAGAAACGATATTGTTCCAGTTTGAGGGCTAAAATCTTGTTTGCTAAATCTCAGCCTGGAGTGATCTTTTTTACAGCTGACTTTCATAAACCTCAGACAGAAGAGATTGTACAATGGAAATGCTGACATGATTCCTACCGGTCATCTCACCCATTCAGCTTTACTTAATGAAAATTTGTTATTAGAACTTGCTTGTGATGAGGAACCTCAAGAGGTTCAAAGGTTTACTCTAACTCAGAGAGCTCTCCTAGAAGTCTGGCAGACATGCTGAAGAGGGCTGGAACATCAAGAGACTGCAAAAGAAGTCTCATCTGGGCTCAGCTGAAACCCAGAGTAAGTAAATGTTTTGAAAGCTACCCAGAATTTTTCAACACATGACAAAAATGGTCTCTGCCTCAACTTGTAGCAAGAGTTACAGCAATCTGAAGATTTACTCAATCTTGCGTTTCAATATCTGGTACTTTCTAGGGGAAGGGTAGCCATGATCTCACTCCTGAACCATATATAGCTTTTTGTCAGCAGCTGGAGTGCAGCATCAATTCTGGTTTGGACAACACAGGACATAGATACTTGGTCTAAGGGCCAACCAGGGACACTCGTGGGCAAGGTGGCAAAGGCTGGAAAGGACTGCAAGGCTGATGACTCTAAATGACCCCAAAATTTAGGTCTTTTTGCTCTGTTATTGAGCAGTGCCCTATGCTTTTGGTGTGAAGCTCAGTGAGCTCAGGTTGAATGCTCTTGTTTGAGATTCTGCACAGCATGATAAGGACCCAGAGACAAGGCTGGTTCCACATACACGCTGAAAAGCGAAGGAACTCATAGGTGATTGCCAGGAAGCTGTACCAAAACTTGGTGCCACTTCCAGGGAGGCATGATGAAGTTTTATTTCATCATGACCGGAGTTGGAAATAGATGATCTGAAGGTCCTTTCTAACCCTAACTATTCTACAGTTTTATGATACTGCATATCTACAATCAAAGGCTCCGCAGCCCAACTGGAGCACATCTCTCTTCTTCAGATTGCTGAGGCTAATGCCACTTACAGAATACTCGCATATTATGGAGACTTCCTAGCTCAAGGGCAGGTGTCTTACTCCGTCTTGGATTCCTCCCCTAAGAACATCCTCTCCTTATTTTCTCCCTTACTGATTAAAAGCAAATAAACAAAGAGAAAAATAAAATCAGATTACTGAAATAATCAGAATACTGAAATTTATCTGCCTTTTAAGAGTTTAACCAGATTTGATTATCTGAATAAGAGTATTTGGATACAGTTCAAATTCCAGGGTACACAATTACATTCTGCTTATCATGAATCCCATTTGCCACTGCATATGGTTATTCTAATTACTCGAATGCTATTGTGTGCTCCTCTGCTGACAAGGGCTGACTGTGCTCCACACCAGACGAGGCTGGGAAAAGGGGGAGCACACAAATGTAATCATTTTCATACCCCAGTGGACACTATGCAACATACTTGTCTGCAAGGGACCTTACAGGTGCTTTTGGTAACAGAAGTGAGAAATGGTCTTGTTATCTCGAGAGAGAAAGACGTGATTTACCCAATCTGAAAAAAGAAGAGTCTGCTTTGGAAGAGCTTTGGTTTGCTTCTTCAGACAAGAACTACTGCTTCTGGTTTAAACTATAATTCTGGCCAAATGAAACACAATTGTAGTAAATCCTCCCCAGATGCAGATATAGCCACGTAGTTCCACAGGAGGCATTTTTTTTTCCTCTTGGGAGGTGCTAAGGCAGTAACTCTGCCTGTTGCTCGAGAAAGGGACTGCATTAATTAAGGTACCATTTTTTGGAGAGGATATTGGGACTTCTTCATGTCCCCAAGGCCTTCCTGGTACTTTCTACGTGCAGGTGCTCTGGTTTATCTCCAGTTACAGTAACTGCCTTCTATTTCTTTAAGTTCCCCTGCAACATCAAACCAGGTGAAGCATTCAGTACTTCCTGCCCTGAGCAATTTTGCAGCGGGTCTGTGCACTGTTATGCAGTCGCTGTGCCTCAGTGACAGATGAAGAGATCTCTGTGCACTCTGTATGGCACTTGGATCAAAGCTGCTGCATAAATGTAAGCTCCTTATCAACAAAGTGAGGAAAAGAATTCCTAAGAAACGTACAGGTAGAAGCTCCAATTAGTTTTTTCCATCCTAAAGGGAAGACACATTTCAAGGTTCTTCCCATCATTTTGTCAGACTCCAGTTTCACTCTAAAGCTTAATGAAGCGCAGTGAAATACGACCAACAGAAAAGAAATACAAATTAATGCTGAAAACACAATACAGTTCTTTTCAACAGGCTGAGCTGAAAAACAAAGGGGTGGGTGCAAGTATTGGAGCTGTAGTTAAAAAGAACAGGGGGTAGTTTAGCAAGGAACAAACTAAAGTAAATTAGTAAAATGTAAGAGCTATGCTGGTACTGACAGAAGTGCTGACTCTACCCATGCCCATGTTGGCATCCTCTCTGCAGCCACGTTGCTGTACCTCTTGTTGCAGAAGACAACAGCGATCAGGAGGCTTCCTTGGGCATGTTTACCCTGTCCCATAAAGCAGGGGCCACAGCGTCTCCAAGCCTGACAAGGCTGAGCTGACGCATGCCCACGCAGTGGCACAGCTACCCTATTTCTTTGCCAAGCACCAGGAAACCAGAAGCAACCAGAAGCAACCAGAAAACATGCTTAGCCACAAAATATAATGCAACAGTTCTCCCCACAGGGCAGCATCTTAGCCCCGTTTCTGATGGCACATTTCTAAAGTTTGCTTTCTAAGCATCCAGCCATGTTTTGATCAAGTCTCTCACCAAAGGGGGGAAAAAAAAAAGGATCTTGATTAGCAGGTCCCAACATAGCCAGTGAGAAACTACACTAAAATAATCTGTTTCCTCTTTTCTCTTCTTTGATCCAAATACTGATTTTCTAATCCAAAAATATGCTTTCAAACCCAAGTGTGGCGTCTCGTTTTGCAGCACATCTGCCCAATTCCCCTGCCATGGGCTTTTGGCACTCTAAAAGCAATGTCACCTGAAGTGCCAGCCTCTAGAAACATCCATGACAAATCCCAGGCTCTTCTCAGCATATTCTGCCAAAAGCCTGAAGTCTCCAAATGGCTTTACAGAGAAGAAACCACCACATATTATATTGGGAACTAGGTTTGACCAGCTCGTTTCTCCTTGGAGGTTAGACTAAAAGAGTTAATACTTTCTTTATAGCCATAACCATGGGAATCTGAAGCAGTGAATATTTACAGCATTTAAAAACCCCAAAACTCAAAAAACCAACACAGATTCTTAACAGCCCCTCTGGGAAAAACAACTTTTACTGTCACAACTAGATGCAATCTCCTCCTGCTTCTATCACAGCCCATGACAATACCCTACTCATTCCACTACTTATGAAATAACATCCACCAGCAAAGCCAAAGCAGAGGTAGGAACCAGCACCACATCCCAAAGGAGATCTTGACTCAAAGTCCATACCGTGGGTAGTATCCCACAACTAGGCTTCAATGTGGCCTTGCAGTACTCTCGCCTGAAAGAGATTTATCTATTACGCTCCTCAGTCACCTCTTACTGTCTGTGTTTTGAACATCCGGAACATCACTTGTGGACACATGTCAAGGGCCTTGTACATGTAGGTAACTGAGACCAGAATGGTGACACCCAACATTCACTCTATGATGTGGCAAAGGTAAACATACACCTCAAAACCAGCTGCCTTGCACATAAAGAGAGCCCAGCAGCAAAAGTCCTCCTGGAAACCACATATCTACTTTTATACCTTAATTTCCTATATATGCAGGAGGGGAATATTGACCACCGGTTTCTGTACCCAAACGCATGGTCACACAGACATGCCAAACTGTGCGGTTTGTTTTCTTATTAAAAGCAAGTTTCAATTCACAGGGAGAAAGAGGAGTAGTTAGAGCAAAATTTTGTTAGCAGAAGCCTTCTTTGACATCATTTTAGGCTTCTATAGTAAATAGAAAACACATAGAAAACCCTGGAAATTCAGCAAGAAAGAAAAACAACTTTTTTGGCCTGCGGCAGTGTGCGTCAAACCAGCCAAGTTCAAAAACAGAGAAATTGAAAAGTGGAAATGCAGACCAAATCTTGGGTAGAATTAACACTGAAAGCTGCTGGAAAGAAAGAGTCAGACTTTATTTTGAGTTTACAGCTGAATTATTTTCATATAGAATCTGTATATTGGGATTAAAAATCCCGACTTCTTCAAAAATACTAGTTCCACTTTCACAAGTTAAAAATGTTAGTTTTACACAGCAGGTTTTATACTGCCTGCTTCTATGGTGGGTTTTCTTCCTGCCCTACCTCTTCTTTGGAGTTTACAGCATGATTATTTTCCCTTCAAAACTATTTTCAAAGACATTAATACCATGAAATTGGAAGGAATGGGATTGTAAAGTAAACTACTTTTTGAGAGAGAATAGGAGTTGCAGGGCCAATGCCCTTCTCTGTTACAGAGCTGCAAGCCTGCAGTATGCCCAGTGATTCAAAGTTCCTTGATATCAAGGCGAACAGAAGCGTCTGTTCCTCTCACAAACAAATTGCCACCACTATGCAAAGAAAGAATGGATCCACGTTACTTTATAAATGAAACAATTTCATCTGCTTCCCGACACCCTCAGAACTAGACAGTCTAAGAGCACTTCCTACTGTATCCCCATAGCCAGACCTAGGCATAACAGAGCTGAGATTTAATTTCTCCAGTCTGATGTCAAATAACTCCCCCGTCCCATTTTACTCAGGCACAAATGAGTTGCTGTTTTGCACGAGTGTATTTTAACACTAACCAAAGCTGAAAACTGATACGATAATTGCAGAAAAAGATTTGCAGCTGTAATGTTATATTTCTTTAAAAAACAAAAAACAGAAGGGAGGAGGGAAGAAGGCATTAGACGAAAGGTACAAACAGCAAAGTTGATCATTGTCAGTTTAAATGCATAAACACAACCCTTTGTGCACTTGCCAGACAGACACATACCTATAGATACAAGCTTGTGTGGAATATGACCACAAGTTCGGATCTACGGGTTTGCGGCAACAGGCAGGGATCTCTTCTGCAATTTGCTAGGTTTGGGGGGTGGATTTTGTATTTAAAGAGGAAAACCATTTCTGCAAATGAAATTTCAGAGCTGTTAGGAAGTAGCAGCCTTCATTCTCCTCAGCACCTTAAAACTTCTCCTTTGGAGGATGGGGGGGGGGGTGGGTGGGTGGGAAGAGTTTCTTACTGACTTTGCTACAATTTCCTTCACTCCCATGTAACCCTTTGGAAAAAAAAAAAGCAGCAAAATAAAACAAATTTTAAAATAAATAAAAGAAAGCAAATCTGTGTTTCTGTCTCGCAAGTACTTTGCTGGAGAGAATCACCGATGATTACATAGCAATGGAGAATTAACAGCCAACATTGGAGGTATAGCGCTGACAGTGTAGCAAACAATCAAACAGCCAAGTTTTTGTTTGTAGAAAGATTTGCAATAGACAGGCATACCCTCACCCTGCAAAAAGTTATCTTGTTTCCATTCTGGCAGCCCCCTTAAAACAGACAGGAGAAACAACTGCGTAAGAGTTGTTTTAACTTCCAGAGAAGTCATTGCTGGTCTGGGGTTCTATTTTAATTCTATTTTAAAAGAAAAAGAACCCTTTCACTCTGCTAAACAATACAGAAATTTCCTCTCACTCCAGCTCTTTGCTCTCTCACTGCATTTCTCCCTAAAATGAGAGAGACAAATACAAAACTCCTTTAGGATTCTTCTACTAAGTCTTAAAAAGCAATCGTGGAGCAAAGTTTTGCCACTGCGAGCAAGAAGCGTCCCCTCCTTCCCCCAAAGTTTCCAAGTTTTCTTTCCTGCGTAACTAACATTTCCCATTAATGAAATCTTATTGGGTGGGCAACTGGTGGGGAATTAGGCTGAAAAGCAGGCTGGCTGTAAGCCTCCGCATAGAAGCGGTGAACAAAATCAGAGGCAGCGATTGTGGCTTAAAGTGTTCCACTTTCTACCTCTTGTCTTTCTTCAGAAGATAAACTATGTTCATGCAAGCTAATATTATTCTCTATAAAATGAAACGCTTGGAAAATAATTTTGCTATGTGGATGCTTTTAGAAAGTTTTCCCACTTCTCATGTAGGTTCTTAAAATAAATCACTTCAACCTTTCCAGCCTGGTAAGTACGCAATTAAAAAATACTATTTTCCTTTATTGGAATTACTGCTTGAGCTGGGTTACAAGAAACTCCTGTTCCATCCAGCAATAGAGATGTTAAACTTTCTCCATCTGTCCAAAGGTTATCTAAATTGATCAGCTAAGTTTAGATTCCTACGCTTATACTCCAATACCTACCTTAAAAGTGTCCAGCTTTCCAAAGTTTTCAGGACTCAAAATCCATGCCAAGAACAGGAGCTGCAGGGATTCAGGGTCTTTGAAAAAATCAGGACAACTTTCATGTTGGAGCCTAAATGCAATTTAGGAGCACCCAGAATTCAGCAAGCTCTAGCCCTGCAATAATTGTGCAGCGGTCAAGGCAATGGGTCAGGGAGCACGTGGTCCTGCAGACAGAACAGAGTCACATCATGCACAAATACACGTATTGTGCACTGCTTTGGAACCGAACTGCAAACGGAATATAACAAATGTTACCCTACCAAAAATAACCCAAGCTCTCCAACTACAAAGCTCATTTATTTCAGGGAACCTAAGATTCAAATTCAAATTGTCTTTTGACTCCTCTAATAGGGCCTAATTGGCACGGTATTAGGAGTCAGTAACATTGCTGCTGCATATACCAGTATTTCTTTCAACTGCAAGCGATTTTGCCATCAGACTTTTGCATGTCACCCCCATGTTATAATGCAATTCTGCATAAGACAGAGTATTTTCTTCATGAGTATATTCATTTTGATCCTAACATTCTTTACATTAATGTATGTATATGAAGGTAAGCTCATTTGCATGTCTCTGCTGGCAAAGAAATACTTTATTTTATTCATATGAGACAGGAAAAAAGCAATGACCACACTGAAGTACACATACTACATGGAGGTTAAATTTTTAATAGGTTTTCCCAGTTCAAAAACTTTCTTTCGCCCCCCTTAATAGCTCACAGTCTCATTTTCTAACCACTGGGATAGTTCAAGTCCACGAAGGAAACCAAGATGTAACATTTGGGTGGCCTGTACATACCTCCTTGTGGTATAGGACACGTGTCCTCAATTCTGACTGGTCTGAATGGAAGTTGCAGGCACCCAACGCACTTCAGCAACTGCTCTTTAGTACTGAATTATCTCAGTTCTTGTCAGAGGCAGAACCAAGCCTGACCTTCTAAAAGCCCACCACGTGCTCCTAAGGGCAGCTGTTAGGTGTTGACCCACACAGAAAATACGCCCTTTATTTAGTTGCCTAAACGAAGGCTGATCTCTGCTGCGGATCTGGCCAACCATCTCCTACTCCCTTGCTACCTGATTGGCTTTTACAAAACAAAAGGGAAGAACTAGTGTTAGGATCCATCGCCATAGCTTCACTAGTTAAAAAAAGAATGAGAGAAAAGGAGAAAACAGCAATAGCTCTCTCTAGAAAAGCACCTATATATGCCAAATAAATCACTCGGGCAGGTCCCCACTATAAATCTGACCGACCTTCTGCATTCCTGTGAGCCCTGGAGCCAGGCAGCTCGGTGGCACAGAGATTGCATTTAGTGGCACCTGTATGCTGTAAATTACGCGTATCCAGGAACCAACCTACTCCTTTTCATACATTTTGGAAAACATACTCATGGGCAGTTTTTGAGACAGTGAACTGATAAAGGCAGCAGCAAATGAAGGCGATTTTGTTAATGAACACTGCTTTTTTAAAGATGAATTTCACTCAAATCAGATATATTCAGGGACATCGAATGAGAGCCATAGATTACACAAGATCTGGGTTTTGAAACATTTCCCTACATTGATTAATCATACAGCTATTGTACCTTTTGAAAACCTGATGAACATATACACAGTGGCAGAAAATCCATGAGAGGCAAACAAATCAATCGTCTTCACACTGGATTTGTTTAGAATGTTAAGATTACAAACAAAAAGTTTCAACATGTACATTAAGGATCATATTATTTATATTAAGGATTGTGATATTCCTTCCACTATGCATACTTTGCTTCTCTATTAATTTTATAATATGTCAATGATCACAGGATCAACAAGGCTTTGGTACTAGAACCTGGGACAGCCAAAAAAGTAATACACTTTTGTTAGCATTAACCCAGTCTAAGACTGGTGTTCTATAGATTTATAGGCAAAGGAATATAGAAGGAAACATGTAGAAATAAAGTCTCTAAAGACATAACACTGGTTTTGGTCTGTGGGTGGTATTCTTGCAAACCACAAAGCATAAATGCCCTGTCCAGGAAAATCGATCATTATGGAATGCATTGTGTGCCTGAGTAAAAAGCTGTTTGCAACCATTTCATACTTCTGCCACGAAAATAAGGCAAATAAGAAACACGACTGCTACATAATTCCCATTCTTTCCCCCCAGCCCTTCTCCCCAGTTTTAACCCAAATCTATTTAGGCCTATAAATATATAGATATATATAGATTTATATGTATATTACACACACATGCTCTATCTTAGGTTAAAGACCCGCGTCAATAGATTTCTGTACTTCAAATGATTTTAAGAATTTATAAGGCAAAGGAAGATAGTGACTGGAGAATGTACGAGAAACCAAATTACCTCAGTAGCAGCATTTTACAAGATTTCCTATCGAATGTGCGCTGCCATATTGCTAGGCCCAACTCTTCAAGGAACACATTCTGGAAGACAAAATATTTAGGGATATTTTCACGGCATATTTTCAAGCAATAGATTCTACCTTTACTATATCCAGAGGCTCCAGCTTTAGAAGCAAAAGGAACAGGCAAGATCCTAAGAGACACATTATTCCCCTCTCCTGATATCCCAATTTAAGTATTTTTTTAAGGTTATTTTCTGTGTTACACCTTGGATCAATCCACTCCCTCCCCCACACAGTGAGTTAAATCTGTGGAAATAAAGCATTTCTTGTAACACAAACATTTAAGAAGTTTGCCAATACTATTACCACCAAAGCGATTAAGCAAAAGAAAGCAACGTGGAGGTTGCAACAGCAAATGCATTCCCTGCTAGTTAGTAACACGCATCAACTTCTTAAACTGATTAGTTATCATAGATAGATCCTTATCCAATTAAAGTTTGATAAAACAGAATCAAATAGGAGGATCGTTACCTGCTTTTGAGAAGGTTCACCAAGCAAGCATTTTAAGCTTTTTGACTCTTTTAACACTGATACAAGGAATAATTATTTCTCTCTGCCGATGCGATTGTTAAAAGAAGAGAAACCCCGGATTGTGGTGGCTTCGTGGATGCTATTCTTTTTGCACCACAGCAGGATTCTTGGCTGCCAGTCCAAGCTGCTTTCACTTGCCAAGTTTTAAGATGCCGGTTTTGCCTTTCATTTTATTGTTCCTTTCGCAACGTTAAAGACCGACTTAAAAAACCATGCACAGCTGCTATCGGGGAGGGGGGGGAACTATTTGAATTTAGCACAAGAATGGAGATGAGGAAGGAGCGCGCTGTGATGTAACCACAACGACACCCACAGAAATATTTCCAGTATTGGGGGGGACGGACTCACGCTCGGAATCCTGGCGTTTGCCTACAACACGGTTGGGATCTTAGTGTAAGAGAAGGGAATAATAAAAACGTCCAGACCTACGATCAACTGTAGTCACGTTAGAGGTGGAGGTTGATACTTCTGCCCCCCACCACCTATTTTCTAAATCCACTTTCTGCGGCTTAAGACTATTCTTTCTCATTGAGGATTTCTTCCAGGGGGTGCAGGGAAGCAGAGGTTGGGGAGCAGCCTAACAAAAGGATTCCCCCCCGCACACGGACTCCTACCCCACCCTTTCGCTGCTTCCCTCTGATAGGAGTTCACCCATGCCCAAACATCCCGGCCTTTCTTTTGACGCAATGCCACCGTGAAGAGACTCGACATCAAGGCGCAAAAGCTTCCATCAAAATTCACTCCCCGGCTGCGAATCCTTTCATCAAACACGTTCATGTATCGTAAGCGACTCATTTTATTTTTTTATTTTTAAAGAAATCGTGTAAAAGGAAAAGGTGGGAATAGATTTAAAAAAAAAAAAAAAACCCAACTTCTCTGTATATGAGTTGATTTATCTTATTTTACTTGATGTAGCAACAAAACTATTGGGACGGGTACCAAGGCTCAACTGCATTTAAATGAACAAACAGCAACAGAAAGTTGTTTGTGATCCTTCTCAGACTTTAACTATTCAAAGCGTTATGGTGGCTTATGCTCAATGTACATTAGAATGCATAGAATGATATAACTCCTTCATCAGACACACACAGAGCCAGTCTGTACAACTACTTCTTGATACAGATGTTGGAGGAACATATACTTCGTAGTTGTGTAAAGAAAAATCCCATTCGGGCATGGTTCCTTGAGTTCCCTGTGCAGACAGACCTACGTGCATATGAAATGCACCCAGGGTAGTCAGAATGGCTGGAGACGACTATTTTTCACAGTACATAGGTGACTGTTTATACAGCCTGCAAGCCAGAAAATGGAAGCTGTTTCAAACATACAATAATCGAGGGTGAAAACAGCCCTGACACCAGCTGTTACATGTGCAGAGGTTTACGGCTGACTTTACAGCAGAACTAACTGCAACTAGCGGAAGATGAATGCACCCCCCCCCATTTCATATTTTAAGAGAAAAAGAGAGACTTATAGTTTCGATGAACACCAACAGTCTTAAACAAAAGCAGCGTGAATTAATAAGGGGGAAGGAAAAACAGAAGCTTTGTTCTAAAGTGGAAGCATAAGATGTGAAATTTCAAAATCAGATGGCTTGGTCTGTGATTTCTTTCATTTAAATGAATTGATCTGTTGCTAAACTGCTGCTCTTGTGCCAAGAAACTTTTAACTCTTTAGGTTCAAAACTCCCCGTGTTTTGCTCTTTTCTCTCTCCTCCCAATCACTGCGACTAAATCAGAAAGCAGAAATTAAAAATAAAGGGGGAAATAAAAACCCAAGAGCATAAAAAGAATGGGGAATTAAACCCACAAGCACATACAGAACACAAAAGAGCCACAATATGGAGCGTATGGGGGCTTCCTTAGAACTTCTACTGTATAAACAACGTGATTCTTGTTCTTACAATGTTGCTAAAACTTGGAAAGGAGACAGAAAGGCCTTCAACCTTCACAATTCCACGTACAGTGAGAACTCCGGGGCAAACCCAACAGAAACAGGGCTAGCAGCAAGAAAAACAACAGAATCCCTGACCTAATTCATTGCAAACATTCACTTACCGAGAATGCCTTAAGCATTTCCAACAGAACCCCCTTTCCTACACATGTTCGCCTATGTGAAAAAGAATAAAAAAGCCCACTGAAAAGCTCTCAAAACCAACCCAAAAGGTAGCTGCTTTTGGTAAAATTTGGGTGAAAGTTCCTAGTGCTTTTCCAGTTTGTTTTGGATTTGGTTTGCCTACTTAAAAAAAAAAAACGAATAAAAAAATTGAATTAAAAAAATTGAAAATACTCATGTTGTAATTAGAGATAATTCCAGGGGAAAAATATTTATGTGTAGAGTAAAAAGAAATATATATCTGTACATCTCCCACTTTCCAGTTCTGCTGCAGTTCCCCCTAAACTGCTGCTGCTTGCTCCAATCTGCTGCCTGCTTAACAACGGAATGACAGGCAACATCTGTTTGTATAGCAGCCAAGATCAAGCCTTCAAAATTTTTTTGGCTCAGTTTCTTTTTTTTTTTTTCTATTTTTTTCTTTATTCTTTTTCTTTTTTTTTTTTTTTCCTCCCCCCTCCCCCCGGAAAGCTGTAAAAAAATAAAAAATAGAAGTCAAAGAAAAAGTAAAAGCGCACAGCAAGATCCTGAAAGCGACTCGAGTGAGGCAGCAACTATTTCCCCTTGAGTTATTTCAAGGTACAGTACTTCGAGGAGAACTCTTTCCTCTCTCTCCACCCGCTGTCACCTCCTCCCCTGCTCTCCCCACCCTACATCCTTCTCTCTTGCCCCACGCTATTAATAAAGGATCACACAAAGTGGGGAAAAAAAAGTAATAATCCAACGTACCTTGATCACTAAAAGGCCACTCCCTCCTATGCGGAGGGAGGGGGGTTCTTCAGTAGGCAACTAAAAAGGAACTGTATGGGGAGGGGAATAACGGGACGGTTTGGGGACCAGTGTTGCCACAATCCTCTCACTCTCTTTTTTTCCCCTCTCCTTTCCTCCATTTTACAGACTATGAAATATATATCGTGCATATTTTCAAAATAGATTGTTTCAAAACAAATAAATATGGGGAAAAATAAAAAAAAAAAAAAAATAAAAAAATCAGCCCAGCTCCAAATACAATTCAAATGACTAACAATGTCAGTCTACTGCCAATTCTGTGGCAAATCGGGAGAAAGCACAATAATTCCACATGCTGAGATGTGAACAACTGGAAAGCAACCAACTCTCTAGAAGTCACAATGAAAACTAGTACAGTGCCCCCACCCCCAGCCCCCTCTGCCATCCCTTTTGGAGTCTCCCCCTGTACCCTCCTCCCTCCAGGGATAAAAAAAAGATGGAAAAATAAGCCACTAATGTAACAAAAGGAAAAGGAGAAGGAAAAACAACAACAAGACCATCAACCGGAGCTATTTAAAAACTCAGGGAATGTTCTATTCACTGGCAATTTGGGACAACACTCCTGTGCACACACAAACACACACACCCCCCAAACCCCCCATGAAAAAAAAGACACCAAAAAATCAGAGAAGTTGCTAAGGAGACTTGTGTAAACTCAGAATACAGGCACATTTCTGGCCTTTCCCCCTATATTCCATCTCGTATTCCGATCACGCACCACTGCGGCACGATTGCACCAATGCACTGCATTAATCTTGGCCTTAAACGGGCTGACTGGCAAAGCAAACTGTGTGTATATATCATCTTTCAAACTTAACAAGTTAAAGGGAGAGAGGGTGGTGGTGGGTGGGGAGGGCTGGAGGGGGGGCGGGAACCTTCGTGCTGAATATAAAATATAGGAGCCGAGCTTAGTAAGGGAATTTTAAAGAGGAAGTGTTATCCAGGCGTGTATATATAAAGCTGCAAGCCTCCCCGAGCTTCCTTGCGTCTCTCTAGCTCCTCTCTCTCTCTCTCCCACTTCTCCTAACAAAATCCCCCATCCCCTGGCAGATGTCTGAATCCCTGCCAGATCTAACAATGTCAGACCCACTCGCTGCCACCAGACATTGGGGCTGCAGACTACCTCATTCTCTCAGCACAGTGGGGTCGTGTATACATATTAAACAACCCTTCTGATTTCTTTTTGCTTTCAGTCCCTGATGTGCGTGTTCCTAAACTATACATTTAGGGATCATATTTTCACCTTCTACTTTTAGGAGGGGCAGATTAAATCAAAGCCCAAACCATTCATGTCGCTGCACAGCACAATCCATTCCACAATCCATTCCCTTTGGCTGCGACGAAATTAAACTTGGGGGTTTATGGGGTTTTTTTCTGTTCCTTGTTATTTGGGTGCAGGAAATACATCTCTTTAAGTGCTCCTTCCATCTCTCACGATCTCAAATCCTCTCCCACTGACAGACAGCTTGGTACAGTCATTCAACACCTGCCTTTTGCTTGTTTTGTACACTGCATTTCACTAGACAAGGATTTCAATCCTTCCATGAGGAATCCAGTAATCTACAAATTCAACGGTGGCACATACAGGAAAAGCCAATTTCATGGGCTGTGCCTTGGAGCTAGTCCTAGAGCATTACTCTGCTTTCAGGTCTAACTGAGGGCTTCTATTGAAGGCAGCATATTCCAGAAGGAGAACCCAAACCACCCTAATGAGCATCATCTTCACTTTATACCTGGGCCAGCAAAAGCACAGAGGTGAATCCATTTGCTCAGCCTCAAGAGGGTTTCCATGCCAGAGCTGAGAGTGATCCCTGCCTTCGTTTCAGCACAGTCAATGTCACATCATGATGCCACCCCATCCAGGAGAAGCATCGTCATGCGTTGGGCATACAGGGTCAGATGCTAATTCCCTGCTGTAGTACTTGCTATTCACGTGAGGGACTTGAACCCTGTACTATGGCAGGGGTGAAGGTGCTGAACAGCCACACATCCCATGGGCTTTGTCTCAGCTTCAGCATAAGATGCAAACAGATAACTGTGACTAATGCTCTTGACAAGGCATAAAGGAGAGACAATATGGAAATCTGAAAGAAAAAGTATAGTTGGACTCCGAGCATCATGTGGAGAAAGGAGAGGCTGGCCATCAAGAACAACTCTACTGGTATCTTCCACTTAATCTAATGACAGTCTTGGTCTTAAGACTATTATCACAGCACCCGGTGGGGCCAAATCTGGCAGCGTGCTTTCCTTTCAGCTCCAAATGACAGTGTGAGGGCATTACTAACAGAGGAGAAAATTATCAAGTTCTAATCACTAAATCTGGGCTCCAAAGCAAGTGAATCTGTGGCACTGCACAGAAGTTAGAGAATGAAATATGCATCTTCAAGTGCCTCTCAGTGGGTTAGTGCTCAGGTGGCTATAGAGCCATCCTGAACCTTGCTCCCTGAAATTCAGAGGTGTCTAGCATTGCCTCCACTTGTCATTTCTCATTCCTGTTCCATAGATCTACTGGAAATTGGAACATTTGACTCACCTGACTGCTTATCTTTGTTTAAGAAGAACCATCTGAAACAAAAATACCAAATGAACAAGTTAAAACTACACATTTAAGAGAAAGGTTTGGCTGTTGCCCCAGCAGATAAGGAAAAAGTAGAAATCATCATAAAAATATTATTTCTCATATATTAGTGTTTTTCCAAGTTAAACGAAAGCACAAGAGATAAATATTTCCCTTTCCCTAGCTTTCTGAGTTCCTTTGTACAGTGAGATGCTCCAAGCCCAACAATGTGGAGCCAAAGCATCTGCCTGCAGGACACCAAGAGCTCAGGTCCACACACTTAGGAATGACTGAAATGAGGTTTAAGATGATGTTGCATCTTTACTGCTTCTGAAGGAGGTTATTACTTTTACAGCAAAGCCAGGAGAAGGAATCATGCCACAGCTTCTCATAAGTGACAATGAAAAAATGGGCGATTTTAACTTAAAACCAGCGAAGGAAATGGTATAGACCTAACCAGGCACTGCACTGGGTTAGTGGCTGCTCACACACTTCTCTCCTTTGGGTGAGAGCTGCCTGCAGACACTCAGACCTTCAACCAGCCCAGTTGAGCTGGGAAGAGGATATTTGCCTTTGCCTCTAACAAGCCATCTGTAGTTTGCCTTTGAAAACCTCCTACTGCGAAGCAGACATATCCAGCTCTGCTGAGGCTGATTTAGTCTTCCATCACCGAGGCAGACAACTGAGCCCCAAGCAGCTCTGCCTAAAGGAATAAGCTCAATACTGGGCAAAGATCTGAGTACACTTACTGCACCTGCACCACTGCTGTCAAAATCCATACTGGCTACAGAGCAGGCCAGTGTGTGCGCATAGCCTGGACACAACTTGAGCATCTTTCCAAGGAAAAGAGAATCGTAGGTCTCACACCACTAGGCAGATATTAAACACACCATCCGGCCTAGTAAGACTGGGTATTTGCAAGGCACCAGTACGGATAGAAAATTGGGAAGTAGTAAGACAAGGTAGAAGAGGCAAAAATAGGCTAAAGCCACTGCAGATGCAATACCAGGTTCGTTACCTGCTTTCCCAATTCTGAGCCCTAAGGTTTTCAGAGGGAGTTCTAGTGTTGAGGTTGACTAAGTGGGGCTACATCTTTGTTTTGGTTGCAAATTTGAAGCCACTATTTTTATCCACAAGTCCCCCAAAGCATCTGTTTCTCTCTAGCTATTTAAGACTTCCTTTTATAAGACCTAGTTAGAGGTATATCATTATTTTTAAATGCTACTCTTTGCAGTCACACTTATATTTTATCATCATTACATGTGTCATTATCTGTGTATTTGAACTGTGTAATTTGAAGATGAGGAGATAAAATCCTTGCAGGGGGTCTGAGAGTTACTTCCCCTTGAGCAAATATTTTGGGATAATACCTACCATTTGGTACAAGCTAGTGCATTCCCAATGAAAGGAAAAGCAATCCTTTTACAGGTCACGCTTTAAAGTCACCTAGAGAAAGAAACTGTTTGGCAGCATCCACAGGGTAGGCTAAATCCCCAGCAGAGAAGGAGGATACCCCACTCGTTCCTAGGTTGTAGTCAAGGCACAGCCATCTAGGAAAATCTGTACAAATATCATCTGCTTTCACAGGAAACACTATTCACAGCGAGATCTGTTTCTCCCAAGGAGTAAAAGATGGGGATATATCAAACTGTTTCAGGACTGGACTTTAAGACTGAAGACAGTATGTCTTATTTAAGGAGCTACATGGAGTCACAATTACAGCAGACCTGTCAGAGCAGTAGTTTTGGAACACTTAAGGGTTCGTATAATGCGATGTAAATGCAACTCAGGCCATTTAATTTAGGAGGCCACTTGTGTTTAGCTGTTTCTGTAACTGATCTACCTTGCTGCTACTAACGGCTATGGGGATTTTTTATTGCCTCATCACCGCTGTCCCCAAGTGATAGGCAAGTAAATGAGATCCACTCCAATCTCTTCCTATAATAGACAAAACACACACTTTTATTACTTGACAACCAAGGTCCATCATCTGAGAGACTGTATAGCACCAACAGTGGGATGTTACCTCAACATTGGCAAAGCACCAGGAAACATCTGGGTCTAATCTGAGACACAGACACAATCAGGTGTGATGTCTAAAATTACATTTCAAGGGGAACAATCAGATGTGCCATGCAACCAGCAACAAGACATGTAGAATTCCAGTTCCTGACAAGCAATGGCCCCAGTGTGACCTAAGACTGTGTTGGACTTGATATTGTACTTGGATCTAAAGCTGCTACAGTGTCTAAGAGTCGGTCAAGTGCATGAAGTGGTGAACAGAGTCACATTTGTTATAAATGGTTTGGGTTACATTTTTCACATCTGTCAAGGTTTTCTAGCAAGAGATTTTGTCTTATATGTACCCTATATATAGGTATAAAAATATATATATATATAGATTGCTAGAAATCCTAAAAAGAAAAAGCCTACCTTCTTCCATCCTGAAGCCAAAGCTGTGACAGAGACCAGCCAGGACAAGCAAAGGTAAATTTTAAACAGAATAGTAATGGTTCACTGGGAGTGAGAGCAACCTCACACAGTTTGTAGGTGAGCAAAACACAGTGGGGGACAAATTCTACTATCCAAACCCAGTTCACAGCTGCTTATTCAAAAAGCTGCTACCACGTGAAAGCTCAATAAGGGAAACCCAACCCCAGGGTCCCAGGCTGAATAATGCACTCAAGGATTTGCAGCTTTGTTTGCATTACCAACGTGCCACATCATGCCAAGGGAACGCATCAAGAAGTGGACAGATCATCTTCATCAGGCATCAGCACACCCTGGCTGATGCTGGAAGACATGCAGGGCACTGAGACCACGGTGAGTGCACACAGCTCACCCAGGCTGCCCAGCCCTACCCAGAGCTGCCACTGCCTGCCATGTGCCCCCCGGGAGAAGGTGTGCACACACCTACACATTCCTTCTGCATTATTCCATGGAAGGCTCATTCCTTTGGCCACCGATTCACTGAGCTCCGAGCGAGCAGCCCTCTGAAAGCCAGCGCAAAGGCAAAAAGCTTGGCTGGCATCTCCTTTGATTTGAAAGTGAGGTATAAATCATGCAAGAAGGATATTTTGTTATATGTTGCTGTCATGTTTTATATGACTCCAAACCTTCAAACAAGAAACACTACCCCCTAATACAGGAAAACTGATTCTGTATATTATTCTAGACACACAAACCTACAAGTAGGTACAAATGAATTAAGTATGAAATAGATGTTGATACAGCTAACTGAAGTCTCCAGTAACTGTCTTTCCCTCCTTCCTAATATGAAGCTGGCAAGTGTCCATATCAGGTATCAGGGAGACAAACGTTCAACCCAGTCTTCTCCATCAGATTTTCACCGTCATTTGTGAAGCACTTCTGATTATTGGAATCCACTTATTTGGACAAGTGCTGTGTTTATAACTTACTAAAATACAGCTATGTAAGCATACAAAATCTATTCTTCTTCACCAGCCTTTTAGCATTGCTCGTTGACATTCATTCCTGGGGCGTCTAACTGTACCCAGAGAAAAATGTACCCTAAGTACCCTAAAATGTACTTCATTTCCCAGTGTTACTCCCCCTCAACCACCCTCAACCAGACTGTTCCTCACTGCCATCAGGCTGAGTAAATAGCATTAATCATTGTGTCCTTCAAACTTGGCGGAGCTTTTGTGCCCTTACTTCAAATTCTGAACAGTTTCCCCTTTGTTGGTGTATGGGGCTAGAACACTATTTTAACCCTGAAGTTAAGACCTTCAGAAAACTACCTGTACCGTCAATCAGGATCTTTCACTATTGCAACTTCGCTACTGAGATCAGGAGAGCAGAGCATGACATTTTACAGGCAGGGGATGGAAGCACAGAGAGAAGGCAAGATTTTCAGAAGCTGACAGAGGAAGTGCACAACAGAGCCTGGAATTTATCTCACATCTCTTGGTTCCAGCCCAAATGCTTAAACCACAAGATCATCCTTCAGGCCTAGGACACCAACAGAATCTTTAACTCTCGCATTGGAAGATCCTGAAGCATTTTCAGTAGTTGTTTTGTAGCAGAGGTGGCCTCCAACCTTGGACAAGAACTAATCTGAGTGCCCAATGCTCTAAGAGATACACAGAGTTTGGGACCTGTCTGTTCGATAAGAGCCCATGCTTTTTAATATCCGATTTGGGCATTTCACACCCCGGATGTGACATAGCACTCCACATATTTCTGCCTCAGCTGTGCTATGACAGTTTGCTGGGATCCGAAAATGGTGAAAGAGTTTTTTCCAAATACAGTAGCTTACTGAGAGTCTCCCTTGCCACCCCTTCCCTGTACGACCTCAAACAGCAGGGAAATGAAACAACCACAGCTTTAGGGGTACTGTAAAGTAGTGAGTAAAATTGCAAAAATCACTTGGAAAGAGAATATTTAAGCACAAACCAACAAGTTTTCTTGGAGAAGATTTGCAGGGAGGAAGAAGGGAGGTCATCTACTGTGCAAAACATTGCTTTTCAGTATAAAAATACAGTAACCCCATTTCCCTTCAACACAGAACCAGCCAGAAAATAAAAAGGAAACATGTTGATTATCATAGCAAGAGTGATGGCTGGGGAGGGAAAGAAGGAGGGATAAGAAACATGTGCCTACATGCTCAATACCAAAGCAAGAAGACTTGAAGCGAAGCAGATGTATATCTGAAAGCAACTAGCCTTACTGGGAGGGGGGCGGAACTTGACCCTTATGGCCTCTTGTCCATCTCCTCTTTGGCCTGAGACTAGAGAAAGGACAAGTGGAACAAACGGGGTCACAGCTTAGCACTTACCATAGAGCCACCTAATAGGGAAAAAACTGCCTCTTTCAGATTCAAACGACTTAAAGAGAAATTGTTCCACCACTTCAGCTTTTTTGGCTGCATGTCCCCTTAGAACAGAGTGCAGTGAGCATTTTATCTCATCTCCATTTTCTAAATCTAGGTCACCTCAATCTGTGGCTGTGCTGCTAGTGATATGTCTATGATTTGCCACAGCCCTGGCTTGAAGTAACTCATCAGCAACTTAGGAAATGCTAAATGGCAAGCAGCATCTAGCAAATGGAGGGGCATTGTTATAACCCAGTTTCTGCACAGTTACTGAAGGAGACGGATCACCTACCTTTGTAGGCTCACTCTAGGAGAAAGCCTCAAGGCCCAAAATCAAAAGCCAATGTATCTTCGGCTGCTGGACACAGCAACAGCAAAATGCATCATTCATGACCCCCATGCTATTCCAGTACGGCTACAAAACTTACAACTTGCCTCCAGTAAGAGGAAACGGGGATGGAACAGAGTGAGAAAGCTGTTCACACATTGATGTCAAGCTTTCTGGAGATATCCTCAGGTCTCTCTTTGAGACACTTGGCAGATCTAAGACCAGCATAATTGAAGGAAAAAAATTCAACCTGAAACCAGCCTCACAGGTCAAGAAATGGAGTCTTTTTCCTTTCCTCATGTGGGATTACCGCTTGAAAAGGCCTAAAGGATGAACACGTAGAAGATGGTCTCCTTTGTCACAGCAATGTCTATTGCTACAAACTGAAAGAAGGAGAAGTGCTTTCAGACCTGCTTTAGATTAGGAAGAGACAGGAGAAATGAAAAGAGCATCTGACACCAAAATAAAACTATTTTGGTCACTGCCATCTCCCTTATTCTAAATGAAGCAATTGTGGGCTACGTTTGTTTTGCATTCATAATTAGCAGACAGAACAGATGGCAAAGGCGTCACTTAAAGCCACACGTCCGACAAAATAACCCAGGCTGCCAGTGCAATTTTTCACTAGGAACAAGGAATACTTTCCCCTCTTCTTCCCATTGAAACATATCCCAAAGAAATGAGGCCAGCAAATGTTTGCATCAAGTAGGGGATTCACCGCAAAAAGGAATCCATTGTGTTTTGGAGTGTGTTGATTACTGGCTGAGTGAGGAAGAAAAGGGCAATAGCAAATGGATTGCTAAGAGAACAAAAAATAGGAATGGAAACTAGTGATACATTGCCAGCAATATAACAAGGGGCTCAAATAAACATATACTCTCTCCTCCCTTCAGTCTTGTGGTTCAGGCATAGGCTGGAAGTCAGGACATCTGTGTTTCATTTAAAAGACAGCTGAATAGGAGAATCTATATCAGTGAAGGTATCTGGTGTCCCACACCCATACCTGATGCCTTCTCTATTAAATGCACTTATCCTCTCAATATCTATCTCCACTTAAGGATGCTGGAACACTCACTAACAAACAAGCAAGGCACAAAGTTTAACGCATCACCCATTGCATGCAGACAGTTCATAACTAGGGCCAAGAGAGACTATTTTCACTAGAAATCTAGAGTGTAAAATGCATGTCTGGCACTCCCATCCTATTTTCTCTGCCACAAACACAGGCAAGGAATGAGATAAAAAAACCCCAAACCACATACTATTTGCTGAAAGCATTGAAATGCTGCTCCTTGGTCTATTGGATGTACTGTGTTTGGTATGTGACACCCAGAATGCAGGTATGTGAACATCTCAGAGGAAGAACTCCTCTAGGCAATCTTTCCTGAGAGCCTATCTCATGTCACCAACTCCCTCTGTTAAGTTCTCAACCTTCTACAAAGCCCCAACAATTTAATCACGCTGAATATCCCTGCTTGTTGGAAAGAAAAAGGAGAGACAGATACAAATATAGTTTTGTTCCTTTTATAGCCTTGTGAGGTCCTTTGACAGCCTTGCTGATGGACTACAAGAGGATTTTGGCATACTTTTCTCCGAGTACTATGGATAAGCTGTTCCTAGCATGCATGGCTGAGCAGTATCAGGACACAGACTGATGGGCAATATAAGAAACATCATGAGCCTTGCCTCACTGCTATTGCAAATGCGCTAGTAATCGTGAGCTTCCATAGCTGCTGCAGTCTCGAAACCTTGTCTCTGATGCTATTAGGATGCTAATAATTGTGAGTCTTGTCCAGCTATCACAGCCACAGGCCTCCTCTCTCAGACACTGCAAATGTGCTAATAACTGTGTGCCTCAATAGCTACCGCAGTGTAGAACTCTGCGCTCTCCAATGTTGTAAATACACTAATAACAATGATGCTCAATACCACTTTAGCCTGCTCAGCTGATCCTCAGCGAAAGAACAATGCCTAGAGAAAGAGCATAGAGCTCTAGGAAAGAGCACAGGCTTAAGGAAAAAGGATAGGTGCCTAGGAAAGAGCACAGACCTTCTCTTTCTTTAGAAAGAGAAGAGACTGCAGTCCCTAGAAAAGCACGTAACCTAGGACAGAGCTCAGCAGGACTCAGTGTGCTGAAAGACGGAGCACAGCTGCCTGATATGCTGCCTGCAGCACTCACCTAGCAGAGGGGAAGCCTGGGCTCCCATCCCTGTTTTGAGGACTATGTATACATTCTGCATTAAATAGTCAGCAATTAAAATGCACAAACAGTCCTCCAAGCTGTAATCTCAATATAAATAGTCACTGAAATAAAACAATTCGCTAGTCAAATCATTAGTACAATCACTGGAGGAGGTAGGAAGGTGAATACCCGCCTTAAGACTCTGCCTCTGTCAATACTTAGTTATTCATGCAAAGTGGAACAGCATTGTAAGCTGGAGTTTGGCACACGTTCCTGCAAGCTGGATGTGGTTCAAATTTCCTCAAGGTAGGGGAGGTAATCGAACCAGGGTGTCCCACATCTGAGGTGACCACATGAACTCCTGAGATGCTTGAAGAAAAGAAGATGCTACCGAGACTGCTGCTGCTGCCTACTACTCTTCCTTCACCTGGTCAGCTTTTAAAGCTCTGCATTTTGCTATGTGAAAGCTCAAAGCAAACCTATCATGTTAAGCAGGGGTGAAAATAGTGTGGTGGTAAAAGATTCCCTTTTTGGGGGGAGGAAATGTAGACTTTTCCCCCTAAGTCCCTGATTCTGTCACTGATCTCCTTTACACCCCCTCTAAAAATAGCCCATTATTCACACAGATTAATCCCACTGAAGCCAAGGGTAGTTATAAGACTTCTGAAAACTTGGTATACTTCTAATTTAGGTGCCAATAAATACAGCAGATTAACAGGTGTCAACATATTCATGCACAGGGTTTAATAAACGTCAAAGGCATTTGGACCCAGAATTCAACAGCAGCAGAACAAAGCTGCTATGCTTATTGTAAGCATGAACACACGTTATTCATCAGTTCGCAAGCCAACTTATCATGCTATCTACACCCATACGTGTTATTCACCATGTTACACTGTAGGCATACGTGTTCAATATTTAATCTGCAATAGCACTTGGGGACATCAATTAGATGTGCTATACTTTTAGAACATGCATAAGTAGAGAAGGAGAGAGATTAATATCAAGGCAAATAGAGGTATTTCAAATCTCTAAAGGTGAAGCGCTTTATAAATGAATTGGCTGGCTCAATGCACCACTTTCTACAGTGCTGCTGTAAGTCCAATGCACTGTGTATTATGTGGTGTCTGACCATTTCTTCATGGTAGGAATTTTACTTGGTATGTACAATACCTCTTTCTTCCACAGCATTAATTTTTGCCCATAGGCAAGATTCTCACAAGTGCCATAAAGTATGTAGTTACCTCATTCCTACTGTCTAATCATAATTTCAAGAGGATGAGGTAACCAATCTCAACACCAATAAACTTATTATCATTGTTCAACCCAATTTTCCTCCTTTCTCTTCATTTATTCAATTAAACCTATTCACATCTATAGTCTTGCGTTAATGCTATGCATTTATGGCACTTTGAATAACGATTCCCACAGTGGGAGGTAGCTCTGAACTCCATCTTGAATTCCAGCCTCCTGATGGAAAGACACTAACTTGAGATGAGACATCTGCAGGCAGCTACCAGCTCATGAAGAAAGCACATGTGCTACTAGCAGTGCAGAGGTTCCTGGCAACATTTGGCTACAAAAGGCACCTTCATGGCATAGATCAGGTAGGCTAGAAGTCTTCCAGATGTGCTTTTTCCTTCTAAGCTTGGGCAACTAGGCTGAGATACCTTAAAAATGCCCAAGCAATTCTCACAGCCTCTTGAAAATCAAGTGTTCTATTGATTTTTGCATTGCTGAGCATGCCACAAAGCCTCAGAAGTGTGTGTTACCAGTGGCTTGACAATGAGACTGTGATATTGCTTGGAGCTTGCAAAATACAGATAAATAAGTACCCTCATCCCAACATTAAGACATACGTCTTGATAACAAGTTTAAGATTCTTTTGGTTTTCTTTCATCCTGTTACTGTAAATTCTTGCCCAAGTTTCTCGAGAGGGCAGAACTCAAATGTGTTCAGATGTACCCATGCAGTAATAAATAAAATAATAATTAATAGGTTACTTAGATAAAGGCTTTCCATCTTAAGGCAGAGAAAAGTATTAGTTAATTAATCCTCAAGTTGGCATGAACTTATCTTTTGGCACCTACAACAAAACCAAGTCTAAAATGAGCAGTAGGGGGGAACAATGAAATTAGAAGCCAACAATAGTTTGGGAAATGGATGACAAAATCCAAATGTTCTGCCTCACTGCTGCTAAATTAAGCACAGTGTTATCAGTGCAAAGATTAGAAAAAGAGAGATTTTCCTCTGAACCTTAAGTCACACTTCTTAGCTGCACAGGACATGACAGCAGTAGCGAAGACAAGAGAATTCACTCACCCTGAAAATGAGTGGAAATAGAAAAGGATCTGTTCAGTTCTTGATTTCCCAAAACACAGTTCTACAGAGTAGAAAAAGAAAGAAGGACATTAGTTTATTGTACGCAGCAGACAAAGAACTGATCCAGCACACCCCTTCCCAGGCACCATCCAGCCCACCTTTGCCTTGCTTTGCCTTCAGCCGTTTCCCCCTGCAGGGCACAAGGGAGTGGATTCTAGCCAACCTGTCCTTTCTTTAATATTTGTAAGTAGAAAGGGCTCTAGTGAGATCCTGTCTTTAGCTGAATATTGTTCTGGGAATAATTTTAGTGTAAAAAGGATGAGAAAAATTGTTTTCCCACCTTCCATCAGAGGTGCTCAGCAGCTGAACGAAGAGGAAAGATCCTCATATGGAACTGCCTTTTCTCCAATTGATTTTGTTTAGCTTCCTTTTGAGTAAAACTCACTCTTTCAGACAGAGGTCACTTTCATATACACATGCCTAATGTTCAATGCATGCATCAATATTGGTATTAAGGGATGCACAGTTCTGCCGTGATTCCTCTATCTACAGCCGAACTCTTTGCCTCTTGCTCTGTATGCATAATAAAAAGTCAGTCAGATTCTTGTTTATTCTGTTATGATTTTCTTGGATTGTTGGAGGAGCAAGAGAGGTCTCAACATCTTTGTCCGTATGATACAGCAATGACAGCAATGGAAGACACCAAAAGGGACATTTGGGACATCTCCCAGACCTCTTGAAAAATCATTTATTCTCCTAATTAACATTAATGTGTGGGAAAATCTTTTTAATAGTAAAAATATATATACACTATATTTTTATAGTATTATTAATTATTACTATTACACCACATCATAAACTTAAGTCAAATAGATCCAAAGCCAAACTGCCTCTGCTACGGGCTTTCTCTGAGGTCGTGGGCAAGCGCATCGGTTCCCCATCCAGTAATATAAGTTAGGAAGCACTGTTCTAGCTTCTGGTGATGCAGTGCTGTGGGATGCCTGACTACTATAGACCTGGAAGTTATCTAGGCACTAAGATGGAGAGATATGCTTTGATGCTCTTGGACTCAAAAGACAGATCTGCTCTAATGGTTTTTGGATTAAATATTTAATCCTAGTCTTTACTATTGACCCATTCTAGGTAAAAATCACTTAATCAACCTCTATCACCATGTATTTCTCAGATAAACCTGATGATACAATCCCCTCAGAAGAAAAATTGTGAAAACTATTAATGTTTTGTAAAACACTGTTGAAAAGAAAAATATTACATCTGTCACTTTCACCCCAAATCCAGATGAGAACCAGCAAGAGAAATGATTATACCCATTAGGGGAAGCGATTATACACATTGCTTGCAAAGATACAAGTAATAAACATTCAGTTAGTTCCATGTCAAACATTTTGCAACCACCTGTGGGTGTTTATTTGATCAAAGTAAGTGTGCTCCTTCCTGCTCAAGCACAGGCAAATCACTGCCTGGTAAAGGAGACAGTAGGATGGATGTGCATGTTGCTCCTCCAGAAAGCCATTTTATTACCAAACGAACTGTGAATATGGGAAAGTAGAAAGACAGCCTTAAACTATCTTTGCACCTGCCTTTAATTCAAGGTGTCCTAAACTACATTTGCCTACAAGAGTCTCCCAGGAATCCTGCTCTCCAGCGTCTATAAACCCAGTGTTGCCAGAAGGCACGAAGGCACCTGGCCCAAGGCAGCTCCAACAGCCATACAACACCTGGGGAAATCGTGGTATTCCACAAAGCCAGGTCCATAGGCAAAAATCAATGTATTTCTAAGCAGCAGGGCAACTTAGGCACAGGATAGAGCGCACAGCTTCTCATCCAAGAGAAAACTTACTACTTCCATAGATCCATATATTACCCTTTATATTCTCTTTCCTTCTGTTTTTCTTTTGCCACCAAAATGATATTAAATCCAGCAATTCAATGTTCTAATCAAATGCACAAAACCCACCAAAGACCCAGTCTTAGCTGCACCAAAGTCCGTTCAGAGGCTACATTTTCCCCCAGCTTGTCCAGCCACAGTGACTCATACATTCACAGCAAGGAGAGGTAAAATATTTCTGGATCTCTAAAGCAAGAGATGATTTTTTTCCATTGAATTTTGCATTCATTAATTTCATTTCAAGAATGAAGTCAGCCTTTCTTTTTTTTTTTTTTTTTTTAATGTGGCTGGTTATTTGACGAGTGAAGCTTTAGATTTGTGAGTTGTTCTGCAAGCCAAAACATGCTCCCTTTCATTCATAACACTGAGCTGCTCTGCGTTAAACAGCCGATTATCATGAATGAAGTGGGTGTAACTTCCTTGAAATCCTCCAAAGACCTGTCAAAGCAGAGCTACTGCAGCTCAGTTTTCTCCTTGAAGCGTACAGATCATTGGTTTAATTGTTCCACACTGATCTTGAAATATGCTTTCTTGGTTCAAAGCATTAGGCGGTATCACTTTTTGAGGAGGAAAAGGGAAGGGTGGAGAATGGTGCCTCAGGATAAGAGAGAAAAGTGGGTATATGTCTCAACCATCAAATTTAGATTTTCTTTTGGAATCTAAATTGAGCTTCATCCATTTAAAAGTGTGTCAGACAAAACCTCACAAATCAAAGCCCTGGCCTGTTTTGCATGGATAATCAAGAGCCTCTGGCTCTTTTTGTAAGTGGGAATGCTTAACCCTAAAGAGAAGAGGGCTGATCCTATGGTTAAAGTGCTGGCCATGATTTAAAAAGTTTCAATTTGACTCCATGTCTGCCATTCTCCATCCCATTTTCAACCTTTTGGTGCTGTCCCAATGTTAAAATCTTTAGAAAGGAATATGCTGATTGATATTTGTGAACTGCAGGGGCCTTTGAGCTTAGAGACTGAAAGACTGCATATACACAAATATACTACCATCTATGAACCTGTTTAATATAAAGATCTTTCCAAGGATGGCCATTGTCTTTAATAAAAAGACGTGCAGCATCTCAGCTCTTTGTCTTATCACACTTTATCACACACCAATGTATGAATCTTGGCCAGTAATTAATTGTGATAGCACCATTGACTTTGGCACACCTACTAAATACTCCTCCCTGTGAGGGTGCTGAGGCGCTGGCACAGGGGGCCCAGAAAAGCTGTGGCTCCCCATCCCTGACAGTGTTCAAGGCCAGGTTGGACACAGGGGCTTGGAGCAACCTGCTCTAGTGGAAGGTGTCACTGCCTGTGGAAGGGAGTTGGAACTGGATGGGCTTTAAGGTCCCTTCCAACACAAACCAGTCTGGGATTCTATGAAATATCTGACCCACATCTAATTCCTTGCCTAACATTTTTAAAGCCTGGCAAGGTAGAGTTGACATGGGGAAACTCAGTAAAGAAAACCATGAGTACTAACACACTTACAAGGGTTAGTCTCAGGAAACACTGGGGAAAGTGGCACCAGTGAAAACTACTCAAATCTTTGTATTTCAGCTCAGATTTCCTGCTAGATTTCATTATCTCACCCACAACTGAAACAACAACAGCAAATCTTGATGGTAGCTTCATGACAACAGCTTTTACACATCTCTTAGCAGCTATAACACTAACAAAGGCTGGCGCTTTTGGAAGAAAAACCTAAATATTTGTCCAGCATTTTGGGAATCTCAACCCTAGTAACACATTGCAGCCAGCTCCAGAGACAGTGCTGCTTCCCACCTGCTTCTGAATCCTTTATCACCTCCCTGCAATGAGGTGATACCCACATGTGACTGGAGACTGTACTGAAATGCTGCCCCCTCTCCTTAGGACTCCAGTGCTGTAAACTAAAGGTGCCCACAGCAGGGCAGCTACTTTATCAGCTCCATCCTGTAAAAATCCGCATCTCTTCCTTGCTTCTCAGCAAATGGAAATCACAAGACCATATCCTGAGGGATTATTCTGCTCCCATTAAAGTGAGCAAGAACTTGCCACTGGTTTAAAAAGCAGCAAGAGCTGGCTGACACACAAGCAGGTCTGACAGGTTGCATTTTCATTCTCATTACTATTACAGGCATGAGGATTCATTTCTATTTATCTTTAGCTGGCATTCGGTCCTGGACTTAAACTGCATCTGTGGTTGCATTGCTGTGAAATGTATCACTACTTATGAATCACACTGCAAAGGACATATTTGTAAACTGACCCACCATTGACAAAATCCTCTCTTTCTTTATTTGTAGGAGGCGAGATGAGGCATAGGTTCCTCGTCTGATTCATTTCCTGAGGAAATTTTTACTCTATGCATCTTTTTCAGTCCTTACTCAGTCAGAGAGGAGTGAAGTGATTAATACAAGATCCATGCTTGACACAGAGTGGAAGGAGGATTCATTCAAATTCTTTTAAATTCAGCGCTTAATTAATTGCTTAGAAAAACAGCCCATTGCCAAAAATGCGTGGGGTTGTTTTCTGGCTTTTCTTTTCTTTTTCTTCCCCTTTTTTTCTACTCTTTCCCAGTTGAGAAAGCTTTTCCAGTTGAGAAACTAATTACAGGCAACGGCACTCAGCAAAATGCACGAAAGACAAATCTGGCACCTTTTGAAACCAGCCCCTCGGAAGGAAGAATTAGCAACCTGGACAGAGCTCCAGGCAACTCCAGCTCTCCTGCTGCTGGTGCTCCAGCTAATTCACTTACAGTCCTTTCTCACAGCATTGCAGCAATCCTAGCAGAGCTGGATATCTAACACCTCTGAGAAACACAGACAATGATCAGAGAATTAAAATTGCCAGAAAGAAAAGATAACACAAAGAGAGCCCTGAGGAAACTGCAGTAAGTTTTCTTGACAATTTTTATCTACCTGATTATTCATATCAAGACAGTACTAACCAAGTCCAGATCAGGATGGGGTTGTGAACAATCCTTGGGGCTTGGAAGGCTGTGCAGAACTTGGCACTCGGGATCAGGCTCATTTCTCCATTCTATTAAGGTGGACAATATTAGCCTACATGATTCGGGAGGAAAATGAGTGTGTCCTTTCCCTTCATTTCTTCTCTCTCTCCCTCTCTCTTTCTCCACGTTCTTCTCCTCTTGTCTTTTTCCCTGTGAGCACTGAATGATGGGATTTTTGACATCAGAGGAAAGTCATCCTTTCTCCACTCCCCCAGCTCCTGTCCGCTTCCTTCTTAGACACGTCTGTTCGTTTGCATACTATATCCCCACTCAAAGAACGGGATCAGCTGATCCGACCACAGCTTCATCTAACTAAGCATCCTAAATCCTGCCCAAAGTAGACCAGACTGACTGGTTCATTCACCCTGGCAGCCTGTTTCCAACAAGCCTTTAAAGTACATTTTGTAACTGTTACATAGCTGGCACCGACTATAGCAAAGTCATTGTTTAGTCAAGGTAAAGTGACCTCTATTTACTTAGACAACTCAGCTGCCTGCAGGGAATAACTGGATTTGAGATAAGTGAAAACTTGCTGGGAAAGTTTCACTTTGGCTGTGCTGATGGCTACTACAATAAGCTGAATGTTTGGTCAGTTCATGCCCTTTCTCCTGCAGTTTCTTCAGCTGTTTGATTTATTATCTGCAAGTAGACAGCAAATGACCCCATCCAATTTCAGCGAGTCTGTGGTAAGCCAGAGACAGATGAGAGATTTGTTCAACTAAGTATATTTTCTGATCCCAAATAAATACCCTGTTAATTATCATAAGATGCCAGGCACCTGCTGTAAGCTGTTTATTCATGTATTATAGAATAGCATTAACACAATCCGGTCTTTTTCTATATGCAGCTTCTAATTCCGCCTGCCCTCCCCATAACTCCAGGCATTAGTGAGGAGGGCAAGTCAATTCCAGCTGTACTTGAGGGGATGGTGACCAGGACTGAGTGCAGGGTCAGGATAACGGCTGGTGCAAGCTGAGCACCACCCCAGGAACCGCGTATGCAGTGACTCAGGCATGACTCTGAGTCACGGCGCTTCTCCTGCTTCCTCCTTTCTCCGGGGGGGGCGGAGGTAGGAATTTCCTGCTGGCCCGTCCTTGTAAATCACAATGTCCTGTTGCAGCAATGCTGGAAGGGTCAGTGAGTGGGAGAACTGGAGCCAGTGGCAGGTCCACCTGCTCTGGAGAAGGAGAGATGGGGCATACTGCCCCACTTAGATGCGTACACCTCACATATCACAGCAGGATCCTGGGTTGCCTTTCTCTGCATCGTAGTTCGGCTTCCAGAATAGCCCTGATGCCTTCAGATACCTAAAGCTTTATATTATCCACTCAGCAAGCCAAGAACCCAATTGTCCTCTTACAAACACATGAATGACACTGACATAAGCCAGGTAATTTCTCTGCTTTTCTTCAAGTCAGCACCGAAAGTGAGAAGAGAATCAAGTCCTGAAAGTCTGCATGGCATTCCCTATACCTATGAATTTGAAGGTGAAACCAAAGACATTTGCTGGAGGTTCTGGGACAAATAGAACCATTAAAACCCACCCTGTGAAAGTCTTCCCAGCTGTCCTTCAAAAAGTTGAACGTAATTACAATTGCAGCTGGAAGGATTTCACTACCATCAAAGAACTCAAAACCACAGATGAGCTGTGCCACGTGCTTTTCTCAAAGAAGGGCCTGAGAAAAGCCAATGTATAACTGTGAGAAAATGGGCCATGAATAATTAGGAATAATTTGAAGAGTATACATCTGCCTGGTGAAGACTGACCCAGAGTAGATCTAACCTATCTGATGGTGAAAACCAGTGTTTGGAGTAAAAACTGAAAGATGTAAAAGAAAAGAGGGATTCTGTCAGAGATGGTACTATGCAGAATTCCTGGTCATACTCCAAGGAAAGTAAGACAGGACCAAGTTTACCTTGAACCAAATACATGTGCAGGAGATAAAATGAGCTCAGTATCCCATGTCAGTTGTTCCTTCAGGCTCTGCACAAAGAACTAGATTGACAGGCAGCACCGATTTACTCCATAGGCTCACCTGCTACACACCCATATTGTACAGTGTTTAATCACTTTATGTAGAGTAACTGTTAAGTACCACACAGTGACAAATAATATTGCACAATAACACTAATAGCACCTATCACAATAGAATTATATCCCTTCAATTGTTCTGGTGTAGTTATATGACCTGCCACCAAGTATGCACACAGTGGGTGGGACTGTTCAACCTCCCTCTCTATATTTTCAGTCATGCACCTTTACACTGGTTTAATTTCATCCTCTAGGCTAACTTTGCTTTACCTATTGCCAGGGAAAACATCACAGCGTTCAGCCAATGGAGACACAAAGGCACATGCATGCAGGGAGATCGTCACTTCAGACCAGGACTGTTAAAAGCATCTTATGACACAGCATTATAGTCAAACCTGAATGGATTCTGGCACATTCTTTTAAAAAAATATGGTTTTTGAGAGAGATCAAATGGTTCCAATCTACTTTCACATCTTACCTGGAAGACAACAGCTCTTAGAGCATCTTTTGGAGCACATTATATCTGGGTATCAAAAACTTCTACAACAAATTTTCATGGGAGCTCTTCTGCCTACAGATAGATGTATAACCAAATGCAGTGACAAGGAAATTAAAGCTAAGTAGATTTTGACCAAAAATAAGACACTCATTTTTAACAGCCAAAGGCAATTAACCCCTGGAAGTGCTTCTGAAGGACAGTGGGTGGTTTGCCACCACTCAGCATTTTAAAATCAAGGACTGATATTTTTTATCTAGACAGATGCAGTTCAGACAGGGAAACCTTATGGCCAGCGCTGCACGGAAGGTCAGAGCAGACCCTGATGAGAATCCTGGCTGACTCCATAACCTATCCAGCCGTTTACCTACTGACTCCCCAGCACTGTTCTTGCAGCACATAGCCTTGTTGTTCAGTCAGTCTGTTTCCCCACGGATGACCAGACCTGACCCTGCCTAGATTACAAAAGCTAAAGGGTTCAGAAGTGAGGAAAACAGGAAATCCAAACAGTGAAAATCTCAGCAATAACGTTTCCTAACAAAGACCTTCAGATCTCGCTCTCGGCCAACAGCTGTCTTCATGACGTCTGAAAAGGACGATGTTTAGCGTGGTGTACACTGTCTTTCTGCCATTTATTTCCACCCTGTTTATTTTCCTATACTGTGACATTTTCCTTCTTGTTAAAATCTTGGTCATAAATGAGGGTGCTAATCCACATCTAAGAAAACATACATGAACGCACGTACTCCGTATGCTTCAATTACACTGGGCTCATAGAATGGAATTCTCCCTGCAGAAAACCAAACCAATATCTGTGCACCACTTCAATTCCCCTTTGGGCCACAAAACAGGACTGAATGCTGCAGAGCCTTTTTATTTCAAGCAAACTGAGGTGACCTGTAGCTTAATTTATTGCACCACCAAGTCTGGGGCTGAAAAGCAACTGAAACCATTACCCTGTGGGAGAGCGTGAGCCAAAGCTGAAGAGTGAGGAAAGTTTAATTTTGAAGAAAAATATCATGTTTGCTTGCTTTACTGTTTCTGCATTTGAAAACTTACCCAGATTTCCTGATCTAATCTCATACACATGCAAACCACAAGTACGGCTGTGATACTCCTGCGACGCCAAATTTGTGGGTGGCATAAATCGGTGTAGCTCCTATGCCATTGGGCCATAAGTGAAGACCTTGTCCTAGGTCTTTTTACAGAGAGTGATACAGGAACTTCAGGAAGTTGAAGAGGTATTTGAAGGTGTGGTTGTTTTGCATTCAAATTTCAAATTTCAGCCAATTTTAGGTGAAATTTTACTTTTCTCCCCGGCAGCACAGGCAGGGCAGGTTTTTGCCATTGCACTGCCATCTAGTGATGCGACTTCGCAAGAAGAATAGCCAGCAAAAGATGGCTGACCACCAGCAAGTGCCTGAGTCAAGTTCTGAAAGGAAGGTCCAGAACTAAATTAAACTCAATTAAACAAAAATGATAGCACAAGGCACACCCAGTGGTGGCCCTCAACCATCTATGGCAAAGAGAAGCATTATGGTACGTAAGATAACAAAACGCTCACGGTAGAAGGGGTTGCATAGAAGTTCATCCATTATCCAGCTGTTATGCATGGTAGGGGACATTAAGGACATGCGAGTTTGCAGCTACAAGTCTTAAAGTCCAGCTGCTCAGCTGATACAAGCTGTTATTGCTCTACCAATTTATAACTGCCAAGCTTACATTCAAGCAAAGCCTGCAGAGACACAAGAATGACACTTGCAAGCGCTCGAATGTCTTTGGCCATGTTTCTTCCAGCTTTACTGGATGTGTTACTCAGCATAACTCTCTCCTGAATTCAGCTCAGTTGTATCAGACCATCTGGGCCAAATTTACTCTCTTTGTAACTGATTTCAGTGGTTTCCATTTTGACAGCCTCTATCCGCAGCCATTACTATGGTCAATCAGCATCCAAAAAGGATTCACTAAGCAAGCACACCATATCGCTTGCAGAAAATCCTCCTTATAACCCCCATGCTCAAGGACTGGACACAGCAAAATTAAGGCTAAACATACGAACCTGAAATGAACTGATCTTTACAAGTTAAAATCCCAATCCTAATGTTTTACTCATCTTGAGGATATTTGTCCTCAGTGGTATGTGTGTCAGAGGGCGTGAAAGTGAGAGTGTCTTGAGGTTAACAATTGTTCATACTCATAGTGGATGAACCATATGATAACACCACAGCAACATCCTGTATAATTGTCGGGAGCCTCTATTTCTGGCAGTGTGTCCCTAGTCTGTCTCATGAGCAAATGTTTTTTGTGCTTTACTATATAAAACCAAAACCAAACAAAGTTATACAATAAGACACTATTCTGCAGGCACTAGCCAAAATCACAAGTGCCTAATTGAGCCTTCAGTTACCCACTTCAATGATGAATTGTGTGATGAAGTTAATAAGGCTGAGATGGATATCTTTGTTCTTCATCTGATTAGTACATGAGCAACTCTCCACATGTAAGGAACAATATTTGTGTTTCCTTAGCCACAATTGAACTCAGTGGGACTATCACATACGTAAAGATCTGGGACATTGCTTGTGAGGCAGTGGGTGCTAGGGGAACAAGCATTGTACTGCAGGCCAGAAGATTTATGTTTTCCTTCTGGATGACTACAAGCAAGTCACTCCCCCTTTTTCTCCCTTTTGTCTCTTCAGACCTACAGCCTGCGGGCTTCTCTGCTCTGTGAGCAACAGATTGCGCCAAGAAGACACCAAACACCCAACCTAAACGCAGCCCTACCTGTGGAAAGCAAAACACAACACAGCAGGTCACCGATTTAGAGCAAACTCCCTAGGATGCAGTAAAAAAACCAAGTACCTGTGCCACCCCTAGTGCAAAAAGGCACCACTCCAGCTTGGATCCCCTGTGCTGGCGTTTCAAACACCTTGCTATGACCTAAACTCTGTGGCACCAGGGGCTGCACAGATAACATATTTGGCTCCTTTGGGGCACATATATGGCTGGTGTCATGCATTCCTCTGTTGGGAAATGTTTGCTGTAGGCACTCTTGTAATACGCACACTTAGGGCAGAGGCCAGCTCTTGTTTGTGTTTGTAAGGTGATGGCAGGATTTTGGCTGTGGTTTGTGACTCCAGTTCCGAAGCACTAACGCAACACAACGCACTGGCAACTGTTAATGCTTTATCCTCAATCACAGAAGCTTCACCCAGGGAAAAATCAGGCTAATGGTGCAGCAACATTTTTGCATAGAATAAAACTTACTGTCAGCGTTTTAACCACTCCTCGCAGTAGAAATTTACAGGATATTCACACTAATAAGAATGAGACTTTTAAAACAATCTAGGGGATTAGCTACACGTCTTCCATTAAAACTAAAATACCCTTGACTGCTTTACACTCTCCTGAGGTTCCTTTTAAGAAATTCTATTTAAAATGAACACAGAAGTGGGACAGTATTAGAGTGGATCTGAAACCCTTTTCATTGCAGTGGAAGCAGATGGGAATATGTCCATGTGCAGCACCCAAAAGGCGCTGCTCTGAGTTCTGAAGAGGCTTTAAATTATTTAATTGTGTCCAAAGAAAAAACAAACAAGCAAACTAAAATCAAACAAACAAGCAAATGAGAACAGCAGAAAGCAGAAAGGCTTTATGAGGTCATGTTTACTATTTTGGCTTCAAATCTTGTGATCATTTGCTAACATTTTGCTGCTTTCAAATCCCAAGCCTTCATGTGAACCTGAGTCTAACACAACACCACATTCAGACATTGCCTCCCTGGGCCAAGGGTTTCAACCAGCCCCTCGCTGCAGGACTATTCCTTGCTATAAAGTAAGGAAAAATCCCTTCAAATACAGAAAATATCTCCAAACTGCTGCCTCCTCATTTCCTGGCTGCAGCCGAGACCGGAAATAGCTACATTTCCTGAGCAAGGCTGTTCTCCAGGGAACGTCAGTCCGTCTGCAGCAAGCAACAACTGGATGCTAGGGCTGGACTACGGCGTCTCAGAAGACTTTAGATCTGAGCTGGAATACCAGCATTCATACTTTGCTAGGGAGACCTAAGAAGATAAGGAGATAGAAGGGACGGAAAGTGGGAGTTTAAGGGCCAAACCAAGATGGGAATATAAAATGTCTTTAAGGAAAAAAAAGAAAGAGAGACAGAAAGACAGAAGAGAGCGTTACCAACAGCTGGAGCCTATGTTCAGTGAAATCAGATGTAATTCCACAGCCCCACAGACCCCTGCATTTTAAAAGAGGGTCTCCTCAGTCTGTGTTCTGTGTAGGGGGTACCTATTTAGTCCTGATTACTTTGAAGTGGGTGTTTTCCTGCAAAGCACAGTCACGTTCAACAAGGAAAGCAATTTATTAAGGCAACATAAAGGCTTGGTTTTAGTAGAGTGGGAAGAGATTTAATACCGCAGAGGGAGGTGGGGGGAAAGATGGATGAACACAGATTACTTCTGAGAAACTCTGCAAATAGGTGGAGCAATTCACAATCCAATAAACCCCTGAGGGAAATCCTTATCCTTCCTTCCCGCATTGGAAATCCATTCTTCCTTGGCGCTTTGTGGCCAGGCAAGTCTCATTATCCAGAGAGGTGTAAAGTCCAAAAGAGTCCATACACCTTTCAGGTAGTCATCTTAGATTGCTCTTGTCAATAGAGAAGCTAAACAGTATTTCATGGTTTTTGCCACATTGTCTTTGCAACGTCTAAGGGAAAAGAGTGCTCCTGGTTACAGAGGCTGAGAGACAGCTTGAGTCCTATTCATCTTTTAGCTGTAACCATCTAGAAGTCAGGTTTCAGTTCTCATTTTCTATGTACTTTACATTACAAATAAAGAGAAACAGGCACCTGTGGAGGCAAATCAACCAACCCTAAAGCATTTCCAACAGGGAAATGACAGGCACCACCAGTTATTCCCTGAAGTAGTAGCTTGGTCTAGAGACATCTGGATTTTAGATGACTGAACTTAATCAAGAGAAATCACACCCATAGAGCCAGTTTAAGGAAAAACAATAAATAAAATACCCCCAACATGTTTAAAGGCCTTACGCCCACTGTAATTAAATAATAACCTCGAAAAATGGCCATCAGTGATCCAAGATCATGCAACGAGTTTGTAGCTGCAAACCATGCATACCTGAGAGCCGGTCCCCTAATAAACAAGCTTGGACTTGACCTCTGCATCATCCTATGAAGAGGACATCAATTGATAAAACTGTACTGTGTTGAAATGTTGAAAATATTACCTCACCAAGACCAATACATAACCCAATGAATGTGCTGAGCCTTCACAATTTCTACCCACAAAACATCTTTGCTTTGGTAATTATCAATCACCCTTATGCAGAAAGGTTCTTCCAATTTTTTTAACTACTCAATCCTTTGAGAGACAGATGAATTTTAATGATTTAGATTATTAACCTAAAGGTTGATCCAGACTGGGAGGAACAGAATAATTTGTTTAATCATTATTATTATTTATAATTATTTAACATAGGGGAGAAAAATATCACCTTAAATGTCATCGTGATGCTTTTTAATTGCCTCGGATGAAATTCAGAATAATCATTACTCTGTAAATGTATACAGATCTAATTTTAAATACCCTAAGATGCTGGATATTTATCTGGAAAATGCAAAGAATGCATATTCATTACTGGATAGGGAGTTAGAAAGACAGAAAAGAATTGATCAACCATTTATTGAAAATTAATTCTTTTCCCAACTCACAACTGAGCTGTAATTTGACATGAAGCAGAAAAATAAGCTGAGCCAGGTAATTTTTCTTAGTCATTCATTCAAGGACTTTAGTGCGTGTCCTTTATGAGGAGGCATGTTTTATGGATGGGTAAGAACAGACTTTTGTGTGGCTATAATCTGTAATACCTATGTTGTGGAATTGGTATTTCTCAGTTCACCCTATTCATTCCTGCAGGTAGCAAGAGTCTGGGATCAGTTTGTAACCTCAGTCCTCCTACAGAGAGACAGTCTCCAAGGGCACACTGTGGTACCCAGCACCATTGTACCCACTAGCTGTAAAGACAGCATCTCTGCACTTGAAGGAATAGCCTTCTTTCTGACAGGAAACCTTCTACAGTAAAAAGTAATTAAATAAAGACAGAAAGAAAGAGATAGCAAGTTCCCCTGTAAATTAGTAAAGGATCCAATGGTTCAGTGCAAGGTAATGGGCTTCGCTACAGAAAAGCTCCTGGTTTTGCAGGAGTTCCAGTAGGTATCCTACGTTATGCCCTTTTCTGCCTCATTCATGCTTCATTTTCCAAAGTCTTTTGTTTTCGAAGCTGAGTTAGATCAAGGCCTCCCCATTTCCCACCACATACATGTCTCCATGCCCCTGCTGCTGCTATCAGAGCTGGGGCACAGGCACTCCAGTGCCTCGTCTCGGGGAAACATTTGCATTTTCATTGGCACAGGTACAGCATTCAGAATTCTTTCAGGCCAGGCCAATTAAAACAAGCTGAAAACTGCTGAGTGAAGCAGTTTCAGCAAGGATCTGCTTACATTCCCCCTCTGAGAAAAGCAGGGGGCCCACTTTCTGTAACTCTCTCCCTCTCTGCACAGCGTGGGTTTTGCTTTTTTTCCCCCCCTTTTTCTTTTCTTTTTAAGGTGGAATAACTTGTGCCCTTTACACAGGGGCTCTAAGAGATGGATGGCAGGACTTGGGAATGCGCCTTCATTTTAAAACCGGAGCCCAGTCTGTAATACCAAATTGAAGCATGGGAAAAAAGAAGGAAAAACACCAAGCCCAAACCTGGTAACTCTCCACAGCTTAACACATTTTACCTCCTTCACAACCCTTGCATGGTATTTGCTTAAAAAGGAATAGAGCCACATAATTAGCAATCGCTTGAAGCCTAAGGCTTTTCTACCGCCACAGAGACTATTCAATGCCTACTGGCTCTACTAACACAGTCTTATTACTCTTGGGTTTCTTTTTGGACAGCCTCTTTCAAAGCTCAGATGTGTTTTAAATGCATACTGACAAGTTAAAAGATACCATTTTTATACCCCTGAGCGAAAAAACCGCCTCATCCTACTAGTGCTGCTTCATTTTAGATTGGTAATCCTCAAGCTGTGAGGTTCTAGGAATGATGAACCACCTCAGAGAGACCCAGGGAATGAAGGACATGTGCTTCCAAAGGGATAGGTTTCTGCTTACACCCCTTATCTTAGAAGGCTGGTTAATGGCAGCAGTCTTACCAGTCATAGTGGCCACTCTTCCAAACACCTGCATGCCAGGACCCAATATCAAACAACAACCACAGAGAAAACACCTGCAAATGCCCTTGCATCAATCTGGGGGGAAAAAAAACCCAAAACAGGCTAATCCAGCAGAACAAACCACAGCACACGGATTTGCATTTGTTTTCATCTCTGAGAATGAGGCTGTGTCAATCTTACACTCGGGCTGAATTGATGAGAAACATGTATTGCATGTAAAATTCGGATCCACTTGGAGCTGATCTGGATTTCAAACAACCGCAGGACCCAGAGGAATCTGAATCCAAATTTCTTTCTACCCACTTCCATTTAAAATGATCTCACCTTGACAAAGAAGCACTGAGTTTATACAGCACACAATACAGTTCCCATCAATGCCTGTACACCCAGGAGTTGCTACAATACAACTAGAAGCTAAATCACAATGCAAATTGACACATAACCTGCTCACCTAATCATCACTACATTACTAATATGTTAATAGGAGAAGCATAGAAGAAACAAAACAGGTGACAGCTGGAGTAAACAGTGAAAGCTTTGAGACAACAGAAATACCAGATTTCTTAGATCATTCCTCACAGAAGACAAATCTCTTCTGTTCTTTTCTATTTGCCTTCAGAGCCCTGTTCTAGGAACAAGCTGGCCCAAAGGACTAAGAAACTGGGACATCCTGACTATTCTGGATCAAAATCCTTTTCTGTTTCAAAGGCTGCCGGGATGCCCTCTTCAGTGACCTCAAGCAGCTCAACTCATCACCTGCCACAAAGGCCATTTATTGATTTAATTAGGGCAGACAAAGAAAAGACATAATCAATCCCTGAAGTACATGGAACATGTCATGAGCATCCTGTGATCCCAGCTCTGCTTGTTCAGAAAATGTGGGATTATTGATCTTCCAAAGCGTGAGCAGATCCCCAACTTTAATAATAATGGATAACAATATCTGACATTCACATGGCAACTTTTATGTTGGAGTGTCCTAAAGCACTTGAAAAGACCTATAGCTATACACGTCTCCTTCCTGTCCTGCTTTACGGCTCCACCTCCACAATGCCCTCTCTTCTCAAATAACCTGCAGGTTGAAACAACTCCATCTCTTTGTCCCAAAGCAGCAATGTTTTTTATCTTTTAGAACTCTTTCTTACTTCCTTTCCCTCACCAAAGAACCTCATATAGTCTCCATTTTGATCCATCTCCCTACAGAAAAAGCAAACAATAACAAGCAAATGTGTATTAAAATATCCTCCATGCAGAGAACTCCTCTCGAGGCATAAGCAAGGACTGGACTGAATGAGTGATCCTCAATGGAAATCCAGGTAGCACAGAAAAGAACATAAAGAAAGCCTTTGCAACCAAGCTGTTTTGGAGGGTCAAGGTTACCACCCACCTGGGACACTTGGCTTTCTAGAGATGTTGGCTAAGAGCATAACCCATGCTGGGATTCCCCCAGTTGTGCCCTACTAGTCATCCTTTCTTCCTGGCCCACACTGGAACAGAAACAACCAAAAAAAGAGGGGATCAGGAAACACTCACTTGGTCATGTCCTGAGCAATTCCCAAGATGAGAATGAGCCCAGGCTTCCTGCTGTCCCCTCAAATATGTTATTTTCCACTCCCACCTTTCTTCCTCCTACTTATCTCCCTCCCCCCCTTGCCTTCTGAGGCTGACTGAGTCAACTAGTGGAGATTAGATGCCAAGCAATGCAGTCTCTGTACAAAGATTCAACTCCCACAGACAGACTAGAGAGATAAAAGCAGTCTGGTCAAACACTGTCCAGAGACAGCGCAGGGAAAGCTGGGCTCCCAGTGGCTCTGGCTGGGTGATGTCTTGAACTGGTGACACTCCAGCAACCGAACTGCTAGGACTAGAGGCATAAGCATGCCTTTTTTCTGGTGCCTATGCTTCAGTGAAAATGAAATGGGTCACGTTTTCCAAAATACCCACTCTCTGGAGATAAGATCGACTGATGGAAACCCTTCTTCAGGCATCAAAGACCTGCTGCTCAGAGGTGTAATGAAACAGCCTTCCTTTTTACTCCAACCACTTCACTGGGGCTAGGTGCTCCCAGGGAAGTAATGACAAACACTATGCCAGGTACAGGAATGCTCACATTCCGTGGCTATTGATACAGTCGTATGCAAACACACCTTTATCCAGGGATAGATACACAAATCCATTTCTCCTGCCATTGAAGTGTATTAATTTCTACAATACAAAATGAAGCCAATTTAACAATGAACACGCACAGTACACAAAGCTGTGGTTAGTGTTACTGTAGCTATCTGAACCCACGCAGAGAATCTGCGTGAGTTTGGAAGGTAATGTCCCACAGGAAATGTGGACAGAGCCTACCTCTGCGAAACCTGCTGTAACACCACATACTGTGGGTAGGCAGACCTGCCCATCTGCAGTCATGCCATTCAGTCTACCCTTGCAATGCTCTCCTGTCATTTCAAACAGTGCTGTTTTCCCCTTGAATGATACATACAACACTGTGCATTTGTCAGGGTAAACAGCTCAGTGGCAAAGTGCCTGTCCCATCTGTGGACCTCCAAATGACCCTGAATGCAGAGGTACAGAAAAGCTTTCCACGTTCATTTGGTCCCTCTCTGGTTACACGATAAGAAATGAAGTTGACACAGCAATATAAACATTATTACTGACAACGTTAAGATAGACAGTGGGTACAGGTCAGGCCATAGTATCCAGGGGATACTCTATAACAGTAGCTGTCATATTTATCTCTGGCGTCTTCAGAGCCAGTTTTAGTAGTCAGAGACAGAGCACACAAAAGGACTATTCAGTGCAATCCATGATCTGAAATAAAACAGATGCGTTGTGGAAGTTTGCAAACTCCCCAGCACAGAAGGTTGGCAGATCTCCGCTCCGTAACGAGGGCCCATCTTCTTGGCAGCATCAGGAGCCCTTCCGTAGCCCTGGTGCCAGTGGTACTGCTCATGCTGTTTAGATGAAGGACAGTCTGGAGGACAAAGCACTTAGCTTGGCAGTTAACAGGGATGCAGAAGTAAACCAAAGCTCAGAGGCCACCCGAGCTTTTAAACACTTCCACCAATTTTGACTGGTAAGGTTTCTTCCACTTTTTCCCCTGTTCTGGCAAACTACTGAGCAAAACTGGAAAGCATATTGCAGCAAAACCTGTAATCTGATAGTTTTACTCTGTGTAAAATACCCGAGATGTCAGGGTGCAAAGAATGTATATAGGCGTGAGGTTTCAGGGACTGCAGTGTGGCATGAAGCAATACTGAATATCCAGTAAAAGAGGATACAGTAAATCAGGTATAAGACCAAGGACTGATTTGAAAAAGGTCAGTTTTCTATCAGGAAATCACAAGGGAAGATTCAAATGCTCTAATTGGGAAATAAAAACCATCCCAGTTTGAAACGAATTTCGTACCCGTTTTAAGACCAATCCAAAATGCTTTTGTTCGTAGCTGGTATTTCAGGAATGAGCACAACCAAAGGCACCTGGTCTGTTTTTTACGGACTGAAACGTTTTTGGAAAGGAATCAGATATGATTTGGACAAAAACAATGGAGGCCCAGACACAGAGGCTGCCCTGGGAGAGTATACCAGCTGTCTGCTCAGTTTCAAACCTCTAATCATATTCTTGGAGAGAAAGCAAGGGGACCTGTTAGGGGTTGCTGAGCTCTGTGCTGGGGCCAGGTCCAGACGGTGGAGCCAGCGAGCATGAGTCCTCCCAACACACAGGCAGCTCCATCGCCTCGGACTTGAAATTCTGGCACCGGGACAACAGCAAATGAGACCGAGTCTCTGAACAGACACCAAGGGCTGGGAAGGAGGTGGAGGGACTGGAAACAGCAGCACGAGCAAAGATGAAATACTGGAACTCAGGAGAACAGTAGGAGGAAACTTGGCAGTGCCCAGATAGGCAAAGCACCTGCTGGCATCGGATGGAGAGGACTGCATTTAGTAGGCAATAGGACCCACTGTTAGCCAGCATCAATCAGCCCTGCTTCTCACTGGCAGCCTGGCTGTGCTCAGACAACAACAGTTGTACGGCCCTGCTCCAGCGCTGATGGCTTGATCCCACAAGCAGAGGCAGTGCACTGCCTGTATTAATGCGATGGGCAGGATGGATGGCAGAGGAATCCAGGCTAGTGGTGGTAATGATAGTGCTGCCTCAAAGCAAAATACATGCTCGGAAAGAAATATAAAACTACTACCATGCACCTCCTTGAACTCTAAATCCTCACCACTGCTTGCAAACTACCCAGCAGCATTCAGCAGCTAGCAGACCGCAATGCCTCTCCTCTACAAATCGGTTCTGAGAACCTGCTATTCTCCTTTTCAATTTACTTGGGCTTTGTGTTGTCTCACTGTGATGAGTGGACACCACATCTTGGCTTGCATTCATTCCAACAAAGTGCAGGCAATCAACTGAGATCCCTCGTTTATAGCACAGTCTTCTTGGGCTCCACAGAAGATCAGCAGCATCTCCAAAGGTGATTCAGTCCATCCTATGGACTCTGAGAGTGCAACTAACTTAGGTACTGGTATTAAACACCAAAAAGTAGGTGAGGTGAGTTAATCCAGGCTTGTGCATGTGTGGTTCTGATCTCTATATAGGGCCTCTTGTTGCTGCCACTAAGTAGTAAAATGCCAAACATGGCTCATACCAATTCCACCTCTCACTAATATGTTTTGTCAGCTCATCATAATCTTAAAAGAAACCTTTAAGTGCTGGGAGGCATCCTGGTTTCTAATTAGGCTCAGTCAGATTCTGTGGCCTCATATGCCTATTTAGTCAAGTTAACCTGGCTCACGCTGTTGCTAGCTTCAAACATATGTACTTGAGATCAGTTTTTCCACTCAGAAAAAGATAAGGTCTACAGTTTCCTCCCCTCAGATAAGCTTAAGAAGAAAAGAAAACGAAGTAATGTCCCTGCCGCCCAGTACACGGTTCTGTATCCCATCTCCACAACAGCTCCCAAACCAGGACACTCCATACAAAGATATGGCATCTTTGTCTGCAGCTTGTTCCAAAGCCTGCACAGCAATGTTCTGAACCCATCCCCTTTCTGCTATGCCCTCAGCTCTCGACATGATCGGCAGGAGAGATGGACCCTTTCAGAGCAATATTCAATCTGCCTGAAGCCTGAGCCACCTTCCGCACCCATTTATTCCTCTCCATTCACCCAAAGGTATGTAAAGAAGCATAGGACCGTGTCCCAGGCAGCCTAGCCATGCTTAATGTTAGATAGAACCAGTCTTCAGCTGGTTTGGAGTCTGTACAGTAGTACAGACTGTTCAAGGAGTTTGCACATACAGTACAAGAGATGAGAATTACTCTAGTGCACTTGCACTATAAAACACCATGCACCTAAAACGTTTTCAGTCTCAATGCCACAAATATGAAGTGTGAATGATTCACACTGGCACCCGGTCTTCTCAGCAGCTGTATATGCATAAAACCATGTTGAAGTTAACTAAAGGAATGACCAAAGCAGCAGAAAGCCACCAAAATCTGAGTTCTAGTTATGGGAACTGTAAGGAACTTAAACTTCTAACCAGGAGAATCAAATCCTGACTGCCAGATTAGGGAATAACTTCCGAAGCCATCCAAGACACAGGTTTGCACCAGCTCTATCTGATCCTATCTGAAACTCTTTCAAAGAAATCAAATTGCATTCAATTTCCTAGGAACTGCCCCAGGTCTTAGCTACACATTACTGGTATCCAAGGACAGAAATCAAAGCACTGGGTACTTCAAGGAGTGAAGCAGAGAGCAAAAGAATTAAAGCCATTGCAAAAGATTTTGATAAGCTGCTGTTCATTGCCACTGTTATTATTTGTACTTTCAGAGATGTTCTCAGCACTTTCCAAACAACAAGCCAGAATTCTCAGACTTTGCCTACCTGGTCAGGTCAAGGCAAAAACCCAAAGGTCATCCAAAAAGGCAGAAAATTCAAAGCTGATTCAGTTTGCCTCATTACAACAAAGCACTTTTGGAAGCTTCCTTTCATCAACCATTTGCATACTATAAAACATTCAATCTAACACCATTTTTATCACCTTTAAATCCATATGCAGGATCTGAGTTATCATGGATGCTACTCACAGAACTCTGACAGTGACTCCAGAGTAAAGGAACTGACCTGTCGTGGTGGTGATATGTGTATTGCACAGCACTTGTGTTCCCTTTGAATACAATGAGAACCTCGCCTCAGTAATCCTTCCTTTATGGTGGCATTCCCTTCTCCTCCAGCTGCCAAAAGGCGATCTGAAATGAACATAATTAACATCCATCAGTTATGGCTTTTTCTTTTCCTTCCTGCTAAGCATCCAAAACCATATCTTGGATAAACAAACAAAACAAAACACTTGGCCTGAACCAAATCCCAGCTCCAAACAAATCTGGAGAAGAAATTGGTGGTTGGGATCTGTCATATTAAATCAAGTGAAGTAAATTTACCTCAGATGTGTCCATTGCTATGATATCTGGACCCCAAACCATTTGGTAGGTTTGATAATGTCTTTTGGCATCTTCCAGGATGCGGTGCAAGAGTGTATCTGCATTCCAGTTGTGTCTCAGAGCTAATCCAGACCCAGAAACACTGAGCAGCACAGATGAAGATGCACTCAGGCTGTTTTTACATTAGCAGTCTAGCTATCAGGATCAGAGCATCTCTGTGACCCTGTGCTGTGGCTAACTGAAGTCGGGACTAACTTTGGGATCTCCTTCTCCACACAGATGTGCCCTTAGGCCTGGACACATCTAACTTTAGGGACCTGCCTGAGGTAGTTCAGGTGAGGGACATCTCCAAGGCATTCATGTAATCGCATTGGGATTGGTACATTTAGAGATCTTGATCTCTCACCATCAGTCACAAAGCCTCAGGGCAATTCAAGCCAGCCAGTGCCTCAGATCCAGTTTTTCCTTTGTGCTTGGTTATCCTGGCTGCTGTCTGGCTCACACCCAAAAATGCAGCACCTTGGGCAGCCTGCATGACAACCCAGTCTTTCCAAACAGCATTGTCTGCAAAGCAGCAAGGACACATGTATATCTTCAGGTCCCATACGACACATCTTTCCTTCCCACTGACTTCCCACCACTGCTCTAACTTCCAGGAAACACAAGGGATTTGCTCTGGCATGTGGGACTGGAGGGCAAGACATATTGCTAAAATCAAAGAGGGTGAGAGGCTGCAGAGCTCTGAATGGGCTGCCTTGTCTTTGCAGTTTCCACTGAGCTTGAATTTTGCCTAAAAGGGATTAATTAACACTGGACAACCCCACAGTGATTCCTCATCAGCTCTGGAACAGAGGAGCCTGTCACTATGGTGATACAACATTAAAGGGCTGGGTCCAAAACGTTATTCTGGCAGGAAGATGCATGCACCAGGCCAGAATCTGAGATCCCGGGTGAGCTGGTTGTAACTCTGGTGGAGATACTCCAGGCTTACCCTGGTGTCACTGAGATCAGCCCTGGCCTGCAGCCTTTGAGGAGAGCTCCATCCTGTCGTGCAGATGGTTCGCCTTCTAATTTGGAGGGGCTGAATGACTTTGCAAACCTTTGATTCCTGACTGATGTATTCACTTCAGGAGACACAAAAGTACAAAATCTCAGCATGGAGTGACTCCCATGCTTTCTTTTGCTTTCCTTCCAACCCCCTCACCCCCACCCCTTGTCTTTGCTTTTCTTCTCTCCCTGGACAGTTGTATAATTTTGGCCTGTGGCCAGAATGTCTGTCCTTATTAGCCTGGGCTGGCTGGGAGACACCTGCAGCCCATTAGAGCAGGGGGATGAAAAACCATCACTTGTCATAGGTAAAGTAATGACCACTTCATCCTTTATTTTAACACACGAGAAGGACAATCGAGAGGGGAAGCAAAAGAAATGACATAGCTTCACCATCACACCTGCCATTGACTGGCCTCAACTATAGGCACTGGGTTGTATTTTTTTGTGATAAGTGACTCCAATAAATTGTTGTCACTTCACACCAGTGAGGATTTCAGTTCATTACATACGATGTTCACTTGCTGCATTTGAATAGTGTCTCGTGCACCTTTTTTTAATTTATGTCTTTATTACGAACTAAGTAGGCTCTAGAAAGAAACTTCCCTCTGGGCAGGTTATAACTAGACTGCCTACTGGCATATCCCTCTAATATCCCAGCTGGTACTATCGGCAAACACTGCCAGATCCAGCAGAGCCTCCATAACGACAAGGCAAAAGGGCCACAGGATGGGACACAGACACTGCCTCAACCAGAAGAAGGGCTGCACAGCCAAAAGACTGACCAGAGTATAGGCAGTGATACAGGAGTGGTACTCAGGCTATCGCTGGAACTCATGGCCTTATATAATATAATAAACACAGACATTTCCATGATCCAGCTACACAGCAACACTGGTGAGACAGTGAGAGGCAATATTTGCTCGCTCAGCTCCCAGCCTACAGAACTCCATCTTAACTCTATGACCAGCTAATTGTGCATCTGCAGGACTATCCATCTGGAGATGAGCCCTTCTTATGATTACAAAAATCCCACTTCAAAAGATGTATTTGTACACAAGGATGGCTATTACTCACAAGAGGTGCTTCATGCCTGCTAGGATGTTGACAGTAAAGAGATCAAAAAGTCCTTCAGATACCTTGCTGTGTAGCAGTGCCACAACCAAAACATACCTGGACTGAAGGCCACAATCAGACCTCCTGGTGTAGACGTCTCACTGGAGGTGCATGTACGTTGTAGGGGATAGCAGAGAGAGAGGATGTGGGAGGACAGCTAGAGGTCTAAATAATTGATCATGCTTTTGAACTATGACTACAAAGTAGGCAGCTTAAACACAGCTCCAAGAGTTTTGCTACTGAAAGCAGGCTCGCTCTCTAAGGACTAGATGGTATTTCAATCCCAACAGCCCATTCAGTGAAAATGCCACAGTCAGGATGTCATGAAACGCAGAGTTCCTTCCAAACTTTGCTGGGGTTTAATCAAACTTACTTGTCTAGCTGCAAGGCAGTGGAGACATTTACCCCAGCAGCTGATGTTTTCAGTTCTGCATCAAGTGGAGTGCAGCCACTTATAAAAAGACAAGGAAAAAGAAAAGAAAAACTTGTGACCACAAGGGACTCTCCCAAATATTCCCACTGCTGTCCCAGAGCATGGAAAAGCGAGTCTGCTATTGCACACAGGTCTGACTGACTATTTGCATTTTTAATAATTCAAGAGTTTAATTAGTATCATGGCCTTAATCAGAGGCTGAAAATACAGCTGAAGTCATCAGAGCTTAATTAGTTTTCAAAAAGAATTCTGCAGTCTGAAAATGTCTCTACTAACATGAAGGTGTCTCCTTAGTTTGATGCTTTGGGGCTCAGATGAGCTTCTACCTGTTGCTTCTATACCAGCACACCTCAAAATCACCAAACAATATTGAGTCAAATCCCTGTTTATCCCTACAGCTTTATTGCACTGGACTCAAAGTAACTGACTGGATTGAAGAGAGTATCTTAATGTGGGTATATCCCACAAGCTGCATGGGAATTTCCCCTCTAGAGGAAATCTAACATTCTTAGAACATCAACAAATATCACTGAATCTTCAGTCAAGTCAGCAGGGACACAGTGCTGAGGGAAATAACAATGCATGGTCAGAAGAATCACCATTTAGTACTGGGACTGCAGAAGCTGCTCTGTGTGGGAGCAAACATTGGTCTCTTGCAGCCCAAGATGGGTGGCGAAACACAGGAGGTTTGGTGCTTCTTCCTTTCTCGAGTGCAAGGGATGGATGTGGTCTCAAGGGGAATTATCACCAATTTCAGCTGAGGGAATCTCAAGCCCTGGCAACAGCCATCCATTTACTCACTGGACAGATTGATAGCATTGTACAGGACATCCTGGAGGAACTTTTTCAAACAATATGTGATTTAATGGTGGGATTCATCATCACCCAATGCTGTGGAGGCCAAATATATAAACAGGTTCAAAAATGGATTAGCAAAATTCATGGAAGATAGGTCAATCACAGACAATTAAATATGGTAATCCGGATGCAACTTCCAGTTCAGGAAGTTAGTTGGTCTAATGCCCTTCCACCTCTGATTTACTTGTAAAAAGGAAGCCAGAATAATTCTCCCCATGCCAAAACTGTCCCTTGGCTCCAAGCATTAGCTAGAATCACAATAAATTCTTCTTTTTGGCAGGGGGAGAGAGATACATTTTCTTTCAGTAATGGTATTACAACATGCTATTTATTTCCCTCTGCAGCTCCTGAACCTCCCTGTAACCTCCCATCTCCGTGTCCCCTCAGGAATAGCACAAATAAATTAGCGAAACCTGCTGGAAGGTGATAGCAATCACAAATACCACTAAATTCCATCTAGTGAGGAATTAGGAATCCAATCACTTATGTACATAGGAAAGGTCTGACCGGATCATACTGAGAAAACGTTGTCTTTGAGAGTACTGGACCAGAGGAAGATGCTGGAAACTCTAGATAGAAAAACTTAAGTTGGTTTGTCCACAAGGAAAGTTTGTTGTAACCCCAGGATAGTTACTGTTGGATTTATTTCCTGACACATGTCTGTGCAGTATATAAAAGATACACATAGTATATTTCATACTGCAGTGTTATGTATCCCCATCCCCTTTGAATCCTGCTGAACTCTTGCAAACTCTTGACCCAAAGAGCAGCTTATGGCATGGGTTATCTGCTCTCTGCTCCCTTTTCTTACCTGCTGCAAGCATTTCTGTCCATTGTCTGGTTTTGAAGGTGTTTAGGGGTTTTGCTGTTGAGCAGAGGACAAGATGACAAATGAGCTAACACATAGCAATGGAATGTGAGTCTCAGCTATTTTTAATTAAGAAGCGATGACAGCTGACTAAATTCCCTGACACCGCAGTTAAAGGCTCCCTGACCCAGACATTATTGGACACACTCCTAAGACCAATATATATTGGTCCCGACGGTGCTTCTATTATTGTCCCCGCCGTCTCGACAGATGCAGGACTAACAAAATCTATGTCTATTATCAGCATGCAAATAGCAAGATAAACGTGTGAATGCTTATGAGCAGGAGGAGGCAGCAGGTGAGAGGAGGACAATGAAGGTCATTTTCAAGGAAGTGTTGAAAGTGCCAACGTTTGGTTCCAATAAATGTTCAAAAGGTTTGGACAAATTTAACTGCCATTTTCATTTTCGGTTGGTTAAACCAATGAGAGACTGACCATGAGAGAGGCAGAGAGACAGAAAGAACATTTCCTGCTGTAAGGCAGATGAAAGATAAGAGGCAAAGCAGTATGGTGACTTGGACTGGCTTTTCTCAGCCCACAGATCACAGGGAGGGCTTAACCGAGAAATCTTTTCTTCTAATTCCCAAACCAGAGAGCCCAGCAACATGACAAAGTGATCTGGATTTTGAAGGATAAGGATTCACCTGGTTTCATATAAGGACTCTTTAGCAGAGATGAAAATACAATCAAGGTGTCCAGCTCCCCCTGTCTCAGACTGGCAAGAAACTGACCGTTTCAACAACAGACTGTCTTGGAAAGATGTCAAGAGGAAGATACCAAGCACAAAAAGACAATACAAAATTCATTCTAAGGGCTGGCACAGCAACAAACCGAGCATCAGAGCCCTTTACCTTCAGCTCACTAGTTGGTTTTAGTTGGATGGACAAAGAAAAGATTCCCTTCAAAGGATCATGGAGAAAAGGGGTGAACCGGCAAAGTCACACAAAAATGCGGCAAAGTCACACAAATCACGTACAAACTTGGCATGAGCGAGACAAATACATTAAGGAACATCACCAGGAACTTTCCAGCATGGTTGCAGGGTGGGAGGGGGAAAGAGTTGCTTTCTGCTGTTGCTAAGACAGTTCCCCCACCCTTGCTCTCTCCCAGCCCAATCCACAGGCTTTCTCCTCTCATTGGCTCACCAGCCGCATCGAATGATCATGACAGGTTTTCCTCCTCCCCGCACTATTGGCTTCTGCCTATGGCCTATTATCAGGGGAGAGCAAATCAGACATATAATCAATAGTTTGCGAGAAGGAACGGGGCTGCGCAATGCTACATTTGCATTAAATCTCTTGCTGCCTATGTCTGCATTCAGATAAGCAGGGATTAGCCGCACTGGCCATGCTCACAGAGGTGAGCGTAGATGGCAGACGGATAGCAAAGCAGCACTGCAGTGAGCTCTCAGTGAAAAGCAGACGCTGCACGTTCTACTCCTGAACTTCAGGCCAGCCTCTACCTAGTGAGAAGCTCAGACCCTGACCTTGCAGGCAAACAGGCACGATTCAAGGGCCATCAGCATCCTGCCCAAGCACTGATCTAGATGCACAGAGCAAACTTCCCTTCTGGTAACCTGCCTGAACCAGTGTCCCCAGCTAAGGTACTCATTAGGGCATAAAGAAAACAGCAGGGGGGAAATCTTCTTTCCTGCAGTACCTGAAGTGATGCCCTCTCCAGCAAGCTTAGAAAATTGTATGGTCTGAAGGTGTCTGGAGGTTCTTCTAGGGCAGGCAGAGAACATGGAAGCACTCCACAAGGCCAGAGAAAGTTTCCCTGGCTTGAATCAGGATGGCCAATGACAGTCAGCTACCACAACAGTGCTGATTAGTCACTGACAGCCTTCAGAAACTAGGAATAGCAGTTCCTTCATCTTGTGCATCCCTGACAGCCTGGTTCTTCCCGCCCCACCAAAACCCCTTTATTGGGCAGTGAAATACAGCAGCAGTGGCACAGCTCCCAGGTCCTACCACAGACCAGGTCAAGTCCTGGAGCCAGACAAAGCAAAGAGGCAGATGATTTGGAATATGTTTCCAACTACAAGAAAAATGGGCTTGTGTTGACACCGTGCACCAATGAAACACCAATGCAAAACAACTAGCTGTTGCCAATAGCTTCAAAATAAACTGCGAAATAGAACTTACTTATCAGTGGTGGGGACCTCAGACACCAAGGCACCAAGTGCATGACCAAGAGCGAGTAACTACTGAGCTGGCCTCAGGCCTTAAAGCTTTGCAGTTCAACTTGCCCAAGTAAAGCAGCTTATGAAATAACCCCAGGAACATTGGGACACTGGTGAAATAGCAGTCCTTTGGCTATTTTCTTTCACCACACAGGTGAGTCAGCATCCGGACAACGGAAGAAAAACTGGTGTTTCCTTTTCTGTTCAGGACTGCAAGTGACTGGCAGCAGAAGGAACTCAGTCCAGTTTCTAGCCTGTTCCTAACAGACATGTATACAGACTACAAGAGGTCAGTGAACCCAGCAAAGCCATCCACTGCGGTTCAATGCACATACACTGGATGTTTGCTCTCCCTAAATACTACATCTTCCTAGCCTGGACAGTCCACTTGCTTGCTGTCCTTTACATTATACAGAAGCTCAGTTAGGAAGAGTTGTAACTTAAACTGTTGTGAAATAATACAATTCTGAGGCAAAACACATGGAAATTTTTAATGGAAATTTCCACAGCCAAATCTATTTGTTTATTTCAGGGATGGGGGTGGTTGGACACAAAACATTGGGTCAGTTAAAAAAAAATCCTAAGTGTCTGACCTGAATAAATCCAGTTTTATAAAATCCACGGGGACAGTTTCTTCAATATAAGATGGAACTTCAAATTAAAAGGAGGGAAGAGAAGAAAAGAGCACGCATAAAAATCAGGTTCAAATTCCTGCTTGGCCTCACTCAGTAAGGACTCTGAAGTAGGTCTACAGTTACTTAAACGGCTTCAAATATTTTGGGATCTCTCTCCAGTTCATATGATCTAAGTTTCATCCTGAGGCAGAACAGGAAGAATGTTTTGAGCTCTCAAAAACGTTCATGACTTCGGACAAATACATTAGACCCAGCTTCCAAATAAATCTGTTCTCTTTTTGATCTTATGTAATAGTCTAGATGTCTGTTTTGATTCCTCCCAATTGTGCACTCAAAGTGGTACAGAGCTCCATGAAAGAAAATTAATGCACTGGAAGGAAACCTGCACTTTTTTTTCTATCTCTAAACCATGTGCCTCTTTCCCAGTTGCCTTTACAGAGAAGAAAAGCATGAAATTTAGCAACAACCAAGATGATGAAAATGAACTCAAATAAGAACTCCTATCATGAGTCAAGCCTGCTTCAGCCACTCAAGAAAATAGAGCTTATGAACGAAGCCTTTTTAATCAATAAAAGCCTTTTAAATAAAATGAAAGCTCTTTCAGATGAAATCAAGAAGCAACCTACAATGGAAAAGATTCAGTCCCTGATGGCCTGGGATCATACTTGTTTTCTCCTTAGTCTTAGTGCCTACACAAGAACATTTCTCTGGGCCTATTAGATTTGCTGTAGATGGAAAAATAATTAGATTCTTACCATGAACATGTAGGAAATATCCAACGGAAAGGCAGAGCTGGTATGTAATAACTTATGCTGCTATGACTAGCACAGTGGTCAGTTCACTTTTGACTGCTCGCTTCACCACCTGGGGAGGAAGGTGTGCTGGCAATACGCTCAGTCCTGAATGACCACGTTGTACCTGTCCTCAGCAGGAAAGGCAATGAGTGTGTGCACTTTGTCACCTCTGACACTCAGCAGGCACAACCTGGGAAAACAAGAAGGAGAAATACATGCATATAATGAATAATATGATGAATGACCTGATAGGAAACCCGAAGCCCAAGCAGAGGAAAAATTGTGTCCATAGCTCTGTTTCCCCATCCTGATTCTGCTTATCATGAGGTATCTGCTTCTGGTCAAGGGCTTGGACCTCAGGGCTGCCGTTCACCACCTGTCTGGCATAGCTAATGAAGAATGAAGGAGCCAAGGAGATGAAAGAGCCAAGAAACCTGAGAGCTACTCCTGAGCCAACAGCCTGTGTTCCCAGATTTCCAATTTGAAAGATTTTCATCATTCCTAATGTATTTCTTTTCACATTTGTCTTGCCTTAAAAACTATTGAAACGTCAATTGTCTTGTTAGTTTTTGTTACAGAGTTGAAGCTATTTTCATTATGCATTTCAGAATGTTTCATGAGAAGAAATCCGAGGATACAGCCATCTTTACTTAGCATATTGTATAATTGTCCATGAAAGGGCTTGATTTCTGCCTATCTGCTTCTGGTTTGTTTCCCAGCTCCACTTCACTAATATAACTTCTCAAGAAGTTCATATCATTAATAAAGCCAAACCACATGAATACTTCTCATAACTGCTCTATGTCTGCGATGCCAAAGGCTAGTAAAAGGTCTTCAAACTTCAATTTCATCTTTAAATAGTTCTGTGCAAGGTAACCTAATGTTACTAGTCCCATTTAGCTATTAAACAGAGGCACAGAAGAGTGCTAAGAATTGTCCCAGGCCATAAAATAAGTAGAAAAGGACAACCAAACCCTGTGTTCTTGATCCACAGCCTCTTTTTCTGTCCCAGTGGACAGCATTCTTTCCTATGATTACTAAAAATATTGGGGTCTTATGTGAAATAGACCGAGATACTAATTTTTGAGGTGAAATGACCAATCCAGCATGGGAAATCATGTAAGTGAATAAAATACTCTCAACTTCCTGAACTCTTGTACAATAAACAGCTTAACAACTTGTTTCCCACAGAGACACCTGTATTTTAGTAGCAGATAAGAAATGACACACGTATATATGCAGCCGTATGTTCTTTTTTTCTAGCTGTACACACATATCTATCCATATATGCACCAACGTAAGACACATGCATATATATGTATAGATCAAAGTTATTAAAATTAGAAGGATCTTTGATGTGGGACTTGCTATGGTCTGGAAAAATGCTAATTGCACCATAGCACAGCTGTGGGAATGAACTGCCTGCTCTGCACAGCACTTAAGGCACGTAAAATGCAAAGACCTATGTGGAGGAGAGCACAGAGCCAAGATGTTTCCCACCCATCACACCTATCACCTGCTCATGAAAATGAACTTCCCTCTGGTTAAACCTTGACCCCCTTTCCTGAGCATGAGCCACCCCACAATACTCACTCAGCATCACCACAACCCCTGCCCACCCAACAATTACAGCTTATGTAATTGAAGTGCAGACATATCTACATAAGCCGGGATGAGATGGCTGGATGCCTTTGGTACTAACGCCAGTGCCCTTATGAAAGCTGACTCTTAAAGCAAAACAAGTGAAAGAAAATAAGTAAACTAACAAGTTTCTGGGCTCATTTGTTTAGAATGACAGATCCACAAACACATTTCTTTTTTCAAGCAGCTTTTTATAACCCATAACCCAAAATAAGCCCTGACCCAGCTGCGGTGCCATGTTAAACAGTAATTACTCTATATAAGGCTGACCAAATGGGAATATTTGTGGGCCAGTGGAATGAAATTATTTTAGGACTTACACAAACTTTTGCTGGGAGTGGTGAGACTAGCTGTGGGTAATGTGGCATACCTAAGAAACAAGTGGACACAGGAGGGGCTTTTTTCTTCCTCTTCCAAGCCTCCATGAAAACTCACTAGGTGACATTAAACGACTTTGCCAAATTTCTTCTCAAAGGAGAAAAAAATAAAGAAGCAGAAGTGAGATTTGTTTGACCTTCTGTAAAAGAGGCTTCTTTATGTCACTGTACACATTTTGAGGTTCTCCCTCACACCAACATTCCTCAATTTGGCTACCCGTCATGCCTACTAAGCTATACCCAAATATATGGCAGAGCATAAGTAAGCAAAGGTGCAAAGCAAGACCCTTGTAATATTTCATTATACTTACCTACCACTGAGGTTGCTTTACCACGAGCTACTGTGCAATACGAGCCACTGAAATGTCCATCATTAGGCATGTTCCTGGCTAGGACTGCCACAAATACCTCTATTCCAGGCCAGCCCACATGCTACACAGATGTTTTCTTGCCATCTCGCTGCCACAAAGCCAAACCCTTCATGGAGACTGGCCTCATAGAAAGTTGGATCTATTTGCTTGACCTTTGCTTGGAAAGATGTTAAACTACGTCAGTACACATTGCAGAGTCATTTTTCATCCTGTCCTAAGGATGCACCCGTGCTTCTGATCTTTTGGGATAGTCAGTTCGTCTTTTCAAAGCGCCTGATTTTGAAGCAAGTGGGGCAGCACAGCCTGCAGAGAAAGGAAGAGAAGTCCTGTAACCTGGGGCATGTCCTGCCTTGTAGGAGGGTGAGGATCTCTGTGGGAAATCCTAGGAGAAGAGGCTGACAGAGCTCTCAGGGTGGCAATGCTCAGTTCAAAAAACCTGCAAAAATTAGTGGCATGCCATTCTGGTGCAAGCGGCACTGTTCCAGCTTCCAAAATATCCCTCCTCCTTATGTCACGGTAAAACAGAGCAGAAATGGAAAGTGGTTTAGCAAGCAGGAACATTGGAATTCAAAATAGAATAAGAGAGGATTAAAGCAAATATCCAGACTGTTCTAACCTGTGTTTACAGCCCAAATACTGTACCAATTCCTGTTATTTTCAGGGGTTTCTTCCTGTGTTGTAACATTCTCTCTGGGCTTAAACTTGGCCCATGCAACATCTGACTCATCTGACTAAGTTCCTGGGCATGTGTTGCAGGTTTTGCAGATGCTTATCACTAACAACCCATCCTCCAGCCTCAGAGCCCAGTGCAGCACATTACACATGGGCTTTTGCTGGAGGGGTAGGAAGAAAATGACAGCATCTGCCTAACACTAAATTTTCATCTTTAATTAAGGACTTCAAAAAAAAAAAGTCCATTTTCTGAGCAGGATGGTGGGTGGAAAATAAAGATACTTTTTAATGATCTCAGTGAAACTCAAGTCCATTTGCTCGTTAATATGCATCTTTGCACCCAGGAATTTCAAGTTAAAAATTCGTTGCTATGGAATTCATGTTATCTGCAGCACCAAGCGCTGACAATGGCCAAACTAATCCCGGGTAGGACTCCTCTGCTTTCACTGATGTAAAACAGATTCACTGTTTTCAGGTTTGCTTTTCATTTCACCTGACTTTCTGCATTCCAGAAGATAACTTCTTTTTGTGCCTGTCTCTGATTAGTTCTTTGAATTACCTCCACATTACATGATTATTCAACACTGAGTCCACCCTGCCGGTCTTCATTCTCCTTCAGTGCCTCACACAGTGCCAGTGCCACAGGAATGCCTTTAAAGTTACAGTGTTAAATTCACAGGTGAGATCAATTGTAGCTGCAACAGATCAAAAGATGTAGCAGGAGGTAATTGAAAGAATAGAAGTTCACAGAATAGAAAGAGAGGAAGAAAGAAATAAGATAACCATGCAAATGCAATGGGCTTGTGTAATAAAGTGTAGCCTTATAGTACCTTGGTACAAATATTGTACAAATATAGCAACAGTTTATAAGAGCTTCTGAGCTCTTAATTATCAGTTCAATTCACAATTCTTAAGGTCCTTCTTATAGAAAGGAGCAAAAAGCTAATTGCTTCCGTTGATGCTGAACATCTCACCTATAAACAGCTCCTCCTTAGGCTGTTTGCCAGTGGGAAGGAGCAACCCAGTTTCTGCTGTGTGGTTCACAGAAGGGACTTCACCAGTGTTAGTAGATCCTGAAAGAGAAGGAAATTCACACTCACTAGTGGAATTAGACGTGATGTCTGCATTTTACTGAGTCATTGCTTGCTGGAGAGCCCAGCTCCATTCACATGCTGACAGTCTGCTATATGCCTAATTAGCGAGTCAATCTAAGCCTGAAGAATTGAGGTATTTCGGTACATTGGTAAGCGCATGAGAGTCCAGCTGACAGCAGTGGACATGCCTGTCAGTACAAGTTGATCAAGAGCCAGACCCTCTCACCTGACATCAGAGTGGGCTGCGTTACTTCTCCAGTGTTTGTCTGCTGAAATCAGCAGAGTTACAGGTAGGGAGCTCAAGGTACTTGTTGACCTTTAGGCATATACCTTACCTGTAGAGAAGCAGAGCTTCCTAATGCAGAAGATGCGAGCCCTCAACTCTAGACTCTACTATGAGGAGAGCCAGGCTCCTACCATGGAAGCCCCAATCCACTCTCTCGATGCTCCACTGGCTAAGGACAGCTCCACAGTCAACATTTCTACTTCCACTGGCTAAGACTGGCCTCACCTGAGTATCATATCCTCAGTCTTTTCTTCTTTAGATAAATATGAATCTGCAACCTTCCTTTAAACACAACCAAGGTAAGCATGACAGGAATTACAAGGCAATTAAAGAGAACTATGGAAAACAAATATACATACCCTTTATTTGATTGGGCTGCTTTAAATCGCAATGCTGTGATTTATTCCTTCTCTCTCAATCTGTCATCAACACTCAGCTACACGGGAGAAAACAAATTGAAATTAAACTCAAACGTTATGTCTAGTTCATTACTAACACCTTCTAAACAGTGCTGAACCTCTTACATAGACACTTTGTGCCATAACCCCAAACTATAGAGCCAATAAACCCCCAACAACTGATAGCAGTTACAGACCTGGGCTATATTCTGAATTAAAATATAAGAAACAGTTGACAGAAATAGAAGAAATAAAAAATAAATAGTTGTTGGAAAGTTACTTAACTTCCCACAATGCCCAAAATGGTCATTGCAGTCTAAATGCATGTGTGTGACAGATGGCTGCTCCTGCAGTACAAGTTACACACCACCTTTGTACAAATACTGTATTATACAAACATTCATCAGTTAATTTCTACAATATCTATGTCAGGTAGGATCATTAACACTGCCCCTAATCTTACTGATAAGAAGGTTGAGACAGAAGGGTGGAGAGGATGTTTAAAGTGAATAAGTAACAATGAGAACTCCGAAGCATCCTCCCATCTCTGAGCCCATGTAGGGTTGTTTTGCATGAAAATCAATATAAATCTGTGGCACAGGCTGACACAATGCCAACTGGAGTTTGAAGACTTAAGAAAAAAAACGAACAACGGATGTCAGCTCGCACCCTAAGTTTACAGCTAACAAAGCATTAATGTTACACTAAAAATGTGGCTTAGCTTAAGTATCCATTTTTAACTATCAACCAAAGTGAAAACATTAATTCACCCAAATCAATGTTCCCTAAACAATAATTTTCCTCCAGAACATTTCTTCTTTTTCAACATAAACTCTTATCTAACATAACCCATTTAAAGTATTAGATCTGCAGAGTTCAGCAATTAGCTCTGGAAATTGTTTTCCTTGAGTGTATGGAAGGTTACATTACACGGTGAAATATAAAGTGTACGCTACAGTGAATGAAAACCTCTTTTTGAACGATTATTATCTTTCAAAAAGGCTGGGATAAGGGCCAGATTACCAAAAAGAATTCAAGCCAGCTATTAAAGTTCGACTTGTACATCCGAAGTCCCCTGTTATTTCATGCAAGTATCCACTTTCAGTGCATCTTTGGGGGTTTTCAAATGTCATTGTTTATACGTAATACCCACAGACTGTGTTTTCCTGAAAACATGGCAGGAAAAATCCAATCTGAGGAATAAACAAGCAAGCAAATAGGGAAATGGGTGTAAAGAAAAGCACACAAAGGAGAAAGGGACAGTATATAAACCAGGCAAATGAAGGCAGGAGATGACACTGAGGGTACTTCAGGTGTTACTGAAAGTGAGGACAAGGATGGAGAGGCTACACCTCATCTGTCCCCTTATCTAGAAAAAACCCCTGAGAGACACAGATATTTGTGGAAAAGCAGTATTTCACATGTAGGTTGTAAGAGACTGCTGGGAGTCACCTCAGCCATTCTTATACTCAAAACATGGCAAACATCAAAACTAAATCTATTAACAGAAGATTTGTCTTCAAGTTGCTTCATTCAGCTCTTCCTCTCAATCAGGTGGTTCATACGAGATGTCCACCATGACACCCTCTTTGTGGACCTCCCCACAAATCCTGACCCAGAAGCTCCTCAACATCCACTGCTACTCCTCTGTACAAAACACAACCCTGGTTTTCCATGTACATCTTAGTCTCAAAGAGGTGCATCCATCTATCCATCACAACAATGCAGTCAAGGGAACTACTCCACCATGCCTGCCATTCTAGCAAACCTTGATTAAAGCCCTTAGTGCTATGGTACTAATTAAAGTACTGTTACATACACTAGGTGAAGCAAAGCACACAGATACACAGAGGGCAAATTACTCAGCATCAAGTGTCAGTGACAGAGCTGTGAAGACAATATAGGAACCCAAACTCCTCATCTTACATGTTACCTTTAGCCTAAACAGCCTTTGATGATGCCCTAATGAGGGCAAAATGAGAAGAAAAGCTTCTCGTGGAGAACAGTCACATGGAGCCAGATGCTCAGCAGATAAAAATGCACTACTTTCAACGCAGCTATGCCAATTTACATCAGTTGATGATGTGACCTATATAATGAAAACTAGCTTGAAGCAGCTAAGGAATATAACCTTGATTTATTCCAAATACATTATATTTAACACTGTCACTTATCTTTTACATGCCAACATACAAGCTCAGGAGACAGACACATTTCTGTACTCTCAGCTGGGAATCATATTCTTGCAACACTCCTAGATGATGCACATACTGTCTCTATTTGTGTTCACCCTTTCAGATGGCATGGTGCCCGTGAAACAAGCTGATTAGCACTTGCCCTGGGCTATCAAGGCAAGGCAATGGTATGTTTAGATCAGCAAACTGCATAACAATATAAATGTCATCTATTCTACAAGGAGCTTTGGCAGTATTTGCATCTTGTGCTTCATTACATGTATGTGCCAAAAAGAAACTCAAAGACTTGAAGAAGAAAGACAGGCATGGGATTCGCCAGCCCTCCCGGTTGCCAAAACATGCCGTATAGCAGTGGGTGCCTCGTTATAATCCCCAGGGAGCATCTACCGGGTGTCAGATTGTATGTAACGCGAACACCACTGGTACATATATACATATATATACAGCCTTTTTTGTTCAGCCAGGCTCATAAGCAGAAAAGGAACCACAAACAGCGTGTCTGGCACAGTTCAAGACATGATCTGTACACTTGCCCAGAAAGGATGGCATGCAGCCTAAACAGAATAGCCCTGGGTGGTCAGTAGCTGGTTGTGCAACATCTTTGCTGGCGGGGCAAGCTGTAGCAATACCTAGCAGATACAATGGATAATGGGCTAAGGACACCGAGTTTAGGACACTAGCTGGAGTGCAAGCCAGGCCTCTAATGGCCTGGCACTCATTAGCATTTGATTGTTGCTGGAGACCTATATGACATGAAATGATGGTCTCGTTCCAATTCCTGGTGAGCAAATGTCAGCACCATTATCACAGTAAGCATCCATCTTAGTGGTCTTCCCAAAGAAGCCAAGGACTGAATTGGAAGAAAGGCTGATCTATGTCTCATTGTCAGTGGAGGGGACTTCCCAGGACAGAGCTGGGGCAAACTAGCAGGGTTCAGAATTGTTGCCTGTACAAGCCTTACTTAATTCTTCAGCAGATGGGAGAGGATACAGAAAAAGTAGATACAGTGTAGGAAAGATGCACCAAAAGGAAGAGAATGATGTCAAACAAAGGTAGGAAAGACAACTCTGCAGAACAACAGAAAAACAGCATGGCATGACTTGCCAAGTGGGTAGCAGAGTAACACACCCAGAGCATGAGAAACAGAAACTTCATTGTAAATACATAACTAAAGAGGACACGAGCAAATTCAATGAACGTTTACTGAATTTCACAGGTCTTTGTAGTTTACTTTCTGTTCCCACACTAGAAACCAATAGCAGTGTTAAAGGTAAATCCCTCAACTTTTCTGTACCAATTAATCCAACAGCCTGAGGCAGAGCTCTTAGCACTCTGCAGCCTTCCAACAGTCTCTTCCTACAGCAAATCCAAGAGCTTTCTGCACACTTTGTAGAAATTCACAACCAAGTGCTTTATCCTGACTACTTACTAATGATTATTATTCACTTTATCAAAGTTTTACTTTCATGACAAACATACAAACCACTTGAACCATGTTCCAAACGCTGTTTATAAGTGAGGCTTCCTTCTCTGAGATACTCCTTCATTGTTCTATATAACCTCATTGCATTTCTATTTCATTATTCTTTGGTCAATACTAGAACCATAGCACAGGCAGTAAGGCTACAGAGTGACTCTTCTAAGGAGATAATGCAAAGTGCCACTTAGCATTACATTTCTGTTTGGAAATGGAAGGGTTTTATTCTTAGTTATGCACACAAAAATCAGAAAAGATATTTGTTACTTCTACTATTGAAGTGAAGCCCTTAACTTATGAGAATCCTTAGTCATGCCCTTCTGCTATTGCACATTCCTCATAAATTCATATTTACAACACTTTAACAACTTCTTTTCTTTCTGAAAGCAGAAATCACTCTGAAATACTTTTGTTTGATTAGCACTATCCAGATGCATTAAACTGCTATTACATAAGGGGATTTGTACTTTCTACTAAAGTTTTCAGGAGAGAGATATTTAAAAGATTATGAAATATGGTTGTGGGGAGAAAAAAAAGAATGTTGGAACATATCCATCAATATTTCAGTATAAATTGTAGAAGCACCAGAATTACATGGTGCAATTATCTTGCAGAATGTATAGCTCCTAGCACTGATCTTTCTGTTTTAACAGGAAAAAAATGGTTTAATAGTTAGTAAATGAATGTTAAGATGCTGAGGAAAATTCTGTCCTAATTGAATAATGAAACTAATGCACCTTGTGCATTTGTTTAAAAAGTATCTGCTACTTGGTCTGTATCAAGCGTAAGTGGCCTTTTATGTGATATACTGCCAACACTAACCTTCCTACAAGGTCCAATTCTTTCTGACTCTTGACCAAAGATCACATTTGGACTCTCACAGCCAGCAGTGCCATAGTGTGTATGAAGTCTTTAACAAAGCCAGTGGTCCTTAAGATGAGCTTGACAACTGGAGCCTGGCTCCAAGAAAGCATTATGTAAAAAGACTCGGATTTCTCTCAAGGGTTTTGTTTTTTTAAAGGAAAAACAATGACACACAATTCTGTTAATATGTCACAGAGTCAGTAAGTTTTCTTTGGTTTTTTCTCCCCTTATATCCAGCCTTTTCAGTTGCCTATGCATTGATCTACCGATTTTCCAAAGTGTTTGAGGAATCAGCCTGGGTTTGTTCGCATACCATGTCAATATGAGGTCCATTTATGGCATGTATATTTAAGATGATAAACAGGGCAGGTTTTGCAATGGTAATGTGGGACATATGAAGAGCCCAAACAAAGAATCCCATTGACATAGCTGTGTTTTGGATCAGGCCCACTGTGAATTTGAAGATGGAATAAGAAGCAGGATGGCTATTCCCTTCCAGTAAATATGCAAAGTTCTCTTCTCACATACAATGGCAACAGTTTTACACTGATGTAGATCATGGTCCATGGATAATCAGCCCACTATTCACTTCCCCAGCTTTGCGGAAGCGTAATCAGGAAAGCATTATGAAGAAAAACCTGCCCTGCAGGGATAGACTTGCTTTAATAATGTTTATGACTTGTCCATATTGTAGTTATGTCTGGAAGTTGATTTCTTGGGTTTTCCCACCCTTCCCCCACTCTCAGCCCCCAAGACAATTTGCAAGCTGAATCCTCCATTGGGATAAATGGGGGGAACACCAGTGACTGATAGACAGCACTCTCCTCTCTATATGCTCGAGACCACATCCAGAAATAACGCTTGGTTTTATCTAAAACACAGGTCAAAGCTCACCTTTTCTTGAAGTAACTGGTCAAAAACCAAGCCCACGCTTCACAAATTAACAGGTTTGGACTGAAAGTGCAGCACTTACTCTGGCCAGCTGCTGGCCTCCTGTCATACTTGTCTTGAGAACAGTCCAGTTTGTTCATGCCACAAACAGCAATAATAGAAGAAAATGATTGAAGGCTTCCCCACTATCTGCCAGGCTCACCATTTTTAGTGAGCTTTACAAATGTGTCATCAATACTAGTTCTTTTAAAGCCATCAATCTTAGTCACCCAAATCCATCACAGGAAACAAATCCCAGAGACGAACCAATCTGCAGAGCAATTGCAGAAAGACAGGCTGTGAGCAAACCCGTGCAGCAATTTGCTTCGTCTAGGTACTCTCAGACACGTTCTGCAGGCAGAAATCTGCTGGGTTTGCTTTTGCTGTGTTATTCCTCTCTGATTTTACTGCTCGCTTCTGCAAAATCTGCCTCAAACCTCCCAATTTTTCAATGCTTTCAAAAGTCACCAAACATTGAAGCTCAATTCAGCTTCTGTGGCAGTTAAATTCAATGGCATTCAAAGGCATGCACTGAAATGAAATTTCCAGGGAAGAAGCTATACAGGAATTCATAGGTTATAGGAGTTTCTTGGGCTTTTTGTTACTGTTATTAAAGTGCTTTGACTCACACTGCTTTAAGCTATGAAAATTCCCAGGTACCGCTGATTTTATGGGTGCCTGTTCACTTAGATCCAAAGCTGACTGTATCCAGGGACGGCTGCAGTCATCACACACAAAACCTTTCAGACGCATCCCCTATCCAAAGTGCTACTGGTCTCACCTGGAATGAAAATGATCAACACAGCCCATTGTAACACAAACACCCCAAAATAAGACAAGGCCATCTTTACCATTTTTGGACCCAATCCATGCTGAAGCATGGAGCATGTTTGGGCTCCCCACATTCCAGGCTGCTCTGTGGCTCCTTCCAAGTCCCAGACCAGGTGCCTGCTTGCACATAACCACTGTGAAAAGCAGGCAAATCTGATCCTGAGAATGCACTGAACTGCACTGAGCATCACTGCAGAGGTCACAACCAAAATGAGAAAGATGGCTTTGTTCATGGCCTTGGGGCACTCCCTGACTTCTGCAAGGAGGTGGAGCAGTAGGAGTCACTTGCAATGGCTCTGATGACCTCTTCTTGACATCAAGTGCGTGCATGCAACCAAAGGCAGGTGGAGGGAAGCATCTATGGCTTGTGTGCCTCACAGCTGCACTGAACTTCAATCTTTGTTCTGTTTTATAACACTAAGGTTCTTCTAAAAGACATAAAATAAACAAGTCAGTCATGTTTTCACTCTCCTGTGTGCCACTCAGCACCCATATCTGCCTGCAAGAAAAGCCCCTGAAAGCCACAAGGTTTCATTTTTATTTACCTCTTTTATCTCTGCTTATTTTCTATGAAGGAAAGTAACCCAACCTTGGCTTAGTATAAACCTAGCCAGAAACAAAACCCCTCTTGAATTCCTCTTCATTATAAATGGATTGTCAATGTGTTAAATAAATCAGTGAAAATGGAAATCCAAAAATAAATAGCCATCCTGCTGTTGCTATGACAACTCAAATTTTTTACCTGGACAGAGATTTTCTGTTTCACAGTTAGTAATCACTGAAAAGGAGGGTCACGTTTTTTGAATCCTGGCACATTTCACCACCTCCCCCCAACAGAAAAAAGGGATTATTTTTGGTTACTTTTTAGCAAATGAGGGAAGATCAAAGAGAGGAGCTATTTCTCATTCCAGACAGGGGAGATGAGATACACATACCATTTACAACAACGTAGCTTAGAACATCTACTCAGCCCAGAAAGGGCAGAGAGCACAAAATATTACAGTAGGATTTCAAAGGCTTTAATGTGGCCCTGCTATGCAAAAAGCATGGCACATAGAGAATAAGATTAACATAGCTTAAAACCATATTTTGGCTCATGCTTTAAGGCAATTTTACTATGGTAAAAAGCAACAACACCTCAGAATGTCAGCAGGAACTTGTGCCATCGTTCATGCCAGTGAAATGTGTGTCTAAATGACCCAGTAGTTAAAGCTGCAAAGCTAATACACTGCTTAGTCCCTAAAATGGTAGAAATCAACGCAGTTCTCTCAAAGTCCATGGCTATAGAAGGAGTGAAAAACCAAAGCACTGAAGAATCAGGGCCACTGACTTCTGGGTTATCTCTGCCATCTGCATATGGGAAGAAACACTCTTGTCCTCTGGGATGGCAAATAGAGGGACATTCAGCAGAGAAGAGAAGCAAGAGCCACCAAGGAGACCCCGGGTGTCACAGAGCTTTGAGCTGGTATCACCTGGGAATCCCTGGCCAGCCTAGCAAAGTCACATAAAGGTCTTTGATTTCATTTTACTTGCCATAAATAGTCTATTTAGCACCTCCTTGTCTGGAGGCTGGTGGGTGGATTCACTGCTCAACAAGTCAGATCAGAGAACTCTAGGGGCTGGTACACATTCGCAAGTGAACCTTTCTTTCACCCCAAGAGGTGAGAAAAAAAGCCAAAAAGCTCTAAAAAGTCCAGAAATTCAAAATTCAATTAAAAAAAATACTATCTTTTTTGAAAATAGTGTCACTTTGGTATGTTTCCATTGGCCAATGTCTTTCGAAAATGTTTACAGTAAGAAGATGAGTTTGCAAAACAACATTGTCTTGACCAAAATATTTTCTTCAGCTTGAAACTTGGTAACTTGGTTCCAACAATATTTGGAATTGGGGGTAGGGAACAGGCAGCACAGAACCGAAGCCTCCATAAACCAGCACTGCCCACAGAAATACCTTTTGTCTTAACCTGCATTTAATGGAATTGATTAATCCCAATCAAAATCTAGCCTCATGGCAATAAAATGCTAAATACTCCTCAAATCAGACACAATATAGAATCATAGAATAGTTAGAATCATAGCATAGTTAAGGTTGGAAAGGACCTTAAGATCATCCAGTTCCAACCCCCCCAGGAGTAAATTGATGCATTCGCACCGAATCATACATGATATATCTGGCTATATTAGACATCTTCTCACATAGTTTTGTTACTAATGTCTGTTCCTGCTAGCCCAAGTGCGCATCCAGTTACTCTTATTTCATATAGAGATGTATACACACACATGCACACACACCGTGATTGTGAAAGTGCTCTAAACAAATATGGGTGTTTGCATCCTGACTTGCCCGTAAAGCAAAGCAGACTGTTCAAGCAGCAGCCGGTGAAAGCAAGCATTCAATTCTACTCAGAGGCTCGTTTTCCTCTAAATGGGCCTCTCAGCCTCAGTGACAACTCTTCGCTGCCTGAGAAAAAACACTGGAATCGAAAAAAAAAAAGAAAAAGAACCTATTTTCCAGTGCAAAGTAATCCCTGTTCCATTGCCATGGCACCAGACATCCGTCTCTTTCTTTCATTGACCAGACGAGGTCCTCCTCAGCCCCTAGCTTCTTTTACAGGGGAAAAAAAAAAGACATTTTTTTGTGTTCGTGCGTGTGTGTGTGTGTGCCTGAATTTGTTTCCTTGGTAGGAAAAGGAGTCATTAAAGTATTAGTTTAGGTTGATTGATTCTTCGGGGGCAGAAGAGGGTTCTGGGGCTTTGTAATCGCTGACATGATCTCAAAACAGAGGCTCTTCAACATGATACAATATTGAAGGAATAAAAGGAAGATGCAGCTTGCGCCTCGGAAAGGCAAACAGCACAGTTTACAGGCTGGAAGTCGAATCTTTCCCATAACTTTGTGATTTCTTTGAGTTACAGTGAATGAGAGTGAAATAAAGGAGCAGTACAATGTAATCTCTTTTTCTTTTAACTTCAGGCCAGTCCATACACAGGGTATGATTCTGAAATGCCCTCTACTGCAACAGCAGCTGAGAACCTGGCTGGAGATTGCAGCAAAATATAGAAAGAGAAGAAAAGCAGAAACCAATCAGTTTAAAACAAAAAAGACAAAGGAAAAATGCTCAAACGAGTGCTGAAATACATACAAATACTGCAGAGGTTACCAAAAACACCTTAGCTCTGCTTCCATGCTTTCAGATACCCTCCTATCCTCTCCTACTTCCCGAGCCAAGGAAAGTCAACTCATTTCCAGCTTCTCTGGATGAACAGAGTAGTGCAGAATTGCTGGGTCATGACTCAGCATCTGTTGCTTTCTTTCAGTAGATTATTGTATTGGGCAAGATTAAAAGATGTATCTGATTGCATCCCACTGGCTCGAGGAAGCTGCAATTCACCCTGTAAGTGGGAGATGTTGCGGGTGCTTGGCATGATTCAGCACCTTGGCAGGATCTGGCTCTTTGGTGGCAAGAAAACACTCATGCAACTGGATGTGCTGTGTGTGCTGACTTTTCTGTAAGGTAAAGAGAATCTGTGCTCACCGATTTTATAGGAAAAAACAAAAGAGAACTTCTCTCTCACACAGAAGGATACATCCTAGTCTGCAAATTTTGTGGCCTTTTATTAATGAATAATTCTGATTAACCATCCTGTGTGCTTTCCTTCCCTCAAACAAGTGTCCTGACAAGACAGATGGCTCAGAACCGCCTAATGCCACGGTTCACCTTTTTATTTCATAAGAAATCAATTTGCTGTGGCATCTGCAGGCCAATGCAGGAGGAAGCAGAGAAAGGGAGCAAATGTATATGCAGCGCACACACAGACTGCACTGCTGAGGGCGCACGCGCCGGCACACACACACCCAGCATTGATTCCCTGTGGCTCCTGCAGTCTGATCAATTTTGCATTCAGTGCAGACCTAGGGTGAATTTATTACTCCTCGGAAACTTTCTAGCAGAAAGGGAGATGGATCCATTATGGCAGAGCTCAGGGTTTGAGTCAGACACATCTCCTGCAGTCCCCCTGCAGCTTTTGACTCATCCCTTTCCCCAGTGCTTTCCCTGAAGGTAAGAGGGCACCTGATTTAAGACCAGCAAGTTCAACATCAAGGGTCACACGAATGTTACTGGCGTTATGGCATTTCCCAGAGGCACTATTTGGTATGAGGGCCCCATTATACTACACAGATTTCGATATGTAGATTGCAAGACACAGCAAGAGGAAGGGGAGAAGGAGAAACAGAGAGGTGAGTTGACTTAAACACACTAGTAGCATCACCAGCAACAAAACCGAGACACTCTGAGTCCGAACCATTTACCAATCTGCAGCCCATAACCAGTTCCTCCTACCCAAGAGGACTCTTTCCTTGGACACGTGGGACAAAGTTACCTTGCAATGTTCTGGGAGCTTTGGCATTTACATCCCTCAGAAATCATCTCCCACTGCAGTAAGGAAAATATGTCTCCCCCAGTTGACGCAACTGTGAAACTAAATTCTGCATGACACTTCCATGTCTGACAGGAGCAACAGAGAAAGCCAGAAGAAACCTTCTTCTGTTATAGGGCTCCATTTCAGGGTCTGGATTTCTAGGACTCTAGGAAATAGAGGATATTTTTTACTCTAGGAGAATCTGGGCTCATTTCATATGCAGCACTGGGTTCAACATCCACGTTCAATCTCTTTTGCCATGTGCAACCAGGAATTACAGTAAATTGAGGCCAGGAGGGATGGAAGAATAGAGAAGACTGTTCATCTCACTCTGCCTTGAAAAGATGAGCAACAGTAAGGGAATGCTGCTTCCTTAAGGTGGGGGGGCATGATGTGATCTCTCTTCACTTTTAGTTCTTCCTTTGAATTTAAACCCAGTTTGCAATTCAATACCTTCCTTAGAATATTTTGCTGCCTCCTTTAAAATGCCTGGGTAGAGGTTATGAACTCCAATGTGATTACTGCTGCAAAAAGGAAGAGCAAGATGGCAGATGTTAGACAATTAGCCAGGAACATGTTTGTAGCTCAATGACCTTTATGATTAGATGCAGTTTCTGGAAGATGAAGCTTGGATATGGATATAAAGCTGGCTGCTATATATGTCTGCTCTGAGCCAAACAAACCTACACCCAGAAAACTATTGCAATACTTCCAGTGCAGAAGTTTCAAACCTGACCCCCCGTTTCATTTCCTCACCCCACACAGTGATGGATTTGCTCTTCGATAGCATCCATGGCAGACAGACAGTGAATTGTTTTGCCTGTTGTCTACTCATGCTTCACACAACCCCTCCTGAGGATGCTCTAGGATTGGCTTTAAACCGCCTTCAACCCATCGTGATTTTGATCTAGACAAATATCATTTAAAGCACTACCAAATCAGAATGGCAGTGTTTCACACCTTGACTTCTTGTAGGCACAAACAATGACACCAGGTGCCAGACAGGGCAGAACCACTCTCCCTCACTGTCAGTCCTGCAAGACACACTAAAAATAGAGCCCCAACAAATATAGCTGAGCTGCATCCAGCCGCACACAGATACAACTGAGCCCCCTTATGCTGAGTGCAAATTAACACCAACAAATGAGTTACACCAGGGTGAATCCAATAGACAGAGAAATCACATTCTGCCGTACCATTCCATAAAGGTCTTTCACCAGGATAATGAAAATGATACCTCTGCGACCAGATTTGCCAAAGTCCTATTGTCTGAGCTACTCTGCAACACTTCCCTCCGTGGCCAATTCCACAGACTACCAGAAGAGGGGGATCACATACAGTACTGACCAAAAGGTGAGTTTTACCACCAGAATCAGTTCTCCTTTAACAGATTTTTTTATTAATTTAATTCTGCCCTTTCCCCTTCCAATTCCCACCGGTGACAGAAAAATAGTAAGGAAAAAAGCCCCTCCTTTCCATGAATCCCTGTGCCATATGAATAAAGCTGCAGTCAGTGAGGTAAAGGGATAACATGGAAATCTATTGTGGTTTTAGTAGTAAAAGTGTGGCTTTAAGTTAAACAACGTTAAATAACACAAATAAATATATAAACAAATATTTAGTTTCTGAGACAAAATAATAATGGAACAAAAAGGAATAATAATGGAAAATAATGGGCCTCTGAGCAGCTTTTACGGACCTGATTCAGGTTCTGCACGTAAAGGTGAAATGAAGTACTACAATGCCAACAAACAGAACCTGGCTTCAATAAGGTGGTGCAGAAATCAGACCTATTGACAATGTTGTTCATTTCTTGGAGGGAAAAGGCAATCAAGCACACAGAAGGAATTGTCCAAAACTTTACAAGTACTACCTGAAGTGGGAGAGAACTCAACCCCTGGGCTTGCCACACGAGCAGTGAAAATCTTAAGGTATACCATCAGAGCTGAAGAGAAATCTTAGAACTCAAGGAAAAACCTTGAACTGTAAAGCCATTAGTAGACAATGAAGAATTTATCAGCATCCCCTGCCCCAGGTTGCAGTCTCATGAGCCATTCTTGGAGTAATGGGTTGGCTGAAATGAGTTCTCATTCCCTCTCTGCTGCCCATCACCTGACCCTATGCCCATTTTCCTAACTGACATGCCAGGACACAGCCCTGCTTTTCCAAACATCCCCAAATGCTGGCTGCAGCAGCATACCCACAAGGCACTCCAATGCCCTAAAGGCACTCGAAGAACTGCAGTCATACTGACAGAGAAGACTCTCACTTTAGTTTACAGTGATTTATGGTTTTGATTTGAAGAGTGAGAATGCCTAATTTAGCAGATGCTGGCATGAGAGAGAAGTGCATCAGGCACCCAAATCCTGTAGGCTGTCACGCAAATCCCTGTCGTAGTCTGTAGCATTTTCCTCTTCTAGCAGGTTGATGCAATGCATTGCCATGCAGCAAACGAAGAAAACCTCTTTAGACGTTGTGGGAGAGATTCTCTACTGATGCAAATCAAACCTAAGGAGAGGCGAATGCTGATTTAGTCAAGGTGTTGCCCAAAAAAACCTACCAAAAGAATGAAATCTATTTTCACCCATTTACTTTCACAGAAGAAAGAGCCAGAAATAACCCAGCCAGACCCCTGGGGAGAAGGAGGAAAAAAGGCAAAGCAAACCAGGCTCCTTCTGGTGTTCACAGCAGCCGCAGTAAAGACTGCGGGCAAGGGGGGGACAAGTCTGGCCCAGGAAGGGCTGGGACTGGGGACCTCAGGCTGGACAGGGCACACCGGCGAACAATCGGATGAGCAATCTTTGTCAGGAACAAAAGACATCTGCTGAGTAAAACAGGAATTGACTCGGAACAAGGACAAAGCCAGACAGTATCACATGACGCGCCAGTCTGTTCCAGCAAGATGCCAGGGTCAACGGCAACTAATGCACCCAATAAGTCAAGAGGAATCAATAATGCTAAACAACTCAGTGTCTTCTATATGAAGCAAATCAGTGCAAATGCAGTTAAAGCTGCATATTGCAGACTGAAATCTGATTGAAGCCCATCATGTGACACATCGGCATTGGCAGTCTGAGGTTCCCACAGCTGCGGTAAAATGTCTTTTCAAGCTTGATACATGCATAAGGCAGGTTTGAATATGGATGTTTGTTATCCATCTTTTTATAGAGACCTAAAATGGGAGGAGAGCAAGGAGACACCGGATTTTTAGAAACACATACATATTGCCCACGCAAAGAGGCTGTTTAATAACAAACCCCACTTCTAAACCACCCCCTCACCATTAAAGTATAAGCTTCTAAATGCTGTCTGTGCATTTGTATGTGTGTACTCACACATACAAGAAATACATGCCTACCCACATCACCTATCAATAGCCAACCAACAATACAGATGTTGCAAGCAGAAACGACTGTGCCATGAGGAAGGTCTGAGCTTAAAATTTGAAAGGCTCTGCATCTGAGTCCCTAAAATGCCATCGTGTTCTGTTTAACTTTCGGTCAGGTCACTTAGCCTCTCTGTGCCTCAGTTTCCCATTTGTAAGACAGGACACCACCACTGCATCCTATCTTTGGGACGCTATGAGAAGAATACATTAGCAAAATAGGGCACACCCTGATATTACAGTAATATAGGCCAGGCGAGAACCTATATTTATGTGAGAAGAATTATATGGTTTAACCCAGTTATGAACAAGTCATCTACTCAAAGTTAACTACAACTCCAGAAAGTATCAAACTCATATCAACAGGTCCTTCTCTTTCTGCACAGCACACTAAGCACACGGGTGATTTTGCATCATCCTTACGCAGAATGGCTCACTTATTTCAACCTCTCATTCTGAATTGGCAGGTGATATCCTAACCGTTGTCCTCAAAGATAACACTAAGAGCAAATATCCCCTCCTTCCTTTGGATTATACCCCTTAGGGAAGCAAGCTCAGCTCCTTACTTAGTAACTTGTCTGACCACCTGTAAATCACCACAATGATTCCATCACTGTATATTGATAAAAATGACCATTGATTTTCCCTTAATAAATCTCACAAAGCTGTGGAAAGATTATAAAGTATGTTTCATACTTTGGGATGTTTTGTTAAACTAGATTTTCCACTTGCTCCAGCTGGCAAAGAATACTATATTTAAAAGCTTTCATTGTCATTTTAATACCTTTTATTTTATCACTAAAGACTGCTATGTGCATCTTTCTGTACATGTTCAACAGTTCCATCCACCTTGGCAATTCCTGGGACTACAATGTGAAACCACAATCCAAAATACACAAATGACTTCTAATCGATTCAAGCCCAGGACTACGGGAAAGGAAGGTGATGCAGAGGGAGGCACTACGCAGCAATGCACATCTAAGAACGTAACTGAATAGAAGTGATCTGAATTAAAGAGTAACAAAATAGCATCACAGCACATGTTACCACTTTCCCTGGCATCTCCCTCTCAACCATCTAAATGGTTCATTTAACCTGCTCCTAAGTGCCTTTGTGGAGGAAAATGCAAATTTTTATGCAAGTAAAAATGAGTCATCACTTAAGCAGGAGGATTTTAACCCAAGTCAGCAAATAAGTTGAAAGTGAAATTGGTAACTTAGATAAGCCGCAAAGCCACGAGCAAAGATAAGTATACATCAAAGGCATAGAAAACACACCTTAAATATGTTAGCGAGTGCCAGAAAGTCATGTCTTGGCCTGAATGAGTCTACACAGAGGCCTCCTACCATCACAACAACCAAATACAGAGAAGCAGATATCTGCAACCTGCAGCGAAGAACCTCCTGTGGGAGACAGCATGATTCTGATGGAGTACTGCTGTCAAGAGAGGACAAGGCAGGAAGTGCTGGCATTTCCCCCTTCTGATTTCCTATTCCGCATCAGCTCCACTCTCAAATATCACAAAGCATGGCTGGCCTTGGTCACTCAAACACATTTCTGTACCCCATGAGCAACATAAATTCAGGTAGAGAAAGGCAGATGAATGCTTCTTTACACTCCAGACATAATAAGGCACGAAACACCACATAGAGGCTTTTACAGAGCAGGAGAAGAGAAGGAATTAGGAAAGCTAATACCAAAGAGGCCCCAACACTACTTTGAGCTCTGTAAAGCAGCTGGATGAAGCATTTCAGGATGAACAGGACTAAGCACAGATATTATTGTTATTATTTATTATATAACATCTCATATTGCTGCATTTCCAATTCACCCACAACCACATCCTGGAGCACTTACACTGTCACTCTGTTCTTGTGTTGCCCTAGTTCTCCAGCTTTCTTCTATCTAGGTAAATATAGAGGCCCCATCTCTGAAGCAGCTGAGTACCTATTATATCCTGCTATTTCTCCCTCACACTTATCCTATTATGCTATTACAGCCGGTGTAGGGTCGTGTGTTTTCTATTTTGTGACATAATATTGTGGGCCCAATTCCACCATCTCTAATACACCAGCAGACAGGAGTGCTGGTAAGAGCACTTCATGTGGCAGGAGTCAGGGCTACAAATGGTTGGACTGCTATCACTCAGCAGGAACCAGGATCTGCTCATTCCCCCAGATACTGTTATGCCTTCCATTTATATATAAATTACCAGTGTATATACAAAGGCAGTACTGACCTAAAATAACAGCCATAGTAAATGCAGCCACTTAATACGTGCAAATAAAGACAACTTGGATGCACATCAGAATGAATAACCTTTCTCTCTCTCTGCCTTTTAAGCAGAGGAAAAAATCTTTTCAGGACTTCTGTTCTTCTCAGCTCCTTCCACCTTCTGCTGATGAAGGTACCTGAGCCCTGAACAGCAAGATGGGAAGTGAGCAGTGCCAGTGGTATATGGGTCTTTCCCTTTTGCTAGACTCTTTGTGCAGGGGAATTTTTGTGTCCTTAATATCTCCACTGATACTTCTGTTCTTGCAACAAAGTCACAGTGACCCTCTGGGATGCCCTGCAGTGGTCACTGCATGAGGCAGCAGTTTGTTGTGCCATTTGGAGTCAGTATCTACGAGGGTTTTGAGCCTACACACACTGGGCAGCTGAGACCAGGCTAAATTTCAGCCTATTGCCAGCTCAGTACGCTGTGGATGCCGAAGAGCTGATTAGGAGGAGCTCCAAGTCAGATTAAAAAGCATTGAAAAGAGATGGGATTTAGCAATTCAGAATTCTCCACTAAAATAGCAATGCTGTTTTCAAGCCCAAGCTGGTGTCTCCTTGACATCTGGTCATGCAGAACAAAATATTAACTCTCTGCAGTACATTGGATACCTGGAAGTAGCAGCTACACCAGCAAACGGGGGAAAGCCAAAGAAGATTGGATACCTGTAAGCACAGGTACCACATGCAACAGTGCAGGAGGGCTGAGCAGAGATGCAGGATCTCATGACAGCAAAGACTTTAAACTTTCATCACCGCCTGAACAAAATATAGCACAGGCAATGAGTATGACCTGCAAAATCATCACACAGTCCCTGTGACCCATTCCATATATATCCAGGACTTATTATTTCTATTACTACATATGTAGAAGGTACCAAGCACAACTGGGTCATTTACTGAGCTCAGTACCAACAAAGAGGAAAAAACTTTGAAAGCTATGGGAATTAATTGCTTTGAATTAATATCATCTTCTAAGCTGAAGCATATGTTATTTTTAAGAACAGAGTAGGTTCCTAAATCTCTTTTCCAAATTGTGGCTTTCAGGGATTTGCCCGTGGTCCCAGAGAAAAGCCACTGCAGTGCTACCACACCCAGAGCTTTAATTCTGAGCCTTGGCAGCAAGAGCAAAGGTCCTGGACCAAGACTGACATCATGGACAAGGAATAATGAGCACATTTCTGTTCTCTTTCAAACTATCAGATGATTTCCATAACTATTGATTAAAAATTATATTATAAATATCATGTTGTACCCGTATCTTCTGGTATGGTTATAGCTAACCAGCTTATCGGAAAAAAAGAAGAGAGATGCAAGCTGATGAAGAGCAAATTCTGCTTTTGGGTTCCTTCTCCTTCTCTGACTTTTAAAACAGGCCGCTCTAAACTGTCTCCAGTGCCACTGAAATAGGGAAATAAATCAATGAGGCTAATTCTTCATACTGAAGAATATGTAAGCTACTGAGCCAAAGGGGACCAGAGGAGCATTAAAAGAAACTGTAAAGGGAAGGAGGGACATTTCGGTGCTCAAGGGCTTATGCTCAAATCAGCACCATCCCTGAGCTCAGAAGATTATCTACACTGAGATCATTCTGTAAACTAAATAAAATGATAAGAAAGTCCTTCATAATTTCAGTTAAGTGCTAAGTGAATTAACCACCATCTGTCTGGACCAGACTAACTCAGGGAACAGGCTGAGGTATTCCTGTATCTCTTCCTGTGAATGCTCTCGTGGACTAAACCGAAATGTGGCTCAACTCTCTAGGAAAACTCAATAGGAAATGAATGTTGTTGACCTGACAATGACTTTCCTGGCATAGCTGAAATAGGCTCACTGAATAACAGTGATGCAAAATGCAGTATCAGCTTATTGAGAAGTATTTCAAGGAGTCCAGTGTGTTCTAGAATAACAAGATTATCACAGGGAGCTCGCTTTTGTCTACTGTACCATTTGGAAGCTGATTCCAGCCAGCAGCTTCTTGTTTAGAGGGGTGAAAACCCCACTATAAATAAGCAGATACAGGATAATCCACATATTGGGAAGAGTTTGGTCCAAAATCCATTGGAGCTCTCTGAGAGACTCCTACCAGCTTGCTGGCTGCTGAATCATCATCCATGAAGTTAAAACCTTCTCAACTAAGACTAAGAGAGAAATAGTTTTCTTCGTAAAGATTGCCTGGATTTAACTTGTGTAAAAGATGTTTAATCTCGTGTTCTTTTACTCAGAACAGTCCTGTTGGCAGCAGTGACACATAGGAAAAGTAGAGTTGTTTGCTCAATAACCTCATAAACCAGACAGTCAGCTGTGTTCAGCTGATTTCAACCAGAAGATCCTGGGTGAGCATCTAGCCCAACACTCTTACGGTGTAATGCTGCTGAACTTTTGCCACAAACTATGCCATCCTACTGAAACGTCACAGCTTAACAAATTGTACCTTACAGAGATCTTGACATAAATTTCCCATTCGTTTGGTTTGCACTTCTTGCAAGTGTCAGTCAGTCTTTTACTAATGCCAAAATCAGTTCCCAGCAAACACACCGAGCTTTGGACTTCACTGAAATCCATCCAGGAGACATCAAGAACAGATTCATAACTTAGAGCAATTTCATAACTTGAGCATCTTGTGTTTTATTCAAGATGTAAACTGAAGAGCGAAATCTGCACTGCATTTTAACTGAAGGATTCAGTAATAGGACAATGAAGAATGCATTTATAAAACTGCTTGTTGAAAGAGCAGAGACTTTAAACCTACTTAGGCAAATGCCAGCTTGCACAACTATCCTGTCTCTTTAGTTCTTTCTTCATTTTCAAATTCCCCACAACCTTTGTGGGAGCTGTGTGTCACTGTGATCCACTTTCCGTAACATCATACATTCCTTTGCAACCACTCTTATATTCTTGTTTTATAGCCTGCAGTGGAGAATCGCTCTGAATTGAAATGATGTTACAATGAGAGACAAAGCAGTGAAACAGGAGAATTAGGATTATTGTTTCTATTTCTCTTGTAATAAAACCAGTTAACATCATAATCAATGCCCATCTTTACGGTGGATTAGTTCATGAAGACATCTAAAGTCACCTCATCTCTTATAGTCAGCCTATAATGTCACAGAAACAAAATTACATTAATAGTTCATAAGCTTTTTATCTACAAACGTGCAGCCTTGGGCTTTTTACCTTGCAAGTTACCTTGTCCAGTTAACTTGGGACTGCACCAAGGACCTCCAGAGTTAAGCCAATAATCCTTTACAGTCTGAGCTGTGGGATCAAAGTCCAAGAGCCAAGACAGACTCAGTTCCTCTGGGATATGGGCACTCAAGGGATGCAAAATACATACTGACCAACAGACTATACCCTTCTCTGATCAGTAGAGATTGGCTTGGGATATCTCTGTCGAGCTTCCACTAATTATGATGACAAGAGTGTTGGCTAGAACACACAAGGAATTACAGCTTGACCTTGAGTTAGGAGACTTCAAGTCTCCATTAGCAACACTGCATCACGTTTCTGAGATAACTGAAAGACCTATTATGCCTACATACCTCAGCATTGTTCCAGGGAAAGAGATCAGCTCAGGACCTAAAATATACAATGCCACATTAACCTGGCACAATTAGCCCCTGTGTTAGCCAGGCTGGTCTTGCTCTGAGCATCGGAACTAACCTGTCTGCAGTTAGTTCTCCCTGCCTTACAGTGGAATAGCCAGCTGGTGAGTTCAAGGGCCAGATCCAGTTCACGAGGCAGAAAATCTGGTCCCTGGGGAGGGCTGGCTGATCAACAGGCCAGACAAACTCCTATTTCTGTGTGCCTGCTTAAGTGCACGAAAGGGCAAGGCACAGGTCAGCAGCACTTATTAAGCTGCCAGTAAACTGGGACACACATCAGACGCATACCAGTGGGTTACACAAACACGTGTTTACAGAACGTGGCTCACATGGAGTTTCAATGACTTCACATGAGCACAGTCACACGTGTGCAGAAGTATCTGTAGGATTATGGACTAATTATGTGCCTAGCCAGCCCCCATATGATCTGTACATTAAGGGAAAGATTAGCATTTGATGTCTGTTTCAAATCGTGAGCAGCCCTGCTGCAATTAATCACAGCTTGGTTGATAAAGCATACTGCACTGAAATGACAACATGCATTCTGGGAAACTAACACTGTCATCTTTAGCCACAACAAGTTTATTTTAAACCTCAGAACAATGAAGGTTTGTCACAGAGTCCCTTCTCTGATCTACTCTTCCGAACACAGCTTTCTAAACACGTAAGAAGCAGATGGCCCAAAAGATCATTTACCAGCGTTTAGTTTTCTCTTCTGGACAGAAGCTTCCAAAACAGGGATCTGCATCCTCAGAAACCAAATATTGCTTTAATGACTGAAACTATCAGGTCAATATACGGAACACAACAGTAAGGAACACCCATTTATCAGCACTCAAAGAAGAGGAATATGCTACATGATGCACTACCTTGCTGTACATACTTAACTGCTGAACAGACAACATGATTTTATTAACTACTGAATTAAACTATATACTGGATTAACCACTGCCTTTGAACTAATGCTGGCACTTTTTCAGTTGTCTCTCTCCCCATTTAATTCTTTTTTTTACTCACTTTACCTACAATAGTTAAGTCCATCCTGGAACTTATAAAAAGCTATGTAACCATCTTGTATGAAATGACACATATTTGTGCTTTCTCCAGCTTTTTACAAACTTTATCAAAACTGAACTCATTCTCCTTTTCCTTGTAAGTAGGTATTAAAATCTCTCCCAGGATTTAACTCACTAACTTATTACAGTTTTCAAAAGAAAAAGGTACTCCTGAAAAACTCCTGATCAGCTTTTTGATTTAAATTAAGGTCTTTTTTATCATGGGCTGATACCAAATCCACTGCTAAAACCTGGCAAAACTGTAAGGGCAGCTCTTAAAATGAAGAAATGTTCCATGATCTAGGCCTATTTCCGGAAATCTGGCTAAAATAGATCATGCAAGGGAAAGACTGGGCAAGTTTCTTCCTGGAGGAGCAATGAATCTACAGCTTATCCCACTGGATCTTGGCTTGGCCTCAACCTATGATATCTCTACAGCCCTGCCCGAGCCAGCCTCCCACAACAGAGCCCACGATAGCATCAGCTGGCCATCCAACTACTGCATCCATCAACCTGGAGCCTGATGAACAGCCAGCCTTCACAACAGTTCAGCCTCACCTCAGTAGGTGCAGCTGCACAGTTACCCTCTCCCCACATCCAACACCAGCATGCACAGGCAGATGGTGAGTATTAGCCTGGATCACTCTCTCATACCAGCGATAAGGCTGCTTCTACACTACACTACACTGTCACTACATACTAGTTCAGTGCTCACAGGTAAAAACTGCCTGCTTCTTTAACAGGTCATGTGTCAGAAATCTGATCCTTCCACTACCCCGAGTTCATGGGTTTGGATGTTCACGATTTCCCAGCATCAGGCCACCTATACCCACCAAATCATAGGATAATTCAGGTTGGAAGGGACCCCCTATTCAACACATGTCAGCTCTGAGATCAAACCAAGTTACTCAAGGCTTAGTCCAGTCTCTCAACCATACTGTTGCTTTCAGCAAGACATAATCCTCCACTGGCAATCATCACCACTGTTTGATTTCCATTGCCCACTGCATGTTGCTGAATCTTAATGCTAACCAGGCATTCTTCTGAGCTGCAGCTTGTACTTGAATTAATATTTAGGGGATTTTTTGCCACTTGCCTATTATTTATACAGAATTCAAAATGTATAACACGAATAAATGAAATCACTTGACATGATGTCCTAACTCAAGCAGTTTAGCAGCTTATTTCACAACAAAACAAGCAAAATGAGGAAGGTAAATAAATGAGGGAAAGAACCATGGTTACAGTGAAAATCTCACACAGCTTATTTAGATATGTGCCTGCTGCCTAGCTCATCTATCTACAGCCTTGACAAATATGCTGATATGTTAGAAGAATAAATCATTTTATGTGGTCAATACTGAAGAAACTTTAGGAGGGATTTGCATGTTGAGAAGGTGATGACTTGGCAAAGACTGGAAGGATTTTCTATGCACAGGCAGGAATATGACCCAGAGATGGATATCAAAGTAAATATTATCAGAAGAATGGAGGGAGATGTAACCAGAAACAAAGTCTGAGGTAAATTCTGTAGGAAGAACATGACTTGGAACTGGTTTATTGCTCTCTCAGCATTTAAACCTAACGTTGGCACATTCCTTAGGCACTTCAGACCATATCATACCCACATACAGAGTCCTCTCAGCTGATTATACCTTTACGTTACAACAGCATATTATGTAGTCTCCTAATCTCATTCCCTTGTTGTTTCACCAAGTAATACACAATGAAGCTGGACAAGACAATGAACACCTGTGAAGGACAGGAAAACTATTAGCAGTGCAGAGCTTGATTTTCGCTTTGATGAAAGCTTGAACAAGCCCCTGAAACTTACAGAAATGACTGCACATTCTGTAGCAATGAAAAATAGACCGGGACCTACAAGGTGACAAGTTCCTTTCATTAGACTTCAGTCCCTTCTCAAACCACAAACTAAAGATCATGAAAACCCAAAGGAACAAGAGGCACGTGGAAACACAACCTGTATATTGCCCTTTTTAAACCTCTAACTCACACCCAAGTTAAGTCCTTCATCATAGTCAATCTAAAGAAACAAAATAATGTCCACAATTTTCAGCATGTGCACAGTATTTCCATAGAAAAATGTATTCACATCAATAGAAGTGGGAATTCCACACACAGGTAGGAGAAAGCAGTTGAGCAGATTTCCAGCTTCTAAATAAAACTGAAGTCTTACCGCAAATAATTTTCCTACCAAAATCACTTTGTGGCAAACTAACATCCTGCAAAGCTTAAATTGTGTTCTGAAATCTGAATTAAGGCTGATGTTTCAGCACATGAGGCACTGCTAACCCAACATCGAAATATAGCAATTGCCCTGAGTTAGACAGAAAGCAACAGTTATTAAAGGATTCTTTGCTCTTTCTTGCCAATATTGTCACATGAAAGTTTTCTGTTGTTCTAACATACTAATGGCATTCAAAGTTCTGGTTTTGTTAAACTATGTCACATGTTTTGAATAAGGAAAAATGAAATCTGCCAGCACAAAACTGTCTTAACCTTAGGGAAGACCAGACCAAGCAAGACAGAGTCCCTGCCAGTTTTGCACAAGGACTTCAATCTGCCTTACATCCTGCAGTGGAAGCAGATCCCCAATTGATGTTGAACACTTCATCAGATAAGGGTCTGTCCCCTTACGCTCTCTGTATTCAGAATCTTTTCAACATAGTTAACCACACATTTGCACTGATTTACTGAAAACCAACACAATCTTACCCATTAGTAGAATAATTGCCTGGCTAGTCTTTCACTCCACACTTCTCTCCCAGCTTCCCATGGCTAAATGAGTCCCTCCAAACAGGCTTTTCCCAGTGGAAGACAATGTGTTCTTCCATGTCTTATTTCAGATGCCTCCACTTTTAACAGGGCTGTAACCACCCTGTTTTCTACGTGTCAAGCTGAAACCACTTTGCCCCTGTTGAATAGCACCTAATTCTATGAACAAACATATGGAAACCAGTGACTATCCCCAGGGAAGATGCTGTCCATGACATGCAAAGCCTATCTGGACACAGAAATCGTTGCAATGGCTTGGTTCTGTTCGTTTGTAAACCTCAAAAGGCCAGTAAAAGCAGTGGATTACCTAATCAGTGATTTATAGCAATATTGCTCTACCTATGTGCATCTCAGGTGGTAACAACATATGGATTTGGAGTTAATAAAATGTTAATAATCCAATGGTTCATCTTTTCCTGATTCACTAGGGATATCTCTTCTTGCATTTTACATAAACCTGTCATATAAGCCAGTGGCAAGGTGTGAAAGAACACACTCAGGTACAAGAACCTGCCCTCTGATTCATTACAAAACTTCACTTACACTATCTATATCTGTAAGAAGCAAGTATTTCTGAGAACTCACCACTGAAGCTCCAACCAGGGGAAAACGATACTTGCCTGAACCTCAATGCTGGATGGAGACTCAGAAGAAGAGGCAGTAGGTGAGGTCTTCTTCTTGTGTCTTGGGTAGGTCTTTCATGGAGACTTCTGCCCCTGACTCTTACCTTCAGAAGAAGCCAGATTATCTTTTCTCTTTCCGAGAGCAATTCCCGCTGAAGTCATCAGGTTAATCCTATAAGAGGGAAAAAAAAAAAATAGAGAGAAATTTATTCTATGTAGAGCAGGACTATAAGGGTTGAGCTTCACTGAAATCCCACAGGGAAAAGTTAAAGAGGTGCCTGGGTCTTAAGCTGACACTGCACACAGAGCATTTCAACCTCAGATTATAGAACGGATCTCATGGAGGGGAAAACCTTTTTATTTTCTAACATTGAAAGCAATATGAACACAAGTTGTCTTGATAAGTAAAGAGATAAAATCCATTCAAAACAATTAACCACAGAGCGAAGCTTTCCCTTCTTTACCCGAAACACTTCTCTCTTAATTCCAAACCTGTAACAGTTCCCCAGTCAATCCCCCTGAATCACCCTTTCTGCAGTGAAATACATCTGTGGGGACAAATGTTTCTGCCTTTGCTCTGAGCAAACTTCTTTTTCCTCCCAGGTAGACCTAACATCTCAGCCACCAGATTCCCACTGACACTGTGGAAAGTCCAGACATGCCAAATTCCACCCCAGCTCTTTAGAGAGGATAGTATTTCCCTAACCCAGACCTACCTAAAGAAAGCACATGAAGTTATTCAAATATTTATTCCTAGATTCTGGGAGGTCAGACTGATATCACTTCTACAAGCATGAGTCCGGCGTAATGACTGAAACTCAGGATTTACACCCGTGTGTTTGCAATCAGCATGAAGTCACTCAGTGGGCATCTCTCACCAGAAGTGTAAAATGACAGCTTTGTATGCATAAAGCACTGCAAGATAAGCCCACAGCCTCAAAAAGCAAAGAAATGAGCCAGGCCTGATTCTGATGCTGCATCAGTATTCAGCGGTGGTTTCAGTGGGACAGCTCAGTATTTACACTGGAGTAAGGAAAATCAGGATTAGGCACCATCTGTCTCAGAGAGTCAAGCAACCAGAATTGCTCTACACATTAGAATCCTCTTCCCCATTTCTTTAATCTCTTGCACATTCCAGGTTTTCCATTCAGCTTCAGTGACAAAAGATTTTACAAAATGACAGTCCAGATTGAGAGAACAGAAATGACAACCTCTCACAAAAGAGATACCAAACTTTTATCAACGATAAGTGCTCCTTCCACACAGACACTGGTCTGCAATGGTAAATATAAGGCAGATGTTGAATGGAAATTAAACATTGTGCTCCCAGGGTGGCCCCGGCTGCATTCAGAGTTTGATTTAAAACAAGGCCAGAGTTCTTTCATCATTTCTTCAAAGTTTCAATTTTAAAGATATTCCAAACAGTCACATACTTGACTTAGAACTTGGCAATGCAAGACAATATATATGTGTAAAAAAGCCTAATACGGATAATAAAAGGCAAAGCAAGTTGTCTGTAGGATGGACTAAGAGAATTTGTTCATCAAATCAGGTCTATTTCAGTGTTCTGAGAGTTAAAAGTGAATTCAGGTGAAATATCTTTTCCCGTTTCCTTCAAAGTAAATTCACAAGCAGCACTGATCATTTGGGAGACTCAGACAACTGGATATTCTTAAACATAACCAGAACAGGAGCCTAACTCTTCAGCAGTTTAAGGAGTATTTCTCTGCTAGCTTCTTTAAGACTTAACCCATATTTACATCTGTGCAAGCACTCTGCCTGTTATTATTAGAGATGATAAAATAGCTCTAGACATTTGCAATGACTTAGATATTCAAACTCAAGCAGCACATATTTGAACAGTCTGTAGCGTTTTCTTTTTCTAATTTCTGATAATGTAATAGCTCAGTCGAAATAATGTAATAACAGACTTTTAAAAATGAAATTCCAAAACTGCTATATACACTGTACAGTTAGGAGAGTGAGTGTAAATTTAAGGGTTGAAAAGATGCTCCTATTTACAAAAGCAGTTAAAAGCATAAACCAAATTGGATTTGCTTCTCTCCAAATTAGTCAGATTTTTTTAAGACCAAAATATCCTGGAAGTGAAATTCCTCGATTATTTACAACTTGAATATGTAAATATGTTTGTGCTCTTCTTGGAAGCCATATCTTCGAAATCATTTCTTTCTTGAAACAATTTCATATCAAATGGAGTAAAACAAAAAACTTTTGAGGCCATGACTTTGTAACCTCGCTAAAGTTTTGAACACGGGAAAAGCTGGCCTGTTCACATAAAACAATCAAACACGTACCTAAACGTCAAGTCATGTCTTCTATATATATTTCTCCCCCCATGAAAGGAAGAAATTGTGACAAGATTTTACTTTTAGATGACCTGACACCAGCACTTTCTGGAATGAGCAGGACCGTCATTCCCCCCTTCGTTTCCCAATATGAGATTCAATCATCTGAAACACAGACCTCATTCTACACTGAGAGATTTTCAAACAAAACCAAGTTGCAAACAGTCTCCCTGGCCTTTTTAAAAATCATTTTCAATTGCTTTAAAACAGAAAATATAGATGGATGGATGAATGAATGGACAGCTAGAGAAATGCTTTCAGTCATGCTTCCTCCCCCCGGCACAGCCCCCCCCCCCCCCCCGCCTTAAAATTGAAAAGCATCAGTATCCAAATAGCAACAGGAAATTTTTACCTTGTGGCTAAATAGCTCACTGTTCACTTTGCAGCTGCCTCTATTTTTTGCTGGGCAAAAACACCAATACAAAAGTCTTTCCTAAGAAACCAAGCTTTTGACATAAGGGCAGCGACAAACGCAAACCTACAAAGAATTTTTTCCCCCCGTCCCGTCGTTATAATTCCTAATTTTGTGGGATGTATTGCTGGGCTGTTTATCATAACAGTGTGCAATAAAAAGGACGACTAACTCTTGCAATTTTCTCCCTACTCCTCCCCTTGACAGGGGCCACTGATAGGGAAAGAGGCTCGGAAAAGCAGAGCAGTGAAAGGCTAAGAAACAATAGGCAACCATGGCTTTGACAATGCAGCCCTGAACCCTTTCTGCTCCCGCTGTGACACTTGCATTCAAGAGCAAGGGCGGCTGCCATCATAAGAATGGACAATGGCATGAGGAATACAAGGGAGAGGGGGGATAAAAAAAAAAAGAAAGAAGGAAATCAGATGAATTCAGAGCTAAGATGGCAGAGCTCTCACCTTTTCCGCTTTTTTCGAGTAATCTGGATGGAGACGTCCCGCAGAGAAGAGATAAAAAGGGTGTGCTGAACTGTTGGATGGTTCTGAAGACTTCTGCATTTGCAAACGCATTTTAGAACTATTTGTAGGGGTATATATGCTGCATGCCATCTCTCTGTCTCTGTCTCTCTCTCTCTCTCTGTGTCTCTCTCTCTTCTGTTTTATGTCCTGCTATCTCCATCACACACCTCTAATAGTATGAAGACTTTCTGCCCATGTAAGTAAGTGAGAGTGTGTGTTCCTTAATGTTTGAATCAAGACACACGTCTGCATGCATTTCTAATCTAAGGAGCCTATAGCAGTTACTACAACTATCAATTAGTCAGCAATAGCTTGAGATCCCCATGTGTCTGGGTGAACAAAGGTGAGAAACACATGCAAATAGTACTACAGCACCTGGGTCACGTACAGTAACTTATCTCGCAACAAATAATTGCATCTGTTTCTGCCTTTTCGGTGCTTCTTGCTCATTGTAATGTAAAGTTACAGGTTATTAATGTGAATAGTAACACAATTAGACATGGCATTGTATATTTTCATTTGAACACCACAATAAAAGGAAATTAAGCTTAACTAGATGGAAATAAATGGTGACTTAAAGGCTTTAAACTAAAAGATTCTCTGATCTGTAACAGTGCTTCCATTTTTTGATCAATTGTTCCTGAGTTAAAGATGCAAATGATGTAAATGTATTTGGTCATTTCATATATATTAGATAAGAAACTGATTATTCCAGAGGAGACAGAGTGGATGCCTAATTTCCTGAAGTTAAGTCCATAAAGAGGGTAAGCTCATTCTGTTCCTATTTGTTTTAATTAAGCGACTATTACTTTTAAGATCATTTTAAGGGTGTATTTGCAGATGTTTTAGACTTAAACCAAACAATTAAGAAACAAGATACGGTACCTTTTACTCCCTCCTTCTTATTAACCTCAAAAAATGAGCCTTTAAAAACTGTCAGAATCAAAAAGGACTAAAAAGAAAAAAAAATAAAAAATGCCCTGAACAAAATCAGAAACAATAAAATGAAACAAGCTCCAAAATCCAGCTCCACCCTGACTCCACCACAAGCAAAGACAGAGCTAGGCTAATATCCATGAGCAGAGAGCATTTCAAAGGTGACAACACAGTCTGTGGACAATGTTATTTACACAGATTTGAGGAGAGCGACCATGGCTCCAAACTGCAATTCAATTTGCAGGAATTATACCCCTGGTTTCCAAGTGCAGGGAACTCCAAAAATCAAACAGTTTGACAGAAAGAGTTTGGAGCTGAGAAGTAAGCAGTTTTTCCTCACGTACAATATGCTCAGAGTCCTGCTGCATAACCCTCTATCGTTAGCTCCCTTTCTACTTGTATCACCTTCCATGGGAGGCTAATTAGTGACACCAAAGGAAAAACATTCTTCCCAATTTTGGCTTCCAAGAAACTGTCAAGTTTATTTAGGTTAAGACAGCATAAAGAGAAAAAAAAAACCATCTTACATTTAATACAACAGAAATACCTCCTTAAAGAAATAACTCCCCAGCTCCCTCACCTTTTAAGAACAGGCTAGTGCCTAGAAGATTACAGCCTTCCACTGCAAGCAACATAGAAGGTGCTCACAATGAAGCCAAATTAAAGCAAAGCTGCAGCAAAGCAGCGTCTTTGCCCACAGAAGCCCTGAGTGCAAGCGTCCCAGAGCTGACTGTACACCATAAAATAAAGCAATAACGGGCTTGAAAAGAAGCGGCGCTCAATGGGTGTTGTGCTGACCCGCCATGCAGTTTCATTGCAAAACTTAGCTGTTGGGAATTGCAGGCGCTATGGAGACAGAAGATTTCCAATATGCCAAGTGCTGAGCTTATCGTAGGCTCTTTGCTCTCTCAAAGACAGACACCGCATAGAGGACTAGCACAACATGGAGAGCAGCGGCCGGCTTTGCAGCTCCCACCAGAAACAACCACGCACGCGGTCCCTTTGCCAGAGGTCCTATCAGGCAGACAAAAGCATAACAAAAACTACCAAATAATCTCACCCTTCGCCGAACAATGAGACCTTAAAATATATGTACGCCAGGGTATTACATGCAGAATAGGCAGGGGGAGGGGTGGGAGGGGGGGATGAGAACAACATTTCCCATCAATGCGTTTTATTTCTTAATGTCTCAAAAAGGCTGTTTCCCACTTCAACGTGAATTACTCATCTCTTTTATCGGGCCAGTCTGTTGCCTGCGAATGTACATCTCAGGTGAAAAGGGGCATTTGTTTAGGAGTTTAAACAGAAACTAATCGCTCGATACTTATCTGGGGTTGAGAAGTAGTTAAATAGAATAGTAAAGACTGTAATCATTCCCGTGGCTATCTATCTGCTAACAGCACTTGGGCACGCAGGTCCGACAGACGGTAGCTAAGGGAGGAAGGTGGTTAAACTAGAGAGCTGGATATTTTTACCACTGTATTTTATGTCCAATTCTCTTAGCTCCTAGTCTGAATCCTCATACTGCTGCTCCTTCAAATATAGCACATTCTGATAAAATAAGCCAGCTCTCTTTAAAAAAAAACAACCCAAACCACAGATGAATAGACACCACTAATCAGATGTAATGTAATCGAATGCTCTTCTTCATCTAATCTGTCTACTCTGTGTAATCTAGCTATTCTACCAGCTCCAGCATTTGTAATAGGCATGACATTGATTCAGATCTCGTATAATGTTATTTCAGTATTTTATTCTTCAATGAGACTACAAGTTGGGTGGCTGCTTTGCATTCAAAACTCTCCATCAACTTTCTACACGTTATCATGTCTAAAGCAAAGCTGATCTGCACCTTTCTGCTCCTTTTTAATTGCTGCATTTCATAACGTTGCAGACGAGCCTCAGAGCGTGGCACAAATTTTGAGACAGACAAAAGAGCAACAGGAATTTAACAGCAGATCTGCCCAGGATCAACAGGGAAAAATGAAACCCACAAAGCTATCTGATAAGATCTGCTTTCAGACACAAGCAGGAATAGACGAAACCTTGTCCGCATACAACACTCGCTCATTTTTATGCTTTCTAAAATGCAGAATGAGCTTCTTAAAAACAAGCATTTAAACAGCGTCCACCTGGGTTTTCCCCACAAGGAAAAAAAAACCTCCTCTTATTTTACAGGACACAGATTAACAGACATATCAGTCTGCTTAGGTAAATGACAGCAGTGGAAAGAACAAACCAACCCTCTCATACAAACAAATACATTTGAATGTAATAAAAATGTTGACGTTTATGTGATTAAAGCAATTGTTTTCTTCATTTAAGGCCTTACCATTGGAATAATTCAAAATTAAGTGAGAAACATCAGCCTCTTGGGTTTTGCAAAAGAGATTTAATTTGTAGGAATAGTTGGGGGTTTTTTTAAAACGTAGCTATTTTCAACGTTGCAAGATAAAGCTCTCCTTTTTTTCTAATTTTATTTTAAGAATAGACCCCATTTAGGATTTCACATTGTAAATCTCCCTATGTCTGAATGCTGTTACAAGGTTTGACAATGAAAGAATAATTCATGTCAGACAAAAAGAGCCCTTCAATCAGCTTCATGCAGCTTTTCTCCTGCAGGGCTATGCCAAAACGAATGTGGAATCCTGAACTGAACCATCCATCACATTTCCCGAGTCTTTCAATTAATGACACTGCAATCAGATCGATGGCGTGTAATAAGAAAAGAGCTTTGCATTTCTATACCTATTAATTCGCTGAGTAACTCCAGTGGTAAAACGTGACCAGAAAGGGAAAAGAAAATTTCATCCTCCTAGCAAGATTTTTGGGGATGTTTAAGCCACTCTGGATGAGCCTCAGTGCTACCTTCCTCTCTTACCCCAAGTCCTGAGTGCTCAAAGCAAAAATCACATAGGCTTTTTTGTTTAAAAGCACGACAGTCTTCCTCCCAGACAGGTATTTCTGCTGCTAAGCACATGGAGCACTGAGTGATTTCTTGGTAGACGCTCTAGATTATTAAGAGGACTCCATTTTTCTCCCAGGCTTAGGCTGGTCAACCCCCACCAGCCTCCTGTTAGCCAGAATGTCCTCTGTGCAGTCTGAGCCATGGAGGAGCGCAGTCACTTACAGGGCAGGACTCTGCAGACTGGTCCTCCAGTGTGAAGGCTGTAATTAGCGACCACATTTCCAGATCACAGAACATGCCAAGGATGGAGTTACCTCACGCAGTGATTAACCTCCAACAAAACGAGGTGGGGGACAGAGCTGGGCAGGCGGTGAGGGCAGCTGGGACAAAAAGAGTCTACCAGCAACCATGGAATGAAATTAGAGTGACCTCACGTCAGTGAACTGGCATAAGAGTTTGGATCGATGACAAAAATCACCGAGGCTTTGCAGAACAGAGCTGCCAAGCACATTGCAATCCCCTTACTGCAAACGCTGTGGGTATTGTTTGGAGAAGCCAAACACTACAGGAAAGAGAAAACCGCAATTAAACAGAACATTGCAATTATTAAAAGGATTTCATTCGGAATTGTCTTTTTCTTCCAAAAGGTAGCATTTTGGCCTCAAAATGTTGGACTTACAAAATATCCTGGCTTTGAATGTTACTCAGCCACACATTTCCTAAAAAGCTACCAGGTCTCCCCTTTCTGGGTCATGCAGGGAAATAAGAGCTCAAAGCAAAAGGCTTTACCACCTTGAGCTTCACGAGCAGTTTAGAAGGAAGAAGTGATTTGGAGGACCTTGCAGGAGACAAGGATGGGTCACAGGTGATGAAACACACATCTTGCCCACAGAAAGATCCTGTTGTGTTGCCTTGGACAGGAAACTGGACCTGAACTGCCCCCATCAACATTAACCCTTCCTTTGGATCAGGTGAAGACTTCAATCTCCAGTGCTGACACTTACTTCAGCAGCTTTGGCTTCCCCTCAAAGGAAAGAAGCTGCAGCTGTGATAGGAGATGGAGCCAGATCAAAACTTACAAAAAGGCCTTCTTTTGGGAGCAATAGACTTTCAGGGAGGTTGTGTATTTTGGAAGTCTTCAGCAAAGGAAAAGAAATCTTTATGAAAGAAAACAAGAAATGGAACCACAGAAAACAAGGGAGGTTTCTAAGGTTCACTTCATCAATCCTTACAAATATCAGAGAGTGCTTGTAAAGGATCGTTTCTGGCTTTGCCTCTTAACATGTTCTATGATCAAATTTCAGCAGTTCTGAATTTTGGCAGCACTTTGAAACAAAAGCCTTGTAAATGCTGCGTCTGAACGTACCCATCCATGCCACATATGGAGTTAGACACAGCCTGTAAGCTTGCGGGCCTAGGAGGGCAACAGAAAACACCATGAAAAAGTGAAATGGGATCATGCCCATGAGCTTAGTTGCAAAATAACTGCAGCTAAAGCACAGTGAGAGATGCCCACTCACTGGCAGACAAAGAACAATAAATAAATAAATCATGTAAAGCAAAGACAATTCATTTACTATTAAAACATGGCAGTTGAATGTATGCTAAAGAAATAGGATAAGAAGAAATCTAGGAAGAGAAACCTGTAAAACTGAAAGCTTTAACTAGGAAGCTAAACACAAAGCATTTATATTGTATGTCACTGTATGTTAACCTCTCTCTGTAGAGCACATACCCATCAGTGGTTTGGGATCCCACCGTGTTTCAGAGGAGCACGTTTCAGAGCGTAGTTGCAGCACACGTACTCCAGCGACCTCCCACGTATAACCAGCACTCAGGCTAGAAGTGAGCGCATATCACCTCTCTTGCCTTACAGGAACATTACATTAACAACAACCCCAACTAGCTTTTGTGCATATGTCAGCATCTCTGCCCAGGGTGGTGTCTTTAAGCCCAGGGAGGTTGCAAGAGTTGTGGGGAATATTTCTGACATTATACAAGATTCTCACAGCAAATACGTGACTGGAGATTTACAGCTCTCAACAGTGCCCTGCACTGTCCAGCTGCAAAGCACAGTATGTGCTCCACAGCTTAATAACATACAAATGTCTTGTCTGCTAGTAGGTCAGGCAGAGAGGAGAAAGGGGTGCCGCCTCGAGCCATTATTTCAGCACTGGCTGCCTTCCAGGAACTAACAGAGCTTCAGAAGGCATGGGCAGGCTTGCTTACATCTGCTTCCCTCTGCTGTAGCTGCAGACAGACTTACACACCGATATTTTCCTTCCTTTCCTCTTTTTTAACGGGTCTGTACAAGCTTTCAGTAGGTATCCTTAGGGTTCTTTTCCTCATTCCTCTCAAAGGAGCTTTGGGAGTGACCACTGCAAATGAATTTGATAAAGAGAAGGCTTCTGTAACGGTTTGTCTTGTTCTGTGGCAGCATCTGGCCTTGCGGTAATGCATGTGTCTACAAAAGCTGCGGAGCCTCTGTTAGCCCCTGTCACCAGAGAAAGTCAGCTACCTGTCTTGTTGATGTACAGACAGGCACACAAAATTCCACCTGGACTGCTCAAAGTCGTGACCAAATCTGAGCTTTGGGAGTCAGACCTTCTCCCATGAGGTGGGAAGCAAAAGTTAGCCACAGAAACACAGAGCTTCAGCTACGTGGTCCTGGGTTCAATCCCTACTAATTACAACATTTAAATAGTCATTATTCAATTTCCTTCTTTCTTCTGAAATAGTAACTAAAAAGACACCTTCACAATGCTCCTGGTGCTCCGGCATATGATTAATTCTACAATTACATTTCAGCATTAAAACAATCAATTCAACAAGGATGCTGCAAGTCAGCCTCCACCTATAAGAACTCCCATGTGTCTCCTTATCTAGGAATCCTACCCTTAGCTGTTTCCAAATTCAAACCATTCAAACCAGGTTTCCCTGTTCAAACCATAGCACTGCAATCACTCCTTCCATCAAAATGAAAACAGGTATATTTCAGTACCTGCATTTCACAAATGATTATCTGACAACACTGTATTATTAAAAGGTAGATAAAGCAAAACATGAAGGTAACTGAGATCATAGAATCAAAGTATGGCTTGGGTTGGAAGGGACCTTTAAAGATCATCTAGGTACTAAAATACTCTGAGGATGCATATGGGATTACAAGGCTGGAAGCGGTCAGGCATGGTTTAAGTTCTCAAGTAAGGGTGGAGTTTTCCAAGAGGCAGCGATGTGTATCGGGACAATTCTACATTTCCCAGGCACCTAAATGAGACAGAGAGGCACAGGATCCTTTTGAAAGGACAGTGTGTTGCCACTGGAATGCAAAAAGGATGAGGAGCACCAGCTGAGGAGTCAAAGATCAGGGTGGAGCGGGGTGATCCCAGCTTCACATTCCTCATGATGCCATGGGATGAAAAAAAGAGCACTTTAGTTTTGTTCTGGGCTGATCTCATCCTCAGATAAAACAATAGAATCACATATACAAATATTGGCAGCGCTCAGCCTTGTTTTTCACTGCAAGCCCAAAGGGCACGCGGCAGTGAAACTGCAAGCTCTTCTGAGCATGTCTAATCAGCTCTGCCTGCCAGATTTCCAATCTCTGGTGGCCAGCTCTGTTCCCAATTTATACAAGAATGCAGCTTCCAGTACGCGTGGTGCTCTGAGGACAAGCTCCGGTCCTCAGGCCCATCTGAAACAGGAGAAGAACACACACGGAGGGAGTAGGCACAGAAAGGAGTTTATGAATTGGCTTCTCTTGATGTCCCTGCTGGGATCTCTACTCAAAGCCATGGGGTTTGGTGAAAACAGCTCTCCAATAGGTTTGGCTTTCCACTGTGCCTCCTGGAGGCATAACATTGGAGGAATAGCAGACTAAACCAGGACTCCCAGCCGCTCTGCAGGACACTGAAATATGGAGGCTGCTCCATAGCAGAGAGCAATAACCACTACCCTGCACATCAGTCCCACCCAGCTCAGAAAGGAGTGGACAATGGTCCATCATCACCCAGACAGAAGCAATTAGCTCTTGTTCCCTCATCAGGGGTGTTTTCTCAGTCATTTCATTAGCAGCAACAAGACTGGGCCTTTATCTGCATCTTTCAACAACTAAACAACTTTTAAAATAGCAGCATTACACTATCTCATATAACTTTTGACAAACCAACCCAGCTGCTGACATTATTCAGGTAGTCTCCCTCTACAGTGAATAGAAAGAACAACATATCCAACAGGCAATCGACTTCTTCCTAACACAGGACCTAAAACAGCTAACATCATTCACACTCTGGACATGCCCCCTTCTCGCCACTGGTTACAAAGAGATCTGACTGACCAGTATAGCTCTAAATGACTAATTTTTAGACATTTGAAATTAGACAAGACTGTTCCTATTCGAAGTGTCTAGCCCTTGTATGACTAACATTGGGATGTGGCGACCTAAACCTGATAAAACTCTTTAATATCCTATGTAGTTTGAAAAGAAGACATCTCAAAAGCCCTAGCCAGTATCTCAACTGTTCCACACAACTTTCTGACATACAGACTAATGTCTCATGCATTCCTCTAACATCTCAGGAGTGGAAACTTGTGAGAAAGAGGTAATGGACAATGTTATTTATGCTACTTGAGCAAATATCTTCTTAATTTCAAGTGCCTAATCATTTTCTTGTGTCTGTTACCTTCGTCCTTAACTTCTCATTGTTCTTCTACCTCTACTACACTCGTATATACACACGCACATGTATATTTGGTCTTGACAGACATGGAGATAACTATTATAAGAAGGAGTTTAATCTTAAATAATGCCAGGATACAGAAAAGAAGAAATTTCTTTACACTTCTGTGAGCTAAGAAATAAGTTATTCACACAAAAGCTGAGAAGTGGGATAATTTGAGGTACTATCAGATGCTGATCAGATTTATGCCAATGGTTAGTGAGCCTTAACTGCAAACACAGACAGATCAGTGTTCTTGTAAGTAAGCTGCTGCATGTTTTAAATGGAAGTCATTTCTTCTCCGAGAGTACATTAGTCACGTGTAAACTGTTGAACCTGGTGAAATAAAACTTTCCTGATGGTCACAGTAGTTGCCTTGTGGAAGACTTTATTACCCTTACATTAGCTTGTAAAATTACCATTATTACTGAACTCAAAACTAACCACTAGTGTTTCAATTCAGCCACCTCCTGCAGCAGAATACGACAGGCTGACCATGCACTGTGAGTGTTATTCGTACCTTCAAAGGCAGAATATAAGGATTACATACTGCTTTGGCTCACTGTTGGATGTGCATGAGTTTAAATACCTGCGTATTAGAGTTCCAGAGAAACAGATTTTGGCTTTTCCCCAAAGTATTCTGAGATCAACCACATTTGTCAGCAATACTTCATATTCTAGTGGATATCTGACAAAACTAATAGCCTCTAAACAGTTTTTGGCATCTAAGCCCCTCCCTATACAGGAAAGACGACACGACAGAAAATACACAGTGAGTCCAAACTCTTCAACTTACCTTGAGCCCGTACACACAGAGCAGAGGCCAGCTACGCTAGAGAGGTTTGGTACAACTCCACTGTGTTTCCTGGACAGTTTCAGCTGTTTTTACAAGCACTAAAATTGCTACTGGGCTATCATCTCATTTCCCAAGTTTTACAATCCAGTTTCTTTTAGGAATGCACCTTCAGAATGTGCGGTGAGAAGATGATACTGCAAAACCATCGTTACCGCTCTGTAACTCGTGTTACTTATGAGCTTGCTCAGACCTTGAAGACAGTGTCTGAAGAACCCCTCGTAAGCCAAGTTAAGCCTGGTAGAAGTAGGTGGTTTCACTAACAGTAGTGAGGGTTCAATTGAAAATCGGGTACAATGAAGCCTGCAGAACTGATAAAACATATACAAACCGTGATCAGAGACTTAGGTTTCTAAACCGTATTGAGGTTGCAAAAACAAATTGACATTAACATATGGGGAAAGTCTGAAGTTGCAGCAAACATTCGCATATGTGAGAAACTTTGGCATGCAAGAGTCCCCATTAAATTCAAATATACAATGCAGAAGATTAAAGTTATTCAGAGGCATTAGTGTTTGCAAGATCAGACCCTGAGATTTCTCTGTGTAGTAACAGTTACTTTAGGTTTAATCTGTTATTGCATTAATATCTATAAAGAGCATATATAAATACAAATCAGATGGCAGCTGCAGTCTTACTGAAGTAAAACAAAAAGATTGGAGGGCTAAGGGGGAATTAAGATTTCCATGATGGCAATCTCCAACGCCATGTATTTTGGGATTACCATCCTTCCCAAACTGCAGCTATTTTTATTCCATACACAATATAGGCACACACAGAGCTATATATATGAGAATGAAAAAGGCAAATATATTACTTTGATCAAGAAGACAAGGACAATACTGATGGGAGAAATTGCTTCCAAATGGACAGATTGTCCTTACATAGGAGTAAGTGATAGTCTTAAGTATGGCAACCCCCCTCAGATTCCTGTGAAAAGCCTGATGTGCTCTACTTAACACTTAAGAAAATTCACTAGGGAATAATGACCTCTAATTTATTTTGTCTACAGTGATCTTCATCTGTGCTTCTGTTAATCTCACTCTGAAGATTTCAGGGTACTTTTTAACTAGGGACTGACTCATTCTCTAGCTGCCTAGTAGTTAATCTGCTCAGATATTTCCCCAAATAACCATCTGCTCTACCTTGTATTTGTTTCAATCTCTATCTTAGTTCTTGGTCTGTCCTGCTGGCTTATTCAGCACTCTTTAAATTTCTCCTCTGGCCTTATGTCTGGTTGCTTATGTTTTGGAGAGACAATAGAGGTGATACAGGCCATTATTCATGAGAAGCTTCAAGTGTAACGTGAGAAACATCTCATCTCCTGACCCCTGTTAGCATAAGAATTGCTGATAAAATTCTGGACTGAAAGAGAAGAATCTTCTGGGAAAAATATAGGCAAAAGTTTCACTTGAGAGATGTGTTTTGTAAGAAGGATCCAGATTAATTCTCTGCCCAAGGACTGGATCTAACTCCTAGTGCCATTACTGGGAATCTAGAGAGGTAGTGTGGGGACACCTTACATGCTTGTGAAATTTTAAAGAGCAGAATATTCTTTACATGCCTACTGCTCTGTGTTCTTGCATTTTTTTACCCAAGGATCAGGAAGTGATTTGCAAACTTCAGCAAATTAAGCCTCACGACACTCCTGGAGAGGAAGTAAATGTCGTTCTATTGATTCTATATCCGAATCACCTACGTTAAAGATTGAAGAGATCTCCTAGGATCATGCATCATCAAGTTACCAAGTTTTAACCAGTTTCAACTGGTCACACTGAGTTCTCAGTGCATTAGATCTTGCTGGCTTTCACCAGTGTACTTGATTCAGCACAAACTAAACCAATGCTACTTTAAAGGAAGAAGTATTAAACAAATGGCAAGCAGCAAACCAAATGGGCAATTAGTATTCTTGGATGGATTAAAGGAAAAAATCTATATGTACATACTCAAACTATTCCAAAATAAAATCTAAACATACTGAGAAATGTTTATAGATGTTCAAACTGCTAATGGCATGCAAGAGGCTTATCTTTCAAATATCATAGGTCATTGAAAAGGAATATGTGAATTTCCAAATGTTCCTTGCTTGGCTGATCCATCAATATGATAACTAATACATACTTAAACTCCTCAATGTACTCCCTGAAATTAAAACAACCAGATAGCACAGAAAGAGCTTAAATAACCATTATCAATGGATTTCAGATAAAAATCAAGAAATAATTTCAGAAAGATCACCCAACACAATCAAATGAAATAGCTTTGGAAATGGGTCAGGGAGGTGTGAGCTGGCAACCAATTACATTTCATATGCAAAGGCAGCTCAGCAACAGTCTCCCCAGATTAAAAGCTTGACAAAGTTGGTCCAAGCTACGTGCCTCACTAATTGATGGACAAAAAACCTTCAGTAAGCTAACAACTTTCTACTTACCAATAGGGGTGATGACAGAGTGGATGTTCATTCAGAGATAGGGTTTGGGAAGAGGCTGCAGATTTCTCTCCTTGTTTTGGGAAACCATGAGTGGCTATGTGTCCCCAAAAAATGACAGCACTGGAGGCAGGACTGCTGAGCATCCTTGTGTTTTCAGCACCAATCCAAAACACAGCCTCATGCCAGCTACTAAGAAGAAAATTAACTCTCTCCCAGCCAAAACCAGCACAATAGGTTTACAAGTCACCAGCAGTTTAAAGGCATTTAGCATCCTAAAGATAGTGCTAGGGACCTCACTGAATGTTCTGCCACACTGAAACACTAAATTCCTGTTTATTTCAGGACAAGTCTTTCCTTTGTGTTTGCTTTTATGTCATTTTCAACCTATCCCTGTCATTATCAGCTGAATACCTTTCAAATTCTGGCCCTTTAGCACTGTTTTTGTCTAAAACAGGAAGTCAAAATCATTTACATGCTCTTGTAAATGCCACCCTGCTCTCAGCAAAGTAAGAGGAGAGGTCTAGAAGACTACAGCATGGAAAAGAAACTCGCAGTATGGGAGAAATTAAGGAAACCCATCAGGGAATCAATGTGTTTTCTGCATGACAACACTTTGCAGGCTGAATGTATGGAAATGCAGAAACACTTCCACTTTCCTTTATAAATGATGGTATCATGCAGAGGTTCCAACCACAATCAGGGTGCCTCAGTGCTACTGGCACACTCACTCTACAACCCAGGTTCTTAAGAAGGATATCAAGCATTACTCAATTCACCACAAAATTAGGAGTACTGGAAGAGCAATCCCACTAATTAGTTCAAGGGAGGGCATTTCAAAACAAGGCAACTGAAAGAATGGGTCAAGGTTAGCATTGAATTCACACACATGAAGTTGGAGAGGAAAAATGCTTCTCTCTGGGCGTCTCTTCCTGTTCATCTTGTTTTGGTGCTGGCCGGCCCAGCTGCCTCTCCTGCTCTCCCCTCTCCTGGGTGGAACCCTGCAGTTCTTTGATTTCCTTTCATATTTGCAGCTATGTCATTTCTGGCTGACCCTTCCCAAACCTCAGATGTTTTCCTCTTTGAGTTGCAGGAGCATTATGCATGCTTATCAAGAGACCAGCCTGGAGCTGGGCTTGTCTTAAGGTTTTGAGGGTCTTTAGCAACTTTTTGACAACTCAGAGGATGGGAAACCAGGAGAAGAGATGGGAAAGCTGTTTTCCCCTTAATTTTAGCTTTTATTCTGCTTTCCCTCCACATGCACCCAGAAAGATAACACCAGGCGTTTTTGTTACTGTCTTGGATAATAGGACAGTTGCTCACCAACATCATCAGTTACTGGAAATCATGTACAAAATTGTCTTGTCTCCACTTCCTGCTCCTCTTTTCTACTCCACATAGTCTCTTCTAAAAAGAGCACAAATAACTATCATTAAAGATGAAGCTTGTGGGTTGTGAAGCTTCAGATGCTTTAAAAATCAGACAGACCAAGTCAGCTCAGCCAAAATTAAACCACAGGACCACAGGAGATAGCCAGGCCACCACGGGCTTTCACAGAGAGAAGTGCAAGCCACACATCTGCACTACAGTTTGAAACCTCAGTGTTTAATTTGGGTTGCTCCGACCTAGACTATATGGTTAAGCCTCTTCTCCCACATGGAATTTGACTCCTCTATGGGTGTTGCATTTGGGGGTTTATGGGAGCTACCAGGGTACATTTTGGTTAATGGCCGAGAAACCCCTAATATTTAGGATTCCCACAATGATGTTTCTCATCCTTCCCGATTCCCAGCACATCAGAAATACCTACCATCTTAACAGTTGCTCCTAAAGCATTGCAGCAACTCACTCTGCTTGTGCCTGTGCAGGACTGGTCAACAGTGCCACACAAGAAACTCAACTGGTAACCCTATGCATACCAGAAGGCAGATCATGCACAGATCCTAGAGATGCCACACATGAAAACCTAGCTCACCTTCAGTTCATAAATGCCCTTTCTTAATGTTACCAAAGCTTACTCATTTAAACATGGCCTCATCCATATTACACTCAGAAGCCTACCAATACAATGCAAAACCACTACTTCCAGCCTCTTTGAAGGGGCTGCAACAACATAAATTAGTCCTAAACATCTTGGATTTTCTGAGGAGAAATATTTCCATGAACAAATGAAGAAAGCAGACTCCCAGGGCCCCTCATAAATTCTGGCACAGAAAGGCATGTGCTTCCATTGAGTACATTTCAGAACAATATTTCCTGAGGCATTTCTGAATGGTATTGATTTACATGCCAAAGATTATGTCTGCAGCCATGCAAAAGGGACTGGACAACAAAGGTGAAAGTACAATGTATCAAGAAACAAATGTAGACCTTTTTTCTTCAAGTTAATTAAAAGAAACCAGGTCTGATTCCCTTTGTTTGACACCAGTAGGACACCATTCACTGCTCAGGAGTTAATCCTGATTTAGTGCAGCAAATCAGAGTGATACACGCTCAGCATATGAGCCATTCTAAGTTGCACTCAGGCAGAGACTTCAGCACAATGCTCCCTACATCTGCAACAAACTCGGATCAAATTTTACTAATCACCTACCTCTTTTCAATCCATTATGTTGACCATTAAGATAATCATATGAATTTGTAAGTCTGAGATGGGGGAACCATGTGAGCCTCCATGGTTGTGTTTCTATGGAAACAATTCCCCTGGCATCTTTGGTCCACATTCGGTATTCCTGTCTGTTCGTCTCATTCACACACTCAAAATCCCCATTTTCCAAACATTCATTTCAGGAGGGCTGTGTTTTCCTCTTTTTTCTATTCGTCCATGAAGCTGGATATCAAAGGGATGATGAGGGATGTGGTAGGTCACTGTGTCCTACTCCTGACCCAGCGAAATCAGGATGAAGGCAACAGAACAGCACAGTCTCCACAGGTGACTCCCTTTTTAGTGCTTTTGCTTTTTTGGTGCAATTGGCAAGACTGAAAATTAGTCCAAATTCTATTTTAGAGGTTTGACCACTTTCATCCTCAGTGAAGATGACACATACATTAAAATGGAAACTGCTATCTGTAGCAACCTCAATCCAGAAGCTACTGCGCTCCCATCCTCTGCTCCCGGCAACTTCACCCATCTCATAAAAGCAACCACTTATGTGAAAGGTGTGAGCTCCTGAACTCCATGTGCAGCCAAGTCCCACTGCTCTTCAGTCCTGGGACAGAATCATTCCCTCCTCAGCTGGAACAAGGAGCATGCAATGGAGCCAGAAATTAACTTCTCGGTTAGAATTTGGCCATAATGCTTCAGTTAACACTCCATCCTCATGAAAAGTACCATATCCCGAGCAACAGGGCCTCCATCACTTCCCTTCTGAGACTATTTTGCAGCACAATGGGCTTCACACTTAATTTTCCTAAGAGCCAGCCCATAGTTTTAATTGCTCAGTCTCACTGTAATTCAATCCCCACGGACTATCGGGAACAATCCGCTCCTTGTGTCTGCAGAATGGCCACCATCTTGATCAACTCAGCAAGGACAGAACTAAGGGTTTCTAAGGCTGAAAACATGAGCTGCTATAGCCTACTCCAACTAGCTGCACTCAGTAATTGAGGTATTTATAGACTGCTCCTCTGTGCAAATGGTGCACAGAAGGAGGCATGTCATACACATTCAGTAGTGGATTACACCTGCAGCTTCTCATGGCAATGTCCCTTCATTTTCTGGGACTATACAAGACTTCACTGGCTTAAAAGCTCTCTGTATTTCTGTGAGAGCATGTGAAGAAAAATTTAACAGGAGGGTCCTTTCAGTCCATATTTTTGCCAATATTGAGCTGAAGCATTAAACTCAAGTTTAAGCTTTCTAGTACCAGCTCTGCTCATTACCCATCTTGCCCCAGGACAGCATCAGCAAAGGCAGAGGTGCTACAGAATGAAGATGGACAAGTATCTTCTGCCTTTAAGCACTCTGAATTCAGTATTCTGAATATACCAGGAATTAACTTGCAGGATTTAAACCACCAATCTACTGATTCCACTCCTGCTGTTGCCCATTTTAAAAAGCACGAAGGCCACGTTTTTAGACAGTTATAATTTGGTACAGATCCCTTCGCTCCATTGTTTTCACTGGAACTGTGGTAAGTTACACCAGATGAGGGTATTGCTCTAAAAAGATTTTGCTTTAAAACAAACACACAAACAAAAACAGGTTTAGACAAGACCAGGGATTTTGAAGCTGCATTCCTGTTTCCAGAAACTTCCAATGACTTGCAGTAGTCTTGACTTCACCAAGCCACAAATTTGTAATGCCTTTAATCTTTCCATGTAAGTCAGTTCCTCTATTCCCTTAATTGTTTTTGTTGCTCTTCTCTGAATTGTGTCCAATTTACCACACAGTACAGGCTACATTACATCTGAAAGGCCAGAAGTATGGTGTACAGAAGCTCGTTTTCAGCTTCTATGACCTCAATTCTTGGGAGGATTTCAGAGACCAGACACCAGGCTATAAATGAAGAATGTGTGCCCGTATAACTGGGTAATTTAAATGCATTTTCTGTGAATAAATCTACTCAGTACTTTCTTGATCTGTACAATCTTCTGCCATAGGGGCCTAACATAAAAATACTTCAAAGGCTCTAACAAATTCCCTCAAGATGTGATCTTCAGCATTTCAAAAGCTGAAAGACATAGACAAGGTTTAAAGTGATCATGATATATTTTCAAGGTAACACTCTTCAGCAACTCCTGTTCATCCATTTATTGAAAGTGAAATTGTATCACCTCTCTCTATATATATCTTTTTAACTTATTGACTGTCTTAAGAACAACGTGAAGATGGAGTGAATTTGACTTTTGGTTAGGGTTTACTATACCTCATTATCTTTAAATGAAGCACAGCAACGCTTCCTTCCTTCAAATATCTACTAGACAGTTTCAAATGGAAATCCTCTAGCCACAGACCCTCATCACTTCCCTTGCCTCTTGCAGCATTAAGAAAGTTTAGATTTGGATTCAAGTTTCAGTCCCAATCTCTCTCCCCATGTTGAGCTGAAACAAGATCCTGTATCGTGAGACTTTTGTGAAAGGTTATTTTTATGCTACACCTCAGTCCCATCTCTGATATTAATTAGACAGGTTGAGATTTAAGCATAAAGATATAAAGTGGTGCTCTTGGCTGCAACCAAGATTCCTCATGTACTCCCAACAGTTTCATAACAAACTCTCCTAGACTGTGGCATATTTAATGAGAATGCAGATGATCAATTGCAGCCTGCCTTGCACGGTTAACTCAATCAACAAACTACTAATGACTCCAGCATGTTACAGCTTTTTTGGCTAATGAGAACCGTATTGACCAGATTTTTCCCGTTCTCCCAGGATCAAACGCCAATATGGAATGAGTTCTGGTACAACTGTAACATTAGCCTGCAAGCAAAACGCTGACCAGCAATCGCAGGACACAGCCTGAGTGTCATTAGGGAGAAAAACATCTCCCAGACTTGTGGGCCAGCCTTTCTGAACCTTTCTATAGTGTACATCTGTCTGGTGAAACCAAAACCCCAGGAAACAGAGAGCTGCAGCAGAGCTTCCACCTTGGTGCATGGCATTTTGAGTCAGAAAAGCCTTTTGTTCCCAGCACTCTGGCTGCACTGCCGCGTGTCCCACGACTCCTCTTCCTCCTCACTGCATTCTGCTGCAGGATAATTTGGAGCAGGTGAGAAGTAAATACACCCTGCTTCCTCTTTCTTTCACTTCTTTGCTACCTGTTGCTGCAGTTTACACTCACCTCCATTTCTTCTTCCCTCCTCCTTCAAACAGAAGACGCTTGACCATGTTAAATCTAGCAGCTGACCATGCTGTAAGTGAAGAGCAGTATTTATTGCAGAGCCTGAGGACTGAGATGGGAAATGGTTCATCAGGTGTTATCTTGCCTGTTAACCAACCACTGTTAAACAAAGATTTGCTTTCACGGACACCAATGGAAACAATTCCAGTGACTTCAGCCATCTTTAGACTAGGGCTTTGTTTCCTTACAAAATAAACCTCAGTTGCCAGTACTGTCTGATGTCTAAAATGGCCAATTTCTGAAATAGACTTTCCATTCTGTACCCTGGAGAAAATGCTGCAGTCTGACCAATTTCTCTCCACCAAGAGACCTTGATTGCATTTTCACTTACACTGTCATTTTGTTGGGTGACAAGCCACTTCCTTTCCCCAGTCCTTCACTTCCCTCTATCAAACAGGGATAACACAGAATGCTTTGTCTTCTAGGAATTAAAACTGCTACAGGTATTGGTTTGCTTTCGATGAGCTTCATATTGCACTACCTGAGAGCCATGCATTCTCCATCCCTGGCTGCAACCGAACCAAAGCAAAAGGGAAAAATATATTGAGTAAAAAGGGAAGAGAGAAGGAGTAATTAGGGCTTTTGAAGCAACTGGAAAGCATCAATTCTCCAAAGCTTCTTTTCAGACTAAACTAATTTGCTAGTATTGTTTTGAACTAAAATTGCAGCGAATGCACACAGTTCATCAATAGGGATTGTGTTCCTTCCTCTTTAAAAGGTGCTCCCTAAGCAGCTCTCTCCACTTTAAAAGGCTTAAATATTAAATATCATTCAGCCAAGTCATAGTGGGGGTCCATGCTTTACTTCATTCCTCTCTTAACAATGTCCTCAGGCCAGTCGCCAGGAATTCAGACACTTAATAACTTCCCTGGGCTGAGAACTCTTCACCTCGGGCATGCTCTCCTCTTATCTGCAGTGGGAAATGTCCCCATTCATTTCATGGTCCACTCTGATCACAGCACTCCTTGCTTTACTGACTTTCCCCCTGCATTATTCTTCAGGTTCAAACTTCCCAGACTCACCTGCAAGTCCATGCACACCCTTATTCCAGTAGCTTCCTCCTCCCTCTTAATTTAGGCTTAGTTTTCACCCTACAACATCAAAACTCTTTGTCCCCTTCTCCTTCCCATGTCTTCTCCTGTACCACCATCACCTCCCTTGAAAAGGTTGATCCACAGTGCTCCCTGCCAGCATGGTTTAAGGAATGCCCAAGTCATTCCAGGCTTTATTCCCCTGGGCATCAAGAAGCCAGTTCTTGAAATATGTGATTGGCAGCTCCTGCAGACTAAAGTAAATTAGTTAGAATAAAAATAACTTGCCACTGCTCTTGCTTTTCTTTTGTAAATGGAACAGGGCATTAGCACAGCCAGTTTTTGTACAACAGGACTCCTTCCTCAGATTGCTTTTAAGTTCATTAAGTTACACCTTCAGGAAGAAAATGGTAGCATTTGATTTATTGCCACAGGGGAAAAAGGATGAAGTAAGCAATAAATCTAGTAACAGCAGAGTTACTCCAGCTCACTGCAAGCTAGTCCCAAGGAGCACCTAGATTCCAGTCCAAGATTAGCACATATATTTGATTTGTGGGATAAAACCTTTCCTTGCTCCTTGCCTCAGTTTCCCTGCTCAGAATAAGATGATGCTAACTGTGAATCTGAATTGCGTTACATTCGCCAGACATACAAACATGAAATCATTTACTCACAAGTGGGCTCGCTGTCCATGGAGACAATATTATCAAGCAACATACTTGTATATAACATATGTCTCTAGGATACATAGAAAACCAAAGTAGAGGCATTTGGATAGTCCTACAATTATGACACTGTCCTAGCCTATGAGTTATTTTGTTGTGTTACAGACTTCCTGTGTAAGGCAGGGCAAATCATCAAATCTTTCCCCATCTGTACAGCAGAAAACCAATGCATCCTTCCCCGTTCACTTCGTCATCTCAGGGCTACTGGCATTACAAGCTCTTAGGGCCAGAAAGTGACTCCTTCTGGATATGCTTGCAAAACTGAACTGACAGAGCCCCAGATTCAGTTGCTGCACTACCAATAAAAATAATGGACCACCAATACATTAATATTGGATAGACCTAGACTTTGTTGCAGAAAAGAAGGAAACTGCTTACCTAGAATGGATTATTTGTGACTTCTGAAGTAAATATGAGAAAATTAATGAATTTTTTGCCTGATTTTTTTGTCCTTTTTTTTTCCCTTCGAAGAGTGGAGAGGAATGACTAGAAGGTTCTCTGGACAAATCAATAAAACTAACACCCAACAAATGACCTTTCCTCAGTGTCTTATAAGTACCTGTCAACTTCAGGAGTGCCACCACAATTGAACGGAGAGATTTAGAGCCAGACTATTCATTAGAGAGCAAACTATTATTCTAGAGACTTAAATGAATTGGCTAGTGGCCAGCCTTCCTTACTGTTTAGGTACCACTAGTAAAATGGAAAGTGGCTGCTATTTGGTTTGCACAAAAGCACAGAAGGGAACAACGTCTTTTAAGAGGAACCAGAACCAGGCTGTTCAACTGACGATGGTCTGACATCTTCACAAGATGGTATGAAGGGGAAGCAGATATACAGCATAATCAGGGAATCACCCACACAAGCAGAAGTCTGTAAACACCAGATATAGCCTCTATTTTATGGCATCACTAATAGTCAACCAACTAAGCACACTGTAATGAATGCATTCATAAAATAAAGAGGCTGGGAGGGTGTCTCAATAACTCCAATTTTCTTTTATAGATACTACTGACTTCCCATATGCAGTTCTGAATTAGAAGCCAAATTATTATCTTCTCTGATCTAGCTCACATTTGCATTAAATGCTAACATTTCAAAGTAGGAGTTACAAACCTCACCATCAATCAGCTGTTTTGTATCAAGTGATGTGTCACCTTTATCTCCCCCAAGCCCTTTTCTCAGGATAACCTTCTTCTCGAGTTCCCCTTCATTTTGTATGACTTAGATTGTTATTTACGATGACTAGGACAAAAATAAAAGGGACTAACACAAGCTCTGTTATACAACATCCCACATATCTTTACAGTATAACCAAGAATAGCACCTCAGCTCTTTACCCTACTATAGCTCAAGTACCACCATCATACTGGGCAAGAAGATCTCAGCAAGAGAGCATTTGTACAAGGTAATCTCCCTATTTCACTGGTGTCTGTGATGATGGTCACCTTGATCAGGTTGTGTGACTCCAGAGAAGAGAAATAGTACGCAAAATCCTCAGGCACTTGGATGACTCTGAAGCTCCACGCCTTCCAGAATGTTTTCTTGGGTGAAATAACCTCCTTTTGCAGATGGCAACATTTGAAAGATGGAGCCATCCCATTACTTCGTCACTGTACCTCACTACAGACCTTATCCAGATCCTCAACACCACCACTACACAAATCTGCTAAAATACGGCCAAGATATTCTTGCTACTACACATACAAGTGGCTCAATTTTGCATTAAAACCTTTCAATACCCCATTTCTTTGCCAGTGACACACAAACTGCTGCAAAGCAGCTTGATGTTTCTGCTGCCCTCCTCCTCTCCCCCACACTGCAGGATTTTGCAGATCACAAAGCAAATAACACTTTTCATGCTCTGCTAATGTCTTTGAGAGGTGTGTGCTTCAAGTCCTGCCCTCCACACTTATAGCGGCTGGCTTTCCTGCATTTGGGTTGTGTTATCCCCGCATAGGCGTTTTTCAGTTCAGTTGGCTGGGGAATAAGCACTTATGTTAATAAGGTCTCTGACAGATGCCATCTTCCCCTTTGTTTTCCAAGAGGTTTCTGCCATGTTCCTGCCACTCTTATTTACTCATCAGTCCGTTTGAAAACTTACTGTTCGCCAGCACTTAAGCGGAAGCTTGTGGTTACTTGTGGCTTTCACAAAAGAAGGGTGCATTTCAGATGACACACAGTAAAACAGTCTGACCGTGTGTAAAAATAAGATTATAGCACACAGCCCATGGTTCCAAGCAGTCCAGCTCTGCCACGGATAAGGGAGGCTGAGGAGGCTTAGGATGCAAATCAAGCACTTTTCCTTCAAAACCTACCCAGCTGCTGAAGATGCAAAAGGCAGTTCTAGGATTAACTTTATGGTGCAATTTGTTTCCATCAAACTTTGCTTCTGACGATTTCGCTGAGTGGGTCCAGAATTTCTTACAGTAAAACAGGTCAAAGTGGATATGGGAAAAGATATTTCCATTCTTCAAAAGCAGAAAAACAATTTTTCCTCTTTTCTGACTGGATACAGTTAAAGAAGATTACAGCTGGTATGATTGCTTTCAGCAGCCGCGTGTTTGACCTATAATGCTGTAAAAATATAACTAACCCTTCATATATTGACTGTCAAGAATATTTTCCCTACATGCTTTCTGTTCTTCTTAGTCTTCTTTATATGGAAAATTTACATATGAAGATTGCTTGGCCTACTTCATGATCAGACAGAACAGATTGTACTAAATAGAATAGAACTGTAGTTCAAAACTATGTCTGGTCATCTTAACCACCCAAGAGAGCGTGCCTTGAAAACAAACAGGATGAGAAAAGGGCATAAAAGGAAAGATCATGCCTCTTCCTCGTGTTGAAGCAGCTGAGAGAGCACTTCAGTGGCCTGTTCATCGAAAGATGCCAAACAGCAGCACCACCACACATTCACCACTTTCAAAACTGAATCCATATTGTAGGAACACAAATGGGGAGGCAGGAAATCAATCAGCCCAATCTGCCTTCCAACAGGAGACAGCACCCCTTCTTGAGCTACCGCAACATGATGCACAACAGCACCACATTACAGAGCTGCCTTCCTTTACACATGGACTTTAGAAGCTGAGGGAAATGTTTGTGCAGAAGCCCAACGTAGTGTGAACGTGTTGACAAAGCTCAGAGGAAACAGCTATCCTGCACAGAGACTTTTTACTCTCCTGCAACAAAGAGGGAGGAAAAGAGTGCAGGCTCCGAGAGGTTCCCAGTGCTGCTGCTTTGTGTAACTAGCAGCTTTCAGAGAAGTATCACTGCAAGCACAGAAAGGTAAATTAACTCTCTCATGTCCATTTACAAAGTTCAACATTAGCCTTGCACATCGCACCAGATGCAGCCTGTGCTTTGGGGAGTCCCTAAAGTACAGATTGCCAAGAGCTGGGAGGAGATTTAAACCCCGCTTTTACAGTCTTTCCCTAAGCACGTGCCACTTGCCACTGCCAGTGACAAGGTACAAGGCAAGGACCTGATGCAACAACCCTTATTTTATTGCTGCCATCACCACCGCGATACAGGGCAGCTGCACAACACATCCTAATGTGCCACAAATAACAGACAGTGTTACTCAAAGTGAAGCTCTCCAAGAATCCAGGTCCCACACCAGCCCAGGGAGAGGGATCTCGGCTTTCTGCATCGCCAGGGAATAATCCCCCCCTTTCCTCAAAAGGCCTTTGTTCACATACAGAACAGCATCAGCGTGGCCAGCTCAGAGCTGATGGGAACTCAAAACCACATGGCAGCCTCTGGGATTGCATTGTGATTTTTGGTGGTGTGCTGTTGATGGCGAAGATCTTGGCATATGATGGACAAAGTTAATGCAGTTAGGCACAGAACAAGTCCTGTGCAACTCCTTACTTGCCACTTTAAGTTTAACTTTCCCTGTTTACTTTTCAATTTAATGTATTCTTTTGATCTCTCTTCCTCTCCTTCCTCTTGTCTCTCTGAGTTTGCTGACACAGTAGAAGCATGACAAGCTCAGACAGGCTAACCTACTTTTTACTTTCTCTCTTGTACATGTTAACGCTCCCACTCTTCTACCTAGCATATGAAAGCATATTGCAAGTGTCATTATAATGATACTTCCAGTCCCCCTGTGAAGTGATTCCCCCAACTGACAGGTGAAGAAACTGAGACACACACAGAGCTCTTCAATTACTTGCCCCTCCAGCTTACAGAGGAAGCCAGCAACACAAGTGGAAATGAAACCCAAAAGACTTCTGTTCTTCTTGGTCCCAATCTATATAAAATTATTATACCTCCACCCATCACAGGTCTGTCAAATGCCTCCATTTCTAAATGCAGTAGTAATAGCAAAACTTTAGATATCCATTACACAGACTTACAAGGAACACTCATTGCCATGTCCTGTGTGCCTTCACTCTTTACTGCCTCCTGCTAGCTCAGATTCACAGGGTCTGTGCTGCCTCTAAAGATCAAGGTATGTACTAATAGGAGGAGGCTGCAGCTTACCTGCTTTCTGCAGCCCAAAGCATCTCTACTGCATGGAACAGTTTGCTTACGCATTAAGCCATGGGATGTGCTCCATTTTTTCCACTTTTAGTCGGAGCTTCCAATGCTCTGGACTCAGTTCCCTCTGTGTGCTCATGTTTGGGAGGTTCAGCTGGACTTGGCCAGGTTCAAACCAACGCCTAAGTGAATTTCGTCATAAGCGCAGATATCATTCAGCCAAGCTGTTTCTCCTCTACGTGTAGAATAATTCAGTGCTAAACCATGAGCTCGATTTTACAGGGATTAGATTTCCAGTTATGACACTGACTAAAATCCAATATCCATCACTCCCTCTGGGATACTGTATAATCTTCAGTGTTTACAAACCCGAACTTCCAAAAGCAAGTACACTCTTAAAATTAGTCTCCAATTACTTGAATTCAGATATCGACACCCTTGGGGTTAATATTCTCAAAGATCTTCTCTGCAGCAAATCATGCCTTTATTTTATGAAAGCTGAAATTAGTACCTTATCTTGGAGCTCAGTCTTCAAGGCAAAAAATCCAACTACTACTAGAAGTGAATGATAGTATCAAAAGTGGAACTTGGACAAAGCATATAACATATACCAGAGCACTCAAAAAAATGAAACCGTATTAATTTCTGAGGTAAGTTACTTGAGCACCATTTAAATCCCTGTATAGATTTTTTTCCTTCACAACCAAAGCGGCTTTAATGAGGTTTCACTAAACTTATTTTGGAAGCGAATCAAGATTAAATGAAAGGAAAACATTTTCACCATGAACAAGAGTGACCACAAAGGGGTTCAGTGCCGTTTAACTAATGCATTTTATGTATGCATCATTAGTTTAATACGAATTAACTTCTGACTGTTCCAGTGTAGACAAGCCCACAGTTCTTTACATCTAAATGTGTAATAATACTCTCTTTGTCTTGTCAGTTTGAACAGTGAGCTCTCTGGAGCAATTATATTAAACATACAAGTCATGCTATACTTAGGCCAGGATCTCTTGGGATTCAGATCCATACAGCTCCCGCACGTAAGCAGCAAGTATCCTCTTTGGACTGCTCTTGTGAGTCAAGTTACTCTCACACATACCTGCAGCACAGATATGACAAATGAAAACCTTAAGCTGCCTAGCATCACAAGCAACACATTCTCACACATGCACTACTTACTCCAATAGTTCCATCCATGATCTCTCACACCAAAACACAGCGTGGACCCATGCGTGAGTATTGCAGTTCTAATGTTTAATTATCTTGAACACAGTGATATCCACACCATGCTAGAAAGAAATCAATTCTCCCTTTGCTCTCAGCTATAAATGCATGTATTCCATAATCAGCCTAACAGAGCAGACATATGGGATTGTACATCTGGGAAGCATATGAGAGGCCTTCTCGTATATAAAATTATGTTGCAAAGCATCTCTTGCTGACCCAGCTTTAGGTATTTTTCCTTCATTTGCACGCTGGAAAATTTGACTGATGTTTTTGGTTTATAAGATATCAAATAATAACCACCAAGTTGCATTTCTGGAATGCTTTTCACTCCTAAAATCTCCCACTACACCTTATGCATCTTATCTGCAGTATTTCTTTGACATGCTAGCATCTGGGGTTAAACCGGGCACACAAACATCCTTCTAAGACAGATATTAAAGGGTGAAATATCATGGGACTTCTCGAACAGCAAGTAGACATGAAGCAAACGAACTGGATTCAGACATGGCTTCAGTGCTGATGGCTTTGAGGGGTTTCTAGAACCAGAGGAGGAGAATTCCTACTGCAAAGCAGCTCCTCAGGAAGGCACCACCAACACCAGTGGCTCAGAGAAGACAGCAAGCAGAGCTGCAGCACTGCCTGGTGACATACCCATAATGATGGCAGCCCATTACAGGCTCATAGTGAACCAAAAAACATAGTCATCTTCCCATCCAGGGTCTGATTTTCCTTTCCTTATTCCACTGGCAACAAACCAGTACGGATCAGGCACGCTGGGCAATTAAGAAATCAGACCCCGAGGTATTGTGCTAAATCACAGGGTGGCTGCTACCATATTGCAGTTAAGCATTTGTGCTTTTCCTTCTCTCCTCCAGTTTTATCTTGGAGCCCCAAAAAATCATTTACAGGAGCAGAGGGTCTTTTCTGTGCTGGAACTGCCTTTCTTTTCCTCCCTCCCTCTGTTTTAGGAGAGTGGCGATGCTATGAGAAGACCGGATCTTGTTTTATTTTATTGCTATTAGGGGCAAAGTAAAAAGAGTGAGACCTATAAACACAAAGATGCCAAGATACAAGGAGACCACATGCTTGAATGCCCAGCCCTGGGTGCTTTGTTCTGTGAGTAATAACGAGCATGTTGGCGGAGGTCATATATATATGTTTGCCATGATGCAGAAAGCGAAGGTGCGAAAAGATACACTTTATGCCAAAGGACCATTTCATTTCCTATGGCACAGCATCCCATTGCCCCTTGCACAAATCGTAAACCTTCTTTATATTCACAGTTCTCCTCTGAATTGATACCTCCTGTTCCACTTCTCTCTACAGTAGTAGGTGCTGCAGAAATGCTTCTGAGTGATTCAGTGCAGAAAACGTTTGGGGAAAGCAAAACAAACATTTATGGCTGTGTGACATGGACCCACTTAGAACCCAAATCACATGGCAAGTAACCAGATTTAACTATAAGCTTTGAATTCAGGCCAGACCGGTGTAAGTTTCACTACATTCAGCCATCCCAGGCTAATTTAGTGCTTTCTGTGGCAGCAGCTCCCAGCAAATCACCTGGAAGTCTCATACACTTCAACTCCAGAGCACTCTGCATTCCTCTGAAGCTTGACCTACCCAGCTGGCCTCACTGCCCTGACCCACAGCAGTAACCCTGGGCCAGGTACTCCTGCATCAACTGTTCTGAAGTATGAGCCCTAAATTTCCAAGGAAGGCAGTAACTCTGCTTTATGTGAAGCTCGTGTTCTGATATAGCTCCTTAAAGCTGCCTCTCTTCTATGGGAGAACAAAACAAGCTCAAACCTGAACACCAAACTTTGGTCTGAATTGCAGAGTCCAACCAGTCAGTCCGTGAAATCATTCAATATTGGAGAGCCAGGGTTCACTCCTTTGTGCTTCCAATATCAGAGGACTCACTGGCTATTGATCACAAATCCAAGCAAGGTGGGAGGAGGTGGGTCTGTAAATCACCACACAGTCTATCCCAGTGCTTGCATGCATCTCAAGAACATGATACTAGTCCAAAGTTTTCCAGCACATTTCTCCACAACCCACTGAGTACACAGTGCTCAGCCTCTCTGTGGGGGGAACTGGAAGCAACATGTTTGCCCTAGAGAAATCCTATGCTACTGGTGAGCTGCATGGGGCAGGAGGGAAAGACTTCAGCTGCACAGGCAGGTCATGAGAGTATACCCCACTTATTTCAATAGAATAATGAAAGGGGCCCAGTGCTTAAGCTTATTTGTAGAGTTCAAACTTCTGTGCTTACACATCATTTCAGTTTCACATTATTGTCTACAAAAACTGAAGAGGAAAGAAAATGCGATACAATGCAAAATAAAATACACCAAAAAAAAAAAAATATAAAAGAAATCCATCAGCCCCACCACCACTATGGTCCAAAACGAGCTTTGAGCACTAAACCTAAGTCTTTGTCTATCCACATTCCACTACACAAATTTCAATAGATTAAAGCAAGAGTGCTCAAATCCAGACCACTTCTAGGCCATCAAGGTGAGACTTTTCATTCAGGCTCATAAACTAGGACGTCATTGTAAATGCTTTAGAAGCCTAGCAAAATTGTAATACACATGCCAGTATGTGTGACCAAAGGGATTACCCCAGAATGGCTCACCTGATTAGTTATACAAATGCCTTTTTTTCCACCCTTTTTTTCCCCCTTTTAATCCAAGACCGTGCAGAATGCCAAATGGGAGTATGGAGCAGGGGATGTAGTGGAATGTCTGAAGGCTACAGGCTTGGGATTTATATTCCATGTTGAATTCATTGTTCTTTCTCCTACCCCTGCTGCCCTCTAAAATATGCTGCAGCCATGACAGAAATAAATTAGCCTGAGGTACAGGTCACACCTTCAAGGGCAGTAAGCATTCTGGGTAAAATCAATAGAGAAGATGGGAGTCTCTAACAGCTGAAGCAGAAAGAATGACGCATTGATAGCTTTACATATACCCAAACAAAGGCACTTTGGAGAAACCCTAGTCCCTGCTGCCTTGTGAACACAAAGCTCATTTCTTCAACCACCTGAACCCCAACAGCAATACAGAGGCGATTCAGAAAGGCACCCATTTCTTTGGGGAATTTGCATAGTGATGCAGAAAACTCGATTTCTTTGCATCTCTGCCCGGGAAGGAAGGAGATCCAGATACTGAATTCTGGCCCAGGTTGCAACTCCACCAACTTTTACAGAGACCAGAATCTGTGCTGAACTTTAGCTTAAAGTTTGCAGCACTTTCCAACCTCTTCAGTGGCTGAAACTGAAGCCTCCAAGAGAGAATCCCCTGAACTCTGGTGAACACAGAAACGAGTCCAGGAGGCACCAACAGACACTAATACTATATGTTGCATTCATTCTTTTCACTTGTGATTTTAAAGCAATGGATAATATATACAAAATCACTTACACCCATTGAGAACCTTCAACTCAGGCTCCAATATTTATGAGTCACAGTTCCTCTGAAATGAGGTAATACCAGATTTATAAGGATATGGGACATAGGAAGATTCATGCAGAAGTCCAGTGGTTTTTGTTAATGCCCTTACGCTGAGTTAAGTATTAACTCCCAGAGTGAGGCACACAACGTTCAGATACTTCATAGATCCCACAGGGTCCCTACCTGCGTTTTCAGGTTCCTAAAAGCTTTAAAGCCTGATTTAATCTCCCACAATACTTCTGAAAATAGGACTTAAACTCCTCAGTCCTGCAGGAGTTTCTGAAATTGCTACCCAGGGGGTTTCTCAATAGACAGATCTAAAAGCTTTTCTCCTCTTCTGTCCCTCCCAGACTTCTCCAGAGACAACTGTGGCCCAAATGAACCCTCATGTTGTGCAAAGCCAGCAAGAGAGTGTTGAACATGTAACTTTCCTCTAGGTTCCTTGTTTGTTTGGTTTTAAACCACTCGCAACATGAATGTTTATTGTTCTTTGATCGTTAGACTCACACTTTCACCTATGGTGAAATAGAGCCTAGTTTTCAGCTATGTTTGTACTTACATTTGTGGAGTCTGTGAACAATATGGTAAATAGAATTGCTTTCATTTCCACTGCTACCTGTAAAAATAAATGGAGGAATTCACCATTAATACCAGTGCTGCACTAAAGGGTTGTCTTTTGCTTGCAGTCCTTTTCCTGTACCTTAAGCATTGTTGCATGTGGCAGTACCTGCTGCATCTCTCTGCCTTCTAGGAAAATTTACACTAAAATCAACACCTGGAGGAAAAGTGTTCCTCAAAAATCATTCATGTCTTGCTGCTTCTGCTCTGAAGACCTTTGCATCTTCAGATATTTACTTGAACCCACCAGTACACTGAGAAAAGAAAGAGTTTGCTTCACTTTGGTCAGTCGAAAGGAGGCATTATTTAAGCTCTTCATCAGAATAGACCCCTGGCTCTTTAGCTGGCCCTACAGTAATCCTGGGTGCTGATGCTCCACCTGTGGCTATGACTGGCTAAGGAACAGACCTCAGCCAGCAGTGACCAAGGGGACAGGTCCACATGTGATTCCTCCAGAGCAGTGGAGCTGTAAAACTCCATTGGTAGAAAGGTGTTACTTGTAGACATGCAGCCTCCATCAGAACTTATAAATGAGGGAATCAGCTTTACTATTAATTTGTATAGATGTTTTTAGCCAGACCATGGGCTTCCAGCTCCTACATGACTCATTCCCTGCAGCTACTTTCACACACTGCTCTTGATGTCAGGCAAAGTGTGGAAGGAAAGGCACATTCAAGATCTTCCCAAAAATGACCCAAGATCATCTGCTTCAAAACAAACATTAGACAGAACAGCCTGCAATGACTTGCCCTGCTGTTCCTTGGTTCTTCTCAAGCACAAAAGCACAGGGTGATAATCCATGTTATCACTGCCCATGATACTCTAAAATGCTGTCTGAGGTACCACTATAAGCTTTTGCCTTGCACTTCTATGCTAGACATGAAAAAATACAGTTGCACATTCTGACACATAGTGCAAACTCTGTGCTTCCTCAAAAGAGGTGCAATATCATCTAGCGTAGCTTTCTCTAAAACAAATCATTCCCTATTTGTTTTATACTTCATTGCATGTAGCGATATGGAAAGTCCTGCCCAGTTTTGGAGAACATTCTAATAATCACAAGGGTACATTATCTGAACAGATCACATTTAGCATCCGTAGGTCAAGAATGACCCATTAGAGATACACCCATTTGGGGTCTGTTATTCTATAGCAGTGCCGGATATAAGCTGGCTTGCTTGGCTGAGTGGCTTAGCCAGGGTGTTTCAGATGGGTCTTGACATCCTGATACTCAAAATGCTCTGAGCAACCACCATCTTCAAAAGAGGCCTTGATAGGATGTCTCTATGTAAGCACTGAAACAAGGAAGCTGCCACAATTAACCACTTCAGATACCCAAGACCATCATGTTTCTGCTCTGCACATCCTAGACAGGAATAAACTCACAGCAAAGGTAACCTAGTGCTCAAAGCAATACAATATATCCCGTTCCTGCACCTCCTGCTTTCTCTATTCAGATTTCACCTCTTCCTATCGATTATTGCTGGTTTCAGAAGACAGGCCTCCATTTCAGAGAGCAAGATCACACATAGAACTCAGAGGAGAGATCCATTGTAAGTTTTTCCCCATTTAAATTGTTCAAGAAGCCAGGATTCAACACACAAATGAAAGAGAATACCATGCTACACACATTTGCAACAGCTTGCTCCATTCTGGAGGTAGATGAAAGCTTAGAAAGACCTGGACGTTTCCAGGAACTATGGAATTCCCCTCCCTTGTTTTAAAAATAAAGAAGGATGTAAATGAAACAAATGAACAGTGCTGGACTTGACTTGGAATACCTGGGAAGGTGAAGGATAAAAACAAAGACAGGAAGAGGCTAAATAGTTTAGTGGCCAAAATCTGGCTGATATTCATTTAATAGGCTTTTTATACATCACAGGTAGGGTTGTTAAGATCTGGGCTCCATGACCTAAGAGTTGTTTTCCACTTTTAACTTCTGCAAGTGTAGAAATTGCAAAATCTCAACCCTAGGAAGGGAAATTAAATAATCCAAAACCATTTCCTGTCCCTAATTATATTTTGCACGTGAAGTGGATTCATACAAAGCTGCTGGATTTGAATACCTGAACACAAACAATAGCATGGGGAATACCACGTTGTTCGCATCTGGATAAGGACAATATTTTGCTGTGCCACTGTCACTAAAAGGTTCTCACATGAATCTGTGGACCTAAAAGTCCACATCCAAAACTCAAATCAGGATGTGCAGTTTTGCAGCCTGGGCTCATCACTTCTCTGGAAGCACAAGGCATTTTCCTTCCATAAATATGCAAAGTACCTTGCAAAAGACCCTCACAGTCACCCTCCCCATTTCACAGCTAAGGAAACGGAGGTACTGCATGCTAAGAGGGGAGAGACTCTGTCTATCTGCAGCACAACCCTGGCTGCCTCCATAATCCCCTGCAGGTTGCTAAATCAAAGAGGGAAAATGCAAAGAAATTTTCCCAGCCTCCTCTCACCAAAAACTTCCTTGGATTGCAGGGGATAAACGTAAGGAAAGATCAGAGAGCTTCAGCTTTGGTCATTTGCAGATTCCTTCTGCTTGGCCTAGCTGCTCCCCGTCCCTCCACGTACACGCGGCAGGTAATCCCGGTGGGAATCAGATGAGAGACCCAGTGTAACCCAGTCACTTCTACTTTTGCTCTATTCTCGCCCTTTGCAAAGAGATGCTGAGGTTTCTTTCGCAGAGTTTTCAGCTGAGAGTGGTGAGCAGCAGCAGAACCCATTGTAGTTTAAGAAGATATCATGCACCTCTAATCCTGAAAGTAGGAGTACGCATCATAACTAACCTGATGCCCTTTTTTCTTTGCATGGGAAATCGACTTCCAGTTTAGAATAACCAAATAAGATATATATAGCTTTTAAACACAAGAAATGTACATTATAGTTATATCTTCAGTTATCTCAAGTTTAATAACACACATGTAATTCAAATACTGAAAGCTGTTATAGTCTTCACACTTACAAAATTAAATGCTAACTTCTGATAAGCAATAGAACCATTCTGAAGAACACAGGAGGACAAAATTTAACACCAGAAACTGCCAAATGTTGCTGACCTACTTCAAACAATCATTAACTACAGACAGTTTCTAATCATTTGAGTCCATTTCACTTCTTATTCAGTGGTCACTTTGTTTCTTGACCATTTGGCCTATGTTCAGAAAAATCTCCTTTAGGCAGCACAAAGTCTCAATAAAAAAACTATTCTCCTCCCCCTTTCCAAGGTTGGGAATATTTCAAAGCCTCAAGAGACAGGAGTTCTAAATATGCCTTGAAAAACCAAAAAGTAGAGAGCACTTAAAAAGTTGAAAGCGCAATAGTCTGTTACATTAAACCATGTTGCTATCAAGTAAAATTGCTTTCTCTCACCCCTCTAACAGTTTTGCAATTCGTTTTCCAGAAAGAACTGCAAATGTATTAAAAGGCAAAACATCTATGCTGAGGCTGGAAATGATCACATGAACAAGCCACAAGATTTGCCTGATAACATACAGAGTTTATTATTCAAGAACGAGTCTCATTTTCAGCTCTAAGGGAGAGGGCGGGGAGAGAAGGGGGAACAGTCTTTTAAAACACACACACACACACACACACACACACACACACACACACACACTGGAAGCAAAGGATTGCATTTATAGGAACCACTAAAAAGAAGAAAGAAAAGGAAAAGGAAAGAAAACAAACCTCTCTGCTAAGCAGCAACTCAAGTTTTCACAAACTAAGCTCAGCTCCCCACAAATCTCATCACGTTTTCACTTAAACCAAGTTTACCTTTATCAGAGAGGCTGAACAATCAGAAAGCTGCTAAACTTTTGGCAAAGTTCAGCGCTCCTAAAGATGGGAAGGGGATACAGGAGAGCAGAAAACAAAAGCATTAGTTCAAAGTCAAAAGCTGCTCACAAAGTTAGTTTCTCTGCACCCCTTTACTAACCTAGGAAGTCTTCATTTCACAGGTAGCAAAGTTTGTCTTCCTTCTCCACTGCAAGATTCACACTTGCATGCAGGCACATTGCATTACTGAGAGTGCACTGATCATCAAAAGAATATTGTTTCCAATCTTCCGATGACTAAGGAGGGAAAGAAAAATGCAGTCCAGCCAGGTACTGTTTCTTCGTGAAAAGTAAATCCGGCATTCTGGAATGAGTTCAAACATAGGGCTTGACAGGCAAAGGAGAAAAGCTTTTTCACTGAGCATGCTTAGTCCTGCACTGCCTGCACACTTAATGAACATTACTTCCTTCCCAGTGGTTACTCCTAGTAGAAATCCACACCCCCTACTCTTCAGAAGTCAGGAATGCGGCTGTAACCAAAGTCCAGAAAACATGCCCGACACCCAGACAAGGCCCCACAGATCAATAAACTCAGGTTGTGACCTGCAGGTCAGTTTGTCAAACAGGACATCAGGGTGAGTTTTTTCTACACTTGGTATAGTTTGCTTTATGCTTCAGCTAATGCTACTCACTCCCCAGAGAAAATAAAACTGCACTGGCTTTTAAAGAATGATTAAATGCTTCAATAACAGATGGGAATTCTCTTTCAAATCTTGTCTTTCCAAACCTGCTCTAAAGTGAGGAAAGAACGCTGCATAAAGAAGTTTTTCAGACAAAATTAGGTCATTAGATTCCTGAACAAAAGTTATTTGAATTTGTCATAGGTAAGGAGTATCTGGTGACAAAAAAAAAAAGTGCCTTTTATTTACTTAGGGCCTAATCCTGTTCCGTTTGCAATCACAGAGAGTTTTATCATTACCTTCAATGGGAATAGTGCTGGGGTTTTAGATTACAAATGCTTTCAGGCAAGAGCTGTGTCTACTTCAGTGACCTGTACAGGACGGACTGGTTTTGGCACTTCAATTTGCAATTTACTATATTGCTGTGTCTGAGTGTTCCAACACTGTGCAGCAGCAATCCCCCTCGTCACCGAATTCACAGGAGTTGCTGAAGAAAAGCAATTCTACAAAATTGCATGTGTTATTTTTAAAGCTTTTCATTATATTTCAAGCTTTTCAGTAGCTCTCCATTTTTTCCTTGAGGTTACACTTAGCTCTCACATCTCAATTCTCCTCCACAATAGAACTTAGAAATTTAGCCTTTTTGTAATGAAGTCTATGCTGGCCCTGGCTGCCGTGTCACCGCCTTCAGAAAAACACCAAGTGTTGTAAGAATTATAATGAAATAACAAAAGCCATAACGTTGTCAGAGTAAGGAGCACTAATCAGAATTACAACTGAATGGACCATTATCACTCTAAGACCTCTAAGATAATGAATATTGCTCTGCATTGTAAAATAGGTTACAACTCGATCGTGACCTCTGTGTCTGAGTAACTCCAGACTTCACAAGGCTGTGAGTCCTGATTTGAACAGGACAAACCATGACAGAGATTAAATCTCTGGATTCCAAATGACCCAGACCTTTAGAATATATATACCCAGTTTAGATTGCAAGTGTTAATAGTGCACATTGGGACTGTATTCATACGAATAAGTTTCAGAAGCACTGCGGGCCCTTTGCTCCTAAGAACAACTGAGTGGTTTTGGGTTTTTGGTGTGTTTTTGGTTTGGGGGTTTTTCAATAGTTTATTGCCCACACATCCCTGGTCTCCCTGGTTTTATTCAAGATCATAAAAGAAAAAGTCTCAAAAGAGCATGACAAAAAGAAGCCGTGCTCTATTTCCAGCATCCTGAATTTGAAGAGGTTTTGGAAATCCCCAGAGAAAGTTTCCTGCAGTTTGGAGAAGCAGCCATGTTAGGCTAATTAAACCCAAATGCACTAACCAAAAGACTTCGGTACATTTCCACTTCATATCCCAAAGTTTTTCTTTAGCCAGGAAAGTTCCTAACAGGCAGATAAATTGCAATTTTATCTCTGGGCCATCTCTGCACCATCTTTCAAACACTTTTGTTGGCTGTGCCAAGAACTAAACCTATTAGGTGTTCACTGAGCCTGAGACATTGAAAGCAAGTGGACAGTACATCTTATTCATGACTAAAAGGAATTACCGTAAAGCTCTGAACTGATGAAGCCAAGTCTTAAACACACGTTCCCTTAGCAAACAGTTGTGGTGATTTTAGATACTCTTGTCTCCCTCAGATGTTCATTACCATTTCTGCAGCACAGCTGGATGATGTGCATCCTTTGACATGGTGTGTAGGAGCTTGAACTGCCACCAGAAGTAGGAGCCAAACCAAAAGACACAACACTGAAGCGCCTTAGAAGCATGTGTGTGTGCTTCATCATCATGGTATGGTTCTGGGATGGTAACTTGCTAGAGAGATAGTAAGACATGAGCACCACAGCTGCCCTCAAAATGAACAAGTGTTTCAGCCTCCCTGGCACTTACAAGAAAACTGCTGTATGAACAGATATTGAAGCTGTAACCACACACTGTCACCACAGATCTCCTCCCCATGACCCTAGTAGTAGAGCTACCGAGTACCTCAAGGCTGCTATAAGCTCAGGATCCATTTTCCTTGTGAGTACCACAGTGCTGAAGCCCTGGAAGCTAAAGGCACATTGCAAATATGCTGTCTGTGAGTCACACTGGAGGGAGCAGACTGCTGATTCCCTTCATGCCTAATTACCCATAAGCGGTTGGCATGATGATTTATTTAGCACAGCATTGGCCTAGCTTTCAGACGAGTCCTGTGTCCAAATGGAAAACACTCTACCTCCAGTTTTCGTCTTGAAAGAAAAACCATGCAGGGCATTCAAGTCCACAGAACTATTCCCTCCTGTGAGGGAAAATTGTATGGACCAGTGTATGCCAAAGCTACGATGACTGCACCTCCAGACAAGCTCAGCTATATATATCCCGAGTCCTGACACAGGATTACTGGTTTCTTTGAGGGAAACTGTGATCACTCCTACCTGTAACTCTTTAGCTGCAGGATGACATACCAGCTAACAGTCCCAATTGAAGGTAAGTGGAATGAGGCACTTAAACACCCTTTAGTCTCTGCAATTAGGGCCTTTAAAGAGCAAGGAGTTGGGCAGGATTGCAGAGGAGCAGAAAAGATGTCCTATGCCTAGAAGCTATTAGGTGACTCCCAGATGGACTGTCAGCAACAGGGAGAGGAGAACACAGCCCATGAGTTAGGACAAGGACTGGGGGAAGCCTGGGTAAGTGAAAAGCCTATAGGGAATGGTACAAGCTTTGGACAGAGAAACTACTTGAGGTTTGGGATGCTGCCCGCATATTCTGTCTAACCAGTAAGCTGCGCCCTAAGGCACAGACCTGAAACAGACTTAGGTGTGGCATCAGTCCTTCCCAGGGTGAAGGGTAGAGCCCACCAATGCACGTTCACCAAGATCCAAGAGGGAACTATTGTACTTCAGATGTTGCCACTTTTAATGAGAGCCAAATGGCTGCCCCTCCCAGAGCTAACAACTCCAGCTGGGACAGCTTTGCTTCTCTTATCCCCCTAGGATGTATAAAATGCGTTTTTGCTCTCCTTCCTGACACCAGAAAAGGCTGGATTGCTTCCCACTGTACTGTGAGAGCTTGAAACTTGGCCATGCTATTTACAGCATCTTCTTTGCCCGGAGGAATTGGAGACGCATCATGATTTTTCCACCATATGCAAGCAGCAGGCACTGCTGCATGTGCCAGCACTACTATATGGCAAATTCCGCCCTACCTGTCGATGCTTCCTCGTGGCCACTTGAAGCACTGCAGTGAGAAAGAACAGGATTTCCCAAGGGATGCTGTCTGCTGGCTCTGATCTTCATTGTTCTTGGTGTTCAGATGCATCCATTCTTCAATTCTTAGTGGGAAAGGACAAATTAAAGAAAGGCTGTAAAGGGTGGGGCTCCAGTTCTGGTCCTCTTAAACTGTAATGTTAGCTTTTGGCTACAGAGAAGCTTTTCAAAAGGATTTAAGTGACTCAAAGGCCTCAAATCTATTGGTTTTCAGTGGGAGTTGGGCTCCCAGGTTCCTGCTGGAACTGCAGAAAAGCATATTCTGCCTGTGAGTGTCTGGAAAAACACCCAGTCCTTTCCGCTCCCCATTTAACAGCCCCAAGAGATGCTATGGGCATGCAGGGGAGGTCTGGCAGATGGGGAATAACTCAGAGGTGACTTTTAAAGCCTGTCATGGAGGGTGGACCTTGGCCAAGTTCCAGACACCCACTCAGCTGCTCCTCTCATTCCTTCATCTTAGAGAGACAAAGGGAGAAAACTCAGATGAAAAAGCTCATGGGTTCCCAGAGGCTGCGGTCCTTCAGGATAAACCTGCTCCAGCACGTGCTCCCTATCAGGAGACTGGGCTCAGAGGGATCAAACCGAGTGAAACTGTATGAGTGTATACAGAGATTGTCCAAACTGCTTAAATATCCCATCCAACTTCAGAATGTACTAAAAGAGAGGAGTTCTTGCATTAATTTTTCAACGAAATACTGAATCTGAGTTGCGTGCTCTCCTACCACTCAGCCGTTGCTTTTGAAGCTCCAAATGAACTGACTGCAGGCCTTTTTTGCAGCAGAAACATTCTCAAGCAAGTGACTCAAGCTAAGGGCAAGGGTAGTGACAACCTCAGAGAACTGTCTCCAAACAGAGCAGAAATAACCCCACCACACATGTGTCTCAGCCTGCAACGAGGGGGTGTAGTTGCCAGGGTCAATGTGAGTGGCTGTAGCTGCAGTAGCTGAGCCAGCCTTGGTCAGTAGTCCATCATCTTGTATTTCACAGCAATCAGGAGCTGTGGTTCACGTTCCCTTCCTGACTTTTCCTTTGCATTTCTCAAAAGTCCGGACTGATTGTGTCCTCCTGACCTATAATACTTTTCAATTCCATGAATTAGATTAACGATGATTTTCCAGAGTCTTATTGTAAGATAAAAAATGACAGCAAGCATCTCCTATGACAACCTACGGTTTTATATTGCAGGCAAAATAAAGGTGATTGAGGGAGGAGAAAAGACAAACTGCACGAGCAACAGCATTGAGCGCAGAGAATTGAATTTTTCCCCCTCACAGGAAAGAGCTGTCTCAAGGCTAAATGTTTTGTGTGCATAGGTACATACGACAAATACTTGTAGAGAGATGTTGGTGAAGTGCAATTCATCTGAAGGAGTTGAGCTACATCGTTTGTGCTACGCCTCTAAACAGCTAAACTTCAATAAGACATGATGCTTAAAAAGAGAGGAAAAAAGGAAAAAAATAAAGATTTGTTAGTGGTTTCTGATAAAAAGCTAAAAGGTTTTGCTTCTGATCAAGTATAACTAAAAGCCATTACATCTTACCAAATGGGTTGGATGTGTTTTTGCCAGCATAAAAAGACTCACCATCTATCAATCCCTACAGGATTAATGAGTTTGCTGGTACCTAATTCCAGCAAAGCCATTGGTCTGGTAAAGATGCTTCATTTGAGCAGAACATAGTGCAGTGCGTATCAGCATCAGAATATAAGAAAGTTAATAGCAGATGATAACCACCAGGAGCATTGCAAGGGACAGGACTTTTCAGACATCGTGGTGGCATAGGAATGAGGCTGGATGCTAAATCTAGCTGTAGCTGTAGCTAAATCTAGCTGTAGCTCCTACAAATCCTAGACAAGGTTAGGTGTTTTCTGGTCTCCTTGATCATACAACCTGAGTAAAGATGGAAGATTTCTTTGAAAGGCAACTGCTCCGTTCCTCTGATGGGCTCTTCCAACATAAATTAAACACGTGCGGCTAGCCAGAATTAGAACCTAAGTCTACCAGTTCCCACATGCAAACCTCCAGACTTAGCACTTCCCAGGCACTTTCCAGGAGCTAGCAGCAAAATCGAGTCCATAAACGTCTCGGAGAAAAAAATGACAACTGTCTATATGCACATCAACAGAGCCAAGACATTAAAAAACAAGGCAATAATATCCATCTCCTTAATCATCTCCCTCAGCTAAAAGCCTGTACAGTCTGCCTTAAATTTCAGCTCCAAGTGCTTTTCACAGGATACGCATCATCCCCATGAATCAAATGGATCCATTTCATTTTTTCCACTTCAAAGTTGCTGGTGAGTTCAACTTTGGCACTCCAACAGAAGAAGTCTTCCCTGCCAGCATGCACAGTGCTCTGGGGTGAGAGGAGTGGAAAGTCATTTATCAAGCAAATTTTGCAGCACTGAGAGAATTGCTGAGCTTTACCTCTGGATTTTATATTTCATTTCTTGATGTAACATTGTGCTTAACTCAGAGCAGTCAGTGACACAGAGGGGGGGAAAGGTGACAGTTTAATTTTCTCACTTCATTTTTGAGATTTACAACAACACAACCATACCAATGTTTGATTTTTCTTTTTTTAATGAGATTTTGCTGGAATTTTCCACATATCTAGGATTGTAACAGCTTGCCTCTGGGGATGTCACTGCTTTGCTAAGGGTTCCCCAAGCACTTTGCAAAAGCAATGTGAAAGTCAGCAGACTTCCCCAAGAAGCATCTGTGATTTAGGGGCTTCCTAAGTCTTGCAGCTCTACAGTAGCACATCACACCTGAAAGAGCTCATGGAAAATGTCATTTAAAGTAACTTCAATTTTGGGTATATTGACACTTTACTATCCAGATTTCTTTATCCAGAACTTCCCAAACAGCTTTAGCTTGTACCAGTTGATTTTTATCTTTCACCTGAAGGCATCTGCTGTTTTGTTGGGGTTTCTTTCCACCAAATGCACATTCCCTCCCTTTTCAGGCCACTGCCTGAGAGCTGATTTATTCCAAGAACTCTCCTTTCTTCTTAATATCTCCCTTATCCTTTCTTTGGCCGTTGGTAACTTGTCTTAGCTTATCCTGTTTAAGTAGTTTGCAGGGTCAAAGCGAGTGTCATGGTATGTTTGTCTTATGTCCAATGAATTTCAAAGTACCCTGTCCTGCAAATGCTGTTGTCTATTTATGTGGCTATCATCACTGCTTTAACCATGCACTACACCACTGCACGTAATACATTTTCTTCTGATCAGCCCCTTTAGTGATTTAGTAGTTTTTAACGTGTCTGGATGAATTCACATATCTCCACATCACTGCAGACCTTGAAGTAACTACCTCGGTACCTGCTAGGGCAGTGAAAGCCTTTCATTTATTACACAGGTAAATGCAATAAATACACACACGCCTGTAAAGCTTTCATGCAAGGAGAATTTTGTCTTGTGTTTACTTGGAAACCACTTTGAAATGTACTTCTGCCATAAATACATGATTGTAAAAGAGTCAGCAGGACTAAAAGTGCTGGTATTGAGTGCTACACCTAGTGGTAAATGTTTGCAGGATTTGTAGCTTTTTGACACTTAAACAATAATATAAAAACATCGTTTGAAGAAACAAGTCATAATATTCGGGGCAGGAGAGGAAAAAAACATTCCAGAATGCTTTCGATACTTACGCAGGGGGCCTATTCTTCTATCAGCATGCAAGAGATTTATGCAATTAAATTATAATCATTAATGAAACTCGCCTACAAATGTAACCTATACATCAGAAGAAAAAGCCCAGCTTCTCAAGATGCAATTTTGATATAACAAAGCAAGAGCAATAGATGGTGCTCTGCTATTCAATTCCATGGTAGAAGGAGCTGCTATAGTATACTTTCTTGTTTACCTGTCTGGTACCTCAGATATAGTAACCATGTGAAACAAAGAACAAATTACAAAGTACACAGTATTACACACTGGTGTGGTTTAAAACAGATTTCTATCATGGACATCAGCAGAAGTGCACGACTGCCAATAAGGAGTGAATGCACATTTGAAATGCGGATATTTATCACGTGTGCATTTGAAAATGCAATAAGCCTAATTCAACAATGCTTTTTACTTTGCATTAAACAGCCATGGGACAACACCAAGAAAAGTGCTTGGAATAAGGACTGGCACCTGCATCCCCCCTCATCAGGGGAGTGTCACAGCACTTGGCTCAAGAGTCACATTTCCTCTCGCTGGATTAGTGACCTTTAAAATCTCTTCTGTAGAGTACACCACCTTCCGCAGGCAGGCAGAGCACAGAGTCAACTTAAACCCAAAGTTCTCATTGCAAGTAACTTCTTAAAGAGGCAAAATAATTCCAGAGGGAAAAAGATCTCTGCCTTCCTTCTTTATAAGCAGCTTATCTTCCTTCTGTTTGAAACTTCCAGGGGAAAACAACTGCCTCCTGAAGGAGCCTCCTTCAACCTGAATCTGTTTCACAAGATCAGTACCCATATAATTAAACTAGCACAGCAATACAGACCCCTCAGGTACAACACGAGTTGTACCTGCAATTTACAGGTCTCAGCCTGCTCCACAAGCCTCAGTTAAGAAAGTGTTCCCTAAATGCTTGCTATCTCCAGCTGGTTCATTAAAGTGCGTGTAGACTGAATGCTCCAATTCCTTGAGATGCTCAGACTGCCTACCTGAGCTGATGGAGCATCGGGTGTTGAAATGTCACTGCTTGCAGCACAGCCTAAATCAAGCACCAGCACCTTTTGCTGTTAACTGAAGCAGTTCAGCAGGGAGCTCAGGCATACCGGAGGGCTGGGGTAGAGGAATACATGGACAGCTGGGAGCCTTCACTTCAAGACGTCCCAAATACTTTTGCTCCCACTCACAAATGAGAGTTTGCAGTTATGTGCCCAAGGTTATGCACTGAAATCAATGGAAGACATGAGACCATAAATCAGGAGTCTCAACTTCCAACAGCAGCCAGGCCCACAGCACGCACAGTCAAGATTGGACACATGGGAAGAGAAGAGGCAGAGGGGTCTGAAGCGTCCTCTCTCCTTTCTCTATAGGAAGCAGAGTACTGCTGGAGAACTCAGCACAACAGACCCACACTGTTATATGTGTAGCACTGTTCACTTGCCAGTTGGAAGGAGACACAAGTTTCAGGGGTCAAAACTCTTAAGTAACGCTCTAGTTTCCAGCTCGTGTCTCCTGAGATGTGCAAATACCATCTAGCTCACTGTGGACATCATTTCCTTTTTATGTTTCTCTATTTTCAAATTACTAAGTAATACAAATGCTTTTAACAGCCATTTCCACATGCTTGATGTACTCCACAGTTTCTGAAAAGATTTCCTAATAACCCAAGCTTATCTAAATCACTTATTGGTAGTGTTAACATGCAGAAGTTAAGCAATTGATTAAAGAGGAAACAACTGTTTGGTGTCTGATATGAAACGAGCTTCCAAGTCTCAAAGTATTGAGTGAGTTCCTGTCTGTATCAGAAAAGAAGTGAGCAGCAGGTTTTTGTGGTCTCCACCAAGAGGCCATGGCTTGGGTAGACAGGGAGGGTAGTTTCTGAATATTGGGCTCCTGTTAGTTTGCTGGGACACTGTGCTCCTTTCCCATTATGTTCTACAGCTAGAAAACAGCTCTACATAAAGCTCCATGTATGAGGAGCTAATACACGATTGGTACATCAACACGTAAGCATTTCGATATTAAGCAGTAAAGAGTTTAGCAGGTAATTTTGCTGCTTATAACCATTCCTGACATATACTGTATGCTGCTATTATTCCTAATGCAGAGCGCCTGTTATCCTACAGTGAGAGATGCTCTGCAAATACAGAATCAAAACCAGATTGGAAGTTTTTGGAGCAAAGACTACCAGTCATATTCACATGGCCTTATATCCCCTTTCTATTTAAGGTTACCTATTGGCTGGCTTCAGGTGTTCAGAGGAACATGTGCTGACAGAAGAGACTTTGGTGACTAGATGTGGCCTTTAGCCACAAGAAGAGCAGGGAAGACAAAGATGATGATGACAACATACTTAAAGTGTAACTAGTGTAGAGAACAGTCAGTCAAATGCCGCTTCTGAGCCTGGACCGTATCTTTGTAGTGGGCAGTAGGGAAACACGAGCTCTGACCTTTCCAGTGCAGGGCCATTGCCACAGACTGCAAGCACAGGTGTTCATGTGTTGTGGCTCCTTCTTGCACCATTAAAAGCCTTTGAACCTGAAACACTCAGCAGAGGCCACTGCCACTTGAGTTACAGGCATAATTCCATTGGCTGCTAATACATAATATGCCATTATTCCTTAACCTGACCAGCCATCAAAGACAAATACACTTCACATTTTCACTGCATTGTTTTTTTCCTTATTGATAAAGAGACTAGACAGTTAACCCAACTTTTTTTCTTAATCTCACACTTGCATATATTTTGAGAATTACAGGAAGGTTTAGTGCCAATATTATCCTGACAGATCTCAGCCTAAATTCCAGGCATCCCATATATGAAAGAAACCAGAAATGTTTCATGATACCACCACCGGAGACATTTAGACAGCTGACACTTTAACATCCTTAGGCATATACAATCATCGTCACTTCAGGCAGTCAAGCTTTTCAAGCAATAAACCGTGATTTGCCTTGTCCTTCACCTGCAACAGTAATTTAATCCACTTCACTCCATTTAGTGATGGTCTTGTACAAAGAAGAGGTGGAAACCCAGGTAACTCATTAAGAATAGAGTTTGAACTTGTACTGGAGAGGGAAAGTAATCCTAAGTAGTTATACAACATTATCCAAAATTTAGAGTTCCTAAACTACTGCACTATAATGGTGGGGGAAAAGCAATCTTGATAGTAAAATGTTTCAGGACAGCAAACATTGTATGTATACACAATACACATACAAATGTGTAACAAGATTATGAGATTAAGTACTCCAGAGTCAAAGACTTCACAAAGAAATGGTTACTCCCACAATAATAATTCAGCCATATTTTTATACCTCTGATGTCTGATGTTAACATTACTGACAATTAATACACTGAGATTTGCATATCACAAGGCAGAGAGGAATGGGAAGCATTGTACAAATGACACACGGTTGATTTAAAATTGCTAAGGTAATGCTAACTTTCAGTGAAGTCCTTGACTCCCTTTTTTCCCTTGTCAGAAGGTGATAGTGCTCTGAAATTTCAGGGGAACTCGAAGAACCTTGTTCAGTTGTAATGACTGAAGCATGGAAAACACATGAATTTCAGGGCAAGCTACATGATCATTCCAGATATATTATATCAAAATGTAGGAGATACGGATGAGTTTCACATGGAGTTTTGAGGTTTGTCCAGTACCAATGGTTAGCATTTCACTGCTCACTCATGCTAAGCAAAACAAGCCTGGTAAGATGGAACAGCGGAGGAAGCTGCTGAGATGTCATCTTGAGCAGGTCCATTCCTGCTCCCCCATTGCAGCTTCCTACCACTCTGCCATCACCCCAAATACTGACAACCTCAGCCTGGGGCTGAAGTGAATACTTGGGAGAAAAATCTGAATTGACTTGCAAATGGCTCTTTGAAAAGGAAACGCATTATCTCTCAGTTACAGTAGGTGACAAGGTGCCAGTGCTTATGAGTTCTGCAATACATATTCAAAACAGCGGGGAAGAGAAAACAGAGTATATTAACCCAAGCAAAGTGCTGCCACCCTCCTTACTGGGGCTACAGCTACAAGGACCCTTCAATGGAAGACTGCAAATCATTACATGACTCCTTATGCAGCATATCTGTGAAGGGTTAATGACAAGAGATGTTGTGATGGTAAGTTCCTCAGAGCAGCATCCATTTCTAGGTACAGCTGTACACAACAGAACAGGGGCTTTTTGAAACTCCTTGGCCCAAGAACTTAATACCTGAATATTTAGGGATACGTTTGCACACAGTCGCTCCCAGTGTTATACAGGGTGGTCATCCGGGTGTGTCATGGAACAGAGACACCCTGAGCTGGCTCCATTCCAGCACTGGTCTAGTAGGGTAAAGCCAAATGCAGGGCTCAACACAGATACGGAGCCAACTCCAATCTGGAGCAAATAAATCCACTTGGAACACAGGGAGCCCAACACAGGGACATGCAAGTGGCACCATGTTCAGTCCCAGACTGGATCTGGTCAAGGTAGTGGAAAATCTGAACTAATGAGCTCCCCTGCACCTAACTTGCATCTGCATGCAACTGTTCACGTATTTCTGCTCTGCATCCTTTAGTAACGCTATTATCTGCGTTTTCCCATTGTCTGGAGTTTCAGTCGCCCCATTATTTTGGACAATGGAAACCAGCCTTCACTGTGGTACCTTTTCTTGCCATTTTAACACCCACTCCTTTCCCTTTCTCTTGAAAGAAAGGGCAGAACAGAGTTCAAGAAATAAAACGAAATAAAAACCATATCTTGGGTTCTGACCCTGAGCTCTGATCTGCTTGGGCAGTCTGACAGCCCGACTAGCTAAATGACCTGCCAAAGAACTAAATACATGTATATATGCTAAGCTTTTATTTAACAGTTAATTAACTAATATTTCTATAAACATATACACCTCTCTTTGCAAAGTTCTGTAAGTCAGCACATTTTTTTCACCGCAGACTCTTGTAGCCGCTTTTTTTCCCCCCTTCCAACTTTATAATAAAGCCCCAAAAGTTCACATAATGTCTCGCTATTGTTTCTCTAAAGAGGAATTCTCCTCCCCGCCTCCTTCTTTCTCTGTATCTCTGAGGCACCACATGGCACAATAAGAGCCCTTTCATGTTCAAGACTCAGAGTCGTTGCTGTGGTAACTCACCCAGCCTCACCGAGGATCCAAATAAATAGTTAACATTTAAAACTCAAAGCAGAAACCCAGCGGCTCTGGCTGCAATCTTTACCGTGATGGCTTCGAGGGACATTAGGAAGCAAAATAATAACCTTCTGCCCAGATCGGTCACCTAAAAGTGACGATTATTGAAGACAGAAGGACATTTGTGCTGTTTCAACAAGTCTTTGGCTGAGACGGGAGCACAAAGACAGAGAAGACGCAATGCAGAGCACTAGTAGCCAGTGGCATTAAAATTATGGTGTGGAGTTTTTAACCACTTGCAGACAGATTTCCCTTCCCCTCCCTCCTAGAACAGCTTTGGGATAGACACTGGAAGGAGAGCTTTTCGAAAGCACAAAGTGTCGTTAATTGCTACCTTGCGGGAAATGCTGCTACAAAGAGAAACCCGTGCTTTCCGTATGGAGGGGAAAAGAAAAAGGGGGAATTTTTTTCCCCTCCCTCTACGTGCTGAGACAAGCCACCGCTTGAGGCCCCCAAGTATCTGCTATTATCAGTTAAGTCACGTCTAGTGCCAGGCAAAAGGTCATTTCAGGTCATTCTGGAGATGAAAGGAAGGGGTAATGTATGTGAGAATGCCTGAACTGGCAAGCAGAGAGAAAAAAGGGCCAGGGGGTGAGAGAGAAAAAAGGGAGGAAGGAAAAAGGATGCGAGGAGAGGAAGAGAAGGATAGAAAGAGGGAGGGAGAAGATGAGAGGATGATATCAGCCAAAGAAAGGAATGTTCTTATTGCCAGGAAACAAATAAAAGACCAAACCGCAGCACCTCTGGTGACATGCTATGAACTTGATTCCTCATCAAATAAAAAGGCTGCCACGTTTTCCGGGGTCATCTTTTTAATTCATTCCTTCAATTAGGTTTGTCTGCTTCTCTTTCTTTCCTTCTTTTAACCTTAACTGCTGAGAAAGGCAAATGCTTAAGGGAGAAGGGACTATCCATTGTCTGGGGTGTCTGCTTCAGCTTCCTTTGTCTGGGAATTATAAGAGTGGTATAAGGCTCTTTTTATTTTTTCCCCTCTCTCTTTTTATGCATCTAAAAAAAAAAGAAAAATCAATTTTGCATTTAGCAGTGAAAAAATAAAACCTCATGTTGCTACAGCAGACATTCTCCATTCGCCTTTTCTCACTTCTCCCCCTTCCACTTCTCAAACCCCCCCCCCCCCCCCCAAGGTAGTAGTGGGATAAAAATTCCAGTCAAGCCCATCAGTCATTCCTGAATCCATTCCAAGGTTCCCCCTCCACCCTGACTCCTTCCACCTCCCCCTGCTCTCAGCTCTGGCTATACTTGTCTAGCAAATCATTTTTGTAGGACAAGCGACTGGCTCATGCGGAGATTGCACACACATAACCCAGGCACTGCCGACAAACTGTCAGGGGAGGAACAGCCTTAGTGGAATGTTTTTAGATCCTTTATTTGTAAAAGCATTCCTGTTCTGAGATGCTGCCCTCCTCCTCCTCCTCTGCGCTCTCCCCCAGCCACTCCAAACCTCAGGCTGACCACACTGATCTTGCCTGAAGCTTCAGCGGATTGCAGACCACTTTGGGAATTACATCACTTAAAATGATCTTTTTATCAGTGTGTGGCGGCGTGGCGGGATCCCTCCAGTGTGCAGCAGCCTCACCCAGCCTCATAAAAACATCTTCTTTTGTGCTTTATGCCTGAGAATAGAGGTTTCTGGCCGCACATGCAAAAGGTGCTGCTGTTTTTCCCCTCCCCATCCCGCTGTACCCGCACAGATTTAGTGCTGGGAAGAAGCAAGAATTACCTGGGGAATGACTACAGTTTTCTTTGTTAGCAGCAGGACGCTCTGTTTATTGCAATGGGGAGGGGAGGATGGTTGTTAAACTACCTGCAGCTTTTTTTGGGGGGTGCTGCTAGCAGTCTGGGTGGACCGCAGCCAAATCCACGGGTGACACAAAGCTCTGCCCAGCCGGGAAAGGCTGTTGCCACCCCGCTGGTCATGTCCTCTGCTATGAGTGCCAATGAGAGCCCTGTGGCAAATGCTCACTGCTTGCAGCAGCGGGGATGCCAGGCTATGCAGACTGACCGCCTGCAAGGGCAAGCATGGCTATTTTCGAAATACTTAAAACTGTAGTGCTAAAATAGCTCTGGCCATACAGAAAAATGCCTGGGTGAAGCCTCTGTAAACTGCTGATAATGGTGATGTTCCCATGCAAGGTACATTCGGAGGGTTCTTACCGTAATTGTTCTGGCAGACATTTGAACCAATCAATTAAAACTCGTCTTAGGAGTTCTGTAGGCAGACCCCAAAGTCCTCTGAGATAGTGAGTGACTCTCTGGCTAGAGCTGTGGAAGACCAAGGTTTAAGTCCCTTACCTAATTAATTGGGATGAATTAGGTTCACTCTCTCCTGCTGATGGTTCTTCATGGACAATAAATTACCCTGTGCATTTTTTTCATTCAGTCATGCTAAGTTTCTAGCAGACACACTATTCTTCCTCATTTGTCACTTTTATTATAGCACTATCTTGGACGCATAGTTGTAGACACTTAATCAATCCTGCTGAGCTGTTATGTCTCTTTGCAACTTGCTGCAACTCTGGAGAAGATTCCTACATAATTCAGAATCTTTGCTAGAGAACCTTGAGACTCTGTGTATTTACTAATGCTGAAAAGGTAACATATTTCCTGGTGCTATTTGCCCCCTAAGAAGAGCTCGCTGACAAACAATAATCACTCCCTACTTTTGCTTAGGCATCAGCTCCTGAAGTGTAGGGATAAAACAAATCCAAACGTCCCTTGTTCACACACAAGTCACTCCAAATCCAGGGATCTATTTCTCACATATTGACATTTCTCCAGCTGTGGCCCTCCGAAGGGTTAAAGCAATGGCACATTTGTAGATGAAGAGGACGCTGCAGGTGTGAGTGCACTAATTGGATAACTGAACAATAATGAAAGCAAGAACAGGGGCTGGTGGAAAGGGGGGGGGGGGGGTGCAGGAGACTGAACAATCACAAGTGCAAGTTTCTGTGAATGAAGATAAAACCACAATGAATTTTAGTGGCTTGACACTGCCCCACACCAAAGGCACCAATTCCCACTGAGCTCAAGGAGAGTTACACCACAAGTGCAGCCAATTCCATACGTCCCTCATTCGTTTGCCACATCTCTCTAGAAGTACACAGCTAGCAAAATTTCAGATCTGTATCAGGTTCTGCTGACCAACATTACTTTGGGCTGTGAGCCCAACACAGGCTATAGCTGAGAAGGGGCCTGAATATTTGGGCACATCTAAAGTTTTCAGTCAAAACCCGGGGGGGGGGAAATGGTTGTAGTTTGGCTCCGACTTCAGTGCTAAGACAACAAAGGTAAATATTGGTAATTATTACAAACAGGTAGGCAAAAATGCCAGCAGTGGAGTATAAAAATAACATCCCCAACTATGGTTGAGTCCAAGTTTCTCCCCTGAAGCCTGGCTCTATTCACGCAAGAACCACAACAACTAGGAACAGCAAAGCCCTTCTAGTGAAATTAAACATGTAAATGTATTTCTGATATCAGTTTCAGATTCCTTCCCCTCACCCCGCTTCCTGAACATTAGCGTATAAGCCTCTGCCACCAGATTTTCAAGATAGCTTCCTGTAATAGGACTGGAGGCATATGCCATCAGCACCTGAATATTACTTTGTTGTTAGGGACCAGCCATATGTTTCCTATTTAAAAAAATTACTTTATATCACAGGAAGCCACTTTTTCTAGCAACAATAGCAGAGGTTCTTGTAACCGTTTCACCCATAGAGGGGAAAAATAATGACTAACCACCAACCACAGCAGCTTTATCAAAGTCACGAGCGTACCCTGGTTTTTGAGTCTTCATTCAACAAATCTTATACTCCGATTAATTTATTCAGTGAAATGGTGCTATTGCAACAGCAGCCAGGGGAAATTAAAAGACTTCAGGATATGAACAAACATGTTGGAATAGCGTCAGCTTCCTCAGTCACTGTGCCTCCTGCCTGAAACAGAACCTCAGCTTTAGAGAGGGAGAGAAAACTTTAAACCTGACAGAACTTTTGGGTCTTTGGCAAGGGGACGCTTCTCTATCATGAAAACTGAGACCCATTCACTTGACATTGGATTTCCAAAATTGTATTAAAGAGGGTTTCTGATACTCCACGCAGTTGGAAGGTGGAGTATCTGGAATGGAAGGCAGATGGGAGTTTGCCAAAATTATATTACCTTTTTCATTTGAAAAGGAAACTTTCTTTCAAACAACATTATTTGCAATGACAGTGATTTCCCTCCTGAAAAACATCCTGAGTACATTTCAGTTTGATAGACCACTGCATGACTCCACGCCTGAGATGGGAAGCTGGGGAGCATCGTGGGAAAGGGACCAAAGCATCTCCTATATAAAGAGGGACCAAGAAGCATTGTGAGTACAGTTCATAATACACTGTGATGTCTTATTTCTGGAACCTAAATCATTTGGGTTTTCAACTACAATATTTAGTGTTTGATTTGTAGCAAGAACAAAAAAGGTTTCTTCCTCAGCAGCTCTTCTGGAAAAGCTCCACATCCCGATTTCTCCTTTGCCAGCTGGCCAAGCATCCAGAAACATGGCACTAGGCAGCAGTTGCTTGTGGTTATTTATTTCCCTTAGATAGTGAGGTAGATATTTGATGCATGTCTTGACAAAAACTGAAAGTGTAAAAAGTTTTAAGGAATAGTGACAACAATAACGAAGGCTTTCCAAGGAAGCAGGGTTCAATATTGCAGTCTTTTCAAGGTATTTTGATGGCAGCAGGTACATCTTCCACCTACTTTGTGAGAAGAAAGGTATTCGAGTCTCAAACTGTGCTTTGCGAGCAACAACTTTACTTCACTCCTCACTCAATTACAGCTGGGATTCTTCAGTCGCCAGTGTCAGAAGATTTCCAGTCAGACGCAGCAGAGTGCTAAAGCTGGTTCCTCATCAAGTTTAGGTTGTCACAACATGTATTTGAATGCGAGTTGAAATTCTCATGGTATTTTTGGGAGAATGAAAATATACGACAAACTCTGACTTGTTCTGAACGCAAGCATTTTATGTTTTATACCCCAATCTAAACTTCTTCAGGAGTAAAGTACTGCTCATCATGTAAAACTCTGGCACACACAGTCTATCCTAGTCCTGCTGCACTGTAATTCACATTGTCCCTCTGAAAGCCCCACAAATTCAGAGTCAGACTGAAGATACCCTTTCCCTCAGAGCTTTGGCTGAGCTTCTCTCAAGATATTTTGGTGTTTCCAGTCCTAGATGAAACCACACAATTCTCAAATGCCTGAATATTAGCAAATAAATACTTAGGGTTAAAAAAATAAAATAAAATTATTCTTATTTTTCTGCCAAGTAGGAATTTTGGACAAAGATTCCGGTTGGCTGCGGGTGTGCGCGAAGTGCCTCAAAGTGCCATCTGCATTAGAGACAGTAATGGGATGTGATAGGAGCGCAGACACAACACGGCGAAGGCAGCTCTCCCTTGCTCACGCTATTGTCTTTCAGCCTCTGGGAGCTTTGCCTGCATCTGGCAGAAAAGTTGATCAACTTGGGGTAGCTAATCAGGCTGCTGCAATTTCCGGCCCTTTCTTTCCCAGATTCCTCAGATCAAAGTTCAAGTCCCAGAATTATTATTCCCCGAATGCTTAATGAGCTCCAACCGAGGGACACCAAAGGCAAAGCTAAAACATTGACCGTGCACTTCATTGAGTTTGGCCAATGCGCCTAAAAACAAGAGGGTGGGATCCATAGCATCCAAAATCACAATATACAGATTTGTATTTTAATCCAATTAAGATTCCTGTGCGCGAGCAGGGATGGCAAAGGGCTTCAGTCACTTTGTAAAGAGACGTCTGCCTTCCTCATTGCTCTCCCCATATTAAAATCTTGCAAAGGTAGAATTGGCCTTGTCGTCAATCATTTCTAAAGAACCCTCTTTTGGGAGAACAGTGGAGCCCCAGAAGCACAAAAGCTTCCTTGAAGACTAAAGTTCAGGATGTTGAAATGCAAAAAGTCAGATTTTGCCAGGAGGCACAATTTCTGAAGCCACATGATTCCACCTCAGATTAAGTTATTGAAGATCTTTGCATGCAGAAACATTTCTTTGTTCTGGCATACACTCCCCGAGTTTCCTATTCACAAACGTGACCCCTAGGAAAGCCAGCCAAGATTCTTTTGCGTTATCAGGTCAAAATGTTCAGGGCCCAATTATTTTAATAGTTACAAAAAAGAAACCCAACAATGGTTCAGAACGCCAGTGAGAATAGTATTCAGGGACTTAACAAGTCACTCACTCTAACATCTGGCATGTTCTTTCGAGAAGACTAAACACACGGAGAGTCTTGCTGCAAAAGTCAATGGAAAGGAATAATAATTGCTCATTAGAATGCCTCCTCCACAGGTTATTTTTAACTTTCACTACTCTTTCTAATCATGGTGCATGCATCAGATGATACTCAAAAGGGTCAGCGCATAGGTTTCACCTCTCCAAAACCACACTTATAACAAAGCCTTTTCCTGAAGCTGAAGTACACTGATGGCACCTGTTTTGGTTTTAGACTACAAGCAGAAGCCCAAACAAAATACTCCCAAAGCTCCATGCCCCAGCCAGCAATCCAGACTGCAAAGGCAAAGACACTGAGTATAAAAATTGAGAGCTTTATTTTAATCTATGATGAAGACAATTGTTTTCCCTCTCCCTCAGCTTTAAGAATGTTGTGTATGGGAAGAATGTCAATTCTAATGCCTTTTGCCCAAATGCAAAGGCATTAGAAGACGAAAGACATGGAGAACAAGGACAGAGTCCTAATATCAGGAGTCTGTTGTCAACAAAGCAATAAAGCAGAAGCCACTAAGTGTCAAATGAAGCAAAACAGCTATTCATCTACTATCGAAGGAAGAAAATTCTGGCTGAATTTCCACAGTGTTATTTCACCTTGTATTTGCAAGACTGGGACCTGTAGGTCCTTTGCATTCTTAAAGTCAGTGTTACCAGAGCAGAGGAGAGACAGCAAACTGGTCAGGTCTGCACACTGTTCTGGAAAGGATGGACTGTATTAACCTAGCTTGGCAGGGACACCTTTATATCCTTAACTGTGTCTCCTCTGCCTTTCAGACAGCGCAATGCAAAGCCATCTCAGCTCAGCCCTGTCTAAATGAGTTCAGATCTTTTCGCTGAACCCATCACCATAGCATCTGAGCCTTTGTAAGTGACACAAAAACTATTTGCATGGGTCACCCCACTTCCTCTCAACCTAGTTACAGAAAACTTCTTTATTTTTTTTAATGGGGTTCAGCAGAGCATTAGGAAAAAGGGGAGATTCTTTGTGGTGTAACATCAAAGACTGCACACAAGGAATCTTGTTCTGAAGCCTCTCACCAGGAAAAGCCAAACGAATTAAAAGCTCACATCAGACAGTTAGAAGACAGCAAAGGCAACGGACCTAGAGGCACAAGGAAAGCTTAAATCCAACAGTTTACAGCCAAGACTCAGGAGGCTGCGTCCTTATTTAAGGCTTTTTAAAACAGCAAAAAGCTGTTTGAAGAGGAACTGAAGGACATGCTCATAATGGGCTGTAATTTGTTTGTTTATGTGTCTGTTTCTAATGAAGGAACCGCAGAGCCTACTGGAGAATATTTGAGTTTCACTTCTGTCATTGTCCCAGCCATTCTCTAAAAGCACTGTGACCACATCAAATAGCTGCCAGAGCTCCCTAGGAATGGGCCTTAAAACATGAGCAAAACTGAGCCCTGGGGGATGGCAGTGGCTGGACGCTCCTGGAATGCAAATCTTCTTTCAGCAACCAGACCTGACCCTGACAGTAGCCGTGCAAGCATCCCTCTCCCCTCCTGCACCAACCTGCCCCCAGACCACCCTGGAAGGATGAATTGCAGGCTGTGGAATTGAGATCAGGCATAGAAGGCTTTTCAGCCTTGATAACTGGAGCGGAGCTGCCAACAAGGAGGCCACCTGCACTGCAGCCACATACACACGCTGGGGATGTTGGACACCCTCCGCTCCAGCTGGACCACGTCTGCTAGACCGCTTCACCTCCACCAAGCAGCTGTCTGAGGCTGCAAGGGCCAAAAGACAAGGCAGTGATTTGGAGGAGGAAGTCTGCAGCTCCCAGGGCCAGTTCAGAGCTGAGACATCTAGTGTCCAATCCACCCTGCATCTGCAAAGGCACGATATCCAGACCATGCTCCTCCTGCAGTTCTCCTTTCACACTTGTGACAAATGCCCTTTTCTTCCAGGAACGCATTCCTCACTTAGCACCGGGTTTTGCTGAACACACAAGTAAACCAGGGTGGTAAACTACCCAAAAGTGCCCAAGATGAATTAGCCCTGCCTTCTGGTTCAAGTTTTCTTCCAAGGCCATGCTGGCTTTTTGCAGCCATATCTACAGTGCAACACTGACCTCCTGTGGCTGCCACGACCCAGAGCAGCAAGCAGGTTCTTTCTTCCCTTCCCCAGCCACCTGATTATTTAGACTATCTGGGCAAAAGAGGCTGAAAAACACCCTCTGTGCACATCTCTCTACTTGTGCCACCTTCTGCGTGTCTACCACCACAGAGAGGATGAAGGAAAGCTTGCCTTTACTCAACTCCTGGCATCAGTTCCCAAGGAAAACCTACCTTTGGAACATAAAGCTAGTCCCTGGCAAAGGGACAGACACATGTAATTCTACAAAACAAAGCTTGTGCTGTGCAGGGCCCTTGTGTAGTCATCTACAAACAGATGAATTCCACCCATATTTCAGTGGCAATGTTCGAGTGATTTCTGTTTTGTCTCATGACTGCCTAAATTGAAGCAGAAATGGCATCTTGCCAGTGTCAGAAGGGGGTCTCAGGGAAGCCAGGATGTACAGTCATTCCCATAGATACCACTCTTCTGAGCAATAGAGTGGGAAGCAGCTTGCTCGGGGTTTTATGGTTGTCACAGTTACCAGGTGTTGAAACAACTTCCTTAGTGTGTTTTGCCTTCCTGCAAGCTGATGCTCTTCTACCACAGGCAATATGAAAATCCCTTCTGGGAGACGAATGCAGATTTCCACAAGCTTCCACCTGAGAAATCATGCTGACCTGCCAAAGACTTCAGACCTCACAGAAGCAAGGAATCCCACAGCAAATTCAAGTGCTTTCAAAAGGTCACCATAGTAAAGACTTTCAAAATCTATGTCCTACTCAAGAAATGCCTGGCTGCAGTCATGGTATTACCTACTTTAGTTTCAAAAGCTTCCTGAAAACCTCTGTTTTCTGGTTGGCACCACTGCAGAGCATGTTAGGAGTGGGGAGAGCCTCTCAGTAGCAGACTAATATCCCCATATGACAGTCCCAAGACATTTGCCTCAATTCTCTAAGAGCTCAAGATGAAGAGGGCTCTGGGATCACCTTGCAGGAAGAAGATGACAGCAGATCCCATAGGGAATTTCTCCATTCAGGACTATGGTAAGCCTGGCTATAGAGCTGAGGCATGCATTAGCAGGTGATGCTGGCATCAGCCACGCTTTTGGGTACCCTCTGGGATGCTCAGCAGCCACACACATTCCCAGGAACCACAGTGTACTGCCTCCAGATATCACCAGACACCTTTTGCTGTTGCTGTTCCTGACTTGCTTCAAATATTTTAAGATCCTCTTTATAACAGCCTGGCATTAGAAGACTTTAACACTTTACAGCAACAACACGCCACAAACAAGCTGCCTGCTAGATGCAATGGGAAATCATCAGGGACCACTGTGTATCACTGTGAGAAACCATACCTGTTGGGTTGCTCTGGGTGACCCCAAAGCCTGACAAGGTCCTGTAGATATGGGTTGGAAGTTCAGTGCCTGCTGGCATGCAGGAAGCAAGAGGGAAACAAGAAACACCGCCCTTGCCAGAAGCCATTCCTTAGTTGGGTTTTGCCCCTGTGCAGAGCAGTGGCTCCTGCTGAGCTGAGAATTATAAACCTGCATCTTCACTCCCATCTGCCCCCAGCCTGCCCCTCACTTTGAAAATTGGGTTGTAAATGATGCATAACCCTTCTGGGCCTTCTGCCTGGGCACAGAAACCTTCCCATACCAGGGGAATTACAAACTAGGTTAAACATACTTGTCACTCCAGTAAGTTCCTTAAAGCAGATGCAGAAGACTCTTTTGGTCACTTCTCATTAGAGTTTTGTGACAAGATGCCCTGCAAAGGCTGGAAGTGTTCAGTCACAGCAGAGAAGGGCTTGTGATGGCCCATCCCTCCATGTGTTTAACAGCTTTGTCCTCCAACAGCTATCAGCCCTTCCAGAATTTGTCAGGGTAAAGCCATAAAAGTCACGTAAGAGATTAAACTGACAGTGTACCTGAGAGCACACATTCATTACCCTGAATGCTTGATCCTTAACTGAGTGTATTGTAGCTCCATCACCCCTGAGGAAAGCCGGATGGCAATATTGATGCTCGGATATGAAGCACCCCAAAGTACAAAAGATTAGGTTATCGCATGGGGCATCTTCTCTGCCAGCTCCACACTATTTCAAGACAAGGTAGAAGCATTCAGAAGATTCTTTTTTAAAGCCCTGTTCTCAACACATGGTATACATGTCATTGATACACAATTAACTGCATGTGTGCAATGACGGAGACATTGGCAGAAGAAATGTACATCTAAAGGAAAAGAAAAGCAAAGAGACATGCCGTGACATGTTATCATTAGGGAGTCATAATTTCCTTCCTGTAGTCATACAACAGCTGTCACTAACATCTTGAACACAGACCATGTATTAGAATACCATAGCAAATGCCTTTTCAGGCAGAAGAAAGAGAGGGCATGTTAACTGGGTGAATAGCAGGAAGAATATTTTGACAGCTTGAATGCATTAACCTCCCTGTAGAACGCCCACAACCTTTGCTAGAACTTGGCTTGGGAGATACCTTCCACATGCAAAGGGGCGAAGGACTCCAGCAGCTCTATCACAGGCACACCCAGAGGCCATGGCTGGCCAGGAGCCCACTTTGGTAGGCAGGGGGGAATGCATTTGCCCATCATCACCTCTGAGTCCATCTCTCCATCTCCACCCTCCAGCTTTGCATTTTTAGCTTGGATTCATACGGGCCAAAGTGAAATAGAATGTCCTATCTTGTAGACAGAGAGAATGATAGCACAGATTGACCTTACTCATGAGAATACATCCTCCAGCCTTGTCTTCAGGAGGAAAGCAGGCATTTTTTACCTTCTAGCTATGACTGTTAACCAACATAGAGGTCCCACCAAAGATGCTATAGTTGTTATTTCAAATCAGAAATAATTCAACCTAAGGAACTAGATTTCTTATGGTTTCTGCCTCAATCCTCTAACTTCCAAGAAAGCCACACACCACAATCTTCACCAGGAATCCACCTTCTCTTAGCGATAATATGTCAGCCAACACATTTTAAGAACACATTTTCTCCCCATGGATGAGGTCCTCAAGGGTTTTTGTGATAGGACCATGTTCAGGCACCTTGAATGTTTGCCATGTATCTAAGGCAGACTGATTATTAAAGCTTCCAGTGCAGCTTTTCCAGGAGCAGTAGTTCTCATTACAAGGCAGGCTGCAACAACTCATCAATCTTGGGCAAAAGATAATTAATCAGCACCCAGAGCCATTTTTGCAAATACAAAGACTCATTGAAACAAACCAAAATAAGGGGGGGGGAGGAGAAAGGGGGAAAGGAGAAAAAACATGACAGAGCTGTTGGCACTTGCCAACTCCTCTTGATTAAACTTATTTTCACCTCCAGGTGCATACACAGGATGAGTTTTGTTAATTAAACCTGCCAGTCACCTCATTATGCATTCAATTAAAAAAGCCCGATGCCTTGATTTTATGCAGCTGGCAGGCTGCACAGTGACAGGCCGTGTTGTTATAGTGCATAACTTCTAATGGGGAAGGGAGAAGAGACGCTCCAAAATATGGCTAAGTGCGATATTTGCTAATTGGACATCCTCTTGGTGTTTTGTCTTTGGAGGCTGTAACGGATGGGGTTGTTTATCAGCCATACAGCCTGGCTGTGTAAAGTGAGAGTGGAGGCAGAGAGTGGAAGAGCGTGTTCATCTCATTTGGAAAGCCATATAGATGCTCAGAATATTCATGATAAACTCTGGCAAGGTTGAGAGACGAGGAGAGTGGCACCTAGATGCCATGGTGATGAATGCTGTGTGAATAGATTAGACAGAGGCCCTGAAGCTTCTATAAAATTGGGGGGTTTTAATTTAGATGAAAGATAGCCTTTATTCTTAAGGCATCACACTGAGAGTCGGCAGATCTGGATGCAGGCCCTGGCTCTGCTACAGACTCCCTGCATGACCTTGAATACATCCCAGAGGACCACACTTTAAAGGTATCTACAGTTATATCTTTCAAGTGACAACCCTTAGCCACCCCTGTGTTCCTCATCTACCCACCAGTAAGTGAAGGCTATAGGCTTCTGCTGTGCCTATCACTCTCTGGACTATTTATAGTCAACTTCCTAAGAACAGACAATATCTCTTGTTATACACTGCAAGGAAACCTGTTACAATGGATCTCCAATCTCAGATGACAGACAGAAAGACAACCTGCAACATTGGTGTCAGAAGAATTCGCAGTTACATGCAACGGTTTTATAGTTACCTCACACTGACATGTCTAAGTCTGCTTCATGCTGGCCACAAATATGAGAAATGACCTACAACAAGGGTGACCCATCTGTTGTGCTCTGAGGCAGAGAATTAATGTATTTTCCACTGTTTCTGTTGTTTTCTTCAGGTTTGCAGGCTTTTGATGTAGCTGCTTGTACAGACAAGGTGTACTATTCAAGCACTGTGTTGATGACAAGGAATGAACCAGCTATTCTGTAGAGCCCTCTAAACTGCACCCCTGTCCTAGAGTTGACTATAAGTGTGAGGAACTGAACTCTGACCAAGGAGATCCCTCGAGTCTTGTATGTTTTATCAGACCATGAAATGGAGAGGGTTTTGTTATTATTATTGTAACCTTCTTTGCTATCTGGTTTCATGCCCCCTGCAACTGCTGGAAGCAATGGCCCAGATTCACAAGGATGCCTAAGGACAAAAAAGAGGCACTACTTGTAAATCCCAACAGATATCGCTAGTGACCTGAACCCATTGTCCACCAACATATGAGAACTGGTCCAAATCCAGAACGAGTGTTCCAGACTCCAGCTAAATGCAAATCAACTGTCAAAGCCTCTCTTCCCTTGTGGGTTTTTCTTTTCCTGTTAGCAGCTGTGTCCCCATCATCAAAACTAGCAAGGCAATTTGTGGTTGGCAGTAGCTATCACAGCTGCTCTGAATTTTTTATTACAACTTCCATTGAGAAATACTAGTTTGTCAGAACACCACAAAGATGTTGTGAAGGATATTGGGTCAAATATTCTCTGTTGGGACCAAACCACAAGTCTCAGAGGCACACTGACCCCTATCCAGCCGAATACCCTTGTGATTGAGTCTGCTGTTTGGAAAATACCAATCTTAGGTTCAGCTCTGTTTTCTGACCTAGACTTGGACTGCAGCCCTTCACATCCCAGGTGAGAACTTGCCCCACTGGGCAGCAGCAGCTACTTTGTTCAAAGAGTCTTATTTCCCTATGAAGGCTTTCTAAAAATCATTCTTTAGCCTCACATCTGGATGGAAGGAAGTGATAAAACCTCAGGCTTTTTTAAGCAACCTGTCATTCCTGAATTTCAGCCAACCATAGATGTTTATCACCTTTTCCAATAGACAGTTGTTCGCAGTTCCACCCATGTGTGAAGAGTTTATTAACACATCCTAACACATCCTAACTGCTAAACAATCTTATAACAGGACAAAGTTTTCTGCCTCTCATGAAGCTTCCAAAATAGTCAGGTTTGCAAGGAATATAACTCACCAAGGAGTTATGCCTGTTTCATGTGAAGGCAGCCCAAGTCAGATGCTGCATCTGGCTCTCCCAAGATACACAATGCAGGCAAGCATGTGTGTGCTGGTGTGTACATAGAGGAGAGACTATGCACTAGGATCAATAGCCCATCTAGTCTATGTACTGTATGACCACGGTACTACGGAAGAATAGAGGAGCAGGATATGTACAGAGAGATCCTTCCATGCTTTGTCTTTCCAGCCTTGGACACAGGCACTTTGGGGATTTTCTCAGAAGTTACACCAGGTTAAACCTAAACTTGACACCTCAAAGGAAATTCAAAGTGAATATAAAATAAAACTAACAGTTCAAGAGAAGTTGGAAAGCCTTTTCCAGCGCATCAGCGTAATTGCTGCTGTCCTCTATTCACATTCATTTGCAAAGATAAAATAGAAAAAGAAAATTACTGATCTACAAGTAATTGCTTTCTTCCCCTGACCTAGAAAATATAATAATAGTTTGCATTTCTATAGCTCATTCCAGCCAGAAATCTCAAAGCTCTTTATAATCACTTATTAATCATTGCTCTCCAGCCCCTGCAAGGTAGGTAACCAAAGTACTAAGTACTTTGTACATGCCTGGAGATGCATGGAAAAGACATGGCACAATCACAAATAAGCATATAGGAATGTGACAGAGTCCCTGTCACCAAGCAGTAAGCTATATATCCAGTTAAATGGAAACAGCTTCTCTCCCCTTTACTCCCCTGTTGACTAACAGCACAACAGAAGGTGTATATCACCCCTCTCCAAGCTGGAGTAGCTCAGAGCATGATCCAAGCTCTAGCATCCATGAGAATAGCTTTGCAAGGCTGTTCCTTAGGTCCTTGCAAAACACAACAGTTCCCTCTGTGCTGCTCATCTCTCATTTGATCTTGTTCTCCACTCTATGGACTACAAAGCAGGATGCTGTGCAAGTTTTATGTCACTTTTGCAATGAATGGGCACACTCTGGCTATACGTTCAGCATGCCTCCCAAAGATCAGCCTTTGGGCAACTGGAAATTGAGCACAGGACCCGAGAAGGGAAAGGCAGGACACGTCCAGGGTCCCTGTATAAATTCACCTCATTCTAAGAGCCTAACGTCGTTATTTCAGTTCCCTATTCCTGCAGGCAACAATTGGAAATACCACCCTTGGTACAGGTCATTGTCAGCAAATTACTGCTTTCGAAAGATGAGGAGGAGGTGACTTAAGCAGCAAGGAAAGATTAACATAACCAGAACAAATCCAGAGTTTCTGCACTTTATAATGGCAGGTCCTCATCCCTCTAGATCTTTCCTACTTGAAACACTGTTATTACCCTTATGGTGTATTGTGTCCAATACTTAACCAGATTAAAAGTATGCCTGAAACAAGACTATCTGTTTTAGCATATTAGAGTAAATGAAATAATAATTGTTCCCTTACTACTCTGACTTTTTATTCAGGAACTGTAATAATATTTTACATGTATTAAATTAAGACTCAATCTCTGCAAGGAAATATTCCCACTTGGTGGAATCAAGAGACAAAGAATCGGCAACTGTGCATAATACCACAGCGTCTATGCACTCTGCTGGGTAGGAAAGTTGCCTGATGTGCAAGTGTTACCAAGTCATTAGCAGGGCAGGGAAGCTTTGGAAAGCACACAACTGAACTAGGAGTTCCAGTTCTGTTTTCAGAGGTGTCTCAAGACCTTGCAGCGTGTGTTAGTTTCCAGTGACAGTGGGGTCCTTAACATGCTTTTCAAGGTGAAGCTGTACTCCAAATCCACACCTGGAAGACAGTCACTACCTTCAACCCCTGCACCACACTAGTTATGCAGCTTTTTCCTTCTAAACCCCTCTCCCAATCCTCAATCCAGATGGCCCTTTGGTACAAACAGACCTCTTTGGCCCAGGAGCTAAATGTGTTAACAGAGCATCTTGCAAGAAAGATCCTTCTCTCTACTTGAGGTCTAAAAATGATTTCTCCCTCCTAGCAGATGGCAGAGCTGCCATACAATTCACATCTTGGCACCACTACAGGCTGGCCCTGCCAGGGGTTTTCTGGAGCACAGGACCATTGTGAGCTTCATAGAGAAGTCTGGAGGGGGTCAGTGATGCAGAGGAAGATGGAGAGAAGCTTCCAGGTCTCAGACGCCAGTTCCATAATGGTATTGCAAAATATCAGACAATGTTCAGGTCAGATAGGGTATTTCAGACATTAAGCACAATTATGGCATCCCCAAGAAAGCAAGGCTAATTTTGTGCCAGCATTTTAATACTTTAACCTGGTTCCAAGTGATTTGCTTAACAATTAAGAAAACTATTTTGTTCTTATTTATTCTCATAAATGCCAAGAACAGCCTCATCAGACAGTGAAGAGTCCCCTTGCACCACTTAGAACTGCAACGTAAGTGAATAAGCCCCTAGCATTAGCTTTTTAAAGGAGATACCTTCTCCGTGTGAGAAACAGCTGTTCTGGAAAGTGGATGAGAAAGGGAAAGACCTCTCCAATCCATCACATGAGGGAGAACAGCACACAGCAATGATACAAAAGCTGCAGCCCAGGAATAGCTCTGGTGAATGTGACCAACTTGTCCTCTCACCGCTTCGTTTCAGTAACTGATGCTCGAGCTATTTCTCTGCGTGAGAACTGCCTCTCTCTGTGCATTCAACATGTGCAAGCATTGCCCAAGCAGCCAGAAGGCAAAACTAAAACCGGGGACTGAGAGCTGCACTGGGCAATGCTGGAATCAAAACACAACTCCAGGCTCAATACATAGTGTACCCACTAGATGGGGCAAAAAGCTACATTCTGTTAGAAAAACACTTCCAAAACTGCTCCAGGCTGGAGCAGCCCAGCACATTGGCTGTGCTCCCATATTCCCTACGTACACACTGACCTGTCAGGCCTGAGCTTCTACAGCCAGGAATTAAATAACCCAGCCAAATGCAGCCTGCACGTCAAAGCTGTCACTTAGGAAAGAGATCCTCTGACAAGGGGCTCCTTCGCTCCATGACGTTGCAAAGGAAGGAAGGACACGATCCTTTCAAGACATGTACATCCATGACACAGAGCTGCCCCAACTGACAGCTCCGTGTGTTGTAAGTGCCATGAACCCCACACAAACCTTCAGCTCTCAAGAAGCTGAAAGGAGCTGGAGGAAACAAAAGGATCTTAACTCTTCCCCTGCCAAACATTTCCTTCTTGTACAAACATATCACACAGCTTAATGCACCAAATCATCTGCTGAGCTTGGACTGCTGCCTTCGTTTTAAGGCCCTGCTGCTTTGGTCAGACGGGAGCCTTTTGTCCAGGCAGTGTTGGTGTCAGGAAGTGCTTTTAGGCTGGGCTCCGCACTCAGCCATACTGCATATGGATTAACTCTGTTCACCCACCCCCCGGAATTATACCAGCTTCAAACTGATGACCCTGTGAAGGGGAGCAGGTTCATAAGCAATTGCTCTGGGAGCTGCATTTCTCCCCTTTCAGCATCACAGCTATGGCCAGTATTAGCCTTTCACAGGATGAGTGAGAAATTCTAGACAGAGCGATTTCAGATACAGAATAAGAACTAATTACATACATTCACTAGTACTGCATCCAGTTTTTATGCAGGAACTTACACACAGAAACGTTAGTAAGCAATGCATTGACTTGGTGAGGCCATGAACACAGAGCACAGAATCCTGATCCAAAGCCCATTAGAAGTAAGAATTACAGAGAAGTTTCCACTAATCTTCCATGGGCCATCCAGAAAAAAACTTAATTTCTGGCACTCTGGGAGGATCCTTCCCCAAAACCTTCGTGGAAAACACTTGGGAGGATAAAATTCAGCTATCAGGTAGGATTTGCAGGCTGAAATCCCATTACCAATTACACCATAATCCCAAACCCCAGTAGCTTGTTCAGTACCTAGAAATCAAAGCTTTCCAGTCACACTCATCCTAGCAATTCCTGCAACAGCTGGAGTGGGCATTAGACCCCAGTCTGTATATAACAAAATAATGTCACTATTTGCTATAACCACGTACTACACATGAGCTTTCTAATCACTACAGTCCTCTCCAACGGAAAAGCCATTAACCCACACCCAGAATTACAAGCTGGTTAATGAAGTTTTCCCACTCCTAGAGGCTTCTTTTCTTCTTTATGCATTAACAAGACCATGCTATGAGAAATGAAATAAAACCTGGCAAAGCTCCACTAACAAAAACAAACAAAACCTCAGTTTGACTTACTGTGAACTTCCACTCTCTGAAGCCAGGAAGATCTGATTCACCAAAACAGTTGCTGGGCCTCTGTAGCAACCTTTATAGCAGATCTCTGGGCTCTGCTGAGTGCCTGATTGCCCATTTCTTGTTATACCGAATACCTGTGCAGAACCTGGCCCAAAAGTTAACTCTTTGCTTCCTTCAACTCCCTTCCTGCCTTCACTCCCCTCCTGCATTGACTCATGTGCTGGTATTCTCACACTAAATCCAAAACACAACGCTGTGCCAACTACTAGGGAATAAATTAACTCTATCGCAGCCTAAACCAGGACACTCATCACTTGCAACAGACCTCTTGAAAATGACCCATTTGCACAAAAAAGCCTGATACAGCACACAAAACAGAGTTGACTCACTGTAATCATGTGTGTCTCACTACTGAAATGCAGCTGCTCCTGATCAGAAATACACTATCATTTTAACAGGAATAAGTTTAAGGCATAAGAACCTTCAGTCCAAACTCAGTGGGACTGACATAAAGGCTGAATGCTAACTCCCAGCCTGAATCAGAGTTGATGAATCAGAACCAGAGATGAATGAAGCCTGTTAATTCAGTTTGCCATGCCTGTGGCTCAGACTGGTTTGGGTTTCTTATTTCTATGCTGAAAGCTCTCATGTACCTCCAATTCATCACTAAGATGACACAACCCTTCCTCCACCACTACCAAAACACCGTGTACTCTTTGAGGCAGCATGTGGCTCACGATCCCATTCCAGGTAAATATACTAATGCAGTCCCATTAAAGGTCTCACATCATGTCTGAAAACCTCATCTTCAATCACACAGATACTATACCTCGATTCATTTTTTCCCCTCCTTGTTTTGTAATAAATAATTGCCAGGCTTTCAAGGATGAGGATAAATGGAAGCAAGTCATTCGAGGCCTGCATCAAAATCAAGTGCTCTCAATCTCTCTTTACCTGACCTGCTGGAAACTTCCTCTTCACCTCTGCTCCAAACCAATAGCTGAGAGCAGCATGGTGCACACTAAATAGCATCAAGCAAACCTACTCTGTATGGGAAGAATAGAAAGAAAGTCCATACTTAAATGCCCTAGAGGAACTTTTGCTGAACAGGTAACTGTATCTCACCACAGAGACAGATAAATTTCAGCAGAGCAGTTCCCAGTCTTTTGAAGACATGACTGGAAAATATTTCTATACAATATTCAGTGTTAGAAGTCCCTCTCAGCATAGTTAAGGGAAGCTGATCCCAGCTCATATGTCTGCTTTCCTTATGGTGTCAAATCCAGAGCTGAGGGAGGAAGACAGGCATCTGTCTGTACATACTATAAGGATGCCTGATCTTGTGCGCCCCATCTGCTATAAAACTATGTGTTTGGATTTGTTGGGGTTCTTTGATTTGTCAAAAAAGTACCCAAATCTTGTGCAGAATGCAGTAAAACCTTTCCAAAATAAAGCAGAACTTCCATATATGCCATGGTAGTTCCCTGCTTTGCAATACCTCCATTGGAGTATTGCTGTATTCCCTTACATGGACTTACCACAGGGCAGCTCCTCTTCCTGTGGCCTCAAATATACGGTTTACAAGGTGGCCAGAATTCTCCCATGCTATATTCAGCACACGAGAACAGGGCTCCTGCCTCAGGGAGAAGATCACAAGTGGCATGGGGAATTAGGTAATTATTCCAGCACCTCCGAGGAAATCAAGGAAGAGAGAATCAACGAAGGCTAAACATCCATTCATCAGGATTTGGGGAAGGACAAATGAGGAATGAGAGGATCTCTGCGTGTCTTGCAAGCAGGCAGAGAGGAAATACAGTATTATCAGCAAACACAAGAGGGAAGTGCAGCACCAAAATCCAGCCACTGGGAGCTCAGGCTGAGTGCAAGTAGCCACAGTCTCCAAATACTTACACAAACGGTGTCATTTAAACCCAAGGTTAAATGCAATTGGACTGCATGAAGGCACATTTGTAATCAGCCGTATTTGTACTTATCTAAATTCAGCTATTTAATCAGCTACTCTGGCAGAACGCCTCTTAAAAAGGCAGTGGTACTGCACCCTACAGCAGGAATCTGAATCCAGCCACTAAGGACTTTGTCTTCAGTATTTCAGAGGCTGATATGGGGAATCCTACCAGATTTAATGGAGATAATGAGCTTTCAGACTGTACTGTGAACACAACCACAACAATTCCCCATCTTAATGATGCTACAGAATGATTCAAAACCCCTTTTTCAAACAAAACCTTTCTGCAGGATCCCTTTGTGTTTCCAGAAAACCCTTCCATCACACCTCCATTTCCTACTCTTTCCCATTTCTGAGCAGGTCTTTGCTTTTCTAGATGTACACTGAGCATCAGCCTCTGCACCAGGGACAACCTCCTCTATTAAGCAGCGGCTCGGAAGTCAGTTGTAGATACTCTGATGTTGCTTTTAGCTCAGTGTAAAACCAAGGATTCCTGCAGGGCCACAGGCCATCTACACAGACCTGAGTGAAACAAGAATCCAGTTCAGAAGTAGGAAGCTCAAAGTGTTCATCCAGACTTTGTGTTCTTTAAGATGAGATGTATACAGTGTGGAAATGTTCCCTGGAGTCAAACAGAATGAGAAACAGATGGAAAACTATTTGCAAACAGGAACTCTTTTCTTTCCTTGTTTGCTTGCCTTGTTTTGTTTACCTCTCAAAATCCTAACAAGAAACACAAGTAGGATGACTGCAAGCTCCTTCATGCTAACAGAGCTGGAGACACAAAAAAGCATTGACAAAGCAACACGTTTACTTTTATGTGATGTATTGAGTAAGGCATCAAGTCTTACCTTGGGCCCTTGGTCCAAGCTGACCCTGATGCATGGACTTAATTTCATTGCTGGGAGTACAATGAGGCTATGCTGAGAATAAAGTTAAACATATGTGTATGCTTTTAGGACTGTGGCCTTAACCAGTAAATCTTAATTAGTCTTTTTGTGGATGACAAGAGTAAGGTTTATGCTAAGTATTATTAGTAGAGATACAAGTTTTGACTGAGCATATTTAATTTGCTGCATCCATCACTCATATAAAGCCAGTAGCAGCTAAAATCAAAGCAGCATGTAAATTTATGCTCTAAGTATGAATGTAACATTGCAGTAAATGATTGCAAAGAGTTACACATGGAGCCACATACAGTGGAATTTAATTTACGGAGAACAGCCGTTATCTTTTAGCCATTTATGTAATGAAGATTTGAATATAAAATAAATTGCAAACACTTGCAGCTGAAGCAGGATGTTGGATGATGTTCATTCATATTGAAATTACATCTTTAAGTTCCTCTCAAGCTACATAAATATCTCTGCAACAGACATACACGTGCATGTAAAACAATCCTCTTCTGTGTAAAAAACCATGTGCACTATTAAAGTGCTGTTTTCCAGATAAAATTCTTATCAGAAACATTAAAAATTGGTCTTTTATGTTCTGAACCATGTTTGATGACTACATGAGAAGCTCCTTTTTCACATGTTGCTTATCTCTCCCATTGCAGCTTTATTGCTGTTTTATTCTTTCTATTGCAATGAACTTTGTGAAACTTGAATAATCATTTTCACTTTTACTTGTGAACACTTTCACTCTCTTCTCCATTCAAAAGCTGTTGCCAATCTGAAGAGAGGAAAGTTAGAAAACAAAAAGAACTAAAGAAAAATCAGAAAAGGAACCAAAGCAACCCTTAGTGTCACTCCGCTGATTTGAGTTTATTGTCTGTCTTTGAGACTAACCCAAATCGCCAATGTTCGTACCTTCTTAAACAATTCTACAAAAGAAGATTTCAAGAGACCACAAACACCCCAGTCCCTTCCTTTTCAATATTATATCAAATAATGCATCTTTCTTGAAGTAATCTGAAAAGAGCCCCTTTAACGACAGAGGAATGCAGCCAAAGAGATTACAACAAAAACCAATTACAACAAAAGCAAAAGTCAAAAAGAAAGGCCTTTGCAGAAACGCTGCAGACTTTGTACAACCTCCTGCAGATCAGCATATTTTACTGTGTGTGGGAGTTGGGGAAATCCCAGCAGCTTTCTATTGTATCTTGTTATTTCTTGGCTCATTCCCAAGCAAATAAATAATCACAGTAATAAACTGGATTCATACAAGTGTAGCAGAAACAGACATGAAATCCAATAGATAAGATAGCCAATGCTCAAGATGTTTCTTGCACATGGGCTCCAAGTTGGGATCCTATTAATCTTCTGTTTGCTCAACTGTTCTTCCACTGACAGAGACCAGGATTACAGAGAGCAGACCGTGGCAGGAACTACCTCACCATGCTTCTTAAGCCCAGCCTAAGTGGATTTCATACCGATATGCCAATTTACCAGTGGCTTTAGCCTCCTTTGAAAACCCCACCTATGTTACTGAGCAGAGACTGCAGCTTTTCACAACACATTGTACATGCATTCGCCCTGGTCAGCTGCACTGCTGCAGCAAGTCTGCAAGGAGAAACTAAAAGGAAGATGCATGCAACTATTTGCTGTGTATATGAAAGAACTCACTACTGCACAGGTTAGGAGAGGGTAAAGCCTGCCTTTGCAAAGCCCCAGCTACTCACTACTCCCACATCTGTGGTTTGCTCGGTTTTTAATGACCCATGACAGGCCATTCTGCTATGACTGCCAAGTGAAGCTGCCATCCCTCCCAGCAGACATATTGTACTGGCACTTACCCCAAGTACCCTCTATGGGGCCACCAAACAGAGAGAAACTCCAGAGCAGAAGAGTTAGTGCGTGCAGTAAATCATTTCCTAGACACATACAGCCAGGAGTCCTTCCTCACACACAATCCCCTGTTGCCTTCTAGCCAAAAATAGCTCAAACCATTCTAAAATACATACATTATTTTATCCTTCTTTTACACTGGGCTTGACAGGCTGCACTAGATGTCATCTCCTGCCCTCTGCTCTCAAACGGAAATATCTGAAGGACACTTTGCCTCTTGGCTCACACCTGACGGTCCTGCTTGACCCCACAGCTCTATGCACAAATGAAGGGATTATGATGAAATCAAAGTGGATTTTGTTTGTAATGAGGAAAATACACTCCAAATTAGAAGGAAATCCAAGCTAGAAAAGCAAATTCTCCTGTGCCTGTGGCCAGCTTGGATACTCCAGGCCCAAGCCCCAGCTGCTCTCTAATGAAGCCAATAGTGCTGTGACCAGCCCTGGGCCTGAATCCAGCCCCACACCTCCAGATCTGCAGTGGAGTTTGGAGTTTCAGCCTCAAGGCAATAAAAGATGGAAATGGATAAAAAATCCCTGGTCCTTCGGGAGTGCTCTGCAGCCCTAATGAATCCTCCCAGAGCCCAAATCTCATGACAGAGGTTTGAGGTGAGGTAGATAGAGTGAAGGGTGAGAAAGTCCTTTCGCAGCCTTCTGGACAAAATACAGAATACTGTTCTCCTATAAAACAGCTGCTCTTTCTGTTTTCAAATACTCTGGAGGGACTCAAATATTGCGGTGATGAGAGAAGAGGAGATCATGTAAGTACCTAGGCAGATGGATGCTTAGCAAAGGAAGGAAACTATCCCTACGGGTGGGAACCACAAGTAAATGCTCATTCCAGCTCAATTACTGAAGCCCAAACAGGTAAAATATCTGGACAAAGGTGGTTTAGGCTTTAAAATGAAGCTGCTCTCAGGAATGTTGTTCTTCCACTTCCACCAAGGCTTCGCAGTTGTTCCAAACATGCTCAGATGGGTGTTATCAGTCACAAAACACTGCCCACAACTGCCAACTACATAGGAAACGGGCTGAAGTTTGCTGAAGTTTCTTTGGTCTTAGCTTTGTAAAAACTCACTAATAGTTTTGACTCCATTTTCATGCTGTTTTGAATCAAGTGTGAGGCAGCTGTTCCTTCTTCTCTGTGATAAATCATTGTTTCTTGACACTTGGAAACTTGGGAGATAAAAAAAAAAAGGGGGAAAAAGCACTGAGGGTGGACTCAGTTTTATTTCTAATTACTTAGCACATTCACATGCTCAGCACAAAGGCCTGTTGACACCACTTCAACACACAGGCAAATAATCCAAAGGATGGGCTTGCGAAAGCAAGATAAGGGGTAAGGCTGTAGCCCTCCTCGCCTCCAGTTGCCAATGGGCCTGAAGTTGCCATATCTGTGTATGGCAAATGGCTTAAGCATGCAAATCATCACGAGATCAGGCTCAAAGTCTTAGAAACAGTGATCTTGCTGTGTCCTTCATTGTTCAGCTTTTACTCAGTGTTTGCCTTATGTCAGACTTCTTTTCTCTTTCCAAGGGAGAAGGGACAGTCTTTCCCTTGCTGCTCCTACAAAGGAGGTGCTGGCCCAGGAGGAGCTCCACATCCTGTCCCTGTCCCTCCCTCCCCCAGGGCAACAACACAATTCAATTGGTAATAATTCAAAAGCAGAGTCTTGAACAAGGATTTTCTGAAAGCATCTGACCCCTTTTTTAAGGGAGGGAAGTTAGGAAGGAGGAAAGCAAAACCCTTGCTCCGTTTCCTGCTGTTGTGCTGTTTATTTCAGACGACTTCCATTGTTAGAGAGTAAACCCTTTGCATGCAAAAGCGAGAAGGTAGCATCAAGCTGGGAAGACGGCTAAATTTGGCTCAAATTCCTTAGGAGCCTGACCTCTTCCTATTGAAGTATATAGCAACACTCCCACTCACTGTCCAGTGTGGCATTTTTAAACACTACCCCCAATCAATTCTGTGTTACATTGAAGGAAGTGATATAAATAATCCCCTAAGAACACATTTTCCCATAGGTAAAGGGATAATATTTGAGTTTCACTCAGGAAAATAGTATAAGAGCCCTGAGAACACAGACAAGCCTGTTGCTTTCCTTCTCCTATTTCATCACTAAGCCTTCATTTTCAGCTTTCAATCAAAAAGAAATAGGTGGGAGGAAGCATTATTTCAAGGCCTATATTTAGGGGGAAAAAAAAAAAAAGAGGGCTGCTTCCCAGTGAAGGGGTTTTAATGTAAAAAAAGAACAACTAAATGCAGAGGCACTCACTGAAGCTGTAAGAACATGAGGCAGTCTCTTAGGTAGCTTGAAAAATCATTTCAAGCCAGTATACAGCCAGTTTCACTGGCAGACTATGAATTACACACTCAGATGTGTAAACATCCTATTTCTGTTCCTCCTCGCTTGTTGCAACATCTTTGATGCTTCCAGTGCAGCAATTCATCCAACCACCAAAACTTCAACATTATCACTTCTATAATGTGGATTTTCTTCTAATTGATCCAGTGAATCTGCCACAGCTAGAGGAAAGGGATTCTCATCTGGGCAAAGTCCCTGGAAGCTACTTCCATAACAAATTACATTCTTATTGTTATTTCCTGATTGAGTAATACAGCTGAAGCAAAAGAAAACAACCCCATGCATGAATGAAACATACTGAGTTAAGTCAGAACACAACAGTCCTCACAGATTTCTGCTGGCTGCAAATCCCTGCACATTGATCAGATTCCTCTGGGAATCGCCTGCACTGCTCGCTTGGGAGGTGGGAGTATTAATATGGGATTTTCACCTTCCCCTTTCACAGGTCCAGAACTAGCTGTATCATTATGCTGCTCAAGCATGGCTGGGGATGAGTTTGTTGGTGACGAACACTTCTGGAGGCTCTGGCAATATGTTTCAGTGCAAATATTGTTATTAATAAGCCTTAACTCTCCTCCTCCGTTAAAATGGAATAGATTGGGTGCCTGATCCTGATTTCACAGTTGCAGAATGTCTAACACAGCTGAAATCCATGACTAAACGCTTCTTGGTTTCACCCACTGACTTTAATGAAGTTCTTGCCAATTAATAGAGGGGGTAAAGGAAAGAACCAGTGCCCCAGCAACATCAAAGGAGTTAAAAGTGACTCGAAGACATGAACAAGTAGTGCTTTGTGCAACATCCTTCTGGAGCTTTAGTTTTCATGGTGCTCCTTAGGCCAGCCAGTGCGAGGATGACTTGCTGGCCCCCTTGTTGCTGCAGAGAGTTTTTCCTTTCTCCGGCTTCATTCATATGACAAAATGGAACGGGCTGTTTATTTTCCCTAATGGTAATAATATCTGTAATGATAGATTTGTCATTGCCGACATTGCTTTCCTTCCCCAACATTAACTAATGTACAGTTAAAAAATGCCTCCTAATGGTTTTTATTTCTTTGCAGGTTTGTCATTTCATGCTGTTCTGTGAGCTGGGCCTGCTCTGAGAAGACTGGCAGTGGTATCTGCTTGTCTTTACCTGTGAAGGGGAAAGCAGGGCGAGCAGGGAAGAAGGGGACGTGAGAAAAAAGGCAAAGGAGAAGGATGCCAGATGAACCCCTTGGTTTACAGCCCAAACACACCAAATTGAATTCTGAAATACAACTAGGAAGAAAGCAATAGTTGTCCCACCCAGCCCATAGGAACAGGCAGCTTTTGCATGGGTGAGGAGCTTTGTCACAGCAGACCTTACACCAGGGAGGGCAGTCCCTGAAACTGACAGGCTCTGAGGCCATATATCCAAAGTGATAGCCTGGAGAGGGCCAGGAAGGATGCAGAAACCCAAGACTGAGATGGAAATATTGAAGCACAACTTTTTCGCCTGTAACTACACTTAGTTTAACCACATCAAAGTGGCAGCGAGTGGTGCACAGAGCCCCTGAAGTCCCACAGCACCCTACCTCCCCTTTGCTCTCTCCTGTCAATATTGCACTGAAAAAAGAAGAAAAAAATGAATAAAACCCAGGAAAATTTAAATAATAATAATTGTTTGTGCCAGTGCTTTTGTTTTATAAAGCAAGCCTTCATCTCTCCTATCTGCCCCAGCAGTGCTCCTGCTCAGAGCATCCCCCATGGGGCAGACCCATAGCACCGGGTCCCCCGAGCCCCCCCCATCGGAGCCCCCGTGGGTCTGGCTGCTGCCGGGGCTACACCCCCTGCCCGGAGGCGGCTTTAAGACCGGGGCGGGGGGACGAGCGGCTTCTTTCCTATCCGCTGCGAAGTCCCCGGTGGCGGCGTGGGGCGCGCACGTGTGGCGGCGGGTGGGCGCGGAGGAGGAGGAGGAGGAAGAAGAGAAGGAGGAGGAGGAAGAGGAGGAGGAGGAGGGCCCTGCCCCGGCCCCCGGCGGGGCGCTGGGCGCTGCGGGTGTGCATGGCCCTGCGCGGGCGGCGATGGCTGCGTGATGATGGCCCAGCGCGGGCAGCCCGCACCGCACGCCATGGCTGCCAAAGAGGAGCTGTACAGCAAAGTCATCCCCCGGCGGAACCGGCAGCACCGCGCGGGGACCATCAAACATGGCTCGTCGCTGGAGATCCTGCTGTCAATGGGCTTCCCCAAAGCCCGAGCGTAAGTCGCTGCACGGCGCCTTCCCCGCGGCTCTTTCTCCTCCCCGCCACCACCAACCACTCCGTTTCGTTTTTACGGCAAGCCACGGGCGCCGTTCTGCTTCTGCTTCCACAGCCGGAGCCTGCGGGGGAGAGATCCGGCGGCCCGGGGATGCGCGCCCGGAGCGGTCCGGGGATGCTGTAGGGGCCGAGGGATGCTCCGGTGGCATCTCCCAGCGGCCGCCGCAGCCCCGGGCGGGAGCGCGGCCGCGCAACCGGGGTGCCGGGGGATAGGGGGTGGCAGGTGCTGTCCCGGGGAGCAGCGGGTCCCGTTCCCGCACCCCGCGGCGGGCAGCGCTGGGAAGTTGGGGGGCGAATGTTTGAAACCAGAGCCCATCCTTCCAAAAGGCTGTGAAAATTGGGAGTCCTAAAGGCGCAATTGCTTTGGCTAACTCGGTCACCCGGGAGGTTTCCTTTAATCCTCCTGTGAGTCAAGGAAAAAGGAACAGAGCAATAGAAGGAAATTTCTTTAGTCCGAGGTGGTGGGTTTTTCTTGCCCAATGTAGCAATGCCTTGGTGTAATCTCCCTGCGTGTGCTTATGCTTTAAATTAATTAGGCAGCAACCTAACGCTAACTTAATGACTCTCCCAGTTTGAAACATAGTGACTCCCGAAGTGGGACTGAGCGCTTTAAGGATGCGAATGAAACCAGCGGGGATTTGGATATTTCCTTGATCTGTTTAAGTTTTCCTTGCTGTTGATACCAGACAGAACTCAGCACTTTTTCAGTGTCTTTGTGCAGGTTTCTTATAGTGATGCACACATGCAGTTTTAAGGACATATGTCATCTGGGCATTCATGAGATTGCTGTGGATCCACTAGCACATGCAGAAAATCTAACATAGGTTTTCCATTGTCCTACTTACGTTCCTTATGTCTGTCAGTGATCTATATAGTTATCGGCTGAAATCAACATACAGCATTTATATACAATGAATGCAAATGGAGATAAGTGGGAGATGGGTGACTTCATGCTCTGCTCGCTTGGAAAAACAGATGTGCATCTTTCAGTGCAGCCAGAGAAAAAAACAGCTTGATACTATGAATGAAACTAGTTATTACCTGTACAACAGTGCCATCAAGGCTGACAGTCAGCCCTGGTCTTACCCAAACGTTAGAACTGTGTCTATGGTTCATATTTTTGCCCAAGAAAATGTTAACATTGAACAAAAATGGACTGAAAGCTTCATCATGCAAGATAGGAAGGGTTAAACACAGAGAGTAAGCCAGAGAAACGCGTAAAATATCCTCAATTGCAAAGAGTAGTTATTGCAAATATAATCTGCCAGACAGGTAAAACTGTCTTGATATTAAATTCAAGGTACTGCAATAGAAGCCTGTTTGATAACTCAGCTGTCTGCTGGGAAGGGGATCAAGCTCCTGATGTGAAGTAGCAATTAGTGCCGCTATTCCAGCCCGCTGGAAATACTGCAAATAATTCATCACTGAAATTGAGATAAGAAGCAAGACAGAAATAAACCCCAACAAACCACCACCGAGGGTACACTATGGGATGGCACACAGGTTTGGAAGCATGAGAGAGCACTGCATGGCAAAAGGACGTTTCCTAAAGGTCACTGCTTCCCAGTGCTGCTTTTTAACTCACAGCATATTACTCTGCAAGTGTGAGTGGGAGAGATTACTGGGTTGCCAAGGAGGTAAAAACACCGTGTCTCCCCAAACTGGCATTGAGAAGCAGCCTTAAGAGTAAAGCCCTTTTGAGTCTTCTCCCAGAACTCTCCCACCCCTCTCCCACCCATTTTCTAAACCAAAGCCACAGTTAGAACAGGAGGCAGAGAATTCAGCAAAACAGGGGATTTCAGATCTGTGCCTGTGCACAAATACAAACCAGGCTGATACTTAGAAGTGGTGACCATCTGTTTGGATGGCTTATGCAAAACAAAAGCTCCAAGTTGTCAGACTCGTCTGTCAGGCGTGTCACAAAATGCCACTGCTCTTGGCATCCGTGGCCTCCTGGCTTTTTGCTTGACCTCGGGGGATTGACCAGGGCCGGGGACAGAGAGGAGTGTTGAAGCCAGGGTAGGAGACACAGGAGCTACCTGGAGATGACAAGAATACTGTTTTCAGATGTGGTATTGAGACAGTACTGAGATCCTGGGGAGTACTCGCATTGCTTAACTTTCAGCTTCTAATTTAGCTCGATAACTTCACATACCTCACACCCCTACCAAGGGGCAGGCCAGCTTTTGTCTCTTCAAAACTGAAATTATTAATTATTTGATAATACTTCTCCCTGGTTACAGTTTATAACAGCAATAAGAGCTCAGAGGTCCACATCTTCTGTCTGAATCTTTTCCTCTTTCCCAGCAACAGCTTCACTTCAGCTGTGCTACTCTAAACTACACGGTGATGCAGGGAAGTACAAATCACCTTTGGATGCACTTACCTGTGGATGGCAATTGCTCAAACCACTGCAGTATGTCATCACTTTGGACTATTACAGTGAAGAGCTGTTCTGCTTTTCTTTTTGTCAGCACACAATCATTATCTTTTTATTTTGCAATTATCCCATTATGTTACGTACTGTCTAGTCACATAGGAGGACGCTGTCTCTATCCCAAGCAGTTTCTGATTTAAACAAGGAAGGAAGGCAAAGGTGATGTTATGATTGCCATTTTGCAATTCAGGCACCAAGACAAGCCTTTTATTTCACCCGGGATCACACAAAAGTCTAACCAGATCCCCCTTAACACAAGAACAGGCTTTGTTTAGAAAGAGATTTCATACAACTACTATTTCCCAGTTGCCCCAAAATATTGTACATCATCTCATAATCATAGAATCATAGAATAATAGATCTGCTGTCAGTGGTTGCACACAGAGATCTGATTTGACTGCCAACACATCTTATTATTGTGTGATAATCCCTATACAGGTGTTGATAGTCTTCCTGAGAGTAAATAGAAGGGGAAGCACAATGTAGTTTACAGGCCATTGAAACCACAGGGGATCACTTAAAACTATTATGCATGTACAAGCAATTAAAAGGATCTATGTGTAACATGTATCTCTCTAAAATGCTAAACACAGGGAAACTTAGTGATGGACTGCAGTTTCTTTTAGGATGGAAGAAGGCCTTTGACCAAAATTAAGTGATTGGAACTAGTACATGGTTAAGCAGTAGAAAACCTGCAGCCTGCACAGTGCAGAAATCAATGTGGCTCCAGAATCTGCGAGTTCAGTGATTCACAGTTTTTTAAGGTTTCGTGTCATAATTTAAACTCCTCCTAAACATCCTCAAAAGCAGAGAGATAAAATTCCAGCATGAGAAAAAATCCGGCTTTTTTTGTTTTAATTCTGGGTGTGCATATGTGCATGAATAGATAAATATATACAATTTCAAATGTTACTTGAGTTTCTGCATGCAGCTCTGAATTCAAGCCACAGCCCTGAGGTGCCGTTTCAGAAGAGATCCAGGCCTAGAAAATTGAAGATAATTCTCTGGCCCCTGTCATTACTCAAACTGGGTAAATCACTGTCCATAAAACAGAACACTTAAATTAGAGGCATCATGCTTTTTTGGTTGCCATGCTCTGTGTGATAAGCCCAAGAGATGAGCACTGTACTTGGCACAGGTGGCAAAGCTTTCCAAAACTAAAGTGATGTTCCTTCCCATCATCTCAGCCTGAAAAGGGGGGACCATCTTCTACAGACAAGTCCATAATGTTGGTTCAGTGTGTAGTGGATCTGCTAATGCTAGACATAATTGGAAACACTTCACTCTCATAAAAATGGGATAGACGAGAATATTGTACAGTTTACCATGAATCAACTTCACCACTTCCCCTATGCTACACATTTCCTCCTTCCTCCCTCCTACAAAAGACCACCTGGGTCTAACTCTGTGTTCATGGGCATGAAGAGGAGTTAATTCATTCACAAAGCTGTACCACATTTCCCCTGGACCCAAATAGAACCAAGCCAGTCTGATTTTGATTTGCTTTCTCAGTAACTGTGAGAATTGAGGAGTATTAAGAGTTTCATTATTGTCAAAGAAAAGAAGCTCAGATCCAGTTTACAAACAGTAAAATCTTCTCTTGTGTTTTGAAAACGTTTTCTAGGCTGCTTAAACATGTTTTGCCTAGTAACAGACTTAGCAACATAGCAGTATTTCAGCACAGAAAGGCTGCGAAGTCTCTCATCCCTCTAGGGTTTGAGCTGGATTTGGGAAAATACTGCATGGAAAAAAAGTGCTGCAGATTATCTTGCGATTTTGAAGTGGTTTCTGTTCCTTCACGGCCTTGCCTGCAGGGTATTAGTTTTGTGCAAATACTCTTGGCTGAAATTCATCCTACTACAAAGGACCAGCCCAAAACATAGGCATCCCGTAAGTCCCAGTTGAGCCCAAGCTTTAGAAGTGTTTCCATGGTTCGTAGAGACTTGTGCTGGCTCAGGGCGTGGAGGGAAACCCCATCTCAAGTGACGAAGTCAATGGATGGAAATGTTTCTAGAAGCAACAGTTTAGAAGGCTGCATTGAAAGTGGATTTCCAAGTTTGGTAACAGCACTGGAGGAAAATCTTCAGCTATTGAATAGAAAATCCGGGTGCTGTAGCCCCAAGGGCTTAGGCAAAAGCTTCCCCTGATGCTCTGTCTGTGCTCATCATTCAAGACAGTGAGTTTTGGGCTTGGATAGAGCCACTGGACCATGTAGCAAAGAAACCATCTAGCCAAAATACTTCCATTTCCAGTACTGCACATCAGCCATCAATGAGGTCAATGGACATCTTTGGTTACGAACTTCGTAGGAAGCGTTTGTGACCAGTTTACAAATAGTGAAGGTGGAAGAACTTGCTAGAGGTGCACCCCTTTGCAGATCACTTGGACAAGTCCTGCCTTCCCTTCTGTGACCTTCCCTTTCTATGTGCTGGTTGGAGCTTTTCTAAGTTTTGAGGCACACAGCTCTTAGCCCATGCCGGGGTTTAACGGATGAGATTCCACATTGCAACTTGAGCAACAGTCTGAGCAATTAACTGGTCTAGTTCATGTACTGCAATTCTGAGGTTCAGCGCTGAGGCCTCTTAACAATTCGGTACATCTGTGCTGGAAGGGATCCAACAGGTCTGCGCTGAACAGTGGAACATGGATACTGCAATTGAGTTAGCAGCTGCTGGGAAGGTGCACTGGAGAAAGGCTGGAGCAAACATACATTAGGGACTGAATCCTGTGGCTGCTCAGCATATGGGTTTTGGCTTTATTGCAGATTTCTGCTGTGGGACCAAGAGATGATTACTGCAGTATTCAGACTGTTATGTGCTCACAGTTCTAACATCTTTGGTGTGGGGGAGATCTCTGAGACACTTCCTTACTTTGAAGATCTAAAGTGGTAAAACATAGAGGGCTCCCTATTTCCACTGTATTGTCTGGAAACTGAGGCACAGAGAAGCTTAATATCTATGTCAAGTCTGTAGTTAGGCTGGCACCTGCACCTAAATCTATAGTTTCAGTCTTATTAGCTTAATCACAAGGCTTAGATATCTGGTCTAAGTAAAACATTATTTCCATGACATTGTATAACATTTTCAAATGGAGAGAAACCTTGTCTTATCAGAGGCTGAAGTCATTCCCGTGATAAGATCACACTCTAAAATGATAATGGCAGCAGTAGTACTCCATACTACCGCAGTAATTCAGGATACCGTATACATAACTGGCCCTAATCATATCTGACAGTTGGGAAAAGTGGAACAATCAGATATTCAGGTCCAATATCGACAAAGAAAATGCTTCTGCCAAAAATATTGAGAAAATGGTTTAGGGACAGAAAATCCTTATACAAAGATTGCTCACAGCAGAGCCAAGGTCAGCGAGTCACTGCAATACTTGCTACATCAGTGCTAGCTGCCCAGAAGGCAAGTGTGTTCAGGGGAGAGAAAAAAACCAACACACATTTATATTGCCTTCACACACCGTGCTTCATTGGGATCTCAGATTTAAATGTCTGAGTAACATCACCATATGCAGCTAGTTCCTTGTTCGGTGGAAGTCAGCCAGGAGACGGCAGTCCCTGGATTTCTGAGATGTGTTTTAACTTTGGCAGACACTCAGAGATGTCAGAAAGCTTCCTGGTCCCTGAGTACTTAGTTCAGTTTGGTATTAAAAATGACACTGTCACAAGAAAACATTTGCTTGTGCTTCTCTCTGATGAGTTTTGCGTCTTGGAGCAAAGGTCCTGAACTTGATCCTATCCTCTACTCTAGGAAGTAGACCTTCAGAAAGTACAACCAGGACCCCACATGTCGCTGACAGAGCCTGAAAAATTACTTTGTGCCTTCTGTGTCGAAAACCAGTTAGTAACTTGATCTTTACATGCAATTGCCTTTCAAGCTACGTATCAGTGATAGAGCTACCAGTGTTATCTTTTCCTTTTCTGTCCCTTTTTCTCTTCCACTTCACAGACCTGATACTACAGTCAGGAGCCAGTTTAAATTTACTGATGAGATTCCCAAGACAAAGACTCACTAGAGAAACTCATGATTCCAGATATTCAGCATGGACTATTTGAATGGAGCCTTGTTTGCATAAAGTGCTGAGTATTATTTCCCCTTGGAGGCTTGGTGACAGAGGCAGCGTGTTGGCCTGTTTCTGCAGAACTCTGCAGCACTTCCTTATAAAGCCCTCTGGAAGTTTACTCCTAGATTACTACTCAAGTCAGGGGGGAATTGTGGTTTTTGAAAGATCATGAGTTAAAGTTTACCCCCAAAAAATAGTAATTTGATGCTTTTAAATGTCAAGGTCTAACTCTGCTAGCTCCTAATGAGACCTTTGAAATCAAATCTTCGACTCCCAAGTCTTGCTCACACTTGAAAACGCTGCCCTAGGTTTTAACTGGTGCTCATAGTGGATTCCCAGCATGTGCTCTGCAATTGCAAAAAGAATAGAGACATCCGTGTGTGTGTGTCTGTACTGCACCAGTCTAATTATCCTCAACAAGCAGAGTCATCAAAAGAGCTGTAGTTTAGCAGCTGACAGCGTTTTGGATTCCATCACCAAGACTCGCTGCAGGCTTTGTGCATTACAATGGGGTGCACCGCGGCGCCTGTGTCTTACTCACCCTCTATATAAACAGACCTGGAAAGAATAGGCCTTGGCTTTGCTTGGCATTATTCTGTCCCTACCATATCCTAAGCTGCCTGGTTGTGCACAAAGACTGAATGTAGAGAGCAGGATAAAGCAGAGGGGGAAAAAACAACAGCAAGAAATAATAGGATGGGTTGAGGGAATTGCTAAAGCCACTGCAACAAAGCAGCTGACAGCCAACATAAACACTGTTTTAGATCTCCTGAAGCTTTGACAACACCCAGGACTCACAAAAGGCGAGTTTTAAGGTACTCCTGAATACCTTCAACTCACTGTATGGAGCTAAGAGATATTGATCTCGCACACCTAGCCAGCAGGAGCCATTGCTCCTCCACTCCCTGGAAAGCCTCAGCCTTCCCCTTTTTTTACAGGGATTCCCAAAAGAATAAAGATCAGCATGGAGAGCAGAGTTGCATGTGCAGATATGACAATATCCTGACAGGTATTTTCAGGTCCTGAGTGGTTTCTGTCACCCACCATGCAGCAAGTAAAATTTAAACAGAAAGCAAGCAATTATAAACCAGAACCTGCAATGAGTGACAGGAGATGAGTCTGATGTCTTTGCCTCCCCCAGACACCACATTAAGGTCCTTGAGACTGAAGTCTCCTGTCATTGCCAGCACCAATACCTTGTCAGCAGGAGATTAGCAGGAAAATGCTAGAGAAAGGTTATGCATGTGGCTGAGCAAACAGCAGCCCTGAGTAAATGTTGGGATATCTGTCTTCTGTGCTACAAATGCAGAGGCATACCCCAAGATCAGTAACTGATAAACACCTTGTCCTTCCATAGCCTGACATCCGAAGAGGTTTTAAGTGTATTTCACTCATACCCATCAGCCCCCTGCTATTATCAAATGCAAGGCAAGTGCCACTTTATTTCCCTTTCATGTAGTGTTAGCTAGGCTCTGCAGTTCATGATAGTGCAGAATTAATAACTCGTGGCTGGTGACTGTGCAATGCTTGCCAGTGTAGAGGCGTGTGTGTTTCAGAGAGGTTTCTCATCTCCTGATTTGTAAAAATGACTGTTTTCTTTCTCCTCTACCTAATGAAATAGAGCAAGTTCTTACATGACACAAATCTCGTTAATGGCCTGATTCAGCAAAGCCCTTGAGCACGTGCTTCTCTTGAATGACTGAGATCAAGATGTTCCTTACATTTCTACCAAGCATGAAGGGGGCTGCATTAAATGGCATTGGAAATACCTGAAATAGATAAATGGTACTGTTTTTCTTCTAAGCTGTTCCTCATCTTATTCACAGCGACTGAATTGGTTTCATGATGCAAATTTCAAGCCCTGAGTTTATGCTGACATGAAACACTGGTGCCATTTTCCCCTTGCACCAGTGAGTAGAAGCCTGATTTTTAAGTACCACAATCCTGCTGTGCTGGGGGGCTGTGCAAACAGAAAAAGAAAACATCATCCTTGCTCTAGGAGCCAGCAATGTAAATAGGAGCCAGAAAGAGCAAGTGCCTCTAGAGGGGAGAATAGGGAGAGGCCACATAAGGAAGCAGACAGTATCATCTGCTGCTGACAGGCGGTGATCTCAGCATTGCCTCCAAAATCCTGTACTCCCAGTCGTTACCCGTAGTTACAGTGAGTTAGATTGATGGGTGAAATTCACAGCTGCATGAGAACAGCACTGCTGTGAACAGCTACTTTGGAATAAGTGTCATTCCCCTTCTACAGACAGAAACATTGAAAATGAGACAATACATCAAGTTGCTCGATGCCAGAGAGGGCACCTTAATTAACACTTGCCATCCACTCGAGACAAAGGGCGCTCCAGAATTGCAGGCTGTAAACGGTGTCAATGATGTCCTGCTCCCTCGTTCTACTATTATATTGAATTTATTCTTCACAATCAATATTTCTTTCTGAGAGTAGCTGCCAAGTCCTAGCGAGTGTCAAATCACAATATATCAGCCATGGATAAATTGCAGTCAGCTCTTCTGTTCAAAGAAATCTCAAACTAAACAAGAATTGGATCTGGTTCATATTCACACTAGTCTGTGGGCAACGGAAACAAGCCTTGGAGTAAACCTAACTTACAGCTGCACCTTACAATACATGTTTATATTCCCTTTACAGTCTTCAACCCCCTCCCATAATGTAGCTGTATCATAAATGCATTCATGTTCTAATGGGCAAAGCCTACCGGTGGCGTAAATCAGCCCAGCACCATTTATTTTGTTGGAGACATACTAACATACACCAGCTGAGGATCATACCCAGAAATAACCTGACTTCCATTGCTATGAAAGCTTCCTTTAGAGAAATGGGTTTTTTACACCATTCAGGTGTAAAAAAAACTGCCTGTGTGTAAATAAGAATCAGTACCAAAGCCTCTGGGAGGGAGAATATAAACCTCAGGTGTTTCTCACCCATTCACAGTGCATTTATATGTTGGGGCCGCAGAGTCTTTTATAGAGACTCCAGGTCTGTGCTGCAGCACTCGCTGCCCTGATGCTGTGTGCCAGGGGAGCACCGGGGCCTCACAGTGATTTCCAGAGCTGGTGCATGTAATAAGGTTTAATCTTGGGCAGCACGGGTGCAGCTAGCTCCCCTAATACCCTGATCATTTGGGTCTGAAACACGACAGCCAAGCGCAGCAGGCTGGGGAGAGGATGAGTCAGGATGGGTCCACAGAGACCCGAATCATGCACGTAGAGAGCTTGCGCTGTGATGGCGCAGGACAGCTGATGCTGTTTCCTTCCAGTGTTACAGCAACTACAGGTTCACTGCTTCAGCAGCATCCATCATCCATCCTGTTTAACTCTGTGTACAAGAGGTCTCCTGTGTGGCGTGAGTTGCACAACTGGAACCCCTTACACCAACCTGAAAACAGCTGTATGAGGGTATTTTAAGTCTCACTTTGATTTGATAAAAATAGTGCAGGTTTTTGGGGGGAAATGACCCACTCACCCATGGTATTTCCTCTTTTCTCCCTAAGGTAAAACTTTCTACATGCAAATGGGAAGGTCAGCCATTGTAAGAATTCTCCATTTCATGCTCCAGCTTCCCAGAGCAGCTCATTAGATGCCATCACTGAGGGAGGATTTAACTTCCTATGGAGACCCTGACTTTGGGGGTCAATGTATCTTTTCCAACTTCCTCTGCTTCCTCCCCCAGAGCTGCTGGTCCTCATCAGGATCAAAGGACTATAAGCCCTTGGGAATTCTAAGGAGGAGAGTGGCATGTTAGAAGTGTGTGGTGTTACTGGGGTTTTGTTTGATTCCCGTATGCCTACCAATATTTGCCAGCCATCATTTACGCAGCCTTTAAGTCCTCGGAAGGTGTGTTGCACGGCATGGAACATCTGCTAGTGCATTACCCCCGTGATTTTAGCCTAGCCTGTGTCTTAGCAACTCAAGCGCCCAAGAAACGTGTCTCGCCAGGCTTCTTGTGTGAGTCAGCCTAACCAAGGGCGCTGGGCAGCCTGCTGTGATCCTTTTCATATTCTCCTAGGAAACTCCTGTGACCAGCTGCTGGTTTCCTTGCTTGCACTTCGTGCTTAGATAGGCCCATCTGTTGCAAAGTAAACTTTAAAAGGGTAGAGCCAAGGCTGCCCAGTTAAAACATGATGACAGGTAGGAAGAAATGAAGAGGTCTTTTAGGATAACGCAGGTTGTGAGATCCTGAGGCCAGATTGGCAAAACTACATTTGGAAGTACCGGGATCTGTTAGTCTGAGAGATCCCTTAGTATGGGAACAGAATTGCCATGTCTTAATGATCTTTCCTCCTTCCATTCGCTCCCACCTCTGCTCTACCAGTCTGCATGACAAATGGAGATAAAACTCTCTGCCGCTGCCTCTTTTCAACCATAAGCTTGCTGAGGTGCCATAGGATTTCTCTGCATGACAGCTTAAGAATTTTACACACTTGCTGTCAGCAGCATGTTCTACGGGAGAAGGATGGCAGAGACATCATTTCAGTCCTTCCTGATGGCCAGTGGGGTTATGCAGATACGGGAAGGGATGAGGGCACTGTATGTCAGAGAATACAACCCAAAGCACCCTGTCTTATTTCTGTGTGAATGGGGAGCACAGGGGAGGACACAGTCACCAAGGTCTGTTTATTGTCCTTTCTGACACCTAAAGGTCAGTGGAAAACCTTGTCAGATCTAACAGGAAGCTCAAGTGAGCAATGCAGCGAGAGCTGCTGTGGAGCAGCCTGCCCAGCAGAATAGCTGCTGGCTTAGGAGAAGAAACGTTACTTAAAAGCATAAGGTTTGGGTTTTTTTTTCCTTGCAAATGACAATTGATACACCAAAAGAAACTCATTCTGAAACCCGAGTGCTCTGCTGTGTCTGGAAACCAGGCCTTTTTCACAGGTCCAAAACGGATTACCTGTAGTCAGCCACCGCTTTGGAAAACCTTGGCTAACTGATGCTCAGTGTCTCTGCAAATTAAACACCTCCCAACAAGCGTGAAAGCATCATAAGGAATTTGCCTGAGGACACAAAGAGACTCTCTTGCAGTACTGGGTTTAGATCTCAGTAATATGGATTTGCCATCAGGCCATAAATAACACAAGAACATACTCTTACGTGGCTATTAGATACTGTTCCAGGCATCTAGCTCAACTTCCCACCTACTAAATATTACTTCAGTTTTGCTGCAGCATATCCTCAAGCCTTGAAGGACCTTTGATGTGACTTTCATTTCAGTAATAGACACAAAATGTTGTGGTTTCATAGGTTTGGTGTACGTAATGGCAAGGAAGGAATCCTTTTTCCACGCTGCTTTATCTTTCCCTCACTTGCGACACATTAGTCTTGAGTGTCAGGAACATGCAGTCAGTTTATTTGCGGAGTATCTTTCTAATCACAAAAGTATTCGAAGCAGTTGAACAATTTAGATGAGCTTATGCAAATGGGATTGAATGTTGTGACTAGATAATCGTCCCTTTGCTTCAAGGTACCTGTCAAAGCAGACACAAGTTTTCGGTTGGAATGAAAATTCCTGAAAACTACAGCTTTTTGGTTACTGTTACCAGTGCTCGGTGCGAAAGCAATGGGTAAATCCTATCAGCATCCCATCTACACCCTGCAAGGTCTGGGCAGAGTTGTTTCCACTGCTGAAGCATAGTTTAAGTGTGTACAAACATCCCCGTGGCTTTTGAAGTTTAAGGCAAGGTTGAGCTTTGCAGCAGCACGCTAGGCAGTGGGAACGTTATCCTTTGATGAACCACACAGGTTTCCACAGGCTCTGCCGCCAGGCCCCGCGTTCAAGGAGGGAAAACGGGATGAATTTAGGTGCCAACCTGGCAAAGGGTTCAAATGTGTTGCTCAAGTTCAAACACATGAATAGTTCCATTGGTTTTAATTGAGATTACTCAGGCACGTAAATGCATGGCTAGCTCGTGGCCTTGAAACTCTTCTGGTTTTAAATACTGTGGTGCAGGGTGGAGTTTTGCTGATAGTCCTTTGCTGCTGTAGCTAACTGCCATCCCGCATTAGAACTGCTCGATTTGGTTATCTGGATTAGTGTCGCTAATTTCACTTCCTCCTGGGCGTTAATCAGGAAGGTTTTTTCTCTTATGTGTATATGTGCATCCTGTTTGTTCTGAAATGTGCCATTGGCTCTAATTATTGCTGTACTCACTGCCCAGGCTGTTGTCCAGGTCCCTGATGTGCTTCTTCTGAAGGAACGGGATTTCAAGTACAGACATTGCCCTGTAATAACTGTGAATGTTCTGCCACCCACTGCGCTGTAAGGAAGGCAGGGAAAGTTCCGGCAGTTTTCTTCACCATCAGCAGAATGATGAGTGTTAGCACCATCCCCATTTCACAGACAGGGAAACTGCACATACAGAAGGATTAAGCTTCTGTTTTCAACATTAGCTTTCGATTTTTCAGTTTTAAACATGTAAAAACAGGCATTTGTGCGCGCTCACACACCCAATCCCAGATGCATCATACTTATCATCTCTGAAAATTCGTGCACAACTGAAATGGAGCCACTCATACATGTGGTGTTATGTTGCATTAATGTCACGTATAAGTCAGGAAAAAGAAGAGGCTTATTCTGGTTAACCTTTCTTTTTCAACACTAGTGCTTAAGATCTTCAAACCACAAGGAGGCAAGGGGATCTAACATCTAAGAGAGGAGCTTTCTTTAAAGATGTAGATTGCATTGTAGGAAATGAGAAGCAATAATCAAAGGAAGTTCTTCATTTTCATTATCTGTTCTCACCGTCTCATTTCTCACAGTAGAGTACTTCTGTATATCCAGTACAGCCCCTCTCAATTCTCTTCATTAGAGACTGGAGCCTGCCTCTGTCTCATCGCTGCAACCTCTGCACAGCCACAATCACCTTCCCCAAGCCAGCATAGATTTTGCCTTTGCTTTTAAACAACTCATTTTCAAACCTAGCAAAAGATGCAGCTCCTTTCCCTCAAAAATCAATCACTATCAAAGCTTGTCTTTGTCTAGCCTCATTGCGAGCATGCTGGCTTGAAGAGCCTTGGATTCAGCAGCCTTTGAATCAGGTTGTAAGCATTGATTCTCCTCCCTCACTTGTGTGCTAGTGATATCCAAGTCATCTATAAACCAGCTTCAGCCAGGAAATGTGATTAGCCTGGCCAGCGAGATTGGCATGGCTTCAGCTGGTCAGAAGACAGGGCTGAGAAGAGAATGTGTAAATGTTTGCAATAGTTGGTGACAATGTTCTATGCTGATGGCTGAATGGGATCTATTAAGACATTCAGAGACGGACACATTTTGGTTCGCATTCGAGAAAGCCTTAAACACATGTTTACATCCCATTGATTTCAGTGAATGGGATGGACTGAGGTAGAGAAATATTTTGCTCCTGTCCCTCCCTCTGCAAGCTAAGCACAGTGGGCAGCCTGTCAGAATAGCAGTCGTCTTCCAACTTTGCAGATGTTCAAAACAGCTGCATAAAGCCAATGGCAATAGGAAACCCAACTCTTGGGTATCAGAGAGTGGTGTGCTTCACTGGCACCAGTGAAAGTTTTCAGAAAGCACTGCAATAACTAGTTTGACTTGCAGGAGGTTTCCGAATCACTGTGAGTACCCGGCATTGTGCCATTTTTGCCCCATTGAGTTTTCAGTGCCAGCTTACATGTTTGCAGAGGTTTGTCATGGTTGGGGAAACAAGAAGAGCAGATGTGGAGAGGGCTGTATCCATCATGTCCTCCTGCCCAGCTGCAGAGCCTATCTCTCACCACCTTCCCTCCCCACAGAGGTCGTTCAGCATTAGTGTAAACACGTGGCAAACCTTTCCTCCCCATCATGCTAATGCTTTCCAGGCAAGATCCAACAGCAGCTTTTGTTGGGGCTATTGCATGTTATTTTTTCCCTTCTTAGGGTCCCTGCTTTTGCAGAATCTCTTATTCCCATGATGCAATAGCTCACAGCACATTGAATGCATCCCAGAAACACAGTCCCTGGCTTCCTTTCCATCCCTTCCCTCTTCCAGGAGCATGACAGAGCGCAGCATGCAACTGTCCTTGCTCTGGGCAGGAAACAAAGGTCAGAAATCTGGAGCTGTAAATCTGCCACCAGTGGCTATTTCTGGTTTTAGCTCTTGTTACAGAAACATGCTCTGGTGACAGGCGAGTTTGCTGGCCCACCTTAGGTGAAATGTTGAAATACAGGATTTTTGTGTCTTGCTCTCCCCTCCTCTCTATGATGCACTGAAAGGAGAGAAACGATAATTCTCCCCCCTGAACTCTGCAAGGTTTAAAACTGCTGTGAAGGCATATTCTTCTGGTTTCTTGCCAAGGAGCACTTCTGACTTTTACCCGTTTCCATAATCTTTACAAGCCATAACAGAAGGACAGAGTATTTAGAAGATAGCAGAGGCCCCTTCCTACACCCTAACGCTGGTACTGGGGTTTGCTCCCTGCTCTGCCTCCCCTACCATCCTGGGGAACGTGTCATGACACGACACAAGGGGCAGTTTCTCCTGTGTATTTTTGAATCTGGGAAGGAAAGACCTTCTTCCATCTCTGCAACTATCTAGCTCACAAAAATATCTTAAGGCAATCACACATCTATTCAAATACAACATATCTATAGGACTAAAAATCCCTAAAATTACTTAGGGCTGGTAGCTGTAAAAATACACAGCATTATACCTACTTACTATATATATACAGACATATGCACACATTTAGATATGAACACATACGCATATGTTCCTACAGTATATACAATGAAGTAAGTATACAGGGTATGTACAGTTGAAGTTGGCAGCAATCTGTGGCCAGTGTGTGGGGTTTGTTTTGTTTTCTCTCTACAATACAAACCAAACCATCAGAACTGGCAGTAGAAGCCAGGAGAGCTTCTTAGCTTGGAAAAGAACCTGGAGACTGATGGCAAACACCACTTACAAAAGCTGAACAACACCTCCCAGCCAGCCAGCAACCTATTGTGGAGTGTCTGCAGTGTTAAACAATTCACACCACAGGCAAAGCACGTGTAAGTGCTGGCACTAGGAACACAAACCTGTCCTACGGCATATTTGTTCTGATGAGGTATGTCTTCCTGACCACAGTCATAGGAACTTGATGCCTGATTAATAAAATCTTACATTTGTACAATATATTACATTACTATTTCAGCCAAGAGTGCCCTGGATTAACAGTGGGCTATTGTCAAACAATATATAGGACAGGGCTTAAAAAGAAAAGGACACTCAGCAAGTCACTCTCAGACCCTTACTGAGATGAACAGTGCTTTGGGGAAAGTGGTGTGTATATATTGCCTTGCAAGGCCTTATGTTCTGTGGTTTCATCTAAGAGATGCACACCATTGCATGGCTGAACATATACAGGATGTGAGCCGGTGGTTTCAGGAAATGAATGGGCTTAATTCTGATCACGTTTGCACAGTGATAAATGAGCAGTCCAAATCCCCTGCTGCCAGTGGGGCTCTACCACAGTTATCACACTGGACTCAACGATCAGTCCTGGCCTGCTATGATATGAGGGATGTCAGAAATCATTTGTCCAGGCTATAAAGAATAACAGCTTGCCCTTCCTCTAGTGTGCACGCATAAAAATATAAGACTTACACAGCCCATTAGATGAAAGGTTCATTTAGCTTAATACACCACTAAAGCCATTCTTCTGCTCTTAGTCTGTGCCAGTCAGCAACTTGGATATTTCCTGAGCCAAACTTTGCATTTGGCCCAAAAGTCTTGAAAGCCACCATTAACCTGATCCTAATTTAAATTTCCTTTTCTTAATGCATTTATACTTTAGGCCCCACAACACTATGTGCTAGTAATTTCCACCACTCAGTAATGCATTATCTGAAAAGTACTTGAGTTTGTTTGCTTATGTTTTTAAGCACAAAAGATCTTGCCTCTTTTAAGCTCAGATCTCCAGTTGCCTGAATAACCATCTAACTCAACTCCAGAGGATGCCCAAGCCTCCTAAGCTTTTATTTTAGTTGAACACACCTTGTTATGTGAGAAGCAATCAAACCTGAGCTTAGCAAACAGATTCAGCAGAGAGGACTGTATTTTACTGGGGGGCAGAAAGGCAAACATCTGCCTTCCCACTCAGACACCCAAAGACACCTAAGCCCTTTATTCCACTTGTGTGGGTGCTGCTTGTATATTAAAATGGATAGACCTGGGGAAAAGCATGGACACGGCATGCCCTTAGTTCTTTTAAACGCATTTGACTAAACTTCGTTATTAATCTTAGTATAAGTTTTGACAGCACAGAAAGTATTAGGTCAGATACATTTTAATGTTGGCCGTCAATGGGTATTGACAAATCCATAGTTCATCTGGGCTGGGCATCTGCTTTCTGTAACTCCATCAAGTACTACACTGAGGCCATGAGCATATTATGGGGAGATTTCAAAGACAATACTGCAAAGACACATGAAAATCAGTGGGAGCACAGTTCTGACTTGTAATAAATCATAGCAAATACAGTTTTAGAAGAGTGGAATCTTACTGATTTTTGAAGGAAATAGAGAGAACCGAGAATGCAAGTTATTGCAAGAAACCAGACAAACAGAGATTAATATTATTTTGCTGCATTCTCTCTTAATGAGAAGTAAAAAGACATTCAATAGAAATGGGAAATCCCTCTTTCTTCTTTTTTGACAAAACAATGAGTTAGAGTTGCAGCGTGAGAGTCTTGTCTCCCTCCTGCTGCTCAGTATTCCCCTATTCTCCAGTCTGCAACAATGGCTGTGTAATACTTCAGTATTAAAGTGTTCTGAACTCAGCCGAGGTTGAACACCTCAGAAATTAGTCAGCAAGAACAGGAGCGAGCCATTATCAGGCAAACAATCATGTGTTTCTTCTCTGAGACAGCTCTGGGATGAACAGAATTATAAACCAGTTCACAGAATCATGTAGAAGTGTGATATAAGCAAATCCTTTGATTCTTAGCTGGAGTTATTATTGCATGGATGATAACAGTTAATTGAATGTGGGGGGAAACGATACAGGAACAGCTGGAAGCAAAGTGCCCTTTTGGTCTGCGCAGTTTATCCAGAAGAAAGTACCCCCATGTGAGCTTACATCTGCTCAACCAAGAAACTGGAAGGACCTCAGGATTTGTCCTGCAGTTAACATAGCCTACAATCTGAACAAGAGCCAAATTGTGAAATCACTGGGATCCCTGCCATTCGATTTCCTTCGACCTGAGTGGAAAGGTCACAGCCTCTATGTTTTAAAAGTGACTAAGACTAATAAACAGCTGGGCTATCTTTTGGTAGCAGAAGAAGGTGTCATTGTATCTGCTATGTGGGTGGGAAAACTCCTTACTTTCATTTGGTGTCTCTTTTGTCTATTCATTCGTCCCAGACACTTGAGAACAGAGCTTGCTCTAAAAGCTGTGGCTTGTCCCCTGAGGAGCAGGCAGTGTGTGGATCCTTAGTTGGGCGTATAGGTCATGAAATCACGCCATGGCCATCAGTGACTTCATGATAGCTGCACTTTTACTCCTCTTTCATCAGAACAGGTCACTCCAATGGCAAGAGGATTTTCCCTGAGTATAGTTCACAAGAAAAAGATGATCCTTGGCAAAACAGGAGAGGCCAGAAGGTTCAGGGACAATTGCAGGGCTACTGAGATAAGGACTCTACCCAGACGAGTTTGGGCGGAAGCACTTTGACAGCGAAAACTGAAATCTGCCTGTGTAGTATGAATGAACCTTTATTCTGCAACCAAATGCATACCAGATGCTGGGATTAAAACTGAAACTTTTCCCTACAGTCCTAGGAAGGCAGAATAAAACCTAAATATGGGCCACTTCAAAGCTCAGCGTTTGAAAGCTGCTTTGCTGTGATCTCTGGTGGTTCTGCTCTTCACAGGTGCCGTGGTTATAGTAGATAGAAGGTTCGGCTGCTGACGGTATGGAAAAAGCTTCACACAAACAGGTCACTTCCCAGTTTTGGAGTGAAGCTGAAAGTCATGTGAATGACCAAATATTGGGTCCCCCCTGCCACAATCTGCTGCAGAAATTACACTGCTTTGTGAAAGGAAAGCTTAGTAAAACAAGGGCTGAGACCTATGCAGTACATCTGACCCACTCACTCTTTGATGCTAGGAGGTACCAGGGGCGATATACTGTTTACTGCATGCTCTGTCTTTGTTTAAGCTGTGAGTACTTCAGGGCAGAGGTTGTGTCTTATCCTTTGAACAAACAGCAGCTCGGGGCCTGAAGGAAGTTAAAGCATCTTTCTCAGCCTGTGTATTCAGCATGCCCGAGGAGCCTGGCAGTGAAAGCTCAGGGGAACAGCACACCAGGTTCAACTCTTAAACTGACAGTATACACGAGATGGAGAACATATAGTAAACAACTCTGGGTTATTACTGTTTATTTGATAGAGGTTTGGGGGATGTAGGTGGTTTGTTTCTATTTCTTTCTTCCAGTCACATCATAGTTTCTTGACTATTGGGTTGTGCCACGTTATAGTGAGAATTGATGGTTTGTTCCTGTGGAAATAGATGGAGCATTCAAAGAAACAACACCCTATTAGTTATGAGCAGATTTAACACCCCTGCAAAGCTACCATCTGCCACCAAGAAAGGGAAATTAAAGCAAGATGCCTGAGATTCAGACGGCTGCCAGGGCTTGACTGCCTCCTCGCTTTCTGCTTTCCCTCCAAGCAGTGATTCGTTGTAGGTAAGCATCAGCAGAAAAGAAAGCTGACACGTAGTTCAGATGTTGTGTCATTAAAAGAGCATTTCTATAACTTCTTGAAAATGAGAAGCTGTTGGGTTTGTTGGGGGGTTTGTGTTTGTCATTTATAATTGTCAAGCCCTGGGGCTATAATTAGCTTTTCTGCACCATGTATTTATACAGGGGAAAACGGTGCTTTAAAGATCATGATTTTCCCTCTGTTAACAAAATGGTTGTACCACATGCTGTTTGCTCTTTGCTAAGGCTCAGAAGAATGCAAAACTAGCAGTACCGTTCATCTCACGCCATCCATAGCACAGGAAGTGGTTCTCTGAGTATTTCCTAGACAACTATAAGAAGGAAGTACTCACCAAGGCAAGACTCCCCAATGGGTCCAGACCACAAGGCTGAGGGGAATTATATTCATATAGGGACACCCACAGTATGTCCTAGCCTATAGACAAGGGCAGCACCTATTCGATAGTTGTCTTAATCTAGAAGGGAGCAAGAACCAGGTGGTATTATACAAGTCAGATGGATTCACTGCCAGCAGAAAGGGGAGATGCTTGGGTTGCTGTAAAGGCATGCAAAGGGACTGGTGTGAGCAGGGGATGTGTTTGGATAAAGGAGAGAGGAATTTCACAGGACTTGAGGAACTTTGCATGCATTTATATGTTGGTATTTCCATAGAGGGATGCCAAAACTCCAGCCATAGCTGGAGTCTGAAGGACTCATCTGTGGCATTGTAGTGGGAGGTTATCTGCGCTGTGATAATCTCTGTAGTGCCTCATTGCACTGGAATGCAGCATCCTGCCCTGAGGGTACTGAGCTGTTTCGGGGGGGATGGGGAAAATGATGCTAGAAGTATAAGTTCAAGTTTTCTCCCTTTTCTGGGGACATACTCTCCCTGTAAGCACAGAAATGACTAAGTCAGCTTGTTGGGGTTTTTGTTTCTTTTTCTCCCATCCAAATCAGCCAACATGGTATGGTAAAAAAGCAAGCACACCAGAACATGGGTTCATCAGCTTTCCTGCCCTTTGCAAGGTCAAAATGACCATAAAAAACCCCCACATAAAGGACTATGCTGATAAATTATCCTATGCTGATAAAACCCAAATTAATTTCTAGAAGGGTATTGATATGCCCAACATGAAAATCATAATTCCCTGGAAGCAGCTGGACCAAACCATGACCATTATCGATAGTTTTTACCAAAAAGGATAGACAATTCCAGAGACATGAACTCTTCACCATGATTAATAAAATTCATAACACAAAGTCAGATGTTTTCATCTCTAATGAGATTAACTAATTCCAACATGAAATTTCACTGTATATGCTTCTTTTTTTCTTCCTTTATATATGATGTCCCCATCATTCTGCCACTAACATTCCTGCTTAACTTTTTGCCCTTAAGTCCCTGAATACGTTATTATCTATGAAAAGACAATTCTTGAGGCAGAAAACCAACGGGGAACAGAAGAAAGATGAGATATATTCTTTTTCTTCTAACATCCAGCAAGCAGGACAGGGGAATTAGCTTGTTCCTTGTTCTCTGACTGAATTACCATGTTCTAAGTTTAGCTACTAAACCCATTCGTGCCGTGGTTCTCTCTCTGCTAATAAGGGTAATGACTGCCTGAGACGGCAGCATAGAGTTTGATCCACTGTGCTGTAAAGCATTCAGAAACTCTTAGAAAATAGGGTGCAGGAATAATGCTTACCTTCAAATTATGGAAAATTCAAAGCTATTCCTAAGTGAAACACTGTCCCTTTAAGTCATTAAATATGTAACTGCAATACAGACACACTTAAATAAATTATTTAAAGTTATTTCTAGCACTGTGTGGGAGGTGGGTGGGCAATGAAGTTGATACTTAGTGGTTAGAGCAGCCTTTAGCCTCTACATTTCTCCCTGCTTTTGCACAAGCTTGGGTTTTTTTTGTCTTTGTAGCTCCTCTGTCTGATACAGACAATTGAGCTGGCTTTGATCAAACTTTTTGGGGGATTGTGGCAGCTTATTCTAATTCCTCAGTTTTCTCAGGCCTATTTATGCACCTTAATAATGTCAGTTTGCAACAACACAAGAGCAGCTTCTCACTGTCCCTTTGGTGACAGGAAGGACTCCTCATGCTTCAGAAGGCTTGTCAGACTCTTATCCTTTTTATTTAAGCATTAAAACATATCATTTCCATTGGATCCTAGTGGCTTTTTTCATGAAACTTCATCTGTCTACAACCAAAACTCAAAATTCATTCCTAAGCCTGAATTACAGCCCTGTGAATGTCCCTTAATGAACCCAAGTATCAAAGCCAATTTCTCTCCCCATCTATCACACATCTAATCACTGCAGTACGCAGGTACAAATATTGCTGCTGCAGGAGACGGAGTAAATTACACAGACCTCAATACTGACCTTCTCCATTTTGCCTCACTTTGCCTTCTATTTCCTCGTATTGTTGGCAATTAAAAGTGTTAGGAAAAATTCTTAGCAGACAATTTGACAATTATTTTAAACAAGCAAGGAAAAAGAATATGTAGCTTTGCCACTGAATTTAATATGAATAGGATTTACTTTTAGAGAGAATCTGGCAAATAGCAATGCTAGAAAAGCAATGAAAAGAGCAAGGATTCTCTGAAAAACCTGATCAGAAAGGTTCCTACGGGATCCAAAAATACAGTTGCAGTTGACTGAGATCTGGATTGAGAGGAACTACCCATGCTCTGAGAACAGACACGTATCATTCCTGTGCACGGCTCTTCATGTGAATTTGCTTATAAGTTGCCTCCCTCAAGCCTGAGATGAGCCTAGCATACTTCTTCCGTCTTTCTCCACAGTCTGCTAGTCCCCACACAGCATGACCACAATCAGGTTTTATTGACTGCATGTAAAAAATGCTCACCATTTTAAAAACAATTTCTGGAGTTAATAGGAAAATCTATTGAAGTTTTGAATATGCCAGCATTTTTAAGGAGCTCTAGCTTAGACACAGCAAATACAAACAAAGCTGCTCAATCTATCCTCTCAGACCTTTATATACCATAGTACAAAGGAAGAAAACTCTGGTTCCTCACAACTCGTTATGATATTTGCATTAATAATGCATATGCTGGTAGAACCAAAAAGCCTCCTTCTGACATCAAGGTCACAGGTTAGTAACCACTGTTTATACATATATTGATACCCTTTACTACAAAAAGCTCCACCTAAATAATGGAGAGGTAACATCATGTGAATGCAGACGGGGAAAATGCCAGGAAAGATGGGGAAGAACTGCCTGCTTCATCATCCTGTAGAGATATGGGCTTTGGGTGGCAAATGGGAGTGCAGGACTGCACCCTGTCCACACACGCAGCTTCCTAGAAAGGCAGAAGCATTAGCGCCTGTAACGTACCATGTGTGGATAATGCTGTTTATTTCCCTCTGCAAGTTACTGACCCCATACTGAGCTACATTTCAGCACGCAGAGGATGGACATCATAGCTCTGACTTAAGAAGTCTTTCAGGGAGCTTTCAGAGGAGGCTAAAGAAGTTAAGCGATTTAGATCTTTGCAAAGCAAGGTGATTTTAAAATGAAGTTGATTTGGGAAGCTTACACTCCAGACTGCTTGTAAATTCCCAGCTCGGAATGCACGGGAAGAAACGAATCATCAAAGACTGTTCTGCTGAAGTACCTACGGCAGCGAGCTATTGACAAAGCAAGGAAATTCAGAGAGCAGCTGTAGTGAATGAATGGAGGGAATAAAATGTACATTGGCTGAGTGATAGGGATATGAATCTCATGCCCTTGCTGGAGCATCATGCACTGGGGAAAGCAGTTGGTACAGCCCAGTGCTATTCCCAGTTAGTGGACATACTTCCTTGATGTGACTGCCAAAGCTCTGTGCTCTGGCTCTGAGGACCCTGGCTTCAAACCCTGCTTTCAATCCATGCAAAAAAATCCCCTTCCTTAAGCAGCCAGAAGGGAATGCAATTAAGGTTGCCTCATGAAGTTCATAAAAGCTAATGCATGAAAATAAGCAAAGACAAATTACCGCAATATTAGGAAGAACATTTCTAATTGTGAGGCTGGCTGGCCTTGTTCCTCGAGCCTCTGAATACTGAAGTGAAGAAAACAAATGAGATGATGCTACCGGGAACAATTCTCTGCTGTCTGGGAGATGGGCAGGATGAATAATATGGAAACTCCTTCTCTACAATATAATGCACTTTTTCAGCCTTTCTCTAGAAATCCATATGCTTATTCTGGCACTTATTGATGAACCTGTGTCCTTCAGCTGTTTTCTCTCTCCTCACTGGCATTCTGTTTAGCATAGTTTAGGATGTTAGCATAGGCTTTACTGATTCAGGAGAAAGGAGTATGTCCTATCGTTAAACTCTCAGTCACTGATGGAGCTGGTCTCCAACTCATGTTAATGTATTTGGCTCTTCTTTTCAGTTTGTTTTCAGAATTTGACTGTGACTTGAGCTTGAATGACAAAAATACCACACACACTGGAAAAAACCACCTTGTTCTCAACGTTTCCTGGTATGAAGAGCAGATATTCTGTCTATTCTGGCCTTTTTTCCAAGCAGCTCTTGGAGGGTTTTGTGGTTCTTGTAGTTCAGTTCAAGGAGGGAAGCCTGGAAAACCATCACCTTGAGTCTATCCACAGTCTGCACACTGCTTAGGATCACCCACTAACTTCTCATTTTTTCCCTGTACCTGTAAAATGGGAGTATCCCATTAGCAACCCAGGTACTTGAGGAAAAACCAGCAAGTTTTTTGATGAGAGTCTAACTGTGGGGATTAGCATTATTTGTCACAAATGTACCAGTGATTAAAACTGTTTCAGCATTCATTCATGCTCAATGGGGAATATGAGGTGAATATGAATATAAGTATATTTTTTTTATATATATCTATAAAATATATAGGTATGCATATAAAATATATTTTGTATCTCGTATCTTCGAAGACAGCTGCGGGCTGGGGGGATGGACAACTAGTAGCATTATTCTGAAGTATATGTGAGTATATCTCAGACACTCATGTACAGAGGGAAAAAAAGATAAATCATAAGATGGTGGTTAAATAAGTCTTTGTGCAATTTTTGTCTATGATTTTCCAGCATGAGTCACCATAATTTACATGTTATCTAATATTGAGAGTCCCGAGTTTATGTTACTTTCTGTTCTATTCAATGCTCAGTGGGAGAAATCGACTTCTTGAGGCTTATCCAGCCTGCTTGGAAGAGGTCCTCTCAGACTGAAGGAGTTAATAGTTTGCTAGAATAACTGTCATCAGACAATTGTGTTATAAAGAGCAGCAGTTACCAAAATACTTTTTAGCCTGCAGCATACAAGAACAATACAGCTATTGTGCTGTAACCACAGAACTTGGCACACAGATAAGCTTGAAAGGGAATCGTGTTTTGTTTATTACGGAAGTGATGGAATCCATTGAAAGGTTATTGTTTGGCTCCTTTTGAAGCAAATTCCAGCCCCTTTGTGAAGGGTGTTTGCAATCTTTGGGTCGAAGGCAGAAGGGAGTTTATCCAGTGGTGTTACCTTTCTTCCACCAGAGATAGTCTGGAGGATAACAAAATCAACCTGCCTCTAGGTGACCCTTCAGAAACCTCTACCAAACCGTAAGTCCTATTACAAAGGCAAGGAAAGGCTGAAGTATTGAGTAGAAGAATATCAGAATTTTCCATTTACATCAGAAAACCCACTCCCTAAAAATAAATCCAAGTTGGAAATCAGAACATTTCCAGCTCTTTTCAACAGCCATATACTTGTAATTCCTGTGGGGAACTGCCACAAAGTTTGAAGAATGGAAGAATTGAGCTTCTGATCCCGTCTTCTCTCCATCTTGCACCTGGTCCAATAGAGGACTGCAAAACTGGACAGAAGCTCACGAGACTGGCTTAAAGACAGTGAGATTTAGTAACCAGAACATTAAAACTTGTTTTCTTAAGCTTTTCTCCCCAGCCAGGAAGGATATGGATTGACTTTGCTTTTTCTAATGAAACTCATTGATTCTGAAATAATTACTTGATATTAGGAGCTGTGCCATTAAAAAACAAAATAAAAGGAAGTAAAATTATGGGATTGAGGAACTCGAACAGTATGAATATGAAAGGACTTTGAAAATTATTCAAAGGTTATTATGCCCTCAACACTTCGCTGATTTTTTTAAGTGCATAATTTCATTTGAGTCACTTCCCCTATAAATTACATACTTAAAAACCTGCTGATGTTGACTCCGATCCTTAGAAAAACATCTCATTTTAGCCTTTTTTTCCCATCCCCCCTGTATCTCAATTTTATTTTGATAGATACTTTCAGGCAATTTATGTATTATTTTTTTTTTAACCTCAAGAGCAGCACGGATGAACTCAGTTACAATAAGCTATTGCACGCAGTGCAAGAGCCATCTTCTATCTCTAGTTCTTCTAGTTGTTTTTCCAACAGAAGGTTTATATTCTGTGATTTTAATTAACTTTGGACGTGGTATTACTAATTTTAAGCCAGGTTCAGTAGGGAGCGGTGGCAATTCAAATATTGTGGGATCTTAGCCAAAATGCCTACACCTTTGATTAGAAATATTAATGCCAAAGACATTCAGACTTGGATTTGTTAAGTTAAACAGCAAGAACCTTATAAGAGAAAACAAAAGCAACCTGGTTTGACAAACATACTGAGTGCCTGATGATCCTTAGAGCCACGTCTCTGAAAATCAAGGTGATTTTGTTCAGGTTCCCATCGAGATGCCTGACCTCAGTGAGTGATATTTGCAGTGTTTTGTCCGATTCACACTGCCTTCTGCAGCCCACAGCTTGCAAAACTCTCCTCCATTTTACAGATGCTAAAACCAAATGCAGAGAAGCAGATCCCTCCCCTCCTTGTAGCCGTGTTGAAATGGAGCACACGCATAAAACAATCCTTTTGCTAATCCTGAAAGAGTCAGGCCAATTTATATAGACGTCCCAAAGGCTTTTGTAAGGGATTTTCTTCTGTGGGCTTCAAGCAGATTTTGGGTAGAAATCTATGGTAACTTAGAGCAGCAGCAGCAGCCAAAGGCCTCACTACCTCTATTTTGGGCACAGTATAAAATGCACCCAGAAATAAATAGATTTGTCAACATCAAGCAGCAAAAAAGAACCAAATCCAGCAGTCGATCTAGCTCCTCAAGCCCCCTCACAACTTTGATAGTCATGTTTCTCCCTGAGTTTTCCTTAGCCTTACTTTTCTGCAACGAAGAAGCTCCTTTATTAGAAAAAAAGCTACTTCTAATTTCTGTTCCACTCATAGTCCATCCGCCCATTCATCCATCCATGAAGGTACCACAAAGAACTGTGGTTTCATGACCTGGGTGATATGCAGCAGGAATTCATGAGATGCTCTTGGTGCTGGTGAATTACCAAACAATAGAGGTTCTGTATTCATGTAAACATCTCAGAGACAGAAATAGGGAAATCTCAGAGAAGGATAAATGTATTTATATCCAAAACAGTCTCCACAAAGAATACTTTGTATAGTTTTATTACTGTTGGTTTTGTCCAGAAGCATCAGCAGTTCCTCAGGCATGTAATTTATAAGAGGCTAAAAGCTAAATTATGCATCAAAAAGGGAGAGATGCAACTTCAGGGGAGGAATGCATTTCCAAAATAACTTCAAATGCATAGTTCAGAGCAGCAGCTTGTAGCTGGAAATGAGTGTCCAGTCAGCAAAGGAGTCAAAATTGCTCTTCCCTATATAGAAACCAACCCTGGTAGAGATCTCTATATTTAAATCTGGGAGCAACAGGGCTGTATCCTGGAATCCTGAGTCTATTTGAAAAACTTATATGTGGGGTGATCCTTCAGAAATACACTAAACAAAATAGACAAGTCCTGCAGCAGGACAGCCAGGTTTGCAGTACTGAACTCTTCCTTCATACGTGACTGGATATCCAAAAAGGACGTTTCAAATCAGTGATGCAGGAACTATCTGAAGTTATACTTCAAACTGAAAAGAATCCCTTCTTTTTAACAGACATGCCACTATAATATAGCCCAGGGCAGACATCTGTACAAATACAAGAAGTAAAGCCATCACTTTGAAATCCCTGCAAGAATGCTATCCCTTTTAGTCCTCCTTGAGCTTTTCTACACCAATCTGCAGCAGAGATCTAACTTCCTATTAAACTTCACTGAAACCAAGAGATGGGTGATCTTTTACTAATAATTTCAATCAGGGGTATTTAGTTGAGGATAAAGAAACTGTGAGTCATATGTAAAAGCTGCTTGCATGGCTTAAGGTAAAAGATCTTACCCCTCTACTCTTTTAATAGCATAGAGACTACACTATGAATAATTTGCTTGGTTTTTTCCTCTGTCTGTATGTACTAATTGGAAAGTGTTGCACTGTTATTTTTGTGATGGTACTGCTGAAAGGTGCTGAGATACCGTCACACTGATGTCACTTAGGACTTTGCAGTGCCGAGGGGAATTTGTGATCTAAACATACAAAAGAAAAGGGTAGAGCACATCAACAGGAGGCAGAGAAAAGGCACAGAAAAACAGAGGGCAGGAGTACTTTCACATAACCTTACACGTCAGTAGGTGATGCCCATGTCTGGACTAGTTGTCTCACTCTTTTTCCAGGCAATGGGGAGAAACAGGCACTTATAGACCATGAGTCATCTGACCTATTTTACATGCCTACCGTCACCAAAAGTAAACATTCCCTACTAGTGCCTGCACTGACTGTAAAGACAAATCTAAACGCAGGTACCTGCAGTATGAATAACTATATTTAAAAGGAAGGCTGCCACCACCACAAGATTCATTCACTTCACTGAAACTACCCACAAAGTGAGCAATTAGTGCCACCATGGCTGGTTTTCTGAAGCAAATCCCCATCAACCTTTCCTTGAGGTAAAATTCCATCCTGACGCTACTGCCATATCAAGAGATTTTTTAACTGTCCTCATTTACTGCCACAAATGAACAGATTCAACCTGAAATTCAACTAGACAAGAGAAAGGTGGAGAAATCTAGGTATAAACCAGTGAAGAGCCACCAGAATAGGATGATACGGATTCTCCTTCCACGTTGTCTTACTGTTTCCCGCTAATAGCTGGCACTCAAAATATAAACCAGATTACACTCCTGGCGACCCAGATGGAGTAACTCCAGATTTGCTGTGAATCCGGCACAGTTTCTGAGGATCCCTGCCAAGGTAACTGAGAAGAACACATCCTCTCTAGCTCCCTTCACACTGCACTGGCAGAGTAAGCGTGAAACACTTGTTTGGGAGGTGATAAAGCCCTGTGCTTTCTTTGTAGACCAAAAGACCCCATTTTTGGTTTAGGGAGTGCTATATACAAAACAACAGTAATAGGGAGAGCAATAGGCCTGAGAGATTACTTTGGACATGCAATTTTCTCTCTCTCAGGCTTTAGTTTCTCATCAGGGCTGTGTTGCAAAGAAGGTCTTGATTATCACAGTGAGCAAATCCTTCACCAATATTGGGGCTCCAGTACAGTGACAGGACAAGGGCTGGAGCTCTCTTTTTCATTCCTTTTTTAATGGAGTTTCTCATTTTCCTCCTGTGACCGGGTTTACTGCACCCAGGGAGTGCAGTCCTATTGCAATACTACCAGAATATGTGATCGTAATGTATGGGGATACAACAATAATCACTGATTAAAAAGGAAGAATGAAAAGAGTGAAAGCTGGTGGCAGGATGGCTAAATGCTGATCAGTGCTGTAAGACAGCCTTTGATTTCTTTAATTAATTATACATTCCCTCATACTTTGTACTGCTGTTGATTTAATTGGACTCCTTATTTTTAGACAACTACAGCAGGAGCAAGATAGGATACAGCTTTCAGAAGCTCAGCTCTAGCCTAATTCTGCCTCACTCAGTACCACTGGGAGCAAAATTAGGCTAATGCTGAGCTCTTCTGGAAACCTCATGGTCTCAATGCAGTTTACCACCCTGCACGTTTAGCTGTCTTGCTGGTTGGAGTAATTTCTATGCAGTTTAGTCTCCACATAGGAATCCGTGCACAACTGGGCTTAGCATCCATAAACATCCCAAAACCTTAGTGCAGGAAAGAGTAAGTGTTGGGCAGCAAAAACTGGTACTGAGGTCTACCTCCTACCAAGAGAGTTTTCCCTGATATTCACTTCAGCCTCACTTCACGCAATGTATTCACACTCTATACAGGAACCTGTCTGCCAACGTGCTTTGCAGAGATAAAGCATTAAATTTTAAACTGCAGAAGGGGTAAGGAGGAAGGCACCGAGAAAGGTCTGTTTTCAGCTGCAGCCTGATATCTTGCATTGCCACAGATGAAAGGAACACAGGGAGGCAGAGAAGACCCCTGCATGTACACTAATTCCTATTTCATGGAACCTCCTTACCCATGTTTCCCAGGAGGAGCAGTGAGAGACCAGCAGAAGCAGCCTTTTCAGAGAACAGGGAAGGACTGAGGAAAGGGTACATTATCTCTTGTGCCCATACATGCATGAAACAGCAGCCTCCAGCATTGGGAGCACAGGAGCTGCAGATCTGCAGCTGGGAGGCCATTACCCTGCAATATTTATTGACTTTCTTGAAGCCTCTGTAGCTGTGGGATCCCCCAGACACGTGTGTCTTGTTGGAATACACATTCTGCTCTTTTGGCTTTCCCAGGATAGTAATTTCTGCAAAGCTCTCCCAATATATCTGCAACAGTGGCAGTGGTTTTGGAATAGTTTATGCACTTTCAGAGCTGAACTCTTGTACAGTCCTGATCTTGCTCATGCTTTCACTGTCTGCACAAACATGATGAATCTACGGCAGAAAAATGTGTAGAGCATGCTGCAAGCTGCCTTTGAACCTTCAGTGTCTTTGAACAACCAGCTCCAGGAATGCCAGAACTCACAAAGCACATGTCTTTCTGATGGTTGATGCTTTTCTTGTGACTGCAGCATTTCTTAGGGTTTGCTTCTGTGAGGATCCTCTGATGTCTAATAGCAAGCAAGCTCACCTCACCAATCTTTTCCAGCTGGTGCACTCCTAAGGTTACTTATGGCTATCCAAGAACCTATTTTTATAGAAGCTGTAATACATGAAATACCCTTGATAGCTCTACATCTCTGTCACACTGGGTTTAAATATACTAGTAGGTTCTGAAGTCATTGTAGGGAGTTGGAGAGGCCTGCAGACACACTCGTGGATGCAGCACAGTCCTGTAAGCCTCAACTCCTTTGAGAACCAGATTAAAGAAAGGCCTGACTGCAGAGAAGAGCTTGAAATGTATTCCCAGGATACCCTCAACTCCTACTTTTTGCCTTAATCTGAGGGTCTCTAAGCCTATCTCCTGGTTTGGTGATGCCAAGCCTGCAGCTGACTCTGGCTGCAGACTGTAGGGCAGCAACTCAAATGGGCAGTGACTCCCTGAATGCATTTGCATTCACAAGGCAATACTGGACAAGGATAAAGCAGGGCTGCAGCTTTCTATTCCTGTTAAACACACTGGCACAAGTTTGCAGTTTGGAAGAATGGGATTCTGGACTCCAGAAGGGCTCTCCAACCTCATACAGCACGCTGACATGCACAATTTACCATATATGCCTTGCTATTAGTCTCTGAAATTTACTGCAAAGAATTATTCTTAACTGACACCCAGTATTCTCCTTTCTTGCCCACTTTTCACAAGGCAGCTCTTAAATATTTACCTAGAAAGAAGCTCATGTCAATCTAGGTCCTCTATCATACCAAAATAGTCTTTAAAAACCAAGAGGACTCTATAACCGATCCTTATCCACACAAAGCTCCTGTCAGTCATTTAATTTATAGCTCTTTCTTATCTCCCAAGGGCCCACGCTGATGGGGTAAGAGGGAGGGGGTCTTGCTGCAAGCACAGCTATTCTTTTGCAGTATCAACGCTGCAAGTGGGTAGCACCACTGACGTGCTGCACTTGCTAATGCTGCTGTTAGTGACAGCTGCCTGTCTAGCAAGAGCTGAAGTGAATCAGTGACACGCAGCACAGGGCAGGCTGCCTTGTCAGCGTGATGGAAAGATTATTACCATTCCTTCTGCATTTAAGAAAAGAAATGCATTCCTTAGCATGCAGCAAGATAATCAGACACACAATGCAAGGCGGGTAAGATGGGGATCAGTTGTAAAAGGCTTGCATCATGAATAATTTTAGAAGTACACCCCCACAGCAGTACTTACACTCCAGCGCGGGGGAGAGCTACGCTATGGAAATGAGGTGATGCTAATGTGTATGTGTGTCTGCCTGTCTAACAATACCTGCCTGAAAAGACCAATCTGGATAACAAGGTCTTCAAGGCAAGCATCCAAGACTTGGCCTCCTACACAACCCTGGCAATAGGATGAAGCATGCCTCCACACGGGAGATGCTTGTGGTAAAGTGTTAAGGCGAGGTGCTAGCTGCCTTTGGTGACTGGAAAATTATAAATCATGAGAAGAAACATTTCATGCTCAGACAACACATCTCATCAGAGAATCCTTATGGTCAAAACTTAACTAAAAGGAAGCCCCAAATCTCCCACCATGTAGGTACCCAAGCAATCACAAAACATCATCGGTCATATAGGCCAAGTGTATGAATATAGGAGGCAGAGGAGAGGCCAGGTTTTATCTCTGACCTTCATGCACATCTAGAAGTGTGTGCTTGAAGTTAAATATATGCATAAGTACTCTTTGGTGTTGGGGTAATTACTAAAACCAGGTCTCATTAAGGTCTTCCTATTTCCTTTATATACTCTGCAAGAATATGATCAGATACAGGAGCAAGGACCGTACAGTTCAAATTGACAGGCCATAAGAAAATCAGGAAAGCATGCAGGGAAGTACTCCCAGTCTGTGGTAAAGTTCTCATTACATTCTTAGATCGTTCTTTATCTCATTGTTTCTCAGTTTATCACAATTCTTCATTTCCTGTTCCTTTTAGACTTCAAATGTATTTATTTTGTAATGTAGATTTTTTTAACCCTTCCATGGTTAGTATTCAAACCTTTGGGAGACTCTTGGCTAGACCTCACATACAAATTCCAGATTACTTAACCAGACACTACAAGGACATTTTTAATGTATAATCTGGTATTAGAGTTTAAAGTCTGGCCAAGAGTTTAGGGCTTCTAATTCATGTTATAACAGTGAAATAATTGTACTATATGTTTTTATAGCTTCTGCCGCTTGAGGCTGGTAAAGGACAGATATTAACACAGCAATACTTCATTCCAGTTTGGATATCCCATCTTACTTTGTGTACATCCACATTTGCAACAAGAGGTAGAAGAGAACAGCGAAAGATGAGCTAACTTAAAAGCCTCCACCCAAAGTTTCTGTGACAGCTCCATTTGACTGCGGTTTTCCTGCAGGATTACTTTAGACAGCTCACCACAACTAGCAGAGACATGTATCAGCTGAGGACTACGGGGCAATATGAAGGAGAGCAAATACAGTTACCCAAAGTTGAAATTCAGACCACAGTTTGCTAACTTTTTTTTTACCCCTAATGGAAACTTTGTCATTAGCTTTAGCTTATTGGTTTAACCACACACTTCAGAATCTCCGAGGCAAGAGTCTGAGACCTGTGTGTGACTTCTCACCCCAAGATGGAGCTTCTAGTACCGTGGCAGTCCCAACCCCAAGACTATCTGAGGAGGTGTTTTAGCCTTGAGTCAGTGGCAAGTGTGCCTCATCATCTGCTGCATTAACCCTCCTTTTCCTACAGCACTTGGGGTTCTTGCCTCAGTCTCCCATACAAATATTGACATAACTTGGTCCTGTCTAAATGGCAAGAAGCAGTAAGCAAGGAATAGTTCTTTGAAATATTTGTGTTATTGAAAACATCAGGCGTAACAAATTTCCTGAACAGAACTGTCTAGAGCAGATGGCTATTTTGAGCATCTCTTGTTGCCTTTAACCCAACTATCTCAGCACCCCACCCTTCTTCCTTCCACCTTCCTTAATTTCTTAGACTTCCTTCTCGTTGCTTTGCGTGAGTCTATTTTAGGTGTGGGATCACTTAGCTTCTCACTAGGCATCCACTTCCCATTTTCCAGCTCTGGGGTTTGCCTTTTCAGCAAAGTTGTGAGTCCATTAGTACATACAACGTGTAAGATTCCTCAGGATAAACAGAAATTGCCCATAAAGAAGAGAAAATAACTACTCAAGAAGAAAATAAGGTGCAGAGAATAACAAATTAAGCTTGCAGAGTCCAGCTGTCAAGATGTGGGTATCTTAATGCTTCCATCTCTGGCAAACGGATACACAGACTAACCACAAAGTACCACTGCTTTAATATTAACCGTCACCTTCCCTCTTGCTAGAAGGTTACTCCATCTCACATACTGACCAACTTTAATATTAAATTCCACATAGGCCCATGAAGCCCTACCATGGAGCTTCTAATTGCATTTCCTACTAGATGGAAAGGGACTGAAACAGTGCTATGCAGGCCCCAACCTGATGCTTCACCCTCTTTGAGCTTCAGGGGTGCTTGTGGTTTGCATGCAAGTGGACAGTGTAGTCCCAATCTCATTGCTGTCTAGCCAGAGCAAGTTCAGACAAATTCAAACTCTCCCTCTGAGGATGTACATGATACAAAGACCTGAGTCTAACCTAGAAGGAAGTTTGCATCACAAGTTTCATCATAAGATCCAAACCAAGCAGCTCAATGCTTTGGCTTCAGTCTATAGCTATACCATGTTGACGTTCGTCTATCTCTAACCAGCTTCCTCTCTTTTCGGCTGGGAAAAGTTCCCCTTAGCTCTAAGGTTCACTCTATTTCTAGAGAACAAGTCAACTCTCCACTGGCATCTAAAACTACGAGACTCCTACTAATAGGAGCAGCACAACAAAACCTCCTTGCATCGCACTGAGAATTAGTCCCAGAAAATGAGGGCCTTGCAGGGCTCAAGTTCCCGGTACAACCCAGTGTCACCGACTTCACAGAACAGCAGCTTTCTGGCAAATTGTGCAACTGCACCGCCCCCAAACTTCCTGTTTTGAAACCCCAAGAAGCTGGAAAATGTTAACACCGGCACTTTAAAGTGCAGTTGTGGCTTTTTTTCTACTGCCCTTCTTCCTAAAGATCTACATGATACTAAAAAATTCTACATACAAAGGGTTAAAGCGAGGCTGCCTTAAAGTACCAGGGCCAGAAAAGCAAGACATGTCTCGCTAGGGTGTCCTAAGCCAGGCAGAGCATCCATAGCAAACCCATCCCCTCTTCCATGACCTGCATGACTATCTCTCCACCTCCCATCTCACCCTCTCTGAATTGGGGTGTGCTCCATCGCTGTGGCTATTGCTAAATGTTCGGCAGCAGGTCCTGGCGCTACCAAGCTGGGCACTGCGTGTACCTGCCGATGCCAAAGACGAGCTGTGCCACTGGGCATTAAGAGGCGAGGTGGCAGATGGAGAGGCAGGTGTTCATCAAGTGGCAGCGAGACAATTGGGATTCACGTGTCGAGCAATGCTCACCGGGCACCACGTGCCGTGAGCAGGCACCTGGCCCAGCTTCTTGCTCTGGCAAGACGTGGGGCAGATCTGAGCTGCTTAAAACCCACCCATGATGGGAAAAAGGGCCCCAGTGATACAAGGACCTTCATACAGAAAACAGAGATGCAGCAAATCTCTGTTCCATCCCAGCTCATTTCTGTATAGGATGAAGAGCAATTAGGAAGAAGAAGGGATGGGGTTTGTCTCAAATGCTGCAAGGGAACTTATTTATTTCCAATCAGCATGACAACTGCTTCCTTTTCTGGCTATCACTGAAACTCCAGATGGTATATTTGAGCATACTTCAACCTCTAACTTGGCTCTTTGCAAAGACATTGTCTTCCTGGTTAGCTAAAAATGTAGTAATAATATTGGCATGAAAGCTCCTGCTCTCCTCCACTGCGCTATTTGAATAATGAAATGTTGGTCATTCTGCAGCATTCTGGCTAATATTAAAATTAGGCATTTGAAGGGGACAAGACTCTGCTGAATGTGCTCCAGTTATAACTGCCTCCTATTTAAGTTTGTATTATCTATAGTTGACTATTCTGCTAATATTCAGCATTCTGCAAACCCTTTAACAGCAGCAATTACCTGTCACCCTTTTCCAATGATTGCTCTGCATCAAAGTTTGAACCTTTGTGAATCAGCCAACTGAGGTGCTGCCAGCTCTTAATGATTTTATTAGGGAATTGTGAGTCATCATTTTCTTAAATCTCCAGCTTCAGGACTTGTGTTATTTTCAGACTGCTGCTTTTCATTTGAGCAGCAATACGTTTCTAGATTCACACAGGAGGAGGAAAGCTTAAGGAAGTGAAGTAGGAAGTCACTAGTAAGCAAAACTAATAGCAAGTTTTTGCATCTGAAACTGAAGGGGGGAATAAAAGGACAGATGAATTTTAACAATGTGACCAGTTCAGATCAGCCAAAATACCTGCACCTTATGCCTCCTCCATCGCACAGGGACCTGGTGGAGTGGTTGGCAGCTGCAAGCTCAGGACTTCGACATCTAAGCCTCATAAAAAGCTGTACTGTTATTGTTCTAAAGAAAACAATATCCTGTTTCCTTTTTAAACTGTGTATCTCTTTAAAAATGGTAAATGGCTGCTACATTCCTGCTTTTATCCCAGACTTTTATGAGTCTGCACTTCCCTGTTCTTTTGCTTTAACAAGCAGAGGATTAGGGGAATGACTTAGTGCACATGTTTAAAGAAGGGGGGGAAAATCTGCCTTCAGAATCTTACATAACTTTATAAAACCAAAACAAAACGTAAAAGAGACACACGCCCAAACCCTCACTCTTTGCACTTAAAAATCATCATCAGCATGTGGCCAGACTGCAGTTTGCCAGCTGGACTGGCCTCAAAAAAGTGAGCATTTTAAGTTATGGAAACCAGAAATACATAGCAGCGCATATCCTAAACTTATTACCATGGTGCTTCCCGTTTCTCTCTCTTTCCTATTACCAGAGCTTGGTATTCAGTAGCTGGGAGTAAGCAGCCACCCCTTGGGAAGGAGGAGGAAAAGAACTACCTAGCCCCTATCATTCTGTCAGGCATCTTCTATAAACATTTATGTGACCTACAGGATATAGCACAGTTTGAAGTCTTGCAGTCTCCATAGCCACTGTGCAGCCACGCAGTTCCCTGTACTCTGAAAGTTCCTGTATATCAAGCAAGACCTGGGTCTGAACATAGCTGTGATCTGCTTATAGCATTCGCTGACCTAAATTGGGGATGTTGTACTGAACGGCATGTTCCTCAGGGGATCTCAGTGTATAGCAATGAACTCGCATTGCGTGGAGGATGTGGCTGCAATTAGAGTCACTCAGTTAAACGTGAGGAGGACTTTATGTCCACCATCAAGCACAGAAACCAACCATAAGCTAAGGTAATGCTTGAAGGATTGAGCGAAAGCTCAGTGAAGGGAAGAAAAAGTAATTCTTCAGCCATGCACTTATGTCAGAGTCTTTTCTGTCTTGCAAAAACGCCCAGGTTGCTTTTGTTATTCCTTAACAAACTGCAGAAAGGGAACCTACACAACCCCCTGCCCTTAACAGGAACTTGATCCCTGGTGCTATCTTCCTGTCCTGTCGCTATTTATAGACATAAGGTCACCCAAATAAGAACAGAAACGATATCATATGATTTTGGGTGACCAATTGAATTCTGCACGTCGAGAGTTCAGAGGAACACAAGTGAATAACCCACATCAAAAACCATTTGGAAAGAACCCTTCTCTGAGGCCATTTTTGCACGTAGAACCACCAAGCAATTTGTGAGAAATGTGGTCAGTTATTTGGAATTTCGGTATATCTCCCTACATCAAATAATGAAACCATTAGATGGACAGGAATTTTGCTTGTAAAATTGTTCTTCAATGTGCAATTGTTTATTGGAAGCCCAAAATAGACACCTTTCCACTATTGTACTGTTAAGGGTATAAACAATCTGTAAAGGTCACTTGATGGGCAATTTGGAAACACACACATTTGGAAACACATCCCACATAAAGCTGGGATTTTTACTGTTTGTAAAGAATTTCTAACTGCTTCCCTATACATACACCTATTTTAGTATGTTTACATAAATACATATTTTATACATACATACAAAAATAAAGGCGCCTAGCTTATAATCTTAAGAAAATGTCCTATTTGACAGCATTCTTCCGTCAAACTCATTTGGCATAAATTATGATCCATAATTCCTATCTTATCATGTCAGGCAGCCCTTTGAACTGAACCCAGTGATGAGGGGAGCCAAGTACTTCCATCACGCTTAATGCAGTTCCCAAAAAATCTTTATTTACACAGCTAAATATTTTATGGGCCAAAGATTCAGAGCTACTTGAAACGATGAATTCATCCCTCTGAGGGGCTTTGTTCACAGATAAGAAGTTTGTCTAAGCTTGGGGCACATAGTGAAAGGGAAGATTTAGTCATTCCCTTTCTTTTACAGGCTGCCTCCGTCCTTCCATTGCTCATTCACAAATCCCTTGGTGCCTCTGTAGGCAGACAACTCGTAGGTGGATCTGAGGTGGAGACTGCTTGTTAGTGTTTTCTGCTGCCTCTGTGAGCAGCAACATGCAGCAGAGCAAGCTCCCTCTTACAACAGAGACAGGTCAGCTCTGCCTACGGCGGGGTTTGAATCTCTGCTTATTATAGCAAAGGGAGAGCCAATGGAAACTGGGAAATTCAGTCCTAAACAGCAGCCAGAGGGGCCAATTTTATATGAATTAGACATTGCTTATAGAGAACAAACAGGCTGTCTGGACCTGAGGGTACAGACCAGCTCTGTGACTCAGCCTTGGTGTATTTGAATGTGTGAGGAGGAGGCTGCCTGCAATGGTCTCTGCTCTGTATGTGCCTGAAGGGCCAGCTCCAGGCTTGAATATCTCCACACCTGCATCTGTGATGGAGGCTCAGGACCCTATATGGCTATGCTGCACAAACTCACTCATGTTCCCCATCCACAGCACCTTCCACACAGATGATCTCGGCTATGGGCATCAACACCCCAAACTTTGCATATCTTTTCAGTGATAAAGTATAATGCAGCTGCAGATAAAGAAATATCTCAGAATAGTTCACCACTGTCCCTTGCTCTTCTGCTGTTTGCATTAACTTTCCACATGACAGTTCATTACCCCCGCATTACAGCACCACCGGCAGCCATAAACCCCCTCCTTCTTTAAACTGGACTAGAATAAGAAAGCTGAGCACTCACAGAGGAAGGATTTCTGTGTGGTGCTTCTGAGACTGAAGGTTCTCTTTATGGTCAATGCATCATTCCCCATTACAGTAATTTCCTCTGAAGTAAATGGGATTTTGCTATTATACTTTATGTTTATTGATACATATTTCCTAGCTGAATTGACATAACCCTGTTGGCTTTTTCTTTCCTACCCTGAAATTGCAGGAAACCAAAAATCCTTTGACAGTAATGAGTTAAGTTCTGTAGCATGCAGAGCTGTGTGCTTTCCCATTAAGAAAGCTGGGGTTAAAATGGGCACCATTTACACATTAATACGTATGCCGGGGCAGCAGCACCTTTCCACCGTAATGTTTCAGGCTAAGGGGTCAACTGTTTAGCTGGGACACTTCCTGGCAATATTTAGGTACTGTTTAACCAGTGATTGAGTAGGGGAAGTCTTTCCTTGTGACTTGACATTGAAGAGTGTGAAGGTTGAGGTTGAAGAACCAAAAGCATCTGATTCTTTGTGGTGGCTAAAATACCTGCGGTGGTTTTAGAAGACATTGCTGTTAGGATCTTCTTTCCCTTTCCCTAAATTCTCCATCTCCAAACCTGCACTTCGTTTTAGCATCTCCCTTGTTGCCTGTTCGAAATTGCTATTACATTGTTAAATGGTTTCCCTGTACTTCATCTCAGAGGCAGCAGAATTTAAGAGATGGAGGAATTGGGTGGCTTGAGGGACTAGTAATGCTGCACAAAGCTCTTCACCTCCTATCTGAATCCAGCTGCAATTTTTGCATAGCCAGAGATTATTACCATGTAATGACAGTTTGATAGATTATGAAAAATAACTTAGTTTCTGGGTTCTTTTTTCCCTTTTCTGGTGCATCTGCATCCCAAAACCACTTCTTACCACCAGCTACAATACCACAGCCAACGCTTGCTACCCAGCATGAGTAAATCTGAGCACCTCGGCCATAGCTAGTCACCTAATTAAGTGACCTGATTTTCTCAGGGGCAGAATATGACTTCCAGCTCCCACTGCACTCAGCAATTGTGAAAATCAGGCCACTTCTGTAAGTGGCCAAACATAGCTGTGACTAGTTGTGAGCAATCAACGCTCACAAAGTTCTTTTTGACAGGGCCTGGGAGCTGGAGCCTCTAGAGGATAGGTCCTCCCCATGTTCTGGCTGGTGGCTACAGAGGAGCGTATTTGGAGGGATGGAGTACATGCCCTGTTCTGTGACTAACCAGAGGCTATCAGTCATCATCACCATTCCCAGCACTAAATTAAAAAGAAACAAAAAGCAGTCTCTCAGCTTCAGGTCCCATGATAAAAATATACTTCGGCTTTTGTTTGCTTTATGAAGCATTTCCTCCTTGCACTGAAAACTAAATTGAAAAGAGAGTTTATTGTCTCCATGGAAGAGATAGGCACCTTTCGAAATCACACACGAACAAACATGTGTGGGGCCCAGCCTAATGTTTTCTAACGCCCTTTGGGGTCCCAGGAGCACACAAGCAGTGGAGAAGGAGCTGCAGTTGATTCCAGCAGAGCTCTATTGTGCTGTTTATTGCAAGGAAACATCAATTCATTAAGTGAACAAGTCAACAGGGGTGCATGGCAGAACTGTCTGTCCTGCTTGATTGTGCATGACTCCTTCAGAGACCTGCTCTTGGTTCTGGAGTCAGTAAATAAGGAGAGAGGCAGCTTGTCTGCCCTCACTTTGCAACAGGAGAAACTGCTCATTTCAAAGGCAGAGCTTTACTGGGAGGATGTTTTTAATGCGCTGCCTCAAACAGACACACTTCAAGATGTATGGTCAGGAGAGTCACATTTTGGTTGTACTTCAAAGAGCACAAACAACCCAGGCAAGAGGGGAGGTGAATGAGCAAAAGCAGCATAATAGAAGTAGACAATGAAACCAGGGTAAGGAAAATCCATAGCCAGCCATTGCTCTGCCCAAGAAGCAGCCTCGCTGAAAGGTTCCCGGCCTGTGCAAGGGGAGAGTTTTTTGCTCTTTGCTCTTAACTACTTTTCAAAGCAAAGCAGAGGCTGTTTTGCATAACGCGTCTAAGCCAGACTAGGGAAAGGTCAGTGAGATAGAACAGACCAAACTACAATGCTGACCGCACAAGATGCATCCTTCCAGAAGGCAGGTGCTTGGACAAGCACACTGCTGAGCTCCAATGAATGCTGGCAGATAAGGGCAGAAAACTGCTTCAGGAGGAAGTATTTTCATAATCACACATTTGCAACACAGCCCTTTTTTGCAGCATTATCTTTCTGCCTTCCTCTTACTCTCAAAATGAACAAAAATATGTATATTCAAGGGGTGGGGAAGCCAAGCGCAGAGCTGAAACACAGCTGAGTCAACAACACACGTCTACAAGCTGGTGGGTAACACCGAGTATTCCTGCATGGTTATCAGAGTGCTTCGAAGTCATCACTGCACACAGAAAGGGCAACAGAAGCACAGTGAACATCCTACACAGCACCATAGGCACAAACAAGCAATGCTGGATGGTCTCAGGTGCCCAAATCCTAGAGCCACAGGTTGGACCCTGGAGTCCTGACCCTTTTCCCTTACTTGTACCCACTTCCTATAACCAACCAGCAGCATCTTCTCGCAGCAGATAACACAGGGTGCATAGAACATTGATCTTATCCCTTTGATTGGACATTTTCCTTGTAGCTTAAAGATGCTAGCAGGTCTTTTGCACTATTATTGAGCTGTAACATACCATATGAGGTTACAGCTTGGGACTGGCCAGTGTAAACTAGCAGTTCTCCTGTCCTCCGTCAGATTTGCTGTCACTAACAGCAGGCAGCTCTAAGATATGGTGTATACCCCACAGAGCAAAAAGCTTCAAAAGCTGCTTCAGCTAAACTAGCAACAGGAGAATACAGCTGGTTGTCACCTTGTCAGTCGCTGACTGAGCTGTAGCCCTGCTCGTGCTTCACACATCAAATGGCAGCCAGTGAGGCTTCACCTTTGGTGGGAGCTGTGCTGGTGTTGAATGTATTCCCAGTCGTCTAATGGTGGGAAAGACACCTCTGTCCACCAGTGCAGTGTGGTGGGTCTGTAGGATGTCGCTCCTTTTCCGGCCATATGGCTTCAAGAGACAGATGCCTGGAGACCCCACTCTCGCCTTGTTGCTCTTCAGATCTTCCTCTACCCACACCATTTTGCACAAGTATGTGCTGGTTAATTCAATGAAACCAGCATCCTCTTCACTTTGGTTTCCCTCCTACCTGTAGCACTTGCTTGCAAGCAATACTACCCTTCTTCCCTTAAATAGGAAGCTCAGAATTTGTCTATTCATGGGGAATTTGCCTCCTGACACCCAACTGAGGGCATGATTTCTGCCCCATGATCCTAACGTTTCTATCCTTTTCTGCTTTCTTCATTCATAATCTGTGCTAAATATTTATGCCGTTTGGATTCTGGGTGAATTCCATTTTGGCAGCCTCTAGTGTTACAAAGCTGAGCTGAAGCACAGCTGCGTTTCAATGCTGATGTCAAGCATTTGGAAAACACTATTCCACAGCTACAAGTGAAACAGCACTGCGCAGGTTTGTTCTGCAACTGGAAAACCTGCTGAGCAAAAGACTTGGGTCTTCCCATCTGGAGTGAAAAGAGATTTATAGGCGTAATAAAGGGAAATAAGCAAAAGAGCCCTTTCAATATAGGGAGCTAGCAAATTTCTGCAGGTTATTCTAACCTGAAGGAAATCAGGTTTGTGCCCTCTGGTGGCAGCTGAATTTTTCCCGTCCTCGGTTCTACTGCAATGTCTGCACTTCAGACCCAAACATTTGAATTTCATGCTGAGCAAACGACAAGCACAGAGGTCATTAAATGCCAACAGCTGGTGCTTCACCACCCAGAAATACACCAGGCCAAGCAGGGAAAACCCAGAGGTCTCCATCACATCCTTTGAACATGCTGCATGGCTTTGCTCCTCAGTGTATGGTGATTTGATAGATAGCACATCTGAAAGCCCCAGGGCTGAGAGAATCAATCCTGGAAAGCATGTCCCACAGGTTTCTAAACACACCCTTCCCCAGCAAGGACCCAGGTTCCAGCAGTAGATGTGACTACAGCCATATAACCCAGCATCACTGAAATACTCTTCTTCTTTTGCTCTCTCTTCAGACAAAAAGCACTGGCATCGACAGGTGGAAGAAGTGTTCAAGCAGCTTGCGACTGGTTGGTATGAAGTAGTAAATGTTAAAAAGAGTCAAATTAGTGAATTTCGTGTTTAAGGTTTTAGTCATGAGAATGTGCAATGTTTAAACAGGGCCACTAGAAAAATGAGTGAGATATTAAGTGCTGTAAATAAACAATCCAGAAACAAGCCTTGCCTGAGAGAGTTTGTGATCTCAAGTAATAGCAAGAAAAGTGAGAGAAAGGAACCACTACTCTCTACCCTATCATCTAAATAGAAAACTGAGAGCTGCCTTTTCAAAGATGTTGAGCAATTTCTAGTGCTCTCCTCCCTGTGTTTTGGACATTGAAAGGCAAAAAGGCAGAAGCAGTGACCCAGGTTAGATCTTCAGAGCCTCAGTCTGAAAGTAAAAACCTATTTTCTGTATTACTTAGCAGTGGTAATAGGCTGCAAGTGAGACAGTGCACCTCTCTGCCTGACCTGCTGGAGCTGATTTATCCCATAAAGGGAGAACAAATGGAATTGAGGACAGGGGAAGCTGGTTTTGCTGTGGGAAAAAGAGTCTTTATCTGTCAATCTAACACTTCTCTCCCTCTCAGGCTATTCTCCCATGTGGGTGACCCATTCCTCGATGACACCTTGCCTCGGGAGTATGTTCTCTACCTGCGCCCCACCGGCCCCCTGGCTCAGAAGCTGTCTGAATTCTGGCAGCAGTCAAAGCAGATCTGTGGGAAGAACAAAGCTCACAACATTTTCCCACATATCACCCTTTGCCAGTTCTTTATGGTAAACCAGAGTTCCTCTTTCCATTGCCTTTATGCATGCATTCATGAGCAGCCCTTGCCAGGTTCAGCCTGGAGATGTTACATGCTTCATTCAGCCGCTGCAGAAGGGTTTGTGCTTGGGAGCTGGGGGGGTTTTACTAGAGCTGATGTTGCCTGGGCTTGCTGGGGTGGTAACTGGGTTTTAAAAGGGTTGTTTTCAGCAAAAAGCAGCAGCAGAAGACCAGATTTTCATCATCTCCAGTGATTGCTAACATAAGAGTAGAGGGGGTGAGGTTAAGGAAGTTATTTGGGGATAGCTGATCCTGCTTTGAGGACAAGGGAGGGGCAGAGGATTTCTAAACGTGCCTTTTTCTATGACCCTGTGATTTTTACTCACTGTGTTATAGCAAGCGTAGACCATCCACACACACCCAAGCCTTTCCCCTCTACTAAGTGCACTACAGAGCTTATCCTGCTTCCTTTGGCAGTGTGAGGACAGCAAGGTCGACGCTCTCACTGAAGCTCTGCAGGCGACCGTGATGAGATGGAAATGCAAATTCCCTGCCCCTCTGCCATTGGAGCTCTACACATCCTCAAACTTCATCGGGCTTTTTGTCAAGGAAGAAAGTGCTGAGGTGCTCAAGAAGTTTGCTGCAGACTTCGCTGCAGAGGCTGCTTCTAAAGCAGGTAAGTGACTACGTGGCAGCTACAAGAGCTCACTCACAGCTTGGTCAAGGATTGGGCATTTTGAGTTTTGGTGGTGTGAAGAAACAAAGCTCATGAAGCCAACCTGATTTTTACAAGTGGCCTGCAGGCTGAGCCCCAGAGGAACACCCCACCCCGTGCTTTGGGTTTCAGTGCTTTTTCAGTTGAAAGAGCACCTCACACTTAGTCTCAAGTGTTATCTCCTGAAAGGGAAGTTGACATTTGGTGGTTCCTTAACCTTTCAGATAGATGCTTTGTTTGCAAGGCTGAGCATTTCCTGCGCCACTCACTGCCTCAAGCCGCGGCCACAGAACTTTCCTCAGCCATGTAAAGGCTCTGTTCATTTGTTCACTGCATTTCTGAGATGTAAAGGGAAGACCCCAAGTGCCCTTTCCAGTCCCAATACCGACACCTCTGGCTCCATTGCCTGATCCTCTACTACTTCTGGAGGGGAGGAACCCATCAGGAGCTGGGAGAGGGGAAGTAACCAGGGCATCCTGTGCTTCAATGGTCTCCACTGCTGAACAGGCTCTCTGGGTGTCCTCCGATTACCTCCAGACTTGGAAGTCAGAACTGTACCGAAGCACTGTAATAGCTCCCTGACTAATCCTCCCACCCTCCATCACTGTAATGCTCAGCCTGGACTAGTCACAACACAACCAGTTTAGTCCTTCGTTATCACAGGCTTATCCTGGAGTTTAAGTGCATCAAGATATGGCAACTTCCAAGTCCCTGGCATGCTTCCATGCTCGACAGGCAGCCCATAACACCATGCAGAACATCTACAAGTCCCTGCCTCTGATTCAGAGGAAGAGAAACAGACATCATAGGTTCATCACACGTCTGAAATGCAGTGCTTTCACCCGATAGCGACCTAGAAGTTATTTTCCCTTTAGAAGAGGGAGGAAAGAGCTGTTATCTTACAAATGCACATTTGGAAAGGCAACGACAGGCACAGAGACATCGGGCAGGTCCAAGGACTGCTGCAGCTACGTGAGAGTGGTACAAGTGTTCCCCTCCAAATCAGCACAGTCAGAAGGGGCAGTTCTTACCCCAACAACACTGACCCAGGAGAAGGAAGCATCAGTGGCTTCCAACAAGCATCTGCCCCTGCAACTGCTCCAATTCAGACCAAATTGGTTCTTTCATAGGGGAAGCTGACTGCTGCATTGCAGTCCACAGCTTGGTCAGGTTATCACATTAAAGTCTCCGGGGCTTTTTCAAAGATCCAGAGCATATTTTTTCCTGCTGATCAAAATAAAAAGAGATGGATGAGCTCGCACAGCTACCCCTGGCTGGCACTTGGAGCCAAGCCTCTGAATAGCTGCAATTTTGACTGAACAATCGGTCAAATTTAATTGCAATTTTTGGTTGAATAAGCAAGAATAAATTGCATGCCAACAATGTATCCCATGATTTCCACATCGACTGGAAGAGTGCCAGTGTTTCACATACTCTCACCTTTTTGCTTCCTAGAATCTTTTCCTAATACAGGTTCTTTTTCTGCAGGATCATTATCATATCAATGTCTGTTTCCACAGTTCTAGAATACCTCATCCTCAGTGGGTAAACTGGCAATCCAGTTAATGTCCAGGGAAAAGATTTAATCAACTTGCAACTGTAAATTCTATGGATTTATAATTGTAACCGTAGACTAAAGGAGGGAGAGTAAAAATCAGGCTTATTCTGGAAAGGTGCTAATGACAAAGCTGACACCTTTACTGGAAAAGTGTCTTTCTTGGCAGAAGACCCAGTGGGTTCAAAATGACAATAATTGTTATCACACCATCCAGAAAGCCATTGTTTTCTGCATGCAAATGGCAGTTTGGCAAGGATGCCTTTTCTACCACCCGGGTGTGACTCAGGCCTGAATCAGACCCCAAATGCCTCATGATGTGATCCAAGGTGCAACATGTACAGGGAGCTCACATTTGACTTCCCCAAAGCCTCTTCAGAAACAGCCCTACAGTATGTTCCACTTGAGCTATCTTTAAGAGTTGAGCTCCCAGCCCCTACTCAGAGGTGACAGACACCCTTACACCTTCCAAAAGCTGCTAATCTCGACAGTACTTGTTAACTGGCATCTCCTTGTTGCAGATGTCCATGTGGAGCCCCACAAGAAGCAGCTCCATGTGACGCTGGCCTATCACTTCCAGACCAGCCACCTGCCCACGCTGGAGAAGCTAGCGCAGAACATCGACGTCAAGCTGGGTTGTGACTGGGTTGCCGCGATATTCTCTCGAGACATACGCTTCGTTAACCACGAGGTAAATTACTGGGGCTTGTTTCAGTCCCCCCACAAAAGAACCCGGCAGAGTTGAGGCTTTTTTGGCTGCATTTGCAGCTCAAGAGTGCTCACAAGCTGCAAGCTCAGTGAGGGCTCCCATGCACAAATACACAGCGCGGACTAGATAGACATTAAGGAGTTTGCCTTAGGTCCCACGAGGACACCCAGAATATAGATCTCCCACATATTACCACTCATCTTAGATCATCTTGCCTTTTCTTTTGCTGCTTATTCATAATGTGTAGACTTGCTGTTTCACCCACCTCCTTTCTTGCTTCTTGCAGGAGCAATGTCCTGCTGGATTAATTAATTCTAACAATGACTTTCTTGTTAGATCAACGTAAGCTGGTCTGATCTCTTAAGAATCAGGCTGGTATCTTAAACTGACCGCTATCTGTTTCTTCTGTACAGACTTGATATTATTGCTAATCACAGCATTTAGTTTCATGATGTTTATCCTCATGGCTTGTATACTTCAATTACTCGTATGTATTCTGTAACTGCAGTATCAAAGTTTCCTAATATAGTTTTCTTAATAATGTTGTTTTCCAACAGAATATACATTATTTCCATTTTGTAGATTGGGATCTTGAACATACAGAAACCACACAAGAGATTCATCTCCCCTCCCTGTGAATATCCCCAAGTTAGACCTTTAACTTTAACTTAAGTTAGACCTTTGCACTGAGGCTCTGTGCAGAGAAATGGGCACCTCCACAAAGTGAGTCATCTGACCCATCTAAGATGTCTATCTCAGGATGAGATGAATCAACTTCTGGAGGAGGGAACCTCCAGAAGGTGCCTGCCCAGGCTCAGGCAGCTAACCAGACTCTTGCGGTTGGGGTGATTAATCCCACCAAAGCACATTGTCCACAACCAGACACACAAACAGATGCCAAAGCTTCTGGAGAGCTGAAGTCTCTCATGCACAGCGCTCTAACTCAGCCTAGGCCATGCCTGACAGCCTCCTTTCCTACCCAAAGAGTCATCTTGTCCTTTAGAAGCCACAAGTAGTCAACACCATCACTGTTTGCAAAGGGAGTTACTGATGAAAACCAGCTCACTTCTTTGCATATCTAACTTCAGGCAGCCATGTGTGAAAGTTCTGGCCTTGTGCTATCAGGTGACAGTGACTAGTTTCCATCCTCCTTTGAAGATGCCACAAATAGTCTAGGAGGACTGGTGAGCAAATGGGCTGACACCATCAGAGGTGCTCAGCGGATTATGGATATTCCTTCTGTGAGGCTGTTGCAAAAGTCCAGTGACAATAACAGTTTTGTTCTCCTTTTAAACATGGCATTGCTTTCCAGGGAAGGTTACTGACAGATATTTAATACGTGTGGATTTCTCATGCTCCAGTGAAGATTATAGAACTATACTCACTGATCTAGATTTAAGCACACAATTATGTTTTTGCTTGTGCTAAAAAATAACCCCCCCCTTTCCCTCCTGGTTATCAAAGATAGGACTGGAATCAAAGAGGGAAGAAGGAGTAAAGCTTTCCAACAGCAGAGTGGGAAGTGGCAGGAATTCCTCTGAAGGTAAAGCTTTCCTGGATAAAGCACAAAGTAATGGATTACGAGGAGAGCTCTTCACACCTTGCTAAGGTTAAATGTCCAGTCTAGGAGTGCTCCTGCCCCATTCAGCTAAAGGTTCCTTCCATTAGCAATCCTTTCATTCATTTCTGCTTCTGTTTCTCCCCCAGACTCTGCAAGTGATCTATCCTTACACCCCCCAGAACGATGACGAACTGGAGCTGGTCCCAGGGGATTTTATTTTCATGTCCCCAGTGGAACAAACCAGTACAAGTGAGGGCTGGATTTATGGCATTTCCCTTGCAACTGGCTGCTCTGGGCTACTGCCTGAAAACTACATCACGAAGGCGGATGAATGCGGGACCTGGGTGTTTCATGGGTAGGTAAAGCTGCTCAGTCCTGTTCCCATCGCTGTGAAAAGGAAATCACAGCAGCTGTGATTTCACCTGGCTAAGTGAAGAGGCTGAGGAGGTCGCCTGGGGGAAACAAACTGGCACACAAAGCCCCACCTCATAAGGAAAGGAAGAGCAGATGCTATCCCTGTGCATGGGATTAGAGGACGATGTGATTTATTTAGCTAAGATGTTACAGCAACTCATAGGATCACTGCTGCTGGTTAGCAGATGGCCATGGTAGAGCCACTGCTGTGTAGACACCTCTGCGGTGGGACTAGGATCAGGAAGGTTTAAATCTGAGCATTAATTTGGGAAGCGAGATCTTCTATGTATAATTCCCTGGAGGAAAAGGACTTGGGGTCAACAGTGTTTCTTAAGTTACTTAGAAAGATTAGAGAAGCCTGCCATTGGCTTCAGTGAGAATGCAGACCTCATCTTTTGAATAAGGAAAGGCCTCCAATAACCAGGGCATAAACAAATGAAAATCAAGACACATGAGCAAAGTCAATCAGCGTATTTGTATGAAGACAGGAGTTAATCAAGACCCTCCAATATGCAATACAGTAAGAACATCCTTTCTTCCCCTAAAATTTGCCATCCAGAATGGTCTCAGGACCATATATACTGCAGCAGCCTGCTGTAGTGGATTGTTTCTTACAGTGCCTGGAAGAGTTTTGAGGCCTAGGGATTAGTAGGGGAAAGAATTACTATTGCAGCAGCAACTAAAAGGAAAGCCAAATGTTTTGTAACTCCAGCACCTCTGCCTCCAGACAAGCAAAGAAAGGAAATGCCCCTTCCCTGATTAACTGCTAAAAACCATAAATCACCAACTGGAGCATGCAATATGGAGCATTTATCAAAACCATTATTACATACCCGGAAACAGCCTCATTTTACACAACGGCTTCCTGCAGGGAATATTAAATTATGGAATGTCGTGTAGTCAAAACAATGTAGCAAGCTAAGGAGAACCTAAGCACTGCTGCTGTCTAGGCCATGGTATTCACAGTAGGATCCTTGTGGTAAGAGAAGAACGGCACAGAGATACCTTCATTTCATAGACATGAAAGTAAGCACGGCAGTACTCACCAGGACTGCAAAACTGCCTTGCTGCAGGAGATGGACCCAGCTCATGGTGTTGGGACTGAGGCTGCTGTTGGTGAGCGATGCTGCGATTCTGGGGGCTGGTTTGTGCTGCCTCTGTGCACACAGCCACGTCCTGTTCCATCCCTGCAGAGGATGAAACAGAAAGAAATAACAGGCATGGAGCTTTCCCTCCTAGTCACGAGAGACTGCATTCTTCCAAGTGAAAATCATGCATTATTGAGATCATCACAAAAACACAGCTCACTCAGGGCTGCAGCACCCTGGCTATATCATGCAAGAGATATGACAAGCAAAATAGTATTCTAGGATATTTGATGAAATCTCTAATACAGAAAAATTAGATAGGTAGTTCTGCACATTTCACCTTAAAAAGGTTGTCCTGTTGCACTGCTCAAGTGAGGCAGAAGCTGAACTGTGGCCTTTTGCAGGACATGGCCTTTATATCTAACTATTGCCTCAAGGGCTCTGCCAGGCACACAGACCTTCCTGGCCAGCACTGTACAAACATACAACAAAAAGATGTCCCTGCCCTACAGTAAGGTCTGTACCTCAGCTGCACACCAATAGGCTGCCACACTAAGCAGACAAGCCTGATGATCTATTTAAAAGGGCAGAAGAGGCTTTGCCTTCAAGGCAGAGCTACTGCCCATGAAACCAGGTTGTGTCTTGAGAGACTCCAAGTCTGAATCCTTTCCATGTCTACTAAAAATAGGAATGGTATCACTCCTATCCTGCAGACCCCAAGGATTTTCTGTACACCTAAACTACATTTCCTTTGCTGGCACAAGTGGCACATCCCTGCATGATTTCTTCTCATGCCAAGGACTGGACCTGCTGGTAACAGTGAGGAGAAACATTTGATCTCTGATCAGTGCTATAGGTTGGAAACCTATATCTTCACCTGACCAAATAAGCTGGTATCTCAGTTTCAGCCTCACACCCTAATTCCACCAGATAAAGGTCCACATCAGGACCAACAGTGTAGTATCTCTTTTTCCTTCCTTAAACTGGTTCAAATCGTATGATGTCACAAAAGATCAGTTCTTAACAAAAATGCAGATGACCCATTTTTGTTCCACTGTTGGAGGCACTTGGTGTTATTTTAACAGCTATGAAACCCCTCTGAGATTTCATCCTAACTAGGTGCTAGTCAGGAAGCAGCTTCTGACATATTTAAGGCACTGAAAACTGCAAGCAATGGAAACTATTTCTGTCAAAGCAAATGACCATATACATTATCTGACAATGGTTTTTTTAATGACTAAGCAAATGTAACCCATACAGTCAGCAGAGGGTCCCTGCAGCTTCTATAATTGCCTGTCAGAGTTTAATCCCGAGGGCCTCGGTCACGGTCCTTGAATGTGAGACATGAGAGCTTTATCCAGAGGGGCCATGGGCCCCTTGAGGGAGAGTGGGATCTATTATATGCCTTTGGCTACACTTAACAGGAAGCACTGGTGACAATAAATTCCCATTATAAATGGGAAACAGAATAGACAGCATTGAAAAATAGAGAAACAGCAACCTAGACGGAGTGTGCCATGTCCCTACCAGGGGATACAAGTTATTTTGTGAGCCCGCCATGAAAGGCAGGGCTGTGTTCCAGCTTTCTACTGAGGCAATAGCTTGTGCTGGAAAGGTGAGTGAAAACTCCCTCTAGCCATTAGTTTCCAAACTTTGGTGCATAAGACCATGATAAGTAATGTGCAGCTGGTCCCCAGATGGCATTAGTGAGCATCCTGTGGCTGTGAGAAAGGCTTGGCCTTAATCTAAGGAAACAGAAAGGCTGTTGAGATGGGATTTCTCTCTTCATGTGTGTATATCACCTAGCAAGGTGCTCTCTAGGCAGCACTAACATACAGATAATAATGTAATAACATGACTACAGTAATGATCAGCAGTTCCTGAAGACTACAGAAATGTTCTTGCTGCAGCCTGAGCACTCCAAGTCCAAAGCATTCCCAAAGCCAACATCTCCCTATCTTTGGCAGGTCCTACTCAATTCTGAATACTACATCTTCCCCATCCCTTCAAGCCTTCACTGATGGAGCTTTGGAAAGAAGACAGCAGGAAGACCAAGGACCTGGTGACACGGGGCCACTCACTATCATCTGCCAGAATGTGCAGGTAGGGACCCACACACACACATAGGTCACACACAGCTTTATGGGCAAGTTTCCAGCAACTGGATTTTCCCTAGCATGGTCTCCTTTCATTGCCTGAATCAGGAATTATACGTTAAAGTTCTCTACAAGCTTTTGAATGACACGATAACCACAAAAGACATCAGTGTCCCCAAACCTGCTTTTAGCATGGGGCAGCAGGGCCCCATCCTTTGCTCACCTCTGCAGTTTTATACCAGCATAAATTTACCAACTTAAGAGCTTCCTGTGCATTTGCACTAGGGTAAAGCAAGACGTGCCTGGTCCTGACTCCTGTTAGTAAATCAGAGCTCAGAAAACCCCCTGCACTTTGATGAAGGTCAAGCATCCTGTAATTTTTCTTCCAGCCCCTGAGAATAACCAGCCAGCCAGGGCCTCAGAAACGCTGCCTATTTGTCTGCAGACACGGGGAAAGGATGGATGTCGTCTTTGGGAAGTACTGGTTGTCACAGTGCTTTGATGCCAAAGGTGAGCTGGCTCTCGTGGGTCTCTCAGGCTCTAGGTTTAGACGAAGGAAGGAGAGTGGCGGAAAGGAAAGATTGCAATAAAGTAACATCATCAAAGAGCGTTTTCATTTGAAAATGAATAATGTTTGTAGACAGCATCCAGTGCAAACATTTACTACCAACAGGAAAGTATTTGGCTCTCAGTCCCAAGTGAGAGTTACAGCACTACATGTACAGGTCAGGGTGCCTTTTGGGGCATAAACTGGAGTTTGCAACCCAGTGATATGCTTGAGTTTCAAACTGTAGTTAATGGAGTGTAACTTCAGGCTCTGTTGGCATTAGAGCTGATGGGAAAATTGTCAAAGGAGTCTTTATCTATTCTGTTTTTTGTTGGAAAAAAGAGATTATTTTAGAGCTACCCTCTTTCTAAATTACATTTGAAGAGCTCTGACATTTTAGCCTCCTGTACAAGTGTAGCATTTGAGGTTTCTTTTGTTGTGGGATAGAGATTATTTTCCTTCAGGGAAATCTAAAGATAACTTTCCAAACACTAGCAACATTCTCTGCTTGGCTTTGAACCGATACAGCTGCTTAACTTCACTTTGTCAGATTCCTGGTAGCTTTACATGAGAATAACTGCTCCATAGCCAGGTCTTGGCAGGACCTGCAAGGTGCAGATGTTGTGGCGAGAGTAGAAATAGGTGTGATGCTCTCTGCTTCTCTCTGATCAAGTTAATTCCAGCAACTGCCTCTACCTTTCCCGCACAGGAAGGTACATGCGCAGTAACCTGAACATGCCCCACAGCTTACCTCAAAGGAGCGGCGGGTTCAGGGACTATGAAAAAGATGCACCCATCACCGTGCTGGGCTGTATGCAGGCAAGGCTTGTTGGTAAGTTGTCCTCAGCAGGCAAGAGCTTGCCCAGGAAGCTTTGCTATCATCCTCCCACACACCCAGCCACAGAATAGAGAAAGTGCAAGGCAGCAATAAAGTGAATACCCTGAGCTAACGGGGTTTAGATGTGTCAAGAACCTTTGCAATGTTCCTTCGCCTTCCCCAGCAAGCCCCTTCTTTCATCAAAGGGAACCTTGTCTCCTTCAGCTGGTGCAGCTGAAATAAAAACAAAGCACAAAATCTGGGACAGGGTATGAAATCAGAGCCATCAGCAGTGCGGTTGCAGAGCACTCGCTACTGCCCTGTAAACGTGCCACAGTGGAAGATGCTGTTTTTACCAATGCTGCTGAGAAATGCAGCAGTGTGACAGTCACCTCATGCAAAATATGCTTTTTCCTTGACTTTGAAAAGCCTGAGTTTTGACCTGCAGTTTGCTACACCAGTATACTTTTATCGGCCTGGCTTTATGTTTAAATGGCAAAAACACAGTCCAAATTATTTCCAGTGTTCTCTCACCCTCATCCTTGTCCCCGATTTCTGAGCCTGTTGGTTTGTGTACAGATAGAAAAACATTTGGTTGTCAAAGAGCACATACTGAGCGTTGTGATTAAGGGAGACATGAACTTCAGAGAGCAGGACTTAGCATTTTCTCAGATTCAAATCCTTTATAGTACTTGGTCACATTGAAACTAGGGCAGCTAAAATTATACTTGCTTTTTAAACAGAAATAAATCACTGTACAACAGCAGGATGCTCAGACTCCCGGCCACATGGCATCAGGGTTCGCAGTCTGCACGTAACAGAAGGCGGATCTGGGAGCAATCACAGCACACTTTGCTGGTATCATTAAATGGGTCCGAGTATGTAACTGCATACGTGACCCAGGCACCATCGACCTGCACGCCAGCCATCTGCAGGCAACCGCTGCAGCGGCGCAGACTCGACCTTGAAGGTTGCAGGAGCCATAATTCCTCTGATGACTAAAGCAAACGAGCAGCTTCCCCATGACGGAGGGCTGTTAGATGTGCCTCTCCTCCTAAATTACCCCACTTCTCTCAAGAGATTTATGGATCCGTTTGACATGGTTACAGCCATCGTTAAACATATGAAGTCAAGGTTAACAACCCCTTCTTGCTCCCATTTCTTTGTCCTGCCTCTTCAAATATAATAAAAACATAACTCCTTCTTACTACAAGTCTGCGCAATGCTGAGCAGGTTCCTGTTCTCATTTGGTTCCCTTAGCCATTGCAAGAATATTAATAACCCCAATAGTGGAGTTGATTCTTATCTCATTTTCAGTGATCTTCCACCTGTATAATGAAATGGTAATTTGTACTAGAAAAGAATCAAGCCAATTGAATTAAGTTGGGTTTGAGTTAATTTGGATCATTCTGATTTACAGCTTCTAAATGAAATGAAATTAAATTCAAGTTCTCTACAGTTTTTCTCACCACACCATTTGCTTTCTGGCTAAATGCAAGAGAAGCAGAAACTGCAAAAGCTGCTGTGATTTCTTTGCATACCGGTTACAACACACACAGGAAAATGAATGCTGGTTCCACAGCTGTGCACATCACAGTGCCCAACACACCACTGAAATAAAATGTGATGGGTACACATATTTCCCAAAGCACAAGCAGTGCAGCTGGGAAGCTGTGGCACACACCCTGCATGCTGCTGTTGCTGTTACAATGCCATTTGTCTGCTTTTATTCACGGGTGTTGAAACTTGCTTGCAGGTGAAGCCTTGCTAGAAACGAATACCATTGTAGACTACATCTACAGCTCCCCATCCTTACGGTGTGTACAAACAGCACACAATATCCTGAAAGGTAAGAACCCAACGAGCAGGAAAGGCTGCATTCTCCCCACTTTCTGGGGAAAACACTGCCAAATATAAAAGGGAGCCTGGCATGGGAAACTGAAGTCAATGGTAATTCAGGGTGAGATTATTTCCATGGGAGCATAATTTACACTAGCACAACACTGCCCATAAGGAACCATTTTCTAACTGCATGGTGTGATAAGTGCTTAAGCAAGTGGTCAGGGTTGGGTTTATTGTGCCCTTGCCTGCTCATGCTCCTGAAGGGGCTCATTGCTTCATGCTCTCACAGCAATTGCTACCTCTAAGAAACTTGCTGCCCACAGTAAGAATAATTTACTGCAGAAACTGGGAAGGGAAATAGTGATTCCCTATGAGATGCCTTGGCACTGGAAACAGTTGAAAACCAGCTCCAAAATACAGTCAATATATTGCATGTAGCTGCTGTCCAGAAATTTATGTTCCTGGCATATCATATGCCAAGTACATATATTAAATACTTCATCTTTCATATGTACTATTAATCAACTGACTACTTAGAGAGGAAAGGAAAGTAATTTTAATTTATTAAGGAATATTAAGGCTGCAAAGTCTTGCTGCTTTCATAGATACCCGGTCTCCTTTCTCCCTTTCCCAGGTATGCAACAAGAGAACAACCTGAAAATCCGAATAGAGCCAGGCTTGTTTGAATGGACCAAGTGGGTCTCTGGGAACACGCTACCTGCCTGGATACCCCCCGTGGATTTAGCTGCAGCTACTCTAAGCGTTGATACAACCTACAGGTAGCAGAAAGGGGGGTGAGAGTGTCTTGCATTGCTTTTGGGCTTCGTTTTTGAAGAGTAGCACTCTTTAAATTGAAACAGTGTCTGAGAGAGCTGCTGAGGCTCCCAGAATAAAAAGTAGAAAAAAAAATAGGGTTTTTTCCATACCTAATTATACCATAAACCACTTGCATTGTGTCCTTCCAGTCTGCAGCTAGAATTCCAGCGCTATGAGGGTATCTAAATAGAAGTCCTTACACTGTATTTATCCCTGAAAGGGTATCATGTGGCTAACGCTCAGCAGAGCAGCTGGGCCACAGGATTCTCTGCTTCAGAAAATACATGCCTTCTGGGAAGCCCATAATGAATATTTTCAGCACAAGAAAAGAGGCAGCTCTTGTGTGGCCAGCTGCTTAGGTGGGGGACTGGGAGACAGTGCTTCTGGTGCTCTCTGTCTCCTCTTAGACAGGATAATTCCTGTAGATCAATGTCAGATCACCGGATGGAGGGAAAAGTTAGGTCTCCTCCTTCTACCACAGCAGGAAAATACAGCCTTCTGCTTCCTATTCCTTGCTTCTCTGTGGACATGAACCTAGTCCAGCTGATACAATTGCCAGGCAATTCACTGAACCTCCCTGGCCCAGGAGGAGGCTGGCTAATTCCAGGCATTTCCCAGCAATGCAGCTTTACAGATGGCCAAAGCAGCAGTTTACCTCTGCCCTTCACCATCAAAGCACAAGCAGTGAAGAGAGCCAGCATCTGCCTTTTCCATGCTCTGTTTTTCTCCCTGTACCTTCCCGGTCTCCTCAAGTAGACACAGATGTTGTCAGCCCACCCTCTAAGCAGAGCCATTGCAGAAGTAATGCAAGTATAATCACCGTGCCCTATGCTGCCTTCACTAACTGGTCCACAGTAAAGGAAGCAGTTATTTTTCCCAGCTAACTGAAGTATCTTTGTGCAGAGGAAAGGTAAACATCTCAACCTTGAAGTTTAACAGTCATCACAGTGGTCCTGACATGAGACTCAGTTCTGGAGATTTGGTGAACTTAAAGAAACAGATACTTTTGGATGAATCATAGCTTGTACTTAAACCTTGATCACTTCTTCCAGTTTACCGTACTTGTTTTTCTGCTCACAGACCTCATATTCCTGTCAGCAAGTTAGTGGTTTCCGAATCTTATGATACATACATAAGTAGAAGCTACCAAGTAACAAAAGAAATCATCAGTGAATGTAAAGGCAAAGGTGAGTGCTACCAATGGGGCGAAAAACAAGACAGGCTCTTAGGGATGTGAATGCCAGTATTCCTGACCAGTCTTTCCCTCTTGAAGGAGGTGAATCCCCATACCTGAATCTCTCATCCTCTCTCCCAGAAACACTGGAAACTCCTGTATGTGCTAGAACTATGAGTCCAGATGTGCTCAGCTTATGAAAAAGGTCCATAAAGTTAAGTAGCAGAAGTATTTTAGGGATCCCTACCCAATGCAAGCTATCTGTCTCAAGGCAATAAATAAACCATTTGCACTCTACTGTCCGTTACCAGCACCAGATGGGGCATATTCCATCCCCTGTCTGAACTCTGAAATACATTACCCATTAATACTATAGAGCATTTCTTGCACTAAAAAAACCCCTAGCTTTTATTTTTCTTTCACAATAAGGAAGAGGATGTTTCTAAGTTCTGGCGATTCCAGTAATTTCATTTCACTGATCTGTCTCTACTTTATAAGCTTTTAATAGCTTGCTCACAGACCTTGGTAACACAGTGTGACACTGGTTGTAAAGGATCCTGGAAATGGAAAGCTAAAGCTGTCACTGTGGAAAACCAGCAACTGAAATTAAAGTGCTTGTTTTAATCAGAATTCATTTTGGGGGAGGAGAAAAGCATTTGCCTCACAGGACAGCTGAAATCTCACTGGAATTCTTGTTTTCTTCTGAAAACCTTTTTAAAGCTAAGTAGCACCGAGTTAACCATTATCCTGAAAACTGAGAAATGCTTTAAGTATGTTAATAAACCAAGCTTTTTTCTCCTATTACACTTGGTTTAATTGCTCTGATATGATAAACTGAACCAGTTTCAAGCATTTTAAATGGTCTGCTTGATCGTGGGCACCAGTCCCAACAAAGCTGGCTTCTTCTCCCTCCTCAGCCTGCATTTCTCACTCTATTTCAGGAAATAACATCCTGATAGTGGCACATGCATCCTCCCTGGAGGCTTGTACCTGCCAGCTCCAAGGGCTCTCACCGCAGAACTCCAAGGACTTTGTACAGATGGTCCGAAAGGTAATTACCACCAAGGAGTAAAGCTTGCTGGCTTTACAAAGAGAAAAGGCATTTGCAATCTGCTTAAGCAGGCAGAGGACACTTTGTTCCCCTCATCTGATTGTGCCACCTGTTACTGAGCTTCATCCATTGCAGAAGTCAGGAGAGTAAAGCAGATTGGTTTAAGAGGCTTATCGTAACCTGTCACTTGTGTTACAGATAGCACGGGATCAGATGCCCACCTACAAATGGGCTTGCAGTGACTCTGCTTTCTGGTTGTAGACACCAGGGGCTGCACAGAGACTCCCACAGTGCCCTCCAGTGCCGAAAACACCCTAACCACAGTTAACAGGGCACTTCTGCCCTACAACACTTCCCCTTCCCATTGCGCTCTAAAGAGCTGTTGACCACCAGAGAAAAGGACTGAAAATTATAACGAGGTCTTCTGCCTTCTCTCCTTTACTCCAGCCCTGGCTAAGGAGATGGCACTGTCTGCTGCCAGCCTTGTAGATGCTCTCTGGGATACTCATGAGTACATCCCTTTTTCTCCCCCATAACTGTCCTGGCCTTCAGGGGTTTGGACCATGCCAGCCAACAGGACATCTTTGGTTTGAACTGGCCCGTATTTAAACTATGTTGCAAGGGTATAATCTGCTTTTCCTAGTGTTTTGCACGTACAATAGTGCACAAAATCTAGCTGTCATATGCGGGTCCTACAATCACCTTCTGCAATAGACTTTGGGGAAAGCGAAAGGGAGAGGATGCAATGAAATGCTTCAGTAGCACAGCAGGACATCAGCAGTTAGGGAAGCTCCCTCATTGCCCAGATTGATCCCTGCTCAATGCCTTTATTTCCATCTCTCTTCATACAGATTCCATACTTGGGGTTTTGTTCCTGCGAAGAACTGGGAGATACTGGTGTTTGGCAGCTTACAGACCCCCCCATCCTCCCTCTCACACACGGACCAACTGGAGGCTTTAACTGGAGAGAAACCTTACTACAAGAATAGGCAAAGCTACATGAGCAAGGAAAACCCATGACCTTTCTAAGCATTGGAGAATGTCTCTTCTTTCTTGTGTTTCTTGACAAAGCGGGGAAAAATCAGTCATAATATGTTCAGTGGATCACACAAACAGCTGTTATAACATATCCCACACAGCCAGTCATGCAAGAATTCTCATATACAATTAAACAAATACAAAAGGGAGTGATTTGAGGGAAAAAAAAGCATTCAAGTACAAATTGAAGCTCTTGCACATCAGGGAGTCTCTGTTTAGTTAGTAGCTCAGGTAGATTTTCCCACCTTGAATGGAGCTCTAATAATACCAGTAACTATCACTGCCTTCTGCACCACGTTAGAAATAACTAGCACTGTGTAAAAGCTGAGCATTCAGGATGCTGGGGGTTTGTTTCACTACTATTTTTGCAGAGCATTAGCAGGCTTGTTCAGGATGATATGTTGACACCCCCCTCACTCCTAACCCCCAGATTCTCAGCACCTTCCATAAAGCGTATCACCATCAGCTGGAAATGAGAGTCCAGCATTGCCTCCGCAGACAGCATCAGATTATTCCTCTCTGTTTGAGCACTATGTTAGGTGTTCCGTTGGGCATGCTGTGGATGCAAGGATGGATTGATGCTGATCTACGTCAGAAGAGAATTCAGGATTCCGCATCAGTTACAGATGAAGTTTGCACATCAAAAGACAGCACCGTTGTGAACCAAGACTGGGAGCAGCCTCTTTTAAGTGGTGATGAAATAAGCCTTTTCCAACCAAACCTGAAGGATCTGGATAGTTGTTATGGGGTTTTTTCTCTTATTATTTAGATTATTGAAATTCACCCTTGTGCAAAGAGCCAGCCTAAGTGTTTGCATCATTTAAATTCCCTTCAGAAGACCTTGGAAAAAGGTTTTCCCTTTTATACTGAGATTTTGTGCTGGTCATTTACACAAAGGTGGCTTTCTGTCCCTTGTGAGCTTTTCTGTCAGCCCCGGTGAGATTCTGCAGTAAGCAGCTTTCTTCAGGAAATAATGATGAAATCAGAAAGACACTGAAATTCAGCCTCTGCTGCATTCTTTGGTTTCTTTTCCTTAATTCCTAAGTGCCACCCGTCATAAAGACAAAGCAGAGCTGAAAACACAGTACGCTTAAATTTAGGAGCAACATGCTTTGGCCTATTAAGATGCTGTTTATCCAGTAGGGCAAGGGTTAGAATTTGGAGAGAAGGGGGAAGAAGGGTTTCCATCCGTACCTAAAATCTTTGCAAGCACAAGAAGTGTCCTCCTAGTACAACAGCCTGCAAGATACCAATACCAGCTGCTTCAAACAAGAACACAAAATAACACCACAATGGGTAGCTAAGAGTATAAACTGGCTTCAAAGAAGGTTTCTTTACTATTAAGTCATCAGCCTTGGGTCAGAAAGTTCCTGCAGACATTTCTGCAGGTCTTATCAATGTAGACTCGCTTTCAGAAGGTACTTAAAAGTGTGCTTAAATGGGATGAAAGAGATTTAGGCATACTGCTTGCTTGATTTGGGCCATAAGTCTGAGTATTCCTATAAATAGCATCAAAGGCAAGTTCAGAAGTACCAGGAAAGAAATTCTACCATCCTAGGTACTTCTCTTCTGTCCAGCTTTTCCATTGCAGAAAGTGTTAGAGTCCTCAGTTGAAAGGTTTGTGTGGCACAGAAGTTTATACTGGCCAAATCTGACAACAGCTTATTATTCATAGCAAAATGAAAACTTGTTTCGTGTTGCTTCACTAGGATATGGCCGAGCTGCACTTTCAGCGGTCAGAACAAATAGGGAGTGATAAACTGCAATTCCTTCTTCAATGAGGCAAAACCCTCAGTAATTGCAATGTAACAGTTCTGAAGAGGGTTTAGCCCGGCTTTGTCTCTGGGTTTTATTGAGTTTGCCAGGGAGAGGACACCAGATTCTGAGTCAGCTGAGTGCTCATCCTGTGCAATATGTACATTGCCACAAGCCACAACAATAATCCATTATTTATACATTTATGACTATGTAACACACAGTAGGCCATTCATAAGTGCATTATTTTACCAGGGATGTATACTGAAAAGTCAGGGAGATAACTTATGAAATGACAGAAGAAACTGCTCCCGTGCAGTTACACTGCTGTCACTTTAGTTTTTAACTGTAATTTAAACTATTTTTGGCTGTGTACAGACATTCTGAGGAGCCTTTCTGGCTTGCTTTCCTCCATGCTTACTCACTGCAAATTTGCAAAGGGTGTAAAACTAAGCAGTAGTGATGACAATCACACCAGAACTAATTTGGTTACTGATGCATGTGTAATCCTCTGTACTGCTTTTTGTTTCACGCTATGGGCCAGGAAGATGTTATTTGAGGCAATGTATATTGCCTATGCGAAACAGTGGAGGCTGCTCAGGTCCTGCTGCAGTTAAGCAACATTACAAGGAGTTTATTTAGACAGGAGCATGAAACAGAGAGGGAACATAACCTGAATGCACAATTTGAATATTGTACTAGCTGATCTTTGCATATAGCAAGTAATGTAGAAAAGAGCATTCTGTTTGAGAAGGTAGATGTTAAAATACTCTCTTCTTAAAATATATATATATATTTTTGGATGTTTGGGAAAGTATTTTGACAACTGTAGTCTTATCTCAAATTAGATTTTTCAGGTGTCAAGAATCTCAGAAGAAATCTTATTTTCTTGTAGCATTTTGATTTCTCACAAAAGTATTGTGTTTAGTCTCACGTCGATATGGCTTATTGGGGGAAAAGAAAAAGATGTTCCTTTTTCATTTTTAATCAAGATTTTAAGAATACAAAACAATTGCTGCTTCACTTTCACTCCGTTGCTGCTCATTAATGTGTATTTAATGTCACTTCAGTGTTTTGTCCCAGAACATTAGCCTTGCTCTATCTAAAGCACCTGCAAGTCTTTTCCTTGCCTTCACTGTGAGCCTCATCAAATCCCAACAGTTTAATTAGGGTATAGGAGGCAAACAGTTCCTGGATTTTCCCCTTTATTCCCAAGTAAGGGATAAAAAGCTTGAAGTTGCTCATCCAGTATTTTCATACACTGCAGCTTAAGGGTTAGGCTAGGAAAACAAGAACCAAAGTGCAGAATCCAATTGTAGCACAGGAGCAGCTAACAGGATGATACTCGGCGTCAAACCAGAGTGTTTAAAATAGTTCAGGTTTGATCCCACAAGGCTTGAGCTCTGCCTGGGGATACCTGAATGCAGATGCCACATGCAATGTTTCATGCATTTCCCTTACATTTAGTGCAGTGGCAGTGATAGCCAAATACTTCAATCCTCTGAGCATAGAGCCAGGCTCTCCATGAGGGTATCTTGACACTGTATACTCAAACCAACAGAGCTTTGCTGCTTTATGCAAACTGAGGATCCAGGCCATAACTTCACAAAACCCATAGTTCCTTTTTCACTCAGTCTGAAGTCAGCTGATGGTAGGAGCCTCCTCCTCTCCTCTGGTGTTAGCTTCTAGTGCCAACGTTAATAGGAAAGTGATGATTTACACACAAGTGGTTGTTTACAGGAATTCTGCAGGAATTATCTTTAGTGAGGGCAAAGCGAGTGGTAATTCTGCAAAACAGAGTGTAAAAGTGATGCTAAAGCACTATTTCCAAGCATATTCTTCTCAATTTGCAGCCCTGAGCCCCCCAGGTAGCAATATCTCAGGGATGCAGGTACCATAGTCTTCAACTGTGCACTAACTACAGCTCTTGGATAAACAAAGGATGGGGAGGTGGTTGTGTATAGCACTATGACAAAGAGCCTCTTTACTTAGCTTCTGTGCACTGCACTGGATGTGAGGGGTTGTAAACTCTTCCCTCTGGGTCCTTACAAATGCCTGATCCATGATCCAGAGCCCAGGGAAACAAAGAGGAAGTTTTCCCATGACCTCCTCAAGCTTGCGATGAAGCTGTGCAAAGCCTGGTCCTATCACAAGCTGCTCCCCACCAACTTGCCACTGACTGAATGAGGGATTTGGAGGGCTCATAAGCAGGGTTGAGCCTTTCCAGTTCTGATTTAACATATACATGCAGAAGCAGGGCGAGATTTAGTGTCTGGTTATACTCGTGTTCATTTCAAAGAGAGGGACGCTAGGTATTTGAGTTCGGCTGCAGTTGGCTAACCCTCATTTAAACCCGGAGCTGGAAGTTAGTTTGTGATGCTTCACAACTTAAGATGTACTGAAATTCTCCATGAAAACTATTGTCTAGAAAGGAAGCCTTACTAGGTTTATTTTGTCCTTTGTTTTTTAAGAAGGCCTAAGCATAGAGGAAATTATTTGAACTTTAAAACTAGACATGAAATGATGGTGGTAGCAGACGTGCTTGAAACAGTGAATGAATGAACAACGCAAAAGCAGTAGATGTGATTGACTACATACACTCTAAATTACTCTACTTCTCACCACTTCCTCACACACTTGTTCCCTGGGAAATATTCGCAAACCATCCATGCTACATAACACAAAATTACTTCCCATCAAGATGTATTTTCTGCAGTTTCTCTCTGTGGACATCTCTTCAAACTTGATGTTATCAATGGATACTTTTTTCTCCATTTTAAACCTGTTGTATCATTCTGTTTATTATGTTTTTTAGTGTGAGCAGATCGTATTTATTTGAAAAAAAAAAATGTTTGCTGTTTAAAAAGACAATAATTGTATTGCCAAAAATCGCTGTAATTACCTGTGACATCTGTATTTTTTTATTTTGGGGGAGGGGGTTGGTTGTTTTTAAATCTCAGTTTCAAAGTGCTAACAACTGTTAAAACAACCACTGCATTTTAATTTGCTTATGACATTAAATGGATTTCTCTGAAGTCGGACTGAAGTGTCTCATGGATGATTTAACAAAGATGCCGAGCACCCACACCTGACTCTTCCTATTTGAATGTTCCTCTCAAGCCTGTTGGACTTTGCCAGAGTGAATACTCTGACAGGACCCTCTTTTAGAGCTGTATTTTCAGTGGCCCCAGCAAGATGTAGGTAGGAAAAATGCCTGTACTGGGTGTACAACTAGAGAAGAGCTGCATTGGGACCTAGAAACCAAACAGGAGTCAGGGCTGTTTCTGTCTGGGTTGCGATGCTGCCCTCAGCACATGCCACTTCGGGATGCCCATTTGGATGGGGTTTACGCCTCAGAAACATAGAGGAGAAAGGGGAATTTGAGCTGGATTGTATTTACCCTCCGCTGAAGATGAAGTTCATTTATTCGTCAGCAGATGGCACAAAACCATCTCAAGTCTGGTTTTCCCTCTGGGTTGGAAGGTGTGATTTCAGCGCTGCTGCTGCTTAATGTCTGTTTTCCCCGGAGTTAATTTACTGTCAGGTTTAGAGGTGCAGAACTAGAAGCACAGCTTTTAAACCAAAGCAGTGCTTACCTTTACAATACATATCTTCTTTTGTGATATGAATTCTTTAAATCCAGCAGGAGTTTTATCAGCCGGGGAGACTCTTTAGTTTCAAACCACAGCTGAACATAAAATTTTATAGCCTAGAGCTCTGTTTTCCCATAAAACTGATTATCATTAACATAAAAGCCATAGCTGTTATCAGTAAAATATATGCTAATAGAATTATACACTTCCATGCATCTGAAAATTTAATGGAAACAGGTTCTAATAAATTCTTTAAAACCATATTTCTTAGCTTATTAAAGTCAGCTCATTTTGACAGTATCAGTCATTTGCATTAAGTGTTGGGCAGTTACAGAAAAGTGCTAGTAGAGGATATGCCAAAGCCTTTCTGAAAATCAGCTACATGTGGCTACATCATGAAACAAGTCTCTGTCTGCAATAGACTTGAATAAATCTTGTGATGTTATTGGACATCACACACCGAGAGACACAAAAGGCTTTGCTATGTCCCTATAATCAGACCTGCAAGGGGACACAGGAAACCCAGATTGTGCCACAGGTCTCCTGGGATGTCCTTGATGTAGTCATCCCTCCTCCCCATGCTTCAGTGCTCAGTGAACCTTTCACAACCACCTCACCAACACTCTTCATTCCCTGGAGAGCCACAAACCACACACAGATGATTATCTTTCTCTTATTGTTTGTTTTGCCAGGGTCCCTGTAAGCAGGGCAAAGCAAACCTCATATGTGTGTGGCGGTACAAGATGCAGAGCGATGTAAAACTCTTGTTCCAGGGATTTAAGCTGCACAGAAGGGTCTTCAAGCAACCACTGCACTACAGCAGTGTCCACCAAATAAGCTCTGCCGTCCTCAGAATTAAACCCTGCACACAGTGCACCAATAGGTGCACAGGCCCACATTTCTCTTAACCTTTATCTGCTTCTCCCCCATATACATCACTCCCTCTGTCCCCTGCATGGAAGCTGAGCAAGACAGAGCTGGAGGGGGTGCAGTGTGGAGCACCCCCAGAGCTGTCACCCACCAGTTTCATTTTAGGGACCTGTGAGCTCACCAAGTTCTCAGCAGTCGCCAACATATAGGAAACGTGGGATGGGGGAGAAGAGAGGAGAACAGAAGAGAGAAACAAAGGAGGCAGAGACCCCGGCAGTGATGAAGTCATGGTAAATCCGCTCCCCCCATGCTGAAAAGGGACCTGCTGCACACTGCAGCCCCGTCAGAGGGAGGAAGTCAGCCCACACCACAGCATGACTTTCTTCAGGGTGCTGCACATCACAGCTCTGTTGCTGATGCAAGGTAAGCAATATGCATTGTCTTAAACCATCTCCCTTTTGCAAGCAGCCCAGCTGGGAGAACTCCATTTCCAGGGGTTCAGCACATCACGTGCAAGGCAGCTTTATTGCTGATGTTTTCTTGTTGACAATGGCATATTGTCACCCAATTTCCAAAGCACGCTGGTGCTCAATTCCAGCTGACTCCTAAACCCAGTTTCAATGAGACTGATTCACCTCCTAGCAGCTGGTGGCATGCTTGAGATGGCAAAGATCTTAAATTTGGATAGCGAATCACTGCTTGCTTTCCATGGCATGGATATCTATACATGCCTCTGCTTATGTATTGTGTAAAAAGAGGCTAGTATAAGAAGTTAGAGCAATGCAGAATGCACTTGCAAAGTACTTGGAAAATGAAATACCCTTTAAATACTCAATCTCCTTACTCCTGCTAGAGGATGTAGCTTATACATACTTTACTGATCTCCTGTCTTTCATTCATACACAGGAGAGTGAGAGAGGTTCATATTTGACCAAGTCAAACAGGGAAAGATTTAACTAAGGAAAGCAGCAGGATGGGTATCTACAGCTCAGGATCCTTGCAGATTTCACTCCTGACTTTTTACCACATCAAATCTCAGTGTCTAAACAGCGATGGGGCTGGAACTAGGTGGCTCTTAAGGTCCCTTCCAACCCAAACCATTTTATGACTCTAGGAAAGCATCCTGTAATATCACGTGCTTTGAACATTTTATCACCATTGATTGTGTTTAACAGAAGCCAGGTCTTAAGGAGTTATAAGTTGCAACAAGTTCACCATGCGCTTTCTGATGGCTAAAATAGCAACCAAAGGCATGAACCATTCTGCTCAGTTGCATCCTGCAACCTCTAGCTAGAAATTATTGCCCTTTCTTGCCAAAAGGTGGATATATCACTGTACTTGATGCGAGGCTAGTTTTTCCAGGGATCCACACAGCACAAGAACCACTGTCCTCTTTAGCTGGCATGGGAGCGTCTCCCATATCCCAGTGACTGTACTGTGGTGGGTTACAGTGGCTTGAAGACACATCAAACTGTCCCCTGCATAGAGGGATTTGACCTGTTAGTCATGGTCTGGATGAAGCCATGGTCTCTCCTGGAAATTAGACATATGCTTTGCTCTGGGGGCTGCTTTTCTCTGCTTTAGAAAGGCGAGAAACACCCCCACCTTTTCTTATTCAGTCTTGCTGCTCTCACCTCAGAAGGTGTGACTTGAAAGACCCCACACTGCTGTTAGTGACAGGAAACCACCGCTACAGAAGGGCCCTGTGGAAAACCACAGACAAGGCCCTTTGCTACCTCACCAACATGCACCTCCTGATACAGGTCTTCACTTATGGAACCCATTCAAGGAGCTTTTCCTTTTCTACTGCTGCTCTGCAAATGACCCACACACAGGACAAGCCCTGGGAAACAAGCTGAGACACTAACCCTAAGAAACAGAGGTGGAATCCAGAAGAAATAGAAACCAAAGCCACTGATGTGCCATATGTGATGGTAAATCAGTTATGGCCACTCTAAGTTCCCGGCTCAGGAAACATCATGCATGCTCAACTCAAGGGTGAGCATGGCAACAGATTCCTATGGGAAAATACTGTCTTATAGGGAGACAAGTCCTCCCTCTGATTTTAGTGATAAAGGATTGGGTCCAGCAAGAATACCCTATGATAAGCTTAATTTCTGGTATATTTTAAAATGTTTTTAAGAACATTAAAAGCTTTCCCAAAGCCCAGAAATATTCACTTCTCCAAACTGCAATGCTCATGTATGCAATAGGAACTTGCAACAAACAGCTACCTGGAAAATAAAACCAAAACACACAAAACAGGAATGAAAAATAAAACCCTCTTACTGCCTATTTACTTATCTCTGACCCAGGCACTGCTCTTAGTCATTTCTCCAGGGCAGGTTTTTTTTCCCTGGAGAAGGCAATTTATTCCACATCAAATATTTTCACAAAGTGTATTATATGTCTTGGAATGTCAAGAGAGAAAAAACACACTTTACTGCCCATCTGTAAAATGAACTGGGAGGAGAGAGAATGACATTACATTTTAGTAATATATGCTAGGCCAGGTTTGTGGATTTTATGTTCAGGAAGTTTCAAAACCAGCTCAAAGCAGTTGCAACATTACAACTTCTGAATAATAAAAGCATCATTTTTCAGAGGTGCTGATCATAGAATGGTTTGGCTTGGAAAGGACCTTAAAATCACCTAGTTCCAAGCCCCCTGCCATGGACAGGGATGTCTCACGTTAGACCCTCACTGCTCAGTCACACATGCTCACAAATCAGGTCCAACAGCTCCAGAATAGAGCATGGAGTAATGAGTAATAATGCTTGTATTAACATACATGGAGAACATGCATTAAACGGGTCTGCTATCCATTCTTCACTGACTCATGTGGAATAACATCTGATAACTAAACGTGGTTGTGCTAGCAGGTGAAGATCATAAGCCTTTGGTACAAGCCTTACCCAGTGGCTGTGATGACCTGTCTAACGACTGTGATTTATTTATATCAATACAATGATATTGGCAAGAAAAACCTTTACACCCTGGGAAAAAGAAAATTTGACATAATAGTGTGTGTGAAACTGCTGCTTTACTTCATGTCACTTTTCAATGCTTGCTTTTCCTGCCCCCCACCTCTGACAGGGGATTTTCCAGGAGCTGGAGGTGAAACCATAACTCTAAAGGAAGGAGAGGACCTGAATCTCCGCTGCACCCTCAGCAGTGACGATGGTTCTGCCCGGCAGTGGTTAAATCCTCGTGGGTTTGCCATTTTTCTCAACACCCAGCGGGGTAAGTGTGAAAACCAAGTGCAACACTTTCCACATGGGGCTGGAAGGTCACTCATAGGGCTTTCCAGCTCCTACCCGTGGCCAGTCTGACTCACCTGCTACCCAATGCTCGTGATGGTTTTACATTCAGCCCCTTTCTGGCAGGAAGCTGATGAAATGGAAAGCCCCACAAGAGTGCTCTGGCACTAGAGCTTTTAGTAATGAACTGTAGTTACCACCAGCACCAAGGCATTAGCACAAAAACCCTCTTTTGCCTTACAAGAGAGACTGGAATGGACATGCCTGAAAGCCCTGGGTACTCTTCTGCTCATCAGGGAGTTGGATGTAGTGCATCAAGAAGAAATGTTTAGGAAACAAGCAGTGATTTCTAAAATGCACTGGCAAAGCCAAAGTTACAATTACTGTGTTCCCTTCCACTCCCTACTCCTCATGTCTCTGTCTGCATCTCTCTTCCTGTTGGTCCAATTAGACACACGATATAACATCCACAAGGACTAGAGTTTGCAAAGCATTTGGTAAGTCAGATGCACTGAATATTTTCCTTTTGCAATACAGAAGAAATCAGTCTTCATTTAGAGAGGAGCCAAACTTTACACTGCATACAGACATTTTCATTCTGAATTACCACTGTGAATGCTGGTCACATTGCTTCTCCAATAAACAACTTCATGAATCAGTTCCCTCCAGTCTCATTGTAGCTAAGTATACTACAAGCTACCTACGAGTCTTACATCGTAGTGATTTCTAGATCCTTTCATATTTAATCACTTCTATATATTATGGTACTGCTGGGATTTTCTCCCAACTCCATATTTTCACAAGACCCTAGCTTTAGAATAAAAAGAGAGCTTTTGAGGTCTTTTTCTCCCTAACGATTGGCGCACATCCCAGTTTCAGGTCAATTTAAGGGCAGAAAGTTACACTTTCTGTGCTGTGGTTGTGGGAAAAGTCCACGTGATTTGCTGCCTGAGGATTCCCATGGGTCACGCATGAAGCAAGGACCAGTAGTTGAGTGAGAGAAAGGTGATTGTACAGCAGGGTACAGATGTCCTAGGAGACAGTCTTGTTAAAATCAATGTAATTAGATAGGTACAGGGGAAGCAAACCAGCCAATTAATAAGCAGTTAATAAAGAGGTGTGTGCTGACCACAGTGTTCATTTATACATCACAAAATGCACCCAAAGAGGGAAGTCATTTTTCAAGGCCACATAAAGGGTTGGGGGATGAGGAAGGGAAAGATCCTCAGTTCATGCTCTATAGTCAAAGGTTACATTACTTTTCTGACCACACATCACGTCCTCACCCCACAATGTTTGCTTATATTTATCCATCTAGACATGTAAAGAACCCAAATTTCAATAAAACCTGGGAACACACAATTAAGACCTGAGAAAGAGAATGTCATTTTCCTGACTGGCATCATGCACCCTCCTTTCTTCAGCTTCCTCCTGCCTCTGTATTAGTGCAGCACCAGCAAGGAATGCTTTGTGCTGTAACTACTCCACTATGTCAAATGCTGATGGGTTTAAACAATGCCAAAAAGAAAGCTATCCTCATTCATTACTGCTTTGATTATCTCTCTCTTCTGTACCTACACACATAGCACACTGGCTTTTATTTTCCTTACAGCTTTAAGAGATCAGAGGTACAAGCTTATCCATTATTCAAAGGATGAATTATCCATTCAACTGTCTAATGTAACAGTGCACGATGAAGGTGTATATAAATGCTTCTACTATGGCATCCCCTTCAAAAGTAAGAACAAGACTGTTAAGGTATTAGGTAAGTTCTTCCACCCACTTTGTCCCAACTCCTCAACTCCAGACCTGCTTTTTTGCATGTAATTACATGGTGCTTAACACAACATAATCCTGGTCTTAGCTCAGTACCCCCCGAACAATGCTATGCATACAGCCATTCATAAAACGCAGTAGAAAGATGCGCTATAACTAATTCTAAGTCTTATTTCTGCAGCTGCTCCTTCTAATCCAGTACTGGAAGTATCCAGACACACAGAAAGAAGTATTACACTGTCTTGCTATACCCAAGGATGTAAACCACAGGCCCGGATTACCTGGCTGTTGGGCAACGGGATAGAGCTCCCTGGTAAGCGTTAAAGGATGAGGGATTAATTACTAACAATTTCTTCTTATCAGTCTTGGGCATGTTTAAGAATACTGGAGGGTAAAACACCTTCTGGGACCATCACTCCACTCATTCAGTACAACCTGGCCCCCATGGTGCAGATTGGGAGCAAAACCAGCACTAAATTGCAGTGTTTGTGCAAGGGAGAGGGCTCATCTGCTTTGCTCACACTCAATGCAGAACAGTAACACTTGGCACCAAAACCCCTTGAGTCATACTCCAGTGAAATAAAGTGAAACCCAAATTCTGGAGGCACAATTTCCAAAGGCCCAATATAAACTCAGTTAATAAATCCATTATAACTATAAATCCATTTATAACATGTTGTAAGCAGTTGACAGATTTCCCTCAGCTTTGCTGAGCAGCTCACACACACACCACCAACCTCTCTCACGTTAATCTGCTCAAAGCCAGTAGCAGAAGCAGGAAGAGAGCTCAGGAAACAGACCCCACAGCACCCTGAGACATTGCCTCAGTGAGAGGTCTGCACATATCTAGGTGGACACATGAGGAAGAACAAAGCCACCACATAGCTCAAATTAACTCGTGCAACATAAATAGCTGCTCTGAAGGCTGTGTTCTAGTAGTAACTACCTTATTAGCTGCAACTTTAGCAGAGAGGAAATGCATATTTGTATCAAAGCATGAGGAAAATACCAGTAGATGCAAACTCTTTCTTTTCACATGTTAACCAGCTCTTATTTGTATTTTGCATCATCAAGCAACACATTCAAAGCTTAACCTGTAATCTTCCCCCCTGACATCCCCTAGGTGGCTTGTTTTAACTAAGAGCTCTAGAAAACAGCAGAGAAGTGTGTTGGCCTGAATATAGCTAGAAATCAAGACTAAAGAATAAATCCAGGTTGCCAGATCCACAAGCATTAATGCAACTGCATACAGCCCTATGCTTAAATGAACTGCACTAAGGGGAAGCAGTGTAGCTGGTGAGCCACATGAAAGCCAGGGCAGAAAGCTAGCTCTGATTGCAGGGAAAAAGTTGCTCTGGAGCAGCATATGGATCTTGGAAAAGCAGGTTCTAAAATCCTGTATGTGTTTTGGAATTGCTGCGTGACATCAAGGACTTGGGGGAATACCAGCTATGAAGTTATGAAAAGCTCAGGAAAGCGATATGTCACATCTAAGGTTTTTACATACGTTTTTGCCAGTGTTCTTCCAAAACCAGGGGTTTCCTTAAGCTTGAAACCACCTCAGTTCTGGCCTGATAAAGTGCATTGTTTGTAAGATCACAACTCAGACACTAGACACCTCCCACAACACATAAAGCCAACCATGCTTTTCTCCACTTATATTAGCAAAAACCTACACTTACCTTTATCTCCTCCTTGCCTTTGTAGCACTAAGCCAGCCTGTTACAGTAAACCATTCCAGTGGGAACTACCCATCCTAAATCACTGTTTCTCAAACTTCCTGTATGCACCTTTCCTTTGAGTAACCCTCCTTTATTCCTCCTACTCCCCACCCCTCTTCCATTCCCAGCTTTAATCACTCACTGCAAATATTTATAATAATCACAAAATAGCTAATACACCTTAATTACTGGCAGCTTCTCAGTTCCACCAGGGCTCAGCAGGGGCTACCCAGCTGTAATTACTGAGCTGTTGCTGACAAAGATCATTTCCTTCCTAGCAAAAGCACTTTGAAATCCTTTTGAGTTCTTACGTGGGAAAAAGGGTTGAGAAATACTGGGCTATGTGATACAGCAAGTTATCTGTACAGGCTAATTTGGAAACAAGGAATTTAGCTTAAAAAGTTAGGGTGTTACCAAGGGTAACAGATCAAGAGAAAGCATCATTTTGTCTCAAGAGAACCTCTACATTATGAACAGACAGTAGAAATTACTTCTTTCAGGCAATTAATCTTTGTGTTGATCAATATGCACAGATATTGCACAACTGCTTTTTATGTTTGGGGTAACAAGCACACAGCTCTTAGGACACGAATGCAATGCTTTTGGATATCCCATAGCAGAAACAGAACTTTCCTAAATCTCAGTTGTGCTGGAAAACACCAGGTCCTTGCTCTGAAGCTCCCCCTGGGCCATGCATGGCTGTGGCACACAGCAGAGCAATTTATCGCAGTCAGGAAGGGCCAAAAGTTGGTGTTTGGTGTTTGGACATTGCGCTGCAGGTGAATTTCCCCATGTTAGTCATGAAACCCAGCAGAGGCTTTGGGTTGAGCGCAGGAGGTGCAGTGAGCTCTTCACTTAGACAGTGATGAGGAAGAAAACATGACCTTGCTGCCTTTGGGCTTCCATGTAATCCATTTACACAATGAACCACTCGTGCACAGTAATCAGGTGCTGCTTTAGCACAGCAAAGTAATGCAGATGGCGCCTGGAAGGTTTTTCATTAAATTGCTCTTGACTAGAAAGCACTTAAATGTTTTCTTCTGATGGGTGTATAGGTGACACTAAGCACAAGTTAGAAGCTGATGGGAAGAAATGGACCACAACCAGCGCGCTGACAGTCATCGCCTATGGACCCAATTCAACAGCCAGCTGCATTGTTCGCCACCAAGCACTAGGAAAAGGGAAGCTGATGGCATCTTTCCAGTTTGATGACCTTGTAAGGACAGGTACTGCAGGCTCCTTCAGCAGTCCCTATCCAATTTTACCACTTTGAGGTGGTGGAATTTGTGCAGATGCACATGCAAAGCTGAAGCCCATAGTCTGTGGAATCTACTTTTAAATGAGAGGGCTACCTGGGGCAAAAGAAGAATTCCAAACAAAGATTTGGGGGCTTTAACTACCTTAAAATTCACTAAGCCTGAAGCCACAGCAGCACAGGCAGGTCAGTTCTCTGGTGCTGCTGCTAGAATTCAGGTGAAGTTTGTCCTAAAGCTTTAAAGATAATTCAAAGTTTATGTTCTCAAATAGCTGTGAGATGTGTCTTCTGCATATTAGACACATCCATCTGGAAAGCTCACACAGGGTAAGTGCTATAAATTAGCAGTAACTGAACAGTAACTGGAGCTGCTTGTCTAATAATTCTGAGACTAGTGTTCACCTTCCACCTATTTACTCATCTTTAGGATAGATCTTATTATTCTTACTTCATTCTTCTTTAGATCGCTTCATTCAACAAGATGCTTATAAAGTGCTCTGAAAGTTGTGCTGTTGTTGGGTTTTTTCAGTGGCAAAAACAACTCTGGCACCATCTACACTAGAGGTGGATACACGTGTCTCTGAAAACGAGCAAACTACAGGTAGGCATTAACTGCTTGGCCTCTTTAATTCATGTACAGATCAGACAAACACCAGTTGCCATCAGCACCGAGGGACGTTTTGCACAGCCTTCAGAACCTCTGGTTCTTACCCCAGTGACCGCAGCAGTGTCAGATCTGAACAGCAGCACAGCCTCTGCTCCAACCTACCTACTGTTTCACTTTCAGTTTTTCCCTCATTTCATGGTCTTATATATATTCAGAGGACAGGGAAGCTGAAGGTGGGAGGGGAGGACTGTAAGTCTAACCACTGATCAAATGGAGAACCCAAACAGTCCAGAGCATGGAGCACACAGGGCAGGTTTCATTTTTGTCATGGTTTAAGCATCGATTTATCATGGTTTCAAGCATCAATTCAATGGCAAAGTGTGTCTTCTGATATTTGTCTTGTGTTTGGGGAAGTTCCTTTAGGATCCAAACAACCAACGCTACTTCCTTCTGCAGTACCAGAGGATCCACTAGTTCTCAGCTCAGCACCAACACCAACTCAGCAAACCCTCCAACCAGATGTCACATCTACTTGTAAGTTTGGTCTTAGTTAAATCAATTTATCAAACCAGGACAGAAATGCTACAGAGAACAGCGTTACAAACAAGCATGTAACATAAACCACAGCATTTCTTGCTTGTGCGAGGAGACCTCAGTTTTATAGCCACGAAAGCAAAGTCTCTTCTTCTGCTAGATGCAGAAGAACAGCAGCAGTAGCCAAACGGGACACTATTGCAGCATGATGTGAGGCTAGGCTGGGATTTCGCTGGACGGTTGCACTAGATGGCACTGTGCAACAACTGTTCAAGTTGCAGTTAGTGAACTGTGGAGTTGTTTCCAGCAGAAATAAGAGCTGCGCTGCCCAAATCGCTTGGCCAAAACCCACCAAGGTGGACACTTCGCGTGGCAGGCCCTGAAGAGAAAATCAATTGGTTGTGTTAGAATACAAGAACTCTTTGTTTGTATTTGTTTGAAAGTGCTACATCAGTGATTACAGGCACTAGAGAATGGCTACAATCTGACAAACAATTCATACGTATGTTGACAAACATAATTAGAAAGAGAACCTGGATGTTTTAACAGGACTTTCACCAGGTCCTGAGAAGTAAGAAAATCTCTTATGAATGTAAAGTATTGGTAGACACAGCACATGTTAACATTTTAGGTTTACAAATCAAGTTTAATTACACAAGGATGTATTGTCTGTGTGTGTAAGGAAGTCAGAGCTCACCTCCGTGTTTGTGCAGGGTCTGAAGTTATACCAGCTGCAGCAGGAAAGGAAGGATTGGCTGGTTCATCGAGTTACCATGTCCCCAATGGCACAACTTCACATCATCAGACATGGGTGGTGGTGGCATAGGATGGGGTGACCTCACCACTGTGAGCCATTGAGTCAGTAAAAGAGTAGTCAGGGATACGAATACCAAAAAACAATTTAAATCTACTTTAAGGCAAAGGATACATGCTCATTCCTGATTTTGCAAGCAAGAGAAAGCAAACTGATGGGCAGGGAAACCCCCCAGTTGACCAAAGAATCAGAGCTCAGCTTTGTTTTCATTTGGCTGTAAATAGAAACCATTGAGTTCAACAATGTGTAAAAGACTCTGAGGATTTTCTGTTCATAAAGCTTAGCTAGTCTTCAGATGCAAACGAAATACAGCAGTAAGGAAGTGAGCACAGAGCTTTGAGACAGAGACTCCAAAAGTCGCTTTCTGCTGCAGTACCAGGTGCCCTGGACTTCAAAGCTGCTGGAAAATATGTATTTCTTAAGCATGTCTTTGCCCTTCAGGGAAATATTTTTCTCTTTTCTATTCCCCCAGTGACTGAAATAGCATTCAGTGGCAACGTCACAGAAGAGGAAGTTTCCAGGACAGAAGCCCCTCTACCAAGTGGAAATGTAACTGTGATTTCCATCATGACCTTTGGTACGAACTCGTTAATGACAACTTCCAAACATGCAACAAGCTGTCTTACACCAAGCTGGTTCTCTCTGACCACATATCCACCTCCAAAACCTATGTCAATACACTAGGGTAGTCCTGAGGAGAGACTACAGAACATAACTCTTTTTACCAGCTAGAAAAAATGTAGAGCATGAATCCACTTATTTCAATCAGGTTTTCTTGTTCATACAAGAAGAAATAGTTTGACCTCACATCCTAAAACTTAAGTCCAATAAGGTGACTTCTGCTCTCACACCATGTTCATCTGGCCTGGTCCAGGATATATCATTCTTGTCTTAATTTCTAGGGACTCACAGGAAGCTATTTAACACCACAAATACCTGTCTCTCTTATAGACAAAGATGTGAAACCTGAAGGCATAGGAAAGAAAGAGAAAAATCTCTTGCTGCCCATCTTGGTGGCTGCTCTGATTTTCGTGCTGCTCATCATTGTCCTGCTTTTTATGAAGAAGCTGAAGAAAGCTCATGGAGCGTGGAAGAGAGGTGGGTGGTGGCTCTGTCCAAGTGACTACTCATGCTGCTTTATTCAGAGGGGCTGGAGAGATGAGGAGCCTGTCACAGCTCCTCCAGTCACTGGTTAAATGTCCTTCTCCCACAGACAGTGACCATGACTTGTTACAAACAAGTGTTGAAGAGTCCCTGTAACTGACACGAGGTGCCACAAAAAAAAACCAATGAAATTGTTGTCTTCAATATGTTTCTTAGATGGTCAACATGATCGAACTCCCATTTTATAACTAGTCTCTCAGATTCTTTATGCTCAACGCAGACAGTGAGGAATAGTCATGGAAAAAAATTTCACTGTCTTAATGACATTTGTTTTCTGTGCAGAAAATGATGTTTCAGACCAGACTCTGGAGAGTTATAAATCCAAATCTAATGAAGACAGTCCAGGCCATGAGAAGAATGGACACGGTAAAAAGCTTTAACCAACATAAACTAATTCCTGTTAGAGTATTGCTACTGAATATATATAAAAATATACATAAAAACATTTAAACCACTTCTAGTACAAAGTAGTGCCTTGAGTATTGTGTAACCTGCAGTAGATCACCTCATGCTTCTCAGTCTTCGCTGTGATGGATGCCCTAACAATGTCTAGAAATGCATGTCATCTTTTATTGTTCTATAACACTAATTCATACGTATTTCAAGCAGGTACACCATCTCCCCTTTACAAAATCAGTAATAAATGTGTGTTCCTCTTTCAGGTGTCAATCAGAAGTCCAACATGCAATATGTAACAGAAGGATATGTGAAAACAGTGCAGAAGAATCCCAGAGACACAACCGTTGCAATAAATAAGAAACAGTTTGGATGTGGAAAAGAAACAGATGTATAGCAATGGCAAATCTGTACAAGGTGCAGGAACACCACTGTTTCCTCATCTTTGTATTATAGCATTCAAGTATCAATATGATTTCAAGGAGTAGAACTGCAAACAGCTACCCTCAACCCAAAAACCAATTGGGACTGCTTTCCTTTAAACAGCGGGGCAGGTAGATGGGACCAGTGGTCCTAGAAACCTGTTAGCAGTGAAGACACTGATTTATCTGTAGTCCTCAAAGGATTTAATTAACCACTGCCGGAAACAGAGCTCGTCAATCCTATCTCAGGTCCTATCAGCAGTGAGAGTCCTGGCAAAGGAACATACTGGTATTCCAAGGACTGCAGATATAAAGATATTAATGTAATTCTGCAAGCATGGGACTGAGCAGGAAACCCTGGGAGCTGCAAACCTACTGGGACTTGTATTACCTCATTCTCACCCCAGACCCAGAGATCCAGCTGTATTTAACCAAGAAGGAAAGCATCCTAATGTCCAAACGATTAAAAACCCCGAAGCTGTTCCCCCATGGTAGGACTCCTGCTTTGGTTTCTCACTTGTACAATGATAGCATCACTCTGTGCGGTGCGAGACTGCACCAGTGCCAGTCTTCAAGGGGCTCTGAAACCAGAACATCTGGGTGCTACACTTGTACTCCCACATCACCTAAACTTCCAGGGGTGTCACTGAGGCTATGGAAGTCTTCAAACTTGGGTTGGCAAACATGGAGATGATGCATGACGTTACAACATGGGACTCCCCAAATCCAGGGACAAAGTCACTCACCTTCCAGCAGGCAATCTAGGAGAATCGAGGAGACTTTAAATCTGCACAGCATCACCTTTTCATCACCTAAGCATGTAACTAATTCATCACCCTTCACCCTATCACCTTTTCTATGTGGGAAAGATAAAACTGGACTCCTCAAATAAAGGAAATTCACATTACAGCAGAGACCTGTGTTTATTTTTCCCACTAGAGGTGATCATTCCTCACTGGAAGCAAGATGCTGAACACCGGTTTTGAACACCGAATTAAACACATGCCCGTGAAGTGGCTGCGATTATATATAATATAATATATCTCATTTCACTTTAAAGTGGCTTCGTCCTGTAGCTCCCCCCCCTCCCCGCGGTCTTGGTGGATGCTGCGCGTCCTCCAGTGTGGCCATGGCAACGGCGAGACGCGACGGAGCGGTAGGCAGCGGGCCGGGCTTAGGGACGAGGCCCTGAGGCAGAGCTGAGACCCATAAGGGTAATGGGATGGGGGAGAGGGAACTGGGGGGACTGGGGTGAGGGAACTGGGGGGCTGCAGGCCTGCCTTCAAGCCGGAGAGAGGCTCCTGGCACCAGGGTTAGGGGCCCAGGGCAGGCTGTGGAGGCTGCTCACGGGGAGGCAGTTCAAACAAAAGGTTCCTTGCTGGTGCTGGGCTTTCCTCTCTTGGTGCTGGGCTTTCCTCTTCGGGCTGCAGGGTGTGCGCCACCCCCAATCTCTGATCCATGATGGGAGCAGTGGATACAGATGTCCATCTGGGTGTAAAAGGCCTCCGGAGGGTAAACTGGTGTGATAAACACCCTGAAAGATTAGAAATCGTATTCTGCATTTCCACACCTTAACAGTTGCCCGTGTACTAAAGTGAAACTCACCCTATAGCTTTGAAGGGATGGGTCTCATTCGTGTGCATCCCACTGTATGCACTGAAACTGACTAGTGTACATTTCCTCACAAATCACTGCCACGCACTGTGGCAGTGTCACACGCATTCCCACACTGTGACATGTAAGTGTCTGGTGGGATAGATGATTTAGGAACACTTAAATGCAATCAAATGAAAAGGAACCCTCTTGCTAATTTAAGAAGAAAGTGTGGTTTTGCTATCACACACGCTTGCTGATAGCTTACATGTCAAAGATGGTATAAAGTTAAAAAAGAACATGTAAAATTCCTTTTACCTAAATTTTTCAGCTAAAATTGTGTTCTTTTGTTTTCTTTTTCATAAACTGTTTATACTCTATTAGCTTTGATACCACTAATAGTTTAAGGTAGATTTTTACAGCAATAAGTGGTGCATTTGCTGTATAGGGTCCTTGTTATTAACTTAGAGTAACAAATGAGAGTCTCCCTGCTGCCTTCCAGAACACCCAGCAGGCTTTGGCAGGCTTTGCCAATAGAGAAATCAAGAACCAGTACCTCTTTTCTTTGCATATAGAAAGACCTGTGCTGAGCAAACCAAGCTGCTTCCTGTTAGGCAGAAATTGGTGGGTTGCACAAGTGCATTTTTGTCCTTATAGCTGTGTAAATCTAAAATGAACATTTCCAGGGCTATTGTCACCTTTAAATATTGTTTAGAAAATACTCACTTGGTACATCAAATACAATTTAGTCTGCTGTCATATGCATAAAAGGTTTAACACTGAATAAATTGGGAATAATTCTCAAGTTTGAAGGGATTAAATTAAACCTGAAGTAATAGTAATGTGCAGTTTCAATTTAATTGTCTACTTAAAATAAAATGGCAAACAAATGAAGGCTAAATGATTAATAGCATGCTTTTATTCACCTCCTCAACAGGCAAAATGGCCAGTTATTGAATATTTTATTGTGAGTGCAAATGATGTTAATTGTGCTAGAAACATGCTCTAATTTTTAGTAATTTTTTTGACTGAATACTATGCTGAATGTGAGGCTCTTCATTAAATGGAAATTTGATTTTATTTTGTTTGAACTTAGCCTAGTAAGTACTCAAATACAGTCCATTAACTGGAGCAAATATCACAGCATATACATATGAAACCCCCTCTCTACATCCATTACTAACCTCGGAATTTGAAGAGGAACCGCTGCATCTGTTGTCTACATACAACACTTTTGTTCACGAATACAGAGTCCATCTAACCTTTATATCAAGTTGGGGGGAGGAATAAAAGGTGCACTTTTTGTGTGCAGATGATTAGAGATGAAGGAGCTCTTCACACTCATTTTGTTCCCGTGCGGTGACCTGGCCTGCATAATACAATTGAGCTGCTGTGCACACATTTCGGCACAATAGAACTCTTTAGCATTATACTGTTACTTGAATCATTGCAATTATATCACATACTTCTGTACTCATTTCAAAATATGGTCACCTATTTCTCTTTACCTGTGGTGTATGACAACTAGGAATAATAATGTTTTCACCAGTGTAAACCATCTAATCTCCAGTTCGGAGGATACCACGGCACCAATGTTTGCCTGAAATGAAAAGCATTGCTAGAGAAACAGATTGGTTTATTATTAGAAGCCTCTTGAAATATGGGCATAAGCATGTAACTAATTCAGAAAGGATGAATAAACGATTTATGGAAATGTTAACATAACTATCTATGCCACAGTTTGGAAAATCCAGCAGATCAGTACATTTAACAGCTTCTAAAGAGTCAACCAGGTTTCAGTGCCTATAAATATCACTCTGAAAGGCTCACCATTTACCAGTGCCCAAGAAACCAGGACTATACCACCAGCCCAGTTAAAGAAAAACAGTGTTAAAAGCTCTTTCCCTCCCATGCTCCTTACGCCTGCTACTGCCTGCACGTCTTCTGGAAGCCAATTTGTATGTATATTTATCTCAATTACAGCCTGCTTTTAAAAGAGAAGTTACTTTAAGTCTTTTCTAGGCAGTTTTCTTATTGAAACATCATGATGTTTCATAGGAATAAGAAGAGAACAAAAATTCAGAGCTGAAGGCTGTTCTTGCTTAGAAAGTCTCAAACTGACATTTGAGAAAGAGATTTTACCAGGAATATATCACTTTCATAAATAATAAATACTAACAATCTTATAAATAATAAATAATAGATAATAGATATCACTTATTTCACACTTCAGAGTCTTTGAAGAATGAGCAACACATATTCATGCTTTTGTAGGCTACATAATTTTAAAGGAAACCACGGAAGCAGCACAATATGTCATTTCATCTTTTAGCTGATTCTCTAATTTATCTGTGCATTCTATTGCGTTCTACTGTGATCTGAATGTTGGGCCAATTTATCATTCACTGATAATGAAGATTACAAATGAAGAGGGGGTCCTACCTAGTTTTCTACTAAAGAATTTTTGGATAGAACTGTTCCAACCTTCTCCCACAACCGACCATGCTGTAGGCACTGAAAGAATTCACCTGAGCATATTTGCAGGATATTTGGTTTCTCGAATTGCACCCTGAAATAATATAGAATTTGTACAATTTATACGTAAATAAATTTGTGTTTCTCTTTTAAATAGGAAGCAACAGTCTGTGGACACGTATTTCAGCTCAAGATACAATCCTAATTGGAAGAACGCAAAGGATGTAGCAGAGTTTTCAGACCTATGTCGTGTTGCTGAAGGAAGCAGTATGGACTTCTCACAAGATTCATTTTACCTCCATTCCAATGGGTCTCCAGAAGAAAAGAATCAACAGGAGGCAAAATCACAAGATTCATTGTCAGAATTTGGTACAAAATCACTAAGCTTTCATGAGTCAAATGCTGTGGTCAGCAATGAACCCTTTAGGCTACATGCCAAAGAGAAAGAACCTGCAGACAACTGTCATTTCAAAGATAGTCCCAGGACATATGGCAATGCTTTTCCTCTTCAGATTCAAGACAGTCGACCACAAAGAGCAAAAAAAGACTTTGTGGCAAACAATAAGCGGACTTTAGGATTACGTTCAGAGAAGAATTCGTATCTTCAGTTACACACTAAAAAGCAAGAAGTTCTTCAAAAGCAGGTAGGTAACTTTTACACGGTTTATAATTGGTATAAACTGAGCACTGTCTAGTGTTGAAAGGGAGTAGTTGCATGATCGGGTTTGTAGAGGAATGAAGTAGATTTTCAATCTATCATGCAACTGATAACTTAAGACTTCCAGTGAGAATCTTATTTGCCCTTAATGGAGTAATTGACAAGTCCTCAGTCACTCACAACCCCAGTGATGGCCTTGATACAAGCCTTCTTAAGCTACATATATTCTTGGCCATGAAGCAGGTCACAGAGATCTCTCACTAGTTTTCAATCTTATGTTAGAGAAATCATAGAATAACAGAATCACAGAACAGTTAGAGTTGCAGATGTCTCCATTTGGCTGAAGAAATTGTATTAGTGTTTTTCTACATGCATTGATCATAACAAAAAGTGTATATGAAGTTACAATTGAATTTAAGAACCAGAAAACACATCATGGTCACACTGCTTCCAAAGGCCATGCACATTCTTGCTTATCACTGGCATTTAGGGTCACACATGCAGGAATATTCAAGAAATACCTGTTGGATCTGGGGAGTCAGACAATGCTTTTCCCCTTATTTGCTTTCTCAGCCAGACCAAGTCTTGTATTTGAAATCACTCACCAGGTACAAATCATGTACAGTACTTAGACTTGAAAAGCCTAGCTTTCTTATGATTGACTGCAAAATGTCAGACAACTTCTATTAAGGATTAAGTGGAAATGTAATTACAGTTCCTAATGAACGATTATACATGAGTTTGTTGCTTTTACTTGCTACTTATTATGCATAATGGGAAGGTGGGAGTCACTGAATCACTCCACGAGTTGTAGCATATCTTAACTTGCAAAACTACAGAGACTTTCTGCTTCAAGTGACACTGCTGCTTTCCAAGGCTAATGAACAGTTGACACAACATTAGAGGGCATCTGCTGACTACATTACAATGAGCGTAAGGGTGGACAAGCTTTATTCTAGCAGAGCTATTAAGAGCACTTGGGGTTTTTTCAGTTATAATTTGGAGGATGGTAAAAATAATTACTGTAGATTGATGCTAATTAAAGCTGTGTTGATATGATTATGTTTACTATTTGGGGAATTCTGAAAATGATTCCTATGTAAGTATTGGAGCCAGGGATCAGGACTCGATTGTGTAGACACTGTTCAAAGATATGTAATAGGAAAAAGAAGTCTGTTAAAATCAGGGCTATGTTCTAAGATTACATTGCTGAAGCAGCCACAGGGTCAGCAAAGCTGTGACATAGCAGGAGCCAGGCAGCATGCATGTAAAAAGGTGTGTTTCTTTCCTTGATACATTCACAACAACATCACCACCTACTGTCAGCTACTGTTGTATTTGCTGTGGATAGGCATAGGAAAAAGTATTTATCTCTCTTGTTCTTAACTGAGACATCCATTGCTCCATCCTGCTGGAGGGGGTGAAAAAAGGCCTGATGGAAGCATCTTGTTGACCAGAGCAAAAGTAGTGTTTACACTGAAGTAAGTACTTTGCATACAGCTTTCTTCAACTGACATAACATTGCAGCCTCATTCTCGCCAGACTTACAGCTGTAATCCCTGTGCATACAGACAGCAGGCTGTATGTACCAAAACATACCATAAATGTGTGTTGATCTGTATATTTACTAACTCATCTAGCATTTTATAAAGCATCAAGTTCTTTGCAGTGTTGCCTGATTCTTTAAGAACCCGATGATGAGTTTCTTTGAGAGAGAGAGAGGGAGAAAGAGAGAGAAGTAGTGGCCCAATCTAGCTCAGCTGTACTCACTATGAGTTGCTTTCCTACCTACAAGCCCCTTACTTCAAAGCAAGGAACATAATGTACAATTTTTTAATGGCTCTAGACCAAGGCACTCAGACTCTCTGTGCACTGCGCCTTACCTCAGTGTAAACACCTAATCAAGATTGCCTGCGCTTCAACAATAGCAGCCAAATGCAATTCGAGAACCACAAGCCTTTGAAGTCCTCACTGCAAAGGCTGGTTTTCTAGTCTGGGATAATGACATGCCATGATTGCTGTCTTTGTTGTATCTTTTCAGTAGAGAAGCAATTATGGGCCTCAATTTAACAGAATAGGCATTACACAGCTTATGATTCTCAAAATGCAATTTCATTTGATCATTTTCTCAATTTGATTGGTATTAATAGAATAGTTCACAAAAAATGCTGGCAGAGGTTGTGTCCTGTTCCTCTTTCAAAGAGATAATGTAGAAGTATGCTTTACCTGCCTAGTAAACTATCAGTACAGTGAGTCAGTTGGTTCCACCAAAAACATCTTACTGCCTGCAAAGCCGTATGTATCCACAGGTTTGGGAAGGCTGTGTGGTAACTTCTAATATGCAAACTTTTCTGGTCACAACTAATAGAATCTGCATTGCCATTTGGAGCAACAAGAAAACTCAGCAATAAACCCTAACTACTAGGTTAGGGTTTTTTCCTTTTGTCCTAATCTCTCACCCCCAAAGACGAGAGGCTCAGATCCCCAGAAGGATTTAACACTTCCTTCACACTGATTTCACCCGTATGATTTTTCAGGTAATAAGTATCTTGGCCACAAATATCTCCTCAGTGCAAGTTCTCCTGTGTTAGCCAGTGTCTTGCTATCGTGCACAAGCTGTTTGATATGGTTGCCAGGCTATGTGTATTAGATGTTCCATTTGTGCAGCTATTCCTTGTACTTTTCTTCCTACATTACTGTGTTTTGCCATCCTTGTATGCATGACTATTGTTGAAGACTTTGCTATGGCATACATCATTCATCAGTATCTTGGTACACCGGCTGATTGCTTGGACCATGATGATTGTCTGGTCTCTTTTCTGTCACTAGGAACATTCACTGTCTGTCCTATAAATGGGAAGAAGCCCAGACACTTGAGAGTTACACTTGGGTTTCTGTGCTCATACTTCCTGCAATCTTATTTTTCTCTCTTCTTTTAAGAAGTAGAAGGAATATTCCCTACTACCACAGCACTGTTAATTGGGGTTTTGCTTCCTTTTTAATTTTCTCTTTTTGCCTTTCATTTTCTTGTTTTCTATTCTAACTTTTGCATTTTGGCTTTAATAGGAGGCAAATTGTTTCTCATTCTTTCCCCAAGACTTTTAAATCCTTTCATCTGGTTGGGCTGTAGCCATAACCATCCTTGGTTTTTCAGGCTTTCGATCATAAAGCTGTTGAAGAGGAACCAGTTCGGAGAGTTCTACCATTCCAGACTGTGAAAATCGAGCCTGAAGACAAATGGCACCTGAAAGTACAGCAGCTCAAGGTTCCGTTTCAATATAACATGATAATATATATGTAAAAGCATTGAAGTTTGAATGTTTAAAGCTATAATCTTGTTACTTCCAAAGTGCCAATTACTGACAATAAATCCTTTGATATATGTCAGTACATAATTGCTAAAATTTAATGCATATGCTGCTTTATATCCTGAATTACTTAAAATCAAAATAGATTCCAAATTCCAAGAAATTCTCAGCTCAAAGAATCTTATCTATTTATAACATTACTTGGTTGATAATAATGTAAAAGCTAGTACATGGCTGTGTTTGATGGTTCATGAGGATTCTGAGCTCGAACTTAACTACTGCTGCATAAATTTTCCCCTAAAATCCTCATGAACATGAAGAGTTACCATAAAACAGAAAATGTTACCTGTAGAAGAAGTTGCACTGACCTCCTCTGTATGCGCAAGTCTATAGATGTACTTTATGCTGGCCTTTCAAACCAATGCAATGGGGTAGTTTTTGGAAAAATAAAAGAAACCAGGTTATCATCACTGATGAAAAACCAAGAACTTCAGAACTAGAACTTCAAGCCAACTGGGATTATTATTGGCAAACCTAGTTACCCTCTTTGTATTACATGCATTTGAAGTAAATTAGGCTGGCTGCTTAAATTCCCCTCTCTTAAGGCTGGAAGCTACACTTCTGTAAAAGACAAACAAGATTTTATGCTGTTGTCTGCTGAGAGAGACGTGCTTTATATATGGGATCTCAGAATGAAGGAGGGATTTTAAAGGGCTGCTCATTCTGTTTAAATGGGAAAACATTGGCCTGGTCCCAGTTTGGCAGCAGTTGATGCTTTCCACCAGCGGCACAGTATGCCAGAACATTAATCGTTACAGCAGAGGTCGAGCTAACAAATCATCATCTTGGCACCAGGAGTCAGGATTCCCCAGTGCTGCTTTTTTTTGGCTTTCACCAAAACATTCTGGTCTGTATGCGGATTTAATACCACCATTAAGTAGTTACTCTGAGTGCATATGCTATGTAGTGGTTGCAAGTGTTGCTAACAAAAGAACCCTAGAGAGAGCCAGGAGGATGAAATGGAGGATTTTAGCACTGACAAAGATTAAAAGGACTGAGAATGGATTTGTATATTCCCTAGAAGGAAAGCCATGTCTTTCCTCAAAATGGGCAACACCTGATGCTGTAATTGGAACATGACAAATCTTAAATAAACTCCAGATTTAGAGTATGTCAGTTTAGCTCAAAACAGTAGTCCTGGTGTGCTTAAATTCTTACATTGTTTCTTATCATTTAGATAATGTTTTGCACGATACACAGCAGGGAAGAGGTTTTGGATTAGAAATTAAATCATTTCAATCATTGACATCTGTCAGTCTAAAATAAGAATGTTGTACTGAATTAAAACCATAGAACATGATATAATCTAGTCAAAACATCACTTAATCAGCTAATTTGATGAGTTTTAAAATACAGCTACATGCAAGGCACTGTGACCGACAAATTTACCCATATACTTGTATATTATTGATCTTAATGAATGCACAGAATAGCAACCACTGAAATTCACCTCACTTTTGATAACTTGTTTTAGATTCACCCACAGAAGTCCTCCCAGAGAAATAACATAAAATCCAACCAGAGACTCAAAGGGAGAACTATGCCAAGGAATGACAGCCAGCAACCACCAGGAAGACCAGCAGAACTGAGGCCCTGGCACCACCAAGTATCAGGATCTCAGACTGCTCCCATGCAGGCAGTGGAGCAAGATGACAGCAGCACACTGCAGGAGTGCCTGTATCCAAGTTCTTCTGTTGGCCCTGACATTAATACAGCAGCAAATTCAGATACTTGCTTAAATAATTTCCCACATTCAAGACATCTTGTCAATCAGGATTTTACCACCTCTACTTATCCTTTTCATCCAAAATTACATACATTTAATCCAGCAGAGGTTATATCTCCAGCCTATACCAGCAAGGAGAACTGGAAACATCAGCATAATACTCCAAATGGACTTCCACATGGCCAGCAACATCTATACAACCATGCCACTGTGCAGCTTTTTGCAAGAGATAACAGTACCAGTGGTCAAACACATCCAAACCAGAGGACTATTTCATCTACTTTTAATGCTAATTTTCAAGAATTGGTGAAGGATCAAGATTCACTTCAGGATTGCAATTGTGTGGAGAAAAGGTATCAGAACTGTTATCAGTAGTTTAGGGTAAGGATATAAGTGTTAAAACAGTATTTTCATAACATTATGATGTCCAGAAAAAACAGCAATGGACACGTAAATGTTTTAAAGTCCATAGTATAAAATTATATGCCACCCCCACAGGGAAGAACTTCTTCCTAATATCTTATTTAAATCTCCCTTCTGTCAGTTTAAAGCCATTGCCCCTTGTCCTATCCCTACATGCCCTTGTCAGAAGATGTCTTGTCATCCCATTAGGCACTGTCGGTCATTATGAAATACCTATCTTTTCATCTTCATGTTCCCAGAATACAAGGATCACTCCATGTACAGATTGCTTGTTGAGCTACCTGCTATATACAGATAAAGATTCTTACTCTTCCCCCTCTATTTTTTAGGCCACCTCAATCTTCCATTCTCAGTTCACCAACAGCCCCTTGTACAACCTCCCAGTTTGCACCAACGATAGAGCGACATCACCAAGAACACACTCATTTGACAGAAGCTCACTTAGCTGACAGGCACTTCTTCAACCTACTTCCACCCATAAACCCACAGGTAGAAAGTGTTTCAGAGGTAGATCCAGAGAGTGGTGAAGGAAATCAAGTGAAAAAAACCCAGAGCAACTCAGAAGGGTATCTCATGCAAATGGAAAAGCAAAACCAGCCCAAAGTCAGCAAGAAGGTAAGCAAATAGGTGTGGATTGAATGGCTTTACATTTCTATTTCCCCTCTGATTGATTTTTTCCCTTAATAATCCAAAAACCTGAAAAAAGGAATGGGGACTGAAATATTTCATGTTACAAAAAGCACACTGACAGACACTGATTTGCTCAGAGCATTAAAAACCAAGGAACAAAGGTGGAAACAGACACTAAAATCATTTTAGTCTAAAGAGCAAGACAGTTTACCACCACCTCTCCCTATGTCACTTTCCGTCTTGATTAGCTCTAAGAACACACAGAGCAGTGCTTGTCCTTTAAGTTATCCAGTGATAAAATGATTTAGAATAAAGCTATTTATATAAAGCAGCAGGTAGCCGGGCCTCAGATCTGAGCAAACCATTATCCTGGTCACGCTCATTTGCTATCCAACTCAAATCTCCTGGTTTCCAAGGGAATCAAAGTGAACAACAACAAACTTAGAGGATTTGTAAAGCTAACGGCATAAACATTATTACAAGTCTCCTGATGATCCCATTTTGGTCCTTATTAAAACTTGGTTCTTTTTGTCTTTTCTGTGTGTCCAGTTTCATTCAGCAACCAGTTAACACAGACACAGTGGAAAAGCATAAAGATATCCCTGTGTGTCCATGACAAATTAAATGTTTAAGAAGTTAGCTCCAAGTCTCAGGACAGACAAACTAAGCTGGAATAATTACTCATGTGTTTCATCTAGAAGGCAGTTTGTGTATTGCTGCTTGAATGCTTTTGAGAAGAATTAGCTGGATTATGATAGTAACTGAAGGGCAGATTTCCTTCCCTTTCTGTTCCCCTGAGTTCAAACTATTGTTTCTGTCCTGTATTTTCAGTAGCTTTCTCACGCTTTATATGTGGGGAATGCTACAAGAGTAAGACTGTTTAGGTCTCACAGAAATACATGGCTTTTCCTAATAAACAAATCCAGTCATACTCATTTGAAGTGAGTGAGAAAACTGATATTGTTGTTGACAGCTGAAAGATTAACTCTTCCCACTACCTTAAAAGTTATGTGTAAGTATATGACAAAAGAATAGGGATAATGGGCACACAAAACAACATCAAATAGTACATAGAATTAGTTTCTCTGCAGCTGAGTTAAACTTGAATGTGCCTTTGAAGAAATGCACATTTTATTTGCATATAGAGATTCCTTGCTGTTTCTGCATTACTCTGGGATTGGAATTACTACAGACCTGGTCACAATGAGTTTCCACTGACAAGTTTTTAGTCCACTTCTAAAAGTTAATCTAGTGTTCTTGAAAGAGATTAAAAAGATTCTGGCAGTATTGAGGTCTTTATAGTAATGTCACGAAGTATTGAAACAGCACCATCCATCACTCACCTTCTGTCTTCCCTATGCACTTGTAAAGCTTTTGCTGTGCTGCAAGGCATGTGTTTTTCAACTCTCAGTGAACAATTTCCCATTGCAGTTTTGAGAACAAAGGAAGGTTACTATTACTAATAACAGTTGCCTAGTTTTTACTACCAAAATTGGGTACTTTTATCTGCTTTTCTTTGTAACAGTTTCTTTGCAGTTTCATTCTAATAAAGCTCAAATGGGTCACTTCAAGCTGTATAAAAATAAAGCTCATAAAAGATCATTTTTTGACTGAGAAAGTTATTGCTTTGTGATTTGCATGATTGGCAATTACCTGCCTAGATTCAAAGGAAATACAGTGTAATTTGACTTGTGCGATTAACTCAATCATTTGGGTCATTTACAATCCTTAAAATGAGACATGCCAGAGGTAAGACTGAAGCTGCAAGTTGAATTCTGCTCTTTTCTTGGGTGTCCACTACAAACCTTGCTGTAATTATGCTCTTTGTGAAATCACACAATGGAAAACCTGCCACTGCTCTGTTTTCTAGCCATGTAGCTCAAAAGCCTACATAAATCTGAATGTGAAGCTTGGAGGCCTTGGACCTGACTATGAGGCAATCAAAGAAAAAGTAAGCAGTCCCTATTATATGATTCGCTTTTCAGTTGTGCAAGGAGGGGAGAATGGCAAAGAAATCACTGCTGAGAAGCAACTTAGATTTGTCTGGTACTTTATATCCTTGACTATAAGTCTAGCTTGAGATCCTAAAGGGACATTCAGATAGAAGGAAAGAGGGCTGTATTGTGGGTAATTTTAACTCTCTAATTCTGAAGTTCCAGAAACAACGAGTAGTCAACAGAATTCAACAAGGCTAATTGCACATGACTGAGTTGCAGTCTCATTCCCAGTGTAGAAGGTTTGCCTAACCTTCAAAGTGGAAGTAAAAGAAGTTGTGTAAAGACAAGAATGAAATAGCTGGAAGTGCATTACCCTCTTGAAATGGAAACAGATTTTTCAGAAGAAATATCTGAACAATTGGTATCTCTTGGCCTGTTCTCTGCTGGTAATGAGGGTCTGGTGGCAGCTGTACATCTAAGGTGCTGCAAACTCCATCCTGCATGCCTTGAGATGCTATTAATGTAACAACAGGTGCTTTATATGGTATTCTTTACAGAAACATTGTAGGACAGCAGGAGGGAATAATAGTAGAATGATCATCCCTTTGGAGTCATTGAGAAGTCCCTGTATTTTCTTCCTCTTTGCCACAAACGAAACAGATTAGAGATCTGAAACTGGAATGGACAGAGTGGTGCATAGCCCAAGACTCTGCGTTTTTAACACCATCATAAGACTTCTGGAATGTGGCATGACATTGGGGTAGCACTGCATTGGAAGGAAATAATTGACATAGGCTAGTAACAGGGGCAAGGTAGAGCATATTGCTGAATTTGAGAGTAATGAATTGCTGGAAATATAAAGACACCGAATACCAGTTAAGTAAATGAAGTGTGTCATTCAGGGCCTATAAAAGTAAGTACAGAGGTTTTAAAAGTCATTGCAAAAGCTGACAGAAATTAGCACAGCCATTTTAGAACTGAACAGATTTAAACATTCAGAAGAAAGAATGTTTAAACCTGTCACATTTCTATTGAGCTCTATCCTCAATAAGGTCCAAGGAAAAGCTCTTAAAAATGAAGAGTGACTAAACAAGCTGTGCCATTTATCATGACTTCCTGTTGTGTTCTGCTGAGAAATGATCAATAACATAGCCAGGTTAAACAGCAACAGAGGTGTAAATGGAAGTGTCCAGTGGAAAAGTGTTTCATTGATGGATCCACTGAAACATTTCATTAACCATACGCTTCTGCTTTTGTCAGAAAGAGAAGTTGAAGCAACAAAGGGAATATGCAAAGCAAATTAAGGAACGCAATATGAAAAACATTGCTTCAGTTCAGAGGTTACCTCCAAAACCCCAGGTCGTATCTTCAGTGTCAAGACAGAAGGTAAGAACAGCATCCCTTTAAAATGCATGCAGGAAGGGATTCTGGGCTTTGCCCAAAGAAAAAGCAAAGCATAGATTTAACTCACTGTAGGCTAAGATGGTTTCTCCATTTTGATCTTCCTTTTAACAACTCTAAGGACTTACAGGATCCTGGCAAGTGCTCATCTATTCTGTTATGGCTGTAGATGTATGCCAAGAGTTGCTGCTTTCTTTGTCAACAGCAGTCTTCAGTCCATGGATCTGCCTTGCTCTTCATGAGAGTGTACCAAGTGGAAACAGAGCAGTACTCTATCCAGCTACCAGCACTCAACTTGGCTTAAACAGCTAGTGATGTTTTCCCGGGGAAAGAGTGGGAACAAAGGCGAGTGGGACCCCCCTAGGAACATTACCCAGTGCAGCACATGCTCCGCTTCACATCAGCAGTAGAGGCCTCACTACTGCAGAGTGCACTCTTCTAATGGACCACAGATATCCTCTTGTTAGTCTATTATCCACCTGCCTGTCAGTCTCACTCACAAACTCTTTTCACTTCAGTTGCATAGCTACAGTAATTGGTCTTATTTTTCAAGCCCATACAACATCACTTTAGCCTTCACCTGCCTTCAAAAATAGCCCAAATGAGCAACGACTGACTACACAACAATGGCACACATAAACAAGCAAAGGCAGCACTTTTTCTCTATTGCAGGAAATAATAAAGATCTGGAAACAGTAAATATCCATCAGTTCTGAAAAGCTCACCTGCATGCTAACAGGTATTCTTCCAGGGTGACAAATGAGAACTGCAGGCTTCAGGAAACAAGTTTTGGCATTTAATATCAGTTTAATTCCTCAGTTACTTTATTTCCAAGCCTCACATAAACCACTTATGTAAGGTTTGAAATACTATGGAGGTCCCATGTTAAACCGGGGTGCTCTCAGTTTCAGGATTTCTCTAATACTGTTTCCATTCCCTCTGCAAAGAGCCTTCCAGGTTCCATGCATCATTCTGTACTGTTTGACCCTATTACAGGTATCCATTTTTAAAGGAAAAACACTGCTTCAGTATTTAAGGTGTTCTCCAGTGGTGTCAGAAAGCAAACCACCTTGAGGTGGGTTATTTTGCCCACTCCAGAGGTTTCTTGCAGTAGCTACTGAAGCATCTAGTATTGAACACCATCAGAAACAAGATTGGGAAGTAGGAGAGATAATAACACAGAAACACCTACATGTCCTTGGAAATATTGGTCAGGTTTTCTCTTCATCAATTACCCCAATTTTCATCTTTTTAGGCACTGGAATATGCTAAGAAGATTCCTAGACCAAAGACCTTCACAGCAAAACAATCAGAGGAAAAGGTGAAAGAAGAAAGAGTTCTGCCACAGACTTTAAATGGAGACATTCTGCCTCAAATTGCATCCTTGGAAACTTTGCAAAACAGACACCAGAAGGAGAAGCAAGTTGTAGCTGCTTTCAAAAACCTTCATGTCTTACAAGCCTTTTGAAATTACTAGAGATATCTTCAAGGCTAAGATGTCTAAACTATTTAGTTATGAGCTATGAGCATCACATGTGATTTACCATTCCATTCTTTCAGACTAATCAGCTGTTGGCTTGTCACAGCTGGAGCATTTTTAGGCATTTCAAACATATGGGCATATCTACAAAGCATTGAAAATAAACAGCAGTTTCATTTGATGATCTTACTACCAGCAATGTTTCTCTTCTTGAAGTGCACCAAACACAGCAGTGGGTAATGATACAATACTAATTATTCAACTGTTACTCTGTTATCTGTTAGTGAATAGTTGTCACATCAAGACCCAGATTTCAAAGCTTCATCTGGGGCAAGAGAATTCAAAACAAGCCCTGGCTGATGATGCAGACAATCTGTTATTAGCCAGAAACAGTTGGAAAATACATTGAGTAACTAAGGATAATTGAGAGCTACATGTTGGAGAGGAAACAGCTTTTAACAGATTAAATCTATGAAAATAACAACAAACAGATGGGTTTCTTACAATGCTTCCATTTCTTTAACCTAGTCAATGATGAATTAAGTCAACATATGAAATGTGATTAGAGCACACAGCAAGGGAATTTTGAAGAAAACACACTAAAATCTTAGGAAATAGGCTAGTTAAAAGGGAAAGAAAAAACCACAAACACACACACACACACACACACACACACACACACACACACACACACACACACACACACAAACCCCAACAACCTTGTGATTACGTGTAATTGCTTTATCCAATTTATTAGGTCCCCTTTTGTATGGGAGGAGAGAGAGAATTAGTCTTTGGGGGGGGAAAAAAAGGGTTTGAGTCTCCCTGAAGGAGGCTCACAATGGGAAGCTAAGGTGGGGAATAAAAGAGGGAATATCTATGAAATGGCTTTCTCTTTTTCTAGATGCGCCTTTAGTTAAAGGTAAAAAGCTAAAAATGTGTAAGACTTAACACATTGCTGGGTTCACATATCATTGGCTGGATGTATCACCAGAAAGATGATTTTGCAGCAGTTGTACAGTGAAGTAAAGGCATCAGAGGTATGAAATATATTGCTGGAAAAGTCGTATATTTTAGACATTCCTGGGGGAATTTCACCTAGATCCTACAGTCCTTCAGAATGCCTCAGCCCTCCTGAAAGTGTGTTAGCATCTCCAGTCAGGCTTCCAACTTAATATGAGAAAATATGTTCAATATACTGCATCTCTCCATGATGGGAGAAGGATATGTTCCTTTCCTTAAAGCCCTCCTGACCCACCCCAGACACCGCTAGACATTGCAGGCACAAGTTTGTGACATACAGAATCTTTGGAGGAAACCTGGTGGAAGAAGCATCTCCCAATGTGAGGAACGTGGGTCAGTTTGGAGGGAAAATGTTTTGCATATCGAAGTGCAGCAATAGACATCTTCAAATGGCCACTGCAACTTCTGGAACAGGACCATCCTCTGCCTCAGCCTGCTTTCTCCTTGCCTTTGGGAACAGCATTTGCCCCCTCACTGTAGAACGTGCATGCCTGTGATAGGATCCATCGAGCTAGGCTGGGTAAATGGTACCATGCTCTGCCAGTTGCTGCTTTTCTACTTTTATATTTTAAACCAAACGGTAACACTTTGAAGCATTTCTGATTAGGGAAAACTCAACTTGTTGTTTCTGCTTAAAAGTGATAATCCCCCCTTAATACAAACCTCAAGTACCTATTTTAATGAAACCTTCAGATGAATATCAAAGAGCTATTTACTCGTATCTAATATTTTAATTAGATTATATTCTCAATTTAACCCATTAAACCCCCTTTGATGATCTCCATGTTTAGTGTTTAGCCCCAGATGCTGGAGGTAATGAATATTGGACCTTTGATTTAATGAGAACTTCTGCCTTTCCAGCCTGACTCCCTTTGTATCCCCCTTTTTTTATTTTCTGAGCTATAGAATTCAGTTAATTGAAGAAGTCTCTTATCACCACACATTAAGGAACCTAAATTAGCATCCCGTTTCTGATTAGAAAATGCAAGCAGACATTTTCTCTTTGATCTGAGCATTGAGTTGAAGTAGGCAACAGCCCCCTGAAAATGAGCTGATGGCCTTATTATTTGGCTGACATGCAGATGCGTCCATGTGGTGCAAAATGCTTAATGTCTTAATTGATCACTTTCCTCCCTATCTGTCATCCTACTACCTCTTAGAGCTCCCAGAAATGAGGGTGATCTTTCTGGGTGGGTGGTGTGTTCCATTTGAGGGGTTTTAATAAACAATGAACTTTTAGGAAACATTTAAATACTAAACCCATGCTAAACTAGAAGCCATATATATGATGTTGCATCTGGGGGAGGTATAGGGGTTTTTTTTATGAACACTGATCATGATGATGTCACAAACCATTTGGAAAGGACTGTTTTGGTTTGGAGTTTCTTTCTTTTTTCCTCCCAGGAAAAAAAAAGACATTATTTGCAGCATATGTGGAAAGAAAATCTTTTGATCTGCCTCAATACTAATGCAAATTTTCCCGGCACCTAACAGATACGGTGGCACAAAAAGGGACCATACAAGCAAATGATGAGCATCCATCTGCTTAAAAGCAAAGGCCAAAACTTGATGTCTTTCAAATTAGGAAGGCGAGGAATTTAAATAAGAAATAGGTCTTGAATTTTGCAGTAAGTGTTCAAGGAGAGATTGAGCTGGAGTAGAACCTGCCTGATGTAGTCCCACGGCTCCAGCTATCACAGCGTTACTCACCGTGAGCACAGGCTGCCTTCAGAGGGGCAGAAATTGTGTACACCACCCAATAGAACTCAACATCTACTTGCTTGACTCTTTCTACTGCTTGATATTTTAGATTCAGGAAGGGCAGAAGCTGAGACCACCTTCAGTTCTACTTAGGAGCAATGCTGCTGCAATGAAACCACCATCATGTTTCTTTTGCAGGTAACTGATGTCAGCTTCCCACCACCATCTCACAAAAGGTATGAACAGCTCATAGGCTGCTGACTCTGACAGAAACATCCTGGTTTATCAGTTAAAAACATTAAATCAACCATGTTCCATCATTACATCTCTAAAGACAAAGATGAGGACTGTAAACTAGATGAAATGATGTCTAACTCCTGCAGTCATTGAATACTTCAAATAGGCATGAACAAGCTATAACGTCCAAACTGCCAACGAGCCAAGCATTTGATCATTAGCATCAGGGATCAGTTCTACAGTAAATTATAATAGCAGAAAGAATATGTTTTTTTTAATTATTATTATTTTGCATGTTGCCCAAAATCTGACGTTTGTTGCCCAAACCTAAGTGCCCTTTGCAGGAGAATAAGCAGACATGTGAAGATAGGACCAACTCTGGTGACTGCCTGTGTGGTGTGAGAAAGAGTTCTAGACGGACAAAACCACAGTGATGGGTAAAGGCAGTGAACCTCCACTGGTGACAGCTGGTGAGGGTGAGCTAGAGCAGCCTGCCTTACAGAAAAGCCTGTGCTGAACAGAAGTGATGCTGAGCCCAAAACCTGGATAGAGCAGATGCTAAAGAAGCATCCAGCAGCTCACCAAGAGCTTTGCATAATCATGAGTGCAGAGCGGGCAGCTGCAGGTAGCACCACAGGGCTGGTTTTCTACGTGTCATAGGAGCACTTAAGGGTTTGTTCCAGCAGTCACAGCAAAGCCAAGAACATACTCCAAACTAGAGAGTATTGAGTATTTTTAGGAAAGCAAGTAGGTCTCAGCACTGCTTTCCAGTCCCATGTAAGTCAGTGATGTTAAGGGCAGCAGACAGGAAAACACTTGAAATCAGAACAGAGAGCAAAGGTTCACGGAGTGATTTTATAGACCAGTTTGTGATTTTCTTTAATGACATCAACAGCAAACATTAACCACTCGGGTGTTAAAATAAATTAACAGGAAACAATTTCATTTGGAAAAAGAAAACATAAGAATTTTGATGATAATCAGTGGATTTCTTGAAAAATAGGAAATCCACCAAGGTCTCTATTTCCAGCAATTATTTCCTGCAAGCTATTTCCACCGCAGCATTTCCCAAACACACATAACTATAAAAGAACCAGCTCTACACAATCTCTCCTCTACTCCTTAAGCTTCTTGGGAAAAGCAGGAGAAAGTCAGCACTTGTCACTGAATGAGTCAAGACCCGAGAATAAAACCTCATTTCACTTATTCTAAGAGAAAAATCTCTGAAATAGGCAAACAGTATATCTCCCCAGCCCTTCCTACTTCCCAGGACCCTCTCCACTTCCAAAACACATGATAACCTATGTCCAAAATCTTGCCTGGACTAACTGGAAACCGCAGCCTCCTGCCACCAGCCGAATGGGCACTGCTTCCAGCTTGGAAAGGACTGGCTGATGAGTGAGGGGATGTGGCAGGTAGAGACTGTTTGCTTCTCCTGTCTCAATCTCAGGGGTTTTTGCCCTTGTTTGCATCAAAGTTTCTGGGATAAGTAGCTTGTTCCCAAAGCCTTCGCCCATTAACTGCAAGACTGGGTGCATACCACCGCAACGTCCTTCCTTTGGGTTGTATGGTTCACATTCTGCATGTATTTTTCACTGAGGTTGCTAGCCATCAGTGGCTTTCATTTCAAATATGATTGGAATCTTAAATGTTAGCCAAGGTGCCTGGAAGCATAGAGAGGGGAAGATAGGTGGGTGGATTTGATTTGCTTTCGTTGACCAGCATAAATACTTTCTGAAGAAGAAAGTTCCTGTAGCGGCAGGGGAGAGGCAGCAGAGACTTGAGCGTTGTTGGAGTCATATTCTGACCCTTCCTCATAGCCCTAGCACATCCTGAGTGTAATAAGGCTGGTGGCAGAAAGGGGAACAGGCTCTTTGTCACACCTCTGTGCCCCAGAGAAACAGTGGCACCTTGCTGATAAAGGGGTCCCATGAGCCCAGCCCTGGCGAGGGGACTGAGGTGAGGATACTTGTGGGTTTTACCTGCCCTGACCTCATCATCTGCAGCACTGCCTGCATTGGGGCACTCTGTGCTGCAGATCCTGTTCCTGGACATGCAGTGCCTACACCTGAATCCCAGGATCCTTCCTTCCTTGGGAACCACCATCAGAGTATAAACATTACCAGCATAGGTGTGCAAATGCCCCAGGCCCAGCTATAGCTCTGACTTTTGGCATGTTTGGTGTGGTGGGACATACCTGGTTACACAGCATCTGATCACACTCCTCGAGAATGTTGGGAGGGCAGAGCCTGGCAGTGCCCACAGGCTGCACCACTATTTTCTTGACATCCACTAGATGCCTTGCCAAAGAGCAGTGTAAAGGCACAGAGGAGGGAAAAGTTGCTTTTGCACATCTCTGCCCAAGAACTTCTGGTCACTTTTGTGACTTCATCTTCTACTTTTTACTTTCTCCTGCCTTTTTTCTTCGAGTTCTTTCCAGCACAGAATATTTTTACACACCTTTGTCTTTAGTAAGAACAATGAGAGAATGAACGATTCTTTGCATAATCAAAAGGAATCACACATCGATGTAAAGAAACAAGATTTTTAATATCTCTTTTCATTCAGGTGCAATTATTTTAGATGATTACATTTTTATACTTGCTCCTAATATTCCCTCTCACTAAAATAAAGGGATTTCCCTTGTGCTTCTCTAAATACTTTGCTGCCAAACCCTATTACCACAGGACCCCAGCAACAGAGTGCGATCAGCCCCGAGATGAGCATCGGTACAGCACCATGAACAGCAGCTTTAGACATGGTCAGAAAGAAAATATCACTTAAATATCACGTTAAAGCTTCTCCTTTATATCACTTTTAATAGTTTCTGATGAAATGTGAGCTCAGGGGGAGGCTGACGATCAGCACAGAGCAAAATGAACACAATACTTGGTGGGCGACACAGAAGAAGGACAGCATCAAATGGAAAGGTTTTCCAGACAGTTTCCATCACCTCCCTGCCCACGGCCAAGGAGGTGATGAGAGAAGAAAAGAGAGGAGAAGCGTTTCCAGACAGCGATGTGAAATGACCTGCTGCACCCTGCGCTTGGCTCTCTACCATGCTTCAAACCACGCCAAGGTTTTAGGGGGAAATAGGTTGCTTTGCCTTCTGAATTATCACTTTTAGGGAGACGGATGGCATTTTCCAAAGTTTTTTGGTTAAAATAATTGTTCTGGAAGTATCTATAAACACCATGTAAAAGATAACCAGCCATTTGCTGGGCGGGCAGTTGGGAATTGGGTATTTTTCCCTCCTTAAGGTGTGATGTTTGTTATTTTACTCATAAAAAGCATAAAGGGAAGCATAAAGCATAAAGTAAGAAAAGGAAGCAAATGCACACGTTGCAACCATCTGTATTTTATATATTAAACAGATTTTTCCTCACAAAACGGCATGTCCCATGATCCAAAAAAAAAAAGCCCTGAAAGTGCCAATGACACCAAATTAAAAATAAAGGTAGGAAAAGAGGATTAAATAACCTAAGGAGACACCGACACGCCACCGGATTGCTGGTGCAGCGGTGGCTGCGCAGCCAACATCTGAGCAAGCACAGTCTCTCCTCCAGGATTTTCCCGAGGAAAACTCCATCTTTCCCATTGGAAATGCGGAGCCTCCGCCGCGCTCCCAAACCAGCAGCTCGCCAGAGGGGGAAAAAATAAATAACATTTAAAATACCTATATTTACCTGGAAATTAAAAGCGTTTCCCTGGCAGGAAGATAAAGGCAAAGCGGCGGCTGCTCTGGCTGCGACACGGAGCTCAGGGAGGCGTTAGGGCAGATGCAGGCGGAGGGGAAACAGGAGCCAAACGCAGCTTTGGTGCATCTTTGAAAGGAAAAGAGGAGTATCCGGATGGTGATTAGCACCTGGAAGCCGGGGAGGAATCAGGCTGGAATCACCGGTGCAGGTGATTCCTCCAAGCGGTTCTCTTTTGCTCGCTGGGATTGCGTCTGCTCCGAGCAAGGATCGAGTTATTCGTGATGCTCCCCCTTTCCCCTCTCTATATCGGAATTAAACAAACGGTAGTTTTTGTCTTACCTGTTTCTTTGGAGGGCGTTTCTATAATTGTTTTCCTTTGTTTTTTGTAGGATATGCGTGTCCTGGAAGCTCTGCCCGGGATAAATACGGGATAAACCCGACCTGCCCGCCGCTCCCAGTAACCACAACACGCTGCCACGGGCGTACATTTATTTCAAAACCGAGGAAAGTTCGGGGAACGGAGAAAAGTCCCATATTTCGTAGGGAAAAGGGAAAACTTAAAAGGGAACTCGCCTTATTCCGCTCTCCCTCACCACACTTCCAGGCAAAGCTCAGGCTCGGGGTGATGCCGAGGGGAAGCCGAAGGTACCGCCAGGCATCACTGCATCCCCCCGCATCACCACCTCCTCCCCAAAACGTGATCCCCTCCCCTCCGGCTCTGCTCAGGGCTGGGAGATCGGGGCGGTTTGCGGGGCCGGGGCAAAGCCGCCCCGGGCCCCTGCGCAACTAGAGGCGATGGGGACCAGCGCAGAGGTCCCCCTCCTCCAGGATGTCCACCTCGTCCTCGGGGTCCTGGAGCAGGAAGGGGCCAGGGGGGCCCTTGCGGGGCTCGGTGCCGGCCACCTCGGACAGCTCGGGCTCGGGGGAGCTCTGCTCCCGGTTCTCCTCGCTTCCCGGGTGCTTGGGATCCTCCTGGGTTTTCCGCAGCTGCTTTTTGTGCTTCATCCGCCGGTTCTGGAACCAGGTTTTCACCTGGGGAGAGCAGCGGGAGGGGGGAAATAACAACAGTAAATAAATATTAGAAGGAGAAGGTGAGGATGCTACATGGGATACAGGAAGGGGATAGGAGCCGGTTCCTCCGCCCGGTACCTGCGTCTCAGAGAGGCTGAGCGCCGTGGCCAGCTCCACCCGCTCGGGCGTGGAGAGGTACCGCTGGATCTCAAACCTCTTCTCCAAGCCGGAGAGCTGCGAGTCGGAGAAAACGGTGCGGGCTTTGCGGCGGCGGCAATGCTTCCCGGGCAGCTCGGCGTGAGCGTGGGGCTGGAAGAGCGCTGGCACCGGCATTCCTGGGGGGACACACAGCCGAGACCCGAGTGGGCTGCAGCGCCCGGAGGTGGGCTCTCCCCCTGCATCCCTTAGCTTTTAGTGACTATTTCGTTTATATCGGTTTTGAGGTCGTTTTACTGATTTAGGGGATCTTCTTGCTCTAAAAACAAACCGCTTCGCCCCTGCTGAACCCTCCCCAAGCAAAGCAAAGGCAGCCTGGGCAGTGCTGTCTTAAGCAGGGCCGGAGTGGTCAGCCCTGCGAGGGAAACCTTCACCCTCCCGGCAATTAAATCACAACGAAAAGAACGTGGGAAAACCGAGGGCAGAGCTGAAAAAGGCTGGGAGGAGACCGGTCCTCCCGGCCCCGCCGCTGCGCAACTTTCCATTTCACTTGGGGTGCCCAGTGAGAAACTTTGGAGGAGGGTTTCTTTCCTTCCTTTCTTCCTTCTAGAGCCTAGGGAAGGGTGGCAAAGCCCCGGGCTCCGGCCGGGCAAAAGGAGCCTTTCCCTGCCCCGGGATACGGAGCCGGAGCAGCTCCAGCGGTGCTGCTGGAGGTGGAAAAATCAAAGCTCGGTCACTATCTGGAGGGACAACGCAAGGGAAAAGAGATGTTATCGGTCCAAAAATAAAAGTAATTAGAAGTAATAAATAGAATATAAAGGGAAAGAGAAGGAGACCCTCCAGATCTCGGGCAATTGGGTGAATGCCAACCTGCAGCACGGTGCGCTCCATTCCCAGATAACGAAGCCGGGGACCGCAGCCCGGATCCCGGTGAAGGATGCAGAAAGATGCCCCGAAGGGATTGTCCCGTCCGGGACTGCGGCCTCTTGTCCCCGCCCGAGTCCTCCCACCCTGGGGCCGCCTGGCCACAAACTCCTCAGGTTCCTCCCGCGATATGCTGCACTTACCCGAGGTGGTGAGGAAATAAGGGTGATGGTGATGCTCCGGCTTGTGCAGGGCAGGGTGCGGGTGAGGCGCCAGGAGGGTCGGGGTTGGCATCAGGGGATACCCATAGTCCAAGAGGGGGACGCGGGAGGCCAAGGAGCCGGGGAAGTGCTCGGGGGGCACCTCCCGCAAGGGCTTGGGCTTGTGCAGCAGGATGTCCTCGATGAAGAAGGATGTGGGCCTGGGCGCGGAGACGGGGTGCACTGGCGAGGTGAAGTTGAGGTTCATTTCGGTTGTGGTCCCCTTGGGCAGCGGGGAAGGGAGCGAGGCGGGTTGAGAGAGATGGATGCAGGGGGCGAGGGAGCGGTGGGGTCGGGGACGATAAATAGAAATAATTATAATAACAATAAATAAAATATTTTTTAAACAAATGGAGCAAAAATAAATAGCAATAATAACAATAATTAAAAAAATCTATCCCCCCAGCCAGAAATGAACGGAAGAGCCGGGGGATGCGAGGCAGGCGGGCTCGGGCTGCGCGGGGAGATGCGCGCCTTTGAGGCGCGGGGGAAAGGGGGGTCTCCGGCGAACCAATCGCCATCGGCCGGGCGGTGGGACGAGCCCGCCGGGCCACCCAAACCGCGCAGGGGGCGCGGAGCCGCTTGGGGTGGGGGGGGGCCCGCAGCTTCCCCCTGCGCACCGCAGCGCAGCCCCGCAGCGCAGCGCAACGCAACCCACTCTCAGCCCCGGTGCCAGCGGCGGGGTCTGGGCTTTTTCCCCAAACACGAGTGTTTTATCCTCTTTTTCTTGTAAAGGCAAAAACTTCGTGGTGGGGGGTGTGGGGAGGGGGGAATAAATCAGTGCGCTTTGCCGAGCCGCCCCACGCTCCGCTCCTAACTTGTCCCCTGCAGTTTGTCCCTTCCGCTCAAGTTATTACCCCGCTGGGGTTTTGTTCCCATCCATTCCCCACTCAGTGTTGTGCTAGCACTCCTTTTCTGTTTGTCTTCTATTTCCCACCCCCCCACCCCCCCGTAATCTGTAACATTCATTTCCCCGGAGTCAATTTGCTAAAATGAGGGTGATACGCCACATCATAGCCGAGATAATTTCGGTGCGCATCGCAGAAAATTGCTCTAATTATTGATGTTAAACTCAGGGAAATTAAAAGAAGGCGCTTCTCCTTCATCTCCCGATTTTAAGCTCTAATTTGTTGAAATCGAGTTGTCATCACAATTCCAATCACTACCGTTAATAGTAAAAGTGTTCTAATAGAGGCAGAATTCGCGCAACCCATGCTATTAGATAATTAAGAAAGATGTTAGAAAGGCAAGTGCTAATCCTTGGGCACATGGACAGCATTTCCATCTGATCCAGCAGGTAGAACAAATTAATTACCAGAATCAATTAGTCCTAAAAGTACAGTTCTCAGGGAAGTGTAAGCCATGTCTTCCATATGGATGAGCTGGTAAATGGCAAATAGATGGGGGGAAACCTTTAAAAGAATAGAAATGGCAATCGTCTGGCTTTAATGAAGGTGGAACTCGGCTTTTCCAGCGGTGCCGGCCGCTCCCGGCTCCGCGTCTCACCGGGAGAAGCCACGGGAGCCTTTATGTACCAGCAGTGCGTGTTACAGCCGCTTCAGTTCCACACGTGGATATACACAGCTATATGTATATATATGTGGGATATATACGTGCTGCACCAAGGTGCTTCGGGAGGGACAGGGCTTGCTGCCTCTCCCTGCATTGCCGCAAAATTCCCTATTTTTTCTGCAGGAAAAATAAAATAAAGTCAAAAAACAATAACAAACCTGTTGCAGAATCCCCTCCCAAAACGCCCATTTCAGCATCAGCCCAGGATTTTGGCTGGGGGTTTAAAAATATAACAGGCTAACAACTTTCTCTGAGGAGCAAATGAGTAAAGCAAATGAATTAACAGTGATGAAACAGGTCTAATGCCCAACTTGTTAATGGAGGGAGCGCGGCCAAGGGCATGTAAGCTGCTTGACTGGCCATTTCATCAGCTGAGATTGCTTCTCCGGGGGGGCTGGGGCTTTACTCATCACTGGGTTGTGTATATATATGTATTTAAAGGAGATCTGAAAGATTAAAGACGTGTTACTTCAGCCAGATTGGGCTTTAGGACTCAGACAAGAGCTTGCTTGCCTGACAGCTACATCGAGAGGGGCTCCCACTGCAGTCCTCACACCCAGGGACTGTTTAAACTTCACATTTCATGACTTTCTGTGACAGGAAGGAGGTGTCGAGTGCTTCCCACCATCCACAGGCATTGTTGGCTGGGTGGCTTCTTTGCCCAAGAAACCTCTCACCTTTTTCCCCTTTTGGCCTTTTCTCCCAAAAAAAGCACAGTGATGGGGACCCAGAAGTATGGATGTCACCCTGGGACCCTAGAACACTCCTAACCCTGGCTGCACCCAGCCCTGGGATTAGCCCTTTTTACTGGCTGGCCAAACACTTGCACACATAGATATTTCTATGTAACAATTCCATTTGCCAAACACAGGGGTGAGTCAGGTCTCCAAATAAACCCTTTGTGGCCTCCTCTCCATGGAGCAGGGTCCCCCATTGAGGCAGTTCCACAGCTTTTCCCCAGATTTGGCAGAAACTGCCCCAAACCTGGGTAGAAGATGAGCTAAGGGTGAGAAAAAAAGGGGGACTGGGCTTACTGCAAGGCAGGGAGAAGCAGCAGGTTTGGCTATTTTACTCACTGTGTGTTTCCCTTCCCATGGAGGGGGCACCAGAATTACCCATTGATGCTGCACTCTCGCATCCTTCCTCAAACACATTGTGGGACTGCATAACAACATCTGAGTCTGGAACCCCAAACAGAGCTCCTGCAGAGGCACGTGTCTGTGAACCCAGGTAGCCACACTACAATGGAGTTAGTTTATTATGTCCTCAATAAAATACATTATTTCTAATAGCTCAAAGAGCTTTATAAACTTTGCTGATAGCCATGCACATATACGTATAGACACACACCCCCCTTTAATGATTTAACAACACACATAATACACGTGTGCTTTGCTTACATGAACACCCCTTGTCATTACTTGCACACGTAAGATCATTTGAAGGTATTAGAGGGGAATTTTGCCCAGGAAACTAGAAATTTATTTGACTTAAAACCTAGGGGGCCATTTAAAAGGTTGGTTCAGCTACACTGATGTTAGAGGCTTTATTTCAGTGTGTTGCATTAAGGATAAATTTTGTGCAGTTTAAAAATACATGCACTTACCTTCCTGTGGCTTTTGAAGAGGTAAGGTAGCTTGGGAGCCCAGCCTTTTCATGCCTTTCAAGACAAATCCACTCAAAAAGGAAGGGTTAAATTAAAAACAGACAGCCTCGATATGATCAAAATGGGAGCCTGGCTGCAGGAAAGAGGTCTGAAGAGCTCAGTTTGAGTAGCCACACACATAGCATAGAGAAAGGTCTTTTGAACACAAAGCATGGCTTAATGGAGAATGTTCCATGCATGATGCTTCAGGCAAAACCACTTCCCACCCCGAAGGAACAAGGTGCCTTTGCCCAGAGGGAAAAACACTCCTGTCTTTCACTGCAGCCCCTTCCCAACTTCCTTTGCCTCCATCTCCCATTTCTCCGCAGGTCTCCTGGTGCCCACCCCTGCCTCCTACCACCCTGCAAACTCACCATGGAAAATCATGGCTCCTGGGAGCAGGGATGCTGTGTTCATGATGACACGTTCTATAACTTCAGCTTGATTGACACAACATCAAAGCAGTGGTGGGAAGCTCCTTTGGTGCTAAGGTGAAGTCTGCACTAAAAGCCTTTACTGGCATTTCAGTGTTGCCACAGATAATAGTATAATTTTGGCAACCCTACAGCATGCCTTGCCACCAGCTCAACTTCAAGGAGGGCTCAATGGATGGGCTGCCTACAACAGAGCCTAGCAGGTTGTCTCAGGATGGGTAGTGCAAACAAAAGTGGGAGGAGAAAGAGTGTGTCAAAGAGGAGTTTACCTCCTAACCAGGGTTGATGGCAGCGCCAGAAGATCCATCCAGGTCTTCCAAGGCTCATAACTCTGCCACCCCTTGGCTTTTACTGCCAAGAACCCATGGACTCACATTCTTCATCGTTTGTAGCTGAGATGAAGAGAAGTCAGAATGAGAAACGGAGAAGGGATCAGCCTGTTGGTTTTATTCCAAGACAACAGTTAAAAGCTGGGTCTGTGTTGTTCTGACAGAATCACTGACTCTACCCACAAACACCACGGTAATTTCAGGGCTACAGTTCTAGGTAAAAAGCACAGGGGGAGATGGGAGTGTTGCTGGTGCAAGGGGACCACATTAAGAAGTGATTAACACAGGAAAGTACTTTTGAGGCTTGTATCATTACCAGCAACTGCAAGAATCTTGGGGATAGAAACAGATATGATATCAATGACAGGCAAAACAATATTTAAAGAGTAAGAGCTTAGACTGTAGATCCCTTACACGGCTCCCAAACCCAAGTATCCATGCATGAGCTCATGGGGTTTCTTTCCTAAATCCAGAATGTTCTCTCTGTACTGAAATTTTTCCCCATTAACTGATAATCCTGAGCATTTTCTTAAGGCAGGATGCTTACAAAAAGAGAGAGGTTTGGTCCAAACACTTCCCCTAAAATAGTGACTCTCATTAAGACCTAGGATCTGTTTAGTTATCTAATATCTGTTTCCAACTTCAGCAGGGTTATCTGCGCTGCTCCAAAACACAACAAGATTATTCCTGCTTTCTTTCTTTTGAATGAGTCAGAAATGGGGAAGGAGGCTTAGAAGTTACCCTGGGACCTGCTTTCAATTAGTCTTCTCTTCATTTGGTTACGTATCAATTCCTCCTCATCGTGTGACCAGCCCATGGGCATTGCTTACTCCTTCGAGACAGAGGTGATTATTTCACCCAAGACCATCTGTACTTTGGGATCTCTGCTAATCCTTTGCTCTCAAAAAAATCCATTCTTGTTGCTGTAGCCACTGCTTTGCTGCCGCCTTCAGCACTTTAATGCTTGTTCGTTTTCTTTCATTCCAGCTGTGTAACAATCATCTGCACAACTCGACATTTTGATTCACTTTTTTGCTCTAATGACTCAGAACCTCCCTTGTTTCCCTAATTCCCATGACGTATGAACCTTGTACGTTCTTATTTTTAACCTTCGGGGCAGGATAATCCTCCTTTCCTGTCTCATCCATTCAACCTTTATTTTACTCCCATTGTTTTCCTACTGTTCTTTGTCTTTTTCCTCTGATTATTTCTCATACTCTTTCTGTAGCTCCATGTTCCTCTTGAAAACCCCATATGCCTTTTCTACTTAGAGGAATACTTTGAATACAGTATGGGCAGAAAACAGGAGTAACTCGTACAAAAGCCAATGGAGCATATATCTCTAAATGACGCAAATTCTTCGATGCTTATCAATCCCACTCTTTACTTTCCAGCTTTAAAGTGTCTCATTTGGAGGCCTTAAAAATAAAAAGCACACAAACGATGCATTCTAAGGTCAAAGGAAGCTATTATGACACCCAGTCTGACCTCCTGAATCACACAAGACGGAGTTTCAGCCAGTAACTCCTGTATTGAACTCAGAAAAAACATCCAACTTAGGGAGCCTTTGGAATAAGAATACCAGTCTTCTAACTCTTTAGATTATGTCTGAAACATCACAGCGTGTACATAGGAAATACGTACTTATAAATAGGGTGAATGAGCCACTTTCTCCTATCTCTAGATCTCTAGCAAGCCTCTCCATTCGTCTGCATTTGTATTTTGACTGAAAATCTGTGATTATTTACGAGCTCTACACTAAGCTTTTGTAAATATCATTCAGCCTTCAATTAAAAGGTCAATTTCTACTACAGTAGCTTTATAAACCACTCAGGAAAAACCTCAACACCCTGCCTTTTACACAAACTGTTATACCCTCTTATATTGAGATAGAAGATGTACACAAATGTGTACACACATCGCTCCCTCCATGTGTGTCACATGCACAGTGATGGTCACAAACTGATGCTGTCTCAGGTGATCATTTTGTTAAAAGAAAAGGAATCATTCTTTCTTGAAAGATAATTAAACCTTTTTCTTTCATGTTTGCTCCAAACAGATTGCAAAACTAGTTGGACCTAGTTTACAAAAAAGATAACCTTTTTGATGATCAAAGGAAGAGATTGGTTCCATTACTTGCATTAGTCAGAGTTGTCTGTGCTGTGGCCTTCAGAATAAAGGGAGAAATGTACTTTAGAAAGATCTGAGTAACACACTTTACTCAAAACATTTTTGTATTATATAGCTTCTTGACTGTTTCAGCTTACTCTGTATCTGTGCACTTTATTTTAAGCACTCCAGAAGTGGATGACAGGTCTGGGGGAAAAAGATAGAATCTAGTCAGCATCTCACAAATGCAACTTCAAATAATGCCTTAAAAGTGGAAATTACATTTTGAAATGGTATTTTGTACATTTCCAAGGATGAGGTATTCAAATGGCGATCTGATGTAAGAGAATATTGTCCAATGTTCAAAACACTTTCTCACATTTGTCAATATTATTTTTAAACGGAGATGTTAAATGATCTGGGTCAACTGAAACAAATCATGATGCAGGCAGACACCTCATAATAAATTAGGAAGTTAAAATTTGGATGATCATAGAATCCTAGAATGGTTTGGGTTGGAAGGGACTTTATAGCTCATCCAGTTTCAACCCTGTGCCATGGGCAGGGACACCTTCCACTAGAGCTGGTTGCTCCAACCTTGGCCTTGAACACTACTAGGGATGGGGCAGCCACAGCTTCTCTGGGTAACTTCTGTGGTTTTTCCATGCTTCAAAAGATAAACTCAATTTATTTAGTTCTGCAGTATTTGATGCAATCCAGCTACTCCTCGCTCTTTCTGATATTTCATTTTAATATGATTTCCTTTTAAAAAACCCTGAGGCTTGTACATCCCTCTCTAACTCTCCTCTTTTCCCTAACCACAGTAAGGTTGTAGCAGAGCAGCCAATTTCAGTCACATTAGTTGGACGATTAGCAGTCCCAAACATGCACTTTCCCAAAACGTTTCATAAGTGGCTGAATAGAAGGCAGGGACTTCATTATTGCAGTGTGAGGCTGGAGGAACCATACTGACCCCTCGCTCTTTCACTGCTTCTTTTGGGTCTGGTGTAGCAAAAGCACAGGAGTTAGCTCGCAGGAGGATGCTTTGGGGGTTAGAACAGTTTCAGCAGCAGGTGAGAGAAATGCAGCTGAAAAGCTGACCATGATTTCTCATGTTGAAAGAAATCAGGGATCCCCTTCCAGCCATTCCCTGCTGCCAAAATGTGGGCACCTAATGCAGCTAACAGGCTCCCTCTTCAGTTCCTGGAGAAAGCAAGGTTCCTCGGGGGGATAGGGGATGTATGGCCAGGGCCTATTCAAGCAATAGGACAGCATTACAGGATCATCTTTAATTAACTGGTAAAGTCTGTAAGTGCTTCTAAGGGGAACAGTATCTTCCTGACAAATGTAACTGGACTATGGGATCAGTTTTGCATCTTACGTGCATGCTAAAGAATTTTCTATATGGGCTAAATGCATTCTGGACAATAAAAAGACTTCTATGGTACAAGTTTTCCAAGACTCCCCCAATTTGAAGATAAACCATTACATACAAAGTTTGGCATTTCTTTTAGAACAGGAGAAGCACGATGGAAAAATGCAGAGACTTAGAAACACGCTGATTCCTTACTTATGGGGCACACAGATTTGATTCTATTTTGCTCTGGATTTAGCTGCCTCTTAAATAATATCTTAATAATGAGTTACAGGGCTTCCTAGTTCATAAATATGTTATCTGCTCTCCAAAGCTGATGTTAGAAACAATCAATGCAATGTAATCATTAGGCTCACCAATGCAAAGAAAGGATTTGTTCAATGCCAAAATCTGCTTTGGTTTTCTTTTGACTTTAGGGAGCGGGGATCAAGACTTGGCATTCAACAGCCTGCAGCCATCCTTGCAAATTAATTTGCCATTTGTTATTATAGATGGAAAATTAAACCTACAAGTCCAACAGGTCAAGAGCCATAAGCTTGAACGGAGGAAAACAGCAGCTCAATTATGGGAACCAACATATTATACAAAACAGCTTCAAATCTAAGGGGGCGTTTTAGAATATCATAAGCTTGTGCATCTTTCTCACAGGGTCCCAAATAGGAGACGAGTGTGTGCACGCTTGTGTGTGCGCTTGTCTGTGCATTTCCAACCGAGATCAGTACTTGAGTCTCCAAGTAAGTACAAAAAGGAGAATTTTCCAGTTTGTATCCTCTGGCAAATGCAATTTCCCTCCCAACACACATTAAATTCATTTAGCCTAGTGCATTTTTAATAGACATTATTCATCTATTACCTTAATGAGCTTGTGGTGAAAGCATATTGCCTCCCAATTTTAACAAAAGCAGTCTAATATTGCTGCAGCTTTTTCCCCTTTTGCCTTCTAAGGCAGCAGCACAGAGGGGGGAAGAAAAAAAGCTATAGAGACAGATAAGGTTTTTATTCTGAGTCACAACACTACATTAAGAATAAAACCTTCCACTTAAACACTTAAATGAAAACATCGAGAAACTAATTTACCATTTGTAACCACATGATTTAAGTAGGAGCAGCTTTAATTTTCTTCCCATTTTCCTCATATTCAATGTGAGCCCACATTAGATTTCACTGGCTCAAATCACAACACTTAAAGCCACTTTCATTTTCTTTTTGATTAAATAATTGAAATTCCTGTCACTGCCTGCACTTTACTAGCACACAAATTTTATGTGTAAAGATAAATACTCTTTCTTTCTCTCTTCCCTGCTCGTAGGCTTTTTTTCCTCCCTTTTTTTCCCCTTTTTTTTTCAGTTTAATCTTAAAAGCAGGCAAGGTTTAGTTTATTGATGGTTCCATAAAATGGATCAGTACTCCATTCACCTATTTCGTGGAATTATACCGCTCCCATTAAGTGATTGTTTGGAGAAATTATGGAAAGCCATCTTGTCTAATTTAGCTGTCATCATGGTAAGGTTATTGCTATCCAATCCTAAAAGGACAGGAAGCCCAGTTACTCGTGTGCTCTTCCCTCTCCCACACGCACATCCACTAATGTCTGAAGCCTTGATTTTTATTGAAGTATTTGTTTCAATTAGGGTAACAAGTTTTATTGATGCTCCCTAATAAGTTACTCTGACAAAATTCAAGACACTTCCCATCGTAGCGATGTGAAGGGTCCGGTCAACCCGGTCAATGCGGCATCAATTGTCACTGCCTGTAATGAGCAGTGGACTCAAACACAGCTCCCAGCTCAACGCGGAAACACACGAGAGTCAAGAGTCACTTCTTGCAGGGCTGTAGCAAAGCCCAGTTCCATTTCTTTCATTTTCGACCCTAAACTGTGGGAGAGAATTAGCACCTTTTGAAACCTGCCTCTAATGGATCCTACCTAGCAGTGAGCACGCTGAAGAGGATGGTGGCAGCTTGCTGTCTTCATCCCATGTGGTCTTAGGCCATGAGAGTGGACGGTTGTCACATCCCCAGGGGACAGGGAGGATGGAGGTTCTTAAACAAGGCAGTTTTATGAACATTGGGCTTCGGTGTCATTTCTGGCTTAGGCATTGGAGCGCGCAACCGTGTATAAGCCTTGGCCTGAGTCTTCTAAAGGATGGAGGGTTTAACATGATTTACCAGGGTGTCTCTGCAGCAGTTATAAATGCAGACAGAAACTAGATTGCAAGTCTAAATCAAGCCAGATTATAAGACTGGCAAAGATTAGGGTAAAAAAAGTGCTTTGCAAATAGCTTTGTACTAAGTAGGACTGGCAGCCAGCTCAAGAGCTCTCCTCATCTATCTCCCTGCCCCAAACATGCCCTGCACTTCCCACCCGGAAAGAGATGGGTCTGGCAGCCTGGCTGCTGAACTCCTCTCCGATTCCTGCTCCCATAATCACTATGATTTTTAGATGCTCTATACCAGCAATGCCATCCTAATCACAAGTTTCATTCCTCAGCACACAGCAACTCCTGTTTTCTCAGAAGGAAAAGTCAGGATACGTTTACAATTCCCACAGAATAGATATATCTGCTGGCCTCATACTCTCACCAAAGCAGTGATAGCTTTGAATTTTGTATAGAATGCTTTGGGAAAGGGTTTGTGAGCTTCGAATGGTGTCTGGGGTTTCTAACTGCATCTGCTGAGCCAGAGACTGCCTTTTTCTGCCAGCCTGGTCAAGCTTGTTGCGTACACCATCAGGAAAAATCATAAAGGTGGCTTTCATTTTCATATAACATTCCACACCATTTAGAAGCTAATGGAAAAGAAAAACAAGCTTCCAGAGGGAAATTTGCCACCCGCATTTGCAAGTTAGGTCCAGAAGTTAGGGACCTTTCTGCGAATAAGGCAATGCAATAGGTCAGCCACAGCTTTTAATGCTGAAAGGAGGCCCAAGAAACAGAAGAAAAACATCTTTGTGGTTGCCCCTCCCTTCCCCTCTAACTATTCACCCTGGAGGACATTGTTAACATATAATAACTGGGCATGTCAGAATCAATTAGGCAACTCATAATAAAGCAGATGCTGCTATTGTGAAGACGATGCAGTGGAAGTATGGGTATAGGAAGGCCCTCAGCGCAGCCCGGGTTAAGCAGATATGATGCTAATTGAATTCTTGCTGGCAATTTTTCACCCCTAAATGAACAAGAAAGAGAGGAATCTTAGAGTCTCATCTGTTTAGCTTGTGAACAGGGAAATGTTTTCAAACCCAGTAAATGAGCAACCTAATCCACAGGGATGTTAGCAGGAGGGGGTTCTTTAAACACCCCAAAACCCTGATATGTTCAATGTGAGTTTTGCCTGCTCCCACCACACCAGCAGGGATCAGGGAGCTGGGTATTTTATTTAACTTTGAGGAAACTGAGCATCCTGGCAGTTTTCCCTTGTCCAGAGGCTGGAGATCCCACACAAGAGGGCTTTTCATACTGCCATTACCACACCAGCGTGCCACTGGCTCCAAGGCACTTTCAGAGCTTTAAGGAGGCTCTGAGGGCATAGATATTTCAAATACAAACAGAAGAAGGACTTAATTAGACCCTGAGATCCTGAATTAAGAGCTATTCCTTTCCATGCCCCTTTACTGCTAAACCCACACCTATAAACCTGCCTCTTAAAACTTGGTAAGACTACCTGGAAGCTCAGCTTCAAGCCCTGGTGTTTAAACCTGGTCAGATGTGTCCAAAGACCACCAAGCAGACGGAGATACCTGCTGGGCAGGAAAGCAAGGGTGCACCAGGACCCCATGCTCTCCGCAATGGCGCTCAGCCTTTCCCAAGCCCAGAAAAGAGAAATAAGGCCTTTCCCTGGAGATTTAGATGCTGTTTTCCAGGTTAAGCCTCACTAAAGTGAAGGTGAAGACTCCCAGCTTTTTACATGGATTGAAACCTAAATTCCAGGGTTAAACCTACTGGATATGACTTTTTTTCGCTAACAGCCTTGCTTTTTATTACTACTGGCACAAAAGAAGTGATTTCTCCTCCACCTCATAGTTATCAATGAGTAATTAAGTCTCTTCTAGTAACCCTATGCTGAGAAGGCCTTTTAAATTAAAATATTTTCCATTTGATTTTGTTAGCTGCTAAATGAAGATCGGGCAAAAAATAGGCTAATTACAGCTATTCTAATTAAGTTCCTACAATAACCCATAATTATACCTCTATTTACCACCTTCATGCTGGACACTTTAACCTGTTGTGCTTTGTAATTAGGGTGTCTGTGGCGGGGGCTGTAAGCTAACATCTTCTCTCCCCTGGTCCAGATAGAGTTTTGATTGCAAGTGTGGAAACAAACTCTATGTCTGTGAAACTGTAATTGGGGTAATTTATGAGGCTTTCTTATTAGCAGCAATCCTGGGTTAGAGAGATGGGCTGGGTTTAAGCATGCTAGGTGAGTCTAAGCGTATTTTATGGCATTGCTGCTGAGAAGCACAAACATGGTCTTTTTAGAGGGGGGAGAAGAGCCAGAGTTTAATCTCAGATCAACAGTGAGATAGCAAATGTGTTCAAATAACAAACTGCTGTCTCCTGATAAAAGCACACGTCTCAATTAAATTGGGGGGGGGACGGACTGTCAGTCCTTTGAGGATAAAGTTCTAGATAAGCCCCACAATCAAAGCTTCAGCAGAACCAAATCGGTGCCACACTGTTTATTAGTTGTGAAGAATCATAGAATCACAGAATGGTTTGGGTTGGAAAGGACCTTAAGATCACCCAGTTCCAACCCCCTGCCATGGGCAGGGACACCTCACACTATACCTTGTCACCCAAGACTCCATCCAACCTGGCCTTGAAACAAGAAGTTTATAGTAAAGCACACAAAAAAAGTAAAGAAAAAGGAGGGAATGTGACCTTTGCACTTTGCCTTTATGGAAATACTCAGAGGAAGGAAAGAAGAAATTTGTTAAATCATGTCATTTTACTGCTCTGAGATAAAGGGCACCCAGCGCTGCCCACACTTATGAGGCCATTCAGAGCTGATTTATCGCTTGAGACCACAGAGACAAAATCAAGCCATTACAACCTTTTAAAAGCTTTCTTGCAACAAACTAAAAATATCCATTGCTGACAGATGCAAGCTGTCAATAAGGAATTTAAGAACTCAGTATGAAGAGTGGAAAGAGTGCAAAGTCTTGATAAACATCTCAAATTGGGTCTTACTCAGTGGGAAACAAGTAGTTTATAGTGGTAATTGTAAAGGGCATTTTACATGGAATCAATTAAATGAAAATCTTTTAAACCCTTTTTAAAAAGAGACCTTTTTAAGTTAACAGGTGATTTTAATTGGAACCATGGGACTTGCATCCCAGGAGGTGGGTTGGGTCTTTTTGTTGAGGTTTTCTTTTTGGAAGCATTCAATATAGGGGAAAATCGATACACTTCCATCAGCATTGGAACTCCTAGAGTCTTGCAAGTTGAATAGTGAAACTAAGCAAGGAATTACAGTTCCCTCTGGTTGTGTGAGGCCTTTGCTAGCAATTAAATATGTCTCCATCATAACTCCTCACTTGTGAAGGATACAGGAGAGTTTATCAAGACTGAGTTACCTTGGGGTGATTACTTTTAGTCAGAATCCTCTGCCATAACATTCTGTAAAAGCAGACATTTTGAGAGATAATTTACCTTTAGAGAAGATGTCAAACATCCCAGCTGACAATCAAAAGCAGTGATTGCATCCAAGAAGCATTTTACTTTTAAATTCCTTTTCTTACTTCTTCATAACCATAAAGGATGCTGGGCAGAATTACCATAAAGGATGCTGTGCAGAATTACCATAAAGGATGCTGTGCACGATTACCAGCAGCCGGCAATGCCTGTGAGCCCAAAGGACTAACATCACAAGCAAAAATCCTTCCCTCCAAAGTAAATGACACTTTAACAGTTGCCTTTTAGAGCTGGTGAATTCCTTTGCTTTCCATTGCTCTATACTCCACCAAATCTAGCACTATCTGCCCTGCAAAGCTGCAAGGTGTGATCTAAAAACACCAGCTACCAATCTGGGAGGAGGATAGGAAAAAAAACCAGGGGCAGGAATAAGAGACTTGCAAGTGATTCCCTATGTGGAGCCCTGGAGGCAGATACTAACTGGGTTAACCTGTGTATCCCTTCTTCTTTGCAGGCTCATCTCCTAAAGGTCAGAGGGAAACGTCTAGTGGATCTAATACCAGCAAGGAGAGCTGAGATCCAGGAGCAAATGGGGAGCTCCCAGAGGGGTAGGAAGGTTTGTAGACCTGCCAAGAGGGTAAAACAGGGGTGGCAGAAAAAGCAGCAAATGCATCACACAACCTACCTGTGGATTCTTCACTACCAGTTAAAGCAGAGCTCATCCCTTTGACAAGAACAGTCCAGTCTTTGACAGTGCTCCCGTTCGCTAGCATTAAACAACTACTGCCCGTGAATTGAAACATGTCCATTAGAGCTCCAGCAGAGGAACATTCCCCAGACAAATACACAGAGAGCGAGAGCAAGGGCAGCCCAGCTTGCCCAGCAGACCTGGCCACCTTCACACAGCAGAAGTGTCAAGCAGCTCCTGGGATATTACTGTGATCTTTGCAAGAGACAGTGTGTGTTCCTTAAAGCAACCCTGGAGTTACATCTCCAACAAACAAAAACGAGCAGGTCTCTAAAAGAAGCATTCAGACCTCCTAGGGGTGGAAAAAAGCCTGCAGAAATGGGCTGGTTGGATGCTAGGAGGAGTTCAAGGAGGCAACACACCAGGGATGGAGCATCCCAGCATCTCTCCTGTGGTTCCATCCATCCACAGGTTCCATCCTTCCCTGAGCTGTAGGATTAAAAGAGGCCAGCAAGGTTGAAGACATTAGGCATTGCCATGAGTTTATATGTTCAGACAGGAAAGATGAAAGCCCCCCTAAGTATTGAAACAACACCTATCTGCTGCCTGCTTGACCAACTCTCAGGGTAGCTTCGTACCCTTCCTGCCCTTCCCTAACTCTGCAGTGACTTTCTGGTACTAACACATGTAGTATCACCAAAGTGATGGGTGACTGAGCAGCTCCAAAAAGCCAGCAATGCCTTCTGTTGGGAAACTGAGGCACAGCCAGTGAATCACTGCACGGAGGGGAGGATGCAGCAATCCAGCCTCCGCATCCTCAGCATCGCGCCCGCGCTTCCTCCGTGGAATTGATGTGCTTCTGCCGTGCACTAAGTGATTAGTCTGTGGCTTCGCTGAGTGTAAAGTTATGGAGCTAGAGATCCAATCACAAGCACAACTCCAGTTGTGCTACAGGCCTATTTGAAAGGGTAAGTGTTCTGCATTTTTTTTCGTGCCTGCAACAATCTAGACAAATAGGCTTTTAAATTAAGCAGTGATTTGGAATATAAGTGAGTGCATTTAAGCTGCTAAGAGATGGAAAGATCCTAATGGCTGAAATATTTGTCATATCACAAATAAACTGGCTGTATCGGGAGCTACTAATATAACTAATTTTTACCAAATCCTTCACTGCTCTGTGATAGAAAATGAGGTCAGCATAGGTTGAGGCAACATAAAATGAGCAGCTGCCAGAAGGCAGCACAGAATACTGATAACGGACTCTGCAGAAACTCCATCGCCTGCCCACGGAAGAAAGGAATCAGTGTGTTCAAATTAAGATATAGCTTTTCCAGAGCATCCAGCGTTTTAATGAAAAGGTGCCAATGAATACAGGCTTTCAATGGAGCCGGAATACAAATGCATGCCGAGATACTTCCTCAAAGCCTCCCTAGACCGGGGTTCATCCAGTGTTGTCCACATTTCAATCATGAAGTCTGGGTGACTTTTGAACGGCACTGGGGTGTGAGAGAGGGCAGGATGGTGCCCCAGGGCAGCTGATGAGAGTCCCAATGGGATTTCTGCAGTTCCTCCAGTTCCTATGGGGCTTTCCAGTTACAGGAATTGAACCCTGACTTCATTGCTGCTCCCAAGGAGGAAAGGTGACATGAAGAGGAATTCGGAGGACTTGGCTCACTTCAATAGAAAACACCACCAATGAAGCCCATAGAGATAGTGCCCGGCAGCACCAGGAGCAGCTTTTGCACCTCTAGAGGTTCAGGAACCAAGAGCAGCCCCCCAAAACCACCTCGTTTCTTTCTGCCATGCCCCTGTGCTATCCTGTAACACAAGGTGCTCTAAACTGCCATGTCAAGGATAACATATCCAGGGAAAAGAGGCAAATGCTCAATGTCAGAAGATGCAGCAACAGATTGTGTTTTGCCTACCATGCTTATAAACCATGCCTCAAACATCTGGGACCAAGTGGGATGCAGTCATACTCTGGTGATAGGAGGAAAACAACATGATTGTTCTCACTCTCTTAGAAACATACCAAGAACACTTTGGAAGAGGAGTTTTCTCCCTCCTTTAGAGACATGTCTTTGAATAAGGGGAGGATTTTGGTTGCAACAATTGCTTCTTTTAATCCCTAAACCCCAAATTGGTCAAATGGGAAACTGAGGCACGAAATGGCATCCATAAACCAAGTGTCTTCTCCATCATGGCAGCCTGGAAGTGACTCCACCATAGCAAAACCAGCTCAGAGAGGGAACCAGGCTTCCAGTTCCTATTTGGGATAACCTGGCAGGTTCACTCCCATATAAACCCATCTGCCTGTGCCACGAGAGAGCGGCTCTCCCAGGATCAATACACAAGAGAGCTTTGGCACGGGAACAGCGACCACTTGGGAGCATCGGGCAATTTAAGGAAAATAAGATCAACATGGATTAGCAATAAAACTTAAAGCTCGCTACATTTCCTAAATGGAATGGTAGAAGGGTTCATATTTGATAACCATTAAATGGTTTAATGAAACAATTATAACCCAGACTCCTGAGCCCGGCCATAATCAATAACTATGAGCTCTAAGCAACAGCATGATCCAAGTTCTGCCATTTTCACAGTGCTCCCCAGCAGGCAGAGTGCGCGACTATGAATGCAATTGACAGTAAAGTTGCATTAAAACATCCCCATCAAGGGCAATAATAGATTAAAGGCTACTGAGGCGCTGCAGTTGGCTGGTCAATATGCTTTATTTTCTGCATCACCCCCAATTTTGCCACCCTCCCGTATACTATTAGTGGGAGTCGATTTGCTGTCAATGACTAGCCCTGGCAAAAGATGCATTAATGCATGCTCACAAAAGCAGTGCGCATGGCATTATCACTTCACTCACTTTCAAATTACAGCCTAATGCTGTCTCCAGGCAGCTTGTGACACGTTAACACTATGTGCGATTTGTTGGTATCGGGCTAAATATTTCATGTCTAAAGATTTCATCAGAGATTTGATGACAGAAATAAACTAGCGCCCAGCGGGAAATCAGTCCCAATAATAGAATTAGGCATTGCTGAAACATCGACAGAAAAGGGATGATGATGATGCAGGATAGTGGAAGAAGAGCGGAAGAAGCGTGAGGAGGGCTGAGCAGAGGGCTGCTGAGTACCCATTTGCCTGCTAACTAAAAGCAGTGTTATTAATCAATCCAGAAGTGATTGGCTGTACCTTGCTCCCAGATACCAGGCTTAGGTGCTCTGTTGCTGCTTCTAAATGGCAAAGAATTCCCCGTGATACATGAAACACAGGCAGATATGGCCAGAGATTTGCTCTATTTTCTGCCAGAGCTCATAAATCAGCCTGTACCACATATGCCTGTGCATCCCTCCGCCACAGGTTGTATTATCCTTTAGAGCTACTGGAAATGGCCTTGAAAACTGAAGGCATTGCTGATTCGAGGAAGAGGGCCTGGCTGCCTTGCTGCTAGTGAAAGCCTTTATTGGGTGCACAGCTCAAAGGCAGCAAACCTATTAATCCTTCCTTTCTCAAGGCCCCAGGACCTCTGCATTGACTACCTCCTCCAGCAAGCGCTCCTGTCTTTCAGCCTGAGAAAAGCAGCCACAAAGTCAATCGTGTGATGAAAAAACAGGCACTTGACCAGAGAGAGGAGACAAGTACTGAGGCTCAGTGTGAGCAGGCTGCGTGCTCTCCTGGGCTAGCTGCATTTTGCCTTTACAGCAAGCCCTTCTATAAATCACAGCTTTGATTCATGTCCTTTCCTTATAAGCAGCTGTTGACACCCAGCACTGAACACCCAGCTCTTGCTTTTCCTGAGGTGTTTTTATCCTTTATCCCCATGTGTGGGTCCCTAAGGATTATCTGAAAGAGTTAACAGCAGCTTTGCACTTGTTGGGGTTAAGGAGTTCCCTCTTCCTCAAGGTAGGAAAGTCAAGCGCAGCTTGGTTAATTATCCTTAAGGCTATTGCAGATTATAAACCTGGGTTTACTTGCAAAACATGAATGTTTAACCCCAAAAGCTGTTTTCCAGTAATGCTTTCTTCTTCAATAAACCATGAGGGCTTCTTCAAAGCTCTCTTCCTTTGCATTTTGCAGTGTGTGTAGGAAATAAACCGAGTCTGACTCCCAGAGCACACACAGGTTTCCCTCCCTTGGTAGCAGAGTCACTGAATGCAGCAACAATCTCCTTCAAGCCCAAACTTAAGCTGCGCACCTCTATCCCAATGTTATCAAAACCTAAATGCACTCTGCTTCTCTCACACACAGAGAAACCGGGTAATATTCCAAAGCAGGAGCTTTTACAGGGGCAAACCAGTAACATATTCCTTGCCTATTCTATTAGACAGCCACAGCACTTTTTATCTCTGAAAACAGACACCAGAACACATTGAAAAGGAAAGATTTAATTCTTGGTGAAGACACCCCAAAAGCAGTCAGCTTCTGGGCTTGTAAACCAAACCCTTAAGCTAATCCCTGCCTTGTGAACAGGCTGTGCAGTGTGTTTGTGCTACCTGCAAGGGTTCCTCCTCAGCAGAACCAAACTCAGCCTCTTCTGGTGAAATATCACATAAAAATCCTGCTGCTTTGAAAGAAAACAAAACCTTTAAGAGATGCACAGAATAAAGGTGTGTAGATGTTACCTGCATTTGTGTCTTTGCCTCTGTTCTTGCACCCAGGGCAGCAGCATTACCAGCACACAGCAGAGAAACATGGGAGCTACACAGGTGCTGGTCCTGTACCTCACCAGGTAATCTACCACCCAATCTGTGTTAACTAAGAAACTCTTGTAACAGAAAAGGAAAGTCTTTCAGTTTTGCAAGAAAGAAAGAAAACGGGAAAAAATAATTCATATTATGGGTGGAATTAAATGCCATAAACATCTCTGGGGGGATTTAATGCATTAAATGTGAATTTAATGGATGTAAAACCTAGACATGGCTCTGTGCCATTCGGTGGTCAGGTGCTGCCATCCGGTGGCCCAGCACTGCCAGCACCGCCGGCTCCACAGCCCCAGTTACTAGCACTAAAACAGCCACCTGGCAACGCAAGGACATTGTGACAGCAAAGCAGGAACACGGTGCCCTGGGGGAAGGACCGGTCAAACAGCAGGGCTGGGGATCAGTCATCAGCTGCGTTCCTCAGGGCTCTGTTCTGTCTGGTGTTTGTTATCAATTACCTGGATACTGGATTCTAAGTGTGCTGATGATGCCATACCCCGAGGTGCCACTGACTCCAGGGGATTATCCCACTGAAGGGATGTGGAGACGGAGGAGTTAATCTCTTTTCTGTAAGATTCAGTGACAGGAGCATGGGAAAGGACATAAGCATTTCAAACCCTGAACAGGCTTCCTCAGGAGGGGTTGCTGTCCCACGCCTTTCAGTGTTTGACAATGCCCTTAACAAGATGCTTTAACTTAAGGATCACATATGAGTGATAATTTTTATGGCCTTTTATTAATCATGGACTTCATGAAAACTGCCACTCCACAAGTCTTCAGTGGGAGCAGTGCTGTTATGAGAGACTAGAAAGTAAAAGGTACTAACTGTGGCACAGCAGCTCTTGCAGCTTGCACAGTGTGTCATGCTCTGGACTATGCCTACATATGCATGTGAACGGGGCCCTCCTGCTGCACTGATATGCAATGCAATTTAATGCTCTCAGCTGTTCCTGTCTGCATGCCCATCCATCCAACCAGGGAAAAGGCACTTTTGAGGCAGGAAGAGGAGCACCAAGGTACCAGAGAATCATTTTTCTCCTTTGGTAAAGCACTGCTGCTAAGAAAATAATGAAAATCCCTAAATTCTTTTCCAGTGCTCAGGGAAAAGTGTTTCAATCCACATAAAAAAATAACCAGCACTGAACTGCTGATTATTCTGAATAATCCCCCTATATAATTGTGTTGTTTTATGGTCTAGACTTAATGAAAATTGCCACTCCACTGCGGCAATAGAGCAATACTGCAGGTGTTACATAGAACACAATGTATGTACTAATTATACTGTAACTAATAACCAACAACTAGTTGCTTATTATCCCTCAAGGCTGCCCAAAGCCACCTCCCAGCAGTGACTTCAGTAAGTGAAGAGCCACCTCTGAACTCACTTTCCCCTCAGGTGAGAAAGCTTGAGCTGATAAATACTTCCAGGACCAAAGGACTATTAACCAGTCTGGTTTTATACGAAGTGTTAGGGACAGTGTGGGCATTATATATTGAGCAATGAGCTCTGCAAGTTGTCTGAGAAGGGGGCTGTTTCTCAGCTCCATTTACCAATGCCTTTAACGCAGGTTTGTTTGGGTAACGTCCTCTCCTTATTACAGGAAAGGTGGTGTGTGTGGCTGGTGGCTCTGTACTTCAAAGAAGGAATTGGTTGCAAACCACTAAGCCCTTTTCATTACAAGCAGGAGCCACCTAACAAAGCCAGCTCTGGACTGGCAATTAAAACTCGGTACCCTAAAATAGAGGGAAAGGGCTACGAAACCATGGGGATAAAAAGCTGCTGCAGCTCCACAAGACAACTCTTAGAAGTTTAAGTTCTTAATTCACCATCAAGTGTATTTATTCTTTCACACTGGTCAGGATGTACAAAAAGAATTGAAGAGAGAAGAAACACGGTGATGCCCATTAAATAGTTTTTATTCTTTAGGACATGAATTGCATTTCCACTTGTTTTACAGTAAAGTGCAATGGTCTTCATCTCCGCTCCTGTGCACATGTTCAAGTATTTAAAATGCCCAGAAAATTTTAACATCTTAAGTTTTTATTTTTACAGCAGCTCAGTTATGGAGTTTTAGTCTGGCAAAATATACCCAGATGTGCCTACAGGTTTGGGTCCTTCAAGCTAACCCCCAACCTGGGGTTCCTCCAATACTAACTGCTAGTGGAATGCATCTCCCAGCATCTTTAGTCTACCTCCTCGATGGTTGGTCCAGAAGAAGCTCCACCAGATGGAGGAGCTCCACCACCAGGGAATCCACCAGGCATCCCACCGGGCATTCCTCCTGCACTCTGGTACAGCTTGGTGATGATGGGGTTGCACACCTTCTCCAGCTCTTTCTGCTGGTGCTCAAACTCCTCCTTCTCAGCGGTCTAAAGGAGGACAAAAAGCAGCTCAGTATCTGTTGTTTTCATTACATGGGTACAGTCCAAAAGCTAATTCATCACTACCTGGTTTATGGATTTCAAAAGCCCCACTAGGCTACTTGCAAGAGTGTTTCTGCTTTGCCTAGTGATTCAATCCCTCCTGGGGCTTACATTACCCCTGCAGCAACAGGAGGTCATTTAAAGCTAGAGAGTATGAGACTTTCAACCTATAGCTGTGCCTATGTGAAGGAGGATGAATTGAAAGCTCTATGCTTGCAAGCTGTGGTCGCTCAGACATCCAAGGAAGGTACTTGGACCAACACAAGTCTTTCGACTTCTGGTGGAAACTACGAATGGCTTTGGAATCACTTTCATCATAGCAACCAGTTCTACTCCATCCTCCTGAGCTTTCTTGGTACCTCAGTGAAAACATTGACTGAACATGGAATATGACATACCTGGTTCTTGTCCAGCCAGTTGATGATTTCATTGCATTTGTCCAGGATTTTCTGTTTGTCCTCATCAGAGATCTTGCCCTGGAGCTTCTCATCTTCAACAGTAGCTTTCATGTTGAATGCATAAGACTCCAGGGAGTTCTTAGAAGACACTTTGTCACGCTGCTTCTCGTCTTCTGCTTTGTATTTCTCTGCTTCCTGAACCATGCGCTCGATGTCTTCCTTGCTCAGCCGGCCTGCACAACACAGCAGTGTTTGAGCTCAGTTTTCCAGTCAGCCATTGTTAGTAAAGAACTGACGACAGCAGCTTCCCACCCTCCGAAACACGTGGATCCTTACCCTTGTCATTTGTGATTGTGATCTTGTTCTCCTTGCCAGTGCTCTTATCCACAGCAGACACATTCAGGATACCATTGGCATCAATATCAAAGGTTACTTCAATCTGAGGTACACCTCTGGGAGCAGGGGGGATACCAGTCAGCTCAAACTTGCCCAGCAAGTTGTTGTCCTTAGTCATGGCACGTTCTCCTTCATATACCTAGCAAGAAGAACCAGCAGAATAAGTTGCAAGTTTTGACCACACATTATTATCATATTGTGTTATCATGATGGAGTTTATTATCCTGAAGTGACATGGTCGCTCAGACATCCAAGGAAGGTACTTGGACCATCACAAGTCTTTCGACTTCTGGTGGAAACTACGAATGGCTTTGGAATCACTTTCATCACAGCAACCAGGTTGTTTACTGGCAAGCCTTACTAACTGCAGCAACACAATGCAGCCCAAAATTTACCTTCTGGAAGCATTGACAAGGGCTTGTAATTATGTGTTACCAGTTCACCCCAGCGCTGCTTGCCTACCTGGATCAGCACACCAGGCTGGTTGTCTGAGTAAGTGGTGAATGTCTGAGTCTGCTTGGTGGGGATGGTGGTGTTCCGTTTGATCAGGACTGTCATGACACCTCCAGCAGTCTCGATACCAAGAGACAGAGGAGTCACATCCAACAGCAGCAGATCCTGTACGTTCTCAGACTTGTCTCCAGACAGAATAGCAGCCTGAACAGCTGGGGAGAGAGAAAACAGACCATTAGAGCCCTGCACCATATACACTGCCCACACCAGTTAAGCCCATGGCTCGCTCAGACATCCAAGGAAGGTTTTGGCCATCATTAGTAGACTTCTGGTGGAAACTACGAATGGCTTTGGAACCTGATTCATCATTGCAAGTCAGTGGAAGCTTCTTGCTACTTTGAAAAGCTTTACTGATTCAGGTGGAAGGCCTAGAGCCTACACCAGTACTGCTCTGAGACTTCAGTTCAGGTAGTACTGAGTCTAACCACCACCATCCAACAGTTTTAGCATGGAGATTGTGCTGAATTTTGTCATTACCTGCACCGTAAGCCACAGCTTCATCAGGATTGATGCTCTTGTTCAGCTCTTTGCCGTTGAAGAAATCCTGCAGCAGTTTCTGAATCTTTGGGATACGAGTAGAGCCACCAACCAGCACGATGTCATGGATCTGGGACTTGTCGAGCTTGGCATCCCGCAGGGCCTTCTCCACAGGATCCAGGGTGCCACGGAACAGGTCAGCGTTCAGCTCTTCAAAGCGAGCTCTGGTGATGGATGTGTAGAAGTCAATGCCCTCATAGAGAGAGTCAATTTCGATACTGGCCTGTGTGCTAGAAGACAGAGTACGCTTGGCCCGCTCGCAGGCGGTGCGGAGGCGCCGAACTGCGCGCTTGTTCTCGCTGATGTCCTTCTTGTGCTTGCGCTTGAACTCGGCGATGAAGTGGTTCACCATGCGGTTGTCGAAGTCTTCTCCACCCAAGTGGGTGTCACCTGCGGTGGATTTCACCTCGAAGATACCATCTTCGATCGTCAGAATGGACACATCGAAGGTGCCGCCTCCAAGGTCAAAGATGAGAACGTTCCTTTCAGCACCAACCTGGAAGAAGAGATCAATTTTCGTAATGCAATTCACTCCCTACCTCTGGTTTAGCAGGTTTGCTAGTAGGACATCAGAAACAGCCACTGCTCCACAGCATACCTTCTTGTCCAGACCGTAGGCTATTGCAGCAGCTGTTGGCTCATTGATAATTCGCAGGACGTTGAGCCCTGCAATGGTTCCAGCATCTTTCGTAGCCTGACGCTGAGAGTCATTGAAATAGGCTGGGACAGTCACTACAGCGTTGGTGACAGTCTACAAAAGAAGCAAGCAAAGAAGTTATGGAGCTTAACTACTCATACACACACGATTATTACCCTTCACTGAAGCCCTAAACCTCACCTTCCCAAGGTAGGCTTCTGCGATTTCCTTCATTTTGGTTAAAACCATGGAAGAAATTTCTTCTGGGTAGAAGCTCTTTGTCTCGCCTTTGTATTCCACCTGCACTTTCGGTCTGCCAGCATCATTCACCACGGTGAAAGGCCAGTGCTTCATATCAGACTGGACAACAGAATCATCAAATCGACGTCCGATCAACCGTTTTGCATCTGGAAAAGGACAATTTGCCATATTAAAAACGTTCATCCACAACAGGAATCGTTATAAAGACCTAGCTCCCGTGTTTCAGCCTTTGGGTATGTACGAACTTGTCAGCATCATCTCACAGCCACCCCAGAAATGCTACAGGTGCTGTACCATAAACCACAGCGCAGTCTAGGAATTAGACCAAGACACTTAATCAAAGCCTTAACACCAAATGCCAAGAAAAACCTGCAGTAGCAACAGCAGTTTTTAACTAAAGGACATACACTTCCACAGTTAAGTAAGCACTATTTAGTAACTATTTTACTATTTTAGTGAGCACTATTAGTAACACAGTTGTATTATTCAGACTAAAAATAAAATTAACATGTTTTAACTGCCCCAAGACGATGCTTTAACCCTGCTCTCATTCTTACAACTGGGAAACATCTGCCATCACCATGCTTCTGTACATGAGATACACAAATCCTACAGCCTTACCGAACACTGTATTGGTTGGATTCATCGCAACTTGATTCTTCGCAGCATCGCCAATCAACCTCTCTGTGTCTGTGAAGGCCACGTAGCTTGGGGTGGTCCGGTTACCCTGATCGTTGGCAATGATTTCCACCTTCCCATGTTGGAACACGCCAACACAGGAGTAGGTGGTGCCAAGATCGATTCCGACAGCTGGTCCCTTCGACATTTTGTCTGAAATAGTGAATAAAAAGGAGATTATGAGTAAAATAAGCCGATCTGAATCTATTTAGTGCTGTTACCCCACGTGTAAGTGCTCCACCGCTTGGCGCCCGGCGGCCATAGCGACCCACCACGTGTCCCACCCCCCCCCCCCGACTACAACTCCCATCACGCACCTCGCCGCGCGGTCACGTGGCCGCCGGCGGACATCTTAAACGCCGGGCATGGCGTCCGCGCCGCTCCGTGCGCGCTGGCACAGCCCCAGCGCCGCTGCCGCACCGACCCGCCCCGCAACCAACGCACACGGCGGTGCCGCAGCCCCGCTCCCTCCCTTCCATCCGCCCTCCGGGGACTACAAACCCCAGCATGCCCGCACAGCCCCGGGCGTGCCCAGCGCGGGAGGGGGTAAAAGGGCGCCTAGTCACCTCTATGTCCCTACCCTCCCCACACACACCGCGGCCGCTTTCGGGGGTCACGGAGGTCAAAACGGCTAAAAACCCGCTGTTAAGGCGGATTTAGGGCAATAACGCACAAAGCGTTGCAAATCACCGCCGCAAACGGAGACACCCCGCCGCAGCAGCGCTTTAAACGCATTCACCGCCCACCCCAACCCCATCCCGGCGCTCTAAGGGCGCCTCAGCCAGCTCTACCCGCCCTCCCCGCACCGCCTGCCCCCTTTACCTGAGCGGCACACACAGACCCCGGCACGCACAAACGACGCGGCTCCGTTTCCCCCGCAGCTCAATGAGACCGCTCGCCGCCCGCCCCGCCGCCTTTAATACCCACTGAGAACCTTCCAGAAGCGCCCGCCCCTTCGCGGCGCTCCAGCCAATCCGCTCGCCTAGCCCGCCGCCCTCTCCGCCAATGGGAGCCCGCGCCCTCCGTGACGCAGCAGGAAGGGGGCGTGCCCGCCGGCCGGCCGGTATTCTCGAACCTTCATGCGCTTTCCCCCCTCTTCACCCCTCCCCGCCCAACCCCAGCCCGCAACCGGCGGGGGGGCGGAGCTTAGCGAGAGCGGGAGCCAATGGTAGCCCTCCAGCGGGTGACGACCGCGGCGAGCGTAGAAGGCCGCGGGGCTCGTTTGCATATTTGGCGCGAGAGGGGGAAGGCGCCTTAGCGGTGGGATCGGCCAATCGGGTCGCGGGCCTGGCGGGGTCATTTGCATAGAGGGCGCGGGAAGGAAGAGCGGGGCGGCACAAAATGGCGGCGCTGTCCGCTATCAGCATCCCCATTCACATCCTTATCCTTATCCTTATTCCCATCCCTCTCCCCATTCCCATCTCTATCCCTATCGCACCGAGGGGTGGGCTCTGCGCCCCCAGACGCTCCGAGCTGCTGTCGGCAGCGTTGTTCCGGTGCAGCTCCGCAGAACCGCTGTGTCCGGTTAGACACAATTAGCGGCAGGCGGATCAAATCCAGCCGGAAAAGAGCCGGAACAAAGCTGGAGGTGCAAAGGGCTGATCCCGGAGCGCAGCCCTGAGGATCGCCCTCTGCCTCGGGAATGATGGTGTTTCTCATTCCTATGCTCGCAACTGGTCGCTTGTCGCTTCCCATAGGCTTCAGTAATGTCTTGCAGAATAATCCATAGCAGCAGCATGGATCCTCCCTGTTCGCTTTAACAAGGAAAAAGGCATGGTTCCATTATTTCTCCCTCACCCTTGTTCTCTAATAGGCAGAGAAAACCATGTTTGTGGGTTTAGGGCAGCATCAGTTACTCCACAAAGCAGAACCCATCCTCCAAGTCCTGCTTTTTAATCCATCTGAAGTCTCCTTATCCATAATCGGCACTAATGCACTGAACCGAGCTGAGGGACAGGGTGACACCCGGTCAGTGCGTGCTCTCAGCATGAGTGACTCCATCAGAATGGAAACGGAGGCTCTGCATGGTGGAAAACTCTTCCTCGCCCTGGGGGATCAAGTGAGCAGATGGACACTGCGGACATTGGTCTGGTCTCAGCACCTTGTGCTGAAAGCTGGTCAGAGGTCATAAATCCCATAAGGTCAGGCTCCAACAGGAGTGCTATCGGTTGCATTAAATGTTTACACAGTGTAAAACATGGGGTGGAACAGTCAGAGGGAGTTGCTGGGAGGAGGGCTATATAAAACCGTGCCCTGGGCAGCCTTTGGGAGCATAAACAGTGGGAAAAGGGCAAAGAAACATCTACAACCAGGGGTAAGAACTCCATGGAAAAGCAATTCTGGCACTCTCAGGGCTGGCCTTAGACGAGAACACTCTTGGTAACTGCCTGAAGTCCAGTATTAGGGGTGGGAAGGACACCACACCAACAAATCTGTCCCAAACAAGCGACTGTGCATCCTTTGTGATACCTTGCTGTGTGCGCGTCTGCACCCCGAGACAGATAAGCATTAATATCTCCTTCAGTGACCTCTAATAGTGAACGTGACACAGTTACCCAGGCCGGAAACCTGTTATCAGACCACAAACATGCAGATTCTCACTGCCACATGGCTTCCTATGCCATCCTATGGGATGTCACTCCTTGCACACACACAGGGCTGGAACCTGAACCAGGACTTTTGGGTGACAACAGGAAGTATCATTTGGAACTTGGGTGTACAAAGCTAGAGACAGGAGGTGCAGCAGGAAAAGGAAGGGCTTCATATCGTAAAGCACTAACTGTCACTCTCCTTTGCCTTTAAAGATAAGGGCAGTCAATAGGAACCCTCAGCCCGTATCTGACCAGGTACAGCATGCAGAGCACACTCCACCCTGTCCGGAGTACAGATTCCCATGCTGCATGGGAGATGCTTCAGGCACGCAGTGCTAACATGCATCAATACATCACACACCAAGTCTCATGGGAGCTGTGCTGGTAAGCAAGGGATTGCTTTTTGGTTCTATTATTTCAAGTCATGGGCAGGGTTTCAGCAGGACCTAAGAATAGCGCTACCTGCATCTCGAAATTAAATAGCGACATTTAGATGTGCAGCCATCCCTCACCCAGCAGACTGATAGCAAGTGAAGGCAGCCTAAAACAACAGTGAGTCAGTGCAGGGAGGAGGGCAGTTTGGCAAATGACTCATTACATTAGAAACTAAAGGCTGCTAACTGAGAGAAAAGTAGCTCATTTTATCAGAAGAATGAAGGCGCAGAGGGCTGGACAGTGACAAGTATTCTGTGGAGAGGCTTTTCCATAGTGATCCTATGATGGTTGGTTGTTGAAGCTGATTTAGTACATCAGAGATGAAGCACTGCTTCTCCTTTAAGGGTTTAAAACAGAATTGGGAAGAGTGGAGATTATCAAAGACATGCTTCCTGTTCATCTGTTGTTTATACAACACTTAGATCTGCACTTCCCGGTTGAAGCTTGAAAATCACACTCTTCCAAGGAGATCCCTTCCCTTTCCCACCATGTTCTCCGCCCTTCAATATGTCGGTACAAACTGATCCAAGTTAAAAATAACCCAAGATCCCCGATACTGTACAAGAGCATGCAATTGCACAACTCCTCTCAAAATGTGTATCGCCTCATCAGGATTTCAGGTGCCATCAAGAGCAAGTAATAGTGTTTCCTCATGAATCAGGGCTAGACAGAAGGACACACCTATGAGACCACTGGGTTTTGTTGTACATGCTGGGTAATTATGTTGCAATTCTCCCTCCCAGGTTTCAGTTAAGACGATTGCTGATGTTGGGAGACCTCTGCACAAAACACCCCCAGGGGAAAGAAGGCTGAAACCACAGCAAGAGAAATCAACCACAGTCACATTTAGTTCCCCTACACCTCCCTGACCGGAGATTCCTGTTGGCTTGTTCAAAATGGTTGTCCTCAGAATGCTTAGAGAAGATTTAAACTGTCTGAACACAGCTCCGAGTTGTTCAGGGTTTCACTGTGGTTCAGAAGTAAGGGTGCAGATGTGGGAATGGGAGGGCAGCATCGCCAGAGGTTTGTGTATGAGCTGTGTCTGCGCTGGCACTATTTATCCTGTTAGCTTGAAGTATCTACGTCCTTCTATAGCCAAAATATCTCAGGTAAAATAGCTGCATGGAACTCGAAACACCATTTACTTCAATATTTTACGTATTTCATACCATGTCATATAATTTAGACTGAAAAAAATACCCAGGAAAAAGACCAGCTTCCCCACACTTTCTACACAAACACACACATAGCTTAGAAATGGTATTTTTGACGCCATTCCTTTTATCCTTGGATAACATGGATAACCTTGACAGCATTTAACACCACAGAAGATGGAGCATTAGTACAGGTTTAGTTGAGCTGTAGCATTTCAGCTGCAGCACATTTATTTATAAAACAACCAAACAAAAAAAACCATAAAAGAAATAATTGATTCAAAGGAATCAATAATAAATATCTGCTTTCCTCTGAGTTGTTCAGACACAGTACAAGTACACCAATTATAGCAGGTAGAAGAGATGAAAGCTTAGTCTAGCTGCTGAGAAACAAAAGAAAGCTACATAGCATTGTATGCATTTAATCACACTAGTAATAACTGGTATATGACAGTAAATGCTTTAAGTACACTATTTTACAAAATAGAGTTTGGCTTACAGTTCATTTGCTTCCCTTGTGCAGCTCCTGATGGTATCATCCAGAGCTCAGAAAGTGTCCCTTTGATAATAAAATACCTTTGAAACGATCTCTTTCTTGTATTCCCTTTGAGTAATGAACATTTGCCCTTGGGCTTCATGCTAGCACCTGAAGTGCAGAATTGTCTTTGTGTTCACCTGTGAGATCACTGATGTGTGGTCTCAAAAGCACCGCAGTGATTTTCCAATCCATGTTTTCTAACCAGGGCCACACATCTTTGTTCCATGGCAGGAGAAGGCCACGGTGCTTTTCCCAACATGGTTTATATACAGGGCACTCTGTCCATGCCTGGATAGGGGGCACATGTACTGCCTGCTTCCCAACATGGCTAGGAACAGCCAGGAATGATCCCACACACCAGGCTTCAGCAATTGCTTCCGACTACCTTTTCACTATGGTCCATAAACATTCCATCCCATGCAATGAGACAGATAGCTCATATAACAAGGAGCGACTTCTTTGCTCCAAGAAAATTGGGGACCAGGAGAGGGCTGCCACTGATCCGTCCTACAGCCTGTTCCCAAAGGAAAGAGATTGCCAGGAGCAGGCTGGGCAAATCCTAGCCGGCAGCAAGTGGCCTCTAGACCACAGTCACTAATTGCAAGTGACTCAAAGCTAACCTACAGCATTTTGGTATTCAGGCTGTAACCAGCTCAACTGTTACCCTTATTTTGTGGTAATAAGCTTCTGGTTGCTCAGGCATGTATTCTTTACTGAGAAAAGCACTCCTGGTTTTATGTGCATAGAATAAGCATCCTCAGATGCAACTCAGGTAACATTGAACATAATAAAGCAACCATACAAGAAGCCACAAACTACTTGAGCAGTCCTGCTCATGGTCTTTGGGATCTTCCCAGGTCTGGAGTACATTATAAGCACTTTGGGGTGCTTAAGCCTTTGGGGTCCAGGAAAAGAGCAACTGCAGAGGCACCACAGACACTTGGTCCTGCTAAAGGTAGTGAGGTTGACTCTGGGGTAGAGAAGCAAGCGAAATTCTTGTACATGTGGTGGAAATGAGTGGCTGCTCCTAGGAAAAGAAGCTCTCACATAGGATAGGGCAAGTTTGAAAACTGTTTCCCATGCAGAAGTAGCCCAAGCACGGCTTGGCTTTGATCAGATTGTCTAAGATCTCAAGCAAAGATAGAATTCTGGGTCTTGGTCAGGAAAGGAGATGAATTATAGTCCCTGGAGTGAAAGAATTATAGATGTGCGGTTAGTCTATGCTGAGCCATTTCTTGTAGACTCATTCCACAAATTAGAGAAAATTTCCCTCTTCAAATGAAGATTAAACAACCCCAAACCTTATTTAATAGAAAATCATCAGTCCAGGAATACAAGAATCTAGAACCTACAAGCTCAGTGTCTGGTGTGTAGCCAGAGCCAAGTCCTTCAGAGGAAAATATCAATGATAAAGGTATGGCACCTGCCTCCAGAGGAAGCCTGTTCCTATCTCCCATCATTTCCTATTGGCCTTCAGCTGGACGTGTAAGACTTTTTGTTCCTTGGTGTGTAAATGGGACAACGCACACAAATATGTTCTAACGGAAGCAGCATTGTGCTTGTTTACTTGTCCCTGGTGTGTTTTCCTTGCTATGTGTTCTGTCGCTCTATCCTTCAGTCTTACCTGGATGCCTGAAGGTCAGCTCAAGTATGCTGTTTGTTCAGTCTTGGGAAGAGCTCTCTGTAAGGCTTCTACAGCATGGCTCACCCCAAAACTGGTGAATTCACAGCCTGGCGATAGCAAAGGTAGCTTCCAAATGCTTCGTCCAGGCTTTTTGGTTGATTAGTGGCCCTCAGTTGGAGGTACCACTTTCATTCTGGATTCAGTGCCCGACTCTCATCACGCTAAGGCTCATTTGTCACAGATACCACTCCAGTGGCAGGAGTTACTGTAGGTTTGCAGTGCTGACCATACAAGCAGAGTCAGGCACTTGGCCGTATCTCTCTGGGTGCACCAGTAAGTTTATTTGGCAATTATAGCACCTCTGTTTCCTTGACATAAAGGGTCCTTTCTCTTTAGCACAGAAGTTAGTTCAGACACATGCCTTAATACTGCATCTCTTGATTGTTTGGAGTGATTCTTTCATTTCCACTTCAGTTACAGCCTCCAAAAGTGTTTCACTAGAAGACTGAATGCAGAAGACATGAAGTGCCTGTCAGTCCCCTTTGAGGTTGAGAGTCTGCCCCAAAATCTTCAGGTGAGACAACGCATCTTTGAGAAAGTTCTCCAAAACCAGCACAAGAGACTTTCCCTCAAAAACCTCTCTGGAATATTATGTGTCTTTATGTCTCTGTTGATCCCTTTTATAGAGTCCTGAGGTTTGGCTTCATTTCATTTCTACAGCACTTCACTGTTGTAGTTCTAAAATGCTCGGTGGTGTATTTCCAGCAAAGATAATTTAAAAAGAAGCCTCCTTTTTCCCTCAAATGCATCTTTCTTCAGAAAATAATTCTCTATCAGAACCTCAGTGCTGGAAGATGTAAGAAAGAGTCGAGTGGGAGGGCTCCCTGTGGTGTGAATGATCACAAGTGATTAAAGTTAAGCTGACCAGGAAGATAACTAGCTAACCTAACAATTCCTATGTGGCTGGTGGTATGTGAAGTGTTTCTGGACAGCAGGAGTCTCCAGACAGCTGGTGAGCAGTCACACTGTCTGGAACGCTCGGCTTTGGGCCGGCACCATGACCAGCGTCGCTCCCATCTTCATCAGGTTGGTGTAGTCGACTTTCTTGGGCTCAGTTTCTTTCCCTTCTGCCTCCCTCTGGCTGTACTGGGGAGGAGTTATATGGGGAGTAGCTTCCGTCGACAAAGTCCGTTGGCTGCGAGAGGCACTGTTGGCTGTCGACCTGGTTGAGGAGGAACCTGAGCGTGAGCTCCTGGAACCAGAGGAAGAGGAACTGGGCTTGACCAGATGGGCCTTGGGTGCCTCTGCATCTTCTCTGCAATTAAACAGACAACAGGGCTCAAATACCACCAGGACACTTAACACATTCTACCAGACTGAACTGCTGCTGCAATAAGTTGCTTATTGGAGCTGCAAATCACCGGGACATACTTGTCCAGCAGTTTGAGCACAGTGCAGGGCTGAGTTCTGTGCTACGCAACTTTTTGGACTGAATTTCCTATTGCTCTGCGGAACTATTGGTTGTATGGATTTGGAACAGATGCTGCACACGGCTGGCTCTTTGTATGCAGCTTTGAGGTCTGTGGAACGAATGCCAGGTGTCAGTGCAAACAGTACAGATAGAGCTGTCTGCTCTGTAATCCTTACTCATAATGACAAATGACCGAGGCAGGATTGAGACCGGTTCTTCTAGTTAAACAAAAAGAAACGTGGGTAGTAAAACAAGTGCAAGAACTGGGTCCAGAGAGACAGAGGAGGTAACAGTCATTCACAAAAAGGTGATACAAAAGGCTGAAGCTCAAACTAAGGTTTGAAAACAAAGAGAACAGGAAGAAGGGAAGGGAAGAAATCAGCAGAGACTACTTCCTTGCTGGCAGCCTTACACCCGGCTGAGTAATCAGCTACTGATTGAATATAGAGGTGCCTAACGGTACGTAGATGTATGAAAGCAGGCAGCCTTTTACAAACAGAAGGATGGAACAAGGCAAAGGGGTTCTTCCAGGGCAGGAACAGCTAAAACTCATTCCTGGAAATATCTTTATCCAGGGCTTTCCTTCCTGAGGAGTTCAGGCTCGATTGGCTGGTGACCAATCTCTGCTCAGGGGAGTTAAGCAGCAGAGCTCACACGCATGTACCAGATGAGTTCAAAGAACATGCGTCAGCATTCTTGGTACACCCACTCCGGGTGAGGCTTCTCAGCTCTGCACATAGGGGATGTTTCACCCTGAGCTATATCCAGAAGCACAGTTGTTCAGAAGACTCAAGAAGGACTTGCCTGCCTCATAGCATTCCCCACAGGAATTGCCATTGAAAAGGCAAACCCAAGCAAACAACAAACCAACCATCTCTCAAAACCACATTCAAGTGGGTTGAATTTAGTAGTTCAGGAGAGGATTATGCAAATGCTTTAGAACTGATGAAATGGCAAGTGTGAGACAGAGTATTTTATTGAGTTTTATGCTAATATGTCCTGGGGGGAGGGGAAAAAAAAAGAGATTTTCATCTATGTAATTTTCTGGAATTTCTTCACAAAGTTTCTCACAGTCAAGAAATTTGTCACTAATGTTTCAGGGAGGCTTTAAAAGCTTTTTAGAACAACCTTTTGAGGCACTTAACACCCAGGTTACTTAAAACTGTAGTGAAAAAGATGTGTGAAACCGAAAGAAGGAAGGGTGGGAGATGGGGGATTAAATAAAAGGCGTTACCTGATTTCATTTGGTGCCTCCTCTTCCTCATATCTCTTCTTTTCTTTCCTCCTTATCGTCAGCCTCACCACGAGGAGAAGGAGGGAAAGTCCCACCACCACACCACAAACTGCTCCTGCGATCATGCCGATATTTTGTGCATCTATTGTCCAGAAACAAATGTGTTAGCTGGTAAAACTCATTCCTGGAAATATCTTTATCCAGGGCTTTCCTTCCTGAGGAGTTCAGGCTCGGTTGGGTCTCACTAGGGTCATATGGTCAGGGTCTAGTCATTAATACAACCGGGTATGAATCAGAACAGAATATATTAGTCTATTTATTTAGGCGTGTCTCCACACTGAGGTTGAACCAGTTAATCTTCAGGCATTGTTTCTAAAGCTGAGCTAACAGTGATAAAGGTATTCACCTCTGGAAGGGTGGGATCACAAGTGCTTTGCCTTTAGCTATGGGTCAGAATTGAAACGAGGAGAAAAAGAGATCTCCAAGGAATAATTCTCTCATAAGAGCATGGAACCACAGACAGGACAACTCACATGTGAAACGAAGCGCCAAGCAGTTCCCTAGAGAAAGAAGAGTGTTTGAACTGCAAATGTTTCCCCATGGAGATTTTTATTCCCTCCGACTCATCCTGAAATTATTACAATCCACTTGAAGAATGAATTATTCAATTTGGGGGAAAAAAGTGATCCGAGGGTGTAGAGGAAGGAACAAAAAACCACACTGTGCAAGGTATTTTTCATTCAAAACAACAAAGTTAAGGAGAAAACACTTCCTAGCATATATGGGCCCTTAGCTGATGCTTTATGACAACTTCTTCTCCTAAGAGTGGTTAGGTTGGGTTTGGTTGGAAGTTGTTTCCTTAAGGCTTTTCCCTATGGAGGGTTTAGTGAACCAAAGCGAGGTTTTAAACCAATTCCAGTTCAATTGGCATAAAAGCTGCCTGGATGCTTTTACTTCAGATGCCTGAGGCAAACAGGTTTTCCCCTTGCTACATTGACCATATTCCAGTTATTTCAGGCCTGGCTGGGCAGCAAGATTCCAAAGCTATGGAATGTCCAAGAGCCTTCTCTATTAGCAGTCTTTTATTACAGCAGTTCCAGCTCCTGCTGATCTCCTCTGAGGCCTGCACATAAAAACCTGCTAAACTATGGTTTGGATTGTCCTCAATGTGGTGCTAAACTCCACCCTTTTCCTTACCGTGGACACACCCTTGATGGGGTTAACCAGGTAAAACACTGATTTTAATCTCTGGTGTTCAGGACAGGCTTTATTAAGTCTGGATTAAAACCAAATTATGTTAAAAGTTGCTTTTTAGTCTGCACATTACTTCACGTCAAAGTCAGCCTTTCCAGCTGCTTGTAGAAAGTTTACCATCCCAAGTGCAAGAGATGTGGAATTTGGAATTGGAACAATGGAATATTCACACAGAGATTTTATACTTGAGAGTAATCTCATGCAATCACTCCAGCCAGAAGTACCTTAAAATCTGGGGACTCTGGAACCTCTCACTCACCGTTTTTCCCCTCATATTTCATTAGTCCTTCTGAAACCCCAAATCTCTAACAGACCTGTCCAAATGATGTATTTACCACTTCGGGTTATACAGAGGACTGTCTGCAAACCGTAAGTGCAATAAATGAGAATGACTTCATGTGGTTGAAGTATGAAAGGGCAAAGGTGTGGCAAAGTTCACCAGGTGAGATGGGACAGCATCACTGGAGCAGCATTGCTCATACAGTGGTGCAAATACTAGTTACGTGCCAACACTTACGCTGCACTGTCACCTGAACAACACAGGTTTCTTGTCCAGCCTCATTGGTGGCAATGCATTGGTATAACCCTGTGCTCATCTGCGTAAGATTCTTCAGTAGGACTTGCCCAGGATTAGAAATGTCTGAAACAGGAAAAACAACACTGGGATTAATAAAGAAAAAGACTAGGAAAGCTTAACAGTGGATAGCACACAGAAGCACAGATTGAACTTCCAGATCAAATCAGTTTAAGAACAATCAATGTTGTCTCACTTGTCAACCTTCAGCAAAACACTAACCAAACTCCTACATGCACTTCCTTGTCCAGTTGCAGTAGCAAGAACGCTGTTATATCATTGCTCTCACTGCCACCAAGGGATCCTCATTTAAAAAGCGGACATGTGGCTGTACATGAGCACGTACATGTGGGTGGTTATCTAGCTTTGAGTGTACCAAGAGCCCTAAGAGGAAATGATCTGACTTACTGACTCTTGATGTAGGCGGGAGATGCTCAGCTCTGTCTTCCTCATTTATGCGCTGCCATCGGTAGGAGATGGGTGCAGTGCCAGAGGCAGAACGGCACTGCAAGGACAGTTCCTTGCCTTCCAACAGCTCCCCTTCTAGCCAGCACTTGGGCTTGGAAGGCTTCTCTAGAAGAAACAGAAGTCGTGCAAATGTATCAGACTGTTTCCTTAGTGAGAACCCTTTCTTTGGCAAAGTACGTAATTAAGCAGCTTCCAAGAGCTGCCGCCTTTGGAAAGCATTAACGAATTACACCAGTGATGTTTATTAGGGGACTTTAGCTGCAACCGTGTGCAACTTCATAGTCTAAGAAGTAGAGCTGGCTGGCTTAGACATAGAAATGACACCTTACAATACTCTGGGGCAGTTTGCCTCTTGGATACTTACCTCTTGGAGCTGTATCGTTGCAATCCTATTCTAGGTACTATTTAGAGAACATCCTTTCCCTCCCCATACTTCTCCATTTCTTCCTTCTCCCCACAGCATTCAGCAGGCCACAGCACTTCTTCCACAGGAAATGCTAAACCCAGCAGCTTATTTGTCACCTCCACTGACTTGGATCAGTTTGGGGTCCTGGGACATGAACCCAGAGTCTTCAGCAAGCGATCTGGATCACCAGCTAAGCTAGAATATCAGCTTGAGCGTAGATGGTCATCTTATGAGATCATGGACATAAATTTGAAAGAACAGTTCATATGATGTTGAAGGCAATTGCAAGTTCTTTAGGCTCTTCCTGTGACCTGTCCTTTGCCAAAAAATGCAAAGGCAGATATGGAGTTGGACAGTGAAACCTGATCGTGACACGTCTTTATGTATTTATACCCTGCTGAAATAAATCTCTCCCCAGGAAATGAGCGTAGTGATTTTTTCCTTTGGAAGAACAATGAAATGTGCTTACCTACAACCTTCAGGGTGATGCGAGCCCATTCGTACTGCCCAGCATTTTTAACCTTACATATATACTTTCCCGCATCGCTGGACTGCAGGGATATGATTTGTAAGGATGCATCTCCAGCAAGGAAGTTGGATGTGAAGGAAACGCGCCCTTTCTGTTCCTCATTCAGGTCATCATATACACGGCCCCCAGAGTAAGTGATCACCTGAGGAGCAGAGACAGACACTGTTGTGTCTATGTGTTGTGTATACAGCCAGTTGTAGTTTTACAGCCAGTTGTAATTTTACTTTCATGTGGAACAACAAATCAGAGCCTTACCAGGAATTGCAGGCTAAGGTTCTGCATAGTTAAGACACTCGCTAAGGGTAACATAGGAAGCCTGTGGCAGGGTGGAAAACTAAAGCTGCATTTCAAGTCTGAGATTGATATATAAACTGTATTTATGCTAGAGATTTATATTGGAGCGTTTATGCTGGTGTCAAAATAGATGTCAGCTTGTGTCACAACATATAAAAACAGTCTTTAATCTTGGCTGGTTTTGGCTAATTTAAGTTACTGCAGACCTGACTTTTGTAGGTACTAAACTACTGTGGTTTTTCCTGAAAGCAAGGTTTCAAAAACTGGGCCTAAAACATCCAAGGTCATATATGAAAACCTGAAGGGTGATTCTGAAGTTTACCCCGTGATGAGTGATAATAAAACAGTATTAAACTTGATTGTGACACAACCTGTTCCGATACAGCATATGTGAATATCAAACAACTTTTACATATTGTAAATCTCTCTCAATTTTGTATTTTCTAAACACTACTTCATCAGAACAACCTGCAAAGCTCATCACAGAAATCTCTTTAAATCAATGGCTGCTATTGATGTCAATGCAGGAACAAGATGATTTTCCCAGCGGATGCTGAACCTACCGCTTTCTGTACTGTTTCGGAGATGTGCAGCAGCCACTCGATATCCAGGCTCCCTTGCTCCAGGAGACCCAGGCGGTGGTGACAGGGCAAAGTCACGTTTTCTTCAGCCACTCTCTTAAACTCGGTCTGAGCCTTGGACAACCAAACAGAGCAGGAAGCTGAAAGACAGTGGTCAGAGGCCAGGATTAACCATGCAGCTCCGCACTGACAAGCATTGCTAGTGTAGGTTTTGCTGGCTCCTTCCTCATTTGCTTCATAGAAAACCCAACAGCTTGGCTTCCTAGACAGATTGCAGCTGATTAAAGGGGACATCTATAGATACACAGGCAGGCAGTTTCACACTAATATTTAAGCACGAAGAACAGATGGCTTCACACTCCAGAGCTGTCAATACTAAAGTCGCACCCACCTCCTCCATGCACTCAAAATTGAAGATAACCTCCTCGGTTTTGCCTTCACCTTTTATTACCCTAATTTATAAGCACTCTTGCCACCCAGAAGACCTTCAGAGCCCATGGTTTTATTCCTACGCCAGTCTGACAAGGCTTGGAGCCCCTTTCCCTTACTCAGGATGATGTTCCTTGTGTGCATTGCAGCACTGGAAATAAGAGCCCAGCCTGGGAACAGGAGCGTTAAGATTAAGAAAAGCATGGTACAAGTAGGCCAGCAAAGTGTCTTTGAATAGCAACATGAAAAAAAATCGGAAATTGTTAAAAATGGTTTGTCAGGATTTAAAATTTAGAGGAAAAAAAAGTGAGAAATTCCCAATCTGAAACACTAGAGGGAAGCAGAGCCTTTGAAACGTTCGCCAGCAACACCCAAAAAAGCATGCTGCCTCCCTAAAACCTGGACCAGGAGACAGGGCCCATGATGTTTAACCAAATTGTTTTAATCGTTGTGAAACTCAGTTTCTTTCTATACTGCATCCCTGCTAAAACTGAATAAAATCAAGCATTGATCCTGCACTTTGCCCATCTCCAATTTGAGAACACATAAGTTCAAACTAAGTTAAAACTGACCCAAAGGATGAAAGGTATGGGAAATTAAGGGCATTTAGGTCAGGGATCCCCAAAGTCTGCTATAACACCAAGTAGATTTTCCAACCAAGTTTCCATAGGGATTTCTGGGGCACAAATCCCATGTGCCTGCTGTGTATGAATCTTCAGAGTGCAGTTGGGTTGTTCTTAAGTTTTGCTGTGCAAGAAGAAAGCCTAAAACCACTTCCCCCTCCATGAAATGAAGTGAGATGAAATATCTTGCTCCTTGGACTGTGAACCTGATGAACACTGGGAGAGTTGGCAGCACTAAGTCGTCACATGTGTGATTGAACACACACTGCTGTGATTACATAGCAAGATTAGCAGCAAGAGCGTAAGCAGCTCTGCTTACATAGGCTGATTTGTTCCTATACTTGTATTTAAACAATTAAGGTTCATGGGGGCATGAACAATTTCATTTAACATGATGGTTCCTCAGCTTTTTCTGCTGCTTCAGGACCGACTCTGGTTTTAGAAGATACAGTCTGTTCCTGCTCCAATTCAGATCTCAGTTGTTAGCATGACCATGTCTTAGCTCCTGAGCTTCTCATATTTAATCAATACTTGCCAAGCACTTCTGTGGAAGTTATCACTGCTGTGTGCACACATATATATAAAACATATATGTATATAACATATATAAAACAGGTGGAGTCCTGCAAAGGATTTAGTTGTCCTCCACTCCAGGGATCTCTGAATAAGTTCATGAGAGTGAAAGCTTTGCAGCCACATTAGCTGCTTTCTTTAAAGGGAAAACTAATCCAGTTTAGCACTGGATTCACTAGTCTCAAAGCTCCATCTGCCAAATACAATTATACATTCTGCTTAGGATGAACGCCTGCTTTCTCCCACAGCCCACTTTGCTGCAGGCCGCCTTCATTAACACGCTGACACTCGCTAGATGGCTGATCAATAAGCTTAATTTAAGCACCTCAGTAGTGAGCATTCACATCACATTTGCAGCGTTTTCAAAGCCCTGTGCCCACAGAGCACTGAGGTTTTGTGGCGTTCTACATTTTAAAGGGTAATTTTACATTAAAAGCTTTGATCATGATTATAAATCACTTTGCGGGAGTACAACAAGCATTATGTTCATTCCTCTCTGGCTTGGACAGACTGGTTTTATGGACAGACTATTTTAAGGAGAGCTCGCACCTTGACCTGCTTCTTGTTACCCCCAGCAAACATGCTCTGGGTTTGAGAAAGAGCCCAGTGCCTATAAAATAACCTTCTAAATAGGAGTAAGATGAAGGAAACATCCAGTGAGATAAGGTACATGCACACAGAGATAATTAGGAGCCGATTCCCCATTGAACCAATAACCAGATTGCATACTTTCCCAAGACATGTCTGATTAAAAAAAGCCCAAACATGTCCCTTTAGTCCTTATTATATCTTTAATAAAGCCCACAAACTTCCACAGGGAAATCTAAGTTTTGCAGGGTTCTAGAGAAGACCCTCGCTTTATTTTACCTTTAGATATGTGCTGGAATTTACAGCAATATGCCTTAAAAAAGGGAAAGAATTAGACAACATATCCAAGTCCCCTCTAGGTTAATTTAAATCTTTTAATATTAGATGAAGAATAAATGCCCTTTGAAATTCTCTTGTGTTTGTGTAGATGAGAAATAAGATTTTGCTCATAGTGTTTTTACCATTTATTCCCCCCTTCAGTTTAAGTTTCATTTATATGAGTACTAAAGGAGAGTGTCTGCTTATGGGCAGCCCCTGACAGCGTCAAACACCTCCATGTATTGGCCAGGACTGCCAAAGCTTGCTCCTGGTGCACAACCGGCTCCATCTCTTTCCACACGAGGGCAGAGCCTACCCAGAGCAACCCATAAGGGCTGGCTCCAGCAGACAATAGATGCTTTTCCCACACGTGGGATCCAAGAGCCTCGCTCAGTAATGCCACATGTATGCAGGCTCCACAGTTCTTACCCCAAAGCACCTCTTTCCCTGCCACATCCTGCGTGCAGCTCTTGGTGATGCAAAGAGCAATTCGGGAACTGCTTTTCTCAGCTTTACTCAGACCTTACTCAGCCTACATCTCACGGCTTCAGGAGCCCGCTTGGTTTTCCCTGCGGAGCAGGCACACTAAGCTTATTGCAACTGCAGCACTTTGAAAGCACTGGCCGTGGGCCTGAGAGAAATAAATGTGCACAGCAGCAGGCTTGCTGACACACCACAGGCAATGCGATGTTCTGTATTTGGGGTGAAGAGATCATTGGAACATGTTTAAGTGTTTGCTCTATTGTTCAGAGGACAATAACTCACCCAACACCCTGCAGAGAAGGAAGAAAGATTATTATTTTCCATCCCTTACTGATGTTTTAAATATACAAGAAACAGAGCAACAAGCATTCCAAACAATACCACAGCACACTGAAACAAACAGTACCCGAACAGCATGGGCACAGATTTACTAGAGGAAGGGCACAGATGGAGCCAGGGCACACAAAGGGATGTGTAGCCCCCTCAATAACAGGCCATAGCAGATTTTAAGGGAACTAAGGTGGACAATATCCTGTAGCTTTCTCATGCAAAGGTATCAAAGTATTTCCTAGACCCATTTCAACGTTAAAAGCCTCCTGATTCTGAACATATATTGTAAGGGTCAGCCTTTTGAAATGGATGTAGAGGGAAGGAGCCATCGCCTGTGCAATGCAGCAAGTGCTGAGCAAATTGAGACTGTGTATCTGGCCTTATCACATATTATGGTTCATTCAAAGCAGTATTTTTATGTCTGAATTCTTAACATGATCACACATGCTTTCATATCCATATTGGGAAGCTCAGTTTGTTGTCATGCCCATCCAATAACAAGTATATGTATGTACACAAATGCACATATATACCAACATCAAATATACATAAGCATATAAGCAGAATCAAAGTGAAAATAAGTGTTTTGCTGACATCTTTATTTGTAGGCAAAATCATGTGCTAAAAGCTAAAGAGCTGCCAGATTTAAATCTTTCATTAGGTTCAGAACAAGGTTTGAATTAGGGAGTAAAGCTAAATATAGGTTATACTTTAAAAAGTAACAAGATGTGCTATATCACTTAACTGCTGGAATTAGGAGGAACAGCCTAGAAAAGATTCGGAGACTCAAGATACAAGAAAGCCATAGTGATGCTTGGCCCAAACTACACCACCTTCATTTAAGATGTGAATATCCAAAATGGGTCTTGAGACATTTCAGTTTGTTCAGAAATATCTGTGAAGTTTATTCTTTAGCTACATTTTTTATAACTTATTTTGACTTTTTAATCCAAGATGACGTTTGCAACAGCCTATTCCAAGACACTGATGGCCAAGGAAGAGAAATGCAACCTGTAATTTTCCTGCAGCTCGAGACATCCTGTACTAGCACCAACAAGAAGCAACTCAGGAAAGAAATCAGCTGCTGAGGAAAACTTACTTTCATACAACTGCAAAAGCAGGAATTTCAATGATATCCACACATACAGTTCATAGCACTGTCCGGCCGATTTCCATTTCACCTGTGATAGGTGCTCTATCTGCTTTTGTTCATTATTATCAAAGTGTTCCCTGGGTGCAAGTGTGACAGGAACAGTGAATGGCCACTGTTGTCAGGGCACATCACATCTTGTCTGAAAGGAGAACAGTCCCCTGCAGACAAGTTCTCAAGTGTAACCATTAGTGTGGTCTCATTTTGAGTCCTTCTTGGGATACTTTTAACACATTACTTTCACATCAGTGCAATTCCACTATCTGTTAATGGGGTCCTTCCGAGAAGAGCTTAAACAGTTGAAATGAGCCCAAAGAGAATAAATATTCACAGAATTATTCGGGCTTGTAGTGTTCCTCTAGCTGCACATTTGACTTGCTTCATCTTGCACTAAAAACATTCATCCCCCTCAAGTATTTGAACCCGGTATGTCTAAATTAGATATAGACAAGAATAACATGTTTGAGAGTTAAGAAAAAAGAAGCCCAGGACAGTCTGTCATGTTGCAACTTTGAACCACTCCATGCCAGGAATTTAAGACATTTCACATCTGTTAGATGTGAAATGTGCTCCAGTCTTGTAAGAAACTTACTGAGCTTCCTTATGGAAAAGCAAAAGCCTACCCCGCACACACTGTCCAACAGTCATTACAGTGATAAGCAAAATCTAGCATTTTCTAATAAGCAAATTTAGAATTCTACATGGTGAAATAGGAGGCTGACAACTTCTTTTATGACCAAAGAACTACATTGAGTGAAATTTTGAGATGCTTTAATGACTTGGAAACTCAAATTAGCTAAGTGCTAAAGACACTAAAGGCACTAGTTCTACATTTAAGTATTTAAAGCTCAGTAGGCCTTAAAATTAAGCTATTAAGAAACCAAACATTCCCCCCATCATTACTGTTCAGTAATGATGACAGACACATGCACATTAAGGCTTTTATTTCCCCTTTCACTCTGTTCCCCAGTCTCTGCTGTGGATAAACAAAGATAATGGATAGCTATGTTGGTTTATTCCAGAGCTGTAAGGAGAACCCAAGAGGTCACCACCCCCAGACCACACTAGCCCTAACAGCCCTAAGTAGCCCTATGCTGACAGCATTTTAAGCCAAAACAAACATGAAATGGTGTCTCCTTACAGACAGCTCTTCTGCATTCTTTGCACAAGGGAGGAGGAATGGGGGTGGCTCAAGTCTCCTAAGGATAATTAACTCAGCCAGGGCTGCGCTCTGGGACATCTGCTCTCTGTGTTCCTTGGCTGGCAGAGGCATAAAGGCCAAATGTCACCTTCTCCCGAGAGCTTGAGTGCTCCAAGTGACCAAGACCTGGCCCCCAGCGCATGCTGCCTGCAGCCTGCTCCCCTCCGCCTCCCTTTGATTTGAGGAATGTGGTTGTGAAGCAAAAGCATCTCAAATAAGAAACATGTGAGCTAGCAGTCAGCTCCTGCAGGAGCAGGCTGGCTGTGTTCAAATCAAGAGGGTAGCCTATCCCCATCCATATCCACATAGCATTGCAGAGGTTCTCTAATGGGAACCACATGTGCGTGGGGCTGAGGTCTGAGGGGGCTGTTGAAACAGAAAGCAAAGGGGAAGAGTCCTGCATGCTTCTGAGTTTCCAAGTGGTGACGTGAGGCATTTGGAATTGAAACTGTAGAGGAGTCAGGAAGGCCCAAGGAGAACAGAAAACACATTTCACACAGCAAAGCCTATGAGTTTTAGAGGCTTGCAACAACCAAGAAAGAGTACAGGAAGGGGCTAGAATTTGGCTGGTGATACACAGGCTCCTACCAACAAAAACATCAACAGCTGCAGAAGCAAGGGCACCAGTCCTTCCCCAGGCAGGCATGGATGAGACAGGGAAGTGATCTGTGGGATAGCAGCAGTGCACATGTGTGTTTAAAAGCACAATGTCTTCACACTGCACATAAGCACAAATGCAAGTCTGGTTCTTACAAGTGGCCCCAGCAGCAAGGATGCAGTATTCCCTGGGGAAAACTCAGCATTTCTCTATAAGAGACAGAAAAAAGACTGATCTGCAGTACCCAGCAGCCACATCAATCTAAGGGTCTTACCTATACATTCCTAGAATCAAGCAGTCAAATTCTGCCACTGAAAACACTGTTATTAGGAAGTTTGCCTGTATACTATGGCTGTCCTTTTTCTCAGTGCATTTCCAAATCAGGTGCAACTAGGAGATTCTGGGTTTACATCCCTGGAGACCAGAGAGCACAAGACAGGGCATCAGAACTGCATCTTCCTATTTAGTGGTTCACAGACTGTTTGTACAGAGGGATGTGTGAAATTCCTTAGCCTTTAATCCAAGCAGTTGAATCAGCCAAATGGTCCAGGTGCCTTCTGTTTACAGCAACAGCTCAGCTAAGCCTCTCAGTAATGAGCTGGTGATTTCAAGCTGTGTGGGTTAGATCTGCAGAGACCTTGTCAGTACATATCAGATTCCTTGGGGGTTGAAGCACCTATGGCTGTCAGATGCTCCCTTTCTCTGCAAGCATCTCTGGGCTGCTTTGTGTACCTTACAAAGCTCAGAATTGAGGAAAGCAGGAGAACAAGACATTTCACCCCTAAAACATCAGGAATTTCACTCCTTTGCCTGGTTTCCAATGAGGCTTGAAAGTATGAGAAGATGGTTTCAGTAATAATTTCCAGGGTGTCTTCTGTCTGAGGAGTATGCTTCAGCCTCAGCCTTCCAGTGAGCCTATTGTTGCTGTCAGTTCACAGACATAGAAATGAAAGCACGCAGAAATGAAGTTACATGCCCAAGGCAGACACCAAGCAGAATCCAGAACACAAGCCAGAAGAGACAGCAACAAAGCTGTTCTCAAAACAGTGTTTTCCATCAGATCTTTCCTCACCAATTTCAAAATCCAAGGAGTAGAGATTGCATCAGCTGAGGTAACTCTGAAAATTGGGGAGACAAGAGACTTGAATTGATAAAGATGCCAAATAAAGCCATCCTTGTGCTGTGGACTCCCTCTCCTTTCTTATTTTGCCTTAGCATCAAAGATGTTAACCAGAAAACACTGAACTGATTGTGCTTTTCTGCTTTGTTATAGAAATTCAACTTGGTTTAAGCTTGCCAAAAGAGGTACAAGAAACCTCAGAAGACACAAATAAACTTCATGCCTTTCTCCATCTTTCTTTCATTTTCAGCCAAGTTTGATATAGTTTTAAGGTACAGACTTCAGTCCTTGTTCAGCATGTCCATGTTACCTCGATGGGATGTTCAATTGTGTACTCCTAATTGCACATAACACGGTATGACATCTCACTTATCCACTACAAGCGCTACTAATATGGTACAAAATGGATGTCTGATGTATTAGCACTCTGTCACTTCTCATATTCACTCAATCTCAAAGCTTCAGCTACAGCCTACCCTAGGGCAGAAAATGAACAGCAGCAGCAGCTCCTCCCCATCACCCCCGTAAGTCTTGTGAAAGACTTTGTGAAGACATTAAACTCTGCAACACTTCTGGGATGAATACGAGGTGCAGTCCCCTGGTCTGCGCACAAGAGCAGGAACAGCAGCAGCTTAACTCTGGAGGAGTTATGGTTACAGATGCTGCCCGCAGCCTGTTTCTCACCAATGCTATCGTAGTTAGGACCAATTGCTTTATATTTACTGAACCCAGAGGTCAAATAATAGACGAAATCTCATTCTCTTCATCCTCATCCTTGCACTGGCTTCGGTATGAACTGGAAAGAATGAAAAGGAGGCTCTTATCACTATGGTTCAACTCCCTCCCTGCGTCTCTCCTTGAGTTTGGCACAACAGAATACCAGCTGCAAGAAAACTGAGAACAGATACATCATCTTTTGTTTGCTTCCCCACTGTTACCAGGAGTTATGGCATCTGGACATGTACACTAAGGTCTCAGATGAGTAGAGGCGGAGCTCTGTAAATCCCAGTTTCTGAATCAGAGCTACAAACTGAGCAAGTGGGAATTACCAAGGAATGCAAACCCCACTGTAAATGCTGGAAGAGACACCCAGCTGCATTTTAGGAAGCTGGCATAGCACTGAGAGTTCACTAAATCTCTAGACACTGAGCTTTAGTTCACATTGTCCTGAAGAAGGTCTGATCTTGCATTTGGTGAAGCCCTGTGCTCAAAATGATCCCAAGCTTCTCAGTAATGTTTACAAGCCAAAGACTAGACTGAATACTATACTCGTGAGAACTTGTATTGACTTTGAGACAAGCAAGCTTTGGAAAGCACTCTCCCTGCAGAGGGACAGTTTCCCAAAGTGGAGCACAACAGCTATTCCAGCTGACAGCAACACTGCACAGCTGCTGCAAGCAATTCTGAAGCGCAGAGAAGGACTGCAAAGTCAGACACAAGAAATAAGTGTTATTTAACACAATTTAAGGCATTATAGATTCATGCATGTATGTTTTCTCAGCACAGCTGAATCTGAGTCATTCTTGTGCACTGACAATAGCCAGAGATGGCGAAGTCTGAGGAGGATTCCACGACCCACAGGATTGCAGTGAGCAGAGGGCTGAATTCCAACCTCTGGATCCATTCCACTTGACAACAGCCTGCAATCCTAAAAAGGACATGACTATACAATAAAGTTAAACCAACTTGATTTAAAGTAAGTGCAGCAACCTAAGAAACAACATAAGAATATGAAGAATTACTCAAATTTTTGCTTCTATGAAGGTTTTGGAACCTTTAAAACCATGTAGAAAAGCATGGTTATTAGTTTTTCAACCGTTTACTTATAAACATGTTTTGTTTCTTTTTTAATCTTAGTTCAGCTATAAAAAACCCCTAGTCTTAAAGGTTCAAAGCATCAATTAAGTTACCATGCAAGATGTTTGGAAGAGGCATAAGGACTAAAACAGAAAGCAGATCCATTTCACTTCTCTCAGAAATAGGAGCATACTTGAAGTACTAACTTTCAAATCCAATTTTAACTGGCTTTCAAACATACAGGTGGAAAGACTAAAACAAAGCTTCAGTAGTATTTGAGCTAAATAAACCCTGCAGATTGCTGGAGGGACAACAGGAAGGGGAACTATAGCAGAGTTAAACAGCTCAGAACTTATCAGGGCTGAACCATACTGAACTACTTCATTTCTAACAGTCACATTGAACTCTCTGCAATAGGAATGAGATGAGTAGGGAGGCAGATTTTCTTCTCTGCTTACCACAGGGCTCCAATGCCAGCAGCTGAAATGCTTGTTACATATATTTTGCATGTTTGGAAATATCAAGGGCTCTGCAAAGCTACAAAATCTGCAGAAGCCTAGGGCCATTGCTAGGAGAAACCCTGAATGAGAGCATGCAAGCAGCATGCCTGCCAAATATGCCTGTGACCTTTGCTCAAAAGAGCAATCTAGTTCTCCTCTGGCATATGTCCCTTTCCTAAAGCGAGGGATGCCCCAAGAAAGACTGGAGAGGCCAAGCCCTTTGTAAAAACAGGCACTGGGTATCAGTATTCTGAGAGCTACAGTACATCATAGAGTTCTAGTGAGCAAGCACAGTGATTCCAAGATGCTGAACTGGAAGAGGGGTTTGGAGCAGGGAGGAGGGTAAAGATGGGATTCAGGCAACAGTTCAACCAATCTATTAATGAGATGTGAAAAGGTCAGGCATCTTCTCAAGAAACATACTGTAAAGGTCAGGTGAAGTATACAGAAGTAAGCCTAAGAGGAATGGGGAGCACACATGACCAGCTCCAGGACTCAGGACTTCCACCCTCCTTTTCAGTTTATCTAAGAGGTCCAACCAGCTTGGTGTTATTCCTATCTTGTGAACAGCTGTATTTTGGGCTTTGTTGTGATCAAAGTGTGTGCACGTCATCTTTCAGAGACACTTTTAAAACTGCTGTTGAGGACAAGAAACAACATCTGTAGCATCAACCATTAACTCCCAATATCTCAGTTATCAGAACTGCTTTAGCCTTTACTACAAAGGCACATTGTTGACTCACCTTGTTGTCCTGCAGAACCTCATGTATTTTACCTGCAAAGGGGAAAGGATGTAAAGAACAGGATACAAGAACTCCAGAGCTAGTGCAGGGATACAGGCATTCCATGGAAACAAGGATTTCAGTGGGTCTGTACAGTCTGACAAGTGGTGGAAGAAACATTTCTACTGAATTATTTGGGAGACTTGGGCAATGGGGAGATCTCAGGGAATTCATCTAAGCTTCCCAGTAGGAAAGCTGAAGCAGGAAAGGACCTCAAGCCCTGATGCAGAAGTAAGGTTTCCTGGACAGGCTGCAGCTTCTCTGCCCTTCACTTGTCCTTTTCAATTTATGTAAAAAAACCTGCATGCCTCAGGGATGCATATGTAAAACTTACATAGGGAACAAGAAGATTATAGAGAAGCCAGAGTCAGACTTCTCAGAGGTACACAACGAGTGGATGAGACAATGGACAAGTCCTAAAAGGGGGAATAATGGTCAGGTATTAGGAAAAAAAAATCACTATGAGAACAGTCACCCACTAGAATAGAGGCTCATAGTTTGTTGAATCAGCGTCCTTAGAGCTATTCAGAACTGGACTGGCTAAAATCCTGAGCAGCCTGATGCACGCTGGCACTGCTTTTGATCTAGAAACCTCCAGAAATCCCTTCTGCTTCGTGCTATTCCATGACAAGTTTAAAGTCTTAGAGCAGGAGAGACCCATGAGGCTCAAGTCCCAATCCCTAAAGCCATCCTGCTTCACTGCAACTTTAGACTGCACAGAAAGAAGCATGCAAAGCTCCTCTCCCACTGCCTTGGGTAGAGAGGAGCTCCTAAATACCAGTTTGGTCTCAGCCACCGTGGCACAAACTGTGTACACAGCTGCTGGATCAGGGTGGTGGGGTCTTCAGTGATTAAGCCCATTGTAATGTCTGGCAGCCATCTGTCAGCCACATTTACATTAAAGCCCAGCATGTGTGGTCTGTGGGGATAACCAAGCACATCATTTATTTGATGGATTCAACCTCTTTTCCTGCTGACAGTATCTGTGAGCAGGTCACAGCTGTCTCCAGCACCAGCTTTTATTTCTCTCCACATAATGGAAAAAACCCCAAGCTGTTGTAACTGATCAGATACATCAACTGATATTGGGGTTTGATTGCCTGAACTTACAAGGAAAGATCTGTTTAACATTGGGGTTTTCCCCCATGTTTACTCAGACACTGAAGTTTATTTCAAAGTGCCAGAATAATAACTAAATCATTAACTGACCACAGAAAGTTGCGCAAAAAGGGACAAAAATATTCTAAGGCAAAACTAGTATCTGCACAGTACTTTATATTATACAGCAATGCTCAGATTCAGGGAATTGAAGTAAAACCTGGGGGGCTCAACCACTCTAGTTGGCTTCCTTGGTCCCCATACCCTATTCATGATCCTGGAAATGCATATAAACCCAAGTTTGCCATCCCTTCAAAAGCCACAAAATATGCTTCCCTGCAAGTTGAAATCCACTTTTTCTATTACTGTATTTCAGTGTTCCAATGGGTTAATTTTGTCTTCAAAAATTCCCAATGTTCTTAAGCCAGAATCACCACAAAAAGCCGCCAAATATTTGGCTCTTTCCTGCAGTACTTGTGGGTTTTTTGCTGGTTTGGCTTCTTCAGGAAAACCCATTTTCTTTAATAGGAGCTGACACAGCTTCTTCCCCCCACTTTGAGAAGGCACTTTCAGTCAGAAGACAGACTAGATAAAAACAACTGTTTAAACTGAGCACTCTGGTCTTGCTTTGCCTCCCCAAGCTGCTGTTCACCCTCATACCCTTCACTGAGGGCATGCACAGCTACATGTCTTCAGCACCTCTGCAAACCTGCCATCAAAACAGCTCAACTTGTTAGTACTTTATCTTGCATATCCAAACACTGTAGATACTCAAGCTTATCTATTCCTCAAGTTTATCTGTTACTCCCCAGGGACTTGGATATCACCAAAGAGAAACAGAAGAGTGCAAAGCAAAGGAAATAGTATATTCAATCAAGTCTGTCTCTTATGGACTCCATCCAGTGGCAGTCAATTAGCTAGTTTCATATTGCATAAGCAAAAACATCCTTAACATCACCTTCCTGTCCTGGTGCCCCACAGTGTGACTTGTGCACACTGTACAATGAAAAGTACAAGATCATGACAAGATTTCAGTGTTCTCCTCATAGCCCCTTAGTGAAGCACCCAAGTATCACTGCTCCCAGTTTGCAAAGGAAAAAGCAGATACAGAAAGCTCAATTTGCCCATGGATAACTAGGGACACAACAAGACTGACTGGAGTCATAAAGAATCAGAGTTGGGAATAAGATCTACAGTTCACAGGGTTGATCCAAATCGTGCCACACACTGGGAACATCTCTTGACAAGCTGTTTGCAGAAAGCAGAAGTTCTCAGTGCCCCCAACCATCACACCAAGCTGTAACTCCAGCTAAATTACCTTACAACATAGTTTTTTTGCTTTTAAAAGTGAAGTTACATTGAATCTCATGCAAGCTACCACTCAGTGCTAAGAAGAGGCCATTTAAAAAGGCTGTGTGCCCACTGTACTGGCTTTCAAAGACTGGAAACCTATACAGACCACAGTGAGAAAGGAAAAAACAAGATCAGCTCACATCAGCTCATTACTTCTAGTTTCCAAATAGGACAGAAAGTGGAGCCAGCACAGAGCTCAAGCTGCAAGGAGGTAACTGGCTTCTCGCCCAATACATCGGTTCATTTTTGAGGCCCCTCCAGCTTCACATTGCTAAAAAAGGAAGTTGGAAAATGTTAAACTGGAACTAAGAAATGCTGCATCTCTCTTGCTGCCTAGAGGGAACATTTATAGGTAGGTTTTGGCCGCCCAAAGGTACTATGATTTAACCCGATTCTTGCTTTGCAAAGCAAGCATGCGAATAGTGGACCAGCCATCCATTCCTGACACTCATCTCACTCCTGGCTGCTGCTAAAGGACTTGGCTGTAAAAGGTATCAGGTTATAGCACATCCCCTCCAGCTCTTCGAGAAACTCCAGGTCCTGAAGCAAAACAGTCAGTTTCTTCTTCATTTAACACTGGTGCCACACCAGCAGAACTTGCAACTGACAAGCATTTCCTTCTGAACCACACAATTGCTACAAAAACCTAAATATTTGCCCATTATTGCAACAAATGGCAACAAAACAAAGAAAATCCCAAAATAATTCCCATTAGCTCTGCTACAAACACCCCAGTGGCCTCTTTCATCTCCAGCTCTCTGGTCAGGAAACCAGTGTCACCAGTACCACATCGATTTTGCAAATCTGATTAGTTCACTGGATGACGAATAAAACAGCCATCAGACCCCAAGCTATGAAGCAGTGGATTCCAAGAAAACCCCTTCTTCCCAAAGGACATTCCCTCCCTGCACATGGTTTTGGGACCAGCGGGTGCAGAAGGCAGTTACATAATGCTGCAGGAACCGAGGGGGAGAATGAATGTCAGAACTTGCTAAACCGTGCACCCGGGAGCCTTGTGGATTCCGTCTCCAGCATCCATCAAACATGATTAATTTTAATGTCACAACATCTTAATGTCAATTACTTTTAATGTCACAGCCTCTCGTTTAGTAGCACAGCCACGTTTTGGAGCCGATAAGAGATTCCCCCCAAAGAACTTTTAAGAGCAAATAAATAAACCATCAAAAATAAACGCGACAAACACAAGCAGCAGCCTGGTGCCTCGCTGCTATTGTAAGGCTCTTGATGTGGTGAATCTGACTCTTTCAAGCACTGAGGCAGTTGAAAAATAGAGCGCCTGATGCTTTCATGTTTAGGGTCAAATTACTACTTAGTGGAAACTTGCTTCTACTCCTATTGTTCTGACTACATAATTTAGCTAATTGAAGGAGTCTGTTAGACAAGTGGCTTAATATTATTTACATTAGGTTAAGCACTGAGACAAGAATAGATCTTGTTTAGATGCTGCATAGAGAACAACAAGGACAGTGGTGATATCTGGGTGTCTAGAAGAAGGGACAACAAGCAAGTTGAGACTGATGAGTGAACTCATAGAAGAGGACTTGAGACTTAACATCTTCGGGTTATCGAGTCGCTGGAGCAAAACTGGACAGATGAAGGTTTCTAGCAAAGCAACAGGGATGTTGGTTCCTCACAATTTCAAACCCATTCAGATGTTGCAATTTCAAAAGCCTTTAGATTCAAATTCCTCTGGTTTTATATGTTCTTTGGCAGAGTCTGGGAAGCAGCAGAGATGGGAAAAGAAACAGCACAGAACATACTCTTATCTACATAATCACTTGCTGCCTGTTAATCTGGAAAGCAATTAAAGCACCTTCTTCTTGATGCAACATTCAAATGGCTGCTCTATATCCAGAAGTCAGTTGTTTTTAAAGACCTGATTCAGGCTGAAGAAAACTTGTGGGTATAAGCAAGAAAAATAGATATGAACTTGTGTTTGTTAAGCATTTTCTTGAATAGCTGGAGAGGCTGACAAAGCCTCAAACCCCATGGGGTTTCTCAAAACAACAATAGCAGCTTTGTACTTATCTTTAGAATGAATTATAAGGCTGCAGACAAGTCAGCCTCTATTCTAATCTGAAACTCAGATGGATAAGAAAAACTATTTCAACAGACAAAGAAAACAAGCAAGAGGAGAAGTCAGACACCTCCATGGTCTAAAAAAGAGTCTAATAACTGACTTGGTCCACTCATTGATATACACTTGTCCACCCACATTTGCACTCACCACCTCACTTAGTGGTAATGCACTATGCAGCTCTGTGGAACTACTGCAGTTTTACTGCAGAAAGCATATTTTAAGCCCATAACAACTCAATGGAACATTCTAAGCACATAGTTCCAAAGATATTAAATTACGCCTTAATCCAAAATACAATTGTAAGAATGAAATGCAACATTTATCAATAGATTTTCAGAGCCAGAATATGAGGTTTTAACATCCAAGTTTTTAGTACAGCAGAGACCACAGATCATCACTATGTTTGTACAGTTTAACAGCCTGCAGTTCTATTAGCATCTCTTTCCACTGATAGACAGGTTCAGTGGAACATTAAACTCCCTGATAATTCCTTGAATCTTAGTTTCTATCCTGCATTTGTCAAGCTTCAACTTCCATCTATCAGCTCTTAACCCCCACTGCATTCTAGATTACAGAGCCCTCTGAGAACAGTTATCTAAAAGGCAACAGGGGCTGTCCTGATCTTGGGCTCCATCCAGGAAGGGGGAGGTTTAGCATCAACCAGCCCTAGTTGTCAGTTGATGTTAGGATCCAGGGCTCATTTAGAACTGAGAGGGATTTACATAACTTGATTAGTTTTATTCTCTCCCTCTTTTAAGGAATCAATCACAGCACCCTGCCTCTTGATCTGGGCAAAGTGTCTGTCATGTCATCCTTGTGTCTGTGCTTGGACCTACTGGTGCTCATCAAAACAACATTTACTATAAAAGGCAAGCAGGTAAAACATGAGAGGTGCCAAGAGATGCCAGACAGCACATTCTGACAGAGCTTTGTGTATATCTGACAGCAAGCATAGCCCAGAGTCATCTCTCAGTCTTAAACAGCTCACATTCCTTCCTTGAGCTAAACCCCACTCAGCTGCATTGTTTCAACAAGCTGAAAAGCAGCCTTGGGCCAAGGGTTTACTGCAGAGACCTTTACCCTGGCCCAAACTGAGCCAGCTCTCCAGGCACAAGCTTCTAAAAGCACCACATTCCAGTTATTTACATGTCTTCTGTCCTAAACCAGCCAGGGGAAAAGAGCATGGCTGCAAGGAGATCTAAAAGTCCAGCTCTTCACAAACACACCTGAGGCAACATGAAACCCCACAAAGCCAAAGCTCAAATTCCTCAACAGGTTCCCCACAGCCTATTTTTGTTTCAATTCCTCTATCAATCTGAGAAGTGATTCAGCTCATCTTCACATTAAGAAATGGGGCATTCGGCTACTAGAAAATAGATTCCAAGTGCTCAGCTTCTATTCAGGAAGATATTAGATATTTACAAGGCTTAAGCCCAAGTCACACTAGATTTATTTCTTCAAGTATATAAATGCATAATTTTCCTTATGTGCCTAATACTCAGCACTAACTTTCCCATATACATGTGGGATTCCACGTACTATCAGTTGTGGGTTTTCTTCCACCTCCATCTGATACTGAACCATTTTGGAGTGAAACACTTTGGATCAACTGTTAGCCTCATTCAGTAGTTCCTAACTCCTTATTTCCTTGTTTGCTCTCAGGCAGAAGTCTGACTCACTGGTTAAATCTATGTAAGAAGAGCAAAACACTTACTGGGGTTATTGTAGGGTTTCCTAGGCATCTGTCAGAGTCTGATGCAGTTGTGACAGCTCACAACTGAATAAAGGCTATGAATAACTATGGCAAACCCATGGGCCACAGGAGGAAGTATGGCTAAATGAGTACATTAGCCATTGACTGACTATAAATATCAGGAAAAATCCCTTTTTTACCCTGTTCCTGTATTCTTTCCCTCAAACCATCTCCTGTTAATAACTAGAAAAAAGATAATGGGCCAAGGGGGTATCCCAATCCTTATTGCACCTCTTATTCCATAACACATGCTTATTAGATGCTGGCATTCTGTCCAGGGCACACTTTCAATGTGTAAATCTTGCACTGACAATTAACATGCCTATTTGCTCGTTAGTTGCTTTATCTGGAGTGACAGGATACGTACTCCCCTCATCCCCCTGTTTCAAGCCTCCACCTCCTATGTTTCTTCAGCCCAGCAAATGGCAAAGTTGCAACAGCTTCATAATGCTGAAAATAGTTTGTTTGCCTACTAAAGAAATCAAATGGCTCCATACTGTAGATAACAGCAGTTCAACAGCCCCAGACCACACAAGTCTCAGCATCTGGCCCTCATTAATATCTACAAACAAACCCAAAGGGTCTGTCTGCCAGGCAATGGGTCTTATTCAGCATTTATGCAGAATAAGCCAAATAAGATGTGCCCACTTGGTCCTCAATGATTACTTGGGATGATTATAGGTACCAGCATGATTGGAGCAGTCATAACAGGGTATCCTGAGTAAGATTTACAGCGAGGCCAATTCCCTTGGTCAGCCAGCTGCCTCTGGCATCATTCAGGATAAAACTGCTGTTTGGGGGGGATGGTGTAAGGGGAGGGACATTGTCATGAGTTTGCTTAGAAATGTTTTATTCAGGCTGTTTATCCTCAAAAGAACGTTTTCCTTTTAGATTAAATTATCTGGATTCTGTTTATTCTAAACACAGGAGACAGGACTCGAGCATTTCCTCTTTTAGGAAGTACGGCTGAGTGTATTTCCTACAAAATTTATAAAGAGCTGAAGTAAGGACTTACATGGCTCCTCAAGATTCCCAACTCTTCCCCCCTAAAATGCTGAAAGAGCCAGCTCTGTCAGAACACAGCTTCATCCCAGTGGCATGAAATACAAATGCAAGCAGACAGCAGCTATAAGCTCTTTGGAGAGGGCAGGCTGGTAAAAAACAATTGGGCTATTTACCAATACTCTACATTGTTTTGTCTGAGGACCATAAGCCACATGATATGAGACATTTCCCTTTATATGGATGGGGAAACCAAGGTTCCAAAAGGACTTGTAATACCACCTACTGGGATTACATTTAGAGATGAGACAAGTTAATGAAAAACAGATCTGAACCTTACCAGTGAGAAGTTCTCATTCTGATAGTCACCATTGGAGCTGGAAGCAAACCCACAGATTCCTGTCTTCCCGTCTCTTCTCCTTACAAACTATTCTGACTCTCTTGCTATAAAGATACTACCAAGTTTCATATGCCATTTTCCATGCTTTAGCCACACTGTGCTTCCTGCAGGAAGCCTCTACCTCCACCTGAAGCACAAGCGAAGCATCTTGCTCAGTCTTCCAGGAGACCCAAAAGCCAGATGATGAGCAGAGCTCCTCTGCCCCTAAGGCCAACCTCTCTGAACATTGATAGCGCAGCTCAGGGCTGATGCAAGCCTGACATTCTAGTACCTTTAACCTCTCACAGCTGCCTAGAACATTTTCCCTGGCATTTACCCTGAATGTTCCTATATTATGCACTACTGGATCAGAGGGGATGTAGAGGATACATGAACAATGACTGCTATGTAAAACATATGTAGAATAACATTAATCTGCTACATGAAGTCTTCCCTGTCTGCATAGTACGAACATAACTGGTGGTGGGTGTTTATAAAGCATGCATAACCATTACCTGCTCAATTACTGTTGTTAGTATGCATGGTTGGCAGTAAGCACTGCCCATTTTGTGGCTCCACCAGCTCCCTGTGCTCAGGGAATTCTTCATGGCTTTAATTCTGCATCATTATCACGCCCTAATTTTATCCATATTGGCTCAGGATATTTTTCCTTTGTTTTACATTGTCAGTCTGCTTGCCACATCCTTGCTGAAGGGGATTCCTCACTTTAAGTCCCTCTCTTGGTAGGGCGGGATGGCCTCTTTCACTTGAGGATTATAGGCTCTGACAGTGCTGACACAGAAAAATAAAACCCCAGAATGATTTAAAGCAATGAGCAGGGCTGTTCCCCTCAAGAGCAGGAATAGAGAGCTACTACTGCCTTTTCCTCTTGTAACTCAGACTCAGTGTAACCCTGGCTACTTATAGACCTTATGCAGAGAGAGAAGAATCAGAGCCTTTGACAGCCTCCACCCCATCACATACTCTTCACAGACTGTCTTACCTTCATGAACTAAACCACTTCTGGCCCAGTGTCCCAACTATATTAACTGGGGCTGGGACACTAAGGCATAAAGGGATGGAAAGTTTTACATATACGCAGTAAAAGCTAAGAACATCACAAATCTAAATCCAGGGCAGCTAGATCATAGTGTGAGGCAGACCCATACCGAAAGGGTGCTAGAATATATCCTTTTAGAAGAGAGATTTGAGTGAGCTCAGTTCTGATCTGCTCCACACAGATGCTTCAGAAAACCAGAATTCATTTACTTTAATGGATTTTCGCCCCATTCTGCTTATACAAAATCGTCATGAAAAATTAAGAAGCATTTTAATCAGCAGCAAGGATAGAAAAGCAGTGCCAATTACTCTGCATGAATTTATACTCTGGAGTTACACAAATGCTAACCTGGTGCCTGGCTTGTTTAGACAGCAAGCAGGAAGAAAGCTGGGTTTAAGACATTCTGGATTGATGTGCAAGCTTTCAAGCCTGCAGTGTTATAAGCAACAGTGCAAACAGGCAAAGTAGTGCTCCCTGCCTCAGAGCACATACGACCCAGAAATTAGCATCCTAAATAGTTCCATCCAGAGCAATAACACCCAGTTTGTTCCATTCATATTCTGGTTGTGGCTTTCCTCCTCTCTCCTGGTGCTTTCACAGAGGAGGATATGGGGCAGGGGAAGATGTTTGATGACAACCAGAGAAAAAGAAATACTACAGCCTCCACTGCATTCAGTCCTTTTACTAATGGGTATGTATTCATTCCTATCCCGCAATGGAAGCAACATGCCCAGGGCATTACTAAATAGGAAAAGGATGCAAGCTCAAGCAATTATTAGAAGGAAAAGTATTGTGCAGTGCAGGATCATTAGTTCCAAAGCAGAGAAGCTCAGTTGTGATCTTTCCTTGTACCAGGTCATATTGGGTCTGAATTAACTAACAGCTCTCTTCTGTTCACTCCAGGGGTAGCTTTGGGCTAAATGGAAGGAGCTCTGACAAAGCCAGATAAACTGGGATCCATTTGCCACACTGAGTGGCACTGATGGGAAGACTCTTCACCCATTGAACTAGTGCCTGACATGTCTTAGTCTATCACTTTGGACTTTGCCAGCTCCATTCCTACAGTGATTTCAATGCACTTTACAGCTCATGAGGGAAAGGCTGCTATATTTGTGAGCGCTCTACACTTATTCTGCAGAAGAGCAGTTGAGGCACAGGGCTTTTTCAATTGCACCCCAAAACTTGACATCTGACAGCACTTAGTTGGTGCGACCAAGCTCATGTGTCTGTAGACTTGCATTTTTACAAGTACTGGCCCTTTGTAACACTTGAAATGGAGACACTCAAAACTAACAGGCACTTAAAATGGAGCCTGAATTACTACATCACTGAGCCACTGGCCAAGCCAAGAATGGAATCTAGACATCTTAAATGATCACAATTGCTTCAAATTCCCCCTTGGAAAAGAAACTTGCAAGAATCACAGCATTTGTCAATACAAAAGCTATGCTTTGTGTGGTTAAAATTCCCTTTGTCTCCAAGCAAGAGCTTGAAACAATGGAAATGAAGAGGGGTTTTACCCACAGCACAGACCACATCAGAACAAGACAAAGATGTACAGTGGAAACATCCATCCAAACTGGATGGATTGGGTAAACAGTTCCTTATGTGAAATGCTGAGGCTCCTAGGGAATTAGCACCGAGCTCCCTGCAAGTGCCACCTCAGTCACACTGATGAAAGTCTGCAATGGAATTGACCTAACTCCAGGCATCAAAACAATAAATGCCACAATAACATCAGAGCTGCTGAACAGGAATGCTTTGAAGGCCTTGGAACAAGAATAATACCAAATTGCTCATCTGGAATTGAATTTCTGAACTTTGCTGACAAAGTGTACGAGGTCTGCTTTGCTCTCTGGAGGCAAATAATGCCCAGTGTTTGCATATTACAATCAGCAGCACTTCACACTAGTCTTTGCTTACAGGAAAACAGATGAAGCTGGCACAGGCAGCTCTCAGTGGCATCCAACCCTAGGCAGACCAGAATAAACGTACAAGTAAGGGACACTACCACCACTTGAGGAACAACAGCAGGGGATTTATGGCAGTAAGAACTAAACACCAGAACTTCATTCTGCCAGGTCACTGATACATCTCACTCCCACTTTAAAAGCAGAGGGTCACAGATCCTGTCACCACATGAAGCTGCATGCAACTCCCATTGTAAATTTTCTCAGGTTCCTAAATATCTGGCTCCTAACATCAGACCAGGTCTGCTGCTCATCATCTATCACTACAATGTAAAACGGTCTCCCCAGTGTTTGCAGAGCCCTGATCTTAGCTGGGGCCTTTAACTATAAAGAAAATAAAGCAATCAGTTGCTAATAATAACCCCTACACTCAGCAGGTCCAAATTCACTCGCAGCCTAGCGCAGTATGACTAAGGAAATGAAATCACTAACTGTCATTGAAAGCTGTGACACCATTTTTAGACTTAGTTTTACGCTTGAGCAGTTCAAAGTAATGCTACCAGGGACATCTGAAAATTAGGTAGTGCTTCAGCTTCCATTGATTGGAATGTTGCTTCCTATAGCTTCAATAGCTCATAGGCTCACTACACTGCACCAAATCCTTCACTTCACATACCCAGAAGTCAGTCAAGTTCCCTCAGCAGACTCATTTCCCATTGTGAGCACTCTAAGCTGTTTGCTCTCCATGAGCAGCACTTTTGCATGCTCATGTCTTACAAGACCCACAGAGCATTTAGCAGACGTTCACTGGAGCTGCGTGTTGTGCCCTGAAATGAGTGCTAGTGCCAGTTAATGCCTGGGGAAAATGAAGCAATTTCCTTAATATTACTCAACAAGGCAGGATCCACAGCAGGATTCCCAGACACCAGCCTCTAGTTGCACTTCAGATTTGGTCTGGAATTACCCTACCACAGAGTTCTAAATCTGGCTCTGTACCTTTTCCTGCAGAGGTTTGATAAACGGCCCTTTGTTCAGGGAAACAGAAAAAAAGCCCTGATGTTGGAGAACGTGGCTCCTTTTTCCTCTTGTCCCTGGAATTGTGATTGGAAATAATTGGAAGTGTCACTGGAAGTAATCAGAAGTGACAGTCCCTGGGCTACAAGGCTTTTGCTTCAAGTCTAACGATCCCCCCGCAAAACAAAACCTATATTTAAACAATGAAGTCATAAAGTGATTTGCCTTCAAGGTTAAAAACCCTGCAATTTGATTTCTTTTTAAGCAAAAAAAAAAAAAGTGGCTGACTCTGGTTGAGTTCAATATTCAAACCTCAATGTGTTGTATGGAAGACTTCCCCCTGCACACACGAAACCACCCCACCATTTCCTGGCACTCAATGTCAGTCTTCCCATACAGAAAAAGGTTCATCTCTATTAAACATTTCTATGGCCTTTAAAATTTCATCAAGCCTTCAAGAAACAAAAGAATAGCCTAAGCAGTAGCTGTGAGACTCAGCCAGCATGCATCTCATATTCCAAGTACTGGAAAACCACCTAATTCCATTATTTTTGCTGAGGCACAAAGAAGGAAAAGGAATGGAGCCACTTTTTCCTAATGATGGATGGAGTTACCCAAAGCTTTATGTAAGTGTGGCACCACAAAGCATGCTTTACCAGCAGCAGTGCAGTGACATGGTAAACCAAATGCAGCCTAGTTATGGTCATCAGTTGCCTCTAACTGTGCACGCTCCATTTCAAAAGGCTGTTTCCAGGAGAGCAGCCTTTCTTCTGCCAGTGCATATTATAAGCACCACAGATTTCACTGACCTTTCCTACCAAAGGCAATTAAACTGCAGGCACTAAGCTGAACTTCAACCTTTCTACCTTAACAAGTCACATACACTAAGGCTTCATACTCATTTTCCAGCCATGCAAAAGGATGTCAACTATACAGGAGACAGGCTGAAAAGATACCATAATGTATATTGATTCTTGTAGGACAGCAATTTGGACATCATGAATCTGGCACATTAAGAGAAATGCTGATTTACAACATTTGCCTTTTTAAACTGCCAAATGCTTGATGGAGATGAGGACAGCACTTGTTTCATGACCTTCTATCACATTCGCCACCACTAATATATCTTAATTGCTCAGTCCTCTTAGCAACTTGTTGTAAGGCTACCTAAGGAGTCACATGGAGAAACAAAGGTACCACTGAGAAAAGCATAGCAACAGCGCTTTGGTGAGACAGGGCAGTATCCGTCCTCCTCACACCGCCCCATAGCTTTTTCTAGCACTCATAAGTGCTAGAGCTCCCAGTCACTATTGTATACATCTTCTCTGTATTCTGCCTAGGGAATAGCATGTTTTGGGCAAGGTTTGAACCCCTGGCTGGCAGAGGTGGGCTGTTACTCCACTCAGCAACACTAAAGCAGACTGAAGGGAAAATAAAGCCTAAGAGATAAAGATAGAAATTCACCCTCACTTGTTGACTTTCCATCACTTCACACATTTTCCATTGTTGTGCTTCCTGCATCCTCCACTATCCTGTCATTTGAGTATCTATTCACAGACCTCAGCGACCTGACTTCACCCTTGGCTTTTTGCTGGGCTGCTTCTGTAAACTAACCACTTCTAAAAACAGATGAAGAAACAGCTTTGAGGAAAGAGGAGGGGAAAAAAAAGACCCATTCGTCTTTTGGACAGGGCACCACCAAGTTCCCACTGCACCCAAAGTAGCCTCTTCTGTAACACAAGATGTGCATGGTATTGTGTGCACACGAGCACTTTCTCTGCATTAGATACACAAGCAATGACTGCCTTGGTTTCAGTATGGCATAGAAGGCACATTTACACACACAAGGCTTTCTCAGAGTGACTGTTTACATTTCTTTCCAGGCAGTTCCTGAAAGCTCAAACCCCAGCCTGCAAACCTGCTAAGTTCTCCATAAAGCCCTGTATTTGCCTTGAGGAAAACAGGGGCATTTGTTGTGATCCTGAGGGTAAAGATCAGGATATCTCCAAGCCAGTTGTGCAATGACATTTCTGGGAAGCTCATGCTGCTCTTACACAAAATGTCCTTCTGAAGTGGGCCAGAGTACCCCACAGAAACAGACCACTAATTCTACACACAGGAGACAAGGTCCAGGGTGGCCACAAAGGCAAAACACCAGTTGTTTTCCATGGGAAATCCAGAAGAGTTGCCTTCCCCCCAGCTCTATTTCCCATAAAATGAATTCATCATCAAAATCGCAGCTCTTTGGCACCCTGCTTTTTCTCACTCTGGAACATCACCTTTTTTTCTCCTTTTCTTCCTCATGGAAAGAACAAAGGATAAAAATAACTCCCAAAATAAACGTGGGGGGTTTTTTTAATGCTAAAAATCCAAACTACTGCATATAAACCAAAGCACTGCTGGAGAAAAATAGGCTATTTCTCATCAAGCCTCTTGACAGAAACTATTTGATGCAAACCATCCCTAGCTTTAGAAGAATTTTAGTGTCTCACAAGGAGTGTTACCCCTGATACCCTGCAAGATAGTAACTCAATTATGTCTAGCTCCTTTGAATTCCCCCCTAGAGTGCCAAATGGATACACTGCTTTGCTTCTCTCCCTTGCCTTCAGTATTCCTAGAGTAGTGTTCTATTCAAGAGCTGTTTGCCCTGTCCTAGAACTAAGCACACACTACTGAAAGAGGCTCAATCTTGCATACAGCTTATTTTGTGACTTCTTCTGGAGTATTTATGAGTTGCCAGTTATCAACTATATGAAGCTGTCCTTTGGAGAATAGTCTTTTAAGCTCAACACACCAAGAAGTTACCTGCATTTCCACAGAATCCTAAGGCACAAAGAGAAGGGGAAATCCTCACCAAAATCACACACAAGTCCCCTTTCCAATGATAGATTATTCTTTTTGTACACCACTCCTGAACTACAGCTTTTTAAGTGCTGTAAACACATGAGGCAAAACCCTTTGCCCCACCAAACTTCTAAGTAAACCATGAAAAAAGCAAGCAAAGGCAGAAGAGAAGGAACCATGAGAAAACTAGGAAATAGGAAGTGTTATATACTGTTATTGCTGAGAAATTTGGGAAATACTTGGAAAATCAGCAGAAATAGGAAATCCATCAGCTTGGTTTATAGGTTGCTTAAACAGCCTCCTTGCTTTTTACTAGTTCCAGGCAGATGCATTCCATTGAAGTGTAAAACTTGCCAGTAACCTCACTGAGAACAGAAGTACTTTTTTAAAGCACAACACTGCAGAGGTGGTTGGCCTTGGAGTGTAGCATTGCAAGGGTTTAAGAAGGAGGATCTCAAGGAGATGAGATTAAGCACACTGCAGGTTGCCTGTGCTCTTAGAGCAGGAGAGAAGGCCAGACTCAGTATACTAGAGCACAGCCCCAGGCTGACCTACCACTGCTGCAGGCTGCAGAGCCGCTTCCATAGCATCACAGACATTCAAGCTAGAAGGCTGGTGGATACCTAGGCAAATGCATGCTGTCAGACCCAATTGCTCATGCCAACAGGCTCAGGAAGGATCTGCACCATAACCTTTTCCCCAGTGCAGTGAGACAATTGGAGTCTTGGTGTTCAATGCAGCAACTGAATACCCTTGGGACAGTGCTGTAAGAGAGTCATTGACCTCCGAGCTTAAAGGGCAGAGCTCAGCTACATCAGTACAAAGGTACTTCTGCTGTTACAGCTGCACCCACTCCAGCAGCATCACCCCAGTATCACATACTGATTACATCTTTATCAGACAATCATAAGTCAGTCTCAATGTGCATTGTGCTGAGCAACCCCTCACACTAACTAATAGTTCACTGCTAATAGCAGGACATCAGAAAGCTGGATGGCTGATTTGGCCTCTCACATTATTGCTTTGGATCTTGAAGCCACTGGGTTCTGAAGGGCAGAGCACATACATTAGCCAGTAAGTGAAGTAGCAGCATGTAATACCAATGTCCAAGCCAGCATTGCACAGGTGAATGTATTTCATTACAAGAAAATCAGTTTTCTACTTTAATGGAAGGCTTATTAAAAACATTCAAAATTAACTTGGGAAGGGTAAAAGGCAGCAAAGGAGAATTCTGACACCTGAAAATTTAAAGCAATTCAGCAAAACATTTAAATGAAAGCATTTGCTGGTTTGTTGGGTTGTTGTTTTTTTTTTTTTTTTGCCTGAGAAATGCAACATTTTATTATTGAGTTTTTACACTAAAGAATCAGATATTTCTCTTGGAAATTTTCATTCTGTTTAGGAGCGCAGTGTGTTACACAAGGAGTTTGGAACAGTTTTGACCAGCTGTAGACAGAGATGAGAATCAGATGTCAAATACTTACATGTAGGCACACACATTCACACACACATCACCTTCCACTTCTCACTCCTTCCCACTTCATTTACCTACCCTTTACTAGGGAAGTAAGCATGGTCATGCTTTTACCCACACTTAAGAAAGTCTTTCATCTTGTCTTGTTTAAAGTCTCCTTAAAACTAATTGGCTCCTGTTTCCTGTCTCCTTACACAGCTGCTCACTTGCCCCAGAGCAGTAAACAGTAAAAGACAAGGACTGTATATATTAGAAATGCCATTACTATGTTTAATAATGAAAACCCAAGGCAACCTTCCTTTCAAGTTTGCTTGTCTTTTCTAAAACCCCCTTTTTTCCACACTAGTCTTTCACTTTATCAGCAAGAAAAACAGGCCATCATTGGCACTTCTACACCTTTTCACTGCAGAAAAGCAATTATACTTTCTCTAGCTAGCAAACAAGACTTCCCAGCCTCCTTGTTTTCACAAGGGAACCACAATACTTCCTTACTTTTCCCTGGAACATGCTTCTAATATTGGTGAATGAAGCTGGACGCAGAGCAGAACAAGTTGCCTAGATGCCAAAGGCATAACAATGATAAAGCCCATTGTGTTTTATAGATGAAAGCAGCCATAGTTATGCAAAGGTAAGTTGTCATTACACTGCTGCCAAAACCACCTTTTCTCTGGCATCAGCTTATTCCTTTTGCTCTAAGCCTTCAACATATGGGAATATTCAGCAGATGAATAGGGTTGGTGGATCAAAGACTGATGGAAACAAGAACTGCAATGGGGTAAGCTACCCCTCCACAGAGCTGCTTTCCTGGCCCTTTCTGCAGGGCTAACCCAGCCCAGACCCCTCTGGCAGAAGCCTGGCTGTTCTTAACCTTGCCATCTCATCTCCTGGACTCTTAAACAGTCTTCACCACAGAGGCACAAATGGCCAAAGAAGATGTGCAGGGGGAGAAACTGCTGCCTGCACTCCCCTGCAGGATTCTGCAGCACACCCAAGCCCCCTGTCACATTCCTATAGATAAAACCTTTGCTAACAGCATTCCTAGAGCAAAAACCCTTTCTACAATTTATTCAGCATCTCTAAGCGCTGCCTGTCTTTCAGATAGCTAGACATCTGACTAGCCCATGTTCCACACCTCTGAGACTTAAGGAACAAGTCAAAAACCCTATTCTATCAGTGCCTAGCCACCACATCAGTCCACCATCCTGTGGGGCTCAACTCTTCCTAGGGAATCAAAGACCAACCCACTTTTTCACACCTGTACCAGTGTTCCTGAGGCACAGGAAGAGCCAGGAATCACAGCCTTCACCCAACCACAATGGATTTCAAAGCTGTCAGCACAATCTGGTGAGCAGAATGGAGACAGCAGCTCACTCATCACATTACAGTGCCTCTGGAGATGCAGAAACTCAGGCTGCTTCTGAGACAGTCTTGTAGGCAAACCCCCTCAAAGACCTCAGGGCTGCAAACTCTTTTCTCCATAGGCTATAGCTTCAACAAACAGCTCTCTTCAACCCTTTACTCTCCTTTAATGTCTCCATTCCCTTTCCCCGCTCCTCTCCTGTTCAACAGTCAGCCTCTACCTTTTTTTTTTCCCCTTCTTTCAGCAGCCCTTGTTGTTCCCATTTCTTCCTTTCCCCCTTTATCTCCCTACTCCCATCCTTTTCCCCCCCAACTCCTCCCGCTTGCACTTCAACACATCTGTTTCTAATCTTAGGCATCAATTGGAAACAATAACCCCTTTTTCTTTTAAAATCTGCATGTTAAATGCCCAAGCAAACCACAACACGGAGTTAAACACATTTGACACTATGCCCGAAACAAAGACATTTTGTTCACCTTGTTTTGACAGAGAGGTTCAAGCCCCTCGCTAGTTCATTGCTTAAAGCACTGCACTCTTTAGACAAGAAACACATTCCAGAATAAGTCTGTTTAACCACCACAAGTGAAATATTAAGAGATTCCTGGCAATCGACCTGCTAATAAAGCAACAAGGAAAACATCAGAACCCGAACACCACTGAAATCGGAGTTACCCATAAAGTTTTCTCTTTACAAACCCCTTTCTCTAGCCCATGAGAAATGTATTTCAGTCACACAGAGAGGGTGCATGGAAGTTTAACACTAACGAAAAACAAAATGCCAACCTACCTAAAAAGAGAATTGGAAGTGCAGACATTCCGTCTCCAAGCAAGAGGGACTTTTCCTCCTTTTTTCTTCCTTTCTCCCAGGAACGGCAAGCAGACCTGCACAGGATTCAAAGGAACGCCTCTGGAATGCACTGAGTGTAATTGCATCCATGTGCCAGAAAAATAACCAACTTCACTCTTTCTTCCCTTGTGCTATTCATCTTGTCCATATTCCACCCAGATTCAGAGAGAGCTTTTAGATCTCTGCAGCTGGTAATTCAGGCCTTTGAGTTTCTGGTAAAGAGGAGACAGAGGCAGCGCAGGAAGGAGTTCACATCTCCGGCAGCATAGAACAATTTTGCTTGTCTGAAAAGGAGAGAAGCAGGGGAAAACACTGTGCTCAATGTTCACCACATGGCTGCCTCCCAGAAGAGCCCCTCCCTACCATCAGCTGGGATTAATAGTGAAGACCAGACATGGGTGAGGTAGAGCTTTCTTTTGATTTCTAGCAATAACATATATCTATTTACCTTTAAAGGAGAAAAAAGAGGATTTCTCTAGTGTCAAAACAGTTAAGTTTGAAGGCAGTAAAAACCCAGCCTGGAAAAAAAAAAAATCAGATTAGTCACTCAAGAGCTAGAGACAGACTCTTGGAAAAAGGCACACATGCTCTTTAGAATGATAAACACACATGTATATATTATCTTTATTCTCTTTCATAGCTAGTAAATTGCAGAATCAAAGCTTTCACAGTCTTACTGACTTTCCCTATTTGCTTCATGGTTTTCTTCTGAAGTTTTTGGGAGAGAAAAAACCTCCTAAAAATGGATTTAATTCTGCATTATATGATGAGAGAAAAAGGCAAATCGAGCAGAAATTTGGTGTCTACATTTAGTGACTGCTAGGGGATGCAACTTATAACTCACCTCCAAAAGCTACTTTAAAGCAGCCCCAGACACCTGAAAGCTCATCTTGAGCTTCACCCTAGTGCAGTCAGCAAGTTGTAGTAAACTAAGATACTCCATTCCACTTCTGCCACCACAGCACCTTTATATCCATATGCCTTAGGATATATGTGCTTTTCAGACAAGCAAAGCACTTCCAGCTAGCCTGCTTGGATATTAACAGAAGAGTAACACTGGCTACCTAAACCACAGTGGATTGCATATGAAATTTACCCATATTGTGCAACTGGGGACAAAGGAAAGCTTTGGGAGACAAAACAAAAATCCCTTCCCTTAGGAACATTTATGAAAGTATTTGCAAGACCTAAAAGAAAGAGCAGGCCATGTGCAAGGCTACCAGACTGTGGTTTAAGAGCTCAGACTTCAGTTTCAAGCTCTCTCATTATAATACCATCAAAATACAGTTTTTATATAGCACCCTTGTAAGATCAGGGACAGTATGCTGCACTCCCTCTTCAGGGGTGCAAGTACAGCAATCTTTTTCAAGTCCACAATGAATAGCACCATGCTTAGAAGCTCTATAGGAATTCTGTACCTTAGCACTCTTCATTACAGTACAAGCTTTTCAAGCCTTTACTGGAAGAAATACTGCTGCCTTGAACAAAAATCAAACCCTAGATTCAGGTAGATCTCACCAGAGGCATGATAAAAGCTATCCTTCTGCATCCTGTTTCACTAAGGTTTCATTTGCCCCTTCCAGCCTCCAATGGAAGCAAAGGCAGAATTTAGCTCCTCCTCTGTGTAAAAGGAAATGTTTTAAATAGCATATTCAACTAATATAGCCTGATGATATAAAAGCAATCACTGTCAAGTGAATATAACAGTTCCTACAGAGCAGCTCTATCCTATTTACCCATATCATAAGAGCCAATTCCTTCAGAACTTATCCCCACACTTGACCAAACAGGCTGCTGGTTTTCCAACAGTTGAGTGGATCTGAGAAAACATCATTGATTTTTAGTGCAAGGCATAAATCAATGGAGAAAAGTACATTTAATCCCTTCCCCCGCTGTCCAGAAGCCAAGCAGCACTGAGCTTGTCTCTCTGCATTACAAGTCTGACAGAAGATGTCCCAAGCTATGCTGTAAATACCCAGCATGCTGCTTTGCTGTAATAGAATCAATGCATCAGAAACCAAGACAGAGAGAAGTGCTGTCACCCTGCGCTCACTGCCCAGGCTCCACTGATATCCACAGAGCTGGGATATTTGAGGGATGTACACAGAGGAGGAGGGGGATGTGGAGAATGAAAGAGGATGTCATGCATGCAAAATCTCCTCTTCATCATGTCAGATAAGCAATTCCACAGCCTGCTCTCGCATTACATTCAGCCCCTTCTGGAAGCTCCTCAAGAGCAAGTTGTGCTTTGGGGTTCAGTGGGGATTCTCCCTCTGGTGTTCATACCTATTATGGCAAGCACATCTCACTTGTTTGCATAACAGTTCCAGCAAGAAGCTAGGAAGGGCTGGTGTAAGTACATATAAGGACAACCACACCACTTGCACCAGCACATCCTCTCAAGACCTTTGCTGACTGGGCTTGGGGGAATAGGTCTTATCTGCAGCACATTATTTCTCCAGCTTTTTTTGTGGTCCTCCCTGCTGCTGTCTCCATTTCAGCCCCTTTCACATCTGCATGAGGAAACTGTCCAGGAAAAGAGGCTTTCTTAAATCTGCTTGTCCCAAGAGCCTGCATTAGCTTGTTGCTATACCTCAACTGTGAGAAGCACATGGGAGATCCTTTCTTTTTGTCAGGTTATTCCTTTCACATTGCTCTTCCTCCTCCAGGAAAACCACTCCTTGAAAAGTTGCTGCCTCCCACTATCTTCAACACTAAATGGTGCTGCATATGCCCAGCTCCAACAACCCCATCACCCAAAATGTATCCAGAAGCTGTATCCTCTTCCATAACTGTTATGACAGCAGTTACACAAGCTACAGCTACTCAGCTACCTGCTTCTGTTGATGCTTTAAGTAGTCTATTCTCTGATACTTCCAATACAAACTTCTCTCACACAGTTTCAATTATTTAAGCAGTTTATTGATACAGGCAGCAGAACAAGGGTCATCCCAATCAAGAGAGCCAGGTAAGCACTTTGGGTCTCTTGAGCAAAACCATGTTTGTTCAGCTTTTGGCTTTGCAATGAGAAAACCTCAGACAAAGGAAGAGGCAAACCACACAAACAAGCCAGGCTCTGAAAAAGAAAACTCAAAACAGACAACAAGGAGTAGTAGGGTAGAAAATAAAACCCTTCACACAGATTTCTCTTCACAATAAGCCACTGGGAGAAAGGCTGCTTCATGCTACATCAAGACTCAGATATCGAGTTATAAACAAGATGTTGTTTAAGAAGCTCTCATCTCTCAAATAACTTCAATAATTGATCATAAAAGCACTATTAGTCATTTAGTATTAGTGAAAAGTCTCACTTCAACAAGTAATTGCACTCACAGTGTCAGTATCTGGGAAAAAACAAACCACCAAATTGCTCCTTAAAGCTGTAGCTAATTCAAAGTGCCACAGTCCATACAGCTTATTACTCCAACAGTGATTTTTGCTTGCTTTACAGGAAAACACCCTGACTGCTTTTCAGGTAGTCTTATTTTTAATGCAAACATGTAATCATGCATTTATACTTCAAGGAACAAATAGTAAATTGCTCCTTATGCACAAAAACAGCACTGCTAATCTTTGCTACCTTTATGATGTTGCCACAATAGCCAAGAACTTAGCACAACATGAAATACTTATACTGCTCTATTAATTTCACACTAGAAGGCAAACTAAGTTGAAATGTACAAAGTTCCATTTTCATTAACATCAAAAGCTTTAAATATTTCTCCAATACAAGACTTTTGTTTCCAAACAAATCCCCTAATGGAGCTTTCCTAAGTAAGAAAGCATCCCCTCAACTAAAACATTACAACCAATATAGCTAACCATAGAAACATCACAAGCAACAGTAAATTTTCTTTACCTTCAGAGCTCAGGGCCATTCCAACAGTGAAAGGGAAGAAAATAGTCAGCTAAAAATGCTGGGATTTTGTTGTTCCAGTAGCCAATGGAACACTAAGGTTTAATTGCCCAGCTGTGAGATTGGAAATAAAGCTTATCTGTGAATCACAGGTGTGAAGCTTCACATAGGGAGGGTCAGAACACAGGTGTGGGTCATATGAGATTAAGCAGGGAGGGTTTGAGCACATGTTTGGAAGAGAAGGAGAAGATGGTTGTTTCTCAGATGGAGGGTTATTCTGATACAAAATTAGTGGCTTGTAAGCCTCAAGGTTTTAATTTCTTTTTTTTAAATTGTATTTTTATGTATATGTAATAGATGGTGACAGAAATCATTGCAGGAAAAGCTGGATAAGCCAACTAGGAAGAAGTACGCATGCAAAAGTAACTGCTAACAAAATGGAGGAGAAAAGCTGCCTGCTGCTTTTGCTGTAAGGTATGTGAAAACCATGGGGGTTTTAATGCTGTTGTCTAAGTTTGTTTTGGAGTAAGTACATTTTCTACATGTTGGGGAATGATTTCAGCATATGAGCTTAATTTTATTGTAAGTGTAATATAGCATAACAGAAAAATGCTGGAGAAGGTTTGAGTGGTATTGTTTAGGTGTTATTCTGCTTAAACCTCAGCTTTAGTAACTGTGATGTTTTTCTTGTGAGTGTTTGTGACTTCTAAGCATTAATACTTTAGTTCTGAGAGTGCTTTTTGTGTTGGTGTAGCTTTCTGTTGGAGAAACTTTTGCACTGTTGAAGCTTTTAATGAGGGAAGACAAATACCCTTCTCTTAGTTCTTAGTAGATTTAAAATTACTTTTCTCTTTCTATTGTGTAGTTAATAAAAACTTGTAATAACATGCTCTAGAATATTAAGCCATAATGTGCTTCTGAATTGCTTTCAGGTAAATTCTGTCCAAGTTCTTTTGCCCTTTTAAACTTCTAATAAACAACTACAGTGAAGTTTACATTTTTGTCTGCTTCCATCACAGGATGCAGTTTGTACGACATAGTATTGCTAGTTGCCTGCAGACAAGTAAGTCCTTTGGCTTGGTTAACAGAAAGTAACGCATCTTGGTCAGCAAACAAGGTTTTCCTTTCAGTATTAGAAGAGATTATTTAGAAGTGTTGACTTAGAAAAGAAGTATCTTAAAGAAAATTAAGGAATGTTTTATGAGCTTTCTTATAAGCATCTTTATGAATGTTTCATAGCAAACTTGAGGTTGCTGTATACAGCAAGCCGGGCAATGTAGGAATACCCACACTGACACTGAAACTGTAAGTCCTAAGCTAGAGTCTGTTTCTTTTGTACTTCTCACTTACTCAACCACATAGAAGGGGAAAGGAGGAACCAGCAGGTTATTTCCATGTGGAAACGATCACTCATTATGATTTCCACATCCCTGCTATCTTCAATTCTGCTCCTTTAGAACAGTCACTGGTTTGTTAGCAGCAGTGTTTAACAACTGGGTAAGAATTTTCTGGGATCCTAAGGAAAAGAAAATTTTTGTATCAAACCAGAGGAGGCAATGAAACAGCTGCTTGTGTCATAGATATTTCCCTCTCTCATCTATTAACCTTGTCATTAGCCACCATGGCATGCGTAAAACTGATCTGTGGACTACTCCCCAGTTCAGCTTGGAAGCAGACAAACGTATTTGTTGTGCAGTAGCTGTTTATAGAGTCATAGGAAATGATATTGTAAACTTCACCCCACTGGTTAGTGGATGTGCTAGCTCCACATGCTGTTACAATGACCTAGCGTAGGAGGAGGGGGAAGGCTGGAGTTAAAATGGTTAGTGGAGACTTGTGGACTCATTCTTAACCATTATTTCTCTAGGTCAATGTTAAAAAATACTGAGTAATGAAAATGACATGGGGGGGAGCATGGTTTTGAATGGCAGCCAGCCTGTTGCAAGCAGGGGCCAGGCAGAAACCTTCTGTCCCTGGAATTTTGTTTTAGTCTTCACTAAAGCAGAGTTCACTCTGAATATGTGAAATAACTAAAGAACCTATTTATTAAAGGATAGCCAATATAAAGTATTAACTGGAATGGCATGATGGACTGCTATGGAGATGATTATGTGGCACTTGAGCACCTGTAGTTGTGGATTCTGTTCTGTCTCTTTTACCTACACTGAGATAGGACAAGTTGTATTTGCCTTTATGTAGAACGTCCTCTTGTGGCTTGTAGAGGACTTGGTCTTGTTGTATCTGAGGCTACATTACAAGTACTTTCTCTGTATGTCACTAAATTCTATATGCAATCCTATGGACAAAGATTGCTTTATATGATGACAGCTTTATTGCACCAGTTGTTAATGTAATTGAACTTTTGCAAGTCACTGCTGTAGACTGTATTGCATCATGCTGCTTAATGCTGTATGTAACTGTTAAATTGAATTACTGGAAACTATGATTTGGTGTACATTTGCACTCATAAAGCAGGGCAAACCTCTGTGTCGGTAACCTTAGGCATTTCTCTTAAGGTTTCATGGAATCCCTGAGACACTTGGGATTCCCTGATCCAGGAAAACTGATGGTTCTGATTTGTAAGGAAAGTAATGTGCCCGTTGACTGAAAATGAGAGGCCTCCAGCCTGTTCAAGAATGACTATCAATGATAAAATACTGGCTTTTCATTATGGACTCTTAATGGGTTTGCATTTGTCCTGTGTGTCCATATGCTTCAAATAACTGTTGAAGCTTGTGGACTTGCCTGGGCACACTTACATGTGCAAACATGCTGTTGTACACTCATGCGTATCTGAGCTACATAATCTCTTGGCTTTTCCAGTGCAGTTTGCTTGAGGCAAATGTCCTGTGAGGTTATGCTTAAGTAATGCCATCTAAGATAATCATTTAATGTATATTACTAATTTAATGTGAGCTGTAAGGAGTGAAGGTTCCAAGACCTGTTCTTTCAGCTCCTATTAAAATGCCAGCGTGGTCACTGCGGCTGTGACACTGACTCGGTATGGCTAAAAGACACTCAGGAAGGTTTACTGCTCAGTTGCTAAACCTTTTCTGACAGTCCCAGTTGCACCAATCAAAGCCATTTAAACCAAAAGACCCAAAGGACTCTCTTGAGAAGTGATAGGAAATCTTGAACAAGGGGCACAGACCATAGGTACCTTTGTGGGCAATGTTCTGAAAAGTTCCTTTTACAGCTCTGCCTTTGTTATCAAGTTGTGACTGGGTGAAGTCCACCTCATTCTTCAGGAGAGCTCAAGCAGTGAAATAAAGGCAATTAATGCTGCAGGCTAATGCAGGACATCCCTTGACCTTTCCTTATGGTCCCATGTTCTTGTCTGGTCAAATTGTTTGGCCATCAGTCTGGGAGAATCAAGACTATAGTTAACAGGAGCAACTTGATATCTGCTCAGGTCAGTGCGTTAGGGAGCAATTGCTTTATGTACAAGCCAGATATTTCACAGGAGGTAATACCTCAATAGAAGCTGTCTTGACCACTGCCTTAGGTTGCTGAAGTGATCTAAGGCTCCTGTCTCCTGGTATTTAACAAGAACATGTATTCTGACTTATCAATTTCTCTTTTAATCTCCTCAGAGGTATTATAGCCTGGTTCATGTTGGAATTTTCTTGTTCTGGAGGAGTCTTATTCTCTCTTTGCTTCTTAAAGAATGTGAGTCTGATAAATTTCCCCTCAGAGTTACTGTTCTATTCTTCACTTTCTTCCACCTACTGTGACTATTCTTGGGAGATGGCATGGTTTTACGTATTTGGAAAAGGCTTACCACACATGTACTGTGCTGTGAATTAATCATGGTATTAAATGAGTAATCTTTCTCAAAGGTACTTCTGGCTACCCGAAATTGGATGTTTATTGATGACAAGGAGAGCAGCCAGACAAGGTGGGCTTGCTCAGGTTTGTGATAGCCAAATTACAATAGCCTAGAGTCTCTAAGGAAACCAGTTTTTATGGTCCCAGCAGTAAGGAGAGAAGCAGAAGGATCTCCTTCCCGTCTGCATAGAAATATTCATGAAGATGTTGAGATTGCGAGGCTGGAGCGAGAGCGCTCTATCAATTAATAAAGAGCGTCAGTATCTTGTGACATTAGTGAGTAAAGAATGACATCTCCTTTTGCTTTTATTTCCAACTATTTTAGAACATTCAGGTTACATTCAGCTCAAAATGACACGATCTCTGAGAGGGAATTGGGCCAGGGAATCCAAGTGTTTCAGTGTGACTTGATTCTAATCTGAATGTATTTAAACCTAGAGCTGACCAATCTACGTACAAATATTGAATATGCCTGATAGTCTTCTGGCTCAGGTAAACTCTAATAACTCTTTACATGCTTGTTGCTTTCCTATTTACAGCACGGAAATTTTCTGTAAGTGCTGATATATAGCACAGGAGGAGGCTGTTCACTTAGTATAGATGTAGCCCAGGCTGGGAAGAGCTAAAATGCATAATCGTGTAGGTTTTGGAACAAAACCGTTCCAACTGAGATTCTCCCCTTGAAGACTAATGAGGGCATTTGAGGGCTGCTAAACATCTGGGAAGATGGAGGGTCCCACACTGCGAACTTCTGGCATCTCTTCCAGCCCTGGAATGAACTGTTGTTATTGTGAAAGACTTGCAAAGGGGACAGACTGCTCCATTGCTGCAGAGGGAGAATCTCATCAGGACATCATTAGAGTCATAGCCGCACAAATACAATCTGAGAGGCAGCAACCCTGTCTGTGCTGCCTGCATGCACCTCCCCTACATAAGGTTGCCACTAAAAAAGTGATGCTCAGCCTAAGCACACATGGTTGTTGTGGTACACCAGCGGGGAAAGAGGAGGGGCTTGGCAGACGAACTCCTGTTCTGAATGACTTTACCTGGAGGTAATCTTTTCCGCCAGGCTGAGTCTGACATTAAAAATGGAAGAGGCCAGGGACATTTTCCACCCAAAGCTCAATGGAAAGTGGCAGGTGTCAGATTTTTGCATATTTCTTTCTCTTAACTCCCAGGCTTTTGCTGATGGGGACTCAAAGGCTCCAACGTGGAAAAGCTCCAAATGACATTCCTGCAACTCACTTAAAATGCAAAGTATTTTTAAAAGGGGGAAGGACAGAGAGGTTAAAGGTAGAAATGGGAAATTCTCCACCTTGGAGAAGCAGTGCGACGGAGCAGTCTCGTTTGTACACCGCTAGTCAGCTGTTCACTTGCATGCTGGTTTAGTCATTCAGAATGCTGTGCCTGTGCCAGAAACATGGAACTCAAACAGGGTTTTCCTTTTGTCATTCAAGTGCAAATGGAGAGAACGGCTCACTAGGCAGGTCCTTTGGCTAACCCCTCCTGGGTTACCAGCTGCACCTTCTTTTGTGCATTAGATTCAAATATGTGTATCCTGTGTGTAACCTATTTCTCAGTATCATGCTCTTTAGTAGTCTATCACCAGATGAGGAACAGATGCTGCAAGAAAGTAGATCCCAAATTTAGGTGACTCATTTCCTGCTCCTAGCTGAAACATGACGAGTCTGTCTTGTGCAACACTTGTGTCTTTTGTCATGGCAATAAATTTCATGGAATTAATCAAGACTGCAGACTATGACTTGGATAAGATGCAGTCTTAGGGCTTGAGACATGTGATGAAGATAATGTGCTTTAACCAGTTACTCTGTGTGATAGTTATTCATAATCTTAGGCTACTATGATTGCAAAGTGATGCAGCTTGGTTTAGATTGTGATGGTGTGCCCTGGTGAGGTTGATATTTCTGAAACAGCAGCACTTTCATCGCTGTATCATACCCTATTCCACTGCTGCAAGCTTACCAATGAGTCCTGTCTCAGTTGTGATTGTGGTCATACACAAGAATATTCTCCCTGCCTACTGGAAGAGAAGAATCTAAATAATAGAACAACTTTACTTGATTAGAGCCAAGAAGTCCAGAAATTGCAGTATTCTCTCTGTGAAGCTGGTTGGTAATAAATGCTTAGTGGATGAGTATAAGAAGGAGGCAAGCACAGTATGACCTTCTCCTTTGCATCATCCTGATGTTTTACAAGGAGTGATTTGGAGATTCCTCAAGCCAGAGGCTGTAACTGCCTCCCAATATTTGATGATTGAGAAAATAAACTATTTTAACTGAATGAAGCTGGAGAAACTGGAAGAAAAAAGCTACTGTTTTCAGCTAGTCTATTCATGACTCGGTATTGTTTCATACAATATATGGCTCAGTGTCTCATCCAACATACCATGTCATTGCTTCTGCAAAGTTTCAGAAAGCATAAACAGTCTTAGGCTTTAATGTGAGTCACTCTGTGCTTAGTTATGCTTTTAACTATGCATTTAGATAAGATGGCCTATCAACATCTTGTGTTACAGGATAAAGTATATCTGTGCATTACTGCAACTGAATTCCTTAAAGCACCCTGTGTGTTTTTGTACTTCTGCTGCATCATTCCTGTGCTTAAATAGCTTTAGATACTGTATGTTAAAGCACACAGATTACCACTTCTCTGATTCTATTAATAGAAAATCAGTCCTTTAATTCTAGTGTATGTAAAAAGTTGAGCTTTGCATGTGCTTTCAGTATGTAGCACTGAATTATTTATGACTGACCTTAAAAAGCAAGGAAAAAACCCCCCAGTTAATGGAGATGCTTTCAAAATGTAAATATCTTTCATAAGTACATTGTGTGTCTGGAACTGAAGACAAAATAACATGTCTGGGAGATGATAAAGGAAAAAGCTCTTTGGAACATAAACTGTAGGAAGTTGTGCCCTGCTGTCTCTGAGCAGGGGAATCCTGGGTGGTCTGTCACTTGCAAGGAAGCAAGTTCTGGCATTGTGAAGCATGTAGACATAGCTTTCTTCTTCTGCTGTATCCCATTACTCATAGCAAGGAGAAAACCAGATAATTCACCAAGTAGTCCATTTCCTGGGAAAAGGGGACACTTGATTACTGATACGGCTATAGTTACCTAAAGAGGGGTATTTGGAGGTTTGCTAACAGATGGAGCAGGCCATGTTCTAACCGTTGCCTGACATTAGCATGGAGTTCAAACAGAAGTGACCTTGGCCTTTCAGACAAAAAGATATTGCCATTAGTTTTCGGCACTAACTTTTCCATCCCACGTAGTTGGCTGATTTGACTCCTTGCTTTTCCTGCAGTACCTTTTGTTCAGCAGGAGGATTGTGATCGCTTCACTGAATAACTGGAGTTGTTAATGCTATGGTTTTGCTGAGTTTCTGAAGAGCAATGGGAGAAAAAATCTTACTTTAGGTAAGACTTTCTCCTCTGCAGACACTAATGCATGTGATAGTATCTTCTCTACTTATGCAGGTCATTTTTCTCTGTTGTTTTGTTCAATCACTTCTAAGTGAAGGCTTTGCTGATGCTGAAGTGTTGGCTGTGAGTTGGCCTTTACCTTGCCTCACATGAACTGCAACTTCAATGAGTTCAAGCAGGAATGCTGAGTAGTTAGATGCTGGGGAGCAGCAGCTGCACCAGTGTCTGAAATTGGTGCTATTTCCCACAGTGTATATGAAATCAACTCAGTGTCAAGGACAGCAGTCTGTTTGGATTCTTCCTTTTATCCTCTTTGCAAGAAGCCTTAGTGATTACAACATGTCGTATGTTACTGTGATGTGAAAACCTGTGTCCCCCTTAGACTGCACGGGACAGGGGTGAGAGGGAAAACTGATGTGGAGGGAGCAGCAGATATTCCTCTTTGAGAATCAGAGAGACTAACTATAAGATGTAGACTCTCTGCACTACCAAGGGTAAGTGATTTGTTTCTTGTTCTGTTGACTGATGCTCTGAAAGTGGATCTTCATTCAAAGGTCGAGATTGACAGCTCTGCAGCCCTCAATTTAGCCAATCCTCAGAATAATTTGGCAGCAGATCTGACATGACCTCACTACAGTGGAATGATTGGATGTCTTAAGGGAAGAAAGGGGGTTGAAGCACTTATGTAATAGAGAATGAAGGCAGGAGATTTAACTTGAACATCTCATCTGCTGATCAGAAGTGTGGTGCCAGTGTTGCAATGTGAACTTAAGGCTGGATGTGCACCTCAACAATTGGGTTCCATGCTGCTTGCTGAGTCTTTTGGGCCTGCATGCTCTGACATGGTTACATGGACCTTATGGGAACTGTCCCTTGGTGTCTGAATGCAGAAGTTCCCCACTCTAGTGACTATAACTAGAAACCTGTTAAAAGGAAAAGTATGTTCCAGGCAGATATGCAAGTTGTTACAGAAAATGTTACAGATAGTGTGGTTTTTTTCAGTGTATAACCACAAAAATGAAAGAAATATTGCTTATTGAATAATTCACAGATAGTGCTCCGTCAGGATTAGTGCCTCTAATGGGGCAGATGCCTATTGACGTTACTGGTTTTCTGTGTTGGAATCTTGGTTACTGGATGTTAATTTTGATAAGCTATAGGGTCAGATGGAGGAACAGATTGCAAGAACAATGAAGATGCAGTGTTGTAACCAAACACTTCTCCCTTCATTTTCTAAAGGAGCTGGGGTGTTACAGTGGAAGGTAAAAGAGCTGAAATTGCATTTTCTTCCAAGAACTTTGTTGTTGAACAGATCATGAATTTGAGAATTGCAGTGAAAGCCATCCTTTAATGTGACATAAGTTCCATGCAGTATCACCTGAGAACATTGATAAGTTCTGTTCCTTGTCTTAGAATTCTGTTCCTTGTCTTAGAATTTTCACAAACTAGTTTAGGCCAGAGGGAAAGGTCTTCTCCCATTTGGTTCTACTGCCCTACGTTTGCCCAGCCTGGTGTGAGAGCAGAACTGGAAGCTGCTGTTACCCAGGTGTACCTGTGTCTTGGTATTAGCTTTTCTATTGCTGTGAGTGAACATCTAGGTGCCTGATGAGAAAGGACAGGTAATTCTTGGGAGAAGGGCAGTAGTCCTGGAGCTCCCACAATCAGTGCTCACTTCCTGACTCTACTATGGAAGTTGTGGGTGATGTGGAGCTATTTACTTCATCTCTCAATGCCCAGGTTGCCCATGTGTGCAAGGAGAACTATCATTTCATGTTTCTTGCTCCCTTAGTATTTACAGAGCAGTCAATTCATAACGGGTACACAGGTAGTCCCTCTTAGAACAGAGTTTTGGCCTATCCAGGGACTCTTTTCCACAGGAGCTCAGGGAAAAGTCACCCCCAGACTGGAAAATGATGGGAGGAGAAACAAGAACAAAGCACCGAAGGCGTTAATAGACTGCCTTGCGTTCAAGGGGAGGACATGAGATGAGGGAAGACTTTCATACGTGTTGTGGTTTTAATATTTGAAGCAGAGAAGCTTGACTTGGGTAGGAGAAATCGGAATAAACTTGGGGCCTGTTATTTGTCATTTCTTTGGCAGGAAGGCACATCTACCTTCTTTTAGAGGGCCTCTGCCATTCATGCATGCACACACAGCACATAGTGCGTGGTATTTGTAAGGTTTTTTTCTTTCAGTTGGTAAGATGCGCCTGATTACTGGTAGTTTGGGAATGCAACCTACTCCTACTTTGTGTTTTGCACAGTGAAGTAGAAAATGTCACCTTGTTTCAGATTTTCCTCTGTCACATTGATTACCAAGATCTTGGAGAAGGGCAGAATGATCTTTAGCAGCAGAAACTCATGATCCTTGCAGCTTTTGTGCTCTGCAGGAAACACTAAGAAATTGTTCAGCCTGGCTATCAATATCCAATGGAGTTGGAAATAAGACAATTTCTTACTCCTGTTTTGATTAGGGATCCATGCTTTTCTGCTGGTTTGTGCCTTTAGTGTAGCATTGGTAATGAAATCAATGCGTCACTTGCACCCTGTGCTCAGCCAAGTGAGGCAAAGACAAGGGCTGATTTTAACAGCTTTGTATCACCTGAAGGTTTTGAAGATGTGAATTGATTCAAAGGTGGTATCATCATGGCTAGACTGTGGTCTGGAGTTAAGACAGGGTAACATGGGATGTGTCTGCGTGTAGATCTTCCACCACAACTAGATGTGCTACTTCATTCTATAGCCTACATTGAGAATTCAATCATTTCACTTTGATCCTTATCTAGTTGTTTGCTGTGGCTAAAGTCTTTGCTTACAGTATATAGTTTGTGGGTGTTAACATTATCTTATGAGCATTTTTTAAACTGCTACCATGAGAAACGAAAAAAGCTATTAGGTTTTTTGCTAGAGAAGTATACATATATCATTGAGCCAAATGGAAATACAACACTTCTCAGCAATTGCTGGCCTCAGCACTTGAACAGAAAATCAGGGCATATTTATCACCTGAAGGTGGAATAGGAAAAAAATCTCAGTGTAGCAACTTGGAATGGAACAAGGGGCATGGATGGAAGGTAGTGATCTATTCTAGTCATTAAATATTGAGGCATGTGTCAAGCCCAATGAAACAGAGTGCTTCTGTTCATGTTATTGTTACGATAATTAGGACTGGAGGAGACGAGCAACAGGGTGAAAGCACTGGGGCATGTGTGGTGAATTGGTGGAATTCTCGGAATTCCAGTAACAGTGGTACCCTTCCACTGGGGCTCCAGCCAAGGTGAGGAATGTTCCAAGGCTGTCTGGGATGACTGATGGTTCCTGCTCTTGCCTCCCAGCTTGGCCAGGCAACAGGAGCTCCTGGTATGATCAGTGCTGCTCCCACCTCAGCCATGCAAGAGTTCCTGGTACAGTCAGGGGATGCTTAACTGCCCAACTCATTACTCAAAGCCAAAGGAAGTATTGAAATCATAGAATGGACTGGGGTGAGGAGGGGAAGTGCACCACCCATAACAGACTCAGGTTTATTAAACTAGAATCCAGAGTAAACATCATACCAATGTAAGCCTCCGTGTCTCATCTGTCCCTTGGAGGGGTGGTTGCATGTTGTTTGAGTTAAAGTATATTGAAAAGCCTCACTCAGAGCTGTGCATGTCGATAGTAGATGCTCTACAAATGCAAAACAGATACTTTCTGACTTTATTTCTTTATCAGTGTTGGGCTAAGGGAAAACCTGGTGTTTAAAAGCCACTGTATTTCATGAAAATGAGGTTTCCAACCTCAGTAAAAGCTTGGGGTTTTGTATTTCTCTATTGGTTAATGAAAGAATGAAATTCTAAGTTCTTATTCTTTTAGTAACGATGCCACCCAGTGGGCTTGACCGGTAGGAAGGTAGCAATTTGGTTGCTCTCTGGTTGCTTACGACTTCTTGCTGCCGTAGTAAGAGAAAGATACTTGGTTGATTTTAATGTGTAGGTGTAAAAGCAGCAAGTAGTAACTTTGAACTTCTGGTTATCTCTGTCAAATGCATGTCAAAGAAATATAATGCCAATTTACTGTGCTGTCCTCAAATGCTAAAAATACCCATAATAAATCCTTTTATGAAAGGAGTTGAAACACCTTTCTTCCTTTTAATGAAAATATCTGGCCTGTTTTCAGATGCAAGGGTGATAGAGAGAACACTTGGACTCTTTGGCCTGCAGCATCAACAAGAATAGTTGTTAGTACATGCTGTGATACCCTGTGACAGTGATGGACAGAAGAAAACAATTCTGTTAATAGCAGAGCACAGGACAGTTACATGGATTTTTGCTACGTAAACAAGTGGAGTGGACTATGTGTTTCCAATTGCTTAGCTGATACTTCAGTACTAAGTAACTTGTCATCTACCCAAAGCTCCTTAGCACTGGTAATCTTCAATACTGAGGCAATAGTATAGCCAACACCACATCTTTCCACCCCTGTTCCTTTCTCTGGTTTGTCAGGAATCCATCTATGCCTCCCTAAGGAAGAACATCTTCCATGCTGAGTATGTGATATATTCCTATAGGTTTTGCAAGCTGGATCTATGTGGTTCTCCTGCAAAATATCATTAGTAGTAACCTGTATATTTCTCTGCGCTACCAATGGTCTTGCTGTAAAATATAACCAAAAGAGCTTGTGGCTTGAAAAATTTGTGTCCATGTACCACTATTTTGGTATTTTCTGTAGAAATCTGTATTTTTTTTTTTCATTGTTTTACTGTAGAACAACCTGGCTCTGAAAGGGAAATCGGATGTTAAACCATTTCATTTTTAACTAAATGCTTGTAGAATCTCACAAAGAATCCCCTTAAATGTAGAGAGTTGGAGGTAAAAATAGAAATGCCTGCTTATTAGTTCGTGCTGCCACTGAAATACGAGATTTCTCTGTCACAAGGAACAAGTGTGTGTGAAATGAGCTCATGGCTTGCCTGCAAACCAGAAACATCCCTTCTGTTTCCATTTCATAACAAGCATTCCTGGGGGAGACTGCCAACAGTTTTTACATGTTAGCTGTGATTATCTCGATACACAGAATAAGCAGTGCCTGACAAGGATTTGGGCCCATCAGACAACATACTTAGCACAGAAACTACAAATGCTAAGGGGATGTGAAAGCACAGGACGTGCAGTTTGCCTTACCCAGGTGTCTGCCTCTGGGATGTGCATCTGTATGAACGTACTGAATGTGTGCATCAATGCTGTAACTTTCGGAGGTACCAGAACTGCCTGCTGGCTCTTCACCCCTGTGTTGGGGATGTATTGTATCCTAGTTATTCATCCCTGTATTGTATCCCTGAGGCGTGCCCTGTGTCCCAGTAGATGGAGCCCTTGCTGAGCCTTTCCATCTTCAGTTACTGCTGCATCTGCTAAACACACCCTGGTAAGCAAGAAGTCCGGAAAGGGTTGTAAGGCAAGCTTTAGTGAGGTAAGGGGGAAAGAGCAATAGTTGAAGCTTATTTCTTTGCATGAGCTGATCCAGAAGATAAAGAAACTGGGGCATGGGATAAGCGGAGATAAAAGAAACTGCCCCAGTAAACCCATTGCACTTAACAGCTTGAAAAAGCAGAAGCAGTTTTGACCAAAGCCTAGTGCTTCCTCCCTAGGAATTTAGGGAAGAGGATGCAGTAAGTTGGATCACGATCTAACAACAATTTATTAAGTCTCCTCATGTCATACCACATTAAAGCTTAAAATATGTTTCTCCTCAGGCCTCCAAAGAAACTTAGTTCCTTTCCCTGGTGCTTTTATCTTTCTTGCCTTGTACTCCAATTACAAACATGCTCTTTTGCTGTTTTCCACAGTAAATTTTTTCTAGGTCATGATTTTTATCTGGCAGTGGAAGTTAAGCAAGGTTAGCCCAGGGTAACGTTGGAATAAAGAGCTTTAAATAAACCCCATAAAGTCTGAGGAGAGATTATTTATGCTGGGTTTCTTCCACATTATTTTAGTGGACAGTGTACTGCATGAGATGCATTTGTGGTGTGAAAGACCGAGATCCTGATAGCATATGCTTGTTGGTATTACAGCATGTGGTACTTCTGAAGTTCTTTTTGGCTTCATTTCAAAGCAGATATCATCTTGTCATCTTGGTTATCCCATCAAAAGGAAATATTGCCTCATCACTCTTACAGTTCTGCAGTGTTTCAGTGACCTGCACTGGTGGCTACTTTCCACTGCTGCTTAGAAGACTTGTTAGGAGTGATCCATATGTAAAACATGCTCCTCATTGCATTTTAAATGCTCCAGGGAACAAATGTCACTTCGGTGCCAAATGTCAGGGTTTGCACCCTAAAGCAAATAACTGGGTTCTGTACGCTGGCAGACCAGGATGGTCTGCAGGTCTGTCTGCTCACAGAGCAGCTATTCCCTGCACATGTATGTCTCGGTGGACATTAACAGGAATAGAGTAAACCAGCATGTGTGGAAAACAGATGGTTGCTTCAGCTGCTCACAGATGTCACAGCAAATACCTGTGTGTGCTTTTATGTGTTTCTGGATCCTAACAAAATTCCCTGAAGGCAAAATGAGGAGCCAGGACTTGAGCAATTAACAAGATTTCATGAAGTCCTGTGCTGCGTGGTGAAAGTCCTTTGTATAAGGCTGGCTGGGAAAGCTGCTATTTACCATAAGAGGAAAGCAAATTCAAGCTGGAAGGTGCTTATTAGGCAATGCTAATTGCTGGTTGATGTGTTGTCTTGCTTCTGGGGAAAGGACGTTTTACTGTGGAAAGGAATTTCATGCAAGCAAATGTATGCAAATATGTCTTCTGAATTGCTGAACGAAAGAAGGATTCAAAAGGTATAGTTTTTGTGCTCTAGAATACACAATAAGGTGTAAGAGGGCATATAAGGACTGTCGATTCTCCCATATGACAGAAGCACAGTTGAGAACTTAGAGCAAGGTCTAAAATGAGGTATGTGGTAGAGAGTACACCGATGGCACAGGGTGTTCGGGAAAGTGTGACACTTAAGCATTGGCAGGGGTTTTGTGTGACACAGAGTTGTTTGAGATTGCTTCTCTGCTTTCCTCACCATCATAACTGCCAGAATTTCAGCTTCATAGAAGTGGTAATCAGCAAGAGGGTTTCCATCACTGAAACAGATGAACAGAAGCTCTGTCTGATGGTCCATTTGACCTCAAGAAAGGTCTCTCAAGGACAAATGGTTGAAAATGGTGTCTGATTGAATCTTTCACTCAGAACACATTGAAAGACCTCACTTCTAACTCTTGTGAGGTACTGTGCTAATCCCCCAGGCCCCAGTTCAACAGTAGGGTACATGAAATGTATTTCTATCATCACTTAACATGTAGGAACCTTAAGCATGGACATGGAGTCTGTTTTGCTAGGTGCTGTGTAAACACTGAACAAGACATAGTTCCTGCCCTACTGAGTATACTCTGCATGCAAATTAAGTCAATTACAGAAAGCTTAAAATAACTTAAGCAATTGCTGGCATGCTGCAAAGAGGCAAGGCTCTACCACATCCTGTTCACTGGAGCTTTGTGGTTGACATCTGAGCAGCTTCTCCAGGCTGAAAGATGCAGAAGGATAGAGAAAAGAATGCTGGAGTTCCTCCTTCTGGGGACAATGATTCATTTTCTCTAAAGGGAGAGTTTCTGCTTCTTTACAAGGGAGTAAAATGATGCTTCCCAGTAGAGCTTTTAAACCTCTCCCTGAGGACCTGTGGGAAGGGTGGTCAGCCTACTTGAAAACCTTGGTGTACTGGAATATTCCTTAGTGAAGAGACTGCGCTTGCAGTGATGGCCTCTTCTGTCCAGATAAAGTAGTAGTGTGAAAGATGGAGCTTTGTCAAGGAAAGCCAAAACTTGTAAAGGGCTTTGACATCTTCAGCTAAGCAGTGGTATTCATTTATGAAGGTAATCTCGGTACTAAGAGTTAAGAAGTTAAAGAAATACTTCAGGCAGTCACGCCTACTTAATGGTGTGAGTTTGTATTTATAGTATCATGCTCTTGCGTTGAAGTGCTGTACTGCTTCTGTTCTTTAATGTTCCCTTTTCTGTTCTGCTAGCTTCTGGTATTCAGTCCTGAAATCTGAGTTCCCAGTTGCCAGTGGTGTCCTGCTGGCATCCCTAGAGAGCAGATGATTTAAAGTAATCAGTGTTCCCAGTAGCACTCTGTGCGCCTTTCAAGTGGTTAGCGATTCAAGCTGCACTTTGAACATGTTCATTGAACATGGAAGATAGCATATATCCTTAATGGAAATAAGGAATTCGAAGGCTTCCTGTGAAATTGGGTGGTTTGTAAAGACAGCAAGAAAAGGCACACAAATTTCTGCAGCCCAGGACATACGAGGAACCACTCTTCAGGCTGGAAAACAATAGATCTGAGCACAACTGAGATGAATTAGAGCTCGCTTTAGGTGTAGAGTGAGGTTTGAGTGAAGAAATATCCTTTACACATAAGCTTTTCTTATGAGTGAGGCTTGACACAGCCAGGTGGGCTGAAAACAAAGGAGGGATTTGTAGACGAAGTGATGGTAAACTTGTATTTATGCCAACCTTGCAACCCTAAAATACTCTGTAGAAGCATCTTGAAACTTCAGCACAGCGACAGTCACCTCTGGGTGGCAGCTTCTGAATGCAGTGTGGCAGTCCAGGATGGGAACTTCTATGTCTCTCTGGGGAATAACACAAACTACCTCCTGTGTGCTAAGTCTATGTCCTGGTGGAGGTCTCCAGTTCAGTTATAGCTTCTATGTTAAGATCTTGGTATGCCAAGGACAGCTTTTCCCCTTTTGTATGCAATGCCTCTCTTGCCTTCCAGTTCTGCACAGTGCAATGTTGTGGCTTATGTAGCAAAGCTGATGCCTTTTCCAGTCTACATAAATAAACTTGGATCAGGCATGGATTTACTAAAGGGGGCTAGAAGGGCTGAAACTTATGACAGAAAGCTGTCAAGGTAATGCATATTCTCACTTCACATGATGTGATAGCAGTTCTTCCCCCACTCAGACTGGGGAATGCATCTGCCACTGCCTTATGTAAAATGGGAAACTTAGCCTCTGGATGCGGTTGTGTAATAAAGCCTAGCAGGGAAACAGTGCAGCAGGAACACAAGCCTGGATAATACCAGCAAAAATAATTCAATCTTCTGTATTTGATACAAACCCTGTATCTAGGCAAAAAAATGCTTGGCATGAAATCTTCATATGAAGGTCCAAATTTTCCATAGTACTGGAAGTCATGTTGATTGTTGCAGTCTGGCAGACCTGCTACTGCCATAACTTCTCAGTAGTCAAAGTAAATGATGTGGCGCTGGCCTTGCCTGCTGCATGTTCGGACCCCCAAGGCTCACAATCTCCCCCCAGTTTTCCGTCTACACACAGGAGACAGGCTGAAGACATCTATTTCTCAGTTCTAGGAGATGCATGTTTACGCTTCTTGTTATCCAACCTGTTATCAGCCAGGAAGCTGTTCTGTATCTCACAAAGCACACATCCTGAAGGAATGACATGCTAAAAAGGGGAATCGCAGAGACATGTCTTAGGAGAATGACTTGTCTTTACTCTCTATCTCTAGAGACAGCCCACACTTGGTTCTTTAGAGCATTTCACCTTAGAAACTGGTCTTGGTAAAACATCAATGTGACCCAAGTGTACATACAAGTACTGGTAATGGAGCCCAAATATACAATTGAAGTAGGGGGTAAATAAAAATTTGCTGGATCTAAATAATGGAATAATGAGGCCTCTTCTATTGGAGAGCTTAAAATTCAATTTTGTGCGTCCTGGAGTGACTGGAGGGAACAATGTCTGACAGACTTCTCCAGGTCTCGTATTGAAGCAAGCAAGTAGTTTCCCTCTATCAATTCTTGCAAACAGGGACTTGTCTCTTATATCTGATGAGTAGAATCCTCAAATTTCATGCCATCTTTTCTGACTGTTGCTAAAATAATCTAATCTTTATGTAGTTATCACAGGGTAGTGTCTTGCTAGGATAAAATTCCTATTTGCTGCATGTTGTTGTAGCTGAGTTCATTTGCATAGCAGACACATGCCTGTACCTTGAAACCCAGATTTTTGGTGAGGATTTGGGTTCCATTACTAGAATTACCTCTCTTTGTACAGCCTTCTGTTCTCTGGTTTATCCTTAATAATCTTATTCCTATTATCATCTATTATGATCTTATTGTGCATCAATGGAAGTCACAGAGAAGGAACTTGTGTCATTTTTTTAAAGCAGGAATAGTTCCTTACCCTTCTTGAGAAGGGAAAGAAAAAGGAACAGTGGCATATTATTTCTATTTAATTCCCTGTCTGGACATAGCTCTATTAGTGCTTAAATGAATTGCAAGAAGTTAAAAGCTCATAACATGATCAAGCAGTTAAAGGAAGGTATTAGAAATTCAGCTAAAGCTCTATTTCTGACTCTGTGCCACCTGGGGAGCTTTGTCACTAACATCTAACTTATATCCAGCTTACAGTAACCCTTCCTTAAATGTAATTCCTCTCTGGATCCTTTCAGTGGCAATAGTGGCTCTGACTTAAATAAGGAACAGGCCAATAGGAATACTTGTGTTTAATAATCTTGTAAGGCTACCAGTCTTCTCTAGGGCTTTGGAAAGGCAGTTGTGGAACTGGAGGGAATATGGTATAAAGCAATGCTTTTTCCTGACTTATATCTTGGGTAGGGCTAGGTTGGTGTTCACTTGAAGTTAGTTTAGTATTTAGAGATGCAATGAGGCAGCAAAGACAAAACTAAGAAGGTTCTTCATATGGTAAATATTCATGTACTGCAATGGGAAATTCAGATGAAAGCAACTTAGCTACTGAAAAATAACATCAGTGTCTGGGCAAAGGCATTAGCAATTGTAATCAATGCGCCTGCTGGAGAGCTTCCACAAAACACTCCTCATGTGAACAGCCAGCAGGTTTTCCTGTGGAAACCTTCTGTGTAGAGTTAAAGAAACCATCTTGGTTTGCATAGGTATAAAACTCAGTCTTGAAAGTGGTCATGCTGAAGCTTCACACACCTGGTAGTTCAGTCAATAGCATTTTGTGATCCAGTTCAGTCAATAGTATTTTGTGATCCCAAAGTCAGTCTTGGGGATGTTCACTGTAGCTATGTTCCCAAAAGACTAGGGAAGTTTGAGCTCTGAAGGTTCAATGCTCTCCCCATATGCTCAATGCAGGTTTTTCTCCTGGTACCACATTGGAAGCTTTTTCATGAGCTTATATTGAAGAAGAACTGTTTTAGTGTTGAGCAGGAATTATGCCCTTGATATACTGATGATTTTTCACTCGCTTTGTTGTTCTCTTTGCTGCTTTAAAGATCTCCTTGAAGAATGTTTTTTTTTGTGTGTATGTGTGGAAATGCTCGAAAGAAGGGGAAATTGAAGAGCTAAATTTGGACAATGCATCTGTCTGTGTGGAGTGTTTATGGAACAAACGTTGTGAATATGCTAAATGACTCTAATAAAACAGGCTCAAGCCCTCTCTTCTTCCCCAAGGGCCTGCCCCGGTGATTGAGAGCTGTATTAATCTTGCATTTATTATTAAACACCCTGTCCTTGAAAGAAGCCCTGAGGTCACAGTGTTCCTCATGAAGTTTTAGATCTCTGGTATTTATTGTTTACTGCTGTCTCTAATGTAATCTATCAGCTTCATGCTTGTCTTGGCCTTGATGGCAATGACCACTTGGACGGGAGGGAAAAGGAGTACAGTGAAGATGTCCTGACTCTTTTCTGTGGCTGGCTTCTGGCCGTTAAAGCCAAAGCTGCTAATTGTGGCTGTTACTCTGGCAAATGACTTGGATTTCGGGCCAAGAGGCCACAACTCCTAAGACTGCCCACAGGATAGCAGCTGGTATGTGTATGCTCCCTGCAATGCACAATGGGCTTCTGTAAGTAGAACAAACTTTAAGCACCAAGTTTATATCTGAACTTGGGTAAGCTTCTATTTGTGGAGAATTTGGTATGTTTTTTGCTTTTTTACAGAAAGCAGAATTCAAAATTGCAATGTTGGAATAGCAGTTCTAAACCTGCTGACGTTGCGATGTGTATTTGAGAGTGGTATTGTTAGAGAACAGGCTTTTGTCATCTGCTTGGATAGCTCCAGGTAGCTTAACCTTGCGGGAGACAGGATCTTTCCCTGATATGTAGTTGGAATCTCTTCATTGCTGTAGGTGTTGCACAGCTCTGGCTATATCATGCAGTGTGCTTGATCTTCAAGCCTAGCATAGTCTAGTATCTCAAGAAATGGGAGATAGACAAGGTTCCTCAGCAGTGTATGATGCAATGCATGAATCCACTTAAAAATCTTATAGTATTGATGTAACTAGAAAAACCTTTTGAGGCATCTTAATGTTGATGAAAGGTGTTTGCCTTGGTAACTCCGGGGAGCTAAGACTACTCATAGGCATACCTAAATCTATGGAATTGCCATATCTAAATGGAACTTTTTCAGGCTTTGCACTGTTCGTGAATGGTAGCAGAGGCTGAAAGTGGGTAAGTTAGCCATCAATTTCAGAAAGGGACGTATCAGACAGCCTGTTAAGGACTTGACTGTCTTAATATCTTTGTTTTCCTTATCAAAGTGTTGTTGCAACAGGAACTGATGTTTGAGAAGTTTTGCTGATGTGTAGTTCTGGTAGAATGCTGCCAAATATAAGATACAAAGTCATTTTACAGCATGCAAGGCTTAGATAATAGGTTTATTTCCTGAGAAGGAGGCACAAAGCTATCGCATTCTCTGCTGTCAGGTCTGTTTTGCCCACCCCTGTTGTTAGGGCACTCGTGCTTTTAAAACTATTCCTTCTTTGCATCCAGTTACTCATCTGTGCTCTTTTGTTATTTTAAGTAGGTAGTCTGAAGTAAACAGGAGTTAAGAGTAGGATGCAATGGTTCACTGAAGAAACTCAGCACCTACAGCTGGGCATTTCTGCCAGGAGTATTCAGTTGAAGAAGAGATGCATCTGTTACAAGTATCTTTCCAATCCAGCCTGACCTCCATAACTTGAGGAATGTCTAGTTCTATTCTAAATAGCCTGTAGACCAAAAACTCTTCATGGAAATGATTCAGAGTAACTTAATATTTGTGTTTTCAAGTTCTCAACAGTCTACATGTGCTTTAATTTCTGTGCTTCTGGACTCACAGGTACTAAGATGGCTTTTATTCTCTGATTTACTTGATGCCTTTATTTGAAACTAGATTTGGTTAGATGGAAGGAAATCAGGTCAAAGATCAGGTCCTGCTGCTTTGATAGAAGCACTGTATCTCAGAAAAGAAGCCGTTTCCTGAACTCCTTTTCAGTTTAGTATAGTATTTAATAGCTTGAAAACTATTCTTGTGATTGGTGACCAATCTTTTTTCTGGTAAGGGTGTTTGAATAGTTTAAACTTGCATAATATGGGCTAGCAAACAGTAAGATTTTTGCTGAAACACTTCCTAAAAGCGGTATCTGGGCGCGCTATTGTTTCAAGAAGGCGAATCCATCTTTGGTTGTGTCATTTCACATTAGACTCTCCTGAACACTGGATTACATATTCTATCAGTCTCCGGTGGGGAACAATCCTGCAGAATGCCCAAGGGGCCTGAATAGATGCCTGGTGACCTCTTAAATCATACGAAATCACTCGGATCCCATGCTCCAGCTGCCTTATGCAACACCAGAAGCTACTCAATTTCTTCTTGAATTTCCTGTCTTTAAGTAGGCTGCTTTCCTTTCTCCCTGCTCCACTTCACTGGTAACTGGTTTGCATTCAAATTTATGGGTGGTGGGAGGGGAATAAAATCCACTGCTCTGTTTTCTGTTGGAATGGAAGGGCTAGATTTCACTTCAGGTCTCCCCTAAGGACTTGCAGATGAAGAATGAGGTCTTTTTTGGCTCTTCTTTCTAACTGGCAGCTGAAAAAGTAAAAGCTAGTCACAGCAGTTCCTAGCTGGATGGGGCCAATTGGAGTTGTGAATGATTTAGGAGTTGGACTTGCAGTACTGAGCTTCCAGCTGCTTTCTCTACTTGGTTTGAGACAGAAATGAACATGTGGCCCTAAACTAATGATGTCTGAGAAGCAAAGCAATAGGAGAACTGAAAGAGTTCTCTAGTGTGGATAGGGTTTTGGTCCTAAATTCTAATCCTCTCTCTGCCAGTCTCTTCTTTCTTTCTACACAATAGTGTATTTCTGCCTTGAAGAGATACTACTGTAACCTTTTGGAAGTAGGGAAGGCTATGTAAGCGTTAAGTCTAGTTCTATGGTTTATTTCCCTAGGGGAGGGAGAGGTGCTGTCTGTGCCTGAACAGAGAGAAAAAGCAATACTGTATTTGTATAGTAATAAAGCAGCATTTGACTGATTATTTTGTGTCAGAAACTGAATGCTGGGTAAAAATGAAATGCTGGCTTTACCCTTGAGTTGAGTCTTAGCAGAAACCTTCCTATTTAGGGGAATAAATAGGAGCCTGTTGTGTAATCAGACTTAATCCCATGTCTAGGTAGGTTATTTGAAATGTTTTCTTTCTCGTTTGTAAAACTGCTTTTCTTTTGCAGCTTATCAATATCCACATAAGTCTTGGAGGTCAAATTCCATTCTCAAAAGCACTGAGTTGGCTTTGTGCTGACTCCCTGCTTGCAGAAGGCAGATTAGAGCCTGTAGGAGGTAAAATGGTAGAGTTGGTTGTAGGAGTACAAAGGTTTCTTCTTTTCCCATGGGAACAGATTTAGATGTCCAATTACATAATTACTGTGAGCACAGGAAACATGATTTTTGGCACTATTACTGTATTTATTTACCTCTAAAAGTCACTATTTTATGGAAATCCCTGTGTGACTTTGCCATCTTAAGAGTATTTTGAGCTGTGCATTGACAGCTCTGTCTCCAAGGATGCTTTTCTGAGCCATCAGGTGATGCACGAAGAAGTAGGCTTCTGGGAAGGGTCAGTCTTGTTTTTTATAGATGAACACTCAAAATGAGAGATGGATGTAATCTTAACACACAGACTCACTTGAGTGAGGGCTGTATTTCAATACTAGCTGTACCCATGATAAACTTTGCCTTCTGAGCACAGAATTTGTTCTTGAAGTCTGGGTAGACTAACTCAAGGCACTGATTACAATGTGCACTTCTCAGTATGCCTGGATGGTCTGTTGCATTGACCAGTGCTCTTAGCCTGCAGAACATGAACAGTGCTTTACTTGCATATACCCAGTTAGCTGGAGAGCAGTGCCACTGTTACGGATTGTACACAGTAGAGAATGGAGGCAAAACAGTTTCTTCAGTGAAAGGATGGGGTTGTATTTTGTGAACTACTATTACTTTCTGCTGTGATGGGCTTCAACGCTGGCTGTGCTCCCAAGAGGAGAAGGCAAAATCAGAGGAAAAAGTTATTTTAGCAAGTTTCCTTGCTTAACATGGAGAGAATGATAAAGCAACACAACCACTATTGTTAACAAGCAAGTGTTGCTACATTTGTAGCAACACTTATATACAACGTAGCAGTTAACAGGCAACACAGGCAAAAACTTGAGCGGTAATCACAGCAGTGGTGCATCTTAGCATGGGCAGTGCTGCTGCTCTGTGTTAGATCAGAACAATGTGTAAGTTGTACCCTCTGTAAAGGGGCATTTTTATTCTGGGTGTCAGGGGCAGGCTGTCCTGTCCAATTGAAAGGACTGGGAGATGTCAGTTGTTACTTGCTTTATACATGCTACCGTGTACACGAGTCAAGCGCTCCATGCTGAGCAGGCTAATGCACCCTGCTGCTCTGTTGTCTCTGCTTAGATTGAATCTGCTACCCAAGATAATCTGTCTGTACTGCACGTAGACAAACCTTTAGTCCCTGACTGCAGCTTTGTCTGGCTGCTGCAGTACTCCTTTATGCTAGATAAGGTTTTTCTCTACAAGACTACTTGTGGCTATAAGTCAGTTTGTCCCCTGAGACTTGTCAACAACAGGATGGGATCTAGTGTTGCTGTCAGAACTGGAGCTCTTCAGTACTGTACTGAACTGTGGGTAAAAGTAGGCTTAGCTATCTAAGTCTCAGGCTACACAGTGGATTTTGACTTGATTACAGTTAATGAGAACTTGGTGTCCAAGTCCCTAAGGCATGTTTTTAGGGAGGGGGAAACCTGGTCTGTGGTCACTGAATTAAGACAATGCGCAAAAAGCTAAATAACGATCGGGGAAGAGGATCACAGCTTGTTTTGGCAGAGGCTTGGTATGCTCTACTCAGAAATGGCTTAATGCTAGAACAAACCTGATTTCCCATTAACCTGCTCTAGCTCAGTATCTGTGTCTTCTGTATGTGATTTTTGTCAGGTATATCTAATCCTGGTCCCTTAGCCTGATTCTGGAAGCAAACAAACACTTAAACTCCCAAAGAAGTGTATTCTTGATGCAGATGGTGGGGACAGATGCACAAAACCCCTGACCCTCTCTAAATCCCTCCGTAAATGGAGGAAATATTCGGACCACTGCACTGTAAGATTCTTTCCACCTCCAGCCCCGTGTGTTTGGTAACAGCGTGTAATTCAGTCTGGGCACACTCTTTCCATAGCAGACCCTTGTTCTGCTTATTATGGATTTTGTTTGTACCTTTCACGTCTGCAGCTCCTTTTTTTTTTATGGTGGGGGGGTTGTTGGTTTGGCAGCCTCTTGTCATTCCTTTCGATCTCTCTCTTTTAGACTACACTGCAAAATCGCAGCTGATGTGGAAGAGGAGTTTCTCTCAGAGAGGATGGATCAGAAAGCACAGGGGGAGGAAGATCCCTTAAGAAAAGAGAGCTCCTGCTTCCTGCCCTACGGCCAGAAGAGGGTTAACCAGGCGCACAGCTCCCGTGCAGGCAGTGTGTTCACTTGGCAGTGAGAGATGTGCTACAGTACGAGAGGAGCGGAGCAGCTCTGCTCGGCTTGTCGGCTCTCAGACTGATCCTGCACCTCCGGAGCTGGTGTCTGGCTCTGATTGCAGGGTCCCCGCCTCCCAAGTCTGCATCCCGCCTCTCCGGAATGGGATCTTCCCCTCTTCGCGTGGTGGCGTCTGACCTGGGCATGCTGCTGTGAGGTGCTGGCTGGCTGATGAATGAGTGCCCCTCCAAGCAAAGCCAGGTAAGACAGCCTTACTCTTGTTCCCATTCCAGCTGGGAGTCAGTGGCAATACTGTAGGCACTGGGTTGTGATGGTCTGTGGGCAGCCAGGCATATATATAATGGTAGAGGTCTCTTAGCATGGAATAAAAAGTACAGGTCTTGGCGATGCTGTCATACTGTCCCCTCTGGAGGTGGCTGCGAGGGGACTTGCATGGTCTTACCAGCTGTGTTCTCTGTTTGAAGCATTGAAGTTACTGCAAGTCAATAGTAAAGCTATTAACATGGACTGTTGAAAAGGCTGTGATGAGAAAGATGGGCTCGTATTTTTGGAGGGAGAAGAAATTCTGTTACTTTTCACTTGCTTAGTTTCACAAGATGAAAATCTCCTTGAGAGGGGTCTCTTGAGAGTCACAGTATTAAAATACTACATACCGTGTAAGAATAGAAGGTATGTTTCTACAGAGGAAGGATGGTATGTTCAAATAGCTGTATACTTAATAACATTGTGTTTTGCGGACTTCCTGGATATCGCAAAACACTTGTGCAGATACTGCTTCAATTTTGAAAGCAAGCTTTTCATTCTGTTCTCAAATCTCAATTTTGTGCTTTTTTCCCTTCTAATTTAGTTGGGTTTTTAAAGAGCTTTTTGCTCTTTCAACATATATTTCTAGCTTACACATCTAAGTGCTTGCCTTGGAAATAGCATGCTAAATGTAAGTTAGGCTACCGAATGCAGCAGGTTAATCTAGCCTTCTCATTTGAGTTGTCAGAAAAGCTATTGCAACAAATGGATATCAGTCTGGCCACACTTGTCTTCGCTAGTTCTGCTTTTAGAATGAACTTTAGGCTCCTGAATATATTGTATACTTCATACATATACACACACATGTATGATAGGCATTACATAGCACAGTAAAGGAATAGAGTTGCCAAATATCCTTGGTCGGAGTGTGGGCTGAGCTAGGTGAGGATTTGACCACACATGGATTATTCTGTGAATACACTTGGCTCATAACATGTATGCCCACCTAATCTTATTAAGAATGATCCTTCTCAGAAGCAGGCATTAGGCCTTAAATAAAAGATGACACTGTTAATCTTGGTTTTTAGCGGGTTGTGATTCTCTGAATGGTTGGCAAAGAAGACTTAAAATATTAGCCCTGTATGTTTGAGTACAGAGTAAATGCAGACATTGCTGCTGGAATTCTGATAGTATTGTCAAACTCCGAAAGAAAACAAGCAGGTGAAAGCTTAATTTAAGGTCTATGAAGCATTTCCTCCTTTTTGTTTAGTCTTTTCCACAGCTATTTAGTGCCCTGTTGCTTAAAGCAATTGCAAGTAATGTAAACTGACATATGAAAGAATACTATGATTTGTGACCAGAGCTGGCCTGCTTGTCTTTCATTTCTCTAATACTAAAAGGTTGCATCATGTGCTGTATAATCCATTGTGCCTTTGTGCATATTTAACAAAAATATGCTGAAGCAAATAGGAGAAAAGAAAATTTAATGTCAATATGGAGAGATCAGGTGCTGTTCCCATTGTCTGCTTTTGACCTTTTCTATACAAGAAGCCTGGAAGAACTGGGTAAATGTTAAACAAGAGGTTTGTTACAGAATTATATGAATTTTTGTGTATTAAAGAATGACAGTGGTTTGCATCCTGCTTTATTTGGATTAGATGAGTTCTGAATGGGTCTTGTTTCTTTCCTTTTGCAAACTGTATTCTATTTGCAAACTATAAGAAGACTGGAGCTCAGGCAAACCAAAAGTTTAAGGCTTGAAGAAGCTCCTGTTGCCTTTTTTTTCCCCTAAGCAGGGAAATAGGGGAGCGAATGCTTAAATCTTTAGCCTATCCTAGGGAGAACTTGGTCTCTTCACACTTCATAGCATCAGTTTTCTTTTGTGAATGTTTATCATTGAAATTCACCTGGTAATTTATCAATTCTTTACTAAGAAGTCAAAGATCAATGACATTGTCTAGGGACAAAAGAGTGTTAGGAGACAGAAAAATGAGAGCACCATCTAATGATGCTCTAGAGGGTTCTGTGTGTGCCAAGGAGGTGTGCTGTTGAGGTCCCTCAACTTTTTGGGCATGTACAGGCTCTAAGGCACGCAGCCCTTCAAGCACCATGCCTTCATGTTGGCTTAAAGTCTTTTTCATTTGAATTCCACAAAGGAAAGAGGATTCTGCTTATTCACTTGAGCAGGAGTGTATTTTGACTTTGGTGAGCAGTACCATGTATAACTAGCAAGTGATTTCTAGAGAGAAGGATATTTATGGCAAGGCTGTGCATACTGCTGAAGGGCAGAAAACACATTCTGATTACCTTGCGTCTTGAAAGAGTGCTGAATCTTAGAGGAGAGCATCATCCCCAGGTAGAAAATGAAGCAAGAGCCACACCTGGCAGGAAATAATCTTATTGTAAGCTTGGCTAAACTTTCTATGAAGGTTTCATTTATAAAAGACAAAGAATTTGTAGTAGACTGTTGTCTGTGCTTGTAGCTAGGCTGTAATATGCTTATACAAGAGGTGAATTTAAGCAGAGAGTTTGGGAGCTCGTTCAATTCTGCAGAGAACTGCCATTTAATATTTCCAAAGCATCTGTTGCTCTTGAATGACTGAGTGACTTATGTCTTATTTAACATAGCTATGACTATTCACACTCCATTGGATTTTTTGCAAACCGACTTCTAAAGCAAAGCTTTTCTTTTGAACCAAATTTGATTTGTACCGTGAGAGGTGAGGTGCTGGAGTTCTGGGCTCTTGGTTAAAGAATAATCTTCTATTGATTTGGGGATGAGCAGTAAAGTGAAACAGAAATAGTAAAACTCACTGTAGAAGAAGAGGAAGGACAAAGCATAGTCTTACCTGACAAAGAATACAATCGTATTTTCATGAGCTTTTACGGCATGTTCCATTTTTTTGATGAAAAAAAGTTGCTGATTATAACACTGATTATTTGGCAACATGTTTGTTTGGCATGTCTATGATAAGCCTTTTCTCTTAGTGTATCATGCTGCTTCTATATGCATGGCTTTTATGCGTGGCAGAGCAAGATGCTACCCCACATTCACCCATCATCACACGTTATGTATGCTGCAGTCCATGAGCTTGTGACCTGTGCATCTATTCCCCTGATACTATTGATGCTTACTTGCCCTATGTCATGTCTGTTCTAAGCTACTTAGTGCAAAGGTGGCACACAAGTTGATTGGTAATCTACTCTGGAAATAGAGAGATCTCAGGTCTCAGAACAGAGTTGCATGTAAGTTTCTATGGTAATGAAATACAAATCAGTAACTCCCTTGTGCTTCCATGCCCTGGTATGTCTGTATAGGGAGGCAGGTGCAGGGTGAAGGTAAAGATATTGTCAGTCCTATAGTTTGAAATGTTACCTCCTTAAAAGAGGCAATCAAACAATATGGAAGCTCATCTGGATCAAGTGTGTGGTCAGCAGCTTAGTGGGTGTACATATAGTGAATTTCATGGCATTCCATATACACATTAACCCTGTGAAACTATGTCCTTGATCTTGAAAGCCTTGCTTTGTCTACAGCCTAGCTATTCATGAAAGGCAGGATCAAGCCTGATGTTCTTGGATGGCAGATGAACAGTAAGATCTATATTTTAAACTTCTATTTAAAGATGCAATTACAGGTTGGTTTGAGAGCTAATACAGGACACATGGAGGCTTGAGTGAGTTTTGTCTCTGCTCCATTGTAGACTTCAGGAGTGACAGTAAGTAGGTCATTTATGAATATGCTGGTGTTGATTTTGCTGGTATCTGAGTGTCTAAATACTGTTGAATGAGTTTGAGCAGTGCTGGCCCTTAGCCTCTGGCAAGGAGGATGCCAGCATCATCCTAGAGGATGCCGTAACAGATAGAGAACAAATGGATAAATGCTCTATAGTTGTAATGGGAACCAGATGAACATCTTAATTGATAACTAAAGTTGTTATTGCTTTTAGACTAGCGCTACAGTTCTTCCTTCTGCTTTCCTTCAGACTGCTTCTTCCAGAGACAATCTTTTCTCTTGCTTGTGGTAGCTTTACCACTTACTTCCTCCAAGACATCATGTGTTCTGGACCCCTTTACTTAGCTTTTAGTACTTTGAGACTGCTTGCTATGCCATACCCATATCTGGGTATGTGATTTAGCTTGAAAGCTTGATGTGAAAGAAAATGGTAGCCCTGTTGCCTGTGGCAGTGCCTGCTGATGATGTTCCATTTCAGAGAATTATGCTGTTATCGTTTGCCTGTTGCTTGTCAGCCTTGCACAGCAGTGCAATGGATTTCTGAATATTGCCCTGCTTCTGTGGGGTGCTACACTAATGTTGCTGTGGGGTCTCTTGAGCCACTGAAGATGTATGCTGTGTAATGAAAATGTGGCATTCTACCACCACAAGATCATCGAAACACATGTGGTGTCCTATGTAGTGTCTCCTGCCTGTAAACTAAGAAGCCCATCATGCTCTTCAGCTGTACTGTTTGGCAGTCTATCTAGTTCCTATTGATTCAGTTTTACTTCTGTTATCAGCTTTTATTCCATTTCCAACACTTCTCTCCCATGCCTACATCTTTCTGCATCCTTATTTCATCCTCCCCTCATCCTTTGGATGTTTGGCAAGATGGACATCAAGGAATTGGGCTTTTAGAAGGATAGTGATAATCAAAAAATAGTTTAAAATTGAGAGACTTTTGTAAGGGATGGAAAATGGCATGTTCTGGCCTTGTGACTGTACCTACTGATGACAAGGAAGAATTGGGGGTTAGGGATGGAGGTGTTTCAGATCTGGGAGTAGAATAACTTGCCCTATTCACAGATGAGGTGAGAGTAACAGATGAGAATGGCCATGCTATGTTCTCTAGCCTTGTAGCTGCCGTGTTTTGTGCTGTGGTATGTTGGGCTTTTCTGTGATGCACACCCAAATCTCAAACAGTTGCCCAGTGTTTTTTCCACCACCTCTTCCTCCTGAGACAAACGGATTAATAGCATTACTTGTCTCCTGTGCGTACTCCACTGGAAGGAAGAGGGATTGGCAATGTTAATTATGACCATCTTCAGGCCTTATGTCTTCCAAGAGAACCTAATGTAAAAGAACAAGCTGTTGTCTCAGTCTGTGGTGTGACACTCATCACTGTGACACATGATGCAGCAGAAAGGGCAGACACCCGCAAGCTGTAGAACTTTGGTGCCCTCTTGCCACCTTAAGCAAGGAGGGAATCCATCCAAAAAGGAACAGTTTACCTGGTCTGACAGGCTTGGTTTTCAAGTTAACTGTATAACGTGGAACAGAACATACACAGGGAAGGAAGATGCATCTTCCCCTGTGCCTTGCTTATCTAATGCTAAACTAACCAGGTGGCTCAGAACCTGAAACCGTTTGTGGTATTTGGGGAGATCTTTGCTTTTGGTAAGGCAGAGCACAGCTGGGTAAGGAAATGAAACTGAAAGGCTCTGTGCTAGTGTAGGCTGTAGTGCTGATTGAGTGTGAGATTTCTGCAGCTTTCTCTCACATTTCCATTTCTAACTAGGTCATTTACAGTAACCATGCTTTGCTGGCAGGCCTGATGACTGCAGTACAGCCACATGTTTTCTCTATTCCAATTCTTACTTAATGAAAAAGGAATTTATTTTAAGAAGCTCTCATGTAAAAATCTGTAGTAGGGGGTGTCAGGGAGAAGAGAATTGGCGTGCTTGCATGTCCCAATATATACATTAGGTTATGTGATGATACCACACTTCTGGAACTGTGTTACCCTCTTATGCTTTTATCTCTGTGGCAGAGAAAGAGGACAAATGGCCTCAAACATTAACAGATAATTTGTGTGGAAATGAAAGATGAATCAAGAAGCAGCTCTGATGCACTGCTGGGATTGAGGTGAAACTGCAGAGTTTAGCTAATGACTTCCTACTTGGCTGAGGCTTGAGTCCTAGGAGAGAACACTGTTGGGTTAATAATCTTTTTTTAACCCAAATGATTCATGATCTTTCAGCTCACAGTATTTGCTGGTGGAGTATTTATAAGTTCTAGAAAGGAAGGGAGATGTGTGAAGTATACTTATTCTATCCGAAGCTCTTCAGAGCACTTATTTCTATACCCGCAATTATCTAGGTACAAAGCATCCAACTGTGACCTTGGATTGCAGTTTCTAGAAACCACCACATTACAACTAACTATTGCAAAGGAGAGTGCTGTGAAGACAGCTTAGTCCAGTCTGATGTTGTTATGTCAATATAAAAGAGCGCAACCCACTTTGTTACTTGTATAGTACTATTAAGGATGTACTTGGATGAAATCCTTTGTGTCATGCAAACTTTGGTATTCATTGTACACTGTGAGTCTGGCAAAGTTGCATCCAGGTAGGGTTTTCTGATACAGCCTGTCTGGGCTACACAGGATGATGTGCTTCAGAGACTGTGGGCTTGGAGCAGTGACTGAGTAACTTGAAAGGATACTAGCATGTTTCTGGTAGAGTTTAAGTAGGAAAAGACCTGGCACTGTACAGTTGGTATAACGAAATGCACAGGGTATCTGTGATTTGAAAAATAGGAGTGCTCTGCACAGTAAATATTGCAAGCAGAGAAACAATAAGTCCTAGGTTGCTCTGAAAGCTTTTGTTGAACGCAACTATAAGGGAGTTACTTGTATTTTATGGCCTCAATGCTTTTTATACTTTCACTCTTCTACAGGTGAGGAAACTGATGGAGAAAGAGCAAGTAACTTGTGTAATGTCAGGTGTGTTTGAAGCAACAAAACCAACTTGGGTCTTCTCCTTTTGTTGATAGAACTTTTTGGCCATTACAAATTCTGATAGTAAAGTGGGAACAGAATCTGGACTTGCTGGAAGTCTTGAGAGCATAAATGCTTCAAGGGCCTAACCTCTTGACAAAAAACCAAGAGGTTAATTGGATTAGTAGAGATGAAAATGAATAGCTTGGTGACAGTAGTGTGCTCAAAACCCCAATCCAACCAGGCATGTTTACAATCAGTCTTGCTGTAAAGAAGATTTTAAGACTTGTTTTCCTAATAATACCAGGTCAGTGATGGTGCTTATTACTTAGAGATTCCCCTGTGCTAGGAAATCCTCTTGAAACAGGATACCTGGAAAAGTGGCCCGCAGGATGGGGAAAATCAACAGCTTATTTGTTATGCCAATGTGGTTGTTTGCTGTGATGTTTTCCATGGTTATGACTAGTCCAGCCCTAACAACAGGCATGGGAAAGATGGCTTGTTTCCATAATCAGTTCCACCCTTTGTGCTGGGAAATGGTTGCAGAATAATCTGTTTCTGATCACCGGGCTGGAAATCACAAACTGTATATGGATACACCACTTACAACATTGCCTTAATCCTTATTTGTGCCTCAACCCACACCCTTTACCCACCTTTTCACCCTCAAGTTCAGCTGTGTTATGACTGAAGGAACTGTCTTGGTTCATTTTTATCCTGTTCTGCCTTGCTTCACACTCTGGAGACCTCTTTAAACAACGCTGTTGGCTGTGTGATGTTCTATCATGTGAGTCACTGCTGCTGTCATCCAGCCAAGATGTACACATATACACTTGTTATTCTACCCTGATTTATCAATTTCTCTCCTACTCTTCCACATATTTTTCTTCTGCCAGTTTTGGGTTTTCCTTCCAATATTTAGCTTTTCCTGCCTCTGGGGTACCCAATTAATCAGTATTTCACGCTTTAGTTTCAAACTCTTGAGTGGTTGGCAAGATTGAATCAATAGTCTGGAAACAGTCTTTTCAGGCCAAGTGAATTTTTGTAGCCAAATTACTTGTTTCTGCCACATTTTCCACTTGGTGGCAAAGTTGGCCAGTTTCCTGCGTTTTTCTTCTTTAAACTGCAGAATTAGTTACCAAATCTGAGATCTTTTTCTTTGGTTTTCATTCCGAACCCTATCCTTTCTTTGGCAGGATGGAGGAAACCAGCAAGTAACATTTATCTTTAAGCTCATCTGAACTGAACATCTGCTCTTCCTTGCCTTTGCCAGGAAAAGCTTTGGGGGATCTAGGCTAGATAGAGGGGATGAAGTCTAACTATTTAGCGTTAAAGCAGTCTGTCTGTTGAAAGACTGACTTTCCCATTGTGTCATAAGGGAGTGAAAGAATAACGTGACTAGTGTATACAGAGGCTCCAGGCTACCTTGGTAGCCTGAGAAGCTACTCATTTTAATGAGACCTTTGGGTACAAAGGTGACTGTATCTGAACTGTTACTTACCAAAGCTGGAAGAGAGCAAAATGGGGCAGCATCCTTAGAGCTTATAGCTTCGAATATCCGCAAGGCAGCCTGCTGCTTCGAACTGGGAAGTGTTTCAGCCTCTGCCCTGCTATGAGATCACTTGGTGCTGGTGGGTTTTGGCAGCTTTGTAGCTGTTTGCACAGTGCTGCATGGGCATCTCAGATCTGGAAATACTCAATCTCCATCTGCACCAAGTGCTGCCCCTGTGCTAGCAAGCCCTTAGAGAGCTCAGGTGGGTTTGTGCTCCCTTTCCAAGCCCTTGCAATCCTATTGCTGGGGTAAGCAGATCAGGCCAGCTGTGTGTTTACTATTTGTGTAGGTAAGCCTTTTATCTCTTAATGTGTCTTTGAGGAAGGGCCTATCTTTCATGTGTAGTTAAAATTTGAAGACATGGGCCCCTAGCAACTACAGGAGCTCCTTGGCTCTAATGCTGTACAAATAGCAGCATTGTTCTGCTGTAGATATTATCTCTATATGGGGGAGATGGACATGAGGAATTTTCTGGGGAACAGGAAATATAGCTGGAGCAGAAAATAAGAAGGAGCTTTTTAATCTCAGTAGTGGTTTATATGCCAAACCGTTGTCTTTTTCCAGTGGAGTGCACTTGGTGCCAGAGCACAGATGATATGGATTGCAGCTGGGGGACAGAAAGCCAAGCACCCCACTGCTCAATACTAGCTGTTGCAGCTCTGAAATCAATGGAGCTGTTCCACTTTATGCCAGCTAAGAACTTTTGCCTGGAGTGATTTGCTTTTTAATGCGGTCCTGCAGGGCCACATCTTTTCATTCATTGTCTCCTTTGACTGGTGATTGCAGAAACTGAGGCTGAACAGACTCGGCCGGGTGGCATTACTGACAGTATTTCATTGGATGTGCAGAACATAATGCATGTGGGAGCCTTCCAGAGAGGGAGAGTAAGTGCTTTTGGTTTGCTTTCTGCAAGCATTGCCACTGAAGGCAAAATTCTTCTTTAAACGGGTCCAGTGCTGTTCCCAAGTTGGCTATCACCTTTGACTTGACTTGTTGAAATGTCAATACCAAGCAAAGCTTAAATTTGGATGTGAAAAGGGAGATGGCTCAAGATCTTTCCTATTTAAACACTATGGAGTACTCTCAGTTTAAACACTCTGGAGAAGAAAGCTTTAGAGTGGCTGTGGATGTCAGCACTCTATGGGCAACAAAAGAAACCTTTTAGATGTTTAACACATGTTGTGAAGCCCCTTTTGCTAAAGCTGATGTCATTAAGTACTGTGACTCGAATTCCAACCCTTGAAAGCCACTCCTAGCCCACGCGGGGCACAGTGTCTACTGCTCTATTTCTAAATGCAGCCGAGTTTTTACACACTTGTTACTGTCAGATCCTGCAGTGGCTGCTTTAATCTGCTTGGTTTAAAGAGGAGATGGAGTTCTGCAGGTATGGGTTTTAGGCCGGCTTGGTAGCTTCCCTTCCCCCTATTCACGAGTCTTTTACAAATGTAGGAATCTAAGGAGTTTAATGCTGCTTATGGGTTGTTTTTCTACTGTTATTCAGTGAAGCCCTAAATGAAATTATTCTGGGCTATAATTTAAATGCCAAGTGTAATTATTGCTGAAATGATTTGCTTACTAGTGCCCTTCAGTCTCTGGTGACATCCCTTCATCCTTGAAGGGTGAGCAGAAATAGAGATGAAATTACTTGAGCCCAAAACCTGAAAGCCGTGTCTGAAAGAGGGCGCTTTCTCTTGCCCTCTTTGTGGTTAAACCTCATATAAGTGTATGTAATTTATGAGTAAAGGGCCTACTGGTCCCTTCATTGGGCATTTTCATCTCTTACGTGGGTTAGGAAGCATGAGAACAGCAAAGAATATCTCGTGGTGGGTAGAGAAAGCAGAAGAGTCTTGGACTTGTTTCTGTAAGAACTTGGACAAGTTGGAGGAGGCATTAAAAGGTCACTTCAACGACCACTTCCACAAGTAAGAAAAGTTTCTGAAGGGGTCTGTCCTTTTGGTGTCCTTTTCATGGGTTAACATCGTTTTTGTTTTTCCATTGGCTTCTGGCTCCCTCCAGACTCAAGAGGGAGAAGAAAACTAATCACAGCAACATAGCAAATCCATGTTAATAGTTTTACTATGAGCATGCTCGAAAGTATGTGCTGCATATGTGTTTAAATATGAAAATCAATGGGGTAGAGTTTTGTTGATGGCAAGTAAGCCGCTCTGAGTAACAGCTTGGCGTATTCCAATCCAAATGTGCTGCTTCCAAAATGTCATAAAATGTATGTGTAGCATTTGACTGTCTGTGTGCCATCTGTGTGTTTTCTAGTAAAGCTCTGAATAACTTGCTAATCGTTACTGTATGTTGTTCCTTTCTTTAGCACCCTTGGATCGTAAGCAGAATTCCTGAGAGTGTTTTTTATAGGGGTTTAATTCAGCTGATGATTGTGCTTTATTGGAACTCTTATGAGGAGGGAATGAAGTCAGGAACTCCTACACTTAATTGAGTGTTTTGGATTAAGGAGTGATGCCATTAAATCAAAAGGCCCTCCTAAAGGGGGAGAGCTCAGCTTCTATATGCTGAGCAAGAGAAGATGCAAGTTAATGCATCAGTATCAGACAGAAATGGAAGCAGTGAAGTGATTTGAGGAAAGACAGAACATATTGTAGAAGATTGCTTAAGAGTAGAACAAATAAACAATTGAGTAGCCTGTCAAGGTAATTCTGGTCGGTGGTAATAGCAAATCTGTTAGAAATGCACCCCTTAAGGATGGCTGCTAGTTTGGTTTGAATTTTGGTGAAGTTACTGCAAACCTGTGGACAATGCCCCCCTGCTTGTAGTTCTAAACTGCCATCTTCGTGCCAATAATGCCATATAATTCTGCAATCAAGGTGCTAGAAAGTCAAGTTCTCCCTTTATGGGAACAGTTGAATTGCAATGCAAGGAATATGGGTAACAAAACTATGAATTTGGAGGAAAATAGGGAATTTGCATCCTGTGGAAGATCTACATTTACCTAAACAAGATAAGCATCCTCTAGTATCTTAAATACTCAGAACTGGGTAGGTATAACTACTTCTGAAAGGAATGTTCTATGCTGAGGATTGGGGCAGAATAAGCAGTACCCTGACAAGAGATGAATCTGGAAGATGCTCACAACTTCTAAGCTGTAGAAAATGTTCCTTCTATAAGTGTGGCAAGGAGGGAAGCACAATAGCCCAAGAACTGAGACTGTTTTTCTGCTTCAGTCTGTACAACACTGATATCTCTTAAGCCTATTTATACACTCCATGTAGCTGTATGATTGGCAGGCCAAGATAAGCAAGACTTGTTTGTGCTTTTGAGATGCAAGAGGGTGGTTATTAGAGGAGTAAAGGTATTTACTGAAGCTGTACACAGCACAGTTTTTTTTTTTTTGGAAGGTATTTACTTAAGATTGATTTTCTTGACTTAGGGATTTGTTCTTGTTCATTTCACTAACTCCTCATTAAATTTGTTTGCCTGAATGAAGCCAATGACTTGAAATTGTAAGCTTAAAGTCTAGTTCTTGCTGTAATAATGCCAGTCTTTTGCCCAAAGCTCAGCTTTGGTTCTCTTCTGAAGCATATGGTGAAAACAAACTGTGAGCTCCAAAGAGACTCAGTTCACATAATGCTTGAGTTTTGATGGTGCTGCTCCAGCAAACTGAAGTTTGCCCTTTCAGTCTGTGATGCCTTTTATCCCTATAGGTTTGTTTTAACATCCTGCAGTAGAGGAAGAGTTTCCCAGCTGTAAGACCTGTTACAAGGGCTGGAGAGATGATTTAGAAAACTGCCTTGTTGCAAGACAGACAAGTAAAGGCTATTCCTGAGCCTTCAAGAGGGGAGTTTTATAAGGAAAGTGTTATATGAGTTAGGTTTTGGCGAGCAATGGGGGTATGTGAAACCAAGCAGGGCAGGAAGAACCTGGAGAGTTGTGGTGTAAGGTTGCAGAAATGTCAAATAGCAAGTTTGGGAAGCTGGGGCCAGGGCAGGATGTTGTGTGTGCTTTTGAATTCTGCCCCACATTAACTTAATGAAAACCAAGAATAGCTCCTGAGTGCACTGTGTCTGTGTAGCCTGTCTGGCCATGAGGGGTGTTTGTGTGTGGTTTCACAGTATTTCACAAGTTCAGGGTTGTGAACTACAGCTGGATGGATTAATGTGAGTTTCCGAACCAGTGTTTGAATACAAAGTTCTTTCCAGGTACATACAAGATGAGAATAGAAAAGGGAAACAAAATGGGAAAAAATGAGAAGGCTGAGATTAAAACTCTGTACCTTTAAATCAGTACCTCAAATCAGTGACAAAGCAGCCAGATGCTGGAAAGGCTCTGATTTTTCTTTTTCCGGGAAGGCTTTGAGACACTGACATATCTGTTTGACTGTTTCCTATGCTTTACTTACCTCATCAACACTTAATGAATGAATTGAGTATTCATTCATTGGCTGAGATAATGTTCCTGTTTTGCAGCTAAGGGAATGGAGGTGCAGATAACCAGCTGCTCAGGTAGTTTCAAATAGAGCATTAAATAAGGTGACTGAGGTTAGTGGACTAGCATATGCTGATTAAGGATCAGATACAACTCTTTTGCTCTAGGCTTCTGATCTGTTTAAATCCTTATTTAACCACGAGATAACAGCGTGTGTTTACCTCGGAATACTATAGAGGGAGCCCAGGTAACTGCATCAGATGTAGGTGTTTAGGGTAGCAGACTCTTGGCTGCAGTGACTAGAGCACAATACGTATGCATTTATATGGTTGAGTTTTCTGTCTTGTGAAGAAAATGGGTATTTCCAGAAGGTTTCTTGCTGTTTCTTGTGTTAAATGGTGCTTGTTCCAGAGTCTCCACTTCTAACATTACCTTCAAGAATAAATACCATCTTTTCCCAAAAAAAGGCTGATCTGGTGCCATTTGTGGGATTAAAAACTACCAGAAATCTCTCTGTTATCTTTTTCAGAACAGGCTGGCAAATTGGTAAGGTTGAGAATAATTGGGGGGGTGCAAGTGAACTTACGGACTTCTCTTAACCTTTCTTAGCTTGGATCATATTTAATGATTCTAGGTTGCACTGGACTGGCTCCTAGGTTTAGTAGTGGTATGGTGTATTATTACCATATAGAGAGATATTTGTATGCCTCCAGTGTGCGGACACTGGAACCACTGGCCAGTGCCTGATGTGAAGTAGTTCTTATGCCATTAGGTCTCAGTGCCAGTCATGAAGTTGGCAGATACCTGAACGACAGCTTGCCTGGCTTGCCTGGCTCTTGTTTTACATATTTAGATGATGATCATCTCGGTGTCTTCCCACACAAACCCTCTCCTTCATCTCCTCTGACAGTCAGGGCTTGTTTCCATGGAGCTGTTTCATCCATACCTTAGGAAACCTTTTTTTTCTGTTCCCCTATAGACATAATTTGAGGTTTCTATGGCAACATCTGAGGAGGGAAGGCCCATGATATCTTAAGCAAGTAAGAACTGATTCTTGGTAAGCCCTATGGATGACTGTATGCTCAGAACACATATGATGGGAGCGTTCACTGCCCTATTATTCTAGTTTATGTCAAATATGGTGGGGAAAAAGCCTGAGGGACTGCCTGACTTGATAAAGCTCAAACTCTGGAAGTTACAGTTCAGAAAGAAGAAAGGAATTAGGAGCAGTTAAACTTCACTGTCATGCTGTATATAGCTGTAAAGACATCCGAGATTGAAAATGAACGATGTAACTTAATTCAATGTCAGCGAATCTTCTAGAAGGATGCCAAGTCCTGTAAATCCATAAGATTTTGTATTTTAATATTTAAGGAAGTTCTAAAATAATAAAATAAGTTCTTTAAAAATAAACTGATTGCATCTGGATTAAAAAAAAAATCAGTTTTTCCTTTAAACCTCTAATATTTGGGGGAGGAAAGAAGTAAAATATTCCCTATAAATTATGTGAAGGCCAACACCAGCAGCATTGTGTAATTTCAGGAGAATCAGGAAGTGGAGTTCATTTGTGTTGGAAGCAGAGTAGAGAGCAGGAAATGACTATTTGAAGTAGTGGAGTCTGATCTGAGGCTCTGTGCATGGTGGGTTGATACAAAAAAGTCTTGTCTGGAGCTGGTCTGAGTAAGTTATTAGGCATTTCGTAGGGAAAACATGAAGTCAGTTCTTAATCTACCTGAAACAGTTTTGCTCCATTCTCTCCTACAACACCCCTCCTCCCCAGCAGCTCTTTGAACTTCAGTTCAAACTGGTGGGAGGTGAGAAGAACATAGTATGGTTTAACAGTAACTACTGATCTCTTCCTTGTTCCTTGGGACCAATAGTCAAGAATAGGATTGTCCTTCATAGGCCTGCATTCCACTGCACTTCTAGAGGTGTTTTACTTGTTCTGATCAAGTTGATGAGAGGTTTTGTTGCTTGTAGTCCTTTCTGGATTACACCCTGTGTCTTTGATCTTAAAAGATCCTTTGAAGAATCCTAGAGAAGGAAAAGGTGCCAAAAACTCTCCAAAGAAGCTTAGCCCTGGGTGTGTGTGTCAGCTCAGTGACTAGGAACTGTACTTCAGTGGTACTGAGAGGAAGATGGGAAGGCTCTGCTAATGACTTGTAAATAGAGGGTAGACTGTGGCAAGCGTTGTGAGCTTGGCTGAAGAGTGTGGAGGTGGCTTATCAACTACTGCATTAAAGAAATTCCTGAAGAAAATTATATGAACCTTAGAAAATGTGGGCCTTGAGTCTTCCGTTGTAAAACTATAGCTTTTTGTGTTCTTGTCACTTGCCTTTTCTTGAATTAAAGTGACTAATATGAAGTATGTCTTAATGAGGAATCAGTTTCACATTCATGTACATCTTTGCTACTTGAGTTACTGACAGCTGTTGTTTCACATTGTGAGCTTCAGTTCACTTTTTGCTCCTGTGTTTTGTGTATATTTTCATACACAGCACTTGAGAAATGTGCATACAAGCCAAATTCCTGCTGAAGTCCAACTGATTATTCTTGGGAGAGAGGAAGAAGCCCCTTCAGGCATATCCCAGTTTTTACCTATCCAAGTCAGACTGCTGACCCCTTTGAGAACGAAAATGGATGTGTGGAATCACTAGTTACTTCCGAGAAGTCGTATCTGTAATGTTCGCTACATAAGACAATCCCCTCTGTCATCTCTTGCTGCCTTCTGTCCTAAAAACAGATGCTGTGGTAAAGTTGCTTCTTAGATGAAGCATCATGTGAGGGACAATCTCATCATCAGTGTATGCCTGCAGGCTTGAGACCCTTCTGGTCCTTGTGGCAGCTGCTGTTGTAGCAGTTGCTGCTTCCAGTTGCTTTCTGCTTGCTGAAATGCCAGAGCAAGCTGTTAATCTACAGCAGTTTCAGACAGACGGGGACTGGTGTTATAAATGTGAACTTTGTTAGTCGTTTGCTGCCTCTGGCTTTGAAACAGCTCTTAAGATAACAGTGGGAAGGGAGGGGAAGGCAGCCACGGAAGATCCTGCCTGGTTCTGCTACTTTACTCAGCGGGATTTCCTATGATCCAGTGATCTTCCACTTCCCCCTCCCTTTTCTCTGTTTACATACAAATCCATAAAGTTTGCCTTCAACACCACTGCAGCTCCCAATGGTGAGGAAATGAATCCGATGCTGTGTTTTAGAGGTTTTCCTGGTGAGGATATCCACAGAAGACTGCCTATACTCTCTGCTGTTTGTTTAACCGCGTGAGTGCTGCACTACCATGTGCATTTTGTACTGGCTACTTGAAAAGTATACTCCGAGTGTTCAACTATTTCAACTTAGGCAATTTCAGTTCAAAAGAGTAGAAGAAAGTAGGAAAGTGTGAGTAGAGGATGTGCAACATTGGGTATTGAACAGCTTTGTTGATTGTAGTTTGTTTTTTTTCATGTGAGGTTATATGGAACAATAGCAGCTTCCTTGGTGTATTTGTGAATGTGGAGGAGTTTCCTAGTGGAATTGGAGTGTCAAAGTGCTATACAGAAAAAGCATTATGATGTTATGTAGCCAAGTCTTGTAAAACAGTGTTTTTTGACCAATGATATACTGGTGAAATGACTTAGATACTGTTCTGCATGCTATAAATACTAGTCTGTAGTAAATTCTATTTATGAGTGTTAGACGTTAACCTTCAGAAATAAGGTAGGTGGTGAGAGGAGTTAAGACAAATGGAATTGGTCAGAAAAGTGTAGAGGGATCTCAAAAATGTGAGTTCATACAAGCCTTTTGTTGTTACTCAAATCGATGTTCACGTCTTTTAGCTCATCGGTGGCCTATTTGCATGGAAATAAGGGATTTGGGTCTTCTTTCTAGTATAGCTAGCTTAGGTTTAGTTTTGTTCTGGATCCCTGAAGGTACTTACCTGGGAAGTAAGTATAATTTTCTACATTAGATGCCTATAGCAAAGATTTGACCAAGGATGTACTGTAAGCAGAGACAGAGCTGTGCATAAACCCTACGCTTTCAGTGGTTCTTGCTGGCCCCTAATAAGCAGATCACATAGACTGTAAGAGGATGCATATGTCATCGAGTATCAGAAGTGGTCTTAGTGTGGCAAACTTTGGAGAACGGATTTCAGTTGTCATTTTGTCCTAACTGGCTTGATCAGCCTTGGTTGGAATGTGTCACATTTGTCACTGAATAGTTGAGGATGCTGTGTACAACACCTGCATGTAACTTGGAGAGGAAATCCTTAATCTTCCCTGGAGTGCAGCAAGGGACACTCGACACATTGCTAATAGTTTTTACTACTCACTTCAGTAAAATCTAATATCCCTGCTCAGAGTTTTATGTAGGAAAGACCAGTCAGCAATGACATGAGATGTAGATTCCCTACTCCTAGGGCAATGCTGACTTGTATGTTTGCAAGTTTGGTGCAGCTCCTCTGGAGAAGGACTGGTTTTCCTAGAGCTGAGAATCTCAGTTCTTCATGGATGTGAGTTTGCTGCAGTGATTTGAGACTGACAGATGATGATTATTTTTATTTGTGTGACAGAAACCTTCTGGATGTCTTGAGCAGATGCTATTTAATCCTCACTTCTTGAGAGGGAGAGACTCAGCCTGCTCATCCATCTGTCTGGGCTTCTGCCTCATTATTAAGTGCTCTACAGTTTAGACTAAGTGGGCCGATCGTTTTGATCTGAGCTGTTAGGAGATGTATTTTCATGTCTCAGGCATGCAGCTCTTTGTGTAGGTATTTGTATACCTGATTTGTCTGACGGTCTAAGCTTGGAAAGAGGAGCAACAGCTCTCACACAGCACTTCATTCCACTGAGCACAATACCTTGTAAAAGACGCATTAGCAATTATTCTTATCCCAAAATCCTGCTTGGTATGGGAGTACAAATTTCGCTGACAGTTGGTGACTGTTCTATAATATTCAAGGATCATCTGAAGATTCTGTTTAACTATGACTGCAGAAACAAAGTATATGAGTACAGACAAATCACGTTCCCCTCTATGCCTTAGTTTTGTTAGGTAGGAGTATTAATTACCTGTATTATACAGGAGATGAAAGCTTAATTTGCTATCTGCAAGTTGGTTTTAATTTCTGCATAAGGTTATGCAGTACATTTCGAAGACTGAACTGGGTTTCTAATGATAAGTCTATATAGTGGTCTAAGCAAATGCTTGAAAACTCATGAACTGCTTTCCAACATACTTAAATCAAGGGATAACTTAAACACAGGGATGTGACCATTTCACATCTTTATATAAAGGTCAAAAATGTGACAGGTCCAATCTCTTAAATCAGAGATGAAACTTGCAGTCATTCTCTTTGGAGGCAGACTAAGTTGTAGTGGAAGGGAAGGGAAGGTCCACCATTCTACAGATTCTGTCCCGGAAAAATGGCAAGAGGTTTGCTGCTTGCTTGGTGCACACAGTACTTAAATGAAAAGCTCTACTCTGAGAACTCTTCAGGAATTACATTGGGCAGTTGACAGTTGTCCTACTGCTATCAGTACCTTTTAAGTATGCCTAATTATAGAGCCCATTGGTTATTTTAGATTCAAATCAACCACTTAAGCTCTGTGCCTTAGATTTAATTACCAGATGTTAGTCACATCAGGGACACTGATTCACCCAAAGCAGGTAATTGCCATATTCCTGTGTATTAAAGACGTTCATCTCATGCCTCATTGAGCTTCTACTTACAGGGGCTTTTTACTTGCCATTTAGTCTGGGCGTTTTTATTACAACTTGATAAAGGTGCCATTGTGTAGTTTAGCCCTCAGCAACCTGATGAGAGGCCCAGAAATACAATTTAAAACATTAATAAGTATCATTGGTCGCTTGTATGCAATACTAGTTGGCTGGGAGGAAGTGGGAGTGAAATTGCGCAGGCAGGGATGAATGGCAGATACTTTTATAACTGATGAAAAGATTCTGCACGGAACTAAGTATTCATCCCTGCAGAGGTTATTGACTCAGATGCTGAGTCTGGGCTGAATAATTTTGTAACAAAGAGGCAGAACTTTGCAAACTAAGTTCACGGTTCAAAGATTTCATCTCTTTCTGCTTTCCATTTCTGTTCCAAAGGTAGTGGCATTGTTTGCGGGAATTGGCTTTTCCTCACCACCCTCACTTCAGCTGGAATTTGAACCTGGGAATAGCATGTTGTTCTGCTTGTAGATTATTAGTTCAGTCTTTGAAATGTACTGCATAACCTTATGCAGAAATTAAAACCAACAAAACCCAACCAAACAGAAACCAGCCCACTGTTTGATCTCTGTAGAATTCAATTATGGGGAATTAAATAGTTTTAATTCTGTAGAAGGTAGTGGGGGAAGAGGATAAAACCTGGAACTGAATCTTTCCTGGTGTAATTTTGACTTGATTGATTTATACCAGTGATTAAATTGTTCCTCAGCAAATCCTATGTACCGTATCTTGCACAACTGGCTAGTGAAGCCTATCTGCAGCTAGCTCGCTCCTCCAGCATTGCTTTAGAATGTTGTCCAGGGAGAGATTCTTATTCCTAAAGATTTTCTCAGATAAACTCTCTGAACTTGAAGGAAAAGACCCAGATTGGGCTGGGACCTTTTAGGCTGATTGTATCTCTTCACCCTGTGCCGGTTTGGTCCTTGATCTGCTAATGCCTGCTCATCAACTTTTTTCCTTTGTCAGTGCATCTGATGTAACTTCACAACCTCTTGAGATGCTTTTGCTGATGGCTTATGAATACGTGGGCTCTTCCCAAGACTGTAACACTGAAAGTGTCTGGCAACATTTAGTGGCAGCTAACGAGTTCCATATACAACATATAACAACATATACAACGTTGTGTTAAAAGTAATTCCTGTGTACCTGTACTTAACAGTATGTGACAGGCAAGGAACCATTTGAAAAGCAAACTCGTGCTGACTGCACAGCACAAGCCAAGCTGTCATCCTGCCTGCAGCTTCTCGGACGCTAGAGAGCAGCAGGGGCCTGCTGGTGAAGGTGCTTTGCTTCTGCCATACATGGTCTTCAGAGAATCTACGGGGCTGTGGACTTTGGAATGCAGGAATAGAACCTGGAGCAAGTGCAAAATGCATCTTGTTTTAGGGACACATCCGCGAAACCTCAGGTTGAACAAATGGAATCTCCACTTAAATCACAGCTCAGATGATGAGACGCAGATTCGTAATGTGGATGTAAGAGGCTGTCTTTTCCAGAATTTGATTAGGTGACAAATAAAAGCCCCATTTAGTTGGATGAAGGAGAAATCATGTAGCCCCTGTTCCAAGCAGCTTGTATCTTGTGTTATGTATAGCTTTTTTAGGTTATCTGTTTTTCTTCTTCATTTAGACATCAGTGCAGGCAGTAGTATCACATTGCAGTCATCTCAGCCCTTGGTTGAAGAAGGAATTTGAAGATATATTTGTGTCCTTGCATTTTGGAACTCACCCGTGCCTGGAGATTATAGTAAGCATGCGGCAGTGGTTATGAAATGTGGTAGGAGCTGTAAATAAAAAGCAGAGACAAACAGCACAGGGTGTATTATAAAGTAGTCAGAATTACATTTGAGACTATTTTCCTGTTGTTCACCGCTTCCAAGTTGCAGTTCAGTCATGGTAGGAGAGAAATTAGCATCACACATAATATAACTCAGGATGATGGCTGAGAATTAAAGCTCAGCAAATATCACTGCCCAAATTTAATAAAGGGGGGGAAAAAAGACACTAAGATTGTCATACTCAGGAATTATTCATTTTCAGCTAAACAGATTTTCTAGTTCACAAGCGGCTGGATTCCAATCCAAGCTGTAGCTGTGATCAGAAGGGAGCAATAACAAACTTAGCAAGCATCCATTTCAAGGTGGTGAACAGAAAACTATGTACTGTAGTTGCTCTTGTTGGTAACAGGACATGGAGTTTTCAGCTCTTTTAGCTCAGATGAACTCTTAAGTCTCCTGGACTGTACATTTTGACTGTCTTTTGAAGATCGCCATGTGACCGATGTACTTTCTTAAATTAAATTTAGGCAGTTGTAACATCACAGCTTTCTTAATCTCAATTTTATCTGAAAGATGATAGTGAGACATGAAATGGCTTTCTCTGAAGGACAAAAGAAGAGTAGGATTGTGTCACAGAAACCCTGACATCCAGTCTCAGCAACAATTTAACTAGCTCATGCCTCATCTCCCTGGCTTTAAGGCAAAATAAAGCCTTTTTGGGTAATCGTGCTTACAGAAAACTTACACAGTGATTTATGAGAGACTATCTACAGGGTAGAAAAGGTGATGTGTAGTGGTATTTGAATCTAACATGCTTGTTGGATAAAAGTCCTGGTATGTGTATAAAAATAGGAATTATGATATTTCAGCATTATTTAAAACCCCAAAGAGCTGAATTGCTGCCTGTTTGCTTCTGTTGCTACTTTTATATTGAAAGGCAAACAAAGGAAAGAAGTTCTTAGTTTGTGGTCATTACTGGTGCTTGTAGCTCTCCAGACGGATGAAACAGAGCACTGTCAGGGCATCGTTAGTATAAGCTTCCCCCCAAAGCGCTTGACGCTGACCTTGATTGAGTGCCTTTGCAGAGCTTGACCTTGCTTTCCCCATGAGTCTCACAAAAGCATAATAATGATAATTCAGAGGGAAAATACAGGAAGCAGATCTCTGGTGATTGTGCCGAAACCTGACAGTTCAGAGCTATTTCATTAAAAGGTGACCATTAGCCCAATGATTCTCAGGAACTGTTTGGAACTAGGTCAGTGAGAGACTCTGGTACTTGGAATTGTGTGTGTATATTTAGCTTATTTACAACCTATATTAGCAGTGTAACCTGCTGCTGCAGCAAAGGCATGGCTAGCCTGTGCACATGAAATAGAGCAACAGATTGCTGCTGAAGACATGTAACTGGGAGGGTGGTGTTTGTCTTGTAGCGCCTCTTTCTAACATCTACAAGATCTACTGCATTCCTTAGTGTATTGTGAAAGCATTTATCAGTTGTTTCACACCTGTATATGCATACTCAGGTAAAACTTCTGCCCGAGGGACATACTGAATGCATTTTGCTTATACATGATAAAGGGTGCATCTACTTTGTGACACTGCATGCAACAGTGCTTTGTGATCTCAGTGTAGAGAACTATACTGTAGTCCCTACCTACCGATGCTGTAGATGTGGTACACATAGTGTCTTGTATGTGCTCTGTTTATGTAAGCAAGAAACATGGGTGTGAGTTTTGCAGTCTGTGCATATTTTATGCAGCAAACACATTTATGGCATGTAATGCACATCAATGGAGAGAAATCTGTGTCTGTATCGTATGATATATGTATCTTGAATATGTGCTGGGGGGAAGAAATGCCTTTCATCTCAAGAAGCCAGAAATGCTGGCTTCATTTCCATAACAGCAAGAGCAGGATTATAAGTGTGAATGGCAAAGCCAGCTGGAAGAGGCATTTTCCAATTGTCCACGAAGTGTTTTCTAAATAGCTCTCTTCCAGATACCATGAAGAAAAATGACAGTTGTCTTCAGGCATTTGCCTTATTGAAGGAATGGGCTCTATCAGCGTTGCTGCTGCAGTTGTGGATAATTGAGGTGGACAGGAATGGTATTTATAAAGCAATTTCTATATGCTTATTATAAAATGAGTTTACCACTGTCCTACTGGCAGTTTAGTGGCCCTTAGGAGTACAGAGTTGGTTGTGGTGGTTTCGATTTGGCATTGTGCAGATAAGACTAGAGAAAATGTTTTTCTGGCAGACATTCGTTTCCTTGGTATTTGTGTAAGACAAAGAAGTGTTCTGCCCCTTACTATTCCATAAAGAAAAAAGGAGGGAGATCATTGTTTTGGGAGGAAGACAGGAACACTTAAGACTGTTCCACTTCCAACCATGCTGTTGGTACAAAATAATGGTCTACGGGTAACACAATCATTTTGGTTTAGACTCAGTTATAGATTCCTGTATTTCCTATATCAAGTCATGCAAACAGCACACAAGTCATGAGCTGGGAAGCACTGCTTTTAGCCAGATATAAGTTTTAATTGGAGCCAGGCCATCCTCAAAAAGACAATACAATACTTGCTGAAGTATTTGGTGTTTTGCTTTCTGAGCTAGAACAAAGGCTCGGCTGCGAAGCGGATCTGCATAACCCCTACTTACAGGAAGGGCACTGCATGTATTGTGGGAGTTTGAGATTCAGGTGTCTGAGCTCTAAGTTCTTACTGAAACTGTTTTATGAACAGATCACAATAAAGCAAAATGTTTGGGATTTTAAGGGTAGGTGTTTTCATGGCACTATCCATGTTGATATTTTATTATACTAATACACTGTTCTGCTGCGGTGAGCAGTGCAGAATGCTGCTCAGCTGTACATCTGTGCACCCCTGCTTTCAGTCCAGAGTCCAACTTTTTCTGCTTGGGCTTGAGTATTGGTTGGGTTGCTTGCAAATGCTACAAGGTCTAATTACTGATGTGCTGAGCGCTTTTTAGGGTGTGATTTGGAATCCAGCTCTTTGCTTCCTGCATGTGGTTTAGCAGAGAGAAGTAAGGATCTATTTTAATCTTCATTTTGCTGCTCTTGGGCCAAATAAAACTTAAGACATAATCACAGTTTTAATGAGAACTGTGAGAGTTTGTCTTTCATCTTCCCAAACAGCTGAGTGATGTTTTTCAGTGTTTCTGTGTTCAGGTCTGGGTTAAATACAGTAAACTCGACTGACCTGACCTAGCGAAGCAGGTGTTTTAGTTGGATAAGGAAGAATGTGCTGTTCAGAGACGTTTTGTACTTACAGGCTTGTTCTCCTGTGGTTAATGGAGTGTGCTGTGAGCTTTGACCCGTTAGTAAGTGCTCTACAGGAGGAGGAATTCCAAGGAATTGGATAGTCCCCTTGTTTCCTTTGTGAAGTGTATATAGTGCAAACCAAATGCCAGGCTTCTATGGAAATTCACTCTAACGGATCACCCTATGTTTTATGAGGGATAGTATTTACTGATCTACCCTAGAGCCCCTCCATTAGATTTATGAGAAGAAATAAGCTTCCCTTTGTGGTGCTCAAGTGAGAGATCTTGAGCAGTGTAAATAAGCAGTGCCAAATGATTCACTTGAGTTCTAGAGAGCAAAGAAAACTCAAACGGAGGAAAAGGTCCTGAAACCTTTGCCCTGTTGCCATCTTCTGCTGAATTCTTATTGCAAAGTCATGACACTGATTTAATTTGTTTTGCTTGCTATCTTTGGCTCGACTGTCCCCTTTGATTTGGAGGAAGAGCGCTACCTGAAGAAATCAACTGTGAAAGTATTGTCCTCATGCTGGAAAAATACAGAATATGCTGTATTTGATTCATGTTTGACAATTCCTGGAATTCTGGATGGTATCTGAAGAAGCTGGGGATTGCTACTGTGTAGAAGGTCAAAATTTAAATGCCTAGTTAAGTGTGATACTGTTAGTAAGAATTCATAGGCAGAAGTCTATAATGGTTATTGCTGACATAAGAATTATCCCTTTTGAAATGGAAGGCACAAATAAATTGGGGTTAACCTCCGAGCAGAAAGCCCTGTTGGAGTTAGCCTTTTTTTTGGCCTCTTCAAGTATTGCCAGCAACTAATATGTAATACAACATATATTCCACAAGTTTTGTTTGGTTCTGGTAGGAGAGATTGGATGCAACACAGCTAAGCCTATTGCAACCCCTTTCTATTGTCACCCATGTTGCTGGTGATAAGGATGTGATTCTGGTAGGAGCTAAGAGTTACTGCTTCTAGTTTTTGGATCAGATACCCTTCTATAGTGCACTAAGCCCATGTGTCTGCTTTGCATTTTGGGTACCAAAGTGACAGATACTTTAAAGTCTTGTGCCAGAGGCCAGTTTATGCAATTTATCCAAAAGCTGATTTCTTACTGACTGGCGACTTGATTGAAAGTACTTCTGTTATTTTTGGTCAAACTACAATGAAAATGGCCCTGTTCTTTGTTCAGGTGGCATGGAAGAGACGTCCTCAGTGCTTCAGGGTAAAAATGTGTTTGTGTTCCTTCACAGCATGTTTTCTGGGAGATGAAGAGGTGCTGAGACAGTGTTTAACCCAAGTAATTGGGATTTGTGGTTGTTAATGTGCAATGCTGCTTTCTGAACTGGGCTGCTTGTGGAGGAGTTGGTGGCTATAAGTATTTTATTGAGCAGGGAAGAACTGGGGAATATATGGTCCATAGGAGTGGCTCCATCTTGCTTTGTGATATACTGGGCTATCAGCCTGTTGTTGGTATTTCTTGCCTTGCAGCCTGTGAAATTTGTCATCTGTTTTGTAACACAGTGCTTGGGTTTCAGAGAACAACACATGCAGGTATCCGGTATCGCAGAGCCAGAATAAAATGGACTCTGTGCATTCAAATGATAGCAACTGCTGGTTGGTAGTGCGTGATTTAAAGGGACAGATCTGTAGGGCACTAAAGGAAGAATCAGCCAATACATGCTGCTTGCATGTATCAACAAGTTGTATGTCAAACTGTAATAGGCTTCACTCTAATTTAATAGACAAAGAGCAAAGGATGGCTGAAGCCCTGGTGTAAGGAAGTGCTCTGGTTCCAAAGATAACATGACTCTTATTGCAGAAGACTGTTGGAATGCAGAAGTAAATTCAGATAAATGTTTGGTTTTCATCTGAACTCACAAAAATACTCCAGAATTTTCGGAGAAAAGAAGGAAACATGTTATACAATTTGGAAATCTGGCTTTTCACCTAGCAGGGGTTGCTGTGTTGTGGGCATGGCAGGTTTCTCTTGCAGAACCTTCCACTTCTGCACAGAAAGCACGATAAGTTAAGCATGCTGTTGAACTGTAGGAAAGGGAAGTTTGAATAGGAAGATACATCTTGAATTTGTCCACATCTGTGACTGCAGTGATCTCCCTGCCTGACCTGACAAGAGCTGCTGTAGTCATATACTGTGCATCTGAGTGACTTTTTTAGTCTAAATAAGTTGTATGTATCTCCTGTGTTTAAAAATATCTGTTTTTAATTAGTAAGTTGTTCTGTTACAGTGTACTCTCAGTGCCATCTCATATTCTGTATTCATCTACCAGGGATGACATTTTGCTGTCCCTTAAACACATGGGAATGCTATTATAGAAAGGATTGCCAAAGAATCTGGGCTGGAATTAGTTCGTGTTCATTCAGGGAAGGGATTTTTAGTTTTTCAGAGGATTTTTCTTTCTTCTTAATTCATAAGTCCTCTTCTGAGGACTGTGGAAAAGATGGAATGTTTGAGTGGGAGAAAGACAGAGAGGTCATTCATCAACCTGAGGCATTGACAACTATTTGCTGCTCTAATGAATCTGTCATTAGACAGATCATTAAACTACAGGAGTAGTTATTAAACAAGGATGCAGCAACGCACAGGCTCTCATAGAGGCAGTCAAATGGTGCTGCTGTGATTTGTACAGAAATAGTGCTTGACCGTGGTTGGTCAGGCGTTTGAGCTGTCTCTCTTACTACATAGCTTCTCTCTTTCCTAAGAGCATCAGACATGTGGTCAGCATCCTCTCTCCAAGACAAAAATGTGCTGAGAATGTTGGAGTGCATAGAAGTGTTGCTTACTAACCAGTGAAGTACTTGGAATTAAAGGGATAGTCCCTACACATGTGTATGCTGTCCTAAGTGCAAGGATTTGCATGGCACAGGCCAAGAGAATGATTTTCAGATTCATATGTGTAAAGGGGATGGGGATGGATCCCTTGTCTCACTGAAGTGAATTCCACCAGTGTTCTCTGAGGCTGAGGGTGAAGAAATTGTACTGGCATGGCCATGCAAGCAAAAAGCAGACTGGGGAAAGGGCCAGTTCTGCCTTGCTCAAGAAGGTGATTACTAAAGGCTCCGATTGCCTGGAGCAATGTAGTATGAGTCTCTTGATTAATTAGATGACGTCAGTGTGGAATTTGTGGTTTTGCAATGTCCGCTGCGCAATTTATTACTAGAGAAATCATGCAAAAGGGCAAACTTTGACCCTTCTTATTTGCGCTTATTTCTGTGGTTGAGTATCTTACGTAGCTGATAAAAGATTCTGCAGGACATCAGGGTCATTCATATATGAAGCCAAACTTACTCATGATAGCCTCCAAAGGGCTACTAAGCCCTTCCCCTGAAGTTGCACATGCTGACTTAGGGATCATATCGTGGGGTTTCGATTCCCACATGCCATGGGAAGATGACAGTTGAATTCCTGTGTTAACAGCTAAGGCAGTAATGTTATGTGCAGGTGGTTTCTAAATGTGTGGTGACATGATAGAAATCCTGAGTCCTTCAGCCACTTGTTGCTATGTTCAGGTTTGTTGCAGAGGAGGAAGAAAAGGTATCAGCCCTTGAGAGGCGGAGAGGATGCACAGATGCTTGTGCAAGTCTCAGTTATGGAATGCTGGTGTTTTGTTTAATCTGTAGATATTAATCTCTTGGAATTAAAAACAGTTCTACTTACACTTTTATATAAGCGGGTGTTTGTGGAATGCATTTTGACTGTGTGTGCACCTGATGCATAGACACCAAGGTGACTGGAGCTCCAGAAATAGATTTGAAGACTTGCTCAAGCTATTAACTTACAGGATGAGCAGAGCAAAAAGGACAGTACAACAAAGTAGAATATAGTAGAATTAGGGCTAAAAAACCCCAATACAACATACCATTGAAATGCTTCCTTCCCCCTTGTCCTGCTGTTATAAATCTTTATCTGATGTGCTTAGTTATCTGTGTCCTAGATGGTAGTTTTTGATGTTCGAAGTCCTTGGGAAGTTTATTTTCAAACAAAACCGAGGCAGCCCTTGCAAGGACAACTATTTTGATTTGGGTTGACAAATATTTTCTAACCTTAAACTAATATTTTTTTAAAGGTTCGGGCTGTAGAACAATGAAAACTGAAGCTGTGATTTAGGGATGTTTGTTTTCCCTGAGGGCACACTTGAAATCCACGCAGCTAAATTCTAGTCACTCCCTCAGAGAATTTAAGTTATGTCACTTTTCCACCTGAAAATACAGCTTCGTTCAGGGGCTTTTGATGGAGAATGTCACACTGGTTCTCATCCTGAGGCTACTCTTCCTCCCAGTGCAGACCCTTGGTAGAGATTCCTTAGCATATTAAATGCCTGGGAATCTTCTGTTTTAGTGTGTGTCTTTCTCCTGGTCTCAAATCTGTTCTGCATGTCTGCTTGTCTTTATGTGGTGTCTTTGTTGGTTACTGGACCTGAGACCATCCATCACCCACTGTCATTTTGGAAGCAGCATTGCTCTCCAAGAACTTTAGCAGCTTTCACTCATATGTGAACCAGAGCTATAAAACCAACCAGCCTCCCAGTCCTGGAGCCACACGCTGCTACTGCTTTTACAGCTTTTCCTCAATCCCTTTCCTCCTCTGTGAGCAGTCAATGGGGACTAAAAACCCCCCACCTAGTTGTGAAAGAAGGCTGAAAGTCCAAGTTTGCTAGCTCCCTCCCTCCATGGGCTGGGCTGGCAGAGCAGGAAGGTGGGACAAGGAGAAAGCCTGTCCAATTGCCTTCTGCAGAGGGCTATTATTGCCGTCGTAGCCTTTTTCATGCGGTTGATTTGCAGCAGCAGCATATTTGGTAATATAAACCCTGTCCCTTGGGATTAAGAGTGCGGTTCCACTTGCAACAGCTGCCTGCACATGTTTTACCGGCTACAGGAAAAGAACATGCTGCTCCTGCTCCTCTTTCTCCTGATTTTATCTAGTGTTGTTGCTTCCCTCCCTCTGTTTCTCTCTCTGACCTCCCCACAGCTCCACGCCGCTCCACTCCATGCTTGCTTCGTCTCTTGAGAAGACCACAGCCGAGTTTGCTAGCACAGCCCCAGGAGATTTGCTTTCCTGAGCCAACATTAGGCAAAGAAGACAGAAGGCAAAGGGGGAACTGGGGCGGGGGGAGAGAAGCTGAAAGTGAGCCAAGCCGTTGCTGGCAACCTTCATCTCGGTGCTAAACCTACTGCTTTGAGAGAGACCAGGCAGGGGAAGGACTTTGTTTTGTACAGAGGAGAAGGAGGAAAAACTTGACATTGGCTTCCCTTGTGGCATGTCTGTCCTGAACATCCCCACCCCGCTGTGTGTTAAATGAAAGCACGTGAAGAACATGGGGTTTCCTGCTTGAGAGGGAGGGCAGTGCTGGACCGGGTGAGGGAGGAGGAAGGCAAGCCGCAGTGTCGCGGTGTGGTTTACACCGAGATCAGAGCTAGAGTGCCTGGGGGTGGGAGCAGAAGGAGAAAGGGCAACTGATGCCAGCTGCCAACATGACAGAAACCCTGCAGCTCCCAGCACTGCAAGTCCCAGAGCAGCAGGTGGTGGAGGGGGGCTCTGCCTGGTCCAGCTCGTCCACCCCAACCCTGCGCAGGAAGCGCTTCAAGATGAGGAGGATGAAGAATGTGCAGGAGCAGAGCCTGGAGGCCTGCAGGTATCAGGATCAATCCTCCAGCAAGGAATACCTGCAGCTCCCATCCATTGAAATCACCCCTTCCAGCGATGAGGACACACCCTGGTCCAACTGCTCCACACCCAGTGCTTCCCCACGGCGCAAGCGCTTCCTCCTTCGGAAGTGGCTGCGTGTGAGAGAGAAGAAGGAATGCAGTGAGAGCAGGTATGTTTTTGGACGCTTCCCCTTCCCTGCTTCCAAGAGGAGCATGTCCAGAATACATAGGGGAGGGTCCGTTGTTCCCCTAGAAACCTTGGAGTGCCTCTCTCTTGTTCTTTGTCCTCACCTATTGGCTGGAATGGGTAATGTAGTTGATGGGACTTGCTGATGATGGCCTAATCCTTATGTGCAACCTTCTCTGACATCCATTCAGTGGCTGATACTGGGAGAATGTGAGGAAAACAGAGGAAAAGTAGCCTTGTGGTTAGTAGGTGGGTCTGTGTGTCAAGGTATCAGTTCTTGGTTCCTTTCCAGACTTGAAAGTCACTCAGCCCTTTGGCTCAAAGGGGACACATAATTCGTGAAGAACTCCAAGAGCTTGTCAACACAGGAAAATTAATGCCAGGGGGGTTATTGTGTGGCCGTACAAAGGCAAAGCTATACTGTATGTAACCCTTTGCAGGTGCATCAAGGTATACAAGTATCAGTACATCAGGGTATAGAGTGTAGTTAACCTCTGATGGGAGAGGGGGGCAATCTACCTTTCCTGAAGATCCACAATACACCAGACACTTAAAGCTTTCTCTGAGAAATGAGTGCATTATATAAATCCTTATGCTATCTTAGCGTAGGGCAATTATTCTTTAGTTGCATGCAGCCTATATGTGGATTTATGCCTGAAAGTATGTACAGCACTTCTGTAAGAACAGAAACTTGTCTCTTGCTGTTTCTGCACCCAACATACCAGACGGACTCACTGCCTGTGTTGCTTAAGTGCTTATAGGACACTAGTATTATACTAATATTCACTCCAATTAATTTTGGGGAACTTTCATCAATAAATGCATGCCTTCAAGAATTTGATAATCCTTCTCTTATGAAGTTAACATTGAAAGACATCTCTTGGTTGAGAAACATTACTTATTTTCACTTAGTGTGGTGATACAAGTAATGACTCAGGGAATAACAGGGAAGATAACATATATGCCTGATCATAAAGTTCAGGTCTGAATTTCAGCAGGATGACTTTTCACCTGAAGGGTTTAATTTGGATTTATTGATGGTGAATGTGTTTGAGACAGAGGCCAAGGCATGTTTCAGTGCAAATGCACAACAAAACTTAGGCCATTGTTGCACACATGATATCTCCATGGCTATGACAGCTTTCTGCTAATTCAGCATTGAGATATTTCTGCCTTAACCCTGGTTATGGTTTTGAAGCATGACTGGAAAAAAGCCAAAGATGTTGATGGATTAGGTGGCATTAGCTTACCAGAGCCAGGGTGGCACCTCTTTCTTCGTATGTAGCAGGCTCTAAATCTTTTGCAATGGGAAACATGAAGTTTTCAAATGGAATTTTTCCTTTTCTAGTCCAAAGGCAAAACCCAAACAGTTTGCCAGTGACTGTGCTGACCCTCTGGGCTTGCAGAAGGCAAAGATCATCTTTGGGCTTCGAAAACTCAGCAGGCATGGAAACAATACGGAGAGGGCAGAATCTGTGCGGAGTTAATCACAGAGTGATGAACCTAAAGGATGCTGAGGCATTAATGTGAAAGAGACTAGCAGCTAGCACTGTGGTGTAAACCTTACTGTGCCCTGAGGCATGTGAAACCCTGTTCTGAAATACAGGGCAGGAAGCTGCCTTTATGTAAAGCAGATAGATACTGCCTGTCTACCTTCCCCTGCTTCGCACTTGGTCGTCCAGAGCGCTGGCTCTTTCTTGCTGCTGTTTTATTATGATGTTGTAGTTTGTAACGTTTTTTACTGTACTATTAGTTTGTTTAAGGGCAGTAGGGACTATTGTACTAGAGAAAAGGCTGAAGTATTTTTTCCAGTGTTGTTTCCACCAAGCCCTGTCTCAGGGTCGAGTGACAGTGATGCTGCTTGAACTGTACAGCTGATTAACTTAATTAGAATGAAACATTATTGTAAGAAGGAACCCTAATGTGGTCAGTGTGCCGTACATCTATTAGGGGTGAGGGTACGCTATTACGTACATAGGTTCCCAAATTTCACCTGGTAAAGGTGGTGGCATCACATGTGATTCCCACCAGAGGAGTGTATGCAGTTTGCTTCCAGTCACTCCCTCTTTCTAGTTAAATTGTTATTAACTGGTTTAATAGGCTTTTTGGAGTCCGATAAGCTTTACTCCATGATGTGGCCAGATACGTGCCTGTTTGGCAACGTTTTCCCAGGAAAGCTGGTAGTTGAGAGCAAACTCTGCACCAGCTGACTTATTTCAGCGATGCATGTGTTGCTCACATGCCCCTGAGCAAAAGCAATAGCTCTGTGACCATTAGCATACAGTAAGCATCCAAGTGAATAAACAAATGCTTTTAGGACTCAGTGCTGTCTGTAATCCTGCAGGTCTGATGAAGGCTGGCTGCTTTTTTCATCCGGAAACTCCAGCCTACACAATGTTCTATATCAGTGGCTAGTTTTTAACAGCCCGGGTAATGTTAAGGCTTGTTTACCTGCTGGTTCTCTAAAAGCTGTTAGGTGGCTGATAGAGCAGAAGAGAGGCTGTTTCTTTTCATGAAACAGCAGAGATGGCGTGTAAGAGCCTGGCTTGCCTATGATACAGTTTAGTTCAAGGTGAAAGAGCAGAAAGCAGCAGCCATTTCTCAGGGGTAGGAGTTCCCCTGTACTTTGTCCTTGTACAAAAGCATGATGATCCATACCAAGTTTGGTGCTCCAGGGGCCTATATAGATGATAGGGGATGATTTTTGTAAGTGATGCAGACAGCTTATCTATCCTCCTCATCCATCATTTGCTACCCAGGTAATGATAGAAGTTATTTACCCACATACAGCTGTATAAAGCAGGAACCCTGCTCAGAGGTACACAGATTGCTTATTAAGGCATGATGACATTTCTTTCCTCATAGGTTAGTAAACGCAATCTGTTACCATTTTATATCCATGTCATGAGTATGCATTATTGATGTGCGGATGTGAGAGTCTATCTGCTTTAGTTTATTATTTACTTCTTTAAGTCATCCTTGCTAGTAATCTCTGGAACTGCATTTGGTTCTCGACGTTGAAGGCAAGAACTGCGGAGAGGGTAGATCACTTGGACTTAAAGGAGTGCTCTCCTTTTGGCTTAAGGTCAGTATTGGAATGAGATCCTAAGCTTCCATCCTTCCACTGGCAGAAGCTGAGAGTAAATAGATGGGCCCTGTGCTATCACTGCCTCCTGTATGAATGCTCAACAACAGTACATATGTAATAGTTGAAGCATGGTAAATATTTTGTTCTTGAACAGTTTCCTGTGAGGTTTTCATGCTGAGCAAAGACTGTACTAGTGGTAATCTAATGCACTTCCCTACTGAGGGGAGAAACAGGCTAGAATGCCAAGGATGGTGAATGGTTTGAATTCTATTTTGCTTGTTATTATTCCTTGCTGAATTTGCTCTCATGGGAGATCCTGGAAGCTCTTGTGTCTTGATGCCTGCAGTCCCTTCCCAGACCTCCCTTCCCCTTGAACACTCCAAGATCACCCAATTTGTCTGATGTTAATGCTTGTCCTGAAGATAAATTTGTGGTCAGTTGCAGCTTCCAGACTAGGTAATAGTGACATGCAAAACATTGGTGCTCCAAAGAACGTAGAACTTGTTGTGGATTTTGTTGGATCAGTGGGGAATAGATTGTCTTGTGGATTGAATGTACTCGTTTTGGTCTTCTGCTGGAAACTAACACTGAAATACTAAATGACAAATTCAGCTAAAGGGAAAGACCTATGTCCTAAAATGTCTTTAAGATATAAACCCAAAATATATTATTAGAAGTATTCCATCTTACCTTGGGAAAGGTTATATGCTGGGGAGATGGAGGTTTCTCGGGCTGCCGGACATGGAGCCATAGAGGTTTTATAGACAAAATCTTGGTGGACTCCAGTTTTGTTCACTTCATGCTATACAATTCCAGGAAGCTGCACAATGAGCAACTGTGTAAATTTCATAGTTCTCAGTTTCTCTGGCTTTTATGAACTTTCATGTTTCTGTTTGAGGACAGAGGAGAGGAAGTGGGGCTTCTCCTTTATCAGAAACCCAGCAAGCCACTGCAGGAAGTGATAGATGTGTGTGTCCTGGGATTGCTTTTGGACGTTGTGACAAAATCCTTGCTGAAACCTCATTTGTGTGAGGAAATGGCAGCTTCATGGGGGTTTCATAATGGAAGAGGCAAATGGGCTGCATTCTTTTGTTCTGCTTGTGGCTGGAGTTGGTTAATTAGGGCTTTTGGGAGGACAAATGTCAGACATGGTGTGTTTTGAAGTGTTGGCAGGAGCTGTGACATGGTTTAATGTTGTCCCATGTTTTTGGACTACATCTCTCCTTGTTAATCTTATAAACTACATTTAAAGCTTTGATTTCTGGAGATGTGTGAATATCTGATGGATTGCATTTGGGACTTGAATGTATAGTTGGATATTTAGCTGGTGTCTGTACTCTTCTGCATCTTCAAAGCAAAAACAGGAAAAGGGTTTTTTTACATAGGTCTCTAGTAAAGCAGCCCATCTTCTCTGCTTTCGGTAGCCTCAGAAAGTCTGTAAGCACAAACTTCCATTTATGTGGTATCTCTTCAAGTCTAAAAAGCACATGAATGATGGCTTAATAGCAACTTGGTTCCTTTTTGAGCCTGCAAGTTGAAATGAGACCTGATTTGTGCTTCCACTGAACTGATCTTTAAGTTGTATGCATATCTCTGATTTAAGAGTACTGGTGTACTGTTTGCTGTGATTGCAGGCTTTTGGTCATTTGTTCATGATAGCATGTGCCAAGTGGCTGTGAATTCCACCAGCTCTTTTTGCTATTTGGCTGGGTCTTCCTGCCTTTGTGCAGTAGTTTGTGGTTTTCCTTTTAAATATTTGCCTTTCAGTATCTGTGTGCTTTAGGATGACCAGTCACACAAGTATCAAAACTGATTGATTTACAAACAGCCTGGAACTTCATTGCTGTTGATCTTATCTAGTCAGCAAATATTTACTATTGGCCTGTCTGAATATCAAGTCTTACATGCTATGCCCATCAATGATGCTTAACAATTAATCATCGTGTTCATTACCACGGTTTTTTTCCACCAGATTGTGTTTTGAAACTGGAGATGTCTGTTGTTCATTGTTGAATGGGATGTTGATGAAAGGGCTTGCCTTGACAGTTGTGAAGGTTGATGCTGTTGTTTTCATTTGTGAAATGAATGCAGTGAGAGGAGAAAACTTGCCTATCTGTAACATTTTCCAGCAAGGAGAGGTGACTCCACTACAGATTCACACTCTGGCTTCCAACTGGTTTTAGACTAAACAGTGCTTTAAATCCCCCATCAACGAAACTGAGTTATTGAAAAGATACAAAGCTCTGGAGTAGGAAGTGTCGCTTTGGTTGTTGGGAATGCTGACAATATGTTTGGCTCCAGGTAGTGCATGCTCTAAGTTTAGGTTAAAACAAGGCACTTGAAATTTCACCTTCTGGCTCTGCCTGCCATTTGTCAATGATTCACTGCATAAGCTTGGGTACAAGTTTTCCTTTTATGTTCTCATTTCAACCTCAATGAAATGTGAGCAGAAACAGGGTGCTTGCACCTATTTCTATGAAGAGAGGCAGTCCTTGGATGAAGCAAGGCTGTGTTGTGGTACCTGCTTCCCATAGGGCTTGCTATCAGTTCAGCAACTACACTTTTGCTGAGCATGAGTCCTCCTTAACTTCTTTAATAAAGCCTGATGTTAGCTTGCTGCCTTCAGTTGTAAGGATGTTTCCCTTGAGAACTTTGTATATTGAGAGTGGGAACCTGCAGCACCTGTGGGAAAGCTGTATCACTGGAGGTGATTTGCTTTTCATCTGGACTGAAAGCTTTAGGTCTATCAAAGGACAGCCCTTCTTGCTAAGGGAGGCTGTTATCCGTTGGAACTTAGGTCAGTGATTTCCAATTTGGTCCCTTATCTTCCTTTCTCCTTCCCCATCACCTGACAGTTTCTTGACATCTGTAATGGCACAGACATTTCTGTATCCGTGCAACCATGGTAACATGGTGCTTTTGATGACAGGAATTTAATTTGCCTAGGACAAAGAGGTGCTGTTAGGCAGCTGGGACAGGGAGGTCTATTTCTGCTGTTTTACGAGAAATACAAGGAGGGATGTGTTCTGGAAAGGACGAGCAGAGCAGGAGGGTGGAATGGAAAGATGAAGTTGTGTTGTGTTTGACAAGCTCCTGTAGGAAAACACTGAGGGACCTTTCCTTCTGGTACACCTGAGTCTTGAAGTTCAGTCTAGTTTTATTGTCCTCTTTGTGTTGCCAAGAAAAGATGGGCAAGAACACTTGTCAGGAGAGTTTTCAGATGAAGATTGTTTGCACATCATGAGATTCACTGTCTAAAATATTCCCTTTTCATAATGAATCTTTTAGACTTAATCGAAAGAGAGTTTTGGCTTAAAATAATATTGATTTTGACACTAAATACTATTTAAAAGGCACAATGTATTTAGTTGCTTTGCGAGCTTGGAAGTAACCTTAATTTGCACCAGATATTGGTACTGCTGTGCTGCTTCTGGTGGCAGTTCTTCAGAAGTCCTTATCACTTTGTGGTATGCTTTAAGGTATAAAGTGTGAGGTAAATTCAAGCCTTTGTGCTTACAGCTGTGAGGATGAAAAGAACCCTTTAAGTGTTCAAATAGCTAAAAAGCTTTGTAAATTTTAACAGAAACTTTGATGCAAGTTCAGTGTTTTATTAGTTATAATCTTCTAGTTCCCAAATCTATGTTGATGAAAATATTAATGTATCACATAAATAGTAGCTTTTAGTTCCAAAACCTGTTGCCACAGTTGCTGAAAGCCATTGAAGAACATGTCAACTGTCTATTATTCTCCTTTTTGAAATGCTTAATCTTGAAGCCAAAGCCTTATGAATACAGGGGTTAATAAAACAAAATGAATACCAAATATTCATGTGGCAATGTAGCTGATAGCTGTGGATAAAAATAGCCTTCTGAAGGGCACAGATTTTTAGGTAATTCTGCAAATTTATTAACTGATTCTATCTTCCAGGATACGGCCATTTCTTTCCCATTTGTTTGGTCACCCCATTCATCCATCACTGTTGAAAGAAATCTCCACTGAATAAAACACACCTGCAGATATAAAAGTGTGGTGGGCTTCTATACCCTCCAGATGTGGGTGATAAGTCCCAGAATGCTTCTACTGTGTGAACAGAGACCTGGGTGTCCGAACTCTGAAATCCAGACAAATACCTTATCGTAGAAAACCTGCTTAGCTTTAAAAGCTTATTCATGCATAAAATAAGAAGCCTTGACTCTGCTTTATCATTCAGAGACTGAGATCTCGGAATGAAATGAGGCTTATTAAAAAAGGCAGGCAGATAAGAATAGTACAAAATCTGGCTTATAGCTTATAAATTCCCAAGACCAAGTGCAAGAGAGATCTTGACATATTTAAGACACAAAAGCAAGTCTTGCAGGTTTTTAGTACTTTCAGTCTCTTCATGTTCACTTCTGCTGAGAGTTGGAAAACCTGATTCTTCTGTGTTACTGTCTCATGAGTGTTCATCTAAGTATATGTGTGTGTACATGGGTCATGAAGTCAATAAAAACTAAGACTTGTTACAACTTAAAAATGATAGAAAAGGAACAAGCATTCTTAGGAATATATTTCTTCTGTACAACAGTGGTGGTTGGGTCTTCTGATGTGGGAAGATGAACTGGCAATTGAGGCCATATTGTTAAGATAATAAGAAATACAACATTGAGTACAAATTTGATTTTGAGGCTCTCTTTTGCTTTATACACCTATCAAGATACACTGCTGCTCTAACAGTACAGGGCTCCTTCCACTGCAAAATTGACTCTTATTGTTCTTCAGTATACAGAAGTCTTGCAAACAGTGAAATACTTATTTGATCTCCAGATTTGAACAGAGGGGGGTGATGAGAACAACTGTCTCAGCAGGAAAATGTTTCCTATGTACTTTGGCTACCTGGGTAAATTGTTTGGGAGCAGTGAGACGGAAGAGTGGTGGAAGTAGAGTCCTCATATTTAATTGTTAAAAGGCAAGGTTAATCTGTTCTTAGAACTCTTGATCAATGTCTATAGTACTAAGTAATGTTGTAAGTCTAAATGTTTGCATGAGAATTGAGGAAAAACCACAGGGTATAAGCCTTAATGTTTACTGTCTTGGAAATCATAATAGAGAAAGGGGCACCCCGTGCTTGTGTACCCAAACTTTTAAGCCTTGTCCAAATGCAGGTTTATCATTGCTGAGTTTTAGAATGAGATAAGATTGTTTTGATGATTTCCTGAGATTTCTAACCAGCTTTTGGCCTTCACTTTAGATACAAAACTGACATAAGTGTACCTGAAAGCTTCCTCTATACTACCGTTCAGTACAAATCATACCTTCCTTATCTCATATTATTTCCAGTATAACAACAGAAACTTGTCATACAATCTCAAAGGAACACTGTCACCTTTAAAAGCAGATTGACTTAAAATGGACTGGAAAGCATAATAAAACAATAAGCTCTGCATCTCAGCTGCTGTTTAATGCAGGGAATTTAACAGCTCTGCTGTCTAATATTCAGAATGTTGAAATACATTTCTTTGTGAAAATCTCACAAAGCTTCCAGGCAAAACACTGTTGGAGTGAAACAGCTCAGGTTGAATGTGGCAAAGAAGTGGACAAAACCTGATTTCTCCTGGTCTGAGTTGGTTTCATTGCTTGTGTTCATAGGGGTAAGGTCTTGCATTGCAAAGTGTTGCAATAACAGGATTTGTTTAAATTTTAAGCCTTGATTTAGAGGACTTTCTGAAAGAGGAATTTAATGATGGGTGGGTGAGCATGAAAGGGTCTAAGGTTCATCTTGTATAGCTGGCCATAAGTAAACTTTCACGTGGGATTACCAGCCTTGAAGGTGCTGTTGTTGGGCTGTGATAGCAGGAATTTTCCTTTGGTAAGTTTTGTTCTATCTGCTTCGTCTCAATGGAAATGGCAAACTTTTTGTGGGAGGGTTTTTTTATGAAGAAACAAATAGTTACAGAAATAGTCTCTTTCTCATATCCAAAGGGTGATAATTCCTTTGAATTAGGAGGGAAAGTGTGGTTCCTTTTGTGCTTTTTCCAAACCAGTTCACTGGGCTGTAATTAAGCTCAGAAGTACAGGAAAGATGTTTCTTTGCTTTTGAGGGCATGTTGTTCTTACCCGGCTGTGATTTATAGCTTGAAGCCAATATTCTCTGATTATCCTTTGTGCGGTGAGACACTTGAAGAAAAGAATGAGTAAGTATGTGGGTGTAGGAGCAGAAAATTAGATCTGTCCCCTTGCTGAGAGGCTTTAGCAAAAATGTTTACCTGTCTTGGCTCTGATGGTAAAACTATACACTGGGCAATGGGGAAACAAGCCAAGTATGCTCAGCGGGATTGTGTGGATGTGCCCACGCAAGATGCATGCCTCTGACGCGCATGCAATGCACGTACTTTATAGCTAAAAGCCATAAAGGTTACACGAGTTTTTTGTGGGTTTGTATGTCCAACCCCAAAAGTTAATTTTTATATCACTTTTTCAGCGATTTTGTAAATACTCAACCCTAATTACTTTCTTCTGAGAGCTTCAGCCTGCTCTCCTTCCTGTCTTGAGTAGGTACAGTTTTCTGCCTCATGTTCTGAACAGGCAGTGTTTTGGTACTATGTTTTCCCCCAAAATACATGTTACTGGCTGAGAATTATCGCTCTTTAGAATGAAAAGATGCAGTTTGGTGCTTTTGGGTACTGTGTTTATATTTCTGTGCCTTTGGGTGATGTCGTGTACATCTGTGTACAGTGCAGTGGAAGCTGTGATTGAAAGCATGTGTATGTATACCTTGAACTAGTTTTATTTGAACAGTCCAGGCCCTATCAACAGTGGAACCACAGCATTTTTAGCACAGCCTGCGTGCTCAGGCATGTGTACACAGTGTCCTAGGTGGGCTTGTGCAGTTTGTGCTGTGTTGCCATGACTTTATAGCCAGTGGTACCCAGGCAAATCAGATTGAAGCTAGCCCTGGGCACATCTGCTCCTTGTGCTGCAGTTCATTACCTGAAGGCAGAATCAGATCTATCTACTGCTCAGAAGGAAAGCTCTTGCAGCGAAATGAAGCTGTAGAAATGAGCAGCAGGAACCCTGATGAGTCCTTGGAGCTGCTAGAAGGGAATAAAGGTAACATCCATAGAAATGAAATGCAGGGATTAAAACGCCTCCCCAAAACACCCATTTAAAGGTGGAGAGTGACATCTTGTGGGCTCAGCATGCAACTCTCCACCAGAAAAATTTCGTGTTGGCTACTTCATCCTTAGCAAGAGTTTGTTTTTACTGCTGTTTCGTCCCGCTGCCTAGAAGAGGAGATGTATAAACATGCAGCAGTGTGGTATTTGTATGTAAAGCTGTAACAAACTGTTCTGGGATGGCATGGTGAAACATTGTGTATAGGCAATGTGCAGGGTTGCTTCTGTATTTCAAAAAGCTCTTAGGAAAATGTCACTAAGCAAAGAGGCTTCAAACCACTCATACCTATTGTAAATCAGGTATGAACTTACTGTCTTCTGTTGTTTTTCTTTGCGCTCCCAAATACGAAGTATAAACCTTTTCTTGTTCTGTGCTTAAACCAGTGTTTTATAGGGGCTTACATAAATCTAATTGCTTCTGTTTTCCTCCTTGTATTGCAGCAGTCAGCAGAGCAGCCAGCAAAGCAGCCACGATGATGACTCGTCCCGGTTCTTGAGCCCTTATATGCGTGACGACAGGTAAGACTGTTTGTGATTGACCTGGGGGCAAAGCCTGAGACCACTCAGTGGAATTACATGGACTGGGCTGGCTGAGGTCCTTATTTTCCCTGTATTTCTAAGAGTTGCTCTACAAGAAATATGATTTACGTTGGTCTTATCCATGTCTAAAAAGATGTAGTAGAACCCGTGGGACAAATACATCCAACTCCTGTAGTAACCTGCTTTTTCTCTTGAGAGCCATTCCTCAGAACTGTAGCTATGTATTGATGCTTAGCAACTCTGATCCTTAAAAAAACACTAGTGAAGTCTCATATGTGGTTCTTGTCCTCAGCAAAGACAATATTGAGCTTGGCTGTTGTGTTTCACTTCTGGTGTGTTGCGACAGATTGAGGTATCTAGAGCTCATCTGGGAGAGAGCTACTGTGAAGTTCTAGAAGAAACTCAAGTTTCTTGTACTTTGGGTTGATTAATGACTACTTCAAATTGCAGCACTAGCACAAAAGCTGTTGAATACCAAATGCTTGTTTTGGTGCATGATTTATTGTTGTTGCTTTGCTCAGAGCCAGATGATTGAGTTTCGCTCTATGTTGTAGTTTATCTTTTGAGCCTGAATCTGCTTCATTTTCTTCTGCTGTGTGTGAACTATGAGCTCTGAGCTCCTACCAGACCTGTTTCCCTATTAATGTCCTTGGACTTTGGTTTCTGAAATTCCCATTATTTTGTTACTGTATTGCACAGTGGAGTTACGCTTCATTTCACTTATCTTGTGACTGGGGGTTATAATGAGCCCACAGAAGGGCATATGCTGAATTTGAGAACTGATTCCTTTGTGCTGCCGCACAGTGGATTACAAGAAGCATCTGAATGTGGCATTTTCCATTCTTCAGGCTTGTATCCGGGCATGGTCCCTCAGAAGAGTGTTGCTTCAGGTCTGTTACTCAGTGATTCCACATAAGCTGTCGCTGAGGTCAGAGTTCTTTCTTACTGCGTAGTAAGTTAGATGGTTACCAACCTCCTATTCCCTGTGATGGTATCAAAGGCCAATGGATTGAATAAGAACTGAGTAGGCATCTGAGGAATTGACTCACTTGAGAGAACATCCTGACCCTGAAGAGCTAATTAATATCCCAACAGAGTTTGGCTCAGAATTAGCACTTGGTGGTTGTAGCTAACCTTTCCTCCATATGTTTCACTCCAATTACCAATCTCTGGTGCTGTGAAGCCTGGTATAATTGAGCAGTGAGCAGTGTTTGCAACCAGGAAATGAAAAATACGACAGCAAAGCAAATGGGTACTTAAGTTGTCATACCTGGGCTTTCTTTGTATAATACATGCTGTTACACCATTTGATCTGGGATTTCATAGATAAAACAGGGTTAGGCCTTGTTAATACTCAGATGGGGCATAGCAAGAAGGGAATTTTGAAGTGGAAGCCTGCACTTTAAAGCCTTTGAACTGGTGCTAAGAATATCCTCCTGGCCGGAAGGGACATGTTTTAGGTGCAGCACAATCAGATCTATTTATGCAGAGCCAGGGTGATGCTGAGCCTGCTGACCTCGCTTATTGGGGACCTGCAGCATTCCTGCTGCCCAGATTTAATTACAACTAAGTTTGTTTTCATGGAGGATACTGATCCTAAAATGATCCATACAAGGACTAGTAAACTGCCTTTGCCACCTTGGGTTTTTTCCTCCTTTGCTAATGTATTTAACCACAACCACCCAGGGTTTCAGCAGTCCTGTAAGTTGTGACAAAAGCTGAGCAGAGTAGGGCAGAAGAGGGGAGAACAAGAAACCGTGTGGTATGTACTGAAAGGTGCACCTTCTCTTGGCATGCTGCCTCTGATATCACAGGCAGAAGGAGCCTGTGCTGCACTTCAAGGGATCAGAGCAGAGAGGATCTGCACCAACCTCAGTACAGCTGGGAAAGTGCCGAAAGAAGCTACCACAGCCAAAAGTAAAGGGATGCAAAGTTGATTCTGGGATAAAAGAGAGGAATACATAGCTGAGGATGGCTGAATCTGGACTAGGCATAGCCAGGATCTTAACTACATGCCTTTTCTTACCATAAAAGTCGTACCAGGGAGTGCTGCTAGTAGTTAACTCCTCTGTGATGGATTTCCAAGGACCATGCTCCAACCCTCAGGTCTTTTCAGGGAATACTGAGAATTCTGTCCTGCTGATGCATTCAGTGCGAATCTTTTTCTTGAGAGCAAGTGCTGCTGTTGGCTTGTGCATTGTGAAGTCCTGCCATGGTCCAGAACCCATCCCCTGAAAAGGCATCCTGCAGCACAGTGAAGCAGGTCTGCCATCTGTGTGCATCTTCTCTGAGGAAAAGGCTTTCCTTCCACAAAGCCATGTAAGTTGTCTTTTATCTATTGTGCCTGGTTTATGCTGAAGGGGAGTCTGCACAGCTCTAACTGTGTGCTTTACGGGTGTTTATTAGAGCCATAAAGGGAGAAGTTAGTGGGACAGGCTGGAAAGAGTCAGGTTTTGTATGAACTTAGGGCTCACTTCCTTGCTCTCTGATTGCTTGGGTGAGTTTGAGACATTTTATGTTGCTGTTTATGAAACAAGGAGAATTCCTTTTTTACCTCGCAGGGAAATAGAGGTGGCGAACTGAGTCTCGGTTGCTCCCATGCTGGAACACCAAGTACAGAGAGAGGCAGAGCTGAGTTGCTGAGTGTCCAAATACCTGTGCTCACAATAGCAGCTTGATTTAAAGTTATTTGAAGGGTGGGTAAGGTTGGGATGGGTACTTGGGTGAGATGTCTGCACACAACAGACTCCATAATCCCTGTAACGAGACAAGGTTATGTATATGAATTACCTTGAGCTTTCAGCTAGATTAAGTCCAAGTTCATGAGCCTGTTTCTGCTTGATCCAAGGACTTGTTCTTTGTCACTGACGCACCCATAGGTTTTAAGAGCCAATGTTAAGCTACTGAATCAGAGTCAGAACTGGTCCTTAGACTCTTAGATTCCAGCCTCAGGAGGAGACAAACTGTTGAAGAGAGAGGAGCATGAGAAGTACAAGGATGGAAAGCAATAAGCTGTTGTGGAAATGGAGGGGAGAGAAGTCAGTGGCAGATTACAAGAGATCATATAAAAATTAACATTAAAAATTAAATAGAAATTGAAAATATTTGCATTAGACACCCTCTCAAATGGGAGGAAATAGGGAAGAGCAGTTACAAGACATCTCAGAGTTTGATATGTCCTACATCTTGGCTGCAGCTTAACTAGCCCCTTAACCTGTGCAGCACCTTATTCTGCTAGTTTCAGGGCTGCAGAGCTTGCTTTTCCTTTGCGTAAGCTAATAAGGGTTTCTCAAATAATGGATCAGAATTCACAGAAGATGCTTGCAAGGAGATTAGGGAATAGCTGAAGACAGAGAGAATAAGAAATCCTGTTGGCTGCTTAGATTCCGAGGTCAAACTTTGAACATGTGCCAAAATGACATCCTTGGGGGGTGTGTACGAGGTCAGGATGAAGTCCATATCTTATTTATGTACCCAGGGCTTGCTTATGCTGCATCTTCCTAGCCTGTGTCCCTTTCCCCTTGATACTGGTGCTAACACACTGTGCCCCTGCTTGCCTTCAAGTGGAGGCACAGCAGAGATTTGCTACCTCTGCAGCTTCAAGGAGAGCAGAAGGTTTTTTCCATTGCTTGGAGCAGCTGAAGATAGGTGAGAACTGAGAGCAAAGCGTGACTGTGTGTGCTTGGTCTGCTCTTGACAAGGGAGGGCAGGGGCTAACCAAGGGACCCTGGTTTGTGTGTCTGGATGTGATGTTTCTGTAAGGAACAACCCATGCAGCATGGTGCAGGCCTTCTGCAGTATTAAGGAGAAACCCTTATGGGACTAAAAGGGAATGGATGCTGTTGTAAAGGTGATGGTAAGTAGAAGGCAGCTGCTGCTTCCTAGTATGAGCGTGAAATATGGGGAGGTGAGCTCACTGCTCCTTCCAACAGTGCTCATTGTAAGGGATGAGTGAATTTTGAGTCCTTGATAGTAAGGGTCATAGTACTAGTCATGGGTGGATGCCTGATGCATCATCTTTAGGGAGTTTTCAAAGGTGGTGCTAAAAACCTTGTTGTGGAGATGTCTTGGAGGCTAATGAGCTCTCAGAGCTCATCAGAACCCTGATGGTCTTGCGATAACTTTGGGGTGAGTTTGGGTTTGGATGTAGCTCCAAACTGAGTCAGTTTGATGTAGTTTTAAATAGAAAGCTACATCAGAATGGCACAATTCTCCTTTGTCACATGGGAAAGATGGTTAATATTTAGGTTCAGAGCTAGTATCCTTTTTCCTCTTTCACCTTCTGATTGGTGCTGCTCCCTGAGCCCCAACATTGACTCTCTGCTGTAGAGAAGAGCAGCTTAACATTAGGTCTCTTCCATTTGGATTGCCCGATAGGCTACTGTCAGCAGAGTTACAGTGAATGGAAATATTGCCTGCTCTCTATTTCTCATATGCCAACATTGTTTTTTCTTTTGAAGATGGGCTGTTAAATGCAGACTATGCCTGTGTTCTGCTGTCAGTGGAGGTAAGGCTGTATTGGATTTGATTCATCAACATTGTGCTACACTTGTTATCTCCTCTGTTCTTGTTCTCAACTCAGTCTCCTTAAGACAGAAGGACAGCACTTTGATTTGAAGCAAGGGGGATAGTTCCTGTTGTTCCATGACTGCGAGGGGAATGGAAGAACAGGTACCTCTCTTTTGGCCTTACTGGGGCCAGAGACAAAGAGGAGACCTTGCAGGATTGTCTTCCTTGTTCTTTTCCCGTACCTGGTGGTAGCTGTTGCTCAGTGCAACACGGGAGCATGGAACTTCTGAAGAGTTCAGAGCAAACTTGATAACAGGGTAATTTTAGGCTATCTATAGTAATGTAGTCAAATATCATACCTCTGGGTGTTACCTTATTGCCACTCATGAGACAGTTTCATTGGTATCCTGAAAAGTAAAATAGAATGGGTCACTGTCCGGAGTAATGGACAGTGGTCAGACAGTCCACAGACTAACACTGTCACAGTAGGGACACTGTCTCTATTGGGCTTGTGTCAGTTAAGATTAGAGAAACCCCAATTTGACTTGCATATCACTGAATGCAGAGGAGGTCTGACCTCACAGGGCTGCATCACTAGCTCGTGATGCTCAGGAACATGAGGAGGAGGTGAAGAGGCGTCTTAATGTCCCACTTTTCCCTTATCTTAGACACTGGGCAGGCTCCTTACCCTTCCTTCCTGCTTCCAAGTGCAGAAGTTTCAGCTGTGTAACTGCAATTCGGATCCCCACCAGCTCCGTATCCTCTGGGAGCACTGGCAGCTCTCCTGAAGCGTGTGGAGAAGTGGCAGACAACAACATCCAGTTGTTGACCAAATAAAAGGGAAGATCAATACAGACAGACAAAGCCATTGTGGGCTTCTGCTATAAAGTTAGTTTCAGAGAACTTAACTGATTTCAGCCTCTCAGCCAGAGCCAGGGGGTTTCAAAGATGTAGAGGGCTCTTCTAGGGAGCCTGATGCTTATTTCTGTTAGCATGTGGCCAGGCTTATGCAGTGTTGCAGGGACCTGCATTGGAGACTTCAAATCTCTAGGCAGGAGTTTCCCAATCTGTAAAACACATCCCTTTTGATGGGGATGCCTTATTAAGCTGAGGTGTAGCCAGGGACATGTTTAGGGGCTATAACTGTCCTTCCCTTTTTATTGCATGTGCCCGAACTTGAAGGGTATGGGAATGATCTCTTCTTGATAACACTCATAGCAACGAAGTGATGCTAGAAATCAGCGCAGGGTTTCCTCAAAAAGAACACAGTGTAGGCAATACCTCTTTGTCTCCCTGTCACAGAAACCCACCTGGCTTCATGCTGGGAACATTTAAACTGAGATATCATCAGAAACCAAGAGGTACCTGTCAGTCATGTCGTGACTGAGCCTGGTGCTCCCGCTGCAAAGAAAAGCACTCAAAGTACATTGTTCCTTGCTTCCATCTGATGTGGTGTGATAGATTAATACAGTGCAGCAAATCAAAGGTGGTATTAAAGTGTGATGGGATGGTGTATGGTTTTTCAGGTCTCCTTTTTCTAGTCGCTTTTCCTTGTGAGGGAAAGGGGGTATTTGGGGAAATAGGTAGGCAAACACCAAAAAAGTACATCTCAAAATATCACTCGAGTTCTGTGTTACTTTCTCAGTCTTTAACTAGGTCTCTTCCTCTTTCCCCCCCTAAGATAGAATAGCTGCAGATCTAGTTTGTGTGTTACTGAAATAATTCTGCCTAGGATCCATTGCATTGCAGGGATAAGCAAGTTAAAACCCACTTGTTGAGCCAATAAATTGACAGCACTGGCATATGTTGAAGGGCAGAAACTGAAGGCTTATGTTTTACAGCATTTTTTTAGTTCTCCCACCTCAGCGTCTTAAGAATCTGGGACCACAGTATCTAAATCAGAGCTGGCATCACTGTTCACAGGCCTGGCTTTCTAACCCATTGCTTAGGGAAGCTGAATGCACAGATGGTTCTGCTGAAGCTTCAGACTGCAGCTGGAGGACAAAGTGCTGTTGACCCATGCTGCTGCCTCAGCCTCCCCTGAGACCCTGGCAGGTTATATGGGTGGTGGAAGGAGATCTGGGATTAGCTTGTTTTTCAGCTGGAATGCATGTACTTCTGCCCTTACAGAGACCTTTACAGGCCCTCATTTACAGTCATCAGCTCTTTCTGAAATCCAGCTGCTCAGTGCAGGATATTTCTTATTGCTCTTCTATAGGGACAGAAAAATTCCCCCAAAATCTAAGGGCGTTCATCTGAACTGGGTATTCAAGTTGGTTTGGATTTGTTTGGTGAAACATCCTCCTAATCTCATAAGAGATAGCTGCTATCCATTGTGCAGATTGCTCTTGATGCGAGTCCCTGAATAAATCAGCTTCTCCCTAACTTTACAGTCAGCACATAAACATTTTATCATGCCTCTTCCATGCTTTTAGTGCTATATATCTTTTTGTTGCACGCAAGCATTTGCAGTGGTTACCTTGGAAAATATGTGCATCTTTATATACACTTTATAGTTGGCTGTCTAAATGGGGAAATACCAAGCAGTCAAAATGAGTTGTAATACAAAATAAAGAAGCACAAACAACAGGGGATAGGGAGGAGGAGAATTATGTGGTGATGGTAAGTACGTACTTAATTCTTGCTGCATTCCATGACCACTGGAAATAAGATGCTGTTTGGAAAAGCAGTACGTGAAGAATAGCTACTTAATGTACAAGGTAGTTAAATGTTACACACCTTACAAAGAGATGCCTGTAATTCATATTTTACCTGCCTCTTTCAGCATGTCTCATCACCCTGATTGTTTAACTCCATTTAGTGGAGCATTGGGCAGAGTAAGAGGAGCTCAACTGTGTGTCCATGGGAAGAAGTGTTAATCAGTGCTGGTTTGCTGGTGGGAGAAGCAAGGGGCACATTAATCACTGAGCAGTGTACAGGGTCCCTTGTGGTGACCTGATAGTTCAGACCGAGCTGCTCCATGCACCAGTGGATCAGAGAGTCCTGGCAGAAAAGGCATAGAGCAGAACAAGTTCCTTGCAATGGGTCAGTTGGGCTTGGAACACCTTTTATGGACTCTATCTCTGGCTTCCTTCTGAGCTGAGCACCCCTGCTTTTCACCAAGAAGAAAACTGGTGGTGGTGTTGATGTTCAAACCAGTTTCTCTCCCCATTTCAGGACAAAAGCTGTGTTAGCTTCCACCTCTAATTGACAGTCCAGTTCAAAAGAAATAGTAGTTGGTTGAGAATTACATTCTGGTAATTAACAGCCTCAAATTCTTATTGTTTCAATATAGAAGTCTTAATTTTCTTGGGTTTTTGCATCTCATCCCATAGCAGCAGCATTATCTGGCAGCGAGTTAAATGCAGCTGTGCCTTTAAAATTGAATTGCCTGGGATGGAAGAAATCTGAGAGCATAGAAAGGAGACCAGTGCCTCTTGCGCAGATCAAGCTCTTTGGAGATCTCTTCATAGATCTGCCTTCTCATCAGCCTAGTCACTGCTCCTTCCCTCTGGGGCCAGACTGCAGTGATTCCAGTAATATCAGTAAGAGCTGTCCTAGAGCTGTCTCAATGGTGGCATCATGATTTTCCACGGTGGATTCTGAGGTCACTGCTTTGGGCTGCTTCCTCCCCAAAACCACTGTGTGTGTGTAAACAGGCTGGGATTCAACCCAACAGTGTCCTGCTCCCTTGCTGCTGGAGTGAAGCTTCCTCCCATTGCTGGGGAGCACATTGGCACTTGGACAGACTTCCCCATTTCTGCAGATGACTGTAACCGTGTGAGTGCTCACTGACCTCTGTGTTTCTTCCCTTCCTTCCCCTCTTTCCTTCTTTGTCTTCCCATCCATTTCTTTCTTGGCCTTTGCAGCGTATCTGTTGTGCATTTTAGTGATAAGATGGCAGCATGCATGTCTCCATCGCGCCATGCATTGTAACAAGGTCAGGCACTGTAATGGCACTAGCCAAGGTCTGTCCTTGAGCCCCTCTGCTTTCTTTTCCTGTTCTCCTGCAAGTTTGACCTAATATTTTGCCTTCAGCCTTCTCTGCTGCTTGTTTTCCCTTTGCTAAGTACTTCCCTTTGTAAGTACTCTATTCTGAATCTTTGGTTGTAGTATGCTTTATGTGCTCTCTCCATCTCCCAAACCACCTTCTCTTGTTTAAATGGCAGGCCATATGTAATTTGGGTTTGCCTGAGGGATATGGGTCTAGCAAAGTTTCCAGCATTGTAAGATTACTCTGGGAAAGAATTTTTGCTTCAGGCTTAGCCATGTAAGTGCTCAAGTGTGAGCTTGAGCAGGCTGTTGCTTTGTGCTTTTGGGGCATCTTCTGTATTGTATTCCCGTTTGCAGCCTGCCACCCTTTGTTCTACCCTGTTGCTGATGCCATTGCTGCTGGAAGACCCCTCAAACATGCAAGAGGTAGTGACTGTGGGAGGCTTTCACTGCTGATCTGAAATGGCTCTCTGCAAACTGGAAGCTTGTATTTAAGACCTGGGTCTTGAGCCCCTGCTTTAGCTACTTTCTTCTGTCTCAGGTTTTAGACATGTAGGACCTTTCTCTTCTTTATGAATTTGCAGTCATTCCTCTAGGGTTTGTGTTCTTAAAGCCAGCATGTTGTGGTTTATGTTCTTACTACGAGGTTTTCGCCCATTTATCTGAAACGTATGAGGTTAGATTTTGCCCAGGAGTAGATACTGCATTTAGGCACCCTATGGGTCCAGATGAGTACAGAAGGCTTTGTTTCACTGGTATGTTACCTATGTGTGTCTATGGATTATCCCTTAGGCAGTGTCAGACTAAAGGCTGTTAGACTCCATATGAAGATTTAGCTCAATGTACTTGTAAGGCTTCTAAGTTATAAGGATTCAAAGGGTCTTGGCTGTTAGGCACTTTACTCTGATTTTGAGGTGCCAGATGCTCAGCATTATCCTTAGTGAAAATCTCGTTCTATTAAGGTATTAGGCTATGGTGTGATTTGACTTATTTCTTCATGATATTTCAGAACATCTTGATCTAAATGAGATGGGAGATGATCAGGACAATATTTCTGTGCAAGTAATGAAATCTCAGCGCCTTTTCACCAGTTGCAAGTTGTTTGCAAAGGAAGGTAGAAGTTAGAAGGTGGCTTTTCATTTTCTAATGGATTCAAATCAGAGTAATTTCTCTGAAGCATGCCATGAATCATGAAGCTTTCTGTTGTTAGCATTCAGAGTGAATGAGTCTTTTCTGGGGTGGGAGAGGTTATTTCACCATCTCAAGCAAATGGAAAGTTAAGAGTTCAAACAAGTGAGACAATGAGTTAAAAAGGAGCCAAAAGACTGTGTGAAAGCAGCAGCCCTCTTTTGTTATAATATTGCTCAAAAAAGAAGCAGCAGCAGTCTGAATCATCCCAGTTTCTCCACCCTCCTGATACTGACTCTCTTTCTCCTTACATGCCAGTATTCCTTCTCCTTCAAAATCTCTATAGGGAATAGTTTTTCCTCACCTTTTGATGGAGGGGAGCTTCTCTCAATTCTCCTATTCCAGGGTAGCTGAAGGTACTGCTTTCTTGCTGTGATGCTGTTCTACCTGCTCTCCCTTCCAAAACCCTAAGTTCTAACTCTCATGCCACGACAAACAGTGCATTCACATAGCTTAGAGATGGCTCACAGGCACTCTGTTCTGTGTACAGTGTGACTACAGCTCCCATGATGCCAGGAGTGTGAAATGCACATTTTCCCTCTGGAAATGCAGTCTCATGTGACTTCCCAATTGCTGCAGCAAAGAGAGAGTCCCTCTGAGATTTACTTTTCCCTGTGGAAATGGAGGTGTGCCCTAACTCACCGGTGCTGTGATTGCATGTGGCTTTCTCTGACAGCAGAGGCTGCAGAACGCTAACTCTGGGAAAGATTCAGGAGTTCAGCCATCTGGCACATACACTGAGGTGTATAACTATGTCTTCCTTAGTTTCTGCACTCTTTGAACCAAGTCTTTCTCTCCCCATAACGTTTCATAACTTGCTTCTAGTTTTCCCTCCCACTGGTTCTGTTACTAACAGGTTTTGTTCTGCATGTATGTCTCACAGAGGCACAAGGGGTATTTTACTCCCAAATACTTCTCTTTCATTCTTGCCATATGGGAGAATCAAACTGTAGCTGAAGTGGCGTGTTGCATTCTGTGCCTGCAGGTCATGCACTTTTCCTAGTGATCTAATCTGTCTGAGCCTTCTAAGCCTCTTGTTTTCACTGTGTGTGGACTTGAATAAGTAAATTTTTCGAACGCCACGAATTTGAGGTGAGTCTGCTCTAGTTAGTGTGAAGCTAGAACTGTAATGATGGGCACCGTAAAGCCACAATGATGTATGTGTACAGAGGATGCCCTAATGGCTGCAATTTGTGACTCTGTGACTATTTGAAGGCTCACTGACACTTTCAGGTTGTGCTTATAATACAAGCAATGTTTTCTTATTTGTAAGATATCTTTTTGGAAGCAATTACAAATTCAAGGGAGTTTGTAATGGGAGCTCTTTCTGTTATAGGACTTCAGCAGCCCCACAGAAAAGGGGTTAGGGAGTAGATTGTCCACAGTGTGTGCATTTGTGGCACAGGTCCTAGTGCACAGCAGGGATGACAACACTTATCGTACTGAGTGTAGCTCAGGTGTTGTGGTGATATTTTTCCTATGTGGCATTGATTGGGTATGTTGAACAACATTATATCTGCAGCAGTGATTGGGATGGAGATTGAATAACATGTGTTGAATATAGGCTTTATATCCTTGATAAGCATCTGCTTGGTATAACTTGAATATGCCAAGTGAAAAGATGAGGTGTATAAGCAGGTGACTGCATGAATGCATCACAACAGAAATACACACTAGAAATACACATTTCCTGTCTGCCAGACAGGGCTTGGCAGGAGTGTTGCTGTGTGCATTCTATGCTGATGGCCCTTTTCAGAGGTAGTTTGAGTGCTAAGTATTGTCTGTGGAGTGATGGCCCCTCTTTACTGTTTACACTGCACATCTGCATGATAGTGGCAGCTGTTTTATATATACACACACACTCATATGGTATATGGAGAGTATGTATATATCTCCTCTATATATATCCTGCTCTATATATATATAGGATATATATATCCTGGTAATGATATCCTTTGCATACTAGTAGCAGGACTGCAAAACAGTTAATATAGTAAGACCCAGTGGGTCTGTTCTATGGGGGTTGTGTGTGTATGCATTACGCAAGGGAATAAATAGTAGCAGCACAGTTTTGCAGAGACTATATAGCTGCCCTTCAGTGTGTGTAAACTGCTTAGTGTGTTGTAAACGATTTGCTAGCGCCTCTGGTCTTTGTGCACTGTGCTGCGGTGCCTGCTGTGTGCCTGAGCACAGCGTGCTGCACTGTTGTATGAATAAGCACTTTCAAGCAGTGATGTTTCTAGCCCTCAGAGGCTCTTAATTTGACTGAGCTCTGCAGTGTTTTTTCTGCCTCCCTCCCAGCCAGGATTGCTCATGTCTGTCTGGTTTGCCAGGGCAGGAGTTGCGTACAGCGGTTCCTGGGCTGCCTAATAGGCTCCAGACTGATTTACTGGAGTAAAGTAGGCCAGGAGGAGCCTGCAGGACCGGGAGGGAGAAGCTGGGTGATGAATGGGGCGGCGTGAAGTCACTCTGCAGCACCAATCAGGGCCAGCCTCAGCCAGGCAGCTACGGATGCCTCTTGATGCTGGGACAAAGCTTACCTTAGATGATTGGAGATTTTCAGCCTGAGCTCAGAGTGTGCACCAAAGAGTTCCTAGTTTAGGCCAAATCATTTCTGAGTGTTACTGAGGTGAGTGTTCTCAGTAGGGTGCAGATGACCAGCCTCCACCTTGCATTTCTCTCTGCACGTGTAGATCTCTCTAAATGGCCTGTCTCTGGTATGCTTATTTTGCACCATTGCTTCTCTGCCTGTCTGGCTGACGCCTTTCACTCTTTCCTTTCAAAAGCTGCCTCTTCCTTCCCTATTTCCATCCCCCTTATGTCTGATCACTCCCCTTTTCCCTGTGCACTGCCCAGAATGCACTTGCTTTCTTCCTTTCTCCTGATGCTTAAAGTACTCGTGGGGGGGATTGATTGTGTCCCTCTCCCTTCCATAAAGTGAGGGAGAAAGATGGGTTGCGTGCCTGCTCCCTGCAGAAGCTCAAGACTTCAAAGGGAAGCTGGGAGGAGGGTCCTTGTGTTTTACTAGACCTTTGGGTGGTGGCAAAGGGGAGGAGTTGTCAGTGGGGAGGTGGCAATGACTTGGGTCTTGTGTCAGACTCCAGCTAAGTATTTATACTGGGGCCATCTGCCTGAGATGATGCTTCTGCCCATCTGAGTGCAGGAGGAAAAGCTTGGGACTAGCTCTTAAGTGAATTTGTTGTTGTCATCCTCCTGTCAAGTTGTCTTCTCTTCATCGTCTTTTGACTTTCCCTTTCTCTCCCCTCCCTTCTCCTTCAATGCTCTTGTTTACGGATAGGCCAAGCAGAAAACATGGAGACGTCTGATATGGCGACAGCAAAGGTAGGATGGAAATGCTGCCGGCCTCACTGTGCGTAAGTGGTTTCGCTTGGCAACTTCTTACTTTGTCTCTCAACCATTTACTTCCTATTCACGCTTTTCCTTACAGTGGTACCCGCGCTGGGGGTGATGATGGGATTCAGGCTCTGGGCAGGAAGGCTTTATATGTTGCTTTTCTTGTATTTGAGGAAACCTTGAGATGCTGATGCTCTAGTGAAGGTCCGGGGTAGGTGGGAGAGAAATGGGGGAGTCCGCATCGCTGTCAGCAGTGGTTTATGAAGCTGAGGAGGGAGCCGGGATGCTGGCATGCTGCTCTATGGGAAAGCGACACTAGAGGGTGCTTTAGGGGCAAGTTTCCCGGTCCCTGGGCTCGCTGTATGAGCAGAAATGCCTTTTGGCAGCTTTATTCCTTGGAAAAGATCTCGGGGGAGCGCCGGGTGAGAAAGTAACTCGAGCTTATGGATGCATCCGCCCTTTGCTGTGAGGTTTCTCTGTTGCCTGTGCTGCTGGCTTTTACCAGGGCGTAGGTTCCGCTTTCCTGCGGGCTGGCAGGATGGAAAGCTGTGGGAATGGAACTGGAACTGAGATGAGCTTGCGAGGCAGAAATGGCTTCAGCATGGCTCGGTGAGACCTGGGAAGCACAAGGCTGTGTCACCATTGAATGGTTGCATCTGATGGCAGGGACCCCTGATAACGTCTTCGTAGTAAAGGGGTTGTTTCCTAGCATGAGGAAGATGTGACTTCCCTTCACAGCAAGGGTAAAGTGCAGGGGATGTGTCTGCAAAACACATCCTGTGCTTTTATCTCAGCAGGGTCTGAAATTAAGCATGGTTGAAAAGAGCTGTAGCCTGCAAAAAGTGGGAAATGGCATTAGTGGGTATAAAACTCCTGCTCTTAAGCTTGTACTGAACTGGGTGCTCTAGTATGGCAATAAAGAATAGCGATGCTGTGTTCCAGGAGCTTAACTGTTCTATCTGGGGGACAGAAGCCCATGGTTAAAAAACCCACTGTGGTGCTGTTAATGCATTGTGGGGCTTACTCTTATATCTCAGGTAGAATTCAAGTTGAATTGGAGTTTTCCCTTTTCACATGTTTCTGTTAGCCTGGATAACACTGGTGAGCAGCTGCCCTGCTTTGCCCTCGGTTTCACGTCAGTGCAGGCTTTGAGTTTGTAGTGTCAATAAATTGTATGAAGTCCTTCTGGACAAACGTTGCTTTATAAAGGTAAAATCATCCCCGCTATCATGTTTGCTCAAGCTGCAACTGTTTGTTGCTGTACCCACTTAGAGCTGTATTGCTTGAGGAAAAACTACTGAGGATGCTGAAGGGTCAGTGGCATTGGAGCCAATTGGAAATGACACTTCAGTTGTTGTGATGCTTTGGGGGACTCCAGCTTTTCTGTGTTGAAAAACTGGTATTTTCAAAAGCAAACAAATCTACTACAAAATACTTTTGGCTGTACTTGTTTCTAGTAGCTGCTTGTTTGTAATTGAAGGAAAGCATGATCTATGGTGTTAAAGCACCATCTTAGTGTGAAAGTACTGAAAACCTAATTACCTTTCCCGGGAAACGTATCTTGAGTGAAAATTGAGTCTAGTTTAAACCTTCTAAACCAGATATATCTTGGAAATCAGTTATAATGTAAATATTACTGGAATCTTTACAGGCTTATTTGGACTTAGACCATGGCAATTGCTGATGTTTAGTCCCCTGTTTGAAACCCAAATATTCTTCCATAACCTGTTTTCTTTACTGAGTTTGCGTCAGTTCCCCTTGTTCTGATTGGTTTGGAGCCTCCAAGGGATGCTATTCCTGTTCCTTAATTTCTGCTTGGGGTAAGCCTGGGCTAACAAAGAACTTGTGAGAGGGTTTGCAGACTTATTTTCTCAGCTGAGATGATGCCAGAAGTGGTCATGGGATGTAATTCCAGGATGTTACTTACTTCCACGGCTGCTCTCCATTGTGTTGCACTGTCACTTCCTTTTCTGTTAGGGTACCTTTCAGGGTATCTCAAGAAGTGTCATTTCCTGACATGCTAAAGAATAGTGCTGTATTTAGAGCATAAAGAATAGAGAAGTGCAGCTTTTACGGTTTTGTAGGCTGTGGTTTTAATCCCAGGGTAATCAATCATTCAATCAGTTGTCTTAAAGCTTTTCAGAAGTGTTGGTGAAATCTTTGTCGCTTGTATGCTATGGGGCATCTTGGTTTGGGATTGTGACGTGGTGATGTGTCACCTCACAGCTTTGCTTACGCGGTGCCTTGCAACAAGTTGGAACCTGGATTGTTTTGTCCCTGCTCCTGCTGTGAGTGCCAAGGGGAAAAGTAGTTAACCTGTTGGAGAGGCAAAAAAATCAGGCTAATTCTTCCTGGGAAAGCATGAATCATTTTCCAGGTAATCACCTAGTGGAAATGAGGAACATGAATCAGTGAGCTGTCTGTCATTCCCCTGACACTGAAAGGTTCTCTGTACTGCAATTACATACACGGAAAGTGCTCAGAACTTTCAGGGCGAGGGGGAGACATTTAAGTACCTGAATTACTTGTTCCGTCTTGAAAAACACATTTTCTTCAGAAGCTGTGACAGGAGTGATGAGTGAAGACAGAAAAGATGCTGATTTACAGTTCTGCAGAGATTATTTCCTTGGCTTTTATTGCTCAGACTGGGATTGCTTGGAGGAGCATGTGTAAGGGGAGAAGGACAATAGGGCGATGCAAAATAGCTGTTATGTGAATAAAATACTGCTAAATATTAAATACTGTTGTATGACTTCTAATGCCTGTAGTTGCCTCTGTGCTTCCAGCTTTCATCCAGGCCCTGACAAGGGAGGTGGCCAAATTCTGTGTACAAATTGTCTGTTCCTTGCTGTCCGACCAGAATGCAAGAGAACACCAAGCCCTAATCCATTACAGCCTGTCACTTTGTCCAGATGTTCTTCCCTGCACAGAGGGCATGTAGAGCACTGTTTTATCTGGACACTACCATTTAGTATTTCTTTCATCTAAGTTGGAGGTCAGGAAGAGTAAGTACCGCTGGTTTTGTGTATTACAGCTCTAACTCTTTAAAATTCATGTGGCCTTAACAGTTTATAGTTACAGGTCAGGAAAACATCCGTCTTTTTTTTCCAACTCCCTTTTTAATCTCCGAGTCTGTCTTCAGTTTGAGAAAGTTCTGCATGGCTTTTACTCTGTTGCTGTTTTTAGTGCCTGTGTGTGTGCTGTTTGACTTCCTCATCCTGACTGGTGGTGGAAGCACCAGAAGCCACAAGGGAGGCTGTATTCATGGTGTTCTTGCTCTGGACCAGAAGCACTCAAAATATTACTGGCAGGAGGCCAGGATCCAAATTATCTTCTTGAATCCTTTTTGAAGTTCATGAGAATTTTGCCTAGGGGGGAAGGGACGCCATGTAAACTTATTGCTATTCATTGTTTAGGCTTAGCAGATTATGTACCTAATTCTTTTTGCCAGTAGAAAAGGAGATCTCTTCCCCAAACAATCAAAACTTGACTGCAAAAAACAAATTCTTTGACTTACAGATTTTATGGCTAGAAGGGAAAGTTAGGAACATCTGATCTAACATCTTCTATGAAGGGTAGTCATTGGTGAAAGTATGCATTTGGCTCTGTAAATAGGTCAAATAGAAGTGAGTACAAAGAAGAAAGGGGTATTGCTATGGCGAGAAAAAATGCTGGGTTGGGGGAGAGGAAAAGGTGATTTGATAACTGAGATAGGAAAGGGAGCTGAGAACAGACCATAACACTGAAACATGCAAAGGCAATCAACAAATGCTATGAAATAGCTGGTGGAGGAGGGATATAAAATAAAGGGAAGGTGAAGGAAGTAACAAGATGTAGAAAACAGCATGTTATTAAGGAAGAAGCAGAAGATGCAGTTTTAGTATGGACACAGAGACGGCAGCCAACAGAGGGCCATGAGAGCCATAACTGCAGCATCCTCTGTACAGAAACAGGTATGAAGCTGAGGGGGGAAGGACTGTGGCTGTGAGAGGTGGGGTACAGAAGCTGTAGGCAAGAACTTCGCTGATGATCTTAGTGCTCTAGTTAAGCATTTATGCTTTGGAGGCTACTGCCTTCCTCAGCAGAAGTGAAGGGCACCTCCGTATGTTTCATAGCTGCTGTTGAGTTCAGATTTTGGTTAGGCAAGGGAGGAGAGGCCATGGTAGGTGAGACATAAAGGAGACAATGTTATTGTGGTGTTTTCAGGATTTTGTGATGCTAATATTGGCCAAAGCCACTCCTACTCTCAGTGTTTCACTGTTTTCACTGTTAGGCTTGTATTCATGAAACATGAAAGCAAACTAAAAGGAAAACCAGTGTTTACACTTCTATTATTTTTGCCTTTTTAGTTTGTTTTTGTTTTTTTTTTTTTTTTACTATTCATATGGAAAAATAAAGGAATTCTTAAAAAACAATGGCTTAGGAAAGCTTTTTTGAATTCAAAACATGATCATCAAAGATAATTTGTCATTTCTATGGACACACAATCCAAAACAATCTATCGTTGATGATTAGTACAGCCACGTACTGAATATCTCCTTACAACATGTAGTTCCACAGATGAGTGAAAAGACATGGATTACAGGGCTTTAATCAAACAGAGCCACAATTGGGTTTGGAGCACTCAAGCCACAGTTCTCAATGTGCTTTTTTCTGTCTTCCCATTTTCCACTTTTGTGGGATGGATGCTCGGGATGGAGTAGGTAGATAATTTATCTGGAATTCAGTGTGCGTGTGACTTGTAAGTATTCTTAGCACTGTGGAGGTGGACAGGGTGGCTGTGCGTAGCCTATCTCTCTCGATATCTACATATGCTCTTTTGTTACCTTATTTAAATTGTAATATCTCTTCCCTGGAGTGTTTTTTGCTACGGATGGAGGAAAAGGAAAGGGTTTGCCCAGGCAGCATTATCTAACACAGATGGGCCAGTGAAGTGAATGCAGAATCCAAACTGCAAATAGTGGGGTCACCTGCTTGGGGTTCATTGATGGTGGTGACCCACAGCTCCTTCACCAAGGCTCCTTCTGCAAGCATTGCAGCTGAATTGTGGCTGCATCTGCCAGCCGGATGCTTAAACAGACACTTTCTTCTTCTAAGTGGTCTTATCTGCTTTGATAATTTCCAAAACCCCATGTTATGTACATGACTGCTTATCTCTTAATACCTTTCTTGCCTGAGATTTGGTTTCTAAACATGTGACGCTGCAGCATTAGTCTGTCCCAGATTTGCCAAGCTTGCAGGTCTCCTGACCCATTTTACAGCACTGTGATTTGTTTCCCTCCTTGACAACCTGCAGGCCACAGATTCAAAGAATCTCATGGAGAAAAGCTAAATCCAAGCCAGGCATCTGATATAGGTTGGACCTAATGAGGCCCAAGTCTGGGATTATGTGGGGTGAGATTTGAATGTGGTTTTCCCATGCCCTTTGCCATATGGAAATGCACGTGCCCAGCTTTATGGCTCAGTTAATGCTTTTTGTTGAGAAATAAATGAGAAGGTGTCTTTCAAAGCTCATGTTGGAAACAATACTCAAAGCAAGTGTTTTAATCTCTGCCTAGCACAGGGCTCTCCTTCAGCGTGCTGCCCATCACTGTCCTGCACATATGGAGTGGAAGAAAGTGCTGTTTCACGTTAGCTCCTGCCTTCTGCAGCATGATGGTATGGAATAGTGAAGCAAAGACTGCCACATGTCACAGTCGGGGTTTGGGAAGCTATTTGGAGGGACTTAGCACTGCACTGAATGTTCTATTTAGGACTCAAGTACCCAGAAAGACATTTCAGTGTTACTTTAACAGTTCCTTAAAACTTCAGTCCTCCTGCCATGGTCCTTTTTCCATTCACCTGCCCTGGAATGACCAACGCCCTATGGAAGTGGAACTAGAACTTGGCTTCTGTCCATCCCTTGAGGAGTTGGGAGAACCAGAAAAAAGCTGTCGTGCCTTCATTAAACGAAGCCAAATAAAGCTTCTTCCCCAGAGAAGCTGCAGGGAAGTGTTCAAGGCCGGGTTGGATGGGGCTTGGAGCGACCTGGTCTAGTGGAAAGTGTCCTGGCCCGTGGCAGGGGGTTGGAACTAGGTGAGCTTTAAGGTCCCTTCAACCCAAACCAGCCTGTAATTCCAAGCAAAGCTACACAAACGGCACTTCTATGCAAACACTGGCCCTGGGGATCACGAGAATAAGGCACTTGTCCCCTGATTCCAGTTTCAGTTAAGCTGTAGCAGTTCTTAGTCGTGCTCTGGGGTCGGAGCAATGGGTTAATTCACCGAGAAGGAGCCCGGGGTGGTGATGGGGGCGACTCTGCCTTCGCTAACCGGGGCAGGAGGGACGGGACGGGAGCGGAGGAAGCCACATCCCCCTTGTGCCTGCTCCAGCGCTGCCGGGGGGGGTCAGGCCGTGCTGCTATGGAATGCTGTGCTGCCATGGCATGCTGTGCTGCGCGCTGTCCTGCCGGCGCTGCACATGCTCAGCAGAGAGCGGGGCGGCTCAGCCCCCGGCGCTGCTAGTGCGGGAGCGCGGTGCCTGTCGGCGGGGCTCCGGAGGGGGTACCGGGGCCGGGGGGCGGCCGTGCCCCGCCGCGGGGAGCTCTGTGCATGCGGCTCGGCGCTCCCCGGGGGATGCTCGCCGGCCGGGTCTGCTCCAATATGTCCTGGGACCTCTGGAGCTGTCAGTGGGCAGACAAGGACACGCGCATCGGATTATCGTGACTGTACTAATGAAAGGGTTCAAGCTCGCCTGGTAAGCAGAGCGCGATCTCACACCCTCCCCTTCCCCAAATCCTCCTTCCCAGCCCTGCGGCGAAGGGGGGGGGCCGGCGGGGAAGAGGGATGCGCTCCGCTAAGTTGGCCGGTGCCTGCGCTGTGAAGCTCGGAGCCACTGCAGCACCGCCGGGGGGGCATCAGTGCGGGCTGCCGGTTCGGGGAGAGCCGCCGGGGAAGTCAGTGGGAATAGATGGAACGCCGGGCCGTTCCTGTCCGGGCATCTCTGCATCAGGACCGTGATGCCGTGAGCTTCCCTCTGGTCTGGCTGCATCTTCCTCCCTGCTGCCGCCACCCCTTCCCCTCCTCTTCCCGGCTTTTGCTATGGTTGTGCATGAATTTGCATCTCTGCACGCACGCACACCTGAGCGCCTGGAGCCCGTGTCTGTTCGCACACAGATTAAATAGATCTGTGCAGGTTTTGCCTGAAGGAAGGCGAAGAAAACCTTTTGAATCCAATGTGCGTGGAACGGCTCCTGCTCAACTTGTCCTTTAAATAGCTGCTTTTGGGGATGCACCTTATGCTGCTCTAATAGCATATTAAGAGTTGGGAGTCGAGGGAACTAACAGCTTCCTGGAAGGTACCAAAGAGCTCATTTAATTCTTTGCTGGTTCCTGGGTGTTTTGGGGGGAAAGTCTCTGGATTTGGACAAGTGGGCAATGAAAGAAAACATTGTGTTGGGGAAAGTGATCAGCGAAGCTGTTTGTGTATCTAAAAGCTTTGCATGTGAATGTTTTTGTTGGTCAAGTTTGTATTTTACATGCGTATGTAAATATATATGTATGCAATATATATGGATGCAATTATATATGTATCTCTCTAATATAAATCAGGCCAACAAAGGTTTACATAAAATCTTGAGTATATCTAAACTAGTTTAAACCCCTGGTATGTCAAAACTACTTAGTTGGGATAAATAGCCTTTGAATTAGCATGATGAAATTGATTTAATCAGAACTTTATCAGATGGGAATGCTTCCGTAGTTAACAGTGGAATGCGACTTTGTAATTGGGATTGAAATTGCAAAGTGGATGACAGGAGCAATGTGAAGGCCTGTTTCTATTCCTTAATCCTTTTTCTCTGTAATGAAAAAGGAAGTCATCGTAGAAATTACAGCCTTCCTCTCAAGCGTGTCGTTTTGCGTCAGTCTGAATTCAGTGCTTTGAGATCCTTCCCTGTAAAGTGTGAGAAAGAAGTGAAGTTATTTTTCATCTGTTTTTTTATTTATTATTTTGTGCTTAAAGAATGAAAGCAGCACAACACAGCACTAGGCAGCATCTTGTGCTGGGCCCCAGGGGACGGACCAGAGCCAGGGATGACTCAATAGGTCATCTCTTTCTCTAATTTCTGTCATTTTATCTTTAATTTAATTACCCTGAGAGCCTTTGAAATTCTCCTATTTATACATGGCCATGTGTAACACGGGCTCTACAAATGATACAACTGTTAGCATTTGAAAATCTTCCCTTTTTGTTCTTTTAATTAAAAAGAAAGCCCAACTCGGGCACTGATTCGCTGCTTTATGTGGTATGCAGTTGGGCTGATGAGTTGCATAATAGCTTAGCGTACTACCGGGAGAGCAAAGCATGTGTTAGAAATGCTGTGCTCATGTGTATCTGCAATAACACGGCACCCCACTGCATTCGTTTCTGTACCTACCCACGAGCAACGCTGGACATCTTTAAGCGTGTCACCGGTGAGCTTTTGCACACCCAGTTCTATCACAGCACTTATAAACGGCAGGTTGGAGCCAGGCTGTTAATTTAGTCAGATTCAAGCTGAGCAAGTGAGGCTGGTAGGTTCTTACGGGGGACATAAGAAGATTACTCCTGTGCTGGCTGAAATGCCAGCGGTGATTCAGTAGGTGACGCTCTTCCCTCTGAGTTTTCTCTGCCTCAGGGTCCAGGGGGAACTGTGCTGCCCTGGGTGCTGTGTTCTGGTGGGGAGCGCGGCGAAGGTCCTCATCAGCTCCCCTGGGGATGCTTGTGAGAGTGCTAACCAAGCCCTGCTTGGGCTGTCTCTCCAGCATCCCTGCTTCATCTTCCTCTGAATCCCAAAGAGAAACAAGTCAAGCGTTCTGATTGCTTGCCTTATTTAACTGAAGTGTACAGCATTTTGGATCTATGCAGTAGTTACTGTGTTTCACCTCTAGGATGTTTGCAGGCGGTTTTAAGTATTTGACTGTGCTGCAGTACCCAGGCACAGAAGGGTGAGTTAAGGATGTTATTTCAAGTCCTTAAACACCTAAGTATATGCGTTTGTCACTACTGGCCATGGTTCTAGAGGAGCACAGATCTAAGTATAGAATAGAGTTCCCTGCACTTTGCTGTTTGTCAAACTTGGTTAAGGTACTTTAACATGGGTTGTACAGCCTCTAATATCTGCAGTGAAATGGCTTTATAGAGTTAGTATTTGTCTAAAGAAAAAAACACATCAAATGCATGGATTACAAGCAGATCTTTTGGCCCTTGCTGTAGAAGTGGTGATAGCAGTTCTAGATGGCACTGCTGGGGTTAATGCAGATTTCCTTATGGAGCCGTTCTCAGGCAGACACATGATTTCTCTCTGTACCAGGAAGGGCAGTAGCACAGGGACAGAATGCTGTCAGCAGGAGCAGTCCGCTCTGACCATTAGGAAGAGGACTTGCTCTTGCCTGTTTTTAGACCACCCATTCATTTCATGCTGTTAGATCGCTCAAAATAACATGGTGCATTTTGTGGGGGAACCTCTGGCCACATCTGAGTCTCAGCACCGGCTTGTTTTGGCACAAGACAATGTGCTGATCTCTAATACGATGTCATGCGTTTTTGCAGTACGCCACCTAATTCTGCCCAAAATGATCTCATAACCATCTGGTATCATATCACAGCATAGCTGCATATCTTGGAGTCATTAGGTGGTCACAGTACGCTGCAGTACGGCAGTACCCTGATGTCATAGCTTTATGACATCAAAACGTGATGCAAGGTCCTGATATACCAGTGCAGCCAGCGTCATACTGTTGTATACAGCATCCTCGTATCTGAAATGATACTGCAGTCCCTTAGTATGTTGTTAATGCCATATTTGTCTTGTCAGGGCCTAGCATCTTGGTTTAATAGGTCATCTTCATGTCGCAGAGTAATGTTTTAATACCCTTGCATATGCCGTCATGTTGTGACGTGGGATTGCAAGAGAGAACTTCGGCTTCCAGCCTTACATCACTGTTACCTCATGGGTCCTTAGGGACTATAATAAGCCAGACCTTGAGCTTTAAACTTCAGAAAGGCAGAAACCTCAACAGGAGGGTGCGCAGCTTTCCCTCCCCTCACATCTCGGGCAGTGCTGCTCATCATTAGCCTTCTTCCTTGTTAGGGGAGTGCATAATCCAGCGTAGATGGATACTAATTTGGATCTTTTAGGAAAAATGGCAATCAAATGACTAAGGAGTCTTGCAGGGATAAGAGCAAGCTGGTGGCTGAACTTGATATCCCATAAATGGGATACTGAACAAAAGTCTGCTCATCTGCTTTTCCTCCTTTTGTGGTTCCTTCTGCACTGCTTGTGCGGATTTGTTGGTCGGAATATTTCTGAGCCGCAGAACCTGCTATATGGAACCTACAGAGAAAATAAGGGCCAAAGGCTCTGCCTAAAAATAAATCTGTAATTCATTTTTCTGCTAGTGCCTGTGGGTGAGGAAGAAAAAACCCTCTCAATGTTCCAACACCCTACTTATCTGAAGGAAGGATCTATTATATAGTCGTGGGGGTGGGATGGGAACTAGGTAGGGTTACAGAACAGCAGGGCTAAAATTAGAAGCCGTTTGATGTCAGGGAGCAGTGAAGATTAACGTTAGGCAGTTTCAGTTGTGTGTGCTGTAAGGCTGCCACTTTGGGAGTGCAGGCAATGATGCTTGCTCTTTCAGCTGGTGTGTCAGTGTCTTGGGGCCACAAGTGTGTAAGAGGAGAAGGAGGGGGTTCATAAGCTGTAACATACACACTTCTGTCTTTACACTCTAGTCCTGTGATGACTTCAGAATCTAAACTAAAGGGTTGGTGAAAAAGAGCCAGGAGGAATGTGTTCTGTATTGTAGAGAATCACTGCTTGCCGTAATACATAAAGGTGACCAGTGTGGGTGTTTGGGATTCTTGCCTCCTTAATTGTATAGTGAAATGATGAAGCCATTTAAATCACTTTCAATTTCATATCGATACTGCAATGAGCTACTATGTGTAGTGAACGCGAACTTTGTTCTATTGTATTTGCAAATGAAAGATGGATTTCCAAATCAATTCTCCCTTAATTTTTTGGAGAAGGCTAGCAAAATAGTTCCATTGAAGTCACATAATTGTGCTGTTGTGCCTTTTGTGCTGTTCAACCTTCACGTTACAGGTTGAAATGTTGTGTTTCAGTGTTCTTTTCTCCTCTGTCTTCATCGATTCTTCTGCGTCTCCCTATTTCTTCTTTGTGCTTTTTATTCAAAAGGAAGAAATAGGTGCTGATAATCCTCTGCTGAAAGCCATCAGAGCTGACCCACATACATATCAACACCGTGCAAGCGTTTTGGAAAGAAGAGGCTTTCACTCCTCCTTATAAATTCTGCAAATGGATGTTGGGAATCAGAACGTTCCCATTTGCTGTCGATGCAGCAGGAAGAGGAAACCATATTAATAGGTCACTCGTCTCTCCCTGCATCCAGAATATTCTGAACATTTTGACTGAACCTCCATCCATAAAATACAGTTTCTATCCTTTTCTCTCAACAGAAAATGCTATGATGTTGGGTAAGGTGACTCAAAGAGGAGTATTGGTAGATTTATTTTGTAAATGGTTTCGTAGCACAACAAAGTGGTTCATAGCAGGTTTAGTGCTAATTTCTCTGGGCTTTTCAGTAGTGGGAAGTGATAGTAAGCAGTTAGGAGCCTAATCCAAGTGCACTAATGTCAAGGAAAAATCTTGCATGTAATTCACTGTACTCACGATCGCTGAGCCAGAAATAGAACCAAGATCATTACCAGTTTTTGTCCTGGACTGCCATGCTGAATTAATACCTTCAGTGGTAATATGGCCTAAAGGGCATGTGAAGTGGCTGTTTTAGTAAAAAAATAAATATAAAATTACAGTGGAAGGAGGCTATTTGAAGAAAACCCGCATCAGTATGAAGCCCTTGCTCTGAGACTTGGTTTGCTGAAGCTCTGTGTGATGATAGACTGGCAAAAGTAGCCCTTTCGTGTCTTCTGTTTGTTCTGTGGTATGGTTTTGGCATCAGTTTTTGATTTAAAATTGGATAACCATCTGTAATTTTATTCTCTAATACATGTCTATGTGCTTTCTGAAACCTCTCTGAGGGCAACGAGGCAGAAGAGCTTTTTGACTTACACCACAAAGACATTGTGCTTTGCAGAGTTTGCTGCCAACACCCAGCATCTCTCCTTGGGCTGCAGGTTATTTTGGCTAATTGAATCCTAATCATTTGTTTTGCTCGAAAATGACCTTTTCTGCTTATCAGCTGGTAAAATCACCTTGTGCTCTCTCTGGTCCTTCAGCAGCCTTGTAAATGTCAAGTGAAGGGCAAACTGCTTGGGAACTGTTTGGGAATTCTGCAGCCATTGCTTGCTCAGGGCCCTAGGTTGAGATGAATGAGGCTGCAGTGAGGCTTCTCTAGAGATTCTTTTCCTCAGTTATGCAGGAGGAAAAAGCATGGAAAGAGGCAAATTGAGTTGAGAAGAGGCTGTAGATAAAATTTAGCAGGTACTCTTTTCCTCTCTCAAAGCTGTTTCACTCCTTGTTCCCTTCAGGTGATAAGCAAAGACCTGCCTGTTGGAACGGGAAGTCACAAGAAGCCAGTTTTAAGCCTGAATCTGTCAGTGGCCAGTTGTGTCACAATCTTGCGTCTGCTCCAGCTTCCCTGTCTGCAAAATACCCATTCGTATATACTATGCTATATAGTATATGTGAATACAGATATAGCTATATCATTTTTCCTTTGTGCTCCTTCTCACTAAAACAGTTTGATATTTACGTTTAACAAGTGCTAGAAATGGTATGTTGAACAGTGTTCCACATTTCCTAAGCATGTGAATCACCCTGTGTTTGTTAATAGTTCTGTTGAACTAAACAGAAACACTCAGGTACCTCATGTTTCTGCTTGGTCAGGGCTATTCTGCCCAGCAAGTAGGTATGGTAAGGTCTGGAAGAGCCAAATATTGCCATTGAAGCTCTTCTGGCACATTATGCAAGAATTGCTGTGTCCTGATCGAGATTTCTTTTGCTTAATCACATTTGTCAACTGAAATTCCCCTTGGGAACAAGACTCTTCTTTGCTCTCTATTCTAAACTAGTTAGTGATATTCCTTTGGTTGATTAAGCAGCGTATTTGTGCTTGAATCTTCCCTTGCATGCCTCTGATTTCAGTCCTGGTCAGAAAGTGCATCTTAATGGCAGGCTGCCATTATTATTATTATAATAATTAATACTTAATACGAATGGTAAGTGCTAATTTCAGTATTTTGACTCTGGTGAAAGGGAATTATATAAATTGAGATATAATTGCAATAATAGGATCCAAGTATAATATATCAAAGTTAGGGAAATGAAGACCAACCAAAACAAATGCTGCACATAAACCAGTATCTTTTCTTCCCCTTCTGCAACCTTTCTATGCTCTTGCAGAGCTGAATAGAAGATGGTGGAATGTTCCCTGAGCCTCTCCTTTAGTAAAAGTTTTCCATTTGGCCAATGTTAGGTCTGTGCTGTTGATTACACCTTATTTTTCCAGAGGTTTATTCTCTGTAAGCATTTTTCCTGGGCAGAATGCTCTCTGTGGTCACAGCCAAGTGACCTGGGGGGAGATGCTCAGCTTATTTTCAGCTAGCATAGGACGTAAATGCTGCCATTCTCATCTGACAATGTCACAGCCACTCTGTGCATATGGAAAAGGAGCAGAGAAGGAGGAATTTGGGTTTGGATTGGTTGGAGGGGGAATATATATTTGGGATATATATTTTGAATCCTTTTCAAACCACTTGGAATACCAGGTTTGGAAGAATGTGGCTTGACTACACCTAATTTCAGGCCTGGGAACTGCGAGAAGGGAAATGGAGGAGAAAATTGATTGAATGAAAAAGATTTGGGGAGGGAAGGAGGAGGTATATGTTCAGAAGTAGCAAAGATTTGGTAACAGAATAAAATATCCACATATGCTCGTAATGTAAGGCACCGACTTAACGGGGTTTATCTTTAGTGTAATAACAGCTCGCTCTAACTAGAATCATTCCTTTAATGAAATACTAAGCAAACAAGCCTGTGTTTAAATGACAGGAGGAAGAGATGAAAAGGTCTGAGGATTCCACGTTTGCAAGGTCTCATCCTTGTGTAGTGACGACACGCAAACTGCTGTGAATTAAAAGGTTTGCACTGGAGACAGAGGCGTTTTAGAAAGCTGGTGGAATGCTAGAGCTGTAATTTTGGTGTATTTCTGACCCTCTAGGAATAGAAATAAAGCAGCTATAGAGCTCTGAAAGCAGTGCCCTCTGCTCATGAGGAGATGGGGTTGTGGCTGTGCAGCCCTCAGAACTGGAATTTATACTTTTATTGAGCTGTCAACTGTTTAAAAAGCAGAGTTCTTGTGTGGTGGCCTTCAATCTGATGTACACTTTAGGAATGAGGTTTGGGAGATGAACTGCTGCTTAACTGCAGGCTGTGAAAGCAGGTATGTGTCTAGGGGTTGGAGCTTAGAGAATCTGAGCAATATTCAGTGGCTGGTTGAAGGCAGTAAAACTGTATCATTGCTTCAAATGCCTGTTATGTTATATTTCCCCAACCTTTCCAACAGGAGGAATAGGTTTCCCATTGATTGTTCCAAGTTTCTCTTTTAAAGACAGGTGATAACTGGTTTTGGAAATGGATCTAAGATTGTATTATTTGACAGTGAGAGAGGCTTTTAAAAGAAGGGCCTTGCTTCACTGGACTGGGCTGCTGACTATTAGGAAAATTGTGGAAAGCAGAGCTAGAGACAGGAAAAAAACGTGGTGGAATTGAGGCATTGATCCATGCTCCTGCCAGTGTAGGACAGTTCCCTGCTGTTTGTCTTTACTGATGGTTTGTCTTTACTAATGGTTACCTAATGCTGTTTATAAACATGACAAGTGAATGAGTTTATACCACTTCTCTCATGCTCTTGGCTGCAAGGATTTGACTTCAGCCTAGCTTTTTCCCACAAGTGAATAAGATCGCATTGCTTGTTGTTATAAAACCTTTTACCACTGCTTCTCTTTCCCTTTGATGTTTACATTCTTCACATACTTGTTGACCACTTCACTTTGTTTGCCCTTTGAGTTTCTTTTAATAAATGAGCTTCATGAATATTGTGATGTTTTTGTTGCTATCCTTTGAACTTATTGCTCTGTAAGAATCGCTTTCTAATTATATGGCAGCACCCTTATAATAAAGTTAGTGGTAGAGATTAACTGATCATACAGAGCACATATTTCATCAGCTTCCATGAGAAGTGATTGATCGGATTATGCAGCTCTGAACCACGTTAGTCTTTCCTGCTCCTAGATCGTGTTGCAAGAACATGTCTAATTTGCTTTGTGCTCTTACCCTGCACACTGAGGAGCTGTGCTGCTTGCTTGCTTTCACCATTCTATGAATTGCTGGGCCTGACTGTGTGTTTCCTCCCTTATACCTGTTTGGAGTAGGTACAAAATCAAGGGCAGTGGTTGGGTAGCGTTCTTTATGCTTTGCCCAGAAGAGAATCAGTCTCTGTTTGTATGGCTTGTGAGGTAGGCTTTTGTATGTGTGTTTATATACACTTTCAGTATGAGTCACATTGTTACCTTCTGCATTTCCTAACCCCTGTGTAGAAGGTGGCCTTTCAAAGAGTTTATGTTTGGAAATACCCGTGTGCTGAAGACAAATATTTCTCCTCTTGCTGGCTGTGCTGCCTGCTGTTGTATTGGGTAAGTAGATGGTTTGTGTTGTGTCTGATAAGATTTAGAGAACGCTGCTTAGTCCCTCCAGCTCAGCAAGATGAGATGTAGAAATGACTAAATAGAGAAGAGAGATTTGTGGGAGTAAGGAAGTTGAATTTAGACGTAATTGGGATGCTTCAGTCCACGCTGACTGCTCTGCTCCTTTGTCATCACAGAAGCACTCCCTGGTGGTTTTATAATGGGGATTAGAGGGATATTTAATAAAGCTCTTCTAAAGTGCCCCTGCAAAAATGTTTGGGGTGCCAGGGATGTGCAACAGCGTGGAGAAGCTGTACCAGAGCAGTAGAACAGGTAGGTAAAGGCAGGAGAAAGGAAGAGGTCCTGATAGTTCATAGCTGACAGCAGTGTCTGGAGTGAGGAGCAGCCAGGGTTAACTGAGCTCCAGCGATGTGGGCTACAGGGCATTCTTAAAGAGACAGTGGGAGCTTTTCTTTCCAGTGGGCAGCAGCCAGTTCAGATGCCAGAGCTGGGTAGCCAGTTGCAAAGAAGGCTTTGTTTCAGCCATGCCGAGCCGTTATCGGAGCGAGGAATCTTTTTGTCAACCACTTTTGAGAGCATAAAATGCATCGGAGCAGTGAGATTCTTGCCTGGTTTAATGGTCTCTCTGCCAGCAGAACTGCTTCTGCCTGCAGTGTAAATGGTGGTTTCGGAACCGGAGAGCAGAGGAGCAGGGAAGACACACAGCTTCACCCCGGGCAATGCGATGTGCTAACAGGTGGCGATGCCATCATTGAGCTCTTCGTTTCTCATCTCCCAGGCAGGCAGGAGGACTCCTTCCTGTGGATGCAGGTTCCTTTGTGTCTGTGTGTGTGTGCTGAGGTCAGGCAGTTCCTCAGGAAAAAGGATGCCCTGACGCAGTGCAGGGCTGGGATGGAGATACAGAGGGTCGGGGTGGAAGGGACGGGAGTGTGGGGGGGAGAGGACTCTGGTGGAGCAGTGTTCTGTCTTCATGGGAGTAGAGGCTGCGCTGAGTAGCTGTTATAGTGTTAGTTAGTCTCTGGGTGAGCCCAGCAGATTATCCATCCTGGAAGAGTGTCAAGCAAGGTTAAGAAAGTAAGTGGGTGAGAGTGGGGAAGAATCCATGTGTGAATGGGTGTTGGGATCGAAATCAGGAGTCTAAAGGTAGAGACTGGGGTAATGCTTTGGGGGGAGGCTTTAGGAGGCTGATTTTGCTTGGGATAAACTGATTGGAACAATCTGGAGGAATGTTGAAGCTGGCATAACTGTAACTGAATGACATGATGTAGAAGTACACACTGCACCAGCCAGTGCTAAAGAAAGACATCAGGCCCTTCTAGGGCCCTTTTCCTTCTCTTCATAAATCTGCTCACGGGTCTGAGCTGTTTCAGCTCAGTGCAGCATGGAATAGGGAGCAAAGGGGTGGTGAAGGGATTGGAGTGGGGCATGTCTGTACCAGGAGACCGGAGCCCAGCCCCTGGCACAGAGCAGCCGATGTGCATTTTGCTCTCCCCAATGGCAGCTATTGAAGCTTTATCCAGCTGTCAGGGAATTCTCTCTTTGTGCTGAGCTTGCATAGGAACAGCATATCTGAGGGAGCAGAGGGGGATGTGGCTTTCTCATCTTCGGAGTGGTATGCCAAGAACGTGATGTGTTTGGGTTGGGTTTGAGGTGCAATTTTGCTGCTGCTTGTCCCCTGGTGGCTACCTTCACAATGTAACGGGAAGTACAATGGCATGATATTCAATTCCATCCTGAAGGGATAAGAAAAGAAGGATACATGGATAATGGAGGCACTACTGTAATGATTCCGCAGGGACCTGTAACTAATAGGTGATCTCCTGTTTGTTGCTATTTTCCTTTGTGTGTGTGATAGTCATCCCCTGGTCAGCCTGTTGTTTTGCTTTTCTCTTCATCCTCTCTCAAGCTGGGCACGGAGCTGGGATGTACTCAGTCCCTGGGAGTCGAAGGTGCCTCCTTTGGTTGCAGCAGGGCTTGAAATCAGTGCAGCCTCTTTGTCTTCATGCCTTTCACTGCATGGTTGAAGTTTTGTACTATAAGCTCCTCAGGGTGAGGGCCCTGTCTGTCTGCAGCCTGTCCAGCCCTCAGCACAGTGCTCTAAAACAAATAAGTACTGGAATTACTTGTATTAGTGTTTGATCTTGGAGACATCAGTTAATCTTATTGATGTGCTCGTTATTCTTCATTTTCAAGCACGCTGACTGTCAGTGCAGCACAAGTGCTTCTGGGGTAAAATATGCATCAGCTTATCATCAGTGCGCTAGAATAGAACATACCATGGTTTCGGAGGAAAACAAGAGATGGATTTAGTATCAAGTGGAAGTTGGCAGGGGATTTAAGGATATGTAAGTGTCTTTGAAATGCATGATTAGAAACTCAAGACTGAGAATTTCTGGGAGGTCAATTCTGCCACCCTTTTCCACTGCATCATTCCGGTTTCCAGGCCAGGAGCTATTACCTGTCCATGATCCATGATGCATTTCCTTTGTGCTCTCCTTTTATCCTGCCCAGGATGCGATGCCTACCCATGTTGGGATGTTATGAAAGTGATAGCTGTATTTACTGTAGGGATCTTGGGCAGTTCCATGTGTGATGGCAGTGGTTGCTGAAGAAGCTGTCTAGAAATACACTGGCCATGCTAAAAGTGTTTGTCCTGTGTGATGTAGGCTCCAGCTCTTGCTCAACCACTTCACTTGCTGATGCTGAGCCTGACTCCCTGCATCTTCTTTCCTAACATCCTTTCACCTTGCCTGCTTTTGGCTTTCCACACGCTGATTGTTTGAGCGTGGTGCTGAGGACAACAGGTAGGGCCGTGTTTCCTGGGTGAGGTGGGATCTGCTGCTTGTGAATGCCTTGAATTCTGTGTGGTTTCTTTTATGCAATTAAGGAGAGCTAATTAGCTCCTTTTAGTGCAGTCTCCTTGCAGAGGTAGCTGACCTCTTGTTAATCCTGGATTAAGTTCTTACCAAGAACTGGCTCTTTGTGTGTCCCAGTTAAGACGTTGACACTTTGTTCTCTCTCTCCTTGTTCTCTTCCTCCCCCTCTTCCTCCCCATGCCTTTGAGCACATGATTGCCTGCCTCCTCCATCCCCCACTACTGTAGGAATCCATGTGCTCTTAGCAGCCACTGTATCTTGCTCCATCAAAATGCCATTGTCAGCTCAGAGTGCTCTAAAATGATTTTTGCCTGATCTGGTACCTGTCTAGGAGCCCATTCTATGGGAGGAAGAAGGAAGAGTTTTGGCAGTGCTCCTTATTGCTTAATAGGGTGAGAATACTGATGGGTTTGAAGAGTAGCACCCATTTTGCACGCTGGAGGGATGTTCCATGTTCTGAGCAGGACAAACAGGACCACACATCCCAGTTGGAGAACTCACCCTGTGCCATGTGCATTCAAAAGCAGAGCCCATACCTTCATAGTTAAAGAGGGTGTCAAAGAAGAAAGCAGCTTCTGTGCTCTAACAGTGGTATAAGCAGAAATATTCAACATGTGCAAAATAGTAATTACCACCCAGATGCATCAGTTAACCACTAATGGTAATCCTACTTGCAGATCTTGAGGCTGCAGCACTACTCTGAGTTTTCCCTGAGGACATGCTTTCTTGTACATTTCTGCTATGCCTTTGAAGACAAGGCCAAAAGTACTGTGAAAGTGTCCCTGGTTCTGTTCTGAGCTCAGCTGAAAAGTAGAGATGTTGGGGAATAACTGTGTAAATCCTTTAGGCTTTCAAAATAGAGCGTGTTAGAAGTGAACAAAGAATTATTGGAAAGGGGAAATGAAAAACCTTGCGTGTTTCCAAACCCATGTTCCCAAACGTTTTGCAGACAGGTTTTGAAAGCCTGCTGTTTGTTTCCCTATCACTGGTATGGCTTACAGGGAGGGTAAGCCACACCAGTTTGAGATAGAGTTTATCTCAAACCTACCTGCTGCTCTGTAGGCGTGGATGTTCAGTCACTGGACTGTCTCATCAGCCCTGGGCTTTAATGGCTCGGACAATGCATTGTTTCCTCTCACCTGAGAGATGCAATATGCATGAGTGTGCTTGTGTTACGGCTGGGTCTGAGACAGCAGAGCAGAGACCAGCCCTGCCACTCGGTCCAGCAGGCAGTAAAGGTACTGCTTATGCTGTCTGCATGAACACTGAAGAGCCTGCCACAGACAGGCATGCTCGGAATTAGAGCATCCTTGGAGGGAGTGCTCCTGATGTATGACTTTCCACCTTGCTGTAGGGCTTGGTGTTCAGGCTGTGGTGTGTGACCATGTCATGCCATGAATAGCTCACCACTCACTCCTCCTAAAGCTGTCTTTCACACATGAAATAATGCCCTAGTGCTTGTCTTGATTCTTTAGTACCTGGGCAAGGGCTGAGAGACATACGTGCAAGCAACCCTGCGTTGAATCTTGTGGATCTGATAAAGTTTGTAAAGCATTTGATACGTGGCATGATATTTCAAATTACCCATAACTTTGCCTTTTGCATGCTATCTCAGATAAACCTCAGAAACTTTTCTCTAAGTTTTGCATTTCTGCCATTGCTCTTACAGTGTTTTTGGAAGCAGAACTCTCATTTTATTCATCTTCTCTCCTGACAGTCTGAAGAATGGGTAGGTCTTAAACTCCTGTATTGAATCTATCCTACCACTTCATGACCTTCTTTGAGTCTGCATGTTCTCTATGGTTCCAGATCTGAAGTTGACATTATACTCAATTTCTTCACAGCCTGTGGAGCAGTGTAGCTCTCATATAACTTATGAAAGTAGTATCTTGTTCAAACCTTGATAGTCATTCAGTCATGCCAAAATGTGTAGAGGCTGAGACACTTCCAGCTATCCTCATACATCTTAGAAAGCCATAAGAAAAAAAAGCACTGAAAGGCTCATAGACTGTAAAACAAAATGGGACCATTCAGATATCTCTGTGAAAGCTCTGTCGAATGCAAGGTATAAGACTTGCCTGAATTGATTTTGGCTTGAGATACAGAACAGCATTTAGGAAAGCATAAAACCTTGCGTAATATTGTTTGCCACAGATGGCTAATCTAGCCTTGAATTAGTTACAGTGGTTAGTTCTCTTTACTTCCAAAAATGCCTCTCTCTTGTCTAGTCAGAATTTGTCTTTCAGCGCTTGGTACTGTTGCACTTTCCTCTGTTACCTGGTATTATCAAACTCGTGTTCCAGGTGATCATGTAAAGCTCGTCATTCCTTGCCCTCCAGTCTGCATTGGATGGATTCAGTGCCACTGTGTTTCCTGTTCGTTGCTCTTATCTGAACCCTCTCCAGTTTATCCACATTGTTCATGTGTTGAAACTAGGTATGGTCATTTCAGTGGGAGTCACACCATCCTTGGGTATGGAGGTACCATTTCACTGGACACAGGGAATGGGAAAGTTCATATGTTACATGCCATTTAAATGTGTTTGTAAATTCACCAGTTCACAAACTTCTGTAAATATCTGAAACTTGTAATGATCATGTATGAAAATGAAAAGCCAAGGTGCAAGTTCTAGTGGCTCTGCTGTTCACCTTGAGTCTCCTGGCTGGATGATGATGTATTCTTGTTCGTGCTTAGGTTTGTGTTGAAGAAATACTTCAATGTTTTTGGTGAGGACCACAAGGCTCCAGCACGTGGGTTTCTCCAGTTGGAAAACACACGAAGTTTACCCATAAACACTGAAAACCTAGTCCAATGAATTGAATGTTAGTCTTGAGAAGAAGGCATTGCAAACTTAAAGGAGATTTCTGTGTTGGCAGAAGGTCAATGTGTGTGAGGACAAAATGGTGTAGGATTTGGCCCTACCGCTTCATTGCCAGTTTTTATTTATCTTTACAACTTCTCCCATTAGAAGCTTTCTACCATGCAGGTAGAAAGCACCATCCTAATTGGGACTTGCAGATTTAAAGCCTAAAGTCAGCTGTTGCTGGGTAAAGCGACAAATATTGTTGTCAGCTCTCGTGGTTTTGTTACAGATTGATTTTGTTTGGTACTCTTTGTAAATCTCCAATGCCCGTAAACATGGAACTACATGAGAAATGTTCTCATTTTAACAGAAGTTTAACTGCAGAGAAAACCTTGAGAACACAACCTGAACAAATGTGTAATGGAATTAGAGGAATGAAAACCAGATTTGCTTTTATGAAATTAGATTTTGTGTGCCAAGTTTACGTTTGGGGTGAAAGTTGATGTATTTTAGATGCTTGTGGTTGGCAGCACTGTAAATGGAGAAGGTGAAGAAAGAAGCTTGGGCACAAAGAGGATGTCACAAAATTGACATCAAACTGATGGATCTCTTAATGGGGCAATGCATTTGTGAGAATAGTGGCAGGTACACAGTGAACCCATGTGCCTCTATCTGTATTCTTTGAGTAATATGAAAAAGAGGCTGGTACTGTTGTACTGTCTGGATAAAGACATGTATGGTGATAGCGTTTTCCATTTAAAATCATGTGCAGCATTTGAATTGCATAGTGGCAGGAGTCTGCTGGAGCACTGATTCTCAAGTGCAGAGCACCTCTTGCTCCCACTGATTTTGATTATGATGAAATGATGGATAATCATGATGAAATGATGGATAATCAACCTTTTGGAAAGATGCTTTTTTTCACACGTTAGCACAAAAGCTGTGACTGATTTTAAAGAGAAGAGAGAATGGTCACCTCTGTGTAAGGAATGGGTAAAATACAACAAAAGAAGGGAAGGGGCAGAGTGAGGAGTATTTACATCACTTAAGGCACAGCTCCTCCTGTTATCAGTGAGGAGCAGCAAGTCCCTGAGGGGGTTATTTGCAGCATCTAAATCTGGCTTTAGTCAGACTCCTGTCTTACGTGCTCTGAATCTACTCCAGGGCTGCCTGCCTGGTTGCGTTGATACCACAGGGAACTCTGAAAATAAACATTAAAGCTGGATGATGTGAATGGAGACCAGAGACTGCTGAGGAGTACAAGTGCTGCACGGTGTAAACTTTTGAGCTACTGTAGCTACAGCAGTGCAGGAGCTTCTCTGGGTACTCTTTAAGGCTTGCTGTGCTGGAAAGTTGTTTCACGTTTAAGGCCCTAAAATAACCCAGAGTCTTTCACACATGGGCACTCGTGCTACAAATCCAGGGTGTTAGTACAGGAGGCTGTTCCAGATCAGTTCTACACTATTACCTTGCACAGACAAGGTCTGATTTCATATGTTGGAGGAAAAAGTGCAAGCTAGTTGATTGGTTTGATCTCTTCTTTTTCATCCTTCAGCCTATGGAGTTTATATTGAACTGTAAGAGCCCTTGAGAGGGACTGAAACCTTTTAATTCTGGGCTAAAGATGTCCATGAGTGGATGTGTGGTGTTAAAGTGATGTGAATGTCCCCCAATGAAACACCACACACTAATGCTGCTCTAGGGTTGTAAACTTGGCTTGATAACGTGTCTTTTAAAATCCCAGGCCTGTTTGCACACGGATAGGCATGAAAAATGAAGCCAAATTAACCTTTCTAGATGAAGCAAGCTAAATCGAGTTGAGGTCACCTTAATTCCGAGCGAGTGTGTCCTCACAGTGTTTAACTCAGTTTAGATAATCCACTTCGTCAGGTAATGAGGGTTTAATTTCCCCTACTGTTCTTGCATCAACACGCTCTCAGGTTTCCAAACTTTCCCCCATGTGTGTGAATGGCCCGGCGTGCACACGGCAAGGATGAGGATGGTCTCCTCAACCTGTAGGATCCCCGCTCGTCAGCTTTGCCAAACTTGATGGGCAGCATCCAAAAGCGACAGGTATAATAGTGGGACACTGCGGAGAAGTAGCAGGAGGTTCCCCCCCGCTGTTCTATCTGGAGAAGGGGAATAATGAAGGCATGAAGGGGGCTGCATTATGTAAAGCAGCAGCTCTTGTCTGCGTGCGCACGCGTGTGTGTGCTGCTGTGCGCGTGTGAAAGAGCCAGCAGCGACAGGGGGAGAGCAGTACGGGCCGAGCC